>NC_064242.1:9093616-11752336 GCF_023101765.2 Spodoptera frugiperda | reverse complement strand
TTATGTAAACTAGACCCAAGATTGCATGATTACAAAATTACGACGTAACTGAGCGATTAAATAAGGGTTCAAAATGTTAAACAATTAACTTCGCATAAAACAATTAAGGTATTATGCCTTCTTGGTTTGTTGAGAACTGTTCGCAGTGTTATTTATAACAGGAAAAATTACCGTTTACTGTAGTAGAATTAAAAAAAAACAAATTTGTAAAACAATTTGGTTGATTCCACTGTCTATTTATTTAGAAAAACACTGAAGAGAAGTAAACTAAAGAAACTTTAAGGACAGTTAATGCACTTCCTAATGAGCTAAAAGGGCAAGTCGCTTTAAGGAAGGTGGACTCTACCCATAAGAGAATCGAAGAAAAAAATTCTCTAAGTTTACGCAGAAAGATCGACACAGGGCGATAAACGCATTGGAAGGCTACTTACAAATCCATATAATTAGAAGGTTTAAATACATAATTTTGCTAAGCCTATCACATAATGCCTAAATAGAATTAGTACAGCTACAGATACGTCTCTAAAGACCACTTCATGTCTCATTCATGTAAGTAATGCTTTAAGAATAAAGGCGAATTACGAGTCGTTTCATGTCTGTCTAATATAACAGAACATCTTAATTTTTGTAAGTAAGCAAAGTACTACATCTCATACCCCACGCGACTAGATAAACTCAACCTTTGTCTTCAAGAGAGAAACAGGCATAATTTTACGTAATGAAACAGACAGATTACACGCGCAGATCGCGCAGAAAGCCAAGTGATCTACAATGCCAGAGGCATGTCTTATCTTGCCTTGTCATTCCAGAAACAAGACTTAAATGTTTCTTACAATTGTAATGGCTTCATTATCATTCTAACCGGAACATAATAACGTCTATTCCGGCGTTGTACGGGATAATAAAACCCTGACGCGATAATCTACCGCACAATATGGCATGTGACAGTGGCAAATATATCGTATACCACTTCATGGACGAGGCTGATTCCAACGCCGACATCGCGTGAACCCCACAAATATCATTACAAAACTACAGCAATAAAACATAGAATTACTTTGTTACGAATAACACCTAAAAACTCTGAATGACACCGTAAACAAAAGTCATAAACTTAAAACGGAGTTAAATGAAGTAAATCACGCTCCCCGTTCGAAGGGAACAATGAGCAAATAAAATGTTATAGCCGTTGTGACTATAGTACTAATTTAGGACTCAGAAATTCGGTTCGTTCACATCTTCTTTATATTTTTTTCTCTAAGCCTGTCTAAGCTAGTCTAAGCTATTCTCAGAAAAAATAATCAGGAGCTCGTTCGAAACTCGTGTCTCGAGCAAAATGGAACCGTTCGGCTGTCATAAGGATTCATTCTGAGACATCATACAATATGTAGTAGTTTCATCAAAAATATAGTTTGGAGCCAAGAATGAGTATTAAATAAAAACGAGAATTTAAGGAAAAAAATAACAATACAGAAACTTATCCTATACACACGTATGTGTATCTCATTCAGAATGACAATGAAAGACATGGGTCGTTCCACAGATACTTAGAATCTAATAGTTGTACTTACAAGGAGGCGGCGCCTTTTTCTGATTATTCCAAACGACTAGTATCTTGGCTAGGCTCGGCGTCCGCACCAGTTTGGACACCAGCGCGAACAGGCTGTCTACCCGGTCGTACGTCAGTATGACCGCGGTGAAGCCGGCCGCTTTAGACGCGGTCACCGGCAAGAAGAGTGGATTCACTGGACCGTACTGTATAGAAAAAAACACAAATTAATTCAATAAGAAAACACACCATATCACTTCAGTATGTTAAAGAACCGAACAGAACGATCAATAACACGGATTCACATAGAAATTACTTATACATTACAACATCGTACTGACTCCTAATTTCACACTCGATCTCCCTGTACCATCTGGTTGTATCCCTGAAAAGGATCGAATATCCGAGGGACTGCTAATACAATTATTTATTTATAACAAAGAACCATTATGAAGACACATGTATGTATACAGTAGGCACAATCGTACTATCACACGTGTCCAATCTGCAATAAGTACTGGATAAAAGCTCGCCTTTCCCATTACACGAGATCAATTTGAAATTTAGCTTCCATACAGGCTATTTCGCTTCCGACATTTCAGTGCTCGCTTGAAAATGGAAAATTCATAGCAATTTTTAATCGCAGCCTACGTCAAACTGAAAGTAAGGAACTGCGTGCCAAATGGGACCGGTGTACGGACCTGAATAAAAACTAGGAAATTGCGCTGTCGCTCACTGCAGGCGATAGCTAGCCAGTGATGGCTAATAATATGTGCTATATGTGAGAGTATAGGCCCCTGGGAGAGTACCACACAACTATAGATAGGTACATGTTACGTGAATGTGCGGCCGACTCAATACAGGATCGTAGGGGATAAAGGAGCTTAGTACGCGACATACAAACGACAACGTCCCTGAACTAACTCGCTGTGTCTCATGGTATCTATTGCCAATATTGTAAAGAGGATTGTGAGTTTGTTTATATGATGTTTATCTTGAACCTCTTGCGACTAAACGACTGGAACGAAGATCGATCGTCGAGTCTTGAACATATAATAGTTCTTCACACGTTTACTTAAAGTTTGCTGTGTACCTCCGGGAGTTAAATAATGGCCTGACGCAAATACGAGCCGAATATTTGCATACATCGAAACAAATATTTGAGTTCTACTGCGGGTATGCTTTCAAAGTTAAAAAGTAATACCAGTTGTCAAGTTCAATTTTAATTCATACACGTCATTTATGAAAAGGTAAACTCGTCGCGTGGCTCCCAGCATTTCTGTTTCAGAGTATAATTAATTGTTGCTAACAATACAGAAGACAATAGGCATTTCGTTTTACGTTCAAAATAAGCTTCGTCTCGTTAAGGATTTTTCCTTATTCGAGTATTCGTCATTGCGATAAAAGCTCGAATCTCGGTGGCTCCCAGCTACGTTACATTATTCAGGAAAAGAGTCGCAAAGTTTTAAAACAAGCAAAAAGCTATTTGGAAAATTAAAAGACCGTGGTTTTTCCAACGGAGGGTTCCTCTCGTGATAAAGGTGAGCATATATTTAGTCACATCGATGTATGTCGGCTCTTTGACTGATTTCCGATACGTGACGTAGACTCAAGAAGCACGAGGAGGGCATCAAGGGTATGTCGTACCTTTTGACCCAATTTATTGGGGACATTTTTTATTTGCTTACAAAAACACACGGACAAAAACTTCGAAAAATATGTTAAGGGAACCCTTTTTTTCGCAAGTCGCCAATTTCATCAGATGGGAATATTATGCAAAAGAAATCCTTTGAAATAACATTCAATGGTGTTGAATCATAGAAAATCGTGACATCCCGCGGAAGTGGACACATCTGGCATCGCTACAGGCTACAGTTCAGATGTAGATTGTGCACATGTTTTAATAAAACACTGCCATATGAGCATGATAATATTACTTATTGCTCCATTTTCTGATTCAACTTATACATTTTCCATTGCTTTTTATCTGGCCCATAAAGAATGTTTGAAGGCAAATAACTCTGTGTATCGGAGAGCTCATTCTTATTCAGAATCAAATCGCTTGCCTTTTTCGTGGACCACTAAGCACATACGGGCTCGAAACCAAATATCGGTGGGTCATGTAGATATTTGTTCCAATGTAACCTACTCGTTATTTTGACCACCAAGTAATCAGTATTTCAGGTCATCTTTTGCATTTAATATTAAAGAGTTTAGATTTAGATACAGTTAGAGTAGATTAAATAGTTAATAAAACTTTTCTAATTGATTCTTCTGCACACCTGCACCTTATTGGTGCTGGCGATGGCGTGAGAGTCCGTTATATTAAAAGTAAGTTACTAGTGCCAGTTTATTTGAATATGCAAAAGCAATATTTTACTTAGATACGAAACCTCTTTTGTAAAACCAATAAAAATGGAGTAAGAGAAAAATATATAGTCGAGAGACATTTGTAAATTACTGTGCGAGTGTTACCGAACGGGAAAACTACAAAACAAAACAAAAAACTAAGCCCATTTAAAAAGAAAAAAACTAAAGCTAGTGTTCAGTTAGCAACAGCGACTCAACTAAGAACCCATATTTATTGATTCATCTTCAATAAATCATGTTCAATAATTCTCCTTATAAACATATCCCTTGTTTAGCTATAGTATGCTACTTAACCAGCTTTACGAGCGGTTTCGGTCTAACTCGTAAAATTTAATCAAGTTTCAAACAAGCCTGATATGAAATCTAGGTCGGAAACTGTATCTGCAGCTTGAAATTTATAGCTCTTATGTTCCAATGCTCATACTCCACTCAATATTAAGGTGATCTTAAGTTATATCGGTCGATACATTGCAAGTTTGTGATAGAGACGACTTACTCAAACTCAAAGCTTAAATACGAACGAAATTAAAGTACTCAAACGTAAATATCACTCAAAAAGCACAAATTCAAATACGACGGAAAACGACATTTACCAGAACAAGAGAAACGTCTCCAGTACTTTTATTCGGTCATTTTAACAAAATGGCGAATTAACAAAGGCAAACCTAATTCCCCTAATTGTTCGTCATTTCTTCCACCAAAAACATAATAAATGGAAACACCATAATTACGTTACTTCTGACATAATTGGCCTTAATTTGCAGTTTGAAAATGTTGAATAACACATTCCAACGACGAATATAACACAATTTAGCTGCTACGCTTTTAAACAATTGTTTCTGCTATACGTTAATGTTAAAAGCAATTAAACAACTTTTCCCGCTAAAAGTTAACAGTCCACTAAAAATTTATCCGCACAAACTAGGGTTGGCAACGGTTGCCTGGCTTCCAACTTTCGACCAATGTTCGTACTGTGATTTGCCCTTATCCGGTTTTCCAGACACAGTCATATGAAATTTCCGGAGTTTTCGTTTCATGGAATGCATCCCTTTCGAATGCCTATGTTAATGCCAGTGAATACTAGTGTCTGCGGAATTCCAAGATTCCGTATTAAACAGTCAGTTTGATTTTATCTTATTAAAAGTAAACAGATTTAAGGGGTTAGTCCTTATTATTGTATGAGTCTTCAAAGAAAGCTGTTTCGAACAAAGCGCTTAGTAGCTCGCAAAAACAATTTGTTTTTCTAACAACAATAATAAGGAGGAAACATAAATAGTCCGTTTGTCCTCGCTGTAAACTAAAGAACATGCATTGATCCGATAACTAATGCTGTGATCAGATCATCAGAAACTGGTTTTAACGGGGCCTACAACTGATACCTGCATTTAACCTCCATAGAGATCGCGATCATATGTTGTTAGGTAGGCGCAGAAGGACCAGTTGATAACAAATGCCCGTTAACATAACAGATAGATACTTTCAAGTTAAAAGTTTTAAAGCTACAGAACACACCTGGCGCTATTTTTAAACCCAAAAAAAACTAATCACGTGTATATTTAGTAAAAAAAACTGGGTATAAATATCCAACATCCTTGAAATTAGGTATATAGGTAATTAATTATAGATACCTCCAAATGAAAATAGATGAATATGTATGTATTTCTTTTTCTATGTCTTTGATTGTTTATCCGATGTTAACGAGTTTTATAAGGTCACGCAAACCAGATTTGAAACGGATTTCAAAGATGGAGATGATCTTGCAAAAGGATCCTTTTAGCGAACCGAGAAGGATATGCAATTACGCATATGCGATCAATGTATCACTCACGATATAAAACGTATGTATAAAAGCTACAAACATAAAGTTCTGGATGATAAATAGGATACAAAGATATTCTAATAACTAATGCAGAAACATCCGAGGGAGCTCTATCCCGAAAACTTGCAGACAAATTGGATGGAAAGTCGACAGTCTGCGCTATGAATCATAGTGAAGTTTGTGCACTGGTTAACGAACAACACGAACACGAGACATGACGAAAATCTAGCACCAAATTGACATAAAACTTTGTCTCGTTTGGATTTCTTTGAAATTGTCCCCACTAAAAGGGCAATAAGGCTATAGTTTTGGACCAAACATGTTTCTAGCAAAAGTTAGGTATTTCGAATTCTCAGTGGAAGAATAACCCGCAATGCTCCCAACAGAATTCTTTTTCGGATTTCTTTGTCCCGCGACTCGACTGCGCTGTGTACGAAATAATAATTATTTAATTCAGAAGCTTTCACAGCGCTGAAAGTAGCATGCACCAGACACGATTTGCTTTATTCATGTGAAATATTAACGGCTTTATTTAGCTTCGAGTAAGTTGAAAGAAATTTTAATTGAAGTGAGATTAAAGCTGTCCATGGCACACACTATGCAAATTAGTTGACGCTTGACCTTTTTCAAGGACTTAAAAGTACGAATAAAAGGTATGCTGTAAAAGCAAATATTGAATATTCATGTATTTGACTAGATTCGCTGCCTCCGAGCGGCAGGATTCCCCCATTTTCGAGTGTTGCATTTTTATAACACTTTTTAAAATCTTGATTAATGTGCTAGGAGAAATTTTAATTTTGTGCAGAAAGTACATTCAATGTACAATTCGGGCGCACATTGTACCGAATTCGCATAATCGTAAAATCTAGAGAATCCAATCAACGTCGCAGGCGAAGCTGTCGCAGTTCATAAGTGAAGTTGCGCTCTGATCGAAACTTAATACGGAGATCACGATGATTGCATTCCCCTTCATACATACAGTACAGACTTGAATGCATTTGCATGTGACGTCACTTAGCACGTGTACTGCATATTGTGAAGCTATTTTTACGTAATGTTGAAAAGCATTTCATATAAAGACGTTAATAAAAATGTTTAGCGACTATGAAGAAAATGCTTTAATTTATAAACAAGTTTACGTTGAAAGCGTTTTTTCTTTACAACTTGTTTATAAATGTGCGAAATTAAAGTCCGGGAACCGGTCCATTATATTTCTTATTTACTACACCACTACACTAGTTTCCAGCTCTATTGCGAACAGAATACAAAATGAAACCTAGTGCTTAGATGGGGAATAAAGAATTGAATAATAGCATTGTCGAAATTCATGGCTGAAACTTATTGAATACATTGTAGTAAGTATCTGGGAAGGTAACAGACTAAAATAGAGCTGACTCGACGTTTTTCTTTCAATGCGTCAATCGCTGAACGGATTGTAACGAAACTTTTTGCGCAGTCATCTCTTAGCTTAGGGCTGTAGTTTTTTAATATTCGGTAATGGCTTTTAGCATTAAGTTTTTCCCTTCTGCAGTCTAGTGAAGTTCCGGATTTTTTACCTCGTAATATTTTTATGCCGTAAATATTTCACGGTACGATAATTCGCGATGCCCGCATGCAACTGCGGTTTTGTGGCTTTATTTCGAAAAAGCCATAGAGCCACAAGCTTATGCGGTTCGTTGGATGCCCACTTTGTCGGTGAGGGCCGATAGTAATTGTGTTTTGACAATTTTACTGGGCGCATTTTGGACTTTTGTTTTTAATTGTTGGTAAACCAAAAACATAAATAAGTCGGCTCGCAATGAAGCCATTTGGCTAAGTTTAACTACATATTAAGTAGTTAGATATAAGAACAAACATATCGCCTATTTAATTGTTAGGTTGCGCTTGTTTACCGTGATGTTATTGTACAACTACTTAGTTATTTACTTACACTTCAACACGCAATCTGGTCGTATTCATCAAATAATTTAATTGCAGATGAACTATTGCTGTTTTGATCATCCTCACGCGTAATGTAATTGGAGTGTCTCGAAAAATAATTATATTAATCTTTTTAATGCATTATGGTACTGATACTGCACACTCATTTCAATGAGTCATTCTAATAACAGAATAAATTAACAGAACAATAATGTCATAACAATTAAAACATAAAAAAAAACATGTTCTTACCAAGTGTTCAGGCATGTTCCACTCTTCGTACGTCCTGGCGGCCAACGCAAACACTTTCTCATTAATTATCTCTAAAGCAGTCAATGTTATCTTCTCTATGCTAGCAAAATATCTATCAAATGCCCATCTTAGCTGCCAGTAGAGCTCTCCACGGCGCTCTTTGCTCACTGAATGCACAATTTTAACTAAATTCTTTATATTATCTTCCGGTACAAACAGTACTAGTTTATTCCAATCAACATGTGAACTAAATGGCATCACTACTGAGTCCGCAATCACTACTGGTATACACTGAGAAGCAAGAATATCCATCAGCACAGCTTGCATCAACCTCGCACTTCTTACAACTAAACAGAACATCCCATCCTTCAGGACGTTGGGGTAGTCAAACTGTCTACCCGTGGTGTACTCACACCGCTTACTGTGATCTGTTTTGTCAGTCTTACATCGGTCCAACAACAAGAGATCATTGGACGAAGACGCAATGTTCTGTAATTCTTCTAAATAATCGTGTGGTATATTGAGCTGCGTTGATATTATAAGGTACTTCTTTTGTTCTGGTTGTGTGCTGTCGATTGTCTCTGCGACAGCACTGTACACGGGTATTGATACGTCAAAATTGTATCTAAATGTCCATGTGTTGAATCCAGCTCCTGCTATAATGGCTCGGCTGGTGTTAAGGTCCACCACGGAGTTATAATTGGGTGCGGACCCTGGCAGCATGTTGAATATAAGGTGGTTTTCACCGTGGTTCCAACTGTTGAATAAAACATATTATTAGTGAAGTGACAATGTTTATTTCATTAGGAAATTGTTGTTTTTTATTAAACTGATGTCTGACACTTGATATGTAGGAAGTGAGACAAAGTAATAGGCAATTAAACTGTGGTTTTATGTAGTTAGTTAATGTTCTTTTTTTAATTGAGGAAAATTTACTAAGTTTAATAATGTTTGTTTTAAATGAATTATCTAAGTATGACACTTTCTGTCCAATACAAATTACAGTAAATATAATAATATTGAATAATTAGTTAGTCACTACTTTATACCATCTCAATGTTATTGTGCTTACTCTGAAATGCGACATTCAATATGGATGTTAGATGCATTTTAAGTATACTGGTAGCCTCATAGGCTATAAATAGAGTGACACAAGAGTGTGTTTGTATACAAATAGGTGAGCTTATCAATATCTACTTACTATGGCAAAGACTGCAGCACTTGTGCGACATGTTTACTTGAGAAACTATGTTGATTCAAAGTATCTATGCTAGGTACTAACAGGCACGCCTCCTCCGGGTCAGGCGTGTAATATTTACTACGTTTTATAGTATCTAATATCATATAAAATTCTTTAGAAAATCTTGATATAGAATTCCCATTTTCAGTCTGATAGTCTTTTACTGGATATATGTATATTGTTATCTTGTTGTGTCCGCCTTTCCCACATCTGTAGACATCGACGCAGTCCCAGTACGTGCAGTTGGAGACACGAGGATGCGCCTCCAGAGCACTACTGCTGATTTTAACCACTTCAAAACTTGTCGAGTCCAAATTCACAGCTTGATACACATCTATCCGCGCCGCACTACCAGTAAACGTATTAAACACCACAGTAAACACTAAAGATACCACTATAAACAAGAGTAGGCCGACGAAGAACCTATGATACAAGATTTTTCTATACGATGTATATTTCGAATGCTTGCCCGTTTTCAGAAGCGATTCCGCAGCCATTTGTAATTTCGAGGATTAAATTAATCTCCTTAATTTATATATGGCACCCATTATTAGGTAAGATCAATTAATTCTCATTCAAAAATCCATCAAAGTATAAAACACGATAATACTGCTTGCGAAGAGAAACTGACGCAGTGAAGTGATTGACAGGCTGCTGGTAGGCGACTAGTGTTGTGCTGTGTGAAGTGAAATGATAACTCGATTACGAACTTTAGTAGACGGTAATCGAGTAACCAAATAATATAATTAATCGATTAAAATGTTAACTTTATTATTATTTAGTTAAGGCATTCTAAAGGAAACTTACTGAATTATGATTTTATGTAAAATAATGAATTGCAGTTCATAAAGTCAGCCGCTCGGTTTACTCTGAATTAAATAGGTAATGGTAATTTTTAGGTAATGCTAATAAATAATTACTATATCTAAAACAATACGCTCTCTTCAAATCAATTCAATCTGTAACTCTGGACACTAACTAAGCTCAAGATAAAATAAATATTTATGATTACAACTGGTCTCAACAATAGAATCATCGGTAGATTTCATTTATAAACTAGAGAAGAAATAGAATTTTGACTTAAGATCTATTTAAATAGTATTTAAAGTAGCCATTACTTATTTTTATGAATCCTAAACACCACGTGTTATTGTAATGAAAATCACGATTTATTAATCGAATCGATAGAAAATTTTTATTTCAATATTTTTCAGATTTTATAAATTAACACGTTTTTCTTAAAATATATTAATACTTTTGCTTTTATACTTTTTCTTCATATAGTTATCTATTCTTAAACTTAACAAGTGCTAAATCGAAATCAGTAAAAGGTGTAACGAAATGTATAATCAAATATGCAGTTAATGCAAATCGCATTAAAGCAAATCGATTCAGTGTGTCACGTCCCTTAGGTAGCACAGACTAAAAAACAGTGACAATTTATTTCCAATGTCTACGTTCAAATCCTCGGCGAGAAATATTTTCACAGAAAAAATATTCAAATAAATGTGACTGCAAAAAATTTATAATTACATATTTTGGAGTACGAATATCCTGTTTTATTACCTATTATCAACTATTTTTTGATATTATAAGTTTCTTTAGTAATGCACTCTGTTTTTAAAAGTCACAATGTTATAATGTTTAAATAATCTAGGTTTCGAACGCAACCGATTGTTACGAAGTGAACTTTTTTGTTTTTCTGTCAGTTTTGTGTTGTGCGTAGTTGTGGTTGAGTTTCTGATGGCTTGATTAATTTTGTTATTATTTTATTTTACCAATTCCAACAAATAATTTTGTTCCGAGCTTGACCAGATATGGCGTTGTTACCTCCAGACCCTGTTTATACGATCAGGAACGTGGACAACGTTCCTGTTTATTCGTTGGCATTTAGCTTTTTGCCTGGCGGTCTCGAGAGGTTACTAGCCGGCTCAAAAAACGGCTACGTTTATGCATACAACCTTCAGGTAAGATCACATACATATTTCAAAAGATTTTGTGGTTTATAACAACTGCGCAGAAGGCGTTAATGACGTGTCCTATGGCTTCCATTAAGTGCGCGACATTTTTGTTTACTACCCTCGATTCGCGACCTAGAATCGGCCGGACCGTTTGCCAAATCAAAACATTAACGTATTTATTCTATTTCATTGGGTCATTGAACTTATCTGGCTGGACATTATGTAAAACTGAATATTTCTACTTGAAATTGTACCTATTTTAATGTTTTGTATTAAGATGTGTTATTGGATAACACTTAATTAAAATTGCTAATTATAAACTTGTTCCAGCACATAAAAAAATCAATTACTATTATAATTAAATTTTAATAGTGATACTTAGTGTAATTTCGTAAAAAAATACAAATGGTCAACATTTTCATAGTTTTTGGTCAATTCATTGTGTCATCAGATTTCTAATTAGATTAGTCTTATAGGCATGTACAACAAATATAGACTCACTAACTTAGCACCTAAATTTAAATAATATTAGGTACATGCAATATAAAAAAAAATCTTAACATGTCTCAATGAAAATGGGGGTATGTACTAAGTAAAAAAACTTGATGTTTTCAGACAAATCGTGTGCAGCAGAAAATCCAAGTTGGTCAAGCTCCAATTCTTCATCTCATTCACACGGACAATCATCTCATCACACAGGAGAAAGGCGGCAAGTTCAAAGTATTTAGTTTAACAAACGCTGGCTACGAGGAAGACGCACTTATTGACATTGATTACCCTGGTTTCTGCCGTTTTGACGCCAACACAAAACTCGAAGCACTTTATGTACCTGACAAGGATTCTAAAATTCATATTTACAACTTTTCTGGAGAAAAAGGAGGATGTTTGGAGCCCGACACATCACTGAAGCTGGGAGAACCAATGTGCTTGAAGTTCATTGAATTTCCTTGCGATCGGCCTTGCTTGCTGGCTGGATACGAAGCAGGATGGCTCCTCCTGTGGGATCTCAACACTAGTCAATGTATCAGCAAGCTGAAGACCAACGAGTGTCCGATGTCAGTTGATTTCCACCTTGAACAGCAAAGAGGCATGATTGGGAATGTCTCAAATGTGATACAGATCTTTAGTATAGGGAGAAAAGACTTAAGCTTGGCTCACAAGTTGGATATAACAATAAAAAATCCAGGTACAAATAAAGTTCAGACCCGGTCTGATGGAAAGGTGTTTGCTTCCGGAGGTTGGGACGGCCATATTCGAATTTTCTCCTGGTTCTCTCTCCGACCTCTGGTAGTACTGACGGAGCATAAGCAAGCTATCCAAGACGTTGTTTATTCTACTGAGAAGGTCTCCTTCTGGAATGCGAAGATAATGGCTGCTGGAGGCCTTGATGGTGCTATTACACTGTGGGATTTGTATAATGCCAAACAGTAAAGCATTTAACTTTTTATAGTAGATTATAGAATATTACCAAGCTCAGATCGTGGTAACGCCGAAAACATGTATACTTACGAAAGCATTCTAGTCAAACTTAGAATGTATGGCCACAGTACTTTTCACTATTTTCGGGTGTTTACTGCATCTGACCTGTTAGTGTTTCTGGTCTCACTTGAGTATCGTAAACTAGGCTTAATGTAGTCCAATGTATACTCAGTTTAATCAACTTGCTTACTTAGTTACTAAAGTAAGGCTAAGATTCTACTCATTAGTGCACCAGGATGCAACAGGTTAGCTTGAGCGCGGTGATATATTTCCCCAGTTGACAATTTGCTTAAGTTTGAAATAATTGAATTATTCCATAGTCTTCTTAAAAGGAGTACTTACAAAGTAATGCCAGTATTGCCTTTAATTGTTATGACGCATGTAATGTGTATCATTCGAATGTGCTTTAATTATTTGAAGATATGATTTAACAGAATGCAATAATGTTTAATGATGTAATGTTGAAATGATTGGATCTCAAGAATGTACAAATTCCTGAATATGAAGGTACAGTCCACAATATGTGGCCTCGCTATTAGTTGTAAGAACATGTTGTTAATGAATAGCAATCAATATTTTCCATGATTGGTTTTTAGCGATGATTTTTAAGTCGAGACATTAAAAGCCTATAATTTTTCTTCAAATGTTTTATTGTATCATTCTACGCATCACACACACAAGCAATATCATCACCTTAATATTCTGCACCTGAATCTACATTAATGAATGATTCATTATTTTCCAGTGAACTGAAACATCTGTTTTTCAGAATGTCTGAGACGTCGATAGTCGCATCTATGTACACGCTTTATTGCATATGCATATATATACGCAATACATTTTGTGTTAAAAGATCAATATTTATGATAATAGCCGCTTATAATATTACAGTGTATTAGTACATACATGACTACATAATATATTATGGCTCAATGTTTATCTTTTCCAAACAAGTTGTGGATCAACATGATTGTTATGAGTCTCGCATAGTAACTAACAGGCACCATTAAGCCTGTGCTACAATTATATATTCGACACTGTAGGTACCTTGAAATAAACAGTTTAAAAACCATAGTTAGGAATCGAACCTAAAAACACATTTTTGGTATTCGTGCTTCCAATCACCAAATCATAAAACTAGAAAATTACTTAATTGGTGATAAGATTCAGATATCTACATCGCGATCCCCCCCAGGAGGCAATAATAAGATTAGGTGCCTACTTGCCTACCTAAATTGTTTGTGAAAATACTTTTACCTAGGTAAGTGATAGGTGTAATGTAGATAGGTATACGATATGAGATAGTTGCTTATCATACAGGATAAACAAAACAACTACAATGTTGTTGTGCTAAAACACGACTAAATTATTATGTTTTTCGGCGTACTCACGTATCGCATTGTTGTGTAGCATCGCTAAATGTCTCGAGAATATGAGTCTAGCATGATTGATGATTGAAGCCTCTATTCGAGTTCATCGTCAAATAGTTACGTGAGTAAGCCGAGAAACAATAATTAATTTACTATATCTCACGTAGATGTTATGTATTTTGGTATTTAAGTAGTATAAATTATAAAAAATAAGACGCAATATTCACGTTATTATTTTCAAATGTCCTCGTTTTTCTATTGTTATGTCTAGTAACTCCGTTTACTATGTAAGTAGATCATAGCTAAACATTGTTTGACCTATGCTATCAGGCGATAGTCTCGCTATCATAATGAAAGGCTCGAGCTCGTCCATCAATATCAAAACAAGGGATATAAATACCAACACGATAACAAAATGTTATAAATATTTTCACTAAAGATTATTATCGTTTGTCACGAACTAATAAAACTAAGCGTTAGAGTAGTAATATTTTTATTTTACATACAATGAAAGTAATAAGTTACTAATATCACATTTACAGTGCGCCCTAAAACCTAAGACATAAAATTTAATAGCATCTTACAACTAAAGACTAGCAACCTGAAAGTATAATGAACTCTGTTCGGATTATCATGCGTTTGTGATATGTATCAGAGAATAATGGGATTATTTCAAATCTACGTTTAAACTTCAACTATTTTCCTCGTCTTTGGAATGAGCGCTTCATCATCTGTCGACACCTCCACCAGTCTCCGCCGTTTCCGCAGCGGCCGTGTGGACTCTGACGGCTCTCTAGTCTTCGCTACTATTTTCGCCATTTTATTCCCCAATCTGGTAATCTTGAACTTGGGCAAAGTTTGCTCCGGATTTCCAGTCTCATTTATTTCTGTATCCATTTTATCTTCTTCTATTCGCTCATTATGTTGTTCACTAGGAGGAGGGCTCTTATCTAACGCAGTCTCTGAGGTCGGCTCACTACTACATCCCAATGTCTCCTCGTCTCTCCTGTTTTTATCACTATTCATCGTAAAATCTAAAGGTCCTTCCGTATCCGCTGTGTCTGGTCTGTTTTCTGTTTTTACTTTATTCGCACAGTGAGCCTGGACGAACGCTGAGAAAGGAATTGGAATCGGAATAGGAAGGGGTATCGGTAAGATGACTGGGTAGGGAACTAATACTGTGACGGGAGGAGCTTGGCCTATAGGAGTGGGGAAGTTTAGCGGTGGTGGAATTCCTGGCAGACGAGGCCGCTCCATTGGGAATCCTGGCCGAGGCATGAAGTTCAGTCGCGGTGGGAACATGTTATGTGGATGCCTGGGGTCGTGGTTGTCCAAGAACATCGGTGGGGGCATGTTGAACATTGGGTTCGGAGGAAACGGTGGTGGTGGAGGATGAGCGTTAATCTGATGAGGCGGCGAATGTAGAGCGTTACCAACAGTTGAAGCTGGCGATGATCCGTCAGACGGACTGCACATCCGAAGATCTTGCGCCTTTGGAGTTGAAGTTCGCTGCCGCACAGTCTGTGACGTAACCGTGGCAGAACACTTCGAGGTTCTACGTTTACGTAGATTCATTTTAGTATTCCTAGCGTCTTTTTTCGTTTCTGGTGACTTCTGAACTGATATTGTTTCGTCAGACGGACGTTTTTGCTTCATCAGCTTTGCTGTTGGAGCAATGGTTATCAAAGGAAGTGGAGATCTGTTTTGGGTCTTTTGAACTTCTGTCTTTTCAGTGGCGACAGGTTTACTGGGGACATTGTCTATATTTGGCGATCCCGAGCGTTCGGAAGTAGGTGATGCTGATCTACTTTTGCAGTTCTTCAGCCAGAGTTCAGGAGTGATGAGATTGGATGACGATGACGCATTGACTAAATGTGGATTGAGGTCGAGATGGGCCTGAGTTTCTCGGCAGAAAATGTGCATCTTGTATTGGTTAAGACATTTGTCCGAGCAGAACTGCAGTTGAGTGGCACCGTCCTGAAAATTGAAAGAAAAATATTGAGTGTGAAATGAAATAAATAATTGTACGTATCACTTGAGCTGACATAGTTGAAATCTAAAGTATTCAGCAGTACCGATATAAAAATAACTGCCATTATCTATTATCGCTCCAGACTCTAACAGGCATGACCAAATACAGATCCAGTTTGGCAGACCCAAATCGAGTTGATAGAATATTTAAATCAAACTACAATTCTCACCTGAAAATCCACATAAGCAACGGTATGCCTGACGTGCCGACACCAGTCGCAGGTCTTGGCACGTTTGAAGTTGGCGCGACGGGACTGACTGAAGCAGAGCTCGGAGCAAAACGTGGCGCCAGCGTGCTGCAGCGCTGAGCCTTCGCTGGGCAGGCTCTTGTTGCACCAGGAACATTCATCAGCTGGAAGTACAAAGAGGAAATGGTCATTGACATGCTTATACAGCCAACGTTAAAGTTATTTGTAATATCGTAGTTGATTTGTAGCGATATAAGCATTAGGTAGATCACGGAAACACGTAATAATAGAGAAAAATATAGGTACGTTGACTGCAAGATGGATACAGTGGTTGGGGAACCAACTAATGCGCAACGTCTCACGGCTCTAATTCCCGCACGAAAAATCTTAGTACCTACTGACTAGTTATTGCTGTTTAAATATTATGAAGTCTAGTCTATGTTGCGGCACAAATCCAACAGGCATTTGGCTAATTGAAGTAGGTACCGAAGTACCTCAAAACAAAACTATTATTCAAAATAGTGTCATTAAACATTTTAAATGAACTCCTATAGGTACAAACAGTATGATCAAAATACATATTCCCAGTAAAAAAAAAACGATAGTCGCCATTACTATCATACACACCAAAAAATAGCTACGACAAAAAAAACATGGCTAATTGAAATAAAAGTTGCAACCAGTGATATTGTGATGGAAATGTTGCCATAATAAAAAATGCTTTTCTGGAAACAGTAAGCGAGGCTCGGGTATCCATCTCCAATTAATTTGCGAATGATATTGAATAGAGAAAAAACGCGCGAAACTGTACACTGGCTTTCTCATTACTGCGATTCGTTTATAACCTTATACTGGGCGAGTAAATGATAGCTCGTTATACTTTATTACAGACCTTCATAATTTCCGTTGTTCCAAATCTACTTTTATGAAATTGATAGGTACCTTTTTAATGGTTCTCCAGGATTTGTGTCATACAAACAATTACCTACACTTTTGGTTTGATGGTACTGGTAGGTTAAACCTACTAAGACACCTTAATTATCCTTAGTAGTACCTACCTAAGTAGTGTCCTACGAATTGTTAATTCATACTAGCCACGTTCTTCGGCATAAAATATTCAAACGCTTATCAATAATCGTGAAGGCGACAAAATCAATGACATGAAATAATGTGGCTACTCTACTTACTACCTATAATTAAACATTCTCCTAAGCTCGATCTAATGGAGTCTTCCAATTTCAATGAGTAAGTATATAGCAAAGAGTAAATTCCCTAGAATATCTCGGCGGGAGTGCTATTTCGTTCTAAATTGACGCGTGTGTTTAGCAGTCTATGTAACGTAATATCGTAACGTTATACATTCCTAATCATCACAATTTAACCACAAAGTTCTACATTTTCACTTGCGGCACACCTACATAGGTACCTGTTTATACTACGTATTCGCGGGGCGTTCATTAGGAATAGTAAACCGGCTTTGCGGTATCAAATTTGTAAATAATGTTCGTTTGCTAACATCGACGTACATACCTATGTGCCTATACCGCGCACAAAGCTTTCAGTATTTCGTCTATTTCTTGCTCAGCGATCTTTATCGTGTTTCGTGGTAGCGTTACGACTAAAACTTATCGACATAATTTAATCACATCACACCTCGTATACAGAAGGAGTTCTCAGAAATGAGTTTATTAAACTCAATTATAGGAATTAGATTACAATCTGTGGCATCACGCGGCGAGTTTCGTTCGTTTTACCGCCATTTTTATCGAGAAAGCGCGCGAGGGTTGCGTTCGGAAACACATCTATTCGTAGAAGTACAGCTGCAACGGGAAGAGGGTTCGTGTTCTAAGAAATTTAATACGACTTTATTGGTTATGATATTAAAACGTAATAGAAACTGGGGGAACTGAATCGAATAGTCCGCTGTAGCTGTAACTCTGTCTATTACTTTGATTTGCGGGAACTATTAAGAGGCCTGCTCATGGAATTGTGACTTTGCTCTTTTTATTTCTGTCGCAGCTTGCTTTACTGCTTCCTCATTGAATTGGAGAATATGGGAAATTATTTTTCCTGCCTGAAACTGACTGCCTCGTTGGTCGAAAGGTCGTAAGTGCGACTACCGGGCAAGGAGTCTCGAGTTCGATCGCGGGTCGGCAAAGTATTACTGATCTTTTTTTCGAAAAAAAAACCCTGTAGTAGCACGGAGTCCGGCATTGCGCCCAGTTTATGGCAATAGGCTCACCACCTATTACATAGGACTTTAACACTAATGTCAAAAAGTGGGTGTACATTGTATAGCGGTATTACGCACCGTAGTGTGCGCCTCTGCCTGCCACCTTCAGGGATAAAAAGCGTGACGTTACATGGGAAATTATTTCAGTTCGCTGATTTCCAATGGAACTCGGTTCTATAATGATAACATACTATAAGTGTACCTACACACCTTTATTTTTCTGTTCACTGGCTTGCTCTGGACTGGAGGCGTCGCGCGCTCGTGATGCTGCCCACCGCCGCAGCTCCAGCCTTTCGTACCCGTACCAGCCTAGCAACTCGTTCATCGCTGTCTCTGCGAAATCCTGAAAATACATATAAAATTATTTTGTAAGACATTACTTAGCTCTGCATCCTTCATGTTAATGATATGTATGAGGCGGATAGTATTTTTTGAAAATACAACGCATTCACGGCACTTGAGGGAATACTAATGTGAAGACATTGTTTAAATTTCGCTTGTCTGTCTACATACCTACACATTTTGTGTATCTTATACATTACTACATAAACAGCATTTCTGTAATGCATGTGGACACTGCACGCAAGAAATTATAACAGTAAATCAAGAACAACGACTCTTAATTTATACCAACATCTGATGTAATTTAAAAGCATAATGATAGCCAGCGTATCGTCCACATATATAACACCTATTTTTACTTCCAAAGTTTAAATAAAACAGCGATTTATATAAAATAAAAGCCGTCGTTGATGACCTCCTTACAGTCAACATTACTGCCAGCTATCGAGGTAATAAATTCTTATGGATATACAAGACATCCAGTTTTAACAACAACACGTAATTCAAGAGGTATCTGTGCCATTTAAAAAAAAAGAAACGAAAGAAAAAACAAAGTGTCATATTGTAATTTCCCGCGTTGCTCATTTATTTTATGATAATAATGGATCTCGTTAAATATGGAGAACATACGATAATTTTGTTTATAGGTTATAGTTTGATATCTACCATACCACTGCTGAAAAAGTTGGCATTGATTGTGACTGATCAATGGGTAAGAAAATTGTCTGTCTCCGACCTGTGTACGTTCTTAAACAGACGCGAATAAAATTAAAGTTGTTGGGTTCTTGAAACACGTCACACAAGACTGTTCTCTATGACACTATATCCTTTCTACCAAAGCGTCAAAGAGCCAAAGCGACACTAAGTAGCACCGTAGTCCAACATACCGTGCAATTGATATTCCTAAAACCGAAACTCGTTAACCGCAACATATCGGCAACATTCAAAGCTGTAGCGAAGATGCCTTCATTACGCTGAAACCATATCCCTTTGACACACGAGTATCAAAATAACCTGAGTTTAATTAATCTGTGCCTTGCAAACCTCGGTGACATCGTCCCGCGTCCTACGGAGACGGCTAATATTTCAGAGAGCAAGATGACCAGTCGCCAGCAAAGATAATTGGGATCTGGTTACAGAAAGAAACCTAGGATGGATGGAACTGTTTAGACAGAGGAAATAGCAACTTAATTATATCACTTTACTGTCTAATTTGGATTACTTTGTTGGATCTTTAGTTCCTGTGCAAATTATCCTTGGCCAGATGTCTCAAAAATCACCAGAATTTAATTTAGTTAAGTTAAAGAAGGTAACCGCTTTTTATTGCAAAAATCTTCCATCATATGATGATGATGATTGATTCACTGGAACTTATAATTTGGTAAACTTATCCTTCAGACGTTGTAGGACTAGGAGATTAGGTACGTACTGTTATATCGAAACATATTTTTAAACCTTCTCGATCGATTTCTAGTACATACGTATCATTTCATCCATATTTTGGGATAAAAACATGATGCCCATGAGAAACTCAGAAGAATGGCAAGTGAGTATAAATATTATATTCTCTCCCAGCATAAATTACAAAGCAGGCTTGTGTAACTGCAGCGGCACTCAGTTCTAGGCAAATGAAACTATTTGACGATTCCCATGGAGGTCCGATTACACCCGATCTAACAAGATAGCAGCGTTTTACCTAATCGGTGGCAAGTTATAACCTGTGTGCTAACATACTTTCTGTTATTGATACTTTATAATTTGATAATGCATTGCGTCGATGGGAATTGTCCCTAAATAAGGGCTAATGGAAGTGAAAAGATTGAAAGTTCTACTTTTTTGGGTCTTGTACACTACCTGCACTAGCACTGGTAAACATTGCAAAATACAGTTTTCGGAACTAGGTAGGTAACTGGTTGCTAAAACTGATTTAGATCTATTTATCTGTAACCCTGTAAATTATAACATAACAGGTAAGACTTTTTCCTACTCACGATGAATACCTAGACGATGTCTGTTTACTGCTTCAATAATGCATAATTTGGTCGCGTATATTTAAATATTTTACCAATACCTACAATAAAAAAATCGACGAAGTCCGCAGTTTTCACTACTACTCGTACCGCTCTGCACTAACATAATCATTAGATACACACGTTCATTAATAAATCTAAACATCAAACAACGTGAAACAGAATCAAATTCGTAATTAAATCAATAGATCCCAGTTTCTAATAATGATCTAACCACACTCCAGTGTATGTGAGCTTTCGCGTTTCAATTTACGGCCGGCGTTTGTGTTGCCAGCGTTGCGTTGCGTAATAATTATCACCGGTGAAAATACGATACTCTGAACGCACCCAACATGCACAAGGAACGTGCAAAACTGGACGGCCATTATTCAACATTTATGTTACTGAAACTACGAATATATCTTTACTGGGAAATATTAATTAGGCGCGTAAAATCTGGATGTTCGATTAATTAATATTTCGAATTTAAATGTAACGGCTAACGAGTCGGTGGGTATCGCAAAATGTTCATTTTAATGTATTTTGATGTTGCTTTCCTTGTTGTTAACATGAATATTAATTATAATAATGTACGTTTGATTTTACATAAAGTTTACTTAATCAAAATGTGTAACGAACCTACGATTAATGAGCAATGAAGTTGCAACTTTGTTAGTCGTAATGTCGTGATCATCGCCGCCGTTCTGTCTCTCAGTGTCTGCGACTAACTCGCTGCGTAATTGTTTTGATTGCCTCGGGTGTTTCTTACTCTTGGGTAGCTCTACTCTTGGGTATATTTAAAACGTTAAAGCTAAAGAATTTTAAAGTAGGTACCTACTCATGATTATTGTCTAGATTTGTTTTTTACATAATATACGTAAAAAGTACATAACGCAAAATGTTTGAACAGCAATTATGTATTTGCCCATCAACATCGGTTTCCCAATACAATTTAGGTATTTAAGGCAAACAAGCAAATTGGTATCTGTATTTAAGATAGTATGATTTATTGATATGTATCCATTTAACTTTGCTAGCAGCTAAACTAACGAATGCTTTCTCTTCTTTCATTCATCTCCCATTTCGAGCCCGTGGAATAGCGAATATGAAAAACTAAACTTGTGGAATATAAAAATTCAACTCGACTCCTACGAATAGCACACCACACTACTATTTCTTGAAAGTATAAATGCAGTGGTACATTTTGTATGGAGATTAACTACATCAAATTCTTATCTTACAGTAATCAAATCTACATTTAAATTTGCTTACGAGGGTAGAATTTTGACATAAGCTCCATACAAAATGTGTCAAAATTTCAAAATGTCAAGCCTTATTGTGCGCCGTTAATCTCATTGAGAGTCATTCCATGTCTTCTCCGTCTTGGAGACTCTCAATGACTAAAGACCTACTGACTGAACAACTGTTCCTACTCCTGCTTTTCGAGCCGGATCCCCAGTAACCCGCTAGGTAGTTTGTGCCCCGCTTCCTCCTTAGCTAGCACGACCGGTTCACAAAAGGAGGACATGGCATCCCAGTCCCCCCGGCTCCGCACCATGGCTTGAACCAATGCTGAAAACGAGAGGCCGCCGTCGCTGACCACATCCCTGAGGACACGGCTTTGCTCAGTCCATACAAGGTACATCGCCACAGTATGCTCCACCATATCCTCCGGGCGATCCTCGCAATGACAACCGGGCATTTCCTCCCGCTCCATCAGAAACAGGTACCTCCCGAAACTCGCATGTCCGCTAGACACCTGTGTCAGGCGGTAGGCGAGGCTGCAGATTAGTTATCCCAAAAATTTCGCGTGACGTTTCGACACACGAAGATCGAACCTGAGACATGATGCGGCCACTCGACTAACAAGCTGAAGACAATGTTCACAAAAGCCAAGCAACAAAGCGGTGAACGGTCAAAGATAGTAACTCAACTCCTGATAATATTGTGATATCCAATATAACATAAATGCTTTTAATGGCAGTAGCTTGGCTAAGGTAAATTTAGGAGCGTTTGTAATCGGACACCGGGCGACCTACGCACGGTGTTGCCAGAGTAGAAAACTTGACGCTGCTTTAAACTGTTGCAGTCTTTGAACGTACCTGGTATATTGCTATTGAAACTTGCTCACATGTGCACGTAGGTAAATTGTTTTCGAAGAAAATTTTGTAAAGA
The DNA here is from genome assembly GCF_023101765.2 of Spodoptera frugiperda. Classification (NCBI taxonomy): domain Eukaryota; kingdom Metazoa; phylum Arthropoda; class Insecta; order Lepidoptera; family Noctuidae; genus Spodoptera; species Spodoptera frugiperda. The sequence goes on along the minus strand of NC_064242.1, from coordinate 11,729,398 downwards.
AAATAGATGTTGTTTTTCAGGAAATTATCTATATCTTACGTGGGCGTTGCTAGAACTTCTCGTGTAGATATCTTGTTACTTTATGTAATAGAAAGCTTGCTACTGTTTTTCTAAAGCGTTTCTCATTAGCTGTGTTTAGCTTTATAAATTGAGACTTTAAGAAATGCTTGGCTTTAATTTTTCTTCTTTAGTGTTGTTTGCAAATCTAGGGATTCTGAACTTGAAATTCCTTTAGAATTTCAGTAGCACTGACTACTTCATAGGATGTAAATACAATAATAATGGCCTAACGAAGTCTTTAATCACAATACCAACAACATTCTCAGTATCCTAAACCTGTCGTATAAAATAAAAACATGTGTAATAATTCTTTTCATTCAGTACCATTCCCTCAGAGAAGGATAGCATTGTATTTTTTATAGCTATTTGCTTTTTAAAATCCACTTATATGCCAACCCTGAAGTTGATTTACGATAAAATAACGTTGTTTTCTCAGTGAAAACGCTAAATTCAGTAGCCGTTGAAGAAATATAGCAATTTAAACGTTTATTGAGCATTTGAAACATAAAACTACCTAATAATGATCGTCAGATAAGAGGTGCTATTTAGAAATCGTTTGAAACGTATAAGGAATTCAGGGAGCATACAAGTGTGATTTTTATGAGCATGTTCTATGCAGTCAGCCAGACATTTTTGAATTTTTTTTTTATTTCAAATTAAAATGTAGTCACGCCTGGACCAGGCCTTGGGCCGAGTTCAGAAATAGAGACGACGTCCACAAGATTTTTATAAGGTCGTTGGCAGTGGATAAACTGAATGCGAAGAGCTGATGAGCGACCACAGTTTCATGCCATTAGATCGTAATGCATGGAATCGGGCATTAGGAAGATTAGGAAGGGTGGTAATTGGGCCTCCGGTAACCTCACTCACACAACAAAACGTAAGCGTGCGTTGTGTCACGTCGGTTTTCTGTAAGCTCGTGGTATCACTCCGGTCGAGCCGGCCCATCCGTGCCGAAGCATGGCTCTCCCACGCTTAATTATTTGGTACCTTCAATACTCTGGCACAAACAAATTATACCGACATAGCCGTCAATCACAACGAATGCTGGTAACAAGATCCCTATTCTATTTTTCTTCATTGATCATATGGGAACAATACATTTAAGTTATTTTCGTATTAAGCCATTAATTCCTTGACCCAGTGACCGAGGTGACAAAAGAGCTAATCAAACCTACGCAATCACAATAATGGTTGGTACTGACTCGTGGAGTCGCGGTCTGAGACGTCAACACACGTCATTTATTAGGGTGGAGCCACTGAGCCAGCGTCACAGAGTAAAATAATACGGACTGTGAATATGGAGCTCAAATGTCAATTGTTTTTTTTTTGTATAGTATTATAATGTAGTGTTGTATTGTATGTAAGGTGCTAAATTTTTGCAAACCACTTGTTTTATAGATTTATTGACATATAATACCCTTCCATTAATTATCTTGTTCATATTTTTTTCCATTGGATTTGAATAATCGATTACCTTTGAATAAGCCCATTATAAAAGGGGAGAATCTGCTTTATTTTGTCAAACCGTGTAATAAGATTAAAAAATGTCAACAGAACCTATTACCGTGTGTTTAATATTTGCAGTTTTCAACTAACCAATCAGTCAGTTATAGTTTTAGGAATTAGTGCACTGATTATCAAAAAATATGAAATCATAAAATCCGGTAGGTACTTAAATTGAATGCACGGAATGTTTTCATGTCATGTGATAGGTATTATTCATAAAAATTTGCATCGAAAACAAATAAACGGGAAATGATCTTTATTATGAGCTAAGAAATTCGATATTTATGATCAAAATGAAAGCGCTTTTTTTATAATATTGCTATAAAGTTTCGATGCATATCGTATGAAATCAAACGGGCACAAAATAAAGGGATAAAAAGATTGTAATTTATTTGTTTAAAAACTGACTTTGATCACTGAAATACTGAATATGTGCGAGTATAATGATTCAAAAGTCTACGTGGTGGGTAAGTTTAAAAATTAACCCAAACCATTGTGGGTGTATTTACATTATTAACCCAATCCATTGTGGGTGTATCTATATATTAATACGTGATGCAAAAACTTTCGGAACCTTTTTACGAAAATTGCGCGGACGTAGGAGCATAAAATTTGGTACACTTATAGTTTATGTGTAGGAGAAGTGAAAAATGCTAATATTTTTCTAAAATAATGCTTCTAAAGTACATTAAATCAATAAATAAAACATTACACACACTACCATGCATAGCATCGTATTTGACAAAACGTCAAAATTGACAGTCATTGCGATGATATTCTCACGTCTCATATGAAAAGAGGTTTCTCATTGAAGGAGGTTTGGTTATTCATGATCCGCCGGAATATATTAATTTGAATTTCACAAAACTAATAGCAATTTGTTAAATAAAAATTATCCTTGAACGTATGGAAAGTGGTATTCTAAATTAAATCGTATATGGTCGAATTTCGACCACTAGGCGACCGCTAGTTTACATTATCACACCTAAACTGGGATCGAAATATTTGCATTTGTTATAAAGATTTGAGAAACCGCTTGCCAGGCACTATGCAACAGTGCAGTTTTCAAATGATTTTTTTAAACAGCACACTCTGTTAAAGAATTTAATAATACATAAGTTTTAAACGGCATATTTCATTTACCTAATTAAGTACCCTAATACCTACTTCATAATTTAATAACGTAACGTTTTATTGAAAAATATAAATATTGAATGCAGCAAAGAATAAATTAAAACATTATTTACATATTTATCTATGTTATTAGCTGCAGAAGCATTATTAATCTATCTAGAATCAAAATAGATTCGTTGATGACGAATTTAATGTAGTTCTCCTTCCATAAATACCTACATCCTCCAAACATAGTAAAGAAGATAGTCAGTAATTTGGATCTGGACAAATCGATCAAAATTAAAATCAGTAAAAGAAATCTAAAGAAATATTGAGATCTGCTGTATATTTCTAACACTGTGTTAGTATAAAGAGCCATATGATCAACAGAGTAGAATAAAATAAAGCTACCATTCCTTTCCATGCGGACTGCCTAGCTGGTTACCGGGGCTCGAGGAACGGAGTGGTGTTTAGTCAGTATGAGTTTGACATTTCCTCTCACCTCGCCCAAGACAGAGAGAGGACAGTAGCGCTCTCTCAACTTTTAAACTACGATCTGCAACCCGCCTACCAAGCTAAGAGATTAATTATATTGTAGAGAAGACACAATCAAACAAACAAAAAGAACAGACTGTTGAATTTAGTATCAAAAGAAAAACTAATAGTAAACACCACTATAATCCCCAAGGAAAAGGAAACAAAAATGATTCAGAATAGAAAATGTAAACATGAAATAATAAAGTGTGAAATCACCAAGAAACTTGAATCTGACATAAATAAATGTCCAGTGCCGTTTGTCCGTGTCAAACACATTAGGAATACTGAACTTGGATTAGTTTCAAAGTCTCAGATTGCGTAAACTATAGTAATATTATGTACATATATCAGTTTTGTTGTGTGAAATTATAAGATTTTTCTTTGAAACTGTCCCGAAGAACCACTTAAACAATTTATATTATGCAATACCATTTTGACTGTACGGTTGGCGCGGTGGCAAGGCAACCGGCTGCTGCACTACGTGTGGCGGGTTTGGATCCCGCATTTTAATAACGAACTTTTTGTGTGATCCACAAATTGTTGTTTCAGGTTTAGGTGTTATGTGTATGTGAACTAGTATATTTGTAAACGCACCAATGATACAGGAGAAAATCTTAGCGTCGAACAACGTTTTTAATAAAAAATAGCCTTACAATTTATTATTAATGATGTGTCCAAAAAGCACTCCTGCCAAGCTAAGTTCTCAAGTAAATCACACGATCGTAAAATCCCACACAGTAATTAATAAAACTAAAAAGTTGTGATCAATGTTTTGTAAACGACACTTAAGCTGTAGGTCGGTAGCTGATTATGCGTGAAACTTGATCACACATTAATTTTAAAAATGTTTTACGACTTTAATAACTTCATGTTGTATTTTATGTCAGGTACCTACTTATTTAAATTAATTACCTACAGGAAAGGAAACAGTTTTCTTTAACATTCGAGTCGTTGACAAGATTTTGTCCCGAGTTTAATTGTTAAATACTAAAACTATAACCGTCTTTAAAGTTGTATCTATGTTGTACATCTTTGCATCGAAATATACTGAAACCGTCTCAAATAAACTTATTTTGTAATTTATAATGTTAAGAAATGAGACATTAGCTGATTAGCGTTGTAACTAAGTTATTTAATATAACCTAAACCTAACCTAACAATAAATATCGTAAGTACTAAAAATCTGTATTTGTCTAATTGTTAAATCAGAACGAGTAGGTACTAGTAGGTAATACACGCATGTGTGTGACTATTAAAATGTATGAACTTTGTAATCAAATCAAATTACTTTAATGCATAGATAATGCGGAGTCCAAGACTATAAATAATAAATAGCAATAATGGCTTGACCAATATTCTTAGGGCAAATAAGTTATTATGAATATGTGAAGCGGCGAATAATGAACCCATAATACCTAATTAGCACGATTAGCACGAACTACAATATTAGTGTTGTCCTACTGATTACAGCTTAGTCCGGTCAATTTAGACCTGAAAACAGTAATGAAAGAACAAAAATTCCGACAGAGCTGAATTTTGGTACAGACCTTTATTTTACTATAAAGATTAAAAATTTAAAAGTCCCCATCGATCCCATATGTGCTTCAAAAGTTATTCGAGGTCAAAGTTCAACATTTTAGGTATTTTGAGTTTTTCTCAAAAACCGTAAGTTTTTTCAAAAAAATACCTCAGACCAAATTTGTAGATCTCAAAATTCTCTACAAAATGGTCCTTATAAGTTTTTCTATAAGTATTACCGTTTCTAAGATAGATTCGTGTGTCCCCACACACATTTTTCCACTTTGGAAGCGTCTAACTTTTAAACGATTGATTTTGACGAAAAGTGGTTTTAGGAACCTTAATGTCTTTTTAAAGACCTATCCATAGACACCCATCACGGATATGTAAGCTGAAAAAAAATTTTTTTTGAATCAGTTCCATGTATGGAGTGCCCCCCTTTACTTTTTAAATTTATAATTTTTTATTCAAAATTCGAATAGCGGTTACCGAAATACACCATCTTACAAAGTTTCAACTATATAGGCCCAACAGTTTCGTGGCCCAACAGGCTGTGACATACGGACGGACGGACGGACGGACGGACAGACATTTATTTCCGAAACTGTTGGGCCTACATAGTTGAAACCTTGTAAGATGGTGTATTTCGGTAACCGCTATTCGAATTTTGAATAAAAATTTATAAATTTAAAAAGTAAAGGGGGGCACTCCATACATGGAACTAATTCAAAAAAAATTTTTTTTCAGCTTACATATTCGTGATGGGTGTCTATGGATAGGTCTTTAAAAAAGACATTAAGGTTTCTAAAACCACTTTTCATCAAAATCAATCGTTTGAAAGTTAGACGCTTCCAAAGTGAAAAAATGTGTGTGGGGACACACGAATCTATCTTAGAAACGGTAATACTTATAGAAAAACTTATAAGGACCATTTTGTAGAGAATTTTGAGATCTACAAATTTGGTCTGAGGTATTTTTTTGAAAAACTTACAGTTTTTGAGAAAAACTCAAAAACTAAAATGTTGAACTTTGACCTCGAATAACTTTTGAAACACATATGGGATCGATGGGGACTTTTAATATTTTAATCTTTATAGTAAAATAAAGGTCTGTACCAAAATTCAGCTCTGTCGGAATTTTTGATATTTCAATATCGTATATTGACCGGACTAAGCTGCTCTGTGGCGAGGGTGAAGCGGAGACGGCACCGACTGCAAACATATCGTGTTCCACCGACCAGTGGAGCTTATAATTTACCTAATGCCGTGTAAAACGATCGCAGTGCTAATGTACGTGGAAACAAATATGGACGTCACATGGAAAACTACTATCATATTAATTTATTGTATAATAATAGATTTGTGCCGTGGATTTGTTTACATGATCAATAATACTATTTAAGTATGTAAAAGTACCTAACGAAACGAAAACGGTTATTCTTATATTTTTTATATTCTTTAGAAAATCTAATATTGTAATCGGTACTCTGCATGTCCTGGGGGTATGCGAGAGTATATTTACAGAAGAATCGCAAAGTCTAAGCCCACACACAACAAGAAGTGTGGGAGACCCCAACTTCGGCTGGGTCGGATCAACCGGAGTGATATTATGGCCTGAAGGCCTCACAAAAAACGTAGTGAGGTTACCGGAGGCCTAATTACCCTCCTTCCCAATCTTCCTTATCCCCGATTCCCCAACAACTCTTCCACAAATTCCTAACCCCTAACGCACTTATAATGCCTCTGGTGTTTCGGTTGTCGGCGATTGCTTACCTTCAGGTGATCCGTCTACTCATTTATTGGCTTATACCATAAAAGTCTCATTGAAAGTTTCATTGAAGTCATGAAACCTGTACAGGTAACTGTGCTTATCTGCCCATTGCACAATCAACACTTTTTTAATAATCTTATACCTCGTAAGGCATGGTTCAAGTTACGGAAATCCCCCGTCCATGAGGGAAGAATATTGTTGATAAGAATTTGTCTCAAACACATCAGCAGATTGTTGCTTTATCGTTGTGTTACCGTGTATTAGACACAGGTATTAGGTGTAACGATAAACAAAGTACCTACCTATAATGTAATTCACTATTAAGGGGTGAAAATGTGTTAATAATATAAAGCTTAGTAAATCTCCAAAGGATATGTCATAATTCATAATGTACAATACAAGTACACATTCTCATACACATGACACCCAGACCCGAAACAACAATTTATGGATCACACAATGAGCTGCTAGACTATTCTGTAATTGTCAATTCGAAACAATCAAAGTGAGTTCGATCGCATTCTTGACGGACATTGGTCGAAATTTTTCTCAAAACCAATGACATGGCGGAGAATAGCTTAGCTGCTCGGTGAGAGAATCGATTTCGCTAAACGTTGTGATACTAGTGAAAAAAAATAGAATGACTTAAAAAGTCAATAATAATAATGAACGCAATCCAGACGACAATGTCTTGCTTCGCTTTAAACTCCCAATTGGGTAAACTGATAATGATGAATTTTGATACAAAGATAAGTGGTAGTCTACAAAAGATTAAGTTGAAGAAACTATCTAAACAAGACGGCCCCCTGATGAACAAAATCATTTAGTTGAAACTAAACAGCACTGACAAATAGGGTAAAATAAATCAGTTAAAATCAAACCCAGTGGCAAGTAATCGGATCTCTAGATATTCTTGTATTGCGATACCCACCCCGGTACTGTTTCTCAGTCCGCAGTCCACAGCCAGGAATAGAACCGCCTATTCTAAAATTGGTCATCTAAGTATGCGTAAGCACTGCAAGCAAAATGACGGTAGGTAACAGTTGTATACGTATTTATATTTTACAAGTAGGTAAGTGCATAATTATGCCAGCTTACCACTCAGCAGCTTTACTTATGATAAAAATTTAATTTTCAAGAATGATTATTTATCTACTGGTGAACTGAAAACCTCACAAAAATCCGTTCAGTAGTTTTTGAGCGTAACGCGAACAGACGCAGCGGGAGACTTTGTATTCTAATTTGCGACTTTGATTTTACACAAATTAATTTTCCTGCTTTGATTTTATTTAATAAGTAGTGCCTGTGCCTTGCTAAACTTGGGAATCAAATCCAATACCAGTCATAATATCACCCTAGGCAAAGAAGAAGTAGGCAGAATTAAACACCTACAAGTTACTAGATGTTGTTTCTATGTAATGGGAGATGGCATTTATTGTACGTGGGCTTCAATCGTGATCAAATGTTAAATGCTTGTTTCAAATAAACAAAAGTATTTAGTTTAGTTAGTACATTTTTTATTTGGGTCAACGGTCGGCCGCTATCTCGCCTGGTGGTAACTGATGATGCCTAAGATGGATCACGTCTGGCCATAAGTAACCTATTCACTCGCGCCTTGAAGACACCCAGGAATTCTACTCCTCAGCAGTTCGCACAAGGAAGCTTAAAGCGAAGCGCTTCGTGCGAGTGGGTGGGACATCTACCACATGAAGCGGTGGCGCTGCGCCGATTGTCTTGTGGTTCGATGATGGAAATGAAAAAAAAAACATAGATAACGAGAGATTGTTAGATAAAACATTCACAGGACCTTAGGACGACCTTAAATATCTATTAAATGGTGATTCGCAAGTCAAGATCGTTTCAAGAGTCTTAGCAACAGCACGATTGTAAACAAACTCCACAACACGTTTCATATCGCGACAACAATGCAACCAGTCGTAAATGAGTTTCAATTTCAAACAGGCCAGCCTCTAAGCACAAGACGTCATTTCATTACACCTCTCCGTGAATAGAAAGTCTTACGTTACACCATTTATAATCCTTCAAACTCATTCGATACATCAGTGGACGCGAGTCGCATAGTCGCATGCACTGAATAGTTTCCCACAGCGACTCAAAATAAAACCCTATCATCGCAATAGAAAACACAAAGCGCGAACACGAACGCGCCCTGAACAAAAGCAACGGCGTAATATTACGTCTCCGATATCCGTAGATCGATTATGTTTCACATGTTTCTCATTATAACGTCTGGGTACGAAACAAAGAGAGTGTCAAGTTGCCGTGCAATGCTCTTCTGGCAACCCGAGAGTATGGCACCCGACTGTTTTGGTCATGCGAGAACGGAACGCCACACTTTCGGGGAAAACTCGTTTTAGCTGGCAACACCGGGCGTAGCTCGCGAGCCGCGCATTCTGAACGCTCCTTTGTAAAATAATGCTTCTGAATACAGAGTTCTAATTGTGACATAATTTGCTTAATTACTCTTGGGAATAGTTTAGAATTTCTTGCTTACTTATAGTTTATAATAATCATTGTAGGGTTTCGTTTAGCCTTACAGTAATTTAAGATTGTAATGTGATTGTTCTCTTTATATTAAAATAAAATAAAAATAAAGAAAATGAACTTACCTTATTCTCACCCAGCAACTAAAACAAAACAAAAATGTTGGTAAATATAAACATAAAAAATAACAAAATTAAAACAAGGAAACAAGATAAGGAGGATGTAAAAAAAAACAACACGAAAACACTTGATCTGCAGATCGATATCCAAATTGTAGCAAACGAGACTACCGATCTATTGACCGGCGGTAGCAGTAGCACAGAGTTTGACGAAACTCATAACATAACTGGTGAAAAGTAGGTGTTACATTAATTACAATTATGTGCATTTAATATCTGACTAAACCTTAGGAAATAATAAGACATCATATTCATATATTTAAAATAAAAAATAAGAGAAATGGCGCCCAGTAGTAGGTATCTGTCATTCACGGCAAAAACCGTTGCAATACAAGTATTAGGATGATTTTCCACCAGAGATGTACTATGTAGCTATGCTACGAAGATGTAATAGCTTAGTTGTGAAACTATGTGACCGTTTCCACTGATACTAAGCTATATAACTGTGCAAGGAAGATGTGCAGCTCGAGTATGCGATGCATCGATAGTAGGGAAGTCATCCATAGCACGCATCTTTCCATATAAAAAACATGTCTTAGCAGAGTCCGTTTCCACCAGTGATAAGCTATGTGTACCAATTAACAATGAATATGATTGGTAGAAGCCAAACGCATCCACAGCAACGTAGCATCCTTTTTACTTTTTGGCACATCTCTGTTGAAATATCACCCTTATATTGATTGACACTTGATAAGGTTTTATTGCAAAAACATGTTTGTTTACAATGTCCGCTCCGTGACCGGTAAACATTCAGATAATTATAGAAAGAGCTTTTTTATCACGAATCTTTCCTCGTATCGTATCTTATTTCATTTGTCGTTATGAAGCTATCGATATCTTGTTTTAGTGGCCATATGTAATCAAGAATACTTTGGAAATGTCTCGATGTTCAGTGTTAGATGTATCCATTTCTCAGGATCAGTCTTATAAAGATGTACGGTATGAAAGAAGATTGCATAAGTACACCTGAGATGAAGATACAAGTTTTAGGTTACTCTTCACCCCGTAGCTGCAGACGAACTAGCGGGTGACCGGGACTCGAAACAGGAGGAGAAACAGGCCTTACCTCGGGCAGGAGGAGTTGGATGATTTTACCCCCTTTCTAATAAAAAGGTTTCCCATCTAAGCTAGATTCGCGTTGGTAATAGAGCAGTCAAATATGTGCTTGTCTAACTTAGTATTGACAACCTGGATGTATAACGCGAATGGATAAAGTATATGAGGTTTCGAAAAAAAACTTTCGACTATTGGTTCATTTTTAGAATATAAGTCGCGTTGAAAAATTATTAAATCAGACTAATACGAATATTATAAATGTATTATGTTTGTGAGTTTGTGTATATGTTTTTTACTCAATTATGAAATTTGGAACAAGGGTAGATTATAGTCTGAAATAACACCTAGTACTTTTTATCCCAAAGAACCGCATGCAAAGCCGCTGGCAGAAGCTAGTTTATAATCAATTTTATTCTAACACCAATAATACCTGTCATGGTATAATCTGATATTACGATTTCCTGATTATTGGTAATAGTAATACATATCATTGAGAATTCATAGTAAATGTGGGTGTTTAGGTGTATCGAAATTCTCACAACTAAGTCATATATTTGTACTAGGAACGTACAATTTACATTTACTCAATATTTTACTCTGAGGTCATCCATTAAGTACCTTTTTCGTTTTACGTAGTTCAGTAGTCACCTCATCAATATTTAATAATGATATCTACTTCTAAAGTACGATGTTTGGGAACCTTTAAACATTATACGTATAAACAAACATACATTGGTAAGTACTGCATAATATTGCCACCATCAAAAAACGATTTCCCATAAAAGAAAAATAAAGCAACTTAATTCATTTTTACATCACAATCATGACTTCACGAGACACATGAGTCACAGACGAGAATCCCCCAAAATTTCGAGACGGATTGCGTATCAAATGAAATAAACGAATTAGCGACGCAAGTGGAGAGTTTCAGTGCAAGAACAAGAATAATGTACGACCGTGCAGTGCAGCAGTGTAATATTTGCGATGATTTCACTCATTACGATATCACGAGGCTACCCAAGGGCGAGGTGCACTCGAGCGAACTTTCTTACGTGTGTTTATAAAAATAAACATTTAGATATATTTCCGTTTATGTAGTAAGTTGGGGTTGCAAACTTAGACTTTGATTATTATATATGTGTGTAATGTAGCGTAGGTATGCCCAAGTTTCCGGAGCCGGAAAACGTAAAAGGTAACTGGGGTTCCGGCTCAAAGCAGAAGAAGGAACGGGGTGGTCTTTAGTCAGTAAGAGACCTTCCCGCCTCACTCAAGGCCGGAGAATTCAGTTTTGGTACAAGTTCCATTACTAAAAACCAGCGTACGTTAGTGCCCTACTAACTTTGTCAATCCCAAAGTCATTCTTAACAAATAGGCGTCTCTTTTACCGGTATTTATGAATCTTCTATAAGTTCGTTCATACATACAATTACACATTGTATAGATACGCGTTTGCTTTGTACGTAATTAGAATGTAATTCATCCCACCCAGACAGGCAACGTCCACTATCGAACATAATACGCCTCCCTCATCGTTCCATCGTTCGTTCACAACAAGGGGATCGAAGGCAGGCTGCATTAATCAGTGCATAATACGAACATACACGTATCATGTGTATTTTGGCGAATTTAGAACCCATTTGTGGTATTACACTGTTGTACGTGTGTCGATATCTCATCATGTCGATTCGACGTGCTTGGTTATGTGTGTATTTCACAATGTATTATCTACAAAGGAAAGTCCTATTATAGCCCTGCGCTTGTTGGTATTTACGAGGCCGCCTTTGAAAAACTTTTTTGCCCCATCAACCGCTAATGCGAGCCCCGAGCTATGAGCCCTGCCCACTGTCACTTCAGTTTGCTAATCCCCTGAGCAATGTCAGCGACTTTGTTTGAAGATCTCTTCATTTCAAGACGCCGAGACATCTCACAAGGTCGACGGATGACCTGATAAATGTCGCAAGGAGTCGCTGGATGGAGATCGCTTCAAACAGGTTGATTTGAAAGTCATTTAGGGAAACCTATAATCTACAATGATGGTGTTATTGCCATCTTGTCATATTACAAAATTCTTTCTCCGTATTTAAAGTTTTAAATCAAACAAGATAAAAGGGTAAATCATGTTTAACTTTTCAAAATTGGCAAAGGATTCCAGCGGGCATTCTTGACGGGCGCGAGAAAAAAGACCGGCCAGTGCACGGTGTCTGATTACAAGATATTACTGCGATGCGACGGTATTAAGTGGCGGCGTTCGGTTTCATCTTACGATATGACAACATGAACGTCGTCACCGTGTTTTTAAGTGGCCGAAAAAAATGTAAACGATTTCGGACGAATGTTTACTTTTTAAGTATAATGTTAACAGATGTGTTGTAGGTAAGTGCTCGGGAGACCATCTTGAAACCATTCTTTTTTGTTTTGCTCCGAGATAACTACCGATAAAGTATCCAATCTATCGATGAGCTTATGGAGTATCAAATTTGTCCCTCTATTGAATTCCGCTATTGCCCTAAATACCTACATACACCTTATTATATTCGTATTTGAGCATGACGTAAGTTGAGCTATCCTTTGTGTGTGCCGTCAAACCCTTTTATCTGGTCCTCATCTCCCAAGGCTGGCTACAGACAGACCGACAACCAATACCTACACCATACACATCATAGATTATAGATGTAAAAAGTAGTAAAGCCAGACGGTTCGTGTTACACGAAAATTAACGTCAGCCTGACGGGCCGGGCTTGTGACGCAAAATGGAGTCAAATGACGCCAGGGCCGGTTTAGCTGAGACGAGCATTAATTATACGGGATCATGTTCAACAACTGCGCTTAGGGTTCCGCTCACGCACTGTTTTGTGCCGCAAAACAGGATTTACTCGACTCTTAGCGTTATTGTGTCTGATTCAATATTCTATTGCATTCAAATCTGAATTTTTAATTAATCGTAAAACAAAATGCTATGAAACACTATATCATTCACATTTCCAAGTATTTCATAAAATTTTATTTAATAAAAATATCAAAAAGCACTGTCGTGCAATAATGGGAAACAGAAGCTTTTTCTCGTGAAATATTTTAATAAATGAATGAATGCTATATCAATTTCTTCAGATGAAAGCAGACGAATTTATTTTAGCAATATTTAAAAAAGAGTTATTGTAATTTTTCGCATAGTACGGCGCCGAGGCAGCGGAGGCACACAGCGTCTCATTTTACACTAAAATTAACGACGATACCGAGCGTCGGGTGTCGAGTCGAGAACTTACAATAATTAAAACGAGCGATTGAAACCTTCGCCGATGTTCTCAAATTATATAATTAAAAATATTTTAATTATACCTCATCGATATCATAATAATATTTCGTTTTAATTTTGTGAAACTTAATAGTTATCGAAAAATGTTTACGACCCTTTTATTGAACAAGATATTTTGTTCTCCAGGTAATTAATATTATTTAAACAGTTTTTAATGACGTCTTATATTAACGTTATTTAAATAATTTTATGGACTATGCTTCAGTACCTTTAAATACATACCAGCCTATTCGATTGAACACAATTTTCATCCGGAAATTATACCAACAATTATTTAGAGCTTGAGCTTAAAGAACACATTTCATAACATTTTTTTTTAATCCACAGACTACGGATCACTGGCGCCATTTTGAAAGTTTCTTTTTTTAATCTAGCAACACGTTTAGTGGGCATTAGCATAATGTGCAGTGAGTAACTGTACGTCTGTAGTACAGTAGTGCCGGTCAAGTAGTAATTTGAGAAGCGGTTGTAAAACGACACTGCACTAAAAGCGACCCGTCCAAATTTAGTAGACACATCATTCAACTGTATTGAGTTTCATATTTCTAACTGAAGGGTGTTTATTGTATAGTTAGGTTATGTTCAGAGCTGTAGGTACCTACCTATCTAATTGTTTTTTATTAACAGTTCGATAACTATAGGTATTTATTCCTCAAAGGGTTAACTAGAGTTGCTTAGATATCTGTATAGGTACTACATGATGTGTTGCATGTCCAAAAAAGGGTGATCCTGTTGAAACACCATGTGCAATTCCATAATACTTGTGTAAATTAAGAATTTTATATATACTTGTAGGTATATTGTGTATTTGATTCTAAAAAAAATATATTACTTAACTAATTAACTACAGTATTTATTATTACATATTAGACCATAAAATGCGTGCCCGATAGGGTCTTTAATTGTTACTTCTTCTTATTTAAGAACTCACATCACATTAAGGAAAGCAAATAAAGATTATGAATTTGAATTTCTGCAGCAGTAACTAAGAATTTAGAAATCTGAATACATAGGGATCATTATTCAACCCTCTAGTTCTGCAGTCGTGCTTGCAACTCGACCCTTTTAATCACAGTCACAGGTGACTTTAAAAAAGGGGTCGAGTTTCACACCTTTTTTTTCTAACTTTTGGGTTATTTATTTACTTGGATGTTATTTAATCCTTTGTGATAAATGATACGCAAAACTATTGCACTACACAGGAAACAAATCTATACCTCCACGTTAACATGAGCGTCGATATTCCCAATAATAGCCCAGACGGGGTATCGAACCCAGACATGGGCATAATAAGTACCTACCTACTTAGTTACAATAGCACTAGGTACTTATAACAATGCCAAAAACCTATATTGTAAATATTGTGTTCAATTTCAATATTGCAATAATTAAACTGTTCTTTCTCATACACAATAATTACTTTTAAGAAAATTCTCGAATACCAATTATAACAAAATCCCAAGAAAACACATCATACGTTTATTATTGCCAAAGGATTATGATACTTAAATCTTATTACACGTAAACAAATAAATATTAAAATGTTTTGAGAATTTCACATCCAACAGTCTCAAATATCTGTGTAACTTAATACCGCGCAGTTTTTATGTCACCCGATGTTAAGTAAACATCTATAATAACGTTTTACATGCTTTATTTATGTTACACACCGTGATTTATTACTTTTCATTTGGTAATGGTGTCATTAAATCACAAAGTATGGTCACACTGAAATAAAAATGTCAAAGGGTCATTGATTCTAAAATTGTCTGTAGATCGTTCGATATTTAAAACAATGTTTTGATTATCACTTTTTTATTTTTGCATGCGATTTAACTAGGTGCAGTTCAACTGTTTGCTGTACCTATACACCTTACGATTTAACTGTACAGTCGGCCTGTACAGTTTAACCTGCGCAGTTTAAACGGAAGCTATGTAGTGTGCATTACAAAGGTAAGGTGTGAGACCAAAGTACTTAATTTTTTTATATTAGGTACAATTTTGTCATATTATCTTTTAAAGTACCCTATAGCTGTAGTAGTTATAATTGCATCTCCAGACACCATTATGAGATTAATGGACCTATTAAATCTTCAAACAGTTAAATTACAAAAAGTGCGTGCCCATTTTGAATTGTACGATGGAACGTAAAACGTAAACACCATGAGTGTTTATGTCTGGCTACCATTTGTTAGAGCAACTTTTTTTTTTGAAGACAATTTTTTCAGAACATTTTTACTGTATTTTGAAACCGCTCGCTATACCCACGAAATACATCACATAGCACACAGTACAAAACAGATAAGACCAACATTCAGAAATCCAAGCTCTGAGCTAGATTTATCGGACTTTACCCCTCCAAAGTTTTCAAATTCCGTTGTTTTATTGAATTCTCATCTTTATTGTGGGGTAATAGAGTCGGTAGTGTGTGTTAGTGGAATCTGGAGCTGGTGGTGGACGATCACTTGATACGTACACGCACGCCTCCCGTGCCCGCGAGGTGGTGTTTATTCACCCCCCTTTTAACAAAGACCATGCTAGAAATGCAGATACGGCATTGTATTGTTCGATGAAATTATTTACTGACCATATACCTACTAATATTTAAATATTTCGCCGTAATTGCACCTTCCTTGTAACTGTAATTCTGATATTAGTTGAATTCTTGTTGAATTTATTAATTTGAATTTAGTTCACGCATGTCTGCTTGCATCTACGTCTAACCCTATGCCATGCCAATCTTAAACAAGAAAACAGATTTCATACAGAGAACAGATAAAGAAGGCAAAAGATGATTGGACTAGGTATACCATGATTTTCTAACTTTTCGGATGAGACCAGACACCCATTATCCACTTGGGTAAATGAGGAACCGAAACTCAATACGCATACTGTTAAATGATAGAATAAAGACAGTTACGAACACACAATTACACATTGCATCACATTCTCACGAAAAACTCGAACAGCACAATAACCAAACCAACATCGAAACAAACCATCGATTACAAATTTCCTTTAAACCATCAATCGATTATTTGCATCGAGTTACCAGCAGTATTCTCGCAACCCCTCTGTAGCTAGCTGTTCTATGAAAGATGTACAGTGCAGAAGCATCGCGTCACCGTGTCGGTTACAACAAGCTATCGTGTGTCGCTCCCATCACACCCGTGTTGACTTTCCATGTTTGTTCGTTACTTTATATTGTTGTAATTATTATATTATCTTTAAGGACGTCATCGGCGTGAGGTATAAATTAATGTCGAGCTTGTTTTGAGCTGGTGAGTTACATAGATGATTATAGTAATTCGCATCATCGCTTACCATCAGGCGAGATAGTGACCAAACGTCGACCCATCAAATATAAAAAGAGCCAATTGTAAATTTCCGTGGATTGACACGATTGTACACGGGAATAGGCTAAATCCCTTTCTGCCGTCGAGCCCTTAAAACTTTACTTTTCAACAATCCCGATAGACCCTATATACCTGCTGCTCATTAACATGATTCCAATTTATTTTTAAAATTTAAGCAAATTCATTTTTTGACATGCAAGCAATACTTAATTTCATATTTTAGTAGATTACAAGTCTATTGCAGATACTATAATCTAAATCGTAACAAGAGCACATGCAAAATCAGCATCATACATCGTAATATAATATCTAAATGCACTCAATTAGGTTTATAGGTGGCCTACAATCGTCGTCTTTGTACCGATGAGCCAATGCATCATCAAAATCGCTTCCTTGACCATGCAGCGGGCGACCTCTCAAAAGCACCACTATATCACACGAAGCATTACTGCACATGCGCTACATAAACAAGATGACACCGACAATGTTAGACTCACACATATACACACACGTTACCCAACTATCAACCTTAGGACCCAAGCAATAAGGTGTCAAATGAAAAGATTCACCAACGACCTTGCCCCAATAAAGTGCGTAAGCGCATTTGTTGCAAGTGCAATATTTTATGATCTGACGTTTCGTAAGTGTTCTGCGGAAAAGATTCTAGGGCATCGTGTGATGACTGTGTTGGATTAAATTGTTAATTTATTAATTTTATTTAGACATTTATTTTAGTTACTATGTAATAAGACCTTCCACGAGTAATGAAAACATGATCAGATTTTTGAAACTAGGCAAAAAGTAATTGGATAATTATTTACAAGGATTTGGCACAAAAACTGGTCAAAGTCGACACTGTTAAAATATTATGGAAGGATTCTTCGTTGAATACGTCATTAAACTGTTTGAAGGATGTAATTACATCTGGCAATAAGCTAAGCTCTGTCTGTATGATAATATTGCCTTTATGATGCCGCCCGCACTGCCCGCGGTAGGTACCGTTAAACACGATAAATAAGACCCCTAAACGAATGCGTTCTAATTGCATATTTTTAAAATGCGTCTTTGTTTTTTTGCTATCGTATATCACAACTTTCTAGTTCTATGTTTAATAAGGAAAGGGCGACACCTTGATCGAAGTGGTAGACATAATGGGTAATTTTATAAACACTTTAAGCGCCATGGGAGACTTCGGTGACCGATGTTAGCAGATTTGCCTTCAACAGTTTTCTTCTGGCAGTCTTAAAAAGTCTGAAGTGTTGAAATTGTTTAATAATTTGACAGAAAACTTGCTTGCAATGTAGCTAAAGAATCTATGAAGAGATTCTTTTACTGACACAAAGAAAATAAAGCAAAGAAACGCACCAACTTCACGGATTCTAAGCAGATTGAATTGTTTAAGTAAACAAGCGTGTCAGATCGGGCGTAGATCGCGTGTTGCCTGCATTTTTCCTGTGGCATTTCCGTCAATTTTCCACCGCATCCATTACACCATGACATGACACGGGGGATTGGAGTTCGTCGTACGATATAATGTAATAGAGCAATGCATTTTACATTTGTCATTTGCATTTAGATGGAAAAGGGTTCGATGTCTGGTGTTTCGAATAAAGTCATGTGTCACGGCATAATGCTAATATGATACGGTACTGAAATTGCTTTCTTAGGAATTGTTGTTATATTTTGTTTGTTTTAAGTAACTTGGATACTTAATGGAGCTAACCATCACGAATTCAGCAAAGGTGTTACTATTGAAGTTGAGGTTTGTTTTCGCATCTAATTTAAATCTTAAAGAGCTATATTTTGTGTAGCTGTTTTGTTGTTTTTTCAAGGAAGGTCCGACTTGGGTAACAAGATACATACATACAAAACCTCACGCCTGTCTCCCATGGGGTAGGCAGAGACAATGGAACGTCAATTGCTACGAATTTTACACACCTCTTTCGCTTCAACCACAGTCATCTGTGTTTTCATTCATGATTGTCGGTTAAGGGTACTTTTAATTTGGCCCATCTATAATATATCGCCAATCTGAAGATTTAAGTATTTCTGTTTCGGAAGCTATTAAAGTTAATAAATCAGATGCGAGGATTTTTCTAACAGAAATAGTTGCCCAAAGACAAACTGATTGCAACGACGGAAATGGTTTAAATGCTAAAAATGCATATAGAATTAAAAAAGGAATCCTAGATTTAGAATGAATTGGTAGTGTTTTATATATTCAATTATTTTTTATACTATTTTGAATCCAGTTGAGTATTGGCATAAATTACGATAAGCCCCTGGCAGGTACTTGCATCTGGTTTACTGAACAATGTGCACCTTGATACGCATTCACAAGTGAAATGCGTTTCACTATTTATGGTTCCATAATAACAGGTTGAGGGCATTTACAAGTTATCAGATCGTTATATTCAGTTTATTGCTACCGTTCAAAGATTTTATGTTGCAAGGCCTATCATTTACTCTTCATCTAATTTACGACTTTTTGAAATGTTCGCAAACCAGCAATTATCATGTTAAATGTATTTTTTTTACATCTTGCGACTCTGGCGGCGTAGAAATAATGCGCAAATTCACTTTACTATTCTGATCTCTATAATAAAAATACTAAAAATAAAAAAGATACCTTTGTAAGTAGGACAGAGAGGCGACTAATGCAATAAATTAAATCGACCTCAAATTTTTAGTAACAAATCGTCGCGTGTGTCCCGTGACGTCACCAACGCGTGGACAACGCCAATGAGGTTATTGACATGTCAAACTATTTCCGTGGCGCCAAAATAAAAGCGCGCGAATCCACGGGGGCGGCCGACCATCGGCGACAATAATGCGCACCGACGACGCTACCATACGTCCATAATTACGATAAACAGATGAAAACAATAAATTGAAGCGTCGGCTTGTGGCCTGGGACGGTCTCGAGTTACGTTTTGAGCAAAGGAACGTCTAAAATTACCCCGCACGCACACACCTATCGTGCTGCCAGTCAGTACACACTAACACAGCAGCGCCGCCTATATCTATTATCAAAACATCCAGCGACTCTGGTTACAGCGATCCGAGCGCGCTTCGGATATCGCGTTACACACTTTAATGGCTGGAAAAGGCCTCGAAAACGTGATATTACACGCGTTTTATTGTGTATCGCAAAATGTAATTAATATTGAAATATAACACCGAATAATTTATTCGGCGTAACCCCGAGACTCGAACCTTTGTGGAGGTCCCCTCGCAGATCGAGATGAATAAATATCGAATTTAAAAATACGATTCGGTCGTCTCTTATTACGAGACCGGCTGAAACAGGCCGCTTGCCAATAAGACGAAACTGTAACACGATGATGGTTTTCCAACGGAAATCCACGTCAATGTCGGCAAAAATATTTGTAACTAAACCTTACCTTGATTTCTTCTTCATTTTCTTTTTTCACTTGAGCCCTTGGCGGTGATGAGGGATTGGTAGGTGTTTTACTGTCCATCTTAAATATATATAGTCACTACAATTATTATACAACGAGAATAACACTGAAAAAATATTTACAGAAAAATTTCAAAAGTTTTTCTTGTCCAAGTTTAGCGTTCGCGTAAACATTATATTATGCGCGCAGCAGCGACACGGTTACGAGACGTGCGGTCCACGCGGCGATCGCAGCGCGACTGACGTCGGCCATGATTGGTCGCTTTGTTGAGCGCCATGAAAAAAGCTCGTTTTCCCGCGAACTGTCGGACCTAGGGCGGAGCTTACGGGCCGGACACAGCGCATGGGCGGTTAACTTTCGTCCACTTTCAAGCTTCATGTAAAGTAACCCCTCGCTTTGTGTAATGATATTGTTACGTTTCATAGTAAACTTGGCTATGATAAAGAATTTCATTGTAACTGTAAGATGTTAAATTCCGTTTCCATTATAAAGCTATTTTTAAGGTTTTAAAGACAGTTTTCATGAGCAGTTTTCTTTAACCTATGTTTAACAAAAGAAAATCTAGCAAACTACGTAATTAATGAATTTGTAAGTTTGTAACTAGGTACTTAGGTATTTATCTGCGCTAAATATGAAAAAGTTTGTGATGTAGGGCAAGTGACCCGGTTGTGGCCATCGACCCCTTTGTGGCCACTTGGGCCTTCAAATATTTATAACTAAGGCATGGACAAATAAATTACTCTGTTATGTACAGTATTTAAAATATTGAATATTGGAGACACTGATACTGTTGGCAGCTTTGATGTGTCAAACTTCACTTCGATGCAACAAGTCATTCTTTTTAGTTGAGGGTGAAATTGTTAAGATCTTAACAAAAAGGCTAAGGCGAGCGGGTGAGGATTTGGTTTTTATTTTTTTAATCTATGCTTATTGTTTGGATGTTTATGTTAATACTACATGAAGAATATATTGTCTAATTGGAACTAAAGTTATTTTGTCGCCATATGTTTCTGAAGTGGGATTATTAGAAGATGGCCACTAATGGAGACAAAATTATGAATTTCTCCATCTTTGGCCACACGGCTGGCCAAAACTTTTGTACATAAACGCCCCACTTTTAGTCATTTATCGTAATTTATTTATTATTTTTCCTTGGCTTTACATATCAACAAACACATATTTTTCATTTTCAGAGATGCAATAAATTGCCTTCACACAAAGGGAGGTCAGTTTACTTTGCAGCTTTTACCAACGTCATATAAATGTTGATCTCTTTATTTGTAAGTTAAATTCAAGTGAAGTAATAATATTTCATATTTTCCAGACTAAATGAAAACCATTGTTTCTAAAATGTCAAATTTAATTAATAAATTTTGATTACTTTTATTGTATTTTTTGATGGCCAGAACTGGCACTCGACCGTGGCCAGAAATGGCACGAATCTGGCCAAAAATGGCACAAACTCCCTTTTTTTTTTTCTTTTTTATACAGTTATTTTTTTACTGGACGTTCTTTAAAAAAAGGGTTTTCTTAGGCAAGATTAATACATGTTAAATGACTTTTTACAAAAAAATATGTTCGTGATAACAAAAACTATAAGTTAAGAAAGCCTCAAAGTCGACAAAATTCTTAAAGTGGCCACAACCGGGTCACTCACGATAATCCGTTATTAGAATTTTAAATAATAATATTTTGGCTTCTTGTTTGCATTCGAGTAGGTGTTCCACGCTTTATGAAAAGGTAGGATTATTGTGAATTGCAAAATTACTTGCTGTACTCAAAGACATTAAATGATTACCTACTTAATTTACCTAAACTATTCCTTAGTAACAATTATGTTTCGTAAACATTACAATTGCTAAGGTCTGTGTAACGGCGGTAAGACTTCGTAACGAAGAAAATGTTAGTTTATTCTTATTTTCACAGTAGGTACTTACCTAAGTACATTATTTTAATAATACTTACCTATTACTATATCGAAGTTATAATAAAAAATATTTTTTTCTTTCACGTCACAAAACTTTCGAGACGTCTGTCCACCGCGGCGAAATACGCTTGCGAGTTCGTTTGCACTTGACTTTTCCCTGCACCTGTCTGATGTGTCTGAAATTTGTATTTCCACAGTTTCACAAAGCTAGCGAATGCTGTATTTATGTCACTCTTTTGCAACAATAGGTAACAGAGTAACAACTAGTAAAAATTGGTACTTACCTTTTTTTTAATCGGGGAAATCTAATCTTCCGTCTTGTGCGAGGCGAGAGGGAGTGTCAGAATCTTACTGACTAAAAACCACCCCGTTCCTACTCCTTCCTTTCGAGCCAGAGCCTACAACTATTTTTAATAAAACGAGAACAATCGCACAGACTACAAATTCATTGTTTTGAGTGTTATTGCCTTACGTTGTTTTTATGTAGGTACCTTTGATGATCTCATTCGGTCACCTACCAAAATGGGTATGAGGACAACTAAGAAGGAGTAGGTGTAGCTATGTTAGGTAAATAGGTATTATGGGCTCATCTTTACTGTTACTGCTACTGTTAAAAATATATTTAGTGTTAAGAATTATTTAGTGTTTCGGTTTCAAAAGCCCAACTTATGTTGTCAAAAGTTTTCATCTCCACGGTCTCAACGTTTCAAGGATTGTACTTTGGTGTATGACGCGTCGAGATCGAATAAACGATAACCATTTTTTTTTAATCCACATAATACTATTATAGTGGCTGTGCAGTTTAACTGTAGCGAATCAATGATAATAAAACAGTCCAGTTAAAACTGCAAAGTTAAATCTAAACGTGTGACGTTATGGACCTACGATTTAATTATACAGGCCTACCGTTAAATCGTAAGATGTGGAGTGTGCTTTAGTTTAAAATGTCCTTAAAACATTTTTTACATTCCAGCTTTTCCATCAGAGACGTGCTATGTAGCTATGCTACGAAGGTGTAAAAGCTGAGCTATGAAACTATGTGGCTGTTTCCACTCATACTAAACTATGTAGGTAGCTGTGCGAGGAAGATGCGCAGCTTAAGTATGCAATGTATCGATAGTAGGGAAGCCATCCATAGCACTCATCTATAGCACGCGTCCACAGCATGCATCTCCCCATATAGAAAAGATATCTTAGCTGAGTCCGTTTCAACCAGTGCTATGAATGTGTGCCAATGAATTTGATTGGTGGAAGCCAAACGCAGCAACGTAGGTGCTTTGCTGGTGGAAAAGCACCCCAATCCTGTCTCCCTTTCCAGAGATTAACAGCCGAAATGTTACGTTATGTTATTTATCAAATCTGTTCAGTACTTGCGACCTTGTCACGTCCAGTTTCTATATTAGAGAAGAAAAGCATTTAGATAACAATATATCCATTTATATTTAACTTTTTAATAAATTTTTCAATAATTTTAATTTATTACAAAGCCAGCTCACAATCTAATGATAAACAAAACGCATATGTCATTGTCAAAAACAGCTGTGGTTTTTAGGTTATATTTATTATATGTAGTGTAGTTGCATTTGGGTTATTTTTATTTACGGCGCAAAATGAAAGTCTAGAAAATAATGAAATAAGTAGAAATTGAATTCCGTAATTAGTTTATAAAGAAGCAAATAGGATTTAATTTGTAAATAGTGAAGAATGTCATCCAAATTACCGAAAACTACTTTGAGTTTGAAACAGGTAACTAATAATAACTCTTTTCATTTCATTTATTGACTAACGTAGGTTCCAATTATATGTTTAATGGCTTGTTTATTTTGATATTTGCGTCCTAAGTACTTCATGGATATTTTTCAATGTGTCGTCTAAAGGGTCTTATTGAGATAGGTATGAAGGTTAGTCGTATGGCTATGTGGCTACAAAGATAAGTTTAATTTAAAGACCATTAGTAAACATACTAATAGATTATATTTATAGCATAATACTAACTTGCAAAGCTTTACAAAGAGGAGTGGAAAGAAGTTAGGGAGGGCATTGCCCTGCAGTGGGACTATTATGGCTGAAATCTCAATCTAATACTAACTACAATATTTTTGTATTTTCAGTTTCTTCTTCGCCAAGAAGTGTTGAAGTTATACAGACAAATCTTTAGAACACTCAGACAAATTCCTGATGAGACTACAAAGGCCGACCTAAGGGAATGGGCTAGAGCAGACTTCAGGAACAACATGCACCACAAAGATGAAACCACCATCAAAGTCATGCTCCATCATGGACAAAAATCTTTGAAAGATTTACAAAAATCCTTGTCTTTGAGTAAAAGTTGAATAACTGTACTAGTATTAAATGCATGTAGAAATCTGTGATAGTGTACCGAACATTTGAATTATTTAAAAAAGGTGTCAAAAATGAAACCATGTTTATAGTACAAAACTTTTATTTCATTACATGTTTACAACTAAAATTGTGTTTAAATGATAATAAGAAAACAATTTATACTAAAGCTTATCACATAATTTAGCTATTTACAAAATAAAAATGTCAAGTCATTTAATTTTTTTAAGTCCAGCTGTGCTAATTTGTAATGGACATTTTATTTAAATGCATAAATTACTATTTTTGCTGCTGAATGCTAAATCTTTTGTTCATTAGCATACACTAGAATATCAGACTTTACATTTGTCAAAGCAATCAATGACTTATACTAAAAATTATACAAATTAGTATACACCTAATGTAACAGCTTGGTAGAATAAATAAATTAAAGTAGGCACTGTCACACCTGTGCCAACAACCACAGTAAATACTGTAAAAAATGTTACAAAGTCACCATTTTTATTTAAGTATTTTGCTAATATTTGTATCAAGCTCCTTGTTATGTGGTGACCATCCATTCCATAACAGGGAACCACATTCAAGAATCCTATGCCCATTGAAAACATGAATACATACCTCAGCAGTTTCTCAAACTGAGAGGGTGAGAAGAAAGAGAACAGTGCCATCCTTGGGAAATACTGGTCAATGAACACTGTCTTGTGTAAGTCATATGGTAACCCTAAATATAGAACAGCTTCCTTGTCCTTTCTTTCAATGACTATCAAATATGTGTGGTTGTTCAATGAAGGCCTCAAGCAGTGCATACCTCTTGGACAAGAGAAGCCACCGGGTTCTGTACATTTTGTGAATTTCTCTTTGATCATATCTCTTGGTTTCAAGCAAGAGTACTGGCCTGGCAACACTGAGTCAGCTACTACTTTTGGCTCCATGTATTCAAAGCAAAAACTGTACAAATCATCTTTACGGCAACACTCAACAACATCATTTTCCCTAATAGTTTCCATCATGATTTCATCATTTTGAGACACATATTCTGCACTAGTGCAGATACCAAACCGATCATGGGCCATGTGGAGACAGTAGATCCAGTCATTGGCATTTTTTATTTCACAACTATTTATTGAATAAACTACATCACCTTGTATCAAACCTCTTTCATCTGTCAGGGGTGAATCATCAGTGAAGCCTGTTATCTTAACACCAATCCCTGTTTCATAAGCTATGTTAAACAAAATGGGAGCTGAAAAGAACAACAGTAAGGCCACAAATGCAGTAGCAATATTGTGCCATATACCAGCACAGAATATTTTCAATCTTTTAGTAACAGATAAAGAGTTCAAATGATCAGAATTCATTTGAACAAATGCTATGGGTATTATAGTAAATACATATACACCTACAGATATAAGTTGCACATCTTCTTGAGCTGCAGCCAGTGCATGGCCCAATTCATGGAATACAGTACTAAATCCTATAGCTAAGAAGTACACCCAGAAATCTGACGCTGGAATGTTTACACCAGGCAGCATGGCCTTGATTTCAGGTACATTGTTGATTTGAATGGTCTCATAAAAATGCTCGAATATGAATGTAAGCAAGGTCCATATAGCGAATGGTAGGAATATCCAGATAGTGAAAATGTACCCACACGTATACCATTTGCGAAGAATACGAGTTAAATTTTTACTCCAACGATATAAAAACCTGTTGAAAGCAGTTGTTGTCCACGTGAAGTTAAGTATTCCTATCTTTAAACCAGTCCCTTCCAAGAATGCATAATACGGATAGTGCATACAACTCTGAAATAAACAATGATTCGATCAATAATCATAACAACATAAATTATTTCATAATCATTTCAAAAAATAATACCTTGAAAAAAGAGTCAAAGAACCAAATGACAACATAAAAAGTTATAACGAATGAACACAGTATTGCAAAAGACATGGCTGCAATTTTCTATTGCCTTACAATAACAAATACATGTAACATTTTACATTTTTTGGATGATAATAAGCCGGCATCACATTACACAGTCACATTGAAAAAATTGGCAAATCGATTGCGTCAAAATGCAGATAAAATAAACAAACGTCAAATACGCGGAAAATAACTGTACTGAATACTTGTCTTTTTGCTACCGGTACTAAAAATGTCTGTTATCACTTGGCTGAATGTGTGTGTCTTTATCAGAAACAATAGGAAATAAAAAAAATACTTTGACAACTGTTGAATTTCTTCAGCAGATTGACTGTGCTGTGTGTTGATCGGAAATAAGCGAAATAAAACAATATTGTGACTTTTTAATAAACATTTTAACATGTGAGTGATGAGTTGTACGGAAAATGAAAGTGGCCCTTTTGTCGTGTTCTTCTTACCAGCGGTCGTTGGCTGCCTGACCATACTCCTGGCTAGACGCTGGGCGAACTCCCAAGTTAGCAATACTTCGTCTACAGCCGTCTCTAGGCGGCGAAAAATCATTAAGGACCCGCTTATCAAGCGGCCCCTGCCGCAGATAACAAGTAAAATGATGCCACCCGGATCTAAAAAAACTTCTGGTGTAAATAAGAAGGTAAGGTTGAGTCTCCATCTGTTATATTCTGTAGTCAGATATTTGACTTACAATTCGTCATTGTCTTAGTGGTCTTTAATAGTTTACATAATCTTATAATTTTATTAGTAATAAACTGAGAAGATGGGTAGGTAGTAGGTAATTATTTATTGTTTATTTTGCAATACAGTTTAGCAATTGAAACAATTACAACATGATTGTGTTGGAATCATAATTATAAAAAGATAATAATGTAAGTTATCTAATAGTAACAATTTACATTTACATTCCAGGGTGCATTTGTTGCCGATGAGGAAATAAATGGCAGTGGCAAGAAGATTCGATCTTCAAGAGCCGCTCCAACAACTCCTCCAAATGTTGTCTCTGAAGTGAAGTTGGCGGATGTGCCGGTAGCACCTAAACACATCCCCTTCCCATACATACCACAGGATGGCAACCTGCTGTTTGAAGCGATGACATTTGTCTTTACACTTGTGGCTACTGGGTTACAGTTCTTGAATCTGTACAGGACAGCCTGGTGGCTGCCACATTCTTACACAAATCAGGCTATGGTAAGTTCATGTGCTTTGTCAATTAGAATGTATGAGAGGGTAGATTGTTCTATTATGAATTTGTATTGGAATGGTCTACTCCAATTAGATTAGATTAAATAACCAATATAAGAAATGAGATTTCAATTGAAATGAACGATTTATCTATCATTTATTATTATTTGAATATGGATTTTTAACAATTTGCATACACAAATGTTATTATTTGCCACATTCTAGCAACTATAGGTTAAATTAAAATAACAGTTTTGTTACAATTATAAGTTCTTATTTCAAACCATTTACTGCATTTACGATATTAAGGATAATGTTTCATATAAAATTCAATAAAAATATTTTTGTTATTTACCTACCTAGTTAGTTAATTAATTAATTGTAACAATTTCATATTCTGTATAAAATCAAAGCTGGCAAATACTGTTAATAGAGTACAAAATGCATTCTTATTACTTAGAAACTGTTTATTTGTACCGAATTCATATTATCTAATATTACCTAATACAGTATCGCGGTTTCACCCGCTCTTTGGCTCCTATTGGTCATAGCGTGATGTTTTATAGCCTATAGCCTTCCTCGATAAATGCATACCCAACACAAAAAGAGTTATTCAAATCGGACCACTAGTTCCGGATGATTAGAGTGTTCAAACAAACAAACAAACAATCAAACAAACTCTTCAGCTTTATAGATATTAGTATAGATTACCTGAATAAGTATTTTGCTACTAATCTTTATGACCAAGTTTTTATGAGTCATGGTTTATGTGACAAGTTACAAGGACGAATATCTAATTTTAGGCTCTAATAATATTATGATAAGACCTCAGGGTTGTTTCTATGTGTGTAGTGAAATATACTATCAGTGTTTGACCTAATTGTTGATGGTAAAAGTATTATTACTATTGATTGATTTGTAAAGAAATGAAAAGGTTATGATTTGTAGATGACAATAAAATTATTATGAAATAAGTATTTATCCTACTAATAGTATTGATGCGAAAGTTTGCTCCATTTACAGTAACAAACGTTACTGCTATTTGAAGCATCAAATCGGTTGAAGGAATTGGTGTGAAATTTTTAACAGGGGTAGATTAATGTCTCGAATAAAACATATAGGCTACTTTTTATCCCAGGAAAGTGTGACTTGGGAATACAGGTGAAGCTGATATTAGCAGCATCACATTTTATTGTTTAAATGAATTAATTAAGTCTACACTACCTATCTTTTTAAGTTTGTGTGTAGAGATGATCTCATATAACATATTAAATCAACACAATGACATCATCTGGTTGCAAAAACAGAAAATAATCTTTTAATACTTTTCATTTATTTACTTACTTAAAGTCCTATTTACCTTAAAATCAATTTCCACTGTAAAGTTTAAAATCTACTATCTCAATATAATCAATCTAACAATCTTATATTTTTTGTTTTCAGAATTTCTACTTGATTGACCCTCACTTGGTGGCGTTTATAGTGACAATAATATTCCGTAAACTTTTACTAAGTATTAGTCTGGCAATACTAAGGGGCATTCTCGCGCCAAAGTTAATGCCACATGCTACTATAGCAGCCAGGTAATTATGGAACTTCTTATGACTTTCACAATAGAACTCATAATACTTTAACAGAGAAATATTTTGTTTATCATAATCTTGATTTCAGGATGTTCATATTGGGTGTGGTGCTAGGCGCCCTCTCGTGGTGCACCTACTTCATCGTGCTAAAGTACCCAGTAGTGAAAATATTCTATTTGTTATACCCGTGAGTATTACAGGCATATGATTATCCATTTACACTATTATTTATTAATGCCATTCACAAATCAACCGTAATTCAAATTCTTAAAGTTGATTTTAGTGTGAAAGTATGATCAAAGTTTATGATTTTAACAAGAAAACATTCAAAATATAGTTAAGCTTTCCGCCACACTGAACAGAAGACATGGGTCACACTGATCTTTTTCTAGTTCCTGGATAAGTGCCTGACAAAAAGTGATCTATTTTCCAATAAGAATTCCAATAACAAACTTTCAGCTCAAAATTAGTATAGATAACAGATATAGTACATATTATCCTCGCCTTGTTCAATGGGACACAATAACTTTACTTACTTTAAAATATTCTCCTTTCCAGGGCCGTGATATACTTCCTGCTATTCGGTTTCCAGTCAGCGCCGTTCCTAGAGCTGAACACAAGCGACCCTCCACTGCATTGTTGCACGCACGACGCTGCACAGATACGGACAGAAGTGGACGCGTTACGGCAAGATTTCAACGATAGGATGAAGAAAATCATATTCAATTCCGTTGTTGGAGCTTACTACTCCAGTTTTATACCATGTACTTTTGCACAGGTTGGTATGTGTAATGTGGAAAGAAGAAACTATTATTCAAACTTCAGTTTAATATTTCGGTATTCGGCGCTTGGCATTTGTGATTGTCAAACGTACCATATACTTTCCGTGCATGATGTCAAATAATGGACTGCACTGACCGGCGAGTAGCTCATTGTTTTTGTGATTGAAAAGCTCTATACATTTCTGGGACAAGCCTGAACAGTTGATGTAAACGTGATCAGTTACTTTTGCAGTTCTTAGGGTGCGTTTTGTAACAAACGGATATAATATAATGTTGCACTTTATAAATTTTTTAACGTAGATTAATTTTTGAGTAGGGATATGTTCTTGTTCTGTAATAATACGTTTTTATTTTCGTGATTTGCTTTACTGTGGCAATTTTATAACATTACTTAGGCTATGGGGTAAGTTGCACACAATTTACTTAATAGTAAAAACTGCTGTTCTGCAAGATTACTGCTTTAAAGAAACAACTAATATTCCCCTTCTGTATGTTCCAGCCATATCTTTACTACGAGGTATACGCAGCGTCACAACAGACCGCGTTTGTGTGGGCGGGTCTATTCGCCCGGTACGTGAGCCAGCTCGTCAGTGCGACGTACTGCGACGTACCGCACCGGTCCGCGCTACATCTCGGACGGTGGAAACCTGACCATAATTCTTGTACAGGTCAGTTTTAGCAGCATTTTGTATGTGTAATGTGGAAAGAAGAACACTATTGTTCAAATACTCAAACGCCACTCAATTTTAAGATGCTCTCAACGATAAGTATACTGTTGCTCAAAAAAATAAAAATTATAAAAGACAGAGATAGCAAATATTTTATACAACTTAAAATTGCGTAGTGTTTCAGTTTCACCGTATTCGAGCGTATGTGGTAATGTGATCACCTATAAGAAGTTGACTGATGGTAGGAACGAATTTTTGTCAGTTATTTCATCTGAGTTTACCCCAACGATTAATTCGTATTATGCTTCTGAGACTTGTGTTATGAAGCGTAATGAATGTCTGCTGGTGTTTCTATGGTGAATTAAGCAGTGGCAGTGGTAACATGTAGCAAAAACTTTTATGTAGTAATTTCTTACGGATTAAAAAGTCATCTAATTTATAGATGTCCGAATATTTAAAGGTGTCGTGGTGGCCCGGAGGTTTTGAAACGCCTGCCTCTCATGCATAAGGTGCGGGTTCGAAACCTGGCAAGTATCTACCAACGTAACTTTTTCCGATGTGTACTTTATTTACACACCAGTGGCATATGATGAAGGAAAACATCGTGAGGGAAACCGGGGTTTATAATTTCTAAATTATAAGTTTGAAACCGCCAATTCGCCTTGAGCAGACATGTTGATTAATGCTCCAACCTTCTTCGTGTGAGAAGAGGCTATTGCTCAGCAGTGGGCACTAATAGGTTGTTGATGTTTGATATGAAATATAAAGAAAGTATAAATTATAATAAATAAATAATGTGAATAGAAAAAATTAAAAGTGGTAATAGTGCTGGAATACGAAGCATAATTGAATATGATGATCAATGCTGAATGAATGATGGCTAAATGTGATATTGCTTCTCGTATTTAGTATAACGAACATAAAACAAAGCGCCATTCCTGATTCCGCCGCTTCGCAATATATTTAACGATTAATATTTAAATTGCACATCTAAACTAACCAACCCTCACACTTCCACAGACGGTAACGAGATACAAGCGTGGTCGGCGGAGCGCATGTGGTCCCGCGGCGCGCGCGTGTCGTGCAAGGGTCGCGTGTACATCGCCACCACGCCCGCCGTCGCTGCGGACCCGGCCTCCGTCGTGCATACTCGTTTTCATGTAAGTAATTATTGATTACTTTACTTACGTGCATACTCGTTTTCATGTGAGTTACTATTCATTATTTTCGTTAACGTATCAACAATCAGGTGGTTAGTTTTCATAAGTATTAAGTATAGCATGAGGTTCCAAAGACTTTAAAGGTTTTAGGTACCAATCCATAGGAGTTTAAAAAGGAACCTTAGGGATTAGCCGCAAAAAGCTTTAAACAGAGAGGAGTGGAAGGAGGGTGGAAAGGCTTTTGCTCTGCAGTGGTACGATCACGACTGAAATCTAAATCTAATGGGGTTCCAAAGACTAAGGATTTTAGAAGGTGACTAACGCGCACTTGACAATATCCATTAACTGTAGTTTAAAAACGTGGTCATCAGATTCAGTGGTACCTATTAAATAAATTGCCCTCTGTTTCACCTACATGAGCTTTCTGTCAGTGATATTAGGTACTTGATATTCAATATGGACGATAATTCCAGAATGTACAACTAGGTAGATACCGAAAATTATGATAATTATAAAACCCTACTATGCTCCAATTTTGGGATCTAAAACGAGATTAGAGCTCTCCTTTATTTTCTAGAGCATCCAAATTAATGTAAATATTATTTCTTTTCAGACGGTGTTCGCGAACCCCTCGCTATTACTATGCGCCATGCTATGCCTACAGCTGTCCCTCATAATACTACAGCTGTGTCTACTATTCAGTTCCATACAATGGCACAACTTCCTAGCAATAGTCATATTACTCTTCATAAACTACTACACACTGTTTAAAATGGTTCGCGACTATTTAGTCGCTTGGAAAGTCTATAAAGCAGAAAATATGATACAAGATAAAAACGGCCCCTTACATTCTGTGCCCAATTAAGTGATAATCTATATTCCTAAGATTGAATGTTTCCCGCGCACAAAATTTGTTTCCTCTGTGTTGCCAGCTTCGTTGTATTGTTTTTGTATGAGTTTTGTGTATGCGTGTAGTATCGGTTTGCAGAAATAGTTATAGTCGGTAGATTTGCTAATTATGTTATACTAGTCGTGTGGTTTAAGAGGATAATGTTTGGACCCGCTAATGCCCAATTTTTTATACTGGTTAACTTATACATACATCTGATGTATTACCGCTAATATTCTCTATAGACTAGTCTTTCATACTCACACTTATAAAATAAGAAATTTTCTATTACCAAAGGTTACCTTTTTATTGTTTTTCTATGAGATATTTTATTTATCATTTATTTTGTGTAAGAAAAGATTTCTTCCTCTAAGCGAAAACTCTTTTAGTTAACAAACTCTTTAGTATATAGGTAAGGTTCAATATATTGTTTAGAGATTGGGCATAGTGTGTCAATGGTCAGTTAACATTCCATAGTGGATTCCCGAACTCAATATAACGAAGCTCGCAATACTAAAATCTATATCTTGTTGAATTTCTAATTGTTGTGTCAATTGTACTTAATGTTTGTTTAGAACTGCGCTCATGTATTTATAAGGAATCGGTTTTTGAACAAAGTTACATAACATTGAATGTGAAATTATTATAAGACTGATGGTAATTAGACCATTACTATGTTTAGAATTCACCCATCTCTGGTGATCATGAGCAAAGGTAATTTCCTGCTTTGCATAATGTAATAACCACAGTTTTTGTATTCTTGCATGGCATATTATTACTTTACTTCTTGTATGACGATGGTATATGTAATCTGTGCGTACCTAATACTCGTGTTCCCGCCAAAACGTGTAAACGTCAAAATTACCAAACACAACAAGATGACACAAAATGTGAAATCCTGAACAATATATTATACTTGCCATAAAGTTAAACTTTTCTTTTTTAGTTTATATTCTATACTTGTGACATAGACCCTGGAAATCTCATTTCATCATAGTCTAGTCATGGACTTGAATGTAAGTAAATTATGATAATAAAAACTTTAATGAACAGTGGAGATATACTTTTATTTCAATATCTTAACATGTAATATTTATCAGTTTATTATTCACATTACACTACACTATAGAAAATTATTGAGTACAGTGAGGTACTGATAGAGTAAAGCCCTATAATAAAATCATTTGATAAAAATCATGACAAACCATTTTATTGCTTTATTTATAGACATGTTCTAATCTCAGTGGTTTGGAAAAATACAATAACAATAATACATATAAATAGTGTAGTGACAAAGAACTTATAATGAGTTAGAGAAAATATTAACTGCTATCAATTCCTATATGATTTTATGTTATCACAAAAATTACATTAATATGTAATTAGTTTAACGAGTTACTTTACAGAAACCCAAGAAGACGTTTTATTGCTGTCATTGATCTGTACTTTCATTTTCTTCATTTTATCCCTAACAATATCACATGCTTGTAGTACCTCCTTATCTTTCCTAGAGAGGGCATTCAGTCTCACAGTATGTCTGAATTCCACAAGAGTATCTATTAGAGAGTTTGAGAGTACACTGTCTTGAGCAGAGTCCTGCAGTTTCAGTCCAAATTTTGTCAACATGTCTGTCACATACTCGGCTATTAACACAATAGGTACTGGGTAGTACTCAGAAGTGTCCAACCTAATTACTTTGTTTGCGTTACTCACTAATGTTAGCAGATTATTAATACAAACAGAAGTATTAAAGTCATTTTGCAAAGCCTTAATGTTAGCCTCTTCAACTTTCTGTAAATCATCTAATATCTTATCTTTGTAATCCCCATTACTTACTGCATTGTTATTGACGTAAATAAATGCATCTTTTAGGAAAAATTTGAATTTGTTTAGGACTTCTTCTGCAGTTTTCATAACTTCTGGACTATATTCCATTGGGTAGCGGTAACTGGAAGTTAGGCAAGCCATCCTAAAGACATCAGCACTGTGTGACTTTAACAGCTCAGGTATTGAAAAAGTGTTTTTCAGAGATTTGGACATTTTAGTATCACCCTTCACATGTAAGTGGCCAACATGGATCCAGTAGTTGGCCCACTGTCTAGTGTTGTGGTATGCACATGACTGAGCCTCTTCATTCTCATGGTGGGGGAACTGGAGGTCAATACCACCAGCATGGAAGTCTATCTGCGACCCAAACACCTTACTGACCATAGCAGAGCACTCTATGTGCCACCCTGGCCTGCCCTTACCCCATTTCACATTCCATGAAGGCTCATCAGGTTTATGACCCTTCCATAGAGCAAAATCAGTTTTATTCCTTTTCTCTTCATTAGCCGCTTCTCCTTCAGTCTGTGGTCTTTGTAATTTTCCATAAGATGGATATTTTGTTGTATCAAAGTAAACTGAACCATCCATTGTGACATAAGCCATCTCAGTGTCAATAAGTTTCTGAACAAAACTTTCAATGGAGTTGATGTGTTCTGACACTCTTGTTATAATTAATGGTTTCTCAATATTCAGTGAAGACATGTCAAGCCAAAATTCATGCTCATATTGTTTGGCGATATTTTGAAAGTGTGTCTTTGTTTCTAAACCTTTTTTGATGATTTTGTCGTCGATATCCGTAATACCCATTGCAGTCACAAGTTTTATGTTTAGAAATGATTTTATTATTCGTTGAATGATGTCGAGTTTCACGTAGCAGCTCGCATGTCCAATGTGAGCCGAGTCGTACACTGTAGGTCCGCATGAGTACCAAGTGGCTATGTGAGGGTCGTTAAGTATTACTGGAACTTTCTGGTCCGCAACACAGTTGTAAATATACGCACCCGTTGGATTTCCATTTGGCATCAGCCATTTCGTCTCTTTATACGGCTTTAAACTACACACGTGTGAAAGTCTTCTTGAGATAACCGGGAACACTTTCCTCATTTTCAATCAGCCGTAAAGTTCATGGACACGAAATAGTAAACCACTGGGGGCAATGGGCACTGAACTCAATCTAACAACAGCTGATAGTGATATCAATGAAATGAACAATGAACAAAATGAACTGACAAGATGTCAACAACATGAACATGGTCTTATCAGAAATGTCAGGTTTGACACATACGTTTCATTTTACGTTTTAGTAAATGTTCTATTCTATATCATTCTCGTAAACTATTTGTAAAAATTGTCTCAATACCTTATGATATTTTATAATAAATTTTTAATGTCTCATCAATGGAATCTACATTTACATTACCTCCCGTAAGAATGAAAAATGAAAGTCACAGAACTCGAAAAAAATGTTTTTAATTGATTTAGAGCTGATGAAAATGGACAATGACAGCAAGAGCAAACACTACTGACAGCTGACAGACGAAACCGACTGAAAGCTATTGATATTGATAAGCTCGAGCGTCTTGAATTAATATTTCTCTGTGATTACAACTTCAATTCAAACTCAAAATGGTTACGTATGCTCCGGATGAAGTCGGCTTAGCTGACAAATCGCCATGTGCGGGCATCAGAGCTGATCTCAAGATCTGTTTGCTTGCAAGCGACTGCTGCAAAAAGGTTAGTATTATTGCAGTTCATTATTCCTAATACTTTAAATAAAAAGTGAATGTTTGGTTTTTGTTACGTTAATTTTCAATATTAACATTCTTCATTTAATTGTTTTCATGATGAAATATAACAATGACATGGCTAAATTAAAAATTTTGTTGAAATGGAGTTTGTCACTATTATGTTCATAAAAATAAACACACATTGAATATTATGTGTGTACCTATTTTAGTACTTCATAAACACAAAATGTATCTTAATGTTATGATAAAGAGCAGTTTACTTGTATCAAAACATGATTTTTGTTCTAGGAGAAGAAAACTCCTCGAGAATGCCTCAGAGAAGGCAACATCCCGGATGATTGTGTACAACTTAGGCAGAGTTTCTTCGAATGTAAAAGGTCACTGGTAAGTAGTTTAATTTTCATTTATCTATTCATAATAATTGTAGTTTATTGAAAAAAATGCGAAATATCATTGTCTATGCTTTTACAAGGAAATAAACTACATGTTGGTAAAATCGGTTAAATCTTTATATAATGTTATTCTGGCGAATTCCATTTTTCCACCAATGATTTTCCCTGTTCTTCTTTTCTCTTGAATTTTTTTTCTAAATTTTCGTTGCTACAAACTTCATGGAGCCCGAGACCTTTCCAACTAATGCAAAACCATGGAAATCATATTTTTATTATATTATATAAAGATGACATACGATTTAATATTCAAATTTTAATGCCAAATTAATTGCTGGGTTGGAGTGGTGCCGTTAAAAAGTGATATGATGTCTAAGTAGAAGTTTGACCATAGTTCATTTATTGTTTTCAGTTGGACAACAGGAGACGGTTTCGAGGACACAAAGGGTACTAAAGTACATTGTTCTTTAGGTATTACTTAGAAAGACTTAGTTTGTTTTAATATAATGTATAAACTATTCATATATTTTGTTTAATAAATTGTAATTGTTACATTTCTATGTTTTTATGATCTCTCCACACTGGGATTGGATAACACATTATTGAGATAACTATTGGTGATAATATTTAGGCAACTGACCAATGGATATTTGCTTAGGCCAAGCATTGTGGCACTTGACAGTACACCTATTCATGATTGCACTATTTGTTTACGATTTTAACTAATTGACAGTATAGTGAGCTTTTAATGCTTTTAAGTCATCTGTGTTCTCATGGTTATAAACTGGCCTGTACAGTTCAGACCATATTCTAGCTTCTGTTCCCAATATTTGTTTAAATACATTTAGCTGTTTTGATTTGATTGAGAGATAAACATACACACCAACTTTCGCATTTATAATATTAGTAAAGTTGTCTTTTCATTGAAAAAGTTGGCTTGTGTAAAATATGTATAAGTAGGTATTACAATGAGACATTGTTTTTTAAGACCCATGGGGAGATTGGATGGGTTTTATTAACCCAGCCTTTGGTGACGTGTATTTGTCTTACTGCAGATCGAAATGGCATAGAAATGAGGTTTAAATAAAGCTTTGCTGATTGGGACTAATGGTAGAGGGCGTGTAGTAAGGCAGCTACTTGAAATCGCAACCTAATTCGATAAATAGTATAAAAAATATTAGTTTTTAAAGCGCAGTCCCATAGCATCTTTGGATGGGTTTCATTATAGGGACTAGGAATTGATAGAATAAAAACCAGAGACAATAAATTTCACATTTTATTATAAAAATAATTGAAATTTAATTAAATTTTCTATATATTCTACAGAGCTTAGCCTGCACTCATAACTAGCTTTTCAAGCCAAACAGTAATTATTTTAAATTGCTTTCATACAAGACATCGTTAATTCAATTTCACTGTTTTCGAATATAACAAATCCAGTTTATATATTATTAGGTTAATTCATATTGTGTCTTGTTATTAAGGCGAGTGGTCATTTCTATAATAAAAGTAACAAAAACATGTTAGGGTAAATAAGTAGTAGGTACCCACTTAGTAAAAGTAAATAAAGGGGTTAATGACCCACTCGCCTGTAATTTTACAAGCTGATGCTTAACAATTCAAGTAAGTAAGACAAGCTTAATTTATTTAAAAATATTATTTGAACAGGGATGTATTTGGTACAGTAAAATATGCCTAGAACATTCTATAAAGAACATTTTCATTACATAATTGCAAAAGTTAGATTTTTGGTACCACACAACCCAAATGTTTTTTCAACTCCTTATAGATAGATCTAATAATTATTAATAATAAATAACATTATTAAGCCTTATAAAATTGCATTAATTTCTAACTATAATACTCTAAAATGAAATACTTCTAATGAATTGGTGTTATCGAAATCTGAAAACGTTTTTTATTTAAAATTGTTATGTTGGCAAATACTATGTTAGGTCAAGTGTTTAAGTTTTCTAAAGTTAGCTAAGTAAGTAATTACTAAAACAACTGACTGAATATAGTGTTAATAGTATTTTATTTACCAAACTTGCAAGCTTTGATTTTGCTATTTTAACTACAAATTGACTAAAATTAGCACCATTGCCAAAGTAATCTTGTGTAAACTAAACCATATGATAAGGAAACCAGTTCTAAGTTATGTTGGAAATTCAAGTAAAATGTCAGCTGACTGCTAAACTTAAGTATTAAAATATCGAGAGTTTTATAAAAAACTGAGCTGTAATTGTAAGTTATAGATTTTTTCCTTCCATTGTTGTTAAGTTTATGAGGTTTATTTACTCTAGTAATCTCACGATTAGTGGCTATATCATAAATGTTGACTTTACATATGTCAAAATATAAGCCATAGTTAGAACTTAGATTGCCATATTTTGTAAGTGCATTGATCTAGATTCTTGTAGACGCTTTATAACTCCCAAAGGACTGCTTAGTGGGTAGTATTTGATACTAATACATTTTAACATTTGATATTTTTGCGTGTTCTTAGAAAAAGGGTTCTGTTATACAGACTATAGGATAGGTATGATCTTATGGGGATCAAGTTGTATGTTTTGAAAATTAACACTTTAATAATTAAGTTAAACTATTATGTAGGCATTGATGATGCCCATTCGATTAAAAAGAAAACAAATACATACAATAATTGTTAGGTAAATCATAATGGATATGAAATATTTTTTCAAAACAAGCCAGTAACGTTAATAAGCATAGGTAAGTGTAATTACAAGTTATTAATTTTCTATTATAAAATCTTATGATAAAATACATATTGATGCTTCTCAAGCCAATACTACGCTTACACTTTGTGGATATTATTATATTCTTTAATTTATTATTATAATGAATCACAATATTTGGTTAGGCTCGTTGGTCATGTTTTTGTGTTTCGAAAAATAGCGAGAAATATTATTATTGTGGTTTTTGTGTCAAGCTAGGTTTACATGTGGCACATTTCACTTCATAAAGAACGGCTAGGATATTTTTTTATGAGATCCATGAAGACCGGGAACAGTGACCACGCAGTGATCACGAAATTAAATTAGGCAATCATGTTGTAATGTAAACCTAACTTAATCAGTGCACAAAGCTAGTATCAATGATTTCAATTAAGTACTTGTTTTGGTTAGTTAAGAATACGTAGAATTACAGTAGGTATTAATTTACTATAACAGAAGATTAAGCTAGGTTTTAAGAAGTATTTAAACAGCGCATTTTAGATGAAAATTAGTAGTAAAACATGTACAACTAATATTAAATTAATCAATTATTATGAAATTATAATATATGTAATAGGTATGTAGGTAGTCACCGCTCAATTATTTGACACTATTTATTCGATTGTGTCAATAACTATTTTTCAATAAATACTATTACTGAATACGTATCTGTAGATTATTATTTATGGATTTCATAATATATGTCGGTTACAAGAATTAAGCATTAATAATAATAAGTTTGTGCGTTTCTAAAATAGCAACGGTTTTGTTAATTTTAAGGCGAACTATTTTAATTTTATTGTGAGCATCACAATTTTTTTATTCCTAATTTATCAAGAATTAATTAATTATTATTATGAAATAGTGAAAACATAGTACATAGGTAGTTTTATACTTAGGCAATGGATTTTAATATTTATTTTCCTGCGATTGAACTTGTGAGATTAATGATATGTATCTCGAGATATGTCAGAAAATTGGAAAAGTCGAAAAATAATTATTTCTTTCAAAAGATTTTAGGCAAAAATAGAAAAGAGGTTATTTGAGCTATTTACCATCCTATGCTAATCTCGGTATCAATCGAACATGTAATTATTGGGTACGTACGCCGTTCTATGGAAGACTTCACCCAATTATAACAAAATATTGTCGAGTTCTATTATCTATTAAATATTCTTTATCATCTAGAGAACTGTTAGAGTGAGGTGATTCGCGTAAGTAGATCATATCAAAAGTATAGTGAGAAATTGAGAAAAATGGCGTCTACAGAAGAAAATCACTCGTTTTATGATTAAAATTTCTTATATCTAAATCAAGAACACTTCGGCTCGACTCGCCTGTACCCAGTCAAATATTGTACACCATTTAAGATAACCTTAAATGTAATATTAATACTTTGGTCCGTTTGTTCACGTGTGCTGTTTATGACCGATTTTGCTTGGACATCTAGATCGACTAAATAGAGATCCAATTTTGAGTTAGGTCATGAATTTGTGGCTATTTGTTGCTTATTGTGGTTTACTAAGTTTAGCTATTAGATAATTTATTTTTGCCCTCACTGTATTAAGGCTGCGTTTAGAGTAAGAACCTGTTCATATACTGATATAAATCAGTCAGGTTTAAGATTAGAAGTTTGTCTCTCAAGAGACTTTCTGCTGCAGTAGCGCCGCTGACGACGCGAAAGACTTGTATTCCCAAATTCATCACCCAACAGAACTAACCTACACTAACCTATGGATGTCCGCAAAATTGAAAACAACACACTCAAGGCCGTCTAGGCCCACGTCCCTTTACTAGAAAGTCTGTATAGGCCTGTATAGGCCGGTGTACCCACACAGCCGCGCGCGCAGGGCTGTCACTAGCATCGCGGCCCCCGACAGGTCGTCCATTAAGTTGGCACACTCGCACACTAACAGGTACATCTTGTCTCCGTGAGCAGCCACGGACTTGTGCAGCGCTATCTTCCTCATGCCCACCGTGTGAGGCAGGTGCCGGTACAGCATCCGCGCCCCCGTCCAGTACAGCCAGTTTCTTTCGAACCGCTCACCATCATCGCCCTCGAATACCTGCAATACATTAGAGTTTATGTTAGTGTCATAGATAGGCGATGCGTGACCAAGGTTTTGAGACATTTTTGAAATGCAGTCATTAACTAAGGAAAGACATTTACCTTATAAACACTAATAATGAATCCAGTAGTGGGCGTGTGTGACTTCTTCGGTCCTCCAGCTAAATCATTAAACGGAGGTCTACAGATCATTGCCACTTCACTATACAGGTCTAGTGTATGCGCTGCCGAGTACCGTATCGTCTTCGGATCAAACTTGTTCAAGGAAGCACATCTCATGTTATTGTAGAACAACAAAGGGTCTGTTTGCGTCGTATTTATCACATAGTAAGATATGAATGGGAATTCTGCATTCTTCTCCATATTCGCTAACAACATCCCTCCTACTGCAGTATTGGCCTGTGCTACTTCATTCAACAGTTCTGCCGCCGCAGACTTCTGTCTTATCAAAGGTTTGGCAAGCGGGGATTCCAATATTGGTTCTATTGGCTCCAGTGGGCTCATGAGATGGGCCAATATACAAAGTTTGGGGTCAGCTATTTCAAGGATGCTAAGGGAGTTTTGTGCAGTCTTTGTTGTCATTCCTTTTTCTGGCGTTGGAGGCGGAACTGGAAGCTGAAATAGAAAAACACAATATTCAAATGTCGTACTTAGGTACTTATTCGCATCTTAATAACATTTAGAAAGAAATTCCTAACTTCGTTGAGACAATAAAAATAATTGGTTACAATTTGTAGCTGTCCACGAGAATTATATTCTTGTCTAGCCCGTCTAATTCTTGGGTCGCTTAAGGGTAGCTATCAACTACATAAATGGCGCCCGCTATAGCTCCTATCACTGCTAACTATGACAAATTATACTAATTATACTATCAAAACGGTGTTAGTGTCAGCCATAAGATTTGAACAAAAGTAAATTAAGCATAATAAAATAAATTAGTAAGTGCAAAGCCGGCCTATTCTCTCTCAAAGTTAGTTAATATTAGTTAGTTAGTCAAGAGTATTTTGTTTTGTCATTCTGCCATCCATACTTATGTATTTCAACATTTCAATAAGAAAGATTCACACAAACGCTACTAAATTTTAAGACTCTCTTAAGAATAGTTCTGTCATTTCAATTTTTCGTACAGAGACAGTACAGAGATAGCACGATATTTAAGTAAAACTTAAAAGGAGTAGCATTTCAGTGTTCGGGTGTTAGACAACCAAATATAAAAGCTACTCACCGGTACCCCATCAGGTAGAAACCGATCAAGCGCGTGCGCCGGAATAACGAAGCAGTCTTTCTGTAGCGTGGCGAGAGAGACCGGTTCCGTCCGGCGCCGGTCCGTGGTGGTCGGGACGGTGGTAGTGGTCACCGGGCCCCTGTCCCATCGTAGGAGGGACACTGAGGGCTCCCTCGTCACCAGGGGCTGCGGCGGCTCGGGCTCCGGCCCTGTTCCACCGCCTATTACAGGCCCGCATCGTTCTGTGAATGTTTAAAGGGTTGTGTTAGGTTTTAGAGGTGTTCAGTTGATTTTGTATGCTTTGTCTAATTGATCTGTTAGCGTTTTGGGGTTAAAACTTTGATTATAGATACTTTTTAGTCCAAAATGAGAAAAAGAGACATTTTTGTTCTTTACATCTCATATAGATTTGAGTCAGCGTGAATTTTTGGTCCATAGTCCATTAGAGTTTGGAATAAAAGTTGTTTAGTAAGTTTGCGCAAGCGAGTAACGTATGTACATAGGAACAATTAAATAATTTCGCAAATTGTCATTCTAACTGAATAATACTATAAATCGATTATTTTTAACTAAGAACTCATTGACATGATTCTAGATTCTAGGACTTCTAGATGTATAGAGGCACTATAGTTTAAGCCTAGCCAGTTTTATTAACTTACTGTTATCAAAGGTCATCTAACAATTATGTACAGGTAGACTATCAATGCATACTTACTTAAATGTTTAAAAACTATCACCAGTTCTACACACTAATAAAGTTAGACACAAAATAACTTGATACCTTTACGTTGTGACATTATATTGATGATCTTCGAACGATTCAAATGATTAATCCCTCAAAGGTTAGTAATGTACAGTCGATTAAATCGTGCCAATTATAAATACTGTATGATATACGTGTCATAACACTTACGCGGGAAGTAACCTCGAGATGTTTGGTGTTTAGCGCCAAAACAGAACCAGTTTGAACCGATTTACACTAGTTCCATCCAACTGGAGATATAAGCAAAGTTGCAATGTAAAGCTTAGAAACACAACTTTCGAGAGGTTTGTTTACATTAGAAGCACTTGTTACGTTGTTAACTGCCTGTTTTAGTAGCGTGTGTAATGAACTCGTGTCTAAACACTGCGTCACCTGTCAAATAATGTATTTATAGTTGGTCAGAGTTTCATGTGTGCCGTGTTTTAACGTAAATTAACGAGGTCACTGCAAACTTCACAAATTACTGGACTCGGTTGCCCTGCACGGAGTCAGCACTTAAACTTGAAAAGTTGTTAAGAAAGTTTAGGCACACACACGAGATAGTTCGGCGGTTCACAGTCACTGGGCACGTACGTTTACCTGTGAGGTCGTTGTACTGCGCACTGGCCCGAGGTGCCGCCGAGAAGAATATGTGGGTCTTGTAGTGGTGTTCCTCCATGCAGGAGTATCGCTCGCGGTCGCGGCGCTTGGCGTTCCTCCCTGCACCGAGCGCGCCCCGCGCCTTCCCCCCACCCCCGCTCGACGAGACGGTTTTCTCCCCGCTGAAGTTCTTCCGAAACATCAAATTCATCTTGGAAAACTGCCCACTTCCGTCTCTGTCGCACTAAAGGGTTGCCGTATGCGTGCACACTGCTCTCACGCCGAGTCTTTCACAGTAATTAGTTCACTGTACCACGCCAAGATTATACCCGGCTATATTCAAACGTCTCCTGTTTGGCTCGGTTGTTTAGTTTGTTTTATTTCCTCTTTAAAATGAACGCGAACAGTCGCATGGTAGGATTAACTAATGCGAGGTGAATACAGAGCGCTCCGGAATCGGAGGAAATATCTTTCTGTCGAGTTCACGTTTTGTAGTTATTGGAGTGTTGCAGTCTATTGTGTACCAATCATTGTTGTATTATGTTGTGTGGAGGAAGAGTTAAAAATCGTCGAAGTTTACATCGTTTGAACAAGTAAATTGCTTTTGGA
This sequence comes from Spodoptera frugiperda, assembly GCF_023101765.2. Lineage (NCBI taxonomy): Eukaryota > Metazoa > Arthropoda > Insecta > Lepidoptera > Noctuidae > Spodoptera > Spodoptera frugiperda. The sequence goes on along the minus strand of NC_064242.1, from coordinate 11,684,648 downwards.
TACAGGCCAATTTCAAGTTTTGTAATACCGGTAACAGAATATTTGGGACAAACAAACACAAGTATCCATCATTTTATGTACCGTAACTCCTGAAAGTTTAAGCACCTACGTGGTACGTAGGTGAAATGGGCGGTGTTTTGTTGTGACAAGAAAATAATTTATTATTAAAAAGTTCATGGGCAATCAATTCATTTGTTTATTGCTCATACAGGAATAAAAGTCGTTGGTAATATATTTGCGACGTTTAGAAAAAAAAATAAAACGTTTAGTATATTTAACGTTTCTTTTATGATCGGATAAACCAGTACTAAGATATAAACTGTTTTTACCGCAAATAGAGTGAAAATGAGACTAGCAAACCCTTTATTTTTTTACTTATAAAAAGTACACTGTTAGGTACTTTTGATCTTGTTTAAAAGTTATTCTACTGAATTAGAAATAAACAGATCGATCCCTTTGACAATTCAATAGTATTGTATTTCATAAGTTCATACTATGAGTCATGAAACGAACATACCTATTACCTAATGCAATTTTGCTAAACGCTTTCTATTTGTCAATTTCTTTGATGATACGTACAACGACAGTTTACTAAGAATCATAAATGAAGCATTTATAATGAACTGCAGTTGTTGGAAATTCAAACTACTGCTAGTATTGCTATTAGTTCACAATTTCTCAGTAAGACTGCAAGGTAAACTCACTTGTTGCTAAGTCTATTTGTATTACAATATGTGTCACAATGGTCGAACACTGAGCAGTGCAAGAGAGACGGAGCTATGTAGGTTGTATAGCTCCATCCCTCTCGCAGTGCCCAATGATCGACCTGTAATAGCAGACTAAGGCCCCTGTTTGTATGAAATATTTAGCAAGAACGTCGTCGATTTACATTTGGTTGTGTTACGTGATAAAGTGTTTGGTTGGATTTTTGTTGTTTCTTATTTGTATCAACGTTTTTCTATAAAATCTGAGAATATCTTCTGCATAAAAATTTGTTTTAGAATATTTGCTGCCTCATTTGACAAGATTAAGTGGTCGTAAGCGCAACTCTTGAGCAATATTCGATTTTTGAATTTTTTTCGCAAATACCAACCCCTTTTATATGAGACTAATTATATACCTGGTCCTTCATGTTAGTTTTTAAAACACAGGTTTCTTTGAGGTTGAAGATTCTGTTCGTAAATCAATAAACCGTGTACCTACGTCACAAATATATTTTCGCATATAACATAAATTATCTGTATTGTATTAAATCCAAGCGTCTCATTGTGTCGTTTTGTTTATTCCGCAGTATTTGATGATCGCGTCCTATTTCGTGACTGCTAAGCGGATCACGGGAAGCGGATTATCTCTAGTTTAATATATTATGATGACAAAATGTATCTTCCACGCGTTATATTTTGGTGGAAGCTTTTAGCGCCTAGAATATATTACGTATTTAGCTGTCACTATTAAAATGATTGTTTTACGTTAAAGACAAAATTTACACTTACTTAATTTAGTTCAACCTGTTTGATATAGAACTCTTCTGGTATTTAAAAAAAAAATTCTGATTTAAAAAAAGTATTTTACATATTAAAGACTAGTTACTACTAAGACTCGAAGTTAATCTTCTGGAGCTGCGGACTACCTAGCGGGTTTACTGGGGCTCCGGCTCGGAAAACAGGAGTAGGAACGGGGTGGTTTTCAGTCAGTGAGAGTCTGACACTCCCTCTCTTCTCGCCCAAGGCGGGAGAAGTCATTGGATGATTTTCCCCCCTCAAAAAAAATTAATCTTGATTAACTTTTTTCTTGTATAAGGTACCTTACCTAAATCAATTTTTCATTACATATGCAAGGGATCTTTAAAAGACCGAAATCCTAACAAACACCTACACAAATAACTTTTTCCTAAATCTATCAATTTACGTACAATATTAGTATTCTTCAAACGGCAACGAAGTTCCGTACATAATTCACGGCCGCCATATTCGCCAGTAAATATCAAGCTGTCCTTTACCACAAGAAACTTGGCTACGTGTGACGAGGATAAAGTAATGTAGGAAAGGAAACACAAAAGTTTCACTCTGTTACGATGTGTAAAATTAGTAGGATCCTTGGTAAAAGAAAATGAAAGAAGAACATGGAAGGTAGCAAAAAAAGGTTGAGTGAGAGTCGGTACTTCACTGCTTTTGATTAATTGTTTCTAATAAAAATATGTATCACTCTTAATCAAATCTATTTAAATACTGGCTATCTTTTGGATGAGGTTAAAACTTGAAGACCTGAAGATCTGTAGTCATCGTAAACTATGAGGTTAAAAAATAATAGACTTGATTAGACTGTTTAAGCTACTAATAAATTAAAATAGTAAGTTCCTCGAAAATTAGACAGGCGAAATATTAGCACGCTTAGCTATCGTTTCCAAATACACATAGATTCTGAATATTTGTTAAATGATCCTTCAATTCACAACGAAGTTTGAACCACTTTGAACCAGCACTGGTTTTTCTGTTCCAAGATTTTTTTGGTGATATCAAGTTTATGGGTCAATTTGGCGGGCCCAGTAAAGATTACGGTCGGCTCGGCCTGGTTGTCGTAAAGGTCACTTTTATCCGAAATCTCCTTCATTTATACTGTTAATTGTTTTACACGTGCCTATCTCTGAGGTGTTAACACTGATTGTAGTTAGGGAGATTGAAATGAGGATTAGTTTCTGTTTAGGTCGTTTAATGGCTCGGTTGTGTATCTATGTATGTACCTACGTGTATAATAGTAATCTTTTTTGAGAGGGGGGGGGGTGATTCGTCCAGTGTATTCTCCCGCTTTGGGTGACGTGAGAGGGAGTGTCAGACTCTTACTGAGTGAAAATCATCCCGTTCCTACTCCTGCTACTTACTCGAGCTGGAGCTCCGATAAACTCCTAGGTAGTCCATAGCTCCGGGTATAATAGTAACTAAAGTATCACATATTTTACCTTTCGTGCCTCACAAGCAATTAGGTCGTGGTTCTATACCGACAAGTAACAATTTTCTTAATAAAATTATCTCAATGAACAACCTAGAGCCAATTTCATCGCACATAAATCAGCCTAGGAGCCAGACAGATAGCTTTCTTAATTGATTTCTAAGTGTTGCCAGTTTTGGCTGGCAAGCCTCAATAAAACTAAGTGCATTGGACTTCGGGACATTTTTTATGAAATTGAGCACAGTTTGAGGACACAAGGGAAACCCGATAGCGCAGAAATATGGCGCACTTTCGAAACGATTTATCGCCATATTTTTATTTGAAACTTGTTTTTTTTTGGTCACGAGTTTTTTTTCGACACAAACAACGACTTGTTTGACTTTCGCGTTTCGTTTTCAAGATAAACAGAGACTTAAATCAAATTCGTTGTGTCAGAGGTTGTTTTATTAAAAACAAATCACTTTGACTTCAGAAGAGTTAGAAAAGTTACCGTACTTTGTTACATCTACATTTTGCTCGGGACGTACTTACAATATAAAAATACAAACGGTGACTCGTCTACTACCATACATTGGTCATAATTATACTTTAAAGTAAGAATAACTATTATAGCTTGTCTCCCATGGGGAGGCAATTTTCGATCCATAGTCTGCCTAAGACTATGGAATGAAATAATTCAACTCTTACATACCTCTTTACCTTAATAAGAAAGTTAAATAGGTACAAAAGGTATATATAGAATACAAATAAAGATATCTAAAGCAATTATGTATGAATAACAGCCGCAGTCGCAGTACTACGCAGTTTCAAGCATCATTAAATGTTTTCCCAGTTAGTTCCGTAGCTTTATAACCGTGACCATAAACATCAGACATGCTCTACTAACTTCTATCACCTTTCAGTTAGAAAGAAAATGGTCTGGTATTTATCTTTAGTAATAAATACTAAAATGCGTTTGTTTGTTTATTTTTTTGTTTGTTTGTTAGATTCGTATGCTTAAAGCGCTGTATGGAGTTTGATGACTAGAGTTTTTTAAAAAGTAATTTTCCAAACTTACAAACTCTTCCTGCACATTCATTATACTTTTCACCCATACTTTCGCAGAATACGTTTCCTAATGTGAACCGCTAAGGAATGGAACTCCTTGTCGGAGTCTGTGTTTCCTGAAAATTTAAACTTGGGTGTCTTCAAGTCCAGAATGAACACGTTTGCACATCATTGCTTACCACCAGGTGAGATGGAGGCCAAACGCCATTCTAATTAAGTAGAAAAATACTCTTTAATTGAAATAATCAAAATTTTTAATCAGGAAAGCCATATTAGAAATTATGAAGAGAGAAAAAATAGAATTTGTTTAAACATGTCGCTTTTCTTTTGTGTTTTTCCACAGTCGAGTAAAAAGAACTATAATTCCTACCTAAGTAGCCTAGCCCTCATTATAATAAGTAGCTATAAAAAACAATTTATGTGTAACCTTCACACAGAAACAATTGTATTAGTAAACGAGTTCAAAGGAATCTAACATTTAGCATTTTATGTAAACTTTGACATTTTATTTTCGAGTCGCTATAAATAGAGTTGAACCTCGAACTAACTTTGAGATTTCTAGCTAATCATTAAGTGAAATATCCAAAATAATCGTAATAAGTGTGGGAGAACTATGCTTCGGCACGCATGGGCCGACTCGATCGGAGTGATACCACGGCCTCACAGAAAACCGACGTGAAACAACCCTTTTTTTCACGTGCGTTGTGTTTCGTTGTGTGAGTGAGGTTACCGGAGGTTCAATTACCCCCCATCCCAATCCCCGATTCCCCATACATACATCAATTAATTAAAACTACAAGCAGCTAACAAAGAAAAAAGTAAACCTATACTTTTTAATATCCAAACTTTCTAACCAAGCCATTATCTACTTTATAGCTTACACAAAAGAATTACAATTCCAATAAAATGTAGTTTTCGTAAATGATACAAGCACTTTTGGAGAGCAAGTCTCATAAACTTGGAGTGTAAGAAGTAACGACCCATCGTATCGCACGTATCGTGTAAGGCTGGCCATAAACACTAAATTGGTAGCACTACATAAACGTGGAGATGTTTTATAGTTCGTGATGCCAGTGAATAGGAGGATGTATTGCTAATAATTGTTGATTTGTGGGCTTTACAGTAATTGCTTGGAGATTTGTTGGTAGGGTTTAAATTTATGGTGGGAGGGAAAGGACAAGACATACAACTTGTAAGCATTTACTATAAAGAAATATATAGAGGACGCAGTACCACTTATACATCCTGATGGTGATCAGTGGGTGGTTTTAGAACGTGTTGTATATAGAATAGAATCAGGTTTTGCTTTGCGGAAATCTATGCTACACTATCAACTGGGTAAATATTTAGTTTTTATTCCGCTATACAAATGCTCTTGCAGCACAGATGCAACACACATGTGACACGTAGCAAACCACATTCGAAATATGTTTCGCTTCTCCACGGAGCATCTTCAAGAGGTGTTGAGTCCACGGTACAAATTCATTCCTACAGCGGAATAAAAACTAAAAATTTATACTAGTTGTTAGATTGTTTTATTTGTACTGAAATTCTCTGTAAAAGCGTAGTAATTGGTCCGGTAGGTAAGTAAGGAAGAACAGGCAGATCGCTACACTACTGTATAATAACTATTAAGAGTGACCATCCCATTGTAGGTTACAACAGTTACAATCATCAAAAGATAATGTATTGTTATCTAACAGAATGCACGCCGCAGCTTAGTGTAATGACGGATTTATGATTATTGATGTCCATTTGAATATTCTACGAGTAACTAAGTGGTGAGAGATTATGTTGGGTTTGTGGTGTCTGCAGGTATCTATGTGAGGTCTAGGATTACGCAAATATAGCTAGGTTCTGTAGAGGTAAGTCTGCCATACAGAAACTCCAAAATACTAGGTATTAGTGAAAGTTGTAAGTAAACACTATCATATTAGGCCAATTGTTCCACATCTTTTGGTTCATTTTTTTTTAATTATTAATATCAATAGTTTTCATCATAAAACAACTACAATAACAAGATAAAACATTTCACTAAACGTTAATTGAAAAGTTGTCAGGTTCAATAAAGCTGCTGAGTTTAAGAAAATTAAAGTTCCAACTTTAATTTCAAGTGACTCACTTTCAAATGAGTCAGTTAATGTTACTTGAACTTTTTAAATCTTTAAAACGTTTGCTAATGATGCGATTGTATCATTAGAATTGTGTTATATGTGAGAGAATAGAGACAGAGTACAATGGAAATTGTTAGAGGAGGCCTTTGCCAAAAGGTACTATAAACTCAAAGATATTTTATAACTAAAAAGACAACCATATTATAAAGAAAGAAGAAAGCAGTTCAAGATAAGAGGCTTATTATTATTAGTTTTATATGTGACATAATACGATTGAAGTTATCTGTGTACATAAAAGTGTAATTTCTTTATTGTGTGGTCCATCCCCCATGAATGGAATTTCCTATTAATGTCCTCTATGTCGAAGGTATGCACGACGGAAATTCTTATCCCTTCCCTAAATAATTTGTATGCAAATGAAAATTCCTATAGAGACGCGAAGATATGGAATGGAATCCCTCGTTAGTTCCACTAGATCCAATGTACTTATTGCACAGTTATTTAAATTTTGTTCCGATTTCTCAATTCTTGTATTGACCCATTTTTACAAATCTTGCGAAACAACATAGAGTTGATGTATAATGTAATGTAGATGGGAAAATATTACAAAACCGTTTTTAAATTCTTGCGAGTAATGCTATTTTATAAACTTGTAGTAGTTAAAAGGTTTTTAATTGGAGTAAAAATTTTGTACTAACGAAATCTAGAGAATCGTAGCACAGATCATTTAGAACCTTAAATTAATGGTAACAAAGTTATAAATTGAATAAGGCAAACTTCATACACCTTTGTTTATCCCTTTGAGGGATTACCAGGAGTGCTATTATGGAAGTTTGGACAAATCTATCAAAAGAATGGAACAAAACTAAACGCATTATGTAGATTACTGTTTGTACCGATACGGGGATAATGTAAAAGTTTTTTGAGTAAGAGGGCTCGACACTTATTTGTTAGGCTTAGCACGATGTTAGTTGAAATAATAAAACTTTTTATATATTTCAAAGGGTTGAGTGGTAAATGACGATACATGATAGATAATGTGGAACGGCTTGTTTCTTTTATGCTTATGGCTTCGAAACATGAATAAAATGGGACAGTTTATTGAGAAAATTAGTGTTATTTCAATTTTAACACGTATGGTCACCATGTAAAACTGTCGATTGTAGTTGTCTAGGATGACGACGATCTTTGGCAGTTTTTATAAAAAAGACTATTTTTATTTAATGAGATATGACTGATAGACTCCTTATACCCTATAAGGCTTGCATGCCAAAATCTACGGTAGTAAAGTTGAGTTAAAGACTTATTACAATTACTATAAGTTATCAAAAGCCCTGTCTAGTATTAAAAATTGCTTATCGTCACAGAAAATTCTTGTCAAAACACCATTAAAAGTTCAGATTAAAAACAACTTTAACAGTATAAACTGAAGAGTTTATTTTACTTGGAAAGTTGAAAACAAGGTTGTGGATCGTCGTCGTTGAGTTTTCGCAGATATTAGTGTGACCTCATTCAGCGAAACTATTGCTAGATTGATATTAATGAGTGGTTCCGCAGTTTGCGTCTACTGTGAGCATTAAAAGACTTATTAAAAGGTTTTTAAGTATATTCGTTTTATGAGGGTTCTTAGTTAAGTAGTGAATAAGTTATTTTTATACATTGATGGTTACCTACAAAAGAGATAATTATGAACTTTTTACTGTTATGAAAGTAGCTTTTCAGGCTCGTTTGTATTAAGACATGGCAGTAAGCAAGTACATACTTTTTGGAGTGGAAGTAGGGTAGGGAGCCCTTTGCCCTGCTGTGGGATGACCACGGCTAAAAATTAAATAAAAATTAAATGAGATTTTTATTTCAGACAGCACGACATCTTTGAGATTTTTATTTCAGACAGCGTTGTAGTTTAATCTTAGATACCAAATATATAATACTCAATAGATATACTAATAATCGTAATTCGTTGATGGTATGGCAATAACAAAAATACCAGTATTCATGTTTATTACAAAGTTCTCAACAGTTATAGAGACTGTATACCATTACAGTTAGTGTAGGAACAGTTAACGTGCCACTAGAACGCATATCCGTGTCGACGAGAGCTGGCAGCGTGCCAGGGACTGACAGCAGTGTAGTGAGTGAGGTGACAGTCTTACGACAGAGTATATCATCGTTCGAATCCGAGATGGAGTTGTGAAGAGTTTTGTTGATTAATAATTTAGTAATTGAATTCAAATAGGTATTACAAAATTCCGTTTTGTTTATTTATTTTATGCCTTGTGACTTTGGAGTTGAGGACTACCCAGTAGCTGCAGTCTATCTGCAGGCTTGAAAAGCAGGAGTAGGAGCCGAGTGCTTTTTAACCGAGTCAGTCAGAGTCTGACACTTCTCTCGCCTCACTCTAAGCAGGAGAAGTTATTGGATGATTTTCACCCCTAAATAAAGCTTTGTGCCATTTAAAATTTTCAACTTTCAAATCAATCCAGAGATTGAAACCGATAACTCATCTCACGGTTTTAAACTATTCATTCTACAGAAGTCTAATTTAATATCTCACACAAAAACTCACGTTGTAACGAGAGGATACAGTGCTAAAATAACTTTATTTTTATAGACATTAAATGCATTTTTGTTGGAATACAAACAATCTAATGTATTACATGCACTTAGATTTATTACAAGGTGATATAAACTTGGGCTATAAAGGAACAAATTCAAGTTGTTTGTTTAGGAACCATAAAGTTAACAACATACATACATACAATACATAAAGCTAAGTTTCTTGGCGTCACAAGTATTGTATTTGAAGAAATGATATTGCTTTGTTATGGAAAAAAATCATGAAACAAAGACATCGTGTCTCGTGTTAACAATGCCTCTATAATCAAGATGTTTTTCTTTTTGTTTTCGGGGTTAAAACAAAAGAAGGCTATATTATTGAGGATTGTTATTTTGACCACTCTAGTAGGCCAAGACTTAACATATTTAAAGGTTGAAAAATGTGATAACTCTTGATATTCATTGACAAGTTTCTGAATTGAAACACATACATCAGTGTAACGAATGGAACCTCCATTCACTGCTTTAGTTTTGACGTGACAACATAGAATCATATAATAGAATACAAAACAAAGACACCACTGCTCTCAATCATAACACTAGCTGTCATCAAACATCAACACACAGTTGAACCATCATACTGTGACTTGCTACTAAGTAACTGGTCGCCAACTGGTTACTGGTGGTCGGTAACTGGTACCTAGTAGCTAGTACTGGCGCGCCGCCAAACATGCGTGCTGCTAATTTACTCTACGTGACAAGCATTCCAGTGTATCGTTTGCATTACATACTAACACTACACGTGGTTTCTACTGAGTGAAATTGTAGAATGGTCTCAATATTTAAGTATAGGTTAATTCGAATTCTGTTTATATGAAAGTCCTTTAGTTATGCATGGATTGTTAAATTTGTTTTGATAAATCAGAATGTTAGGGGTTTGGCATATGCTAATGTAAATTATCCTAGAAGATTTTAGCTATGGCGGAGATCCTTATAAATATTTTATTCGATATACTCGTATTATTATGATGTTGATGATGATAATATTTATCTTTAATGAGTAATGGTTAACATTTAATTAATAAGTCGGTTGTATGGGTAAGTAACTATTAAGTCAAATCTTTATAGCAATTTAAAATCTAAAAATATCTCACATTTAAATCACCCTACTTTTTCCAGCGAAAACAAAATACTCAGTTATTTAATTGTACGACATTTAACTCAAGGTTTATCATATTAATTAGTAGCAAAAAAACATGAGTTTTCTAAACGTAATTATGAGGATTGGAAAACCTCGTGAATTCGGGTGTGGTCACATTTATGCTCCGTGATATGTTAATATACAATTCGCATGTGTAACTATAATTTATTTTTTAATGTTTAGTTATTTAGTATGAATACGCACTATCGTTGTTTTTTATGACCATATACTTAAAAGTAGAAAATTAAAATAGGCTACAAACATGGCAGTATTTGTCTAGTAATTGTAGCATTGTAGTCGTGCTACGATGTTTGCTACGCCGTAGCCACGTAGCCGTAGAACCTCCTACGAGTCGTAGCTTGGCTACGCATTGCTTAAAGTTCAACGTTTCATAATTATGTTACTTGTTTACATACTTTAATGTTTTAACGTAATATTAGAAGACTACCAGAAAATCACCCGAAAACAAACCACGATCAGAAACATCAACACACTTTATTTTTTGTTACGTCACCTCTTTGATTGATAGCCATCAAACATCAGCTCTTTAACGTACAAATTCCAACCTTAATTCGTAGTAACAACGATCAAAATATCATTTCACAGGTGCTGGAAGAAAGTAGTTCACCCCGTCTGCGTTTTGTGTTTGAATTTTCAACTGTGGAGGTCGGTGATAAGGTTGAGATTGGAATGGGAGGGGGATACGGTGTAGTCTAAAGTGTGTAACCTTGGGGCAGCCCTAAAGGGAGGGGCGACCTTGGTACGAGTCCTACTAACCGTAAAATTGTAAGTGCCACAACCTTGCGAAGTTGACCATACGTTTCTAAAAATAGTGGACTGGATTTTCGGGAATACATATTTGGATAGGGTTGGTTATGTTAGGTAATTTACGAAATTGGACTGATAAAATAAGCTGATAAAATTAATTTAGGTACCAAAAATTGTTTGTTTGTTATGTCTAAAACTATAAAGTAAAATATTAATATGAGTAAATTTTACAACTTATGAACATTACAGTAAAAGTTTTAGATAAAGCCTTAAGGTACTAGGACTCTGCGAATAGACTCTCTCTATACAAATATAAAATGAATCGTAAAAGTATAACGGTGTGTAGTAAAACATAAACAAGTCCTATAAAACAAATGGTGGCCGTACGTTTAGTTGCTACGTCGGATGTCCGGTGGGGAAGTCTATAGTGCGATATAGTTGACGCGTAACTAACGTTTTGTTACACGTTAAAACACATATAATTAAAATATTAATAATTACTTTATTTACCTCTATTACTAATTGTTTGGCGTCAATACGATAAGAACTTAAAAGTGAGGTTATAGTTAGGCTTGTCAGAAAGACTGAATTAATACGTTATTAGATTTAGATTAATATCAATAATTTCCAAATCAATAACAATCCATTCAAACACAAAGTATCAATTCCAACTTTCTGACTGGCACTATTGTTTAAACTAATTTAACTTTTATTGCTTTTAACAGTTATCGAATTTTTAAATCAGACATTATCCATAAAAGATTAATTAGAGACTCCCATATCCAATAATTTACCTTCTACCTATAACAATAGCCAAGTAAATAGTTACCACACACAAACATGGTAACAATTCATATGAACATAAATCTCTACACAAAGATACTATCACTGGTCAAGTTTGGAAAAACAAAGTAATAATCATCAGGCAGCCAAACCTACATCAGCCATCTTGAATTACTTTTGTTTTTCGTGAACAGATACCGATGAAAACCTTTGTTGTGATTCTCGTTTATTTAAGGATAATGTTTATATGAGGGACATGGCAATAAAGAATAGAATAGCCTAGCAGCTAGGCTTTCAATTCGAAAGATTGTATTCAACTTGATCACGGTCCGTCATGTGATTGGTTGTGAGAATAATTTCGACCAATGACGAGGGAGAACACGATCGAGCTCACGTTGACTTGACAGTAACAGAATAGACTAGACAACATAATGTAGACATATGTACATGTAGATTGTTATATACTGTGATACACTTACGTTTATTAGTTACTTTTATAGGCTCGTGTGATAGTGGGCGAGCCAATTGCTTTACATTTACACAATGCTTGGTTTACCAATACATGCTTTTATTTTTTAATATATTAATTTATTAGGATTACCTTTCTTGCCTAGCAATAAAGTTTCTTGCTAGTAAGTTCTTCCTAAACAAATTTACCATTTGAAACAACAGATATTAGCTTCAATGACGTGTAAATTGACGAATATTTCATTTTTGATATTTTGAATGTATCTGATCTGTAACCTTCATGGAGATTAATTAAAACTAAATGCATTAACTTTGGCATATATTTTGGCCTATTGGTCGATTTCGAACTATACGTTGGTTTATTAGTCTTCAAGTAAAGATTATGTTTAATGAGGTTTGGGCATAATGTATTCATATAAATTAGTTTGGTTATTAAACTTCCGCGCCTATTATAGCTTGTAATAAGGCTTCACTCGTTATACTGTGATATGATTAGGTTGTTATAATTACTAACGATAAATAATATTACATAATGCAGCTGGTAATATTACGCGACGCGTGTATATTCTAAAACTGCGACCGTACGGTAGGCAGCAGCATTTGCGGACTGCTAAGCAGATTTTCGGGGCTCCGGCTCGAAAAATAGGAGTAGGAATGGACTTATTTTTACCAAAGTGGAAGAAGTCATTGGATTTTCCCTCTCAAAAAAGGCACCTTTTAGGTGACCTAAAAGCGATACCCTTAATCCGTTGCTAAGCGTAGGCCTTACAATAAGCTATTTAATCATTAATGATAATGAAATAATAATATATCAAATTCGTTAAACGTTTCTTAGCATAAGAATCTTCTTTCGAGCCAAAACTACGGGTCAAAGTCATACAATAATTATATGGAAACTTAGAAATACCTAAATGGAATACCCTCTTCGATTACCTTTCTATTCATACTCCAAAGTATCACAATAGTATCCAAATAACATGAAAGTCACTTAAACTAACACGATTTGGGAAAGGTTCTACGACTACGCGGCTACGGCGTAGCAAATTTCGTAGCAAAGTTACTACGATAACAATCGCATCTAATTTTGATTTGTACTAATTCAGGCATTTCTTTTGTAAAGAAAAGGTCAAGCTAAGTTTGTCATGTTTCTAAAATTATAATACTGTAGGCATTTAAAAGGTAAATAACTTAACCACGACTTTCGAATCTTGAGTCCAATGTTCTAACATTATTTCATAATTATTTAATAATTTTTAGACGATTTAGTGTTTAAGTAAAACATTTATTTCAATTATTCCTTAATTAGCACTTTTGAAACATAAAATTGAATAGTTCGTCAGTCTGTCTGTCAGTGAAGCTAGGTGCTCATTCCAGTGTTACAAGAAACATGTGTATTTCTGTCTACGGCTTTAAGTTACGATAAGCGATATTATATGTTATATTGTGACTAACTTTTTACGAATGATTTTTCAAAGCCTAACCAGACAAACTGTCCTCGACTTTTAATAAAACAAAAAAGGTCGGTAAACAATGTGGAAGTTTGTTTCATTAATAGTCGGTAGATGGTAGCAGTGTTATAAATAATTCAGGCTCACTAAACCGCGTGCTGTAGCCTTCGAGCCGCTTGTAATCACTTGCTGTTCAAACATTTTCTTTTTGTTACCGATGTCATGAATTCCTGGTTTCAAATAACGAGTTTTACAACGTAAAAAATAAAATTTCTGTATTAAGATCGTCTCGCCTTTTCACCTTCACAGTGCACATTGAGATATTGACATAAAACCGAAAACAACCCAAAACTTCTTTGCTCAATGCGGGAATCGAACCCCGTGCTCAGCAATAGCACTTGCTGTCACTCGGCCAACGAGGCAGTCTAACATCATTATCTTCAGTCACAATACGCCTACTGCTAAACGTAGTTTTCTCCACGTTTCTTTTATATACTTTAAAAGTATTATTATTTCCTAATTGCAAATAAGATCAATTATAGTCAAAACTGAAACAGAAAATAGTCAAAACTACCAATCTAAAATACTACTAAAATCAAAGGAGATAATGTAAATACAACTTCTACCTATCCCCTCTGCAAATAACAGACACGATGTTATGACATTCATAAAGTTACGACATTAAAAGATGCCATATTTTTTGTAACTCGGCTATAAATAAGAATTTACTTCGAAGATAGTTTTTATTTAATTTCAGCCCGAAGAGCCGCCTACGTGCTGAACATAGATAATTCAATAAGAGATAAGTAAATTACTTGAACTGAATACTTGAACATCATTACAAAGTAAAAAGCAAAGTTCGACATAATCTTAGGAAACTTATAATGAAATCGTAACTTTCGGCCGAAAAATCGGATAGAATTTAATTATATCGAGATCGATAGAAGTTGTACAAGTAAGTGAAATGTTAGAATTTGATAAAGAAACTTAATATATTTATTTACTTCTTTACTAACTAGAAAATCATGTTACTAGTTTTGAGTCACAGAGGGACTCTTCAACGTGAAGAGCGTGCGTAGACGCTGTGACGTCGCGCAACCTACCATAGGCTAGGAGAGATTTTCTCCATTAATATACGTTGGTAAACCGTGATTTTCTAGTTAATTTTGTATGTCTCACGATAGTTATTAAAACAATATCCACTTCTTGAAAATCATTTATAAGATATAAATGATTAGTAAGAGTTAACTTAAAAATGATGTCATAACAATACATACATGTATTTTGTTATGATTAATTTATCTTTTATCTAACTTTCTTCAAAAAATTGCTCTCTGAAAATGTTTAAAGATAATCCATAAAACTTACATTAAGTATGTTATTTTTGTCACGATTTACTTAGACCAATATTTAAAGGTCTCCACAAATAGATTGTTGTTACAAGGCTCTGTTCAACTAAAAATAAACTTAGGAAATGTCAAATCAAATGTCACTTACTTAGGACAACAACAGTTTAGAAGTTTTATCGAATCACAATGAATTTAAGACATCGGTAAACAATTACTAAGTTCAGCTTGTTTTACAAAAACACACCTTCAGCTGTTAAAAATAAGGTTACGTTTGCTTAATCTAAAAATCTATTTAGCAAGCCTTCTTATTGTTGTTTTTGCCTGTAGTCGAGGCCTTACTGTGCAAACAAGTCTTGCGAGCCATCGTTTTCATTGTTGCTATGATAATAATACGTTACAAAGTGATTTTATCATGGCGGTCCGAGTGGAAATGATGGCAGTTACGTATCGCTTTTTATGCCATATATTTGAAACATTAGTTTTATAAAACTACTTTTACGAAAATCTATTTATAATTTCATTTTTAATCATTAATAAATAACCGTTTTGTTAGTACTATCTGTCTTTTTAATTTTATAGTACACACAGAACTAGTTGGCTACTTCTTAGAAGCCGACATTGGCCAGGGGGCAGTGTGACTACTGCTTGCAACGCATATAAGATGTGACAAAAATGACCAATCGCGAGATATCGTGAACAATAATTATTCAATTAAAGAAATGAATTAATAAAAGACAAACGAACTTTGATAAATTTAACGCTAAGGGATCTACAAGTTCGTATAAACTGTATTATTTCCCTATAATTAGAACTTACGACGGGATATTTACCATGTTTATTGAATTTGGTGAGTTTCCGATATTTCGGCACTGTTGCAAGCGCCATGATCACGGATTAACTGGAGTAAATGCGGGTGGGTGTTCACGAGCAGACAATTCAATAAACATGGTAAATATCCCGTCGTAAGTTCTAATTATAGTGTTAGTGACCATGTCAGTTTAAAAACTTATGTATTATTTCCCTTGACTCCTTATCTTATCAAAATCATAGATACTGACGTTATTGTACGCCTTTATTCAAACCCATATTATATTACAATACACCTTTCTCGTTAGTATTAGGATTATACGAAGACAAATATAGACATTTTAGCTACAAAAGAAAAACGAAATCTTGTCAACTCAAATTGATACTTATCTGAAATGATACTTATGTCGAGTACTACGTTTTGCTAACAATTAGTACCTAAGTACGTTCCTTTATAATAAAACAAGACATAACGTTGTAGAAATTGGATTCTGAACGAGTTAAAATCTTAAGCTCTTTGTTATTCGGAATCTGCTTTATGAAATTGTTCTCGTTATCTCATTTAGAGACTTTGTGAATTCTTTATGTGCTGAATTAGGAGGGGATAAAATGGGGAATATATTTTAATCTGTTACTATTTGGTAGAAGATACTATAGTAGAGGATGATATTATATTTGCATTAATGTTCAAAAGTGCCTTCCTGGTCTATTTGAAATAAATAATTTTGACTTTAAGTGAGGATTTTTGTGGTTTGAAGATGGTAGTTTGTGGTCGAGGACGGAGGTCAATTTTCAACAATGGATGTCTTAAGGCTGATATGATGGAGAAAATGATGAATATTTTTTTTCAGGAGAAAGGCGTATTAGTATCACTTTTGCTCTCGTATAAAAGGTTGATGTTTAGATACTCAAATGTCATTCAATTTTAAGTCGCTCTCAATTCATTTTAAAATACAGAGATATAATGTTATTTAAGTACAACTTAAAAATTGTTTAGCATTTCAATATTCGGGCGTATAAAACGTAATGATAAAAATGCTTTATCAACTAACCTTGCTTTATGTTTAAACACCATACTCATATATGCAAAAGTACCTTTATTCATAGTATTCATACGAAAACACGATGGTTACCTTCCTGTTTTCACAGGCGAAAATACAGAATTTTTTCTTTTACCTTCATTTTTCATCTGATAACAAAATCAGGACACAGCTTAGCTTTCAAAAGATAGATATAGGTATATGATAAATCGATCACAATTTTTGATTTCGCTCACGTTTTGCCTAGTAAAAAGGGCTAAAAATATTCTGGGGCAGTCTAACCTTGCCGTAGGTACGGGGCCAATATTTTCTGGTAAAAACACATATTTCTTTATTAGTGGTACACTAGTGATAACCTAACCTATCCCAACTATTGTTTATATGATATTTATTATCTGCGAAATAAATTTTATGTGTGAAGCTTATATATTTTTTTCAAAACTGATACTGTTTTAGGTTTATCTCTATCCATCATAGAACATGGTAAAAAGACAACTCAATAATAAGGTCAACTCAATTTATTTATGACTTATTTTAATGTCCGGCTTGTAGATTATTTTAAAATATTAGACACGTATTTTTTATTTTCTTACAGAAAAAAATACTTTTGACCATATTATATCGATTTGAAATATCACGTGATGTCACTTCTAGGTAAATTTTATGCGTAGATTTTATCTAAGTATTGTTATCTTATATGACAAAATAAAAAATACGTATCTAATATTTTTTCATTACCTAACTGACGGACTATATAGACTTTTATTTTTCATACCCAGTCATCATCCCTATTCGTGCAAATAGAATTTCATCACTGAAAACTATCGATGAATAAAACGTTCGATAACGGTTGTTTGTTGCAATTATCGACAATAAACTGTTAAAAGTATGTTATTTGAATTGTTTATAGAAATGGTCATTCATTAGGGTTGCATTACTAGCTATTTAAAAATATCATATACAATCATTGCATGCATTTTATTCTATCAGTTTACCTATGACTAGGGTAATAAAATTGTCTTCTATTTGCGACCTTATATTCATGCAACTCTTTTGTTCAAGAAAAAGAAAAATAATCATACTAACATTCGCATAAACATGTTGTATATATCATCCACACCAAACAACCAGGAAACGGCCTTCGTGCCTCTAATTAACGGAATAATGAACCTCACCCAACATTTTCAAAGATTAATAGTGCTAGAGCATGTGTGCTTACAACAAAATTAATATTACTCATCATGGATTACTTTAATTTAGTTGTTAATTTATCGGTTGAATAAAAACTAAATCTCGTAAAATCAAACGTTGTCCCATGCTGGGCGCCATTTTCAGATAACCTATTTAACTGCCAAAAATGTATCCATCAACAGAGATAACTTACTCGTATAATGTTTTAAAGTATCAATTAGTATTACAAATATCTCTACATTATTGAAGAAACCTTGAGAATGTCTAGTCGGCAGCCCTAAGCCCGTCCCACGTTGGGCGCCACTCAATGAACAGTCTGATAGCCGCGCTGTCACGCGACCTCTGTCGTGACACCGCTTGTTTTCAACGACACGTGCTTTTAATTACCACAAACATCATTTTATTTGTTAGTAGTTTGCTTGCATAGTAAATTGTGTTTCATTTTTTTTGCAACTTTTTAATGGTTCGAATGTCCTTGAACTGACATGTTGATTTCTTTAGTGCTTGCTATGTTTTATAAGTATACACGTAAGAAAATGTAATCCATCTGTGCAGCTGGGTATAAGACTAATAATAGAAAGTCAATTTACACTTAGTAAACACTTTTTTTCAATCTCCTTTGAGTGACAACGACAATCTACAGCTAGGTACCAAATCAGTGAATTTGTTATTCCCGTCCTGTTTCTCTTTGTAAATTGGATTGGGTAGGAAGATCATCAAAAAGCAATTTTAAATACAAATTTCTTTCTGCAAAACAAATCTATTTTAGTATTTTCGTGCTACAATAATAACCGCTATTATTTAAGTGGTGTTGTGAGCCCGCCAACATTTTCCATCTGGACTGCCTCATCAATTCACGCAGTTTGCCGACACATGTGTAATTTTATTACATTCCCGAGACTACGAGTGTTTAATATTATATTCTGTCTTTATCTAACAATGCTGAAGGGAAAGGGAAGGGCGATGATATATGCAGTAATTGTTCACTGGGTTTAACGTAGTTTCGTTGGACGTGCGCCAGCGGCAAATCGGTGGATGAAGTAAAAAGCGATACACCCTTTATAAAAGCTGCAGCTGGAT
This sequence comes from Spodoptera frugiperda, assembly GCF_023101765.2. Lineage (NCBI taxonomy): Eukaryota > Metazoa > Arthropoda > Insecta > Lepidoptera > Noctuidae > Spodoptera > Spodoptera frugiperda. The sequence continues at coordinate 11,665,850 of NC_064242.1, read as the reverse complement.
CATTTGTGACACTTTTTTATATTTCGCACATGTTGCAATTGGGGCTTGGATATATTTTTACAGTTTTTGTAAGGGACACAAAGTGTCAATCAATTTCACGTGACGAAATGAAAAACATTTTTGTAGATAACAGACTAGTTGCATCATTAAAGTTATATCACATACTGGTTTTGACTTGAGATGGATTTCAGAAAGTTGGAAGATTGAGGAAACTCCACATTTAAATGCCATTAAAATTCCTTCCACTCCCTCATTGAAGTTAAAATTATCGCAAGGTAAGGAATAACTGTAACGGATTTCCGCTCTTGAATACTAATTATTTTGGACGCCATATTTTACCGCCCACACATGTGTCAACCAGTGCGATCACTGACAATGAATCTTTGTAGGTAGGATTTCGGATTATTAAGAGATGAGAGAATATAATTAGACTACAAGACTCAAAACTACGAAACCAACGGGATACTCGTAGAGTAACATTATAGTATTGAATATATTTTCTATTTTTTTTTCTTATTTCTGAAACACGATCTCAACAGATCACAACAAATAACTATTTTTTAAATTCAATTCATCTCATACAATTGTTAAGTGTCAAACAATTTTGCTATCCGCAAGTAAACTAAAATTAAAATTCAGATCACATCGTCCGTAACTGCGCACTTAAACATTGTCTAGTCGAAACAATAGCACATTTGTTATGGAAATAAATTCATAAATACTCAGTCGAATTGATTGTAACCCTACTAATGACTGCGTTGATTTATAGATTTGTCAAAATAAAACTAATGGAGACGGAGATTTATGATCGGAAGGGACTGTGGATTAATATTTTCTAATTTGAATACTTATGAATATGGAGTACGATGAAAGAAAATATTGATCTGTTTTAATTAGTATGAATAAGCATAAAGTGGGCGAAACGTTGTGCTTATCTTAAATCGTTGCCTAAGCAAAATTTTGCATGAAACCAGATTACAAGATACGTATAGGTTAAGCACATAGACCTGACAGTTAAGTCGGAGATTTATGACAAACATTAGAATAATAACTGCCACCGCGTATAAAAATAGACAACAGTCTGTTTGAAATACTTCGGAGCCTACTTACTATAAGGAGTACGTGCTATAAGTATTTATAAGCATACTAGCGGACCCGACAGACGTTGTCCTGTCTACACGTTAATTTGAAAATTTTATTCTTTTTTTAATAAGCTAAAACATTCTGGACCTTTTTGATGAAAATTATTATTCAAATGTTATGACAATATCTAACGTCATTAATATTTGACACTGCGATGGTAGCGCCGTCCGTCGGATCCGATGTAAAACATTCCAAAATCAACAACTACTAATAAATTAAAAATTAATTAAAAAAACATTGTCCAGCGGACAAAATTGTGAATCTAAACCATTCTCAGATCCTCTTGAACACACACAAAAAGTTTCATCAAAATCCGTCTTGTCGTTTAAGAGGAGTTCAGTGACATACACACGTACAGAAGAATTATATATATAAAGATGTTCTATGTAGGCGTATCTTTAGGTACACAATATTTTATGTAACAAGGAAATACCACCAAAATCTATTGACGTAACAAAGAGGCTATAAATCAAAAAAGAAAGCCCAAAAACATGTGTCATCATTAGGTCCAATAGCCAACTTCAGAGATAGGAACATATAAACTAGAATTAGGAGATTGTGCGAACTTTGTGTCAAGGGCGAATATTTTATGAGACGTGACGAACGAGACGTTGCCTCTTTATTGCTAAGTCTAGTCATCCTAGTGTCGACTACTGGATTATGGACTATTTATACAGTGTGTTGGGATTTTATTACGCACTATTTTGTAACAATAAACAGCTACAACTCTATCTGTGTTTGCAAGGCTAATTTCTGAAAATGGTAGGTACAGTTTCTTTTGCGCAAATTGTTTTATTTTTTCAAAGAAAGTCTGTAATTTTATTCTATTATGATGATGTAATATGAGTATGTATGAAAAATTTATGTTATTTGCTCCAAAATATGCAGAGAATAATATAACTTAGTCACAATTTTGCTATTGTTACATGGATCAAAACATCTTGAAAAATTCTAATATTTATATTATCACCAAAAAACATCTGAGATTCACAAAAAATACGCTGTAACATAATATTATATAGGTACGTAATTTATCTAAGGTCTGCCAATTTCATATGATTGATCGCTCAACTCGTTTTTTTTTCTATAAAAAAACCTAAAACATGTTTAGATACCGTTCTTTCAAAGGCGTTCCTAAAAACATCAGGAAGTTTTACGCTTCCCTTGATTTACTTCCCGTATCGTTTTATATTTCACAAACTCATCATACTCGGATCCCGCGCGCGCTTCAAAGAGTCATCAGATCACCACAAATGGGCCTCAGTAGGGCTGATGCCGATCTGGAGCTACGGACTGCCCAGTGGGTTATCGGGGCTCCGGCTCGAATAGCAGGAGTTGGAACGGGGTGGTTTTTAGTCAGTAAGAGTCTCACTCCTGCCTCTCGCCTCGCCCAAGACGGGAGAAGTCATTGGATGATATTCCCCTCTCAAAAAAAAACTACAATCATTTTTACAGGATTAATAACCTATTAGTACCAGTGCTTCCAACAATAACAACATACATTATGTATATCGACAGCCTTTTACGTCAAAACAGATTTTGCTTTTATAGAAATGAAATAAGAGCAATAACAGCCCTTAAAATAATCCTAAATCTAGCGTTAGTGCTTGAATTTATCGACACCGAGGCGACACTCCGTCTGTATAGTGTTGTTTATGCCTATGGTACAATATTGGCTGCCGACTTACATGGCTTGTAAACACGGCTACACATCAAGCTATACAAAACAAGTATAAACTGACCTTTGAACGTGAGCAAAGATTATACAGAGCAAGACCATGATAAACTGGTTTTGTATATTTTGATATGTAGCCTTCTAGTGTAGACCAGTAAGTTAGTTCAGTTTATATGTCATATGTAAGAACTAAGCTAGACATAAAATAATCATAACTTTCATCACTATGTTATGGTGGCTGTAACCTTCCATGGGGGTTAAGTTAATTTGTGTTATTGTTTGTCACAGGATTTCTCGGTGTTTTTAATAGGAATGTATGCTTTGGAACGAGCTTAGGAGATGTGCTATGCTACGTTGCTGTGGATGCGTTTAGCTTCCACCAATCTTATTAGTTGGTACACATAGCTTAGCACTGGCGGAAAGGGGTGAAACTAAGATATGTTTTTTATAAATATGGAAAGATGCGTGCTATGGATGTGTGCTATGAATGCGTGCTGTGGATATGTATTGTGGATGGTTTCCCTACTATCAATACATCTATACATACATGGTCTTTTGGCTCTAATTGAAATCAATGTACGAGTAAATCAGAGTTACATGACTGTATGTTCTTTAAAGAAAAATATTTTTCTAATGTTTGTGGTATTTTCCTTTTGTTCGTGACTTATTTGATTGTTTTTATTTTCCTTTACTTTTAATAGGAATGAGGAAATTCTGTGTGCTACTCACATATGGTGTATTTTTCAAGGGAAGTAATACACGTGTGGTTTAAGTCAATATATTTTTTTATTGTTTGAAGTATTTTGACGATATTTGTTTCCTTATTTTTACGTTATTGCGTTGTGTTCTTAAAAGCATATATATTTCTGAATAAAATATTAATAGGTTTTTGTGTCGTGGTGGCCCGGAGGTTTATGACGCCCCCTTCTCATGTGTGAGAGTACGAGTTCGAAACCTACCAATGGCACGTACCACTGTGAATTTTCCGAGTTATATGTACTTTCTAAGATAATTTAACCACACTTATATCATTTAAAAATTGTTAAATGATATTTGAAATATCATTCTTTTTGTTGCCATATTTTATAATGTATTTTTTCGCTCCACAAACATAAACTATAAATACATAAGTACCTAAATACTTGTCACGAATTTATCCATGATATATTTACGCGTTACCGTAAATCCGTGTTAGTGTCATATCACCGGCTAGATGTGGCACTTAGTGCGCTCCGACCCACCCGACTGTAAAGGTCAAACCTCGCAGCACTAAATGGCAGCATCTTTATCACATTTGGGTGTATTAAGGTAAGATTATACATATATAACTATATTAGTATCATGATAATCTGTTCTGAGATATACCTGAGGAACTTATTTATTATTCAAGTTTGAGGACTTGTTTTTGGTCTTTGGAAAATTGCCAGTATTTTACTGTTGGTAATATACTCGTAATTTAATTGAAATAAATGCTTTGCAATATACATACACAGGACTTATAATTTTACTCCAAATTTTAGTGGGTGTTTGTGACAATGTATGAGGTAAGCAATTTGACATAAGTTTCTAATTATACATAAGTTTGGAGTCGGCAACCCGCATTGAGCAAGCATAGTGATTAATGCTCAAACCTTCTTCGTGCGAGAAGGGACCTTTGGTCAGCAGTGGCCACGTATCTATGTATAGGCTCTTGATGTGACATAAATGAAGTCTACCAAGTAAGAATCGAGCTGAGATAGAGCTTACATAATAAACATATCGTCGACGGGCGTACCGGTCAGTATTTCTCCACTTATGTCAGGATCCAATTGTTATTATTAGTCCCATTCTAAAAGCCTCTCTTGAGCCCTCTTACCCATTGAGGCAGTCAACCACAAAACCGTTCCATAAATACCTACATCTTACCATGAGTCCCATGGGATGGGGGTCACGTGGGCCATTACTATAAGACCCGAAATATCAAGGTCATCCAGAGGTCAGGGACAAAACCAAACGCACGATTTTCATTCGAATTAAACATGCGTAACTATTGACATAATTATACCAAGTTTATGTAGAGGTATGATTCAATATATTTAGTGTGGTTGTTTTCTTTGAGTTTGGTTTCGGTCATTAGTTTTAATGAAACTGTAACTTGCGGGTTATTTTATTCTGAAAGAAACTGGTTGACAGAATATTTTTAGAAGTTCGAATTTATGTTATTGTAATAGCAAATTCTTTTCTGATAGTGTTTTATGGTGTTTGCAATCCCGTCCTGAATTTATTGAGAATATGTAACTAAAATTATAACATTAAGTAAAATTTACATTATTCATCAAAGAGGAAGTTAAAAAGATATTAATATGCCCATTTTTTATAGAAAAGTGGCATTTGCTCTAGTAGGTTCAACTGTAAACTTCAAAATAGGCATTATTTTACAACCTTACACACCAATAAAATTATAAGCAAGTTACCTAGAAGAAATGGTGTTACAGCAATTTATAGAGTAATTCATTATATTATTGCCCACGTAGGAATGGGTCACTGTACCCATAACTGGTATAATATGAGACAGAGGGTAACAATATCAATTTCACGCAACGAAAGTTGTCTGTTTAGTCGTTTTAATATAACTTGATATAACTTTGTGGATTACATATAAGTGCTTTTGTATGAACGATGACATTTCTGTTAAATTTTTCTTTGTTTGGATGTGTTTTAATGTGTTGTAAAGGTGATAAATAATTATGCTGTGTCATACGTGCAGCATCTTGTTTTTTTTTTTGAGAGGGGAAAGTCATCAAATTACTCATCCCGCCTTGGGCGAGGCGTGAGCGAGTGTCAGATTCTTACTGACTAAAAACAACTACGTTCCTACTCTTGCTTTTCGAGCCGGAGGGCCCGGAGCCCCGGTAACCAGGTAAATAGTCCGTAGCTCCGGGATGCGTGTCATACTAGTATGGTGAATATCTCAATAAAAATACAGTTTGTGCTGAGTGAAATTTCAACAAGTTTACATTAAGGTACCAAAGGCTACCTGTCCTGGTTTTAAGTATAAAAAAATCTGAACTTAGGTAAAGATCATACATGAGTCAATAATTTTTTTTTATAAACTCATGTTCGTTCCTCATTTTACTGCCAAACCTTCAGATAATGACAAGGATTTACTTAAAATCTCAACCTAGGTATTATCTTTTAAAAATACCTTCTTACGTAAACACACATTACAATGCAAGAGCACGCCACTCTCCTGCCATTTTAAACTCAAGAAATAATGCGTTTAAATAAACATCAACGAGAGTGTTATAAAAAGAATTTCGGGATATTTTCTCCCGAAAATAAATTGCGTACGGATTTAGAACCGGATTCTGTTATTGTTATTTTTAGTGCTGACATTGTTATTTTAGTATTTGTTACGCCAACACTTTAATTCTGTCCATAATATCATTCATTGTCATATAGAAACCATTTTGTCATGTGATAAAAAAAATTGTACGGGATTTTTTCTATATAAATAAGTCGACCATTGACCACTACATTCTTTGTTTACAGCCAATTTCAATAACCTATCTATCTGTAGATTTGCTTACTAGAATATCATTTCAATTTTGACACAAAATGTATCAAAATTGTATCTCTAGTAAGCAAATTCAATAAAATGTTCTTCAAATTCAGAATATTATCTACATTTAGATACATATTCTAACTAGGAAGCTAAATAAATACCGATTCAAATAAATTAAGGTAAAAAAACTTTTAAAATTTGTTTAATTAGTCTGTTATTGTTAAAAAATCATACAGGAATCAGGTCAAATGCCTGAAAAACAAATATAGTAAGCAGAAACACTTCGTATTTTTATGAAATTTGATTGATTGCGATGTCGGAAACAACATCTTTGTAGACCAACAGAGAATGTTGGCAGACTTCAAATTATTTACTTTAGTAAATAGGAAATGGATGACGATATTTCAAATTTTTTTTACAGTTATTGTCATTTATTTTACAAAGTGGAATATCTCAACTATTTCCTCAAACTACTGGAGAATACATAATTATAGTGCTTCTTTTTTTATGACGGGCGGAAACCTGCAAAAGGCTTTTTCGGGATAAAATATTAGGGAGTTTGGGGTTTTTACCTCATTAAAACTACCCCGGTGACTTCATGTCTGACATTTTTGAGTTAGCAATCACAATAAATTGATCAACAAAACTGTAACTGAACTGAATTAACTTATTGTAATCACTTTGAAGTAATCATAGACTTGTCTCTCAACTAATTTCCATTTAAATAGTGACGTCACTTTATCAAAACGTGTAAATAGAGCTGTTATTGCAAACATGCCGAAGGTCAAAAGCCGAAACCGAGTTATCCGTTACAAATGGCGTCTCTTAGGAAAACAACCTGATTTACATAAGCACTTTTGTAATGAATTCGTTCGCTGTTCCATAATCATTGGATTCTCTAAAGGGTTGTCTGGTGGTCGGTAATCGGCTTTGAACTAATGGTGTGGTGCTTAAGATGATTTTAGGCTCAGGGAATAATTAAATAATTTGTCTGGTCTAGTTGGATCTAATGGTCACGTGTATGTTAACTTGTATGTTTTTACACGCACCCATCACGATGAATGAGAAAATCGTAATGTGGGGCAACGTCTTTTTTAAAATCATTATATTTTAATACTGGCTGTCTATCTGCAATTGTTATTCAATTAAAGACTAATACCGTACATAGTTTATTTATATCTACTGTCCAACTGCAATTCATGCGCACGCTTATGTTGGTTGACGATTGTAAGGCGACTGCTTGCGTTTTGTGAAAAAATAAACAGATTGGTTCCTCAAAACGGCATCATTGCGTCAGTAACTCTTCAAACAAGTCAAGTTATCATATATAATCAGTTATAGCTGGCATTCACTCCGCATTATGAAGCGTCGTCGTGGTTTGTAGGTAGGGCTTAATTGTTTGCGGTTTACCGCTTACTCACGTAATTATTTTACGAGGTAGCTCGACTAGTTTCTAGGTACTTTGACTACACGCCCCTATAAGACATGAAAGTAGTCAACGCAAAAACATATATGAACCTTTATAAAATTTGACATTGGAATTTTAAACCTTACCGAATTATCTTTACAATTTTTTACGAAAACAAATTAGCATCGTACGTCCCTACAATTTAAGTACTTTAGTAATTTAATACCACAAGAGCATTTCAAGGGAAAGTGATATTAGGTAGTCGTCAAGATTACTTTGTGTCGCTGATTACAGGGTTGTATGACGCACGGGAGCTGAGCCCGTGATTTATAGCGCACCGTTTAGGGACACGGCCGAGATACTACATTGTGCAACTTTAGGACATAGTTGTATGGAAATAAATTACATTATTGAACAACTAGTGGTGAAGTACAGGTAATAAAAAAGACTTGGCCTGTCCAGAAGTAGGTTGACGAATCACAAGCTGATTTTTTCGGAATGACATTATTTTGTTTGAGCGGGTTGCCCTGCTATCTATTCTAGTATAACTTTTAGAGCTCTGAATATTTGTAACGCATCACTGAAGAACAGAGAAAAGTTAAAATTCATAACTATGTTTTCTTTATATTGTAATATCTGCTTTGACGTTCAAAAGTGCCTTCCCGGTTTAATTGAAAAAAATAATTTTGACTTTAACTTTGACTATGACTTTGACTTTAACATGATTTGGTAACTAATTTTTACACTTGTTCTGAGTACAGGGGAAATTTAAACAGCCCTTTCTAAAGTCAGCAAGAACAACACACTGTATATACAAAATGTAGTTAAACAAAATGAAATTTTCATTGTCAATGAAGAGCTTTTTCCATAAATATTTCAGCGCGACATCTGCCCAAGGTCACAGCGTATGGTGACCGTAGACCGTGACAACGTAACCGTGGTATTTGGCGGCAGATCAAAGGGAACCTTGACAAACGGTAAACCTTTCTGTTGTTAGGGTAACAGAACGGTTAAGTATTAAAACCGCACCTTTGCAGGTTGCTTTATGTAACCCCCGCCTTTTGTTTTTGTAAAAGTTAACGTAACGTTATTGTCCTTCTCGGAAAGTTGTCTTTGACTGTGTCCTGTGTAAATAGTAGCATGGTGCGTAGAATCGAGTCTATGAACCATTGTTCATTTAAGACCATGTGCTTTTAGACCGACTTAAAAAAGGAGGTTGTTGTAAGACCAATTTCTGAATGACGAAGGAATACCTTTAGTAATGTTTACTATTAATGGAAGTTTAATTGAAATCTAATGTTTCTATCTGTCCGTATAAAGGAAGGAACTATTCTTAACAGTGCCAAATGGATCATATACAAAAAATCTCTAATCGAAAACTACAAAAATATAGCGATCCAAGACATAAGATAAGGCGAGAACTGTTATTGCCATCTTCAGGGTATATAAAGCCGGTGATGTGGCGACAAAATGCAATTTTATCAACTTTGAACAAAACGTCTTATGCCAAATGTTGTTTGAACAGTGATTTGGCTCTCAACGTAAATGTTTAACCCAGTTAGTGGTCGTATCCACGATATTGTAGAAATATTTGATGCGCACGAGTGTATAATGTAATCACCTATGTTATGCCGTTTGCCAACAATATTATAGCTTAAGGTTAATAATTGTGTTGTTGACAAATCTTCATTAACTACCTAGAATACACGATACAAGTAAATTCCATAAATACCTAATAATGACAGAACTTTACAGTGGATACAAATAGGTTATGCTATCAACTTTTCAAATCGGTAAGTGCAATATTTGGTATATTGATTATGTCTCACGCAGGAACCCAATCAAAGATATGTAATTCTAGTGATCGCGTTTGTATCTATCTGCTAACACTATTTTATACAGTACAACTTTCCATTGACCAAAGATTGATTACACATTGTATTGATTACACATTGACGTCCTTACATCCCAGCAATAAGGATGTTTTTTGTACTTCATCTTGTAGGAGTCAGCTTCATCAATCATCATCAAATTATATTGCGGTTTGGTGTCGTACACATTATTTATGTCATGTTATTTATCCTTGTAAAATATATTGACCATATAACACGCAATCCATCCTTCTGATAAAGCACTGACCATATTCAACACGCTGTCAAAAGCAATATGTTTGCAAGATTTTTCAAATAAAGTACTTGTATTTTCTTTATCAAGGAGTATTTCTTAAACGTAGTTCGTGTGTCACTATCACAAAGAGACTTGTACATTAGAATTAAAATTAAAATAGATCTTAATGTTTTATTCTTAGCGTTTAATTTCGGAAAATACCGCAGTAAATACCAAAATTAGAACTACGGCGCGTTTATAATAAACTGGTCCTTCGAGACTGACTTTCAAATTGAACGGTTTATTCACAGAAATTTCTTATTAGTCCAAATATTTAACAGCAGAAAACCTCCATAAAACAGTATATTGGTAATAAACAGTTATCTTTTACGTATTTATGTGTCGTATATAGTTTCCCTTGCTCGTGGAGAAACGCGATACGTGCCGATACTGTTGCTAAAGTACGCAATCAGGACGTCCGCTGTCGTATTGTTCAAGGGAAACGTTGTTTACGCTGTGCACAGCTTCCATTTCAATGTATATATATTTAGTCGACTATGAAATAGAAATGGGAGGTAAGTAGATAGAACAGATAAAGGGTGATTTTATAAACTATTTTTGTTTGTTTATGTCCTTGGGAGCGATATTAAATAGATATATATTTTTTATTTAGATTTGATGTCTATGAGATTATTCATATAAGAATGAATACAAGTCTCACTACTTAAAGTACATATGCATATTAAATAGGGCATGGTTTTGAATAATAAACCCTAATCAGTATACGACTTTTTTCAGACAGTACGTATATATATATGTATTGTGACAGTTTTTTCACTTTTAAAAAGACTAAGTAACTAAGTAAGACTAGACTATATTTAAATTGCGACTAAAAGTCGTTTCGTGTGTAAGACCCCTAACAGTTTCCCATAACGAGCGTCACGTCTGGCAGCTTTGTACAGATTCCACCGGTCTTTGCGTCCTGATGGCACACGAGTACACAGAAACTGGCATTATGTAGCTTCTGCTTAGATGAGAATTGCTGTATAGCACGTAAACGATGTTCACCGTGTTTCGTTTTTAATACTGGTAGATTTGTAATTAATTTTAGTTTATTTTATTTTACACTTTCAGAAAGCTTACAGCTAACAACTTAAGATAATTAAAAAACAATAACTTAATGATGGCCAATTATAATTTGATTAAATTATATATCGTAAAAAAATATCAGAGAACTTAATATTTTGTTAGCCGTTTTAAAGAGATTCATTTATTCTCTCTCTACGTTATGTAATGTAGTTTTTATATTGGTACTAGCTTCCGCCAGTGGGTATGCCCGCGTTCTCATGGGATAAAAAGTAGCTTAATTGCTATTCCAGACCATCTACCCTTGTTTTTCATTACCTTTTGATCCCTTTAGCCATTATACGTATATTGCACGATTTGATTCTTGAGTTTGATAAAACAAGCTTTGTTGTAACAATGACAAGGTATTCTTGTCATTATTTCATGTCTACAACTGGCGACAAATCAACTATTTGTAATGTTTGCTAATTCCTGGAATCGAAAACAGTAGACAGGACAGATAAGTCGAATATCTAAAAACGGTCTTTTTGGGAGAAAAACAACTTGTCTTATTTGTAACGATAATTCTTATTAGTTTGCTGGCTTTACGTAACATAAGTCTGAGTAATGTTACGTAAACAAAGATAAATATTACATATACTTAAGACAATGTGAAGACGATGAAATTATGTAGTCGGAAAGCATTTGGTCCTTTTTGGTCCTTTCGTCCGCATTAAGGTTAAAACAGTTTATAATAGCTACATTATGAACTACATATTATTAAGGTCGGTATATTTTGATGTTAGTCCATATCATTAGGTTAAAACATGAAATATGTTTTAAACCAATAAGACTACATATCATTTGTGACAAATATGATTTGACCTAGTGACAAAGCCGATACCAATACTTATTATTAAAAATATAAACAAGGTATTTTGATGTAAATATTGTGATTGATGCTTATTTACGCATGACTGATGTATTAAAATCTGTTTTTCTTGTTTTCTTTTGAATATCTTAAGGTAATTTCGTTGCATATGTATGTAAATCTTACAAAAACAGAAAATGTATAGCAATTTCATTCCATGTTGAAAATCAGTGCCAAATACATATACAATTTCATAACTATTGCATAATCTAAGAAAATATTCAGTCTTATGAAACGTCTTCGAGATTAATATTGAAAGTAACGCTAGAAATGTTTACGCATAACGTGGAATTAATTAAACAAACAAGATTATGGTATTATCGTACCAAAGGAAGGTTTGTTCGTCTGACAGATAGTAACAGCTTTGTGATGAAACAATAAGGGCGTTGTTATTGAGGAATATGATAACAGTTTTATTGTTATTAAGTATTGGTGTGTAATATCGTTATAGCGATATCCACTATACATACAATAAGGATCCTTAATTGGTCGGAGTGTGTGACTTGATTACTAAACATTGAGGAAGGAAAAGAAGTAAATATTTTAGTATATAAACACTTTGATTTTTGAAGAAACCTTTGTAAGGAGAAATATTTAAATTTTAAGTCAAGTAAAATTAAGGCTTATTTTTCCTGTTAATTTGTTATCATTTAGTGCAAGTAATTTAGCAAAAAGTGCAGAAGTATAATTTTTCTACTAAGAGTGTATTTCTTTCTTGACAATTAATAATCGTTTTTATCATTCAGGTTTACACCTTAACCTACTTAAAGGCTAGATTTATAATGCTAATGGACGTTAATCAAAACGTTTAATAAATCGAGTACACAGCTTTTGTTCATTCGTCAAGTGGATGTGGGTCTTTCTAGTTCCATAGACGGACACAACAATAGAGAATGCATTGAATGAACAACAATGACGCAGTAATGGTGCTAGTTGCATTGCTATTTTATGGTTGTGTTATAAAAAATATAATGGCAATCCATTATATTTTCAGTCTATTATATTGATTCCATATTAGTACTTATAGAATTCGATGTTGGGTTATCCCATTTGCAGTTTTGGAAAGAGTCAAGTATAATTTTACAGGTAACATTAGGTTACTTAGCGTCATTTTTACAAGCTTTAGGCTTTTATTCAACTTGCAATATATGTACATATGTGTTTGAAGTGGAATCTTGCAACTAGAAGCAGATATGTTCAACCAATTGAGTTGAAATTTTGTATACGCATCTAATTTCCATGACCATAAATGCTAGGCTGCATAAAAACTTGCTTCTAAAAGATTTTATTTCTAAATCATCAAGGCATTATTTACTCCTAATAAGTACGCAGGTACGGTACATACACAATCAATCAGACTGCTTCCCCAAAACAACGGGTGTTCAGGTCACGTTCGTCATTAGAGATGCGACAATAACAAAGATGGCGTGTACCTAAGGACCTCCTGACATCTGTTCGAGTTTCCAACTGCGAATTTTCATATTTCAATGGACACCCGATGTAGGTAATGGTACAGACATTACAAAGAGCAACTCAACATAGGACCAAAGTGATATTCTGAGAGTTTAGATATTAATTTCAGTTACCTAAAGTCTGCTTTTTCAAAATTAATAAGATAGTAATTTAAGAATCTCCTGTAACCTTGGGTGCCTGTAGCTATTCACATTCCATGCCACTACAGAATTTCTAAATCGAAATACCTTTCTTAGGTCCTTTGTACTTAGACACACCTACTTGCGTACCTTAGGATCAAACGATATACTTAATTTAAGTTAAATATACTATCTTTTTGGATATTAAAACCTAATATATTTTAATGAAATCACAAAGGTTAATTAAAAACTATTTTCTTGGCAAATTAATTTAAGTCTTAATAGAAACTCTTGAATATATTTCTGGGAGGAGGGTTCATGATTGTATTTAAACGGAATGGGTCGAAAGCACTTTCGAGGATCACTAACTCTCTAAGTACATTATACGTAAATTATTATCTTTGGGGCATAAAGAGAATGTGGGTAGCAAGAGCCCTGGGGCATATCCTCTAAGTCATTTATAAATTGACGAAGATTTTCCTTAATATATAAGTAACTAAATATCTTTGGCGATGTTTGTGTATCAGATTAACGAGAGTAATGTATATTATTAGATCAACATCCTTCTATTATTAAGTTATTTATGTGACCTTTATTAGGAAATGGGCAGTCAAGGGATCTTTTATATACCATTTCCCGACCGACCATGTTTAACCTTGTAAAAGCATGGAGTTAAATAACGCTTGTCGGTATTTTACCACAAGTGATTACTAGTGAGCAAACTGTTTATTACAAGTGACTACAAGATTCTATTAGACTTCAGGGCTACCCGGAGCTGCAGGCTGTCTAACAAGTTGCCGGGGCTCCGACTCCCAGCATGGAAAGCAGGAGTTAGAAAGGGCTGGCTTTTAGTAATTAATAGTCTGACACTCCTTTCGCCTCACTCATGGCGAGAGAAGTCATTGTAATACCAGATACAGTGGTTTTGTACAACAAGTGGAACAACTATAGCTTTAGATACTAACATGGACAGACAATAATGTAACACAGCTTTACCCAGCACAGAAGTTAGGGGCTTCACATGTATGTATGCAATTTTTATGTGTATCAAGTTATTATTATACTATTATTATATTCGTTCTGTGGTGAATGTATTTCACCTGGGGTCTTAGTCTGCTATTACAGTTGTGTCAGAATTGTCGATCATTGATCAGTGCAAGAGAGACGGAGCTATACAACCTAAATAGCTCCGTCCCTCTTGCACTGATCAGTGATCGAACATTCTGACACAATTGTAATAGCAGACTAAGGCCCCTGATGATCATGCGGACCTGTATGAAGGTACAGACACTATTAACTATCCTGATCAAAATCATATTAATAATTAAAAAAAATCACACTGTTTTACCTGTTTTATCACAGTTTTAAACGCACGTAATCCTACGAGTCACGGTTTACCTTTAAATTTTGTTTAATTGCAAAGTTTGTTTATATTGTCCATTAGATACATTAATAAATTTGAAACAATAGCTATCGTATCGGAAAATTATTTTTGTGCTGGGGGTCACAAAGTTTCTATAATGTATGGCTAATTTCCATTAAATAGGAAATTGTCTTTCAGTTCAACAGAATTTTTTGTGTGTTTAATAAATATCATTAAAGTTAGCTGAAAATTACAGTGGTAACAATTATTTCGTCAATTAGTGGAACTGATCGCGACTTAGCAATACTATTATTGATACATATTCAACGTATAAAAACTTCAAACAAACCATTTCAAACATTAAATCATGATTAATAAAGTATTAAATACTAAAATTCTTAGTACAGTAAAAGATTTCTAATTACTTTTCTGTTTGAAGTAATCAAAACTTTATAAGTACCTATTAGGTAATTAAAAGAAACGAAATGAGAGACAATTTTATTTAAATATTTACATTCATTTTAATTTATCTTTTGAGCTAAGATTGATTAAATTTTAATGTTGACATATATCTCTTTTAACTTTTAAATGTGAAGAAAGTCACCTTAAGGTGAGTCACTTTTGAGGAGATAAACAGTTTGACTTTCTTTGAGATATATTAATGAGTCTGGCAGTCTCACAGATTTTTATGAGCAGTTTTTATTCTGTTATTCTTGATTCTTATAATTAATGTGCTATTAATCTTTGTTAGTTAAACCCTTATCTCTAGATAGCTTAGCTCTAGATAACAATGAACTGTTAAGGACTGTTGATGGTTGCAAACAGTTTGGTATCTATGTTTTTATTTTATCGGTGATTAAAGAAAAATAAACAGGATAAATTAAAAGTTGTATTAATTGAATTATTAACAACATTTTTACTGATTTAAAAGTAAATCTTAACTGCAAGTACACGGATTGATTTCACATTTTACCTTTTTCGCATGAAGCATTAATTAGGCGTTAGGCGTTGCCTTTTCGTGGATAAGCTTATCTATCTAAGCTACTTATTCACGGTGGGAGATATTATCGCAGTAGGTTCGCATGCCACACGCTTGTTACTTCACAGTCAGGCTTCCCTTAATTTATCAAGCTAATGACCGACATCCTGCGAAAAAGTTGAAGATATCTACACTTTTTTGGAGTAAAAAAAGTAAATCTGATAACAGTATCGTGACAATTTGATTAAAAAAGCTATTTAATTAATACAATTTTTGGTTACTGTGATGTTTACCTTATTCATGAAGAATAATAAATCCCTTAGTCATGGCGATTGTAAATTTTATATCGAGATTTCTAATTTACATATGTACATATATAATGACTAAGTTTCTATCTGTTTCACTAAAAAAATATGATGTGATTACGGAAAATAGTTTTCCGCGATTCATAGGACCCAAACATCTTCCCGCCCACAGCCTCAGCCTTCGTACTTAAGGACCATAAAATCACTACTCTTTAAACTGAAAGTTCTAAAGTAAATTTTCCAATCAAGATTTTAGGATAAATAAAGTTCCTACCTACCATATACTTATTTCGATCGCCCATCGATGTAATAAAACAAGTTTATATATTAGGAATCCTTTTGAACAAAAGTTTTGAGCTCGTCAAGTGGATGGATTGTATACTTTCATCTACTACACGCGGCGCAAAGGGTAAGCATATTCTCTTAGTATACGGCACGAAATGTTTTGTGAAAAACTTTAGTTTGTACCCATGAACAGAGATGCTTACGGAATTAATTTGAAAGCTTTGACATAGGTCAAAGCTTTCAAATTAATCTATATATCTATATATCATATAATCTATATATCATATAGAGTACACATAGGTGTACTCTATAATATAGAGTACACATAGGTGTACTCTATATTATTGCGGTCTATTGAAATTTCTTAGCTGACTTAAACTACTTAGGTACTACTGAAAGGGAAAGATATCGAAATAGGAAACAGAAATGTAAAAAAGAAAGAACACTTTACAATTGTATTTGACGACACACCTATATTGTCAAAAGCTTTTAAAATACACTCACTCGAAATAGCAAATGGAAATGAGAAATGAGCTAGCGAAATCTAGTTCGGTGACTCGGAAACACTAGTTCACAAGAAGCTGTTATTTTTAGTGCTGCGCCGGAAGAAACAATAACTGTCCGTCCTTCTATTGTCAGGTGGAAGAAAGAGACTCCACTGTACACCTTTTGTTACTCCTATCTTGAATATTTGATAGGAAAAAATACTTTTATTTATTTATGCAACAAAGGGCCATACTGTTTGCTTTGTCCGTGCGTTGTCGCCCGGGTCAAGGGTCCTGATTGAAATCTCAGAGTAAATTACTAACGTTTCTGTTATTCAGCTTATTATGTTGAAAATATTTGATGGGATTATGCGTTTTTAATAAGCCCTGTTGGCCTTTGAACGAAGGTACAAGAGGTTCAAGGTTGAGGTTCTTTTGTTTTTAATATACTTCTAAGAGTAGGTATCTATTGTAGTACCGTACGCTTGGAGAAATCAGACCGCGATAAGGTTGCCATTGTGATATTTTTGATTTTAATTTTTTCTTTGCTATACGCCTATTAATATCTACTTTGACTTTGCTTTTCATTAAAGATATTGCAATTATTGTTTACTTGATCCGGACTTGTTATTTTCAAACAATAAGAATAAAAAGACGCCTACGCTGTCAGCATTATTTAATTGGATCTCATTCTGTATTGTAGGATCCAGTCTCTTCAAGAGACACATATCTTGCAAACATACGAAATATATCTTTCTGTATATTTCTGTATCTCTTGTGTTTTAGAGTAACATTTTCTAAAGAACCCACTTAATTTTCGGTAAATTTTAATTAAAGTGGGAATCGTCTACATGTCCCTCTTTCACAAGCAAGTGTGGTTACAAGGTAGCTATTTAAAATTTTAGTTGTAATTGGAAAGTGTAAATGCTAACTTGGTGGGCGAAGTTTTCCTAGAATTTATTGATTGGTCAAACGTAGCTTGATTTAAACAATGTATTGATGTGCACATATTAGAATAAACTAGCGACCCGCCCCAGGTTCGCATGTGTGCAATGGTGAAATATAATTGCATATAACCTAATAAAGATTTCTCTTGAATCACTCTATCTATTAAAAAACCGCATTAAAATCCGTTGCGAAGTTTTAACGATGTAACCATACAAAGAGACATAGGGACAGAGAAAGTGACTTTGTTTTATACTATGTAGTGATGAGATTTAATATTTTGTATATTGCAACTATAGTTCTTGGTCGAGGATGGGAATCTCAGATAGTTATAAGATTAAGATATAGGTAGTAGTATTAACCCGTTAAACTGGTGACCCGGTGACTGGCGCTAGTGATGAATCAGCAGAAAATTTTTGACGTAAAAATCTGTTCGAACTTCCACTTTTATGAGGGTGCTAGTCCAAGATTTTATATCATTTCATAATACTTTGATCATTTGTGAATCTATAGATTGTTTTATTTAATTCCATTAAACACGGCTCCTGTTTATGTCCGAGATTAGTCGGGTCTTGTAAAAATAATTGAGGAAAACACGAAACAAAAAATATGATCTAATTATCTACTTTGTAAGAGAAAATGTATTAAGATTTTAATGTAATAAATTCGAAATAACAGTACCTGCTTACTTTGTCTGCGAATTTATATTTTAACAATATGGCCGCTAAAAAGTTGCCAATGTGTTTGTTTCCGAATTTATTCGCGGTAGTGCTACAGGAATAGACCTCTGTCGCCTCAACTAAATAGATCGTCAAGATATTTGGACGGGTGTGGAACTCGCCCAATTACAGGTGTTACAAATATATCCGCCATTTATATTTCGCACGATGAAAACCGTTTAAAAATGTTTTTCGAGAAAAATTTTTTCTTATGCCATTTATCTTGGTTTTAATGTTGTCTTTACATTACTGTTTTGGCATTGTGGTAGTATATTTAAAAATAATGTAATGATTTAATATTTTTTTATAGAACCACGTGAATCTCTATTCATGTTAGCATTTTTTTTTATTTTGAACTTCCATATCAACTGGCCATAAAGCATTGTGTATTCAATTGAACCGTTATAATTCTATTTGACAATAACAATGATAGTAGTTGTTACGTGTATACTTTCTTGGAAATTATTATCTTCATAAATAACACGCGATGGATATGTCAGTAGTAAAAGTGACATTGAACGGCCCAATTAAAATAATCGATACTACCACTTTAATAGCTATTTGATTTGGATCTTGTTTGTTTGGCTTCATTCTCTAGCTAGACGGCGAAAGACATCTCCAAAAAATTTTTTTGGAAAAATCATCGACGTATTTTTTTCAATCATAATAAACAAACTTGTATTCACCTCGCTATTTCAACCTTACCAAAACTATTTACACGTTTGAGCACTTCATAACTTAACAATACACTAAGCAATATAGAACTACACACAGTATGAACACTTAATTTATTTAGCACTTAGATTTATTTTTAATAACTGTCAACAAACTATCATGCAAGTCTGCGCGCCGCGATTTTCTGGCCGCATCGCGTTCGGTGCGTAAAATCAAAATTAGAACACAATACGTCACAGACAATTTTTTTTGTTTTTCCACCAAGCAGTGTTTATTTCATTTTTAATGTTCGGACACTATCGTGTTATTTTTTATGTGATACGCGATGGTGCTCACCGTTCGCGGTCGTTATACCGACTGAGGATTTTGCCGCGCGCCCGACGAATATTTTACTCCTTGGTCACTGGCGTATTATCGATGATTTCAATCTTGATAACGTACGGTACAATGGGGTCAGGGTTCGACTTGAACCGGTGATGAAGCGAAACCGTGATTTGGAGTCGACAGCTTTGACGCAAGTTTACATTTTTTTCGGTGAAAAATAACTATTTCTTTTTGGAAGTGTTAAATGTTTTACGCGTGAGAAATGCTTTTGTTGGCGTCTACGTGCGAGTGATTTTTCAAGGAGAATGTTTTTTAATAGTTCATTATTTTGCGAAAAAAACTATTAACTAGGTTATTTATACTACTTTTACTTAGTTAATTGAAACGAAGGCTTTCTTTTCTAAAATTCCTAAGTGGACGGGAAATTTTTCTTCAGGAACAGTTGTTTATTTTTATTTTTGCACGTCTTGTTAATAAGTATTTAGAATATATTTAAAATGTAAGCTCGCACGTTTATTGCTTGGCAGCGCGATGAAGACTTACGGTCGATCATTATTTTGTTTTACGAGACACTTATAATATTTAGAGATGCTCACAATTTACGCTCATAGTTTAATATCTTCATACAATATCGAAATATTGAATTTCTATGCAACATATTATTTTATAGGACCTACGACTTAAAACTGCCGTCAACTGGTTAGGAACTGATAGCAGAGTCCTCAAATTATCGGGGCTCTATCTGCGGTACTCAAGTCACCACCCAGGATTATTGCAAACCTTTTAAGAGCAATTTTATTTCAGCGCTGGGTATACTATTGCAACTCATGATGATTAATGAACAAAAGGCGGTGGCCCGGAGGTTGAGGTTCTCAAGCATGAAGGTGCAGGTACGGAAAATACTAACGGCCGCACCAATGTGACTTTTTCTGAGTTATATATACTTTCTAAGATTATTTAGTCACCACTGACAAACGGTGACGGAAAACATCGCTTAAGGAAACTTGAGCTCATAATTTCTTCGCCAACCCGCATTGATCAAGCGTAGTGATTAATACTCAAACCTTCTCCATGCGAGAAAAGACCTTTGGTCAGCAGTGGCCACTTATAGGCTGTTGATGTGATGTGTGAGGTGTTATGATGATGAGCAATTTAAACATAACATGACGATTACGAATATACATATTTTTGTCGACAATGATGCTGATCAGTATGTCACATTAAATATGCAATTTTACCTAAACACCTTCTAACCGCATATTTATGTACTACCTAGTATTATTAGGTGGCTGTATACATAGATGATACTGTATAAGGTAACTAGGTACTACCTAATATATTCATCAGTAGAATCTCCTGAATATTCAACATGTCAAATGTCAATCATCGTAGCGGAGACGGTCAGACGGCAGTATGACGGTGGTATGACACGTGACGTCACCTCGTCATAAATACTTCATGCATAAAGGAAAGGTGACACCGTTTCCATGTCGCTATGGGAGCCATGACCTAAGGTTTTGTCCTTTGTTTGTGTATAGTCTAGGTACTGGTAGTATTTTATCATGGTCAAAGTAAAGGGAAATGAAGATTAATGAATCGAAAAAACGATTGGTATCAATAAGTGCTTTAACAGCATGAACGGTTGATTTTTGCGCTGTTCGTCCATGTTTTTATGATTTTAATACACAGAGGTACTAGAATAATGAACCGTGGGATATACCAAAATTCGTATTGAATGTCAATATCCACAAAAGAAACTTGACCCTGTTTTTTAAGTGGGGAAAATCATCCAATGACTTCTCCCGCCTTGAGCGAGGCGAGAGGGAGTGTTAGACTCTTACTGACTAAAAACCATCCCGTTCCTACACCTACTTATTGAGCTGGAGCCCCAATAAGGCACTACGTAGACCACAGCTCGGGAGACTGTTGGCATCGGGTATGGCGTATATTAAAGCCCTGTTTTCAAACTGGGCTATAATATGTATTTTTTTTAATAATTAAAAGATTCAACGTTAGTCAATCTCAAAGAGTCTTTTTAAATTATTAAAAACACTCAACATTCTAAATGACGGTTGAAAAATATCTACTATAATGTCTATTTAACAAAACAATAATCTATAGGTACCAATATCTAACAGTATATTATATTTTAATAGCAGAAAGTACCCAGCCAAAACAATACACAATCGCCTGTTAATCTGGCCGCCGCGAGGACGGGCGCGGCCAACTAATCATTTAGTGAAGCGATATTAGAGACACATGGACTCGGTGCCTGCTATGGCTTCCGACATTCTAATTATGCTCTTAATCTTCGCGAACGAGACAATAAGTGGCTCTATTTTAGTGTCAATATGTTCATGAGACAATTTATTATAAAAATAAACTATGAAGCTTTGACTAAAAGCAATTAAAATAAAATACAAACTGTAGTTTCTCCAATTACTTCTAATGTTTTAACAGCTTTGTTTCACGGAAAAAAGTTTCAATGCATCAAAAATTCATCCATGTCACTAGAGGATGCAAAAACTGACCACAAAACTACAAAACAAAACTTGCCTACGCAACACGTGCAGTGCAAATTTTTTTGTTATAAATCCTGACTTTTTATTGTAGATATCGGAAAACTTTTACATCTTTTCTTCAATCAAACATATTAACATATAGTATGGTCAATTGGTTGAAAATATTTTCATAATTTAGTTGCAAGATTCCTCTTCACACTCTTACATACATAGGTAACAAGTTAGAAGCTTGTACTTAGAATACGTTGCCGTGCATCACATTATCCAAATATTGATTGGATACAAATAAAAATATAACAACAAAAAATATATTATTATTCACTACAGTATTCTAGGAATGGAAACCTCTTATAGAGGATAAGATCTCTTGAAGATCAAACGATACCTTAGTGTAGCCTAGTTCTACTGTGAGGTGTTCGTTTGTGAACTAGATCCTTGTTGTTATGGGTTCCTAGTACATTGTCTAGTCTCGATTTCTAGATATTTATTTGATTTTTTGTTTGTCAAATGTGAAGTGATAGGAGGTCTGTGTTTGGAAGAAACTATTGTGCTGAAAGGTGTACTACTATACTTACACTATACATACTAATATACTTTGTAAAATTTCACAGTAGAGAGTGCAACAGTTGCAACTAAACTGTATAATATTCTCCTGTATCGTGGGTGCGTTTACAAAGATACAAGTGCATATACACATCACACCTACACCCGAAATAACAATTTGTTGGTCACACAAATAATTGCTCCGTGCGGGAATCGAAGCCGCTACACGTTGCGCGGCAGCCGGTTGCTTAATCACCGCGCCAACCTTGCTGAATTTGTTATTGTAGGTTGTGGATTGTGAAGATTGAAGAATTAGAAGATAGATATTAAAAGTCTCTCACGGTAGAAATATATAATTTATTTTTATATACAGAAGTCACAAGAGTTCAGCACAACACAAGTATAGTTTACAGAAGGAGTGAAATATTAGATGAGAACGGATAGATGAAAACGATAGTTAGGAAAGCATATATAAAAGCGCGACGAAATTGAATCGGAGTAAAACTCTTTAATTAAATCTGAGTAAGTAGAAGTCTAACACAAACGCAACTCTCCGATGGCCTACGTGCGACTCCTGACACCTGTCACTTTTTATTTTCTTTTAATAAATCAAGTCAATTGACAGGAGTCGTAACTCCAAAGAGTTTAATAATAATAATAGGTCGCCACATTATGAAATATCTCTTTCACTGTCTGTCACTTCGGCAATGAAAGCAGTTGCTATCAATTAATTGTTTTCATTGACGAAGCGACGCAACGTGCGTATTTCTGAACCACTTTATGCAGAGTAGAATCAATGTATATTTAACTTCTTTATGTTCTCAAATTGAATTAACTGATCCGGGGTAGAAAATTTCTTCACTATTGTAATCTTCAAACACAACACTACCTTCCATTCAAGCCTGTTGATAATTTTAGAACACCTTATATAGAAGGATGTGAGATATAAAGTCGTAGAAGTAAAATAAAACGGGCCGAGCGATCTTGTCTCAAGTTTACAGCAGGTTTATGACTAACAAACGGCGTGTGTGGATTGTTAACAGGAGCCTGGAATACAACTGTAGGTTCTGCAGGTAAAAAACAGTAGCCTTAGTACGAGTTAGCTTTGCCTATAAAGTAATCGAAACTCTGATTGGTTGGTTTCTTCGAGCTGGCCATTCAGAGCGAGGAACGCTTGCTTTACGTTTTAAAGTAATCGGAACTTTGATTGGTTGGCTTATTTGAGTCCGCCAATCAGCTGTCCGACATTATTGCTGAACTGGACCTATTTGGTGCATCCGTGGGACACATCATGTAAACATTTTTTTTGTTTTTGTATTTTATTTGTTTTTTCTTATGTATGTAGACCTGGTTCTTTTTTTAGTTAATTTTTTTTGTAATGTTATGGGTTTTGCGGCCTGTGCCAAATAAATGTATTTTCTTTCTTTCTTTACTTCAAATGTAAAGCAAACTTATACTAAGGGTTCTGTACCTACCTACTTACATACCGACATGTTTTATGTTACACTTTGAGATTGGTTCGCGCGTGCTAATTAAGCGTTTTAATGTTCTACGTCTTAGTCGCCGTGGCCCCGATAAAACGTTTCTATGAAATATTTTGTTTGTTTTAATTTAAAAGTCCTAGTGTGTATAAGTTTATTGTTTGCGTCATAGTTTGTAAGCATACATTTAGGTATTGTATAGTAAAACTGTCAAAGATCTGAATCTAAATCGATCTCGAGATTTTAGATTAAGAGTAACCTATGGAGTTTTGTGGAACACACACGACACTTTGGAACGAGCAGATAGCTTTACTAGAGGCATGACCGACAGACAGATATTTTTTAAAAATATTACAATAATAAAAATATTTGCTTTGAAATTCAAAAGTGCCATCCCGACTGACTATTTGAAGTAAATAATTTTGACTTTGACTTTGAAAAAGAGATTAATATCGATCGTAAATTAAGTTCAATCGTAAATAGATAAATACAATGCAACAATACATGCTCTATCTATATTTTATTTAATTAATAGAATTAAAGTCATTATTTGCTAAGTAATACGATATGGTAAAACAATAGACACTCAACAACTACCATTAGCGGTAATCGAATTGATATTAACTATCATATATACTTATCTACATCTATATAGAATTAGATGTGTTATTTACTTAATTAAATCGGATTTCTATTGTGATACTTAATTATACTTATTTCGTGGATTTTTATATGGCTAGACATATTCAATTAATCAAGTGATAAAGCTTGCTCTTGTAACTATTTAATGAAGATACTCGACTAATTTCAAGCCACGACGCGGCCCACACAATGAACAACCGAAAACATCGCAGTAACTTTTATTTAACTTCCAAAATTTTATCTGATTATATATTTTGATTAACAATAACTTTTTAAATAGATATCAAGAGAGGACAAACTTACGTACTATGAAAAAATATATATAAAATACTTACTGCATCCTCCATTATACTTCAGCGCTTAGAAAACTACGCGACATGCATCAAACACATTAACGTTTCTCATTATAATTATTATGGACTACTCGTACAGTCGCCTCGCACATTTATACGGAAGCTACGTAAGAGCTTTCCACGACTATTGTCAAAGCACAATAAGGTAATCCGTTTATTGCGGCCTGCGGAACATAGGACCAGGTTTAGGAAGTGGTGTGAAATAGGTTATTCTATGTCTGCGAACAGCTTGATATATTAATGTTGAATTGTGAAGAAGAATGCTTGGGCGATTGAATTACTCTTGATGGTGAAAAACTGTTACTAAAAATTTGTTTACCTATACATACTTGGTTTTTTTATGTAAAGCAATCGAATTACTGGGTAACTACGAAAAAAAAAATTTTTTTTAAAAAGAGTATGTTAAAAGAATATTAATTGTCCCACAATCGAACTCGCTACCCTTTGCAAGGCATCCGGTCAAGCGTGCAATCATTTAAATTTTAACAACAACACTTACATTTTTTAACAACAATTAAAATTTTATAAACCTTTTATTTTGTGCTAAATCAGCAACTTATTTTAATTTGTATTAAACCTCTTAAATACCTATTAAATTTTAAAATAGACTATTAGGTACAATTAGGAAACTTTACTAATCCCTATAAATCCCAATCTGTTGTCCCATTTTATTAGAACATACACATGTACTAAATTATCTCCTGGCTTTTGATCGTGATATGCAATATGGCGTACATTTGATGTGATCGCTGTTTCACATCAAAAGGTTACACGAGTAAGTATTATGAATATAAAACACAGTTGAAAGAATCAGACTGGTCTCATCTTTCTTGTCGAACATATCTCAGTCTTTCATAATAATGTTTACTTGTGTAATCATAATATTATTTTCATGCTATAGCGGATTGTGTAAGTCATATTTTTTTCTGTAGAGATTTTTTTGTCATCAGTCGGAGAATTGAAAGGTTAAAAGTGTGTGTACATTGTATAAGGGCATTACGTACTGTAATGTGCACTTCTGCCTTCCCCTTCACGCATGAAAGGCGGGACGTATATTAGAATTGAAATTTTAAGTTCATCGATTAATGTGATTGTCTGTTTTTACAGCTTGGTGCATGCACTTTTTCTGTAACAAAAATAGTCTATTTACACACGTAGTACCCATTATTTTTTGTGCAAGCATTTCTCAGATTTCGAAATAGACTTGTACCGTACTGCTACCTTTTCAAAACCCGTGCCGTAAAAGGATAGATTACGTTGTCCTAACAGCGCGAAAGAAATACGGCATTATCGTATAAAGCTAAGCTTTTATTCTCAAAGGACCAGACGTTATTTGGTCCTCTTTTCCAGATTAAGTGGTTTTAGGACCAATCCTTTGAAACTAAGAGGGAGGTGTTTTATTTGTATCTCTCGCCCTTTGTTGAGTGCAAATACAAGTTTGTGAACTGTTTGTGTTCGTACTCTTTTGATCCCTTGGGCGAAAGTAAGAACTTTTGCGCCTACTTACTTTTCTAGGTGCTTAGTTCGAAATGTATTTTTATTGTATGCGTATGTGGGTGTATTTTTGTTTTTATCTGAAAATGTGTTAAAAGAGCGAGCGAGCGAGCTTAATACTATGGAAAATATTAAACTTAATATTTTAACTTTATACCGCCGCGGAATTGTTACTTAACCCAGTCCTCAGCTATTGTTTTCGGAACCAAATCGTTACTAAGGAATAGTTTTGACTCTGAGCACGGTGGCTAGTTTTTCGAGACCCAAGTTTGTTTTGGTTTTGGTATATTGCTATATCAATCCAAGTATTACCTAACCTGAGAAACATTTCCCGACGTCTGATGACGTAGATGTTGCCTTATCTACCACGTAATGTAGTGGAGCATTCTTTAATGTTACCGAATAAGTACATCTAACATGTAACGAGTGTCAATCTGAGTATGTTATTTTTTTTTAAGTCTAGAAAATATGCCTACTACTATGATTTTGAATGTCTTATTTAAAATTTTCTTAGTCAGTTAGGTTATTACCATCCGGAGCTGCGGACTACCTAGCGAGTTTAACAAGGCTCCGACTCGAAAAGCAGGAGAAGGGAACGGGGGTGATTTTTAGTCGGTAAGAGTCTCACATTACCTCTTATCTAACCCATTGCAAAAGCAGTCATTGAGTGATTTTCCCCCTTTAAAAAAAGATGCCACAGATCGCCATTTTGTTGGACTGAAAAACCCAACTCGAGTTCTTTCGCCCAGCGGTCATATTTGCAACCAATTTACCAAGAAAGCATTTATTTAGGTCTTCCCAATTACATAAGTGAGTTTCAATTACACATAAACCTAGCCCTTTCAGCTAGATATTACCGAGTTTTCTTGTAAATGTGGCATTAACTGGTCGTTGGGTCCAAACGAGCGTAGCACACAATGGATTGTTGGCACCCCAACCGAGCGGAGAGGCGCCTGGACTTACACAGCGTGGCGCCGACCATCGCCGAGTATTACGAAAACGTCATAATAATAATATGTAAATTGATTGTAATGGTTCGGTTTTTAAAGGTGAGGTGAATTGTTTTATATTGATTTTGATTATTTGATTTTGATCGAGTCTCTGTTGTTGTCGTAAAACTATTGAGTAGAAGTTCAAATCCACCATTTTTTTATGGTACGTTGCTGTACACATAGCTTAGCACTGGTGGAAACGGACTTAACCAAGAACTTTTTTATATGGAAAGAAGCGTGCTATGCATATTTGCTATGGATGCGTGCTATGGATAGCTTCCCTACTATCGATATATCGCATACTCGAGCTGCACATCT
Source organism: Spodoptera frugiperda (assembly GCF_023101765.2). Classification (NCBI taxonomy): domain Eukaryota; kingdom Metazoa; phylum Arthropoda; class Insecta; order Lepidoptera; family Noctuidae; genus Spodoptera; species Spodoptera frugiperda. Next base: position 11,637,961 of record NC_064242.1, on the reverse strand, counting down.
TCATAGCACATCTTACTCGCACCGCCATGTAGCATAGTATCAGTGGAAACGGTAATATAGTTTAGCAGCTTAACTATTATATCCTCGCAGGATAGCTGCATAGCACCCTCAGTTCTTGACTGAGTCAACGAGTCTGTCTACATATATTTCTATACACATAATAAACATTACATAATATCTTCACTAACTATTTCGAATTGAATACACACTGAAATTAGAAACATGTGTAGCGTATTCTGGCAGAATGTACGTTTTACATGATTTAGCGTTAATGCAAATGAGACTGAGCCAATTTTCTAGTCCAGTTTAGCTGCAGCCGCGATTATAATAGAGCTGTGAAATTTTCAATATTGCTGATGTTCATTATTAAAATATATATTGGGTTATTTCATTCGTTAGGTGTGGAATTAATCTTATAATATAATTGTATTATATAGGTAGTATGTTTATTTATGATGATTATATGATCTACATATATGATGTAAAATGCACGTATACAATGTAACACCAATTTTTCAAAAGTTTATACGTCCTATTATGTATTCCATAGGTGCTACAATAAATATACCTATGTTTAGTATGTTGTTTGACTCAGAAATAAAACCTGAAACCTCTTTCTCGACAGTTGCAATCTTGTAAGTAAGTAAATAAAATAAAGTTATATCTTTATTTAACCCGCCATTGGTGACCTATATGTCTATGAGACCGGGTAATTTAAAAACTGAGAATAATTTTTAAACTGTTTATCGAATTAGGTTGCGATTTCGAGTAGCTGCCTTACTACACGCCCTCTACCATTAGTCCACCCCGCAACAGCAATACGGGCGTTTTATTTTTATGTCCTTTCTATGAAATGTTAATATCTTTTATTTTCTATTTGTATATTTATGTCATTTTGTGTCCTTCCAATGTCAATGTCCTATTTTATATCGTTTCTAATTCAAAATATCTGTCTAAAAAATCTAATAATAATTAAAAAATAATACATAAACCACAAAATCACGGTGCAAGAGACCAGGGTCACTGACTATGTAAGACAAATACACGTCACCAATGGCGGGTTAAGGTGCTTACTGCCCTCTTTCGTTACCCACTGTAACTAAATATTCCCAGATACAACATTGAATGAATTTCCATTGGGAGTCTCTAGCAGAAGCTACAAAGCGCCATCTATGTGAAAACTGTGTAAACAGACCGCCTGAAACTGAGGCTGAAATGGAAAACTTTCTGTGACGTTTCAGGCCACTTGTTGCTTTTCCTAGTGTTGATGGCTACCGTTAGATGGCGCGGTCAAGAAGAAAACATTGCTTTTTATTTCAAAACAAAAGAAAATAATCACTTGCTTAAAAAACAAGTGATAGAAATGAGGGTTCTCATTCTGCTGTAGGTAAACATAATATCCCGCCATACCAATATGAAGATGACAAAATATCCAGATCTGGCAAAATTAAATCCGCTATTTTAAAAATCTATAGGTACAATATACGGTATTACGTACGTACGGTACGGTGTTTCTGAAGGTACCTAGGTACCTTCAGAAATACACTATACATTTAAGACAAAAAATCTTTTTTATAAATGTCAGTCATTTGCCTTTTGTGAATGCAATGTGCTTCTCTATAAATTTCATTGCAATACTTTTTAGCAAAAACTCAGTGTAAAATGCACAAAAATTATAAAACCATTGCACCAATACTTTTCCTAAGTTTATAAGGCCAATGCCCCCAGCAACAGTAATACGTAATTTTAATAATCATAACCTTCAATAAAATAGAGTAAACAATTTGTTTACCAAACCAACCCTAGCACAAGAACTTTAATGGTCATTTGACATCTCAGCCCGCATGCAAACTGAGGGTTGTCACGAAAACACTATTTTATGAAACACGCCAGTAAACGAACAGACGTATCACCTGATGGTAAGCAGTCGCCGCCGCCCATGAATACTTGAAACACCAGGAGCGTTACAAGTGCGTTGCCGGCTTTTTGGGGGTTAGGAATTTAAGGGTTTTTGTTCGAGAATTGCGGATTGGGAAGATTGGAAGGGGATAGGGGGGAATTGGGCCTCCGCTAACCTCACTCACACAACGAAACACAACGCAAGCGTTGTTTCACGTCGGTTTTCTGCGAGGTCGTGGTATCACTCTGGTCGAGCCGGCCCATTCGTGCAGAAGCATGGCTCTCCCACACTTAAAAAAATTTTGGACATATTCAAATTAAAATAATGGTTTTATAATATGTTCTTCTATAATGTGATTTGTTCGCAGCGAGATGGAAGGATGTATGTCGTGAATGTTTATGATTTTGTGAGAAGATGGATGGCTGATAAATTAGTTTTAAGTAATTAGAATTATTGTATTTTTCTTGTCATACGGTTAATTACATAATGTGAAGTATATTGTATGACTTTAACAGTATAATGTATTGGCTTAGGCTGTAAAAAATATTTAATAAATGATTTTTGTTTAATCTGATTTGTGTTTTTTAGAGTACTGTATTATTTACTGTAGAGATAAGTCTTATAATCGAAATAGAATAACCCTTTGTTACGTGGATTCATCCATGTGACTAATTTACTATGTTATATTTCCACTAACCGCAGATGGCGCTGGTGATACAGACTTAGCTAAGTCCGATCATCGTAACTGTTACAAATTGACTGACAAAGTATTTACATTACTTATACCAATATTTTATTCTATTGGACAATAAACCGATAAAAATTATGTAAAATAAAAAAGTAAAATAAAAACAGTTCAAAAATTATAAATAGAATGGTATATAAAAGAAAATCCGTCCGTCCACTCACAGTCCGAGATAAGACGTAAGAGATAACCCTCTTCCTTCACAAACACATATGTAATGTGTTACGATGTATGTAGTGGGTACACGTTGTACATTACACTGAGTTACGCACTGATAACGGTGATACATCGCTCTGACGTTATACACTGTCACAGTTTAATTTAAATACTGTTGCAGTTGTTGTTGTTTAAAGGGGTAAGTAGAGTTGTTGTAGTTGTAGTAAAACCGCCATTGTACTCTAATTACTATTACAATGTAATGTGTTTTATGTATGTGTGCAATAAAGTATATAATAAATTAAAAAAATACAGATTTTTTTACATTGTTTTTGCAAGCCATTGCAGGTAAAATAAGAGGACCTAACTATGTGTTGAACTATTTGTACCTTATTTACGGAAATAAATATTTTTATATTATTTGAAATTAAATTTTTGTTTTTGTTACGCTATGATTTTGTCCTGTGTCGTGCATTTGTAATTATAAACGAAACATCAATTCGTCGATCGCACAAAGCGTCGTGCTTCGTGCGGAAATCGCAGCATTGCAGCCAGTTGCACAGGCGGTAACCCCACTCACACAACGAAACACAACACAAGCGTTGTTTCACGTTGGTTTTCTGTGAGCCGTGGTATCACTCCGGTCGAGCGGACCCATTCGCGCCGATGCATGGCTCTCCCACACTTAAATTATACCAGAAATCATTAATTATTTATTCATTTGCTAATATTTTGTTAGTCTATTATTTAATAGGTCAGTAGTTTACTATCAGTTCTCTAGTTTCCTATCTCACCTACATTTAGGTATCAATACTGCGGTTGCGGGAACTAAATAGATACTACCTACTTACTACTATTGTATTTGTTTTGTTCATTGAGGGAGATGGGACTTATTAGAACCACTAGAAAATTAATTAGATGCATTATTTTTTATAATATTTTTTTAAACATTAATTTATAGGTACTGCCGTGATGGAGAATTGCGGATTCATTTCTGCACTAGAAATGAATCCGCAATCAATATAGCCATCAGTTTCGATATAGCCCGGAGTCTTAAAAAATTCGCCGGTCCAGAGTTACCAATTGTAATTGGGCCATTAGAAATGTGTGAACTGTCACGTTAAAAGAATGTGTGAGTGTGAGTGAGAGATCCGATTAAAATTACTTATGACAGTTGGTGCTTTTGTAGTGGCACAACTATACATTAATCACACTAAAAAGTGGGTGTTATTTAATGTGAACGTGTCTGATTATGCTATCTCTACACATTGAAGACGAGGCGTGATGTGACAGAAACTTACTAAAAAAATATTTTAATATTAGTTTTTAATAAAATAATCTAAAAAATGTTTAATTTCATTTATTAAAATAGTATAAGGAATGTATAAAAAAGAAATATTTGTCAGAAGTGGGATTCGAACCCACGCCCACAGAAGTGGACTGCGACCTGAACGCAGCGCCTTAGACCGCTCGGCCATCCTGACTTATTTAATCAGGTCGAAATAGTGCTTCTATTGGTATGATAGTGGGAATAGTATTTATAAATTTTAAATACTAAATATTTACTCTTGAATAAGCATCTAAGAAAGTATATGCATATTATTTAGATCATTATTATGACGACTATGACATAAAACATTTACCTATTTTAAAACGTCATCTAAGTACCGATTTTAGATGATTTCATAAATAAAGAAAAACAACATTGTTAAGCGTAAATAAAAGTATCGCAATGCGAAATTAAAATAATTTATTAACATGACTTTTTCGAAAAAGGTTGTTAAGATAGTAAATAACTAATGGGTATTTTTTAATATGTCGTCAATTGGGTTGCCCTAGGTCCGCACAGAGCGCCCTCTGTCGCAGGAAACTAAACAATTTAACAAGATACGATCATATCGTATCTTATTAATTCCTTTTTAAATTAATTAAGACAAGGTCCATTTTTCCCCAACCTCCTCAATTCCCACACCTAGATACCAACCACTATTTGCGGTTGTAGGTACAAAGTACGAATAAATTCCGATAAATTGCCTATAAAAGTGCCAAAAATTATCAGTGGGCATCACTTGCAAACTATTTACGTTTGTAGGAACGTTTTAAAGGAGTTTTTGGTACTTTTTCGGAAAAATGCCGAGTGATTACGAGTCAGATCCTGCAGTGAGCAATTTACGGAATTACCTGAGGATCCGTAGCGTTCATCCGAACGTTAATTACGGTACGTAACGTAGGAACGTTATTGTGTTAGTCGTCTACGGTCTACCCCGAAAGGGGGCTGGGATGGTTTTAGGTAGTAGTGGTAGATTAAATTTGTTTTTTGTGACATTATATTTGAATGTCGCATAGTAAAGTTTTCTGTTAAATAAAAGTCTAAAAGTCTTAAATGCGAATATTACAAGTACCAAATAATATAAGTAATTATGATTAGTTTTAAAGTACTATAACTAAGTCTACCTCAAGCCTTTTTGCTGGAAAAATTATCTCTCTTTAGTAAATCTACTAGCATCCATTATTTTAATGCTCCCTTTTCTGTTCTTGTCACTGTATCTAAATATATCTCCAAAAATTTCACGTAAGCAAATTTGACAGCAACTTTACTAATACAACTTTGTCCATAAGTGTTATTTTGGTGTGAAAGCCTCGTTAACAGCGAGGACGGACAAGTAACATTATGCCAGTATACAATAGAGCTCCAGAGCTTTTTTTAGAATGACGCGCTACCTTTGCGGACCTTTATTCGTGTGCCGTCCGCGTTGCAGTAAAAAAGATCATTTAATTTGTTTGCATGTATGGGGACTTGTAAATGGTTTCAATGAATTAATTTCTGTTGCGTTTTTTTTTATCGTGTTGGTTTTTGGGAGTAAATGTTTTGTTTGTGTTTAAGGGAACAAGAAAGGTAACGTTTTTCTGTGCTCTAGCCGTTGATAGCGTACAGAAAAGCAAGGAAAAGCAACTGAACTGAAGCAGACAAATTATCTAATTTATCTCTAAACTGCTCAGTTACTTGTGAGCATATTTTGTTTTTTTAATAAGATTATCGTAACATCAACACTCTTTTGTTAAGAATGTTTTGAACCGTTCAAGATAGGCAACAGAATATCTAAAAAAAAAGTGAAATAAACACGTACAGTTTCTTCAGTACTTATGAAAAAGTAGGTATACATATTTTCAGAAGGTATCAACTGGGTATGGATCAGATGTAACAAAAATCGTGAGTCGTATAACCCAGCGGATATACGATTTTGATACCTACCTTCTAAAAATAAAAATTATTCAGTATTCATTTTGAAAATTGCTTACGTAATCACAATCGTATAACTAAGCTAGTATTCTATTGTAAAACATTAAATGAACACCTACTAATTCACCTAAAATCGACATAATTACCGAACTAACCTGATAATAATTACGCAGACGTCAAACGTAAATAAATCGAATCGCAACTATTAGTTAAAATAACATTGACACTAATTTACAAATTAACTGGAATTAACGAATTGTATCAACTCATTGGCTATTTACTCGACACGATTAATATTATGTTAATTACCTAGTTATCGTATTGCGCATTGCATAGTTATAAGTACGATAATCGAACTCCACACACCATGTTCAGCAGTCTCACTTGCATTCATGACTAACTAGCTTCTGCCAGCTGCTTCGTCCGCATTTCCGTGGAATAAAAAGTATCCTATCAACCAAGTCAGGCCATAGTCTTTCTGTATATTAAATTTCATCAAAATCCCGTTCAGTAGTTTCAGCGCGGAAAAACTTCCAAACAAACTTTAATATTTACAATTTCGTATTTAGTACGAGTATGATTAGTGTCATGAAGCAGTCAAAAGCTATATACAATATATAATATGATCATCTTAACGCCTGTTTCATCACTTTCATATAAGTACCCGATAAACTTATGTAACAGAGAGCTCATACAAATTACATTCTTAATTCAAAATCTAGGACATAGCGGCTATCCAGATATTGTGAAACAAACCCTTAAAATCTTTATCAGGCCTTTAAATTCTCTCTACACTAAATGAACACATACGAATGTACCCAAGATCAACCTAATTAAACTAAATTGACTTATTTTAGATGAATGCCTCACGTACCTCCGCGGCCAGGCTGCAGAGATGGGCCTCTCCGTGCAAGTCCACGAGCCTCTGCCGAAGAAACCTATCCTTGTTATGACTTGGCCAGGATTGGAACCCAACCTACCCAGTGTGTTGCTGAACTCGCATATGGATGTGGTACCCGTGTTTGAGGTAAGTTGGTAAGGTTATCGAAATGATGTGAATTGGTTTTGTGTACGTATAAAAGGTGATTCGTATTTTTGATATTTTTAAAGTTCAAATTAATATTTTTTATTAAACGTTACCCCACATTAAGGTTTTCTCTTGTGTCGTGGGTGCGTTTACAAACATACAATTTCATAGACACATCACACCCAGACCCCGAGCAACAATATGTGGATCACACAAAGAGTTGTTCCGTGCGGGAATCGAACTTGCAACACGTTGCCCAGCCATCGCGTAAAATGTGCAGTCTTACTTAAATAATAAAATTGTCTATTAGTTAATTTTTTCAATTTAATTTTAGTACATGTGCATCATTTATTTAACATGCCGCTACGACACCCCTTAACATACATAGTTGTATGTAAAGACATATAAGATATTTAAAAAGAAGCGAGTCTCCTTAAAAGATTAAGTACTCCCAGCATCCGAGGCAGAATAAATTGTTTAGGAATCCACGTTCTCAAAGATTTAGACGTTTTAAGAGACCTAGGAGTTGTAACTCCCAGCGCAGTTTAAAATTAAATTCAAAGTAACCTAGTTTCCAAAAGTGTGAAGTAAGCCAAGGACTCACTAACTTGATTAAGTGACATTTTATTGCTTTATAAAGTTTAATTATCTGTCTTTTGGGATTTAGTATAGGTACATACTTGGGCCCATAGAGTTATTCTAAACTACTATTAAACAAGCACTAGGTATTATTATTTTTTTTGGAAAAGAAATCTGACGCGTTCGTCGAGTGGTCGCCAATGCAATTACTAAGCAAGAAGCCTCGGGTTCAAGTCCCGGTTCGGGCAAGGTGCTTACATAATATTGAGGTGGTTTCGGTTTTTTAGAATCGTAGTTGCAAGAAGACTACAATTGTGCCAGCTGTATGGTTGTAGGCTCACATCTCATCATCTCATCTCATATTATAACATACAACTCATAAAATACCTCTACCTATCCTTTTGGGGGTTAAAATGTATGAAGCTAGGCTAATAGGTATGTTTATAGTGAAATGAAAACAGATAAATTAAAATAAAGTATTAAATGCCCTCGAGCCGCACTCGCTGTCACTTCAATACAGTCTGCGGTGACAACCGACCGGAAAATTAATTTCATTTTACTTTCCACAAATTATTTGTATTTATTAACTCGGTTTTTTAAAGTTAAGTGGCCAATAACAGTGGCATTTTGTATCGTTTTGAGCTTCATCTTAAATTATTTATGTAGAAAAATACCCTGTAGCCGCACTAAAAGTCCGTCAAATCCATAAAAATGAATATCAATAATGGAAAATCTATTTTATGTTAATAAAAACAAATAACTAATTCAAATAACAATACAAAACGATATACCCGGAACAAAAAGACAATAAAACAACAGCTAACTTGAAATACACATAATTGGGAAAACTAAATGTTGAAGCTAAATATATTTGTTGAACCGCCGGTTGTCCAGCGCCAACCGTGCAGTCATTTCAATCCAGTAGGTTCAGTACCTAATTTCTATCAAAACCAAGAATGCATAGGTATTCATAGGTAATTTCTATGCATAAGTCCCATATTCCATTCCTACAAATCCAGAGCTTATCTGCACCGTTATTATTTAATCCGTGAACGAGATCGCACGTTCAATTCCAGGCCGTAACAGTTAATCAGGTTTCCTCTTAACAGAAAAACTTAATTACTTTCCTACAGTTAAGTATCGTTAACTGGTACCAGATCTATATTCTGTTCTGTTTATTATTTTATGCAGTGTAGATAAGAGATTTGTTTCTGTGTAAAAACTGTGATTTGCTATTTTTCCTGTACTGGTATTTATATGTTTTATCGATAAATGAATGCCTGTTTTAATAGATTTGTTGTGCATTAAATATGATACTCAAGTTAGACAAGTGTTAAAAAAATGTGGGCTACATTGCATATGAAAATTGCCTGCTTCATGGATGTAAGCTAAACTTATATATGAGTAGCAGTTTTACCAAAGATAAAATATAAAATAATAATTAATATTTATATAAATTTTCAGAATTTTATATTTTTAAATTTTTGTAAAGTGTTGAATAGTGTTATTGGCTTGTACCGTTCTATTCAAATAAATAAATAAATAAATAAAAACCGTTCTGTTTCAATGTCACTGATTTCTTGCTATATGGATTGGCTGCCAAGTAACTTGTATCTGGTTCGTTTCCTGCATGAAGCAACTCTCTGTGTGATCCACAAATAGTTGTTTCGGGTCTGAGTGTCATGTGTATGTGAACATATAAGTTTGTAAACACACCCACGATACAGAAGAAAATCCTAGTGTGGGGCAACGTTTAACGTTACTGAATAAAAAAAAATCTTGCTATAATATGCTAGGACGAAGACCACGAAGAAAACTGTCTGCTGTACCTACAGCATTGAGATCTCTCAATAAACTGAATTATCTTTCCTTAAACTTGAAAATCGAAATCAAATCTTCATACTTAACATTATTAGGTACTCTTCTTCTTGTACAGAAAAGTTGGACTCATCCTCCGTTCGAGGCTCACTTAGTAGACGGCGTCATCTACGGCCGAGGAGTGCAGGACATGAAGTCTGTTGCTGTGCAGTACATCGAGGCTGTCAGGAGATTGAAGGCTAGTGGCATCAGGTTGAAGCGAACTCTTCATCTGTCTTTTGTGCCAGGTTATTTTAATTTATTTGTCAAATATTTAAAGTCCTTCATTTAAGAATAAAGTCTACAAGCAATTTTTATCCTGTGTGTTAGACTGTTTTTCCACGAGAGATGTGCTATGCTACATTGCGGCGGCGCATCTTCATAGCTCATCTTACTCGCACAGCTACATAGCTTAGCATCGGTGGAGACAGTCACATAGTTTCACAGCTTAGCTATTATATCTCTGTTCAACGTGAACCTTTTAAAATGTGATGTCCATCTCGCTTGCCAAGAGTAATAAGGTTGATTCTTGGAATAGAACACATGTTTTCTATACAGTGACACGTGGAAACCCACATGTTTCTCTCTGCTCCTAGCATATTTTTCTTTGGCTGCTTTTAACAAGACAGACTAGAGGTCGCATCGTATCTGGGTCTATTGTCTTTCTAGTGCCTCGAGTAGTGAGTTAGCGATCTATCGAGCGCTCTTATTAGCTCAAATGAGAGCTGCATTTTTTTGGCTAGTCAAGAAATGTACCAAAATAACTGATTATTTTGGTGGTTATTTTAGTAGTTAGCGTTCGAATTTTAGATTATAAGTTATTGTTAAATTAAAAAAGTAGCGGTACTTTGACTGCCAACAAAAATCTGTTGAAGGCAAATTCTCCTCTAGCGCCGGTCTTTTTTGCCCCATGGCGTTTAGTGTGTTAAAGATACAATATTTAACTAATTAAAACCGGAGCTTAAGGTATAAAAAACAAAAAATGTAAATTAAGGATTAAATAGAATAAGCATTCACGAGAAAGTAGATAGTCACTAACAAAATTAATTAATTTCTTCTGCAGACGAGGAAATAGGAGGAGGGCCAGGTATGGGTCAGTTTGTGAAGACAGAAGCCTTCAAGAACCTGAACGTGGGCTTCGCTTTGGATGAGGGCATGGCCAGTGCTACTGACGAGTACTTGATTTACAACGGAGAAAGGACAATATGGCGTGAGTATTGGCAGAAGTAGATGAGGTACTTACGCATTTTTAAGTAATTTCAACTTTTGCCATTATTCATGAGTCCAGATTTTCTGATCAATTGAACTTTAGTAGATTAATCTGTAATTGTTAATGATGAAGCTAATCTGATTTATTTGACACATTCTAACATCCTCTGCTTACGATAAAATACTATAATCAGTCCACGAAACGACGGATCGACACGAGACTTTGTTCTATTTAGCTGGTGTACTAACTAGCCTAAATATTAATAGTCGTAGATCAAATTTTATAATATGGTTAACACATATATTCTGGTTAACACTGGAATAAATTCTTGTATATTTAGTAAAAAGAAAAACATGAGGTAATCCATTCGTAATTACAAGCCGGCCTTTTTCTCTCCGCCTGTCAGTTCACGTGGGCACAGGTGATAAAGCAATTTATTTTCTGTCTTATCCTCATTACTTTATGATTGTTTTTCGTATCTACAAAGATTATTGTTGTGACCGTATTCTATTTCTGTTTTAAAATTTTTTTTTTTAGTAGAAATGTTAATATTTATGTAGAAGGATTTTGCTATTCCGCTGCACTTAAAATTATTTTAGAACGATTCAGTTGTCTGTTAATATGTTACGTGAATTAGCTAATTTGCCTAGCGAAATCGCTGCGCATAATAAAGATTCATAAAGTTTTACCGGTAAAAGTATAAGATAAGCCTTTGATAAGAGACATAACCTGCGGCTAGGTGGTGTGACGACACATTTTCTTTATCAGTTACTTTATTAACTGTCAAAATCACATAGCTGATGTTAGGATTGCATATTACCTCCTTAATAAATTAAACACTCAATCCTCCAAAATATAAACACATAAATATAAACTCTCTGTACACTACCCAAAGCAGCATTTCAGCTGAAATCACAAAATTAAGCGTACTTAACCCAACTTAGTCGAGATAATCAAGTGATTTAAATTCTTTACAGATATGAAGATTATCTGCCCTGGCAAGTCCGGGCATGGCTCCCTGTTGCTGCCCGATAACAACGGCGAAAAGGTCAGAAATAAAATTAAACTCTCATTAATTTGTTTTTATCTCTTATGGTTACAAGTATACGGTATTTTGACAAGGAAATTTCGCAATTGGGCTTTTAATTTCTCTGTAGAATTGTGTTACTAAACTCTTTGTATTAAGAGACATTTTAAAATGGCTAACTTTCTGTTGCATTTTGTCATTAGTAAGATTCATTAGGACATAGATAGATAAATAACATCACGCCTGTCTCCCACAGAGGTAGGCACAGACTATGGAACGCCAATCTCTACGAATCTTCCATACTTCATTCGCTTCATCAACAGTCATCAGTCTTTTCATGCATGCTCGTCGGTTAAGATTCCTAAGTATTTTCATAGATCGTTTGCGAATGAACAGCTTTGTTTATTTTAGTACACATTAAACAATACAATATTATTTAGTTAGCTAATTTGGCTAAAATCAAATTAACTTGAGGTTGACGTTTCAATTTGACATGAGTCTACCTAATCTTTCTAAATGGAATTGTCGTGTACCTACCCAGCTGTGTACTCTAAATCTAAATTATAAACTAGTAACACTTTATGTCAATAGAATCCTTCGAGAAAGTCTTACTTTGAATTAGTAAGCAGCAAAAACTTAGTGGTTAAGATCCACCGGAGGCCCAATTACCCCTCTTTCTCAATCTTTCATCCCCGATTCCCCAATAGCCCTTAAATTCCTAACCCCCAAAAGACTGGCAATGCATTTATAACGCTACTGGTGTTTCGGATGTCCATGGGCGGCGGCCATTACTTACCATCAGGCAATCCGTCAGCTCGTTTACCGGCTTCTTCATAAAAAACACATTCCTGTTATTTGATGAAAAACGACTTTAAAAATAACATTTAAAACTAAAAGTAAATCACATAAACATAACTCTAATACAATAATGTATCATTTAATAGACTTTGCATTTATTAACAGGCTTGGCTAGCAGCCAACCGACTAATATCGTGTGTTCATGAATTGAGAATAATGATGCACTTCTACAGCTAGGTATTTGGCTTAAGCTTAGATACTGTGAATAATTCGGTATGTAAAGACAGGTGACTCGTGATAACAACAGCAGATAAATTTGTGCCAGCTGTTGGATACAATTGTAAATCGTTGTTGTGAGTGTCAAATGAATGATCCGGAGCTGCGGACTACCTAGCGGGTTAACCGGAGCTCCGGTTCCTCGAAAGGCAGGAGTAGGAACGGGGTGGTTTTTAGTCAATAAGAGTCTGACACCCCCTCTCGCCTCACCTGGGGCGGAAGAAGTCAGTAGATGACTTCCCCCTACAAAAAAAGTGTAGAATGAAACGTCATTATCTCTACTCTTCCCACAGTTGTCACACAGTGTGTTGTAAAAGCTGACTAAGGAACTAAACATTTAAAAAAGACCAGGGAGTATCTCTCTGATAAAACTGAACCTCTTAAACAACGGTCTCTAAGTAAAAGCGTAAAGTGTCGCGGGTAGATTCCCGCACGGAACTTTATATGATCCACAAATTGTTGGTTCGTGTCTGGGTGTCATGTGTATATGAACTTGTATATTTGTTAACGCACGCACGATTTTTTTAAACAAATAAAAACTTAAATAATTATTCTCAATGAACTATAACGTTAGTGTTTGACGAACTAAACGTTGTCCTCCATAGTAGTAGTAATAAATTGGCAAAATCTGTATTCGTCATATACGCACGTCTATGTTCAGAACACAAAAACGTTACGTTATGTCAAGTAAAAAGTAATGACATACTATTTCAGGACTTGTGAACAATTCAAATAAGTACCCTACTGCGCCTACGTTAGACATATTTTTCAGGCACATCTAAAATGTAAGCTTTTTTGTAACAATATGTGGATAACGTATGGACTTATGCCTACTTTTATTTATTCAGTATATATGATTGCGTCGCCCCGCCAAGATATAGCACTCAAATATTCTGAATCTGATTAAAATGTACGACCAGAAACATAATAACTCTGAAAACAAGTAGATACTGTTTCTGGGTAAGTTTATTTGAAGATAATGCCGCTTTTTTGCAGGACTTGGCGATATTCCCTTTCCAAACTCGAAAGTACCTTGTTATTAAAAATTATATTAGTTCAGTGTTTAAAATGAATCAAGCAAAGTATATAATCGAATTTGTTAATTTCGAAATTAATTGGAGTTTGGCGAAACAATCTCTTTTGTTATTTTATTGTAACTTTCGTGAGACATACTAAATTAATTATTATGTTATCGGCTTACTCACGTACTGTTTTGACGAGGAACTCGACTAGTTCCGCGACACACGACAATCGCCGCGTCGTGTGTCGCGGAATGCTGCTCATGAATATGAGCCTCTAGCATGGCTTGAAACTAGTCGAGTTCCTCGTCAAAACAGTACGTGAGTAAGCCGATAACATAATAATTAATCTCTTTTGTTACTGAAGACTTATGAATAGTAAAACTGAAAGGGTTAGGTACTTCTAATACATAGGAAATCCTGTAGCTACACCCACCAGCTAAATATTAACATGCAATTCATACTTATTACCTCCTCACGCTCAATATAACCCAGCAAAGTTACATTGTAAGAGTTCTAGAGCCGCATAGAAAACTTAATCAGTAAAAAGAATAAAATAAAAGATTCAAGAAAATTGGCAGCACATGCCGGCGAACTATGCTCACTCTACTAATTGCGATTGGACGAAGAAGTTGCTTCCAACTGTTTCTTTAAAGAGGTTCTATAAAACTTTCTCCTGATGTGGTTATCAAGGAGTTTGGAGTCAGATAGTGACTTTTTTTTATTCTAGGAGTACATATTCTCTTTATTTACACATGTATGTGAGAAGTTGATCTTAAAACTGTATAGGACTTAAACTATCTTTTGATTTTGCCGTAAACACAGTCTCGTTGATAAACTTTCAATTCAAAAACAAAATAGCACGTTATTCGCAACGTCACTCCTTTCATTCCTGAAGGGGTAGGCAGAGGTGCACCTGCACAGGCTGCACATTACCATGCCACTAAACAATGTACCAATTATTACTATTTGCGTTATAACTTATAAGTTCAATGCAATAAACAATAGTGAACGTATTTCCATACCTATTACACTGGACACAATTCCAGACTCCGTGTTACTACTGTAAAATTTTCGAAAAATGCCTAGTAATGCTTTGCCATCGAACCCAATGCCCCTTGTATAGCAGTCGCCCAACCATTCGACCAACAAGACAATCAGAGCACGTTATCGGACCTAAGAATATAACCCAAAATCTCTTATATCCATAAATCTAGATCTCATGGCAGTCATTCATACCAGATTCTGTTTACTAACGAATCATTTCAAATACTTGAGCATTTGAATTATAATTAACACAAACATGTTCGTCAACCTGCGTTTACCTTGTTACGTTGGGTTCAGTGTCTAGTTTAATCTAATTATCACATGTCACACAGAATAATTATGTTCTATGCCTTAAGATATGTAAATTATTTATCAATGTTGCTTTAGATAATCGTAGAGTTTTAAAGCATAACCAGTAACTACAGACATCTATTTTTCGTCGCTTAGACAATGGTAGTTGAAATAAATTATTAAAATAAATATTGTCACGCCTTTTAGATCCAAGGGCAAAGGTGCACATTGCAGCACGTAATTCCACTGTACAATGTACACCCATTCTTCACAATTTATAAGTCCCATGTAATTGACGGCAAGTTTGTTGTCATATACCGAGCATATTTCCAACTGCAATGTCACTACTGAGATTTTTTCCCAACACGGAATTGAATCCAAGACTCCTTGCTTGCCAGTCGCACTTGCGACCACTCGGCCAACGAGGCAATAGTGAAGCTATTGCGAACTCTATACTTTTAGTGACTACTTACAATGATGATAACCACATATTTTGATCTTCAATCTACGGCAGGAAAATCATCCTCATCAACAATTTCAGATAATAGGCAAATTAAGCTGTCCACTTAAGAACACAAGGTGCTATTTCCGAAAAAACCTAAAAGAATATAGTGCCTGAGTTAGATCTCTGTGATAAATGAGTTCTTTTATTCTCAAGACACTCGGGGAATGGTCATTTATCGTAGATACCAACTGAACGACAGAACTGAAGGGAAATGTGTCTGTCTTGAATCGATTTAGGTAAATGCTGAGATATTCTGAGTCCTAGTTGAAAAGGTTCCTAAATCAGTTTGTTTTAACGTGGAGTACTTAAGGTAGAGAAGATAAGTTTGCTTTGTTGATTAGTCCTTTTTTTCAGTTTTTTTTTTTTTTTTCAGTTAGTTAAGATAAGTTCCTAATGTTTTGGAACAAGACAGCCAATTTGTTATGGCTCCATCTAAGCTTAGGTATGTAGGTATCAAATAAACTTAGTGAGGAACTAAGTTTTTAAACTGACATGGTCACTAACACTAGAATCGGAACTTAAAACGGGATAGTTACCATGTTTTTCAATTTAAAATTAATGAGTTCAAAATGGAAAAACATGGTAAATATCCCGTTTTAAGTTCCAATTCTAGTGTTAGTGAGGAACTGTTAATAATTCACACAATAAGTAGATAACAACATAAAACACTAGTAATTACTGAAGCCCTCGTTAGCAACGAGAGGATCAAGGGTCGACCCTCAATTCTACTAGACTAATGGACGGATTACAACGATCTAATCGTTACTTTTAATCCTAGATCGCTAGCATTAAAACTTAGGAAACGGCTAAGGAATTCGAGTCGTCAGAGGAATAATCGTATTTATCAACCAAAGTTCAAAGTTTATGTTCAGTGTATTGTGTTAGTATTAAGTATTAGTACACGTTTCTAAGATTATTAAGACACCGTAAACTTGAGTTACAAAGTCAAAGTCAAAGCATTTATTTCAATTAATCCTAAATTAGGCACTTTTGAAACATGAAATTGAATTGTCCGTCAGTCTGTCTGTCAGTGACGCTAGGCGCTCAAGCTCTTACAAACTATAAACTTGAGCTAACGTGGTAAATAATGCTTCTTTGTGTGAGAACAGGACTATTATCAAGAATGAGACAGTTATATGCTGATGTTGATAATTATATGATATCACGATTTACTAAACAAACAAAAACACTTTTAAATGTTATTTCATTGGAGATCTATCTGCAGATTTATCAAAGCTAAAACAAAAAGAAAAAAAGTTATAAATCAAATGAAATCTCATCACAAGTTGATTTGTTGGTGTTTGTAATTGGTTGCGCAACCAAGTTGACACCAGGTGAGGTGTTTATAATGATATAAGTTTTAACTAGAGATAAGTACCTACCTATCTTAAACTTGGGGTAAATACCCAAATAACATCAATTCATATTAGCTATAACTTTTCAAAACTAACTATGTATTAGACAGATTTTGCCTTAGATACCCGGTTTCCTCTAAGATTAAAGGGATTTACTAGGTAATACGAAATTCTCAAAGTTGGATATAAATAAGCCCAGATACAAACATGAATATATTACAGGACGGCTATTATGAAAGTACCTAATAAAAAATACAAATATGTAACATCATATATATAAATAATACTGCCTCGTTGGTCGAGTGGTCGCAAGTGCGACTGCCGGGCAAACTACGGTCCCGGCTACGATTCCCGGGTCGGGTAATGTATTACCGGGCTTTTTTCTGTTTTTCGAAAATTTCTCAGTGGTAACACAGAGTCTGGAAAGTGCCCAGTATATGGCAATAGGCTCACCACCTATTACATGGGACTTATAACATCAATGGGGAAAAGTGGATATACATTGTATTAGCGGCATTACGTACCATAATATGCGCCTCTGACTGCCCATTCGAGGATAAAAGGCGAGACATTGTTTTTTTTTCATTTATTCAAGAAATAATACTATGTAGAGAAGCCTGATGTCTATATCTTACTTATAAATAACTTTAAAAATGCTAACTATTAAACATAATTAGTGAAAGTGGCGCATTAATGTGTCCCGCCATTTATTCCGTCACGCCGCCATTTGTAAAAGTAATGGCCTTAATGTATTACACAATCTCCGCACACACTATAATGGCTAACTATGGAGATATTTACATACTTAATTAAATTAAATACTCTTCACATTACCTATAGTAAAATTGTATTGGTAATTAGCTAACGGTGTCTATTACACAACTTTTAATTTATATGAAATTAAGTGTGGGAGAGCCATGCTTCGGTACGAATGGGCTGTGATGGTGATACCACGGCCTCGCCGAAAACCGACATGGAACAACCCTTGCGTTGTGTGAGTGAGGTTACCGGAGGCCCAAGTCCCCCCTTTCCAATCTTTCCAATCCCCGATTCCCCAGCAACCCTTAAATTCCTAATCCCCAAAAGGCCGGCAACGCACTCGTAACGCCACTGGTGTTGCAAGTGTCTATGCGTGATGGCGATTGGTTACCATCGGGTGATACGTCTGCTCGTTTACTCATCTTATAAAAAAAGTTAATTCTAGTTATGGTCATTCTCAATAACTTATATGGATTTATCGGTAGATTTCTTAACGTATGTATTCTTTTGATTATTAAAAGTGAAAAACATAAAGTCATAGCTTTCCTACAGCATTTCCCCATTCATATATGTAGTCTGTATAGAGCTATCAACATTCTAAACTTAACAGATGTAATAAAAAATAAATGCAGTTTTCATTTAAGTAGTAATAACCATACGGATGACGGTAATAATTGTACAACAACATAAAGCAACATGTTTGCTTTATTCCTAACATCTATAAAACAGTCTTAAGTATTTAATATGACACTAACTATAAACATTTTATACTGGCCTTCTTCAAGAAATTGCTAGTAAAATTTAGAAAGTGTTATTTGAACCACATACAACGATTTATCCGTAATATGTTTGTTCCAAAGTAAGTATCAATACAGACATCAAAATCTGTTTAAGATTTTAGATACAAAACTTAATGAAACATAAATTCATGTAATTATACAAACTACGAAGAGAGTACTTACTTTGTGTCAAAGTCAAAGTCAAAATGATTCATTTCAAATAGATCAGGAATGTACTTTTGAACATCATTATTTATTTCAAATAGACCAAGAAGGCCCTTTTGAACGTCAAAGCAAATATAGGTAATAATATTAAAAATTTGTGCAAATACTTTCGTTTTATCTTTATTTATATCTATTTTAAAATAAACTCCGTTTTTACTAACACTCAATACAAAATATTCCAACTACTTTATTACTCCACTTAATCCGTCGTTGTTTGACAAGACACCTAAAATGTTTAGACGTGGACCTCTCCTCGAGACGATGCACTCATATTTTAGTAACACCCTCTGCACTGCAGTATTTTCTGAAAAATGTTCCTACATTTTGCTTTTTGAACAGGTACAACACTTACAAGGTATAGAGATTCCATCCATTACAACATGTCTCGATGTTTACCTCTAGAAATATTTTAAAAGTAGTTTGTTTGAAGATACTTTTCAAATTTTTTTTTTAATAGGGAGTGTAAGACTCTTACTGACTTAAAACCATCCCGTTCCTACTCCTGCTTTTCGAGCCGGAGCTCCGGTAACCGGCTAGGTTGTCCGCAAGTCCCGATCTGACATCAGCCCCATCTGTGGTAGTCTGATGGCTCATTGAGACTTCAAGCCTTCAAGTTGGAATATGTCACAAGTCGTTTAGTTTTAGAAGCTATTATTATTTAATTTTAGTCTACAATAATGTTATTCATTTTATACTATTAAAATTTATAAAAGCATGCAAAATGTTGTTACGTAACTATTATGTCGTACCTATTTTTTAATATTTTTTTAACTATGTATATTTTTACGTACCTAATTGTATTTTCACACCTCAAATCGGGTTTAACCTATATTATCCCCATTTTATATTAATAACATCTTTGGAAGAAAAAACCAAAAAAGAAAACTATCTTGTTGCAATACTCACTGCCTAGTACTTAATGTAACCGCGTTGGAATGACTGGGAAATTACATTATTCTTTAAAGATGGCTGCCGGTAACATTGCGGTAACATGAGCTCTTAAAGAAATGAAACTGCAGCCATTTGCAGTTACATTGACTGCAAATAGGGTCTTACGAGAGGTGGTCGAATTGAATACTTTTTGCAAAAATGTCAACTCTAGTAATCATTTTCTATTAAGCTTTATGAAATTGCGAATGCAATGGAGTTTGTCGCGTCATTTGTTTACTGTAGCCGTTTTCATCAAACTCCTCTAAACTATTTGTTAACTAAGAGTTACTTAGTGTGCGCCTAACCTAAATCCTTACTTTAACCTTTAGGTGTTACTTATAGGTTGATGAAAAGCAAAATATCGTAAAGTGTGACGGTTCCTTAAAAAAAAAAGAAGTTGGTAAAAACGCTTGACCCTTGATTCTTCTATTTGCGTATACGCATGTTGAATGATTTCAAAGGCGACTCTCGAGATTGAATACTTGAGTTTGTTCCCTGATAAATCGATTAAAGCTTAACCGGATAGATTAATTTAGATCTTTTAGTACAAGTTTTTTTTTTTTTTTTTTTTTTTTTTTATATTGAATGGGCCGACGTTTGAGAAGTGGGAGCGAGTGAAGTCATCTCAACGTTTAAACTTTCGAACAATAACTGAGGGCTTAGTACAAGTTTGTTTTACGTTTAAGTTTAGCGTTCGGCGTTCTGATTGGTTGGTTCATTGAAGCAGGCCAATCAGAGTGCCAAACGCAATAACGTTTCGTTCTCAAAGGTAAAACAAACTTTAAATTAAATTATTTATTGTTTATCTATCACAATTTTGTAATCATCTGCAGTATTACAGCTAAAGACTGCAACTTGCAACCTCTTATTAAGTAAATTCCATCTTGCAGTATAAATAATTAATTATCGAGTTTCTGCGATACTAAGAGAACGTGCTTTAGTCTTAAACTTATTGAGAAAGTATTAGTGTCTAAGCTAAATTGGTTTTCGGAAAAGCAAGGAAAATTCTTTACACGAGCGTTGCATCGTTCTTATTATTTATCTTATAGTAATAGTTATTTATAATGACAGTAAATGCATTCATTAACGTTTGTTATCA
Source organism: Spodoptera frugiperda (assembly GCF_023101765.2). NCBI lineage: Eukaryota > Metazoa > Arthropoda > Insecta > Lepidoptera > Noctuidae > Spodoptera > Spodoptera frugiperda. Next base: position 11,617,136 of record NC_064242.1, on the reverse strand, counting down.
ATACATATGATGCTATTGATTGATTGATAATTTTGTTTTTATTAAGTACTCTTTGAACAAGTACCAATTTATAGATCAGTTCAATATGATTCGATATTTCGATACCACTGAACATGTCAGGATGGCCGAGCGGTCTAAGGCGCTGCGTTCAGGTCGCAGTCCACTTCTGTGGGCGTGGGTTCGAATCCCACTTCTGACAAATATCTTTTTGGAGAATATTGTTAAATTATTAGTTTTAAATCAATTTTGATTGTTTAATTTAGTTAAATGAAATCTTGTGGTAAATATTTATTAGTCAAGTTTTATTAGTTACTTGACCAAGTCCTTTTTTTATTTTGAAATGATCTCTGTCTATTATTGATCGATCTGATTATTCTTTTATGTACTTTTAAAATAATATTTCCTATAGCCAAGTTTTGAATTTGTTACAGTTAAGATACATGGTGGACAAATTAATGGATCTACGCGCAGAATCAAAGAAGAAGCTCGCTGACAACCCTAGCTTAAACATCGGTGACGTCACTACTGTCAATCTTACAATGCTGTCTGTAAGTAACTGTTTCCATATAACAATTAACCATACAGACATAACCTATGATATTATTAACATCATAATATGAAACTTTTAATTATTTTCCCAAAGAGGATGGCATAGATACTCTTAAGTCATTTGTCTCCTAACTCTTAGAACTCATGGCTAAACGGATCTGAAAACGCAATGAGTTTTACGTAATATTTAGGGAGTGAGACCTGACACAATTCTCACTTCACCAGCGAGGCAAATAAATGACCATGGCTTGAAACTACAGCCTCTCATTTTTCTCTTAATAATCCACATTATAAACAGTATTGCAGAATGCCAACTACAAATCTTTGTTTAAATAGAATCGACCAGAAACAACGGTTCTATAAATTGTCCTCTTACTGTGAAATAGTGTTTAGCAGTTACTGGAATTAGTTTAACTTAAACTGTATTTAACTGTTGATGTTTATAACCTAAACATTTAACTAACATTGGATCGTATTAGGTAGTTGGGTTATTTATTAATTTTATTACTTCTGCTTAATTATTGGTATACTAGTAGATTCGTGAGCATAAGTGTGGAGTGAGACGTTGTGACTTTAATCTTTGTGGCAAATGACGAAGAGATAGAGGAAATATACAGAAAAATGAAAGAGTCATCTTAGTAGAAAGCTTTGTAGAACATGGAGGAAGTTCGCCTAATACCTACATAACAATAATCTCACTATATTCTTCGTGAGACATACTAAATTAATTATTGTTATCGGATTACTCACTTAAATGTAGTAGTAGAGCGACAATCGCGTCGCGTTTCGCGGAATGCTCCTCATAAATGAGCCTCTAGCATCGCTTCAAACTAGTCTTGTTCCTCGTCCAACAGTTACGTGAATAAGCATGTTACATATATAGATAATTATGGCACAACTCACAGTGAGCAAGCTTGGAGATTAATTCTCAATCCTTCTCTGTGTGAGAAGAGACCTTTGGTCAACAGTGGCCACTTACAAGCTATTGATGTTGTTACATATGATTTTTATTATAAAACGAGCAAAAGTTGATCAAAATTTACATGAATTTTACGTAAAATAACTCGACTATGCTAAACTTCAAAAAACTGTCAGTAAAAACAAAACGTTCCTTTTTTTTGGTAAACGAATGTTTTTGGTAACTTTGCATTCGCGTTCAGATTCATCATGGCGGTTGTTTTATTCACAGGGTGGCATCCAAAACAATGTTGTGCCAGAAAAGTTGACCGCCAGTTTTGACATCCGCATCGCACTGTCTGTCGACCAAAAAGAGTTTGAGAATCAGGTACGTAATGAAACAAACATCTGCTTTGTGTTGTGTTGTTAATGAAATAGTACTTTGTTTGCGGTTGTGCTTTTTAATTAAAATTTATTTTAATAGTAAATGCATGATATACATTTCCAGAGCATGCCAATTTCTGTTTGTTTGTATAATATGAAGTGTATAATAAAACACACTGACACTTTGGGGAATGCCTCTATTCAGCAATGGATGTCTTGTCGTTGATATGATGACGATGATTATGACACTATGTTATGTAATAATTAATAACACTCTATATTAAAATCATTACGTTATAAAATCACTACATTCATGTACTACGATAAAACCCTTTAAGCAAAGACTTTGAGAAGCTCATAAACAAAGGGTTTTATTTCATGTTAACAAGGGTCTTAATCTAATTATTAACCATAAATCTTGCTTTCGAATCAATTTCGAGGTCAGTAAGTCTTTGTTATGAGTATTATATCGATTCACATAATTTTGTTACGCATAATTATTTATTCTTAACAAGCCTCTGCAAGCAGCTTCGCTCGCGTTCCCGTGGGTTAAAAAGTATCCCATCTGTATACCTACCAAGTTTCATCAAAATCCCTTCAGTAGTTTCAGCGTGATTGACGGACAAACATCCAAACAAATAAACTTTCACATTTATAATATTATTAAGTGTGATACTTTGACTATCGATAGAAAACCGTTGGAGGCTTATCCCCTGATTAAACCGGTCACCGGTGATCTCTATGGCTTAACGTGTTAAATTGACAGAATAGGAGGCACGTGTTCTAAAATGTAAAAATGGATTAAAAAATATGTGTTTTTTAAAGTTTGTTAATATAATGATAGAACACGGGTTTAATGAAACATACCACGGCATCACTGTCATACAAATGCAATATTCCGTAGGTACCTACCTACATACCTATGTAGATGCATAAGAATAGCGTAGGTTCTTATAATTGAAACACCATTTAAAAATGTTTAGCGTTATTCGTAGCAATCATAATACACGTTCTAGTTTAGTTATTCATTACATACGCGTATTGGATATCTATTTTTAACTCCATAATTGCCAAACTAGTTTAGTTTATAAATTAAAAGAAATACCCAGGAGAGCCGCCAATTGGTTTATATGTGTATCTTATCAACCGTCTCTCGGGAAATCTAGACGCTGTAAACTTTTCATCGGATCATAAAAGCTACGTTAGTCTTGTTCGCAACAAATAAAATCAGGATAGAAACTATAAAAGCGGTTTAACAGGATATTTGTCAAAGCCTAAACATAAAACATTCAATTTCTACCACCATCTAAGTATTTTATCAAGCATCTTCAATTCAATCTTTTGGGAATATATTAAAAATGTTTCGTATATGAATGTTTTCGTGTTAGACGTCATGGTCGACTCTATATTGAAGTTGAAACACAAAATTAACAAATACTAAAAGAGAAAACTGAAGTTATATTTCTAAAATACTACATTAGTAAACTTAGATTGTACTTGTACAGCTAGAAAAAATCTAGACTAAATTCCCTACTCGAGCGTCGTGTTTGAGCATAATAAAATCTAGCGAAACAGCCCTGGTTGTCTGTGACTTATTCATTTAAAAATACATCTCTTTATAAATTGATGTAACGTTTTTAAATGTTCCTCTTTATTCCTATTCTAATGAATATTTTATCTTATATATTATTTTAGTTAAGATCATCTTCTATGTGTATTTAGTAACACATATATGGCAAGGCAAGAACTATCATTGCATTGAACTGATTAAGACATCAGTAAAATAAATCTTCAGAGATATAATTATTGTTATGTATTTTTGTCTTTCTCTTATTTTCATTAATTTCACTCGTTAAACAATCTAACACTGTCTACGTTATTAAGTTCTATCATATGCAATGCAAGGTCACGCCACTTATCATCAAACATGAATTATCACAGATAAGACGCTGGTGCACGGAGGCTGGCGATGGAGTGACGTTCGAGTTTGAGCAGAAGGATCCCTACGTAGCACCAACACAGCTGAACGAGTCCAACGCCTTCTGGGTCGCTTTTAAAGCCGCTGCAGAAAAACTGTAAGTTTGTGCTTAATTCAATAGGGGGAATGGAAGGACGGGAGAAGTCTTTGGATGACGGGAGAAGTAATTGAATGATTTTACCCCCTTAAAAAAACATCAAAGAAGCAGACAGGTCATCTGATAATAAGAAATCGTTGCTTGTTTATCCACCTCATTAGAGGAGTTACGAGTGCGTTGATTCCGCTACACAGCGAAACACAGCGCAAACCTTGTTTCACCGCGATTTTCTATAGGGATGTGATACCAATTTTTTATAATACCTTTTTTTTTTTTTTTTCAGGGCGGAAAATCATCCAATGACTTCTCTCGCCAGGGCAAAGCGAGAGGGAGTGTCAGACTCTTACTGACTAAAAACCACCCCGTTCCTACTCCTGCTTGTCGAGCCGGAGCCCCGGTAAACCCGCTAGGTAGTCCGCAGCTCCGGATTAAGCATCAGCCCTACTGGGCCCCATCTGTGGTGGTCTGATGGCTCTTTGAGGCGCGCGCGGAACGCAACGCGCCGCACGCACGGGTCTGGTTCTGGACGGGCGGCGAGCTACCCTTGCTCGCCGTCCGCAGACCCGCACTTACGGTGGCCGGAGATCGTCACGCGATCCCCGACGCCCGGAGTGTCTTTCGCGTCGGCTAGGGCGTGAGGAAGTTCGTTCCTCACGCGTCCCGCCTCCTCCTTAGCTAGCATAACTGCTTCGCAGAAGGAGGAGACGGCATCCCAGTCCCCCTCGCTCCGCACCATGGTCTGAACCAAAGCCGGACGCGAGAGGTCGCCGTCGCCGATCACTTCCCTGAGGGCACGGCGGTGCTCAGCCCACGCAGGGCAGACCGCAACCGTGTGTTCCACCGTGTCCTCCGGGCGGTCTTCGCAGTGATGACACCCGGGCGTTTCCTCCCGCCCAATCAAAAACAGGAACCTACCGAAACTCCCATGTCCGGTAAGCACCTGCGTCAGGCGGTAGGTGAGGACGCCATGGCGCCTCTCTAGCCACTCCTCAAAGAGGGGACTTACCGCTGCAATGACAGCGAGCCCAGCCCTCGGTTGCGACAGTCGTTGCTGCCAATCCGCCATGAGATCGCGCCGGAGCTCGTCCCGCCACGCACTAATCTGGCGCGGCAGCGGAGTTTCGCCCCGGCGACGCGCGTCGGCGCGCAGACTAAAGACGCGCGCGAGCACTTTCGCCTCCAAATCCCACGGCGGTAATCCGGCAAGGAGGTTCGCCGCCTCCCCGGAGATCGTGCGATATCCACGGATCACTCGGATGGCCATGACCCTCTGGGACGTGAGCAGCGTCCGAGTTGGCCGCCGCATCAGGTTCGGCGCCCACACAGGGGCGCCGTAGAGGGCCATGGACCGCACGACCCCGCATACAACCTCCGGCAGGAGGCATTTGGCCCTCCGAGGTTGGGCAGGAGCCGCTTAAGCGCAGCCCCCGTCCGTTCCAACTTAGGAGCCAAACGTCGGAAATGCTCCACGAAGTTCCATCGACTGTCGAGGACGAGTCCTAGGTACTTCATCGTCGTCTCGACGCCGATGGTAACCCCTCCTGCCGTTATTTGGGACCCACCTGGAGGTGGCGCGTTCCCGCGGCCATGAAAGCACATGGCCTCGGACTTGTGGAGCGCCACCTCGAGTCCCAATTGCCGGATCCTTGCAACGACTATCGCAACCGCTGTCGTCATTAAATTGGCCGCCGCCTGGTGCGACCTCCCGTGCGCTAGCACCAGCGTGTCGTCGGCGTAGCAGATTACGCTGACGCCGTTCGGGAGGTCGGTGCGCAACACCCAGTCGTAACGTAATGTTCCACAGGAGCGGCCCCAAAACCGAACCCTGTGGAACACCGCGCGACATTTCTCGCCTGTTCCACTCGCCCTGGCGACCGGGGAACGTAACATTCCTGTCTGACAGGTAGGCCTCGATTACACGACGGAGGTAGGTAGGCACCCGGTGGTACCGAAGTGCCCCTAGTATGCAGCTCCAGGGTAGGGAGTTAAAGGCGTTGGCGATGTCTAGAGACACCGCCACGACGACCTTACCCCTGGACACTGCAGTCCCCGTCGTGAGGTCCCTTACGCGCATGATGGCGTCCACCGTAGAGCGCCCTCTGCGGAAGGCGAACTGGCCATCCGCGAGGTCCGGCCCAAATTCGGACAAGTGCGCGACGAGGCGGTTCGAAATGATCCTTTCGAAGACTTTTCCCACCTCGTCGAGCAGCACAATGGGCCGGTACGCGGACGGAGAGTCCGCAGGGCGCCCTGGTTTCTTCACGAGGACCAGTTTTCCCGTCTTCCACTGAAGTGGAAACTGGCCCCTCTCCAAACATGCGCTGTAGAGACCTATTAATCGAGGCCCGAGAGCCTCCGAGGCCAGGACCCACGCCTTGCCATGCAGGCCATCGGGTCCTGGGGCGGTGTTCTTGGCGCCCATCCGGCGCACCGCCGCTCTCAGTTCTGCCTCGGTCACCTCCGGAACGATGTCGTCGTCGTCGTCGCTGTGGCCCGCATTGGGCACCGCAGGGGGCGGAGTCATGGATGGAGGGGTAAAGCCCCTCCGTAGTCGGGGGAACAAGGCGCCGACCACTTCCTCCACGACCTCTGGCCGGAGACTCTGTGTCAGTGGGGGAGCCCAAGTGCGGAGCTTATCACGCACCATCCGATAGGGGCGCCCCCACGGGTCTCTGTTCAGAGTCTCCAGCATCTCCCGACGGGCTTCCTCCTTAGCCCGCCAGATCTCCGCTTTGAGGGCGGCCTTTGTCGCCTTGTATCCCTCGTACAACTCCGCCTCTCTAACCTCCGCGTCTGGAGGGAGGATACGGAGCCTGCGGTGCCTAGTGTACCGGCGGCGCGCAGCTACGCACGCACTGCGCAGAGCAGCCAGCTCTTGCGACCACCAGTACACCTGGCGTTTGCGCTGACCTGGCCGGACCCGGGGCATCGCCACGTCACATATTCTGGACATGGCGTCCTGGAGCCATCTTGCTTCCCCGTCAATGTCGGCAGGCCTGTCCGGTGGTATCACCCAGGCCTGCACGATTGCGGCTTCCAGGAAAAGCTCCCGGTCCAGCTGTCTTAGCGCCCAACGCTTTTATAATACCTTAACTACACATCACTGATCGATGTTTCTATATATAATTGCCATCGAATCCTGTGCAAACTTGTAATTGGCCTTCTTTCAATATTTCTCAACTATATGTATCCTAGCTGTAAGTTTTCCGAAGAAAATAAAATAATATTAATCTTTTATTTACAGGAAAATCTCGATGAAAACCTGCACGTTCCCGGGCGGTACGGACAGCCGGTATATAAGGGAGCTCGGTATTCCAGCCATTGGTTTCTCCCCAATGTCCAACACCGTTCCAGGCTTGCACGAACATGATGAACATTTGAGAGCTGACACGTTTCTACGAGGAATCCAAATCTATGAGTCCCTTATACCAGCCGTCGCTAATGTCTAATTTGTATGAAGACTTATATTAAATGAGATTTTCAAAATTGGATTGTGTTTTGTTTTGTTAGAGGTAATGAAAGTTTTTTCTCTCCAAAGACAAACAAAATAATTAGCTTCTTGTTTACTTTTTATTCATTCATCTTTGGATTGAAAATTATGTTGTTCTATTTTAACCAAGAAATGTAGGGTAAACTATACCATTTTTTCTATCAATCTAAATGTAATATGAATTTAAAGCAAGCATTTACTATGCAGATTAATGAATAAAATATACACTTTTATTATCATTTATTCCTTGTTTAAATAAATCAACGAACAACGTTAAAAAGCAGCTAAGCGCACATGAAATAAATACGAAATTTAAAGAGATATGTAAAAGCCAAATCATAAATAATTAAACTATGTAAAACCACAACCAGCATTATTTTGCCTAAATGTGAATGTAGATTTGAATAATAAGTGAAAGGAAATATTAAAAATAGTATATTTTTGAATGATTGATGACTGTAACAACGAAATAATTTTATTTATTCAACGCATTGGTTCAACATACATATTACATAAACTTACTTTTGTATCAGAAAAATAGTCTTCAAGACTACCTTAACATTCAATTAAACAGTCGTTACAATTAAACAAACACAAATCTAAATCTACCGAGCTAATCCTAACCTAAACCCAATTTGCAAACACGTTAAGTTATGATGCAATCATATCAAAATGGCTGTTGGTTCGTAATGGCCGCTCATAAAGAAAACAATAGTCTACGTGAGCTATTAGTGTACGTGGTATAAACCACCGTAATTTTCAAACCTGTTGCTTTCCTCTACTTAATACCTCGTTTAGTTTACACTAAGCGAATGGTGGTACTTTTCGTGATCGGTGGGTAGTCGCTAATTAGTCTACAATGAAAGTACTTTTAAAGCCAGGTTCGATAAACAACTTACTTAGTGTTTCAACTAAGCCTATTAAACACAAACAGAAGTCAAAAATAGCAACCAAAACAGCCACAGTCAGTTAAAACTTAAACAAACAGAACTGGAAGACATTCAGCTCAATTCTACCTAAGTATCTCAGTTACCATCTTGTTTTAAAGCAAATAATTTTCTCGTAAACAGAGCAACACTTGAGTCAAGGACAACTTTTGGCGCGGGCATTGCATAACGGAATGAATAACTTAGCGATTTCGTACGGCCTCTTGATGGCGCCCAACGCGGTACCGGTCGAGTTCTCATTGGCGCCCAACGCGGGACCTCAGTTGCGCGCAATTCTTACGCATTGCGTAAATGAGGAAACTTTTACGTTAACGAATTTGTATATTTAATGACAGTAGCATTGTAGAAGGCTTGCTTTTACCCGCCTGTGCCTGGTACGGAACTTCCGTTCACTGTTACGACTGTAGCCTTCAAATGTTCATTTGAATCAATTAAAGTATAATCAGGCTCAGTATTTGATAAGCCTTTGCAGTATTGACACAAATGTATGAAGCTGTGTCTTTGTGTAGGTAGGTTTCTTCTTTGTTTTATTTTTAATTGCAAGTGAGCATCAATGAGTACTATATCCTCATTAAGTTAACCATTATGAGAACGTAACTTTATTAACAAAGAATGGTTTTAATTATTATAAATACCAGTATACATCAGCTAAATCTAATTTAAACCTTATCTAGCAATAACACTCAGGTTTAGTGCCTACATAGGATGTTCATAATGACTTCCAGACTCAACGAAATCCAGACACAATACGTTACCAAGGAACATAATAACACTAAACCAATTTTTGTTTTATATCGCTATTAAAAGTCTACCTGTACATAAACAGAGAACCTAAACACATAGGTGAACATAAAAATAACACATTATTTTGTAAATAGGGTGTGAAGAGTATTGCTTGAAGCAACACCTGTTTTTCACCAGGTATGTTTTATGTATACCTACTGCCAGTAGCTTCACTCATGCTACTGAGATAAAAAAAATGTAAAAGGAAGCAGTTTTTGTATAAACTCTTGTATTTCTATAGTTAAGTAAGACTAGAGGATTTCATAGCGCCAAAAAAATTCAGACACAAAGATTTAAAGAGCTGGGCTATCCTGTGTCGTGGGTACGTTTACAAACATACAAGTTCAGATACACATCACACACAAACCCGGAATAACAATTTGTGGATCATACAAAGAGTTGTTTCATGCGGAAATCGCACCCGCGACACGTTACCCAGCCACCGCGCCAACCGTGCATTCGAAATGAATTTCATTTGTTCGTTCAAAAGCACCTAAGTTTGCCTGTGTATAAATTAACTAATACACAGTCAAGGACATTGATATTCTCTTTAGTACATACAATATAATGAAACAGGAACAAAGATATTCTGAAACCGAGGCTAGGACCGCTGTAAATCTTCCCTCGCCGTAGGTGGCGCGGTTACAATACTAAATCATTTCTCTACCACAATATTACTTTAAACGTTGCTTTTTTGCTACTATTATAATTAAAAAGGTTTTTAAATCAATAAAGTTGCCATACATAATAATATTCGTGCACTCTAATGGATATTAAAACATGCAACATTGTCATTGGAATAAAAAATATTGGATTGTTGTATTTTCAATTTCGATTATTTACTTATTGGTCTAGAAATTCCTACGTTCATGGATGATTTGCATGGTTAATTGTAATGGAGTGCACGTGCAAAGTTTGGTATTACATAGATTAACCTATCACGCAAGTTAAACCACTTTTACTTATATTGAGTAGTAATTAAAAAAATATAGGTCACTCTTTTTGAGTATCTAGAAGTCTAGAAGACCAAAAATCTTCTAATGATTTGGACTAATAACACTTCATACGTAGAGGACCACAACTGTCAGTCATATGGACTACTTTATGACAAATTTACTCGGTAAAATCTTTTTCAAAGGCACTACCAATAAAACTTAGATAATTTTATTATAAGTTAAAAGCAAAGAAGGCAAGAAAGAAAGATGTATAGAAATATGGAAATGGTAAGGCCGATGCGGATTTTGGTTTACAGCTGTGCACTAGAACTTTGAAATTCGAAACACTAGCGCTGTCCTTTTGTGTTTTCAGTTGGAACAAACATTTGAATATAGAATATCTCGGCCGCCGGCGCGACGTTGCGGCCGGTTGTGGTGTAAAACAAAAAGTGCAGATTTATGACATGTTTTCGCTAGTTTCTTGTGGAAATTTATTAAAAAACTAGACTTAGTATACTTTTTAAATTTTTACACACATGCTTTTTCCTCTATTGCTCTAAACTTTATTTAGTTTTCAAAAAAAAAAGAAAACATTGTCAACATTGTCATTCTCTATAATTATGAGAAACCGGCACGTTGGTTTCTCTATACATCTTTAAAGATTTTATCATATCGGACTGTATATTAACTGAAAACTGAACGAAATATAGCAATACTTTTTTCGTCTCTAAAATCAACAGAAACATTATTTTAATCTAAACTAAACAACATTGTAGTTTGTAGTACATTACTTAGTATCTCATTTCCTTCTAAACTCTATACATTTCACGTGTGCCTTAGTAAATGTCACGCTGAATAAAATATTGGCTATCGATTCCTGCACTCTTTGCTGTAGATCTCTTAAAAATTGAATTCGGGGCTGCTTGGCTGAGTTTCGTGGAAAACTACAACATAGTAAGGTCAACTACATACAACATACTACAACAAGCTATTTTGTTACACAGAATAGGACATTATGTACACATCAATCTATTAGGCACTAAGGTACACATATGATTAGAAAACATTGAGACACCGAAAACAACTCTAAACCTATTAACCTAATACTTTTCCCAAACAGAGGACCGAATCTTGCTTGACGATTAGGTATACTTGTGTGCCACGTACACACAAGTATACCGTATATTTAATTAAGTAAGTTAGCGCATTCCTTATACAGGTTTCTTTTTTGAGGGGGGAAAATCATCCAATGACTTCTCCCCGTCGAACGCTTCTCACCGAACTCGCTAGGCAGCCCGCAGCTCCGGATTAATTTTACAGCCAAAGTGACAATTTAAATAAGAACCTATTTAAATTAAAATAAACCTTAAACTTAATTCATTCACCTCTACAATCAACCCTCTTAACAAAAATCTAGCAGTTTCAATAACAAACAGACCCTTATTTATTACTTGAACAAAGGCGACCCTGGATCATGATTTGATTTATTCCCCTCATCCTATCTAGGTACGTGAAAAAATAGATCCCTTGGTAGGGCCAGATAACTCTCGACCTTACCTTACCTTACCTTACCTTACCTAAGGAAATACGTTTAGTAACGAAAGCAGAATATCGTATTACCTATTTTATTTATAAAATCTGAAAGAAAGATAATAATATGTTATAGTTTTAGGTATCCAATTGGATATTTGATTATTTGTTTTTTTTTTTGTTTTATTTCAATTTCTGATGCGAATTGATCGGAAATTGGGATCGTAATGATAATTAATATATACTGCTAAATATTATTCTTTGATAATAAAAATCGGTAAGAGTCATCGCGTCGAGTGTCGCAGAATGTTGCTCGTGAATGCCTTTAGCATAGCTTGAAACTAGTCGAGTTCCTCGTCAAATAGTCATGTGAGTAAGCCGTTAACATAATAATTAATTTAGAATGTCTCACGAAAGTTGTAATAAAAAATAAGGTTTATTCGAATTTAATTTGAAATCAAAAATGCTTTGTCCTTTATTGTAAGCGAAAATTAACATATAACTCTACATGCAGGTATAGATTTACTGCAATATAATGCTATCTGTCAATGATAACAACTCAACCTCTGAAAATTGCAAGAAAATCTATAAGAATGTCAATCGATTTGATGTAAATATCTAGTAAACAGATACCTTACGTACAACCATCAGAAAATAATAAAACACAAACTTATTGGGGACATAAAATATCTACAATTGCTTAAAAAGATATTAATTTCGTACTAACAAGTCGATGACCTAAAAGTATCGTTAAACGTAAACAGTTTTTCATTCGATTTACGACTATTGAATACTCTATTTAATATGGAGTATACCTATATAGTCTGTGGATGTAAAAACGCGGGCAACTAAGAGAGAGAGGCTCGCAAATGTGAAACGGTATATTCAAGTATCGATAAAATTGGTTAGTGATGTGCAAAGATACGATACAGCTTTGTCAGTGGCATACCAAAAATATGTTTCAAGAAATTTCAATCTTTTTCATTTCTAGTAATATAAACGTGGTGCGGGACTAGCAATAAACATAAAATATTGTCGATAATACCACTTCATAACTCTTGTCTAACGGGAAGAAATCCGTTCTAGGAAATAATTTTAAATTCAATTGGTATCGTCTCGATATTGTGACTGTTAACGCTTGCAGGCGGCCATTTACGGCCAGTTATGATTTGACAAACTGACTGCTTAGCTTTTAATATGGTTTAAATTTTATTAAAAGTTTAAGTTAGATTGTATCGTATGGAGCATTTCCTTATTTCCAAATTTAAACTACTGCTTCTCTACAGAGAAAGAGATACACATTAAAAATTAAAAAAAACGGAGGAAGTTGTTTCGTAACTCAATAACCGATTCAAATCTCATAATTTGTAAAAACGTTCCTAAAGAATATAATGACTCTGCCAAATGTAATTTGGTTTATAAACCTATTTTATACATCTAATTGTTTTAAAAAACAAATAAATCAGTACGGTTTAGTATTCCCAGAACGGTAATTAAGGTTTCTATATCCATTTCCAGTCACATTTAGGTTGCAGTATGCCGAATACTTTTAAATTAATTGAGCGAACGTGTCCCAGTACGATAATAATCGAACGAGTGCCATCTGCGAACGGAATCGATATCGATATTTACATTGGCACATCACTACTTTACGTTTATAATCGTGCACATTTTACGATCGCGGGTTTAAGGACGCGTTCTCATAATTGACAGGTATCGAATCGCATCACTACATTGACACGACTCTCGACAATACACACATACGCACGGATAGCTGCGAAATTATGACAAAATGAACTTGATACTTTAAAAGTTTGAATATTTTCTTACTTTCTTTTTTAATATTTTTATTTTATTTAGTGCGTGCGTAGACTCAAATGTTTTGTGTTATCTGTTGTTCAATTCCGTTCAGTGCCGAATTTGGGCTCGGATTATTCGATTGGTGTCATTTTCATAGTTTTCGGAAAGTAAGCGTTCGAAATCAAAAATCAAATGGTGCCAACGCAAAACTAACTTTTTACATGCTTTTATTTAGTTTCATATGTAAAGAATGTATATATGTGTGTTTGTTAGTTTGTATGTTTCTATGTAACCAACCTCTTCCAACTCGATTTTTACCCATTTTAAACGGACCGATTTCGTTCAAACTTTGTAGACTTATCAAGGACCGGTGGCAAATTAATACCTCGTAGAAATTAATCAAGGGTCAGGAATCCCTGACGTGGACACTTAACAGCCCAGATGAACCTGAAGAGATATGAATATACTATCTTAAGAAAAGTTGTTCAGCGTGATGAGCACATTTTAGCGCCATACGAAAATCGAGGATGTAGAATCCCTGACATGGACTCCAGCCCAGCCGAACCTGAAGAGATTTGAATATACTTTCAGCAAAAGATATTTAGCGTGATGAGCATTTTATATGAATATACTATCTTAAGAAAAGTTGTTCAGCGTGATGAGCACATTTTAGCGCCATACGAAAATCGAGGATGTAGAATCCCTGACATGGACTCCAGCCCAGCCGAACCTGAAGAGATTTGAATATACTTTCAAGAAAAGATATTTAGCGTGATGAGCACTTTTTCGCCATATCTTTTATACTAATTATTCTCATAACAATACTAAATTTTCCGCCTACTGTTAGTATTAATATTAAAATTATTTTGTTCGGTTCATCACAAAAACACGTTTTTAAGTTTTTTTAATCTACAATGTGATAGGGGTGGAACTTCTAACCCGTTAAGGCTGAGTACTACATCTAATTTTATCGACAAAAAAAATAATATGGGGGGTTGAACCCCTAATTGAAAATATTGAAAAATTGAGATTTTTTCGGTAAAAATAATTCACAAATGATTTTTTTCTCACCAAAACATTATCAAACATTTGAAAAAAGTAATGAATTAGTTAGCCAAGGTTATTAGCTACCGTTTGTCGTTTTTTTTTGTTTCTACGACGCATACAACCTTTGATATCAAAAAAGTAAAAAAAATATTAAAATTGCCATAATTTTAAGGAGGAGGGGATTCGACCCCTTCGACCCCCGACTTTTGTCGATAAAATTAGATGTAGAACTCAGCCCGGGTTAGAAGTCTCACCCCTATCACATTGTATATTTTATTATGGTTTTATATCAATGGTTTTCGGGGTCGGCAAGATAAAAAAAAAAAACAATTATGGTAACGAACGTGACAAGACCTGGGTGGAACAAACAAAGAAAATACATAAAATAAATTAAACATCAATTCTTTATTTTCACGATATTTGTTTGAATATGCGAGGAATGAGCCCGTAAATTCATATTTCTTGCCTGTCTTGGGTCAATTAATTCCGGAAGAAGACAATTTTTATAAAATCGAATGATTCACTCCGTATTCGATATTAGCGACCCCAAAAACCACAACAATGACACTCATGTCGAAAAATGACAATGCCAGAATCTCTATAGAGCTTTGTCCCACCAAAAAAATATAGTGTACAGACATGCCAAATGTAGCATTCTATTGCTGCTCTATTAGTGATAACTAAAAACATGATTAAAAGCCTTTAGATCTTGCGGTTTCTATATGAATCTAAGTACAAAATATTACATTTAGGTTAGGTTAATTGCAGTTATAATGGTAGAAATAATTAAATTACAATGCTATCATAGGGTGTTTAGCTATGAAAGGAAGGAATGTCATCACTCATCACCAATATCACCTTTAGTAATCCTACTTTAATTCATAATCATAACGAAACAACAATGTAAACAGAACAGACAGAGCGAATGTCAAAT
Organism: Spodoptera frugiperda; assembly: GCF_023101765.2. Lineage (NCBI taxonomy): Eukaryota > Metazoa > Arthropoda > Insecta > Lepidoptera > Noctuidae > Spodoptera > Spodoptera frugiperda. Next base: position 11,601,765 of record NC_064242.1, on the reverse strand, counting down.
AATGACTTTTTGGACATAATGACACACGCACGCCAATGAGGTTTCGTTACATCTAATCACGAACTTTCAAACACGAAATCATAATTATAATATGCATTCATTATAATATATATTATAAAAAAAATTAACTAGCAGTATGTATTAAAACCAAATTCATATTAAAATTCGTACACATTACATTAATAAATCTTTTTTTTTATTGAATTACTCGTTTTGTTCCTTGTGCAAGCGTACTAAGAAACGCAGAGGGTCGCGATAAATACAGGAAATAGGCCTTGGGTTTTTAAAATTCTTTTTATTTCCTAATTTTTATCCGCAAGTTTATCAGAATAATAATTAAGTAACCAAGGGTCTTATTTTCATTGCATAATTTGATTAATTTACATTTTTTGTACATTCATGAAATTAAGTGGGGCAGGATCTGGCATGGTCATTTATATATTTATGTCGGCGCCATCTTGAACTTAGATTTTCACTTTATATTCGTTATAAGCGACCCCAAAAACCATGAAAATGACACCCATGATGGAAAGTTGGCAAATCTAGTCGGCGCCATCTTGGATTTTGATTTTGACTCCATATTCGCTATAAGCGACCCCAAAAACCATGAAAATGACACCCATGATGGAAAGTTGGCAAATCTAGTCGGCGCCATCTTGGATTTTGATTTTGACTCCATATTCGCTATAAGCGACCCCAAAAACCATGAAAATGACACCCATGTTGGAAAGTTGGCAAATCTTGTCGGCGCCATCTTGGATTTTGATTTTGACTCCATATTCGTTATAAGCGACCCCAAAAACCATGAAAATGACACCCATGATGGAAAGTTGGCAAATCTAGTCTGCGCCATCTTGGATTTTGATTTTGACTCCATATTCGCTATAAGCGACCCCAAAAACCATGAAAATGACACCCATGTTGGAAAGTTGGCAAATCTTGTCGGCGCCATCTTGGATTTTGATTTTGACTCCATATTCGTTATAAGCGACCCCAAAAACCATGAAAATGACACCCATGTTGGAAAGTTGGCAAATCTTGTCGGCGCCATCTTGGATTTTGATTTTGATTCCATATTCGCTATAAGCGACCCCAAAAACCATGAAAATGACACCCATGGTGGAAAGTTGGCAAATCTTGTCGGCGCCATCTTGGATTTTGATTTTGACTCCATATTCGCTATAAGCGACCCCAAAAACCATGAAAATGACACCCATGATGGAAAGTTGGCAAATCTTGTCGGCGCCATCTTGGATTTTGATTTAACCTCATGTTCAAAATAATATAACGAAACATTCTATATTCAGTAAAGTGTTGCTCGTACAGAATGTGTAAAAAAAACATACAAACAGCCGAACATAGTACCTCCTCCTTTTTGTGAAGTCGGTAAAAATATCAAGATTGGTTTGTGAAGTATAATATCAAATATTTTGTACTCGTACAGCGATCTTTTTCAAGGCCATTTTTTGTAACAGGCGACGCAGCGTCCACCCACGACAGCGCTCGAGCGCAGACTGAAATTTCATTTGACATTTTCTATCCAATAAATCTAAATAGTAAACAAATAAAATAACCCTTATTGCTACGCTTTAAAGTTGATGTCTGACAGCAAAATAGGAGAAAAAATTAAACGGGAACTTTTATTTATTTCCGAGACAATTTGAAATATTTTCGTAATTTTTTCCCATAGTATAATTTTTGATTATGTCTGCTTCCCCGGGATATTTTTTTGAGATTCAGAATTATGCGTGTAGTAGCAGTAAAATGTTCCTAAACTCAACCCATTTTTGTCAATTTTGTGTGAAGAGGTAAAGAAAAATCGTGTTTGCAATAATAAAATATAACTTTTTTCACATTACAAATCAACATTTTGGAGATAAAGAAGTGATCTATCTATTGTAATTGTTAGTTATGTTCAGTTAAGTTTCTTTTGGTCGTAATATGTACTGAAAAATAGCTTATTTACGTCAGATTTGAGAACGCGTCCTTAATAGTAAATGTCGGTATTGATATAAGGAAAGTATAACTCTAATCGATGTTTTAATACATTCGTTTCTGATATTAGCTGAAAACGTAATTATTGTTATCTTTATATATATAATTCTACTGTAAGTGTGTATGTCACTGAACTTCTTTTAAACGGCTGGACAGATTTTGATGAATTTTTTTTGTGTGTGTTCAAGGGGAGCTGAGAATGGTTTAGATTCACAATTTTGTCCGCTGGACAATGTTTTTTTAATTAATTTTAAATTTATTAGTAGTTGTTGATTTTGGAATGTTTTATCCGACAAATTTTCAAATTAAACACGTGTAGACAGGACAACGTCTGTCGGCCCTGCTAGTTTTCTTATACTATTATGCTACACACGAGTCGAGAAGTTCGAAAGCATGTATTAGTCATTGGTATTTGTACCTAATTCAATAACATTAAGGACTTGTTTCACAATGTCTGGATAACCGCTATGTATCAGATAACTTTAAATCAAGAACGTAATTTGTATGCACTATCTGTCACATAAGATTATCGGGCACATAATATGAAGGTGGTGAAACAGGCGCCAATTCCTAGATAATATTTCGAATATTTGATAAATAATTATAATGCTTGACACTGATTTACATCAGTGTGAAGCCAATGTTCACTTCAGGAAGATAAAAATACTTCCATAAAAGAAACAGAAAGTGACAGTTTGGTTTTTATTATTATTTCAAATCATAACGATTTAGATATTTTTTGTCGAATTGAATCCTGTTCGTGAGACATTATTGTTCGTAATATTGTTATTGCTTATGGTTGTAGATTTCAGCAATAAGCTTTAGGTAACATCCTCCTATCAAACATTGTAGAGCACGGATTGGAAATGGAAATCTTGTTTAAGAGTTTAACGTGTTGTTTTATTGTGTAACGATTGCTTACCATCAGGTGACCCGAATGGTCGTTTACCGGCTTATACCATTAAAAAAAACACAATTTTTCAAGAAATTGTGGACGTCATTAACAAATTAATGGTGCGGGGCAAATAACTCATAATGGTAGTTAGAATAAAATAGGTTTAGAATAAAATCCAGTTACAATTTGTGACATAGTCTTGTGAGAATGATAGCACAGACTCGAATAATTAAAACAATAGGTACGTGCTAAAATTCCTACAAGACATACAAGCATTTGTTCTTTCAACTAAGAAATCCTCACTTTTCAATTATCTCTCATTATTATTCTGAAAGCGAGTATAACTAAACTTAGCTAAACCAACAAGATGGACTCTGCCAAACTTCGAATTCAACTACCTAACCTACATATACGTAACGTGCGAAACTGTCACATAGTGTCAAAGTTACCGAACCAGAATATAAGTGACTTTCCAATGTTACTTAGGTCCATATTCGCTTGATAAGAAAATATTTTTCCAAGACCAATGTTCGTCTCTGCGAGTTGCAACGCCATTCCAATGTGGTCATAAAAATCTATTGAAAAAGATTTCGATGTGTATTTTCAATTCAACAGGAATAGAAGTAGCAGAAGATATAATAAATATAGTAAACCATGTGTAGGTACAGAGGCAAACTAAAAATTACATAATGTAAAGATTTGTTAATGAATCATTCAGAATACATTTTTTCCATCTCCCGATTGCTAGATGACAGTCAAAAATGAGTCTTCGTGTTGCGTATTGTTGTTAATTCTAAATTTAAAATCCAATAATCTACCAGCCAGATACAGCTTTTGACAAAGGACTTAAAATATGACGTAAAAAAGGTAGGTAGTTTGTTTTAGTTCTAGTAGAAAAAAGAAAAAAAATTCATGAATTGCCCGACTAATAGTGATGTTGGCAATTTTAGCGGGATTTTGAGAGAACTATAGAAGTTTTTTTCTTTTGTACGTGACTGAAATTGCTCTAACTATTCTTTTTTATTTTGATTAAGTAAATGCTGCACTGCGGGTCAGTTGTTAGAGCTGTTTGTATTTCGAGAACATGATGATGTGAAGTCACGTATATTTTTTGGCTACGCTATACCTATAGCTGTATTTTTATTGCAGATGTGTCCAGAAGTCTGATTAAGAAACTAAAATTCTTTGTTTCTTTGTCATATTTGCAACGATAATGCAGCGCAATTAATCATGCAAAATATCGAGAAGTAAGATAATAATTTTATCTCAAAACAAAAATAAAATCAATTGTAGCATAGAGTTCGAAATATTATCCTTGTGTTTTATATTTTAAATCGCTTATTCTGAGGGGGGAAATCATGTTATGTCTTCTCCCGCATATGGTAAGGCGAAAGAGAGTGTCAGACTCTTACTGACTGAAAACCACCTCGTTCCTTCTTTGTAGCTTTTACTTTCTAACCTTTCACGTCCCAGTAACATGGTAGGCAGTCCGCAGCTAGGTTCTTTTCTTCCGTATAACAACACACTACAAAAAAGGGTTCTTATTACTAAGTAACTAGTGTTGCCACTAACAAAAAAAGGAAGTAACATTTCCCTTAACCCTTCGCCGGTCTCGTTGCGAATGAAAAAAATATGTTCCCGTATAACTCCGCAGTGTTTTTGAGGCCCCCGGATAATAAAACTGCGGGATTTATGATCAGACCTGGATGTGGTTTAATTCACGGTTTTAATAATATTTCTGGACATCTGCTATGCGGTAACATATATCATGTATAGGACGCAAATGTTGGGAGGCTTTTGATTATTTTATATCGCTTATACGGTTACATTGGATTTAGCTATAGGTTTAAACACAATTGGGTGCTTCTTAATATGATGACAGAATTTAATTTAACGAAATGCCTTCGTTCTTGTTTAGGAACAAAAACGGCATTTGTATTGCCAACATTCATTTGTATGTGTTTGTATTGTCAACATTATTGTAAAACAATAAAATTGTGAATAAAATTAGAAGTTTTGAAACCACGTATTTTAAAGTTAATGATTATTTATTTACTCATAAAGAACATGGTTCACTCACAATAAACCATTTAAGGCAATTTAATCTTTATTACACACCCCAGAGGGCGCTAGTCAATTGTTATTTATATTTTATAGTTATCATCAGCTGAGATGAACAAAATAATGAATCTTTTATTGCGCCAGATTATAATACATTCATGAATACTTTTTTACGTTTTTGTGAAAGCTGGTCTTTTTACTACATTAAGAAAGATCTATAAAACAAAAATAGAATATTCAAAAAGAAAGGTAAGTTGATATCATGCCACTTTAAAACAGTAATTTCGCTTTTATATCGCTTTCTGAATATTGTATGTCCTTTTTAGTTCACATGTATTTACATACAAGCTTATTTTAAAACACTTTTGCTATTTAATTTATAAATAGAATTACTTACATCGTACTTGACTACTCTAGTAGCACTTGCTATTTGAAAAACACCTTTAACGACACATAAAATCGTACTAAACAAGGTTTGCTTTGATTAAACAATGTGATCAGGTGCCAAAAGTTATTCAAAATTGAAGTATTTAGTTAATTAACTGCCAATCACATGAAAGGTTTGATTGACTAAGTAAATTATTCGCAGACTGTTGAGTTTTGGAACTCATTCGTTTAGACGTGTCTCGGAAAATAGTACTTTTAGAATTGATTTAAGTCTACCGTAACGTAATTTTACGTACATATTCAATTCATCTCAATATAATCTACTATCAAAACTTTGTAATGAAGTATTAAAAAAATGACAGAACTGCTGCTTTAAAAAATTACCCGGAAAAATATTTAACGGTGAACACATTTGGAAGAACTCTGGGGAGAGATGTATCATTAGAACACACGGAGCTAGCCCCTGGGACAACTGCTTGTACGGTATATGCTAAATTATTTCACAATATATACTAGCACAGAAGGCTCATGCAGACCAGTTGTATTTATATACTGTCTTATTAGGACAAGTGATGGGCCAATTGATCCCATTCGGCCCAAAAATAGTTTGGATCTAAAGGCATTAATTTGTTTCTTATTAACTGAGCATGGGCAGGTTTATAAACACATCTTTAATTTATTTAAAGTTGGGATAAGTATTAAGTAGTATGAAAAAGATCTCATTATCACATTGTACTTCGAAAATCAGGATACTGCTGAAGCTTGTCTACATGTTATAGTGAGATTATTAATCTCACAAACGATCACTATTCAACACTTTTCTAAGCAAAACAACATAAAATTTTTACTAACTCACATTTGCATATAGAGTGAACCTTCTCCCGTTTATATTTCATGCATAAACACTTATGTCTCACCATCATACCTGCTTGAAGGTTTACGTCTGTCCCAGTATCATTCAGTCTTGCATACGGATTTAAATTTCTGATGAAAGTAGGAGAAAAGATACGAATATCCTACGGGTTGAGCTCCGAGCTGCCTTAGCAGTGTTCTCGAGGTAGATATATATGTATATGTAATATGATTCTGTTATATGAATGTGCTTGTGCCGTAACTGGAGACGAGGGTATTAGGTTTTGTGGCGTATTTGGTGTTTGAATCTAGATGTTCTGGGTAAGATACTTACATGTAGTATAGATTTAAGTAGATTAGAGTATATTCTGGTATATATTTCATTGTTCACCTACTTGCATTGTCTGCGGAATATAACACATTTTAATATAACTAGCCTTTGTTGATAAGTAAACACGGTTGGCGCGGTGGCAGGGCAATCGGCTGCCGCACAACGTACGTTGGTACATTGCGGGTTCGATTCCCGCACAGAGCAAGCTTTGTGTGATTCACATATTTTTGTTTCCGGTCTGGGTGACATGTGTAACTTGTATGTTTGTAAACGCACCCACGATGCAGGAGAAAATCCTAGAGTCCATGCTTTTTTTAGAAAAATAAAATAAAAGAAACATACATTTCGTCTTTACAACCGTGACTGTGACAGACGGATGACTTTTATTAAGTAATATAATAAAATATCCCTTCCTAACTATTACCAAAGTTACGACAAAAGTTCCGGTAACAGTTCGGAAGGGGCAAGTGTCACATCAGTTGGCCATCACTATCATAATAGATCATTTAAGACCCGCACACATGTCACTCAGTATCTTCGGAAGCCTAACGAGCTTACTTCTGCTTTCAAACAATATGGCAAACGGAAACTCGTTATTCAAATACCGTCAGTTAAGTTAAAATAACGGTTTTTACAAAAGCGTTATTCTGGAATATGGTTGGTTTAAACAATTTCGTGTGAATGTTGCATGTCCAATTTTAAAAGCCAATTTATTTTGTTTATTCGTTGCATGTAGTCGAGAGTCGAGGTAGTGGGTGTTTTGTACTGTTTATGACTGCTGCCCAATTCATAATATTTCCTGTTTATTGTTAAAATGGTATATAATAATAATATGATGTTAATAATGCTAAATATGTTAAATCACCTTACATTAACATGTATTGTATTGTGGACAAAGACTTCAAGTTCATTCTCAGATTAACTAAAGTAAGTAATTGGAAAAGTCTTAAGCGGATAAAATAAATGTGTAGCACTTTGCTTTATTATATCTCTATTCGAAATCGAGACTGTGCAAAATATGCCAATAAAAGAGCTTAGCACCCGTACCCAAGGTTCAAATATCCAATGACCGCGTACCAATCCATACATGAATTGATCGGAACCATAATTCATTTCCCCATCACGAACATACAAGGTACCATGTAATTCGACCGGCAAACATTTCGTGACTCGCTCATCAATCCGCATATCCCGATAATAAAAAATGATATCAAAATTAAAACCGCAATGGCTGCGGAAGAAGGTTGATTTATTTTTCCACATATTGGTACATATAAACACACACACAACAACATATAAACATACATACATATGTTTGTTTTCATATGGAAAAACATGGAAAGATATGTATGAAAAAGTCAAAGCATAATTTTCTTTTATCGCTTAAGCAGACACGCGAGAGTCTTGTTGCTTTCTTTAGCATTAAAGAGTTGAATAAATTCGTAAATCAGTCTTTTTTACCAACTAATAAAGTATTATTCACTCATTTTCATTATTTTTTCTAGGTTTGAAATATACTCAAAGATCATCTTACAATCCTTTCAGATTTTTTTAAACTACGGCGCAACGTCGCGCCTTTTATCCCCGAAGGTGTAGGCCGAGGTGCACATTACGGCACGTAATGCCTCTATACAATGTACACCCACTTTTTTCACCATTTGTGTTACAAGTCTTATGTAGTAGGGGGTGAGCCTATTGCCATTGAGTTTTTTTTTAAACCCAAAAAAAGCTCAGTAAAGCCAGCTCTCATATCTTTTTCATTCAATAATTTAAAAGAACTGATTAACACTATCTATTCCACTTTTGAATATTTAAAATGAGTTTAGCGCTCTTCATTTTGTATTTCCACGCGAAAACACAAAATAAGTGAACAAGAAAAATAAGACCTACTTAGTCAGGTCAGGATTCGACGCTACAATTCACTCACGAATTGAGTCCGAAATATTGAATTTAGAGATCTGAATGGAAACAATGAGTTTGCTTATTAAGTTCCATTTTCGTTTCGTTTTTTGAAGAAATCTTACTTTGAAGATATTGAATAACGGTACGTGAGCAGATTTAGATCGAGACGTTTTCTTAAATTTTATTCACAAACTGAAAAAAATAACATTATAGCGATCAAACTAAAGAAGTACCTTGTAATATGAAAAATATTATAATACGAGTATGTATGTAGGTATTTATACTAAAGAATGATCTAACAAAGAAGTTAACAATAATTTATTATAGTTAAATTAAAATAACATTACCTAGGTCCTACATATACTTGTACAACGTGGTTGGTTCACTACGAGGAGCCGGTGCCTCCTTTAGGTGCAGATGGTGGCCACCGGGAAGGTTTTGGTGTGGTAAAAATGTGACACTCCCTAGTCTTTTTCCCCAAAATGCTAGGCGCTTTTTGAAAGTTTCCCCCGTTAATATAAAAGTTACATGTGCAACTGTGCAACTGTAGCCTCATATATTTGCCGTGAAAAAGAAGTTGATACGCTTCTGCATTGCAAAACTGAAGCGATATAACTTTCAACAACTTCTAGAATATAAATCAAACAGTTACCAAGACAAGTAGGCAAGCTAGGGAATATATAAAACCTATTTACTAACACCTGAGGCTTGCAGATAGCTTTGGCAGCTACATTTAAGGAAACTTTTCGATTTATGTACACGATTACATGGTAAGCGCAGTCTCGAGTCGGTACTACTTTAAAATATACTTACTTAGTGTAAGGCAGAGCGGTATTTCGAAAAGCATTTATGAATTTATAAATAAATTATTTTCCAAAGTCTGCAATGTGCCTTACATTGCAGTCTTTTCATTCATGTTAACTAATAAAAACAAAAGCTCTACTAGTTTATAAAAACCACGCTCACTGTCCACAGGAGTAAACCGGATTAAATACATATTATAATATTAGTTTCTGGTTATTCTCATTATTTTGACAAGTACTTATCTAGTAAAAGTATTAATTTTAGTTATGCACCTAAGTACGTGCGGACCTGAATTATTATGAACAGCATAATATTCATACTAATGCAATTCTAAATGATTTGCAGTTATTTATGCACCGCACGTCTCTGGTGTCAAACCATACATAAAGAATCGCTATTATATGAGCACTATTCGAGCTTAGCTGTATAATAATCATTTTAAAAAAGCTTTAGGCACTATACATTTAATTTAGAAACATAATTTTTTTGTTGTAAAAGGTTCACTACATATTTTTAGCTAAATTGCGCCATTTTGTTTAGATTTTTCTAACTATAGGCACAGTTCTCAAAATAGAAATCAGATGATTACATTCGTAGGAAATAACACAAATCGAAAGTATTCTTCCTTCGACATCTCCGGTGATGTATGTCAGTTATAACTGTCATGGCGTCGTTCCCGCCACTTTTATTGCAAGATGGCGGAATGTGTACAGGATCCAATCGCGCGGCACGTGTTCCGTCCGCTTCCCCGGTTGTTCCCAGAAAACTGCGGAAACGCAATATCGCGCAAATTATGTATGTTTGCACGGCATTTCCTTTTTGTATTCTCTGAGAGTATGAACAAAAGAGGTTTTAAGAATTTTGTGTATTTTTGTGTTGCCTAAAAGCAGTGTGAGTCAGCGAGATTTGATTTGTTACTGCGTTGTATCCTCCGAGTGAAATGTAATACTATAGAATAGTACTGCACTTGGTGAGCTTACACATTTCTTTGGTATTGTTCCAAAATGTCATATAAAATTATGATAAACGATCTATATAAAGAACCGAACCTAATGCAAAACGTGATAAATGAAAACGACACCACATCGTTGGCATTATTTGCCAAAACGCTGCAAATCATGTTCATAAAAACCTCAAACAAAGTGGCTACACTATGTTCGTAATCTTTGCGCCTTCCGCGAACAAAAACAGCACACGTCACATTGTAATGTCGAGCCTAAAAACTGGAGTGAAATATGGAGACGACTCGTACACTATGGCTACACACAAAGCTGTGCTAAACCAGCATAAACTGACCGTCACACAAGAGGAAAGATCATGCAAAGCGAGGCCATGATAAACTGGTAATGTATAGCTCCATGTGTCGTATGTACACTGACTATTTATAAACAGTTACTGACTTTAAATTCAACACGATACTGCTTGGACCCTTATATTTGGCAGTAACAAGGAAAAGGTCACTTCAATTCAGTGTCCAATTTGGCCACCTATGTTTGTTTGTTTTCAGAAAGTTTTACACAATAGCCGCACATTTCAGCCCTCTTGTTTCTGGTTTATTGAACTGGTTTTTTTAATGTTCTATGAACATAGTACACTTACTGGTTCGTTGGTTTATTGGGCACTAGAGCGAATACTAAACACGAGGTGGTAAGTTTTTAACTCTCGAATTTTTCAGACACAAGTTAGGTTCGGTTGTAAAAATTTAATAAATTAAAATACAAATTCTATTGTAACTTTCGTGAGACATAATCAATTAATTATTATGTTATCGGCTTACTCACGTAACTGTTTGACGAGGAACTAACTCAACTAGTTTCGAACCATGCTAGAGGCTCATATTCATAAGCAGCATTCCGCGACCCACGACGCTGTGATTGTCGCGCTGCTACTGTAGCATCGCGACAATAGCTTCGAACGTGAGTATGCCGTAAAAATAATAATTAAAATTCATTTTATCATACAAACTACATATTTACAAACTATTTCTGAAAGCAAAAAGAACAATGCAGTTTATTTATGCAGTATACAATTTAAGTTTTCACACTAAATATAGAAACTCATTTTGTAACAAGCTTGGAAATATCTGTGTACTGTCACCACCAAGTTGTTGCGTCAAGAAATGACAAAACTGGGTCAATTGTCATATTTGTTTGTCCAAATTGGATCCAAATATAGAAACACAGTAACTAGGCATGTAAATGTATTCTAGTTTAATCCATTAGATATATCGATATTGTCTAATATTAGAGCTGATTTCGATTTGTTTTTAATGGATTAGAATCGATGTGGTTTACTGGTGACGTACTAGTTACTTGCTAGTAACTAATTTATTGTATTGACGGGCGTATCACTACATAGTATAAAACAAAGTCGCTTTCTCTGTCCCTATGTCCCTTTGTGTGCTTAAATCTTTAAAACTACCTAACGGATTTTGATGCGGTTTTTTTTATAGATGGAGTGATTCTAGAGGAAGATTTGTATGTATAATACATGCATAATATATCACCATTGCACCCATGCGAAGCTGCGGTGGGTCGCTTGTTTCTTATAAAACACTATTTGATCAACCTATTAACTTTGAAATACCAAAAATCTGCAACAGGTTACACCTACAATATCCGCTTTTCGGTAACCACAAAACAGTTGCAATTCTACACACATACACTTTTGTCTACATGTTAGTTTGTTCGTGAAAGTTTGATAGTTTGCTCACCAGGTGGAGCCAAACGAACAAGTTGCACGATGCTCCACAAACCATTTGTTATTGCATCTTATGTATGCACCTGCAGCTTTCATGAGCAGATTATTTACAGCTCTCTTCGGGCTTCGAAGAGAAGCTATTGTAACTAATGGCTGTTATTTAGAATGTCACAAATAATGTGCACAAAAATATCTATGCTTCTTGCATAGATAAGAGCGTACCTTCCCTTCGAAAAGAGCTGTATTCCTCTGGTGTTACTCATGTCCATGGGCAGCACACCTGTGACTCCTCTGGTGTTACGTCTACTCGTTTGACTCTTATTCCACAAAAAACACGATGTCTAGTCAGTCGAATAATAAATGAATTCTTATTATATGAATGTAGCGAAATCTACTGCTTTATACAGTTTGAGGTAGATAAGAAGTTAAGCTGCACTAAGCTGCAAAATGTTTATTAATGAAATGCACTTCATTATACTCTTGTAATCTTTACAAGAAAAAACAACCAATTTTGTTTCATCACAACTATTTCGATTTTTCGATTTTCATACAATACATAACTTGAAATATGAAATCCAAATGTAGCCATATTAGATTAGATAGATTCTACAATTTCTAGATGATATTACAACGCCGGCATCGCGCCACCGACTCAGATTCGGTACAAATATTTGTCCGGCCTACTTGCGCAAATATTTACAGTCGGAGATTCTTCCATGTTGGACGATTTGTGTTTGTAATAACATCGACACTAGAGAAATAAAGTAAATGATATAATACAAGTGCAGATTAATTTTTAAATAGGTTTACAGCTGATATTAATTGCCTGTATGTCTAGTCAGTCGCGTTGTAATGGGAGTAAAATACATTTTTTACAAAATGTCATAGTCCCAGTGTTATATAATCCTATTAAGAGATTACTCACTCTCTGATAAACATGATTCTTTTAACCCTTCGTATGTTTGGAACGTGGAACCACGCGAGACACAATCTTTGTCTGTAACTGTCAATTCCAATTTTAAAGTAAGCTTAATCGGATTCTTGCCCGTCATTGGTTAAGATTATATTCTTACAACTAATGACATAGAGTATCGCGATCATGTTCTCTTCGATATTTTAATTTAAAGGTTACAAAATAGCCTAGCTGTAGCCCGCTTGCCAAACATAGAGGTTATGGCATACCCTCTTACAAAGAGGAGACCCATAGTCCAGTAATGGATGGTTACTGGCTGTTAATGACGATATGTTGTAGTGATTTTCACGACAGTTTAATTAGCATTCGCAAATTACTTTTCATAAAATTCCAGGGTAGCTTCCCATTTCGAACCAACAACATCCTAAATGTGATGAACCATTGGTAATGTGTTACCTATTCCTCTATTAGACATTATACTTCTTATATTGTATGTTACGTAAAAATATTTCTCCAAAACATTGTTTCTGATACAAGATAAACAACCCAGACAAAATAATCACTGGAAATAAAATAAACCTTTTCTTTCATTACAAAAAATGAAACTCAAATCAAATCAACCAGAATAAATGAATTCATCAACATTTATATTAACACATTTATAATAGGCTGTTGCGTTATGTACATACTACATATTATATACATTACCATTATGTACATCGGCATTGCGGAGACAGTACATCACTAGGTACTAACACGCGAGCATGTACTAAATATATCATGTAGTATATTATATTGTAATAATAACGTCATAGTTGTGAGGTCACATGCCATAATATTATATTATGTTACAAGTTCAAGTACAAGTTAGTTAGTTCAAGTACAGATTTCAAAAAGCTTCCACGTTTCGTTTTGACCTCATCTAGATTTTCTTTTTTTAATTTTGACGTTCAAATGTTATCTTTTGTGGTTTATTGGTTCTTCCAAAAATAAATTACTTGATTTTTTTTTAAATTATGTTTCAGATGTAAACCGGTTTAAGTACGACATCTATAGGTATTAATAAAACCAAAAGTCAACAAATCAGCTACAACGAATCCTCATTTTAATCTTACACAGCTCAAACATTACCATACCATTAACACACGCAAAATAGTATACCCAAACTAATTTCTAGTTAGCACCCAACTAAAATAGTAGCACTATCAAAGTCTAGAAAGTTACACAGCCTATTGAAAACTAATTACATAGAAATCGATACAAAGTTCCTCGTCAAATGATAGATGGGGAAGTATTGTGTACTGAGATGTGGGAGGCTGTGCTAGGATGTGATAAATGACCACTATGTGACACCTAACAGTAGAGTTATGGGGCAAATAACGAGCTCTCCTCTCAATGACCCTCAGGATATTTATAGGATTAGCTTTTGTGAGTGTTTGGTAATATTAGATGTTTGGGATACTTAGATAACTGAGATAATATAAGTATGTTGTGTATATCCAGTAGAAATATTGTACAAGTATGTGAGTATGAAAATTAAAGACTAATTCATTATAGTGTTGCTTCGGGTCTGGATGTCAAGTGTGTGTATGTGAACTTGTATGTTTGTAAACGTACCAACGACAACGACGAGAAAATCTAAGTGTGGGGCAATGTTCAAAAAAAAGAAAGGAAAGGAGAGGCCTTGATTAGCTATTTTTAAGCTTAATTGTGTGTTTTATACCGAATCTATCAACAACAACTAAGTCAACTTCGAAATTAAAGAGATACTGAAAAATGAATAGGTACACGCAAATGCCTTTGTTCAGCAGTGGACATCTCTCGGCTGATGATGATGATGAAAAGCGAATTCCAAGTAAGAAGTTTTAAATCCAATACATGTGTCAAAACAATATCATCAGATCGTAAAACCTTCCCATTCCAAAATCTTAGTAATAATACGTGACATAATTATAGAGCACTTACTAACACAAGTAAGGCCTACATAAGAACCCACAAATATTCCCGATAACATTGAAACCTCTACCCGACAGTCCTACATGTTATTGCTATTACTGCGCCAAATCTCACACTGCAGCATACTATCATTTCAAGACAGCTTCCTACCATTAGGGAATATACGCCGCTATGCCGACTTGAGAACAAAAGGTTACTTGGTTTAGATTAAACCAAATTTCATCTGAGATATTTATTCTTATCTTGTGTATCTAGAAACGTTGCACTTTGGGCAATCTTGTTCATTTTCACAATTCATAAAAGTGTGAACAGATAATATGACGTTCAATTTTATACACACATACATAGACACATAACCTCACGCCTGTCTTCCATAGGGGTAGGAAGAGACAATGGAACGCCAATTGCTACGAATCTTACACACCTCTTTCGCTTCATCAACAGTCTTTTTATGCATGCTCATCGGTTAAGGGTACTTTTGAGTACCGGCTCAATTTTATCCCAGCTGGTATAATAGGAAAAAAAATTATCGCCAAAATAGTTATGTGGAAAGTTAACCAGCATAGTTTTAATATATATATCAAAGTAATTTCCAGTGAACTTAAATACCTACCGAGATATTATGTAAAAATTAATAAATAAGAGGGTGCTAGTATATAGTACTCACTTTCTCATAAGGCCACTCAAACCGACACACACATATTGTGTTAGCCGACCACCTGCGACAAAGATTCCCAGAATCATGATCCCGAGGCTTTATTAATATTTTCTCATCTACCTACGCCTAGTGTCAAAACTTGCATGTCATTCTAAATAAAAATGGCGCACAATTTGACTCGCAATAAATCATTGTAGTCTCAAGTTTCACGTGAATATTTTAACAGAACAAGATACATTTACTTTTGTTTCGTGTTCAGAACAAAAAACTAGATAAACTCTAACAAAGGAATTGATCAAACTAAGCCTTTGTTGTAGAATAATTTTATTGTTGCAAACAAAGTTAAGAGTTTGACATTAGACATTTTGTTTTGATCTCTCTTGGGATTTACTATGATCAATTTATGTAATGTTTCTCTCTATGCCACCTTATGGTTGATTGATAGATAGATAATGTAGGAAGTCCATCTATCAATTCAACAGTAAATAAGCTCTTACAACTATAATAAAAATAGTATAACATTCATGATTTCTCATAGAAAATGGTCCGATTGTGAGGACGAGCAATCCATGTAATTAAAACCCCAGGACCAAACCATAGCCTCATACCTAACGCTTATAATCCTTTTACCAAGGAAGCTATAATAACGTATATTGTTACTTAAACTTACTGGCTTACTATAAATTAAAACAAGCAGATAATACCATTAATCGCCTTCATAATATTTAATTACTAACTTTAAAACAATTTAAAATGTACAATCTTCCTGAAACCTAGGCGGCATAAAGAACTTTATTGTCTTTGTTTTAAAGCCTAAAATTCATGTGGCCTAATTAATTTGGAACAAAAGGATCCTTGATGTTTATGAGCTGTGATTAAACATTCAGCTTGTTTCGGTTTTCCTAACAAAAGCTGTGATGTGCCGCTCGGTCGCATTGCGGGTATTTTAGTACTATGTATTCTAAGCGACTGTCATCGTAACTTGAGCAGCGATGGTTAGAGAGTCGACTAATTCGGTTAATGTTGAGCTAAAGCTAACTGCTGGATAGTAGTTCCTGATCAAGTAGTTTTAAAAAATATATTAAACTCTGTGTAGGTGTCACTCGTTAGATATCCGGACTAGGTAATAATGAGAGATTGTTTTTATTACCAAGATCGAAATTTTTCACTTAAGTTTTTCTTCGCATCATGCTATTATTATACCCGTTAGGATAAGTGGCCAAAACATTTAAAATGTAGGAAGAATAATAGAATCATGATACTTTTTAAAATTAATTCAGATACATAAATATTAAGACTATGATAGCAACACTTTTTATGAAAAGACCTTTCAAGGAATACAAAAGTAGTTTCGTGGGAAGCACTGGCATTTACCAGCGAACACCTGTGAACTTATTTGAACTTCTTCCTACGTGTTATTTGTAAAACTGCTACAAAATATCTACACGTCTGCACCAATTCAACCCTACTCCAAAATTAAGTGGACTCTCTCCTTAAATAAGATGGCTAAGAATCCACTTTCAAGAAATATTTGGGTTCAAAACTAAGGGATGACGACAAAATTGTTACTTTCACTATTTATTATCCTATATATGGAGCTACTTTCAATTGTACCTTTTTTTATTGATACTTTAAATACAAGTCACCGCCATCGCATCCTTTATGCCTTCGATTTTGGAACAGAAGCGAGAAAAATCTACTAAATTCGTGTAACTTGAGTAAAATCTTAGCGTAGTAAGGCATTAATCGGATCTAATTTTGGTCAAATTCATCCCTTCACACAATCGTTTTGTGTAAGTATAAAACTTTTCTTATTGTTCATTATCAGATTTTAAGCCAGTAAACTTGTACAGTCTAAGACGAATTCATGGTCAAAAAATGCTAACACGTATGCTTAATGCACCACAAATACGACTGGCATATAATTAGCAGTCTCCAGATACACAGCATCAATCAATCAGCTCGAGGTATTGTAATTTACAGCAACATGCCGCTCTCGATTGCTGCAGAGCGTTTCGGTCATCCCACGTGGCACATTGTCGGTACTGCATTGTGGGAGTTTCAGGTGATAATATTGTCAAAAAAAATATTTTGACTTAATATGATAACGTAACTCCTTGTCCATTGCCAAGAGGCATTTTGTATCATATTGTTACATGGGAGTAATGATATTGGTTACCGTGGCTCAATTTAACCCTTAAATTGGCACTGTACTCCACTAATACCATAAACTTTAAAAAAATCTTATGACCCAAATATTTAAAAAAACCTACATTTTTTATATTAAATAAGTAGCAATAATTGTCAATTTTGGTAGAAATTTATTGTAAATTGTGATAAAATCGAAAATAATTTGTCAAATTCAAAATGTTTTCGAAACGGTCTGGTGTCTCTGCGACCCGGGTAAGGTTTTTATTGTTTTCTTTACTTTTTCGTTTGGGAGTGATGGGTTTTTGGCTTTGAGGCACAAGGGGGCCTAACAAGTAACATAAAATATTCGATATTATTGCTCTAATTTACGTAATAACAATATTATAAGCTAGAATCAAAGTATGTACTCCGTGAATACCGTTGCCAGATCAGTACAAAATAAACTTTGGTATACACGAAGTACATTGCCAAATGCATAGTGTTAATCAATATGTATTTTATTTCTATATTTTATATATTATAATGACAAAAGTTGAGTATTTCTTTTTACGTTTGATGGGTTGACGTTTGACTGCTATCTCGCCTGTTCGTACGTGATGATGCGGCCTACGATGGAGCACGTCTGCCCATAAGCAACCTATTCACTCGGACTTTGAAGACACCCAGGTTTTACCCATCAGGAAACACAGATTCCGGCAAAGAATTTCACTCTCTAGCAGTTCGCATAAAGAAGCTTGAAACAAAGCGCTTGGTGCGAGTGGGTGGGATATCTACCATGAAGCGGTGGCGCTTCGCCGATTGTCTTGTGATTCGATGATTTAAAGGACTAGGGGGAATCAAGTTGTGCAATTCCACTCTCCGAAATAATCTTGCAGAGTATGAACGTGACTGATGACGTCAATTTCATACTAAATAATTTTTGTTTGTGATGATTTTTTTATAAATAAAGTAATAAATTAACAAAATGAGTATTAGTGATATATTGGCAGTGTGCTACACGTAGTACAAACGTAGTTTACACTATAATTGGCAATGTACTCTCTGAAGTACATAGGTTTTCGCGAAAACTGTAATATACAGATTTTTTCCATAATTTTTTTCACTCCTCTGGGATCATAATAAATACAAAAATAACATTCAAATGACAAATTTAAGAAACAAAAGTGCTTGCCAGTTTAATGGTTAATTTACAATTTTAATTTATTAAATGTAATATTTACTAGCTTCCGCCCGCGACTCCGTCCGCGTGGATGTCGGTCTTCGCGTGGATGTTTTATTTCTCCATTTTGAGTAACTCTAATAATGGCATCTTATAAATATCTATTGGAGCCAAATACGGCTAGGCCCATAATAATTTAGGATATCCCTCTACTGCTGTTAAGCTTGCGTTCTGTAGTATAAAAGTGAAAAATTAAGATTTTTTTCTACATATTTTTCCAGGATAAAAAGTATCTTATTTTATGCCCAGGATAATAAGGTATAATTATACCAAGTTTAATCGAAATCGAACCGTTAGTTTTCACGTGATGCCTGAACATAGAGATAGACAGAAAGACAAAAAAAATTAATCACATATTCCGGTTTAGTATCGATCTATAATTAATAAAAGTACCTACGCCTTTACCTACTTAATAGAAACTAAGCGTAATTCATGTATATATTTGGTGTTTCTGTACCGATTTCTATGATTATTTTTTTTAATTTAATAGGTAATAATGTTAACATTTTTTAATTAGGGATGAATGAGTGTCATAAACGTAAGAATAGGTAGACAAATATAATCAGAAAGCTTCGAACTGCTAAGCTATCGGGAGTTATACGTGTTATTGTGAGTCAACCATAAAAGATAGACATTTGCTGTCGTGGAATATTT
Organism: Spodoptera frugiperda; assembly: GCF_023101765.2. Taxonomy (NCBI): domain Eukaryota; kingdom Metazoa; phylum Arthropoda; class Insecta; order Lepidoptera; family Noctuidae; genus Spodoptera; species Spodoptera frugiperda. Next base: position 11,582,287 of record NC_064242.1, on the reverse strand, counting down.
TTTAAACAATTTTAAGGAGAACATTTCCGTCATACATGATTTCTGTGTAACTTTAACCATTAAGGCTGCACACGCGACGGAAGCTTCAAAAATGGAGTAAGTTCTCCGGTTTTCCCAACATTTCCCTTCACTGCTCTGCTCCTATTGATCGTAGCGTGATGAAAAGTGTACTATAACCTGCCCAGGAGTATGAAGAACAATTGTACCAAGTTTCGTTGAAATCTGTCGAGTAGTTTTTGTTTCTATAAAGAACATACAGACAGACAGACAGACAGACAGACAGACAAAAATTTTTCTGATTGCATTTTTGGCGTCAGTATCGATTACTAATCACCCACTGATAGTTATTTTGGAAATATATTTCATGTACAGAATTGACCTCTCTACAGATTTATTATAAGTATAGCTTTTGCCCGCGACTTCGTTCGCGTGGAATAGTGACTTCCGGCAAATTTTTGGTTTTAACCACTTAGTTCCCGATCTCGCGGGATCTCTTCAAAAATGAGATGTGGAAGATATTCCAGGGAACTCTTCAAAAATCAACATAATGAGCTCTGCGTTTGAATTTAATAGATGTATACTCACTTAGGGCATTGAAAAAATAGTTTAAAAACGGACTTAAACTAACTTAAAACTAAAGAAAGCTACGAATTACGAATTTATAACAATTAAAAAAGAAACTATATTACAACCTATCCTCTATGCTATAATAACCAAGCTTAAATCTAATCTAATTAATTTATAAATTAGACTTACAATTTTATTAAAAAAACTAACTACAGTAACTACTAATAATCGATATCAAACTAAACCTACGTTAAATAGTTTAACCAAAAAACCAGGAAAACCCAACAAATAAACTTATTAAATTGACAAATACAACGAAACCAATTTAGAATATACGAAACAGCAGGACCACTACAGACAAATAATCATACGACTGATTTTTTGTCACTTTTTCTACGATAGTACCGAAGCGCTCGGCCGATACCCAACCAAATGAATGTAACGAAACCATAGCGCGATCTATTTCTATTTTTATTTTTTGATTTTTGAAATAAAACTATCCTATGTCCTTTCTAAGGTTCTAAACTATATCTGTACCAAATTTCAACCAAATCCGTCAAATAGTGGCGGAGATTAATGGTATAAGCATAGAATAGTGTTCGACGTGATTCTTTAATTTGACATAACTTTTTTATTTATGAACCGATTGACATGAAACAAACACTAAATGTAAATTTAAGCATCCCACAATATATTCGTGAAAACCGCATCGAACTCGGATCAGCCGTTTCTGAGATTAGCGCGCACAGACGAACAGACAAACAGACAAACAGACAAACAGACAAACAGACAAACAGACAAACAGACAAAAAAAAAGTTAATTACATTTTTGGGTTCGACATCGACATAACAATAACCCCTGCTATTTTTTTTATTTTTATTTTCAATGTACAGACAGCACTTTTCTACGATTTTATTATATGTATAGATTTATGTATAATAAATGTTCAAACCGTTTTATGTGCAAACAGCCAGTCCATAAGTAGTTGTTAAACTTACCAAAGTATTGTTCAAAATGATATAACAAATGTACTCGTATAGGTTTAAATAACTATTGGTTAAGTAACCTATTAAATAATTTTGTCTGATCTGAATAATAGGCCAAATAAATACTAAGAAATCAATTTTAGTCCAACACAACAGTTGTTGTAAGCTATGTTCCAAACAACAACACCGTGGCTCTAACATGTTTGTTGTCTGCCAGTAGCGGAGGATTTACCTTCAACAGTTTTTGTCATTAGTCAAAGATTTAATATTTCTTTACCAAAAACAAGCACAAACAAACCGCTTCACTTTTAATATCTTTCTCTTTGTTACCGCACTGTTTATTTTTAATGTTGTAATACTCGGCTGCTGGCTAGTAGCTCGAGTACTGGCGACTGATGCCCACTATATCTTACCAGAGACATTATCAATGCGAAAAAATCCACAGGACTCTTTACAAATTACAGATATTTTATTTTTGCTAAAGGAAATTCGTCTTTAAATGGGGTTCTAGATTAAATTGTTGGAAAAATTAAATAAAAATATCGGAATTCCCAGGTCTAGCTTTTGGTAACAAGGACTACCTTTTTATTTAAACAATTTTAACTGTAGTATAATCTTCTGTCTATCCAATCATCGTTTTTGTTGATAAATGAACGTCATTATGATTGGACTCTAGCAAATTTCCTTTTAGCGCCCCTAGCGGCGCTAGCGGTAGTTAAATTCATACGAAAGTGAGCAGATTACTCAATAAAACTCCTTCATACTATTTCACTCATTATATTAATTGATATTAACATCAAGGTAATTGGAGCGTAAACTAAAAATGGCGTCTAAAAATATGAGGTCACAATCCCGCCATTTATAAACAAAAGGAATCTGAAAAAATATTTTAATTCAATGTCAAACATTCCTTCTGTGAAAGCCCGTGTGACTTACTGAAACAATGAGAGCCCTGTAAAGCCAGGCTTACATAGTTTCACGAAAATATTTTCAGAATAATAAATAGGGATCGTTCGTCAACGTTCAACAAATTGAATGTTTATAGTTACGATGTTTTCTATTTTACCTTGATCAACTTTTTTTTTGATGGGGGAAAATCACCCAAAGACTTCTCTCGCTTTGGGCAAGGCGAGAGGGATGCCAGACTCTTACTGACTAAAAGCCACCCCGTTCCTACTCCTGCTTTTCAAGACGGAGCCCCGGTAGCCCGCAGCTCCGGATCACCTAAATCAACTTAGAAGATACGTTTGCTATTAGGCAGGATTTTTAATCTTCATACAAAAGAAGGATGCCTCTTCTTGTTTCCGCTCTAATTATAAATTCATCAGAGTCCTTGTTGAATGTTCTCCTTTGATGATATGATATCAAACACTTCCTTTTCTTTATAATTTTAATATACGCTGGAATTCTTAACAATGATTATGGTAGAAATCAGTCGCCAAGTCGTTGAATTAATTTTTCAACTTTAAATATTACAAACATATCTATATACATCACATCTTTATAAATAAATTGCTTTTCGTTAGTCTCGCTAAAACTCGAGAACGGCTGGACGATTTGGCATTTTGGTCTTGAATTATTTGCAGAAGTCCAGGGAAGGATTAAAAGTTAAGAAAATAATGTTTGAGGCGGTATGAAGTTTGCCCGATCAGTAGTTTATAAAATTTGATCAAAATTGCTGTATAGCCGATCACAGTACATAACATACCCGGTCAGCAGTAGTTTATAAAAAAAATATCAAAATCGTTGTATAGCCGATCACAGTACAGAAGATACATGAAGTATTCCTACATTCAATTAACAGATAGTCTTTCCACAATTATAAAGTAAGATCCAATATAGATTTCATTTAAAATTGATGATCCAATCGGCGACTGCGGAGTAATGACCATCCCCACCACAATAACTGAAATTCTGCGGTCTCAGTTCGTGGTCGAGAGATCCATTCCCAATTTCTCACATTCGGCTTGCCTCATATAAGGTTTTGGGTCATTTGTAAGTAGGTTGTCATCAACAATGCAACGTCACGCCTTTTATCCCCGAAAGGGTAGGCAGAGGAGCACATTACAGCACGTCACTGTATAGTGTACACTCAATGTTCACCATTTGTCTTATAAGTCCCATGTATAGGGGGTGAGCCTATTGCCATATACTGGGCACAATACCAGACTCCGTGCTACTACGGAGATATTTTCGAAAAACCGAAGAAAAACCCAGCAGTACTTTGTTTTTTTTTTGGTTTGTTTGGTTGTCATCAACTTAAACTACCTCTCACGATTTAATTTTAAACTAATCTAATTCCATTAAATAAACCACTCTAAAACCCTTGTCTGCTGGAACCCAAATCTAAGCGAGACACATTTTATTATGTCTCATATATGTACAGTAGCCGAGCAGGCCAGAGGTTAAAGGGTTCATTAATTGTTTATGAAATTAGGGTAAAAGTGAGTCCAGATATTGGTTGCGGATGACCTTGCGGGTCCGGTCCCTCGGTTTAAAAAAGGATAGGAACAGGATGTAGACAGTTAGAGTCTGACAATCACTATCGCCTCACTCAAGACAAGAGAAGTCATTGGATGATTTTCCCCCCTTAAAAAAAAAGGTGGAAAAAGGGTGAAATGCTATGTAAACAAGTATTTTTTTTTTTATGAAAAGTCAAAAGGTCGTCCTATGACTTTATTACCTGTTTACATTGCATTTTTCCAAAGAGATGAAAGTATGTTTGTACATGGATACCTATTTTGTAAATGTTCAAAAGTAGATAGTAGATATACATAATATATCAGTAATAATTACCCACAATATTTTTAGTTCAAGTATGATTATAAATTCATTGACGGACAGGGCGGGTTGCACCACAGCGGCAGCGTCACGACAGTTTATCAATGAAAGTCTCATTCATAAATAGCTTCGGTTATTATATTCATAGTTCAAATGGGACGCGGGACAAGGTGTGAGCCAAAGTCAATGTACTAATTATGTATAGTACGAATTGCAATCTAGTGTGACTTAGTTAATTGAGTTTAATAATTGACCATTGATTTACTCGCCTTATTATGAATGCGTAGGTGTTAAAAGACATGTCACTTAATTTCCAAACTAAATATTGCAAAGATAAACTTTAATGCAGTGATAAATTAGTTTGAAATTTAAAAATTCTATGTTAAACGATTGATAAATCACTCCGGATGCGGATTTAAGCTGCGTAACAGTTTTTTTCATAACTCGTGATATGTTCCAATTTATTAATGGTTATTTAAAAAGTCGTTTCGTTATTTTGTCTACGTCTTATAAATAGTTTTCATAAGTTTTCGTAAACATCTTTGATCGCAAGGAAATCATTCTGTATAAAATGTTATTATTTTGTGTCTAACTCTGCATAACGCTTTAAATAAGGAAGCAATAAATTAACCCTAAACGTCGCGCGCAAACTTTTTCCCGCCAACGCAAGTTGCAGCGGAAAGTTGTAAACAGCGAGTGTAACTCACCGGGCGGCGACTTCTGCGGAGTTTCTGGTTCCTCGTGGTGGTAGGGAGTTCCTCGGAGGAGCTGGAGGGCAAGCTCTGTGCCGACCTCCTCGGACCTAGGACACGGCACGTAAGCGTACTGCTTCTTGGTCGGCGCCGGCAGGGGCGCGACGCGATGTTTGCTCCGGTCGGCCATGCGACGTCTGCCGTGCGGTCGGCTCACCCGCCGGAGTGCCGCAGCCCGCGTGCCGACCTCTTATCGATAAAGCTGCCCGTTTGCTACCGGGAAATATTAATTTAGTGCGTAAACTGCTCGAGTTTGTTCAATGATAAATCCGCGCGCCAGTTAGTGTCTGACACGCGATTTGTCACTCGCTGCGCTTTACCGAAGTTTCAACTTCATTTTGTTATTTCGGTTATGGATAGGTATCAGTAAGAATTGTTTTTACATAAATAAATCTTTTTGTTAAAAATGTAATTGTCTGAAAATATATTTTCCTAGATAACATTATTATTTTAATGTTTTGTAACTACCAATGATTAAAATTACTTTGACGTTAGTAAATTAACTTCACATATTAAAAAAAAAATTACTTATCTAAACAAGACTGCGCAACATAAAAACTTTTGAAAATAAGCTCTAATTTATTTGTGTCATTCAAATTATATTTATACTTTAATTAAAACTATGTATTTCAAATAAATTAGGATTTATTTTAAAGAGTGACTCTTTATAAATAATTTTGTCAGCCTAAAAATCCTAAAAAAATTAAAAAGGACTAAGGAGTTCCTAAACCGCCATTCGTTTTTCAAATCCGCGTACATGTGGCCAGTGTTCGGTGCGCGCGCAGTGTCCGCGTGCTGAGTCCCGCACTACGGTCGATAGCACGTGCCCGCGGGAGAGCTGCACTATGCTACACTTGCACAATAATAATAACAAACCCGACTTGCGGTCGCGGTCACAGGGTTAACTAGACACGCGGAATTATGGCGCGGAAACTTTTTCAGGTTAGATTTTTTTTAATAGTCTTTCTTTTGATAGTAGAGAAGATTTATTTTAAATTGCTAACTCTAAAATGGAAGCAAGTTTAAATTTTTCGGATTAACTTTTTTAATATAGGGGTGAAAATAAAATCTAGATGTCATTTCTTCTCAAATTCTCAAATAATCTAACTAGAGTTTACAGTTCAAATTGTTAAGTTTTTGTAAAATACGATTAATTTAATGTCTCTGAGAATTATATTAAATGTCAGTCAAAGAAGAAAAAACCTTAACTACGTTTAATACGTGTAATTTATTTTTTGTGAGTTAAACTATCACAAAAATCTCTTAGACGAATTTTTTCAAGATCTTTCTCAGTAACGTCATTCATGCTCATAAATCGATTTTTTAATCATCGCAAGCCGAGTGATTTATAGCTTAGATTTATATCCATGGCACAAAAAGAAAATAAATTGACAAGATATTGAAATAAGGATCACTTTAAGAGAATTTAAAGTACCAATTTCATATTTTTTTAGGATTAATTTTAATTGCACTTGTGCCCGTTCCAATTACGACACCCACGAGAAGTGTGATAGGGATACTCCACTCTTACATCACCACACGAAAATAACTAAAATTATTATGTTTATTTATTACCATTTTTATTTAAGGTTATTAAGTAACCACAAGCAAGTGAAAAATTGAAAACAAGTGACAAATTGTAAATCACACAACATGACTCACAAACGAAGGGCCTAAAATTCTAAATATCAAAGACAAGCATCAAACAAAAAGTAATCATACTAAAAGTTGATAGGGTCCAAAGTCAATAGGCAGCTGTTCAATTAAACAAGACCTGAAGGTCGGGAACAAAGGAGGTCTCAATAATTCAGTGACCGCGGCCGAGAGCGCGGATCTTGTCATTAAAATACGATTTGATAAGAAAGTAATACTTCGGTACCGTACTTGGAAAATGGGTGTATTCTGTTTGCTTTGCAGGTATGTTTTTACTTTGTTTGTTACGTTTTTTTAATCTTAATAAACTTTGAAAAAGCGGGAGTCTGTATCTATCAGAAACTTTATTTTTTGTTTTCTCCCGACTTGGGCAAGGAGAGAGGCAGTGTCAGACTCTTACTGACTAAAAACCACCCCGTTCCTACTCCTGCTTTTCGAGCCGGAGCCCTAGTAAACCCGTTAGGTATTCCGCAGCTCCAAATACCTATCAGAAACCAACGACTAAAACGAATTGAAACGGTTAGCCATTTGGGTGCTAACAAAATCTTTATTTAATTACTAGGTACTTACTTATTACATGTGTATATAGGTATAGTACATAGATGATTAGAATAACTTTAGGGAAAATCCTATTTTGATCCGACCTACCAAACAGTAATGACTTAAGTACTATAAAATCATCAACACTAGTATATTTTCAAAATAACTATTAGCGGGTGATCAGTGATCGATACTGACGTTTAATGCAATCAGAATTTTTTGTCTGTCTGTCTGTCTGTCTGTCTGTCTGTCTGTCTGTCTGTCTGTATAATGTTCTTTATAGAAATAACAGACCACTCGACAGATTTGCGAAACTTGGTACAATTGTTCTTCATACTCCTGGGCAGGTTATAGTATACTTTTCATCACGTACGATCAATAGGAGCAGAGCAGTGAAGGGAAATGTTGGGAAAACAGGAGAATTTACTGATTTTTTTAGCTTCCGTCGCGTGTGCAGCCTTAATGGTGTAAAGCTACACAGAAATAACTGTATGACGGAAATGTACAAACTTGTTTAAAAAATATTCCACGACAGCAAATGTCTATCTCTTATGGTTGACTCACAATAACACGTATAACTCCCGATAGCTTAGCAGTTCGGAGCTTTCTGATTATATTTGTCTACTCTTACGTTTATAACACTCTCATTCATTCATTCATTCATTCATTCATTTATTATATATCATCATTCATAAATCTGTAGAAGGGTCAATTCTGTACATTGAAAATATTGAAAGAATAAATAGCAGGGATGTTGACTCTTTCGATACCAACCAAACTGTGCTTAAATTTTTTTGTCTGTCTGTATGTTCAGGCATCACGTGAAAATTAACTAACGATTCGAAAAGTAACGGTTCGAAAACGATGAAACTTGGTATCAGTTATACCTTATTATCCTTGGCATAAAATAGGATACATTTTATTTGGCAAAATACGTAGAAAAAAAAAGGCTTTAACAGTTTTATCTACAGAACGCGAGCTCAACAGCAGTAGCTCAATCTCCTTAATTTTAAAAAACTCGCCGTAGACCAATAGATATTTATAAGATGTCATTGTCAGAGTTACTCAAAATGGAGAAATAAAACTACCACGCGAAGACCGACATCCACGCGGACGGAGTCGCGGGCGGAAGCTAGTGACTTACTATAAAGTCATCAACACTAGTGCTACCCGCTTCAATATGAAGTAATTTGCGAGACAGTTGAATAAGTTTAATTAACATACATTTGATTGCATGTGTGTGTGACTGTGTGCACACAAGGATACACAGGCTGAAGTACTTCGTGTGTGAATAACTCGTTACCAAACCAAATGAACGGAGTTGATTGAGGTTGCGACTCGGTTTGAAACTGTTTTTCATTCTGTTTAATCCGGGATTAACTTTTGTAGTTCACAATTTCACATTACTTTCAGAACACAACCAAGGCATCTGCTGATCAGGATGTTGTGTTATGAGCTGTTTTTTTAATGTTGTCATTAATGTCTATTATGTCATTAATACTGTTATTTTCCCCCTTTCTTAAGTACCCTTAAGTAAAAGTTTGCTTTACGTTTCGCTCTGATTAGTTGGTTTATCCGAGCCGGCCAATCACATTGCCGAATGCGCTCTCGTTTCGATTACTTTAAACGTAAACCAAACTCATACTAAGGTTACAGGACACAACAAAGGCTGATCACGATGTTATGTTGTGAGCACTTTTTTTATCCTCGTTAAAAATGTGGTCATTAAGTTTTTACTACCTTTCATTAATACCGTTATTTTATTCCGTCTCTTAAGTACTTCACTTGTACATTAATCATTTTATTTTTTCACGGAGTTACATATCATTTGATTTGGCTCTCGCATCGTCATAAGACTGGAAGCTGTATCCAGCGGCTCCCTGTACCCGAAGCTGCGGACTACCTAGAGGGTTACCGGGGCTCCGGCTCGAAAAGCAAGAGTAGGAACGGGTTTTAAGTCAGTAAGAGCCTGACACTCCTTCTCGCCTCACCCAAGCCGGGAGAAAGTTTTAAATGATTTACCTCCGTCAAAAAAGCTGCTCCCTTTAACCTCATTCAGATCGTCAGTTCACAACACCGTAGATAGTCACTGAACTCCTTTAAAAAACAAAAGGCAGACATTACAATTACACGTGAACTTTGATTCATTTGTATTTCTAGAAAAGGTCACGAAAGGGTCTGGAATTCTAGGTCTTATATCAACAATCAATCTAATTAGACTATGGCTAAACAAACTTACTCAGTATCATGAGTATTTGTTTAACATTGTTATGGAAATTAAGGTAAAAAGTCGGTGAAAGCTGAAACTAAGGGCCGACAATCTTGGCATTGATAACGAGATTAAATTACTCGGTAAATTAAAATAAATTTTTAACCTTATGTGTTTGTAATAAAATCCAGAATCCTTATTAATATTTATGACTTACTGACCGATTTTTGTATAGGTAAAAGATTTTTTGAGCAGGTTAATGTCCTCTGAAGTTAATACACCAGTTCCTTCCTTAAAGTAAACGATGTCAGAGTTATTTCGCTCCCATTCACGTGTATTCCGCCGGAGATTCGAACTGGTTCGTTAATTTGATAGGTTGTACCTATATGTACAGGTAAATACCAATTTTGTTGGCTAGTAATGCGATAAAATCTGTTTAATGAATAAAAAAAAATATAAAAAGTGTTTAAATGGATGAATAAACCGTATCAAAATTAGTTTAGGCCAAACGCGAGATAAATAGCGCACAAACATACATAGATACATGCAAGTCCAACTGAGAAACTAATTTTTTTAAGTCGGTAAATGTAACAAAATGCAAAACAAAAGAAATTCTATTAAATATGTAGTCAGAATATCGGTGCTTACGAACCTACTTAAACTTTATTTTAATGCCCAATATACGATAGCTTTCCTTTATACAAAATCTTCGATTTTGGAGGAAAAATTATAAGAATAACATTTCGTGAAACTCGGAGATGCGAAGGAAAAATCGGTTGACTTTGCATAATCGCACCCTGAAGTGATATTATTGCGAAACCACTTTCTTGCTCGCTTTTACTATATTTTTGTTGCTCCCATCGGTAAATAATGTTCATACGATATTTTATGACGATAAGTGCTAATATAAATATGTGTAAAAAATAATAAATATAAAGTGTTGTCTTGATTTTATTTCAACTTTAAACGTTATGATAAAATATAATTATACATTTTATGACACCCTTATATTACGATATACAGGAGAAAATTACATAGATCGAACTGCAGGAATTACCCCAATTACTCCCCTTCCCAATCCCCAATTAGCCAACAACCCTTAAATTCGTAACCCCTATAAGACCGGTAACGCACTCGTAACGCCTCTGTTGGTTCAGGTGTCCATGAGCAGCAGCGACTGCTTACCATCGGATGATCCGTCAGCTCGTTTACCGGCTTATACCATAAAAGACGATCACCTGATGGTAATGGTCACCCGCAACACCAAAGGAGTCGCAGGTACGTTACCGGCTAAAGTTATCGTTAAGGAGTACGCTCTATGTTGAAGGTCGTTCGTTATACAAAACAAGAAACATTTCAAGAACTAATTCACGATTAATTTCTAATTACTACACAATTGTAGCTCAAAACAAACAAGGTTACATGTTGAATGCCCCAAATACTAAATTTCGATAAGATTACTAACTAAGTTACAATTCTTGAAAGAACTTTAATACGATTGCTTACACGAAATAATGTGGGCTATCTGTGGCGCCATCTATGGTGGTTACAATCTTATTGTTATTGTTTTAATAGTGACTTAAGTAATAGAAGCAATTGTAATATTAAGTTTTTTTTTTTCCGCGTTCTTATAGTAAACACGTAGAGTCATACAATACTGGAGCTGCAGACTGCCTAGCTGGTTACCGGGGCTCCGGCTTCAAAAAGCAGGATTAGCAGCGCGGAGGTTTTTAGTCAGTAAGAGTCTACCACCCTCTCATAGAATAAAGTCATAGAAGTCATACAGAAAAAGTTTCTTCAATTTTCAAAATAGATTAATATTTAATTGTAATATATTATACTAAAAATAAAACGGCTATCAAATATAACTATTGTTAATGGTTCCAGACGATGCACAAATAAAATATAAATAACCTAATAAAAAATAACATTATAATATTAACAACGGAAGTCCTAAAATGTTATTTACATCATTTTAATATAACATTTTAATTTTATTATTTAATATTTAATTTACATAAGTCGTACACGAAATATAAACATGCTACAATACTAACTTCTGCCTACTGCTTCGCCTGAGTTGTCGAGATAAACAGTAACTTTATACAGATTGTAATACCCATATACATCAAGATACACTGCAGAATACAGGTTGAATAGAATCTTTAAACAAAGATTTAGCTCAAAATACGTTTAAAAAATTTGGTACCAAATACTTGGTGTCGCATGATTCTTGATTTTAAATCATACAAACTTATCATAACACTACAGGGGTCACTCACTAATATTACGAAACATTTCTTCTGTAAATCTGATCGCCTAGTACCAGTATCTACCTAATTTTGATGTTCGGTTTCTGAAATATTATAAAATATGTTATACTAAAAATGAAACGGCTATCAAATATAACTATTGTTAATGGTTGCACAAATAAAATAATAAAATATAAATAACCTAATAAAAAATAACATTATAATAATATTAACAACGGAAGTCCTAAACTAAAATGTTATTTTCATCATTATAATATAACATTTTAATTTTATTATTTAATATTTAATTTACATAAGTCGTACACAAAATATAAACATGCTACAATACTAACCTGTGCCAGTTGCTTCGCCTGAGTTTTCGAGATAAAGAGTAACTTTATATTCATTCAAATCGGTTCAACAATTTTTACGTAAACGAGCAATAAACATTCATACATTGTAATATTTATAATTTTAGTAGGATTGATATAATAATAAATTTAAGTATAGATTGATAATTCGAGATAAACAACTCCTAAACAGGTTTAAATACTAAAATAGATTTTAAATTGAATTTCCTTGTTTACGTCTAGCGCTGCTAAAGTTTCGTCTGATTGCTAAGTCTTGTATCAATTTAGATCCAATACTTATCCCAGAGTTCTTACAGATCCTAATTTCCTAATAATTTTGCTACATGTGAATAACGAACCTATACATGCGTATGTGAAATGGTATATTTTTAAACGCACCTACGATGCAGGAGAAAATCCTAGTGTGGGGCAACGTTTTTCAAAAAAGATAAAGATACATATTTTCTCATAGTAAAAGCTTTGCTTTTACAAACAGTCAGTTATACATACATACTTATACATGCCGCGTATATAAACACTACTATATTTATTATGCAATATTATTATATATTTTATACAAAGTCCTTTTATATCTAAATATAGAAGGTCCTTATGTCAAGTTTAGTGCAATTTATTTACACATGTATAATAATGTTCAGCGTCTAGTTTTTCGGTGAAAACTTCAGTAACACCTAAAAGTAAACCTCTTTAAAACTCTCCGTACTGAATCAATCTTTATTATCGTACCTGCATACCAATACCTAACTTGGGAACTTGAAACAATCCATCACATATCTTCCTTGAGAGGGAAACAGTGCTAATATTATAAGGTTGGTAATATTCACGTCTCCTAGTAATATTCAGTCCCCGTCGTGGTCCGCAGCAACCGGACTCATCCCACGTCCCTAGACAATACTGCTGCTCTTACATTCACTTCAATTTCGAAGCGGCTGTAAACCACTTTATTTTTTAAACAACTCCCAACGCCCGTGTTATGACAACGAACACAAATGGAAGTTCAATATTGAATTAACTTCTAAGAAATTATATTGTATAAAAGTTTTTAGAACTCCCTCGATAATCCACACCTTTTATTTTATTCTTCGAAAGAAAAGTAACTTATCTTTTATTACTTAACTTATATTTTATTTCATATCTCAATTGTTCGCCGCTTCAAGTTTATGAATGTTACTAAATTCTGGTGTTTGTCATACGTCACATTTGGTTTAATTTATGCAAATCTCGGCTCCTTGATGTCAATACGGATTTCCTGAATGTTCAATACTCGGGAATGTATAATTAATTACATAACCATTGAATAAGACAGCGGTATCTTCATTGTTATAAAATTACCTTCCGTGAATGTGTAATTTCATTGAATATAAAAAAGGCTCTCTCTGTTCATTCGCTCGGCATTTTTCAACTACCACATACAATGTAAGTTTGTACCTAAGTATAGTCTCACCTAACCAACATTTGGCAACGATCCAATTTCAGAGTTTTAACGTTTTCCAAATGATATTCTTTAACTGCATTTCTCGTTTTGCATAAGTAAGGGTCTTCTGGGAATATAATGAATGAAACTTATCGTTTTGCTAAAGTCAGGAGTTTCTAAGGTAGCAACATTGTGCTGGTTTTAATTTAGCTAAAGTAGTGTTGCAGAAACTTTAATCTAGGAACAAAGCGGAGTTTTTATTACTACGCCTGCACTACTTTTCAATTCCATCGCTACACTGTCCGATCAACAACCAATCTCTATTTGTGTATAAAATTTTTAGGGATGTACATTTATAAATTTCATAAGTTTGACGCTTTTACGAGTATTTCAATGTTTACTGCATCCATTGTTTTCTGTATGCATTGTGTTTATTTCATTATCGTTACTGGTGTAATAATCTATGTGTTTTGGATTAATCTAATTTGCTGCCCAATAAATGGATCCTAAACAACTGAACACCCAAAATGAAATCACAGTGGAAAAGTTTCTGACTTTATTCCAATTCTTATTAAATTACTCAAGCACTCACGAACCGCCCGTCCTTGTTAACGCAATAGAATGAAATGCCCGATTGTAAGCCGATTATCAACTAGCAGATCTCACAAGAATCAGGTTCGCAACACAAAAACTGATCAAATGATGATGATGTTTAATTGTTAATAATGGTACATGATACGACAGTTAGCAAGCAACCTACACCGTTGGAAACAATAAGAGAAAAGCTATTCGTCACAAAAGAATCACAATTATACAAGTATTTGACATTATTTATTTCGTCGTTACATTTTTGGTAGCGTAGCTCTAAAACTATGTGACGATGTTAGTAATGGCGATGACCCGGCTCGGTGTTGTTCAGCAGAGGTGCATGTCGGTGAAAGTCTTCTTGTCCTTGTAGATGGGGCCCCAAGCTCCGTAGTCCTTCTTCTGCTCAGGCTTCTTGGGTGCCTGGTACTTAGGTGCCTGGTACACGGGTTTCCTGGAATCAATCAAGAGATCATGTTAGAACTTCATCATGTAACACATCGTTTGTTTTTGTTGTAGTTTGTTTTAATACGGGGTAAGGACTTTATCAAATATTACTAGATACTCATAATGGAGATAATTGATTACGAACTTCATCGGGTTTCTAATAATGATTAGAAATGGATACTTACTGCAGAGGAGCAGAAACGTCGAACGACTTGCAGGCGTAGTTAGCCTTGCTGGCGGTTTTACATTCGTCTCCGCGGGCCATGGTTCTTAGCATCTATCTCTTTCACGCTCGTTTAGCTGATGCCGGTGGAAGGGAGATGACGATGAGATGATGGGGGTGGGTGGTAGCAGGGAAACTACGGTACGTGCTGGATGTGGGTGAGGACCGCGTGTTCCAGGCGGTTGCCGGTGTTTGCACGACGACTGCCTTTTCTGGTGGTCAGGTTTTTGGCGAGTCTGGAATTTAAAAAGATTGATGGTTACTTCATGTTCATTGATACACACATAGTCTTTATTTCTATTGTTAATGCTAACTTTGTCATAGCTTGTTCATAATTTCTTGCTCCAACAATATTAATATTACAAATTACACAAGATTTTGCGTAATTTAAAGTTTTCTCGTTTATTTAAGCTCCCAACTTATTGCGAAAGTTCCGTCAATTTACAATTCTGATAAGTTTGTCACCTTCTAAAACATTTAAGTAACACTAAAAAGTAAAAAGTTTAGTCATCGTCGCGAAATAAAAAGCAATTCAGCGAAAGATAATTGGGCGTAACAATTTATTTTGTGGAGAACTTTGGAACTGTCCGATGCAAGAAGTTTGCGCTGGAAAGTTTTACAAAAGGAACTCTAGAAATATGTATTTATGACTCAAATTTTACTAAATTCGAGTCGTATGCTAAAAGCCAGCCACCGGCCAAGTTGGGTAGCGGTTGTAATAAGAGCAAAAAATAAAGGACGAAACCGCCATTATCTAAGGTTATACAATTTTATGTTCTCATTCTGATAAAACAAATATATTAGAAGTCAATTTTGCAACATTAAAATCAAAAAAAAACTAACACAAACTCTGAAAAGATAACAATATCAAAGATATTAAAAAAGAGAACTAGAGAACTGCAAATCAGAACTTATTGTCATACTTATTTGAAGAGCCAAGAATATCAGTGCTTACATATTTATAAGAATGGAAATCATATTCTAGGGTTCATTTGTAACTTAGAATTCATTAATGCTGTGACGTTTGCCTCGTGGATTATCTCAGTGTTCAAGGACAAATAGATTTGTTCGTGTCTATTACTATGCGTGTGTAACTACACTTGCATTTCAAACCTGCATAAAACTTTGCATAAACAATTTTATTGCTTTTCATAACATTCCTACACCAGATTGACTGGGTGATGCAACATTCGCCATTTTTGTATCATCTTTGGCTTCATTTTCATATTGTTTACTCGATTTCTGTATAACATTAACGAGTTCGGTTTGTTAATATGTTTCTTTGTCGCCGATGTTTGATCCAAAAGAAATTACTACGACTTCAATATTTGTAAGGTCTGCCGCTTTATTTGTTCTTCCAACTAGTTTACGATTTTGTTGCTTTTCTTGTTATGGTAATAAGCTGGGCTTTATTTATTGTAATCATTATTTTTTTCATTAAAACAAGGCTATAAAATTAATTAATTGCAAAAAAACACAGCATCATAAAGAGTAATGTGCGTATTTAAGATCTCTACTGATAAGTTATCTTTATCTTCAACTGTTGAACAAAAGAACCAATCAATTGCCATCCCAAAAAAAGTATTCCAAAAAACTCTCAGGTAGGTAGCTTTCTCAAAATTGGAGTCAAAATTCCCATTTCACAAGCAACCGAGACCATTTGGAGAATTCCGATAACAGACAGTAAAATGTAAAAACGAGTTCAATAATGTCATTCCTAAATCCGTAACACTTGGGACCTTCGTTAGGAGCACCGAGCTATCATTCGGCGGCCGCATGATAGCCGAGCTCGTAGTAAACATACAACCGGTCTGACCACTTCTTCGAGCCAACTCCGTATCAAGAATATATGTAATACTGTAGAAAGCAGACTTGGCTTTGTGTTTGGATTATTCACACAGTTCCACTGTTCCTAGATCTCTTTAAGGAATATCATATTCCGACGTGGATTTTACTATCACTCGTAAAACTGTGGCTGCGGCTTTTATGACTAACTTTGATGGATAAAGGATTTCTGTAGGCATGTGTTCTAGCTTAGTAGCATCCGCATTTACGATATTATTTTCACAAAATGCCGTGTGTTACGGTGTAATGTATTCAAAATAGCAGATTTCTCTACAGCAATTAAGTAATTTCGTCTGAGTTCGCCATTTCTTGACTGTCATCAACAAAATGATGTCATCAAGAATGTCTCATAAGTGCATCGCTGTGACAAACTGCAGCGAAGAAGTCTTTTGAAATGATGGAGCGAGTAAAAATATAGGGCGTGCATAGCCCTTTGAAGAGCTTTCTCATCTTGTCCCACACTCTGTTACATATAGTCTCATAGACTGTTTGCGTGGCTTTTCTTCGCTCAGAGAATTGACCAATTATGTAAATAGAATTTCATAAAGCGGAAAGCGGATCGCTGTCTCGTAAATTACAGAGTTGTTTATTTGTATGCTAAATTTTGTGGCAAAGGATTGCCGTTTGGTATTAACATAAACATTGTCTGATTACTACATATTATGTTGCAATTTTCTAGTATTTTTTACATAAGAACAAAGTTAATGAAGTCGCAGCTGTTCTCGATACATTACAGGTTAGTAATTGACAATAATCGTAAACAAAGCAACGTGGTCCTAAGATACAACCCAGAGGAACACCAGTTTTATTGATTTACAAATGCAGTTAATAATAGATTTAGATTTAAAATATATTTTGTTAATAAACTTTACCCTTCAGCTATACCATATATATTATATCTAATACTGCACATATAGTTACTGCACCGATGTACTCAATGCACTCCATGCACCTAAACCAGTTCTTAAGGGACAAACCAGTTTGATTTTATATTAGTCCCAGAGCTGCAAGTGTATCGACTTATATTAAGTAATCATTATACTTTAAGAATTTCTCACTTTATATAACTTAGAGATATCTAATTTTTGAAACAAAATCGTAACATAGTTACATCACGTTCTTTAAATTTACCATTTTAGAGTTTTCTTCTATATTGGCAATTGCCGATGACGACAATCCAAATGTAGGTTTCCTTGAGATTATGTTCAATTAAATTGCAAATCATCAATTTATACTAATGAGAGAGAACGAGTCTGGACAATATTGTAAACAACTAACTTTAGATTCTATAGTTTATATATTCTATGCTTTAAAAAAATACCAGTTGTAATCCTTGATATTCCTTGTTTTGGTGACATTTGCTTATTAATTACTGTTTAAAATA
The DNA here is from genome assembly GCF_023101765.2 of Spodoptera frugiperda. Classification (NCBI taxonomy): domain Eukaryota; kingdom Metazoa; phylum Arthropoda; class Insecta; order Lepidoptera; family Noctuidae; genus Spodoptera; species Spodoptera frugiperda. Next base: position 11,564,277 of record NC_064242.1, on the reverse strand, counting down.
TTGGCACAAAAAGTACCTACGAACTGTTTATATAATTGTTGATTGAGAACAATAAAGGGTATAAAAAAGTAAACACTGAACTAACTGAAAGTTGTCAAATAAAGAAATTTGACAGGTTCTATTCATGAAACACAGAAAACAAAATTTTGGTGAGTCATGTTTGGGGAGGAAGCCACAGATCTTATTAACATACTAAACCAAAATTACAACTAAGGACATGAATAAAATACTCCTTTCTCTATAAAATAACTCGCTTAATATTAAAAAACATATATAACACAAAACTAAGCTTTAAAAAATGCATACAACAGTATTTCTGAAACTGGTTCCACTAACTTTAAACTTTCTAGTTTAAACATTCCGTTTGTTTTACTGTTAGAATTATTCTGAATCTAAAGTATTTTTTTTACAATAAAATACAACTATTCGCTTATCGTTAACTATTTACATCACGTTATCTATATAGTTTTAAATGGAGATAACAACTTTAAAAATTTGGCTCCAAACACTAAAAAGTGGTTAGCAAACGTTATTTTCGAATATTTTTTCTGTCACAATGGCTTTACGCTTAATGTTAATATAGATAAATAAATAAATGTATAAAGTTTCCTTATTCAATCTAAGTTTAGTAAAGCTGTAATTACACCCTTAACAAACTTCAGTTACGTTATCAATCTAGTTAATCTAAAACAATTAAACTAAGTTACTAACCTGGGTAGAAATTTGTCGGTTATCGCGAACTTTCTCTTCGTTTTTGTCATTGACACCTAATAATTTTTATAATAATTTAAAAATAAACTCCGGAAAATCAATTTTGCGGCCGATCGTAGACGGGACGAAAACTAAACTGATACAATGTTCGGGGAACAAGTATTTATGTATGAGCTCCTCGACACCGGTTTCCGAGATCACGTCATTGGCGGACCCGCACGATGTATCTATACGTGATCACCTATTTAATCTATATTATGGCTACTCCTTCGGTATTTTCCATTAGAAACTGCTTTTAACTAGTTTTTTTTATCATAGAACTGTCATCCTTGCGATTGTCAGTAAAGTTTAGGTTATGTGTCAACGACCGCGTCGCGTGTGTTTTGAATTGCGACGAAAGTTTGCGAGCCAAAGAAACCCAAACAAGTACCTACTGCTTGTGCTTTAGATCCATTTTCTTAATGCGTCTCACCTGCTAGTGAGCACGTTTTCATTCCGGTACGATTTTTTTATTAATATCTTTGTCTTATTCAAAATCGGGTTCTGTTAAAGGAACAACGCATAAACAAAAGCATCTCTGTCATCTGCTTAAAAGTTTCTTCATACGTTTGGACTTAGTAGATCCCCGAATTGTAAAAACTGAACAAGATTAGTCACTGTCACACTTACCAACCTTCAAACTAAGAATTAAATTTCCCGGAAACATTTTCTAGCTACAGATAAAAACATGATTTATTTTTAAAATAACTTTTTAAAATGCATAATTGCTAAATATTCATTAGCGCATATTAAGACCTCATCAGCCAGGCGACGTTCATTCGAGCACGTAGCACTTCTGACAAATTGCCCACGCTTGGCGAATAACTCCATATTAATTCAGTTACAGTTAAATATGACATTAAATTATTAATTTACCGTGATAATGTTTAATTTGCCATTAAAGAATACGTGAAACTAAGTATTACTCGTATAATTTTTTCCGTTGCATAATTAAGTAAAATGGTTTTTGCCTTACACTATTCAAATCATCTTTAAACTAGAGATTGTGGAGTAGGTCATTCATCCTTACATGCGTATCTATTTATAGGTGAGGTTATAAAATATTATGTTGTATGTCGTGGCGGCTTTAAATCAATTTGATTTGGCCCAGAGGTTTAAGTCGCCCGCTTCTCCTGCATGTGGGTGCGTATTGAAAACCTACTAACGGCAAGTACCAATGTGACATTTTCCAAGTTACATGTGCTTTCTAAAATTATTGAGTTACCCTGAGTTTATAATTTCTAATTATAAATAGCCAACCCGCAGTGAGTAAGCGTGGTGATTAATGCTCAAACCTTCTCTGTTTAAGAAAAGGGCTTTGGTCACTTACAGGCTGTTGATGTATGTTATATTTATACTTAACTTAAGTAAACTAGTAACTTAAGTATACAAGTATAGGTAGAGTACTTAATTTAGCTAAGTCTATCCTACCTAAAGGTGTTAAATGCGGCAATTTTTAAGTCATCTATTGTGTTAAGACATCTAAGTGCATCTACTTAGTATTTAATTTGTTTGTCGGTTGCACCAATTTGCCATTCAATATTTGACGTAAGTATTGTCATTAATTAATTAATTGTTTTTAACACTTAACTTACGGATATTATGACTTTGCCCCAGAAAAGATACTGACAGATCGACTTCCTTTCGCAATTAATTCAACGTTTATTACTACAACGTAATTGGCAATCATTACAATGTAAGTAAGTGATTAAACATGTATGATTATTATTTTCCTTTTTTATTGAGAACCGGTATTATCTGCAATTTGACGCATTTTAAGTAAATTGTCGTTTTTAATGCAAAGGTAATTAAATTTGCTCTAGCATAAATGAAGAAAAACAAATTAATCTTGCATGAAATGGTCGATTAAAGTATTACTGACTCATTTTACTTAAACCTTGACATTGTACTTATCCAATTTTACAATATACGGGTTATCCAAGCTTCAACCTATAAGCAGAGGACTGATGACTGACCAAAACATTAGCGTTCAATGTCTTTTACTCTAGCTTGGTTGTCCATCAGGAAAATATTAGATTAATACATTACCTATTTCTTATTTTCTTTAAAATTCTTGGAAATTGCTTTAGTATTCCTCTACTCTTCCTTAGAACCTGCAAACTAAAGTATAAGTAAGTACTTATAGAAAGTTGAAGTTAAGGTAGTAACTTCGACTCTGCGTTATCTATCTGTCATTTAATCAGTTGAATCATCAGCAATGTTTTTGTATTACCTATTTCTATTGTATTGTATTATTTATTTATGCATAATTGCATTGCTATTGATTATCATTCTTACTCACGACCACGTGGAAGGTAAGCAGGAAATACATATTACAATACTTACGTTGATTATTCACGATAGATTTGATTACGTAACAATTCTTGTTGCTAACGCACATTTTCAATAAATACTATATAGCTAGCAACATTAACTACTAAAGACAACATTAACAACTATTTTTTGAGTGGTGAAAATTATCTAATGGCTTCCCCTTCTTAGGTGAGGTGAGAAGGAGTGTCATCCTCTTACTGACTAAAAACCACCCCGTTCCTACTCCTGCTTTTCGAGCCGAAGCCCCGGTAACCCGCTAGGTAGTCCACAGCCGTAAGGTAGTCCGCAGCAGCAGTTACTTTGACTTGTCAAGGCAATTTGGTTCACCTTCTACACATAGACTTGCTAGCTGCTAACTGATCATCATCATCACTAACTGGTAGACGTCCACTGCGGAACAAAAATCTCACAGCCCTTTACGCCGAACAAAATCTCACCACTTGCATCCAATAGTTCTTCGCAACTCTGATGTTACTAACCAATTTTTCAGAAATATGTGCCAACTACTTCGTACAAAACAGGTTCGGTTCAAAAAATGGAATATTTTCACAAAAATTGTTGATGAGAAACATACAAAGCGTCGGTTGAAGCGTCACTCGACTCGACTTGCGAATCACAAAGGGCACGATTTCCGGCCATTCTTGTTTTACCAACCTTTGAAGCAAACATACTTATGACGTGAGAAATCTTAATACTGTTCCGTGTTATAATTATGAATACTTGAACTTTATTTCATTATCAAATTCAACATTTCTAGGTCCTGAAGTACACAAACACCAGGTGCTGCGGACAACGTAAAAGGTTACCGGGGCTCCTGCTCAAAGCAGGAGAAGGAACAGGGGGCTTGTAGTCAGTATGAGTCTGACACTCACCCAAGGTGGGAGAAGTCATCAGATGATTTCCCCCTTAAAAAAAAAAAGTACACACACATACATAGACAGGTACCTAAGCACTAAGCTTCACAGATTGCAAATGAAGAGTCCAGTTAAGGCAGGAAATTATTTATATTTATACATAATGTATTAGGTGATAATATCTATAACTATACGACTATTCATCCATAATCAATGTATGAATAAAATAAGATATACTTAGTACTACTCGTATTTGTATGAACACTTTACCTTTCGTATGGTCCCTATTTGTGCAATTATTTTTCTCATTTAAGTAATATATTTTAAAAACTGAAAACTCAGTCATAAAACGTACCTTCTGCACATTACATACAATCCAAATTATATAAAAAACATTTTTTTTTGTTCTAAAATATATTATTTTACGCCACTACGGCTACGGCCGGCTGGGGTATACGAGTATGGTCACGTTTCGTGTACGGTGTCACGTCGAACATTTTGTAAACAAGTATTTGCATACCCGTATTACTTGTACACCAAACAACTGGACCGGTCATAGGTACTTTTCAAAAGCTTAATACGTAAAACGTCTCATTTACCTAGAAAATAAATTTGACATTAAAAAAGGTTGAATAACAAACCAGACGTCAGAAATTCTCAATAAACCTGTATCCTGAGTATCCTACAATGTTTGTCCCTCAATTCGTCAACTGGTGATTACCAAATTAAGTTGCTTTTCCACCAGATATGTGCTATGTAGCTACGAAGATGTAATAGCTAAGCTGTGAAACTATGTGACCGTTTCCACTGATACTAAGCTATGTGATAAAGATGCGCAGCTGGAGTATGCGATGTATCGATAGTAGGGAAGCTATCCATAGCACGAACCGCACCAGTGCTAAACTATATGTACCAATGAATATGATTGTTGGAAACCAAACGCATCCACAGCAACGTAGCATAGCACATCTCTGGTAGAAAAGCACTCTTATTCTTTAGTCTCCTGAGTTATATACTTAGACTTACTGACTTGCTGCCCAATCTCTCTAGGATTAATAGGGCCGATCTATTTTATCTAAGTATCATATCCAAGGGATAGACGAACTGCCTTCACCAGTTTTAATCCAACGGCTCTACTGCTACCGTGTATTTAGGAGTCGATAAGTCTTTCAGTTGATTCAACATCTTAGTGGTAAACATAATATACGCGAGCTTTGCAGAAATAGGTTCCCTAATGGTCAGAGTTCAAAAATGTGGTTTGTAATATAGTTTTTTTGCAATACGAACTTCTTTAAAGTTAATAATATTCTTACATAACATTCAATATTGCATTCACCAAGACGCTAAAAGCTAGACAAAAACAAAACGTACAAACAAAATTATTATCGCATCGAAATGAATAACAATAAAATAACGAATTACGATATCTTGTTTTAATGCCTTTTTTGTTTTGATTCTTAAATTCAAATGGATCAAATATTAATTAACTACATTCATTCAATTACTTATTGTTTGTTGAATATATATTATAAAATATACTTGTTTTTTTAACTTTCGTAGGAAAAATACCATATGAACGCTTCAGTACTCGATAAACTAGTTTCGGACCAAAACAGACAGAGCCTTAACTTGTCGCTTTTATTCTGAACCATTTATTGGATGGCGTCCAAACATCCAATCACACGTGGATGTTGGACGTTGAACTTTTATTGGATGACTCACTCGGGTTTTATACCACATGGTACCAGATTTTAAAAATGTAAATTAATGTCTGAACGATGTGAACTAAAAAAGCTAAGTGCGAGTTGCATTTGTACCTACTTAAGGAATTGTACAATCACACCCATCTAAGTAAAATATATGGTACCTACTTCAAGAAGGGAGTACATACGTTTCTTAAGGGTCGACAAATTGTGTGTAATGCCCCAAGTGTTGCAAGCGTGCGTAGGCCACGGTAACCACTTGCCACCAGATGGGCCGTGTAATGTGCATTCTTGCCACCGTCGTGGTTTAAAAAAATATTTGACCTACCTTTGTGTTTTCATTTAAAAAACCGCCTTTGCTTCTCATTGCAGTCATTTAACAAGCAAGAAGAGAAAAATTGTTGAAGATCATTATAGTTCGAGGTTATAGATATTTATATATAAGTAGTTTCAGTCTAGTTTGAAAACCTGCAGAACGGAAAATACTTATAAACATGTGGAGTTGTAGATTTAATTCAACGTCACGTCGCCTTTTATCCCTGACGGGTAGGCAGAGGAGCACATTGCGGTACGTAATGCCGCTATACAATGTACATTTTTCACCATTTGTGTTATAAGTCCCATATAATAGGGGGTGAGCCTATTGCTATATACCAGACACAATTCCAGACTCCGTGCTACCACGAGTTGTAGATAAATGTCTCAAAACAAAAAAAATACCAAAGTTCGCTACCAAAGACATAGTCGAATGAATGTACTAGAAGTGACCTTGTCACTATTTTCATCGTAGAAACACCGGCCGGCAACAGTCTGCGATATCCTTATATTATACCAAAGTGATCTGATCTAGCCAATCATGACGCTGGTGCGTGATCCAGTGAACTTTGATGACCCAGAGACGCTGTGGAATGCACAGGTTTCGTTGCTAGGAAAATTTACCCATTCATACCTATCTCGTGATGGTGATCTTTAAATTATATACGTACGACCTAATATTAGAATTTGTGCATTCGATTAAGTAGCTAATTTTGAAATAGGTATATTTGACATTGCAGCTTGCAGGTTGTACATAGGTTAGACATTTGCGTCGTAGTCTTCATCAGCCGGTATAAATCTTCGAGTTCAAAAAAGGAGACTCTTAGTTTGGCCTGTATGTATGTATATTTGTGCGCAATGATCACGCGCTTGGCTTAAGCAATTTTGATGTGGTTTCCAGCATAGAATTTTTCAGACTTAGGAGAAGGTTTTGATATACCTAATTATATACTCGACTTTAAAAATGGAGGCTCGGATGTCTAATTTTAAAGGCGGTTTCCTTTGCAAAAAGAATTGTCTTATGATTAAACTTAGAGGTTGCAGTTAGTGTCACGTAAAATTTAAAGTATACTACAGATATGTTACAAATATGTTTGGTAATCTGTTAGCTATTTATTTTCTAGAGAAAAGTAGACTCTTTCTACGTAATGAATAATATTTTTTGGCTGAAATCTATAACCAGGTTGATTTCGTAATAAGTAATCCAAAGTGTATTATTTTAAAGTATGATAAAACAGTAAAGGCATTATAATTGCATGTAAAACTTTAATAAGATAGTATATGTATATGCACACATTTTGTATATTTCACTAGTATCACACATACACGAGGACGCGCGAGTATTTTTCCGTGCGTTATGTAAATGTTATAGTATCAGGAATAATACATAAATTATTTATTCAACGTAAGGCTTTATCACTATCTGCTCGCTCCGTCGTTTCCGCCTGTTGTATAGAAACTCGAGCAGTAACACCGCTGATGCTGAGAAGAAACCTGCGAAACAAGTAATTACATTAAAATAATCTGCAATTTTCAGGACTTTTTTAAGGGGGGAAAATCGTCCAATGACTTCTCCCACCTTTGGTGAGGCGAGAGGGAGTGTCAGACTCTTACTGACAAAAAATCCCCCTGTGCCTACTTCTACCCGCCGGATCCCCGGTAAACGTCAGTGTGATGGTTGTTGCAACCATGTGTCATGGCCTCGAATCCCACACAAAACGCACAGAACAACTTTTTGTGTGACCCATAAATTGTCCACGTGACAAGAGAAAATTCCAGTGTGGGGTAATTTTTTAAGAAAAATAAAAAGGTAGCAAATAAAAAGTCAAGTACAATAAATCCATTGATATTCATTTTATTTGTAGTTATAAGGAAACCTCTGATTGTCCTTTAAACCAGTTTTAAGTTAACCTACTTAACATACAAGTTCTTAAACATGATTAAACGAAACCATGTGTGTGGGACTTAAGTGTCGAAGAGCCATGCTTCAGCACGAATGGGCCGGCTCAACCGGAGTGATACCACGGCCTCACAGAAAACCGATGTGAATTAATGCTTGCATTGTGTTTCATTGTGTGAGTGAGGTTTCCGAAGGCCTAATTACCAACCTTTCCAATCTTCCCAAACCTCGATTTCCCAACCACCGTTTAATTCCTAACCCCCAAGAGGCCGGAAACGTGTCCACGGGTGGCAGCGATTACTTACCATCAAATGATCCGTCTGTTCATTTATCGGCTTATAGCATAAAAAAACCATTGTAGCTTAAACAGATATTAAAAGTCAAGGAATCAAGAAAGAAAGATATGAGATTTTTGTAAGGACCGTATATTTACAAGAGACAAGCTTTCATAAAGCTAAAGTTGATAACATATTGTTCCTCTTGAATCTTATATCATGTTCTAAACCTTAGTGGTTTTTTGGTTGCTATTTGTTATTTATTGTATTACTGTGTATTTTGTGTAAATAATAAATAAAAAAAAAAAATGTAACCTCAGTGTTCAATAAATAAGAGGCCGGCGGACCGTAAAATTGTGAAAATATCTCGCGTGGAGACCTTAAGTGATCCTTTGGACATAACTTTGTAAAATACCTATAAGTATATCTATTTTATTTTTACTGTGTATATCTTGTTTGTTACCGTTGTATATCTCTGATAGATAAAGGTTCATCTAAAACTAACAGACAATAGGCAATTGCATAAAATACAATAAAAACATATTAAAAATGTTCTTGGTATAACTAGGGTAAATATCTATAGGTACCTTACCTATAGATATTTCCTCAATATATGTTCACAAAGACGCCAACACTGACAAATTTACATTGCTGTAATGTATGACGCATAAATTGAATCGCTGCTAAACTTAAGTCATTTAAGCGATTAAGCATATATTTAAATGAGCTACTTATTTAAGTAGGTATACATCTATCTACGTAATTGATTGTACCAGTAAACGTAGGTATATGCATATAGTATACTATACTCTATAGAGTACACTACATGTAATCCTTGATTAAACAATAACATTACAATATACATAAATTAGTAGCGACGCATTCTCACATTAGTTCAGCTTCTGGTTAGAATTTAGATAATTCTATGCATAGACTGTCGTCTATGTGTTCCATAAGATACATTTAACTGACGCTCATTTACGTCGACAGGTATCAGCCCTATCTATTACCTAATAAACTGTCGTACTTAGAAACATTTAATAATTACTTAAACTATTCTTTAGTAACTGCCTTAGCAATTGTTTCGGATCAAAATCGTTACCGTATTGGTGAAGTAACCTTTAAATGACTCTGAGTACAGCGGATACAGACTTAATTTATTGTCAGTCTATTTATTCAAAATAATATCATAGGCAGGTATTGGATTGCATTTTGCCACCGGCTTCGCCCGCCGAAAGAGTTACAAACAGGTACATTCTGACAAACTCGCGTAATTACAATATTCTCAGAATTAAAAATATATAGATAAACTTTGTTATTACGTTTAGTCAAAACAAAAGTTGAAGGGCAAAAAGTAGGATAAGTGTAGTGTTGAATTGATTAATGAAATCGATATTGACGTAAGCAAGATCTAGTTTAGCAATAGCTAAATTTGTATGACGTCACCTTATGTCATTCGCTGGCCGCGTGTTCAAGCCGTGAGATTTGTTACCAAAGGTCAGGAATCCATTAATATTCATAAAATAAACAAATAAATAAACTATACCAAGAGAAAGGCTGTTTAATAGTTTCGGCTAGAAGATTGCGTAAATGGATATTAACATTCGTAGGTTGTTATCTTTCCGGAGCTCTGGACTACCTAGCGGGTTTACCAGGGTTTCGGCTTGAAAAGGATTAGTAGGAACGTGGTGGTTTTAGTCAGTAAGAGTCTGACACTCGCTCTCGCCTCGCCCAAGGCGGGAGAAGTAATTAGTTGATTCCTCCTCAAAAAAAAAGTTGTTATCTTTATATTTCATGTGCCCTGTGTCATTGCTTGCGATTTGTCGTTGTCTATAAAATTAGGAGTATCTAACCTATTTAATAAGAATTTATACCTGATCGAAATGTATTAGTTATACAGAATTTGCATTGAACTATTAGAGAACAATGAGCGATATATTGCAGTATACCTAATAAAGAAAGGAAATGTACAGGGGACAGAAAGCTAAAAGAAAGTACATCCATATGCATTTCACTGATCACAAAGGCCTCCTTATGATTCGTCTAGCGTTGAGGGTATCCTCTAGTGGTGAGATTCGCCAACTAATTTGCTCCATTTTCCAGAAAAAAGACTCGGGAGTCTTATTAAGAATAGAAAGATTTTTGTTTCATAATTACCCATGAACAGCACGAAGAACGATCCCTGCATGTCATTGAGGTTCACAGTGTGGTTGTTCACCTCCTGCATCATGGAGGAAGACTTCCAGCAGCGATCCTTCTTCGGCAGGTAGGCTTCCAACCAACGGGTGATCAAACCCGCTTTGTGCATGCGATCTAGCCTAAATAAAAAACGAAAAAGAAAATAAAGACGAGAGATTAAAGTTGAGATGTCCTCTAATAGAACTTTATTCTACAAGAGGCCACAACAGAACACTTTATCTGCCCCCTACACGACATGGTACTGTTTTTTTTAACGAAGCCCCTGCCTGTATTTTCTCCTGTGTCGTGGTCGTGGGTGTGTTTACGAACATACAATTTCTCATGCACATAACACCCAGACCCGAACCAACAATTTGTGGATTACACATAGAGTTGAGGATGAGACGGTGTAAAGCTAGAGGAAATATGAACAAATAAAATACAGATGGTAACTAGAACTACTGAAGTAATTTAAATAAGATACAAATCCCTCACTTCCTACTAGTTTATTCTCTGAAAGTTATAAGAAATACGGTTGTATAACAAATCTCAATGATATTTAATCACAACACTTGAATGTTAATACGAAACAAAACGAGTGTAACAATAATATCTCCCACACGTCTCGCGTCACTTACTCTTTGTTGATGACGGGGAGGTAGGGGCTGCCTGCAGGCACTATCATTGCGACTTTCTCATCCAGAAACTCCTCGGCGCCTGCGAATTGTTACTATTGTTATACATCGCATTTCATGTTCACTTGAAGCATGATTAAAATAAATGTATATGGCTTTGTGCTTGTAAGAAATAAATATGACAGTGTATAGTAGTCTAGTATAGAGATTTTTCGAAAATGGAAATCGAAGCTACGCTTTGGAACGACCTTCAGACTGACAGACTATTTTTTTATTCTTTATTTATTTGTTGACATTTAAAAAGTACCTATTTATGGTTTAATTGGGTTAAATGATTTGACTTTGACTTTGACTTTGAATCGTTATTTCGTCTTTGTCCACTAGTTTAGTCTACATTAGTCCACGCTACGCCATTGATCAGGAGCAAAACACAACATTTTTCCAGATCTTCGTCTACTTTTATTATAAAACCCAATAAGACTTCTCTTTTAGTTCGAATATTGAACCTGATATCTGCTATCATTTACACAAACCATTGGATCAACAAGCCAACCATTACGAATACATAGTTTAGGTACCCACTAAGAGCAAAGTCGCAGTTATCAGCTTCGAGCCGGTCTGCCCTCATCATGTAGCTGAGCCGCAGCTTCCAGTCAATGATCACGTGGCGGTGGAACCGTACCCGCTGCAGCAGTGACGATCCTGAGATCAAGACAGTTGGTGATTAACACATTGAACGCTGTAGTGGCCACCGGTGACCGACGTTAGCGGAGGATTTGCCTTCAACAGTTTTCTATTGGCAGTCAAAGACTTAAGTAAAGTAGCAAGAGCAATGTCCTTACTGAATTTATTATCTTACTAATATTATAAATACGAATGTTTGTATGCATATTGTTATTCAATCACGTCAAAATGGCTGAAGGGATCGAAATGAAATTTGGAAAAGGGGTGGATTATGGTCTGGAATAACACATTGGATATATTTTATCCCATAGAACCACCGCGGGCCAATGATAGAAGCTAGTGTAAAAATAAAAATCGTGCTTTTCATAATTTTTTCAAGAAAGTCATGAAACTATGACTGTGTGCTGTTAAGAAATATTTAAATGTTACTTCTTACCCGATGGCATCGTTCCCGACTTGCCAACTGTAGGTGAAACTAATTCTGCGCCTTTCAACAACGCTATGTACTTTGGCTCATCTGAATTCTATAAAAACAAAACGAAATTAAGTAAATACTTATTCAATTACCCGAGAAAACAAAGTGACGAAGAAAAATGAACCGTATCCGTAATAGACCAGCGTTGGATTTCATATGCAATATTAGGTAATAATCCAAATCATTTCTTTTTCTTTTCGAATCAAATTAACGGCGAGACAAGTTGCACCACGCGTTAGTCATGTGATGAAAGCATGATAGGAGTTCGAAAACTCATTGACACCATAGTTATTCGCGACTGCGCACCGATCACGCCGGGGCATCGTGGTCGGGAACTGGCTTTGACCTTACTTGAACCGAAGATCAAAACTTTTATACCTCTTTAGGTAGAAAACTTTTATCCTTAATGCTTTTAAAATGTATATTTTTAAATTTAAACGTGCAGTCCAATTTTTTTTTCAAAAATAGCATGATACACGTTTTTCGAAAACGTGTTTCGTCGCCATGTTTACGTTAGTATTACAAACTTTGATATTGAAATACTTTCTTTTTAATTTTTTTTTATACTTGTACATAAAATTGTTCTATTTCAAGACTATGCATTTGACAGAGACCGCAGCAGTGCTCCCTGATAACTCTAAGCCTTTAACACCAACAAGTGTAAGTATTTTTGTAGTAATAATTATAGTTGTGGTTCATAGTAGTTTGTAACATAGGTACTCGTATTATAAATGATATTGATTAGACTTAGGACTTGTTTCACAATGTCTGTATAGCCGCTATGTTATGTATCAGATAACTTTGAATCAAGAACATAGTTTGTATGCAATATCATGTAAGTTTATCGGGCACTTATATGAAGGTGTTGAAACAGACGCTAGTTGCAAAAAAAATATATGACAAGGGCACGGACCCAGAGTCACGTGGAAAAACACAAATAAGAAAAGCTCAGCATGAAGATTGGTAAACCCTCTTATAGAAGAGACTCCACTGTTCTGTACTCCAGCTGTGGACTGTGATGAATTATTGATAACGATCCATAATGTCCAATTCCATACCTTTAATTCCATCTCCAAATAGGATCCCTTGTTGATCGACCAAGTGTAAAGGGCTCGGTTAGCTAAAAGATCACTGACAGTCGTGACGGGAACTTCTTGCTTAGGAAACGTGAGGAAAGCCACCAAGTTGCCGGAGTATGTGGTCACTACCACCAGTACCACTAGCCACCATGTTCCTACCACCAGACGGCCACTGTCTGCTCGTGGGAGATACATTCCACCTACAAAAATTTAAACATCTGTCATAGGAGAAGCTATTACGGTGCAGTTTCTTTTGTTTGAAAAGTTGACAATTTGTTATATTTTCATTGCTTTTTTTTAAATGGGGAAAATCATCCAATGGCTCCTCCTGCTCTCTCCTTAGATGAAACGAAAGGGAGTGTCAGACTCTTACGTCAGTAAACCACCCCGTTTCTACTCCTGCTTTTCGAGCCGGAGCTCCAGTAACCCGCTAGGTAGTCCGCCGCTCTGGATTGTTTCTTTGCTAACATACAATGATGCTAACATTAAATAAGTAGTCTGCTGCTTAGCAAAAATAGGGTTTTACATCATCAAACTTTCTTAAACAAACTACATTCATATTATTTTGGTTAAAGTGGGACAATTAGGAAAATAAAAATTAGAAAATCAAATATTTTTCTAAGACAAATAAAACCTCTTCGTCTGACACGATCGTAATTCAGGCACAAACTCTTCAAATACTGATTTGATAGCCATAAAACCTTTAAAAGAAAGTTAGCTTTTTATTTTATTTTTTTAATAGCTTTCACTTAATTTTTTCAAGAAAAATGGCCTGGTATACCTAATCTTTATCAAAAAGGAGGTCTCAGCTCTCTTTTTTATAACTTATAAACGGAAAACATTAAACTTCATTTCTGCTGACCTTTTTTTAATTTTTATATTCATTTGGCCATTTTTTCATAAAAAAATCAACGTCAGCCATTTAGAAAAGAAAAGTAAAACTTAGTGTCTTTTAAATATTTTATGGCAGCTAAATCTTTTTTGGGAAGTTTCGGCCAGTACAAGCAGCTAGTCAAAAAAAGAGAATTTAATGTCTCTAGAAGAAATATTTTTCCGAAACTTGTGAATAGAGTTACTTGGATATAAGAAAATACCACCTTGTTGTAACAAAGCTCCGTAGATATACCAGAGGCAGTTATGTATTGTAGCAAGACCTCCTTGTCGAGTGATTTCCATGGCTTCATAATAAGGGCTCATTCTATGAATGATGTACAGCGTGGGCCCCATTAGTATTACTGCTAAACCGAGACATAGCCAAGTCTAGAAGAAAAAGAAATATATTCTGTCATTTAAAACGTCACGCCTTTTATCCCCGAAGGGGTAGCTAGAGGTGCACATTACGGCACGTAATACCGCTATACAATGTTATAAATCCCATGTAAGAGAAGGTGAGCCTATTATGGCAATAGTACCGTGGGTATAATTCTGGAATTGCACGGAGTCTGGACTCCGTGCTACTAGGGACTGAGAATTTTTGAAAAACCGAAACAAAAACCTGTAATACTTTACCCGGACCGGGAATCGAACCCGAAACCCCCAGTCCGGCAATCGCCCTTGCGACCACTCAATCAAGAGGCAGTTAATTTAAAATAACACATTTTTTTCTTACAATCTTCATAAACTACAAATACTTACATCTGTTGTAAATGGTAGTAAAAACAATAATGCTCTACTCAGCTCCCGAGGGCGAGCGATTAAAAAGGCGTAGGACTGAATACTCACTGGTATGGTGTAGTTTATACCTGGGGGAAGAAAACTACTGTCATGTAGAAGTACTCTGTTAGTTAAAGATGCTATTGTATTCATTAGACTTTAATTTTTTGTCACCTGGCACTGGATCAGCTAAAACAGTGAAGGAGGCGGCAGCTAGCGCCCCCTGGCCTTTCGCTATGGCGGATATCGTCAACTTAGCTTCCATGCTATGCATCATCTGAAACCAGACACAACAACAAATAAAAGAGAGTAAAAAATTCTAACACTACCTCACTTATAAATTTCTAATAAGCAATAGAAATTATTTTCTAAATTATATGTTAATTCTAATACTTGTAAACTTTTAATGAGCAATATTATAATAGTATGGAAATAATACTTACATCAGTGGTCGTATCGTTGGACAACTCTTTTTTCAGAACCGAAGCTAATATTACTTTAATGCTGAAAATAAAATGAAAATGACTTCAATCTTGTATCATCATAATAATTAACAACAGAATTATACGTCATTTTATGAGTGAGGTTACTGAAGGCCCAATTCCCCAACAACCCTTAAATTCCTAACGCCCAAAAGGCCAGCAACACCCTGTACCTAATGCCTCTAATGTTTCGGGTTTCCGTGGGCTGCGGCGATTGCTTACCATCAGATGATCCCACTTTATCGGCTTATACCATAAAAAAGTCAATATTAAAAATCTTACGTAAAGTTTTTGTTGATAGCTAGCTGGTTGACAATATCAAATATAAGTCCACCATATTTTACAATAGCACCGGATTCATTACGCTGCAGTATCGTCCACGGAGGGTTCTGGAAAACGAAGATTAATAACAATAATAAATTAATCTATTTGGTTTAATACTTTCTCTACAATTAAAACCTCTTCTTCTGACATGTTGGTAATACTGGCATAAATTCTTCAAAAAATCATTGGGTGGCCATAAAATATTGAAAAGAAATTATTTTTTTTTCTTTTTTAATGGCTGTCACTGCATTTTTTCATGAAAAATGGCTTGATATAAACTTAATCACAAAAAAGGTCAAAAAAGGTCAACTACTATACTTAAGTTCTCCTTTCTTATCAGTTTCATATCGAAAGTCGAAACCTCCCGGTATCTAATTTTAACCACTATAAATGTTATAATTCAAAGTTATTTATCTGAGTTCTTACATGATAGGTGATGATCGGCAGTTCCTTCCCTCTGAATCCATGATGGATGTGTGGAAACAGAACATCCTCAAATCTTACAGCATCAATGGGGCGCCAGATTCCCACCTGGGCGTAGAAGAAATATTTTCGCGTTAGCATACCAAAAAAAATACCCAGAGATCTCGCATTTTTTTAAAATTTATGGCAAAAAAGCATACGTTTAACAAATCAATCTTATCAATAACTCTGTTGGTTGCATTCATGTTGTTATCATTGACAATGTCGGTAGTCTCCGTAAACCCTCGGTAGGTGGCGCCCCAAGTGTCGGCTGCTAAAGCTCGCCACGTCGAACAGTTGCCACAACGACTCTTTGCTGCTATGTAATTCTGTAAATGAATAGGATACACAGTCAGTTAACTTTTAAGTTCCATTGTTCAAAAAAAGCGGATTAGGGATCCGAAACTATTTCTACACTTAAAAAACGTAACAACATTATTAAACCTACCAAAAGTAATAAAATAATTATTGAATACCAATTCGCTTAATTTTTAAATACCCATTCGGTTTTCCAACACTGAAGACTATGTCATTAATAAGTTCTAAGGGATGTGTCATAACTGGCGTTGCAGGCCATGAAGGCTCCGAAGCAGGTCTACTAAGAGGACGCGGTGCCCTTTACAGATGTTGAGGGTGGCCAACGTGGTGCTTTTAGTGAAGTAAAAATCTTACACTCCCTAGTCTTTTATCCCCAAAAAGCTAAGTTTCCCACCGTCATCAAAAAAAAAGGTCATTCATAAGTGCAAGTTGATCTCATTTTAATATAACGATATGAATACTCTGAGTACCTGCATATGCTTCAAAAGCTTATCCCTCCTCTGCATTTTGTTAGGTCTGATGGCTTCCCACTCCTCGTCTGACACCTGAGCAGCCACATCGAACTCGTCCTGTATGGCCGCATCCAGTGCTGATATGAAGGCATCCATCAGCTCTTTGCAGTAACACATTATGCCGTTCTGGAAATGCAAAAGAACAGTTTTGTGATTGCAATTCATCTTGTCAATTTTAGGAGTTGTTTATGAAAACATGTGCTGTTTATCTTGCCTAAGACTAAACGAAATGATTAAAGAATATGACACAGTTAAAAACCCAAACTGTCTAGATCAGTGGTTCTCAAAGTTGTCTGGACTCAATCTTCAAACTCAGGACCTTCAGGGAATTAAACTGTTACCAATGTGAAAAATCAAATACAGAACGGTTGGTTAGTTCGTCTTGTACATACAGAGCCCACTAACAATTCGCTCAGATCACGACCTATTAACGGGTCGCGATCCATTGTTCCATGGAGAAACCCTGGTCTATATAGTTAAGTAGCCCCAAATTTTGCTACGCCCTGTAAAAAAAGTTAAAAGCCCTATAACTTAAATAATACAACACAGGTGTTACATTTATTAAGCGTAACCAGCGTTGATTTTAGATGGGAATATCGTTAATCTTACATACATCCATCTGGACTACATCCAGAGTCAATAATACCTAAATCAATCAAATCAAATAAAGCCTAAATTCCCGAAACATTTGATGCAAAACAGCGCAATGCAGCCGTCGAACAGACAATCAGTATCGGAATTGGCTGAACAAAACGAAATACGCAAACTATTGCATTGACTCGTAACTAGCGAACAAACCATTGTACCTTCGATAAATACTCGTGTTAAGCTTCATCTCTATTAGCCAAACTAGATAAATCTATTTTCTATTGCGTACGTGATTTGCGTATGAATTTGAACACTTTGGGATTCAGACTTAAGTAGACTACTATCGTTAATTTAATTTTAACTTTTCGCGTTTAATTTAGCAATAGGTATATATAGGTATTGTTTGGTGATGGCTCAATTTTATATCTAGTTAGCTCAACTGACTAAGCACCAGGCCCCAGGCATGTCAAAAAAATAGAAAAGGACGCTGCGTCGTCGTCGCAACGCAGCACAATGGACCACTCTTCACTCTAACATAGAGACCGCCTGTTTATTAATTAAATGAATATCAAATATATAGCGACCATGCTATTAATAGTATTCATCAAATACTTTGCACCTTACCTTTGCAGCAGTAATCTCTACTCTCTTACCTTACAATCGGGACTATTATCAGTCATGTTATAAATGTAGGCAACGTTCTCTCCCTCGTAAAGATCATTGATGAGACTGCTCAGGTTCCCCCTCTGGGCGTTGGTATCAGATATGACGTATAGCCACTGAGCCTGTGTGTGTGACATGAGCAGATTGCGAGCCGTCTCCGCCATTGTCGTCATCACATCTGACGTCACTACTGCTATGAAATTTTCACCTGTAAGTATTATAGTATCGACTTTTATTTCTACTTGTAAGGACTGGGCTGTACCTTAACGTAGAGTAGTTAAGAAAAACTTTGTACATTCAAATAATGTAGCACAAAAACGTCCCTAAACCTTTCTCCTAAGTCTGCAAAATACTGTGCTGAAATCCGTTTAAAAATCAGTTCAGCCAAACGCAAGATAATTGTGCACAAACATACATACATATCAAACAGAGAACCTCCTTATTTGAAGACAGTTAAAAGAAGCTAACTACAAAACCGCCCTTAATCACACTGGTTATTTTCAAATTCAAATCATTGAGAATTGTGGTAAAAATCCACTACACCTAAATTATTCCGAGTAAGCCCACTAGAGGCAGTTGTCCATTTTTGGAACCTTTCCAAACATTGAAAAACATTGCAGCAGAGGCAATAGAAATTAATTACAATTGTACAATCTGCCGTTATTCTGATTTATTGCTGGCATCGGTAGCTAAGCTGTAAAAGTTATGAATTACAATAATAGTTAATTCTAGCTATGGGTCTAAATAATCCAAATTTTGGAAGGTCAAAAAAGAGACGATTATTTAAGTTACCGCTCAACGTATATGAAAGAGGTGCCTTTTTTATTATAGGGTGAAACCTTCATAAAGCGCCTAGCTTTTTGGGGATAAAAGACTGGCGAGTGTGGGATTTTTACCTCACTAAAACCACCCCGGTAGACACCCTCAACACCTGTAAGGGGCAACGAGTCCGAGAGACGAATATTTTGGCTATTACCACTACCACAACTTATGAATTTTCGTGTCTCACCTATGTACTGCACGGGTAATTTAGACAGGACCCTATACATCTCTTTCCGTCTCAAGTACTCGTTGATCTCGTGTTTCATCTTGAACACCGTGACGGAGACAGGCGAGGCACTCTCGTCGTCTATCTGTGATGTTAGAGACTGCACCACTCGGGAAACCATGTCCCGACCTGGACATAAGACAATGTTTATACAAGTACCAATATAAGTGTGGGAGAGCCATGCACGAATGGGCCGGCCCGACCGGACTGATACCACGGCCTCACAGAAAACCGACGTGAAACATCGCTTGCGTTGTGTTTCGTTGTGTGAGTGAGGTTACCGGAGGCCCAATTCCCCCCCCCCCCTTCCCAATATTCCCCATCCCTATTCCCAAACAACAACCCTTAAATTCCTAACTCCCAAAAAGCCGGTAACGCACTTGTAAAGCCTCTGGTGTTTCAAGTGTCCATGGGCGACGGCGATTGCTTACCATCAGGTAATACGTCTGCTCGATTACCGGTTTATGTTTCATAAAAAAAAAAAAATGTAAAACCGGTTTAAAAGAAAATTGTTAACTGTTGAAAGCACATGATTTTTTAAACATGTCTGCATACTCACTTAAGGTGTCATCATGGAGTATAATCGCAGATTTCCATTGAAAAGCATTAGATGTCCTCAAATCTAGAAGCAGTTGAGGTAACTCTTCACCAGGATCAGTGAATGTGGCTGTTATGGCAGAATGTGATGGCAATCTTGGACAATCCACTTCGGTTAGAGCAAAAAGTAACAATTCCTCTTCTTCGGTACGAGAAAATAACTCCCAAGTATCTTCACAGGATGCTATACTGAATACAGCTAGAAAACCTGCAAATAATGTGGAGTTAATTGGCTAGGTGCTTACTCCTTGAAAAGCATTTTGATACAATGCAACCCTTAGATTAGTAGGGGGAGTCACTGATATACAGATCATCATCATCTTCATCATCAGCCAAGAGACGTCCACTGCTGAACAAAGGCTTCCCCCTTAGTCCTCCAGATACACAGATACACGTACATAATATGTCAAGCCCTTCAATTTGCATATTGTGCAGATTCTATAACATATCTCTTAATAAAATTCCTCTTACCTTTCTTAAGACTGATAGCAGTCCAGGAGTAGTAGTAAACAATGACACCACCGTGCTTCAGCTCAACCCTCGCCAACTCCTTGATATAGTCTTTCAGCTCGTCCAGAATTGTTTGATACTTCTCTCCTAAGTACTGGCGATCTAGTACTACAGCTGAAATTATTTCTCTATCATCACTACGGAGCTTGTATAGAGTCTTATATTCACTTAGTTTTTATATCCTTTTCACAATTGAGTAGCAAACATTATCAAACAGGTTTTGAAATGCTCGAAGTCTAATCAAAACAAATAAACTTACCTATAGAAGCGTTTGCAGTAATCAGCGACGGAAAATCCTCTCCTGACACAGGTACTAACAAAACCACAAAACCAAGTATCCATAGTTGCATTTTTACTCAACACAAGCGCAGTCCAATTTGTACACTCATCAAATGAAATCCCACTCATAATTTGTAGAAGCAGCTGAAGTAATTATTGATATCCAATCAAAACTTTCTGGTTATTATTAAGGGGGTGATGTAATTAACAGAAACCAGGACACAGATGTTCCATGTTAACCTTTATTGTGGTTTGCACGAATGTACGCCAATGAAAGCTTCGTGGAACGAAAGTTGTTCTTCAGCCCTTGTACAGGGGGTGTGATTTACTAGTAGTCTGGTTATTTTATATAGGTACATACCTCCAATACACACTACTATGTGTAACAAAAAGAAGGTGATGCAAATTCTTTATGTTTCATTTTTATCTAATTTACTATTTTGAAAAACATCCGGTGTGATTTGAATATTGGTATTGCTGTTTAAATTTCCAAAGTAAGATTGAGATTGCTCTATACTATATTAGGAAAGTAGGACTGTATGTGTTATCCAGTAAACTCAATCCATATTTTGTGCCAACAGCTGAAATACCGTTTTTTAAAGGGGAAAGATCATTCAATGACTTATCTCGCCTTGGATGCGGCGAGAGAGAGGGTGCCAAACTCTTACTGTCTAAAAACCACCCCGTTCCTATTCTTGCTCTTTAAGCCCGAACCCCGGTAAACCCGCTAGGCAGTCTGTAGCTGCGGTTAGCTGAAATACCCTAGTACTTTATAATTCTAGGTTCAATCAAATCTTTTGCTACGTCTAGAAATGGAACACCCTAAACATAAGAAGAATTCATTCACAAAAGGTCAGGAGTTAGTTAACAATTCATGACTCACGTGTGCGCGGCATTATAGCCCACTGGTATCGTGATTCCTTCGACTACTCATATTAGGTCTCCCTAAGATGACGTGAAATCGACCTATTTACGTACTTGCTTTGCACCTAACTTACCAATTAGATATTCTATCTAATTCTTTATGAACTTATGTTGACTGTCTCGTTATTGAATCCTGGGTCGGGAAAAGTATTGTCGAAATGTTCAGTTTTCAGTAATAGCAACAGCATGAAATTATTCTACCTAAAAACTGTGACTGACTTATGCTCCCCTATTGAGTAGATATTTACATTACGTAAGGTTCATGTAGGATAATTATTAAATAGTGGGTTTTGCATTTCATCACGGTTCATACGTGAGGTGGACTTTGCAAAAATACTTATTTACTTAATTGGGTAGGTCTTTCGTATATACAGTACCTACACAGACACACCATATTTGGTTCCCTATAGAGACAGTATGAATTCAAACCTATTTCAGGTATAGTGTAGTAAACAACTGGTATTACGTAAATACTAAGGATTTTGTAAGTATTAAGGATTTATATCTGATAATATCTTTCCACGGGATTTAGGACTAACCTAGTCAACTATTTAGATAACATAGGTAATCAATCCTTTCCTCAATCACTTCTATCTTTACTATGTACTTAACCTAACTAACAGACATGCATAATTAATTTCCGAAACCTTCATTCCACTTAAAAACGAACACAAGGATAAATCAGACAAGTTATGCATGGAAATGCCAAGGATTGTTAGTAAATAATTCATCAATAGCTAAGTGGGACGATGCTAAGTTAAGTACCTACATATATATTTTCGACCATAAACCTTGATATGTAGGTATTGCAATATTTCTTTGCGGTGTTTAGAAGACACACAATATTGCTTCATTCCGAATAGGAACAACATATTTCGTGGTGTCTGATGAATTATCTAAATTCAAACGAAATCTAGCTGTGCTAAACGCTCAGTACCCTACTCTAGGACCTAGAGGCGAATTAAACTTAGAGAGCGCCCTACCCAAGCACTTCATAGGCATCCCTAAGTTTTGGCGATGCCGACACTCCATGTGCAGTTGGGTATGCGCATCTCGCGGCGCCCCTCTGTAACTTGGCATCCTAGGCACTTGCCTAGTTTGGCGTAGGGATAATACGACTCTATCACGAAGATATCTACGAAATTGGGACAATAAGGGCAAAAGCGTGAAAGATATGGTCACTTGTTATTATTACTTGTTATTAAATTGATATCCTGAAATAGCTACGATAAAAATCTGACACTAAAACTATGTTCTATAAACTAAAAGATCTTAACGATTTTCATTTTTATTGGTGATGCAGACTTTTTCCCCCATTTCAGTTAATTGGTTAATTTTATATTAAACATTAAAAACATGGCAACACCTTACGAAAATTAAAAAAGCAAATGTCATTGTCACTTGTCAAATTTGAACTGTCAATTTCACTGTCCTATTCGAATTGAATCGTGTTGATGTTGTGAATCTTAAATTCTGAAATAATTTCTTTGCGAACATATTTTTCAAGTTATAAAGGACTTTATAAAGAGCATGGTTTTTGAAAACATCTTAAATTGAATAGAAAAAATACAAAATGGCGCAACAATATTACAAGAAGATATTTATAACAGTCGGCACAACAAGATTTGATTTGCTTTGCGAGTATATTTTGACTGAGCCGGTGCTAGCGGCTTTAAAAAACATTGGTTGTAAAGAAATAACGTTTCAGATTGGCAATAGCAATGTGGATCCTGGTGTGATAGAGAAGGAGGGCGTTAAGATAAACATGTATAGGTTTAAGGATTCGATTCAAGAAGATATGAAAAGTGCTGACTTGGTGATAAGTCATGCGGGGGCTGGCAGCTGTCTGGAGGCTTTGGAAGCTAACAAGCCGCTTCTAGTGGTTGTGAACGAAGATCTGATGGATAATCACCAACTAGAACTAGCAGAACAGCTCCAAATTGACTCTCATCTATATTACTGCACATGTGATACATTGATAAGTACACTAAACATGGTGGACTTCACTCTGCTCACTCCATTCACTAAAGCCAATTCATCAATATTTGTTAATTACTTAGATAGCATATTAAGAGTCGAAAATTAAGTCAACTAAGTTATTCTGTATGAATTTTGAGTAAGTTGATCAAGGCAATTTTATAAACTGTCTAATATTTTCAAATAAAAGATTGGTTTTAACACAAACATTATTTTATTATGTGAACAAAATATTTTGTATTTTTGGCCAAAACTATTTTTTACACTGTTACATACATTTACAACATGTTAAACTTTAAGTGCTCCCATTCATTCCTTATTTCTAAGTGCTGCTGTGAAGAAGACTCAAAGTAAAAGATATAGAATGTGATGCTGCATAATATTTTGTAAATAAAGTGCAATATAGCACCACTAGGTGACAACTAAGAAATAAATTATTTTCATAGAATAATTTAGTTTTATTGCAAAAATACAGATCAACATGTTATAAAGCTCACAAAACATAAGAAGTTATAAATAATGCACTGGTTTCCAGGAAATTATGAAAATAATAGGACATGACTAAACTTATAAGTGTTTATTATGAATAATTTAGACTAATTTCTTTGCTTCAAAGAAGCTCTTGAGATGTCTCATCTGCCAGTAGCCGATGCCCACAAGCACACCAGTTTGAAGAAGACTCCACCAGAGCACACGCTGGTTTGTGCTCTCTGAAGTCTGTCTGAAACGCTCCTCACGATGCTGGAACATAGACAAAAGAGTTTATTTACAAGGAGAATTTATTTCAAAACCATAGACTATTTATAAAAAAATATTCATCATGTTCTAATAAGTCTGAACCACTCATGTATTTGAAGCTGATAGTAATATAAACCCACCCTTTGATAGCTCTGTTCCTTTGTGATCTGGTGTACTTGGTCAAGCAGCTGTCTGATTCTAAGCTGCAGCTCTGTCAGTTTGTCCTTATGAGCCACATTGGCATAGTCCACTGCATGCTCACCAACTTGAATGTCTAGGTGCACCTGTTTAACATAATAATTATTCATTAGCTTACAGTTCACTAGTTTAACAATATTATTGTAGGGAAAAACTTTTAATCCATTAGAGTATTGTGGAAAGAAACACATAGTTTTGTTTGCACAAGTGTCTTGCTTCAATGCAAAATAACCATTGAAGATGAGTCTATTACATGCAAAGATGGATATAGATATGTTTTAATCTTGTTAAGAATATTAAACAGTTGCATTGTCATTGATATTTTCCTGTAAACAATAGATTTACATATGTGTATTGTGTATACTCATACTCACTCTAAGCTGGGAACCACTGAACCAAGATGTGCTGTTAGAGTACATGCAGATAACGTGCTCTCCCGGCGTCACCGACGTGAACGAGATCATGCCTTCTGACGAGTACACGCGAGACATCAACACTTTATCATTGGGGTCTCGAACCTCCACATGCATACCTATGCCAGGGGTCGATGGCATAAAACCTCCCGATCTCGGGTCATATAACTCCACTTTGTAATTCACTGCAAAATACAAATAGCATTATTTACACCTAAATCTAGATAAAATGCCGTGGCTCAAAAATGAAAGGCAGGACCCAGAAGCGTTACCTATAACTGTTGTATCGTCGGGAATTTCTTCTATGAAACATTTTCTTTCGCCTTCAGCTATGTGGAAATATAAAGCTGAAGTTACGTCTAAGAAGAAAAATAGCGCAAATAGCGAAGAAACTTTGAATAATTCCATTTTTCCAGCGTATTACATTCGGCAAAAAACTATAATGACATGACACACGTCACCGACATTTTAAACGTCAAACCGTAATAGATGCATTCAGTTTATCTAATAAGATTATTTTCTGACTGGCACAAAAAATATACCGCATGTTTATTTACGTCCAATTTCAAACAATAGGAGACATTTTGTAATGCCATAATTTAATTTAATTATTAAAATAGTGAAAATACTTCTTCAGTTTCATAATGAAAGGAAACGACGTTCATAATAATTCAACCTTTGACAGTTTGACATTTTATTGACAAATATCTGGTGACGTTTTGTTTTCGCAGATGTTACGATTTTTGTCCGAAGAAAAAACATGTTTCTCAGGCTAGAAATAAATACATTTTAAGTCCAATTTCTTCACTAAAGTAATTTGTTATACTCCTATGTGATAAAAAAGTATAAACGTAATATTTCTAAGTGTAGTTTATTTATTTTGACTCCAAACAACCATGGATCCCTTTATTATTGCTGCTATAATTAGTGCAATTGTTATAGTTTTACTATCCGTTGCTTTCTTACGGGTGGGATCACAAATAAAACCACAAGGTAAGTAATTTTTCATTGGTGATGCCAGCATAAATTAGAAGAATCAAGAATATATTTACTAAGTTTTCTTTTACATTAACCCCAAGAGCAGGTACATAAGAAATATTCTTATTGCTCTTTCATTCTAATTAGCTTTAATTGTTCTCATTGGATTTCCTTATAGGTGGAGCAAGACCCAGAGCAGTAGCCCAGAGAGATGGAGGTCCTGGAAGAGTACAAGCTGTTCGTAATCAAAGAGCACGAATGAGAGCCAATGGTATGAGGACTTGTCAAAAACAATAATAATTAATAAAGTACTGTAATGTTATAATAAATTTATATTTGATGGTTGTAGCTGCTCGACACCAAGCTGCTGCTCTTGAGGAGGAACCAGATGTAGTAGATGAAGTTGAAGAAGACAATCCTACTGAGACCCAAAAAGTTGAATTTGACGACAAAATGGGTGCCAAGGTAACATTTTTATTGGAAACTGAAATATCGGTGTAAAATAATAATTGATACTCGATGATACAAAACTGAAATATGTTAACTATAAAACCTATTTATTTGCAGAAAAGAGCTAAGCTAGAAGCAAAAATGGAGAAGAAGAAGGCTAGGGAAGCAGAAGAGCAAATGAGAGAGATCAAAAAGAAGAAAGATGAAGAACTAGAACAAGAAAGGAAAAAGATAGAAGAAAAACAGGAGGTAAAATATGGAACTTATCTTGATAATACATAATTTTAAACCTGAATGATTACCAAGACCAAAAGAACTTACTTGCTAATGTAAATGAAGTACCTAATAGATTACCTTGAAAAAATGTTTGACCAAAACAAATATATTAGTAAAGATTTTGAGTTGATATTTTATTTAATTTTATAGGAAGAAGAACGTCAAAGAGAGGAAGCTGAGCGCAAAGCAGAAGAGGAAAGAAAGAGACGTGAACAAGAAGAATATGAAGCCATGAAAGCAGCATTTACTGTGGAAGGCGAGGGCTTTGACGAAAATGATGAACAGGATAAAGAAAACTTACTGAAAGACTTCATCGACTACATAAAGGTAAAATAACATTCAATCAAGTAAAATAAACTAATATTTTAACTATTTCTCATGCATTAAGATATGATGATAAATAATGAAAACTATTTTCAGGCCCAAAAGGTAGTTTTGCTTGAAGATTTGGCTGCTCATTTCAAACTGAAGACACAAGCTGCAATTGACAGGATAACAGAATTACAATCAGCTGGTGAACTCACTGGTGTTATTGACGACAGGGGAAAATTCATTTACATATCACAGAAAGAGCTTGAAGATGTTGCTAAATTCATCAGACAAAGGGGCCGAGTCTCTATCACAGATTTAGCCGAGTCCAGTAATGATTTGATCAATTTAAATCCCGTAACTGTACCCTAGTCCTACCACTAGTAAATAGTAACTTTTAAGTTTGTTCATTATTTTTCTACTTTATGTCATTCATTAATATGTAAAAAAAAGATATATAATGTTAATACAAATATTTATTTTAAAAATGGAAACAAAGGTACAATTATTCAATTATTTCATATCCAAACATATCCCTTCCTTTTTCAATTAATATTAGCGAAGATTCCTTAATCCTGTCCAAAAATTCCATCATCTTGCTCTTAGTAAACACCTTATACAGACATCTATTTTCTGCAGCAATGAGGTCACATAATTTCAAAGCTTCTTTATGAGTCTCAATGTCATCTGTGCTTTGCAATATCTTTAAAATCAAAATGACAATTTCAGGAATACAAAGACGTCTCAAAGTCTCCAACTGTTTAGTTCTTTCTTGCTTTTCATCATCACTGAACTTTTCAGAAGTAGTGCTATCACTTTCATCCTGAAGCCATCCACCAGGGAATAGTAAAACATTGTACAGCAAATTTTTCGTATGTCTTGCCTGATGTTGTACAGCATTCAGCCAACGAGATTTTTGCTGTTCCACTTGAGCACATCTTTGTTCATGATGCACTTTATCAGAAAATGATGCATCTGGAGGAAGTGGTTCCACATCTTTAGGTTGACCACTTATAAAATGTCTGTACCAAGTAGCAAATCCTTCTAATGCTTCCAAATAGGCCTTTAGACATAGATGTTCTCTCAGTTCAGCTGAGCTTGAAGATATTTTGTTCAAGAAATCAGGGAACATTTTGTTCACATTAACAACACAGGCCAAAGCAGCATCTGTATTTCCAATGAAAATGAAAGTTCTTATCATAGCATTGCTAAGCCAGAGGGCTTCTTCAACTTGATTAGATATAAGAGATAACCATTCAAGGGATGATATAACTTTTTGAATTAGGGTCTTGTCCTTTTCAACAGCTGTAGTTTGAGTGAAAGTCAAATCCAGATTACCATATCCCTGTTGAATATCTGCAATTGCTTTTTTTATTGCAACTCTAGCAGAAGCACCAACATCAATGCCAGCATTGAGCCCTGCTTTTACAACCCCCTCTCTGTATTCACTTTTGTGGATATGATCCATCAGTTCTGCATATAGTACAGTCTGTCTGGCAACAGGTACAGTAGAAGTGTAATATGCTATGAGCTCTGGACATTCCACAGAACCATCAATTAATTTATTCACAAGTTCTGTAACATATTTCTCCAGAATTTTGTCCCCAATATCATGTTGCGGATCTTTACCCATCTGTCTTAAAATTAGAATAAGGTGTGCCAAAAATCTAATAAAGCGGTCATCACAGCTGTCAATCCATTGCAAAGAATCCTGCATAATGGCTCTAACATGACCAAGCATAAGGTGACGCTGACAAGTTTGGTATAAAGATTCTTTTTTACCATCCATCAAGGCTTTTACAGCACTAAAAATCTGTTGTAATGTCAATTCATCAACCTGAAGCTCTGACTGTAAGAGTTCTAAAACATCTGATGGTGTTGTGCTAGCATCAACTGTAGCATGATGTTCATGTAAAAACTTATCAACTCTTGCCTCAATTTGTGCCCTTAGATGCGCCCAGAGAAGATCTTCCCAACTACCTTGACAGGCTGGCAGTGTACTGGCAAGATGACCACATAAAACTCCAACAGTAGCTCTGTAGTGAATATTCTCTGCTGTATTAGTAGCAAGTCCCAATGAACACCATTTCCACAAATCTCTTGATGGATTGCCACTTATTTCTAAAGCAGAATTGGGTTCTTCTTGTGGTAAATAATGAAGTAATATCCATCCTTGCAGAACAGCTCCTCTCCATGCCTGGCCAGCGCTAATGCACAAGGAGACAGCATCTTTGAACTTGCCACACCTAACCTCTGTAAATATGCGCTTACACAAATCATTATCATCCTTTTGATCTTCTGAGTGTATTAGTTTCTTCTGACGTCTTGGTGCATCAGGATCCACACAAGTAACCATTGCTTTGCTCTTCTCTTTATTAAACAAGCTATTTCCAAGTAACAATTGATGTAAAGTGTTTCCCCAATGAATATTGTTGCTTATTATTGGAGCGGAGGTCTTTGTAGCTTCCTCTTGGTATGCTGCAGTAGCTTCTAGCCAATCAACTAGCACTTGTAGCAATCTTAATTCAGAGTCACTCCTAAACAAAGCATTCACCAAGGTTTGCTGAGATAATGTTGTTTCAGTTATCAAACTGTCTAAAGATTCTGGATGTTCAGTTATAGAATCAGCATATAAACAATGTAGCAGTTTCCATGTGTTAGCTTCTTCAGCCAACCAATAGTTTTGTGCGTTATACCTGTTCCATGGTTCGACCAGTTCCAGAGAATCACAACATACTTGTGCTAACCTCGCTAGTGTATCTAAAACATCACTTGGGCGACTCGTTTGTATTATTTCAAAGAATGCTTCGCTTAAACCTTCAGCAGAGACTCCAGGATTCACTATTATTGAAGATTCATCAAGCACTTGCCTTAAACTGGTATCGTTGAGATTTTTGAATATAGAGGTTTCGTTCAAAATAGGCGATAGGTTTAACGTATCTTCTCTTGATAATAACTGCCTATTTTTTCGATTTTTCAAAGGTGTAAACTGCGCTGAATGCATTTGAAGACTTCTATCAAAACTTTTGGCCATTTCGGATAGTAAATAAGGCCGAATTAATGATACACAAAACAGCAAAGGTTAGCGGCTATCTAAGCGCGCCGAACGTTGACAACAATTTGACAATTATGACATACTTTGACAGCGCCACTGTATGGCGTACATTCAAACGCATGATATAAAATTAAAATATGAGACAACGACAAAGAAAAATTACTAGATTTTGTATTGGACAAATGTAAATGTTTTTTTTTATTTGGCTAAGAGGATAATAACAAATTTAAAGTGAATTAATCCAAGAAGAAGACATTACTTTGTAATTATTTTTATTATAACTATTTATAAAGTTTTGGAACGTTCCTTCACTTCGTTGATTCGTTTCGTTCGTTTCGCTGATCATTGCCTCAACACTTTGCAGTTTTGGAAGAAGGTAAAGAAATTGTAAAAAATAAAAAAACATAGCGTAATTCAAAATAATAACTGTATCCTAATAATTAGATAGTAAAACTTCTGACGAAGTCACTTGCTCAGATAGTATCTTGGTAAATATTTTTATCCATACTTACACTTCTCTTTCCCCATTCCCTTTTCCCTCTCTATTATCGTCGTTGGTCGTTGCGTGTAAGGTAAGAATAAATAAATTATTTTTTATAAAAATATGCTAAAAAGTAATAAATATTGTATTTTTCTTCAAATTATAGTTATTTATTTTAGCTCATAGGTACATAACTTAGTTTCTATTTCAATGGCTAGTTTCTCTGAAACTTCTCTGTAAACCTAAAAATAATATTAAGTATATTTTACACCGGAGGATTTAATTACTGAAACTGAGTCAGATTTATTTATAGAAGGTTAACAAAATTACTCTGTCATATTTATTTGATTCATAGCAATTGAAGTTAAACTTAGGTATTTACTGTATTCTGTATAAAATTCATCTCCAGGAACATTTCAGCTGAATTGAGTGCCTAATTTTACCAATTGGGCACCAGTATAGTATATATTTCTTTAAATTTTAACAAAAAAATACTTGTCTTTCATAAATAATTTGCAAATGATGGAAAACAATAATTTACCAGCTTGAGTACATTCAAATAATTGTTATTCATACATTAGAATATAACACAGTATCATAATAATTCTTATAACACAATTAGGATATGAGAAGAACATAAAACCATCTTTACAATTTTTATAACTTTCATGGAGTCGAATAAATGCTCACAATATGATAGGTACCTAAGAACATGTATTTGGATATAATGCATATAGGTATTCATTAGGAAAGGAATAAATTACCTATGTTAAACATTGTTTGAAGATATTAATATACTTACCAAGTAACAAAAAAAAAATGGACTTGACCTAAACTCAAAGTGCTAAAAATTGAGGTAAAATGGCATAAAAATTTGATACAATTGTAACTTTAATATGATGATATTGAAATTTATATATCAATGTACATGTTGTAGGTATGATTGCTTTGTGTCTATAACAAATGCATAAAAATAAATGGGAATCTTTTCAAAATTAAAATTGTACAAAGTTCCCTGTTAAATTTCAATTTTACACTTGGCGAAATTGTATTGTAATTCCATTATACTACATAATATTCAATTATTACTTGTTCCTTGTATAGCTACTGTATTTTCATACTTCCAAGAATGAAATTATATTATTTTATTACAAAATTAGCTTTTTAAATACTTGGTACTACCGATAATAAAAGTAGTGATACTATAAGTACAGTAACCATGTATGTCTCAAAGGCTTATTATTGGTTAACTATTCAAAAAGTTCCAACTTGCTAATGCTGATATAACATAGTTCTGAGATACATTTGTTTTTTGCTTAGTAACAAGTGTTTTAGTTTTATATTCTTAGCATTCATAATTTCATAACTCTGGCTTGGTTGCTGTTGGGACTTCATAAAGATTGGTCAAGTGTTGACAAAAGGTGTTAGGGTGTTGAATTTATAAATTAGTTTAGCCCAATGACTATGTTATCACAAATTGTACAAAAATAGATTTTTGTTTTTTCAAGTTACTGACATTAGTGACATTATTTTTGTAACTTCTATGTCAGGCAACTGTCAGTAAAGATAGTATTGAGTGCAGTAATATTTGATTTTATTTGTATGTAAGTTTCGTAATTTGTATGGACAGTGTTTATTCATTCAATTTTCTTTATTATAGGATATAAGTAGCTGCAAAATGTGGGTTAAAAAACAACCCCTACTATACTGCAACTTGCAAGCACAAGATATATCATCAATGTTCACAGTATCAGAGGTATGTATGAAAAGGAGTTGATTTACTCATTTTTATTCAGTTTTAATCTTGCAAAGAAATATTTATGTATTTAGGTATAAATAATCTGAGGTCTTGTCTGCCGGTTCTTGATCATGAGTAAGATTTTCTTAACACCAGATACCTAGTTGTAATGAAGTACTTTATTATATTAAATTGTATTCAAATGCATTAAACCTTTCAAAATAATTAACTGTAAGCTTAAAAATTAACTTGTTGAAATAGTTCACCTCTAAAATATAAAAATTTGTTCTTCGATGAAAGGTAAAGAAAGATTTCGATATAGGTGTAATAGTTATTGAAAAATATATTTTAGGTAGCTTTAAAAACTAACTGTAGTAACCAGCATAATGTAGATACAGACCTGCCATCTCTGACTAAGGGTGACTGTTCCTATTTTTGTTACATGTATGTACTGTTACATTTCCAGCATGTTTTTAATTATTTTTATCAAGAGATAAAAGAAGCCAAATTCCATATAAGTTATGACACAAAAGAATAAATTTTAACTGATAGTTCTATGACATATATTTATTTTAGTATCCGCTTCAGTTAAGAAAGTATGTATCTTTCTTAAATACCTAAATTCTTGTAAATTTGTACAGCCAACTACATACATATATCTAGATAAAGCTGAAAGCATTGTAGATTTAATACACAAAGTGGATGAAAATTATAAATAATTATTCGTAGAAGATTTAAAACCTACTTCTTAAAAAAATCTTATATCTGATTTGTTCAAGAGTATTCTTTACATTATATTATTCCAAAATTAGGTTTTATTAAGTAGGTATCTTTATTAATCGGCATTGTGTCGGTTTTATGTTAGGTCTTGGTGTGAACTGTCTAAAATTCTAGACTGCATTACATAAAAAATACCTCAAATACTTACAAAATACCGTATTTACATAATTACAATGTCTTTGAAAAAAACAACATGCTTATTATCTGCTCAAACGCTTTTCCATCATACAATATCATGTAAAAAGGAAAAAAAATTTTGATAAATAATTAAATATAATTTTATACCCTGAAACCGCGGTGCGGGTAGAAATGTATCAATCTTGGTAAAGTACAATGAAACGTATCACACGTTAAACAACAAAGAACAAAGGAAGTTGATCTA
Source organism: Spodoptera frugiperda (assembly GCF_023101765.2). Taxonomy (NCBI): domain Eukaryota; kingdom Metazoa; phylum Arthropoda; class Insecta; order Lepidoptera; family Noctuidae; genus Spodoptera; species Spodoptera frugiperda. The sequence continues at coordinate 11,530,960 of NC_064242.1, read as the reverse complement.
AGTTGGACTTTGTTTTTGTGTTAAAATTCAATTTCACATGCTGTATATACGCGTGTTATGTTTACCATTAAAATCCATTGGTAAAAATAAATCCATTCATTCTGTAAACGTAATTAATTGATACCTATTGCGAAATCATAGTAATAAAAATATCTGCCGTCCCAAGCGAACTGACTGATAAGAACATGAGGATAACTAAACGCACACTACGCACAGACTAAACGAAACGTTGAAACGTTCAGTATCTATTCATGCTAAAGACGCAGTAATACTATTTATCTGGAACGCAATAATGATTTTCCAAGCGACCGGAAATGCAATCTCGATCTCTTGAATAACTTTTTATGTAATAATGTAATCGAAATAAGAATTATTAAATTCTATACGTCTATTTAAATTAATCCGTTAATTTCAATATTATAATCAAAGCATTGAAAGTACGTACTGCAAAATGACGTAAACGAAACACTTTATTGATTGTTGTGTGGCGGCAAAGATTCTAGTCGTTTGGATATTGTTAAAGAAAAATATAAATTACAAAAAGACGAAATAAGTTCTTCAAGAGTGGATTATAGTTAATTTGAAATTGTAAACATTAATTTTATAAATAAATGTGCCGTTTAATATTTCATAATTAATTTGACTTTACCGCGCAGGTACTAACCCAAGGACAAGCTTGCTATCTCTTTTGCACAACTTGCTCTCCGCGAACGAAATTGTGTGCGGCAAAACGTTTCGTCACTGGATATGAGTACCTTACCTACCCAGTTCACTAGTGTTTTTTAGCCTGGTTCCGCCATTATTACTAAAAAAAAACTTCATTGTCATTATTTAGATGCTACACAATCAGCTAAACGCGAGTGTAACGTAGTCAAGTTCAAAAATCTACTAAATTGTGAGCATCAAAAGTGTTTTGGAAGTGTATCATTTCCTGTTTCATATCGTATAGAAACAAGCAACTACGATCACTAGCGTACTCTTTTCGTTATCACGTGGGTTAAATTTCGAATTATGCAGCTTTTTGTATTCAATTTTTCATTTTTACTTAAAATGGTTGTGTACAGTGACACTGAGTTGTGTGAATAGAAAAAAAACCGGTTCATAACCCTTCATAAACGTTGTTTTCAGAAGCGCGCCGAGTCGCTGACGGCCCGCCGTTCTATTTGGCTCCTAATGGAACCGGCAGGGGACTAACTGCATGGACAATGGTGGTCAAAAACTGTGTTTTAGTGAAACTGAGTGTAGTGCCAGTGCTGTGAACTCTTTATTAGTGTTACATAAGGTCGCAATGAACTGTAGAAGAAGCCCGCCCTGACGCGGCTAGCGCGCCAGCGTCCGCGGCGGGCGAGGTGCAGGTCATGGCACCAGCATTGTCTATAGCATCCCGAGAGCCGCACATCCACGACTCTAATTTGTTTGGAGAAATAGAGCGGCCACTGAGTCAACGAAGGCGGGCGCTTGCGTCCGTCGATAACCTCGCACGTATGGATGAGGATGACATGGGACCACAGAATCAGCCTAGTCTCGCTAAAGACTCTCAAGAGATGGAGCAGATTTTGGTTGATTTGGGAAACAGTGATCTTGAGCAACAAGGTGATTTGCTCCAAGCTATAAAAACACTAGAAACTGGTGGTGACACACTTTCTGGAGGAGAAGCCTTATCTACTGATGACCCAGAAGCAATCTTTCCTCTATCTGGATTTGAGTTGGCAGAGCCCGCAGATTCAGAGGGAGATGCTATGGAAGAGAAGATCAAAGCGATGCAGCTGCGACTTGAGAGAAGATGTTCTTTCTTACAGAGGAGATTAAGAATATTACAGGCTCGTGCTATTGGGAAAAAAGTATCTGAGGAAGCGGCTCAGTCTTTTGAGAAATGTACACGAGGTGTCCGCAAAGACAGTGGTGGTGGTAGACCAGTGGGCTTGAAAACATTTTTAAAAACTGTAGAGACAACTTCTGCATTACAAGCTAGTGCAGCATCAAGGACAGTAGTTGGTCCTAAGTACTATAATCCTGGAACATCTAAAGGTGATGCATCAAAGTCTGCGAGTATTGGCATACCATCTGGTACACTGACAGGCTTGGAAGATACTGCAGGAGCACTGCGTTCACACCTATCAGTGGTTAAACACGAGCTGGACTCTGATGCCACTCTGTCATCATCAGGAGCTGAGAGTAATGATGAAGCTGTCACCTACAATAACCCTCATCAACAGCCGATGCCAATGTAAGTGATATTCTATTATTCTCCATCTTGTTATCTTGCTTTGCTCAATACTGTTAGAAGATGTAAATGGTAGATAGATGTAAGGTCAGAACAGTGCATCCTTAACAATAAAACAGGGTCATGATGTATATCTCAGTTCCTATTGTCAGTGTATGGCCTCTGCTTTGGTATTTTAATTACAGTATGTATATTTGTGTGATTGAAAGGATGTTAGTTTGTCACTTAATTCACAGTGCTAATTTCAAGTAAGATGTAGCAAACAGCTGTTTTTATAACTGTAATTGATTAATAACATCCTGTTGGCTTTATAATGACTACTTAAGTAACTACCTTAAAGTAGGTATAATTTCTTTTGTGGTTTGTCACTTTCACATGCTTCTTTGATATTGCATCATTTCATTTGACCTTAACTACCTAATTCATTAAATAGTACTGTGTTAAGGTGAACCTAGATAAATTTATACCTTTTCTTAGTAGATATCTTGTTTGTTGAGCTTATCAGATTCATATCAGTATGCTATATCCATGAAACAGGATTTTTGTAGGTTACAAGGGTTGATGAACTGTAGGAATCTCATTTCTGGTTCACTATGTAAGAGGGAACAATAAGAATCTCATTGATATTTTTATGGGAACTTGAATTCATAATTATAACTATTAGTCATTGTTTATTCATTATTATTTATTTATTTAGTGGTTACATTTACTAAATTGTCAAATGAAAATTGTTATTTATGTCATTTGTGAAATAATAATATTATTACTAGTAGGTATTGTTGAAATGGAAAGTGCAACCTTGACCTAATTCAGTCTTGTAACATAATTTGTGTCATATTGGTAAAAACATAATATGGGTCACAGTAATTGAGAAATAATGAAAAACAAAATATCCAACCAACAACTTGCAAAGCTTTAAAGAAAATAATTATAGATTTCATATAGGTTCCATTGTCCATTATCCATAATTTGTGGTTATTTTCTATTGTGTAATCTATGTTTCATTGTTTTAAAATGTAGGTAAGCTATGAATATAGTCATAAACATACCTACATTTTATAATTATGTTAATATATCAGATAGGTAATTAGATTTTAATTTTTATCTTATTTGAATGTGGTCACTAATGCAGTAAATTTTCTTTTAGTATATTTTTTTAGGACAAGAATATTAGACAAATTATGATTTTTTATGTAAGTAGGTAATTTCTAACTTATTTATTTTGTAAGCAAAGTGGTGACTAATTCTAGTATATTAGCTAAACACCATAGTAGTGTATTGTTTAATTAGAATTTTAATTAGCATTTTGCATTTTATTATTGTTTTGAGCTAGCTAAACCTTCACCCACTATACTTATTACTATAGTACCTATTCAGTTTGAGAGAGCTTGTTATTATAATATTTATATTAGTAATGGTGTCACATGTAACCCAACCTCTTCAATTTGACCCTAAATAAACAAATTAGAGTGCAGTTTAAAGATTATTGTATTCAGTTGCTGAATAAAATTAAAATAATGTTGCAATGAAGCTTTCCTATAGGTTTGGATGATTATTATACAGCATCTAAAATAAAAGTATCTTCCTACTAATATTATAAGTGTAAATGTTTATGAAGATGTTTGTATACTTGTTACTCTTTCACGCAAATATGCTGAAGGTATTTTGAATTAAATTTGGCATAGAGAATATGAAGCATGTATGTATCATAAGAATTCCAGACAATAATATAAGTCTGGAATAAGAAATAGGCTTCTTTATCTTGAAAATCTGGGCTAACTGCTGACAAAAACTGACAAATCATATCATAAAACACAATATCATGTAATGACAATGTTACTTTCTTGTTTCAGTGAGAAACGCGCGCTCTGGTCGTGGCAACGCTCCCGTGCGTCGATTGCTTCTCGCTGGTGCTGGTTGCAAGCCCAAGTTCAGGAGTTAGAGTATAGGATCAGGCAACATAATGAACTGCACAAACAGGTTAGTAAAGAAATAATTTTAGATGTGTCTATTGTGGTTATATTGTCCTCTATAATCATAAAATATTTTCCTTAAGTAAAAAAATATATTATTAAGTAGATTAGACACACAGATTGCTTTATTATGATTTACTTACCAAAACATGTAGCAATAGATATGTTTGTATTAAATTGTTAATGTTGGGAAAAGTTCTAATTAGTAGATTAGATATAGAGGTCAATGAGCTTTCATCTGTAATGAGTGGTTTTGATAAGCCTCTACATGACCAAATATTACTTCTGCCTAGACCTTAAACTTTTATCTAAAGTATAAAAGGTTACATACCTACATTACTTCAGTGAATGATGTGTCAATGTTTTGACTCCACTATTTAAAATTTATATGAAAGTACTGTTTACATAAATATAATTTTGAACTTTTTGGAATATTTGTAGATATTTTTTTTTTATGAACCACGTCGGTCGTCGATCAGACGTATTACCTGATGGTATGCAATTGCCGCCGCTCATGGATACCTGAAGCACTAGAGGCGTTACAAGTGCGTTGCAAGTGAGTTAGGAATTTAAGGGTTGTTGTTCGGGAATCGGGGATGGGGAAGATTGGGAAGGAGGGAATTGGGCCTCCGGTAACCTCACTCACACAACGAAACACAACGCAAGCGTTGTTTCACGTCGGTTTTCTGTGAGGCCGTGGTATCGCTCCGGTCGAGCCTGTTATAAATATTAACAAAATACTCTAGTCCCTTACTGCTAACGCCATCTAGTATCATTCATGTCAAATATATATGAATGACTGTACGATTACATGTATTGAATGAACGGATTAAATTTCAAATTAAAGTTCAGTTGATTGCAAACCATCCTAGCGTTTTATTAGGTTATGGGCCCAGTCCCATTATCGCGAAAAATATAGTGATCAATTTGTGCAGTTTTTGATAAAAATGTCGACTAATTATCTAGCGAACGTCCCGAAGTTGAAAGGTCGTGAGAACTACGACGATTGGTGTTTCGCGGCAGAAAACGTGCTAGTGCTCGAAGGCATGGCGGACGCTATCAAGCAACCATTAGAGGAAACGGCGACAGCGGTGCAAAAAGCTGATGATATGAAGGCGAAAGCTAAACTAGTTTTAACCATCGATGCATCCTTGTACATTCATATCAAGCAGTGTGCAACAACGTACGACTTGTGGAAAACATTGAAGAATATGTTCGATGATTCGGGCTATTCACGAAAAATTAGTTTGCTCAGACATCTCATCAGTATACGTCTAGAAGACTGCGATTCGATGACCAGCTACGTCAGCCAGCTAATAGAAACCGCGCAGAAACTGCAAGGAACTGGTTTCGAAATAAATGACCAGTGGATTGGATCACTGATGTTGGCCGGATTACCGGAGAAGTTCGAGCCGATGATAATGGCAATCGAACATTCAGGTATCAACATCAGCGCGGACGCTATAAAGACAAAATTGTTGGACATGAGTTTTGAGATTAAGTCGGAAGGTGCATTCATGGCGGGAAAACATCATCAAAAAGGCGGCAAAAGTACCATTCACTCACAGCGCGGCGTCGGCAGCGGAATGAACGAAAGTAGAACGAATCATTCAAATGTCAGTAATGGCGGCAACAACACATCGCCGAAAACAAAACAAATTCGATGTTATAAGTGCAAGCAGCCTGGACATTTTAAAAACCGATGTCCAAACGCAGAAAAAATGAGGACGAATGCATTTAGTGCAGTTTTTATGTCAAAACAGTTCAGTCAGACCGACTGGCACTTGGATTCCGGCGCAAGTACTCATTTGGTGTCCAACAGGAATTTATTGTCGAATGTTTGTAATCAGCCCAAGATCAGCGAGATTATCGTGGCAAATAAAACGATAGTGCCTGTGGAGTGCTCAGGAGATCTACAGATTACGACGTGTGTCGGTAGTAAACTTCACAAGATAAATGTAAACAATGTTTTGTATGTACCAAATCTGACCACTAACTTACTCTCAGTGAGCAGAATAATTGCCAATGGAAACAGAGTCGAATTTGATCGAAGTGGTTGTTCAATTTATAACTCACAGAACGAGTGTATTGGAGTGGCCAAATTGGAAAATGGTGTATACAAACTAAATGTGAAAACTGAGCAAGTGTTTGCAGCATCAGCAAGCGTATCCAGTACAACTTGGCACAGACGTCTTGGACATATGAATGCCACTGATATGCAGAGATTGAAGAGTGGAGTGGTTGATGGTGTCAGTTATAATGAAAAATGTGACATCACTAAGAACAGCTGCACAGTTTGCTGTGAAGGGAAGCAGACACGACTTCCATTTCCTCACAGTGCTAGTAAAAGTCATGGAGTCTTGGAACTGGTTCACACAGATCTATGTGGACCAATGGAGAATCTATCATTAGGAAAAGCTCGTTACTACATATTGTTTGTTGATGACTTTAGCAGGATGTGCACTGTTTATTTTCTCCGAGAGAAGAATGAGACCTTCAAGTACTTTAAGCAATATAAAGAGCTTGTTGAGAATCAGCAATCGAGAAAAATTAAAATATTAAGGTCTGACAATGGCGGTGAGTTTTGTTCAGCAGAAATGGAGAACTATTTGAACCATTGTGGGATAGTTCATCAGAAAACAAGCAGCTACACTCCGGAGCAGAATGGACTATGTGAGAGGTACAATCGATCCATAGTGGAGAAAGCTCGTTGTCTCCTGTTTGATGCTAAGTTCCAGAAATATCTATGGGCGGAGGCTGTGAATACTGCCGTTTATATTATCAACCGTGCCCCTACTGCAGGAATCAGTCCAAGTACCACTCCACATGAAATATGGACAGGCAGAAAGCCAAGGTTGGATCACCTGAGAATATTTGGCAGCCCAGTCATGGTACACATACCTAAAGAAAAGCGCAGAAAGTGGGATAAGAAAGCTAAGAAAATGTTCCTAGTTGGATATGCAGAAAATGTCAAGGGATACCGCTTATATGACGCAGTGGCACGAGATGTAATTGTAGCCAGAGATGTTGTGATCATGGAGAACATTGATGACAGCTCAACAACAACCATCACCATAAATGAGAGCAGCCCATCTGAAGATGTAGAGGAGCAAGAACTTTCTGAGAGTGACAAACAGAAGGATGAGACATACGTTCCAGATGATTCTTCGAGTGTCACTGATGAATGTTACTCTGACACATTGCTGCCAGAGGATGTTGATCTTCCTATTCAGGTTGACACAAATGTGCCCGAGAAACGTGTGAGGCGTAAACCGGACTACTATATGGCGAATTTGTGTGCGGAAATTTCAGGTGAAGAGCTTAGTGTTAGTGATGTGTTAAACAGTTCAGAGAGTGAACAGTGGCAGTGCGCAATTACAGAGGAGTTGAAATCATTTAGTGAAAATGACACTTGGGAGTTAGTAGATAGGCCAAAAGACAAAACAGTGGTGAAAGCCAAGTGGGTGTTCAAAAAGAAACTGAACAGTGATGGTGAAGTGCGTTACAGGGCCAGGCTTGTGGCCAAGGGCTTTACTCAGAAAAAAGGTATTGACTTTCATGAGACATTTTCTCCAGTGTTAAGGTACTCAACATTTAGATTGTTATTAGCTTTAAGTGTTCAATTTGATTTAAAAATGAACCATCTTGATGTACCAACAGCCTTCCTTAATGGTTTTCTAAGTGAAACTGTGTTTATGGAAGTACCAGAATGTTCAGAATTTCAAAATTGTAATAACAAAGTGTTGAGGCTTAAGAGAGCAATATATGGTCTGAAACAATCAGCTAGAGCCTGGTACATAAGAGTTGAAGATTGTTTGTTGAAATTAGGCTATAGAAAGTCAAACTATGAACCTTGTCTTTTTATAAAAAGTTATGATAGTACTAAAATTTACATTGCTCTATTTGTGGATGATTTCTTTGTATTTTATAACTGTAATAGTGCATATACTGAGCTGATAGATGTATTAGTTAAGAAATTTAGAATTAAGGATTTAGGTCAGATGAAACAGTGTCTAGGTATGAATATAAATGTATGTAAAGACTGTATTACTGTAGACCAAAAGCAATATATAGATACTATTCTTAAGAGATTTAATATGTCAGATTGTTCACCTTGTGATACTCCTATGGAAATTAATTTAAAATTGGAAAAAGGTGTTAACAGTAGCTTAGATAAGAAATATCCATACCAACAGTTAATAGGCAGCCTTATGTACTTATCAGTATTAACAAGACCAGATATTACATTTAGTGTTAGTTTCTTAAGTCAGTATAACAATTTCTTTAATGAGAGTCATTGGAAACATTTGAAACGTTTATTGAAGTATCTTAAGAAAACTAGAGATTTTGGTTTAGTGTATAAGAAAACCACTGATGATTTACATGGTTTTGTAGATGCTGATTGGGCTTCTTGTTCCTTAGACAGGAGGTCATATACTGGATTTTGCTTCATTATGTCTAACTCTGTAGTGTCTTATGAATCAAAGAAACAAAAGACAGTAGCCTTATCTAGTACTGAAGCAGAATATATGGCCTTATCTGAATCCTGTAAAGAAGGCATTTATTTGAAGAATATGTTAGGTGAGCTTGTACAGTGTAGGAATATGCCACTTTGTTTGTATAGCGATAACCAAAGCTCTATTAAATTGGCATCTAACCCCTTGTTTCACAATAAGCGTACTAAGCATATTGATATAAGGCACCACTATGTAAGAGAATGTGTGTTAGAAAATAAAGTTAAAATTGAATATGTGTCGACAAATAATATGCCAGCTGATTTACTGACCAAGAGCCTTTGTAAGGATAAACATTATAAATTTCTTAGTTTGATGGGTATTTCAAAAGTGTAATTTAGTCAAACATGTGCGATAAAAGTAATTTTTCTGATATGTATTATATTGTTTTGGGAATTTAGATTATTTTGTTAGGTCAGGGTGTTATAAATATTAACAAAATACTCTAGTCCCTTACTGCTAACGCCATCTAGTATCATTCATGTCAAATATATATGAATGACTGTACGATTACATGTATTGAATGAACGGATTAAATTTCAAATTAAAGTTCAGTTGATTGCAAACCATCCTAGCGTTTTATTATATTATTACGTTTTATTTCTGTGAGGCCGTGGTATCGCTCCGGTCGAGCCGGCCCATTCGTGCCGAAGCATGGCTCTCCCACACTTACTTAATTGTAGAATTTTTGATGCTGATGATGATTACTCTACAAGGTACTTGTCAATGATTGGACCCTTAAAATTGTTATCTACCTATTTTTATATGATTTACATAAATATTTATTTTGTACTAGTAGGCTCAATCAGTTTTACATGGGATTCATAACATGACTTGTGAAAATTGTGGATGTATGCACATTATGTACCTCTGCCTAATATAGCAAGATGTTATGTGTCTTGTGCTTAGTAACCATAGTCTTTAGATTACAAAAAATATTTCACAATGCTGATTTGTCCAGCTGTTTTCGAATTTTGCGCTTAGTAACACCATTAATAATACATTTTTGTTTCACTATGAAATTAATCTGCTGTTTCATGATTTATTTGAATTAAAATTACTTATAACAGCTGCAGAACAATAAATGAACTGTGTCTAAATATTGTAATAAATAAACACCGGGTCAGTTGACGCGCTAGCTAGGGTAACATGTATAAACAAGTTATAGTACGCGCGCATGCCGCAAACTCAAGGTCACGAATCAACAATGACGCGCTGATGCTAGTTTTTTAATCTCCTAGGTTTTGTGATTATACCATTTTATTTGTACTATTCTGTGTCGCAGCAATTAGTTAATTATTCAATAATTTACACATTCATATTGCAGATGAAACTGTGACCTAATCATAACATATTATAATTGATACCTTGGTGGCCTTCATTCTTCTTCAGAGTTCTTAGAATAGATATTATTAAGGGGTCAAGGAGTATATTATACTAACACCTATAATACTCTGAATCCAACTTCCGTAATCGAGCATGAGATACCAAGCTCAATAGTCATAATGTAACCACCAATATTTTATCTCGCTTAATATTAACTAGCTACGCCCGCGCGGTTTCACCCACTGCTCAGCTCTTATTGATCCTAGCGTGATGTTTTATAGCCTTCGTTTATAAATTGACTATCAACACAAAAATAAATGTTCCATTTTAAATACGGAGATTAGCGCGTTCGAATTAACTCTTCAGTCTAATATTATTAGGGTTTTGTGAATGTATAAAAGTAACTGCTACTCAACTTTGCAATAGATATTATTATGTGGATCATCTTGTTCCAGGTCCGTGAAGCTAAAGGACGAGTGGAGTTTGAAGGCGAACCAGCCGCGTATGAAGGTTCCCTGCCGGGCTCTGAGCTGCCTGATGACCATCCTTCGCACGAGACTTGTGCTCGCGTGCGTCCGCTGCGACGGGAGACCTTCAAGAAGAGGAAACTACTGCAAATGCATAATCTACACATTGCCACGCAGAAGGCTGCTCGACCATCAGATATCAAGTTAGTCACTACTAATTGAAATTAGTATTCTAATCATTATAAGTACTTAGTGACAATCTAGCATCATTATTTCTAATTTCTGACTATCAAAAAGTGGTGTATTATTGGTCGCAAGTTCAAGGTCCACAATTTTTTTGAGATGTATTTATTAGATGCATTTTACTCAAATATAAATGTTAATGCACAGGTGCAGTTGTGAGCAAGGCTTGGAGAGTTGTGCAGTGTGCACAGGCCGCGCTGAGCCGACCCAGCCTGCCCCACCCTTCAGTACTGTGCCGCCTCGGCTACGCATTGCCGCCGTCGACCCTGGCTTCCATCCTGTGCTTAGTGATATCAAAGGTACGAAAAACAAAACAATAAAAATGTTGGTTACTTTAATTTAACCTTACTTGATATTAGCCACTCAAAAAAAATTTTAGCTTTAGCGGCAACAAATCTCTAAAAGCTTTACTAGCTAATCAAATAAGTATGTATATTAATATGAATATAAATAAATCTATATTTTAGTGTGAGGATTATTAAATTAAAAAGCTATCTCTCATTAGCATTTATTTGGAAATGTGTGCTGCATTGATCTGTCAAACTAAGTATGTACAATGTGTATGATGTGGTTCCCAGACATGTCCCCGTCGCTGCACATGTCTGCGCTGGCGAGCCGCGCGTGGTTCCGTCCCCGCGCGGGGCGCGCGTGGCGCGGGGCTCACTCGGCTCACTCCACGCAGTCGCCACACGCGGGGCACGCCACGCACGCCTCGCACGCGCCACACGCGAGCCACGCACCACACTCGCAGGCCGCGACCACCTCGGGCCGCGCGCAGTCCACCTCCAATACGCACACGCCAAAGTCTCTCAAACGGCATCCCACACGTAAGTTATATTTTTGTTCAATTCGCCATGGCTTCACCTATTGCTATCTAAACCTTCTTTGAATGTTAAAAATAATAGCTACTAGTTAGCTTTTCACTAGTTGTAACTTCTACATCCACTTTTCATTACTTACAGTAAACAAAACATTTATTAAACATTTCTATATTTCAGGATTGAAAAGGGGTCGACCACCACTAACGAAAAAAGTAAAGGAGAGAGAAAGAGATGAAGAAACTTCTACAGCTGGCCATGAAAGGTACTTTTTTACAGTAACAAATAGTAATTGATTGGATTAGCTGATGCTAAGCAATCGGTTGTAACCATGGTCATTAGCATGTCTAGGGAAGTTACAAGTGTTTGCTGATTGAGTAACAGTTAGTACTTCTATCATAGACAGTTGTTTTAATTTGGACTTGATTAAATCACAGTAGTTAGGATAACTATATTGTATATCAATCAAAACAATCAAATCAAATGTGTTATGTGTCAGGACCCGAGGCCGGTCGAGTACGGAGTCTCGGTCGTGGCGACGACAGTCGTACGACATCGACAACATCGTCATACCACAGAGCGTGGCTGCCAACACGCGCCCGCAGATACTCACCTACAAGGAGATTATTACACCCAAGTATGTATCACCACTCACCTTATTGAAATTATAAGATAACAAACATTATGTAATTTATTACAATGTATGTAGAAATCAGTGTAATCATTATACAAGATTTATTAAACATTCATTCAAATATTATATTTTATTTTACCTTTAAAATTATATTAATTACAGATGGCGAGTGCTAGAAATTCCGGAAGCACCGTTAAACAATGGCGTTATGAAGACAAATCGTCAAATGTCAATCGAGAGTGAGGTAAGATTTATTTGTATCTATATAATTTTGTTATACTTGAAATTCTTCAGAATTTGTTCCAAGTTAAAGGTTTATGCTACCATAGTGGTATAGTTTGGTACATGTGTGTGTATGTTGCAGGAGGAAGACGTGTCGGAGGCGGCGGTGTCCCTCCGCCATCGGCGCGCAGAGAGCCGCGAGCGGGCGCGCTATGTACGCAAGCGCCGCGCGCGCCGCGACCAACAAGACGCCACCGGGGACGCGGCCGACACGCGCGACACTCGCGACACTCGCGACACTCGCGACTCACGCGACGCACGCGACACACTGGACGCGCGCGTGTCGCCGGCCGCCACGCCTGTACACGACCCGCCGCCGCCGCCGCGACAACCCACGCCGCCGCAACACGAGGCTAGTTCCTAATCTTATGCTAATCATTTGCTACTCATCTACCCACTCCACTAACTACAGACTAGCTAGAGTCTAGACGTTTCTTTTCCCATCATTTAACATGGCAACCTCTTTTTTAATTTGACGGCAGCTCTCAGCCTATTCTGCTACTAAAATAAGTTGCTAAAATTATCATTGAAAAAGAGTTATGCATTAAGCAACTCTCAATCGACCTATAATAGATCACCTGGAAGGTCGATTGAAAGGATTTCCTAACGACTCTGATATATAAGATTATAAAACAGTAACTTTTCTATAAAACTACAATAACTCCTGCTGAAAAATGGTCATAAAACCCACAATCACCCACAATAATATAACTTCATCCGCTTGGTGTACTAACGATCACGCTTGACTAACGTTAACTTCGAATGTTACTCCAGACAGTGAGACCGTACACGCCGCGCCAGTTCCCGCTGGCGGACGAGCAGTACCAGCACATGGTGGCGAGCATGCCGAGCGGGTTCCACGCGAGCCGCTCGGCCACGCCGTCGCTGCCGTCGCCCGCGCCGCCCGACGCGCCCGACAGCGACTCCACCAGCACGCTGTCGCCGGCCGAGCACAGCGTCTTCGACGGCGACGACCCGGACGACGCCGAGTGGGACCCGCATGCTGAGCGAGCTGAACGTCGGAAGTCCTCGTTTAGATGAATCGACCATTCTACCGCACCACCGGTCTTACATTGTCTCAGAAGTCGCCACTACTTCTGTCTAGCTCTGTAGCAGTAACTCCTCGACTCTGCCTCTAAAGATATTCGTAGCAGATAAAGGAGAAAAGCTTTAAGGGCTGTTTGCCTATGTAATAAATAATTTACTTTTTAATTGCTGTCACATTTGGTCCATGGACTCGCCCATGATTTATAGATCATACTATTCCTAAGTTTGGTCTTTGCATTTTATCATAAATACACATAAGTAATATTTTTATGTAATTGGATGTTAGCAGGCACCATTATGATAATAGTAATTTGTTCACTTACTGTTGAGAAAGTTTGATAATTATAAATGTAACAGTTACCTTCAGTAAACAGTTGATGTTGATGGCTATGTCTATTCAGAACAGTAGGTTATATTTTTATTATAATATAATTCAGTAAGTGATTTAAAACATAGTAAAAGTAAGATCTAAATTTAATTAATTGGTCTAATATTAATGGAATATAAATTGACTTGTATTTACACAGCATTGCACATATACATTACTGCTACTAGTACTTCAGTATTCTTGTAAAAATGTATAAAGTGGTGATGAAGTAAGTTCAAGATACATACTACTATAAAAGCATGAAGAGCGCCCGTTGTACAATATGGAGATGTGCAAGATGCACTAAATGCACTTGATTACAAAATTTATTGATCTTTATTGTATGTTAACGTTACTTTATGTGAAATGAGGTATTGTTCTGTTGTAAAAAGACGTGCGAACTGATGTATTAATAAAACAGTAGCTTTTGTAGTTTACTGATGCAAGTGAGCGTACCATAACATTCCCTTCAGTTCAAATAATGTTATTGTACATGTTAAATTTAATTTAACGACTATTTGTATTCATTGCAAGATTTGAATGCCGCTTGATTAAACTTGTCATGAGACAGGATTTATATGAATGTGTTCCCCTTACATTTTGTCTACATTTAAGTTTGATGATAAAGCTTTTCTATTTTAATATTAATAATGCCCAATTATTGTCGCCAAGCGTATGTAAATATTGTCTAATGTTACTCGGGCACTGATTAGAAACTTATAGACTGGCTATAAAATAATTATTTGAATCTCTGTAAGAGTATGAATTTGATGTTTCAAGCCTTCAGTTTTGCTTATTAGGAAATGTCTGGTTTTAGTTTACATTTACCATTGGTAAACATTATTTTTGTCACGCATAAAACATTGGTGTATTTGAAAAGTGGATTGTGTATATAGTTGGGTCTATGAGACAGAAAATTGACTGAGTATATAACATAAGATAGGAGACTATTTCACTTAGTTTTCTGTCACCAATAGTTATGTAACTCTCGTGGTTATATGTTTATTTGAAATAATAATATTCTTGTAATTTATCAGAGTGTATGTTGTTGAGACTGCTTGGCTGATGGTATACATACATAATTATTGTGAAGGTGAATGTAAAATTTAATGAAGTTTGTTCAATTTTCTTGAGAAGCCAAAGTCTTCTGGTTATTTGTAATTAATTGAAGTATGTAGTTAAGTTTTTTTTAAGGTGACTCTGTTCCAAAGAGTGGATTGAGAAATATAGAATTAAACAGTCAAATTTTGTTTCATTTTAAATAATACAAATAAGTTTAATGTGTATACTTTATTTTCATCAATAGCAGCATACAAATAGTAAATGATGACTAGTATGCCTAAAAGTCCAACTACATGTAAAATTCATTCTACTTTCTAATATTTAACATTTGACAGGCTTATTTATAGAATACGCCAGTAAAATACAAGGATACAATCTGAATTGAGTATTAAATTAATAAAACATTTTATTAAAATTCGTAAACAAATTATGTCGTATATAAAAGTTGGATTTTATCAAAACGTACAAATATTCACTATTTAGGTGGTATCATGAAATAATATCTAGGAAGTCTTAGAATTTATTTGGATCGAGATTATTTAGAACATAAAAGAAATATTTGACACTAATCAATTTGCATATTCTGGTATCTTTATGGGTCTAGTAGTCTTGTAATAATAGGATTGCTTATAATCTAATAGAGATTTTCTTTATAGATTCTCAATTGTCTTATCTCTTACTTTCTTACAGAAAATATGTGATCGGTAATTAATTATTATGTACATGCCATTGTTTCTTCATTAACTAATAAACACAAATTAAGTACACTGCAAATAAGTCACGAAATCTTCGCACAAAGTTATTTAGTTTGATACTGAATAGACAACAACCTAATAATAATACTATACACAATAAACATGGCACTATTTATACAGCATTGCACACACTTGCACACCATGAATACGGAATGTGCTTAATTATACATAATTGCAAAATATTACTTGTCTACTTGGCAAGTGTGTACAAAGCACAATTATAATAAGTAGTTAGGTACAACACAATGGTCTGTCTTGCACCTCCTAAACATATCGCAATAATCTAAGTTACAATCACAAAATCGCTAATTAAAGTTATAATACTGTATAATAATCATGAATGGTCAGAGCTACACAGCCTTCTATCAAATAAATGCATTATGGAATGTTTAGTCAACATTGTTCACTTACTCTAAGTTTCTTACACACTTAAGTATATCGCCAATAAATTATATACAAATTAAAACTGAGAAGGCATAACTTAATTACATTCTAGGTGTTACTGCAACCTAAACAGCGCGAGGTGTATCTTCAATATTTATTATTTATACATGATTTGAATATTGACACACTAACAATTAGTAGTATTCCATTTACTCTAATTACATTCGGAATGGATGAACATCTATAGCATGCTACTAATTATTTCAACGTCACGAAAGTTATAAAACGCGATCTGAGCATAACAAGTACAGTGACACAATTCCGAGCCACAATTAGCCACGAAATGTTTGCTTTCGAAATCAAAAGATAACAATGCTACAGGGTAATAGAGTTAGTTAATATTCCTAGAGAGATCCTGAATGCGGCGGGCGTTGCACTCTCTGCAGTAGAGATGATCGTCGAGTGGGTAACAGCCACGGCCCTCCTGCCTGGAGCACAACGAGGTCCCACAGTCCTCGCAGGCATAGCACGCGACATGGAAGCTCTTATCTAGAGCTACGATGCGAACCGTTTCCTCTGCGCCGCTCTCTGGAACGATCGGCTCACGGCAACGCGCGCAGCGAGGCGCATATCTGTTGTTGATAAAATATTATATATTTGTTATAAACGAATATTATATGTACTTGAATTATAGTCCAGTTGGACAAAATAATTGATACACCTTGTAATTTTGAAGTACTCTTTGACAGGTAACTATAGTGGCACTATTGGTTAGTGATTTTTAGGATACTGCTACAGGGTACTATATCCAATAACTGTATCAATGTGTGTTATCAGGTACAAAAACATGACCCACCTTTTATGAAAGTCTTCAATACAGTGTATGCGGTTAACTGCATCTACTGTAAATGGTATTCCATCAAGACTCTTCTGACAGACCACACAGGTGAAGCAACGGGGGTGGTAGGGTTTGCCTGTCGCCCGCAGGATGCGGTCCAGGATAGGATCGCCACATACACAACATTTCTCTAAAGTATCCAAGTAGTCCCTTTCACATAGTGCTCGCCCTTGCACTGCATAGAAGGGGCGACCCTACAAACAAAAATATACAGAATATTTGAATGTGTTAATACACACATTTCTACAACTTAACAGGGTTATATTACAAAAATTTAACTTTACTAGGATTGTTTTCAGTCAACTAATATGTCTTCCAGTATTGGTTTGTATATCTTAATAATCATAAATTACTACAAAGAATATTGAATAGACTCGGTAGGCAGCTATTTTTTACAGCTAACATTAAATTTTGTAACTTTTTTTTAATAAGTTGTTGGTGTTTAATTATGAAAGAAGTTGGTTAAAAAGAGTGTATTTTTAGGTAAGAAATCAGCATGACTAGATGACTACCCCCTAAATACCAACAAGCGCAGTAAAACAATTAATGTGGTTCTATACTTACTTGTAAGTTAATTCCACATTGCTGACAGCAGAAACATTTAATATGATAGATCCTCTCCATGGCAGTGCAGCCAGTTGTCTCACCCATGATCTTCTCACCACATTTGTAGCAGTTACCACAATACAGTGCATCATCAGGTTCCGGAGTGGGCTCCACTGTGGTGCCTACATAGCCGCCGTACAGGGACGTGCCAGACAACTGACTGCATGGTCTAGGATTAATGGGCTCGTACAGGGACTCGTAAGTAGATGACGTCTGAGATCCACCATAAGTAGAAAAGTCCTGAGCATTAACAGACGCGGAAGATGGGGGATATGCGGAGCCGGGTCGCCGCAACTCACTGTAATTAGACTGTGCACCTAAATCGCTAATTCTAGACACCTCTGATCTCGTATCCCGATCACCGTAAATACTGTCACCGCCGTAAGCATTGCGCTGCATCATAACATTGGAGTAGACATGGTTGGTGCCCCCGGGAGGCAGTACATTGCTGTACAGCAAAACATCACCGCTGCGCACTCTAGCTGTATTCCGCACGATGCAACTCTTTACAGGGACTAAGTTTGAGTATGTAGAACTAGTGCGACTACCATATTCTAGTCTAGATGAATAGGACGGTTCGCAGGCAGACTTCACCATACAACTTTGAGGTATTTGAGGCAGAGGAGGCTTATTTTTTTTGGGTGGAATTGAAGGTTTTTTCATAGCCGCGTTAATATCATCTTGGAGTTTTGCTTCCAATTCGTTCGCGTATATTCGTAGATCCGCTAATTGTTTATCGAGTGTATTCATTTTAACGACTTGTACAATACTAAACTACACTATTTTAGTCATTAAAATAGAATAGAAACGTTACGCCCTGATTTATTGTTTGATGCGAAACTGACAGCTCCTGCTTGTCTTGTTATTATCATCTGTGGAGGCTGCAGTGCTTTTGCGTTTTGTTCTATGCATGAATTAATTTTGATGTTGTTTGGATCAAGATGGATAATATTTTTATATTATTCTAAATATTTATAATAATGGAACGAATAAGAATTCTGTAATGATGAATGCTGAGTTAAATACAGCAATTTATTAATATAACAGCATTTTACAAACTACTGTTCTACACACGTGTAGGTGTATAACATTAATAATTGTACAGTTTTTATACTGTAAAATTAATGTAATGATCGTTTAATCAAACAATTTAGGTCTAAGTTCATGACCACCATTACATTTTTCAATTTTACTACTATTTTTTTTTTTTTGTTTGTTTGGTAATACTGAGAAGTCCCTAAGCTTTGCCCGAGGATCTAAGATATCACCCTCATCCTCAAATACGTGCGCTGGCTACAAAATTGGTATCAGGTATTAATAATTATACGTACCTACCTAAAAGTTATGCTTAATTGTTTTAAAAATTTACTTCAATTATTTTTTACTACATCTCGTTAACACTCGAACAATTAACTCGTAAAATGGTGAAACTCGCTATAGTTTCCTATTAGTTATCGACAATGGCGAACTACAAAACGTTTGTTATTGTACTAGCTCTAAAGGTTGGTATAGAATTTTTTATTTCTAATTCTTAAGGAACTATACCTAAAACATGAAAATTGACGAATATTAATGAGGTCAAGATGGCATTTCATGCACATTCCTAGATAACAAGTAACAAACCTTGAACGGATGTACTACATTCATTCAGATTGTTACTTAATACTTACCTGTATTTTTTTGCAGTTAGCTGCAGTGTCTTCGGATGACGATGACGGTAAGAAACGTAGTGGCAATATTGCCGTTACAATTTGAAACTAACTTACTTGTCTACCCAACTTTGCAAACTTATCACTTGTGTAACTTACTTATGCTAAAATTAAAAATATTTAATTTACAGATAAACAATCATCAATAGATACTCAAGAAGAAGAAGTAAGGAGAAATAAGAAACTTTATAAAACGTGCATAGTAATTTTATTGTGTTATAATATCATTTTATTATATTCAAATGTTTTTATTTTTTCAGTGGCACATGGATTTTATGCCTGTGAGTACTTCAAGAGTATATATTAAAGGAATACTTTTTTTAAATTAATATTTTTTTTTTCTCTTTAGACTGGCTACCTACCTGATAGTGTATACAGGGAGCTCGCGTGGTACGGTATCCTACAGATTCAGCCTCTCCACCACAGCTCTAAGTACAAAGTAGCTGCTCAACTGATTTGGCAGCATACGTTGGGCCGACCACACGTCATCATGGAAAATCCACCGCAGGTAGAAAATGGCATTACATATTCTAAGCGAACAAACTTAATGCTCTTCGGTGTTCACACCTGACAATTTTGGTACTTGCCTAACCTGCCTACCTATCTATAAAATTAGTGCTGTGTCGTCGACTGAGAATCATCGGCATAGCGAATTTCGGTGCAAGGGGTTGCGACGTCCCTTTGACATCACTCTGTATGTACCTAGGGTTACTGCGAAAGCAAAAATTACCCCTATTTGTTGATACTAGAAAATAATACATAAATATACAGTTCAAAAAGAAATACTGCTTTATTGATTTTATCAGCATAGTACAGATACAGATATATTATGATACGAGGATTATACAAGTCTAAATGATTCACAACACAATACAACTTGTCAAAGTATGTTCGGCCACTAACTGAAAATAAAATAACAGATTACAATTTTGTCTCACAGTCGACCCAAAGTCCAGGGAAAGTAAGTCGTCAGATTTTGGCTGAAGAAGCAGCGAAATGGTCCCGTGAACAGCGTGCGGCGCAGGAAGTTCTCATGGAGAACATTAAAAGTGGAGGCAACGGCCTCACAGTTAGAACTGTGGTCTCTAACAAAAAGAAGACTGTTTATATTATACAAAATGGCAAGTACAAAAATACCTAATTTAATAAATTTCGGCTAGAGAGGTTACGTTTAAGCGTAGGTAGTACTTATTAAATTTATCGCAGGAATCTACTACAAGTGTCCACCTAATTCGGAACCGGATCTCGACGCTTATCGAGTACAAGCCAACATGCATGAACGAAGGTGTACGTTTGGGCAGGCGTCCATTCCCGTTGCACTGGATCCGTGCATAGAAGCTGAAGTAGCCCCCATAGAGTACTCGTTCCATGAAGGATGGATGTTCTGTCTCGGAAACGGCGAGAGAGAGAATAATTATTTCCAAAATGGAACGTTGGATTGTGGAAATAAAACTAAAGTAAGATTATAGTTTACTTAATATAAATACGAATAAAATTATTTATGTAAATTAGTCATAGTTCATACTTGACTCTTTTTAATATTTCAGATTGCTGTGAGCGAATTTTTAGAAGAATGCGCAATCGATAATAACATAGTCATAACATTCGACTATTTCGGGGACGAACCGCGCAAGGACATGATGCATAATGCTACTTTATGCACTACCTGGGATCCTTGCCGATTATCTTACCTGTACAGACTTGAGGTAAGCCGGCACCTACCTAAATATATTAGAAGCAAGAAAAGGCAGCCCTTGTTCTGTGTCTAAGTTAAGAAAATTACACCTGACTGTTCATGTTTAGAACTCTTTTCATCAATCTATCTGTATATTTTCTAGCCACCTCCAGCAGAGATGATGCCATCGTTCCCGACAACAACCACTAATCCTTGCGAATCTACTGTTTGTCCGGAATGTATGGAACAGTATATTCCAGAATCTGTCGTCGAGATACAACGTAAGTAATATCTTAAATATAAAAAATAATTTATACATCAATTACCAGTATCAACTACCATTTGGTGGCAATGAAATAAATGTAGTGTAGGCCATACTATCCAAGTATTCAAAAGATTTTATTAAATAGAACCAGTACCTAGTTCTAAAGACTAGCGCGTTCAACCAAACAAATAATGAATCTCTTCAGTTTTATAAAGCTAATGTATAAATTGTACATAACTCCTCTGGTGATGACTTTGTGGGTCCATTGCTGACCATGTATTAGGTGATACCACTGCTCGAATTCCTTGCTGTCCGATTTATAAAAAAATCAAATAAAAATAAGTAATACGTGCATGCCTTGATATTTTTGTTTATAGAAGATGAACATCATACTGCCAACGAGTACGTCCCTGGAGACAAATAACGGGATGAAGAATATGCAGAAAATAAGAAGACAAAGAAAATTTACATTATATTACTTTTCATGATTTGATTTGAATTTCATTTAAAAACTAATTATTTGCCTCATTAAACTTCAAGTAATGAGTTTAATTATTTTGTAACTGACCTTAATAATGAACGCATTTTTAACTGTCAATGTCAATCATTCGTAAATGTCACCCACGATATGTTGTTTTTGAGGTTATCCAGCACTTGGAATGGTACATTGTTTACACAGACTTTAAATTGTATTTGTGAAAATAAAAGTAGTTTGTACTGAAAATGGTGGCTTTAAATGCATTTGAAGATCTTATAGCAGGGTTACAAGAGACAGACAGGCTTAGTTTACCGGGATTCAAACCTAGTCCGTTGAAGGTTTGCTATAGCAGTGATAACGTGAGTTTACTCTTTTTTTATTGTATTTTTCACCTTATAATGTAATTGAAATGTTTATATATTTTATCATAATGTATTACAGAGTACAGAAACCTCGTACGACGGGTCAGGGCCTCCTTTGCCATTTGCCAGCAGCAAGATATTCGAAGCCGATATCTTAACGTGGAGACGACTAACTGCTACAAACGGAGACTGTAAAGCTGTTTATGAAGTGACCCTTGATGTCGAAGTACGTATAAGTTTATAATTCTTAAAAATATTAAAATGTGTATTAAAAACAAGATACTGAACATAAGTACCTTTAAAAGGTTCCTAATTCCCAGTTATGTTCAAACTAATATTTTTGTCTTAACTTTGGCTAGATTTAGAAAAATACATATTATCATGATCTAATGTCAAAATTTGTATTCCCATTTCTATGCTAAGTTAATTGCAGATACTACATTTGTATATTCTTTCATTGTCTCTTCATAGATAATAATCACTCTACCACAACTTCCATTTTCTTCTATCAATCTATGATATTTTCTATTATTATTATCACCATATAAGTATATAAAATACCTAATATCTTAATTTCAGGGGAGCGAATTCACATTCAAAGCTGGTGATACAATAGGTATAATACCTCAGAATGATGACTCAGACGTTGATTTCATTGTGAGTCATCTGAATTTAACCTCCAATGCAGATATGCCTTACTCCATCACTGTGGATACTAGCACAAAGGGAAATAAGCTTCCGATACACATTCCTGTCAAGTCTACCATTAGACATGTATTGAAATACTGTGTGGAATTAAGGAGTCTTTTGAAGAAGGTATGTTTAATGTACTACTGTTTTTGGTTAACAAATTAATTGGCTTTTGCTTCTTATAACTTACCTACTAGTTTTGAAAAATCTTATTGTTTTATTCAAAGTCATTTACATTTACAAAATCGTTTATGACTAACGTAAACATTTCGTTTACGTACTAAGAAATACTTTGAGTAATCATTAAATGTCTCTGAGTATGGCAGTTAGTAATTATGGAGACCATAAAAATATTGAATATGGGGTCCGTCCAATTCAGTAAAGCATGATCATAAAAATCCCTAAAAGGTAAAGCTGCAATCCTAAATAAGGACAATATAATGGTGTTTTTATTACAAGTAACACCCATGATCTATTTCAGGCTTTCCTTTTATCTTTATCTAGGTACACAAAGGATGACAAAGAAAGAAAGATACTTGAATATTTATGCAGTAAGGAAGGAGCTGCAGCATATTCTACCCATGTTCTAAATAAAAGTCTATGCATACTAGACATATTTAGCATATTCAAAACATGTAAACCTCCAATAGAAGTTCTACTAGGAAACTTACCCAGATTACTTCCAAGACCTTATTCAATTGTTAACAGTGGTTTAGAAAATAATAAAGTTGTGAAAATTTGCTTCTCTGTGATGACTAACAACAATCGAAAAGGACTCACAACTGGGTGGCTAGAAAAGCTAATATTGAATGAAGAGTTCACACTAGAAAACGGATTAAAGAATATGAGAATTTCTGAAGAATCTCAGAGTAAACAGAAAGTCTCAATATATCTTAGGAAAAATTTCAGTATGTTTTGTTTACCAGAAAACTTGGAAAATCCACTAATTTTGATTGGTCCTGGCACTGGAGTATCACCATTTATTGGGTTCTTAGAAGAAAGAGAATTGTTAAAAGAAAGCAATAAAGATGTAAAGTTTGGTGATGTTTACTTATATTTTGGATGTAGAAATCCAAAATTGGATTTCATTTATGAGGAAGAATTGAACAATTTTTTAGCAAAAGGCACATTGACTAAGCTTTTCACAGCTTTTTCCAGAGTTGATTCTGAACATAGGTACATTCAGGTATGTATCAACAACTACATAATATATACATACGATTTTGTATAATTCCAAAGTTTAAAATATTAAATAGATAGTTGCTTATGGAACAACTATGCTTCTAATAGGAATGATTATTCACAAAATAAATTCCCTAATTGACACCTAAATTTGATAATGGATTGTGATTAACATATTGTATGTTAGTAAAGAAATTCAATATTCTCTTTATTTTTCTAGGATGCTTTAAAGGAAAGCGGGAAGGAAGTTGTTAAACTCATCAAGGAAGGTGCACATGTTTACGTTTGTGGAGATTTGAATACCATGGCTGTGGAAGTGAAAGAAACATTAGTGAAATGTTTAGTGGAACATGGAGACATGACCTTAGAAGAAGCTACAACAAAGATATCTCATATGCAGAAACATTACCAATATGTAGTTGATGCATGGAGTTAATAATCAATTTAGGTTATTACTTAGAACAATGGCATAATATATTTATTTATTTGTGTTGTACAATGTATGTTGCGATTTTATTCCAAGTTGATTAAATATTTTTTACAACCATTATTTAGTTGTCTCTTTACTATTAACGTCATTTCGAAAGATATTTATTTATTGAAGATTAATAACTATTATTTGTATTTAAGTTACAAAGTGCGGTGGGCTAGATAAATTAAAAGGCAAGGGATATTTTAGAAAAATAATTTAATAGGCAAATTATATTAATAAAATGTTCAAAAAAGTGTCCTTTGTGTATATAAACTTACAATAATAGCGTAGCGTCAATACATATTGCTGTAGTATATGAGACGAGTCTTGCGCTACTGGAGTACTGGCAGTTAGAGCGCGCACAATGCAGGGACTGAGGCGACAGCTCGGTCGCCAGTCGGCAATGATCTCGATTTACTAAGTACCTCGACGTTGATTACATAAGTGGACGATCTTTTATACGTAGGTAGTATGGCCACCGTACTGCATTGTGCTTTCTGTGTACAGAATTCCCACAATTACCTCCTCACAAATTGTAATTTTCAATGATTCATTCAAGTAACGAGACTACGTCGTCATATAGAACAGCATGCACACGATTCTTCGTTGTGTCGATGAAAATGCTTAAATTCTAGTCCGTAAAAGTACATCTAAACTACAGTATGAAGCAGGCACTCATGGTAGAGATATTATTACAATCTGATGTCTCCCATAAGGCTAAGACGGATCGAGTGTGTTTGGACTTATTAACAAACAAACATAAGATACTGATATAATACTAAAACAATCTCAAAATACATTTTGTCCTTTTGAAGAGTAATTACAGAATATTGCACTGTTCAAATGTATGGAAATGAAGATGATGGAGGATGGATCAATGAACATGATCCAAATTAATAATATCACTCGGGAAGTTGAAGTTGTTACAATTGCCTTTATTCATATACACTCTAATATTCTTATGAGTATAACTCAAAGGTGTATTGATAGGTTCAAGAGAGATATAAAAAAACTAACGTAAACCGTTGAGTATGGCAACACATTGCGATGTAGAATGACCAATAATTACACTATAATAGAGAAAGATAGTATAAAACAGTTGAACACCATAAAAGATAGCAAACGAATTATCCTACAATACACCACATATAAGTAGCACAACATATTGCAAAACACATAATAATAGCGCTAAACGTTTCCTTATTTACCATGACCAGACTATTTTTTAAATTCGCATAGCAACATATGCTGTATTTTTAACACAATAAAGTTATTTTTTATTTTTTTATAATACATAAAACATCGCCAAATACTCCAAGTTTGAGCACAAGTACGTTTACTGAAATTATGAATTGTTAGCGAATTATTCCAGTGTCTAATGGCGGCAATGTCCCTGTTATAGTACAATGAGGAATATAAATATAAACGAGTGTTTGATGCGTGAATATATTTTATATGTTGGTTGACATGCCGCCACGGAGTACTGTCCTATTGTGCTCTCCTCAGTATTTATCTTTAAAGAATGGCTACATAATACTATTCTCAAAATGCAGTACTGTAAAACAGTCTTAATTTTTGTCGTTAGTTTTATATTAAAATAGAATATAGAATACTTTTCCACGGAATACATTTTCATAAGAAGTACGAGAATGCTGCAGGAATGTGAGACCGCTTCCTAAACTGTTGCATTTGGTTGAACCGGTAAAATATATAATTACAAAAATAACATTGCAAATGATTACGACTAGCTAAAAAGTTATTTCGTATGTACATTTTTGGTAATAGCCTAACTGTGCACCAATCACTTATTTTATCAAAAAGTACCTTACAAATAAACCGTATTTGTGTGGCCACTGGCCACCGTAACCTGATTGCACTCTACAGTTAACTATAAAAAACCTTAAAAATATTTTGTAGTTCATAAAAATATTATATTCCATTGCTCTGTTTGTTGTACAGTGGCCAGAGAGTCAAGAGTGACATCTTGTCATAAAACTGCACGATTTCCAAAAACTAATTCATGAACGTCCAAATGTTACCAAAAACTGTTTCCTTACAATAGAAAAATACTTAATTTGGACAGACTACATTCTTATTAAGTAACTAAATCCTAAGCCGAATAGCCTAAAGCTTGTAAAATTAATTTATATTGGATAATTATGGCATTTCCTTGTACAAAAATTAAAGATTTCATACGTAACCCTCGAATATTTCATTAGGGGAACACTTTAGTGTGATGTCTGAATATCTATATCAGTTGGAGATACGGTATCTATACGAGTCTAAAGATAAGACAAAAGCTATACGCGCTAGTGCTGTCGAAATTAATATCTTGCGATTCTATTCTAAATGCGTACAACGAAAACTGTGTAGCTCTATCTAGAAATAAACTATGCTAATACAGAATGCTTCCGTCGTCCGCAAGGGTGCGCTTAAATCCTTTTAATTAAACATTCTCGAAATGCCGTGTACTGGCGTATATTGTCCATTAGTCGTAACCTTGTAAATACTATGCAAAACTTGGCACTTCATTACAGTCATTTCATTACATTCATAAAGAGCATACAAAATTGTAAAAGGCTATAAAAGTGAAATACACGTAGAAATGAAGAAGGAATGAAACAGTTACCAGTCTCAGTCGTGGTTCTTGCGGTGCACGTTGTGCGCAGCCTTGATGAGGGGCGTCAGTGTCCGCAGTTCCATGGCACAGTCAAGGAACGGATGCCTTAGGAGTTCGTCCGCCGCGGCTCGTAAATCTACATCCACTTGTAAACATTTGTCTAGGAAGTCCTGGAAGTGGGGTGTTAACTTTTCCCACCTTGGAATTTTCGGCCGCCCTACTGCAGCGATTAGATATAAAGCACGCAACGGGGACTCTTTCATGTAAGGAGGTTCGCCTTCAATCATTTCGATCCCCATAATACCTAACGACCACACATCAACCTTTTTACCATATTGCTTCCTGGTGACGACTTCAGGAGCCATCCAGTAAGGCGTGCCGACCATAGTTTGTCGTTTTTCATCACCTACAATGTTGGCGCAGAATCCAAAGTCTGTGACTTTGACAGTGCCGTCCATACCGAGCAGGACATTGTCAGACTTAATATCCCTATGTATTGTACCTTTGGAGTGCAGGAAGGCAATGGCCTGAAGAGTCTCACGACACACGGCGGCTATCTGGCCTTCCTTCATGACGACTTCCGTCACGACGTAGTTGAGGGAGCCTCCGTCGAGCAGTTCCATAGCGACCCACAAGTGATCGTAACTGAGGAACGCGTCCAGGAAATTGACCAGATTCTTGTGGTTGAATCCCTTCAACACGTTTATTTCATTGAGTATTAGTTCCTTCTTACTTTGCTTGGTGAGGTCAATGTCTTTGATGGCGACTTTGGAGTTGTCCTTACTGTCTATCGCGACAAACACCACACCTGTGAACAACATTGTATCACTTAGTTAATTAGAAGGAAATGCAATAGCTTGCTTAGTAGTGCGCGAGGGGTGTCTGGGAGGTGTGGCTCCCGTTTCCAGCTTTTATGACTAATTTAAACTTTACATTTTTTAAGCGTAATTTTTAGTTTTTAGTGGTGTGTCGAATTGTTTGTGGTTTATTATAAGATAATGATAAAAATAAATACTTTTTGCGGTTTTGATATCTACCATTTTATTATAAAATTATATTATATTTAAGTAGTAAAGTACATAAATTAAATTCATATGATAAATTATATCAAATAAGTAGAAAAACTATTATGTGATTAAAAAGTAGCATAAACCTTTGGGAATTGGGAAGCTATGAAAATGAAAGTAACTACTTATAATAATTTTCCAATATGATAACGCAAAATATTAATACAGCTCTTGACGTTAAGTTTTGGAACAGAAAACTACAACATAAATAAACACAATTTAGTCATTCAAACAGATATTGTACTTAATCAATTCAGAAAGTAGTCAACTGATAAGATTGTAAAATTCTTGGTTGTTATGTAAAGATTTTGTGTGACTTTCAATGTCACATTAATCACAGTTAAGATCATGTAGGCAGTTAATCCTCATACCTCATGGGTATGTTTTGTTGTTACATCACACAAAAGGATTTGGACTACATTGGAGAAACTTCTAGAAGAGTAAAATGTGCAAACATTTTTGTCTATAAACAGTTATCAGATAATTCAAACAATAGTCTTTTATCAATCACCAGATTACCGCTGTGTTGACTGATGAAATATATTCCACATCACCTTTTCAGGTTTAATTCCTATTAGATTTTTATATAATAGTTTTATTCAAGTTTACAATTCTTATTTGAAATATTTTTTGTATATTTATATTTGTAAATTATTTATTATGCTCATTATTAATAAGTTTTTTGTGTGTTTATAATATCTCTTGTGGTTTGAATGAATGACACAAGTTAAAAGTAGGAAAAC
This sequence comes from Spodoptera frugiperda, assembly GCF_023101765.2. Lineage (NCBI taxonomy): Eukaryota > Metazoa > Arthropoda > Insecta > Lepidoptera > Noctuidae > Spodoptera > Spodoptera frugiperda. The sequence continues at coordinate 11,502,097 of NC_064242.1, read as the reverse complement.
TACCTCAACAATTATTTATAGGAAAAGAATTTGGTTGTTTACAGTCTGTTTTCTTATTATTACCTCACTATTAGTATTAATAGTAACAATAACAAATATAAAATGTCTTGTGATGCAAACATAATGGAAAATTAATTAAAACATTAATCAGCATTTTTGATCCAACTCAAGAACTTTATATATCAATATAAAGGAGGTCAGTAAGCAATTTAGTAAACATCACAATATTGTCACTCACAAATAATTTTGATCAAAGATAAGACAGAATTAAATAATTTTAGACAAAGAAGCAATTTTAATAATTAGAAATAAAATAAATTTATTTGAGCAAAATATCACTTATGTATGTACGAGAAGGTATGAAATAATTTTATAGCGAGAACTAACTATTATTATATTACTTATTCTTCTTTCCCTTTTTAAATGTGGAAGGATGGAAAGAAAGAGCACAATCAAAAATAAAATGAATAAGGATATTAAAGACATGAATGAATGCCTGTGGCATTATGTCCACCTTTGAACCATAATTGTGCAATAAATTTAAACAAATAAAGAGAAGGACTTTGTAACAGGATAATGGAAAAAACAGGTATTGTGTACACAGAAGTACCGGTAGTGATGGAACAATACCTGGAGCTGCCCTGCTACTGTAGGAATACTAACTAAAACCATAAACCTTGGGTATAAATGAATTAATCGACCTTGAAGTGCGACCAATGCAGCGCACACATGTCTGCAATCTCTCTTGTTTTGTAATAACTAATAACTCACCATTATGAAACATGTATTGAGGTATAAAAACTATTACTTCATTCATTACCTCTCTATTTATTTTCATTGAAGATTTTATGCTGAAATATCTACCTAAGTGTATAGATTTTTATTGAAAAACATAGGTAGTTACAAATTAATTTAGATATTATGCAGGTAAGCGATGAAAGAATACAGATACAATAACATAAGAGTTTGTTTGCATTAAAAGCATACAAAATAACAGCTGCTCTGTTTTTACTGGATCTATTTTTATTTGTTTACCTGCATACCAAAATTCTATTGCTAAGTGTACTCATATTTCATAGTAATAGCTAATAATAGAATGTATTAAGCAGTGTTATTGTATGTGATGGTTGTATGTCAGCTTGTTTGTTGTTGATGTGTATAAATCTCCTCAATTTTGCCACTTATTCTCCACTCAATTAACAGATTAGTGTCAATTGGTCACTGAATGCTCTCAACCTCGTTTGTGATCAGAAGGCAATGTTAATAGGATATATTGTGCTACTTGTTACTGTAATATTTATAATATTATTATGTTGGATTAGCGATAATGTAACTATTGAAGTTAAGTCTGTAATGACAATACTATTTATGAATGATTACAGCAAAAACAAGGTTACTTTATGTTTATTTACTTCCAATTTTGACATAAATGAATGTAAAGGTGCTTTCCTACAAGAATAATATTTTGTTGTATGTAACTCACCTGATGCACCAGCCCCGAGCTGCTTGATCCTCTCAAACCGCACGTAAGGATCATCCTTGTTGCATATCTTCCGCAGCTCTTCATATATCTCTTCATCTGTCAGTGTGGCATATCTGAGTTCCTTCTTCCGCAGTATAGGGCTCTCCTCAGGGTCATTACCAATCAGACTCAAGTCCTCCACCACAGCTGTCAAGTCCATCATTGCATCCTTTTTCTTCATGCTGTGTTTGATGGGGGCGGCGGGCATGGTTTGCCTCTGAGAGTATATGTCATTGACGGTGAGCTCCTCCTCACTACTTTGACCGATTGACAAGTCTGAATCCTGACTCTGGTTTTTCTGATTCTTATGAACTAGCAATTCCTCTATTTCTTTATCTTCTTCAGTGATTGCCTCGGCAGTGAGGAAAGGCTTGAACGGCTCATCAGGTGCCTTCTCCTTTTTGATTGTGTACATATGGAACTTGACAGCCTGGATGGCCGCATCTGGGTTCTCATTTTGTTCGGCTGGCGTAATCTGTGTGTTCAACAATCGCAACCAGGACGTTGGTAATCCTTCCAACATACCCGTTTCTGAGTTCTTGCTAACATGAATATGTTGTTTCACGTCTGTAGGCATACCAATATCAGTCACTCGCTCTTCTCTCTCTCTGGGAGTCTTTTTTGAGAAGAGTTTCCCAAACACACCACGGCTCGATCGCCCACTCATTTTGATTGATAACTGATTGTCTACTAACAATTAGGCCATATCACTGTCACGTATTTCAAACACAAAATCTGCATTGCTTGTAAGACACTTATTAGCAAAGGCGGAATTTGGATTTAGCTATGATAGGAGTGGCTTTTACACGGACGGATCCTTGGGACGGCGGCCACTTTATCATCTGTCAAATGTCGTGAAGAAAAATGGAGAGAAAATATAACGTACGTTTATTTTCACGCTTGTCAACGACGAGAAAAACTGGATTACATAAAAAAATATTTGCAATTGGTTTAGAATAAAAACCAAAATTATAAAATGAGTTCAATTATTATTTGACAAACACTTTTGATTGAGTAAATAAATAATAACATTATAACGAACAAAAATTAAAACGATTCACTTTTGCTGATATTGCGTGGCAAGGAACGTAGTGTTCATGCGTCTATACATTGGTAGGCCTGGCGTATCGCTGCTGATAAATAGGAATTTTGGATGATTCATTGTCCATCCGTAAGGCGTGAGGAGCGAGTAGTAATATTGAATCTTTCGCACATTTGAATATAGCGCGATAACAATACATTTGTAGATAATGCTTGATATTTGATAATGTTTAGAAGAGGAAAATGAGTAGGCGGATTACCGGACGGTTTGTGCCGATATTATTTATACTTAAGCCTATTAGTCGGTTTCCTCAGATTGAAAAAAAATACAAAAGGATATTTTAATTACATTTTGTTTTTGTTATATTATTGAGGCCATTCAGACATTGTGAAAGGTCAATGTTAGAGCTGTTATGTACCAACTACCAAGGGAAGGCCCTAAGAAACCGGCCACGTAGGTAGGTAGTATTTGGTATAGTAGGATAGCTGTAGCTACTTTAGTGGGTACCTACCTACCTATATAGATAATATAGAAGCACTAGGGTCAATAAAATACCAAGAATGATATTGTGATAGTAATGAAACACTAGACATAGGCACCTACCCCCTTTTATTAGGTCTTACTTCCCTGGCGATTGATACCTGGCTTGAGTATAATCAAGTGTTTTAACTATAATGTTATTTCATGCCATAGGCGTAGCCAGGTTTTAGTTTCGGGAGGGGTGCAAGAAAGTCGACCCATTAAATATGTGACAAAAAAAGAAATAAAAAAAACCTTCCTTCATACATGAGAAAAAAAACCATTTAGGTATGTACCTAATATGTAATAAACAGATTCATAGGTAGTCATAGAGACCTTTGCCAAACAGGGGATGTACTATGCTAACTAGAAAAATAACGCTCTGTAATGTCTAGGTACACATTTTTCGGCCCCCCTGGCTACGCCTATGTTTCATGCATAGGTTTCCTAAGTGCAAAGTGCAAATATAATACCCGTACCTGCGGTAAAAATAAGCCGACACATTTTAGTTTCACAATTTTAATTAAGTATTACGCTAAATGCTAACTTCACTTATAAAATAAAGGCTCTTCTTCAATACAGGCTTCAAGCTTGAATTTTCTTTTTAGTAGGAAGATGGACTTTGCGGACTTTCTTCTGGTGTCTCATTACTTTCGGTAATTTTCAAGCTCACAGTGACTGGAGCGATAGGATTTTTATTTTCTTCCATAGATGTTGAGTGCGCATTCAACTGTCTTTCCCAGGATTTTGGTAAACCTTCCAAACGGCCAGTTTCTTCATTTTTTGTCACGTGTATATGTCGTTTCATGTCCGTAGGCAGACCGATGTCAGCAGTCCTTAGTTTCTTTTTCAGGAACAATTTGTGCCACAAACTCCCCATGTTGTTTGTAAATAAAGTGAAGTTAGTTTCTATCTACCTGTTTAATTAGGTAGATACTAATTCGGACATAGCACTGTGATGAAAACACTATACAGGGTGCAATTTGTTGCGCTTATTTATTTCTTTTTATGTCTTGTATAAATATACGTCGTCAACAATTTCAGTTTGTTCATTGCATTTCCTGAATAATACGAAGTTTAGGAATTTTCCAATTTACGCGTTCTTGTGGGAGCAGTTAAATTATATATCAGAAAACTTATCTACTTCATTCTTAAACAGTCACATTATAATTTGTTTTAAATTGTTTACATAAATAATTGATTTTATATAAAGAATACTCAGCTCAACTATGTACTGCAACAAAACGATCAAGTAATTGATTCTAAATAAAACTATAAGTTACGTGAATTGGATCGTGTATTTATTTATTGTGTGAGTGGCCCTATAACTATTCATAATAGTTACGATATTATTTCCCTATACAAAATAACATTTATAACTTGCACGTTTTCCTTGTATGTTTTTCAGGCAAATTACAATTTAATTATTGACTGGAAACATGTACCAGTTAGTAAGAATAATAGTTACATATATGTATTTTCAAGGACTGGGTTAAGTAACCATTAAATGACTCTGAGTATGGCGGTTAATGTCTAAAGCAGTAGGTAGACTGGGTAGGCATGAATCTTAGCAAAAAGTCTTGACACTGAAGGGTCAATGGCCAATGATAATTCCAATTTATTCTCGTCAACAAGTGTAGGCCGTAAACTGCTTATATACCACTAACTGGCCACTTGTATAAATGAAGGATTTTATGTGCTATAAAACGAGGAACGATTGAAATAAATTCGCCATTTCCAAAGCTATTAAATATATTTTAGGCGGTTTTAAGGGATACAGTACCGTCGATATGTAGATATGTATCTACAAAGATAACGTCACGCTTTTTATTCCCAAAGGGTCACAGTGACAGAGACATGAGGTCTCGTCTCTCAACGAAATACAAACAATTAGCGTCTTTCTTTGATTTAAAAAAATATCTCTACTTTTGTTTTATTGCTTTCTATAGTATTATATTGTGGAATAATGCTAAATGCTATTGCCAGTGAAGCAAGTGTGGTGATTCCGTAATTTTTAAGAAGAAAAAGGCCTTTTCATTGTATCGTGTTCCGAATTTTCAGTTATAGCTAGCTGATAATACTCAGCATAAATTAGTGTTTGAGTTAGTAAAGCTTTACCTAATTGGTTCGGCAATGTGGTTGTGTGTTTGCTTTCCTCAAATTGATAATTATGTTCCAAATATAACACTGCTGTAGCAGTGGCAGGTATTAGAGGAAAACAATGATAAAATAGCTCCACTGCCTGATATAGTGATGGATAATGCGTGTAATCTCTTTTGGTATTTTTATCGACTATAATTGACATTTAGGAAAAATGTTATCGACTACACGTTTTAGAAATTCAGATACAAGTTGTAGAACAAAAGTTCTTAATTATGATGTAATATTAAAGACAGGGGGTGCTACTAATGCAGTTGCTAATATAGGTAGTTACTAGAATATTAATGCTAATGCCACGCTGTTTTACCTACTGCTCGACTCCTATTAATCGTAGTGTCAGAATGTGATATTTTATAGCTATCTCTGGACTCTGAATTACCTCTATAGGTACTAGTTTCCTATAATATCGCGTTCAAAAATAAGATTATTATTCAATGTTAATAAATATTATTATTCATATACCTCACAGCCCATTAGTCACAGCCTCATAGGGTAGACAGAGGAGTAACGCAAAACTCGCAAAAGGTGGGATAGAAAAAGAAGGGAAGGTTCTTGATAAAAGTACAACTATTCATATCAAATCCAGAGATACTGAAACTAAAATTACTTTAGTCTGAACTTTTATTAAACTACAGTAAGTTTAGTATCTTGTTAAAATTTGTTTTTAATAAAAAAAAAGTAAAACAATGTACGGTACTACAATGTACTGTAGGCTATTACCTACTACCTACTTACCTGTGTCCCGATTTTAACTGTTTTCTTATAGATCTGGGTAATATCGTCCATGCACACAGAAAGCACCTAATTGGTTTATCGTAACTCTCACGGAAGTAACGTAAAAATACTACATGCAATTATTTACACCTCTATTTTCACACGATTAAGGTACATTTTCCCATGTCTTAAGTGAAGTTAAAAGTTTGTCTTGTAACCCTTCAGCAGCGTTTGTTTTTGATTTCCAAAGGGATTAGGGATGAGTTAGTGTTATTGCCTCGATACAATTTTATCGATAGTTTTGGTCGTGTACTATAATTTATAATATGGTTTTCCTTTTTGTTATTTAATGTTTCAGTTATGTGCGTATGTTTACGTCGTTGCTTTTTATAACGTTTAAAAACAAATCAAAATTATAGAAATATTTATTAAAGTTACTGTTGAATAAATGTTATTATTTCACTAAAGATTTTCTTAATGACAAGAACATTATTATAGTAGGTATAGTACCTACATACTATGTATTTATAAGTAGAAAATAATTCTAATATTTATACACCGATTCGGTAAAATGTATGCGACATTAATAAAATTATTAACATAAAACACCCTTTGTAACTACATTCTGCCAAATAAATGTTTCTTTCTTTCTTTCTTTACTTCTTTTTATTTACAGGATCTGTATTGGCGCAGTGACTGGTTAACTCTGGTTAAGAGTTAGTGCTAACCTCAAAACTAAATGGGAAAAAGCTAAAATATTAAAAAAATAACAAATATACATATTTATAAGGGCTTACAGACGAGAGACGTATATTATACGTTAAGGGCAAAAATCTATTTACGACTGTTGATAATTCGAATAAAAGCAAAAAGAAGACATTATTTTGTATCAATAAAGTTTTTAGCTTCACAGACACGTGACAGTTTAACCTGACTACCTGATGAAGCCCCAATTAAGCCAAGGAGTCTAAAACTAAACACCTACATTGTTATCTAAGGCTTCTAATTAGAGCCGTTACATCACACTCCTAGCAATGACATCTTGGTGGATGTCCTAGAAGACACGTGTTTTTGTTTAGCCAGACTAATCTTTGATCCGTCTGGAATTTAGATTATGAGTATAGAGAACTAGCTACGTCCGCGCGGTTTCACCCGCTCTGCTCGGTTCCTATTAATCGTAGCGTGATGTTTTATAGCCTATAACCTTCCTCGATAAATGCGCTATCCAACACAAAAAGAATTATATAAATCGGACCAGTAGTTCCTGAGATTAGCGCGTTCAAACAAACAAACAAACAAACTCTTCAGCTTTATAATATTAGTATATAGTATATTAGTATAGAGTATAGATTACTTCTACTATTCGTGAGTTATGTGTTATTGTTATGAGATTTATGTTATAGGGGGAGCGTCTCTTGCCATACATTGGGCACAGACTTAGTGCTATCACTGAGCATGTCGAAAACAAACAATATTTATAATATTTCTCTCTTGAAGTCTGGACCCGAAATCGAAGTCTTTGCACGAAAAATGTGCTTGCGATTTATATTTTAAGTGACTATCGCACTTCCAATTATTATGTGTGGTCTAATGTATGGAGTTGAAATGCCTTTAACTTGATGGGTATTTGCCTTCTCATTGACTTTGATAAATTTAATTATGTGCATCGTTTTGTGTATCTCGATAATCACAGCATAGTGTAAGCACTATGCTTTTATTTCGTGTAATGTTGACTAGTATAACCAGAAAGTTAGGTACCGATAAATTCGGATTACTATAGCCTGCTGGCGTAACTTTGACCCAAATACTATAACCAGTAGGAATTCAGAACATAGCGTAAATTAGTTATTTATTGGTCTAAAAGTTAGGGTCAAAGAAACCCAATCTTACGGTAGAGCATAGTACCTAATAGGTACTATGATAGTACCTAATACAATGACTGCAAAACGCGACCGCATGTTTCAATATAATGTAACAGATATTATTTTAACGTATCGAGTAACTGATACTGCGCTGTAATTGTGATTAATAAACTCGGTCATTACTGTGAGGACGCCTGCACACACGTTGCATTGAATTTATGAGTACCTAATTAATTTAGTTCTATTTAAAAAAAAACACGTTTCGTAATTTAAATTCTGTGACTATGATTGTATTGACAATCTGACGTGAGAACTTATTATGAACCATATGGCAAATGTCATTGGGGCAACGACCTCTAGCAATTAACAAATCCATGAAAGCCAGGATACTAACATTGATGTCATACCTCTAAAATTAGCAGCAGATTTTTATTAATGTATTATCCAAGTAATAATACTATCTAATACTATACAGGGTAACGAAAAAATAAAGTAATTCCAATATGTAATAATAAAACCATGTTATTTCAATTTGTTCTGTTAAATTAGATACAATCATTGTAAATGTGAGAGCCCTGTAATTAGCTAAAACTGTATTAGACTAGTAGAATGCACTTGTGTCAGCTTGGAGTTGTCATGCTCACTCAAAGGTCTCATTGGCGGTGGCACGGGCATTGGATCGCTCGATTCCCTGCAACATGGTTGAGTTGGGCGGTGCTGGTGTACGTGTCATGTTCGTGAACGGGCGCTGTCAACTGGGACTGGTCAGCTCCAGACTGCATTAAGATTGTTGTCCTCAGGGTTATTTTCTTTTTCTATCACTTTGACTAAATATTAGTTTTACATTGTTCTCACATAGTTGAAGCAATCGAAACAATGTAACCATGAATTGTATTGTGAATCTGATTGGAAAAGAGTAACCTATGGAGTTTCTTGCTCGTTCTTCTCCATAGGAATCTACACTTTGGAACGAGCAAATAGCTTCACTAGAGGACTGACCGACAGACTGACGTTATTAATATTATTATATTTGCTTTGACGTTCAAAAGTGCCTTCCTGGTCTAATTGAAATAAATAATTTTGACTTTGACTTTGACTTTGACTTTGACTTATCTGACATGATCAGTAAATATTTATGATAACAACTATGTATCACTGGCAAACGATAAATAAAAAAATAAATATGCGAATGTGCTTTGAAAAAGGAACACGTCATATTCGAATTTGATTTAAGTATCGATCGACAGAAATGGACATCACTAGGAAGGAAAACTTTAAAAACTTGAAAGTAAGTTTGTGTTTGTAAAGTTCAGTCAAGACTACAGGCGTGATGGCGTGAACAGAGTCGCTATAGTAAACAATTCTTTCTCTGGCTGACGCTGAGTTATTTTTAGGTCAATAGCTTTTGAATTCGCTCATCGTTCGTAGTTGGACCAATGAAAATATACGGCGCTATGCGTGAGTGCGTCAAGAACTAGGAGTTAATTGATTTTTATCCGATCAGGCACGGATGTAATCGAGGTTTTATTCTTTTTATGTTTGACTAGCTTTTGCCCGCGACTTCGTTCGCGTGGAATAGTGACTTCCGGCAAATTTTTGGTTTTAACCACATAGTTCCCGATCTCGCGGGATCTCTTCAAAAATGAGATGTGGAAGATATTCCAGGGAACTCTTCAAAAATCAACATAATGAGCTCTGCGTTTGAATTTAATAGATGTATACTCACTTAGGGCATTGAAAAAATAGTTTAAAAACGGACTTAAACTAACTTAAAACTAAAGAAAGCTACGAATTACGAATTTATAACAATTAAAAAAGAAACTATATGACAACCTATCCTCTATGCTATAATAACCAAGCTTAAACTAAATAATTTAAAAGAAACGACTTAACAGTGGTAATCTAATTAATTTATAATCTTAGATCTTACAATTTTATTAAAAAACTACTACAGTAACTACTAATAATCGATATCAAACTAAACCTACGTTAAATAGTTTAACCAAAAAACCAGGAAAACCCAACGCAAATAAACTTATTAATTGACAAATACAACGAAACCAATTTAGAATATACGAAACAGCAGGACCACTGTCAAATAATCATACGTCTGATAATACACTTTTTGTACGATAGTACTGCTCGGCCGATACCCAACTGAATCTAACGAAACCATAGCGCGATCTATTTCGATCCCAACGCCATCTATCGAGGATAAAGACAACTTGGATTATTTATTTATACTCCGTTCGGGCATTTTCTTTCGTACTAAAAGTTTAATTATATTGATATTATTTTTTTCATACCTGTTTACTATTTATTTACTTTTTTGATGAATTAAAACAATAACATGAACCGAAGTCGTGTAACGATCGACATAGAATTATCTAAACTCCGTTATGAGCGGTTTCTTTGTACTAAATGGGGAGATTAACCGAAGGTTGCAAATATACTGGGATTTTTCTCAAATTAAACCGCAATGAAAGAAGATATTATTTTATCTTATTAACAGAAATAAAAAATATAAATAAAAATAAAAAAAATAATAATAATTAAATATAAATAGAATTTCGATAATTCTTTAATTTAAAATTTTTAATTTAACGTTTGATTATAAACAAAAAATCTTGCACCAATTCGTAAAACTTTAGCCTACTTATATGTAGAAACAAAAATTAGTAATTAATAAACAGTCAAAAGAAAATAAAAATAAAAGCGAACGAGCTTGACCTCGAATGTAATCTATACCTTAACAATTTTAATCAGAAACTTATACGTAAGTATATGTAAGATATACTAATGTGTAACTTAACCTAACGGTAATCTACCGTATTTTTTAAAAAGAGTATAGCAAATAAACAAATTAAATTAAAAGCATTTAAAGAATAGCACCCTCGACATAAAAACTTTAATTTCCCTTTAAAAAGTAAAACAAATAACTATAAAAGAAACTATAATCTTTTTAAAGTTGTACCTTAAGAATTTACTTCTAATTCTGTTAAAGAAAATACGTCTCGTTGTGTGATATCAGTGACCTTTTTAAAAAGTGATTTGGCAGGAACAAATGTTGTACTGTTTATATATTATATTATAGTTAATGTCAGACACGTATGTTGATATTTTAGTGCAGTGATGTGTGAAGTGTTTGAAGATTGACCATCTGTTTCTTGCTCAAATTATAGTGAGTATTATTTTTGTGTACCTGTTAAAGAGCTATTTAAAGGGTTGATGATTAAAGAAATGTTAGAACCCAGGAGAATATTAGTTACTTCCTTTCCTGATTCTATTTTGTAAGTAGTGTTTGTGAAAACCAGTGCGAGCTTAATTATTTTTTACCCGACTGCGCCAGAAGGAGGGTTATGTTTTTCGAGAGTATGTGCTGAAATGTATATAATTGTTTGGCACAGCTCTAGAAAGACTGTTTATGGCTTGTGATATCGTTGAGATTCAGATTTATAATCACTGGATATTTTAAAGATTGTAAAAGTTTGCTTAAGAATTTTCTTCTTAGCCGCATTTGTGATGTAAAGAACTTGAAGTATGTTAGATTCGTGTTTATATCAGTGACCTGGATTTTACGAAGTGATTTTTGGCAGGATATTCAAATATTGTTCACTGTCTACCTGTTTATTCGATGAATTTCAGCTTATAGTCGTTTGATGTCGTATGTACTGTTGATATTTTAGTGCAGCGTTGTGCGAAGTGTTTGAAGATTGAAATCATGTTCATCTTGCTCAAATTACAGTGAGTATTCTTTTTGTGTACCTGTTAAAGAGCTCATCGTAAAATTAGCAGTCGGGACCCATTCTAGAAAGCATGCCGTATGTGCTTCATATTTAGAATGGGTCCCGACTGCTTTAATTTTACGATGCTACTATTTTTTATAAAGAGCAGTGTTTGTGAAATTACATTATTTCGTTCGATGGTTTGTTATTATGGCTTATGCACACATATCTTTTATCAATTATTTGTTTTGATGATAATGTTTGTAATGTACCGACGTACCTACATGGATGTATATGTATAGGAGATAGTGAAAATATGGAAAATACACCAAATCAAAACATGGCCTCTACTTATCAGGAATGCAGCTGTGGATTACCACGATCACGAGATAAAATAGTCGAGTCAGATTACTATTCTATTATTAATACTTTATACATTGATAGCATATATTTGAAAGTAATTTGAAGGGCATAGTTGAGTAGGTACCGCATGTAATTGTACTTACGTACCTACATATGCATTTTATTAACAATTACGTTGATGTATGGATTCTGTAATTTTTTCATTCATAATGGTATATAAACCAATCATGGCAGCAAATAGAAAATACCGATTTTTCTGCAATCACAAAGTAACTCGAAAAAATAAACCAAATATAAAGCGATTGAGTGGTAAAAGTACATAATTTATTTAGGTAAATATAGCTACACAGATGAGAATCTACATACAAAATATAGAAAAAGTGTAGATAATAAAGTAAAACCACTGAAGTAATTTCAATTTCACACTTTAGTAGGTATTTCTAAGTAAAAACGCGGTGCTAATTAATTTAATCGATGACTCACATTTTAGGAAGCCATGTTTTTATTCCCATATTGTTGTTGGAAAAGTGTCCAATTTGTTACGTTTAAGGACAGCAGTAATTCGGAGCTGCTGACTGCCTAGCGGGTTAGCTCGAAACGCAGTAGTAGGAACGGGGTGGTTTTTAGTCAGTAAGAGTCTGATTTTCCCTCTCGCCTCGCCCAAGGCGAGAGAAATATTGGATGATATTCCACTTTCAAAAAAAGGATAGTAGTCATAATAAAATATTGTGATGTTATGAATTGATTTATCTTTAATTGAATAGTCTAAATAACCGCAGGGCTGGACGACTGACTACTGTTACGCATTGCGGATTCTTTTCTCGTACGGGCAATTTTGTGTGATTCACAAATCGTCTGTCCGGGATCCCAAGGTGTTTTTGTTCTTAAAGCTTACATAATTTCGAGTTTATTAAGGGGTTGCTAGACGATTCTAGACGAAGGTCTTATCTACATGTGTGATGGATCTAGGCACAGTAAGAGTCTGACACACACACATTGGGGGTCAAATGTTTAAAAATTACAGGTAACTTAACCCCAGATATGAATAAATTAATGTGAATTGTACGCGGTTACAATACTTAATTTTACCATTATTGACAAGAGATATATTGTCCATATCAAAGAACCAAACTCTCTACCACGTTTAGAGGAAAGTATTACGGATGTGAGATTGCCTAATTTTTTTAAAACTAGGCATTTGTGCCAACTACAGATTGTGTTTCTCCTATAACTAGAAATAGTTATATTTTCATTAATTAAGTTTTAAGTATTTATGAAATGAATTGTCTCAGTGTTGCATGACGCGTGAGCAGCGTCACTCCGACACCGCGAGTCCGCCGGCTGGGCGGTGCGCCGCCCACTGAAAACACTCGAGCGTCAGTCTCGACGTCCACTCCGCGCGGTCCGCCTGTCGTTTCCCGCGACGGCAAACAAACCCCCTATTTATAAGTACAATAAGAACCATAGTCAAATTTCGCACGTGATACGAAAAACCGCGCCATTTTTGTTTTTTTTATTTCTTATTTATAAACATTAACATTTCGAACGGGAAACGACGTAACGCGCTTCGATTCGTTGATTCGATGTTCTCAATTTAAATTGTAGTGTTTCAGACTAACGGGGTGACTAATATTTTTTGTGTATTTTTGAGGATACATTGTGGATTCTTTTTTTGAAGGTACTTTATTTTTTTTATTTTTCTGCTATAAACTTGGCTTCATGTTTTTGTAGTTCACACTGTTGTGTAAAAACCAGTAACATTTGATCAACTATTCATAAAGCATCAATCACCTTTAGGCTAGTTTGTGTGATTACAGTGATTACTAATGATTTTTTTGTATTAAGTTATGAATGTTTCATTAGATTCTTAGTAGTGCATGCAGTTTTCGTACATAACATGATATTATCTTCAGACAGTCTGGTCGAAGACCTCGTGTATATGATGACGATGGTCGATGTACCTATTACGGTAGTTAGTTTTTTAATGATTCAATAGCAAGCGCATTGGACCGGCAACATCATGGTTAATTAATTATACGGCTAAGAACTTCCACAGGTGTGATGAAGCAACTACATTGAGATTGGAATTAATTATATCATTGTAGCTAATTGCTTAAGTAAATATTTGTTAACAATCGTAGATAGATGTGCTAAAAGACCTATACTTAGGTACGGTATGTTTTATAATTTTGTATACCAGAGATAAGGATCGTGGTAGTTAGCGACGCGTAGTTTTTACCTACCAATCTTGTCTACCCTCATTATTTTAGTTATATAGTACTTAATATTTTTTAAACCATTGCCCCACACTCAGATTTTCTCCTGACTCGTGAGTGCGTTTACAAATATACAAGTTCACATACACATCACGCCCAGATCCGAAACAATAATTTCTCACAGAGTTGCTTTGCGGGAAACGAACACGCTACACGTTACACCAACGTATGATCAACAAACTACATAATGATGCTTTATCTGGATATGTTGTATGTGTACCTATATGATAGCAAACAGAGGCTTAAAAGAGTAGAAAATCCTACTAGTCGTAGCATTAAATGAAATAAAAATTACGAAAAAATGTACTCGTGATTGAATGAAAAGCCTGTTGTATGATTGCGTGACGTATTATTACTTTTCTACCCCGGGGGTAACGACCCCTCCCTGCCAGCTAGCCACCATATCTACCATTTATAATGTTAACCTTCTGACGTGTTCCTTTAATGGCGATAATCAATATTAGTACAGGGTGAAGCCAATATAAACAATGTTTAAAAGAAAAGCTTTTTCTTTATTTTTCTTTTGGAGTTTTGATATAACTTTATGTCAATCAAGGCCGAAAGTTACTCGCTGATATTATTATGGAGACAGTTTATGGTGACATGTTTCTGATCTTGTAACTTCTTCATGATCATCCTGTAAGTACTATCTCAGAAGCACCGGTTGGTACGCAAAGTGTAGTGTAGGGTTCGATTCTTGCGAGGACCAACTCTATGTGTGATCCACAAATTGTTGTTTCGGGTCTGGGTGTCATGTGTACATGAAACTGCTACTGTAAATCTAAGGTAGTTTGAGTTCAATATCCGGGTCGAGACTTTTACATTTCTGTGGACAAAATGTGGACATAAAATTCGAAATATGCTCATTTATCTATCACTTTGGACAACAAATGCGTTTATGTTTCGTAAAAAAAATCTACAAAGAATGTATCGTGCATTTTGTATCTAAATATACAACAAAACGGCTGTCGACAAGAATGAGATGTGACATCGAGTGAGGAATTTGAAATTGAACAAACCCATCTGTTGCTGTTTCATTCTTAATTTGGAGTAGACATAACAAGATAATTGTTAACAGTCTTAAATTCGTATGAAGAAAGTATGAAGAAGAAAAGACCAAATCTTATTATAATTATGTATTGAAAACTTATTCATTAAGTATCTACTCGGTATTCCCGATTGTTGGGAAAAATACAAACGTAACTTGGTATTTTTGTATTTATTGTTGTTTGGTATTTTTTTATTATTGAAATGAAATATAATTATTAATTTAAATTAAACATTACGTGTTTGAAATGTACTCTCATAAAAATCATCATTTCTCATTCTTTTAACCCGACGGCAAAAGCAAAAGGGACAGTTAGGTACTAGTTACTTTACAAAATACATAATACTTAGTATTACGGCGTTAAGGCGTGATACTAATTAGCAAAGATGTTTCCATTATAAACATGTTAAACAATAAATATACTAACCTAGGTACTTAAAATATTATTGACGAGTTGGCTTGTCTCCAGATAGTAGGCGTTGTTCAGTTAGAAATTACATGATGACTTGTGTATAAAATAAAAATACATAACAGATGACCCAAATGTCATTGTGTTGTTTGATTTTTGTATCGATAAATGTATGTATATGTACCTAGTGTAGCGACTGAGCTGATAAGCAGTTGCAGAAGGTACAACCTGAGTATCTTATACCACCTTTCTTTGATTAAAATAATTAACTCTTTGACTATCCATAAATATCAGTAAATTAATCATTAGGCAGTTCACTA
The DNA here is from genome assembly GCF_023101765.2 of Spodoptera frugiperda. Lineage (NCBI taxonomy): Eukaryota > Metazoa > Arthropoda > Insecta > Lepidoptera > Noctuidae > Spodoptera > Spodoptera frugiperda. The sequence goes on along the minus strand of NC_064242.1, from coordinate 11,486,137 downwards.
AATGATATTAACTTGACAGGACTTTATTCGATAGTGGCGCCACCTGTTCAAAATCTTAGGATAGAAAGCAGCTAGTGATGACATTCAACAATTTTTTTCGGATTAATAAAGTAGTACTCCTGATGTGTGGGAGAAATTATTGCATTCAGTAGATACAATAATTTTATTTAGGTTTTACATTTTTGTGTAGGCAGTGGACAGACCTTGGTGCATCATCGTAGGTTCGGGTCATGGTAACAAAACTAATTAAAACTGCACATTGTTGCCATTACTTGCTATTAACTGTATTTTGGTAAGTTTTAGTACAATTTAGAATTTTTAAGATATAATTAAAATGTGTCCGATTCTCCATTAGAGATTTTTCAATTTTTCAACTTCATCCGCAAACAAAATCAAACTACTGAATTAATTATCTATCATACGATTTAAACACTCGACTCGAAGAAACAGTAGCAATCCCTCGTACAACATACGTACCTATCAACAAATTTCATTAAATACAGAATTCGTATTTCTTTCGTGCGGATAATGAATGCAACAACAAATCACGTTACTTACCTCTCTCATATCGTGATAATTTCTCACGATAACTTGTGAAGTTGTGAAGATTCTCTGGTGACATTAGCACACAGAAAATAGATAAACATGCTGCGTAAAATGTCAGCAGTAAAGAGAAGCCATATGAACATAATCACGTGTCAGTACATGGCATGTAAGAAGTAGTGCTATTTTTTCACATGAAAACAGTGGCTTATGAGATTTAACACATTGAACGCTGTGGTGGTCACCGGTGACCGACGTTAGCGGAGGATTTGCCTTCAACAGTTTTCTATTGGCAGTCAAAGACTTAAGGCCTCTTTCACCACGCTCAAAAACGTAGCCGATAAACTTATGAGACAGTTATTAATCCGTGCTATCGTTGTGTATCAAAAACTTGATAAGTATCTAGTGACTATCCAGACTTTTATGAAACAGGTCCTTATTGAGATATTCTACTGTCTATAGAAATGGTACTTTATAATGTAATAGACGGTGAGCCTATTGCAATATACTGGACACAATTCCAGACTCCGTGCTGCTAATGAAAAATTTTCGAAGGGCCGAAAAAAAGCCCAGCAATATTTTACCCAACCGGTGACCGAGACGCCTTGTCCGGCAATCACACTTGTGAACACTCGACCAACAAGGCAGTCAAATGGTATAACATGAAATGAAAAGACATAAAATATGAAGTCGCCAATAAAATTGCTTTAATTACAATTACAATGCTAAGATTTTACAAGACATTAGTTACTAACTCGTATAAATAATATTATTGAAAAGCTAGAAACTATTGACGCATAGTTTCTTCACTTTCGTAACCGAGTACATTCACATTAGATGCTGTAAGGTAATCGATTTTGTAATACTTATGGTATCAGGAAATAAAGGTCCACCGGATCACTTCCTAACTTATCATAAAGGTGGTCAGACGTCTCGTTAATTAATATGTATATTAGACAAGTTCTAGAGGCGTGCCACTTGCACCGGAACATATTTCAGTCCGGATCTGAACCGGGCGCAGTGGTCGTTGACTCTATAAGTGGTTACTTCTACTTGGTAGAAAAAGCTAAACGTATGAGACCTCCCAGTTAGCTACCAGTAAGTCTATTTTAAAAGATTCATTAAATACTTTTTTTAATGACGACGATGATTGCGCAAAGCTTGCGGCTTATTTTTTATGCTAATGCTAATTTTATGCCTTGGAATGTGATGCTACCTATTGCATTTCTTTTTCTAATAAAGATGGGTTTATATTTCTCTCATGTTGAGTTTTAGTCTCCAATATTGCAAATACGTACTTAAGTATGAAACCAAACGTATTCAGACTTACACTACCGAAGTCATTTAGAAAGCTAAAACAATGTAAAACTAAATATGTGTCTGTTGCCGATTGTAGAATAATATACCTATTTAGTAAATTATACGATATTTCAGCTTGAAAATGTCTGCTAATTTCTTCATGAAATTTTAAAAATTACTTCCTGCGCACTAAAAGTGTCGTAAACAAATTACCCTAGTCAGATTTTTATCTCTAAAACGAAATCTAGGCTATTTTCCAGGCTGAATTCGACGCAATTCTAGGTATGTGCGGTGCTACACGTTGCTGTTTTAGCAAAATGATTCATTACTCTGGTTCGTGCGTAATAAATTACGCATGAAACAAATATTTAGGTGGAATGTGGTCTACATTTGAAGTATAGTATCTTAAACATCCAAATAAAAGCATCACGATTTCCAATTTTGATATTTTCGATTAGTGCGAAAGAGATTTTTGCACTTCCTAGATGGCGTCACTGTCGAATAATGTCCTGTGAGTCTTAACAAAGTCACTGATACCTATAGCTATTTGTCAATGGGATGATAGCTATTACATAATAAACTAAACGTCTAGAGATCTTATATTTTACTAACTCTTTGATTGAGTTCAAGTGCATTATATCATAGAGAGACTTTATTGTTGTCATTCCAATTTAGCCTCTATTAATAAAATTCTGAGATGCAGACTAAATTACTGACTCATTCAGTTTCTTTTAATTCATTGAGCAGAATTTAATTCTACTTCCTTAAATATTATTACAAAAAAACTAAACTAGTGTTAATATACTTGACATACAAAAATTGGAAGAAAAAAACCAGTGCACTTTAAATGATTGTGTGGGTTAAGTTATGACAAGTGAGTCGGTAATTCCTCAAGAGGTTAAAACCACTTTGCGAAGTTATGATGACAAACAAGTATGAGAATAGAAAATTGTAGGCGTTGCTTAGGGTCCTTGACATGAGCTTATTTATCTTAATGATGACGACGTAATATTTGTGCCGTAAAATGTTTTGTATGAAAATGTTCGTTCGTAGAAGAGTTCGCATGCAGTATAATTGGCTAACCCTATAGTAATATACTAAAGAGTTTATTGATCTAAAACTTTCTTAAGTCTTGAGTGACTTAACAGCAATTGATGAAAAGTGGGAACCGATATGATGTTGTGTGACCTAAAATAAAAACTTCGATGTTTAGCAAACGAACATTAGGTATGGTACATCCACTTAGAAACACAGTGGGACTGTGAAGCTAAAATTGTGCATGCGACTAAAACTAACTGGTCATTCTTAAAGTGTGTTAAGATATTACCGTGAACACGCTGAACAATTGAATTGCAAAGACGTTCTGTTTACGCACCCACTAAGTAGTGTAAAAGAGAGATCTACGTTTATAAATTACTCTCTACTGCTTGAAGAAAGTATGAAAAATCTTAGAGTTTCTCATAAACAAACACGTGTTAAATCTCAAAAACAATGTAAAAGCTGTCTGTTACACCGTAAATCTTGTTGAAGCAACAAACTGTCTGTACGCACACAACGCAAGACCAATTTATCAAGACACGTGTTGAAATAGGAAATAAATCTGAATTTGCTGAAGTTTGTTTGCAAGTGGCGCCGCCCTGAGATGTCAAGTTACGTTGGTTGTTGTGTTTAGTTTCTGTTTACAATCGCCCTTGCATCGTTGACGTAGGATTCGATTTGGTCTCCAGTCCACTTGAATGTCAGATGTGAAACACACTTGGCTCGTCGCCATAAAGTATTTAGCCGAAGCCGAGAGCTTTGAAGGACGATGTAGTAAGTAGGTATATCAGAAATAATTTGGGCGATGCGGATTTTATTTGGCAACTGTTAACAAGGATTTATGTACGAGTGTTGCTGGTTTGGGCGGAATAAAATAACATCGTGACTTTATCGCCGGAACTTAGACGTAAAAAGGAAATAAAGTAGGGTGTGGTTTATTTCACACAAACTAAACTGGTAGGACTTCGTGATAAAATACTAATACTAACATAGAAACTGAATTCAATTTATAATACCCATTTTACCAATAAGGCGATCAGTTATTTCTCAGAACCGTTACAAATAACACCTCCAAAGGATTAGCTGATGAAAAAACGTTCACATTAAAGGTCAATGGCCTTACACGATTAGTTTTGAAAAAAGCTTTACCTAAATATTTATGTTTGCTGTCGGTTACTAAGCAACGGAAGAAGGAAGGGTCGGAAACGGAGTTAAAAGTTATAATGTGGAAGTCGCTTTAAAAGTAAAGTTCCTTATTTGTATTAGATATCTATGATCAGCAATAAATAGTAGAAGATTGGTTGATAAGTTTTATTCGAACAAACAAACAACAGTTACGGATATGAGAAGGAATGTTGTTAAGTTGAAATGTCTACTATTAATAGAATAGATAAAAAATCCTGTTAGCTTTTAAAAAAGGTGTGAAATATCCATATCGTACGGACATCACTCTGGGCGTGACGTCACTTGACACTGACAGTTCGGCAAGTTGCCGCGCTTTTCATCACCGCCATTGCTGGATAATTACAAATGGCGACGATAGAAAAGATAGACAAATGTTAAATTAAAATAGTTACTATTATTAAACATTCATTACACATGTTAAATAGAATTAATATATCTACATACACGTCTGAATAGGTAGTCAATGTAATTATCCATTGTATAAGGCAGACCTTTTACTAGCCGCCATAAAAGAACACGGTGGGTGGTAAAACAAAACTGTTTAATACGTATTTGAAAAGAAGATGGTAGAGATGGTAGCTTAATACGAAGATGTATGTGGGTAATGAATATTTACGATACGAAAGTTCCATTCTAAGAGTTGATTGGTTTCGTCTGACCAGGCAGAGACAAAGCAAGACACATCATATCATGTATTGTTTTACAACTTCCTCCTGTGACTGTCCCATAATAATAACAATGTGGGTAGACGTCTCGATACGTCGTCTGTCTGTCTGTACTGAGTTTACAACGAAGAGACGATAGACGGTATTATCTTGTAAGGCATCGTTGTTCATTGATTTGGTTACGTCTGAATCTTTATCTCAATTACTTCCATTAATAACTTCACTGGTTATGTTATTTTCATTAGGAATGTAAGAATTGAATTTGAAAAAAAGTCACTAGTTTAGTATTCATAAGTAGCTGATATCAAGACTTTCGTTTAAATTATTCCTCAATGTCGTATAAATTTTGCCCTGACAATAACGTCCAAAACTAGGCGGTCGCCCGGTCGAGCCGTCCTTTGGCTTCATCATAATGTAGTCATTCATTTTTATTTATATAGATTACATCAATCAAATAGGCCTAGTGTTATTTAAGAAGCTCTTCACATATTGTCTACTGCCATTTATACAAAATTAGGTCAGGTGTGGGTGTCTGTGTAAGCATGCGTGAAAACGATGTCCTCAATTTTGTTCTCCACATTTTTTGCCACATATCTGCAAGAAATGTTTTTTAGAAATTTTGCTTTTAAGAGTCTATATTTCAAAGGCATATCATGTATAACAAAGAGAATGGAACAATGCTTTTTGTTTAGGGTGATTAAAATCTCAATGCTGTCGATGACGGATTTAAGAAAATTGGAACATTCCGAAAGGTCGGTCTTATTTCAGCGATCTTTTACAACGATGCGCAACAATATCTGATTCACAGATGAGCGAGTGTTATATTTCGAGAGATGACTACCCCAATAATTTTAATGCTTACCGATGTAATCATAATTATTTTCGTAGCCCTCGAAGACCTACCACGTACAGAGTAGGTTACTAAGAAAACTCACTGTTATTCTTAACTGCCGGATATTTTAGTTGGTTTCCAAACACGCCATTTAAAATTATAGTTGATTGAATTTTGTTGTTCATTCAAGTTTCTTAATTCTTGCTTCTATCGTGTTCATTATCTACATTTCTCAGCTACAATCCAAACAGAGAAAGACTGTTAGAAACACAATTATAAGAACAATTTCTCGCATTAATTCGCATCCACAGAGCGTAAACGCGAATCTAGCCGTACGTCTAAAGATACTAGGTCATCGAGTTCAATTCGCTCGGGTAATTGTAACAATTGCAAGCGTCCTTTGAGCGCGTTTCCTTATTAAATTGGACCTAATTTGCTCCGTTATGCGTCCGCGCCGTGACGTGAGCTCTGAATATATTGCATAGTGATTGTAGAGTTTGTTGACTCGTGTCGGAGCATAGAAATAAACATTTGTTTATATATGCAGCGAGCGAAATGATTTTATTGTGAACATGTGCTAGGTTACGATATGAAAGTCCATTTACTATTTTCATACTCCATATCAGGAATAGTTTCTCCTGAGAATAGACATTTTCAATTCTAACGCGTCTATATAATGAAGCAACGGAGTCTTTGTGTCTGGTTGAGCAGTGTTTCGAAAACAACAGTAACATCGTATTTTCTACGTTTTATATGCCCAGCCCAGACACTTCAATTATTCTATTTGCAACATGTCAACAGTTTAACTCATGTGTTTTACGTAAACTAGCACATAAACTACCTACGGCATCTTGAAGTTTCTAGGAATACACGACCTCTCACTTCCCGTCAATGTTGTAAGATTACGTCTATTAGCCTCACTTGCAGTGTCATCCGTAGTAATCACTTACTCTATGACGTTATTACCTGTATCGATCATGATCATAATGTCTGTTTTAAATTGGACGATGATTAGAAAATGACCTTTTTGTACTTCCTTATTTTCACTTCTCTCACAATTTCTTGCTTCAGGACCATTGGCACTTGTGTCCCATAAAGACAAGAGACTTCTATTGAAGAAGGTTAATGTGTAGCGAACAAGGACTAGACACTACCAAATCGCCACTATCATAATACCAAACTTGAAACATCCACTGCTGAATATAGACGATCCCAATGATTTCCAGACATCGACCGGCATATAAACAATCTGGACCAATTTCGAGCCACACGCTACATTAGCTAAACTAATCCATATCTTCAGATATTTGAAGATTTTGCCTGTCACAGTCTCGCCTCGCCCTTCATGGTTGATGTCATCCAACTAGACCGTTTCAGTAGGAACATCGTTTTCAAGGGCAATTAGACTATTTATAATTATGGTGTCAACGGTTCCCAGTCCCGGCTACCTGTGTATTGCTTCGTGTTGTTCACCCATTAGCTAATTGTGTCATAGTGTCGAGTGACAGACTGGCCTACTTTAAATTACCTTACTATGTTTTATTTAGCAATTATCACGCGTATCTGTTGAGACGGGAAGCTCATCAATTTCACATATTAGTATCTATGACGTGTTTCTTTTTTATTTCCGTCATATTGAACTAATGGAGAGAAGCTTGTATGAAAGAATCGTTTGTCAAAACTTTTGAAGTTGTGGATTTTATTTTTCTTTGATGATCAATGGCTGTTTTCTTTTTCATTTATTAGTGTCTTGGACAATCCACATTCTTTCACATAGCAAAAAGTCTACGATATAAATAACTATAGCTGCAAAACCTTGGTTCAATTAATAAATCGTCAAAAATGGAAAACAGCGAGTAGACTTGAACACTAGGCATATTTGGTTCTGCCTAGAGATAAAGTTTATTTTGTAAACTCGTGTCCTTATTACGAAAACACACATTGCACTGTTAAAAACCTAAACAAACTAGCTTCAACTAATTATATACTACACAAAGGCAGAGTTTCATTGTTTACGCAGAGATTACTGGACACGCGAACGTGTAATGAGAACATGGTGAAGATTAAAAGACTACTGTTTAATTCCTAGCTGGCCATCGTCCCACATAGTTGTTCACGCAGCGCCCTACTTCCACGCAGTGTAAACACTATTGCACAAACTAATTCGTTTTACGATTTATCGAAACTCGTATACGTACATTATAACATGGCTCATTTATCTCTGCATATCCTCCCAGACAATTAGCAGATTCAGATTCCTAGAGTTGCTCCCTTAAAAGCATCCAAAACCATGAATTACAACTAATTTTAGCACCTCACATAGCATAAGTTTTCAGTATTAACTTAAACTTGGCATCGTTCCAACAATGTATTCAATTTACATGCTTTCCATTTCAGAATTGGCTACCAGACCCCGGAACAGAAGAACAACACGAATCGAAACGAAATACGATAAATAAGCGAACCGTACCCAAGAGTACGAGGCAATAGACCGCGGACGGGTGAGACGTAGTCCCGAATTGTGATAACGAAGCCGGGGACGCCTAGACATGGCGTCCACCGACACATCGACCACCAGCAGTCAGATATCCGCCGTAGCTAATGAGGAACACAAGCGTACCGTCGACGAAGCATTCTTAAACAAGATGAAAGGCCTCGTCGAAAGGTTAAGGCTTGAGAACGCGACCTTGAAGAAGTCGCTCGACATCGAGCGGAGCGAGGTCCGAGCACTTAAGGCCCGCAATGAGAGCACACTCAGAAACCTAAAGACTGAACACAGAAAGAAAGAAGAATTTCTAGAAAAACAATTACGAACAGCTAAACCAGATAAGACATCAGACAGTGCACAGTCACTAGATAACAAAGTCTTAGAAATTAAGAAATTAACGATAGAAATTCAGTCTTTAAAGTCAGCAAATAAGGGTCTTCAAGAAAAACTCAAGGTAAGAGCAACAAAGTACAATAATTATTTTCCTTTATTCTTGATTAACTTATGGATTAATATTTCCAAGGCAAATACGATAGCACTGATTAATTCTCCGATCGCCAGCATGTAGAACATTTCTTGCAGATTTATCATGTTCAAAGGCTTCCTGTCTTTGCTTTGTATTGAACTGAAGCGACTTCGGTCTACATTGTATTCTTCCGTTTTGCCCCAGTACTGTAGAATGCCCCCTTCAAACAGTCGGTATATTATGTAATTGAGCCGGGAAACGTATGGGCTTCCGTATCGCAAGCCATACACTATAAAACATGGTACAGGACACTCTGGCATCGTGTAGAAAAGTGGTTTTCCATCGTCCATGTACGATGCTTTCCTACTTACATACTGAGAATCGGTTTTCCTCAACAGCATAGCGTATTGATACTCTCTTTTGTCTAGGACTTCCCGGATTTTCTTGTCGCTAAATGAAACAATACGGTTCTTTATAAGGTTGTAAAAATTCGGGCTTAGGCTATTGTTAAAGATGCGGAAATCTCGATTGTGAATACCAAAAGTAAGGTTAGATGCTCCTAATTCTCTCATAGTTTGTATGTCTGGTTTATATCGTGGATATGTAACAGCGGTTGTTATGATTCCCTAAAACAAAAAGTTTATATAAGAGTCAAAGAGCTAAATGTTTCAATATTTGTAACTACTGTATGATTTTATTATGTAAATAATCTTAGTGTACTTACATCAATGGCGCAGTCGATGATTAAAGAGTACACGACAATCATTAGAACCAAGATCCTGAATATTGGGCCCATGAATTTGAAGTCCACAGTTTGCCTTATGAAACATTTTACGAGGTCTATCAAGGTGGCTCCGATGCTTTGTTTGTCGTCTATGTTGTAAATGTTTGTTTCAACTTTCCGCACCAAAATTGTTATCACGATGAAAATGGCAAAGGTAAAGAAAAACAACAGCAGCAGTTCCGCAGTGATTAAGTTAATCGTTGTTTTGAATGTAGACTGCGTATCTGATTTCTTGACAAGGAAACAAAGTTCATCTTGATTAAGGGGATACGTAGTATCAATGTAGCCGTAGTAACTGTTTTTCAAGATTCGAGAATTTAATTCAAGGTCGGTATATCCATCCATCAGGTCTGCAGTTACTCCAGTCGCTGTTCCATTGTCTAGTAGATCCCCAACTGTACTATCGTCTCTAGGAGGCAAAGGGTAACAAGTAGCATTCATGAAATTGATAACAGTTTTCGCAAGGTTCGAATCACACTGCACAGGCCCAGTTTTATCAGATACATAGACTTTTCTAAAGACACTCAAGCGCAATCCATATCCATAGAGATTGTTGTACTGTTTAGAGAGCAATCTGCTAACGTCTTTGATATGTGTGATGTCACTGATTTTTTCGAAGAAAGGGTTGTAAGCGTACATTTTCAATACTTGGTCTGCTTTCAAGATTAATACGGAATTCGTTAGGCTACTGCTCCACAGTAATTGAAAATGATAACGCAAAGCGTGGTAGAAATAGTTATCTAGTACCACTGGTGACTTGACAACAAAGATGACCGCACTCCTGGGCTTGAACATCCCAGTTCTCTTCAGTGCTGTGATAGCAGCCTCGCTGACATCGATGGATAGGTCGTTGGATGTAACCAAGTAGGCAGTCTCACCGTGACTGTTGTATCGAGGTTTTATAACGCTGTGATTGTTGTTGGGACAACCGTTTAAGAGCATAACGTTATATCCATAGTCATACTGTTCAGTATACTTTAAGATTCTATTCTCAAAATAAGTGAACTCACAAAACGTGATGGTGAAGTACCACTGACGGAAGGAGTTGTACATGATGTCCACCACCTCGTACGCGTACTCTGCTTTCGATGCTGTTTCATTATGATACTCCATGACTTCTTTGTAGAGAGCGTTCGTTTCATTTAAGCACAGGGCTGAATGGTAAAGTAACAACGTTACCAGGAACACAAACATTGTGAGGTATCCAACGTTCAGTGTGGAAGGTGTCGGGAAGCAAACTGCAGAGCTTAAGGCCATTTCCATATAAATGGGGCTTTTTAAATCATTAGCGGGTGTTCCATCATGCATTGTGTGTTTAATAGAAGCACGTCAATTACGGGCTTGGAAAATATTGTCGTTTAATATTGTGTTGTTATTCCGTACAAGTATTACGAGGGCTACCGACGGTCGCTCATTAAATGGAATATGACATGAAGTAACGAGTCTAAAAGAAATAGGTAGTCAGTTTTAATTAGTTCAACGACTGTATTTCTAGAGAAAGTTTATGATCGACTTCTGATAGGTAATTGCAGTTTATTGGATTTTTATTGAAAAGTGCAGTAACTGGTTTTCCTAAGATATTTGCATGGTGTTCGCTCTTTAGATTACCTAGGCAGTGTGGTTTGCTCATCGTCCGTCACGACGTAATAGCGAGCTGATTGGGATCTCTTATCTAATTGAGTGAGCGCCGTTTTGATGCATGTTTGGAACAGTTCTCGACCTTGGTTCTGTAATTGGCAATTTAAAGTTTTCTGGTACTGACTGTAAAACGATCATTGTACGAATTCCTTTTTTGTGTACCTATTTTACAGGTAGCTAATTTACCTTAATTTTATGCTTTAGATTTTATAGAATTATCAAACTATATTATTTTAAATCTTCTAATAGTAAATGTATGGTATGTTCCCAGGTTGCGCAGGCGGCGGAGTGCGCTCGCGCGGCCGAGCTGCGCGCGCAAGCCGCGAAGCACAGCGCGCTCGAACAGGCCGCGCGAAGAGACGCACGCGCACAGTGCCATAAACTGGTCAGTAATTAATCCATTTATGGAATTTATAATCCTTATGAACTTATTTTTGCTATAAAAGATTAAACGAAGTTTTGATTGAAACAGGAAGGTATCGAAGATCACTACTACAATCGGTATTGCATAATTTCTATCCCTTGCTGGATCTCTCTATTAGTAGCAGACCACACAATCTTCAATCAATTAAAGTTGGTGGATTTGTAAAATAACTTTGATTAAATGTTACTTAGTTCTGAACTTCTGTCTGTTTTCCGATTATAATCATCCCTGAAGTTTTGGAAGGTGTCGTAGATCTCTTATGTTTTTTCATTTAGACATTTACGTTAATTTTTACATCAGTGTTAATCTCAAACATTACACTTTCTGTTCTCTCGATCGGCTATCGTTTAAATGCCATTTGGGTCACTAATGCTTGGTATTATAAGTAGAGTGTTCATATTTATAGATCGCGAGTGTGTTAACACATTTGTTGATTGGATTACCGGCATCGCAGTAATTGTCATTACTTAATGATTGGACCATTTCATTTCAAGTCCTTTGTATGTCATTTAAGTGTTTTTCATCTATACATTCTATGGTAGAAGGTTTAAAATCATTTATTTTGTTTTTAATGTCGTGTACTCGTATTAATAAATGCCTGTATCAGAGGAGAGATGTGTCATTTGATTTATACTGAACTTATGCAACCATTTCCATTATTGAAATTTCACCATATTTATAATTATATTTTCCTTCCTCCCTATGAACCTTAAACACATGACTAAGATAATCCATACAAGTAGAATGGATTTAGCAAGATAGACGTTTTTGCAAATTAGTCGTACGTACCTACATAAAGCCGATGCGTATTACTCTGTAATTTTGTATCATAGCTGGCCTTGTATATGTATATTCTAATTTAATTACCTAAATACGAACTATAATCCACTTATAACCTCCCATACGTGAGGTAAGCTTATATTGTTGCGGCGCCTTAACTAAATGTTATAGCAATGTGGTGTAAGCGTTGCTCGTACTAAAACTTCAGGCGCCGGACACAAATCGTAGTCGTTTTTGTAAGAAGATTATAGAGCGATTAGAGTTTTCGTTGCTATTCCTTGATTGGATTGTTAATGTATAATGTTTTTTGTTAACAGCTGGAGGAAATTAAATCGAAAGAGAGGGTGATACTACAACTGAAGCGAGAAGCAGCGCGGATGGCAGTCATCCAACAAAATGAACAGGTTAGCGGATTGCAATTTATAACCAAACTATTATAGCATATCTAGATCATAAAATTTCAGTCTTTATAATATAGCTTCAATAAAAATAATTAAGTTATAACATGAATCTATTTATGTGTTAACAATGAGTGCTGAAAGGACGAGTTCTTAAAGTCAACATCATAAAGCAGTGATGAACTCTACACTTTTTAATTAATCGTGTCAGAGAGAGGTTAAACAATTGCCAAATATCAAGCCAGTTGTTGTGTCTGTGGAAAGTAGATATTAGGATTTCGGAAATAACAAACTCAAACACTCAAAGTATTTCTTCCACAATACATACACAATCCCACTACCAATAACAATCTGAAAATAAAATAAAAATCAATTAAGTAGGTAATAGATATTCATTCAAAATCTTTTAACAAGAAACGTAAACAGTTGGCTTCAAAGAGAAATAAAAAAATAAGTACTAACTAATTCTTATTCATGTCTTGTAAGCGTTTTATGATTCCTACCAACAGGCCTGCTGAGGGGTTTTCTCGGAACATTACTGAACTTGACATTTAATGATCTTGCTCAATCTTGTGATATTATTATGATGTTTGTGCACTTGTATGAAAACGCATAATTAGAAATATAATAAAGACTGTGTATAAATAAGATTTTTCTTCGAAACCGTTTGCTAGAACTCACAATTGCTTGTGATTTATTATTCAGGAGAAAATCTAATGGGTTAATCTGAAAGTCATTTGACATAAATGTGTAGAAGACTTTAGCTTAAATGCTACATACAAAGTGTGGGAGTGTTCGATCGAAGTGATACCCCGGCTTCACAAAAAACTCGACGTGAAACAACGCTTGCGCTGTGTTTCGTTGTGTGAGTGAGGTTACTGGAGGCCCAATTACCCCTCTTCTCAATCTTAAAAATCCCTGATTTCCCAACAACCCTTCCTAACCTCAAAAGGCCGGCAACACACGCCTCTGGTGTTTCAGGTGTTCATGGGTAGCGGCAATTTCTTACCATTAGGTGATCCGCCTGCTCGTTAACCGACTTGTACCATAAAAAATCGTACTTATTACAGGGACCAGTTCTTTACCATACACTGGATACAAGCACGCGAGAAAACCGACTTCAAATTTTTTTGGCAATGTTTCCAGAATCTAGAACTATACAGTTTAGTCTATGTAGGAGATGTTATGTAATGTTACAGTGCATGTTGTGACACCAAAATGTTGTGCATTTATATTAATTATTACATAAGTGCTTAGATGTAAGTTGTAATGTAACAGCTACTGGTCGTCCAAATAAATAAATAAATAGGAGAAACGAGATCACAATTTTATGGCATTGTTTCCAGAATCTAGAACTAGACAAACTGTTGCTATATAAAACATAGGTAAATTAATGGAGAAATGCTGTGTCCCAAAGTATTTCTAAAAGCTAAATAATTATGTTCCCGTGGGAAACTAATGTGAGGTTGCGAGTCGCCGCGGGCTTAGCTCTAAAATACTCGTATTAACTTTACCTCGTGTCGGACAATTCCTTTATACTTGCTCGACAGACACAGTAATACTGTACCAAATATAAATGTGATTATAAAATGGTGCTTTACGTATTATGCACTTATTTTATGTCAAGCATGCCGTTATGTTAATGCGATTGAAATATTGATAATTTTCTAAGTTTTGTCTGCGGCTTTTTCCAATGTTCTTACACTGTATGCAAATATAATTATGTATATTTACAAATTAAGAAGATTGGTTAAATAGATAAGTCAAGGAAATTACAAAATAAATAATTTAACATGGCATTTATAACAATTATTAGTTGCGACAGCGCCTGATGAATATTGGAGAGCAATATCAATAGCGACGTAAAGCGCTTTTTTTACTCATTTTTATTATTGAACGTGTGTTTAGCTAGTCAAGAATCTATTTCAAAAGGTGTTGATATAACTATGCTTTACACATCTTTTAAATTCGTTTAAGTTACATTTTTTTTTATTATAAGTACCTACTAAGTTATCTATTGTACTATGTATTATTTTATTAAACTATTGATATTATGTGTGAAGTTTGGATGGATTATTTCAGGTCCTAAACATTGAAGTTCAAAATGTTACCACAAAGGAAGCCATTGTTATTAAAACATTCTCGGTCCAAATTAAAAGTAAACGTAGCACTTGAGGCACCCCAAAGCGTGGGAGAGTGCCGGAGGGCCCACGATAACCGGGCTACTTGGGGAGTGCCCTAGGCCCGGCCAATAAGCGATAATACACCTCATGTCCGGTGGAATGTATGAAATTTCCGATATTTTTACTTTAATAACGTAACCCGAGTCAGTTGTTTAACGGGAGTATAATAGCAGTGTTTGGGAAAGTTGATCGGTTTTGTGTGTCTTATTTACATGTTTGTTATTCAGAACAGAAGTCATTTCGCCTACTTCACTGTTTAATTAATGCAGTATGAAATGTAAAAAATGGATAGCAGTGACATATCAATCCTTTTTTTTTGAGGGGGGAAAATCGTCCCATGACTTCTCCCGTCTTGGGTGAGGCGGGAGGAAGTGTCAGACTCTTACTGACTAAAAACTACCCCGTTCCTTCTCCTGCTTTAAGCCGGAGCCCCGGTAACCTTTTACGTTGTCTGCAGCTCCGGATCGGGGACATATCAATCCTGGAATTAAGATTCGCGATATTTTATGTATTTGACATCCGAATTTACGCTACGTCAACAATGGTAGGTTACGCTATGGTGTAGTGCACTTTAATCTTACGGTACAAAACTTCGGTGGTCAGGTTGATCAGATTCGTGACCTATTTTCTGGTGAAAAGATACTATTTGAAAGAAGTGATTAAGTGAAACTTATCACATTGATCTCTATTAAGAGCTTTCTCAACTTACACGTAAAACGACTGACTCATACGACATTTGCAGTGAGATAAAATATTCGCTCCGATCTTTTAAGATTTAACCGAATATTTTCCTCTATACAATAAAGCCACATTTTTTGCTTATCCTTAAGCACAGTTTCTCACGCTTTTCTAATATTAAGACGTAAATCTTATCGCTTTAAGCGATTTATGAGTACAAGTACTCATAGAGATGAAGCTATGTTTTTTCAAAGAACTAAGTACTATCATAGATTGTTTGTTTAGATAGCCTTTCTAAGTTAGATCGTTGATATTTCCTAGATCATTGCAAGTCTCTTGAATTATCGAACTGTTGAAATGTTTAGATTTATTATTGTTACCTTAGCTTATTGTTTTGCAACTTCGTTTGTTCAGTTCTGTCGAATGTACTGCGAGTGCTGGTTGTAAATTCTTATTGTCTTTGCGATGTCTATTCGGTATCGTTGCGTAGGGACTTATTTATGGAAATAAATGGTCTTATTCCCATGTTGGGATTTATAAATGTAGATTTTATATAAGAAAAAGTTTACTATTTCAATTTTACTATGTAGTTTTACAGTCTTTTACTAACTGCTAAACTATACTCTCTCTCATTTAGCCATGGAACATAAGTTACTAGATTTCATAGTAAACAGCAGTGAGATGTTAATTCTGGGTAATCTACACAGAATACGTTTACGCTGTTAGTCGCTCGTAAAGTTTTACTACTCGATTCACAGTTTAGATACACGTTTTTTATTCCGTTTTAAAATTGATGTGGAAAGGCCGGAATGATCTATGGTACTACACATATTCATCTGTGTCAGTGTTTCTTGCCTTATGATATTGGCGTTTATGATTTCCTTTCCATAAATTGTTCAAGAGTCAGATAGAACTTCTCCTCGCCACTGGGGAGGTTTTAGAAGGTAAAAATCCCACAAGTCTTTTATCCCTAGAAAGCTAGAAAAATTTGTAAAGCTTTCCCTTATCATCAAAAAAATACTTCACCCTTATGCTCAATTTATTGCAAGTTGCAACTAGCGAGCGTCACTTTCTGTCCCAATCACCCACCCCCTTATCATTCAGTTCTTTTACTTCCATATCAATTCACATAAACTTATCAAGGTCCATTTTTGCCCTATGTGAAAACACCGCAATAATTTTTATAGTAAGTATAAATTCCAACTGTACCTTACGGATATTGAATTATTTCCACTAGAAGTTTCGTGGGCTCAAATTGACCATGAACAATGGACTCCACACTTCTTGACGTCGGTACCTTCAGAGAACAGTTAACTCGTGTTACTGTCGCGTGCGGCTTTATATAAAAACTGCTACAGTTAACGTGGAGAGGGCCCATTACACCATTACCTCAGTTATCTATTATTGCGTATCGTTTCACGATTGCGTTTTTTTTTTTATGTTTTCGTCAAGTTCCGGTTCTTGTTGATTGTTTTGGAAAACTCTTCTATAGAGATTTGTCGAACTGTGAGGTAGGAAGTAAGATTAAAATTGACGAAGTGGTCAGTTTTCGATGAATGAAAATTTTAGTTACTTTAATTCATCATGACTATCAATTATGAGATATATAAGCTGAGTATTGAACCAAATAAATATAAATTCGGTAAATACCGTAGGGCGCACTGTCTTGTTTGCTAATTCTTCGTGCACCCTACGGGCTTCCCTTCCTAGTTGGACGCACGGAAATTAAATCTTCAATTCATAACACAAGATACAAGGAGTTCACCCCTATGTTCCAATCCGCCATGTGTCTGGTAATGACGTCACTCCTCTATTGCATACAAGTACATAAAACAAAAGCGACAAGTGCAGTTATTGTAATGAAGGGTTGAACCCTGCATGTTGTGTAGGGTAACCAGGTTTATCGACATAATATTCCTTGTTGTATGGCAAATAAAGGATTAAACAGTTAGTTCGTTAGACTTGGTAAGTAACATAGTGTAAATTTGACTATATTTCCGTGTGAGACCGTTCGACTACTGTGAGACCGAAAAGGCGATCTTTTAAGCTCAAAGCTTGAACCAAAGTTTATCGCTGAAGCCTCCTTGATTAAACACTTCCATAGTTAATTTGTAGGGTCCATAAATATCGAGAACCTTTGTTGAATGCGTGTTATTTGGTCAACACTGCTTAAAGTGCTCGTGAGTGGGCCACACACGACTCATTTTATTCCAAAGGGTTATATACCACTCAGAAGTATGCGGGATCGTCATAAAAAACCGTCTCATTATCATGGATTCGTGTGGTCGCGCATCGTAGAGCGTTAAGTGTAGACGGGGTCGCCAGACCGATCCGAGTAGCGGCGGAGTGCGCACGCGTGGCGGCCATCTTGCATCAACTGTCACTTGTTATCCCGCGTTCCGTTTAAATTATAACGTTCGGTGTCGCTGTGTGCGCTTATTTCTTAAATCAGCCGAAAAGTGTATTCTGTGACGATTGTGTTTAGTGCAATTTTTATTTATTATAGATAAGAACACTGTGACTGTGCACCGTAGAGTCGTGATCTAACCTGTGGACTTCGTATTTCGGATTTACTTTCTATCGCTGTAAGTGGCCGTTTTATTATATTTAACTCGTTATGAAGTTAGTAGGTAACCGGAGAAAGTCCATCTTTAAGAGATTCAGTTACAATTGTCTACATATCGCGGTATTAGCATATAAAACATTGATTAACAGTAAAACGTTAGAATACGATATTTAATCCTCTTCTTTGTTCATCATTCATTGACGATATCGGTCATTGAATTTAATGAATAAATTAATCGAGAAATGCAAAAGTATTGAGGATATCTGGTGAATGTAGACGTTAAACAATTTGCGCGGAATATTCGACACAGAGTTAATTAATGGCCGCGGTAGGAATAACTACCGAAAGCGACCATTTGTAGCTGAAAACATGAAGGAATTGTATTTATTATCGCGGTAATTGGTAGTAGTATGTACACGACAGGAAACTATGTTATTATCGTGTGTAACGGTTACTTTATGTGTTATTGATTACAAACTTAAACCGACTTTTAATTATGTTTTGCCGTGTGCTGAAAATGACAGCTTGTTTATCTTACCCATTACTTGCGGCATCGTTAAAGTATCTTAAGGCAGGCGGCCATAACAAGTGTGACTATAAATTCATAAAAAAATGTCATTAGGTCTATTTTCATCATGTGCAACGCGCAATATTGATGTTGGATAATTATTATAACTTGAATTTCATAGTCCACAAACGACTATTTTTTTACGTTTTTTAATAAACATTAAAAAAGTCCTTCAACGCTTGACTTCACTCACTACTTATTGGCACGAATACTACATTATTTGGGTTATTGTTAATTACAATGTATTTTTTTTAAATTATGTGTTAGTACGTCACGATGTCTACTCGTCCTTAACTAGATTATGTGTGGTGTAATTGTGGGTTTTCGCTAGGCACTCACCTTTGCTTTCTAACTCTGGTTATGAATATTGTGTTTTATTTACTTCATTTACACTGTGATTGGTTAGTAAACACTGTTGTTTATGAGGAAAAATGTAATAAGCTGGTTTCTAATATGGTTTTGGGTTGTACAGTTTTGGAGAAAACATTGTTATCTCTCTGTATGGGAATGGTATAGAGAAGTACTTAATTTATTATGTGGATACTAGACTACTAGACTACTTTTCCTAGCTTTTTCAGTTTAAGAGATTGAGGTTTGTAGTTAATAACCTACTTATTTACCGGCTTCATTCGGTTTTTCGAAAATTTCTTAGTAGTAGCACGGAATCTGGAATTGTGCCCAGTATATGGCAATAGGCTTACCCCTATAACGGAAATGGTGTATAGTGGGTGTACATTGTATAGCAATTCGGGGTTAAAAGGCGTGATGTTGCAAATTATTTACTAACTTATTTACTACCTAATAAATTACAGTCTAGTTATAAATATGCACTATTTACTTTAAAGTATTGAAGATCGCGTAGGTACAAGTGTAGGTACCTACCTACAGTTACATAGACTGAACTATAAATATTTGCATACCTAAATTTACACTCAATTTACAGCAACTTTTAACAGAACAAAGAGTTTTAAACGTTTTATATTTTTTGCCACAGGGAATGTCCCATTAACGGGTGTGATTCATAGCTGTACATTAAGTAGTGTCATGCGGCATGCCTAGACTGTGTACTTAGGCTACGTAATCATTAGGAATAGATTCTGTTTAAACTAAAAGTTAGAACCAACATTTAGCACTTATAAGTAGTACCTTACTTTGAGAACTATCTACTTTTGAAAAGAAATATTATCCGGCTAATTATTTGGACAGGTGTTTTGCAAAATACTTTTATATAAATATTTGCTAAGTATTCATTCTGAAATGTAACTGTCGCAGAGGACATAGTTGATATCGGATATGAAACCTTTGTTGATCTCTAGATCTTATTTAAACATATTTGTTAGACGGACTATAAGTAGGTAAGTAGACATACATGAATATGACATGTTTTCTAAAAGCTTATTATACGTATGACATCATCAAATTAGCCTTAGGATGGTTTTTAGTAATTAAGAGTCTGACTCTTCCTCTCGTCTCACCTAAGGCGGGAAAAGTCATTGGATGATTTTCCACCTTAAAAAAAAGCCATAAAAGCGTTCACGGCTAAATTCATATAGCCATTCGTCACCACTTTTAGTTTGGTATTTAACATATTGGACGTCGTGGTGGTCACCGGTGACCGATGTTAGTGGAGGATTTACCTTCAACAGTTTTCTATTGGCAGTCAAAGACTTAAAATTACCTTTAATAAATGTAGTCATGCCTGTCTACCTAATCATCAATATCTGCGTCAACTGTTTAACATCTGAAAATTACATTCCACCATTTTTAAAGGTCCTTCACATTGCCTCTGACATACATTTCATATAATCGAGAATATATCCGAAGCACATTAATGTTCGATCATTCAATAGTAAGAATTCGCTATAATAAATTACTGTCATTCACATCGGGCTTGTAAAGAACTTTCTACTGGCGCTCGCGCATCGTGTACGGACTGCCTTTAAATAATTGCTTTCATAACTTTATCGACACACATTAAGGTGTATTCATGTTTTTTTGATCGTATTTTGAGGGTGTTAAAGATAAGTAAGCATTTTTAAGGCCTTAAGTAGAGGTAGATTATAAAGTAGTCGTTAAATGTGGTATTTAATATCATTCCATTACAATTATTACGGTATTCGGTGAGTACACACTTTCAATAAAACAAACTACTGTTTATAATAACAATGCATTGTTTTTACATTTCTCATTTGAAACAAACAACGCACGATGTCATACTAATGTACTTGTTGCGTCCATTGAACACGAATGAAAGAAATATTTACAAACACATTCATTCAGATGCCAATTGTTGACTCTCCAACAATATCGATGCTTACATACAATATTATGCAATGACTTCTAATATTACAAAAATATTTAAAGGCAACATGCAATACTTACTACTTTCTTGAAATAATTAAAATATTATGCCATAAGAATAGTATCACAAAATCATGCGTAATCATGCTTTATTGAAATATTTAATAACACAACACTGACTTAAAACTACACAGGCATGCGACTAAAATTGTTGACTAAACAATTATAACAACCGAGTCTTAGTAGGAATATTCAACTGCCTAGCACACGACGCTCACAGTTCTAACAAAAGATCTTAAAATAGACGCAAACAACATATCAGCAGTTTCCAATAATGAAAAAGAAATAAGCAAAACTTAAAACTAAAATGGCACAATGATTTATAATGCAGCCACGATAGATCACGTTCGGCACGCAACTTGGACGGCGCACGTCAAACGAGATGAACATGATTCGATGACAGACGTTCCAACAGTTACTATGAAGAATGATACAAATAACAATATTTATGTAACGAGTAATGGAACAGTTAGATCTAATGTTACTGCTGATGGAACAACATGCTCTGATTTAGTTGACTTTGAATAAAAAGATACAATGGAATTCAAAACAGATGCTAGTACAGTAAAACTAGCCCACATTACTAAAGGTAATTTCCACACTAACCCTTTTGTGACGTAATGCGTAATTGGTAAAGGAAATGCTTTGACTGGTGGTCACGGTTGCCTGGCCGTACATTAGTACTACTGAACAATTGGTATTTTCGTGGTTAATGCTCAACTAGGAAATCCGTAAACGCACTAAAATTTTATTAACGTGCCTCCTAGTAAAATTAATCTATGAGAAGGTAAAAATTCCACATTTACACTGTATGACTTTAAATCTTTTAGATTGCTTTGAGGAATAACATGATAAAGTTGAACTCTACATTACGTGACGTTACTATTTTAAAATCTTTAGGAATTTCTGATATTAATTGGTAACAACAGCATACCTTTAAATTCATTATCAAATAACTTTTCGACTACGAAAACGACATCAATTTTAATTAACATTTCTCATGTGTATCGGTATGGTTGCGTTTTGCATGCAAACGCTCAATTTGAGATATACCACATGTACCAGAGTTACTAAAATCACGAGGTGAAAGTAAACTATAGAATATATTTTTGTAAGACATTGAATAACTGATAAGACAAGATACATGCACTAAAGATAATGCAAGATAAAGTGACTGTGTAAGTGTGTACACAGCAAATAAAAGACTTTGATAATAACGCAGCGTCGCGTCGGTGAAAGAAGGTTGTCTACAGCTGGAGCTGTATGGACCCTCCACGATGCGAGCCATGCTTATTATTCATTGATTACACATTGATGTTTTGTATCATTAATAATTTTCGATACAAGCGCCGGCGTTTCTTTGTTGATATCAAATAATGAAGTGAGTTTTGTACTTTATTGATCTTAGACGAAATCATTATGAATAGAAAGTCTTCTATAATCTTCAGGGATTTCTTCTGCTCCATCATCTTGTACGGTTTTTGGAGTGTCAATGACCGAGGTCAGTGCTGTACCTTCACTTGTACGTACAATATTTGGTATTCCGATGCGACCGTTGCTTGCGGCATCTATGTGTACCTACTCTCTATAATTTTGTGGCTCCTGAACAATGGTAACGTGGGTAATAATTCACAGTTAAATGGCAGTTTCTTATTGTGTGTTTATGTGTGCGCAGCCATCTGAACACTTGAATAATGAATGAATAAAATGTATACGGAAGTAGAAATTAGAGTACTTTTTTGCAATATTCAGAAAAGCTTTTCTTTTTTCTGAGTTCTGATGGCAACAGACGTAATTTTGTAACTGTAGATGTAAACAACGATTGTTATATGTATGGACTTGTTAAAACAGAGGTCGAACTAGCAGCCGTTCACCGTTCGCTCGTCAACATGCTTCGTTTGACCTCGGCTAGTGTTGTTACTTCAATTGTTCGCAAACCACCGGACATGGAGAGGAAACCTAAGTTTATTGTTCTTTATTCATCTAAACTAGTGTATTAATTGTTTGTTTATTTGCATTCAATACATTCTTTGCGTGGAATCTGATTGTCTTCAAGAAAAATGTAATGTGCCTCAAATGCTAATGCTATGATTGTTTCATACATAATTTTTTTTATTAACTCAAAGAAATTTTCTCTTCCGCAAAATAAAGTAAATGACTAGCTGCAAAAAATCATGTTTCAGATTTGGTTTAGACACATACAGGTACTGTGATTTTATTGAACTAAAAATGTTGATAAATCAACACAATAGATTTAATTAAAATGCACTCAAAGCTTTTAAATTGCAGTCGGTTTGTAAATGTGATAGTGTAATCTGTCCATGTTGTTGGTGTTCTACTTTTATTCATCGTACTAAGTGCTTGTAACCGAACAATCTGAATTCATAACAGTTTGTTAGAACATTTTGAATACCGTATTTATATATTTTTGTCCCACAATTACCATAGGCATTGGCATATAATTTAAACTAGCGAAGATTTGCACTACCATCTTTCACCTTTATTTTCCCATAAAGGATCTTATCATGGGGTCTGTTTTGAATGCGTGCATTATATTCCATCGTCCATTGAAATCAATGAGTTGCATCCGCGGACGCATCTTACGATATGCCGTTATGTGAGACCCGTCGGCGTCGACGAGACTTGTTAGGGCAAGATATGTGAGCTGAATAGGCCGCCGTCATATAAATATCTTCATTTAATACCATGGCTTCGTTAGAATCTCTAATTATTTTCATTTCAATATTCATTATTCTTTATTTTCTTCTTATGTTTGCTTAGATGCTTTGAAGTAATATTTTCAAATCTACAGCTGGAATTTAAAACTATGTTTGAGACAAATTCCTCGTCTCTAAAGGTCTTTAAATATCTTACAATGTCGTGTTGTTCACTTTTGCATCACACTATTATCTAAGCTTTAACTCTATTAAAATTCGCGTACTCTTACTGGTTTCTAAAGTAATTGATTATTCTTGCTATTGCTTACTTTGTTATTTATGTTTTGTTGAGAAATGTTGGCTGTTGCACCAGCAGGTGCACACGACGGTTTTATCTAAAGAAATATTTATTGTGTATTTGCTTTTAGTTGAGAATTCACACACATCTTCATTTGCATACTGGGATAAAGTCTCATGTTCTTTATTAATTTTAGCTTTGCTAGCTACGCTTGAATCTTCATTTTTATTCTCTTTACTATCATGTTCTTCAATGAGTAAACGTTTATCTGAACCTTGATTACAAACACGTTTGTAATCTTAATTTGAACTCTAATTAACATGTTCCCTGTTAAAATCAACATGTGAGTGTGTTTCAATTCCTAAACAATCCTTGTATTCTGGAACCTTAATACTGTGATCGGTTTCCCTAGTTTATCGTAGTGTTGCGTGCCATTACGAGGCTCGTTCGTTCCAACCTCGCCTTGGTTCACTGCTCTGGTGTAGAAATCGTCAGATATGTACGCAATTATATCTATGTCCATTTCGTTTTTAGGGTTCCGTAGCCAAATGGCAAAAAACGGAACCCTTATAGATTCGTCATGTCTGTCTGTCCGTCCGTCCGTATGTCACAGCCATTTATTTCCGAAACTGTTGGGCCTACATAGTTGAAACTTTGTAGGTTGATGTATTTGGATAACCGCTATTCGAATTTTGAATAAAAATTATTAAATTTAAAAATTACATGGAACTGATTTAAAAAAAATTTTTTTCAGCTAACATATCCGTGATGGGTGTCTATGGATAGGTCTTTAAAAAAGACATTAAGGTTCCTAAAACCATTTTTAGTCAAAATCAATCGTTTGAAAGTTAGACGCCTCCAAAGTGGAAAAATTAGTGTCCCCCCCCCTCTCTAACTATTAAAATAAGAGAGTGAGGAATCTAAAAAAAATATATATGCGGTAGATTTCAATGGAAACTAACAACGAAAATTGGTTTGAACGAGATATCATTATTAGTTTTTAAGAAATAAAACATTTTCAAAAACCGCAAATATAACTTTGTTCATACAAACACTATGCAAAACCAAGTTATTTTTTAACTTTGATATTATGTCATCTACTTGCTGCTACGGAACCCTTCATGGGCGAGTCCGACTCGCTCTTGGCCAGTTTTTATTATTGTTATATGGTATTTTGGTGAATTTATTATTGCTGTGATATTTGACTGGCCTTAGATATGTTATTTAAGTAGTGGACAATTTTACTGTTTCAAAGTATTCGTATATTACCCTAAGCTACAAAGGATATCAAACAAGAATTTCTTTCCAAAAATTAGTGTCTTCAAGTTTGTTGTCAGTTGTCAAGTCAGTCTGTCAATTATAAGATCACGAGTTGACAATGAACAGTTTGCAATATGATTTACAGCAGATTCTGATGTCATTGAATATATTTTTAGTCATCTAAATTGACACTTAATAAGATCGATGATAAGTGAAACTTTTTGTGAAACTATTGTTTATCTGGGTAAAAAATTAATAAGTGATATACTATTGAATATCGTGCTTACAAGACTACTTAATTATTAAGTAAAGATGATTTGAGACATGGATTTTGTATATTTGTAACCAAAAATCTTCTTGTTTTAAAACAATAATTACTAACTAGTATTAGATTCTGACTCTTCCAGTCACAACTTAACTTACTATTCTTTTTATTTTTGTACATCTATCTTGTTAGTTTCATCCATTTAAACATAACATCCCTTTACAAATATAAAATATAAAAATAGCAATTCAGCACCTTTCAATAATATAGACGCCAATTTCACTAGTAGACACGAACTCCTAATTAACCCACGTCGGTATAAGGATGAACAAAGGGATGTGCAAAGGGCATATGATACAGTTATCTATACTAAGTACGCAGGTGGAAGACAATGTCTTTTTTACATCTTATAAGCTGCAGGTGCCTTTATAGCCTTTCTTTCGACATGAAGGGTTAATAGGCATTTCTAAAGACGATGTAGTATTTATAAATGTTAAACACCTTGCTGTCAGAATGTATGAATTGTTGTTGCATTCCTTCATAAAATAAGTTAAATGTTAACTCATTTTGTTACCAAAATGTGCGTGCAATTCTATAAATAAAGTGACAGGGAATCAATGAGCACTGATACTAAGTCTGCATGATTTGTTGATCTATTAAAAATATTAGAATTACGTATTGAGTGTTCTATATTAATTAATTCAGTGGTGATGTCAGTTTTATAATATATGGTGATTTTTGCTATAACATTGCGGTTGCCCCATTTAAAAGTATCATTCGAAATGACCCTTTTATGTTTATATACGTGTATGTACATACTAGTGATTCACAATATTACCTTTAATTCTCACATGATAATATGAATTAGGTACCTATTTGATTCTACATTTTTGGGCACGTGTGTAATAAGGAAAACTAAAATATTTTCCTTTATATTTTATCAAATATGTTAACCACACGCGAATAAATACACAGGTTACAATAATGACGTCTTTTAAATAATTTAATATTACATTCACCTCTTGTTCTACTAATATTTTAGATTAACATTTATTTTTTGTGAAATTTTATGATATAAGTTTCAATTTAAAACTTTGTATCAAATCTGAGGGTGAAGATCCTGCTTGTTAGCTGCTAAAGTTTCAGTATTATACACGATTAGTTAATTTTTAAGAAGGCCCATTTCAAACATTGGTTATCGTTTCAAAACTATTAAGTAGGTCAGTTACCACTTGAAAATAATCACAGAGAAAGGAGTTACTGGGTTTACCGAAGAGTTGCAATAAAAGGCGAAAGGTTTTGACCCGAGCGGTTTTGTAATAATAGGTAAGTGCATAATAAACTGTAAACAAAGATTACACGGATGGCGCCGTGCTGCAAATAAAAATATCAGTTGAATTGGCAAGAGCAATTGCAAATAGAGACGATTTGTGGGTCACGATATTCGAGTTTACTGTATTTGTTAGTACCGGTGATCAAATAGTGACACATCATTCTATCGATGACCAAATAGAAGCAGACACCGATATCTTTAATACTTAATATGAAGATAAAAAAGTCTTTTACAGATTAATCAATTATAAATTCATATTCTCTAAAGTTAATCTGAATGTTTTGTAACAAGCTAATCTAGACGCAGAGGTGCGGTTCTATCGTTTATGAGATTAGATCAATAGATCATAATGATGTCGTAAAGATTATGACAAGGTGATCGCCTGATCAGTTTCCAGTTCAGTTGACATATTGACCGCGTCATTAAATTAGCTGATTTTATAGATGAGTAAACAGCGATTATTTTCGTAATGTTTGGATGAGATAAGACATTACTCGTATATACATACCGTACAGTTTTTGTTGAGGTTGAAAATCATCCAATGACTTCTCCCACATTGGGCACAGCAAGAGTGTCAGACTCTTATTGACTTAAAACCACCCCGTTCCTACTCTTGCTTTTTGAGCCGGAGCCCCGGTAAACCCACTAAATAGTTCGTAACTCCAGATTATATGTACATAAATTTAGTATACATAAAATAAATACAACACCATAATTAGTAGCAAAACATTCCCAGACCGATCACAACACAAGCGGATCTCACAACAGGATACAAAGAACGTGATGAAAATGAAAATTGTGATTGTTCGCACTAAGAGAGTACTCGTACGACAACACAATACGTAAACAATTTAATTGACGAAGAAAGTTGATGGTGGTGGAGACACACACTTTCCTAGCGAGACAACCGTGACCTACCCAAACAGCCGCTCGGTTACAACGACAGATTGTTATCTCGTGTTCTCGAGATTGGTGACAGTAATTTGACGGGTTGTACGTTTGTTGTCACAATATTGGACTCTGAAGCTATATTTGGTGGACTAGTTGGGTTTGGTGGTCTAGTTGACAGAACAAGTGCGAGTAATTTAATTTATAAAGAAGGATGCTTTTTTAAACATGGCTAGGATTCTCTCCTGAGTCGTGGGTGCGTTTAAAAACATACAAGTTCACACAATTTGTGGATCACACAAAGAGTTGTTGGACGATTGCAGAATCGAACCCCCTACACGTTGCACGGCTCTGGCTGAGTACCCAGCCACTGCCCCAACCGTGTAGTCAGAGTTAAGTTATGTTTAAAGGCATGAAGATTATTTTATCGTTGTGATTGAAACCTATAAACACACCTATAGGATTTTCCTACATACGTTTCAACTTTAAGTCTAATTGTTTCATGGTAAGTCCACTTCCTCATTCATTAGATTGGTCAGCCATTGTACTAAACGCTAAGCTGTGTCTAACAACGTGGAACTTTTCCGGAAAATCTTGTCACATGATCAGAGACGATAATGAATATGTACCGGTGAAAACTCTCCACTAAGTGGCCGTTGTCGAGTCAGTACGATAGAGAAATTATTGCTAGTGGGGGGTGTTTGAAAATTCTTTAACTAATTAGTAGTAGTATGTTCAGACATAATATTTATAGGTATTATTTATAGGAACACGACCACATCATTTAACAATGCAGAGACTGAATATTTAAAATGCAGTTTGTGACTTTTGACTACACTTTTTGTAATTTCTTTGATAAAAAAGGTAATTTAAAAAACTACCCGACTGCGTTTCTTTATAATATTTAAATGAAAAATCCCTAAAACAAGACGTTTCGTAAAATTAAGTCGGGAATTCTTTATGGACTTAGTGAGGGCACACTTACCTGGCTTTCTAGAATGGGTCACTGCTTCAATTTTACGATGACTTTCTTGTGGGATTTTTCATTTAAATATTATAAAGAAACGCAGTCTTTTCCGGAAAATTACCTTTTTTATTTTATGGTCTTTTAGATTATTTATATATTTTGATATATATCTAGTGTCACTCTCACAGTAAATACAAATCAAACGACCCCTATCAAGCGGAAATCCATCAAGTCGTTGAGGCTAGACGAGTGAGAAATATTCGAACTTGGCGCCAAAAATCCGCCATTTTGTTTTTTTAATATTTATTTATTAAAAAAATATGCATAATTTTACAGCTTAAGCCAATACATTATACAGTTAAAGATAAAATAAAATAGTACAATAATCTTAATTACTTAAAACTAATACATACATCAGTCATCCATCTTCTCACAAAATCTTAAACATTCATGACATACATCCTTCCATCTCGCTGCGAACAAATCACACTCTGGTGCGGACGTCAAGAGAGCATTGATCATCGTCAATGCACGAACGAGTGGAGAATTTGCATGCGCGACTGTTCGGGCTGCCGGCACAGCCAGTAATGGGTGCTTGCGCGGCCTAAGCTGATGTTTTAGCACTGCCGGCACAAACAACCGTACCACCTGCGCCACCAGCTCGGCTATTATTTTGATATATCCAGTGTCACTCTCACAGTAAATACGAATCTAACGACACCTCTCAAGTCAAAATCCATCAAGCCGTTTAGGCTAGAGAGTGAGAAATATTCGAATTTGGCGCCAAAAATCCGCCATTTTGTTTTTTTAATATTTTGATATATCCAGTGTCACTCTCACAGTAAATACGAATCTAACGACACCTCTTAAGCCAAAATCCATAAAGCCGTTTAGGCTGGAGAGCGTGCCAAAACAATTATACATACATACATACATACATACATACTCTCGAAAAACATAACCCTCCTTCTGGCGCAGTCGGGTAAAAATATTCTTTTGACTCACACGATTGAAAGCAAAATTCTAACAAAAGCTAACTATTACGAGAAAGTAAAACGAATGTATTGGTTTTATTTCCATCCATTACACTTGTACGTATTTTCTCGCACTACTTGTTATAACTACTATTCCTACCACGTCCATGTCCAATATGAATTTTGTTTGTGAATGCAAATTGGTTTTGATTTGATTTGTGGTGTGCAAAAGCGTTGTGGTAACTTTCTTAACATTATCGATTTTTAACTTTATTAGTAACGATTGTAAACATGGGTGAAATCGTAATCGATTGAAATATTTTCGAATTAATCGGTACTATAGTGGTGTTGGTGATTTGGTATGGTTTCCTTCCGTTCTTTCTCTTGGGTTTTTACTTCTAATAAATTGATACTAGAACTAAATGTAATTAAGATTTGTTTTATTTATAAATGATAAATGAGATTTATTTTGCTACTAGGTTATAAAATAACACTTTTACGGACATCAATCTCTTAACTAACTAGTTGAGGCCGGCTTTGTGGAAAATAGGCTTTTGGTTGTCGAGTAATGGATTGAGAGAAAATATAATTACTGCTGACTGTAAGTGAGTATTATTCTATGATGCAAAATTGTGTTTAAAATATAACTTACATAGTAATTAATGTGCCTATCAACGTGACGTCATCAATATGTTCATACGTTGTAATCAGTGGCAGCCGGCAATTGTTTCCTTCATTTCATTAGGTATATTAAATAATCGATATATTGGTTCCCATGTTAATATTTATTACGTCAGCCACATGATATAAACATAAGTAGTCGATTCTCGATTCATTTCCTTCGAATTTTGCATCAGAACATATTACATTTTTAAAGCTACGCTTAGTACTGTAAATACTACTTGGATGAAAAATGTAATGGGAAGGTACTCCTGAGTCTGCCTGAGATACAGGCATTTCCTAGTAAAGGAGACAGAGCTTGATGTTATTTGAATGTTGGTATAGAAATAAAGTATTATTGTTATAAGAGTAGCTAATTCAACATTAAATCGTTCCATATAATAATGGATGCTACTCTGTGGTCCTAGTACCTAGACCACTAATCACAAAGTGAAAACCTTTTTTCAAAGAAATATTATGATATTACAATTTCAACATCTGTACTATCTACATAATCAACCACATTCCTATGTACGTAACTACGTGACAATTAATTAATTGCTGTCATATTAGCTGATTAAGTAAAAATCTTAAAAGATAAAGTACCTAGTTATCGTAATTCTAAAAAATCATTTCTTCTAGTTTAGTCCTATCAGCGATAAGATGGTTTCATGTAATGCTATCTCGGAATTTTGAATTATTTAGTAATGAAACTGGTAATTGCAGAAGCGATAGCTTCTATGGACTTTCTTACTAGTTCTTCTCCATTCAAAGCTAAACTTTGGAACGACAAACTAGCTTCACTGATGGACAATTCAGTTTAACGTTTCAAAAGTGCCTAACTACGGATTAATTGAAATAAATGCTTTGACTTTGACTTCGACAGAATTTTCCTACTATGAGCCATGCATTCTTCGCGCTTATTAGGTTGGCTCACCCAAGAAAGTAGACAAAATAAAATGATAAAGGGAACTCTCATATAGCTAAATCTTTTAATTTTCTGCATAAAATATTATGTATAAACAAACTTATCTTTTACAATATATGCATTGCATTCCCCTATATACGTATTTCGACTACTAATAGACCGTCAAGAAATGTCACCGATACCAAGAAAAGACATTATTCACCAGATTATTCCTACGACAGAGACACAGAACTGTCGATCGATGCATTTTACCGACCAATAAGTATAAGTATATGTAAATTATGTAAATTCAACAGATAACGAGCAACGGTAACTAGTTTTCAGGTTAAGTGGCTAATTGCCTTGTTAATTGTGTAGCTTATAAATCCGGTATTGACGACACACGCGACTGATACAAAGTCTTGTATAAGAACTTCGGTAGTGACAATATTATTATCACATATTGTTACTTAATTAAAATATGTTTTAAATTAAAATAGAAAACAGGATTTCAGAAACAAGACAAACATTAATTAATTAAAAATAATACTAATAGTATAGAGAAAAGCTCGACTAGTTTCGAGTTACAGAGGTACTCTTTATTATGAGCAGCGTGCGCAACTCGGCGACGACGTCTAGTACGTCGTACTAGTTATAGTAGAGCTTTTCTCCATTTGTAATACGTGAATAAACCGTCATTTTTAGTTAATTTAATATGAGTATAGTTATTATAAAAAGAAACATAATTACAGTACTACAGCAATTTATGTATACATAATTGTAAAAAATATTACAATTCCGCTTTTAATTCTACTTACAAAATGACAATAAATGAAAATACTATTTCGAAATAATGTCAAATAAAAAGTAAGACACAGAAACGATTGATACAACACAATAAACCAACTAAGTGGAGCATGATCGACAAACCATGAATTTCAGCTCCGCTGGCGTTCTCTCGTAGCTAAATAAACGTTTCGAAGAAAATCCCAATAAACAATCTATTTACTTTTTTATTCTAAGTGATAGACCAGTAACTTTTGCTGCTGTGCACTATTGGGCTTTGGGAGTGTGTCGCTTAAGAGGACTTACTGTAATGTCCATGTTTGGCAGGTGAGGTCAGGTTTAGGTTTATCACAGAGTGCTGCTGCCGATATGAGTAGAATATGCAATCCCTTAAACAATGATGACATTCACAAGTAGAGTAATGACGGTGATAAATGTATTCTATTCAACTGTAACAGCTACTAAAGCTTAAAAAACTAAGCTACCAAAAACAAGTGAAATATAATAAACGGTTTGCTACGGGCCATATTGATACAAAAAGCCGATTTTTATCACAACAGGGTCGACGACAACTCGGTCAATGAACTTGTCAAACCGTAACTAATTCGAATGTAATAAATCGTTTTACATCAACCGATTCACAAAATTAAGTTATGTCATTTCACGGGTTTAAATGAATGTACAGTTAATACATTTAAATTGCACTTCATTTAAATGTTATGTAAAGCAATTTAGTTGAACAAATGTTTAATACATCAATCAGTGAAACCTATTATGTCTCTTAATAGGTCGTCTAGAATTTTACTTGATACTTAAAGTTGACGATGTAAATAGAAGATCGTAAATTAGCTTAAAACAACCAGAAAAAGGAAGGCAGTGTGAAATTCTAACACCTAGTTGTCTTTTTAAACTTTTCAGTCTGTCTCGTTTGTGGTTTTTAGTGAGATTGTGTGAGAGAGTGAAAGAGGTTTGGAATTTGCTGCAGTAACACAGATTTTGGAATTGTTTACGGTCAAAGTAAGTTGTACCTACTTAATAATAAGTTGGTTTTGAGGGTGCTTTTCCATCAGAGATTTCCTATGTAGCTATGCTACAAAAATGTAATAAAACTAAGCTGTGAAACTATGTGACCGTTTCCACTGATACAAAGCTATGTAGGTGTGCGAGGAATGCACAGCTCGAGTATGCTGAACGCATCCACAGCAATGTAGCATAGCACATCCCTGGTGGAAAAGTAAGTATATCGAACTGATTAAAATATTTTGATTAATACTTCTTAGAGCAAGCTTCTTAGGAAATCTCTTATGGTTATTTTGTTTCTGTAAGTAATTCGTATTGACATTAGTGTCAATTAACAAAGAGAAACTGGTCTATGGGAAATACAAATAAATATGAACTTTCTAGTTTCGTTAGTTCACCATGAATGGTAATTAAACGCGAAATATATTTAGCAAATGTTCGCGAAATCAATTCGTCGGTACTTAAAAGATTCCTCTGTGCAAAACTAACGAATGGCAATTAAATTAAATCACCGATTTCACTGAGATCGGTGTTACAGAATAGTCTAAAAGTTAAATGTTAACAATAATGTAGAGACTCACTATACAGACCTCTGCCCTTTTACTCCCTTGGTCTGTCTTAAAGGGCATAATGGAATTGTGTTACACGTACAAAATATTAAAACAGAATAAAATTTACTTTAAATAAAATTCTCTTACATTTTACAATAATTATTATTTTTATTTTATTTTTTGCTTTTACAATCTTAAGTAAGAGTAAACAGAGATATGCTTCTCGTAGATTTTAAGGATTGCTGAAAAAATATGATTTTTTCCTAATTGCGCCGGTATTTCGCTCACAGTGAAGTGAAGGGAATCTAGGGTTTATAAACGGTGTCTTGTAGTAACTTATTATATTTAAGTTAGATATTATTAAGTAGCATTCTGATCTAATCTTCAGGCCTCAGTAGTAAACAAATCAGCGATCCTGCAACAAAATCCTTCCAATATCATAATTTATGTAATGTAAATGTCTTAATCAAACGGTACAGCGTACTGCAATAAATTGTCTACTGTATAAAATATACAATACTTTGGCAGGTCACCTTGTACAGACCTTGATCCAGTAGTGTTATGCATTCCGTTCTAAGTGCATAATAAATGGATTTGTTACTAAGCTAGCACTTAATCATAATCTTACAGTCATTTATCAGTTGTTTTACAGATGATAAACAAATATATATTTTATTTCAGATAAACAATGGTTAATTGTTTGGTTATAAGTATTAACACGGAAATATTTTATAGTATACAGACCTACTTAACTTTATGTGTATAAAGTCAGTCTTCCGGAAAAATATTCCTTAAACTATGTTTACTAGCCTTTTTTGCACTTACTGTTAGTTCCATTATTTAAAAAGACGAGCCTAAAAGTAAAACATAATTTTAGAATAAGACAGCGACCAATTATATTATATTATTGTATTAAAATAATTATTGTATAGTATAAAATCGTGTAATAAAGATGGTATAAAATTATTGGATACCTATGTCAGGATTTAAACTAGACTTCTTACTCAATAGGTGTTGACGTTAACCGTCACTTAGCGGAGCATTTGCTTTTAACAACTTTACTAATGACGAAATATTTTAAGGTAAGCTGAATAGACTACCTTCCATTGTATATTACACAACTAACTATGTACATATTTAACGACTTATTCTCACTTAACTTATAACAAAGACATTACATGCTACACACACGAAGTAATGACATCGTTGTAATTTGTTCAAATTATAAACAAAACAACATCAACATACCTTTTGTTTAAAAACACATTGTTTTCTTGTGTTACACGCATAATTTATGAAAGTGGAAACACAAAGGTTTAGAGAAAAAATATGTAGGTATGTATTTTACCTAGGCGTGATAATATGATTTTTTTATTTTTTTATTTAAATCTCGAATTTAAAACTGTCCTTAGTTGAATTTTCTTAGAAAACTTATCTTATTATCGCCTCACAGCAACAGAACATAGCTAAAAAAATATAAATAAAATACAAATGACTTAAAAAACAATACGGTACACATATTATACTCATTACTCTCGAAATGATGGCCTCAGAATGATGCAACAATAGAATCCAAATAGTAAGGTTCAAATGTAACGAAGCATATCGGTATTTGGAGAAAGTGAACTATTTCGAACAAACAATAATTCTTTACTTTTTCTATGTAACTAATGTCTAGACGAGGTACTGATATGGAGGTTTTTACGATAATTTCATCACTCATTACTCGTTGTCTCGAAAATACTAAGGGGAGAAATTTTTAAAAGGATGTGTTAAAGTTTGATAAAATATTGAATATCTTAATGTTTTAGAAAAGGTCTTATAATATTGTTAAATGTTTTAAGCACATAAATTAGTCAGTTAAAGTAGATAAAGTTTACGTGTTTGAAGACTCTCATAAATGTATGATGATAATGAAATAAATAAAATGTATTTACTAAATGTAAAGAACCCCTTACTAAGTTTCCAAACGGGTTTATTATACTTAAAACTAAGCAAAGGAAAGGATACATTTAATTCTTTTACACGAATGATGAATCACAATTAATAGTTCTGCATTAAGCGCCTCTGTACTTAGATCGAACGTCATCAACAGGTATTTCTAAGCACGTCAATTTCAAGAAAACATCAGAACAATTAATTTTATGTCATTCAAAATATTATAGCCCTTTTTTATTGATTTATATTTTTATTTTATTATCATCACCAATCACATCACATCATCCAATCTTCTCGTATTCTTACTGACTAAAATCCACCCTGTTCTTTTTCTGCTTTGAGCCGGATCCCCGGTAACCTGTTACGTTGCCCGCAGCACCAGAAAATTAATTATAGTCCTAAACGTGATGACTGTTGATGAAGCGAAAGAGGTATGTAAGATTCGTAACAATTGGCGTTCCATTTGCTCTGCCTATAATCACGGGAGACGTGCGTGAGGTTATATATGTATGCGTCTTTAAGAAGGTTAGCCCTCATCCATACTAGTCTTAAGTCGTTAAAGAGTCTAAAAGAAGGTTAGAAGTCCTTAAGTTAACTGATGGTGAAACGAAGACCGCACACGGTCTCCCAATGGTTGCAATGCCAGGTGACACCTGCAAACTATTCAAATATGGCGGCGCACATCAGCTGCTTACCAATGACCAGCTGATATCAATCATTCACAGCACAGTTTCGCAACTTAATTGGTATTAATCATTACAAGTATTGTTGCGATAGCAATGTTAATGGTCATGGGGAATTCTTGTTTGATAGATTTGTTTCTGGTGGTAAAAGAAACAAAGTGAGGATAGAAGTAATTTAATAACTGCCCTATACAGAGACCTTTTCCGACCACCACCGAAAAAAGCTCTATGTTTGGTACTGGTCGGAAACGGGCTGAGGATGATGTTGACATGATCCTGTTATTATACTTATTAATATTAAATATGAGGCTTAAAGATGGCGTCCCTATATTAAATGTTTTGCTATGTATGGCTATGACACATCCAAATTAAAATAGGTGTTGTTTTTATTTTTACATACTATAGAATTATTCAAAATCCAAATAAATACACGAGAGTGCCTATTAATGGGAAGCAAAATTAATGACTAACCAATATTTACGCGGCACATTGTCTTCAGACCTTGAGATACATGGTGTTACAAAATATATGAGGTAACGCCACAGGGTGCTCTAAATCATCCACTTGATTTGAATACAATGCTCGTTACGTTTAAACCTGTCTTGTGCTTAGCTCTAAACATTTCGTAAAGTGCCTCCTGTAACTATTATGTTGCATGTGTTAAACTCGTTCCGATGTGTGTTATGTCAAGAATATTGTTTCAACTTTAAGTACTTTGTAATCTATTGCATTACATCTTGTAATGTGAATCATTTTATGTAGATTTATTATTTTTGCTTTGTTTATTGACAGTATTTTTATTCATTCACTAGCTGGCCTTTTTTGTCATTTTTTTTTCTCACCGTTTAAACCAAACACAAATAATTAAAGACCAAAATTTGCCAAATCGGTCCAGCAGTTCTTGAGTTTTACCGAGATTAACAAACAGCAATTGATTTTTATCCATGTAGGATATGAGGTAACTACATAAAAAAAGTATATAAGACTTCTCTTAATTTCAAAAGTGCGAGTATTGTTTAATAAGTTTTTATGCATTATTTTCATGCTCCAATTACAATTCCTAGAAATATGGGAATGAATTAAATTATTCCCATGTAATATTAATACTATAGCATTACAAATTGTAACCGGCATTGGTTTACTCATTTCTAGGAAAATTGTTTTGTTGACATAAACATTATTGACGAAACTATATTATGGTTTGAAAACAAGTTTGTTTTGAATAGGTAGGTAGTCTTACTTATTTAAACTAATACATTATTTTACATAAAGCAATTGATTAACAAATAGCGCATTATATTAATTAAAAATTATTGTTTACTGACGTAAATTAATGGAGAAAAGCTCTATTAGTTTCGAGTCACAGAGGGACTCTTCATCATGAGCAGCATGCGCAGACGTCGCGATGATCATTGACGTGATTTTTAGTTAATTTAGTATGTCTCACTATAGTTATTATAAAAATACAGCACATTTCCTTTGACAGTGTTTAATACTAGTTTAACGCATACTTTCGTCATTTTCCTAGACAACACACTCCGCGGAACTAACTTAAAATTTAATTGCCTACTAGTAATAAAACAGTAGACACGATAAGTTTCAGTTACGTGAGTTACAGGAACACGTCAAAGTAGGAAAACAATAAAGTTCTAAAACTATGATACGCTATCAGTATCAAATAACATCGTGTTACGCTATTTATTCCAAGAAAATAGCAGCAGTGGATATACTTATTGTACACTCACTCTTTACCAAATCCATTGTTAGTATCATAGTAATAGGATACAAAGTTATATTGCAGTAAATGCCGAATTAAAATGTCCGAATTAATTATTATGTTTTTCGGCTTACTCACGTCATTCTTTGATTGTTGATTTTGGCATGTTTTACATCGACTAGGACGGCGCTCATCGCAGTGTCAAATATACTAGAAGCTCATATAATAATTTTCATGAGCAGCAATCCGCGACACACGAAGCGGCGACTGTCGCATTACTACATTAAAATGTCCGACTTGAACATTTAGATTTAAATTAATTCGCTCTCCATTTGATGGAACTCAACTAGTCAAAAAGTGAGTTAATTGTCATATACATTAAATGCACCTCTTTACTAGGGTTCTGACTCGAAGAGCAGGAGTAGCAACGGGGAGGTTTTTTAGTTAGTAAGAGACACTCCCTATTGCCTGGCCTAAGGCTGGAGAAGCCATTGGATGATTTCCCCCTTTAAACAAACCTAACCGTTTAGGCTCATTATAGACGCCAAATAAATATAGCATAACAAGTACAAGAAAATAAACGATAGTAACAAATAACAATAGGACGGATGCATTTCCTGCAATGCACGATGTATGCAGGAGCTCACAGCTTCGTAGAACGTCATACAATTTGAATGCATAAGTGAAGCTTAGTACTGAGAAGTAGTGTCGATGTGATCAGGATGACATCGATGAGTTTTACTTTGTATTTTATTATTGCTCATTGTTATTTCGGTTGTTGATTTATTTTTATTACTTTTATTTGATAGTTTCGATGTCTATTGTACTGAAAACGAGTAAGTATTTTGAGGAAAATCAGGCGTGTCAAATTGAATTGAATGACTCTACTTAAATTAAAAACGTGTGCTTCAACTTGGTTTGTTTTTTCAGAATTTAGAATTGCAAATGGCCAATATGTATTATAGCATTATAAATTTTTCATTTTTGCATAAAAATATAGCATTGAAGCGCAGATCTCTAATAACAGCTTACTTTTACCACACACAAGGGATTTAAATAAAACTGGTAATAATGCTAGTGTCCAATATCATTGCGGTCACTGTAAGTGCAATCTGCAATTGATACGTTACAACAATGAGAACTCCGGTCCTTATTCTCACGGGGATAGTTTTATGAGAATTGCATTAGGAAAGGCGACTTGTTGGTACTTTGAGACTACCTACAGGTTGAAATGCTTCAAAGCAAGGAAAATAATTTACTTATTTGTAATGATGATTCAATTATTTATTGATATTCCTAATAAATCTACCTACTTAAGTCTGACAATTGCCTGCAGCTTTCTCACTAACGAACCAATAGGTATCCTGACAACAAAAACCGTTCTATTTTTTTTTTTGTAACAAATTGGAACTCGGTACGGTTTAACAAAAAATATTGCAGATACTTACTCACTCACAAACAGATGTTTTTGTGCTGCCGTTCTTAGCTTCTTGGTTGCCTATCACCTGTGATACGTTGACCTATTGACGAGTTACACGTGCGGTGCTGTGTGCGGTGCAAGTTGACGAACCACTTCTCTTTTGATTCGCCGTGACCGCTATTTGAAATGTGCTGGCCATAACGCCAGCGAGCGAGTAGCGCGATCTTTTAGGTTCCTTCCGCAAATCAACGTATTATAGTTACAGAGATGAATAAACTTGTCTAGTTCTAAGCAGTCCCACTGCTGGTCCAAATATCTCTTCTCACACCTCATAAAACAGATTAGAAGCGAGAACCACGCTTAGTAATTACAATTTCAGACTGATATTTGATTTAGTTTTCTTACTATGTCATTCTTTACCATGTGTAAGTGGTGTTTAACTGTAAGTTTTTGTAAATGAAATTTTTTCTCATCGGGTTTTGAGGTTCGAAGCAGCAAACGTTTCAAAGGGGATCCTAAGCTATACCATTGCGATATTGCAAAGATAACGTATGGATGAAATATAGTTCATATTTTTAATGACCTGACACGATGCTCAACAGGCTTATTCACTCAATAGATACTAGTCGACGGTGTGGCCTAAGTTTTAAACCGGCAACCATTACCTAAACATTTGCGATCACGATAACGAATCTCAGAGCGACCGCTGTTATTATAATGGAGGGTATTGTGACCATCAAGTACAGCTTCTTGGAGAAAGTACAAGCAGGTGCCAGTGAGAGGACCATCGATCTAAATGTGCTGTGGTTTGTACCTACTTCATCGTTATTGGTTCCAAGTCACGATTGTGTTCATGGACCTAATATTGTTATGGCCGAATATGGTACGAAAATTGGCTATTTATCAAACCCATTTTTGGCAAGTTTTTCTAGTGAGAAAGTTATTTTATTATATGGTTATCAATCTTCATTGCTGTCTTATATTGATGTGATTTATTTTCTTTTGTATGTAGAATTTAGTTTCTACGATAAAATAGCTATGATCGATCACTTCTCTAACGTGTAACATTGTTACTTCAGTAGAGTATTTCTGCTATGAATCTCATAATTGTCAGGAATTGGCGCAGCATTCGATATACCACGATATGCTTAACTCAGTCCGCCTTCAATAACATTCGGAGCTAATACGTTTATCAGACAATTGATCTACGATACACTTAAGTGCAATAATTCAAAAATTAATGGAAACCGTTATAGTTTTACTATGACTCACACTTGAGTTGAAATAATAAGACTTCTCACGACTAAATCAAAATATAAAGAGTCATCCTCAGCAGGAGGTTCTATTATAAAACGTTTTTTCCCTACAGCAACGTAATAACTAGTAGCAGTATTATATAAGATATAGACTAGAATTGTTGTGCCTTTTAATAGTATTAATAGAAGACGAGGTGATTGACCGTAGGCACAAAAAACTGACTACACAACTTCAGCCCGACACGTTTGTTTCTCGCTCAATAATAGGTGCCAATCTAGCTGCAAGTGGTCTTATTTGCCCATAAACATTCCTAGTTACTTAATCATTGTCCGTTTTAATGTCGTCTTTGAAGAATATTACTTGTTTAACTTCTATATCTTCTTCGGCGTTGATTTTAGGACTAGATGTAAACAATTTTTCGCGATTGTCAACATGTTTAAGTAGGTAAATGGGCTAATGATGTGTTTTTATAAAATTTTACTGTTGTGCCATCATTTCTTTGTCTGATGTCGATTCTAAGTGTCACAAAGGCGAGAGGTTAAATGTAGCTGTGACATTCTCCTTAAGTAGGTTATTAAAGAAAGGGCTTGAGAGGTTGAGATGATATTTTATTGTTCTCGAAGCTAATAAATAATTAGTAAAGCTTGAAATTTTCCGTAAGCTATGTATGAAATTGAGTAAATATAGAGGTAACTGGTTGGATCAAATTTGCTAATAGGAGATGAGCGATGAGCCAGTAACTCATTTGTAACGAGTATGCATTGATTTCATGAAATTAAATAGAAAAACGTACAAGTTTCAAATAGTTTTTAGCTGACCGTTAAACAATCCTTTTCAAGTGATACTCGTAAGACTTGCACGTGTAATGTCTGTCAATAAATTAGTTACATCATCAAAATTTTTTATCCACTCATAGGCAATTTATTGGGTACATCCTACGTATGATTATTACAGCATTATCGTATTTCAATAACAAATATTATAAACCTAATAATTGTAATAAAACAACGCAATATTACCTACTTCAAGGTAGGTACAGCAGCAATTGCGTAAATAAAATTACTATTTTCTAATGTTCCACGAATATTATTATTATTATCATCGGTAGATTGTGTATGTGGTCGTTATTTCAATGTCGAGTAAAGGTTAATGACTCAGAAAATTGATGGCATCTGCGTTCCGCTCCCATGTGGTCGCAGTACCGATTGTTATTGTACTAGTGCGAGTATGCTCAATGCTCATCTTGATTTACTGGGACATTGTTCGATTTTACTACTTTACTTATAGCTATTTATTCACTGGAGTTATTGGTATGAGTTGAAAGAGAGAAAGAGGAATTGGACTTTAGAAGATCTTAACAAAATAATTTTGAGTTAAGAGCGTTTTGCATCGAGTTTCCTTGTGTGAACCGCTAACAATGAAACTCCTTGCCGAAGTCTGTGTTTCCTGCAAAATACAATTTGGGTATCTTCAAGTCCAGAGTGAACAGGTTGCTCATAGATAGACGTGCGCCATCGTCGCGATATTGCTCACCACCAGGGCAGATGGTGGCCAAACGCCATTCTATTAAATATAAAAAAAAACTTCGAAGCTTTTCTATTGACGTATAGATTTAAAAATGTATGTTTTTTGTTTGTCAAAGAGAAATACTAACATCTTTTCCTTATCGATTGGAAATGAATGACTAAGCCTCTAATGATATTTGCATATGTAAAAGATAAACGGTTATAATGTTTATTGATTGTATGTTAAGTCTGTCCTGAATAGTTCGAAGTATGTTATTCACTAATCCGATTGTACAATTAGTAGGTTAGCTTGGTAGCTATTAGATTCTAGTAACTTTTAATTTTCATTGTGTATCGACATCTGTATGAGTGGTATGCCATTATATTTCATCTCCATGTCTGTTTAAAGGTTCTGGATTTATTAGAGGCTTTCTTTTTGAATTTAAACGGCATCTTTCTGTAATTAAAAATAGTTCAAATAGTGTAATTAAAGCAGGCAATTATAATTTTCAAAAGACCTCCTGTACGCAATATAAAGAAGAGAGCATTGAATGTCGTTACACATTTTCAACACAATTTACCGAGTATAGGTATTAAAGGTGAATTTTAGTTTAATTTATTAGTTAGTAAGTATAAAATAGATATATAATAAAAAATACCGCTCTAACGACATTCTTGAAAAGAGAAGATAACTTGGATAGTTTTAGAGAATAGTGGATAACTTGGACTGAAAAAATATAAAATGTTACGATTCTATCGTATGTAGGTA
The DNA here is from genome assembly GCF_023101765.2 of Spodoptera frugiperda. Classification (NCBI taxonomy): domain Eukaryota; kingdom Metazoa; phylum Arthropoda; class Insecta; order Lepidoptera; family Noctuidae; genus Spodoptera; species Spodoptera frugiperda. The sequence goes on along the minus strand of NC_064242.1, from coordinate 11,443,386 downwards.
TAACAGTAAATCCAATCGGATCTAGTAATTGCAAATGGAACTCGATTACATAGTTTTACTTTCAAACCTACATACGTGCGTAAGTTTCCTGTGCATGTACTATGTACAAGTTCTAATCTCATTTATAGCAATGGCAGTACTTTCTAAAGAATCCAGCGGAACCAAACGCGGATGCTTGCCAAGAGGAGACGAGGTGTGGTTGATGCGCTGCGCTATGTGTGACTAAGCTTAATGCGTGGTTCCGTTAGCTCGTGCCTCCCCTTGTCCGGCAGGCGATAGAAAAATGTTTGATTAGGCTCGAAGGTGCGACTTTTTCTTAACGAAACGCTGTCAATTGTACCAAGGTGTGAAGATATTTGTGTACTTAGGGCCTGGCTTGTGGTTGATTATGAATTTTTTTGTGGTAGTTCTTTAAAATATCTTCATTCATAAGAGATCTTTAGGTAATCCTAATTTTGAGTTGCGGTCTATCTAGCGGTTTACCGGGTCTCCGGCTCGAAAAGCAGGAGTAGAAACGGGGTAGTTTTTTTAGTCAGTAAGAGTCTGACACTTCCTCACTGACGTGAGAAGCAATTGGATGATTTTCCCCTTTCAAAAAAAGGTATCTAATTATTCAGAAGATAATTATCCTTGTCTAATTTAATTGAGCCTTAATTTGGCTATTACGTAAACTTTTTATGTTCTATATTGGGATAATTACGTGTCGATCTATGTTAGTAAAACTCATTGTACTTATAGGATATACAAATCGTATTTTAGACATCGTATCAAAGGATTCATGGCACGTCTAACGTCTATTCTTAGTATCATCCCGTCTAGCTGTCGATAATTACTCCAACTGTACTAATAATTAGTTTCTTGTAACTTCTTGCGGTTTATAATTATGTAGATTGGGTATAAAAAGATCTACTAATGAGTTTAAAAGAGTCTAAATTAGTAGGTGCTACTTTTGAATTGGGGGAGTCGGTATGTAACTTGTAGAGATCTAAGTTTAGGATAGCTAAACAAGCATGTAACTTTAGACCACTACAAATGTAATAGTGACATAATACTCAATATTTTTTATTTCTATTTTGTATTATGTATTTGTATTCCCATGTCATTGTATTTACTTATCTAAGATTTTCCTCTGATTATATGTTTTTTAAATTACACAGGATACATACAATACATTATGTTATTTTTTATCTTTTCGATAATTTTCCGTAACATTGTTTTCAGTTCTATATTTGGCAATAGTACTTAGTTTTTACCTCTAGTCAATTATCACACACATAATCTAAGTACATAAGGTATCTCATAACAAGTAAACCAGAAAGCTAATTAGTATGTGTTGGCCATTTCTAATTAAATGCGATTTCACACTAGTTGCGTGCATAACTAGTGTGTTACTGTACTTTCTTACTTTGTATATTATGTACCTACTATACCAGAGTGAATCGTGTGGGGACTAGGGGTGAATTTGTTACCATCTAATCTTCCCGTGGGTGTAGAACAAATTGCTCAACATTTAGTCTAGTTAATCATTTGAATTCTGATATCTAATCAAGTATGCCGATTACGACAAACCCTTCTCATTTAGAGGATTACATAGTCCATATTAACGTTATAGTTTGGTCGAGAGGTTGCATGTGTGACTGCTGGGCAAGGGACTTATAATATAAATTGTGAAAAGTGTGTGTACACTGTACAGTGGCATTACGTGCCGTAATGTGCACCTCTGCTTACCTCTTCAGGGATAAAAGGCGTGACGATACAAGATTGTCACAGACTGTTGACGTTACTGAAACTAAAAATTATATAATAGGATTTAATTAAGTCACGTTCGTATACTACTTTTGTCATATTTTCTACGAATTAGGTATGTCATATAACTTTTATAGTGTTATAGATAGTGTCATTCTTACATAGCTGTGTTACGAAAATAGGTTTGTGTTAATTGGTAGGTGTAGGTTAATGTTACTTAAGTGTTTTTTATCTAATATTCAAAAATGTAATAACCTCTATAGATATTTCCTAAATGTCTGGACATTCCTAGTATTCATTGCATTTTTTATTAATTATTACCATAATCACTTGATGTCGGTTAATTGGTAGGTAAACATATTACTATGTATCAAGGCTTTTTTGTGACATTATCAATTAAACTTACTTAAAATAAGCATGAAAAAGCGTACCTAAGTTAATAAAGATCAACGAAGTTTTATTCCAATTCTCTTTCATGTCGTGCCATCATTATGAAAGTTTCGTGACAAAATTCGATCTTAATAACGTGTGTCGTATCTCAGAAGGCATCTATTTAATACTTTTTTCTCATACTGAGTACATAGCGGTAAGTCTCATTGGGTAAATAGAGCAACGAGAACAATGATGCGTCTACCGCACTCTTTTTGTCACAATAACCGTTAATCTGGCAACACTGATGGGAAAATTAACGTCGGCCATATTGTTTCTCATTAAATATTGTTTTTTTTTTGTTACAGGTAAGTTCGTTGAGATTATCTACGGTGCGTGGATTTGAATTGATCCAGTGGCGTGAGTTTGGAATCTAAGTTTATTTATTTTGAGTTTTTGCTATTGGGATCGTAATATTAAAGATGCTGCTGGGCTGATGCCTGATTCCGAGCTGGCTACCGAACGGGTTATCGGGGCTCCGGCTCGGAAAGTAGAAGTAGGAACGGGGTGGTTTTTAGTCAGTAAGAGTCTGACATTCCCTCTCGCCTCACCCAAGGCGGGAGAAGCAATAGGGTGACATCTCCGCTCAAAAAAAAAATGTATATTATTTTTTAGTAAATTAAAATAATCTTAAGATAAATATAGCTTACGTTTAAATAACCAAATTCAAGAAAAGGCTTCAATTATTACTATAGACACGATCGTAATTTAAATTTGAAAGTACATAAATGTATGCATTTAATTTTAGACCTAACAAACTGCTATATAATAAAAGGCGTATTTATTTTTTATATCCAATTACGTCATAGATTTATATCGACTCATAGAGAGAGGAAGTTATTGACTTTCAATATAATAATTGGAACAGTGGCTGAGCTATTACCTCCCACGCTATGAGTTTACTTTCTCACCAATAAAATGTGTTTTATTCATTTACTGATTGACAATGGATAGGTTAGTACGGTAGTCTGATTAAATGATCTCTTTGTAAGAACATTTTGTAAACATTGCTAGTTAGGCACTAGTTTCTTGTTTTTTTTTTCTAATGAGACACGGCGTAAACGAGCTGAGGTATCACCTGATGGTAAGCAATCGCCGCCGCCCATGAATACTTGAAACACCGGAGGCGTTACAAGTGCGTTGGCGGCTTTTTTTGGGGGTTAGGAATGTAAGGGTTGTTGTTCGGGAATTGGGAAGGGGGGAATTGGACCTCGGGTAACTCACACAACGAAAAACAACGCAAGCGTTGTTTCACGTCGGTTTTCTGTGAGGCCGTGGTATCACTCCGGTCGAGGCTTAGCTCTCCCACACTTTTTTTTTCTTCTACAGATAATGACAAGCTTAGGAGAATCTAGAGCAAAGATTTAATTGGATATATGACAACTAAGTATATATTTTCGTATGATAAATTACTTTGTAAAGTTTTATATAACTTGTGTAATAATGATCTGTATTTTCGAAATTTCGTCACAAACTTTGAGTAATTGGTAGTTTGAGGCCCACCCACCTCGAGGGTTGCTGAAGTAATATAATTAGGTATATGTTGCAAGCAACGACACCCACAAAAGGTTATGAAGTTGTCAAATTTCAAAGTAGGCGAAACCAAACAATCGTTGTTGTTACTCAATAATGCTAATTATTAACAATTACGCTAAGAGGAATTGTAGGAGTAGTAGTTTTTTATCTCTATGAAGTAATTTGTTGTTAGTCCACGATAAAACTACTGAAAGAATTCAGGTAGAAAGGTCATCATTGAGAGTAGTACATCCTATGTACTTTGTCTACTTTTTTCGCATTATAGATGTCGCATATACATATTTTAAAACGAAGATATTTGTTATAACTCATTTACAAATCTAGAGAGGTGAATTGCTATTCTATAAGTCTACATTTACCAATATCTTGTTAAAACTGCTCTAAATTTCCCTAACAGCCTGCCCATATAAAGCTCACATACATAAATACATAATTGCCGACAAGTCCAGTTATTTAGCTACCGTGACACGCAGTCGCAGTGCACCCAATCATGCGCAAGAGTTGATTTTTTGCTTTGATTACGATGATAGTTAGTAATACGTAATTGATGGTTCATGTACTTGTTAATTGGTGTCTACATGTGTCCTTAGTCAAGTTGTTAATTTGGAATTACCTTTTTTTCATGATTTTAGATGGGTTTATCTAATAGTCTTACTTAATATTGATTCGATTTCGTAATAGTGGAAAGATGTTATGAAAGTATAATAGTCTTTATTTATTTTTTGGGATAACAATTTATGTAAGAATGCCTGGAAAATGGTATTGTATTATATTTCAGTTTATATTTTTAAAACCGCGATTGATAGCTAAAGTATAATCGACATTTTTTCTACATAACATGTTGCTGGTAAAATTCTATGTCATACAAACATCACCATAGGTTATTTGGAAGTGTTTGTGTGTTTACAATGTTCATTAGCAGGAACATACTTTTTCTTAGTAGATATTGTTGAGGTGTCAATGAACTCACGATTTTGTCCACAAGCTTAGACGGGATAACTTCACAACTTTTGTGAACGAATATTTTTTACTGTTTTCGGAAACTTTACACGTTTTTGTGGGGGTTTGTCAACAAAAACGTGTCAAAGGATCGTGTTTAGTTGGTTATAGAGTTTTTTAAGATCTGTCGTTCTTTGGAAAAGAGGTATTCTATACAGATCTGGGCGCTTACTTTTGAAACCAATCTCAATGTGAATGCAATTGCAATCCAATAAAATTTCAATAATTATTCAATGTCAACACTATACAATTTCAATTGTACCTGTTAAATAGCATTTAGAGTACGGAATACAAAGTGTAACACAATACCTTTTATTTAATCTATTATTTACTCAATACTACGGAATAGAAAGACTAACTCAATACAATTTAGTTAATTTAATATTTACTCAACACAGGTGCAATAGGTGCTAGTGTTGCAACTGAAGAGAGTACGAAATTTCACAATATCTTTGTCGATCGATCGGAATGGGATTCAAGAGTGAGCCCTCTGATCTTTGACACGTTAAGTTAATTAATAAGATCTTTAACTAGTTAAACGGTGACCTCGGTGGCTCAACTGATAAACCTAGCCCTCATACTTCGGATTTGTCTTAAACTGTAACTGTTTTCTATCGGCATCGGCAATCAACCGTTTATTTAGTTTTCCATATATATCAGAAGAATCAATGTACCTACTTTTCTAAATTGAAAACATTATTCATAGGCAATTTTCTTCGTAAATATTATGAAACAATTTTAACAAGACGACAATTGAGTGAGTAACATGTTTAGGCGTACAAATGACTTGGTAGTTACGATGTCGGCACTCCTCAAACTCGGATGCTGCGCCCTACGTACCCATTGTTCGGTGGAATGTGTCGACAGCTTTATTTGCCTTTACCCATGCATTATGTAAGTTTTCCTTTACCATTAGTTAGGCTCGCCCACTTCTATGGTATATGTTAATGGGCAAGCAGTGGGCTTTCGTTTTACTAGTACCTACACAATGACTTAGCGAACTGAGAGAGCATTTTCGACTATTGTTGTTAGTCTGTTTTATATAATTGAGATGTATAGGTGTCTTAACGATTGTCATTTCAACAGAGTAATTTCAAAGGGAAATTATAAGTTTTGATGAGCTAAAAAAAAAACATAATTCGATGTCTCAAAGATACTTTTATTTGTAATCCACGTGCTATTCGCTAATTATATGCCCACACATTATCAATCAGTTAAATTAGGTAGTAGCATACGTATGTAATGATGAGAGTCAAAACTTTAATAAATCGCGCTAAATTCAAGATTATTAGTCACACACTAAACACAGAATTATACTTACGTTTATTTTTCCTTCCTTCCTCATACATAGCACTAGTTCTAAAAACAGTCTAATCTCGATAGACATCTATGACGGCAATCTCGAAGAAAGCGCGTTCATTTCAATGTAAAAAACTAGGATAAAGTCGGTCGGTGCATCTCAATGTGGAGCAGAAGAAATGATAGCGAACACTCAGTATTAGGCACTGTCTACATTGCTTGTTTTGTTCTGGATTTGTTTAGGTATAGCTTAACCTACTTACAATGTATCACGTATTATATTTTCTTTTCTTTTCTCTAAGGTATGAATAGTTAAGACTATTTATCCTCACTTTGGTATTAGCATCGTGACCAACTTGATACTGGTTTTTACTAATCTTCAAAAACTCTGAACATATTTGTGTTTTTGCTTTCTGGTAAGTTGCTAATGTTTCTTATACTAGAACATAAATAAATATGTAGTAAGTTACAGGGCAGTCAATTTGTCTGTAACTGTTATCATAATTGTCATAACTTAACCTAAGGTTAATTGGTTTTAGTAAAGACACCTATAATATAAACTTCAATAAAATTAAGGTCCGAAACAGATGTTGAGTGGTTGACATTTAAGTGAACACAGTTCAGGTGCGTTTTATCGCATTTTCGATTATAGGTTTCTAAGAAAAACGGTTTTTAATGCAGTTTAAGTATTAGTCGTTACATTGTTAATGTTAAAAGCTGACATTTGTAAATTGTTAGTTATTGCTAAAGGTTTTGCGCGTACCTAAGTACCTTTACTTAAATATTTTAGAGATGCTGATTATTGATTAAGTTAAGAGTTTCACTTCATAACACTAGTACGATAAAACTTGTCATATCTATAAGATATATGGACAACATTTTAGCCTATAAATTAATCCATAATCTACAGTCTCGAGCCATATTTTTGGCATGGGAAACCAACTGATCGTTTTGCCCTTATAGTACAGAACATGGACACTTATTACGTTCAAAAGGGCTAAAAATAAGACCTTTCTAATACTTTAACGAGGTTTTTGCAGTATAGCAGGGCGTTGGCTAATATGTGTGCAGGAAATTAATAAGAGCAAGTGAACAGGTATGTCCAGGTACTGGTGCAATGTTTATAGTAGGTGTATCGAAATCTCACCCAGCCGCTTTTATTACGAACGTTGTAATGTAATTGCTCTTATTAAGAACATTAATTTGATTAAGTTAAATGGAGGAAATTAAAGTTGATTCCATATTGAACTGCACTGCAATATGTAGAAGCACATTCGTAAGATTTCACCAGTTATAGGTTTATTTAAATAAATGAATAGGTTATTTTTGAGAGGTTAAAATCATCCAATGCCTTCTCCCGCCTTGGGTGAGGCGAGATGGAGTTTCAGACTCTTACTGACTAAAGACTACTCCGTTCCTACTGCTTTTCGAGCCGGAGCCCCGGTAACCCCCTAGGCAATCTGCAACTTCGGGTCGGCATCAGTCCTACAGGGCACCATCTATGGTGGTCTGATGGCTAAATAAATGAATAGGTTCGAGTGCATAGATTACCAATTGTCAGACAATTATTATCTATCTGGCATATTATTTTGATGAGGAAGAAGAAACAGTGTGATATTAGGTTTACAAAGAAAAGTTAGTTTGAAAATTTCTAACAATAAATTATAGTTTTCCAATGACTTAATGCCTGAGAACGATCGGTTCCGATCTAGTTATGAGTGATTGATAGTCGCATTGACTTTTATTGTTACAATGATATTGCACTCATATATTTGCACCAGTTTTGTGGTATGCGTGTAGAATTTGCGGAATTAAGACTTATAATATATGAAATTGTCTTAAAAATAAATAAAAGTTCTAAAAAGACAGGACGGCAACGCACTCTTTTAAACCCATAACCTAATCGAAGGATTAGGTAATAGTCTTCTTAAATTTAAATCTCTAGCTACAAATCGTCTACCTAAAAAGACTAAAACCTTTACCAGGGTGGAAATTATGGAAAACCCAAGAATGTTTTCGTACATACTTATGTAGAGAAGGCCCAAAATCCAGTGGATTAACATGGCCTTTCGATGATGATGTGGATGAAAAATCTCGTTGTAATTTTACAAAACAGTCGTACGAGTCTACAATGTCTTTGAATTATTATAGCTCATTGTTCTTGAATTATTATAGAAAATCGAATGCCAATCTTATAAACAAGATACCTATAAGAAAACAAATACAGAGTGCGACGACTCAAGGTGCTTGGAAAGTGGTCCCGCGAGGGTTGGGGCTAGCATCAGTGAAAGTAGCAGACGATGGCTATCAGCTGACTGATAAGACAAGTCAATGCGTTACTTATTCGGTCAAATGGCTTTTTGTTTGATTCCACTCTTGTTAGGGCGCGGGCGTGCTGGGAACGGAATGTCGAACGAACTTTCTTTTATTTATGTATTATCTATATATTTTTTCAAATCAATAGTTGGTGGTAATGCTGTGAAGTGAGTTTGTAGTTACGTGACGCAATTGAGTTAGTTTAGCTAGAAATTATTATTTCGTAATTCTAACTACTTACTTTTTTATGGGGGAAAATCATCCAATGACTTCTCCCGCCTTGAGCGAAGTGAGAGGGAGTATCAGACTCTTACTGACTAAAAACCACCCAGTTCCTACTCCTGCTTTTCGAGCCGGAACCCCGGTAAATCCGCTAGGTAGTCCGCAGCTCCGGATCAGAATTCTAGTTCCTTAGGCACCTATATCTTAATTATTGCGTTTTAAAAGGTCTTGTTTTTACTAGTGGTCTGTTTATGGTTACATACATCTATGCCCTTTTCGTGTTGAAACAATATTATCTATGTCTTTTCCAGATTATGCTGATATACACCAATATGAAACAGACGTTCATTAACTTAACACCAACTTTCATTTATTGCCACATAATAGGATTTCTAGTGATAAAATAATTTACATATAAGAGCCTATTAAGGAGCATTATTTTAAATTACATGCAGAATGATTTAACAGTTAACACAAATTGAATTTGTATGTTATGCGATTGTGTGCTCATCATAATGAATTTTTAATTTAATCTTAGTGTGATTCATCTTATCGTTATTCACACGTGTTATGGCGTATGCTCATGTTATTCACTCATCACTGAGGACTTGTGAAAGTTCGATTTTAATTTATTATACCTCCATCACTGTTATACAACGTGTAGACTGTACAGTCACGTGACGTTGCGTTGTCGCACCGATTTATAAGTACATTGTGTACGCGCCTTTATTAAATTGTGCGTATGATTGATTCGCGATTTCACTTGTGATTTGTGATGCGAGTGAAAACCCTTGTGATTAGTAGCGGTGGCCACGTTAACTGATCATATAGATATTAAATCAGTTTATTGTCATTTCAGTCTGTCTGTCTTTTGAAAGTTTTATGTCGTCTGTTAATATTATTTTGTATCTTGCCTCTATTTTAAACTCGTTTAGTTACAAGTACAAACGTTTAGCACATAAAAAGAAATTACACAATTTGTAGGAGCACGCGGCGTTTTCTTTAACAATTCAAGCGCGGACTGCAATAATGCTACTAACTAACCGAAAAAACTTCGCCAATTAAAGCAGAACGTTACGAAAGTTTCGCGTATGTAGTGTACAATTAGACGAACGGACAAACGGACCGAAACCTAATTATACAGATTATACATAATTGCGCGCCCGACTGTCAACGCGCGCCATTTTACTTCTTTTGACAGATTGAGGTTAAGGCGGGAAAATTGAGTGACAACGTCATAATTGGCGTTTCGTGAAAATGTTTACCCAAATTGTGTGCTAATTATAATTAATTAATTAATTCAATTAGTAAACATTAATAACGGCTTGCAAATATTTAGATAACAACAAAGGCCCGATAAATTAAGGAAGAACTCATAACAATGAGTCACATGTTTTGAAAGACGGCTTAACCTAACTAACCTTACTTGATTGAAACACTTTTACTTTTAACTTCACTTACTTTCATACACACAATGTATGTTTTAATCAGCCATACGTCAATCACGAACAAAATAAATAACCGTGATTTGTATTCGACTTATGTACCTACTGTGATATAACAAGGCCTTAGGGCCGGTACATGTGGACTTAACAAAATAAACTTTAAGTGGTCGCATTTATCATAATTATCTTAATTGTTTGTGTTGTAATGTTAATCACTTGTTACAAAATGTCCCTATGATTGTTTCAGGTGAGAGTAATTTTCGTAAAAATGCAGTGCGGTAACGCCGAACAAATAACTTAAGGTGAGTGCGTTTTTGACTGTTGTTTACATTCTTGTGAAATAATTACAAATACAAAAAATGTCGTACAAAAGGTGACTGAACGTGAAGTATTGTTACATGGATATTACACTTTTTTTTGTACTAGGTAGCTTAGCGTTTAACCAGCGCTTAAATCGCCTGGTGGTAAGGGATAATATGTAAAATATTTCATGGATATTACACAGGTAGGTTTTTTATACATTAAAGTATAAATTAGTCATATTAAGGTGATAGACAGTTCGCCGAAGTAGATTCGCAAACAAAGACAATTCTAAGAAGAGACATTTCTTAAATACAATCTACATATTCCAAACTCAAGAGAAACCATCAATTAACGAACCATGAAACATCTTAATACACATTTTTAAGACCAATTACACGTTTATAAAGAGCATTGGAATAATAACAGTGTTTTGTACTAATGCAACGCCTCCTAACAACGTGGGTTGCGTGTTTCAACGACAATCATATTGTGATGTTTAAATAAGGCTATTATGATGTTCAATGTGAAAATGACATTCAAATTATACGGAGAATGCTGACGTCTTAGTTCTGATAACAATGATAATACGCTGTGTATGTGTTTATCTACTACAATCTCAGTTGAACACGTCAATTTCTCCTGTGTTATTTAAATTAGTATGTTCTAGAACTTCATCGTTTGGTTCGTGTGTATTTTTTTTTAAGGACTGCGACCTTGCGACTGCTTTTTTTTTGAGGTTTTATTTCCAGCATTTTGTGTGTGGTTGTCTAGACTGTTCGTTATAAAAGAGGCTTCTGAGTATGAGATTCCTAATATGAATTTTGAGTCGAGTTAATTAGTAACCGGTGTTTTTAATTTAGACATCTCATTTTATATTTTTAAGAGACGAGGTGACCAAAACGACTGTTTGTCGAAATCGAAACTGTTTAGTGTTTACTAGACATTTTTAATGAAATAACAGAGTTGCTTAAATGTCGTTGATGACTTCCACATTTATTTTTACCATAATTTTTCATGGTTTTGTGAATAATTGAGATAACTCATGAACTTTTGATCTTCATATCGTAATGACAAAATCTAACAATTACATCAGATTGCTAATTATTGGCGCCATTCGACATGAAACCTATATCATTAGATAGAGCTACAAGATACGCCAAATACAATTATAATCGACTTGTAACTCAATTATGTGTGCCAAGGACTGTAGCCTCGTTTGTTTCATGTATGAACTGAACAAAGGCTGCTAATAACTATATTTTAGTAGAGGACAAGGGTGGAGTTCAAACTTAATTAAAATTAGTAATTTGTTCTGCCATTGTGTTGTTGGCGTGTGGTGTCGCTCTTAGCGTGGTGTTCAGCTGTAGATGGGTTGTTTCAAGGCTGTTTGTATGTGGGTATATACCTGTGTGGTTATGTGCCTATTTTGTTAGTATGGGAAGGTTTGTCGGTACTATTAATTTCTTCTCATGCCTTTAAAATGTTTGTAGGTTCATTATGAATGTGATCGTCGATCCATTATTATGTTATTGGCTTATACACGTAACTGTTTGACGAGGATTTAGACTAGTTTCAAGCCATGCGAGAGGCTCATATTCTTGAGTAGCATTCTGCGGCAAACGCTGTGGTAAAAATCGCGCTGCTACTGTTACGACGTTGGTTGATCATTCGATTTTTTTTCTCCTAATAAAGTATTTATTAGAATCCATAAAAAATCGGTCATAGTATCGAGTATATATCGTCACGCCCAGTATTTTGCAATAGCCTCACCTTTTTATCACCGAACAACATTACTGGCCAGTAGTATATAATAATATAAGTAAACACACCTTTCCTTGGTGCCAAATTCGTAATTACGTACTACAAGTTTTGGAAAATGTAGAAAAACATTAGTTGCCCTTGTTAAACCAGTGTATTCTAAGAATAATAGAATAGGTAACATCTTTATTATTGTACCTACTACGACCTTGCAGTTCTTGACCCGTATTATGGGATGACGCACGGCAGTGTGGGTATTGCTGCAAAGCCAATTGTCTTAATTCGCAGTCACAACACTATTATGGGAAGTCTGTCCTTTTGTGATTTCAGTAGATTACTTGAAAGTTAAATCAGACTAGTTTTGTTAGATACCTACCATTAGGTCATCTGACTCGGTTGTTTTTGGTCAATTTTTTATTTGATTCATGCTATTCCCGCGCGGTTTCACCCTTTCTGCTCGGCACCTATTGATCGTAGCGCAATGTTTTATCGCCAACAACCTTTCCCAATATTGACGTGTAAAAGTGTTATTGTATAATCTATTTACAGAAATAAATATCATTTATCATTTAATAAATGAGCTATCCAACACAAAAATAATTATTCAATTTGAACCAGTAGTTCCAAAGATTAGCGCGTACATACATTTTGGCGATTCATTTTTATTTATATAGAAGATAGGTATGATTATAAACATTAATATTACAGTTGAAACCTATAAAAGTAACGTTTACAGGAATACCAACGTTTAATATAATTAGGTACTGCACAGCTTTGTTACAAGCGTTCGCGGTTTTATAGTGTTTATACCAACTTATTTGTGGTTAGTATTTGGTATGATAATAGCGTCGGGACGTGCAAAACTCAACCTCAGGTCAGACAAAGGCAACGGGTTAACGTTTTATAAAGTGCTATTTATTACTTGAAGTATAAATTGTGAAGCTAAAATTGACCAGCGATAATACTAAGTAATTGTTTTTCAGCATAATATGAAGACATACTTTTAAAATAATTAATTTAGAAGCGTTATTGGTCTAATGGTTGAAAAGGTCACGTACTATGACGTGATACTACAGATACTATTTTTGGCTGAAAACTATTAGAACTTTCAAAGATTCTTTCAGTAGAATTTGAATCATTCATAAAAAAAAAAACAGACAACGGAAACTAGTTTTCTAAACAGCTATGCAATATAAGTTACAGTTACATTAAATATCGCCTATATTGTTCAAATAGATATTAAAGTTTCTAGAAAAATCTATTTCAATCTTGGAATAGAACGAGATCAAACATACTCCCAAAAAAACGATGATAAATGATTATCTTTGCCGCGGTCTGACAATCAGGATGAAGCTAGTCCGGTCGCCTTATACGCTGCAGTACTTATATGGCAACTTGATTATCATCTGTAATAAATATTGCCAGTCACTTCATGCCATTAAATGTTCGCAATTATCTTAGATAGTTACGGGAACAGTATTCAACTTACAGGATCCTTTTAAAGGATATTTTATTAGATTGTTAAGTACGGTAGCATGATGGAATTAATTTGATATACAACTCCGCTGGTAGTCAAAGGATAATTTGTTAATGTTTTGATGCTATCTTAGAATAAATTGCTACATGGGTTTGCATATTAGTCGTTGCTGGAGATATTTTAGTTTCGTAGTCTAGCAGACTTATGACCTTGAAATTAAAATCATTTGTTTAGTGAATATCAATCAATATTAATACAAGTACACCTACAGATGTTTTATTGTTTTGTAGCTTTAAGCTTCGTTACAAAAGTAGTGTAGGCGAGAAGTAGCTAAGGCTTGCCATTTATGTCGGCTATATTAGTTCAGTGTGAATCATCCTAGACACGGTTTGTTATAATAATATTTATAACATGAGTTCATTTACATAGTTCATTAAGTTAAAGTATAAAATTACTTGGGAAATTAAGTTTGATTGGACAGTCAACACAGATTTACAAATCCAAAATGTATGCATGTCAAATAAAGTCGTAAATCATTTGAAATTAGACTAGTTGCAAGTTACTTAGTTAATAGATATTGACCTTTTAACTGACCAATACCAAATAAATAAATTAAAAGATTACTATTGCATAAATGTTTTGTCATTAAGTAATCGACATTCATTCACAATATTGCCGAACGCTTCGATTCATTTACTTTTAGAAGGCAACGTAATTTTTCCGATCAAAGTATTGAATCTATTAAATCTCCATAATCCACTGGTTTTATGGACGTTTTCTTAAGCAATGCGCAACTGAAATGTCAATCGTGCGCATCTTGTACTCTTATAACCTTTAGCCGGTGATTGGACACAGCTACAAGTATTTTATTTTGTTGTGATGCTATTTAATTGATTATCAGTTTTCAATTTTGCATCATTTAGGCTTGCTTGCTTATGCTTGTTAAATATTAAAGTTTGTTCTTGACCCTAAAAGTAAGAACCTTTAAAATCGTCTAGCGATAATTTTAATAAGTACCCACTTAAATTAACGCTTACTTTTGAGATGTGAACAATAAATTGCGCAATAAATGGTATCTACTTTTGAGTTTCCATTTCTCTAGAAGGCTAATGAAGCGTTAAGGAAACATTTCAGCCCACACAAAATTTTCACTTTAACAAAGATCCCTAAATCTACTTTACGATTACAGTTAATAGCCTCATTATAGTAGATTCTAAAGCGAAATAAGCCTAAATAAAGCGATATATTCGATCTCAGTCACGCAACCGACAGAACCAAACATAGAATCTGGTGACTAAGTACTATAAAGATTTGAGTTAAGCTAAATTAGTATGGGGCATTACATCCGTCTGGGAGATATCATCGGGCCTGCAGCTCGGTGGGTGTGCTACAAGATCACGTCGTCTGATAAGCTCGGGTGTCCCTCAGGGCACTATGTTTGGTCACATTTTCTTACTGAATGGCTTTCTGGTAATCAGTTACATCTTCTTTGAAGATATCTTGTAAATGCATCTTCACAGTCTCATTTCTTTGACGGTCAGAAGTTCTTAGGCTCTTCTAGAGAAGTGCACGACTCATAAATATTCAGTCAACTGAACTAGGTTGAGTTGTAAAGTACGGTCTGAATATGAGGTGTTAAAATCGCGAACAATTCACAGTAGCAACAATTAAATTGGAGTAGCCATTTTTATAGTCACCGTAATAAAATATAATAAAATCGAAAGCGTACCCTCGCACCAGAATGCTGTGCCAAGAATGGTGATGCTGAGTCGTGCGCCACTGGCGATGAAAGCGGCCGCTGTCCCACATGCATTGTTGTATTAAATATGCGATAGACGACAGTAATGTTCTGTTCTGTATGGACAAACTATGTTATTAGATTACCTTTTGCGTCTACAGACGTTGATTGAATATTAAAAAGATGATTAGTGTTCGATTAGAAATTGATAGTACCAGTGCCATTATGTTGTGAAATGATGATAACATCGTTATTTATATTCATGTTGTCTAGTCCTATTTTGATTTTGGCAAATGTGTAAAGTCAATGGATATTTCTTTTAAAAAGAAAGAAAGTAGCTATACTTGTCTAATCCCTTGCAGTCAGATAAATATTGATATTGCTAAAATAAATATCAATTAAGACTCCACTGTCAAGGTATCATAATTATGCAGCATTCTTTTGCATAATATATTTTTAAGTGTTATCTATACAAATATTAGTACTTCCATTACGTTCAAGTATACAATGGCGCAGGTTCTCTTTAAAGATATCTCTGAGCATATAATTAAAAATTATTACGGAAATAGCTCTTTCTTTCTCAGTTATTACATAAATTATTCTAGAATTAATTCTAGTCTTATAAACACTCGAGATTTTTACACACGAGTCTGCAACCGCAGCTGTCCTCGCATGACGACCACCGTGGGAAGAATCCACTTCCTCGAGAAAGAAATCAATTTACTTTTGAAGTACACACCGTAGTGAATTATACACTAATAGTAATGGAAAATACATCACAAAAAAATTTCTCAATCATGCCACTCTATGCTCGCTCATAGAGCGGCATGAGCGATGTTGTGAAATTTGTCCGTACTATTGTATTCTTTATAGTTGCTTTAATAGGGACCATAATTACAGCAATATTTTAAGGATGGGACAATTTGTATTGCTTTCATGTTTTTATCTCCAATGTTTGTACTTTGTAGTCGGTCAAGGCTCGTTGGCGAGGTCGGTAGCAACTTCTACCTATTGTTGGGGATCTGGTCGTGATCGGCGATGCATGAAGAGGAATTCTGAATAAGTTCTATTCATCTGCTTTGACGAACGACACGTTTGTGTCAGTTTGATGTGATGGATGTCAAAGAAGTATAATAATTGCAGTGAATTAACGATGCAAGAATTCATTTTAGAATATTGCCATCGTCTCTAGCCGTCTGCCATATTATCTAATCTTGATTAATTAGTCAACTTAACTGGTTGCAGCTCACAAATATCTTAAGGAAAACAGATTTCAGTCGCTACCCGATATAGCAGCTATAAAAAACATCGCTTTTTTTCTAGCAGCCATATTTCAATTGATAAAAAAAAAGCTTATTTCTACAGATGTCGTCTTCAAATTCGAACACTGTTCTACTTTGATCAGAACATCATCTGCATCATTTTATGATTGCGTGAAATCTTTTATGAAATTCTGATAATTATAAAGCTGTTTTACTAAACATCATCATCAATCATCATTGACATCAATACCCATTGGAATAGCTTTTATTAGTTTTATAATGTGTATTAATATTATGACTAGACTAAAACAGTTGTGACTTAGCGCATTCATATGCAATATTGAAGTGCATTACTTAAGTCGTTCACCTATATATCTAGGTTACCTTTTTAGGTGTGGGCTTCGCCTCTTACGAAACCATGTGCACATATGAAATTATCGCTGACATACATGATTTTATGATATGGAACGAGTTCTGTTAATGGTGTATGTGGCATACCCATTAATAGCCTGTCACCTGTCAGGTATGGGGATAAATTGGACTTTATTTGACTCGTAGATCTTTAGTAATTATTGAGCAATATTATGATTTTCCTTTTAATTAAAATATAGGTATATTTAAATATAAACCTATCATAGTCTTGTGACTCATTCACCAATTCAATCAATGGTGCTACGCTGTATGAGGTACAAAGTGGAAGCGTTCAGCGTTAATAACACTATCACACAAATATTTTAAATGTGAAATTTTTTTGGATGTTTGTCCGTCAATTACGTTGAAATTACTGACCGGATTTTGATGAAATTAGGTGTACAGACGGGATATGAGCTGACTTGAGTGATAGGATACTTTTTAACCCATGGATCGAAGCCGCTGGCAGAAGATATCTACAATTGTTATTTATAAATAGGATTAGGATTACTATTTATCATAAATCATTAGATGACAATAGTATTGTCTAAGTGTCTTACTTATACTTAGGCCTATGCATGAATAAATAAAAAATGATCTTATTTCTTCTTCATTGAAAAATCAATGTAACAATTCGCTTCAGTCTATAGATTGGGCAGCAGTCTGTTTGAATATGCATTGTTTGTCTGCTAAGGTGGTTGTATTGTTAACACAAAGATGGTTTAGTCAGCTCTTTGATTTGTCATCGACGCAGGTTCTATACTCAGCTGAAAGATTACGAAACACTCTTGTTTGTATTCACGATGCTGCCTTTGATTTATTGTTGGTTTTTAATGCTCTATTTGTTAGTATTTTAGTCTTTGTTACGTTTGTTAGAAAGGATTTTTTACACTTTGAAAGACTAGACTTTTCTCTCAGACTGCACGGTTGGTGCGGTGGCCGGGTAAACTGCTGCCGCGCAATGTGTAGCCGTTTCGATTCCCGCACGGAGCAATGCTTTGTGTGATCCACAAATTGTTGTTTCGGGTTTGGGTGTTATGTGTATGTGACATTGTATCCTTGTAAACGCACTCACGACACAGGAGAAAATTCTAGTGTGGAACAGTGTTATAAATAAAAGGTATAGGTATGAGAGAGGTATTTGTCAAATCATTTTATTTACAGACAAATTAGCATCCAATCTTTTTAAAATCTCTATTTCCTCCGTAAATACATAATTACACAAGATGTGTTTAATAACTTAATTACGACTTTATGGTGACATAATAGGATTTAAAATGAAAATATTAACATCCTGTTCTGATAACTTGTGAATAATATTTTCCTTTAAATTCTCATTGGCCTCGATTTTTTAGTAATTATTAAGTGATATTGAGATTTTAAGATATAGCCTGTGTCTGGAAGATTATTCAATTACACTCTAATATTATAAACGTGCAAGTTGGTTTGGATGTTTGTCCGTCAATTACTTTGAAACTACTGAACGGATTTTGATGAAATTTGGCATACAGTTAGGGTATGAGTTGATTTGGGTGATAGGATACTTTTTATCCCATGGGAATGCAGGCGAAGCCGCTGGCAGAAGCTACTACTTTTATAAAGTTATAACTACCAAAAAGAGGTTATACATCCACACCCGTGTCAGAACAATTATTACATAACCCGTTATCATAATGAAAAAAGAACTTTATGTACTTAGTTAAGAAATAACAATGTTCACACATAACATAGTAACACTATCATTTTGTTTACAGGTAAATGAGAGCACTGTGCGAGATTTCAATATTACGTAAGTAAACTGGGAGATGGAGTTGCCAACAAGAAAGTATAGCACATCACGTTATACTAAACCAGTATAAACTGACCCCTGAATATAAGGAAAGGTCATACAAAGCGAGGCCATGATAAACTGGTTGTTGTATAGTTCGATGTGTAGTAGTGGATACTAAAATTGTACCATTTTAGTGAAGTTGGTGTGAATTTTATTACCTCAGTGCTTATTATGAATGTATTGGCATTTATATGTTGGTGCAATCTCTTTTAGTACATAGAATTGAGCTGTTAGGTTCTTTTGAACTTTACTATTTTGAAATAGAAGTTTTAATGAGTAGGTAGGTGTTAAGAAAGATTTTGTGGGATGTAAAGGTCATCTTATTATGTTATTTTACGTAGTGATAATACTTTGGTTATTTCATTTGTGTATCTATCTGGTTTTAATTATGAGTTATTTTTCTGGATCGGTCGTCTCTTAAAGCAGAAAAACCCTTAATTTATTTGAGGGTAAATAATTATCAAGGCTCATATGAAGCTACCTTTAATTACAGTTGCACTGAATTATCTTAGGTTAGTTTAGAAAACGTAGGGTTCATAAACTAGCTGATGCTCGCGTGGATTACGAACTTTGTGACAAATAAAAGTAGTCTAAGTTACTCTTTAGTACATCAGCTACCTGCCAATAAAAGTCTCGTCCATATCTGTCCAACCATTTCTGAGGTTATAGAGAACAAACAGACATGCAGATAAAAATTGTAAAAAATAATATTTCGGTGTATGTATATATTCATAATTATACATGTAGTAAAAAGCAGTTATTTCAATACTACAAACAGACACTCCAATTTTATTAATTGGTCTAGATCTAGACTAGATAATGAGGTAGAAAATGTATAAACAGTAATTAGGATAACTTGACTTGCTGTGCTTTGAACTACAGCAGCGTAATGGAATGCAAATGTTACAAGGCAAATGTTTTAGAGAAATTGTTTATTTATTCATTCTCTAGGATGGGTTCCATTCAAGTGTACTTGTACTTGTAGTGGAAAGGTCATGTCTATTCAGTAATTGTTCAATGGATTGCTTGATATTTATCTTGGAATGCGTTAGGCAATTCATTAGTTACAGCTACTTGCATATAGTTAATTTCTTAATTGAGTGAATTTGTTTTAATGAAATCTTTTATTTTCTTTTAATATCTGCAGGCTTCTTTAGGGTTAAATTAATTATTATGTTATCGGCTTACTCACGTAACTGTTGGACGAGGAACTCGACTAGTTTCAAGCCATGCTAGAGGTTCATATCCATGAGCAGTATTCCGCGACACACGACGCCGCGGTTGTCGCGCTGTTACCTTCTTTTGATTGTCACGGGTTGGGTTATCACAGAGGTGCCTCATTTGTATATATGTACATATGTGTTGTCCTTTATGTTGTATGTACATAAGTTAATACAATAAATAAAGATGATGATGCGGACGAGTACTTCGACGCCTAACCACACCTAACCACGCCTATTGCCTTTATTTTAGTTTTAAGTTAGTTTTTATTCCTTATTTTTTTGGTATTTTTAAGTTGTAAATAATGTGTTAGTTTAGATTAATAATTATTCCTAGCTACTTAATTAAAATATCTTTATAAATAAAGATCATTGTTAAGACAAATCGTTTGAGAGACAACCAGCCCTAGTTTCAATAATTCTATAGTACATTTAGTTTGAGACTATTGTGCCTAGTGTCATAATACCCAACCCACATTGGCGTGTTTCCTTACTTTAGATCTCTTGTTGAGCTTCTATAGACTTCCTTATCACCATTGGCCGTTCAATCAGCCGTTTTATCAACAATAGCCCTTCACTCCTTAAACTTTCGCTTTTATATAATTTATAGAATTTAATTCTATTGTACCTACCTATATAATTACTTTAATGTCCAGTCATTGGCCATTTTGTCTACAATGGCCGTCTATCGTAAATTATTTAATTAGATATTATTTTATCGATGTTATGTAATTCGTGTTAAGTTGGTTGGTTAGTAAATTTCGTGTGTGTTTAAGGAAATATAAATTCAGTAAGTGGTTATCGGATCGGTTTTAGTAATGTTGGTCTGTGTTGCTTTTGGGTATCGTGATTTATGTAGAGTTGAAGTGGGATGAGGTTCTTGTTCAATTTTTAATTCTGATCAATGTACGGTTAGGTCCTTATCGTGCATATTTTTTCTTTATTATCTATTGACTGTTATTTTTCTAGCCTGTAACTGTTGTTATTCTTAATAACAATATTTCACCAATATATGCTAGTTTGCTATTTCGTAGGAAATTGCATTCTTAATGACATGAAAATCATGAAATACAATCAATTAACTCTGTTAGGAAGTAGCTATCTACTTTAAATATTACGTAAAATAGGAAACTAATAGAAATGAGTAGATTATTTACTTACATTCATACTTCAACGCATTAATGGTCAATATTTCCTTCGCCGAAGTAAAATAATGTGGTTGAAAGCGAAAATTTTACGATAACCACAGAAGGCGAAATTGAATTTCTGCTTTCAGTTCCCACAAACAAAACGTTTGTGTGCGATCTCGTGTTTGGTTGAACTAAATTTAATACAGTTTTCAGCATAATATTTTTTAGACTAAAGAGAAGGTTCTGATTATATTAACTGACTTAAAAAAATTTTCGCATTTCAACACGTATTTTTTTTTATTGGTTTTTAAGTCTCATTTTTAAACGTAGTTTTAAATTGCCTTGTTGTTACATGCTATTATTAACTAAAACATGTAAAACTCGTTTTTGGTTAGGCGTGTAAATAATTTTGGGAATTTAGAAACTTACGTGTCCCTTATGATACCATACCGTTACGATATAAAGTTTATTATATATCGTATGGTTCAAGCATCTACCCCAGATTGGTATCACATATCACACACAGATACGAGACTTTAGTCAAATGTGTCTTAATATGAATTTCAAAAGACACTGTTTTGCATATCTTTCTCACGTGAGCTTGATACTTGCGCTAGTAGTTACAATGGTAATTCAGTCATTTATTCTAGTCGCTTGCAAATCAATTGATTTTGTATGGTTCGGGGAACGGGTAACTGTTCTGTGTTATGTTATGCTAGTACTGTTTTGTAAATACTGGTTTATTAACTACAACATGAAAATTGGAGTAAGTAGTCAACTCGGACCACATACCTACGGCCCATTTGGGACGAGTTGGGGAAATTAAAAATAAATTAAGTTTTTAGTGGTCAACTCGTCCCACTCTTTTTTTTTGTATGGATCTTGAAACTTTATCAATGTTTGGTACAGTTAGCAACACAAGATTAAAAATATTTTTATATAGTTTTTTCTTTACTTTCGTTTTTTTTATAGATAATTTCATATTAAAAATCATGCTTACAAAGTAAGAACCTCTTTTTTAGTGTCGGTTAAATAATTTATTACCTATTTTTTTTTTTAGCAATCGTACAAATTCATATGTTATTCAAAATTACTAAGAATTGTAAACATGAGTGGCTTAAACAATGGTCATGGCGGTCACTTATGAAGTAAATGATAACAGGTCGGATTTATAAATAGAATGAAGTTCCTTGAAAAGCTTTCATTTTTAACAAAGTAATAGAACTTTATTATTTCCACACTAATCCTTTTGCTACTGACTGTACCTTATCTCATTGTGGTAGTGACGTGGGACGAGTTGACCACTAAAAATATTATTTTATTTTATTTTCTGCAACTCGTCCCAAATGGGCCGTAGGTATGTGGTCCGAGTTGACTACTTACTCGAAAATTGTCTTTTAGATGATAACGAATTGACTGATAGATTATTTCCAATTAAACTTTGTCTGTTGCTAATTTCCCCACGAGTTTCCTCTTGATGGGAACGCACTCGTGATTCCTCAAATGTATTTTT
This sequence comes from Spodoptera frugiperda, assembly GCF_023101765.2. Lineage (NCBI taxonomy): Eukaryota > Metazoa > Arthropoda > Insecta > Lepidoptera > Noctuidae > Spodoptera > Spodoptera frugiperda. Next base: position 11,420,751 of record NC_064242.1, on the reverse strand, counting down.
TAACGTTGCTCCTCACTAAGATTTGCTCCTGTGTCGTGGGTGCGTTTAGAAACATACAATTTCATATGCACTTGATACCCAAACCCGGAACAACAATCTTTTCACACAAAGAGTTGTTCCGTGCGGGAATCGAATCCGTGCCACGTTAAATGGCAGCCAGTTGCCCAGCCACTGCATTAACTGTACACTGAAATGTTGCAGAGTGTGTAATAGAAATGAACACGAAAAGCTTAGTTAACGACCGAAACTTACTTTGAAATTTAGTTTTATAAATACCAGATTTTCCTCTAACCACCTATTTAGCTGACCGAATTCCTAGCAAAGCGCAGACGAAGTAATTAATGAAGTCGGCTCGTGACAGCATCATGTAGAGTCGGGTAATCGTTAGAAGTATCCTACGTGATCGAAACACGAATTACTTTAGTAGGCAATTAGTTATCACCTTGTCTTACTTAGGCCTCTTTAGTCAATTATGTTTACGACGTGGGAGATCTAAATGAATGGAACGTGCTGTGCATCTGCATATGGAGGACTTGATGGGAGGTTGCAGGACATTATAAGATGCTATTAAATATTATTGATCGATACAAAGTGTCATTGAGTATTTTGGTCTAGAACGGAGGCTGGATTTAATGGCGGAATAAAATGGGATTGTTGTAGTAATAAAATTAGCGAGAATATTTATTTAACACGTTGACTGCCACCGCTTTTCGGAGGATTTGCCTTCAGCAGTTTTCTTTCGGAAGTTAAAGCAAATATAGTTTAAAAAGCTTTCATAAAGCTAAGCTTATCGCATACATTTTATTACCATAAAAATAAAAAAACTTCGTCGTATTCAACAAGATTAATACGACATTAAATCTTTTCTTTCTTTCCTTTTTCTTACATTTATAGACCAAGTATAGCCAGACTCCATAAATTCGCAACACATTCACAATGAATCCGTATCTATTTATATTCACGTGGGCGTCCTCTCATAAGCATAACGTGCCCTTGTATGCTTGCATTGGGAAGTTATCTCCGAAATAGCTTTGTGTATTTTCGTGCAACTTTCATCATCAGTTATGGCATTTCCGTTGGTGACATGCTTGCGAATGTTTATTATTGACCTCTACAATTTATCGGTTAAAATTTAACAAGAAGTATTAACAAATAATGTGTTTCTTGAAAATCCAATAGACATATGAAGTACCGTAAAACATGGCAACTTTACCATATTTTGGAACAAAAATTGAAATATATTTTTAACCATAAGACGCATAGAAACCAAAACTATATATTTAGAATTGTAGTCTATCTGGCTCACTTAACTGTAAGCGTCATTATATACAAACGCTTACTTTAGCCGTAGTAAAGAAAAAACAACATGGGTAAAGATACCAAATTTTTGGCAACTTTACCTACGCGCCGTATTCATCGTGTATTGCATATTAAAGAGTTGTTGAGGTACAGAGGGCTTCATCTAGGACCTCTTCGTATTATAATGCAAACAATATGAGGAAATCTATAAAGATAACGGCTACACAGACAGTCGGGAAAGTTGCCACGGGTTTCATCGTAATTTACATACAAATAATTTGTTACGCTCGGGGTTGTCAAAAAATGAGAAATTTTATTATGACATGTACATTTAAAAAAAAAAGTTATAAACCTTAAACCTAAAGTAAAAAAAGCATAAATATCAGACAAAAATGTTGTTCCCTTTTAAACTAAATTAAGTTCTAAAATTTTAAGTATTTATGTTTAAAATCGTAAAAAAGGCTACAAAATAATGTTTAATCTTTTGACTTTTTAATTTTTTGACTTCACTATCTCCATAGCTAATTTTAACATTACTTTCGTATACTTTTTATATTGTCTAGCTCCGAGTTTTCTGCGGTTTTGTTTCATGTGAGCCATTTTGGCTCTAAAACAAAAGGTATTATTAAATACATTATAACTTATCATCCAGGATATTCACTATTATGCTGGGAAATTTAGGTATTCGAAAATGGTTACATACACACAAACAAGGAAAAAAACATTTATTGCCAACCCTAACTGTAGGTAAAGTTGCCACAAAGCAGGCCGTGGCAACTTTACCTAACCTGTGTCAACATTACCGAAGCGATTATTTATCAATAAATTAAAGAAAAAGCAATTGCTGACATTACAACAGTAATCCCAACTATATTATACATACAAGATCAAAATTTCACTCACCTGTGACAGATAATTTAAGGCACTGTGAGCACAATTTAGGAACTACTAACTTTTAGCACATTTTCACGCACTACACTGTAACGGCCATTACTGGCATAATAGCAGTCTTACGTCTACGCAAAATATAGTAAATATTTCCTTTTAAAGTCTAAAAAATACTACTATTACAAAACAGAATTCTAGTGGGTAGATTTTTAGATAAATGAGTTTATACCGAATACCTATAGTATGGTAAAGTTGCCAAGGGTCTGGTAAAGTTGCCATAGTTTACCGGTACATGAAGTATGTAAAATGTAAAATGTTATCATTTTAATGCAGGTGTTATAGAAAGCATGCAAGCAGGAGTTTTTCGTCCATGAAATACTTATACACAGATTACTTAATGACTTGAAAACCAACAAAAAAGCTTTTGTGGCTACTAAAAAAAAAATATAGGTATGGCTAATTGTATGTCAACATAATTATCTTAATCTAAGTACACTTTATCGCACGTCCCGAAACTGCACACTGTCTAGTAGTTACACCCCATAGTTACACCCATACACTAAAGCCAGTATAGTTCCAAGAAAGTACAGCAGTGTCCGTACCTTGAATAACAATAAGAACGAAAGTATCGCGCCCACCGGAAGCGGCCGGTGAAAATGTGAACGAACAAACAACCATTACGATAATTCAATATTATTTACTAACGTCATTACGTAAGATGTTGCATAATCTATTTTCATATTTATTTTGTTATGTTTTATGCCTTGTCATGATTTCTATTGGAATTTTATTCATATTTTATATCTAAGAAATATGATATTTTATGATGGGAAGTGCGTACTTTTTATTACTATTAGAGAGAAAGAGATATTAGTTACGAAATTGGTAACAACCTGGGTGGCAGATAGCAGTTGCTCATTAGTCGAATTAGAACACCTGAGTCAAACTTGAGGGTGCTTTTTCTCCAGAGATGTGCTATGCTAAGTTGCTGTTGTTGGTACCATCAATCATATTCATTGGTACACATAGTTTAGCAGGGTTGGGAACAGTACTCAACTAAGTATATGTTTTTGGATGTGTAACCGCACGCACGCATATTTCCACTATAGATGTGTGCTATGAATGCGTGTTAGCATATCTACATTGCACATCTCTGGTGGAAAAGCACCTTGATAGGGAAAAGTACTAATAGAAGTGACTTCGTGACGCTACCAAGTCAACAGGCGCTACAAATCAGTAATATTAATTATACTTAGTAGATACTTAATATAACTTTTTTTGCCTTGAGCAGTCCACCGATGATTAGGTAATACATTGTTTTTCTAACAACAATAAGTGATTGATGGTCCAATAATTAGGTTACTCGTCTTGCATCGTTGCCTCAGTATGTAGGTGATCGATTAACGGAACAGTTATGGGTGAATACATCACTGAATATACATGAATCACCTGTAATAAATATATCAAAGTGTTGATACATGTTTCCTTACATAATCTTTTATGGATAGAAGGATTAGTTCGTGTTTATTCGTTTCCATGTCTATGATACTGAATCGAGAATAAAGTTGCTAGGATTATTAGTGTAGTTGGGAAGTGAATGAAACTTGGAAAAGGTGAAAGGAGTTTTGAATCATTGATTGATGTCTAGACTGAAAGACTTATAGAGAGACAATGGAAGACAGTTGACCGAACTAGATTTGACCTTTAATTAGATTGTGGTTTTTTAAAGAACAGGGAGTTTTCGCTCTTATAGAAAAGAAGAGAAAGAGGTAACAGTTAATGCTAGGTGGTAAGATTCATTATGTCTTTAATTTTATAGCTCACTAAAGGTACTGCATATTTTTATCCAGTCCTGATACGAGATTATGCCATAAAACATAATTACACATCTACATAGCTATCCAATTAGATAGTTACGAAGTTAGCAATACTCAATAATTAGGCTGTGCCGTAATTTTATTGTTTTCTCACCTAATCATACGGCGTGGCAGTAAAAAGTCGTGCGAAATTCTGTTTCTTTACGTCAGCCGTGCAACTTTGATAGTGACTGGTAATTAATATGGACAGACATGGGAGAACAGTGGGAAATGCGTGCGTTCGTAGGTTGATGCGGTTTTTTCGTTGTCGGAAGAAAATCATCTTCCTTTCGAATGGTTATGTGTATTGTTTTTAAGATCTAGTCTTGTGACACTTAAATTATCAAGATTCATGTGTTGTTCCGTCGTTGTTACAATAGTAGTAAGCGAAGTCTTCGTATTGTCGGAAGCCTCCAAAATTGCTTCATTTTGGTTGACAATTATGTACTCGTATCTATTTTTTAGCGTTGTTAAGTGCGTTTGGCCACCAACCCGCTTTCTGCCAGACCGGTGAAGCGAAGATATGGCCGAAAATATCACACAGACTTCGAAAGTACCTTTCATTCTGATCTTGTAGCCTTTGTATAAATTTTTACTACAACTGACTTATTTGATTAAACAAGTTATGGATGAAAATTAGCACTATCTAATACAATCTTTGCAAGTTTTAGTATAGTTTATCTAGACCAAAGTAATTCAACGTCCATTAAAGCAGTAGATACCGACAAAATCTAACATAATCTTGATAACCTTCCCAATTACAAGCAAGCACTTCAAACCTCTGTTCAACACGTAACATTGTGTGAAAACGGAACCCGTTGCAGTTCAATTGTAAGCGTTTAACGAACAGCATTGCGTAACCCTAAGCTTAATGAGAATACTCGTTTGAATTAAATATTTCCGTGTATTTCTATTGCAGATACTATCTCCTCTTCATGTAACGTTTTTGTATTAGTGTCATCACTTGACAAAGGGTCATGTTCTTTGTCTAAGGTTAATTTCTCAGTAACTCTTGCTTTATGTTTTGCTGTGACGTCTCTTGAATGGGATCCATCTTTGACAGTGAGTTTATTGGTTTTCTTTTGAAATGTTTTACTGCGTCTTGAGTTATTATTAGGCTTTTGAGATTTATTGCTGTGTCTACAGTTATTGATTTTGTTATTACGTGAACTAATAGATATTATAATTGGAAATTGTCTGTTTTGAGCTTACTCTTCTTCAGTCATAAACGTCTGTTGTTCAACATAGACCTGCCCATTCCCTCATTATTTTCCCTTTCTCTCATTTCTTTAATAGCTTTTTAATAACCGTCTTTGACTTGCTGATGGCGAAATATAGCGTTTTACTGTTTATCATCGTTTATCTTCAGTATAATTAAATATTTTCCCAAAAGTAAAACAAATACAATACGAGTGCATGTGATAACCTTGCTCAATGTGCTCGTAAATTGAGACATTTCTCGTGTGACAGCCGTACAAACTTATCCTTTTGTATATAGTGATAAGACCACCCGTTTTACAGTTGTGTGGAAATCGCCTGCATGTGAAATCAACGTTACAAGGCCTGTTATTTACGATATTGGGTAATTGTTCGAGTACTTAAGATAATCAAGTTCTGTTTTAATTGTAGTATCGGTTAAATTTTCCTGTTTGTTAAGGTCCTTGGGTTCATTGTGGTTAGCTAATGATTACGCGGGTTGTGTATCTATTAGGTTAACTGTTATGTGCTGTAAATTGCCTGATAAATCGTAAAATGTAAAGGCTTTTTGTGTTATTCCTGAGTTTTGGTTGTAAATATCAGTAGTAGGAAAGCACTTTCTCAGGTCCAATGTGAAGGCAAATTTTATAGCCTTATACAAAATATAATTTTGATTTTGCAGATACTTGAACAGGTGTTGAAAAACTTTTTTGTTTACAACTTTTCCTGTTTCAATGTCTGCTACGCTAATTTAAGTTCTAAGTACATAGACAAGAAAGTCATTTCACGTTGACCGAAAGCCAACAAAACAATATTATCAATACACATTGAATAGGAAGTGTTATGTAACATTACATTCGTCACTTAGTTGTATAATGACGCCTCAAGCAGTACATACACACGTCTGATCACCCACAATTACCATCCAATCAGTTAATCGTTATTCAATAAGATTGCTTAAACCAACGTGTTATAGTTCATATTCGAAAAATTAGTTCCTCTTAAAATTGCATTTGATTTATTACGGTGTTTTGCATTTTGATTGTAATTATTTTATTTCTGTGTTCTAGATTAATTTTGGCTTAATTCTCATTTTGTTGCTCGAGGGCTATTGGGATTGTTTCAATCTTATTCAATTCAATTATTATTGTTATATGCAAATCAATGTCTTATGTAAAAAAGACTGCGATTGAATTATTATATGACTGGATCATTTGAGTCATAATCATAACAATTATTATTTAATTTGGGAACTCAAGACCATTTTTACTTATTGAATCTACACAATGAAACAAAACAACACGTAACAGGCAATTCACCCCAGCTATTTCATAATTCATCTACCAAATTATTAAAGCTTGAGTGGCTTGCATCTCATCTAAATCTTCGATATCAGTAAGGTTATGTACTGTCATTATATCATTGGCTTGCGGTCAGTCGCCGGTCGCCGGCCGCTGTCATTCACCCGCAGCCACTCACTGCGTTTGCGCAAGTACCCACGACATATGATCTATCTGCTAAGTAATTGCTTATTGTTTTGGTGATTTATGATAGGATCATGAGCCTAAATGACCATTTGAGACAATTTTAAATATGATGTGATGTAAAGCTACAGGTTAATCGATTAAATACAAATGACGTGGTTGCTACAGATAATTTTCTAGCTGATGACACTATCAAAGAATTCGTAGATGATAATCACAATAAAGTAGCAGCGATGGGAGTAGTTATAACAATATTGGCTTTACATGATACTAAAGATGTATAGTGAAAACACCAAACACAAATAGAAGAAGATTTTCTTTTGACACGTGACTTGAAACTCTCACTTGCGCTCAATAAAGGTTCGAAGACATTACTAAAATGTTGACACTTGCTTACTAAGTACTTAGGAAGTAGTTGTTTACTTGCGCCGGAGTGTATTTGCCCTTCCCACGTGTGTTCCATTTTCTACACTGTGTACACTAGCCTCTGCAGACTCTATAGCGTTTTCATGGTAAAAGTTATCAGCGAAAGTTTGTTGTAGTAATTATGAATATTTAACAGAAGGAAAGTCTTCATCGATTATGGTTTTTACTGAATTAATGTCTTTACTTGCTTGTGTGTTTTGTAATTTCTAGTATTCTTTAGTTTTTTCCTCGACCTTGTTAAAAGCTATTTATCCAGTCTCTGTTATTATTGACATTGTTTAATTTGCTCAGCGGGTATTTTATGCATATTTTACACGTTAGTAATTTTATTTATTTACACATCTTCTATTTTTAACCTAACATTTAACAGGACTTGGTAAGGTCGTTTACTTTTCGCAAAAATTGTACGTGCAATGTTTTAAGTATTCACATCTTGATAAATGTGAAAATTATTCAATACACGACAATTCAATGTATGTTTAAAGAAAATAATGTTTATACATTTGTAAGGTCAAAAGTTCCTTGTGGTACAAGTGCAAAATTGTATTAATAATAATGATAATGCGTGTCACCTGAAAGAAAGTATTAAATTGAGCAATTTGTTAATGCTCACAGATGTTAAAGTTAATGATGCAAAAAGACGTCGAGAAGAAAGTTTGAAAATTCACACAGAGCAAATTACCCATCATCCTGCTATTACTATAATTTCATTCGATTCAAACAATTTAAATATTAAGAGAAATAGCGTTGATCTCTAAGTGGAATTAACCCACACGTTTGTCCCAGGTATAGAGAACAATAAAATTAATGTTATAACACGCAAAAAATGTTTTCTCATACAAATAATTAGTTGGCTGCAGTCTCGCAATCACGACTGTCCTAGAAAGTAAGTGACCATATTCATTGCTCGTTCAGTATTCGCACAATTGTCTTGTGTTGATGATTTTCCAGCTAGCAGAACTGTGTCGGGTTCGTCTAGAAAAATATTTAGTTCAGTTAATGTATTGTCTATCCCAGTTACCAATGGAATGCTTTTGTTTGAAGTATGACCTGAGATTGAGTTTCATAAGTTTGATGAATCACGATGATGTGATAATTAGACTTAGTTCAAGTACTTACTTACTCAAACATTAACAGCTTGGAACTTAAAGTTAAATTGGATACTGGTAGTCTGTTAAGTATATTAATATACTGTCAAAACATCATATCAGATATCATCATCACCAGATAATGAATTCTTATTTTATGTTAAAAGAAGATTAATAAATCTTCCCAGCTCAGTTGTATCTGCGTCCTAGTGAAAGTCTGACGTATCATTAAAAATCAACTGAAGTTCATTTCTTTCGTCAAACTTCAGAAACCGAGATGCGAACAAGACAGATAAATTAATTTCTGCAGGCATTCGAAAGTTTTCGCTACTTGGTAGAACAGTCCATCAGATGTATTTTTTGATAAAAATAATAAGTACTTGCTGACTATTATTGTTATGAATGGGCTTAGTCATTCACTGAAGAAATAGATTTATTTTATTTTTTGCTACAGTGTATTTCTATCTTGCACCTTTTCTATTTCTGTATCTTCCTTTTCTCGAGTGCAGACATTTTTTACTCCAGTGACTCAATTTAATTTAGGTGCAGTAACTGAAAAACCTTTAGCTCTATTGTCGGTATCATTAGGCACGCTAGTTTTTGCTATCCATATCAGTGTATAATGGTGGTCGTGCGAGCCGACGTCGGTCGCACGGTCGCCTGCTGCTTAATTGCTGCCATTGTTGCTCCTCACCCGTTCGCCGAAGTTATTAGTGCTTGCAAGTTCAAGCGATCACTTACCGCTTGCTTGTAAATGACGACTTCATTTAAAATTTAAAATATTCACTCAACATAATACATACTAAGAGTACCAGTAGAAACTGAATCATTCTTTCTTCTCGCTAAAAGTAGTACTTGGCTTGAAATAAATAAATTAAACAGTTACATGCAGATTTTTAATTAATTTGCAACGGTAATTGTCGTTTTCATTCTGTGCTCGAAGCTCGAAGCACATTCTCATTAACGCATACCTATATAAAGTATTTTAACTATAAGCAAGTTCACAGTACATAGAATAATTTTAATAATGTTTATAATTCCATCGACATCGGTTAACAGTACTGATAAGATTCAAAATAATGTATTTATTGTCCATTCAACGGTCGAAGGCTTTAGAAATATTGCATTAAACATTCTATAGTCGTTTTGTAACTGTCTAGTTCTTATGAATGGGTGATCGTTAAACATTTAGTACCTTGTACAATAAAAATATTCCAAATAAACTATTTTATCGGTTTGTGCAACAAGTATCGGTTCGACTTTACTTTTAACAAAGTCTGTGATATGAAGATTATTGATAGATTCTTCTTCTTAGATGTAAAAGGTAAACAAAACAAAAAGTTGCGAAAGCACTTAGGAATTTACGTATTACGTGAAAAAGAAATTTGAATAAAAATGTAATTGTTATTCAATGCAGCAAACAAAACATTCCGATTAGCTCATCGCAAAATGTTTAAACCAAAATAATGATGGGAATAAAGTTTGAAAATTGCAAGCGGGATCATGAGTGGATCGTTCAACTCGTTCCGAACGTTGTGCTAGGCAGTGAACGTGAGGAGAAACAGAATTCAGATGACAACACGTAGTAACGTTCACATGGTGCGGACAGAATTCCTGATTGTTGATATTATGTATAACAATATTCGCATCGTGACCGTACGGAGAATTTATGGGGATTGCTCATTAATGATGATAATTCAAAGACTAGTGAATTTGGTAAGAAAGCTAAATTATAATGAGGAAGTAACAGTACAAGTAAAGCTACAACGGTATGAGCCGTTAAATGGTATATATGCCCGTTCTTTATTATAATATGTGATGTTAATTGCAATTCTAAATTAAACGATAGACTAGAATAACTTAAAGATGTAGTCGACGATTAAAACTAAGTAGGTTCCGATAGTATCCGTGATAAATATACCAACCGTTAATGTCCGTAAAGGCAGTGCTTCTAAGTAAGGAAGAGACAGATGATCCGCTATCGACTGAGAATTTCCCGTAACTTAATATTGGATGATTATTACCTTATATTTTGTTTCGTGCAAGCAGTCAGGTCTTGTACGAGTATACTTACATCATTTGTAACGTCTGGGACTGGTTTGAGTTCTATTTGATTAGCTTCGTCCATTATTCATATTTTGCACTTAGTTTTTTTTTTTAGTTTGGATATATTAAGTCGTCAATACTATCGATCTTGTGCATCTTCGATGTCTTTGAAATGTTTAATTAAAGATATTCTCGATAAAATTCACCGTTACCACCATGATGATACAGCAAAGTTTACAAACGGTTCAAACGAAACACTAGCATAACTTCTATGGAAAATTGTAAGCGAGTTGAAGGAACTAATAAGTGAAATGAAGTAAGCTATGTTTAGACTAATGCTTCACTGGTGCCTGGCTACTAATCACCGTATTCAGGTGTAAGAACTACTAGCAAGGCTCGTTTGTGCCTAGAAAGTGTTTCAGCTGCACTCTCTAACTACACTTTAATGTTCCTCAGTATCGGTACCCAATGGTTTTCATCTTTATGTTTATCAATTGGAAAATGTTTTGTCTGATTTTGATGGAAATATGTTTTTCTATTTTCTTTATTTGATTTAAGGTTAATGAACTTTACTAGTGCGAGTTACCTTTTCGTTTTGATAGTATCCATATAAAGACTTTTATAGACTATACTAGCTAAGTAACTGACTTAAACATTACGAAGCCCACTTAACCTAGCCAGTAAAACGTAATTACGAAATTTTAGCAAAACAAATTGCAAACTTTGCATAGATTTTTGGGAATAAAGCCCTCTTTGTCTTCGTTGCTACATCTTTCCTTGACTTATTTGGACAAATTCTCGTCACGTTACTTGTACACATTGGTTTATCAGCATCATCTTTGCAAACAAAATGCAGCTCAAGTCATCGTCTCTATGTTTGGTTATTTCACTATCATTGTCTTTTTTATCTTAAAAGCCTATTCTGTTTTTGTTCTTATTGTCAACAGTGGTGTTGCTTCATATCTCATTATGAGTTGATTACGAAATGTAATCATAAATTAGGTTACTTCAAAAGCATGCACAATGTATTCTTTGAGATAATGTCATTGGATATTTTTTTCTTGATTACTATATTGTACTACATGTGCTAATAAGAACGCAACGTTGCCATGTATAAAATAAAAATGACTTTCAATTATTTTCATACAACCAATTATTTAAACAAAGAACGTACTAAATACTGTAACAAGGACCGAATTAAATACTGCAACAAAAAAACTAAATGTATCAAAGACTTTGCACACATTAACATAATTACTCAAAAGTCACGTAGATAACATACGTTGGGTCTTGCGTAAGAGCATTTGCAACAACCAATTACCGTTGCTCGTTTTTCAGAATTGTTTGAAACAAAACAATACTAGAGTTACCGGTTTGTTGTGGCCATCGGGAGCGGGATGATGCCATTGCTTTCACCTGCCAACAATTATGTGTCGACAGCTGTCCATCTTGTATGAGTTCGCATCATTATGGCATGTGCTTCTTCAATTTTTTCAGCTCGTCACTCATTTGTGGTCTCTTAAATGTCATGTACTGTATCCGACATGGTGTGTGCTAATGATACATGTTGTGTTGATGTTTTTAAACTTTTTGCTAAAGAGTTCGTTGTTTTTTATTTTGCGTAATAATATCTTCGTGCTTATAAGGGTCTTCTTTATTATTATCGATCGTTCTGAAGAACTATAATAAATTCTTATAAATTATTTCTAAATCAATTTGGCTCGATTATTTTCTTAAACTAAAAAATAACGATATTAAAACAATTATTCAGTCGTGTTGCTCGTGAATATGAGGCCTTACCGCGGCTTGAAACTAGTCGAGTTCCTCGTCAAACAGTTACGTGACCGAGCCATAAAGCCATAAAACCATAAGAATTATCTACTATTCTGTATAGATAACCTATTTAATATTTCACTCCTTCTCCAATGTAGTCAATATCAACAAGTGAATCAGTAAAGTCATTAACAATGAATGCCCATGAACCCTCGCCACCTGACGCAAACACAATACATATTATTATGCATACACTTGATAAAAAGTAGGTACTGCTCTGTAATATTACCACTACCACAGTATTACGTGTTTGTTACGTACACCCACGCCAGCGTTCTGGTGGCGTGAATAAGGAATCTCTTTCAGATCATTATCATTTTAATGTAATAATTTAAAATGATATTGATTGATAACTGCGAGGTGATAAATTGGAAGTTATCGTGACTGAGATTGTGATTGAACTGCTGTTTGTAATGTGATTCTTGTTACAGTTACGTTATTAATTTCTTTGTATTCGGCTTTATCAGAGTAGTTATTGAAATATTTTTTTAAGTGGGGAATATCATCCAATAACTTCCCCCGCCTTGGGCGAGGCAAGAAGGAATATCAGACTCTGCCTGCATTTCGAGCCGGAGCCCGGGTAGCTCTAAAAAGTCTAATGTTGGTTTTAAACCTATATTATAATTATTGATCGTGGAAATAACTCTCAATTTCGTAGAAATTTCAATATTTTAACTCTCATTTTGGTAAATGTATATAGACTGTATAGACATATCATACCATATACAGTATCAGACTAAGTGATATTACCTAAGGGTGAATAGCATACATAATTTTTAGTCATATATTTTATTTATTACCTTGTATGAGTCATGTTACTGTACCGGTTACTTCAGTTAATTATTATAGATACTCGTGTGTTCTTATATCATGTTTAAATATCGTTTATAGTACATGTATGATCTATGATAGTAATGCAGCTTTTGACGTGAAGATTTGCATAACAACTTCAATTTATTTCGAACGCTTTGTCATTCTGTTTACTGGTTGGCGAATATTTCAATTTGTTATTTGTATTTTAAATTGTTGCATATGTACATATATTTATCATTTTTGTTGCGCATATTTATTTATTGGTTTTACGTAGTTTAGAGACATTTAAAATATTCTTTAGTAACGATTTTGTTCCGAAAATGCAAAATTCCGAATTCCTTAAATGCTAGCAATGTAATGCTAGCAAATGTACTCAGAGTAATTTAATGGTTACAATTAAATGACTCTGAGTACAGTAGTTAGTCAATCATAGTACCTACTTAAGTTCCTGGTATGATGGTATGTAGCAGACTTAAAGAGGGTTTTTTAAAGAATCTTCCTGTTCCTGAAATTACCTTTATATAAAAACATAAAATGTACGCAGGTGCAACCGCTGCAAAATGCTAGTCCAATATCTTTCATCTTGAATAACAACTTGAACACACAGGTCACAATAAAGATGAACATTTGTCATAAATATTATTTAAACGACCCATAAAACAGTAATATAGATGGAATTTTATGTTAATTAAATGTAGTTTTTGATGTATATTGATGATGTAGTTTACGTAACGGACACGGAAGAGCATCAATAACGATTTAAACGAAAGCACCTGTTGTATGGTCGTCGCGAATCGAGTCGTGGACCAAATGATTTAGATCGAAAGTTCAGCACGTGGATCATTATGTTTTGAGATGTAGGATAGGTGGTGTAGATGTAATTTGGTATATGTAGCGGTTATTATTATTTAGCTGTGCGTTTTGTGATTCTAAGTATGTCATCATATTAGCCACAAGTAGTAAACATAATAATTACAAATTAAGTATATGGCTCTTCCTGGTGACTTCCAGACTAGTTACTAACCGACGTACTTAGAATCATTTAATGATTTTATTTGACCCAGTCTATGACAATTATTTTCGATACAAAATCGTAACTAAGGAATAATTTCAAGTAATCATGAAATTTATCTGAGTTAGGCAATAAGTATGCTTTTCTTACCTACAGCATAACTGAAATGTAGTCACAATAGATGTACGGTTACTCCGTACCCGTCCTAAACTTAAAATGAGGCTAATTGATCGATAATTCCTGCACACTTTTTGAATTGAGTATTCATAAGTATTTAAAATAGATGAGACGAGTCAAAAGAAAACAGCCTATATGTAGAAGTGTGGCTATCGTTTGCAAAAATCACTGCCTATAAGGAAAAAACACAGCCAGATAGACCTAACAGTTTCAAAAATTCTAATTAACTTAATGATAGAAAACAGTTATAGACATTTAAAAGCGAAACCTATTCCATCACTTTCGAGCTTAATTGAGTGGAGTGGTGCCAAATTAAAGACTTAATTAACAGTGAGATTAATATATTCGCATGCCATAAATTAAATTCGATTTATGTATATGTAAATTGCCTATACTATTGTATATTGGTGTTCAAGACTGTTGGTAAAGTGATTTTGGGTTTATCAAGCTCAAAAAGCTTTTAGAATTTTTGTAAGTGACGCAAATTAGTCTTAGATATAATACAGAAATCATGAAAATAATAAACGCATTTTTTTTTTGTTGAAGCGGTCTAATATTCGTATTACTTCTCCCGTTTTGGGCGAGATGAGAGGGAGTGACTAAACACCACCTTTCTCACTTCTCTACTCTTTCTGACTAAACTCCACCCCATTTCTACTTCGCCATTTCACCCCGGTAACCCGCTAGGTAGTCCGCAGCTCCGGGCGAAACATAGGTAGCTTCTACAAATAGTATTTCGCTGACTTCCATCTCCGATTGGTCTTTCAAAAGTATCCAATTACAACCGGTTAATCCTTTAACCGGATATTATCACTTTTAAAATACAATAGCCAAAAATTCTTATGTGTAGGTGTATGCATAAATATGACAATAAATTAACCGAGTAATCTAATTCTCAGTTACATAACTAGTTACGGCTATTAATATTTATGTCGAACATTTATTGATTGTCATTTACATTTTAACGATTTTAAGTGATTAATGTAGAAGAAATTGCATGAATATTAGTGTTATTATATACTTATGTAACACTTTTACTGATTTATTTACGAAAATATGTATAAATTTATAAATCGCAGAGAAAATCTGTGAGTTATTATAAATCGCGGAGAAAATCGGTTAAAAGTAAGAATTTCAAAAAGGACGTTTTCCTTACTCTTGTGGTATGTCTAAGGCGTTTGACTCTGTGGTCACAGTTTTATCAATACTTTTTAGATGTAGCTAGAATCTAGTAATGTTGCTGAATCATACATACTTACATACATAACATTACGTAAGTTTCTTGGGGGAAGGCAGAGACATTGGAACGCCAATTGCTACGAATCTTACCCATCTCTTTCGCTTCATCATCGGTTAAGGGTACTTTTAATTTGGCCCTTCTTTATTAACATACAGCGTTTTGCTGAATCATTACTCAAAATACGCTTTCCATCATAATATACGTACTTTGATAAACATTATATTAAACTAGCTTCCGCCTGCGACTCCGTCCGCGCGGATGTCGGTCTTCGCATGGAAGTTTTATTTCTCCATTTTGAGTAAATCTGACAATGACATGTTATAAATATCTATTAGACCCAAATACGGCGAAGCCCATAATAATTAAGGAGATCCCTCTATTGACCTACTGCCGTTGAGCTCGCGTTCTGTAGAATAAAACTGTAACACCCCCTGCTGTTTATTCTTTCAATATTTTCAATGTACAGAATTGACCCTTCTACAGATTTCTTATAATATGAATGAATGAATAAATGAATGAGAGTGTTTTTATAATTATAAACGTAAGAGTAGACAAATATAATCAGAAAGCTCCAAACTGCTAAGCTATCGGGAGTTATACGTGTTATTGTGAGTCAACCATAAAAGATAGACATTTGCTGTCGTGGAATATTTTTTAAACAATTTTAAGGAGAACATTTCCGTCATACATCATTTCTGTGTAGCTTTAACCATTAAGGCTGCACACGCGACGGAAGCTTAAAAAATGGAGTAATTTCTCCTGTTTTCCCAACATTTCCCTTCACTGCTCTGCTCCTATTGATCGTAGCGTGATGAAAAGTATTCTATAACCTGCCCAGGAGTATGAAGAACAATTGTACCAAGTTTCGTTGAAATCTGTCGAGTGGTTTTTATTTCTATAAAGAACATACAGACAGACAGACAGACAGACAGACAGACAGACAGACAAAAAAATCTGATTGCATTTTTGGCGTCAGTATCGATCACTAATCACCCGCTGATAGTTATTTTGGAAATATATTTAATGTACAGAATTGACCTCTCTACAGATTTATTATAAGTATAGATAGATAATATTAAATAAATAACAGCCTAAATAAGCTAATATTTTACCTCAATATCGCTCACCATATTAGGGCGTATTTTAATTTCCTGTGACATCAACCAGCTGTTATCTTGTAGTGGGCGCGGCTTGCTTTCATTATTATGTAATACTTTTCATTATTACGTCATACGTACCTACGGAAGTGAATACGTTAAATTGTTTAACAACATACTTATAGGGTCGTATAGCGTGTGATAAGGTAAGGTCATTGTTGGCTTTATGTAAGTGTAAGTTAACTGGCTTGTTTGTTTAGTGAAATGGGAGTTTATGATTATTATCGATGTGGATTAAGATACTTTTACTATCTTCGTGTGATACTTTTTATATCTTCCAAATTAGTGTGTTGTTTCCTGCCGTATTTATGATTTGTGAAAAGGAAAAGTGATTAGATTTTAGATGAATTTGATTGAGCTAGAGTAGAAAAGACTTACGTGTATGGACCAACTTTTAGTTTGTTATAAATAATGAATGGATATCGCAAATATCGTAATTGAAGTTTGGGTAAGAGTCGTTTTAAGTATGAGAATGTAATATAAATAATATTATTTCATTTAAAACAGTTGTTTTGAAATGCGTAACTTTGTAAAGCAACAAACGTAGCTACCTACGTCTGACTGATGGACAGATTAACAAAAATACGTGGAATGAATGAAGCGAGACCAGTTTGGACATCAAAAGGGCTCGACATTTATTATGCAACTACACTCGATGCATATATCATTATGGTAATTGTACAGACAGGAAATGACGGTGTGGTGTCTGACGATTTAAATATTGTCTATTTTGATATAGTATCGTATTTGTTACTTTTTGAGGGTCATGAGTGTATTTGTAAAGGATAACTAAGATAGGTAAAGATTGATAAATATAATTTGAATGAAGAAAGTTTTTATTAAAACTTTCGTGAGACATACTAAATTAGTTATTATGTTTTTCGGCTTCCTCGCGTAATTATTTGACGAGGAAGTCGACTAGTTAGAAGTCATGCTAGAGATATAAATATATAATACATATACACGAGTAGCATTCGCGCTGCTAATAAATTAAACAATAACGAAAAAACGGAACTAGTTGAGTTCCTCGTCAAATAATTACGTGAATAAGCCGAATAACATAATAATTAATTAAGTAAGTTTTTCAACAATATACTTTATTTACATCTAAAGAAGAAATATTTTTGAGTGGATAGCATTTTTCTCAGTTATTCTAACAAACTAAGAAAATGCACCAATTGCCTTTATGATGCCATTTGTAGAACATAACCAACCTAGAAACCTATGGTAATTTCTCCTCATCTTGCAAAAATCTAACAATTAAAAAACGAATGCCAATACTTCAATGAAATACATACCTATATAACATAGAAATGCTATTTATCCCATCAAAAACATCCTGTAAAAAACCCAAGTCTCGCAGCTCAGTCTTTCTACCGTCAAAAGTTGTGAGATCCATGTAATACCAAGTCGGTTTATCTATTTAGTGTCTACTTGAAGGACCTTCTGTCTTAAGTTATTACATAAGTTATTATCATGCCAATATTAAAAATATTTAACGTTTTAAACAAATAGATCGACTTGGACATCGCTTGATTTGATTATTAGCATACTAATAATCACACTACACAGCACGACGGGCCAGCGACCAACAGGAACGAGAGTTTCAATCGCGTGAGGCGCGAGAGACTAAAGAATCTAATATAATATTGTAATATTCATTTTGTTTTCATGCGATGTCCAAGTCGATCTATTTGTTTAAAACGTTAAATATTTTTAATATTGGCATGATAATAACTTATGTAATAACTTAAGACAGAAGGTCCTTCAAGTAGACACTAAATAGATTAACCGACTTGGTATTACATGGATCTCACAACTTTTGACGGTAGAAAGACTGAGCTGCGAGACTTGGGTTTTTTACAGGATGTTTTTGATGGGATCTCACTTCTTTTTGTAGAGCCTTTCTTTTTGATACCATCTACTTCTAACGAATTTTGTTAAAGGTCTTATGATATTTTCTTATTTTTATATGTAGTCTTCCTCTTTTTCTTTTCCGGTACTACTTCTTGAGCTTCAGCCACAGTTTTTCTCAAAGCCCACTCCCTGAGACATGTCCAATCATGTGTTTTTCATTACGTCGACCATTTTACAAGTAATAATGTTGTTCAGTTTCATGGGCTAAACACACCCTTACCCACCCTTTACCCCCTCCCTTGCCTCATATGGTAGGTACCTATCTACACCTATTAAATTTATAACCACCACCAACCACCAACTGCATAAATAACTTTGTAATCCCATATATTTATATGGGATTACAAAGTTATTGATGCAGTTGGTGTATTTGGAAAACTGGACCGAAATTACAAAATATTTAAGTTTTCCCATGATTAAGACACTAAACTCTATATGTATTCCAAATATGAAGCTTCTAAGTCTGCTAGAAGTGCCTTGGACTTTTGATGATCGGTGAATCAGTGAGTGACAAAAGGAGATTGTCCAAAGCTGGCTATTTTTGAACAGGCTGCTCAACAAAAATGTAATTTACCAATAATTTTATTTATATTTTAGTAAATGTCTGATGCTAATAACTTTGTATCAATTAGCATTATAAAAAAATCAGTTTTTATTGGTATTTTTTATGATAAGACCAAGTGTTTGTAGTAGTTGGCTTTGAATTTGACTTTAGTGCTGCCAATCTGCTGTCAGTCTGTTGTGTTTTTCGTCAAAATGACAGATATTATTCGTTTTGTTCTTTTGCATTGTTGCATGTTGCAACTGCAGTTTCTTGCGTGGGAAAATACAAAGTAGACACATTAGTAGGAAAACATATTTTGTATATTTATTATATGAAAATAACACTGAAGGCAGGACAGCCATAAAACAATATTGCTGCAACTGCATGGTGGGTCGTAGAACAGTAGGTTGCTGTGCACATATAATGACTATTATTTGGTTTTTGAGCTGGGCAAGGTACCAGAAAATTATTAATCCACCTGCCGAGTTCCTTGACCATATTTTAATTACATATGAATCGGATTAATAATGCATTTTAATAGAAAAAAATGTTTTATTTCATGCATAACCAGTTTCAATAAAATGTAAAAAAGTATCTAAATATAAATCTTGATACAAAACTAAGTTTGTATCTTCATTCTTACTGATATGAACTAATAAATCAAACATATATTATTAGCTGAAGTGCTTGTTCAAAAATAACCAAAGTCCCATACAAGTTGGTCAATCCCCTTTAGAAACTTTAACAAGTTGTCATTCTTAAACTACTGGTTCAAATTGACTGAAATTTTAAATATTCCGTGTTTATACAATGCCGGATTAGTTACTGAAGATTCAGGTTTCTTGCTTTATCCACAACCGAATTATAGGGGGTCGAAAAAGGCCCGAATTGCTTCGAGAAAAGGATGGTACGGCCGTGCCGCTTTTTTTTTGCTCGACTTGGCGGGGGCACTGCCGTGCCCCCAGATATAACACTCAATTATGTACAAGTTACGATTACACCGTCGTGTGCGCAAGTTTTGAAGAAATAGATGTTTGAACAATTATTTTCTTATACAATGTGATAGGCGTGGGACTTCTAACCCGTTAAGGCTGAGTACTACACCTAATTTTATCGACAAAAAAAATAATATGGGGGTTGAACCCCTAATTGAAAATATAGGAAAATAGTGATTTTTTCGGTAAGAATAATTCACAAATTATTTTTTTTCTCACCAAAACATTATCAAACATATGAAAAAAGTAATGAATTAGTTAGCCAAGGTTATTAGCTACCGTTTGTCGTCTTTTTTTTGTTTCTACGACGCATACAACCTTTGATATCAAAAAAAGTAAAAAAAATATTAAAATGGCCATAATTTTTAGGGGTTAGGGGATGCGACCCCTTCGACCCAGGACTTTTGTCGTTAAAATTAGATGTAGTATTCAGCCTTAACGGGTTAGAAGTCTCGCCCCTATCACATTGTATATTTCGATAGTTGCGTGCGAAGTAACTGTTAACTCTTTCAACTTTCCAAATCTTTAATTGTATTTCAAGTTTTATTTAACCTTTATGTGTAACGTTTTGCGCAAAAATATTATTTAGTTATTATTTGCAATGTTAGCAGTTGTTTTTTTTATGGAACAAGCCGGTAAACGAGCAGACGGATCACCTGTTGGTAAGCAATCGCTGCCGCCCATGGACACTTGAAACACCAGAGGCGTTATATGTGCGTTGCTGGCCTTTTGGGGGTTAGGAATTTAAGGGTTGTTAGTTATTACTTTGTAGTTTTTGTAGAGCACATGGCGAACTTTCTTAGGTGAAACAGGGCTTATAATCAGAGGAGGACCGATACGGACTTTTAATGAAAAGGTTTAATTGGTGTATGACTCTGTTCGTGACTAAAATGTTGTTAGATATGTGTTAAGTTTAGGTACACCTACATCTACATTCAAAATAGAGTAATAAATACATTATGTTTATATTACATTAACCAATAAATAAATATTGTCAAACGTCATTCCTAATTTTATGATTATCAATAGTCGTTCAATAAAATCATAAATGCTAACACTGACTTAACATTTTAAGCAAATTAATAAAATACCAACAAAATAACAATAATTATGACTTTTGTCATTTGTATGTCAAGGTTCTATGTCTTTGTTATTAAGGTCGATAATTGCATAACAGCTGTAATTAAAACAAGTGATTGAACTCTTTTTAACGAAGTATTAGTAACTGACAGGTAGATGGGAGCCAATCAATCAACGCTAATATGTTTGTGAAACAAATCTGCTTGTTATTGAGCCATTTTAAATTAATGACAATTAATATACATTGTAGTACACGTGGTAAAGTGATTTATTTAATGAGGTTGCCATTTGTTTCGCTGTTTCAGTCTCGTAGTTTATTTATCAAGTATTGTTAGTTGATCTTATGAAACAGCATTGAAGGGTTTTATGTACACACAAATAGAGGTATTAATTACATTATCATATTATATAAAAAAATTGTTATGTTGCAAGAATTTAATATTAAATAACATCCATATCATAGGCCTAGTTGAAATATATAAATTCTTCTACACTATAGTTGCAGCAACATCGCACTCACGCTTGACGTTTATCTGTCATGCACCAATTGTCATTGCGACTGACACACAATACGTTAATGTTATTGTATAATAATTCAATTCTTAAATTAATTCGATACCCACAGAGCCTGTTCCGCTTTTTGCGAAACATTATGCTCAACCACGTGTAGAGTTTCAACAAGGCGAATAGAGAAAAAAAATCTTCAAATAATAACTTCAATATTTCAAACCAAAACGTTCTTCGATGAGTTTCTTCTAAGAACCGATTTATTAATATGATTTCAAAACCTATATTTAAAACCTAATAGTTCACAGAAAATCTTAACAGCCAGCATTCATAGCATAGACAAAATAGAACAGAAAGAAACGGCACAAAAAATCCAAATTCAAATGAGGTTAGGAATGAAGGAGTTCGGCTTATTCTCTTTGAAATATAGAATTGTACAAAAAAAACCAATCGAAGTATTTACTTTAACATTATAGCGGTACGCGACAGAACGGTAACATTATATTTCCTTGGTTTGATACAGATTTGAATTGCTTGTTAGAATTAATCAGCCGGAATTAGACTGTTGCTAGTTCAATGGCTTCCTTTACAAGAACGTTTGAAATAGATCCGTATCACGCTTTTGAAAACAATAAACATTTAGACTGATCTAAGTTGCTGATAAACTTACTTAAGACTGTGTGAAGAGTGTTTTATCTGCCGATGCAATGCACAATGTGAATCATGAATGGCATCCATAAACAGTACTGAATTTATAACGGAATTGATATTGGTATAGAAAATAATGACGGCGAATATCTTCGAAGAGAAATTGCTTCCCATTTGCTTCGCATTCATGTTTAAAACATCAATGAAATATAAATTGCTTTGATGTTGTATACTTCCTATCAGTTTCCATTTACTTGTTTAATAATATCTGTTGAAAATATTTTGATTCTTGTTTTATTTTGGTGACTAATACTTAAAAACAAAGACTGTGTGTTAGATTCCTTTGTCAGGTATAATGGTAGGGTTAAAGCGCGTGTCGAATCGCAATTAGCGGGAACAATAATCTGTTGGCGCCATTTATGGTCTGTCAGTTTGACAAGGGTCAGACGTTACTGACATAAGCGAATTATTTATGGAATTGGCTCTGTTTTTTATTCTGACATATATCACATTTTTGCTTTTAGATAATTAACCCGGTTCTGCGATGAAAAGTGATAATAAGGTTGTAAATCATGTGAATGAAAAGAAAAGAGTTTGTGAGTTGCTTTTCTTCTCACGCGAGTAGTGAGAGTCACTCGCTCGTTGAGGTACAATACGTGACAACAATTAAAGTGTACTTTATCAACAACAAACAGCATATTTCATTGTTTTTGAAGATGATAGCAGTGCTTCTTTAATAACTAAGAGTAATCACTTTTAACACGAAGATTAACATTTCACAGACTACTTTAACTGGTTTTTCTTCTTTCCACGTATTTAATTCTCATGATTTCGGTCTATTTAATTCATTTAGCCAGTTCCCAAAAGAGAATGGAAGCACCTCAAGCACTTATTGCCTTGCCATCATTCAAAGCTTCTTGCTAATTTATTCCTGTCCACAATTAAATAGTTACGTTGCACCAAGATCTTTATTACGTCGTCACGAAGTGGTGTCTTTTGTTGTACTTGTATCCTCAGAAAACTGGTACAGTTTCTCATAACTAGATCGGACCTTGGAGTCAGATTTAACATTCCTTTGGATCCATTCACTGACTTAGATCTATGTCATTTATATTCCAGTATCGAAGAATTTTTACTTTTAAATAGTCACTAAGAAGAGTTTAATCAATACAATAGATCTATTGACAGTTAGTCATTCAGAGTATTTCTTTTTTACCTTTTATTTGAAATTTTCGTAATAGTACAATCAATCATTCTTTCTAAACAATACTTCTACTGTGACAATGCTTTTGTTGAGCTGGATAACATTCTGTTCATCTTTTGTTTTTTTATTCTTTTAATCGGTTAAGTATCTTCGTTATGTCATTCATCTATTTATTTATTTATAAACATACAACATAAAGGACAACACATAATTATTATATACAATTCTACATAGGTACCACATATTTCTATTGGAATTTCTTCTAGTGGATCCATATGGATACAGGGCATAAAACTTCTCAGTTCACTCTGTTGTCAGAGGTTACTCACAGTCATTATTGTTTTTTAAACCACCGGAACTATAAACACGCCATTAAAGAGATAGTATCGCGGCCAGCCCGCAGATTCTCACTCCGCCATGATTAGCAACATCCCGACACTACTGTCATTAATCATTAACTGAGCTTTCCATCTATACCTAACCCCAACATCTACACTTTCAGTAACCTCTATGCCTTACAAAATAAGACTCATAATTTGATGGTTTAGTGTAAAATATAAATTGGTAAGAGATGTAATGATAGTGCTCATTATGAATCGTATTACTGACTGCTTAAGTCTGAAATACTGTGGCGGATGGTAACGGATGCAAAATCGTATTTATAAGCTTCTCAACAGCGGATGGATGCAGCCGGCCGATCGCTTTCCTGCTATCTTTGCATTGCACACTTGAATTCTTATTTTGATTTAGTGCTTCTATAAATATTATCTGCATTGTATAATACTTTATACTGTAATAGCACATATTTTATGAGAACATTGGCAGCGTATATACAAATAAATATATTAAAATTTTCTAGTTAGTATATATTTTATAACAATTTATAGTATCATATTTTTTTTTCGTTTGTTACAGACGCAGAGAATGGACTGCGGAGCAAATGAGCTGGGCAGGAAACTGCGTGTTGATCAGGTAACATAATAGAAAGATTACCATTTTATAATCACAAGTACCGAATAACTTTGACATTTCAATTAAACTTTAACATAGCAGATGATTGACAGTAGCAAAATGTCACAAACTTTGATAGATGGCGCTAAAAAGTCCACAGATAATCACTCTCTCAATTGACATAAGTGTCATGTATGTCAGCTGTCAAATTACAGGTCTAGTGACGTAACCGGTTTGCACACACCTGTAGGTAAAAAGTAGAGTATTCGATCAGCTGTTTGTAGGTTAGTATTTATTGCCGGCAATTATAAACTTGCTGAAGTCTTATTGCTCGGCAATTACTTCGCTTTTCAAATGTAACCATCCGTCTGGTTCACGAGAGTTTAATTATTTTATTGAATTTAATTAATAGTTTAACATTTTTATGATTGCAACATGTTAATAATTCGCGTGATTGGTTTGTTTACGAATTAAATTTTCAAACGATATTTTAAATCTTTCAATAGAACAATTGAATTAACAAGACAATCTATAATTTGAATTTGTAAAGTACACTTCAGCACTTGCTCTCGAAGTAATCAAACATGAATAGAACAAAACGAGTATTGAAATCGATTCCATTCAGTATCGAGTCGTGAGCACTTTATGTAACGGTCCAGTCCTGAGAGAGATGGCCCGATATATCGGACACCGGTTACTCGATTCTTCAGTGCGTCGAAATCGTTGAACTTTAAATCGATACCAATCGATTAAATTGTGGCTAGTGAGAGGATTGAATTGTATCCAGTGCTAGAAGGCAAACATACTTGTCGCTTAGTTTTAGTTATTAAAAGGTCAATTTTACAAACTTACACAACGAAATACCCAACCTAGTGTCCCCAGACTCTTCGATTAAAATAAGAATAACGTAAATTGATATTTATTTACGGCAAATTTTATTTTCATTAGTTCTTCTGTAATAGCTATCGATATCATAAACTGCTGATATTTTACAAAACTAAACTCCTTGTTGTTCAGTTGAAACTAACCAAAAAAATACATTTCAAGTTCAACGAACGTTAAAAAAACGTTTAGTTAATATAAAAAAGGTCAACGTGACTAAAATGGCGTCTCGTGACAAATTACAGAAATATGAGTGAACTAATGACCGCTGAGACAATATAAAAAATGGCATCTCATTGTCGGTAACAGTATCATGTTAAGCTCTTATTATTTCTTGTTCTAAATAATTTGAATTTGAAATAAAAAAAGTATACTTTAACCTACTGAGCATAAAAGGTATTATATGTCACAGAAAGCTATGGGTTTAGTTTAGGTAAGGTTTGAAAAAATCATCTTGTTACCTTTGTTACTTAACGTGTAAACCCTTTTTAAGAGGGGAAAAAATATCCAATGCCTTTTTCCGCCTTGGATGAGAAGAGTGGGAGTAACAGAGTCTTATTGACTAAAAACCACCCCGTTCTTACTCCTGCTTTTCGAACCGGAGCTCCGGTAAACCCGCTTGGTAGTCCGCAGCTTAATGTTTAAACCCTAGAATCTATTTTTGAAGAAACTCGTAAGTATCTTTCAAATCCCGTAGCTGCGGAAATCTTACCGACTCCAGCTCGAAGCAGGTGGCAAAATGAGGTGATTTTTAGCCATTATAACACTTCTCGCCTCAAGTATCTATCAAATGCGCCTGCGGCATCACAGACTGACATTTGTCTTCTTCCAAGAAAAAATCGATTGTTCACATAATAAGCTGCAGGTATCGATTATTACATAACGTTATTAGAAAAGTTCCACCTGCTCCACACTTGATAGTTAGTGATGTGCTTACGGTACTTAGCACGGCATTACTAAAATTAGTGTATAAGTGGCGAGCTTCGTGATATAATCGACTTACTTTCAATTCGATTTGAACTCGTTTTGTTCGTAGGATCAAAGTCCGGTTTGAATTATAATTGTTTAGAAGTTTGCAGCATGACTGCTGTGAATTTTGAAGGTATGATTCATTAAGTACATAGTTAGTGACTCTACAAAGAATTCAATTTACATAACACGGAGATTGAACAGATGAATAATTTTATGAAAGGAATCTTGAAATGAATAAAATTACTAATGAAAACAAAAGGACATTAACAATATAATTTTCACTTCCTAATTGAGAATTTGGCTGAAAAAAGCACACATTAGTTCTACCAAGTTATACCACACCTTATTTTCTTCTTCATCATTTAGATTCTTGGATTACAGTATGAAGTTTCATTCATAACTTCTTGAGTCACATTTGAGCAGACAGACACATTCTTCATTTTATACCACCCAGTGATTAGCGAGATTAATCTAATATTATGGATGTATGTCAGGTATGCACATTATCATAACTGAATATTAAAGAGCTAAACAAATCGCAAATCTTAGATTAGTAGGCATGCATATTCATATGTCATAGATATCAGAACCTGTTTGACTGGACGACAACAATGCGTATTGTAAGATATTAGAGAGCTTTCAAAGAGCTTGTTCGGGATATTTATTGTCTTATTGTGAGCATAAGCCATGTGTTGTTAAAAAGCGATGCTGCAAACCTTGGTCAAGTGAGCGATGGTCGATATATGTCCGTCTAGGGCTCGTTCTACCGACGATATAAAATTACTGATAGTGGTTAAACTATATAACCCTGAATTATTTGGTTCATCATTAACAGTAACACCTAATAGTTTGCTACCATGCTAAGGGAATTCTCTACATAAAATCAGGGAGTCTGAAAATATTGTATTCTTATTTTATAATCTTATGTCATCTTGCCATTGCCATTTTGTAGGTAATGCATTCTCTTCATTACATTTGAATCCAAAACTTTAATCTAAGTCCAAAGTTAAATCTGAATAAAGCTACACAATATATTACCGCTAATCTTCAAGTACAAAGCATGCGCAGTGTCAAACGGTACAGAGACGTGGGAACTGACTAAACAGACAAAATGGCGAATCATCGTGTCGTCTGCATTTTCATCTTCAGATTTCTCTTGGCCCCTTTTCAATTCGGTCGTTAATCCATTGACATTGATTTTAGGAAAATTAATATCGTAGGAAAAGCTTGACATATTATTTTACTTATTATCTGGATTTTTTTCGATATCTTTAATTTCTACATGCTTCAAAACAGTATCTACATAATTATTCGCCTCAGGAAAAGTTCTACAAAAACAGTAATTGTTGAGAAAGTGGGCAAAACCATGGTAAAGAATTCGTGCAAATACGAAACTTTTGGATTCTGGAGAATTACGTTTTCACCCAGATTTTATACGTGTGACATTCGAACGGTGGTTCTACGTCACGGCGGTGATCCATCACAGACCGGCCCGTACCGTCCGGACCGGTCCGGATGAACGGTACACCGGCCGTAAGGCGAAGTATCCACCAGATTCGAGCAATACTCAGAACAAATTGACATTATGAAATTATTACAAGTTCCTTGAAGGTGGTGTATTAATAACAGGACTATTGAAATAAAAACGGGCTTTTATATTCGGTAGCACTTTTTGCTGCATAAAAATTTAATGTTTTCTTAAAACTCCTAGTAGCATTCAAAACGTTGAAAATGACTTAGTTACTAGGGCTAAAAATCAAATGTCGTTTCAAAACAATTCCCTTGCTTCTAACATGTTCACAACAATTAAAACTATCTTGCTTTCATCGTGTCTTACCATTAACAGCATCGGATGTGTCTCTGAGGTTTTTACAAGGCTCTCGCACATTTCCGCTCGTAAGCACTTACCCTTAATGACTGGGGAGTACCTGCTAGAGATCAGGTTATACTTGTTCCACAATGTGGACTATTGGGTTACGTCCTTTGGTCCACTACTGATTGACGAGCGGCTGCCGATTGTCGCTGGAGTCGAGCGGCTTTTGTCAAGCTTACCCTGAATTCTCTTTTGACATTTTTGCTGACAGACATGCCCTACAATTTTATATCTTTCGCTCCATGCTTGTGTATCATGCAAATCCAGTCGTCAAGTTTTGGCGATTTGGATCTGTTTTAAAAATAGGTACTTTTATATGAATTTTGACCAAGCCATCTTTTCTATAACAGTTTCATTAATGCACCACGCCATACTTCATAACTGAGAGACTCCAAAATCTAAACAGTAATATACCTAATACCTATTCTGTGAAACTTAACGTTTTCTACAAACTGGTTCGTGAGGTGGTCGTGACACATCCATAATGCACTTCATCATCATCATCATCATCAGCCGAGAGACGTCCACTGCTGAACAAAGGCCTCCCCTTGGTCCTCCACGTAGAACGACAAGCCGCCACCTGCATCCACTGGCTCCCCGCCACTCTGACGATGTCGTCGGTCCACCTAGAGGGAGGTCTGCCCACGCTGCGTCTTCCGGTCCGCGGTCGCCACTCAGTCACCTTCCTGGCCCAGCGGCCATCAGTCCTCCGAGCGACGTGGCCTGCCCATTGCCACTTCAGCCTGCATATTTTGAGAGCTATGTCTGTAACTCTTGTTCTTTGGCGAATTTCCATATTTCGGATTTTGTCGCGCAAAGATACTCCGAGCATAGCTCTCTCCATCGCGCGCTGGGCGAATCTGAGTCTCTAATAGGCTAGAAGTTAGGGATCATGTCTAGGTACCGTATATCATCACTGGCAACACACACTGGTTGTACATCCTGGTCTTCAGACACTGCGGGATTTTTGACGAGAAGACTTCATGCAACTTCCCAAATGCTGCCCATCCGAGTTGGATTCTTCGGGCGACCTCTTTCTCGAAGTTGGACCTACCTAGCTGGATGATCTGACCCAGGTATGTGTAGTGGTCTACAACTTCGAGTATATCGTTCCCAACGACAACCGGTATAGGTGCAACATGGACATTTGACATGATTTTCGTCTTGTCCATGTTCATTTTAAGGCCCACCTGTTGGGAAACGGTATTGAGGTCGCTGAGCATGGTGTTCAGCTCTTCCAGCGACTCTGCCATTACGACTATGTCATCGGCGAAACGGAGATGAGTGATGTATTCGCCATTAATGTTGATGCCGCGTCCGCATATGCACTTGCACTGTTAAAATTTTAGAGGTTTGGTTGAGCGAGAATTTATGTTCAAATACGTCTGGTTCCGGGTCATAGGACAAATATTTGTTTAGGGTTAAAGTATTTGTTCAGCTTTGTGGGCGTGTTGTGTGCAACGTGAAATGCTAGTTCGCGAACACCTTTAGAAGCAGTTGTGAAATCATTGTGGTTTTCCTTAGGCTTAAGTACTACTTAGCACAATATTTTATGCATATAATAATTATAATGTTTGCTAATTTACGCTTAGTTATTAGTATTTTCTAAAGATGCCTAAGCTTATGCCTTCTGCAGTATGAGGAAAACGCTTTCCAGTTGCAATTGGTTGACTTCTAATAAGCGGGTGACATCACTCGCTCAATTACGATCCATCGACGGTAATCAATCACCGCTGTTAACAGTAAATAATTGCTTAGATGCTAACTGTAATTATGTAATAACTAATAAGTTTTGCTATGAAAGTTGTTGCAAGTATGCAACACATGTGCAGTTTTGTCACACTCTTTGTAATGTCAAGCGTAGGTGTTGGTGGAATGTGAGCAATGATTTAGACAATTGTATAATTAAGCTATTCAATTTGAAACTATAGAAATGTACTAGAAGGCTACCATATGGATTTCTTCAAGATGGGTGTAAATAGGTTTTTTAAGGGTCGGCAAGCCACATGTAATGCCCTAAGTATTGCAAGCGTCAGTAACCACTTACAATCACGTGGGCCGTGTGCTTTTTGGCCAATGTCGTGGTATAAAAAATACTTACACTTTTCAGCATGCCTGTTAATCTTTCTGTCGACAAAGATTCTTTAGTTAGAATTAAGACACAAAGGTACCTTTTTAGGAATTACTTATTTGCAGAGGGCATGATAACATTGCTGATTCATCATTACATCACACTCATTAGACACTGTCACAGTTTCAAATCTTTCCTTTAATAAATCATTGAACTACGAGAGTTTCCTTACATCTTCGGTGTTTTCATTGTTATGTAAAAATGTAAAAGTTCTAAGTAGTACGTTGACAAATGTTTGTTCTTCTCATAGAATCTTCCTTATTCTTCTACGTAACTTCTTAAGTTCCGAAACTTACAAACTAGTTATATGTTTTTGTTATTAAACCTTAATATTCATTGTCTTAACTTTTCAGATTCATATTATTGCTATGTGTTGTGTTGGGTGTTAAATTCTACATTTATCACTTACTAGCTTCTGCCAGTGGCTTTGCCCGCGTTCCCATGGAATAAAAAGTATCCTATCACCCAAGTCAGCTCATATCCTATCTGTATACCAAATTTCATCAAAATCCGATGAGCATTTTCAGCGTAATTGACGGACAAACATCCAAACAAACAAACTTTCACATCAATAATAATATTACATAGTGTGATCGTAATTGCAGAAAATAGACACTGTAAAGTTATCTAATTAACATTTTGTGCAAGATGCATTCTGTATAAGTTCCTTATGTAATATATTGACAGGTGTTAAGTCATCTGCAATAAGTAGGACTTACCTTACATTATGACTCAAGTCTATGAAGTTACTTTAAGTAAGGAAAATAAACTATCAAGTATTGTTTCTCATGCTTCATTTAAAAATAGAGCTCGACAACAAATTCATTCATAAAATATTGGACAAGATACTGACAAATATTAACATGTAGCTAACCTTATGGAATTCATACCTTATGGGCTAGAAAATAAAGCCTATCGGAATAGAATAAACAACTTGGTGGTATTTGATACAGGTAACTTTAAAATGATGCAGTGGTCCCTTTATTCATTCCTTAGCAGAGGACCGGTTTTGTTCCGTTCATTCAGTGAACTTAGTTTTTTTTTCTAATGTTCCGTGTCGTGTTACACAAGTTTTTTAGAGAATACTTTTTCTTTTTTTAAAGCCAGCCAGAGCGGCGTTTTTATGGTGAATTTTGGACAAATTGAGGAGCATTTTTTAAAGAGATGACTGAATTGAATATTACACACATTATCTACAACTTAAAAATACTTAAAAACTAATAAAAACTAACTTAAAACTAAAATGAAGAAATAAATAAATAAATAGTGAATCAGTTCTCTATAAGTATGTACTTAGTAATCATTTAAGTCAGTGGTTCCCAAAGTTGTCTGGACTACGACCTATCTAAATTAAGTTCCTAAACTCAGGACCCACCTTCAGGGAATAAAACCGTTACCAATATGAGAAATTAAATACAGAATGGTTGGTTAGTGTGTCTTTCTAAAGACAATACCCATAAAAAATTGTTCGCGACCCACCACCCATACTTTGGGAAACCCTGATTTAAATCAACAAACCTTCATGATGACTACAGTATTATTTACTACGGTTATAAAAACAAAACACAATTATAATTATTAAAGTGATTAAAATAATTAGGTTAACAAGGTGGTGAACATTAAACCATACTTTCATTGAATTATAATGCCTTACAAGAGCATCATTAGCCAAATGGGTATAATTAAAATAATCTACACTATGAATGGACTAGTGCACGTCATTCTTATGTCTATGATTATTATTATCAACATGGTCATTCGTTATGAGCCTGTGTCCGTCCACTGATGGGCTACAAGGTTTCTCCAATAGCACATCATTGAGTTTGATCTTCAGCTTCTTAGCATCTGAATCCGATTATTGCCAGCCGTTTTAAGGATGTCAAAGTCAAAGACTGCCGTGTTTCGTGTAGCTGGTTCGATTCCATAAATTGTTGTTTCGGGTCTGGGTGTCATGTGTATGAACTTGTATGTTTGTAAACGCACCCACGACCCAGGAGAAAATCCTAGTGTGGGGCGAGGTACTTTAAAAAAGAAAAATGAAGTCATAGCATTTAGGTATTTCGATTAATCCTTAAATAGCACTTCTGAATCATAAGTTAGTCTGTCCATTAGTGAAGCTGGGGCTCGTTCCAAAATGTAGATTTGCATGGAGAAGAACGAGCGAGAAACTCCATAGTCCATGCCGTCATTCCACCTGTCACCACCGAGTCAATGTTTAATGATATGCAACAAGTACCTATGTGTGTCATCGGAAGTGGTTGCATTCTCACGTGCATCAGATTTTGCAAAATTAATCATCATCATGTCAGATTACGATCTTGTCTTGGGAGAGTCTCTTACAAGGCTTCTGTGGTTTTAGAGAGTTGAGATTTTTTACGTTTTTTTTTCCTTGTTCTTGTATGGATGCAAGAGTATTTGCGGTTTTGTTCTGTGAGATAAATTAGCTATGCTAAACTTGTTTTTGTAATCTAGGCATTTGAATGCCAAAAAAAACAGTAATCTAACACTGTATTTATGTACAAATTAAAATATCTAACACCTTAATTATTATGTTATCACACGACGCGGCGATTGTCGCGCTGCTACTCAGTAGCGTGTGTCGCGAAATGCCGCTCATGAATATGAGCCTCTAACATGGCTTGAAACTAGTATATTTATAATAATTAATTTGGTATGTTATCGGCTCACGAAAGATAAATAAAATTATATCTAACACCACTCAATTTTGAACTTAATGAAAATGAAAACAAACCACAGTTTTCTTTGCAAATCTTTGAACACGTACACATGTAGTGGTCATCGCACACACGGTACAGGTGTCCCACCCACACGGGACCGGCGAAGTGGTCCAACGTCCCACTTCTGTCCACTTTCCCAAAGCACACAGGGGTCACAAGTTTACACACCTACTTTTATTGTGATTTGTATGAGAACTGTAATAAATTCTGTCATTAATATATTTATTTTGGGTGTGTATCGGCTTATTGCGGGTGGGTGTTACGTTTCTATTATTAATTTTATGTTTGGATAGGTTTTTATTTATGTTTGGGAAAATTAGTTTTTCTTTCTGTCAATATTGATTGAACGTAGGATGTAGTATTTTAGGATATAGGATAACGAGTTACGGGACTAGAGGACTAAATTTACAACATCTTGGTTGTAGATTTACTTGTGTGTGTCACAAGAATATAAAACATTTGTAAGAGCAACTTGTTGCTAATTAAAATGTAACAAACGTTTCGATACAATTCACGTACACAAGAGCTTAGGCAGTTAGGCACGAGTGAAACCGACATAATCGGCCGTTTAAAGAAATCGAAAAACAATGTGCGTCCGATATATTGCGTAATCGATTAATCGTATAATCGGTCATCGATACGGAACATCGGTGCATCGGTGAAAGTCGGCCGGCCGGTGCATGTTCATCACTGAATGTCAAAGGTTTCGGCGACGACCCAGCTTTTTACGAATCTCGTTATCGCGATCTTTTCCTTTTTTGTGTTCGTTTAATCTATCTTCTAAATTGAGGTGTCAGCTGTTTAATTTAATAGTTACTTAGATGAGTTTAATTTTTTGGTTTTCAGAGACAAAATAATGAAGTAGTTTATACTACATACTTATGTATGTAAGATATATACTATTACCGAAACTTTACACTACAATTTGACTTAATCTTTATTTTACATCGAAATTAATAGGCGTTGTTTACAGAGGGCTTAGTGCCGATAGTATAGTATAGTGCTAGTTAGCTCGTACTAAGGGTACAGATATAATGTATTGTATGCAGATATGTAAGCAGACTATTACATATCTTCACACCCTTACTAAACATACTTTTATTGCATTATTTTAAGCTGTACATTGAATTGACGTCTTCCTATGTTACCTATTATTAGTACAAGTATCAATCACGTTCTTACACCCATTACGAAAGAGTCCCACAACTAAACCCTAAGTCCATACACCACGAGTAAGTTATGCCTAGGTAATGGCGTCATTACAGAGCCACATAGGGTCGGTTCACAGTTAAGGTCATACTTTCCCATATATCTCTATCTGTTTACATTACTTGCATTAGAACCTTTCATTTAGTTTACGGTACAAATAATGGAGGATGCGATGTGAACAGTTTTTTCTTTAGAGTTACGTGGTTATGGATTTGTCGTGATGTTTTTATTGAGAATTACTTAACTTACAAGTGTGGGAGAGACATGCTTCGGTACGAATGGGCCGGCTCGACCGGAGTGATACCACGGCCTCACCGAAAACCTCCTAAATTAAACTTAATTCTGAACCTTAATCTGAATGCACACACACAACGACACGCCTTTTTCCCCGAAGGGGTAGGCAGAGATGCACATTTACGGCACGTAATGCCGCTATACAATGTCCACCCACTTTTCACCATTTGTGTTTTTAAGTCCCATGTAATAGAGGGTGAGCCTATTGCCATATTCTGGACACTGAATCTGAATGCAATTAAGTCTAATAGTGCTATAAATGGATCTATAGTTATAAAGCCATAATTTACTATCAAAAATAGTGAATAGAAGATGCAATATAACCGTAAATACTGTATAGCAAGCCATTCTTGCCTATTGCAAAATGTAAATGACTAAAGTTAACATTATCATAGATTATGTAAACTATGTTATAATTTTCTTGTACAATTTGATCAATTTCTCTGAAAACTTATCAAATGGCAATCTGAGTGTACATAAGGACCTGCTCACGACTAGTGCGGCGCCTTAATCGATAACTTTCGATTTATTACGAGATCGATCCCGTCGATAGTGTTGGATTTATACTGAGTTACGATAAACATGAGTTATCGTGTCTGTCTCTGTTACATAGTGTTATTTACTACACTTCGTTTTATATGATTTATTATTTATTTTATTGATTTATTTTCTAACTTGTTTTGTGCAGCTTTTAGCACTAATTCGTCTATTTCGTCAATATTATACCTAGTCGTTGGTAAAACTTATTAAATGCGAAAGTTTGTGAGTTTGTGAGTTTGTGTGTATGTCTGTTACTTAATCACGTCAAAACGACTGAAGGAATCGCAATTAAATTTTAAACAACGATTGATTATGATCTGGAATCAGAATGTGTCTTATTCCAGACTATAATATATAGCTACTTTTTATCTCTTATATTATGAGGCTAGTTGTAAAATATTATTTATCACTTTGAACACTGAGGTATCATTACTAAACCGGTGCATGCCACAGCTTAGTTAGCTTCCTCTATAAATATTAATTCCGCGTACATTTTTTATAACTTATACAACCGAAAAATATAATTTATCTTCTACATATTTTATGAAACTCCTGTTCCGCCTGTTAAGCAGTCATCACAATTTTAACACTTGTGGAAACATGTCACGTTGCATCTGTGTGCGTGACTGGCATACATAGGAAATTGTGCGTGTGTGTGTAAACAAAACAGAGATTTTACGACATCCTGTTAAATGTACTCAGGTGACTGATAAAAGTAAGAGTTTTCGTTGTTTTTTGACCTTACGTTGTGTATAAAGTTGGCTTTAGGTACCTATTTTTTATGAAATAAGCCGGTAAATGAGCAGAAGGATCACCTGATGGTAAGCAATCGCCGCCGCCCATGAACACTTGAAACACTAAAGGCGTTACAAGTGCGTTGCCAGCCTTTTAGAGGTTAAGAATTGAAGGGTTGTTTGGAAAAAATCGGAAGGAGTAATTGGGCCTCCGGTAGCCTCACTCACTCTCGCAACGCAAGGGTTGTTTCACAGTTTTCATGCGTGGTATCACTCCGGTTGAGCCGGCCCATTCGTTTCGAAGCATGGCTCTCCCACTACTTGAGTTATTGTTGAAATGTATGTCCCTACATTTCATAATTTTCTACTACGACATAATTGACTTAGATAGCCAACTAGGGCTACATCAACTCAATATTATGTCCTCAACATTCGCACTATCGTCTTTACAATCTTAAGATTTTTCAAACCGTTTAATTAAATCACCGTTTATAGACATTTCCTCCATTAAATTTTAACAGTTCTAGATCTTAACACGCATAACTGAGTAACGAGCCGAAACTGAGTCAATTAAATCATATAATAAGTCCTTGAAACAAAGTTCCAAATACATTGAGTACCGGCTCCATTGTTCTCGTTATGAAATAAGCGTAAAACAAAGCAATTTCAATCGTAATCAATATAATCTTAAGGTGTAAGTACACTTGCATTCAATCTGCGACTTTGCGACTGCTTTGTCTTTTTGTCTTATTGTATGGGTTTAGCGACTTTTTTGCTCTTCTTGGGCAGATAACGATATTGTTGCATAGGAGTAGAGAATAATATTACTGGGATATTTCGTATTTAGTACAGAGTCTGGAATTGTGCCCAGTATATGGCAATAGGATCACCCCCTATTACATGGGACTTATAACACAAATGGTGAAAAGTGGGTGTACATTGTACAGTAGCATTACAGACGTTTACGTCTTAGTTACGTTACGTTTCGCGTTACTCCTTCTGGGATAAAATGGCGTAATTCGGTAATTGGTATTTATCGGTTTGTATTTGTATTGAAATGAAGTATATTCTTCAAAATAAAAAAAAATAACAAGTCGCTCTAGTCGTTGTATCAAAAAGTAGCGTGTCTGTCCAAGGCCTTAATCAATGTATAGAATCGGCTGTCGAACTGCAAGTACTTGCTTACTTGCAGTATCATGGGAACTGGGGCAAATAAACGGGCTCCGAACAAATAGCCCATGACTAGGGACTGGTAGTGCTGCACAAGGACATAGGACAGTGTTTACAAGTACTGCATTGTTGCGAAATACATGCTATGGTGTAGTGCTGCACAAGGACATAGGACAGTGTTTACAAGTACTGCATTGTTGCGAAATACATGCTATGGTGTTTTGAGCTATGGATTGTAGTGTCGGGTACTTTTATAGTGAGTGATAGTGTAGTGATGACGTTTTGCAGGATTATTTATTTTTTTGGTGGTTGACTCTCATTGAGCAGATGTGAATCACAAAATTAAATTAAATTACCTCTTATAAGTATAAAAGTGATTGTATATTGGTCATAAATTTTTGTATTTGTTACAACGTTAAATCTATTTTATATTTTTTTATGTAGGTACATATTACTTTCTTTTCAATTGAATTTTAAAATAAGTTGATGTTATCAATATCGTATGACATGACCCTGTGATCCTTATTCAAGAGTTTTGAACTCTTTATCGATGCCACAGTTAAAAGAGCGACAGTTACAATTGTGTAAGATTTAGAAATGAACTATCTACCAATAATTCAAGCCAAGTATACTCGTAGTATGACTAATAAATACGCAAGTCATAGGTGCGTAAGTATCATCGACAGTTAAAAAAATAACCCGGTCACGAATACGAGTTTTTTATCGATGTTATCGACATGCGTCATCGAGCATCGCCCATCACTAGATATTAGATTATCTTTGAGCAATATTTGACTTTCGCAGCTTTCATTACGTTTGCTAATTACTAAGAATAAAGTATCTAGTGAAAGGTTTGAATCCAAATACACTTGGGAGCAAAAGAAGCGTTATTTCATTTTAAGTAACCTTTTAAAAGTTTAAAAACAATTATTTGTTTTACATCAGAATACTCTAATTATAAAGGTAATTAAATAGCCTTTTATACGTTATCAATTATAAAAAATCTTGTGACAGAAAAAAAATTTCAAGAAATGGAAAAGATAAACAAGGAACAAACGAAGCCATGTCTTGGATTTTTGCTCTTATGAGCAAGCTTATGCTTAAATAAGTGATTTAAAGTAAAAATCGCGTACAATTTATCGATTGGCATATAGAACGTGAGTGGTAGTGAACTGAATACACTCATGAAACTCATTCGTTATTCGCAAGAAGCAGGTAATAGTTGGATACTTAGTGATTTTGGCTTGAAATCTTGGCTAACGCAACTTTGATTTGGTTGATGTTGTTAATACTAATGTCGTTGTAATACGAACAAACTGATTTTGAAATTCTTGGATCAAGAAAAGCTGTATATCTTGTAACTGCCAATCGAATATGGAAAGTGCATTACATGTATGTAAATTGCAGTAACTTTGAACAATCTTTTTATTATTTCATCAATCCTTGACTGTACCTACACTGTACAGTTGGTGCGGTGGCTGGGCTAATA
Organism: Spodoptera frugiperda; assembly: GCF_023101765.2. Classification (NCBI taxonomy): domain Eukaryota; kingdom Metazoa; phylum Arthropoda; class Insecta; order Lepidoptera; family Noctuidae; genus Spodoptera; species Spodoptera frugiperda. The sequence goes on along the minus strand of NC_064242.1, from coordinate 11,382,357 downwards.
GCTGGCGCGGAATGGGTAACGGGTTCGATTCCCGCACGGAGAAACTCTTTGTGTGATGCAAAAACTGTTGTTTCGGGTCTGGGTGTCACGTGTATGTGAACTTGATTGTTAATTCACCCACGATATAGTAGAAAATCCTGTGTGGGGCAAAGATTTGTCAACCAAAAAAAATCTCTTCATTAACAATTAAACGTCAAAAATATCAGTCGAAAGGTTCCACATTTATTGATTTATCGATAACCTCGTTAAAACAATCAATCATGCCCCAACCCTGTCGTATCCAGGGCATCACGATATCGCAAATAACTAGAGATGATCACACGAGTATCAACTTTCTATCGACTTTCGTTAATCGAATCGTAATAACGATCCAAAGGGAATCGAGAAATAGCAATTAATATTATCGCGGTATCGAGTAATTGGTTATTGGTAAAGGTAGGTAAGTGCTCGAAATAATCAGGTATAAATGTTTAATTTTGAAACTCAATACTCAGTGCAATATCAACGAATAAATCGATAGTTTTAGTAGGCCTTGTAAGTAACCTTTGGAGGCTGAGTCACCCTCGTCCGTAGGAGAGCACCCAAAAAAACCGAAACCCTACACGTGGCCTCTGGGTGGTGCTAATCAGGTGACACTCTGGTGGTAGGCTTCGGCCGACGGCATTATAACCACCCACCGAGCAAAACCGTGTCGCCAAGCGGCCTAGCCGTGTTCCGCCACGATGCTCGGTGAAGCCGTATGAGAGGATGGGTCGAGATGTTTGCTCCACTATGAGTAGACCGATCTGGCGCGCGCTGGTGTAGCTTCATCGGGTGACCAGTCGCGGAGGGTAGCGGGATCCGAGGCACGGTGCACCGCTGGCCGACCGCAGATAGTTGGGGGCCCAATTAGCGTGCTAGCCACACGTGAAAGGCTGCCCCGCCATCTAGCGAAAAATCCCATGGATACGCCATCGTGCCGGTTGGCGACCGGACGAGAGGGCCCGATGGATATTCATGGGGGGCTCGGGCGTCCCCGCAGTCTCCAGGCTGACCTCCCAATGATGTAGCTAACTGCGGTGCGCGTCTGGGGTCGCCTGTCTGGAGGAACATTTCACTGCCATCCTCTCAGCAACCTCATACTCATAAAATGAAAACAAGAGCAAAGAAAAGGATTCAACAGCGGCTGCACTCCCTCTCCCTCAAAGTGCACCTCTCAAATATTCGAGGCTTGCACTCAAATATCAATGCGGTCCATCACCACCTAGAGACCGAGAACCCCACGCTCTTGTTTCTCTCGGAGACCCAGATCAGATGTCCGTCGGACGTATCATACCTGAACTACCCAGGCTTTTCCCTGGAGCACAATTTCGTTCCCCGCGCAGGCGTATGCCTATACGTCCAAGACGGCATCTGTTACCGGCGTCTCCGAAACTTTGAAGACCCCAGTTTTTCAACCTTGTGGATACTGGTGGACACAGGGATGGAGAAAATTCTCTATGCCTGTGTCTACCGGTCGCACAGCGGAGATTTGGAGACGACCAGATTAGCTCAACACCTTGTGGAGACGGCGGATGCGGCTCGGCAGAGGTACCCTTCGGCCCAGTTGGTGTTACTGGGGGACTTTAACGCCCATCACCAGGAGTGGCTGTTCCCATACCAGTGCACTGACCATGCTGGGAGGGAAATGCGTAAGCTTGCGCTAACGCTTGGCCTGACCCAGCTGGTCCAGGAGGCCACAAGGGTGCCCGATGTCGACTCGCACACTGCCAACTGCTTAGACCTTCTGCTGACAACTGATCCAGACAGCTACTCGGTGTCAGTTTCTTCACCCTTGGGTAGCTCTGACCACTGTCTGGTGAAATCCGTATCCACGTACTCCCCACCGGATCCTTGTCCCAGAGGATCTCGGCGGATGTGGCGGTACAAGTCAGCAGATTGGGATGGGATGCGATCTTTTTTTGCATCCTATCCTTGGCGGCCTGTCTGCTTCTCTACTGAGGACCCGTCAGCTTGTGCGGATGCCATAACGGGGGTGTTGCGTCAGGGCATGGAATACTACATTCCATTCTCGGATGCGACATCTTTCGGTGGGACTCGTCCATGGTTCGATGCCGACTGCAGACGTGCTGAAGCGCGAAAGCATGCGGCATACTTGGCATGGGCGGATGCCAGGCGTCGTAGGGCTGACGATATTCTTCAGAGGAAGAGAGCCTATAACCGGGCTGCCAAGTCATGCAAAAAGGCATTACGGATGGCTCGGTTCAACCACATTGGCCGAATAGGGAACAAACTGGCTTCTTACCCAGCGGGTAGTAAAGCGTTTTGGTCCCTGGCCAAGGCGGTTGAATCGAACTTCTGCCGCCCTTCACTCCCACCTCTCCTGGGGCCTAACGGGACGCTGGCACACACCGCGGTAGAGAAAGCGAACCTGTTTGCTTCTCTATTTGCGGAATCTTCACGTCTTGATACTGGTGGCGCTTTGCCTCCTTCTCTCCATAGAGTTTGCGAGACGAATATGTCAAAAATTCGCATACGACAGAAGGAGGTATATAAGACGTTGCGTAATCTTGACGTGAACAAGGCCAGTGGCCCCGACGGAATCCCAGCCGTGGTTTTAAAAATCTGTGCGCCTGAGTTGTCTCCAATCCTGACACGCCTGTTTCGACTTTCTTTGGAGACTGGTCAAGTGCCGGTTGCATGGAAGCTAGCCAACGTGCAGCCTGTGCCCAAAAAAGGTAGTCGTGCCGACCCTAATAATTACCGGCCCATCACGGTCACGTCCATACTCTGCAAGAGTATGGAACGTGTACTTAACAACAGGCTCCTGGCATACCTTGAAGGTAACGACCTCCTCAGTGATCAGCAGTATGGGTTTCGCCGCAACCGATCCACTGGGGACCTTCTTGCGTATGCCACCCACATTTGGAGCGAGGCCATCGAGAAGCACGGGGAGGCAATAGCGGTCTCTCTCGATATATCGAAGGCCTTTGACAGGGTTTGGCACGACAGCCTTATCGGCAAGCTTCCTGCATATGGACTTCCCGCTGATCTGTGCAGATGGATTGCAGACTTCCTGAGGGATCGGTCAATTCGAGTAGTCATTGATGGCTGCTCGTCTGACCAATTTGGCATCAACGCCGGAGTCCCTCAGGGGTCAGTACTTTCAGCAACGCTCTTTTTGCTGCACATCAACGACCTGCTTAAGCCCGGTATCTTTGGGTATGCAGATGACAGCACAGTTGTTGAAAGGTATGTGTCCGATGCGCGGAGTAGCGGAACACAGATCCGGTCTCAAAGAGAATCCATGGTCGAACGGTTGAACTCGTCCTTGAAGGCGGTTTCCGATTGGGGTGACGCCAACTTGGTCAAGTTCAACGCTACCAAAACCCAGGCGTGTCTATTCTCTGCCAAACGGAGTCAATTCCCGCTGGCTCCGACTTTCCGAAATGTGTCCGTTCCGGTAGCGGATCGTCTTGAGCTTCTGGGCGTAACTCTATCGCCAACGCTTAACTTCGGCTCTTATATAGAGTCGAAGGCGCATCTGGCTGGTAGGAAGTTGGGTATTCTCTCGAAGGTGAGACGGTACTTCACACCGAAACAACTGCTGAGCCTGTACCAAGCGCAGGTTCGGTCATGTATGGAGTACTGTTCTCACCTTTGGGACGGCTCGGCCAAATACCAGCTGGATGCGCTCGAACACATTGAAAGGCGTGCCAAGAGGCTCATCAATGACGATGCGCTTGTGGAGGCCCGGCTTCAAAGCCTTGAACACAGGCGCAAGGTCGCAAGCCTTTCCGTTTTTTACCGGATACATTTCGGAGAGTGTGCGGGGGAATTGCACAACTTGATTCCCCCTAGTCCTTTTCATCATCGAACCACAAGACAATCGGCGAGGCGTAACCGCTTCATGGTAGATATCCCACCCACTCGCACGAAGCGCTTCGCTTCAAGCTTCCTTGTGCGAACTGCTAGGGAGTGGAACTCCTTGCCGGAGTCTGTGTTTCCTGATGGGTATAACTTGGGTGTCTTCAAGGCCCGAGTGAATAGGTTGCTTATGGGCAGACGTGCTCCACCGTAGGCCGTATCATCACTTACCATCAGGTGAGATAGCGGCCAAACGTCGACCCATTAAATGTAAAAAAAAAAAAAAAAAAAAAAAACCGGGGTGGTTTTAGTAATTTTACACGCTCTAGTCTTTCTCTCCAAAGGTTGTCACTGTCTACAGGTAAAATAAAAAAAAAGAACTTAATGCATTCAGAACTGCGGTGTGCCCCGGGGGTTTACCAGGGCTTCGGTTCGAAAAGCAGGAGTAGCAACGGGGTAGTTTTTAGTCAGTAAGAGTCTGACATTTTTTCTCGCCTCGCCCAAGTCACTGGACGATATTCCCCCTTAAAAAAAACATTTGGGAATACTGAATTCTTTTATTTTTCTTTTTTTTTACTTAGTTGTAAGTTGTTCTAACTTAGGTATTATTAGAACGTTTTACATCAACTTATCACATAGAAAAATATAAGAAAAGGTTGTTTAGCCTTAACCATGTCAACATCGGGTGAAACTTTCTATAAAATAAAGGGTTGTCGACAACCAGTTCGACTGGTCGCTGTATTAATGTTGAGATAAGTGCAAAAGTTCAGGTAATCCATACTTATCAGCGGCTTGTATTGCCATTTGTGGCAAATTATGCCATAAGTTAATGCACTTGAGAAAACTTGATTTAAACGCTGGTTTTAAACACTGTATTTATGTTTATCAACATCGTGTTTGATAAACGAATGATTATTACAAGTAAACGATAAACGCCTATCGAAAATTGTATAGCAATGCGTTGAAGAAGATGTGCTATGATAATTATGGTAGGCGCTCAAAGTTGTGATTCATTCTTTGTTGCTGCATTGGGACTATATGCGATAACTATACTGCGAAAACAAAATTATACCTTGTAATAATAATTTAGTGACTTAATCCAATTAAATTAAAATAAAAAACTAAGATTTGTAATGTTCTCGTCTGCGCGTTAAGCTGATTTATCTATTAAACAGTTAGTCATATCATTGAAATGACACAGTTAAGCTCCACGATTTATCACAAACAAGTCCACTTTTATTTTCATTACGGTGTTGCAACCGGAGCGCCGGTCACGACCCGGTCCGGTCCGGATGTCAGCCGCAGGCTCGCGATGACAGATCGCATAGAAATTAGTAACCTGCACGAGATAGGAAGATAATTTGTAGCACTTATGATTTATAGTGCAAGGTTGTAGGTTGCAGGGATTATGCAATGTTTTGTAGACTTGTAACTAAGTAGATAGTGTCTGCATACTCAGGTGGCGAGAATGTGAGACGATTGTATCTTTTGTTTGTTATAGTTTATTATGTAAGTAGCTGATGTTAATTATTTTTAAGCGACTTCAAAAAAAGGAGGTTCTCACTTTGACGTGTATGTATTTTAGTGTGCGATTATCTCGCGTTTGGCTGAAGCGATTTTGGTGCCGTTTTCAGTGCAGTATTTTTCAGACTTTTAAAATTGAGGTTCGCACTTTAATTACACAAACTACAAATCATATACGTTACAATTATTTTCTTATTTGTTCCAGGAAAAAGGGAAGACGAACCGAGAAGATTTGAAAACCGACATACAGCATCGGAAGGAAACGTTTTATAGGGTACGTATATAACACGATACACATATACATATTTACATAAAGAAATAAATTAACAAACAATATTGACATTTACCATTTAATTTTACTAATACATATAAAGTACTAGATACTTCCGCGCGGTTTCATCGGCTCTGCTTGGCTCCTATTGATTGTAGCGTGATGTTGTAGCATAGTTTCATCCTTCCTCGATAAATGGGCTATCCAACACAAATAGAATGATTTAAATCGGACCAGTAGTTTTGGAGATTAGTGCGTTCAAACAAACAAACCATTAAACTCTTCACCTTATGTACATAATATATTGGTACGGTACTAGATTTTCTCTAACCAACCTGAGAGAAGATAAAACCGTAAATATTAGTTTAGTATCTAATAATAGACTCAGTACCTATGTGGCCTAGTTTTTCAAGGAAACTCGACCGTCAACCTTATCTTTTCATGAATTTTGATGAAGAAGAAAATTTGTTTTATGTAGTAAGTTCAGTTAGTTGAATACTTAAGGCAACAGGTGTTTACACGTAATGGGAATTTGTGACAGAAAAAGTAATGTTACTTATGTGTATTACAAGTGACGTCATAATAATGTCACTCGGTCGATATCCTTTTACTGGATCATTAAGTCATTTCAAATAATAATCCTACTGTGTCGTGTCTGTATAGAAAGGGTCTATGTCATCTAGTCTAGACTAATAAATAAAATTGTAGTGTCTGTAACCTTCAAACAACCGCTCTTTAATAATATAGTTACATACTAAACATAAACCCAAATCACATTTCGAAAATGTTTGTCTGTCTGTCTTTTTGTTACGGCATATCTATGAAACGGCTGTACCGATATTGATGGGAATTTTATTGGCAGATAGCTGATGTACTAACTAGTAATTTAGGTCTACTTTTATTTTCGAAAACTTCTGTCTGAAGTCATTATTCTACGTAGTTATTTACAGTTTGTTTATACTCGTAATTCAATCAATGTAATGCACGCAGGCAATGTTCTAACGAATCACGCACGCTTTGAAAAAGGTCAAATTCTACAGACATTCTAGATACATTGCAGCTATCGAGATATTTATATCGTACCTATGTATATTATTTTAAATGTTTCGACTTCATGTGAGCACTGACTATCTTATATTTTGTAACGTATCACTCGATCTGTAACTTTAGTAGGAGTTTGCTTTACATTTAAAGTGATCGAAACGAAAGCACGTTTGGCGCTTTGATTGGCCGGCTCGAATAAACCAACTGTACTTATAATAAAGGACACAATTTGTAGTAACAGTCCATACTTAGACATTTGATAGAGATTAGGCAGCAGCGCTCTCTGATAAACCTGAAAATTTTCTACTGCGGTACCTATTCATAAATTCTCCAACCAGTTTGCACCACCTTTAATAATTTTCTTTTGAATGAACAAAGTTATAACAGCATACTACAGGAACCTAGAGACATACATGGATCTTAGAAATATACGAAAGATGACGTCATAATAGTCATAATGAATATGTGATTTTTTTTTTTGCAGGAGGCTCCGTCAGACGAGGATTCCGCGGTGTCGTCCGCGCCCGCCTCGCTGTCACCCCAACCGGCCAACGACATGTGGGTCAGTATCTAACCTAACTACGAACCGAAATTATATCTATCTACTTGTAATAAAGTCCTTTTATATTTTTATAAACAGTTTTATAACTATCAAAAGACATATTAACTGAAAACTCACGGTTTACTGACGTATATTAATTAGAATATACCTATAGGTAATTAGAATAATGTGTGTCAAATCAAATCAATGGAGAAAACCTCCTGTTTTGAGTCTCAGTAGTTTTGAGTCAGACGTCGCCGCGTCTGCGCACGCTGCTCATGATGAAGAGTCCCTCTGTAACTCGAAACTAGTAGAGCTTTTCTCCATTAATACACGTGACTAAACCGTAACTTTTTAGTTATAGTCCTTTTAAATAAAAATAGTTATAACTCTTACCTAAGTACCTACTTGGTTGAAAACATCTATTTATCATGACAACGTGAATTTATAGCATCACAATACGCAGACAGTGATTTGATTCACTAACCAGAAATGTACAACAATTTCCCTAAGATCGCCTACTATTATCGTCAGGGTTTGCAACTGTTATTTATGTTCTTAGACAAAATTGTATCGGCCATTTTACTTAGCCTTTCAATGGACAAAGCCATCGAGATAGATGGTGTTCATAATAATTGCGTAACGGTGTTTAAATAATACCTAAGGCAATGTTTAAAGTTTTAACAGCGACTTTGTCTTGGACACTATTGTATTTTTTGGGAAATCTTCCCTTAATGTTCATTCACCTAAGCTTGTCAAAAAATCCTTAAATATCGAATTTCGACTTCCCATAGCTGCTGATTTCAATAATCGGCATCAATCCAAAATCTTTATATTGAGATCTATTTTTGACATTAGTCCTGTGACTATAAAGGACAAAATTGTAGTATGAAAAAATCCTCCCTCAAATAGCTGACTGACTGACGAACAAAAACTAGAAAGCTACCTTTTTTTTTTTTTTGAGGGGGAAAATCATCCAATGACTTTTCTCGCCTTGGGTGAGGCGAGAGGGAGTGTCAGACTCTTACTGACTAAAAACCACCCCGTTCCTTCTCCTGCTTTTCGAGCCGGAGCCCCGGTAAACCCGCTAGGTAGTCCGCAGCTCCGGGTCAGTAGAAAGCTACCTAGCTACCAAATTTCAATACCAATCTTAACCCAAAATCGCTGAATCGATCTTCATTTTTAGCAAAAACTCTATAGAACCACAGGGCTCCAAACCCTTACACCTAAGTACCTATACTTATTAGTTGTATTTTGTAATACACAACAAATCTAGAATTGAGTCTATGCTTCCGTGAAATCTGAATTGTAAGTAAGTATTTACTAAGCAACTAGCTATAAAGCCGAATGTATCGGAATTACCTAATTCTTGTACAAGGAAGAATCTGTTTGGAAAGCCAGTTGCTTTCGATATCCGTTGCTACGTCGTGCGTAAACATTTAATGTTCTAAAGCCGATGATTAATGTCAATAATTTTAATTGATGCCTGATTTTGCATGGTAATTTGGTTGAATGAGCTGTTTATGTAATAACGAAGGTACTTGGTAGGTAACTGAGTAGGCACAGTTAAAGTAAGTATACACTAATACCCGCCGACTATATTCTTTTAAAAAGATGATCAATATTTTCTCCTAGAGAATTTCGTGTTTGTAAATATGTATGTACATAATTACTGTTTGCAATTACATTCAAATCTTTAACCCCTAGTATTAATTATGTTATCGGCTTACTGACGTAACTGTTTGACGAGGAACTCGACTAGTTTCAAGACATGTTAGAGGCGCATATTTATGAGCAGCATGCCACGAAACAAGACGCGGCGACTGTCGCGCTGTTATTGTACGAGAGTAAGCCGATAATATAATAATTAATTTTGTATGTCTAACGAAAGTAATAATGGCAACGTAGATCTACGCAAGACACAAAGCAAGTTTTATTGTGTCTCATATATGACAGAAAAGAGGATGAATGTTTTCAATCACACCAGAACAGCTGCTCTGATTTAGTTGAAAATTGTTAGCAGTTATTACTGCCATTATATTTAATGGCATAATATGTATTGAATATGCAGAAGCCATTGGCAGTCTGGCAGAAGTTAATATTAAATAATTAGCTATCTGTTGAGTAAACAATAAAATTCGATGCAATTACTTAAACATTAGGTGTCGCGCCTTCCACGTAAATATTGATTTTACCACTGAAGGTCGTCTTTAATCATTAAACTAATAGTCGTTTTGTATTTATGGACGGTGTTAAAGCTCCTACCACAGTTTCATAGTATTAGGTCATACGAAATATGTTTATGTATACCTAGACATGGTTAGATATCTCGTGTATTGAATGAAAAGTTTTAATAACTTATTAAAATACTGCTAAGATACAATAAGATACTGCTACGATGTATCCATATTAGGTGGATAATTTTAGTAATATGTTTATGTTTGTCTGAAAGAAATCGCCGTGTGGGATAAGACCGCCCATTGTACTCTAATTACCATTATAATGAAAATGTGTTTTATGTATGTGTGCAATAGAGTATAAAATAAATAAATATGTTGTTATAAAGGTCCATAGATCGAGTGCCATAAACTGACGGTTTCCAAATCTAGGTAAAGTTCCCGTTAAACTTATAGAGAAAATCAAAAACCTCAATTCCACGAAGATACAAACAAACACAAACACATGATTGAATTAGCATTAACATTGAAAATAAATCAGCCGTCGACATCTTACCCATCAAGACAAACCAGTATAAACTGACCTTTGTATATTCTAAAAGATTATACAAAGCGAGACCACGATAAACTGGTTTTGTATAGCTTCATGTAACGCTGTCGATTAAATCAGCTTTAAGACAAGACAAACATTATGACGAAATCAATATGGCCAACCACTGCTGGACAAAAGGCGATTATACATGTAACGGGTCAATTAAACCCACTCGCAGTATAAAGTTGGCTATCCAAGTGACGTTAAACGCCTTCTACGTGCAATGTAAAGTACAGTTTATACTAATGGTATGGTTACTGCCGCCGCAGTAGACATTTTGAAGATAAATGTTATGGGATTCTAAGCTCTTTGCTATGTTCGTAAGATGTAATGTTCACAGTGTACATAGATTAGGGAAATAGGCGCTGTGTGGGTTTAAAAATGATTTTTATTGAATGGTTAAAGAGCACGACCTTTCATACGTTCTTAAACTAAGGACTTAAATGTAATACGTTACCTATCTTTGATTATCTTTGCCGAATTACATATATGTACCGACTCTATTTTCGAGTTATAACTATGTACTTTCTTAGGTTATTTAGACACCACTGACAAACGGTGAAAGAAAACGTCGTGTGGAAACCTGGGCTTATAATTACTAGTTATAAATTTGAAATTGCCATCTTTTCCGTGTGAGAAGAGTCCTTTGGTCTATATTGGCCCATTTATAGGCTGTTGATGTGATGTGATGTGATGATCATCATTTATAATCACTAATAACTTATCACTATATCACATAGGTAGATGTTATCTCTACACGCGTGTAATCTAGTAACTCATTGTCTTGGAACAGAGACATCCAAAAAGTCGTTTACTTGTTAGTTATTTTACAACATGATTAATTTACACGCAATGTCTTTCATACGGACACAAGATCTATGGAGTAGCAGTTCATTAACATCGATGTTCAGTGTCAGGATTAATTAAGAAAAGAGTAATAGAGTCGATAAATCTTATTATTTTCACTTGTTGACGTAAAACAATGTCAAAAGTGTGGGAGAGTCATGCTTCGGCACGAATAGGCCGGCTCGACCGAAGTGATGCGTCGGCCTCACAGAAAACCGACGTGTAACAATGCTTGCGTTGTGTGAGGTTATCGAAGGCCTAATTCCCCCTTTGCCAATCTTTCCAATCCCCGATTCCCCAACAACCCTTAATTTCCCAGCCCCCAAAAGGTCGGCAACGCACCTGTAACGCCTTTGGTGTTTCGAGCAGCGGCGATTACCCACCATCAGGTGATCCGTCTGCTAATTTACCGGTTTATACCGGCTTTCGGGAATGTCGGTTATGAGGTGTTTGTAAAATATGTTTAAAAAAAATGACAGTAAGTGTTACAGTCGTGCATTGTGTGGCATCGATGTCCAAATTAAATTAGACTACCTAAATTAAGAAATGATTGAATACAATGCGTGAATGCGTGATATACATACCGAAAATGGTATGTAGGTATGTATTTCAATTTTGCGCCGTCAATGACAAAAGTTTAATAAATAGGTTCATATTTACATATGGGTATTAAAACATAAATTCCATATTAGGAACAAAATAGTAACATATCTAATTTCGTAAGATCCTACATACAACATAATTATTGAAAGAAACATTTTAGTATTTAATTTCTTTTATAATTAATTTCATCACAGCTCTCAAAACATTACACCTTACCTAATATTTTCAATGGACGATTTAGTTACAATAAAAATATTACAGAAATAAAATAGCCATAGATCCACGAGCCATACAATTAATATGCCATACACAATTGCCGTCGATTGTACTAAGACTTATTGTTTTACACACAAGCGTAACATTTGGTACAGTAGGTACTGCCAGCAGGTCAACCTATCCTTTCCTCTTAAATACATTCAATCAATTTTCAACTTTACAGCTAAACGAGATAAAGGTGATAATCTATTGTTGATCATGGAGGAGGTTGATGTGCAATTGTCTACAATTTTCCGGCGCCAGCGCTGACGTGTGTAGGCTGACACATGGCTACAAAATGGAGCTATACAATCCAGTTTATCTTGATCTCGCTTTGTATTCTCCTTTCGCACTTTCATCGGCCAGTTTATACTGGTTTGTATAACTTGATATACAGTCATATGTACTTCTCAAAGAATGCTAAACGACCTTGGGACATGAGAGGATCGCTAAGCTCGGCTTATAATGTCAAATAGTATTGCAGTATAAACATTTTGTCACCTAGTAAACTATTGGCTTGGCTCTTGCGTCATTGTATTGTAGCTCTAAGTTCTGTAGGGTGACTAAGTCTTGTTACTTGAGCGTACTTAGTTTCGAAAGGATATTAAAATAGTTTGATGAAAATTGGCAAAGGTTCTATGTCAATTTCACTGAATTACCATAATAACATCACATATCTACATTACCTCCTTCAATGTGTACTCAAAAGATTTTATTAATTTTCTATAAAACAATACAAGTTAGACACGGCTTTATTTAAACAAACAGATACTAAAGAGGTACTAAGGAAAATATTCAATGCATAATTCAATTTCTTAATGTGGGTAGAACCAGTTAGATGATCATTATACGCACAAGGTTAGAAAAGCAATAATAATTAATTAAAAACAATTTCTATGCCGACTACGATAGCACAAAGGATGTCAGCAGTATCATAGCACTAACAGCTTTGTTAATAAGTAAACAATAATAATTCTGTATGTTGCAACAAATAGGTTAAAAGGCATTTAATTAATTTCCGTTTCGCGTATTACAAAAGGTTGATATTGAATGAAATATGTCGGCAATAGTTTCAACATTATCTAATTTGTTCCGCTCGTATCTAAATTGGTGAAACATGCGAGTGTTGTCCATAGAAACTGCGCCCAAACCACGACCCGAGTGGGTGTTACCTGTGTAGGTTAATCTTTTAATCGTATACACAGAACTACTCTAATTTGGTCAAAACGATATAATCTAGGCTGTTTGCATGTTGAAATGTCCACCTGACCAACAATAGGAGGTATCATTAATATTTTGTTTTTGGACAGGGTTATAAAATTAATTTCTTATTAAATGCCAGGCTTATAATTATTCATTTAAAATTGCCTAATAGAAATCCTTTTAGGTTTTGATTTACGTAATCATATTGAAATCGTTTTTTTATATAATAGTTATGTCTTTAGACATTTATAAATTACTTAGTATATTACCACTAGTTGAAATTATGTTCTTTTAACACTTAAACTTGTCATATTTTTGGATTTGTACGATTTACTTTTTCAGATTTACTACTTATTACAAAATGTTTTTCTTTGCAACTATTACTAGGTACTTTTTACAGTAATGTCCTACAGCAACAAAACTGATGGTCCCTTCCGTTTCAGTCATGCGGCCAATGCCGTTCGTCGGCGGAGCGCGCGTCGGCCGCTGCGCGGGAGTGCACGCGCCTTGCGGACGCGTTGCGAGACGCGCGCGACCAACTCGAGCTCATGGAGTTCAGGCTTTTAGAGCTGGAAGACGCACATCCTGATAAGGTAGACACCATTTTTAAAAATATTTTTTTTTTAAATTGTTTTTTTTTTTAAGTGAGTGAAATCGTTGTGAAGTGATTTATTCCAATTTTCTTTTAACGCTGTGACGTTTTCCCGCGCGTGATTAGATTGTTTTATTTGTTTTTGTGTTAACAACGTCATTATATCGTGAAGGTGAAGGCTTATGGTTTTCAATGGATGTTACAACGTGTAATGATGAATGGAAATAACATTAATAAGGTAATTTTTAGCTCTTTTTGTGATTTGTGAATTTTGTACTGTGGGTTAGATTTTTCAGTTAATGTGAATTTTGTTTTTATCCAAATTGCGTCTATTTAATCACTAGTTAAGACGTAAAATACACTGCGATTTAAGTGTTGAATTTACAAGTCATGTAATCACTATGTCTTACATAAAACATTAATACAATGTACCTAATTCATAGAGATTGGATTTGATTGTGTTACTGAAACATTGCGCGATTACAAGATTTTCTTAGGAGTTAATCCATCATTACAAAATGTTACTAGTCTAGACTTTAGATTAGAGACTAGGTACCAATTTCTCTGTAATTCCTTGACCAAGGTTTTAACCACAATAAAACCAACGTATTTATAGTATATTTTACTTAAATATCTATTGCTATTAGAGATGTCAGGGCTATTAAATTTAGGTATCTATACCCACCTTTTTTTTGACGGGGGAAAATCACTTAATTACTTCTCTCGGGCGAGGCGAGAGGGAGTGTCAGAATCTTTCTGACTAAAAACCACCCCGTTCCTACTCCTGCTTTTCGAGCCGGAGCCCCAGTAAATCCGCTAGGTAGTCTGCAGCTCCGGGTCGGCATCAGCCCTAATGGGCCCCACGCTTACATCAAACAATAATTCAATACAAATATTAATTACCACTTTTTTATTAAACACCATTATTATAGGTATAATACTCCGTTTAAACAACTTTCTCACGTAATATTGATTACTAATGCCCTTGACCCCGGGCCACACACATTCTCCATACACGACAGAGGTCACGAACAACTGGACGCCGTGTCTAAAGGTGCGTTCAAACGCCATGGCGTAGTTGTCAAAAGTCATAGTATCGAGACAATGAGTCATATCAATTGTATTGACGGTGTTTAGAAGGCTTTTGAAGGTGAAAAATTGGTATATAGAACACGTGTCTATTTATTGTTACATTAGATTTTTTTTATGAAACACGTAAACGAGCATACGTATCACCTGATAGTAAGCAATCGCCGCGGCCCGTGGACCCTTTGAAACACCAGAGGCGTTATAAGTGCGTTGCCGGCTTTTTGGGGGTTAGGAATTTAAGGTTTGTTGTTCAGGAATCGGGGATTGGGAAGGGGGAATTGGGCCCCCGGTAACCTCACTAACACAACGCAAGCGTTGTTTCACGTCGGACTTCTGTGAGGCCGTGGTATCAGTCCGGTCGAGCCGGCCCATTCGTGCCGAAGCAAAGCTCTCCCATTATAGAGTTAGAATAGTTTTTAGATTATCTGCACAGAGTAGGTATTATCTGTGATCGATGGTCTAATGAATATTTAATTTGTCACTTAAGTGCAAATGAGCCACTTAAGTAAACTAAAAAATGTAGGTGCGAGTGTTAAAATGCAGGCGTATTTCAATAAAACTGTGATTTATTTAATATATTCTATCAATGAACTATAAAAAACTCACGGTTTAAACTGAACTCGTTTCGAAACTAGTAGAGCTTTTCTCCATTAATGTTTTTTAGTAAACTGTGTAGTTTTTAGTAAATTTTTTAGTTAATTTACTATGTCTCACGATAGTTACCTATTATAAAAATATATTTAAAGTCTTTCACGTCTTTTGTAAAATCATTATTCACATATTTAATAACTCTATCTCGTGTACTATGTTCTCTCTCATTATCCTTTATTTGATTGTCTGAACTTTAAAAGAGATGATGACCTCTGAGTTTGTTTCGGCTTATCAGAGTAGTCCTATAGGAAATGCCGGCCTCATCTAGTTATTTCAAAGATTGACGTGTTAAAGTGTTATCTTATAACCAACTTGCAAAAATAATTATCATTTATTTATTTATAACTACCAAACAATCTGAACACCTCTACGCGTTTCATAAATCGTGTATTTTCAAAGTCAAAGTCAAAACATTTATTTCAATTAATCCTAAACAACTTGAATTGCTAGGCGCTCATTCCAAAGTATAAAGTATTCCTTTCTGGGACAGCACAATATGAACACACCGTAATGTTCTTTCAAATATAACTTAAAGTTTTAACGGATACGCCAATGTGCCATTGATCATTATTAACGGTATTGCCACTTATTTCATTTCTATGGCGGCCGGGGGACCGGACGTATGTTCGCTTATGGCTTATGGGACAATTCGATGGCTGCTTACCTCATTCTCTTAGTCATTCACCTTCGTATCACTCACGTTGATAAATAAAACATATCTATACCTATGTTTACTAAGTAAATTGGTAGTGACTTAAGTAAGGTACTGCGCAGTTTAGAGGCAATGTTTTTATTCATATCCGGATACTTTACTGTTTGTTCCATGTCTAGTGCATTGATATGCTAGACGGTATTTTACGGTATATGTATTAATAGCGTTACATTAAGTAGTAAGTACGTTATAAACATTTTTAATAACTTCTAACTGAAATCAAAGTGGTGTGACGTCGAATGTTATCTAGACTCATAAATAAAATTGTTTGTAATATTGAAATAACTCATTTTTACTACATGCATATGAATATACAAGCGATATCAAAATAATACTTTTTACAATATTTTTTGTCTGTCTGTCTTTTTGTTCCAGCTAAACTCTGAAATGGCTGGATTGTTTATGACGGGTTTTTTATAGGTAGCTGATGTACTTAGGAGTAACTTAGGCTATTTTTTTTTTAAATTAAGTCACAAAGTCCGTCCGTTGTAGTAAAATAATAAAGCTAGTAAAATATTTATATGATGTTTTACCAGGAAGCACATATTTCTGTTATCTCCCTTATCTTAGCCGTACGTCTCTACCAGAATCTTCACTAATTATTTCATTTACCTACGTTAAGAACGTCTCCAGTTATTACAAAAGTAATTACAACATTCATTGACGCATACCGTGCCCAAGCAGACATCACTTAAGGCATTATGTTGTCTTTAAACTGACTTATGTAAATGTCCACATGATTCACAAAGGTATAACAATTCATCACCGGATGACTTCATAAATTCTCTTTGTAAGAATCAGTTAAGAAGTCGGTAAGCCACAGCGAAGATTTTCTCTCCGTCAGCAAGCCAGACAATTTATCTCATGTGTACCCGTTAGCCGCAACTTGATACGGTCCACAAAATTAATTTAATACCCCCATCAATAACACGAGTAAGTCACAATAAACATGTCTAGCCGCCTTCGTTAACTCAATTATAGCTTCCAAAGTAATTATCCAGTAATTTTACGCTTTGCATCTAACTCTCTCAATGTTTGGAGATCGCTAGCAATCTGTCCATCTGTACCGCATGGGATTTGTTGCGGAACTAATTTGTTGGCAACTAATAGAATAATCGATTCGTTATTTTTTTACGAAACGCTTCGCCTTGTAATTAATTGATTGGAATTGATCTGTCCTCAAACTGTTTGTTTATAGATACAATAGAGTGACGCTAGATTCGCGATTCTTTTATTCTGTTTAGGACAAGATCATTGCAACCTTTAACTTATTTCTAAGTAAATCCTTCAATGCCGGACACAAAGGAATTGTGAATGAGGAAGCGAAACTCGTCTCAATAACTCCATGTTAGCTGGTTATTATGTTTGCACGAGCGACGAACGACCGCCTATTATAGTAGCAACATTCTACAACATACTTAATCTGTATCAGAAAGAAAAAAACGCTTTACTCAGGTATATTTGTCAACGCCTACAACAACGCGCTTGTTAAGCCGCTAGCCGCCTAAACAGAACCACTACGGTCCAATTAACGAGAGAGTTCGGTCCGATGCTTGGCACCCATTTTTATTTCGATTTAGTATCATATGTGTGATGTAAAGTGATTGTTGTGTTTCGAAAAACGTAACGTAATACCGTCTAACCTTCTTGCAAAATGCAATTGTCTACATTCGCGATATTTACAAGGATTGCTAGATTATTCAGTGGTCTGAAAACAGTACTTTTTTCTGTAGGTGTGTAGATATCAAGTGATATAGTTGTTTGTGTTCTCTTCCAGGGTCCCAGAGACAACCTCACGGACACAGATTCGGGTTGTGTATCTCCAGGCTCACGTATCAAGGATTCCGCGTCGCCTGAACTCAAACGAATGGATTCCGGATACAAATCCCCACACGCTCCTAGTAGCCCCTGTAATCCCCGAAGGCACTTGGGAACACCACACGATGACTTCAAAGAAGATTTTGCGAGGGCCCAAGTGCTAGCCGACATTTTAGACAAGAACTCCGAAGCCACCAGTGATTCCCTCAAAAGCAACCCAGTCAAGGAACATTTGGAACAAATGATACTGAATGCGGCGTCTGCGGAGGATAGGGCCTGCTTGGAGCAAGTTCTAATGCTGCTATACAACCTACAAGCGTTGAGCAGTTCTGTCAGCGAAGATGAATGCTATCAGGTGAGTAAAAAACTTACATAAACTGTCATTATTATTTGACATTAAAAATAATCAACAATCAATAGCCATTACAATGTAATAGTTTAGCAATAATTAAAACAATAACCAAATTGCCGTTTTAAGGTAAAACCGAAAAAAATATGTGACCTGAGATTCAAACAAGAAACTGACAAGACTCAAAAGGCGATCGCAACAGTAACGCCTTACCAACAGAAAGGATACAAATGCGAGTCCTTGGAGAGTCTTTGCAGTGAAGAGCGAAAACCAAGCAACGTTCTGCAGGAGAGCGGCATCTTTGAAGGTGTTGAGACAGAGTCAAAGAGTACGCAAACAGACGTCAACGAAAGTTTTGAATGTAGCGGTGAGCTAAACACCGAAATACAACGACTGAATAGTATAAGAGAGAAGTTAGAGAGACAAGGAGTTAGAAATAGGACACTAAGTACTAAAGAAGATGGAGACGGCTTGGAGTGTAGGTGTGTGAAGTTGGGAAAGAAACACAAGCAGTATTACGAGAGGAGGCTTAAGTTCTTGGAGGGAAAGATCTCGATTTACGAAGCAGCACAAGACGTTAAAGAGGCTAAATTAGCACAGAGATTGCAGAAAGAGTTCCTTCTTGAAAACAGAATACAGGTAAATGTGAACAAATAACTTAACGACTTTCATGTTAGCGTTGATTGGTATGATAGCCTCAAGAAGATTTTCCATTGTGAGTAAGTATAAAGTTTTGACTTTGTTTTATAGGAGCTCGAAACGCAACTATCCGAATTACAAGACAAGTACGAGAGATTAGAGGAAGATTGCTGTGAACTAGAAGAAATCGAAAATGACACCCGTTTACATTGGCAGCAGTAAGTATCGTGACGTCATTATCACATTTAAATATGCATAGCGATAATGTTTATTTAGTTTGAACGCGATAGTAATGGATAGGAATGCAGTCGACGGCCTTACAAAAATGTTGAATATTTATGAAGGAATTCTAATTATAATTGTATACCTATTACTTATCTATGAATTTAGCAGTTTAGCCACAATTTTTCGACAAGTTTTCTAACGACTTTCTAACAAGTTTCTTGTCATTTACGAAAATTCTAATGATAACATTGACTCCTAAAAATGTTCACTCTTTTCATTCAACCATAGCTGGCAATGGTGTTGTTCTTACTGTTTTTTTATTGCTAAAGAGATATTTTTCGTTTCCAGGCTTGAGATGGACTATGAGCTCTGTTCAGCTCAACTAAGGGACATGACGGAGCAACGAGAATGTTCTCGGTCACAGGCCGAGCGCCTGATGGCTGAGCTTACCAATAGGGAGTGCACATTAAAAGCGAGAGAGGTAAAACACTTGACATTGATTACTAAATATTCAAACATTTTGTTCCTGTAATTACAGTTGCGGTTGCGTTTTTTGAACAAGAAAGAGAGAGAGAATTAGACACTTTTGTATAGACAAATGGAAATTAATTTTGATTGGTTCTTCAAAATAATACTTTAAATGATGTTCTGTATAATGATGTTACAGAAAAATATGTTTATATTTCCAGAATGAGTTACGCACGAGGTTAGAGAAGTTGGAGAGAGCGGTGCCGGCACTGATAGCGTGGAACGTCGTCCAAGCAGTTGGAGCTGATCTATCGTGTGGTGGAAAGGTATATATATTACTTTTAATATTAAATGTGCAGGAACCTGACATAGATAATCTTTACTAACTACTAACATTAGAACTTTGAAAGGGATATTGACCATGTTTGTAATAGGGATGAGTTAGTCAAGTAGAGATGGAAGGAATAGTATCGTAATTGAATAAAAGAAAAAATAAAACTATGTTTAAATCCATTAACGATAAATCGAAAACAAAAATCCAAAAAATGTGTTACCACAGATGCCTTGTTTATGGTTTTTGATGTCAGTTTTTTTAAACATAGTTTTTATTTTTAATTTAATAGGCATAGGTAAATAATGAAACAAGTCGCAAATAAACGAAATATGGCCACATCTATTCCTAAATCTAAACCTGATGAGCCAAACCTAATGATAATCTTCTTTAATCAGGTCATAACTTCAAAGAATACAATTCTCAATTCGTTTGCTGTAAGTATACTTTATACAAATGGGATATGACCACATCCATTGGAACCTAAATCTAAACCTAATGAGTTTTATCTTCTTTGATCAGGTCAAACTAATATCCTCAAAGAATACAATTGTCAGTTCATGTGTAAGTATATTTTTGAAAGAATTTCCTTTGAACTCCTATCCATTGAGGAGTTGTACCTTCCAACATCAGCTCATCGACATTAAATGATAATCATCAGGCTTAAATGCTTGAACAGCCTTATGGAATTGTCCTTATGATTTGAGGGTCATTCTCAATTTTTCTGCGATCTCATCACCAAATGCTGACCAGGTAACAGCAGTACCTTCCAATTTAAAAGTATACCCTATCAAAACAAAAAAATGAATCAAGTAAATCAGATTAGCAATACTTAAGTTATTGCCGTGGAAATATACGAAGTATCGTGAAATAGTAATCGTAATTATAGTGCTCATGAAATAGAACTATCGAACCAATCTACTTCATTATTTTATAAGATCATACAGCTATTTCTTGTCGAACAAAAAAAGTCAAGTAAATCGGTCCATAAACCTCGGCGTAATCAGTTTTACATAGGTACCTACATAGAAAAAGAAAGCAACAAAAATAGCATACCAACCAAATTACGAACCTCCTCCTCCTTTTTAGGTAGTCGGTTAAAAAGAGAGTGGCCTATATACCCTGTAGCGAGTGAACCTGGGCTGATATGTTGATAATCATGAGTAATCCTAATCCTAATTAGTCAATTAGACAATTATTTCTAATGCTTTCTTCCACAGCGAGCTCTAATAAGCCGTATGAGTGGCTACGGCGAGGACACTCGCAAGGCCGTGCAGCAGATACGGCAGGAGTGCCGGCAGTACGGCACCCGGTGCGGTGCGCTCGTCGCCTGGAACGACATCACCACCGGGTCCACGCCCACCGAACAGGAGTTGCAGAAACAAGTCAACAAGTGAGTTAACATAATTTTAAAATGAACTAGCAAACCCGGCGAACTCTGTTTCGCCACCAATGATTTTCCCTGATTTCCTGATTTTTTATTGCATCCTGAATTTTCTTTGCTATAAACCTCACGGAGCTCGAGACCTTTCCAACGAATGCAAAATCGTGGAATTTTTATACTATAGATTACATCAAAAGGATACTTATCATTATTTTTTCTAGAAAAACTGTATCATAATCCTAACATGATTTCTCATTTTTTCAGGTTATTAACCGAAAAGAAGAGGATAGAAAGTCAAACTGAAGAAACGAAAAGAAAGCTCGAACAGAGAGTCCATCAATTGGAAGAAGAATTGGATACTGCAAAGAGACAGATAACGGCAACGGTCTGCGGAGGAGAAGCTAAGAAAGAGAAGATTGAAGAAGAAATCTCAGATTTAGAATCACAGTTGAGAAAAGATCAAGAAACTGGAAAGGTTTGTCATATAATTGTTACCTTAGAAATATGTCATTCTTCTATTAGTGACGTTACTTTATGGAACCAAATATCGTTTAACGAGTAAAATTATTTATATCATCACGAGGTTTTAGGATAGGTCATTTTTTTTTTTTTTTTTTTTATATATATTGAATGGGCCGACGTTTGGCCGCTATCTCGCCTGATGTAGTAGTACGTAGTTCTTTTTTATTCTTACCAATTCGATAATAATGGAAATATATATATTATGCATCAAACAAAACCAAGTTTCGCATAACAGATTGAACTGATGTAATAGTGCACAGCTTGAATACCATTCATAGTGTTTCCTGATAACGTAGTCACACATACTTGTGCGAATTAGAGCGTTGTTTTACGAGTATCGTACGCAGTAGCACATTAAATCTCAAAGCATGACGATTCGTTTGATGAAATCTTGATCGGGTTTTGCTAAGAATCAGAGAACTGATAAGTGTTGCGCTTTCTTATTGCTTTAGACGTTGTTAATGTTAATAGTATTTTCAGTGTTCGATACTTCGTTTTACTGTAGGTGTGACATATTACAGGATTTTGTAGATTTTAGATTCATGTAGTTGCAGTTGTTAGTTGTAATCATGGAAAATAAGAGACTCAGTATTTGATTTTACAAAATTGTGTATGACATCATTGCTGTGAATTTATTGACAATAAATATTAACGAAGAACTTGTTTCATCTGCAGCAACCCGCAGACCCAGCGATGGGCACGAAGATACGAGCGTTATTGATCAGCGAGCAAGAACTTAAGAACAGGGTCTCAGAGCTGGAGAGAAGAGAGGCAGCGTACTTGGAGATGTTGACGCAAGCAGACGACATGTGGGCGGAGATGGAGGGCGGATACAAGAAGAGGATCCAGGAGTCACAAACATTGGAGACCACACTCAAGAACAGGGTAAGATGGTTTAGTTATTTGTTGATTAGAAGCGTTGTAATAAAATATTTGCATAGGTTCTGTGTTTTATGTAATTTCTATGTATT
The DNA here is from genome assembly GCF_023101765.2 of Spodoptera frugiperda. Classification (NCBI taxonomy): domain Eukaryota; kingdom Metazoa; phylum Arthropoda; class Insecta; order Lepidoptera; family Noctuidae; genus Spodoptera; species Spodoptera frugiperda. The sequence continues at coordinate 11,359,704 of NC_064242.1, read as the reverse complement.
CTAATTAAAAGAAATTTACGTACTTATATTCATGTGTCTTTTAATTTGTGATTGAATTAGGTCTTAATTTAAACTGAGTGTCATGGTCACGATTTTTATAGAGGTTACGATTTCACTATTAACTCTACTGATGATTGTAATTTTTTTTCAGGTTATAAAAGTAGAAAATGAGCGTGACCACTACAGGAAGTGCTTTGAACCGCTAAAGAAGAAACTGAAAGAAGTAGAAGAGTCTGAATCAGGAATGCGCATAGCGTTGGAGAAAGCCGAGAGAGATACTAAACTCCTCAAAGATCAGAATGCGAATCTACACAGCGAGCTAAACAAAGCAGAACAAGAAGTTAGGAAATCTGAAATAGCGTTCAGGAGCCTCGATGCTAAGTTCAAGGTATGTGCTTCTCAGAAGTAGTAGTAGTAAGAGTATCTGTACATAACTTTCTTAAAAAACCTAATATTTGCTACTATGGCATTTAAGAAATTAAGATACTAACGTGTTGATGCGTTTTGACTTTTTGTATAACTTTTGGAAGTTCTACCTAAATAACATAAATAGAGCAGATTAAGAATTTAATTTGAAACGAATTTGATTACAGAAAGAGATAGAGCAGTTGAGAAAATTGAATAAACACTTGGACACTGATCTGAAGTCTCACAAGGAATCAGCGAAAAGGGCGGAGAAGAGTTTCGTCGGGGACTTGGAGTCTATTAGGAAGGAACTGGCTCGAGCCTACAAGAATAATCAAGATCTAGAAGTAACTAATAGTGAACTTAAGGAGGAGGTATGTTTGAAAGGCTAACATAAAATAGGGGCGATAATGAATAGCAGATTACTTAAATTGGAAATAATAGTTTTTTAATAATTTATCTAAGAAAGTATGGGAACGGTATTTACCTTAATTTTAACGTATCTCATTGGTGGAGGATAATTAGTTTTATTCATAATTTTGGCGATATGTGTAACTTCAATATTTTATAGTTAGCTAGTAGTTAATGGCTTAGCTATATGTGTAGTTGCTTTGGGTATGCTAATGGTAACGCTATTAATGTTTTGCTGCTTTTTAAACTAACACACAGTGCATGAATGCTTCACACCTATTTTGATGGATCAAATCGCTCGGCTCACGACAGTGCATGCTCCGTACTGTGGTTGTGATGTGTAAATATGCATGGAAGCCTTCGAAGAAATTCTAAGAAGAAATGTGTTCTCAGGTCGAATCTCTGGAAAAACAGCTTGCTTTGACTCAGAAAGCTTTAACACAATGCAAAAGGAAGTGTGACGAGAAGGTAAAGACTTTGAGTCACGAGTTGTCCATCAAAACTGAAGAGTTAGAAGAATTGAGGAGTGAAACTATGCGACAGTCGTTCCACGCTTCTCGCGTAGAATTGCAGCCGGATAGGACTGAATATATTGACGAAGGCTATTCTGTATACACGGCGGTACCAAAGAAGACAGACTACGGGAGAATGCATCATAGTATGAGCTACATAACGCCGGAGTCTCGCTGCTCGTGCCCGGCGATGCGCAGCCAGCTGGTCGGGCAGCTGATCGAGGACCTGTTCGAACGGGTGCACAACACTGTGGACGACGACCTGACCAGACTGTGCAACGACATCAATATGATTAATAGTAGAGAAGTGACTGCTGAAACCAAAGCGAAAATTACAAATTACCTCTTAATGGCTATCTCGAAGGAGCTCGTTAGGTCTATAGGGGACGCTGATGCTAAGACTGATACAGAGGTCAGTATGGTAACGGTTTGTTTCTCATTAATAATTACCATCCATTGTGACTAAAGTATAATTGCATTAGATTAAGTATGTTTGATTGTACTAATCAATTTGAGAATCATGTCAACCTAATAATGGTTTCGGTCGATATATTTAATTTTAATGACGTGGTAACCTGGGTTGTTTGATTTAATATCTTCTGCCTTGTGGTTTCTTTTACTTTTTGTCTTATTTTATACTTATTAGATGTTTTTTAAACAAAAGATAAAACATTTTTTGAATGCAATAAATTTGTTAAGATCGTCACGTCACTTTGATATATGAGCACTGTAGTTGTAGCAGCTAGTGGTTGCAGTAAGAGAGTGTGTGCGCAGGAGTGGCGGCGCGGCGCGTCGTCGATGTCGCAGGCGAGCGCGCACATGTCGTGCGGCTCGCAGCACGCGTCCAACGCCAGCGTGGTGGCGGGCGCCGAGCGGCTCGCCTCCGTCAGCTGCGCCTGCGCCGCCGCGCGCCTCGTTACCAAGCGCCCCGACCTCTCCAATGCTGTCAAACGCTGTCAGGAGGTAACCTAGTTTGCTTTGTCTTTTAAACTTTAAAATCTTTTTACTTAAGAATTGTCAAAGAATTATATTAGTTATTTTTTTGTTTTAAATAAGCATTATCTGATGACCCATTAAATAAAAATACTTTCTCGTTGTGGTTTATGTAATATTTAAATAAACATATAAAGATTACCAACAAAACAGTTAAAAAATAACTAAGAATTATATTAATGTTTTTTTTAACAAGATAAATTAATGAAGCCTAATTATATTATTTATTCATTTATTGGGATAAATGTTAATGTGTTCGCAATGTAAGTCTTAAATATCTTTGTATTTATCCTTGACAAAAAATTAATTATGTATATAGAAGTAGTACTGATCCAAGAAATAAGAGGAAATAGTATTTATTTGTAGTTAATATTTTACCGATTGGTTTAGTATGATATGCTGGCATTATGTGTATAGATAGATATTTTTTTCTTTATTAGAATATGAGTATCAAGATATTATATTTTTATAACTAACTCAGTCAATCATCTCTCTATTTGCAGGAAGTTCTGGATCACGGCGATGTTAAAATCATGGAGGAGCAATTAGCGAATGCAATCGAAAGTATTGTTGTAAGTATTCAAACTATTTATTCAAGTTAATTTACAGTTGCATAGATTTATTAAAAGGTTAAATTGAATATTTGTTATTAAAAATTGATAAATAAAATAGAATAATGTGAGAATTCCTATAGGTATATAAAGTTTTTAAATGCAAATCGACTAATGCGTAGAGTTAGTTAAATCTTTCCATGCGGCCGGTTCTCGTATTGAGTTCACGCTTTGCGCGTATACGAGATTAATAGCAGCAAATGCTGCTACGCTGCTACGAACTACGCGTAACGGACTACGATCTATGTGCTACGAACTACGCACTGTGAACTACGCACTACGAGTACTACGACAGTAGTATTTCAGTGTAAACTTGTGTCAAATTAGGGCTTTATAGATTTAGGTAGGGCTACAGACTTGACTTTATACGAGATTTGATTACTTTATGACGGTACGAGCTATAATATGGTGTCGCAATATTTTACGTATGATATTTCTCAGAATATATGATATTTTTCAGAATGTATTTTATGTGATTGTTAGTTATTACGCCACTAAACATTTTTTTTCATTGTTACAGAATTGTCCATCTTGTGCGTTGGGTACAAATGCGATAGTTTGGAGCACGGATGTTTAACAACGCCATTTTCGTGCGATTTTATGTAAGTGCTATGAAAACCGAATCGAAATTGTGTTAACAATACTCAAATAATAATGTACCATTAACATTTTTCCTTACTTTGAAAAATTGTTTTATACATGTATGTATTTTTTTATTGGTAGCATATTTTTTATACTCTATAGTACCTAAGAACTTTGTTTTTTTTTCTGTTCCAGGTGTAATACCTCCACCGACCTCACTCTGGTGCCTTCATTAGTTAAGCCGTTAGAAACTTACGAAGTGTAAATATATTTGTATCATAATAACATAATACTCCTATTTTAATGAAGTAACGTAACCGATAAGCGAATCATATCGAACAAGTGTACCTACATTCGAATAAGGAAACTTTGAATACGCATCAATTCTCGACGTATTTTTGTTTTTTTTTCTGTGCCAATTGTGTTTTGTAATAAAATCTTGCGTGCAATAAGATTTTTGTAGTAAACTGTTAATAGATCTGATAATCATAATTGATATAATTATGTATCGTCATATTTTTTTAAACGAACCAAAATTGAAGGACTTTTTTGTAATTTCTTTCGACCGTTTTTATTGTATCATTGCAAGCAAGTGTTGTTTTGTGTAAATAATATTATAATTATTATTCGATGACGAATCAATGTTTTGTTTTATTAACAATCGAGTCACTCACAAAATTAGATACATTGTCTTTCTCTATTTTATGTAATAAAAAGATGATTTAATTTAGAAGATGATTCATTGATTGATTAAAAACTTATTATTTAAATAGTGTTGTTTTATTTTAACGAAATATTTTTGTACATACCTATGTGTGAATCCTCAAAAATGAATATTGGTATAAAAGTAAAGGAGGAGAAGGGGACTTTTGGGCCCAGCAGTTAACTAGTTGAAATGTATATTTAAAAAAACCGTCATATTTTTCTAAAGGAAATCACAAAATATGGTACCTTGTTTCTATCTAGAAAGCGAGAAAACTTAAATTAAGTTATAAAACTAAATAATCATTTACGTATAACGTACTCTGTGAAATTAAATAAATACTTTTTAAATAATGCCTCCCGGCAATACTTCTATCTGACACCAGTCAGTCACCGATTGACAGATGAAACTCGTTCGTTGTGTTTCGTTCTGAGTGCGCACGTATTTTCCATGTTTTATTGTTTAACCCCACGATCTCGGCTTTATGACTCTCTATTTTGGACAACTGTTTAAGCCTATCAATCGGATATTGACGACATGGATCGCTGTGTAAATTGTACGATTGCGACTGGTCGCAGTAGGTAACTCTATTGGCAGAAGAGTCTTGGAAGATGAGGCGATTTTATCCGTTATTCGTCAGTGGCGTGCATCTCAGCCTGTATAATATGGTATCTCAGTTGGGAAAGATACCAAGAAAATATAGACCTACGTACCCCGACCCCCTACACAATTCTTAGATGACATTCTCCTAATTATTGAAGATGAATAATACATATTTTATATTAATATTGGTGTTTTATTTATATATCATCCTGTCCCTTTTTTAGTTTTTAAAAGGTTAGTGCCTACTGCTTCTAAGGGCCTATGCACGTCACGTTTTTTAAACGCGCCGTCGACGCGCGTTTGTAGCGATACAGACGATACGCACGCAAGTTAGACGCAGCCTGTAGACCTTTGCACACCTGACGCGCGTGTATAGCGATACAGACACGCGTGTGTAGCGATGCGGAAGCGATGCAAACGCGCGTGTTATCGATACACACGCGCTGGTGCCGCGCGTTTGTATTGATACAAACGACAACAAACTGCACTGTAGGAGAAAAACGTTTAAAAATTAAATTAAAAATTAAAAAAACCCCCGACACGAAAACTTAATTTCCCTTCAAAAAATAAAAAATAATACAAGAAACCTAATCTTAAAGTATCTAAGAATATACTAATAATTCTAAAAAAAAATTACGTCTCGTTGATTCCTGGATAGCCAAATTTCACCAAATTTTCAGTGAGGCCTTGTTATTATATCCTCTTACAAATAGGGCTACTTTGATTCAGTTAACACCTGGGCCCAGGAATGTATGGAAAAGTTCCCTTCTCCTTTGGTTTAAATTATGGAATTTAAACCAAAATTTACTTTTATATGGATATGGAGTCATAGAAGATCTCATTTAATACATATGAAAGTTTGTGATTATGTACCTAAGTAAAATATTTGTTTGTTAGTCTTTCAAGCAATACTTATTACACGTATCTGGATTTGACCTAGGTAAAAAAATGTAGTAGGTGTACCATTACCATTTATTACAAACTACTTTTCCAATTTCTATCTGCTGCTCCCTGTCGATCTCTAGTCGTCCCCATGTTCCAAACCACCGTCTGTGCACATATGCGATACAAGCGACGCGTCAGTCGTCGAGCGCGAAACCGTCTGCTGCGCGTGCATCGCCGAAACTGACACCGACACCGAAACCGATACCGTCACTTGTGGCACCGAAAGGTCTGACGAACGCCCCGCCGGCATACGCTCCGATATTTGTAACACTGTCAAGCGCTGTCAGGAGGTTAACCTAGTTTGCTTTACGTGTTAGGCCCCGACCGTACCACGGCTTTTCCCCCTGGTATCGCATAACCGCCGAGGTCAACGCACTGCGGCTTCAAACCGCGCCGCCGCCCACCATATTTTCAACATTGAGTTTTTAAACCAATCGTGGGACAAAACCTTCTTCTTTCTTTTGACACAAAAATACGCGGTTGATAACCGGTGCGGTTTCGCCGTAGTGTGGCCGGGGCTTTATTACTATTGAATGTAGTGATGTTACAATAGTAATATCTTCTAGAGAAACTTCCACATGAAATGTATCGTAGCAGTTGGTAAACAAATAGGTTTGTAGATAGACCTTCCACAAACGCTTTTAGATAAAAAAGTTTTACTTACTTTGTACTCAACCACGAAAAAGTAATAAAAAGAAGAATAGAAATAATTTGATTTCATGACAGCCGTCACAAAATTAAAAAATGGATTGTCAGGTTACGGAGATTTTATAAATAATTTTATTAAATAATTTGTTCAATAAATAACTACATAAGAAAAATGAAATACAAAACGTGTTTACCTGTAATAACACTTATTGCGATGTAGATAGATGGATTGAGGTAACTACTACTTATACGTAGGTAGTACCTAGGTCATGTAGTATCCTTATCGTAGATTATCGTAATATTAGGTAATAATTTGGAGTTAATTGTCGAGTTACTGTAACAGCCATGTACTGCCATTATAAGTAATTTACCTCCCTATAAACTATATAATCTTTAACATTTAGTGAGTTCGTCACGTCTAATTATAAAAATGTAACTAAAACCACTGTCTAGTAATTGATATGTTTTCCATCAGGTTTTAAAATCAGCAAGCTTGATTTGCGGCAGTTGGGGGTCGAAGATTTCAGCGAAGATATCTTCAACATCGAACCCGTGTCAAAATCAAAATAAAAAAACGTAGAAAATAATTTAAAAAATGTGTAACGTAACACCTAAGAAAGTGGATGTGTCATGTTCATGCACAAAATGTGACTCTGTATTTTGTTTGGCAAAGGAGAATGATGCCAAGTCCTGCTCATGCGAGGACTGCTCAGGCTCCAAGAGCTGCCTGTTCTACTCATCAGTCGGCGTGTATGGGAGTCACTCGGACGCAACGAACGCTCGTTCTCCTTCAAGAACATTGCCGGGGGTGGTGTCCAATGTAGCTCGATACATAGCATCCAGTGTAGTTGGGTTAGTATCTCCTCAAACTATCAATTCAACATGTTGTGCGACATCGACAGCTACAAATGACACTGGTACTAATACAATAGATTTGTATAGAAAACTTAATTCGCCAAATTCGAAATGTAAAATGGAACAGATAAAGAAAACATACTTGACCCATAAAAAGAAAGTTAACGCACCTGTCTTAGCGTGCAATACAGATATCTGCCAACCAGATCAACAAGATTTTATACACAAAAAAACTGTACCAAGTGATCGCACAACTGAAATATATAGAACTGAGATATTAAAACAAAAATTGACTGCGGAAGCACTTAAACCTATCTATGTGCCAACTTCAAGTTCAGATAAAAAACCTGAGGAACAAAATTGTACTTTTGATAAATGTTCAAAATACATGTTAGAAAAACTCAAAGGATATAGTATTAATTTAAATAAAAAAGGTCAAGTCGAACAAATACCTCAAGCCACTCAGCCAATCAAAGAGCCAATCAAACCAGCCAAAACAGATTTCGAATTCACACATATATTGGATTCAAATTGGAATACAATTGAAATACCCGGAAACCAATATGCATCTCAGAATTGTGAATGTATTGTTTGTGTGGAAAATAAGAAAACTAAGGACGAGACCCTCGTATTAATGAATGAACCTCCTGGATATATACTTGATTTACCGAGAATTAAATTACCAAAGAAATATTTTCCCCACTCGAAGTCTTGCAGTTGTGAAGGTGAGAAATCAAAGTCACCTAAGAAACAGGAACAAAAGTGTGCTAGTATGTCTAAATCCCCACAAGGTTGTACATGTGATAACCCGAAGCCGAGCGAAGCAGAGCAATATGAATGTATGAAATGTACGGAAAGTACGAACGTTAAACTAGAGACTGCTGGATATGTAATTGATTTACCGATAAACAAAGTACCAATAAAAGAAAGTTGTGCTGATAAATTGAAAAAAGAATGTTTTCCTAAATCAACCTTTTGTAGTTACAATTGCGAGGAACAAAAGCCTTTACATAAAGTTGAACAAAATAAACCGAAAATGGAATCGAAGGGAACCAGTCAATCACAGTTCTATTCAGAGAATACGGAGATTCAAAATACACAAGAACTGTTTCAAGTTAATCTTGAACCCCAGCTTGAACAAGTACATAAAGATGTAGGTAAAAAGGAAGGCTGTGAATTCAATGTACCAAAAAAAATGAAATATGAATCTAGTGGGTACGTCTTAGAACTAAAACAATATAAACCAACGAAAAACGCACAAGAATTAGTTAAAGATGTACTTGTGACACAAGGAAATGTTGTGAATGAACTACCAAATATGGATATGTTTAGGATAAAAGAATGCGAGTGTAAAATAAAACCAAAAAGTAAGTGCGAACTATCTGGATGTCCGGTACCAAACAATGCACCTAAACAGATATGTACCGATGTAATACCTAAACCGAAATATGACGATGTTGTATGTTGCGACAAATGTGGTAGTTGTAAAAATAAAAACGAAATGCCAGAATATGAAATGACACCTGAGAAGAAAAAGTGTGAATGTAGTGAATCAAAACTTGATTCATCCTCGACTACATGCGAGTTACCTAGACTTGTGCATTGTATGAACCCAGAACCTCAAGACGTATGCGGATGTTCAGAATTTGAAAAAAATAAACGAGCATATACTGAAAATAATTCAAATATGAATATAGACTGTAAATGTAGAGCAACAGCAAAATGTAAATCATCTGGGTATGTGTTTGAATTACCGAAATACATACCTTGTCCATCAGCTCGGAAAGATAGTTGTGGATGTAAAGGGCTAGACAAAAATAGGGCAGGATCATATGGAAATGTGTTTGATTTACCAAAGCCTAGTCAAAAACGTTGTAAGTGTCCAGAATCTACAAAAAACATGTTTGATGTTAATCGAATTGAAATGTCATCTAACATTACGAATAAAAATAATGAGAAATGTGTGTGTAAAGGCACAGCCAAATGTAAACAATCTTCTATACCAGGGTATGTGGTTGATTTGCCAAAAAGTAAGACGGAATGTTGTGAGTGTCCTAAAAAACTAAAACCGATTGTTGAAAAAAAATGTGATTGTGATGATGCAAGCAAAAATGTAACAAATAACAATCAAGAATTATGTCCCAGTCAAGATTTAGAAAAATTAGCTTCAAAGTGTAAAGTTAAACGACCTGGATATATTCTAGATTTACCGACAACCACGCCAGCAAAATATGATTGCGACTGTCGCGAGGCAAACAAGCAACCAATATGTATGCCTTCGCCAGAAACACCGAAAAAAAGCTGTGATTGTCCCGAACCAGAAGAAAAGATAGATTTAAGTAAATACATATACGTGATACCGAAACCTAAGCCACAAACAAATTGTTGTAAATGTCCTCAAACGGAACAAAATAAACCCACACCAGAAACAAAAAAAAGTAGCTGTGGATGTCGTGAGGCAAAAAAGGTTGATCAACCAAAATGTACGCCTAAACCTGAAAGAAGGTGTGAATGTCCCGATACAGAAAATAAGGTAGATTTAACCAAATATGTATATGTGTTACCGGAACTACCGCGCACACCCAAGACGAAGTGCGAATGTCCCGAGATTAAGCCGAAAGCCACCTGTGGATGCCCTCGCGAAACGGTAGTATGTAAATCTAAACCAAAGTCACAAATAGACACGTGTAAGTGCCCTATTTCTAAAACACCAGAACTCGCAATGGATTCGTCCGGATTCGTGTTAGATTTGAAGGCATCATCAAAAAAAGGTTGTGTGTGTAACCCGTCAGAACAAAATAGATCCGAATTAGCCGGATATGTGTTAGAACTACCTCCATGTAAAACTACGGCTCATAAACCTGACAAATGTGAATGTACAACGAGAAAGAAATCAATATCAAAAGCCAGTCAAGTGTACCGAATTCAGACAACTGTCATGACTCCGGAAACACAAAATATTTGCAATAATATGCTTGGCAAACAATCGGATACACACGAGTTGCTTAAACATTTTTATACCCCATGCTCAACACCAATGAGACGTACTGATTTATGTAAAAATATATTGAAAACACAGACAGAAGCAATTGAAATATTAAAAAAGGTATATTTACCTCAAAAAGAATCACCCATAAACTCTGATGAACCTGACAAAAATCAAAATTTGCCTAGTGATGATAAAACAAAAGTCGCATGCCCTAAAGAATGTCAGATGACAGAAGCTGAAGCTGACGGAGCTGCAAATTTACTTAGTACAGCAATGCTTAGTGCAGAAGTGATGAATATGCCTTATACAGAATTAAACGATTCGTTAGGCCCCAAGCAATCCGATATGGAGAAACCAACAAAACTTTCTAAATATGATATTTTAAAAAGAATAGAAGAAGCTTACAAAGCCTGTAGTTGTAAAGTTTGTGAATGTATTGCCGGTAAGGACAAAACCGAGCCTTGTGAATGCAATGAATGTCAAAGCTACAGAAATCAAACTGAAACAAAAAAATCAAATATTGGCATGGACATTAACAGCAAATATCAGTGCCAAAGTTGCACCACGAACACACGTTTCGGGTCTGAGCATGGAACAATTAATCATCAAATGTGTGATTGCAAACCTTGTAATTGTGTGGATTGTGAGAGAAGTATGGCGAAACTGTGTGCTTGCGAACCGTGCCAGTGTTTGCAATGTAAAACAAGAAGTATACACCAGAGACAAACTTTAGTAGTTGCGCCTGTTGGAAGAGAAGAGAATGTTCAACGTGTAGCATGTTCGTGTTCGCCGTGTGATTGCATCGAATGTGGACTCGTACACCCCCTGCCTTCTAACGTAATGCATGAAGTGTCAACGGGAACAAATAGACACGCTTTATGCAGATGCGAAATTTGCCTTAATGAACTTTGTGATCGTGGCGTTGATTCCTGTTCATGTCAAAGGCGAAATAAGGTTATGAGTAAGCCAGTTGAAAAAAGTACCCATGATTTCGATATACGAACAGCTACAACGAATAATAACAAACTCCTATATTCACGCAGAAGAAGAAAATCGTCAACCCACAATACCATAGCCATGTATGCAGCAGTACCAACGAATTACCATGCCTTAACTTCTAATGATGACGTATCAAGCAATGATCAAATGTGTAATTGTGATGAATGCGAATGTTTAAATTGCGTTTGTCAAGAGGAAACTTGGAAGGTTATGAACACAAAATCGTCTCAACTGTTTTCATCTTATAGAACAATAACAAAGTCCGATCTGAACGTCCCAAGCAAATCTATATTAAACTCTTATGAAGATTGTAAATCGCTAAGGTCATGTAGTTGCCAATTGTGTAAAAGACAGTATGATTACAGCCACACCTCCGCTTCCTATTTTACCGACGACTGCGAGTGTAAACCCTGTGAATGTGTAAATTGTGGAAAACATATAATATCTGACCGTTATCCGTCATATATGACATGTCAAAGCATAAAAGAAAATCCCAATCCTGGTAATAAATATAAAAAAGAAATGCTTGGTATTGCTAAGCCACTTATTAAAAAGGGTGAAGTATTAACTCCATCTACTCATACATTCAAAGTGCAAAATCAAGCTTTACAAAAAGAAAACTCTAATGCATTAAGCGTGTCAGTAAAAGAAGTGACATCAAATAAAAGTTCAAGGCAAAAATCTCCAATAACTAGTATTTGTCATAAATTGACAAATGAAAGTCCACGGCTTTCTAAACAATCATCTGGAATGAGTCCGTCAATAAAAATAGGTTCCATAACAAATGCAAATATAGGCGACATAAAGAAGACACATATTATAAATAAAAATAACTCTATAGATAATGAAATATCAAGTTACCTCTCTGGTTATTCGTCATTTAATACATCCCCTATCGCATCTGGTCACAGAAAATCCGGTGGCTGTACTAGTCCGATGTCGCGAAATAAATATAAGTCTTGGGAAAGCTCCTGCAATAGTTCTGGCCACGATTACCCGGAATATTTAATACAATTTCCACAATCAACCTTAGATACTGGTTTAAACGATGTTATGGAATTAAACAGTAACCAAACAAAAAGTTCAGATAAATCAAATTTATCTCCAAAAAGATATTCAAATTATAATATTGATAAATTATCACACGATGATGTATCCACTAGGGAAAACACTAATACATTTAACTTCGAGAGGACTTCCAATAAACAAAATGAATTTAAAAAATCACAACAAAGACAAAAATACTATGATTCCAATAACAACTGTGACGAAATGTCCTCTTTCCGTGACCTACCAGAACATGCAGATGAACTTGCTATAAGTTCTCAATTTTACAAATTGGAAATGAAAAACAAGTCAAATTATCACAAGAATAAAAATATCAAACATATTACAGACAAGGATAATTTACGAGATCCTAGATATCTTACAGATAGCAGATATTCATTAAAAAATGATGGAAAGAAGAAAAACGATTTTAATTTAAACAATAAATTTAATGATTTTCATCGGACTCGAAAAGTCTTTGATTCTAACATAGTGCAGAAAAAAACCGCCAGCGCTGTTTTGCCTGTGCCTAGAGAGGGACATAATTTGTGGCACCCAAAATGTGTACCGCATCCATTTTTAATTAATAATACTGACATTATAAATGCAGCTGACCTTAAAAGAGTGCGCAAAACTCTTAAGGAAGCAAAGGAGTTTTCTTTAGAGTTGATGAGGCTTCTAATTATGTATGAAAATGCAAATAAAGAATTTGAAAGTATATCTGATAAGCTGCAATTATCCCACGCATGTCTGGTTAGTGGTGATTTTGAAGTTAGGAGAGATAAAAACGGTGATAAAAAGGATATTATAAAGGCAAAACAAGATCAAGAAAAGTGCTCTAACTTAATTAAAGATGAGTTACATGGAAAGCACTCAGTACCACCATCTGGTGAAATTAATACAGATCTGCAAACCACCATATCTAACAAGAATGTTTCAAATTTGAAAATAGTTAGAGGTGAAGATAATTTGTCTCAAGATATAACTCGAACACGAAAACTAAATCTGTTAGAGGAAATTGAGTCCAATTTAAATAGAGATGAACAACTTTGTAAGGACATGGCAAAACAAGAAACCAATGAACAAAATAAAACGGCAGAAAATACTGCAACGAAAGAAGACATTATAAATGTCTCCTTCAATCAAACAGAAGAGATACCAGCTGAGAACAACAAAGCCATAAGAAAAAAAGAGCAAACAAATAAGAAAAATATTAAAAAAAACAAAATGTCGAAACGTAAAGTAACCATAACAAAAAGGATTAATGTGCGAAACTCGAATGAAATGAAACCCAAATCATATCATATAAAACATCGCGTAACCGTTGGAACATCAACCACTGTACTATCTGATAACACTACAAAGAGAGCCAACGAGCCCAATACGAATCTATCGGTTAAATTTTCTGAAAAAGATGATAAACAAAAGCATAATGCACAAGAACATTGCAATGATTTAAAGCCGATTATGAAGAAAATAGAGAGCATTTTTGCAGGTATCAGACATATTCCTATATCGACTTCTACTGAAACTAATGAACTTAGTAACCGCACGGATAACTATGCGCCCAACAACACTGGAATCAACCATGTGAGTGTTTTGAATCCAAAATTGCTTTTTATTATACATTTACTTACTTGAATGTAGAGGTTTTCTAATCCTAATCACTTTTCTATATACCGCTAGGAAGTTAGAGAAAGAACTCCTTGGCCAATTTTAAGAAAAAACTTCAGTTGGAGTGCTGGACCACGATCAAAGTATAATGAAATGGTTAATTTTCCGTCTTTGGACCTTGAAATAAAACAAAGGGTGCAGTCAATATCACAACAGACTGCTACAATCAGGAAGAGACGTCACGAAAATAAAGCATTAGTAAGTTAATTTATTGCGTTATAAATAGTAAACAGTTCATTTTATGTTGATACCGTTGCAATCTGGTAATATTTATTTTATTTTATTCATTAGAAACTAATGAACAGTTACATGGGTGGTTTCTTATAAAGAAGTAAAATTAAATACAATAAATGGCAATGCCAGATCCTGCCCCACTTAATTTCATTAATGTACAAGAAATGTAAATTAATCAATATTATGCAATGAAAATAAGACCCTTGGTTACTTAATTATTATTTTGATAAAATTGCGGATAAAAAGTAGGAAATAAAAAGAATTTAAAAAACCTAAGGCCTATTTGAATTTGAATTCGAATTTGAATTTGAATTTGAATTTAAATTTGAATTTGAATTTGAATTTCCTGTATTTATCGCGACTATCTGCGTTTCTTAGTACGCTTACACAAGGAACACAAAGAATCATTCAATAAAAAAAGAGATTTATTAATGTAATGTGTACGGATTTTAATATGAATTTGGTATAAACACATACTGTTCGTTAATTTTTTTTTTATAATAATATATATTATAATGAATGCATATTCTAATTATTATTTCGTGTTTGAACGTTAGTGATTATACCTTGTGCGCTATAACAAGGTGCGGCTGACAGATGCCAGTATGACGTTGACGTCTTTCTTTAGGGATGGACATTAGAAAAATCTTTTTTTATCGCTATCGATACTCGCAGCATATATTTAATTCTCTTTAATTTTTTATTAAATGTGTGTGTTATTTAGTTGTGCAGTCTAACTACGTGTATATACTTGTCAAAATAAATATTTTATGACCGAGCCCTGAGGTGTTTCAGAGTTACAGTTTTACAGAACCGTGAAGAAAACAAGGATATATTAGTTTGTATATGTTAGATTAAGTACCACCACGCATTATCAATGGCGCCGGAAATGTCTAGAAAAATGCCTACTACATATTTCTGCTCAGATAATGTCACTGTGGTTTGGGCAGAGAGAGCCGCGTCTACAGTGGATTTACCCACATAATTAAAGGTTTTTTAAGAATGATAATTGAACGACGCACGATTTTCGTTTTTTATTCTAAAAACACATCGACTACCTATCCATCGTAGCCGTACATCCCATCACTAAACACGACTATGGCTTTACGTTATACGCATAACACTTTACTTTATTTTTCATTTCATTAGATTTTAATTTAATACTAGAACATTCCGGTTGGTTTTAATTTTATTAACTACGCTTCCGAATGATTTAACATAATACGAATGTGATACAGCTAAAATATTAAGGCATAATTTTTAAATCACAGCAACTTTCAAGAGTGATACGAAACGTTACTGAATCTGTCAGCCGCACCTTGTTAGAGCGCATTAGGTATAGATGTAACGAAACGTCATTGGCGTGCGTGTGTCAGTTATGTTCAAAAAGTCATTATTTGACATTCGCTCTGTCTGTTCTGTTTACATTGTTGTTTCGTTATGACTATTAATTAAAAGTAGGATTACTAAAGGTGATATTGGTGATGACATTCCTTCCTTTCATAGTTAAACACCCTATGATAGCATTGTAATAATATAAAGCACTTAATTTAATTATTTCTACCATTATAACTGCAATTAATCTAAACTGGTACCTAACCTAAATGTAATATTTTGTTCTTAGATTTATATAGAAACTAATAGAGCAGCAATAGAATGCTACATTTGGCATGCCTGTACAATATATTTTTGGTGGAGCAAAGCTCTATACCTAGAGAATTTGGCATTGTCATTTAAAAACTTCTTGTAACTTAAATTTAAAAGAAAACTACGTTTTAACTGTGCAGATTTATCTGACTGTCGAACTGTACAGTTTTAACTGCAGCTGTATGGACTTACTAAGGCGTATAGCGTATATAAGGGTATAATTAAAAATACGTTTTTAATTCTTAATCAACTTTAGGCCAGTCTACATGTTGAAGTGCAGAAACTCTTGAATATGCCAATATTACAATCGCAACAGGCTAACCAACATCCGAAAGAAAACTTGAATAAGCAACACAAGGTTATTTACGCCTTTTATGTTACCTAGTTTTATCAGAAGTTACTTAAGTTTCAATTCTGTTCTAAAGCATGTTCCTGCTCGATCCATTTACCTACTCAGGGGGCCTACTCTAATTCAACGAACGAACGAAAAAACTTCGCAGATTGCATACTACAATTCTATTTATTGCGAACTTTCGTGAACAAACATTAACGAATGAAATGAAAATAAAAATAAACATATTTTGATATGAAATTAAAAATAAAACCTACGGCCGAAGATCAAACGAAACTTCGGATTCGAGAACCGGAGTAGGCCTCCTGGTTACAGCTTCATTGCGCTTCTGTTATAGCTAGACCAAGAAACGTTCTTAATGGAATTGAATCTACTGAGTACTTACATATTAGTATTTCGGTTAGATTAGACTAGAATTCCTTAACTCCAGCTTTATCTTACCACAACAGATGCACTGTTGAGATTTTGAAGCAAGCACGCAGCGCGCATCACACAGAACGCAGAACAATAACCTCGGGCTTTGTGAAAAATAAAACGGAATGATCTTCAGGCGGAATCGAGATTCTTGACAAATTTTCCATAAGATCCTTCTGCAGACTTCTCCAACGGGAACACTCTGGTTGAAAATTATACGTCTTCCGTCTGATGCGCCGGCGGTGTTTAGTACAATCCTCTCATAAGATACAAATAACATAAATTCTATGTACTTATCATCGCTAATGTAATTCTATATAGATGTAGACACACTTGAAATAAAACAATAGTATCAATCCACAATCCCTGTTTTCTTCGCATCTGTACTGTTGTCATGAAGTAGCCATATTGTAGAAATTCTTTCAGACAATAATAACGGAATCAAAGGTTGAAGAAATGCCGGAGTCGTCGCGCAGGAGTGAGGTGGATAAAGGAGTGGGTGGCAGTAACGCGGTAAGTATGTTATTTATTTTATCGGATGGATAGGCCTGTTTATGAAACCAGTGGGAATTATTTCGGAGCTGCGGACTACCTAGCGGGTTAAAAGCAGGAGTAGGAACAGGGTGGTTTTTAGTCAGTAAGAGTCTGACACTTCCTCTCGCCTCGCCCAAGGCGGGAGAAGTCATTGGATGATTTTCCCCCTCGAAAAAATAAGGGGGAATTATTTGATCCGTTCATAAATTTATCTATTACAAATAATTAATATTATTATGTTTTCGGCTTAATCACGTAACTGATGATACTACTGCTGCTACTGTAGCAGCGCGACAATCGCCGTGTTGTTTGTCGTGGAATGCTGCTCATGAATATGAGCCTCTAGCATGGCTTAAAAGTCAAGTTCCTTGTCAAACAGTTACGTGAGCGAGAACATAATAATTAATTTGGTATGTCACACGAAAGTTATAATAAAAATAATGATTATTATGAACAAAAATATGTACACTGCAAAGCACTAACAGCAGCTTTTTTTCTGACGGTGGACAATCATCCAATGACTTCTCCCGCCTTGGGCGAGGCAACAGGGAGTGTCAGACTCTTACTGACTAAAAACCACCCCGTTCCTACTCCTGCCCGTCGAGCCGGAGCCCCGGTAAACCCGCTAGGTAGTCCGCAGCTCCGGATTAGGCATCAGCCCTACTGGGCCCCATCTGTGTTGGTCTGATGGCTCTTTGAGGCGCGCGCAGAACGCGACGCGACGCGCCGTACGCACGGGTCTGGTTCTGGTCGGGCGGCGAGCTACCCTTGCTCACCGTCCGCAGACCCGCACCAACAGCAGCTGTATGCATGTTTTCGTCACGTTTTTTAATAAAAAATTCTTTCAGGGAAAAATGAAATCAGAATTCGAAGAAACTCCAGAATCGTTAAGTTCAAGCTGGAGTATGGTGGACGAAGAAGTGTGTTGCTGTGTCGAGGTTTGTTTCATAAGGTCATTTTATCGTATGGAATATAGATATCAGTTGTTAAATGGCAGAGTACCTTTTAAAATAGATTTAAAAGAAGGGAGGCACACGCGCTTCTTTCTTACCTTACCTTCTTGATTGAAGATGAAATGAATCGACCTGGGGCCTTAGTCTGCTATTACAATTGTGTCAGAATGGTCGATCACTAAGCAGTGCGAGAGGGACGTAGCTATACAACCTACATAGCTCCGTCCCTCTCGCACTGCTTAGTGATCGACCATTCTGACACAATTGTAATAGCAGACTAAGGCCTCTGGTATGCTGGCAATGTACAGTGCAATAATACAGATTATTGTTGACACCACAAACAAACAAACTATTCAGAATTATACATATATAATAGTAAATAAGTAGGTATATAAACTTATGTGTATTGGCTTTCAGAATAATGTTATTAAATCGGAGAACAAAGAGAGGCCAGAGTTAGTGGACAGAGGAGTAATTTGCAATTTAACAGTACCTACATATTATGTTACATTCAAAATTAGTTTTTATAGTCTGGTTGGTAAGTCTCTAAACTCTTTAAAAATCTTTCAGAACAAAATGGAACCGGAATCTAAAGAATCCTTAGTCAATACATTCATGTTGGAGTCTTGTGCGTGATGTGGACCAATACCTAATGGGTGGGTTGCTGTTTTATGTTATTTTATTTCATTCTGTATTTTTTTTTTATTGGCTGAGAAAACTGATTGCGAACTTTGTTTTGTAAGTATACTTTTTAGATAATTTAGATAGGTATTGGTATTGTATATATTTTTTAGAATTAATGGAGTTTAATATAAAAGACAGATACGCCAAATAGCGTAGCGACAGTGTGAAAAAGTAGTCAATTCAAAATACCTAAAGAATTTCGGCAAATAATGTAGGTATGATGTAATGTACGTACTTGTATGATGCAATTTATGTCGACTCTTAAATTACGATATTAGAGTAATTTCTAGTGGACCTATTCGTACCCATACTTGGTTTTAGCTAAGCATAAAATTTTAGGTAATTTTAGGGAAAATACGAAGGGTAAGGAATTCATTCAGCAGTGGACGGCAAATGATGAAAATGTTCAATATGATAACCGAGTTATAAAATGATATTATTTCATTTCCAGATACTTTGCGACGGACGGGCTGTATAGAATCCTTACACCATTGAAAACCATTGCCGTAATGACATGCTTGCCGAATATAAATGAGCTTTTGCTGACAATTCGTATGTACCATCACCAAAGATGTCCCAAAGGCATCCGGCTAGTAGCTACAATAATTTATCTACAGATCTCGAGTGACAATAAAATTTTGTCGTTCTATAATGTCTTTTATTTGTAGTATTACCTTTAAATATAAAGTTTATTTACACGTTGTCCTGCCAGTACACGTCGTTTTGGGATATGCACGACCAATATAAGTGTATATTCTCGCATTACCAAGTGAACTAAAGTCAGTGCCGGTGTAAGGGCCACTGATACCCCGGGCGAAAATATTGTGACGCCCACTTGAGGGAAGCAATATCAAGTATTAATTTTTTTTGGGGATCTCATCGGCGGCGGCAGCGGCGCCCCCCAGATTTTGTCGCCCTGGGCCGCCGGCCCATCACGCCCCCCCCCTAACTAAAAAGTCAAATGCAGAGTACCTAATGAGGTACCGGGGCTCTGGCACGAAGCAGGAGTAGGATGAAGTGGTTTTTAAGAAAAGTTTGAGTAGGGTAGAAGTAAGTCAAAAAGAAACTAATTTGCAGGTGAATCCACGCTGTGAATACAGAGTTTGGTCCTTTTGTTCACATACCTACATATGAAAATTATGAAATGCGTTGCGACTTGCGTAGCCGAATTTTATTCAACCTATTTAATTATTCGTGTAAGGCATGATTCCTAGTTGTCAAAAAATGATTTTTGAGTCTATGATCACTTATTGACAGTTCAAGAATAAAGACAAAAATGTCAAAACAACAAATATGTCAATGTAAATGTTCATTTGACTAGTGATGGCCAACTCAGAATAAATAAAACACGATTCAACTTGATTTTGTTTCTTTTCTTTTTTTATGTTTCTTATATTATTATATTTTTAGGTTCAAAATCACCTAACATGATTTAACCTAATAAAAGAGTAAATAAAACATTAATAGTAACAAAAATAACAGATTATTTATAATTTTTTCTATCTAATGTAAGCCTATTTTTTATTTATTTAATTCATTTTTTTTAATTGTATACTAATAATATAACCCAGTGTTGCATGCGTGGTAAACATAATTCAGTGTCGGTTTCATTAAGTTTTCTTATTCGAGTCAGAGATAATTCAATTCGAGTGGGTTCCGCCAACCCTAGTTAGTTACTCGATTTTACTTTCCCATCACTAAATCTGTCAGTGAGTTCAGTTCAGTTTTTGGAATACGGCTTCTGTTGTGTTGTGCACTTGTGTAGTTTCTGTTTATTTTCGAAGTAATTTCTTATTTTAATAAAAAAATGGGTAATTTCAAATATTGTAGGGTGTGTCTTGTGACAGACGTGAAGATGTTCAGCCTAGAAACTTCTTCAAGTGATTCTATTGGAGCTGTTTACTCACATTTAGCTCAGATTCCGGTAAGGATATTTGCGATATTGTTCAATTTTATTTTAAAGTATTTAGGTATGTTGTAACATGTAATTACAAATTAATGACCCACGGACCAGTTCTCTACTCGTGTTTATTTCAAAAACATCGACAGCATTCCTTATTGCTTTTTTTTTCAATTTGCATCAATTCGTGTTTATAAACAACAACATATTGAATTTAAAGCTTTACACTAGACATTACAAACAAATATATGAAATATTGTTTAAGCTTACTTATAATCTTTACAGATATTTGACAAAGACCAACATGTCTGTTTTGAATGTGCCAGTCTCTTGTACAAGTTTCAAGAATTCAAATCCAAATGTCTCAGAGCCCACCATATTTTGTCTAGATTCAAATTTGGGCTTAGTCATGTAAGTATTGGCAACCATTACTCCTATTATAATCTTTTAGCTTCATACAAATACCTAATGTTTTAAGGAAGATAAAAAATTTAGTATTCATTCAGTCACAGAATTTTGGGTACAGGGTGAAAGGGGTGTAGGGGAAGCGGTCTTCCCTCCCCCCTAATACTACTGCCAAGATCAGGTAGCTAATCTAAAAAGGTCTCCAAACAATCAAGAGTTTGCTTAGGAATCTACAACAAATTTTGATGTATGTTGTGTTAAGGGTAACCTAAGCCATTTATATTGTCATGCCCCAAGGAGTTCTTACATCCTAATTTGTCGTCCATTTCAAGATTTTTATGTGAATTTAGTTGTCAATCATCTGTTACAACAATCACAGTGTTCTGTATTTTTTTTTTACTTTGAAGTTTGAAAATGTATCAATTAGTTAATATATGCTTTAATTGTATTATGAATGGCATGGTCATCATTGGGGACCTACTATCTAGGGTACCTAATACAATCTGTGACCATTTTCATATCAAAATTTGTGATACTGAATACTAAATCCAACCCAAAAAAATTACATTACAGATTACAAAACAATCTATTAACAACATTGACAGGAAATTGAACAAATTAGAATCCAATTTGGAAGTAACTCATATTTTATCTGTACATGAAGTGATCAATGTAGATACAGAAATAGAAATAAGACAAAATGAAGCTGAAGAAACTAAAGAACTAGAAGTCAGTGTGAAAACTGAAGTGGCTGACCCAAAACTTGATGAGCAATATGAATCTGATGAAAGCCCTATTGACAACAATGCAGGCTTAGTACATTTTACTGAAGAAACACTTGAAATAGAGGAAACGAAAACTAAAAAGAGAAAGTTTAAAACTGTTATGAAGAGTGAAGATGATTTTAGTGATGATGAACCGCTATCTAAAAGCATGTCTCAGACTGATACCGTAATAAAAGGTACTGGGAAGAAGATGGACATGAGTATCTTTGATGACTATGGAACTGTAACATATCTCACCCCAGAGGATGCTAAAAAGGAGCTTTTGCTTAGAAAAGAGTCTAATAATTACAAAATGTGTAAGTTTAAATGTGAGCTCTGCTATAGAGGATTTGAGGTTAAATCTGCTTTTGAGAATCATACTAAGAAACATAGAGCTGTAAGTATTTTATTTTATATATAATTACGACCCGCCCCAGCTTCGCATGGGTGCAATGGTGATATATTATACCTGTATTACACATAAAAACCTTCCTCATGAGTTACTCTATCTATTAAAAAAAACCGCATCAAAATCCGTTGCGTAGTTTTAAAGATTTAAGCGTTCATAGGGACAACATGACACATGACAGAAAAAGCGACTTTGTTTTATACTATGTAGTGAAGATGTGATGCCGTGGTATCACTTCAGTCAAGTTGGCCCATTAATCCATAGCATGGCGCTCCCATATTTAAGAATTTTTGTTTGAGGACCTTGCTCAATTTGAAGAATTTTTATGAAACTTACTTAATGATAATTTTTCATGTGAATAAGGCAATATTAATTATTTTTTGCAGGAAAATGGATATTATGAATGTGATATCTGTCACCTGTGGTTTCCACAACAAGTGGCATTGTGTAAACATAGAATCAGGACACATAAGAGGAAGTTTAGCTGCAAAGTGTGCTCTTATGTTTGTTATTGTATGTGAGTAGACATATCACTAGCATGTGTAAAGTGCTTCAATCCTTCACTTTACATAGTTTAAAATTTTAGGTGAAATATCATTCCCCTATTATTGTTTCAGGCACCAAGCAAAGACCCATGTGAGTCTCCACAAAGGAAAAAAGTATCCATGTAAACATTGTGGAGAAATATTCAGGTCAGTGGAATTATGTCTTCGTGTAAACTAAAAGCAGGAAATAAATTTATGTTGCTACTGTCCGTGAGTTAAAAAGTATCAAATCTGTCCAAATTTCATCTTAATACCTACAGCTATTTTGACGTGATCAAGTATACACACACACACTTTATTTATACTATTGAAGTATAAGATAGTAAAAGGATACATTCAACATTGTATGACATTGTATTGGACCAGATAAAATTAGACTATAAAAAAATAAATAAATTGTATTTTCCAGCATGCCCAATTCTCTATTTATGCACAACCGAATAAAACATTTAAAGGAGTCTACAGTCCGCGAGAGTGTGTGTCAACTGTGTGGCGACGTATTCGGAGGACCGAAGGGACTATACTTACATCATATGAAGGTGCACAAACAGGTGAGGTATCAATAGTACCCTTAGTATAGTTTGCCTAACGGTTAAAGTAATCAAAACGAGAGCGCGTTCGTCGCTTTGATTGGCTGCCTCTAACCGCCTTGAACTAACCAATTAATATTCTTAGTACGAGTTTGCTTTACGTTGAACGAAAACGAAACAAGAACACGTTCGGCGCGCTGATTGGCTGGCGCAGATTAATCAACCAATGAAAGGGCCGAACGCGCTCTCGTGCCGATTACTTTAAACGTAAAGTAAATTGATACTAAGGGTACGGAGCCCCGAACGCGCTCTCGTTTCGTACAGATTTTGTCCTCTTTAGTATGTGTAAAAAGATATTTTGGCGCTAATGAACACTTGAGACGTTTCTCAACTATTTGATTTATTGACCAATCGATTGTTTGCTAATGTGTACCTGACTGAATGCTGCACTAGCGCCAATAGATGAACGCAAAAAAAACAATAATTCAATAATCAAATATTGCTGTTGTCAAGAAAATCTTTGTATGTTATTCAAATTGCACATTGATTGCTTTCTGTTGTAGGTTGAAAATGACGAATTGGGACCTAAATGCGAAGACTGTAATGCACATTTTACTTCAGAACTAGCGTGGAAACGACATCTAGTGCTTTCTTCTAAGCATAAAGTCAGGTAATAGAGAATTTTAGTTAATAAGTTCATGAGTATTTATTTTAACTATGTGAAAAACTGTTGTAGAATAGAAATGATATATTCATTTGAAAGCTAGGTGTGGCAAACTTTGCTTGACATAATAATTTGATTCATGCTGCTACATAGAGCCAGTGAATCAGGCTCCCAAGAAGTAAAACTTCAATAAGTCAAATTATTACAAAATATATATATTTTTTTTACTGCCTCGTTAGTCGTTTTGTCACAATTGCGACTGCCGTGGCAATGGGTATCGGTTTCGATTCCCGTGTCGGGCAAAGTCATATGTCGGCCGAGTCTATTGGGCTTTTTACCCGACTGATTTTTTTTCTGGAATTGGGTCCAGTATATGGCAATAGGCTCATCCCCTATTACATGGGATTTATAACTCAAATGGTGAAAAGTGGATGAAGTACAGTGGCACAATGTACATAAAGTGTCGTAATGTGCACATCTGCGAACCCCTTCGATGATAAAAACCGTGACGTTGCAATAATATATTTTTTTAACATTTCAGTAACGGTTGTAAATTCTGTGGCGACACATTCTCGAATAAGGAAGATCTCAAAGCTCACTTGTTGGTGCACTCTCGAACACAAGTCTACAGACCCAGGGTGAAGAAATGGCCCGGCGCGTGTCACATTGTAAGTATTCGAGTGTTTTCTTCAAATTATTTTAAGTGTGCGAGAGCCTGCTTCGGCATGAATGGGCCGGCTCGATCGGAGTGATACTACGGCCTCGGCAGTGAAACAACGCTTTAATTCTTAACCCCCATAAGGCCGGCTACGCGCTTAACGCCTCTGGTTTTTCAAGGCTAATGAAATGTTGCTGATGAATATGAGCCTCTAGCATGGCTTGAAACTAGTCGAGTTTTTCGTCAAACAGTTACGTGAGTAAGCCGATAACCGTAAGCCGTAAGCCGTAATAATTAATTTAGTATGTCTCACGAAAGTTATAATGAAACAATTAGAGTGATAAGTTTTAATAATGCTATAATGCTTTATAAACTATGATTCTAGTGTGACAAATGGCTGACAAGTCGCGCGGAGTACCAGAACCACGTGACGTCAGACCATCCTGACACCGACGAGGCGAAGAAGATCTTCATTGAAAAAGAAACATCATTTGTGTGTGAACTGTGTGGTCAGATATTTAAGGTATAATATGATTCTATTTTGATAACTTTTCGTGCACTAGAGTAGGTAATGTATTTTCTTTTATAATGTTTTCACACTAGGATTTTCTCCTGTGTCGTGGCTGCGTTTATTAAAATACAAGTTCACATACACAACACCCAGACCCGAAACAACAATTTATGGATCACACAAAGACTTCCGGGAATCGAACCTGCTAGACACCGCACCAGCCGTGCAGTCAATTAGTTCTTAGAGGACTGATTAGATCAATGAAATAATTTAATATTTTACCATTCATTTTGCAACGATTTTACAATGGTTTGACACTAGCTAGGTATGTCTCTATTGTACATAGAAATAGACCTCATACTATATTATAACCAACTAGCAAACCCGGCGAACTTCGTTTCGCCACCAATGATTTTCTCTGTTTTCCTGCTTTTCTCTTGAATTTTTTCCTGAATTTTCTTTGCTATAAACGTTACGGAGCCCGAGACCTATCCAAGGAATGCAAAATGCCGTGGAAATTGGTTCATGCGTTCTGGAGTTATAGCGTCAGGAAGGAAAACCCGAATATTGTAGATATCCGGTGTTTCTTTCGAAGTCTTCTATATTTTCCATACTCCGATTTTTTATAAATTCTCATTCCAGAAACAATGCTTCCTGAAGTACCATATGCACAAACACACGGGCGAGCGTCCGTACAAATGCCCGGAGTGTGACAAAACGTTTCAGACGTCGGGCTCGCTCTGCATACACCGCAGTACGCATAATCCGAAAACGGTCAAGTGTCACCTGTGCGCCCGAAGGTTTACGTTGAAGAGCGCTCTCAGCAAGCACATGAAGGTATTGTCGAACTGTTTGGTGGTGGTTTACTAGGTACCTAGTAGTTATTGAGAATTTATATTCGAATGTTATAAGTTATGAATCTGAACGTCTTAAAAATAAATAATATTTTTATTCATGAAAATCTAAACTCAGAATGAGGGGGGAGGGGTTATATACTCATTAGTTTTATTTTTGACACAATAACAAAATTTCTCGCGCGTGTGCTCTCACAGCTGTTAGCAGCGAGGCGCCCCGCGCCCGCGTTTTCGGGATACTAGTATGTATTTTGGAACTAGACGCGCGCGTTTCATTGGGAAAGTTGTTTGTAATCATGAGTACAATCACGTGTTTAAATATCATTCACTAATTATCAGTTACCTAATAATTTTCCTCACTTATTTCCCCAGTACGCCCACCTCGGCCACCGTCCCTACAAGTGCACAATCTGCGACAAAGGGTTCGTTCACTTGTGTGATTTGAAACAACACAACAAATACGTGCACGACAAAGTACCGTGGCCCAAGAAGAAACCCAAGAGGAACACTGTTGATGAAGAGACTTACATGGACTAATCAAACGCAGATCCTGATCATCATCATCGGCGGCAAGACATCCATTGCGGAACACTAAGTTTAAGTGTGGGAGAGCCATGCTTCGACACGAATGGGCCGGCACGACCTGAGTGACACTACGGCCTCACCGAAAACCGACGTGAAACAACGCTCGCGTGGTGTGGAATTCTCACGCTTGCATTGTGTGAGTGAGGTTACCGGAGGCTCAATTCCTCCCTTCCCAATCTTCCCAATCCCCGATTCCCCAACAACCCTTAAATTCCTAAGTCCTAAAAGGCTGGCAACGCACTTTTAACGCCTCTGGTGTTTCAAGTGTCCATGGGCGGCGGCGATTGCTTACTATTAGGTGATACGTCTGCTCGTTCCATAAAAAACCAACACTAAACCAACCAATCAGAGCGCCACACGCGCTCTAGTTTCGATTACTTTAAACGTAAAGCAAACTCATACTTAGGGTACTGATTGGGTAAGTCCCACTTAGTCTACCACTCTCAATAGGGCAGATCACTATGTTAGTCAGAAGACACTGTTATTTTTTTTATATTTGCTTCTAACCGGCCTATTTGGGACTGAAACTGAACTGGGGGAATCCTATGCTTAACCAGAATGTATCGTGACTGATACAGTGATAATCATTTGTGTAGTTAGAAAGTATTATAACTAAGACTTGAAGTATTATAATTTTTATGTAAGTAAAGAGGAATAGCAATAATGTTTATTATACATTTGTATGGTAATGTAAATAATATAGACTGCTTGTGTAGCTATGTTTAATATGTAAATCAAATAATATATTTTTACAAAAATCATTTGTTTTTTTCTTTGAAATTCCTGGTTTGAAGATATCCTAAAATCTGGTCTGCATGGACCATGTGTTTTTACCACCTTGATTTGGTAATATGTGTTACACATGATATATAACAAATAGGTAGCTGTGCTTTCTATATGACTGCCTCGTTGGTCTAGTGGTTGCAAGTTCGACTGCTAGGTCAGGGGTCTCGGGTTCGATTCCCGAACCGGGCAAAGTATTACCGCGCTATGTTCGGTTTTTCTAAAATTTCTGCGTAGTAGCTTGAAGTCTGAAATTGTATCCAGTACGGCAAAAGGCTCACCACTTATTATTATATGGGACTTGCATTGTTGCGGTGGCATTACGTGCCGTAATGTGCACCTCTGCCTACCCTTCCGGGATCAAAGGCGTGACGGTAAAATACAGTAGCTATGTACATTTCAAAGATATTATATGTATATTAAGATTGTCCTGTGTCCGTTATAAATATCTTGGGTAGTAGTTCGACAACATAATTTCTTCCTAGTGGAGGATGACTTGCAGGTAAAGACAAGAGTTGAAGTGGATAAGCAGTAAAAGTCCCACACGGTAGCGGTATTATAACGTTTATTGTCTTATACAGACTTAGGCGTTCGACACACTACCAGTACAGTTCTTAGAAGGAGTGAATTATTATACAGGCGAGAACAAATAGATAAAGCGATAGAAAGCACTGAATTAAATACATATAATTATTAAAGCGCGGCGAGTTTATATAAGGCAAAGCTAGCTAGTAGTCTAGGCAGAGGCGTCAAGCAGACTGAGTCGTCGTCCGGCGCGGCGCGCGGGTTGCTCATGCCCCGGTGCGCATCACGCGGGCCGCGCGTGGTCCGGTGCACTCGTGCTGTCTCGTTCGCACATCGCGCGCTCCGGCGCGACTGCGCGGTCTCGCTCGCACCACAGCACGCGGGGTGCGCGTGCACTGGCGCTGTGGCGCTCGCCGATAACTATTAACTAAGAAAAGTTTGTCCGTGTCTGCTTGTATGTAAATATTTAATTTGACAATTTTATTGTACATAGTTTTGATTCTATATAATAATAATATTGATTGTATATAATGTTAACATATTGTTTATATTTGAGGTACAGTTTATTTCTTCTACAAATTTATATAATTACAAATAACTTTAATAATGTACGCTACAAACATAAAATATGTAGTGGGTCACTACATCACCCCCCTCCAGAGCCCGTCAAGGGCGATAATAGTCGGGAAATTTAACACGGCGGCCTGACCGCGTCGCTTTGACGACGCCACCGTCAGGGTCGGGTAAGTTCCGGTTATCCGTGTTTGTAGTGTCGTGATGAGTGTTGTTGTTGTGATGAGTTATTGTGGTAGGTGGTGTGTATGGTGTGTCTGGGTCACGTAGTATGAAGGCCGGCTTAAGGCGGTCTATCGATACTGTAACCTCTTTCCCGTGTACCACAATCTTGTAGACCTTGTCCCCTCGCTCGATGACCTTGTGAGGGCCAGAGTATGCCGGTTTGAAACCACCAGCAGTGCAGTCCCTGAGGAAAACGTGTGATGAGGTAGGTAAATTTTTGAATATAAAAAACTTGTTGAATTTGTTGTGTCTGGAAGCTGGTGATGGTCGCAGTTGCCTAACCAAACTCCTGAGCCTGGACAAATAGTCTGCTGTGTCGACAGTCTCATCCGTCTGCGGGTCAAAAAATTCACCTGGAAGGCGCAGTGGTTGACCGTAGACTAGTTCGGCGACAGAGGCTTGTGCGTCTTCTTTATAAGCGCTGCGAACGCCTAGTAAGACTAGTGGAAGAGATTCCACCCAACTGACACTGGCGTGGCAGGTTATAGCAGCCTTGAGTTGACGGTGGAATCTCTCCACCAGTCCGTTACAGGCTGGATGGTAGGCTGTGGTTTTGCGGTGTCGGAACCCAGCAATACCAGATAAACATTTAAAGAGCTCTGATTCGAACTGCCTACCTCTATCGGTTACGATATCGGATGGGCAGCCGAAACGGGCTATCCACCCACTCAGTAGAGCCTTTGCCACTGTTTCAGCAGTTATGTCTGCTATCGGTATTGCCTCAGGCCATCGCGTAAAGCGATCGACGGCGGTGAGACAATATCGGTACCCTTGACACAGAGGCAATGGACCTACGAGGTCAATGTGGATGAAGGCAAACCTTGATGAAGGTAGTTTGAAGTTGCCTATTGGAGCAGAGACGTGACGTGTGATTTTCGCACGTTGACATTCCAAGCAGGAACGAACCCACTCGCGACAGTCCTTCCTAACTCCAGGCCAAACGTACCGGTCTGCGACCAGCCTTGCAGATGCCTTGGAACCTGGGTGACTCAAGGAGTGCAGGCTTGTAAAAACTGACCTGCGCAATTCCTTGGGCACAAAAGGTCTCGGCGTTGAGGTGCTGACGTCGCAGTATAATTGGCAAGTTGTACCTGGGATCCTAACTTGCTGCAGGCGTAAGGAAGTCTCACCAGCTAGGAGTTCCTTCAGTTCAGGGTCCTCAAGTTGAGCAGCGGCGATCCTCTCGGCGTGCACAGGTTGAGTAATCTCCTCCACGCGTGAAAGGGTGTCCGCCACGACATTGTTCTTCCCTGAAATGTGTCGAATGTCGGTTGTGAACTGGGCAATAAAGTCCAGGTGACGTGATTGCCGGGGAGAACTATTTTCTTTACGAGAGTGGTAGGCATATGTGATAGGCTTGTGGTCAGTGTAAATGACGAAATGACGAGCCTCTAACATATGTCTAAAGTACTTGACACTCTCGTAAATGGCGAGCAACTCTCGATCGTAAGGAGAGTACTTTACCTGTGCTGGAGTCAACTTGCGTGAGAAGAATGCGAGTGGCTCCCATGCTCCCTCGTTCAGCTGCTGCAGGACTGCTCCGATGGCTTTGTCTGACGCATCCGTGACCAACGCCATCTTTGCGTTGCAATCAGGATGGGCCAGTAATGCTGCTTGGCATAGGCTGTTCTTGCAGTTCTGAAAAGCTGTATGTTCCTCTGCTGTAAAATGTACAGGGTGTGAACCCTTTACTGAGCCAGTAAGGAGAGCGTTCAGGGGTGCTTGATGCGTAGCTGCTTCAGGAATGAACCTACGATAAAAATTGAGCATCCCAAGGAATCTCCGTAGCTCTCTTACGGTCTTAGGAGCGGGAAAGTTTTGTACGGCTTCGACTTTTGAAGGCAGGGGCTTGGTACCCTGGGCTGAAATATGATACCCCAGAAAGGTTACCTCTGAAACACCAAAGGCACACTTTGAGCTGTTGATGACCATACCGTATTCCTTGAGCCTGGTGAAAAGCTGACGCAGGTGGACTTCGTGGGTCTTATGGTCTTTAGAGAAGACCAGGAAGTCGTCCAGGTATGCGTACGTGAAGTCCAGCCCCCTGAGCATTTCATCCACGAAGCGCTGAAACGTCTGTGCGGCATTTCGAAGTCCGAACGTCATGTATGGAAATTCGAAAAGACCGAACGGCGTGGTGATCGCAGTCTTCGGGATGTCGTCTGGATGGACTGGAATCTGGTTGTACGCTTTCACCAGGTCAATCTGTGAAAAGACGGTACAGCCAGACAGGCTGTGGGCGAAGTCGTGGATGTGTCGGATAGGGTACTGGTCTGCGATGGTCCGTGCGTTCAGCATCCTATAATCGCCGCAGGGGCGCCAACCGTCGTTCTTCTTCGGAGCCAGATGTAGAGGTGAAGACCAGGGTGATTCTGACGGACGACAAGTGAAGTGCCACACTTGATCATGGCGTCAAACTCCTCCCTGGCGATTTTCAGTTTGTCGGGGGCCAGTCTGCGGGGTGAACAGGCTACTGGTGGTCCAGGAGTAGTGCGGATGTGATGTACTGTCTGGTGTTTGGGTGTGCGGTGTATGCCTGATGGACGAGTGACGTCGGGAAATTCCCGTAGTATGTGCGTGTATGCGGACTCACCAAGACTTACTTTAACCGACGAGACGTCATCAGAGCGACGCGCAGACGAAGCCGGGGTGGAGAGCGTTGTATAGTTGTCGATGAGGCGTTGGTTCCTGCAATCGACAGCTAAATTATAAAAACATAAAAAATCCACGCCTATTATCGCCTTTGTTACGTCAGCAACAATAAATCGCCAGACAAAGTCACGGCGCAAGCCTAAATTGAGTGATACGTTAATATAGCCGTATGTGTGTATCGGCGTTCCGTTAGCGGCACATAACTGGAAATTGGTCTTCTGTACTCGTCGAGAAAGTGCCGATCGGGGGTAGACACAGAGGTCGCTGCCAGTGTCGACCAAAAACTGCACCTTTGACCTTTGATCGGTGACGAATAAGCGACCCGCACTTGGACAATCATCGGCCGCCATCACTGATTGCCCCGCACATTTCCCGAAGTAGGGTAGTCGCACGGCTTTATGCATTTCCTCGCGCGTTCCCCAAAGTTTTTGTGGTACCAGCAGAGCGGGGACGTTTTATAGCTGGACGCCGATCTGTTGCCTGACCTGGAACGTTGACGCGTACGACTGCCGGATCTACCCCTTGGCCGGGACAATCGTTCCACTTGTTCCGCCAACATTGCCACTTGCTTTGTCAGCGCAGCAATCTCGGATTGCGCGCTGTTACCTGCATGGCCTGGAGAGGTTGCAGCTGTGGTGATGGCTGCCGTAGATCCCACCTGGATGCCGACGACATCATGGATCCGGTCCGCCAACTCAGCCAGCTCAGCCAGATCCCTCTTCGATTGTGACGCCACAATGGCTTGAGTACTTGCGGGTAGACGGCTCGTCCAGATGGTCCTCAGGAACTCCTCTGGAACACCTGGGCCAGCCAGGTTGAGGAGGTGCCGGTAGAATTGCGACGGCTTCCTGTCGCCTAGCTCCTCGTGCCTGAGAAGCTGCATGACTTTCTTCTCCCGCGACGCCGAAAGTCTCTTGATGAGCTCGCTTTTGAGCTTCGTATATTTGTCGGTCGCTGGAGGGTGGGCGATGATATCCTCTACGTCGTCTGCGTACTGTGGGTCTAGGTGGCCGATCACGTAGTAGAATTTAGTTTCGTCTGACTTGATGTTAGCCAGGACGAACTGGGCTTCCATTTGGTGAAACCATAGACCAGGCTTCTCGGGGTTGAAAGGTGGTACGCGTACTCCGACGCGAAAACTTTCCGCTGCTGGTAGGCCGCCATCTTGCGTCGTGTTTCCTTTGTTCTCCGCCATCGTGCTCGTTCGGGGTCACCAATGTAGGTAGTGGAGGATGACTTGCGGGTATTGAAGTGGATAAGCAGTAAAAGTCCCACACGGTAGCGGTATTATAACGTTTATTGTCTTATACAGACTTAGGCGTTCGACACACTACCAGTACAGTTCTTAGAAGGAGTGAATTATTATACAGGCGAGAACAAATAGATAAAGCGATAGAAAGCACTGAATTAAATACATATAATTATTAAAGCGCGGCGAGTTTATATAAGGCAAAGCTAGCTAGTAGTCTAGGCAGAGGCGTCAAGCAGACTGAGTCGTCGTCCGGCGCGGCGCGCGGGTTGCTCATGCCCCGGTGCGCATCACGCGGGCCGCGCGTGGTCCGGTGCACTCGTGCTGTCTCGTTCGCACATCGCGCGCTCCGGCGCGACTGCGCGGTCTCGCTCGCACCACAGCACGCGGGGTGCGCGTGCACTGGCGCTGTGGCGCTCGCCGATAACTATTAACTAAGAAAAGTTTGTCCGTGTCGCTTGTATGTAAATATTTAATTTGACAATTTTATTGTACATTTAGTTTTACTAAGCATTGTATATAGTATTTGTATTTGTAAATATAGATAGGTATTAGTGATGTGACGAATGTCATATTTAGGTCATTCGAGAAAGCGAATATCTGTTGACGATATTCGCGTATGCAAATATTCGTTACTATATAATAATAATATTGATTTTATATAATGTTAACATATTGTTTATATTTGGGGTACAGTTTATTTCTTCTACAAATTTATATAATTACAAATAACTTTAATAATGTACGCTACAAACATAAAATATGTAGTGGAAAGTAGTAGGTCCCTTACATTCCACGCAGCCATAGAAATACCTAATCATCTTTGCAGGTACCTCATTAACTCCAGATACTCCAACAGTGTGCGAACGTACACCAAAGCACATTTACATTTACGAGGTGCCGCGCGTCAAAATAATCGCTGAGAAATTCTCTAAATACAAGAAAAATAATATCGAACTACGTCGACTTGATGAAAAGGTGGTTTGTGTGGAGTACGGCATTTACGATCGTACGAACAAAGATGAGTTGAAACCTGTACAGAGGATGAGGGCTTTCTTCTCTATCAAGCCTGCTCTAGAAGATGGTAGTCCGAATCACGGTAAGACTAAATATAAAAATACCTAGTTGTTTTTTTATGGAATAAAGGCAAACGAGCAGACGGGTCACCTGATGGTAAACAATCACCCCCTATGGACACCCACAATACCACAGGAGAAACAGGCATGTTGCCGGCCTTTTAAAAATGAGTACGCTCTGTTCTTGACAGTTTGAAGGTCGTATGCACGGAGTAATGGTGTAGCAGGATTCCTTAAAACTTTTAGTGACCTAACCGCGAGTCCTAATCCGCCTACCAAGCTTCTAGAATATGATAACCCAATTACTAGTCGAAGAGACTTTTCTTCCGCTATAGCTGTTTTCCAATGAAAAAATATGATTATAAAATATCAAATATTGTGTGATCTGTAGAACATTTTAGCTAATGTTCTCTTAATACATATTTCACAGAATCCGGCAAGTTGCCAAGGTTACCTTCGAGTATTAAACACCAATTCCACATCCTAGATGAAGATTTGAAAAAGTTAACGGACAAAGAGATTGAAATTATCGATGGAAAGATAGAAGAAAACAGATCTTATCTGGAGGACTTAAGGCGCATATTGAAACGGAAACAAGTGATACATGCTAAAAAGAATAGGACGACGTTGGATTTGGAGTCTTTATATCAAATGGCGAAGCAGGATGTGTCGTCTGTCGGTTGTGGGTATTCGGGAGCGAATTTACTCTCGAAGGCGGAACTACAAGAAGTAAAGGACTTGATACTTCATAGGTGTACGTCCAGTGTCCATGGTATTAGAAGAAAAAGTATTAAAAAGAAGGAAAAAGGTTCCGGAAAAGACTTCAGTCTTATATCCGATACCATTGTGGCTGAACTGTTGCGAGATGACGCCAAACTTTATGTCTAGCAATGAAAGAGTTGTGTTCTGTTTGTATTTTATATATTTTTTTCAAAGTATAAAAATAGTTAACAGTATTCATGGAGTTTGTATAAAATTTGTAAATATTTAACAAAATGTTTTTTAACATCATCCCATATTTACCTCGGAGACGAAGTTTATGGTATACTTATAGCTATGATTTTCCCAAGGTAAGGTATAGAATTACACATCAAATCATTTATTTAAACAGATTTTCAGCCCTATTACCTTCTAATAAAGTTAAAAATTGATTAAAACTTGTGGTATACAAGCTACAACGATTTCACAGCTATCCTTACGACGCTTTCCAGTTTGTACTTCATAATTAATTATTTGTTTACCTATAAACTACTTAGTGGATCTGATGTGATCTCAATGGAGCAATCTTTGGATCATTTATTTGGCACAAAGGCTGGGTCCAGGTTTAATTTCTTCATTTCCACAGCCATTTCGAATAAGTAGTCGTAGCACTCGGTCCTGTTTTGTAAAAGAAAATTGTTTAGATAGAATTTAAAAGATCAGTAATGCAAGAAACTAAAGGTTTTAAAGCTTATTACCGGTTTTATACCGGAGATTAGCATAGGTACAGTCAGCACACCTATTTACTATGCAGATAAGAAATTAAATATTGATTCAGTACTGAGGCAGTAGCAATTGGTTGGTTTTACCGATATGGTTACAGATGTGGCTTGATTAAAAACCATATTATAATTTAGTACAATTATAGCTACTAACTCTGTACTAACTTAACCTTTATTTACTTACCTGCATAGTAAATATCTGTGCTGACTGTACCTCTATATGCTCCTTTAACTTTCTATGAATAGAACTTAATACTAATTATGAGGCAGTACCTCATGCATAATAATATTTATAGAGACACTGGGCACTTTAAGCACAAGGTGGAAGTCTTATGGAGCCCCCTCGTTTAGTGAGAATGAAGGTGACTGATTCCAAAAAACAAACAAATAATTGAATATAATCTTACATAGTCTTAGCCTGTTGCCAAGTATCCCCCCACACATAGACTCCGTGTCTCCTGACCAGGACCGCACTGGTCCCTGGGTACTGTCGCAACGCTTCACCAAGAGAACCCGCCAGGTCCTTCTCAAACGGAGTGTTTTCTATAATCGGTACTACCAACTTCTCATCATAGCGGAGATAGCGGCCTAGAGTTGCATCTTTTATACCCTGTGGATGTGAGAAGAAGGTTCATTTTAGCAAGTTATGTGATATAAAATAACTCGCTTTACATAACGAAATGTAAAGTAAGTCATTTTTACATTAAAATAGACAATAGCACGTCGTGAATTCCCTGAAGGATTAGATACAGTTCCTACATATATATACAATAGGTAAATGATCAAATAATGTATCAGAGATATAGTAAAAAACATTTTTTTTAAAAGAGTAATGATGGAGTTTCTTGCTCGTTCTTCTCCATTCGAAGCAACACTTTGGAACGAGCGCCTAGCTTCACTGATAGACAGACTGACGGACAATTCAATTTGACGTTTCAAAAGTGCCTTATTTAGGATTAATTGAAATAAATGCTTTGACATCACTACATTGTATAAAACAAAGTTGCTTTTTCTGTCTTGATCTGAAAATCTTGAAAACTTGGTTTTTTTTAATAGATAAAGTTATTCAATAGGAAGGTTTATATGTATAATACATGCATAATATATCACCATTGCACCCATGCGACGCTGGGCGGGTCGCTAGTTATCACTATAATACTCAGTTTTTACCCAGAAGGTGAATGAGACAGATAGAGGATGGGTCTATTTGTCCATTCCAAAGTGCAAATTCCTATATAGTAGAATAATTAGGTATCTCCAATGGTGACTCTTTTTCAATAAGTTACCTTGATCATCTCCTGATGTGTGATGACAAACTCCTTGTCGTACAGTAGTGTGCAGCGCACCGCGTGAGGCGAGTGTGTGTGTATGACTGCGCCCGCGCCGCGCTCTCGGTACGCCAGCATGAATAGAGGAGTGCACTGACTTTTCTTTAACCTGCAATATTGATAAGTATGATGAATAAAAAGATGTAGTACATTTTAAGACGATTTTAGTTGGTAAATTGGCGAGAAAATGACAAGAAGGAATTGTGAGATCCTGTATCGGAGGCTGAGTTCTACTTTGGGTTGTTGTTCTATGTATTTAAATATTATTTACTAGCGACCCGCCCCAGCTTCGCATGGGTGCAATGGTGATATATTATACCTGTATTATACATAAAAACCTTCCTCATGAGTTACTCTATCTATTAAAAAAAACCGCATCAAAATCCGTTGCGTAGTTTTAAAGATTTAAGTGTTCATAGGGACAACATGACACATGACAGAAAAAGCGACTTTGTTTTATACTATGTAGTGATGATCTCACAAGCTATCCTGTCAACATTGAATAATTTATTGGTAGGTATGGGATAAATAAATAAGTTTAAACAGAGATCAGCAGTGACCAATTATAATAAAAATCGGACATTAATAAAATGAGTTATATAAAAAAAGTCAAACTTACATTTTCTCCGGAGGTGGTAATTCAAGATCCTCATCATTAATAGTTTGCACAAACAGGTCATCAGATTTCATGCGTTCCTTTTGTACTCCAGAGGGGGCTATGTAAATTTTGTCCCTGTCAAACATAATACATTTTAAATAACATTGGATTTCTAATTTTAATTGCGGTTTCTTTTAATGATTAGTGTATAATGTATCCGGTCTTTCACTTGGAATAGTAATGAGTATGTTTTTATGACAATAATGCATATAAAGTAAGTACCTAATGTTTTTCAGCAATCATTTTAATATTTGATTTATTAATGTCTGTTGAGGAGCTTAAGTGGGCTGGATAAAGTACCTAAGTATAGGTGTTTGCCAGTGACTTTCATGTTCAGTTAATTATATGTTACTAGCTTCTGCCAGCGACTTCACTGGCGTTCCTGAGGGATAAAAAGTATTCTATCACCCAAGTCAGCTCATACTCTGTCTGTGTACCAAATTTCATCAAAATTCTATAGTTTCAGCATGATTGTCCGACAGACATCCAAACAAACAAACTTTCTCATTTATATAATAAGTCTGATTTATTTAATTAAATATGTAGGCATGATCACTCACCCTTGTTTAATAGAGATACCTCCTCCAGTTCCAGTGACCCATCCTAAATGATAAAACTGATTGCATAATTCCGGAATCAAATTCCTAGGGTGTTCCTGAAAATTAAAAAGTTATTTAAATTAATTATTATTATTACTTGGCTAACTGCCGCACTCAGAGACATGTAATGATTACTTAAACTATTCCTTAGTAACTAAGGTACCTATATTGCTAAGAACAGGATTAAGCCACCATTAAATGACTCTGAGTACGGTGGTAAGTTAATTATTCCGATAGTAAAAATCTACTTTTACAGTACTTTACTTTTACTAGTACAGTTATTTATTTTTATATCACACTGGTTCAACTCTGTTTTATGAATGGAATTTTATTTGCATTAAACTGGTCACATGATTATTACAATAATATTACGTGGTAAAAATAATACTTCGATCCTCAATTACAATTAAAAACTTATAATAATGTAAGTAAAGTATGTACGTATTTCTTTGGTAATTTGAAATTAAATTGATATTTTTTTACCGGACCAAATTCTGCCATGATTTCTCTCGCGTCACAGTTAGCAAACTTGGGAAGTATAATATAATTTCTGATGTACTTGTTTTATCTTATCTCGGCCGCTGTAGAAAACTACTAATACTAAACAGAAATTGCGCTCAGCATTTTATCAACAAAATATTGTTTGACTTGACATTGACATCTGACATCTTGACTTTTGTTTGACAATTTGTTATCTTCATTGTAAACGTTCGGAATCTAATAAAATTCTGATCTGGGTAATTAATATAGAACAACGCTTTATCTTTGAATATTTGTCCTTTGTCGCAAGTCCTTTGGCGAATGTTAAGCGCAAGTACATAAGTGTAAAATAAGGAATGTAAAATACAGGCGGGAATTTTTTTTTTCTTTATTTTAATTTTAAGTTATAGTAAGTTGTACATATTGTCTACACTAATATTATAAAGAGGAAAACTTTGTTTGTTTGTTTGGTTGTAATGAATAGGCTCAAAAACTACTGGACCGATTTTAAAAATTGTAATTGGCAAAAGCTAGTACATGATAATGTACCAATCGAATATCTTATTATGGTGGGAATATATACGTACTGCAGTTTAAAAATACTGGCATCTGAGACGTCATTATTTCTATTTTTATTTGCGCATCATTTCCTTATCCATATTTCGGTGTACTGTCAGTGGAATATATTATTTATGTCAAAATTCTAGCAATAAAAGGTACCCATCAAAATTATTAAAAATTGTTTGCTGATGTTATCGACCATGACAAAGAAATTTAAATAAATCGTTAGACTGAGATCGCTGAGTATAGTTATTTAGAATCTTTCAAATGTAAGTTTTTTTACTGGGTACTTTTTCATAAGGATTGTAGCTATAGCTTATACACGAGTAGAGAGTAGGACTTAGGTTGATACAGTCTTATTGAGAGGACAAATTTTGTCCTAAGAGTGTTCTTTGACCTATGTTCCTTTCATAAGACAACTACTTATCCTACGATCAATTTTAGGACAAAAAGTACTGTTCCGTCTATAGGAGAGATATGATACACTTTCATCTTACACATCTTACGGGGACATCAATCTTTAAACAGTAATAGAGATTGGTTTTCGAGACGCCCGGTAAAATAATTATGTCCTTTTATTTTAGAATATTTTCAGAAATTTCTCATAATGCGTGAGATACCAGAATGTTTGAATCGCCGTTACCAGATGTTGGACAAGTTGATCAAGGACTTGAGTTCCGCCAGTCCTTCTGGAGGAGCAGCTTCACCGAACCCCAGTACAGCGGGCAATGAAGTTGGTGTCAAGTTAATGTGTGATTTCTGGAACATTCTGAAAGAAGACCCAGAATGTGACCTACCGGTTTGTAGATCTTTTACATGTCATGTTCATTTTGTAATACAAAAGAATTTTATACCTTTAAACTAGCCAACCCGGTGAACTCCGTTTCGCCACCAAATAGCTTCACTTATTATTTTTGTATCTGAGATGGCGCTGTATGTGAAAAATGATTTTCCGTTTTCCTGCTTTTCTTTTGAATTTCGCGGTCTGGAGTTATAGCGTCAGGAAGGAAAACTCGACTTATTTTTATGTAATAGATGGATATTTTTTTTGTACCCTACTAAGTCTAGGCATTTTGTTGTCCCAAATTTTATAGCAAGAAGTACATCAGCGCCTATGTGGTAAGGATAGCGTGGGACCGTACGGTTCCCAGCAAGTGGAGTGCTACCTAGCCTGCAAGAGTAAGTCGAAGGAGAGTATCGTAAAGCAGAAGATAGACTCGGTGATGAATCGAGTTAAACGGTACTGTCACCTTTCAACCGTATGTAGTTTAGTTTAAAAAAGTTGATCAAATGAGTCGATTTATAGGGTGAGCATGGGCAACAGATAAAGTATCTTGAAATTCTTTGTCATGTAGATAACATTCAGAGCTGTATTCAGTAGCCCCTACCTAAGCTCGTCAACTTGAATTTACATCCTCCTCTCTTAGAGCTCCTGTACGCTCCCCACGGAACATTATATGTTAACTTTCAGTTTCCTAGGTCCAGAAGTTTCGTCTGTCAGTCAGCTACTCGGTAACAAAAGAGTTCATCTATATGCATTTAATAGATACCTAATGCGAGCGTTCGTGTCGATCGAGATCTCCGGATTTAATATATGGGCAGAGTCACAATACTTACAATATTTCTATTACTACCTAATTCTGTTTATAGGATACATGTCCCGAAAGAATCAAAAAGAAAAATTTGTTGCCCTGAAGTTTGCCAGGATGGTGAAAAGATACCGCTCACTCAAGTTTTGTTCAATATTAAAGAGGTTAGTGGACATAAAATCTGTTGTACACATAATGGTAACGAGTCTTAATAACTTCGTGATGTTTCTCAGCTTGTGAACGGTTGGAGTTTGAACCCAACCCTACTTTTGTAAGTTTTATGGACAGCCAATAAAGTATTCTGTCCCAAACCTAATTTTTTTCCGTTTGGAATGGAATCCCGTCCCATCGGAGTATAATGACTAGAGGATCAGATAGTGCCCCTGTGTTTGCACATAAACTAGTGTTCCATAATAATTACTGAATGGTTGAGTCTTTTTTTATGTAATAGCAAACGAGCAGACGGGTCACCTGATGGTAAGCGATCAGCGCCTCCCGCAACACCCGAGTCTCTGTTGAATTTGGTTTGTAGGTATAATAAGATCGTCAGTTAGTAGACTGTAGGAACATTAGTTATATCAAATTGACTTTACCTAAAGAAGTTGCTAACGACGTGCAAAGCGTGCAGGATATTTTAGTCTAAGATGCCTATATTGACACCATTACACACGGTACCTAAGTGGACAGTTTCCTAACCCGTAGTTTACGAGCACCCAAGTAAGCCATTTATCTGAGTAGACTTTTATGACTGAAGCGTGGGTCTGGCTACTGATATACTTTCGTTTAGTTTTATACGGAGATTGATTATTTTGACATTACCTACATTTTTTTTTAATTTTATTTTTTATTAAAGGCGGCCTCGTTAGATAAACAATGCCACGTGCGACTTGAAGAGCTCAGGTTAACCCAGAGAGACCTCGTGGAGCAGATTCAAAGTTTGGAAGAAAGGGAAGCACAGGGCATGCAATTGTTGAAACAGGCTGATTGCATGTGGTGTTGTATGGAGGACTCATACAAGAAGAAAATATTAGAATCTCAAGATAGATACAAAGAATTGAAGAAAGAGGTAAAACTGCTAACAATTCTTCTTACAATAATTAGATTGCCTAGAACAGAATTTGATGCAATTTGTTTAATTTGCAATTATTGGTTATTTTTAGTTTAAGGAAATAGAAACTAATTGTATCAAATGGAAGAAGCACAAGAAAGATCTAGAATTTCAATTAGGGAATATAAATAAGTGTGGCGATGAAATCAAAGAGAAAATATATCAGAAGAATAATGACCTAAAAGTGATGGGTATGGAGATTGAAGATTTTAAGAAAAGAATTGCAAGTAATACTAAAGATTTGGATGTTGCTAAGAATTCATATAAATCGAAGAGAGAATCTTCTGATGTAAGTAATACCTACATATGCACAACAAAGAAGTTCGAAGTGTCAGAGTTAGGTGAAAATGGTATAACAGAGCAAAGTTACAAGGATTTGAAACATAACATACCTTCCAACACAGTTCCATAACTATACAGTTATTGTTTGTTTTCTATATATGGTTACCTAATGGTTTAAATGGCATTTCAGGCAAGAATGGAAACTATGGCTGCCCAATTGCAGAGACTTCAACAAAAGGTTGCAATAGAAAAGAAAGTTAAAACAGAAAAAGAGAATGAGGGTTCAAAATATGTAAAAGAGGCGAGAGAGGATTTGCAAAAAATTTGTAGAGTCCTTTTACAGAAGAAACTTGAAAATGAAGATCTGCTTGCTGAGGTAAAAAAAGTTAAAGGTTTATTATAAATATATAATATGATATTCTTTTTTTTCTCTGTTTTCGTATGATTTCACTTATAATATTCATTTGGGCTTCATAATTATTTTTAGAAAGAAGCACTATTTCAAGAGATTGATCTTCTAAAGCAGACCTGTGATACTTGTAAAGAAAGATGTGAGAAGAGAGAAAAATCCATTGCCGAAGAATTGGCAAAGGTTGAAAAGGATCTGGCTGCATTTAAGGTGAAATGCATAAAATGTCATCAATGTATTGACACTGCAGATGTAAGGAAATACTGTACCGACTGTCCAAGATGCTTAGCAAAAAGGGACTGTTTATACTCAAAAGATCATTGCAGTCCTGATCACTCTATGGATTGTGTTTGTATGAGCGTAAAACAGAAATTTTTGGACAATATTTTTGATAACATGTACACAGTTTTGGAGAGACAATCTAAAACTTGTGGCGGTAAAGCTGTTGCTGATTGTATATTAAATTGCTTGAAGAGAAGTCGGAATGGGAAACTTAATCAGGAAACCAGGAAAGTATTGCAGGACTTCATATTGAGTACGGTGAAGAAGAATTTGAATTTAACGATTGTCGGTGGAGCGGTGAAGACAAGATGCGAGGTAAGTAAGATGTGATGATAAACTTTCAGTAGGAATTCTTGTATTAATACCATGTTGCATGCTAACCATTGTTTTCCAGATGGACCCAGAAACTTACAAGCAGTTGATGTTGTGTCTCAGAGATGTGACTATACCACGTCCAGTGAAAGAAGATAGGGGCACACCGGCTAAAAAGGTAAGTGTCTAATTGTCTTTAGTATTGATAACTGCGCTTATTATGTACCTACCTTTGTCTGTGATTTATTTTTCTTTTTGTTTTTTTTTGCACAGGATCCGTGT
Organism: Spodoptera frugiperda; assembly: GCF_023101765.2. Taxonomy (NCBI): domain Eukaryota; kingdom Metazoa; phylum Arthropoda; class Insecta; order Lepidoptera; family Noctuidae; genus Spodoptera; species Spodoptera frugiperda. Next base: position 11,316,630 of record NC_064242.1, on the reverse strand, counting down.
CATCGCTGGGGTGGGATTGGTGAATGTAATTGTCCAAAAGGTCCCAAAGCCTGTATCTGTAATAAAGCCCCAAAACCACCAACTGACCCTACTTCTTGTGGATTACAACCAGCAGATGAGGTAAACTATAAAGATGAAATATTTTGTTAATTTGTGCTTTTAAACGTAAAGCCCGTTGTGCCCAGCATGATTTCTTTCGTCACAGTTTCACCTACAGTAGGTATAGGTGGAACTGTTTTGGGAGAACAAAACAGATAGACAGGAACTGTTTTTGTTGGAAGGTAGAACTCGGATGTCTACTTTTCTTCTGTATATGGAATATTCACCTTTGAGTAATTATTAATATAGGGTGCGAGTCCGAGTGAAAATACGTGTCCGCAACGAGAGTCGCTGGCATGCAGTACGGACTGTGGTATGTTGGGGATGCCGGGTGCGGCGGACAACTTGCGGCGCGAGCCCTGCGCCGGCCAGAGCTGCCCATTCTCCAAGAATATGCGCGCCGCTCAGTGTGTTCTGGGGCCTGAGCCGCTCTCCACAGCGCAAAAAGTTCACCCCTTACCATCAAACCTACCAAAGAAGTCACCACAAGATAAGACGGTGAGTTTTTAATAGCTCTCAAATCTATAGTGTGTCTTTAATTAAACAGGTAACTTTAATGTTAATCTGTCTCTCGAAAGAAGTAGTATATCAATTAACGATGGCATCAGAAAATTCAGCAATTCAGTAGTAAATTTAAAGCCATCCATGTAACTAATGTAATGTCAATATTAATGAGTCAATAAAACCACCAGAAACAGAAAATTGTTTAAGTATAATTTTTGATATGATGGTTGGAGCAGCAATATCGTCTACATATCGATATAAATCTTGCTGGTGATAATCTCTTCTCTCTTTATTGAAATAAAACCATTAATGTTTGAAAGGTAAAATAAATTTAAATCGTTTTTATGTTCAGGCTACATGCACTTGTGGAAGCAAGGTGGCAACACCATGTCCATGTCGTAAAGGTAAGTGATTAAATAACAGTACAGGTGTAGAATTTGCGTGGGAGTACAATTCAGTGCAACTAGATATCTAAAGTCGTGTTATTTTAGGTCGTAGATGTAAAAAGCGCCAACGAATTTTCGAGGAAGTCATGGGAAGATATTCTGAGGTATCACCTATAGAAAAAGTAAGTTTCACGTTTATAGACACCGAGTCCTCCAATCTAAATTACGAAACATGTGAATAGTACCGGCTGCGCCTGTTTCAAACATCATATCATACGAATCGATTTGTTTGATAAATTATAAATGTAAATTTTCGCAATAAAGTTAACTATTTTATTGTACATGGTGGTTTTATTTCACATAGTCGAGTAAAGTAGCCACCATGTTTAGATAAAAATAAAATACACAATTTCACCTTAGGTACCCGTGGCGGTGCTTGATGATGTAATCAATTCGAGCAGAAGAGGAGAAACGGAATGCAATTGCTCTAATTTACCAGTAAAATATTTGCTAGCCACAAAATCTTCCATAAACAAAATAAACCAATATTGTGCCTGTTCATCAAATTACGTATCGCGAGAAAATAGAGCGCCTTTCATAAAAAAGCTGCAGAAAATAGGACGTATAACAATTTGCACAGATAATAAAAGTGATCACAACAATATACCTCGAACAAATGAAAAATCAGGAAATAAATCTGATAACGATATACAAATGATATTGTGTCCTAAATTTTCTCAAGGCAATGACGATAAAATAGGGACATCGATGGGTAATTTTAGTAATATGGATGATGGTGTACGTTTGAAGATGAAATTTAAGTCGTCTTCGAAAGTAGATCAAGATATTAACGCTAAACTTGTGGGAAGAAAGGTTTGCGATAATGTTAAGGAAATTATGAAAGAAATTGTTGTCCCACAGATGCCATTTGCTGCTAATAATATGTCTCCTTCAAAAGTTGAATGGGTTACATTAAAATCATTGTACAAAGAGATATCTTCACTAGCCAAGTTGGAAGATTTAAGTTCAGAAACTGTAACCGAAGTGGAAGTAAAATGTGAGACTTTGGAAGCTTCAAAAGATTTTAAATTAATTAAGGATAATATAAACCAAGTTAAAGCTATTTCCCTAGAAAAAGAAAAACTTGACATGGAACATAGTATTACTTTAAATGAAGAAGAAGACAACATTGGTATGTCGTTCATTGATGTAATGACTGGTAACACTCAAAGACCTAAAAATAAGATTGCCAACGAATTAAAGTTAAAATTATTGGAGGATATTCGCAACACATATAATATTTCTGATGAAACATCCCTTGAGCAAATTCAGGAGCTGGACAAGACACGCAACTTGATACACTTGAGCAAATGCTTACATAGTTTGCAAGAAACGGTAACGGAACCAAAGAAATGTACTTGTACCAATATAAAGTCGCAATGGAATAATGAATATGGGAGAAATTTGAGAAAGCCTCACAATTATTTTTCAGTCCAAGATCTAAATATTGATACTGAGAGTACAGACAAATGTACAGTACTTATTAATGATACCCATAAAAATAAACACAAAGAAAAGAATAGTAAAGTAACGCTTCACAAACATGTCAGAAGTAAACTCGATCATATAAAGCAAAACAAAAATAAAAATAAAAGATATAGAAATAAATAAGTACGTGTCCGTTGAAATAGCATTGATGTGGAAATAGGGCTTCGTTATTAGTTTTTTATACTCTTTTTTCAATTTTTCAATCAACATAGGTATTTTTTTAGGAATAATGGTCAAGAATTTTAAAATATTACAATAAAATTATCTAGAGTTGGTAAATCAAACCTTAGTACGCGTTATTTTGCTTTATGTAACTTTATTATAAGAGTTATTGTTTTCAGTTGTTTTGTACTCCCATGCAATTTTAAATACCTATGTATATATTGCCTACATTTTTTTATTTATATCAAATTCATAATATTTCAATTAACTTGCAGATACAAAACAACTGAGAGCAGGAGTTACAGGCAATTGCAATAAGGGTTCATGTGCACACTATCGAAAAATAAAAAAAGATACCCGGAATCTTGAGGTGTCCCAGCCAATATCTGCTGATTCTAAATTAAATCCTAAAGGCCAAAAGGAACAAAGTAGCACAATACCAGAAATTAGAAATAACATTAGTCGAAATGAAAATGTTAATAAAGATCAATTTAAAATATCTATTGAAAATAAAACTGGGCTGTCAAATTATCAATTTACTGAACTCAAATACACAAAGTCCGGCAGGCTAGCTATGGAACTAAATGAACAGTTAATAGACATGATAGAAAAAAAGAGTCTTGAGGATCCTTCTTTATTCATTTCATTAAAAAAGACCTCATCCGGTAATCTTTTAGTCGATTTCAATGCAAAAGAAAACGAGGTTGATAATACTCACAAAGTATCGATAAGACGAACATCTTCTGGAACTCGACTGTTAGACATACATAAAGATGTTATCAGTTTACTAAAAGGCTCGTTGGACAATAAGTCAGATGCCAGTATATTAAAAAGTATCAAATTAGCAACGATTCCTAAAAAACAAGACGGTTCCAATCAAGTGAGAAAAGATAGAGCTGAGGCTTCCACTTCTCAGCCACATGACAAAAACTCAGAGAAACATACGAGTGAGCGTAAAAAAGACAAGAAATCCCACAAAGATATTAGTCGATTAGTCGACTCAATGTTAAAGAGTTCAGAGGAATTCCAATTGAAAAAACTTCAAAGAACAGACAAAATAGATCGTCAAAAGTTACCCAGGCAAGATATTTCAAGTGTATTTGAGTTTAGATCAGAATTAAAGAAATTATATAAAGAAGGAAATACAGATGTTGCAGTCCAGATTAAAGGAAAAGACGGTGAAGTCCAGACGTTTTCCACAGTTGTTACTAAAACAACGTCGGGTACTATAGCTATTTATGTTGATAACATGACTTCTTTGAAATACATAAGCTTTATGAATAATGAATATCCTGTATTTTTGTCTAAGATTTCTTCTAATAGTTATTTTGTAAATTTTGATAAGAATGGTAGAGTTTTCAATGCAATCGTTAGAAAATCTCCATCTGGAGGAATGTTAATAATCCCTGAATCAAGAACTTTTATTGAAATGCACAGTATGAGTCATATAAATGATCGTGACTTAAAACTTACAATAATTGGGTTGCAAACTCAACCGTTAGCACTTCCCGCAATTTTGCAAACCACACCATCGCTGAATTACATAATCGGTTTAAATGAAAACAATAAAAAAAATGAACTTTTAAACGAATTTATGCGGGACAAAAAGGACCTTGTAGTTGATTTGCATAAAACAAGTTCAGGAAATTATATTATTGATTTGAATATTGATGATGAAAGTGATTTAATTAAACAGAAAGCCTTGATTTATAAATCATCATCAGGTGATGTAAAAGTATTAATTCAAAAAGATATCTTTGAATCAATAGCTAACTTGGTTTCATTAGACAGTTTACCAAACGATTATTCACATGCCATTGGAAAATTCCCTACTTCAAGTAGGGAAATTCACCGAGGAAATCTTAGAAAATCAAAATTAGCCAGCAGCGATTCACAAGTTTATGATAACTTAAAAGTTCAGGACAAGAAAGGAATATTTACAGAACCTCAAACTGTTCTAAGAAAAACAGAGTCGGGTCAATACGCCGCAATTTTAGATAAAGACTCAAAAAAGGTATTCATGCATAATTTAAAGAGCTTTTTGTCAACTAATTCAGAAGGACTTATTCCAATAAAGAGATCCGATTCCGGAAAAATAATTATAGATCTCAATAGTAGTGGCAAATTCAAAGGACATAACGGTACGTTGAAAATAACTTCATCTGGCAATATATACGTGGTCGTTGACGAAGAGGTCATGAAATCCATGACTAAACGCGCCAAAAATAAGGAAAACCATGCAGATGTAGATACGAGATCACAGCAGGTTACAGACTTAATCTGTTCTGTTAGTAAAGCAATTACAACAACATGCAACGCTCATCCGGAAGATTGTGATTGCGATGCAACCAAATGCGTTTGTTCGGAATTGCAGTTAGACACATTTGATTGGTTAACTGGTTTTAATCCGAAGAAAACCAAATCACATCATAAAAGTGGCTCCTTTCATGCAAAGAAACGGAGTGGCGTTGCAAAATCAAGTTCCAGAGATAAGCCACCACATATTGTTATTAAGCCAAATTGTGAGTGCGAGCCGAAATCCAAAAATATTGGATGTTACTTTTTAGTTGATTCAGTTTGTCCGTACCATCAGCATATATATGACGATGTATCCAATGAGATATTGGAAATTACAGGGTTATGTAATCCAAACAAAAAACCGAGTAAAAATAAAATTGAGTTCGAAGCAATTAACAATATACCGAATGAAGGAAAAGGGCATCAAGCATGGGATTCTTTAAGTTACCTACCACCCCAACTCCCACCTTTCTTGAATCTTGACTATCATTAAAAATCGATTATTTTTTTTTGTATTGGTCTATCATCAGTAAGCATATAACAAAAACAAATGTATTTTAATACGAGCATTGACATGTATGACTGTATGTGCTTTTTCAAATAAATTTTGTACTTAGTCGCATTTATTGAATATAAAAACAAAGCATGTGTGTCGTCCATTTTATTTCCTAACTTTGTATGATCGATGATGGCATACGTTTTGTTGAGGAGATCGTAATGGTTGTAGTCTGAAATATCGCACTAAAACTCTACAATTGATGATAAAAGTTCCATCAAGATAGTAATTTATCATATGGTATTGTACTATTTCTGTGCGATCATGTAACTGTTCGCAGATGATTGCGTCCGTTTGTATTATACATAATATTATTTAATATTCGGATTGTATTTTTTCATTTTGAATACTATTAAATGCTCTTAATTAAATCCATGTGTTGTTTTCATCTTTGCCCGGTAAGCTAGCAATAGTTAGAACTTGAGACGGAATATTTACCATGTTTATCCATTTTTATGAGTTTCCGATATTTCGGCGCTGTTGCAAGCGCCATGATCACGGATGAACTATCCCGTCTCAAGTTCTAATGTTAGTGTTAGTGACCATGTCAGTTTAAAAACTTACATAGCAATAGTTGAGCGAAATTGTGACTTTTGATTCAAGAAATTATCCCCAATTTTGCGTTTCAAACTAAAGGACTTGAATTTTCTTTAATATTTCTCGCTGCCATGCCATACTAATGACTTCCCCCGCAATATTTTCCGAACAGGCGTCTCACGATGTTTTCCCTTTATACGTGCGCACGGTAAATGGTTTAAGTTTGCCTGCAGTCTGCAGTTTCATCTTGCACGTGTGTGCCCGATTGTGGGCCGAATACTTAATGCGAGACGCATTAGTTCAAAGGACATTATTCATTTTTATTCTGTTAGTTTCTTCAGTTGTTATTTGTGACTCTTGTTCGCTCGAGATATATTGTAATGTTTGGTTTCTATGAAACTTTAGAGTTTATCTAGATATAATATTAATGGAGTCGGAAACTTCTCCATTTTATTTTTCTTTATTTTGCATTGGTTGATTCCTTAACACAAGTCAATGAATTTTGGCAATGAAAGCTCATTTTAAACTTTATCGTTTGTATTTACTTCTTGAGCGTATACGTAACAGCCTTATTTATTGTTTATATTTTAATAAAACGAAATGTCAAAATGCTATCGTTCTATAGTGTCTAATCGTTAAGATATATTATTTTATTTGGATAAAAAGTAATTAAGTAAGACAATAGAAATAGATTTAGCGATTATTTCTCAGTTAAGTATTGAATTTGGTCTTTATATGCTTGTAATACGTTTCAAATTACATTTTACGCAGGCAGGGTCCCTTTCATAACCTACGTCGTATTCCATTTGCCAGTCAACAAAGCTGGCGTTAGAATATTGTAACAAACCCATTCTTTCTTTAGCTTCTTTAAACTAGAATGGACAAAGTTGTACGATTATTATTTTGACAAAAAAAGAAGTATGTGGCTAACATTTATCATTATCTAACTGACTGACTAAAACTTATTTAAAAAAGTAACCACCATCAGCTTTCCTTACTGCCTCCATTTTTTTAAGTTAGGTAATAACCCCTAAGTCTAAAAAATACTATAAATAAAAATACTACCGCATCAAAATTACATACAGGTCAAACTGATAGCACCACTTTTAATTTCGTTTAAAATAATGTATTTTTTTTTGTTTCCTGTCATGTCATCCATAATCTGTTACTTTGTGGTACTTATTATAATTATATTCTTAACTTTGGTTTCATTCTCTTACCCAAGAAGGTAGGTATTTCTAAACTTAATTTCTCCCTAACTAATCAGTTTTTATTTACTTTACATAATGCCTGTATCTGAACTGAGACGCGTATTGCTCCCACATGTAGTGTGTCTTCTAGTAAAACTATATCTACGTCAATGGGTGTTGTAAAAATTCGCAACGATGCGATATTTCGGCTCGGCACTTACTCCCCGTGGGTTCGCGAAGCTTATTGAATACAAATTGTTTCTTTATCAGCCAACTTTCGCGGGAGATGCCAGAAATAATTCGCGTATTGTGAGCTGTTACCACTTTTGTGAACACTTGTTTATTGTACAATGTAAAATTCGTGAAGAATTGACTTTTTGTTACCATGAAGCGGGCGATGGGAGTATTAACATGTTATATGCACTTTTATTGAAATGCTTTTTTTTTTTTTTTTTTTTATGGGACATGCCGGTAATCGAGCAGACGTATTACCTGATGGTAAGCAATCGCCGCCGCCCATGGACACTTGAAACACCAGAGGCTTTACAAGTGCGTTACCGGCTTTTTGGGAGTTAGGAATTTAAGGGTTGTTGTTCGGGAATGGGGATGGGGAAGATTGGGAAGGGGGAATTGGGCCTCCGGTAACCTCACTCACACAACGAAACACAACGCAAGCGTTGTTTCACGTCGGTTTTCTGTGAGGCCGTGGTATTACTCCGGTCGAGCCGGCCCATTCGTGCCGAAGCATGGCTCTCCCACACTTAAGCTGTAACGTAAAGTTTAGAAACATTGCCATTTACAGCCAAACTGGTAGTGAGAAAACTGAAATAGTGTTTTGGACCACTTAAAATACTTTGATTTAATTGTTATCTTGCTAATAAGTATGTGTGACTGCACGGTTAATACAGTGGCTGGGCAACCGACTGCCGCTAAACGAGCAGTGGGTTCGATTCCCGCACATAGCAACTCTTCGTGTGATTCACATATTGTTGTTTCGAGTCTGGGTGTCATGTGTATGTGAACTGGTATGTTAGTAAACGCACTCATGACACAGGAGAAAATACAAGATTGGGCAAAGTCCAATATTTAAAAAAAATGTCTTTAAAAAGATACTTAATATCAGTATGTACGTATAATAACCGCAACTTTAATAATCTTTCATTTTAATGCGTAATTTATCTAACTAACTCAAACCGTATTTTTAAACACGTTCATTATTTCGTACGTGTCGTCAAAGAAAAAAGTATTGAAGCCTGGGAACTAATCTTGTTAACAGTGATAAAACTATGTTTTTCCCTTTAATTTGCTTGTTTCAACTAAGTGCCTAATCATAGCAACTAAGGTAATTGTGGGGACCTGTTCCGTCTGATTGGAATGTGTTAGCGAATGAAATCATCTGCACCTGCTTGTCATACAAACCTGTTATTACTTAGGGATACGCAATCTGAGGCCTTCATTAATGGATTCCGTTGATCGAAATGTGAAATTGCTCGTTTGTGGAACATTTTGTTTGTAGATTATACCATTATTGTTTTGGTGTTTCATTTTTATTGGTATCGTTTAATTGGTTCCAGTTTTTGTTTGGAAACGGTAACTCCGGTATGGTCTAGTGGCTAGGATACCTGGCTCTCACCCAGGAGGCTCGGGTTCGATTCCCGGTACCGGAAAATTGTTTTTGTTGGTTTTTGTTTTGTGTTTGTACATTTTTGAGTGAAAAAATAAAGTGCAATCTACACCAACAGTTCAAGCACACTTACAAAAAACAAACAACTGCCTTTTTCATCCACAAAAGCTTTAAAAAACCACTTCATTTTTTTTAACTTTACACAAAAACTATCCAGACAGTTGATACAGATGATAGCAAACAGGACAAAAAACCCTCGAGCTGCCACGCCACCAACATCCACCGTTCCACGCGTGCCGTGGGGCCTTTTCGACCGCAATTTTTCGCCGCAGCCGTGTATACGCCGATGTTTTTTCTAACCCTCCAACACACAGCAGATTGATTTATGACCAGTGGTCTGATCTAGTTTAGATATTTCAGATAGCATTTAAAATATTTGGTGGCTAGCAGACGTTTTTTATGTATGCCACGTATTTCAGTCGGTTTCTATGTGAATAAATACAAGATAAGCTTGCTTTTTACAAAAAAAAGTAATATTTTTTTGTGAAAAACTCATTTTTGTTTGATAAACGATTTATCATTCCGTTTCGTAACAAAGAATTTTCTATTACTGTTTCGTCTGGTCCTTCATTTACTTCTGACAGACTAGGTGATGTTGGATTCATTATTCATTGTAGCGGAAATTACTAAAATCATCTAAAAATAAGACTCAACAAAATTTTCTTAGTAGGTACGAAATAATTTTGAACAAAATTGCGGATTTTATTTTTCTCAGCAAAATATTTTGTGTTGTACATTAACGAGACATTAATGTAATCTAATCACGTAGTACAAGTACCTTTCCCTTATTCTGTTTTTATTCTACTGAAGTCAATAATATTATGAATGGTACGAATAATATCGCTGTTGTCAAAATTATGTCACGACACGACTCAGCTCCTTTGATGTAAATACTCACTTCGAAGTCGTTCCCATAGAATCTGATATTGCGATTGGCGAATTTCCAAGTGCGTCAAAAGAAAGTAGGTAATCAAGTGGCTTCATGATATAAAAAGTTCGTAAAATGACAAGACTTCGCTTTTGTGACTCATTGGAGACATTTCTTCGTCATAAACATTCAATAATACACGCGCGCAGTTATAGGGTTAGATGTGTTTCATATGTTTGTGAGTTGTATTCGACATAGCAGAGGTTTGCTTTGTTATTTATTTCTGAACACAATTTATTGAAAAGGGTTTTCACGAGTGCCTATCTCACATATTTCGCCCGAACACAAGTGTCTATTTCGCTGCAAATTGGACTCAGTGTACTGAGATGATTGTGGTATACAGTTTTATTTTCTTTTTAGGTCGTCCTAGTTTAGGTAATGCGTATTTATTTTAAAATAAATCAGTTTCTTTTCGAATTACATAACTACAGGCTTGTGATGTGATATAGAAAGTTAAATAAAAAACTACAGTACATTACGGCTTTTCTCCCTAATTTTCCACCATCCTTCAAATAAAACGGCTTAAGCTAAAACGAAATAAAACTGCCTATAAAGATTAAAGATCGCCCAGCAGCCTACTATTCATTCTGTTCACAATTTCTCGCTTGACAAAAGAGTAGCGCGCACAATTTGTCAATCCATCCATCCGTACTGTTAAAATGGGCTGTAAAACTTTTAACACTCGACCCTAGGAGAGTGGGGGAGACACTCAGAATTTTGTAGTTCCGCATAGGAACCACATAAAGCGAAATGGGACAAGACCGGAACGGAATAAAAAGAAAGGTCGGCCCGGATACGATGTGCCCGACAGTAAAACCAGTACTTGGATGGAAAAAAAAAACTTCAGGAGAATAAGATTTGGTGCGTCTTCGAGACGTGAGCCAGGAATAAATAAAATGGCTGATATCTTTTTGTGGGGCACCGTTTAATGTTTGATATTAAACTAAGTGATTGTTCTCTGTGTAACTCTCATGTGTGTCCTAGAAACGTGTATTGTGAGTGCGTTTACTTACTATAAATATGTGCATAATCTTTCCTCATTTTACAGAACGTTATATTTTAATGGGTGAGTTATTGCAAGACACTTGTCACAGCACAGCTGTTTTTTCCTCCCCTCAATTGACATGGACGGTGATAAAATTGTCGTCCGCCATTTTATATCAATCGTGATCAAAGAGATAGCGTCAACAGACAACATGTTATTTATTCAAGTTTTATTGCTCTCAGAAACTAAATAAAAGTGACTTCGCAACTTTGATTAAATACAGACTATATGAAGCAAATAAATCAAATGCTATATTAATATTTGATAGAATCCAATACGGAGGACGTATTACATAATAAAATCGTTATGACGAATGAGTCTTGTCGATGGAGAATGTACTAGAGTCTAGGTAATGTGTGTGATTTGTTATGTTACGTAACGATATTGGTTTTTCTAAGATATTGCATATTAATGACTTAATCGATTGTTGTCATTAATGTGCGTTCGTTGTCGTATTTTCAGATTTATTGTTTCTATGGCTGCCTCGTTGGTCGAGCGATCACAAGTGCGAAGGGGTCTCGGGTTCGATTCCCGGGTTGGGTTAAGTATAACTGGGCTTTATTCGATTTTTCGTAAATTTCTTTGTAGTAGCAGGGAGTCTGGAATCGTACCCGGTATGTGGCAATAGACTCATCCCCTATTAGTTCTATGTCGGTACTTTTTCTGAATGGCCAATTTGGTTTTAAGGCCAAGGTTACTTCTTAGTTAGCTTATCCAATATTTGTCAACAGGAAAATACGGTAAGTCCTGTTAAGAGCCGGATGAATGTTTAGAGTCACTTACGTAGGCTCTTTTATTGCACCATTTTTGTCAACCGTACTTTCGGCCAAGCAACGTCCCTTGGTTTAACAGGCAGCGGATTTCCTTATGAGATAACAAATTCAACACCCTGTGTTTAATCTTTCTCGTATATTAACACAGCATGTATACCTATATCTTTCACATATTTTACTGTAGGTACCTATTCTTGTTATTTACCCCACCATATTAAACGGACCGTTCTGCTTACACGGGAAAAGCTAATGAGCGTGAAGATAAGTAGAAAAGAGTAGATGGGGACCGAAATGGTGACCCATGTTTTTGATGTTATGTTGGTAAAAGTTTTTGTGTTGAACGTTATACTTTGTGTGATCAAAGGACTAAGTAATGTGCGGTTTGCGACATAGAACATAGAGTAGATAAATGCTAACCACAATTTGTTGTATTTTGGTCATGTAAATAATTGCACTGTGGTTAAAGCAAGTTTGTATTTTGAATTTCACTTCACTTGGGGATAAAATAGTAAGCGAGTAGTAGATGAATACAGTATTAAATTAAGTCCTTAATAACACAAATCTTAATAACACACAGAAACATTTAGGATCTATGATATGTTCTACAGCTGCTGATATCGGTCGCTCAGTCACTACAGCCTATCGTGCAGTTTCATAATTATCTCTTACGATTACAGGATTATTTAGTAAGGTGTGGATGCCGTACAAAAACAACAATAACTTTCATAGCAATGCACATAAATATGCCGCAATACTACACCATAGCTACATACAGTGCTAACATCCTTATAGCCATGCTGATGGTATGTAGAGAACACGCAATAGTCTTCACTATGGGAAACAAACAGCTGTAGCGTTTCAATCTCCCCATTTCTTCACAAACATGGAAATAATGCAACACGACGTTGAAGAATTGGCTGCCCCATCGTGTTGTGCGTGACGGGGAAATTTAGCTGACAGTGGTATTAGTTGGCCAATCACTGGGTACAGGGTTGATGGAAAGAGAGTCTGTAATTTTTAAAGGTGATTTTGATATGGATATTTTTTGGGCTAATTAGTCTTTAGTGATGAAAGAAAAGAACGGCAATATTGTTTTCGTTTTTCTGTTCTAGGTTTAAATAAAGGGAGGGGACGTCAGTGTTTTTTTATAATTCCTGGTTGCCTATTTACATTTGTCTGAAAGGTCATTATGAAATTCATATTTTTATTAGTCTGATCTCGTTTTTGGTTAATAAGAAAGACTTTGCCAAAGGTACAGATATTATACCGGTGGAAAACTGGAATATAGGTTAGTGGTTGGCAAAAAAAATGTTTTTACCAAAGGTCGAGTTCGGTGCCAGAAAATAATCGCAAAAAACGGATACGACGTTCACTTAAATATTCCGCCCAAGTCCTAGTAAAACTTTAACAATCTGGTCGCATAGAAAAAAGACAATAATCGAAGGAATTTGTATTTCCATAAAATTTTTGTTTGTCTACCCTCGCCGGGTCCATTATGAATTGATTTGTATTCAATCGGAGTATATTCAAATCAGTTATTGTGTTCTTTGCGCGAAAGGGGACCGCGTTATATCTATTGATATTTTGCGGTATCGCATGTCAGGGCTTATTATAAAAAAAAAAACTGAAGACATGCCTGCACTGCAGATACAGCACATGGAAGCCAGTACTTACTTCTTTATCAACTAGAAATTAAGAGTCAATGTAGAAATTGAAAACGCAATTTTGCATACAAAAAACATTTATAAAGATTGCTCAATGTCGATAATTTACCCAAAATTTAGTAAGCCTCTTACATACCTAAGTATTTGTTTATTACGCAATTACAAAATTACAAAAACACATTGAATTATTCATAACAATATTCTAATCGCTGTTTACGCTAATACATGTTTAGGCTAATTTATTAACTGCGGACTACCTAGCAGGTTTATCGGGGCTCCAGCTCGAAAAGCAGGAGAAGGAACGGGGTGGTTTTTAGTCAGTAACTGCCACACTCAGAGTCATTTAATGGTTACTTAAACCATTCCTTAGTAACGATTTTGTATAGAAAACAATTGTTAAGGACTGGGCTAAGTAACCATTAAATGACTCTGAGTGTGGCAGTAAGAGTCTGACACTCCCTCTCGCCTCGCCCAAGGCGGGAGAAGTCATTGGATGATTGTTCCCCCTCTAAAAAGACTGATTTTTTGGGTACATATTTGAGTACTATAGTGGTATATGTATAGGTAGACCGCACTTCATTGTACACGAAACACATCGTTCAGATATCCATCACCGGGATTGCTTGCACGGACCGTGAATCAATCACTACAACTCGCAAACGGCAAAATCCTAATGTATTGGAAAATTGAACTTTCAACGTGCTTTTATTTTTGTTTGGAGTCGCAAGCTGATTATGTCGTGGGCTGAATTTATTTTTATTTAGATTAATACTGAGAGGTGGTGACTTAAAATTGAGTTTGTGTTGTGTAAGATTTTAACATTTCGGAGATTTATTTTATTTAGTAATTCGGTGACAATAACTGCTCCTGTCCTATTTTGAAAGAAAGAAAGAAAAGACAGAAAAACTGATTATTTTCACCGCCTCAAAGTAATGCATATTATAGTATTTCGATATTTTTATTGGTGGCACTAAGTCTATTAGATATTTTTGGATAAAATGGCGTGGGTAGACAATCACTACCTACTTACTTACCTACATTAAGTAAACTTTTGTTTTTCTTCTATACATTGCAACCTACGCCTCTGGTATGAAAAGGTGATTTATTTAAAAGTCAACAAGTACCTATTGAGTTTTACGAAAGATCAAAAAGGTTTAACAAACATTTAATGCTATGGTGGGCGTAATACATACTGTGTGGGAGAACAACGCTTGTGTTGTGTGAGTGAGGTTACCGAAGGCCCAATTACCAATCCCAATCTTCCCAATCTCGGATTCCCCAACAACCCATAAATGTCTAACCCCCAAAAGACTTGCAACGCACTTATGTAACGCCTCTGGTGTTTCAGGTGACCATGAGCGGCGGTGATTGCTTACCATCAGGTGATCCGTCTGCTTGTTTACCGGCTTATACCATATACTATAATAGAGTAATCAGAAGGGTGTCGACAACCGTAAATAAGTATTGATTTTAGTGGCAGAAAAGGTACACAAAATCACGATTCCACGTGCGAATATTCAGCTTTGAAATATTGGTATTACATTATCTCTTTGACGTTTTAATCAGAACTTAATTTGTATTCACACGCCTCGCAGAATGAAATTGTTTACCCCTAAAATGAGGCATTTCGTTGTTATTCTGTCGGCACCACAAAAACTGTACAGGCATCCATCCAAAATACTTTTCTTACTAAATTAATTTTGCCGTTGTATATTGCTTTTTTTCAGACATATCCCACATTTGTTTTGCTAAAGCTGATAAATGGTAGGTAGTATGTTTAATCAAACTATTTCTTATCTTAATAAACTGAATAAAATATGTAATGTAGGTACATGGTATAATATACTAACTGATGCCCCAGACTTTGCTCACGTGGATTATGGATTTGTGACTAATAAAATTTGCTTATGTTACTCCTTCGTACATCAGCTACCTGTCCAGTACCAGTAATTTCAGAGATTAGCTAGAACAAACAGATAAACAGACAAAAATTGTAAAAATATTTTTTTGGTGTATGTATCATATGTGTACCTATTTATATGTGTGTAGTAAAAGTAAAAAGCATTTAAGTATTTAAATGTTACAAGCAGACACACCAATTCAAATTAGCATTCATTTAGAAAATAATGTATTATGAGTCTCTGAAAAGGCTGAAAAGATTTGCATACTTTTGTACTAATTATTAAAATACAAGACCTGTGAAACAGCAATAAGTAATAGGTAAATGTTTTATACTAGTTCTATGTCTGTCCGTAAACCAGTATATAATAAAACTTATTTTTGAGGAATTTCAAATGGCGTTGGCATGAAGAATGTTAAGTTAAACGTAATAGAAGAATCGCTAACTCTATTTAATATTCTTCATAATAAGAATATGTAATATTGACACGCATCCTTTAGTATCAACAGTACAATGAGGAAAATCTTTGGCATTAAGACTATCCAATAAGAAATTCGATGATAGTGGTCACAGGCACTTATAACTATCATAAATAGGTGGTTTGTTATGACAAGACAATGCAGTGTTAGCGAAGGGACTCGTGTTTAGTATGTCAGTCGCGATGAGACACTCTATTGATGTTTCCGATTGAGTGAACACATTATCTACATAGAGTTGGTAAAACAATGAGTTTTGGTTAGTGAGTGTAGTTAATTATAGTTGCCTGTTACAATAAATAAGAAAAGTTGCAGTTGGTAGTGTGTCGTATAGAAAAAACTTTGTTATACAGGGTGACTTTGAATTCGACGTATTCCTCTCGGGAGGTGATAATACAACTAATTTCCTACAAAAATAGCCCTGAGGTCCTTGGGCGGAAAGTGGCTAGTTTCTGAGATATTCAACATTTTTGGTTTTGGTAAAAATATCCCGAATTGATTACAAAAACATCAATAAATAAAAAAATACTGGTTGGATTTTAGTTATTTTAGTTTTAATCAGTTGCCAATACATCAGTTATCATTTATAAATACTAATAATGGCAGAAATATCATTCGTTTTAAAATAGCAAGTAATTTCCTATGAAATTTTGTTTTGTTTCACTAATTTGGTCAATAGATAACTGGATTTATTTCGAAAAAAATATATGACACTAAGCGTACAAACTATTAGAAAAACTTTCTTGGTTTATTAGCTACCCAGAAACGTAAAATTATTTACAATATTCCCAAAAACAAATGAATTAGTTGATGATAAGTAGAGTGTAAAGAGAAAAGCGCAATTTCAAAAACATCTTAATTTGCAAAATTTTGTTCAAAATGATCTTCCCTACGACGAATACATGCCCGAACACACTTCCTTATCCCTATGACGTTCACTCTTGGGCTGAATATGCGTTTTATTTCGTCACTATGTTTTGGAGAAGAATTTCGATACACGACCAATTCCGTCTGTATAAACAAGAGACTTCATGTAAAAATCAACCAGCGTTAGATTCTGGTCACTGTGCATGCCATGTAGTTGAACCGCCCTACTAATCCTATGCCGGAGAATCAATGTTTTTGATCATTGCCGCACAGTAGTTCGATAATGCACTTGACAATCGTCGTGTGAAATAAATTCGTCAATCAAATTAATAAATTAATTCAATAAGTAGAATAAGTTCATTCATCTTGTTTCTAAATTCAAATTTAAAACAATGACCCTAGCTCATTCCTTAAAAATTCTTCATAATTCTCACCATTTAAATAGTTGGATGAAAAGTAGGGCCCAATCAAATAATTATTATTTATGATACCCCTGCAAACGCTGCGCTAACGATGGTTTACTTTTTTCGGATTTTGTTGACTTTTTTGTGGCTAAAAATGGATATTGTGATAATTTATCCAGCGCACTATCGAACTACTGTGGGGCAATGGTTGGATACCTTAGTTCCCAGGCGTTATATTGGCATGGGCGTCCAACTACATGGTAAGCGCGGTGACCAGAATCTAACGCTGGTTGATTTTTACATGAAGTCCCTTGTTTATACAGACGGAATTGGTCGTGTATCGAAATTCTTCTCCAAAACATAGTGACGAAATAAAACGCATATTCAGCCCAAGAGTGAACGTCATAGAGATAAGGAAGTGTGTTCGGGCATGTATTCGTCGTAGGGAAGATCATTTTGAACAAAATTTTGCAAATTAAGATGTTTTTGAAATTGCGCTTTTCTCTTTACACTCTACTTATCATCAATTAATTCATTTGTTTTTGGGAATATTGTAAATAATTTTACGTTTCTGGGTAGCTAATAAACCAAGGAAGTTTTTCTAATAGTTTGTACGCTTAGTGTCATATATTTTTTTCGAAATAAATCCAGTTATCTATTGACCAAATTAGTGAAACAAAACAAAATTTCATAGGAAATTACTTGCTATTTTAAAACGAATGATATCTCTGCCATTATTAGTATTTATAAATGACTAGCAAACCCAGCGAACTCCGTTTCGCCATCTGCTCTTTTCTCGTTTTTTTTTTAATTTTGCTTTGCTATAAACATCACGGAACCCGTTACCTTTCCATCGAATGCAAAACCGTGGAAATCGGTTCGTGCGTTCTGGAGTTATAGCGTCAGGAAGGAAAACCCGACTTATTTTTATATTATAGATAACTGATGTATTGGCAACTGATTAAAACTAAAATAACTAAAATCCAACCAGTATTTTTTTATTTATTGATGTTTTTGTAATCAATTCGGGATATTTTTACCAAAACCAAAAATGTTGAATATCTCAGAAACTAGCCACTTTCCGCCCAAGGACCTCAGGGCTATTTTTGTAGGAAATTAGTTGTATTATCACCTCCCGAGAGGAATACGTCGAATTCAAAGTCACCCTGTATATCGGAAAACAAGACACTACGCTGAAACAGCGAATTTGTGCAGGTTATCTAATGCCTCTTAAAATAATTAGTGGCCTTTAATGTAATAAATTCAAGATAAAATATAAAACTTACCTAACAAAATAAAATGAAAAAAGTAATAATTTCTAACATACAAGCTCATAACGTATTCTTAACAAAATTCCAATGGTGTTCTAAAAAGGAAAGGGTTTCAACAGCTCCATAAACTTACATCAGCTGTATAGAAATCGAATCACATACTCCTTGATTTTGAGGAGATCACAATCGGAATACCAATGACATGGCGTCACTTTGAACGGAGGGTAGTAACACTTTACTGCCGCGCGCGCCCTCTACCTCATAATCTGAGATGTACGCAATTTTGAACACCGCACGTGCTATTGGCTATTTCTTTACGTCTTGTAAAAGGATATTCTTTTTTCTATGTTTGGTCTTCGTTGGGTTATAATTTTCTTTTTGTATTATTGGTTTTGCAAGTCTTAGTGTGATCATGTTATTACGTTATATTGCTTTAACGGTGAAATTGTCAATTGTGATGTGAAGTTTGATTGTTCGTTCAGGAAAAGTATTATTGAACTTTTTGAGCTTTAGCATTGAATGTGGTTACGTGTACGTGCCAGTCCTCTTTAAGACTTACCTTAAATGAGAAGCAAACAGACGCAAATACATCAGTCATAGGTATTATTTTCTTCATATAAGTTAACTCAATATACCTCACAAAGGTCTACTTATTAAAGAGTGACGGTTTTATATGTGTATGCTAATCACAATAAACACAGGGGATTTGGCCCATAAAAGGTATAAAATAAAAAGTTAAGTTCTCGTTCCACAATTTACGACTTGCCCCATAGCGAGAGTATTTCATAGAGGCAAGCTTACACCATCTACCGCTTTACGACCGCACTTCTTAAGCATTTAAAACTATATTAAATTCTTAAAATGCGGTTACTGGGTAGCTATAAAAAAATATTCTGTTTTTTGTTAATAATAAGGTGAAATATGAATTATGTGTATCTTAATTGATTATTAAGCACCATATACAAATACATAGACTATGTAAAAATCACATAACACTAATCATGTTTCTAGAAGAAGTATTCAAATGTATTTAAAATACCCATTATCACCAATACTGAATAGTCCTAACTATTCAGTATTGGTGATAATGGGTTTAAACATATAACCAAACATTTATTACAAGTCTAGACTCTATTATTGACTTTACAGTTAAAAGTTAAACAATAAAGATACACAAATAATATTAGAATGAAAGCAAACTCCCATTTTCCCTTTCGTTCTCTGTACTATCAGCCAGATGAAATTAATTCAGCTACTTTGTTAACTGGTCCTGTCTGGGGTGCAATTCCTTTAAAAGTTTTCTATAACAAAACTTTTAATTAAACGTAGCGATGTAGTGTCACCTGAGAAATGCTGTAAATATTTCTCCGGTCAGTGTACCATTAAATATTTTATATTGTAATCTCGCAATACAGCGTTTCGTCTTTTATTGACACGGCCAGACCTCTATAAAGTTTCTCCCCTTTACGACAACAAGCGAACTAAAACTTTTTGCACAGTTTTATTTGATTAAAATTAATTATTTAATAATGAAAGACCTTCAAAGGGAATTAAGCTAGTTGTGTGTGGTAGAATTTTTGCTAATTCACAAAGGTATGCTGTTGACAAAGGACTCGGTAGGTAGGAACTCATTTTGTTTGAGTAAAGAATGAAATTCCTTAATTCTTTAGTCAAACAGTTGTGAGTTAAGGTGGGTATCTGATAGTTCCCTGTGCAGTGCTTTACTTACTTTATGTACCAATATAGACTGCCTCGTTGGCCGAGTGGTTGCAAGTGCAACTACCGGACAAGGGGTCTCGGGTTCGATTCCCGGGTCGGGCAAAGTATTACTGGGCTTTTTTCGGTTTTTCGAAAATTTCTCAGTGGTAGCACGGAGTCTGGACATGGGACTTATAACATAAATTGTGAAATGTGGGTGTACATTGGCATTATGCGCCATAACGTGCACCCCTGCCTACCCCTTCGGGGATTAAAAAAATAACTCATAACATAAAAATAAAACTACAAATCACAAAATTTATTCAATCATCAGTCTACCATTCAAAATAATCGATATGTGCGCAGGAGTTGACGTTGCCGCAGTGTTTTCTATCAGTCAGTGTGGGACAGTCGCGACCACCTTCCTTCTTTTCACGTACCACGCTCCTGGATCGACGTTGTTCGCCAAAGCCACACGTGACTGAGCATGGGGACCAATCACTCCATTCTGAGACGAGGCAGTCGTTAGCTGGAAACAGTCGAAAAAAAGTATGTTAAATAGAAATTACAGACAAAGAAACGCAGAAGATTGACATCATCATCTGTCCTTTTCTGTGCACTGATAGATCTAGGTCTAGCTAAACCGGTTTTTTGATCAATGTTGTATTTCTTTTATTATAATTTACTAGAGACCCGCCCCAGCTTCGCATGGGTGCAGTGGTGGTGATATACTATGGATGTATTATACATATAAACCTTCCTCTTGAATCACTCTATCTATTACAAAAAACCGCATCAAAATCCGTTGCGTAATTTTAAAGATTTAAGCATACAGACAAACAGAAAAAAATAGTGACTTTGTTCTATACTATGTAGTGATAATGATAAATAAATAAATAAATAGGTCCAAATAATTTCTTCATTTTTTCGCAGAAGGAAAAGAAGATTACCTATAAATTAAATCTGTTATATTCTAGTGTTCAGTTCAGTAGATTACCGGTGTTAGTAGTAAATCAATCCTTATTCTCAGAGCACATAAAACACGAATTACGACAATAGTTGTGAGTACTTAGAGTTCCAAATAGTCTCACAATGGATAAATCAAATGTGGTGTGCTATCCCTTGTGGACTGTAAAGATCATGTTATGGCTACGATTTCTAACTACCCCAACTAAGTAGGTACTGACGATGACAAAATTTCTAACAAAGTGGTTGCAATAGGGTTGATTATTTAAAAATATTAGACACGTATTTTTTCTTACGGAAACAAATACTTTCGAAGATATATTTGAAATATCGCGTTACGTTACTTCTAGGTACGTTTTATACGTAGAAATGACGTATTTGCTCTCCTTAACTTTGATTCGTTTTATCTGAGTATTGTTATTATCTTATATGAAAATTTAAAAAAGTATGTGTCTAATATTTTATCGTTACTTAACTGACGAACTAAATAGAATTAAAATTTTCATATCTCGTCATCATCCCTATTAGTTTCTCAAGGGCTTGTAAAATAAATTATAACTTACGTTGTATCCTGTTGACTGCATGATGAAGTCGGGATCTAAAATGTCTAGGTAGATGTTTGTGCAGACCCAGTTTTCTACCATGAGCAACTGCTAGTACAACGTCGTCCATACTCTTGAGTTCACCTTCGAATTCCTTCTCTGTTGTTCTGTGATATATAAAGAAAGATATTAAAATAGGGTTCTGGAATTGATGCAAGTAAGCAATCGCTGCAACTCATGGACATTTGAATGGAAACACCAGAGGCGTTACAAGTGCGTTGGCGGTCTTTTAGGGGTTAGGAATTTAAAAGGTGGTTAGGGAATCAGGGATTGGGAAATTTGGGTAGGGGAGTAATTGGGCCTCCGGTAACTTCACTCACAGTCATAATGAAACACAATGAAAACAAGCGTTGTTTCATATGGCCCATTCGTGCCATCTTAAGTATTGATATATTATTTAGTTTCCAATTTATGTTCTAAGATGTCAATATTCTTATCCTTCTTTAGAATCTACTTACGTGGTTGTAGGAGCTGTAGTCACAACGACGACATAATTTTCTGGTACATTAGGTCTTGGCGTTCCAACTGGTTCTTCCTCCAAATCCTTCAACGTATCCACATTGCTCCTGGTAGTCATTGTAGGATGTTCTTCATCCTCATCCTCATCTTCATCAATATCTTCGTCATTGTCATCACTGACTTTAATTGATTGCGTTACACTGGTTTGTTCATTTTTAGTTTTGAGAGTTGATAGAAGTTCTGTCCGAGCCAGATTGTTGAGTTCCTTTGGTGAATATTGTTTTACCTGAAACACAAGTTTTACAAGCTTAAAATGATGATTATTATGAAAAGTATTTTTAGGTGTCCGAGTCCAACTTATAATGATGATGATTATGAAAAGTGTTTTTAGGTGTCCTAGTTTCGAGATTTGCAATCGAAATTAATGAGTAATCTTATTAATAAACTCTGTTTCGAGAACCACCATGAAAATCATGAAACGAAATGAAAAACCAAAGATATAATATGGTTGGTTTTTCAAACACCTACAACTCTCATAAGAAACCATTTTAAAAATTTAAAGATGCAATTATTTCTCATTTGTTGGTAAGAATTGCTCCATGGCTTCACAAATTGCTTCTTCATACAATGTAACTGCAATTTTATACGAGAACGCTGGCCAACGACTTTGTGCACATAGAATTTATAGGGACACTAATATTTTCTAGAAATTCTTTGCTCCCATTAGTTTTTGGTGGAATTCGCTGGCAGATATAACTTATCTAATGTCTTCTAACTGAACATTGGCTTTAGAAGAACATTGAACTTTGTAATAATAAATCATGTATTGTTCTGCCTCCTTCTTTTGGTGTTTACCTGATAGGTGTGATATTTTTACGTTCTATAAATGAGAGTAATTCACTTAGATCAGGGGTTCCCAATTATTTCCTGTCAAGGACCACTTTTATATTTTTTGGTATGTTGGGGACCACTATTACTATCAGTTTTTCACTCAACAATTGTGATTTTGGAATTATTGAAATCAGTTGCTCCTCTCAGTTGTCTGCTTTGATAAGTAAACTTGAGCTTTAGCCATGGTATTTACAGGACACAGGTAATATAGTTATGTGTATTAGTTTTTCATTTTGCGAACCATTTTTTGTCTTCTGCGAACCACTAGTTGTCCACAGACAATTGTTGATGAATACTAAACAGAATATTGATTTCCCTAGACTTTTGTGCAGCGATTTTCGATCGATTCACTTGAAATCAATACAAGCCGATTAAAAAATAAAAACCAAGCTTGCTATTCTCATCAATAATAATAAAACTCTATCCTACATCACATATTAACTGCACAATAGCTAAGCATAAAAGTATCTAGCAAAGGGAGCATAGAGCAGTATGATTTGATTAAACACTTGAAGCATTACGTAGGAGCGAGCCGATAGCCCGTGTAACGTGATTATGTACTTGTATTAACATAATTGTTACATTACGGCGGCTTCATTGCAAAGATATGAGTGCTGTTGCTGTTGTAGGGTTAGGGAAATGGATGATGTGTTTTTTTTTGTATGTTTTATGAATTATATTGTAATATTTGGTCTTTTTTTATGAGATAGGTCAGCCAACAAGCAAATGAACACGTAATGGTAAGCAATCTATTTGCGCTGTCCATGGACACCTACAAAACAAGTGCAACTTTTTGTGTGATCCACAAATGGTTGTTTCGTGTCTAGGTGTAATGTGCATGTGAAATTGTATGTTTGTAAACGCACCCACGACATCGGAGAAAATCCTAGTGTGGGGAAACGCTTTTAACAAAACAAAAAAAGTCAGTTGATATATTGGGGAGAAATATAAGAACTATGCAATATAAGAGTAAAATTTATTTTTCTTCTATGTTATTATTCAGAAGGTCCAATTCTAAGATTAAGTTTATTAAACTCCGTACTTAAACTTTAATAACAATATTCCTAAGAAAAAAATATTTATTAGAGATTAAGTTCATCGAACTCTTTACTTAAACAAAAATATTCCTAAGAAGGGTATTTTAGATCTATTTCAATTTAAGCTACCTTGGTAAATTGTACTTTAGCAATAGCCGGTAGTACTCTCAGCAGTGGGTAGTAGAAGCCGGCTGCTGGATGATCAGGTGCCCTCGGTTTGTGCCTGGTCACTGGGTCAGGAGGGTTGGTCTCCCAACGAGGTGCTGTGAACGTCAGACCACTTGCGGCGCCTGCGTCCAGAGGCTCCAGCTGTGAAAATAATTTATAGAATATGATGATGAAAATGATTTATAGTGTACCAAGCTTTTAAGATTTTATCTTTACAAACATTGAGATTTTATAATACTTTCCTGTTTTTGATAATTGGATCAAATTAGTCAATAGATAATTTAGTTAAATTGTATTTAAATTCAATAGTCCGGATTTAACTATTTTATTCAACTGGTTTTGTTGTCACAGCTGCTTGTGGATCAATAAATGTTGGTGGTTTCAGTTTGTCTTAATCTTATCATTTAATCTCAGCTGTTAAAGCTTTAAGTTAACTATGTAGTAAGATAAATTAAGGCATTTATTAGATACAGTGTTTACTTACGTCAAGAGTAATTTGATCGACCCATGAGGAGTCCACGCATAGGTTTACGCCGTCAACACCAACGAACCAGTCTGGTGATGGAATCATCCGACTCATGACTGATACCTGTAAAATTAATACGAATTTTATACTTATAATTTCAATTTTTACTGTGTAAAATACGAGATCAAAGGTATTCGTCACTTTAAGCAAATTAGGCTTATATTAATTGGATTTAAAATGATCTACAGTAAAAACGTTTGCCCTATGATTAGAATAAGTTCCACTGAAGATATTAAGAAAAACATGTTTTAGAATAAGAAAATTGGTTTAAAAGTTCCACTCAAGATGTTAAAAAAAACATGTTAAAGTAAGTTTATTAGCCATCAAGAGAAGTACATGAATGGCCAACTTCAATCAAATTCCTTTGGCTTAACAGTTTCCTTACCAAACTATGTCTTCCATCAACAAACACCATGTTCTCAGTGACCCCTGTTCCAGACCTTAGAGCTGGGGCTGAGAACTGGTCGTACACCTGTAGCTCTTCATCTCCCTGCTTCACCAGCTCATCAATCTTCCCGTATTGGGCAAAGCCTCGAACTGCATTACTAGCGACTGAACCTATGTGGTACAAGCTGTAGTTCGAAGAGTGGGATTGTCCTGGAAACAATAAATATGTAATTTTTATAAATAGCCTTTTAAGATCATAATTTATTTTAGATTTTTGAATGTATTTCTATAACGGCCAGTTTCAATAACCTCTCTATTAGTAGATTCAATTGGTTTAACGTTTCATTGTCCTAGATTTTAACATGGGGTGTATTTATTTATTTATTAAAGATAAGCTACCCAACAGGAAATCCACCGAATGATATACACACCAGAAAAGCAAACAATGTATGCATCTAATGCCAAAACTACAGGGAGATAGTCAAGATGGTCAAGAGCCAGGCCCTCCTATGTACAGGTTATCAAGTTTTGAGTAAAAATACTGCTTTGCCTTTGATAAGGCTGGATGAGGATGTGATGTGTGAACTATCGAAATTACAAAAGTTATTCTTTCCTAAAAATCTACCTCACAAACAGACAAAGTTTAGTAAAACTAATTCTGTGTAATATATAAATCTCTAGTCTTTATTGATATAGTTATTATTCACATACACTGTTGTATCAAGTTAAATTTAACGTAAACTCTTGTGAAGGAAGCGGTCCATTGAAGCATCTCACTCCTGGTGGCTGGGCGATTCTCAAAGGATTGCCTGACGATATTCATTATGAAGACTTCATTATTACCCGGTAATGTTGTAATTGGATTATTGGTTGAACAATAATTTATGTACTACAAACAGCTCTTGTGTCGTGGAGGTTCACATCTCATGTCCGCTTCTCATGCATGAGATATATTTTATGGTGTGAGAAATCTACCAACGGCAAGTATCAATGTGACTTTTTCCGAATTTTATATGTACTTTCTAAGATTATTTAGACGCCATTGTCAAATGGTGAAGGAAAAATGAGCTAATAATATTTTTATTATAAGTCTGAACTCGCCAACTCGTATTGAGCAAGTGTGATGGTTAATGCTCAAACCTTCTCCGTGCGAGAAGAGACCTTTGGTCAGCAGTGGAAACTTATAGGCTGTTGATGTGTGATGTGAAAGCAATAGCTCAGAGGATAACGCATTTCTAAAATGTAAGTACATAGGTGCTTCATATTTGTGTTGGAATGTAGACCTAAGGCAGAAACAGTTATTAAGACGCCAGATCCAATGTGTCACAAAGGAAATTTCGGGAGTCGAACCTGTGACCTGTCTGGTAGTCGCGCTAGCAATCAGTTAATACAACATATTATTATAAGATACTTTGTCTAATCCAGTTATTAAACGTATAACCTCTTGCTCTTGAAATGAAATGAATAAGTAAAAATAAAAGTATGTTCAAAAAATTATAATCATGCTGAATAGGCTTACCCAGAGGAATATCATTATAGAGCTTTGAAAATGTAATATGAAATTATAATATTATTACAATAACTGTAATATTTAAGTTTTAATACCAAAACTCATTATATTACAGACCTATTATATTTCATAACGAGAGTTTTCAAATAATAAAAACGAACAAAAGTTAAATATATTGTAATAAAAAGTGAAGCATTGTTTATTCAAATTATAAGTAAGTACAATTAAACAAATTAAATATTTACAATGTTTATTGTTAACTAGGTTTCAGCCCGCAGTTTTGCTTGTTCTATTCGAATCTTTATGAGACTATATCCACCAGTGACAGCTATATAAAATTGCGTTCAGCTGTTTTTAAGTTTATCATAAACCGACATATACTAGTAGATACGGGTATTTTCAAAATTAGTAATACAAAAATATAATTGCGAACATGTTATTATTAATAAGTCTGCTATTTCATAAGATACATACATACATGTCATACTCTCACGCCTGTATGCCATAGGGGTAGGCAGATTCTATAGAATGCCAATTAGTAGATACGAATCTTACATAATTATGTGCCTCTTTCGTTTCATCAACAGACAGACATTTGTTACAGAGCGAAATTAATATTATGACTAATTACTAACTTACTGAATTTGGTCGTTTTGTAAAATTTGCAGAATAGCCTTCTTGCTTATATACCTTACCATGCTTATAACCTTTATCAAAACATTTTATAGACCATTTACTTGGAAACAAGCGAAGTCAGATATGCAAATATTACAGTTTTCTAAGGGCGGGCTGGATGTTCATTTCACCCTAATTACTTGATATTATCGACTGAACGTTCTCAAAATTATTTATAGCCCTGTGAATTAGACAATTTTTAAGCCGTATGATGGCGGTAGACGTGTATATTAGATTGGTTAGCGCACCCTAATCTTTCCGTAGGTTTTATAAGAGTCGCCTAATAGATTTTACATTTAGCAGATAATGACAATAGCGGTTTCTAATAAATTTGAACCAAGCATACCGTCAACGTACTAACCATCTACCAAGCGTACAGATAATGGTAAACCATTATAATGTACTGCGAGGAACGCCCGGAGGACAAGGTGGAGCATGCGGTGGCAGTCCCAGTAATCCCTCCTAGAGGGTTTACCGGGACTCCAAATCCAAAAGCAGGAGTAGGAACGGGGTGGTCTTTAGTCAATAAAAGTCTGACACTCACGCTCGCCTCACCTAAGGCGAGAAAAGTCAGTAGATGATTTTTCCTCCTTAAGAAACCATTATAATGTAGAGGAGAATTATAGTCCTGCTGTGGACTGTCACAGTTTCTTGATGTTGATAAAGATGCTGGTTAAAAACAGCGGTTTCCAAAAAATGGAACTTCGGACATTCCGCTGTCCTATTTTCCTGTCGGACCGTTAAGTTAATAAAAATAGTAGGTAGGTACTATAAACTCATTTACGAACGAAACTTTGTATAGATAAAAGTATTTTAGACAAAAATAACTTTTTTAATAACACTGAAGTTCATTCAACTTTATGTTTATGGTGGACAAAGTTCCATTAAAAGAGTGAGACGAAAATAGCGCGGAGATATAAAAGAAAGAAGTTTGCGTATAATATTTAGATTGCTTCGAGATTTAGATCTTATCCACCAGAGATGTGCTATGCTACGTTGCTGTAGATGCGTGAGGCATCTACCAATCATATTCATTGGTACCCATAGCTTAGTACCGGTGGAAACGGGTTTAACTAAGATATGTTTTTATGTGGAAAAAGTGTTTTAAAATTATCTGCCACGGCTATAATGGGAGGTAGTGTTTTATTTGAAGATTACAATAGTAAATATAAATTATTGATTGTGAATATTTTTTAGTAAAGCCATGGCAGTTAATTTTAGAACACCTTATATACTTTTGGAATTTTGTCAAATAAAACAAGCATTTAAATTCTTTTCGTAAAGAACGAAATATAATTTATTTGTATGTTTACCTAATACTCGAAGATTCACCGAAGTAACATCGATCTACTTACACGAAAAAAGCCACAAGTGAACTAATTTCTTAGTATCATTCTTATAAACAATTTAAATGAGAGCAAACATGCTTCAAATGAAATGACTGGGTTGACGCCAAGACTGTACAATGAACTATAAAATTCCTAGAAGATGGTTTAATACCTTGTATCATAATATAGGTAAAGAACATATCCCACACATATACTTATAGATAGGTAATTAGATATGTATAAACAAGATACACTATGCTTAATAAAAAACCGATCTTAACGTCCTTTTTTTGAAGTCGGCTAATAATAAAGTCATTTTTTATACTCAAACCGGCTCCTAAGTAAAACAAATGCTTTTCTGAAAATCGGTTCAGCCAATCGCGAGATAATCACGTACATGCATACATAAATGAAGGTTAAACTGTAAAACTTATTTTTTTTCCGCGTACATCGAAGGACTGGAATAATCTGCCTGCTGCGCTTTTTCCATCCGACTACAATATGGGTGTCTTCAAGTCTAGAGTGAATAGGCTCTTAATAAACTAGTGCGCCTCACCATCAACGATTACATCACTACTTACCATCAGGTGGGATTGTAGACAAGCATTAGTTATAATCGAATAAAAAAAAATGTGAAGTCGGTTAAAATATAATGTTCCAGTCGAGAAGTAAGTCTTCAAGTCACCATCCTTTATTGTACCAACTAACCCCAGAGAAGTTCGCTTAAAATATCTAGAGCTAAGTTATCTTTAAGTGCGAAACTTGCCAACTTAAGCTCTTGCACCGGAATAGCTGGTAAAGTATTCAACGTTATAAGTTCTATGAATTGTACTGAATTCAGTTTTGTTTCATTTAAATTATTTTGTACATTCTTTGGAAAATCTTGTTTTAATATCCACTTTGGAGTTTAATTCTAGGTTTTGTTGGTGCAAGCGAATTATTCGCATTGTTGTGTTGTTATCTACTGAGCGCAGACACCCGTTCTTTAGTTGAATGAGATTATGGTAAGATGTGATTGTGGAGTGTCGTTGTGGTTTAATACCAGTATTGTATTGTACGGTTGAGAAAGAATTTGGTTGCTTAAAGCTGTAATTGGTTTTGTTTAAAAATGTTGAAATGTGATTTTGTGAGCAGTTAATAAGTGGATCAACTGATTAGAATAATCACCAATCTAAAAAAAACTATTCACAAATCTACATAACATATCAAAAAGTAAAACTAGAAAACAATTTTGCTGTTAATACTAATAGAACATTAACATCTGTTGCACTAGACTCAGTTAAAAAAGAAAATATGAATTGTATTTCATAAGACTCGCGAAGGCGAAGAGTGAAAAATGTATTCTACCTTTAAAAAAATGAACACTAGAAACATAGACTAAAGAAATAAAATAGAAACCTATGAGAGAAAAATTTAGAAAGTCCAACAAAAAAGTTTTTGCGAAAGGTTTCTTCTGAGGTATAAGAATGACTATAGCGTATGGAGACAAGAAAAATGTGGAACCTTTTCCCAAAGTATGTAACGTTGTTTACTTGAGGCAAGTCAGGTAAAAGTTCAGCGGTAATGCTATTTGGATGTAACATGTGTCTTAGAGACTATCTGATTCTGAAGGGCTACCTCATATTGCGTGGAGACAGGGCTGCCTAAGATGTTGCAGACTATAATTTATTACCTATTTAATTTAATGAAAACTACTGGTTAATCCTGTTTATATTATAACTTTCGTGAGACATGTTTTTTTTTAAGGGGAGAAAATCATCCAATGGCTTCTCCCGCCTTGGGCGAGACGAGAGGGAGTGTCAGATTCTTACTGACTAAAAATCACCCCATTCCTACTCCTACTTTTCTAGCCAGAGCCCCGGTAAACCCGCTAGGTAGCTGCAGTGCCGGAGACATACTAAAGTAATTATTACTTTTTCGGCTTACTCACGCATTCCGCGACACATGACGCGGCCACTGTCGTGCTGCTACTTGTCGAGTCTTTAGCATGGCTTGAAACTAGTCGAGTTCCTCGTCAAATAATTACGTGAGTAAGCCAAAAAAACATAATATTTAATTAATTTTGTCCAACCTAGTTTTTAACGGGGCCCTTTTTATAATTATCCTGGGAATCATTTTTATTCTTTCTTTTAGTTACAATGAACACAGTTAAAGAAGATTTACTGTCAATCTATTCTTAAATTTAGCGCTTAGTAACACGTTTCAAGATTCATTTTTCTTTACGAAGTTTACAAGACCTTCCTGATTTATTTATTTAAGGAAAATTCTACCTTAATTTCAAATTTTCTTGAGCAGGAAAACGGTTTTAGTTTTACAAATCAATACTAATTATTATTTCACAAGGAAATTTACATTAAATAATTTAAACATTAGTACGAATGAAATATCTAAAGTTCTTATTAAAAGGACGAAAATAAACGCTCAGAAATGGAAACTTCCTTAATTTAATTTATTTAAAACCCCTGTTACTAAAGGTACCTATTAAAGATTAACTTAACAAGCTTCTAAAATTATCGAACTACAAATTATTTATGATGTTATTAAAGCGAGCGAATACTAGCGCTGTGTATTTAAGTAGCTTAAAGGTTTTTAACTAACAACTAAAATTTTAATCAAATCGATATCTTTTTATAGCTTATACCGTACACAGGGTGTCAACATAAAACAGTTTTTTATTTCCAATTTGCGAACTGAAATTTCAATACGCTCACGTGACAATGTAGTGTGAAATAGATTTCGGGACAGATTTGATGAGTGTCAACCCTATCATCCGCCCTTTTTGATTGAAAACAGACAAAAGGTTTTTTTGCGTCGAAAAAAGGACAAATGCCTTTCAAATACCGACGTAACAGAAGATTTATACCCTCGCGGATAATTCAATATCTTTTACTCTCATAATATAATGGAGACAACTTGGTTTTCTGGTCACGGTCGGAGTCTTTGAACAGCATAGATATTCCTTTGAGGAGTTCCCGGTTTTAATCATTTTCCTTCTTTGTTGTTTGACTTTTAAGAGCATGGGATCATGAAGGATATTGTTTGCTTTGTACTTAACGAAGATAGATGTATGAGGGCCTATGATGAGGATACGGATTGTTTGATCTCTTCAGTACCCACTCACGGAAATTGAGTAACTTTTCAGAAGGTCTTTTTATCTCATTCATTTATTTCATTTTAAGTTAATCATTCATTATACCTATATATATTTTAGTGATAGCGTTTCTTGTTTTCAGGCATATTCTCTGAGGTTTGGTAAAAAGAAATCCTTTATTTTACATATTTAATTAAAGATTTCTAACTTTTCTTTTTTACTCTATATTTGCTCCTTTTAGACTGTAATAGCCAACGTATTTCACTGTTAT
Organism: Spodoptera frugiperda; assembly: GCF_023101765.2. Taxonomy (NCBI): domain Eukaryota; kingdom Metazoa; phylum Arthropoda; class Insecta; order Lepidoptera; family Noctuidae; genus Spodoptera; species Spodoptera frugiperda. The sequence goes on along the minus strand of NC_064242.1, from coordinate 11,284,729 downwards.
AAAGAAAAGCGATGAAAGGTCACTAACCCCACAAAGGTATAGGCAGATAAGCAACAAACAAATACCACAATAAAGAAACAATGACTTTACCTAACATTGAGGGGAAACAGTTCCAGATAAGATCGTACTTGCGGTCGGGACGGACAAATAAATAGTCCACTTATCTCGGACAAGCAAAACCGCGAAACGTCACTTAGTCTTTCAGATAAAGGGAAACTTGTGTTTAGTTTCTACAAGACTTGTTTTTTTACTAGTTTTAAATGAATGTTCTTTTTTTGAGGGGAGAAAATTGTCCAATTACTTCTCTCGCCTTGAGCGAGGCAAGAGGGAGTGTCAGGCTCTTATTGACTAAAAACCAACCCGTTTCTACTCCTGCTTTCCGAGCCGGAGCCCCCGTAACCCGCTAGCCAGTCCGCAGTTGAGACATACAGAACTGAGCTTTGTGAAGACTCATTATCGATCACCTTGTAAATTATTAAAGTATTTTTTTTCTATTGTTTAGACTATTAGAAACTTAAACAGGTATTGTGATATTATTCTTAAGTGAGATATAGCAGAAAGTTTGTCAAATTATAAAACCTATCTCTTCCTCAACAAACATCGACTTTTTATTTCTGATATTTATTATTCTAATATTAAGTACATACTATAGCAAAACATTATCGGAAGATTTTTGCTACTTTAATGAGATTAGAAAACAAATAATGGACAAACAAATATAGGCTAAGAGGCTCTTAAAGAGACTGGTATTATAGAATGTTATAACTTTCATCTAAGGAGAAACAATATCAATTACAGTTAAGTCCCCTTAGAAAATAATAACAAATAATTATTATCGTTCCTTCTCAATATAATCTTTGAGTTAAGTAAGATATTCGACGTAATCCCGGCAAGCTTATTATTGTTATGTATTAAGTAGGTAAAGCCTTGTTGTCTCAATAGGCATCACATTATAATACCTATGTACATGTAGGTAGATTATATACATTAAAGGATATAAGCGAATTGCAATATTTGGTTATTGTTTTGTATGAGCTAAAATTGTATTTGATCTAACCTGTAGCATTCAAAACCACGCGGTCCAAGAGATGAATATCCAAAGAGTTCAATATACATATACTTTATATGCATGCCGATTAGACATATGCATGAAGATGTAGTGAACAACTATGTACATATGTATGTATGTATACACTCACCAAAGACCTGTGACCATTGCGCCTTCGGTCTGTTCTGAGGGTAATCCTTCGGGAACCTCTCCTCACTCCACAACATTTGCATCGACACTTTGTACACAGCCACATCATCAACGTCACATCCTACCGTTAATTCAAATATCGCAAATAACAAAAACAAAATGGCGGCCATTCGACGCGCAGCCGCCATTGCGAATAGACGTCTCTAAAAACACTAAAATTTTTATTTCGATTTTTAAAGTGAAATGGTGTTTTAACTCGTTTAAATTCTAAGTTTCCATGCGTGTTACTGCTCCGGAGAGATGCGGTGGACTTTTCTATTTTGGATTCTCGTTCTCTGCGGACCGAAATAAACACATTGGCGACGTCCGTCCGCGCGAGCCGATGACTTGTGCATCTGTTTTATTTATATAAACCAAAACATCTTTCCTGTTTTGTAACAAAAAATGTAGCTGAATAAGATTTAGATAATTGTTTAGAGTTTCGACAATGATATAATTGTGAATACACTAGATTCGATTCAATTCAATTCAAAATATTATACTTTTAGAAATTCCGTTTTGTCAAAACTGTGTTTCCATATATTTATAAACATCAACGATTGTGTATTTTTTATCTTGCCGAAAAAATATACAACACAATCTTGTTAAAACTATAAAGCCTAAGCTCTTTTTTCATGTAAATTATGAGTTCACTTTATTAAAAATTCCATCAAAGTAAATAAACAACAACTTCATCGCAGGGAGACGTTGATGGGTCGCAGGTGCTAGCGGTTTGGCAGGTCTTCTGGACTAAAGAAGGGGGAGGGGAGATCCTTAAATTGCGAGGCTTTTAACCCGTCCCAAGTGTCCACCTGATTGATTGATAGTGGACCTGTGTCATTGGATTTCTGCATTAGTTTGAGATACTCGTATACATTCAGTATCGACGAGATTGAAGTACTTGTCAACGTACAGGTGTGTAGTGAGTGTCTGAGTGAATGATTGAGTTATTTTGTTGTTTTAGGTTTTAAGGTGTTTAGGTTGTTGTAGATTTGCTTGGGTATAGTCTTTAAATAAATGTTGCCCCATACTAGGATTTTCTCATGTATCATGGGTGAGTTTCCAAACATACAAGTTCACATACACATGACCCGAAACAACAATTTGTGGATCACACAAAGAGTTTGTTGATTAAAGGAATTTGTTTATTTAGATTTATTTTTCAGTAGTCGTGCTAGCGATCACTTAACCAATGAGGTTAGAATTATAATATACAATTTTCACAAGAAAATAATTTATGAATATGATTTATGAGATGAATATTTTGCAAGTATGAAACTATAATACGTCATTCTTCAATGAAAGCCTTATTATTCTATTTTACTAAATAAAAATACAGAGGCTTTTTCATTGGAGAACTTTGAAATAACTGGTGCGTGTCGTAAAGCTAGTACCTTACGCCTCGCCTTGTACTACAAAAGACAACTTACAGATGAGCAGAAAATAACAAATAAAAATAGAAAAATTCTTTATTCTAAATCCAACTTTATTCCGACAAAGTAAAGACCTAAGTTCCAGTTCTAGCATGATAATAAAAACTTGAAAATTATGCGCCTCGAAGTTTCTCTATAGAGAAAAAGTTCCCTTCGAGATTTTCTAGGGTTCAACTGAAGTAAAGCCTCGCGTCTATTGCTATTCTATTTACTTTTGTAACAATAAACTGTGAATTGATAACCCTATTTTGTTGTAGAATAGAGTATGGATACAATGGATATACAATCTTAACTTTAGGGGCGTACGGTCTAATATGGTGTGCATTTTGTTTTTGCTTATTTTGATTGAAACTATTTTTAAGATATACATTACCCTACTTTTTTTGTCTCGCGCATCTTGCTTTTGTAGATACGTCGCTATACAGTATATCTGAATTCACAATTTGCAGATCGTACCCTAAGAGAAAATGTTACCCGGTAGTTTGTACGTCGCACAGCACCTCGTCATGTAATCGTTTTATTTTATTAAAAAGGCACTATCGCTGCCGATGCTTTTATTACACAACAACTAGCTTCTATCAGCGCATTCATCCGCGTTCCCGTGGGGTAGAAAGTATACTACCACCTAAGTCAGATCATGTCTGTATAGAATGAGAGAAACTACGTAACTAATACTGAACGGATTTTCATAAAATTTGGTATAAGTATACCAAAGTAGTTTCAGAGGGATTGACGAACAAACATCCAAATAAACAAACCATCACATTTATAATATAAGTGTGATAGTGGTGTGATTCAGGTCAATACGAAGAAAAAACACAAAAAAATAATTTTCAAACAGCTACTCAAGTCTAAACGAAGAAATAACATAATAAAAAGTAATTTTCAAACAGCTACATCCTTAATTAAGAACAAAATCGTTCTCATACTTGTAACTCGGTAGAACTAGAAAGAACCTTTACTATCTTTCGCATCAAGTGCAGGGTAAAGTTTGAAAAGTTTATATTGCAGGCTGGATGCCATGATCGGGCAGTGTAGATTAACTCGATTCATTGCTTGTAAGGGTAAATCGAGTTCGCTTAATTCCGATGAACGACGAAGCAATATCGATAAGATCCGAGTAGAATTACTTGCTAAGTCTGATACATGTACTGTGTACGTCCCAAGCTTTTGAGACCGTATTAGAGTGTTACTAATGCTTAAACATAATTAACTTTGCGTCTGGAGTCTTTGATACATTTCACTAAGATTTTCGTGTAGAATATTTATGAAGACAATTTATATGGGATTAATTTGTTGCTATGGTATAGTGAGAAAATTCTGCTTTAACTTTTTAAGAGATACATTAACATATTGGTCTTGATTTTCTGTCTGATCTTGTGTCGCTATTTAAAACAATATAGATGGCACTTGGCATAGAAAATTAGAATCATATAAATATGTTATGAATCCATTTCAAGAATTATTATATGTGGGGGGCAATGAGTACCGTTTTTCCTGTGGGTCGCGGGACTATAATTTAGACCCGCGACCATTAAAAAAAATATTCCCATGAATAATATATTATAAGAATGAAAATAGGTCTTTACAAGATCAATACGGAAACTATATAACTAGTCAATAAAACAACCACTTTACCAGGAAAACAATATACAAACAATTTGATATTCATATACAAAACAATATCTAGTTCTGTAGCAAAGGCCGGAGTCAAACCATGAACCTTCATAGCGTCTTCAAACTTTTTTAATATCAAAAGAGTTTGAGTTGAAACTCTTCGTTTATACGAATTTTGAACAGAGGCTTTGTTGTAAGGACTAGGAATGGGCACGAGTTGCTTCTGTAAGCATGAATAATATTATAATAAATAATTTTACGTGCATTATTTTCCTGAAATGGATATACTGAAGTTCATAGACAATAAGTGCTTCACTTTTCTTTACCATTTACGTATAAAAAATTAAGAGCACCTAGCTTCAGTGACGGACAGACTGAAAGATTATTCACTTCCTTATTTGTTGACGTTTCAAAAGTACTAGTTTATGGTTTAATTGAAATAAATGCTTTAACTTTGATTTTTAAAGGATACTGAATAGTATTCGGTGCAATTCCAAATAACATATCAGTACTTTGTAAAATTCGGTAGCGCATTTGATCTATCAGTATTAACCAGAAGTCGTCATAAAATATTACATCGCACATGTGAAGTTTATATGTATGCGAATTAACACGGATAGAAAATGCCAACGAACAACAGTTCGGCAGAAAGCCCGCCAGGCATGATCACCTCGCCTGGTCGGAGGATCCTCCTTTTCTTAGTGAACTTTTATCTCTGTTTCCTAAAATACTAATTGTAGGTCGACCAAATATCAAACAACTAAAGTTTTAAAATGAATATTCTAGAGTCAAGTAAAGGAACATCAAGAACCTTGTTTTGTGGTTATTCGAATTTCATGTTTCAGCTTCGAGATTTCAGTTTCAAGGACAGGATTTAATATTAATTTAAACTATAAAGCTGTTCTGTAACAAAGTTTACAATATTGTACAACTGGACAACTGTTAGCCACAAATCGGTTGCCGATCTTCGGTCTAGTTGAGGTATTGTTTAACCACAGTTAAATAAATAAGGCCTGCTGTGACTTTGAACTTTACTGGTCTGCTTTCAAGAAGCAAATTGTTTTGAACTTCTTAAAGAAACTTACTCCTGTTATATAAGCATGTATTCTTCTTTATTCTTATTGTATTTTATAGGCAACGTGTTTTTATCAGTAAGTGCTTACAAATTACATGTGTAAGTTATAATACACATTCTAACGTTATCTAGTTTAAACGAATCAGTTATTATAATCAAAAGCAAAAACAGTTACGCTGTTTTGCCACTATAAAATATTCTTAAAATAGAATAATAAAAGAGATTGATAGAAATACATTTAAGTACCGTTCAACCTGAAGTAACGAGACCTAATGTCACCTAAATATATCTTCATTTTGTATCCGAACGCTTGTCACGTCACTAATGATATTCAGACTATTTCCAAACCATTTGCAGTAACTCGATCCATGTCAAACCATTTCTCATGATCAATCTCATATGTGGCATTCTGATTTTTATTCACGTCTTCTTTCGAAAATTTATCGAGTCAAAGTCTAAATTATTTATTTCAAATAGACCAGGAAGGCACTTTTGAACGATTAAAAATGTCTGTTTGTCGGTCAGTTCTCTAATGAAGCTATTTGCTCATTCCAAAGTGAAGATTTCTATGAAGGAGCAAGAAACTCCATAGGTTACTTTTTTTTTTCAATTAAATTCACAATACAATAATAATTCTTGGTTATATTGTATTACAAAACAAAAATGTCATGAAAATCCTGCTTTCTTTGAATTTTATGTAAAAGTGAAAACTTCACAAGTGCTAAGAGATCCATTTTTAGATTTTCCTCTAAACTTTCAAGAAGATTGTTGTCATCCTTCTTTAAACGTAACTTATCTCTAAAGCATATAATCAAAATATTGTGAGCCGCAAAAATGGTGGCGGTGCAATATTTAGCGCAACGTTCCTTTTAGATGTTGCCAGCACTTACACTTAACCTAGTTTCTGGGATCTATTTTATGACTTGCAAGGGAAGCTTACGGTAGGTATCTTATTATTTCTGTATCAGCCAGAAATAGGACGCTAAAATATTTGAATGGTAGATACATGCCGCCCGAGCTTGACCTTTAGGCTAAAGAGATTTTGATTTTGGTTAGAGGCAGCTGCATTTTGTTCTTGTTTGAAAAACGTCAAAACTTTTTAGAACCTAGTGTTTTTTTAAGGGAGTTGTTGTTTTGACTTCTTCCGCCTTGGGTGAGACAGTGAGGCGAGAGGGAGTGTAAGACTCTTACTGACTAAAATCACCCTGTTCCTTCTCCTGCTTTGAGCCGGAGCCCCGGTAATCTGTTACGTTGTTCGCAGCTGCGAATCAGGTATCGGACCAACTGGGCCCCATCTGTGGTGGTCTGGCTTTTTGAGGCGCCCGCGGATGCGACGCGCCGTATGTACCTTAGTGCTGCAAATGAAAATAACTACGGCTAACACTTGGTTTAATACAAAATACATGACTTTGGGGAAATTACTCTCATCATAATCAATTGCTTTTAATAAGAAACAGCGGAAGCACGAACTGCTCGTAAATAGCATTATAAGGAAGATAATAACTACCAATTAAGGAAATCCATTTTCACAATCATACCTCATACAACTCAAATAACTGAAACAGGTACAAATGTATCAATATCGAGTGAATATTTTAAAGTTATCTCGACGTGCAACGGAACTTGATAGTTGGACAGGATTTATTTGACTTGCTCTATCGTCCGATACCAATACGTAGCGAATTGAATTCACTTTGAATGTACTCTGCGATAGTAATAACGTGAACTATTGTTCGTTGAAGTAGATCGAAGTGGTAGTTAAGTAGTTCTTGATGTACGAGGTTATATTGCATAGAATTTATAAGTAATACTTAGTTTGTTTAAAAAACTGTAGTGGTGGAGGTTTAAGACATTCGCTTCTAATGCATCTCATGCTGGGATGGGACTTTTTCCGAGGTCTTTGTAGTTTCTATTATTATTTAGACACCACTGACAAACGGTGAAGGAAAACCTCGTGAGGACACCTGGGCTATTTTTGATTATAATTATGTATTAATAAATATTGTAGACGTATAAACAAGTTCACATACAATGACTATAGTAATGTCTGTTTAATACATTGGCTGCCAACAAAAATCTGTTGAAGGCAAATCCTCCGCTAGCGCCGGTCACTTCTGCCCCCCATGGCGTTTAATGTGTTAATTTTACGACTTTAAAAAAGAGGTTCTCAGTTGCAGACCTGTATGTATGTTTGTGCGATTGTCTTGCGATTAGCTGAACCGATTTTGGTGCAGTTTTGCGTTGCACTTGCTCAATGCGGGTTGGCAATTTCAAACTTACAACGAAAACCTCCTTTTTTGAAGTCAGTGAAAGAGACATTACAATAGTCATTGTATGTGAACTTGTTTATAAGTCTATAAACAACTTCTGTCACACACGGCCCAACAATGTAACATTCTTATCACCCCCTTCTAACAAAACTCCTAAGTCACAGACACGAAGAAAAACTTTGTCGAACACACGATTATTCCTTACATGAGTTCGTTGACAATTGTCGACTAGGGTACGAGCACCAAAACAAGTCCATTCAGAGGGTATAAAAACATATTGTGAACATTAACTGAGTTGGGGAGTGGGAGGGAGTATCCACTGTTCACAAGAACCACACATCAAGTTATGTATCACCAGTATAAATTGACCGTTAATTCTACGGAATATTGGTATAAAGTGAGATCTTGATAAACTGGTTATGTATAGGTTGATGTGTAGTTTTGTGTACCCAGTTATGTCGGATGCCGTAAACTTTGGCAAGTTATATGCGAGTTACAATGTGTCCTTTACCCTGTTGGTATGTACCCGGGCACACTTTGAAGGGTTTAGGGTATAGTCTTGTTGTTTATACGCTGTTTTGTTTGTAGGACTTTAAAATTCTTTCAGTCGTTTAGTAAAAAGTAGCTTGAACTTTGTAGACTATTGCAGTTAAGGTTGTTTACGAAATAAACAGTTTTGCTATAACTTAGTTCGATTTGGATAACGGACTGATCATGTTTTTTTTTAAATACACTTTTTTATATTTGGAAGAACAAAATCTTGCCTAAAGATGAGATACGTTATACTTACATATATACTCGACAATTGACAGACTGTAAATAAAATAGAGCCAAGATTTTTTTATTATGTTAACGCTATAGGTACTTTAAGGCGTGAATGTTCGGGTTATCGTGATAGTGTAGCCGCGCTATTAGAAAATATGGAAACGTAACATTCATACATACTGGTTGCCTTTAGTTAATATGTGGAAAACATAACATTCATACATTATGAATTTTGTATTTTATTTCTTTTGTGACTTGTCTATGACTATATTGAGTAGTGTAATTTTATTGATTTTTATACCGTTCTATTCAATTAATTAAATAAATAAAACATACACAACTTATTAAAGCAACACTTAAATCTCAGCAACTCAGAACAAACAAGAGTTTACTTTAACATGCTTTATATTTTTTTCACTAGTACAAGGAGGGATGCAGATCAATTTCCGCTTGAAGTAAAATTTAATGAAGACAGGATATTGCACGAAATGGACCTGTATTGCTATCGTAATCGAATATGAAACTGGTATTACGTAAATGATTTATAGGAAGCTGTATAATTAAATCGGAATATCGCTTTTATCTTTCGTAAAATATTCGTAAAAATAAATACTAGAGAGAGATAATGAACGCACGGTAATTATAAGGAAAAGAGGATTTAAATTTAATATTGTTTAATGAAATTCCTTTTAGGGATTTTTTGTAGAAGTAGGTATACGTAGGCATATTATGTGCCTTAATGTAATTGAAACTGTACTTATTTTTCTTTTCTTTGTTACTGTCTCTGTAATTTTTAAGTGTTTTGTAGCGACTTTATTACCGGTTAGCATTTATTTACCTATTATTTAAGGTGCTTTTATTCTTAGAACATGCCAGCCCGTAGATATATAGAGTTGCTCCGTGCGGAATCGAACCAGTCACCGCACTAACCGTGCAGTCAATTTATTGCATATGATATGAATGGAAAATTAAGAAAAAGCAATATGATGCCACACACCTACAAGTGTGGATTCATGCCATTATAAAAAAACTAGAAGTTTGCAAACTAATAACTAATATTTATTATAAAATGCCTACAATAAATTCGTTCACTAAGCCTCAGTATTACTACTAACAGCTACAATAACAATAATAATTAGTAAAACAAAACAGTGCAATTATCCTTCCATATTTATTGTGGCACTAAACATTCTAAACACGGTATTACACGAACAATATTCGCGGTAATTATTATGTTACATGGCAAAACTGGCACACGCGCGATGTTATAATTAAAAGTTTTTGGAAGTAACTGTACCTCGTCGTTTTAGAAATTATATTGAAAATTTTGGCTTGAAAATAATAATAATCTTTGTATTATGAAGTTGTTTCTTTCTTAGTTCTCGAATTGTGTGTAATGACTTATTTATAATTTTATTATGTTATCGGCTTACTCAGGTAACACTTTGACGAGGAACTCGACTAGTTTCAAGCCGTGCAAGAGGCTCACACGACGAATGCTGCTCATGAATATGAGCCTCTAGCATGGCTTGAAACTAGTCGAATACCTGGTCAAACAGTTAAGTGAATAAGCCGATAACTTCCGGCAAATTTTTGGTTTTAACCACATAGTTCCCGATCTCGCGGGATCTCTTCAAAAATTTAGTATGTCTCAAAAGTTATAATAAAATGACTAATTAATTAATAGCGTTACCGTATGTATCTGCATCTTTTGTGCAATTACAATTTACAAAAAGATACTCGTAAAACATCGGCTATTTATTGTCCACATTATTCATACGAATGGCGAGTATGGAAATAAATAATTCCGACAGAAATTCCACGTCAAGTCTACAAATTAATACGGCGCGGTTACCGCCCTAGGAAACACAAACAAGTCACAAAGGCTGCTTAATTGCCAATTTACTCATGTTTGCAATACTATTGTTTAACGCCGGGACTGGTCAATTAATTTTTGCAATTAAAACTCTACTGTGACAATGCTTGTCAAATAAATTAGGACTGTGGGCCTCCAGTGAAGGAATTTTGAGGTTATATTTCACTTGATATTGTCTTAATTGTTCGTCGAGAAATCTTTATTTGTGGTACTTAAACTAATATTATTCGGTTTCAATAGTTACAGCGTAAATTTATTGGACTAGTCTGTAGGAGTTTTGAGTGTTTGTGAAGGAATTTATAAGGTTTATGCCTATGTTTTTTAAAGCATCTTCTTCTACAAAGAAAACAGCACCAGTCTGTTCGAAGATTTTTTTGTGAATGAATTTATAAGGTTTATGCCTATGTTTTTTAAAGAAGTTTCTAAAAGAAAACTATACGTTGTTAGGAGCAACAGAGAAGTAACAGAGATGTTTTACATCATCCAAGTTGTCAAGGTAATTGGTGATTACTTGGTCTTGACATAAAGTTCAATTTTCAGGTATTACCAGAATTTTCCAGAGTCTAGAACAACAGCCTTACTTTTGTATTACGTAACCCTCAACAGACTAATTTACTATCTTTCTTCACCATACCCGTTCTTCAATTCCAATGCTATCTACGTGAACATCAGACCATTTACCAAGTTCTAATAAAGTAATGGATTTACGCAAATCGTTGAAACAAACTGTGTGTTTGCACGCAACATGGTTCTCGATGATATTTGGCAATACCTAGTAGTCACGAGCTTCGCAACTTAAATTAAACATGAATTTAGCATATTTACTGTCCTGTTGTTTTAGTGGGTGTAAGCACGAGTCTTTTACTGCTTAGTATCTTGAGCATGATTCTTAAGCCAGACGAAATATTATGCAAATCCTGTGTAGAATAGAATAGAATATTATTTATTTGCAAATATGGGTAATACTTAGAAAGGTGGTAGGTTTGCAATCATCATAGTTCTGCTATATTTCACCATTCACTATTGTACTAATGTTCTTAATCGACACGAGGCGAGTGTAATGGTGTCTGGTTTTTAGCAGTAGTCAAGTTAACCCTACCTCTAAGGTGAATGATCTTCTTAGCACTCAATGAAACATCATTCCTTTCCATTCATTCCCAAACCAAAAATATTTACACAAAAAACAATGGAACACTTGAAAGATGTTACAGAAACAAATGAAAACGTTTTGTCAATTTTGCGAAAACAATTTTCGGTTAAAAAACTAACTTCACAAACATTTTCAAATATTTTTATTCTATTCACGAGAAAATTGAGGTTCTAGATGGTTTTCCTGTCAAACGGGGAGACTTGTCGGATATGGAATAATGGCGAGCGCTACCGGGTGCCAGGAGGGAGCCCGCGGGAGGTCCGTGAAGGGTTGCCCTCACGGCAGGATGTTCTACCCTGACAAGCTGACCGCTAAACACGTAAAAAGATTATGTTCCAAGTTATGTGCTTACTTGGAGGATTTTATGTGTATTTTATAGCATTCGAGGGTGACAGTTGAATTGGATTCTTTCCTGATCTCTTTGTGACGGAAATCAAGCTATGCATAGTGGTAGGTAGGTAGTTTTCTGTTATGGTAATTTTGGGGAAAATTGAATAAACTCATCCACGAATAATTTCACCCTTAAACTTTGCCGCACTGTATTGATTCAAACTTTGTAATAATTGAAATATCTTCCAAACAATAACAAACTCATCCTAGGTCAACTTGAAAAGTTTTACTAGCAAATGACGAAATAAAGATGGCGGCAGCTAATCCATCAAATTGCGCGCCAAGGATTAAGCAGTAATGGACGTCAAACATTTACACAGGAGGAACGTGACCGTGCCCGCGCTACAAGGATCAAAATTATTTTCTTTTTAAAGTAGGCACTTGCACCCTTTCGTCTTGTTACATGAAATATGTTAGTAGATTTGGGGTTCGTAGTTTGTAAATCGGTTGTTTATTCAGGCGGCTAGACTGAACATCAAACAAAAGATATATTCGACCGACCGACCCGATACCGCATCAAGTTTTGTTTTTGGGTAGGTAAGTTTTCAAATGTTATGTGATCGGTTACTAGGTAATTTAATATTGGGCTTCTTTATACTTCTTGAGGTAGAGAGAGACATGTTGTTAGTGATGTGAGTGCCTAGATACCAATAGAATATGTAGGTTAACTTTTTTTTAAACCAATTGGTCAAGTTCTCTTCGAATAGTGCTTTCCTTGACTATTATCAAGCGTTTTTCCTAATAGGTACCACCGCACCGCTACCAATTTAATGACGTTATTGCTACACAAAATCACAATACATAATAGACTCGTGACAGCGCACACCAATAAATATTCATTAGTTGACCCAAAACAAAGTTGTGAACCAAAATCGAAGTCCACTGGGATTAATCGATCTGCTAATCAATTCGTACCAACAAGGCGTTGAAAACTGACGGCAACTTGAGATAACTCAAGTGTCTTTGGCCACATTACAACATAGTTAAGGGTAGTTGGGAAGTTCGGGGTTTCGACCTATAAGTTGTATCGTTAACCCCTCGTGTCCTTTACATGGAATGATAACGCGAAGATGTTTGGATTATGTTCCACTGGGACGAATATATTTGGTTCATGTTGGATCAATATTTTGGAACTTCTTTTGGTGATAAAAATTTTACTTTTATCTAAAATAAAAAAAAAATAGTGCGATTTAGATAACGAACGTTCTTACACTAAACTAAGAATTTAATCAAATTAATTCAAAATGTTTCAAATTAAAACAAGAGTATTATTATTGCATACTTAATTTTTCGTTAGATGCTTTATCTAAACTATTTACACAATAATGACAAAACCCCAGACAACATATTACTATTTTGATTCCATGATTTTTGAAACAGTTTTTATGTTCACAGGTTTACTTTCCCTACATAGAGAATTCGAGTTTTCAACCTTCGGAATTCCACTCAACCAACAAAACAATATAAAACGAATACAAAACAAAAGAAAAATAATGTTCATTATCCCGTAACCCCACACATTAATAAGCTGCAATTTTTCAACAGAAACATGCCGCTGACATGTCTGTCACTTTGTAAAATGACGTCACGATACAATACAATACATATTTACGTAAAATGTTATTCGGAATAATCGATATGGTTCGTCCATGTTGGACATCGGTGATCCACCGCATTTTGGACATAAGCCAGTTGAGCCGAGGAAAAAACACGTCGTTTAGTCGAACAATCTGCTGGCAACTAGAGAATTCTCATATCGTGAGTAACATGTAAACAGGAATTCGGGAGGTATGTTAGGAGTTCGTGAATGATGACGGTTTCTTTGAAGATGTGTTTTTGTTTTATTTGGGGACTGAGTGAGATATAGATAGGTATTGTGTGGTACTTATACAAATACAAATACTTCTAGTACTTTAATATAGTTAATAATAAAGGTTTTAGGTAGTTCCGCTGATTTATTAGACACCATTTTTTTCTTTAGTTATGTTTCTTTTCTTTTTAAGCACGTTGCCCCGCATTGTTTTCTCCTGCGTGGGTGCGCTAATAACGATACAATTTCACATATACACGACACCCAGATCCGGAACAATCTGTGGATTCTATATAGAGTTGTTCCGTGCGGGAATCGAACCCGCGACACGTTGCACGGCACCCAGTTGCCCAGCCACCGTGGCAACTTTGCAGTCAAAAACGACGTTACTATAAGTTTTATGAAACATCATGAATGAATGTCATGAGACAAAATAGAATGTAGAATAATAATGAAGGAAGGTAAGTAAAATTGTGAAAATGCCCTATCTGCAGGTAATTTCGTATTTGCGTGTAATTTAGTTGTTTGAAGGCCGACGTCAACTACTCGTATCTCTGGAGTGACATAGCGATGAGATTAATAACAAATTAATTAGTAAAGAGGTTTTAGCCTTCACACAGACACACACACACACACAGAACTATATAAAGTATAGCCGACACGCGTCCAATGCTGGACTTTGGGACTTCTATAAATAAGGTAATTTGCTATAAGCTTGGACGGATTAGGCGAATTTGAGATCGTAGTTTAAAAGGTTCAGGTTTATCAAAGTCACTGTCAAACATATAGGCTTCTATGATACCCGCGGGAAGGACTGAAGTGGTGAGAAAAATGTCATACTTCTGTCCTAGACACGGTTTACGAATATTTTTGGGCTGAAAAAGCTCTTTATCATAAAGAGTCTCCGGTGCTGCGAACTGCTTACCGGGATATCGGGGCTCCGGCTCCAAAGCAGGAGTAGGAACGGGGTGGTTTTTAGTCAGTATGAGTCTGACACTCTCTCTCGCCACGCCCAAGGCGAGAGAAGTGATTGGATGATTTTCTCCTCTTAAAAAAACATAAAGATTCTATCGGTTACAGTTTTCCCTACTAAAATAACAAACAAAAACTGTTAGGTATCTATTTCAACAATTTAGTTAATAAATCTAATACATACACATATTATTTCAGTACCGTTTATTTAAACCCGGTTTCAGTTACGATCCAATGTTTATGGAGGTAATAGTTTAATTTGAGACTTGATAGACGTTTCCAGGTAAATGGGTAATTCAGCTCAGCTCTTACAGAGGTGGATCTTGTAGTTAACGTGGATTAAGTAATGAATTCTTAAGTTTAAGGGTACATTGTTGAATAGTTTATGGTTTTGTACTTTATATGTATGTTGGAGAGAGGTGTGAACGAACGGTGCTTAGTCGCGAACCTTCTTTGACACAAAAAGGTAGAGGTAGGAAGAAATAAAATCATCGTATTCAAATTGTTTATTTGCATTGTTACTTCTATAATTAAGGTACTGATGGGGCCGACATTTTCTACAAATTTTTCTGAAAAGAAATGCCGAAACAAACTCAGAGGTCTCAGTCATTTTCAAAACGCAAACAAAGTACATCAAAGATAAGTCCACTCTTATCGTAATAATGTTCACTGTTATTATCTCGAATTCACAACACTTATTCTAATTATTGCAAGCGACGTCACCGCGTCTGCGCACGCTGCTCATAATGAAGAGCTCGGTGACTCGAAACTAGTAGAGCTTTTCTCAGTATATTTATACAAGCAAACCATTTTTAGTTAATTTTAATTAACATAAAACAGTAAAGTATACAGGTACTTTCCAACCAACAATTAACCTACTATAGAATTTAACAACATAATGTTGAGTTTTTTACATAAAATCTCCAACCGCATAGCAAATAAAACTTCATATTGCGGTCAACTGTCCAAATCACATTCATTTCCCACGTTTTTACTTTAACAGTGTACGCGAGATTTTTAATAAATATAAATCTCGTGACCCTACAGTGGGACAGTTTAATTATTTAGGTTGTTACTCTGATGAGTGGCTTGGGATGTGGGAAAGGGCTTTGTTGGGCAGTGGTGGGATTGTAGTATATTTTTGGAGCTTTTTTATTATTATGTTGAGTTCGTTGTGCTATGGAAAGAAAAGAGATGTTACAGGGTTTGACATAAAGTTAAATATGAAAGTAACATATTCCGTCTTCATTTTCAACGTTCTCATATTACCTAAAACCTTCTTCTAACTTTGAAAAGTACTATGCTGAAAACCGCATTAAAATCGGTTTAGCTAAATGCATGATAATCGCTCACAAACATACATATAGGCCAAACTGAGAACCTCCTTTCTTTTGTTTTTAAGTCGCTGAAGTAGACATTACATAATATGTTATTAATACCTAAGCCGGAATGGCATCTAATTTCATCGGATTTTTTATAATATTTTCAATAATAATTCTTGTCAAAGTAGCCTTGTCATAAGAAGGATTATTTTAAAACCGAGTTTAAATCCGGACAACGCAACGAGTAAAGAATTTGGAAACAGAAAAGCTAAATAAACTTTATTCAGTCCTGGATTCGTCTATTTCTTGTAATCTGTTTTCCAATATTTTTTGTGTCCCAGTACCAGTATCGCTAACAAAGCAGAACGCTGATGAAGTTAAACAAGATATTCTATTTTCCGAACAGTACAGTTGCGACGTAGCATTCTAATTGCTAATTAGAATGCACTCGGCGAAGCATCGAGACTATTCGATTATTATCGATCGTCACGCCATCTAGTATAAACAAAAATGTTTGTGGAAACTTTTGTGACATTTTGTGAAACAGATTATTATTTTATGTAAGATGTAATGTCGGTAATACTCGGTAAAAGAATATAAGTATATTTTTTCATGTATAAAAGTTTATTGTATGTTGTTACTGTGTCGCATTAGACCTTGATATGAGCTGTAATGGCAAATTTTATATGTGAAATAAATAAATGGGCAATTTTATTGGCAAGGGTTTCAGAACTAGAGATTGGTGGAAAATAAATACCATGTTTGAGAGATTTTTAATCTATTTACATATTATAAGCACTTACTTTATTGTTACCCTGTTTTCATTTTATTATTCGCGTGGAAATACAATTCACACCATCTCAAAATTTAAATTTAATAACGAAATTTAATAATGTCCATAAAGTTTGATACAATACATATTTTATTTTATTAACCAACAAAATAATTATAAAACAGTTGGATTTCAATTGCTTTTAAATATTTCACTGAATCCGTTTTGATGCTCGTGTACAATTAAATATGTTGTTAATTATTCACTGGTGGTTAATTCAATTTGTATGTTGCTGGAGTCTGTGATATTAACCCCGGTATTTATGGGTGGATTGCAGTTTGAGTGTAGGTAATTAAGGTCACAAATGGCTTTTTTCACCAACACTCTTATATTTAAAGTAATCTTTAAACTAAGATAAGTGGTATTTAATGACATTTTGGTTTTTATCAAACCTGTAAGTGACATTTAACAAGTTCAAAAGTAAGGGATTAGTTGTATGTACTACGTCACGCTAAGTAACTTTTAGTTAAGAGGTGGTTTTGGGGTGGTTTGTAGAAACGACCGTAGGTATGGCATAAATCTTCTGATCGATTTTTATCATGATGGCCAGTTTGTCATTCTAAACTAGCCCACTACACAGGTTATATTATAGTGCACAACACACGCAAGACGTTGCACAGCAGCTAGTTACCCAACTACTGCGCCAAACGTGCATAAGGCATGAGACATATTTTAACATAACATTAATGAAAACAGCATCTTAGCTTATAATTTGTATTATTCAAAGATTTGTGGTTACGAATTTATCTTTGCATACAAAAGTTGAAAGGGTGATTATGATAACTCAGACTAACATATTAGTTACTTTAACCTTTAATAGTATGTACATAGAGCTTAATCTTAATAAAATCTCTTATTTATTTAATGCACGTCTTACAAATTCAATCTTGTATTTGATTGAACTAGTACTTACAATCTAAATGGGACTGTATTGGAATATTAATAAAGTCCATTTGGGCTTATGACATTATTTATTCAGCGTATTACATGAGGCTTTAGATACCAACCATTTAGATTAGTATCATGTGTGCTATTACTTACATACATAAATGTCTCTAGACTTCAAGATGTGGTTTTCAATTTGGAAATTGCGCACTTATTTTCAATTATTTCGTTTCAATAAGTAACTGATTGATTATTATCAAAATTTTAAGCGCACGTACGAAGACGATTTCATACATATTTAAGCAAGATCATACTTACATGTGGTATTTTTTAAAACAAGTTAAAATAAATAGGTTTTATTCACGCAGTCACACACTCCAGAAGTAAGGAATAGGTACTTAATTTATATAAAAAAAAACATCGTAATATTGTATGTCTTTAAACATTTCTTAAACTGTGACAATTTGTGACTTGTCTTAATCGATACACAGTATCGATACATTATTTTACCTCTTAGTTTTAGCATATTTCTTATAAGCCGTTATAATTTTTGACGACTCTTAATTGATACTCACAATCGATACATTATTTCGTATTTTAGTTTTAGCTAAATGTACGTACGTACATTTACGTCATTAAATTTTAGATTTTGTTGATTAAAGAATGATAAGTTTGAAACTGTCATACAATGTGTAATGCTCCATAATTTTCCAGAATATCGCGTGCACTCAGCATTTTTACCATGTGGTAACACCGGTCAGTAAACCTTTGCGGTAAAAAACGAGGACACAGCGTGTCAGCGCATTCATTATGAACATTGATTTTCTCTGAGACATTACATCTTTTATTTATACGCACAAAATAAAATACGATATGAAATGTTGATAAAATGTATTTAGTAACCAGGAAAACGGATATACACCTTTCCATTTATATTTTACTTTATAGGAAGCTTTATTAATTGATATATAGGTTGCTTATGGGCAGACGTGCTCCATCGAAGGCCACATAATCGCTTACCACTAGACGAGATAGTGGCCAAATGTCAACCCATCAAATATAAAAAAAGATTGTACAGCGGTTTGATAGATTTTGCTGCGTGCGTTATCATTATTGAAAAGTTAATCCTAAAGCTTAATCCTAAAACAAAAATTACATCAACGAATTTTGTATAAAGCACCTTAACCACATACAACACGACTCTCATTCGTTGATTATCACGCAAACATTAATATTTGAGCTTTGTTTGCGCTGCGTACACACGTCACATCGAGGTATACAAAACCAGTATAAAGTGACCGTCTAATGTAAGGAACGACCATACAAAGCGAGGTTATGGTATACTGGTTAGTTACTTTAATTTGTACCCGGGAGTCAGTGTGTGTCGTTCGTTTATACGCTACGTTATACTTGACTGACGGATTTCTTACGCACAGTTCACTCTACTCGTGTGAACGGGCATTGAAGAGCTTTCAGCTTGAAGCGTGAATTGCAGTGAATTTAGGCGTTCATAGGTAAATGTTTTGACTGTGGAGGTAATATTTTGGTTAAAATAGTATTTGTTTTTAAAATAATCAAGAGAGATACCAAAAGTAATAAATAAATAAAAAATCTTACAAAAATTGGTACAATGATGTTGCTCTAAATAATACGGAGGCAAAATAATATATGTATAGGTTGGTGATAGAGTGAAATAATAAGTATTACACTTACTAGTTTTTTATAAGGTTTTTTTGAAGAGGCAATATCATTACGAGTCTTACTGGCCACACTGTTTTTACTCCTGCTTTTTGAACCGGAGCCTAGTCTGCTCCCAATGACTACTGACCATTTTGGAACTAGAAATAAAGTCAATTCTTCAGATTAAATCAATGTTGTTAACACAAAAAACTAATGTAAACATCTGCAATTTATATACAGTAGCACTAAAACAGAACACCAATAAATAAGCGAGCCCAAGAAAAAATATGTAAACTTACATAAGACGTAACTAATACCTAAAGATATCGTGTAGGGTCAAAACCGTTGTCCCTTGGGCGTGCCCACCAAGATTTACGATGCTACGGAACTTTGTACCTCGCAGATGGTCCACTAGCCAACACATAACACTTGTTGAGAATGTAAAACATGGCCGTTATAATACTTGCTGAGTTTTCTTCAACGTTTTATGTGAGCTGTTCGGTAGTGAGTTATGAATCTCCTGTGTTTTATCTGTTTGTTGCAAAAGTTTGTTCGATTTTTGTATTGGCATCTAATATCTAGTTGGTTTTTGTATAATAGATACCTATCGTGAGACATACTAAATTGACTAAAAAATCACAGTTTACTCAGGTAACTGAATGGAGAAAAGCTCTACTAGTTTCGAGCCATCATGAACAGCGTGTGCAGACGCGGCGACGACGTCGCGTAGCCTACATGTAGGCTTTTGTTTATTCATTTACTTACGTAAGTAAACCGTGATTTTTAAGATAATTTAGTATGTCACACGATAGAAAAAATCCAACTAGATATTATGCACCTTTCTTTGAGACACAATATCCTTCAATAATTATATATAAATTCAATATTAATTCTCATTAAATACAATCTTTTCCTAGCAAAAAGTTTTTAAACAAAATCTAAGAACACCTATAAAATGAAGTGAACTATGAAGTAATTAAGTTCCGAACAAAGTTCCCACAAACTTATGTGGAGGCGTTCCTTATTATCCAATATATCATTTCCACGGTTTTAATACAAGTAAACTTTCATAAAGTTAAGTTTGAACTTAACGCTGCATAGGGTGGACCGTAATTCAAGATAACTTAAGATTTAGATACGGTTAAGTGAGGCTAAGTTGGAGTTAAGTGCTAAGTTAACGGTGGTCCGGCGACGTAAATCGAATATTCTACAGGGAGTTTAAAATTTAGTTAGAACTTTCAAAGTCCTTAGATTTAAGGCGATGTGACTGCTCGCTGTTATGGGAAAGAGAGAGAGAGACTATAGAGAACAAAAATTGAATTTAATTTGGTAAAGGAACAAGTAACGGAATTGAAAAAAGTTTTGTTTGTTATGACGGGTTGCGTAATGGAGTAGGAGGATTTCGAATGAAATTTTGATATTGTTTTGGGTGTGGAATTGTACTTTGAGTGTATTATTTTTGGTAAGAAGAGAAATATTTGGGGTGTGTTTATTTTCAAAATTCACATCATTAGGTAATATTATTACTGTCATTCTAAAGAATAAATACACACACATCTTCACGCCTTTTATCCCCGAAGGGGTAGCCAGAGGTGCACATTACGGCACGTAATGCCGCTATACAATGTACACCCACTTTACACCATTTTTTGTGTTAAAGTCCCATGTAATAGGGGGTGAGCCTATTGCCATATCCTGGACACAATTCCAGACTCCGTGCTACTACCGAGAAATTTTTCGAAAATCCGAAAAAAGCCCAGTAATACTTTGCCCGACCTGGGAATCGAACCCGAAACCCGTTGTTCGGCAGTCGCACTTGCGACCACTCGACCAACGAGGCAGTCGCTAAAATAAATAATTATAAGCATTAAATGTAACACAGACGTAATCATTAAAAATCGTGAACCAAAAACAAACAAACCACTACCACACTTTGCACTCCAACCACAAAAATACAAAATGGCTTCCCTCCATTGCAAAACTCCAGACGAACATTCCAATGTAACAGCATCTTTTAATCCCAGCATTGTCTGCCACTAAAATCAGTGATGCGTCCCTTATCTTTTAGGATAAAGATACCTGCTTTGTCTCAAGTCCCCGCATACGTAGTTTATGCAAATAAGGCGTGAAAACAGGATATTTTGTTGGAAACCACAGTTCCCTTGGCAACGCTTTAGTACTTTATGTTAGCAAAATGCATGGCTTAACTTATTCAAGCATCTTGTGATTCATTTATTAATATTGGATGCGGTATCTTTTGTATAATATTTTGACTAGTTGTAAAAAGCTGGTTGGTACCTACTGATAATTTGATTATCATAAAAGCCTATACTGGAGGCTATATTTTTTTACATACTTTAAATACATTATACTTTTCAATTTTGTTCTTAACTAAGTGATACGTAGTCGTATGTGTTATTTTAACAATAAAAATACCAATTTTCACTGTAGTGTATACATATGTACTTGCTTTATTCTGAAAATATTTTTGTTACTGCATTTTGATAGTATCCATTGTATTATAAACTGCAAAACAATAAGTTCGCTGTGATCTGGTAAAACTATGCCACCTCCGAATTTTGCACATCCGAATTTCTGCTAGGAAGTTACGGTCTATAGGATGTTAGATATTTTTAAAGCATGCACACTTCGTTGGTTATCCGAGGGTACACTAGTCGGGTTAGAGTGGAAACTTCTGCTCAAAATACGAACTTACGACACGACACAAGTACACGAACTCATAGCGAATGCGCCGCTTGCTTCGCAACACCCTAAATATTTCAACTTTAGTCATTGCGCATTCCAAAAAGTTTTGGTTTTAACTGGACGTAGACTGAAAAGACTGGCTGGAAACTAATTCGCTTTACGGTGCTTACGTCAGTTGCGGTGTAGGCATAGAAAGTCCTGCTCAACTGCGAACTCCAACACTCTGGCTAGATTCATTTGTTTTATCCTCATTCCTAGAGCTAAATAGTAAAAGTTTTGAAGCCATATTTACTGAGAGCGCCTTTGAGGATTGTCTAGACGCGTCTAGTGGTTACGTTAACTGCAGTGTTTAGTGTAGTTAAAAAGTCTTAAAAAGAAATAAAGAGGTTTAGTTGCCTAAATTAAAATGCGATATAGTAAAAGAATTATATCGGTCTCATACATGTGTAGTCATAAAATACTCATTTGTAATGTTAACAACCATTTGATAGTCATAAGAGGAAAATGTAGGTAGTGCTTAACAGTTACTAATTTCAAAACGAAACTTCTCTCTTAACTCTTATGAGTTTGTTGTACATACATAACTAGAAGACTGTACACAACATTCTCATCTTCTTTTTCTTCCTTTAACAGAGTTAATATGTCTTGCAAAGACTACGTCTATCATCCGTTTACATCTGCAACTTGCTCCCCATAAATCTCGAAAGCAATCTCAGATCTGCTGCAGTGTTGTCAAATATCACGCTTTAATAAAATTTCTACGAAAAATAGTAAAATTAAAGTTGGCGAAAGTAAAGTATTTTATCGTTTTATCTGTCGAGTCTTTGGTCTGAGTGATGAGCGACGTTAGTGATCTGTGAAGTTGCAATTTGTCGGTGAATAATTTTAAGTTTATTTTACTGAAGTTCTTACTTAATTTTGTTTGAGGTTTGGTCTTGGTTTTTATGTGCAACCTTATTCAGTATATAGTTTTAGTATCTACATGATGTCTTTGTACGACATTACCAACAGCTTAACTCGCTGTAAGTATACATAGTATACTATGGTATTTTTGCTCTAAGCGGTTTAGAAATCTACGTAACGTATTTTTATAATATCTTCCCTATACTTTTATGCTGTATGGTTATTACTATGTTTTTTTTTTACAAAAACTAATGCACATCAAAGAATCTTTCACTTAAAGTACAAAAATTACCATTTACACAGAGATTCCCGAAATTATCTCGCAAAAAATGCTTCCCCTCTGACTTGTTCTCACTCAATCCATGCTTGTGCCACGTGCCCTGTCCAGGCCACCATATTGGATTACCGTTGACGAAACCCGCTGACGTGGCGACGACCACCCGACCCGTCACGAATTGCACCCGACGTATTTTTCCACCAAAACCGACTTTATATTGGTATTGTTTGTTTAGCTTTACGTAAACCGACCCATATTTTGGTTTACTGCGTTTTTACTGCAATTTTATTAAAGTATATTTATGTCGTATGCTGCGGTCATGGAATATTTTATTTGAATTTTTGTTGGGTTACGGTTTTCTGATGTAGCAGATTTTTTTCATATCCGCGTTTTAAGTTAGCGTTTTATTTATTACAAAATTAAAGATCATAGGTACTATTAACAATTTTATCGTTGGATATTGAGTTGCATCCTCATGGGTTAGAGGTTAACTTTTTAACATCATGTTTCCAAAGGGCAGTGCCCTTTTGAAACGCGGAGTACTAAATACTCGGAATTTCTGGCTATCAGGAATTTTGCTATACCACTGTCTACGTTTTCGAGTAATAACAAGATAGCCTTTAACATTTGATAGTGTTTTATATTTCTTTCACGTCCCAAAGGAACACTTGATTATGATATGTTTGTTGTCTGAAGATATGCAAGAGTCTGGAGTATAATGTAGGCTCTATCCTTTGCCCTTGCGGTTAAGGCCACATCACATCAACAGCCTATAAGTGGTCACTGCTGACCAAAAGCTTCTTCTCACACAGTGAAGGTTTGAGCATTAATCACCACGCTTGCTCAATGCAAGTTGGCGATTTCAAACTTATAATTGGTAATTATAAGCCCAGGTTTCCTCACGATGCTTTCCTTCACCGTTTGTCCACGTTACAGCCACAGGTTACAACTATTTATTAAAATTTTATTGCAGTTACTTTGGCCTAAAAAGTGGTACTTCATATAAAACAAATCTTTATTTATGTTCTAAGACATAATTTTGCTTCTATTACAGAGTTTGTTCTTAATAAAGCGAAAGGTCGGTATGAAAATATTGGCGCGATCGTCGCCGTGTCGTAGGCAGATGCCGGCGGATATTCAAAATGTCCCTTATTAACATCGCCAGGTGGATGTGACGTTTTAGATAACTACACCGTCTTATGAAAATCTATTTGATTTGCTCCTACATTTCTTTCTAACTAAGTACCTATCAGTTTTAATATAAAAATTGTTTATAGTTCAGGTGTTGTATTTTTTAGATTTTGTGGCAGTCGAATGATATTATTTCTTAGGTTTATCAATGTTTAATTATACACCAATCAATTTCGATTTTGAAGAGTGGCTGTAATGTACCTAGTTCTTACCAATACATGACAATAGACAAATGAGGTTGACTTTACACCTACAACCCATCATCATTATCAACAGCCGGGAGACGTCTACTGCTGGACAAAGGCCTCCCTTTTAGTCCTCCACGCCGAACAACAGCTCGCCACCTGCATTCACTAACTCCCCACGACTCTGACGATGTCGTCGGAGCATCTAGCGGAAGGTCTGCCCACGTTTCGTCATCCGGTCCGAGGTTTTCACACGATCACTTTCCCACCCACCACGTTGAAAACAGGCACATGAAATTTTTGTGAATAAGTTATCTTTACGACTCGAGTCCTCTGCCAAATATTGTAGCCACCGATGTGTTCCTAAAGTCGTAGATATGTTAATAATTATGGCTCTTGGCAGAGGATTTTGGCAATCTCTGCTGAATGCTGACTGGTTGTGAGGTTCTGCTGCACTTAAATATTAATAAGCTTGTTTTTGAAATCTATGGAGTCAGTCAACTTTGACTTACTATCTACCGAGAATGTCTCATGTTAATATGAAGGAGAATAAAAACTTGTTGCTTAAGCATTATTTTCACCCAACCCGACATGGGATTAATTATACCCATTCCCCGCGGGGATGATCTGCCTAATCCGGTAGTTCTGCCCGAAACACCCTCTGTATATCTCTCCTGGCAACGATATTTTACCTGCAATTTCACAAACTTCGCTCCAGCGCGCGTCATGATGACGTTTACGCGGTAATTCAATATGGCGGCCGACGGAGCGTCATGGCCGCGGGCGAGACATAACCTCAAAATCGCATCAGCTCACATTTGATTACTGGAAAATTAAACCGACGTGGCTGTTATGCGCCCCTGGTGTTTTGGTCAAGGAGATTAGGTACAGTGTTTATGTAGATGTACGGCCCTAATGGCTGTCAAGTCCACTGTCGAGCGAAGCAAGCTCAACTAAGTTATATTAGCTAAATAATAAAGTTTAAGGTAGCATGTAGTGCTTTTAACTTACACTCCTAAGTGGGGACAATGCTTTCAGTGAAATTGTTCTTACTTTTTAATTTAAAATTTTTGCTAACTTTTTTATAAAGTGCAAAATGAATTGGGTACTTTGAGTAACAAAACTACATTATCCTTAAAAGCGTGTTTACAGACTCGGTACCAACAAAATGTATGTAGAATTTATTTAACAAACTGACTATCCGAGCCGCATAGCAAATAAATATAGAGATACCTAAACCATCAAAACTAACAACGTACTTAAAAAACAGACAGGGGTCCGTAACAGACAGAAACAAGACAAACAACTAATCAACCTGCTAATAAAATACTATGTTCTCAAATCCCAGGAGTGCGCCCGAGGTCGATACCACCCACAAATTGGTTCTCGTTAACATTTGGACGCGATTTCCGAATTTGTTGGCCCTTAACAAGCCCGACCTCGGGAAGTTTAGCTTGCGAACAAAATGACCGGACATGCCTCAATTAGTGGATGGTGGAGCGCCGAAGATCCTTATCGATTCGTGGATGTGCAATTAGTTTAATTGGCACAGCATTGCTTGTTGCTCACTACACAGCTTCGGATAACGGATGCTACTTCATGCTAATGAGCACTAACGTTAACTAGAAAAGGTTTACTTTGGATTGTTTATTGAGATTTTCAGCGATTAGGTAGGTACAATATGTATTAATGATTTTACTATGATTCTAAAATCTATAAATCACATCATGATTCTCTCGTCCGAGGTATGTAAGAATGACATGTTCTTTTATACTGTAACTGAAAATTTCTTTCAACCTGTGAGTAATGCAAATTTATTTTACCCGTCTGCGATAAATAAGAAGAAAAATCTTTAGATGAAATATATTTTCTAGAACATGTTGCTTGTCCAAAGTTCGCGGAGTTTAAAACTTGGATCCGTGTAGCCGTCGAGCAATTCTGAGGTTGTTCCTAAACTTTTAAGTAGATGCTCATTTTCAACTGCCCGCAACTAGCCCTCGGTTGTCGGTTAATGAGCTGAGGAAGCTGAAGGGATACTTTCTAACATAAAGGATGGATTGAGGGAATTTCCGATGTTGGTCTACCTACGTGTTGAATGTTACTAATTGAATTGATTTTTGGTAAGCCCCATTAGTTTGGATTGGAAGGTTTGATGAATAAATCGCTTGGTGAAATTAGGTTAATCTGTAGTTCTATAGTTTTGTCTGACCGTCGTCAGATCACACATTTTCTCTCATTAATTTTATAGATTGAAATTCACGCCTATATCAACTTAATACGAAACTGCACTTAGAAAATCTATAGCACTATAGACGGCATAAATCAATCATAACACACGTGTCACTACACATACGAAAGCTAGACTCAGTAATATCACCTCTAGCTACTCCCCCAACGACACTCACACAGATACACAAATTCAACGATCGCAGACTCATTTTCAGGCCATTACATCGCATCAGCAACGAAACGAGTTCACCGCATGGCGCCCTAATACCCATGTTTTACATACAAATTAATATTATGACAGTCTGCAAGTGTTATGCTTGTCTCGCACACTTTTGAATGAATTTTGTTTTTAATGACACCTTATTATTTAATGAGTTAGGTGTTCGAGATGCTAATTCTGTTTGCTTGTTGATTCAGTTGTTTTGGTTCTCTGTTGTTCTGTATTATTTTGTTATCTTTTCGAAGTGTTCCCTTTTTACATGTGAATAAAAATTGATATAAATACTCGTACTGTTTTAAAAGTGGCTTTTCAGACTAGGCTTTTGGTTACGTTTGTTTGTTTGGTGCAATAGAGAACTACACTGCTGTATAATAAATCCGTGGTTCTATTTATGTTTTTAGAGCAGTTTTAAATTGAAAACACTATGTGGAAAAATCGGTGTATCTATTTTAAAGCGCATGCATACATTTTTGCTTCAAAATAAATGTCACCGTTATGAAAGAAAGCTGTTACAATATTTTTATAGGTACGTTTTGCAGAACTGCTATTTTTTATCAATTTACCCCATTTCCTAGAAGCTTCCATTACGAACGAAAGCTTGTATACACAGACTATACATAAAATTACGAGTTCCGAAGTATAAAACAGTGGCGATGCTTCGACGGTGCCCGGGTACGTGGCGATGCATAAATTATGCAATTGCCGGGTATTAATACTGCCCAAGAGACCCCGGATGTATTTCAATAAAATGTTTTGGTAAATTTATTAGCCCTCACTCTTGGTGGCGAATTGACTGGACGAATTTCCGGACTTTGAAAGATCGATTGGGCCTTTTGTGTGAATGAGTGGAAGTCCATGGTTTGTCAGCCCTTTATTGAGTTATTGGGTGAGTGTTTGTGATAAATTGCTTTCAAAAATCGTTCATCATTTTCGTAGCACTCCTCGTTCCTAAATTTCTATGCATGTACAGGATAGATTGATTTTTAACCACAGAAACACGACAATTTGTTTTGTGGTTCTACGTTCATGAAAATCAATACCAATTATTTTCAGTTTAAAGTTTAAAATAAAATACGAGTGCCACTAATTTGATTCTAAATTAATTCTCGCAGCAAATACCAAGAATCCAAAATTTCAACTTTGACGTTGCCTTTAATTATGTAATCTACTGGAGAGTCAGACAAAGTCGGACAAATAAGGAAAATGCCTCCACAAATACAGTCTCCGAACATTATGCCACCAGAACTCTTCAATTTGAAGTTGTAAAAAGTTTTCAGTACTTTCTCGTAATGAACTAACAAATGGCTTCGCGATACACAATGGCTTAATCAAACCACATTGAGATAAGGGAAACAAAAGGCCCTTTTGAAGAAAGCCCTAAGTTACAAGGAGAAAGCGATTATGTATTATCAAATAAATATTTTCGAAAATAGTATTACAGGCACTTTTGGCATGATATGTAGTAGTAGGTTATTCCTTATTGCTGATTAATGTGCAAAAAATTGGTAATAGACTTCCATCACAATCAATCCCTCAATCAAATAAACATCCATTAGGTAAATGTTTGTAGTGAGTTTTGTATTGTATTACGAGGAACCTATACTCCTTACATAAGCAACCATGTTTACACAGAACAATTCAGAACTTTATAGAGCAGCTAATAAATTACACCACACCAAAACTCCAAAGGACGTAATAAAAAGCGACAGGATAAAATGATTTATGGGATAACTAGATAAAGAGGGTGCCAAGTTTAGTCGACCCGCTTCAGGAAGATAAGACAATAATAATAGATTTGTTACTTTTGTCATTCGCAAGACAACCAACAAAAACGTTCCCAATGTCGGTACTAGATGGAAGTGACAGCCTGAGTATTGTAATGTGCGTATCAACCCTAGTGGTATTGACAGATTCACTGGGAGGACTGTAGGGTTCAAAAAGGAGCATTTTACTGCGTGTAGTTGTAACAGTCTAGTAAAAGGCCTTTGACTCAAAGGATCTAGAGTTCAAACGGTGTAAAAGGACCATTTTTTGGATAGACGTTTTGTAGAAACAATTTTGAACTATGTACGTGTTTGATGTGACAGTTTTTAGGTTGGTCTTGTGTTGGTATTCTTTACGTAATATTACACCTGTCTAGTTGTTATAAAAATGGAAAGCAAGTAGGTTTTTGGACAGTAAATTACATTTTTGTTTTTTTGTTAAAGTCTTGTAAAAAGTTACACATTCTTTTATCCTAAACAATTTTATAAGTACCGTATTGGTAACGAAATATTCTCATAAGAAGAACTACTTAAAATATAAGAAAATCCTCCACACGATTGGTTACTTCGTTTCGTCTAGAATTTCTGGCTGACGATCAAAGTCTAGCCAACTTGGTCATAGTACTTACTGCGACCAACTTTGAATATACTTCGCAAGTAAAGACATTATTGAGAAACCGTTAAGAGGAGCCTGGAGTCACGACTTCTAACCAACGCATCGCCAGGGACTAATAAAACTGGGGAGCTGACTGCCAATCTTAAGTAGGTAGGGAAAATACAGGAAAAAGGGTAAGATGAAATGTATTTTGGCAATCTTCGATGGGTTTGAAGAGTACGTTGATCTGGCCGTACGTGTTATAAGTGAAGGTGATGTAAAATTCAGGAACTTGAGTAAACTACTATAGATTTATAAAGAGATGTATCAAAAAGGTGTCGTAAGTAAGCCTTTAAATAGAAGAAGAAGAACATATGTCTAAATATAGTTCTCCATTTAGCAGTCACAATACAAACTAATATTATCTATACAAATACAAAAAAGTAATCAATCCTCGCGATTTCCAATTAAGGCCACGTCATCAGCACGCAGCTTCACTACACAGATAATTGTATCAAATCTGAATGGGATTCGTAAATCTAATCCGTCGGGCAATAATTACTGCACAATATAGCCGACTGTCACCGCGAACTGAAACGCTTCAATTATGCCCAATATGCGATTTCTCCACTACCGATGTTAATTAATTGTCTGCCTGATTAATTAATCGTCATAAAGGCGAATGTGGTGATTTACGAGTTTTGGGTTTAAGGTTGGTTAGTTTATGACCCTCTGTATTCCGCTCTTGGGATAAAGGGTTGCTAAATGGCGACGGTGAATTAAAAGCCAGTCTTAAGACCTTACTAGTCCCTTTACTGTTCTGTATAGTCGCGCAACAGTTTCATTTTGTTCTATACAATATACATAGTTTGTAATTTATCTTGTGATAATATAAAAATCACTTTATTTGCTACTGATTTTCATTATTTGTTATGCTTATCAAGATTTTTGATAAGATGTTAGGTCAAAGTTAAAGCATTCATTTCAATTAATCCCAAATTAAGCAATTTCGAACAGTCAAATTGAATTGTCCGTCAGTCGGTCTGCTGTGAAGCTAGGTTCTCTTTCCAAAGTGTAGCTTCGAATGGAGAAGAACGAGCAAGAAACTCAATTGTTACTCTTTTCAAAAATATATGTAGGTTCGGTTAGGTTACAGCGTCGCAGCGTTGTTTAACTCCCAACAAACAAACTGCTTGTGTGAGTTTATACTCAACACCCACAAGATCTCACAATTGATTACCGCTAAACCTCGCTAACCATTATAAATTATTAGAAATCTTCAACAGAATCTATCGCGAGAAAGAATCAGCTGTAATATCAGCTAGTCATGACCGGTAGGATTGTTCAATGTTCATACAAACGGCGCGTCATTCCTTTGACCGCGGCTCGGATGATCCGCAGAAATAAGCCTACAAACACTTCTTGCTGGTAAAATTACATTTTCCTCTGAAAAAGAAAATGGGAATACAAATAAGTGGCTTTTTGTATACGTAATGTTTATTTGTTTCTGTCTGTTTTGTGTTTAGGAGGCGGTGCGGTTTCATTCTTCATTCTTTAGGTGAGCGTCAATTTTTTGTAAAGTCTATGGAAGTAATTTGTAAACATTCGTGTTAATTCCGTGTACTGATGAAAGAGTAAAATCTATTTACCACTTTAGGGTGCTTTTTCACACTAGAAATGTGCTATGTAGCTATGCTACGAAAATGTAATAGCTAAGCTGTGAAACTTTGTGACTGTTTCCACTGATACTAAGCTATGTAGCTGTGTGAGGAAGATACGCAGCTCGAGTATGCGATGTATCTATAGTAAAGAAGCCATCCATAACACGCATCCATAGCACGCATCCATAGCCCACATTTTACATATAAAAATATAGCTTAGCTGAGTCCGTTTCCACCAGTGCCTGGCTATGTGTGTTGCTTCCAGCAATCATATTCATAAGTACATCCTATAGCAAAGCACCCTTACTCCTGTGGGTGTTTAAGATCCGAATAAGGCACTCCACATATGATAGACAGTGTGGCAGCACTTTTTAAGTACTTCTAGACATACTGATAACAAACATGTCTTTATTTAACGTATTACAATTTTTATGAATAATAGTACTTTGAAAATCATTTTCCTTTCAATAAGCACTCGAGCAAATACAACTCCTTTTGACCTTTCACTGTAATCAGATTGTGAAGCTTTTTGTTCAGTAGTTTGTATAACATGTTAGCTTAGTCATTCGTGTCGTATAAAATCGTGCTTGACCTTTGATATATTGCTATGTGTCATATAAGTAAATAAGTTTTTAAAATTATAAGAGTCTAAGTTTTTTCAGGAGCCCTGAGTATATACAGAAGAATTAATAGGTTAATGACCTATTATTTGCCACTTCAAACCTCAACTCGCTTTGCAAACGTCTTTTCCGCGACACACGACGCGACGATTGTCGCGCTGTTACTACAATCGCCGCGTCCTGTGTCGCGAGATGCTGGTCATGAATATGAGCCTCTAGCATGGCTTGAAACTAGTCGAGTTCCTCGTCTAACAGTTAAGTGAGTAAACCGATAATATAATAATTAATTTAGTATGTCTCACGAAAGTTATAATAAAATTATACTTTATATTTAACAAAAATAGTACTGTTTTTTCAGATCAATAAGCCATTTTATATTGTTCCATCGGTCAAATATCTTTTTTAAGTATTTATAAGAACTCCATCTTGTATAGTTTCCACAAACACGTACTGCTTTCTAGAGTTGTACTGAACTTATTTATCTTGATCTACAACACGTGCGCAGTACATGAACTAATGACATCAATAACATTTCTAAGTATCTTAACAACCAGATAAATCAACAAACACACTGCCAATATGGGGGTAGTGCAAATTGTAATGGGTTTGCAGATATTTGAAAACTTAATAAGAGATCGAGTGAAAAATAGTGTTATTAGAGAAAAGAAGAAGGGCCAAATTAAAATTACCCTTAACCGATGAGCATGCATGAAAAGACTGATGATTCTTAAGGAAGCCAAAGAAGTATGTAAGATTCGTAGCATTTGGCGGTCCATTGTCTCTGGGAGGCAGGTGTTAAGCTATGCAATAAGAGTATCTAATCTACTTATCTGATACTTACTAGGGTCCCCTAGTAAGTATTAGATCAGTTAGACGTTAGACGTCTTGCAACAGATGTAAAGTTATTGATATTGACAATCGATAGTGCACACATTTTTATAATAACTATCGTGAGACATACTACTCAGAGTAACCTACGCGACGTCACCGCATCTACGCACGCTGCTCATGATGAAGAGTCCCTCTATGACTCGAAACTAGTAGAGCTTTTCTCTATAAATTTACGTGAGTAAACCGTGATTTCAAGTTAATTTAGTACAAACATTTCTTTTTATATCCAGAAACTAAAATGACAATCTTAATAAGAATTAGTTTTGAAATCCATCTACCTACGTAAATTCTAAACGCATGCATAGTATTTGTACTGCACAGTGACGTCACGAGCACGCTGACCGCGTTGCACATTTTGTTTTATTACCGAGCCGTCAGCGTTGACTGCGAGCCGTCACCGTGACTGGCGCTAACTGAGAGAAACTCCGCTTGTTTTGTGAGCCATATTTATGGATGCTGTTTGTAAATTGTTGATTTATTTGTGGTGTTTGTCTTTATTGTTGCTGTTGTACTTGTTTCAAGACTGCCTTGCTTGTCAGCTGTGAAAAATCTCATAAAAAATCTGATACTAAATCTTCTATAGACACTTTCTTGGAAGAAGCAACTTATTAGATAGTAGATTTGTTACTCTGTGCTGAAGTGTAAAAATTACTAAACTGTTTTTTTTTTTTGCAATCAGGCGGCCTGTTACAAAGAACAGTAGAAATAAAAGGTACATCTGTATAGTCGTCGGTGAATATTTACCAGTTCTGGCAGCCTAACAAAAAAAAAGTTAGGTAACTTACAAAAAAAAAAAACACAATTTTTTTGTTTACAGGAGCGGTGAATATTTTTGGAAATTTCCGTCCGAATCCTGACCTAATTCAGCGCGGGCCGCACACTGACCGCAGACGTGAAACTTGTTTTATTTTCAGTGTTACCGCGTTGAAAACGAGCCGTCAGCGGACCGTGGACCAACCGGATGGTTTAGTATTAAAAAGTTTATGTGAGTTTTTGTTTAACAAATGGTGGAAGGCCTTTTTTTACAGGAGCATGAAATACTACACAGGTTTTTTGTAGGTAAAGGTAATATGGATTCACGGCATTTTTTTATAGGATAAACTGGTAAACGAGCTGACAAATCGACAATCACGGGATGGTAAGCAATTAATGCCGCCCCCATGGACACCCGAAACACCAGAGGTGTTACAACTGCATTGCCGGCCTTTTGGGGGTTAGGTATAGATTGGGAAGGGGCGAATTTGGCCTCCAGTAACCTCAATCACAACACGAAACACAACAAAATGTTTAAACATTTATGACAGTCGTTATAGTTGGTAAAAAAAATTAAGTAGTAAATACAAATTTAAACATATTGCTTTCTATGGGTATACACTCTATAAAAAATGCTAAAACCGCTAGAAAGACTATCAACATTCATTTATTCAAACACCAACATCAACATACATAGTGAGCCAGTTTTCTCTGTCGCTGCATTGGCTCATAAATATCTTTTAGTGCATTTTATTTAGAAAACTTGTGAAATGCATAGCTACTTGCATACGGCGGAGGTGCTTTAAGAACCAATATAAATCTAAGTAAATCGGCTCAATTGACGTCGATGTTACGTCTAACTAGCACTTCGGTGAATATATCGCCTGAACTTATTTGATATTGTAGATTGTGTTGTTTATTTCCTAGGTAAATTGTGTTTTCTATACCAATATAAGACCTAAAACTGCTCATTGGGATACAACTAGTTTAGATTTTTCTATTAAAATAATAGTTAGGCAGTTGTGTTGGGAGTAAAGTTGTATAGTAATCGGGGCTGCCTTTTCTACACTCTCTCGTCTTTCCTTCTTATTATTATTGTTCACTAGGTGACCCGGCAAACTTCGTATCGCCTCTATTTTTTTCTCGCCTTTTACGCCTGCCTAGCACAAATAATTCATGACCAAAATTAGCCAATAAGCCTCGAGTTTTTGAGCCTAACGAAAAGCAATTTCTTGATTTTTATATCTCAAATCCACTTTTTAAATAAGTTATACTGTCGATTACTTGACCAGCAAAGAATTATTTCGTAACGATTACCAGAAAAATAATAATAATCACAAAACACGAAATAATTATATACTTTCTATCAGATCAGTAAGCTTGGCTTTTTGCATCCATTTTTCCGTGTATCCGTTTCGCTAAGTTTATCTCCTTTGGCTTACTTATGTTAGAAGTAATCCATCATTAGGGGTCGATCCGACCATCGCAAGTCGTATTAGTATACTTTACTTAGAAAAACATTTATTTTTGTTTATTTCTTAATTGGCCACTTGAGGCTAAATGCTGATTGATGATCTATGACTGTCAGTTGTGTAAGTACTTTGTGTGTTCTAAGAAGCTTAAGTTAGTAATTAATATTTTGATACGCGAAGATAAAACTTAGAATTATTATTTTTAAATAATACTTTACTTAGAATATTGAAGTTCTTATTCAAAGAAGATACGGCTAAATTAAACTAAAAACACAGTGTCTAGAATATAGTACACCTTCCATAAATAAATAATTTTAACCCCATTAATGCAGTAACAAAAAAAAAACTGTTTCTAGTCAAAATACACTTATCAGTTTTATTTCACTTTCTTAAACGCTCACGGTTCTTACGTAAGGAAAACTAAAGGAAATAGCTTTATTCTCAGTCTAGTCTAGACTTGACAAAGTCTAAAGGAGTTACGAGGACTCCTCACAACGAATGCGACCTCAGAACGGAAAGCACATCGGAAATTATCTTCACCCACACGTATTTTATACCCTTTAGCTGGGACGTCAGTGAGAATGTTTGAAGAATACACATTAGAAATAATTGAGGTTTCTTTTTTTATTACAATTGGTAGCAATTAAACTTACAAGCCGCCAGTGGATAAGTCTAGTGGTCACCGTAACACTACACATTATATAATTGCACATGTGACCATGTGTAGGTGATGACCTATTATTATATGCAGAGTCACATATTATTATATTTATAGCTATAGATGGGCCATTACGAGTACAAACGTGCACAAGTAATTTTTATCAGATCTCTCGTTCACACTTATTCCAGTTGTGCGACATTGTCACATTCTTTGACGTGACAGTGCGCACGTTTATAATGGCCGAACTATAATTTAATATCTCATTATTTTAGTAGTGTTTGTGTGAACCCAAATACAGGTTTACTTTAAGAGGCAATCTATCCAATAATGAGTGTATTAGTTTTAAAAAGGTCAACAGAATCATCATCATCATCAGCCAAGAGACGTCCACTGCTGAACAAAGGCCTCCCCCTTAGTCCTCCACGTAGAACAATATCAACATCAATCAATATCAACATTATCAATATGAGGTAATTGAAATGGCGTTCAGTGCATGATAATATTCTCCTCTGATTAATTTATTATCAACAAAACTGACGAATAGTGCTACGTGAATACAGTAAATGTACACCACGGAATATCAAAGACTTTGGTCTTGTAGAAATTAAATGTCCACCAGCAAACAGTATCAGTATTTATTATAAATTCTCTTAAAAGTCACACTAGTGTTATTTAACTCGTACTTACTGCGTTTTACTTTACATTTCTAAGTTTAATTAAGCGGTTAACTGCAGTATATAAAGTCTAAGTCCCCTAAGATAAACGTTTGGTCCAAGTGAAGGGAGTGGGCGAGTTTGACCTTGCTCGAATTGGGCTCATGTACAATGAATCATTGAACCATAATACTTATCAAAATACAATTATCACTCAAAAAGCCTTTAGTTTGAACTCAGAAGTGATTAAGTTTACCTTACACCTAGTCAAAGTCTGTTTGTAACTTGAAACGTTAGCATGTCCAATTTCGGAACTGCAGACTACCTGGGTTTACCCGGCTCCAGCTCGAAAAGCAGGAGTAAGAACAAACGGTTTTTAGTCAGTAAAGTCTGACAACTCTCGCCTCGCCCAAAGGCTCGCTCGTTCAAAAAAGCACGTCCAATTTGTTCATCACTATCGTTATGTAACAAAAAGAAATGTTTGTATAAACCTACCAAAATTACTTCTAGATACAGTATCACGCATAAAATCACTGTGACCTTCGTATATCTGCCATCCTACTGTTTCCCTGGTCACCGATACCTATGTCACCCGAAAAATACAACAGTGTACGTAAAGAATTTATCGCCTACTCCTTCTTGCTTAGATAAAGGAGTAGGTTTGCGGTCCCCAGCCGGGTCGTTATAAATCCTACCCACCTTGGGCACAATTTAACCGCTTATTTTGGCCAAGGTTGTGGGTTTTGTCCTGAGATCATTTCAGATTCCCTTTTTGTGCGATTTTTTGTTAATCAATTTATAATTTCGGTGTGTTAGACTCTCTGACATTAAAATACATTTCAAGTTATTCTTGATTCTATCCAGAATGTTTGAAAAGTTATTTAAATAAGAATAAAACTTAAACGTGTCTGCTCATGATGTGAATAAAATTTTAAATCAATCGAGACAGCGTCGCTATGCATTGATCGAAGTTTGAAACAATTTTTGAGTAGATATCTACTGCTTTTGTTTCAAACTTTGTCACGCATCACCGAATCAGATTTCGCTTCTCTCGAAGCAAAGGCAATGGAATAAAACTTTTCAGATATCTTTGTGAGATAAAAAGTTTAAAGACTAATGGCTGGCATACTTTTTCATTGTTCAGATATCTTTGGGTTGAGTTGAAGCGATTACAATACCGCTTTGTCGTTCGCTCGCTCTCAGGCTCTTAAATGTTCTGGTGTCGAAACGCTCCAAGGGACGCTTTTACGTAGCGACGTTGAAAGGAGTCACTGTGGTACAATGAGTAGCGATGGAAGTAGCTTGGTGATGAACGGTAGCGGGAGTAGAGATGAAAATTAGCAGGTTCTATGTCGGTATGTATTAAGATATTATTACATTAGCTGATTAGTAACTAAGTAAAAACGAGAGTAAATCTCGGAGTCTTGGAAATAAGTACCTAGGTAAAAACGGGAATAGATCTCGCAGTCTTGAAAAGTATTATTGAACATTTTAAGAGACAGTAATAACTACTTCATAATGGTATACATAAATTTTGTCCATTTACAGTAAAGAGTTATGATTTAAAATTTTGGTCATAAAGACATACTAATTAACCAAGTCATATCACGTTATTTTAAGCTTTGATACAATATCACCTACAACACTAATATTTCTTAATAAAGCAATGCAAATAACAACAGATGACCCAACCCCAATACCCGCTATCACCCAACAGTATAACACAACCACTAAAATCTTATGCATAGCATAGTGCAGCTCCGTTTCAAGCTGAAACAGTCCCATTCAGCCTGTAAACATGCCAGCGAGTCGCCCGCATACGATATTGTGAACTATCCACTTTTTACACGAAAAACTTGGCAACACGCTTTGAAAAATAGCTGGTAAAACATTCAAGGTACATGGTGGTAGTATTTGTTGATGGCTGGACTAGTTAATATTGTTCCTAAAATGTGGTATAGAGAAACATAGGAATGTGTTAGTTCGTGGAATCCATTTAATCTAGTGAAGCCTCTGTCTGCTTGTTAACCTGTTGTAATTAAAAGGATGCAGAAATAACTAAGCATTGGACGTTTCTTGATGTTAACTTAATTTGAATATTAACAATCTGGATATATGTACCTACCATTTTTTTTTAAATTAAACGTTGCACCACACTAAATTTTTTTTATGTGTTTTTACATAAATACATAATGACATACAAATGCCATTCAGACTCGAAACAACAATTTATAGATGACACAAAGAGTTGCTGCATGCGGGAATCGAACCCGTTACACTTTACGCGACAGCCTGTTGCCCAGCCACCGCGACAACCGTGCAGACTTCAATTTCAGATCTAGCAATTAAGTTTCAAATCCGTATATAAAAAGAGTATTATTACTTATTATTCTGTGGTATTAGGTAGGTTCTTAAATTAGTCTCCTTAGATTAGTGCGATACCATCAAAATTGACATTAATAACCCCAAAAACAAGAAATTACTATAAATATCTTCAGTAATTAACACCCATCACTACCAATACACTGCAAGACCAAATGACTGCAGTGTGGCACATGTGCCATTAATGGCATTATTAACGGGCCACTGAAGGAACACTACACTAATGACACTATATCGCCCACCTGGTCTTATTTATGACATAGTTGTGGCTTTTATTTCTTGCTCAAATTGGCTACAGTTGATCTAGAGTCGACTGATGAAGTTATCGTATTTCTGAGATGTTCTTAAAATCTTTATTTTAGTGACATTATGAGGAAAGTTGGAGACAAAGAAAGAAAATTCAAAACCGAACTAACCCCATTAATATTTTCCGTCTATATGGAAAGTCAAAGTCAAATAATTTATTCCAATTAAAGCATTAATAGGTACTTTTGAAACGACATACTTTTGAATAGGTACCGTACATTACAATCTAAAGCAAATAAAATCTAATTAACTAAAATAGCTTTAAAGTTAAGGGATCGCAGAGTCCTTACGTTTGAGAAAGTATATCGAAGGGGTCAAAGACCGTTGCGGTACTATGACTTAATTTCTGTGGTGCAAAACAGAAGCGAGGAGCGAGTGCAAATTCTCGTTAATTTCTATTAGACAATGATCTAATTTATGATTTGCAAGTACTTACCGAATACAGATTATTGGTGGTAAATATTTTGATTGCCTTATAGAATCGTATACAATTACGGTCAGATGTATCAGTGTAAAAAGTCGGTATAATTATGTTGAGATGTTACACACACTAATTGACAAAACTGTGGTTGCCATTACGTCGCATTATTATCAGCCTGTTTCTTGGCTTGACTGGGCATAGGTCTCTCCAATAGCTATGCACTGAACTCGATTTTTATCTTTTCCCACCCCAACTACTGTCAACCACTGTCCTACACTACGTTTCCCCAGACGTTATCTCCAGTTCATTGCGTATAGATACGCCTGAAACGCTGTCTCTCATACCTTATACCACAGCACATTGCAAAACAATCGTAAATATTGAATGAGCTCCTTACCTCGACAGTCGCAGCTGCGATCATGATACGTGCAACGTTTTTATAGCACGTTGGTACTGACCAATTGACGGGCTGATGATTCTATTACATCTTGTAAAATAGTTGCAGTTGTGGCTCAATATTAGTGGCACGAAGTGTAATCGATTTTGGAATTTGTTTAGCTAGTGTTTTAGGTGCAATTTTCTGTAAAGTTGTTATTAAAGGGTCATCTCATAATTTAAGCAGTGTAATGGATATTGTTATTTTAATAAAGGTCAGTGAAACAAATCAGTTTTATCATTGATTTAACTAAAACTACTTTTGTATAGGAAAGATGTTTGTTAAATAACATGGAATATTTTATGTATTCAAATGTATTAGTCACGATTCTAAATAAGTATAACAATCCATGTGAAACAATAAAAGTATTATTTTACAGCTGTAATTCTATATAAACTACTATTCTATATATTCAGCTATATCGAGCCATTTGTGCAATATCGTTCGCCGTAAAAGTCACAAAATACGCTGCACTTCAAAAAATATGTCGCACACAATTTTTCTATTTTCTATTTGACAACTAGAGTTGACGGTGTGTTAGAAAATATACTGAAATATACAGCTGCGAATTTTTAAACGAGAAACTAGTTAGGATTGGTTGAAGTACATTCTCGTACAAATGTAGCTATTGTAAAATATTTTTTAGTGTTAGTTTCGTGGTAGAATAAATTGCTCTAGAATTTCATGCTAGGAGTTGAAATTGTTAGCTTTGATAATATAGAAACTGTATGAAAGTGGTAACTGGTGCTCTTAAGAGAATGTAAGAGAATGCGGGTTTGCGGAAACCAACTAACAGCTAGTACGAATGTGACTTGTTCTGAGTTATATGTACTTTTAGGGAACAGAGAGTAAAGTTCCCTAAGCAAAGGAGGATCCTCCGACCAGGCGAGGTGATCAGCCTGGCGGGCTTTCTGCCCAACTGTTGTTCGTTGGGATTTTCTATCCGTGTTATTTCGCATGTAAACTTCATATGTGCGATGCAGGATATTTATGACGTCATCCATTGATTTGCTCGTCGATAGTCTATGTGCGACTTCTGTCATCTGTTATCTGTCATCTGTCACCTGTCAGAGTGTCGCCACATACTTTTAAAAATATTTAGACACCACGCTTTTAATCTCGCACGGAGAAGGTTTGAGCATAAA
Organism: Spodoptera frugiperda; assembly: GCF_023101765.2. Classification (NCBI taxonomy): domain Eukaryota; kingdom Metazoa; phylum Arthropoda; class Insecta; order Lepidoptera; family Noctuidae; genus Spodoptera; species Spodoptera frugiperda. Next base: position 11,243,945 of record NC_064242.1, on the reverse strand, counting down.
TCACGTACATTTCTCACGTCACGTCAGCAGTGGCCACTTTCAGGCTGATGATATGATGTGGTAATAGAGTTAATCAGTAAACTAGTGTTTGCCTCACATAATTTCAGTGAAAAGCAAATCGCAAAACAACAGATACCAATATTATGCTAAAAATTTACAAGAAACTAATAAAGAATTCGCAGCTCTATAATTATTATAATTAGGGTTCTTTTTTATGTTACCTAAGAAACACTTGCTTCACTATTTGAAGAAAAGCCTACCCAGCCTGAGAACGTGTAATTTCATAATATTATTTACAATGTAATTCACCAAACTTTATCTAGAACTTCAACTTAATCCTCCTTACATTTACACAGACGGTTGTTCATCCAAACAAAATTATAATTACGTACACTGAGTAATTACTCTTTCGTCCTCCCCTCTATTTGTGTGCTACCTGAGGTCCCTGGGACCCCTCGGACAATGTAACTGAAACGTCCGCGCCTTAGGCCAGTCCTAGGAACAAACACGACAATTAATTTAAATAATTAACGTTTTTGCTGCGTACAAAACATTTTAAATTAAATATTTTGTTTTGGAGTTTCTGTTATGTAATGACACTGAATGGCTCATTCATTTACTTATATCTACATAATTATTTATATTGTCAAGCTTGGAATTATAGTAAATCCTTTATTTAGAACAGGCCCGTAGACCATCAGTGGACTGATACGGACTATTGATGATGATCAGCTAGAAGCATGAGGTAATAAAGGGACATAATCGTGAACAGACGTAGTACTATGAATACAATCCCGATCCAATAAAAACAGATTTTCATACCCTGTTAATCTTTTTGCTAAATAACAATAAACTTACAGAAAAAATAAATCGAACCTTAAGATCTCACATTCATAGGATTAGTACATCCACAAAAAACAATTAAGAACACCACCACTCTTCTTACAAAATAAAATGAATTCTAAAGGGTAATTCCAGAATTTAATTATTCCAAAGTCAAAGTGTCCTTTCAGTAGTCAGTTGCAAGTGCAACAGTGTTGCAAACGTTAATGGCTGACATTCAACTTTAGTGCTATGGCGGCGTTACTTTCTATGGCTTGACTTTAGAGAATAGTCCCCCAGGACCACATTACCGAATGTAAAACGTTTTATCTCCTAGTGTTCGAGCTGATAATACCGCAAAATGTCCGTGCTCGTCTTTTGTTCTTCTTCAATGTGTTTTGTATAAATTGTTCATATTTTTGTAGTGGTTTTTGCGGTAATGTGGCATAAATTGTACATCTTATATACTCTGCATATAGTATTACTATTATGTGCTATATAATACTATTTTTCCTCAATATATTACGTCTTCTTCTTCGCTAAGGCTTTGATCCGATTACTATTACTAGATTGCATACGGAGTAGCTACTATTTATTTAACGTTGCCCTACACTAGAATTTTCTCCTGTGTCTTGGGTGTTTAAAAAACATACAAGTTCACATACATATGGCCCTAGATCTGAAACAATAGTTTGTGGATCACACAAAGAGTTGCACGTTACGCGGCAGCCGGCTGCCCGCCACTGCGCCAACTGTGTAGTAAATTTTTTTATTTATCGATCTCTCACAAACATGTGGTTTAAACGACACAACCACTTTTTTGAAATCATTTTCATGATGTTAAAACTCTTACATTATAACATCTGGGAACATAATTCAAATTTTTCAATAACCCAAACCAAAAAGGTATACGATAAAAAAATCCATACTTAATATTGCCTACGGAATTTTTACCCAAAAATTTCCAACAATAAGATTTGATCAACGAACATAACGTTTCCCTATTCCCCCGAGGGAAGATGCAGCATATCCCACATCCCCTCAAGTATTTGCCGTGCGCTCAAAATGGAGCCGAGTCTCGAATCGAATCCCTAACTCGATGTTAGAATAAATAATTATTTTATACTCACTTTATATCGATTTGTTTGGTTAGCCGTATTGGTTTTGTTATTGATTTCTTTTCGGTAAGTATTAGGAATTGAATTGAAGATATCCAAATTGGTGTCTATTTCCATTTAGATGTTCTTGAATGATATTTTACTGTACTTTTACTATAATAATTATGTATGTTATACATAACCGACCCGGAGCTGAGGACTGCCTAGCGGGTTACCGGGGTCTAGATCAAAAAGCAGAAGTAGGAACGAGGTGTTTTAGTCAGTAAGAGTCTGATACTACCTCTGGTCATGCCCAAAGCAAGAGAAGTCATTGGATGATTAAATTTTTTATAAAGTTATATCATAACAGCTGTAATTCTCTGTTAAATTGTAGTTATTGTATTTACACACATTTTACTTCATTCATGTTATTATTTGAATGTGTCCTAATTCTACTATTCTTTATATCTAAGTAAACATCATTATTTGAAGCAAAACATTCACCAGTTAGTTCCATAATCCCTTAAGTCTAGTACACTTCAAAAGGATGCGTTGAACCAAGTAAACTCAACAAATTTTTCCAGACATTTCGTTTAAGCACGGGTGAACGACATTTATATGAACAAACTCTTTACACAGCCCCAGTAACTAGCGACTCAACAATCTCTCATTCTCTAAAAAACTTTTAATAAAAGCTTAACTTCGAATCCCAACACAAAAACCCTCGCTAACTATATATACGAGTACTTTCAACTGAACATTTCCACTTGCACAAAAATCAAATTTGGAAAGTTGTGAAAAGTTTTGCGTTTCTTTATTTTTCTCACTTAACACTTTGTTACCTTGGTACCTTATACGGGAATTGTTCTCGCTCGCTTGAACTCACGAATATATTGGAAAAGTTAACTGTAGCAACGTACCGGCGTACCAACTTACCTACAGAGTACAGACGTACTTGCACCGTGTATTGAGCACAAGTGGAAAATCGTCAAAGTTAAATTGGAGATCAGTATCTTGAAGTCGGATTTGAATCTGAGATTTTATCCGTGAACGTATAGTTATTGGTGTTTGTTGTGCGGCCACTTGTTTGTTTAAGGTCTTGAACTTTCGAGACGGACGATAGTCTCTTTGTAATGGTCTTGATATCACGTGGTTTCATCTTTTTGTGTTTACTTTAGTAATACCCACAGTATTAAAATATTCAATTATCAGATCTAACAGACGTAAGATACCTCTGTGATAGAGATAAACTTTGAATATAGCTAGTCCAAATATATTTTTTTCCTCCATATCCTATAGAAATGAACACTTCTACAGATCAGGTTAACGAAACCAAAACCCTTTGCTAAGTAGTCAGTAACAAATAACTCTTAAACTATTCCTACAATAACGATAGAAAAGTAAACGATTTTTAAGAAACGCCTCTAAAATAATAATATATTTTAATAAAAGACAAATTGGTCTTTCGAGTCGGGAGTCGGTCAACTCTATGGGCCTTTAAAAGTAAGCCCCTAGGACCATTATACCAAAATGAAAAGTTAATGTCTGGAAATAATGTGCAATCAAATAGCACGCACAAGCCCCATTTCCCTTGCTTTTGCTGCCATGGTGTCTCTTATGGGATTACTTTAAACGTACACTTTGTTGAATGGGAGATGGGGTCCTAGATTCTATAAACAGTGCTGTTATAATTCGTGGAGATACTTTTTAATGACGTAATCTCACATATTTTCAGACTTTTACTATTAACTCAAAATAACATCCCTAAATCAGAAAATCTAATAATATTTCCATTTGAATCCATGTTTTTATCATACTCATTTGCAACCAGACCTGAATAACTTTATCAAACTTGATCACAAAACAAACTTTTCTATTAAAAGCGCCATCATCTAAGATCCGTATAGCAAAAAAAAAAACAAAACGACGAAAAATTGGCATCTCCATCAAAACGTTATCGTTCGAAGGGGAGGTAGGGGAGATAATTAACAATTAGTTAATGGAATGGTAGGAATGTTTGCAGAGTACTCGTGGTCGCTTAGGAGGCCGGGGGAAAATGGAATACCTCATGTTGATGTTGTCTTAAAATGGATTACTAGTCAAGTAAAGTGCAGTTTTCTATTGCTATGAACACAATTGAAGTGACGGGGAGATTGCTTTCAATTTTTTTTTAATGTTGAAGGTGATAGCTCTTATGTTAGCTTGTTTTCTTTGTCTGAGTGTTACGTTATATAGGGTGTCCCAACAAGAACGCAAGATTTAAATTTGAAATAAAACACAGATATTTTTAAAAAAATCGTGAAAACTTTATAATTTCGTAAAGTGGAGAGGACGAGGTTATCTATGGAACAATACATCGGGCAGATGGCTGCCGCGGCTTTGCCGGTACATACGCGATCTTTTAATGAAATTTTCAATGACCGTTTTGCATAAATGCTGCGGTATTTTATTAATACAGCGTCCAATTTCCTATTTAAGGCTTGAGTCGTCGTCGGCTTATTCGCATAAACCATCGACTTTAAGAATCCCCAAAGAAAAAAATTCTAATGTTGATAAATCACATCATCTAGGCGGCCAATTCTGGACTCCAAAACGTGAAATAACACGATCGGGACATGACTGATGCAACAATTCAAATGTTTCTCTGGCTGTATGACATGTGGCGTCATCTTGTTGAAACCACATGCCCTCCAAATCCATTTCTTCAATTCGAGGTACGAAAAAACTAGTTATCATTTTACGATACCGAACACCATAATTGACTGTTTGCGCTTGACCTGCCTCATTTCAATCGTGTAGCGCTCCATTTTTACTAACCTCGTACCTTATACTAACAAATAATAACAGGTGTTCAAATGTCAAACAATGACACTTCGAATGCCGCCAAATTTAAATCTTGCGTTCTTGTTGGGACACCCGATATTTATACAAGTGTTTTAGTTCTGTTCTGTATCTAGATAAGTTTGTAAATACAAAAGGCAATGTAAACATAATAATGACGATTTTTTAGGTTCAAGTCCTTGCAGATCTAATTTGAGAAATTCTTGTCGATTTTAAAATCTTCAACTACTTTTTTCGAAACCTACCAGCGGTAAGCACCAATGTGACTGTTTCTGAGTATTTAGACACAACTGAAAAATGGTAAAGGAAAACATCATTAAGGTTATAGTTTCTAATTATAAGTTTGAAATAATCAACATACATTGAGCAAGCACGTGACGCACGGTGATGAATGCTCAAACCTTCTCCGTGTGAGAAGATTTTTGGTCAGCAGTGGCCACTTATAGGCTGATTATGTGATATGATCCTTACCTTTCTGTATTCACCATATCTTGGTAGTTAACAGCACTTACATACTACGGAGTAACATCAGTATGGTTTCTAATAATATTTTAACTTATAACTAGTATACAATCTCATTTGTATTTCATCGACACTACAATTGATACAACTTCATCCAATCACGCACAAATTACCCGCCATTACCAGAACGAGTATCATTCTCTGTATCTATCTGATTGGTCAGTGTATTGTAGTAGATGTTCAGCTCCAATAGTATTCGTCTTTGTTACGCCGTGCCTTAGATGTGGCTATTTGTTCTCTGTTCTACGGTACACCGGGATTGGATTACCTTGGACTTATTGTTTGTCTATATCTTGTGTTAGTAGTGATAGTATCTGGTGGAGATTTTTAAGTCTTGCTGTGAAAGACTTTTAAATTAGAGGTATAGTAGGTTTACTTACTTAATTAGTCACATTTATGTAGTTGTCTGTCTATCCAACGGGCCCCTCTGGAAGTCATTGGTAACAGGGAGGCCATTGTTCCAGCAGTGAACGTCTTTTAGCTGAGTAAAAAATATAATTAATTTTTATATTTTCACTACAGACTATAAAAGCTGGTGACCGATATTGCATAGTTGGGGCAAGATCTGGTGAAAAATGTTTCAGGTTTTTAGGCACGGGTCAATTTTTCGTTAATCAACAAATCATAAATAACCCTCCTTCTGGCGCAGTCAAAATGTAGATAACACATAATTAACGTAAATATTACTGTAATCATTAGTTTTTAAGAGACTGTTTGTTTCCTAAATAAATAAATAAATAAAATTACTACTTCTCCATAAAACGTGTCATATGGGTCCAAATTGCCAATTATGAAAAGGTGACAATCCCAAAATAGCTACCCGTTCAATATTACCAAAATCTTACCTCGTCAGCTTTCAGACAAGTACCATAAATTCCATAAGTTCATGGGGGTCGACGTTCAGACATTGACCTCATTCGTTACGATATTATATGGGTTTCCTATAGAACGCTGCAAACACACCCTGTTTTAATATTCCATGTCTTCGGGTTATGGCAAATTTTCTATGTAAACTTAAGGTTGGAGTTATAATAACGTGATTTCAAATTGTCTTTAACAAAACCATTAATCGATTCACTTAAACTTGAAACTTTATATAAGACTATTGTGATTGCATTTAGTCGAAACATAATACATACATATATACATGACCTCACGCCTGTCTCCCATGGGGGTAGGCAGAGACAATGGAACGCCAATTGCCACGGTTCTTACACACTTCTTTCGCTTCATCAACAGTCATCAGTCTTTTCAAACATAATTGAATCAAATATTTTAAGTTTTTATTTTCGAAACATAATTGAATCAAATATTTTAAGTCTTAAAAAAAGCCAATCGAGCTATAAACAGTAACTTACCAATGCTATAAAAAAGCTCGCACGCTTTTAAAAAATGGAAAGACAGGTAGAGCTTCATTTCAATTTATCACTCACAGTTAACACTAATATTATACATGTGAAAGTTTGTTTGTTTGGATGTTTGTCCGTCATTCACGGTGAAACTACTGTACGGATTTTGATGAAATTTAATGCATAGACAGGGTATAAGCGGATTTGGTAATAGGATATTTTTTATCTTACGGCAAAGCAGGCAAACCCGCTAGCAAAAGCTAGTATTGCATAATAGCACAAAATAAAACCAGCAAATCGGAATTACAAAACAATTTACCGTATTATTATCACTTTCGGTAATTAATGCATTGAATTATTCATTCGGGAAGCATATTTTGTTCATTCATTAATAAAATATAATAACAATAAAATGAATCATCCGTATGTTTTTACAATATCTCGGTCATTATAGGTACCTAGTACGGATGTGCGGTCTACAGTCTACTCACTCATTTAATTAACAGTAATGTTGGCGGTTTTAAATTAATTCTGCTACTTAATATTTCATTGTGAATTAAAATTGGGTTTTTGGTTAATGGCTCTTCAATATTTGTTTGGATAAATTTTGGTCTTGTTTTTATGTGTTTGGTTGTTATAATAGGGTAGATGACTTGGTTTATGCCAATAAATATAACACAAAACCTGCCTCGTTAGTCGTGAGGTAACAACTGCGACTTCCGGTCAACGGGTCTCGGGTTCGATTTCCAGGTCGAGCAAAATATTACTGGGCTTCTTTCAGTTTTTCCAAATATTCTATGATAATAGGCTCACCCTACATTACATGGGACCTATAATTCAAATGGTGAAAAATGGGTGTACATTGTACAATGGCATTACGTGACGAAATGTGCACCTTTGCACCCTTTGGGGTTAAAAAGCGTAATGATACAAAAAGGATTTTCTTGGCAAAAAGGATTTGACCTGTTCCTGAGAACGCTTGTGATTAGAATAGATGCCTGTCTACATACATGAATGCTAGAATAACTAAAAAAACAAACGTTTTGGACCAACGAAACCAACTGATTTCTACCCTTCATTCAATAACATAAAAAAAGAAATATAAAATTTTAATCCGAATTTATAGCAAACTTGTTATTTATTCGTTGGGGCGCGTCGGAGCGTCTCAACTTCTCTAGGAATGCAACGTGAAGGTTTATTTCAATTTATTGCGTTTACACAGGTTGCTGTAGACGGAATAACGATTTTGTTGTGGCAATATACGAAGGTGCCGGCTTAGTTCGCATGGCTGCCTTCAACGACGGTGCCTTCAAAGTGCTAATGCTACGGTATTTTCTGTTTAAAACTCCCCTGTTGTTCTCTGTCACAGATTTGTGCTTGTTTTCTTAAGAGACAGTTTTGTTAATATTAAGGTCTGAAATGAATTGTTGTGTATTCTTTAGAAGTCAAAAGGGTAATTTTACATCGAAAGAATACACTGCAGTTTGATTACAAGTAGTAATGTGTAGGCACATTACACATTTACTACTTGTAATCAATTACACTCATGTCATAAATGTGAAAATTTATTTGTTTGGATTTTTGTCCGTCAATCACACTGAAACTGAACGGATTTTGATGGAGTTTGGTATATAAACGGTGTATGAGCTGACTTGGGTGATAGAATACTTTTTATCTCACTGGAACGCGGGCGAAGCCGCTAGCAGTAGCTAGTTATCTAGTCGTCATAAAATTTAATTACTTTGATTAGGTACTTAAGTAGTTGTTTTTTTTATTTTCGCATGTAGAGGGTCGCGTCATAATAAAGTCATAAACGTAATCCAACTAACATTCAATCACCACAAGAGTCAACAACAAACTGGTCACTGTAGAAGAATTACTTAGATAATTTGTTGCCACACCAATGCCTACACCCTGCAACAACATTTCTATGTGAACCTACTAACACTATCCATCCGTTATACGTTGCGCCAAAACTCAGCCTATAAAATAAATTTCCTTAGATTTAAATGCGTTTTTCGGTCACAACAAAATGGCTGTCCACACACAAAATGGCGGCGCTTGGGCAAATGGCCTCGCGTCACGATGACGTATGAATGGCTTAGTATAGATTTATAAGTGGGTTTAGAGAGATTTAAAGTTCCGGAGCTAATATTTTAGACATTTTATGATTTCTGATTTAGTATTGTATGTTGAGTCTGTGTTAGTCGTTTATTTAATTCTATTCTATAAACTGGTGGTTGTAAAGTTGTTCTATTTTAATCGGAATAATATAGTGCGTGCACTAAACTGAATTTGCCTGGCCGGCAAGCAATTATAAAATGACAGATGATCAAATAAATATGATTGGTGAAAGCCAAACGCATCCACAACAACGTAGCATTATAGCACATCTCTGGTGGAAAAATACTCTTAATGTAACCAACTCATTCCATTTCAGTTCCCGATACATAGATTTCTCACTAAAATACAAATACGTATAAGTTGAAGAACAAAACAGTAACATTTCTTGAGGACTGTAGCCTTAATAACATTTTCATGTTCTCATCGCGATTCCACACGTCGGATTTCATTCAGCTAAAAGGAAGGGAATGTAAAATTACGTACTATCTTCAAGTTTATGTTTGGGATGGGGGCAACGACCTCTACGACAATATTGTGTATAACGCCATCTATGTACCGTATATAGGTCGCTTTGTATTGTTTAGTCGGAGTTTATATAGGAAATTTTAGATAGGTTCCACAATTACTTAGAAATTGGGGAAGTGTGGGTGGTAAGTTTTGCTGAATGGGTTATAGATTGAGATTAGTTTTGTGTTTAATTTGGTTTGTTTTACAAGTGTATTGTGTTGTATTGAAATCATAATCTTGTATGTTATGATAGTTTTCTTGTTGTTTTATAAAAGGTGTTAGAAGGCTGGTTCGTACGATACAACTATTTTTATTAATCTTTAGAATAAAAAATAAATATAAACGTGTCTAATATTTTTTGATTACCTAAATGACGAATTAAATAGATTTTTAATTTTCATACCCAGTCATCGTCCCTATTGAAATTGAGGGTCTAGTTCTTTAATTCTCAACAGTTTCTTACAACATGATCAAAGAGGCAGTCCATAAAAAACAATATTATGGTCCCAAATATAGCTCCCATGGAGCAGAAAAGAAAATATTATTAAAGAATGCAACTGAAATACAATACTTGCAATAATTTTAATACCAGCAGTATTCAGTAAACGCTCGCTAATGGTGAGATGTTAAAACACTTAATATTAAAATATAACAGTCATTATTTACCTCCATTCCACTTTTGTATTACTCATACTAAATGTGGAATTCAGAAGGATCACTACTATTATTTTATTTATTAGGTTAACCAACAGTTACTTACACTTATACATTAGTTATATTATTTCGAACAATACTTTGGTTATAATAATCCACACAGGTCTAGTCAAGAACGTAGTATCACTGCGTGGCAATGCGGCCAGTTTTCTGGGAAGCCTAATGGAAGGAACTTTTTTAGTTTAATTTATTTTTATTTTAAATTATAGTAAGTTGTACATATTTATACATTACTTATTTAAGTTTTTGTTGTTAATGTTGCAATGTGCACCTCTGCCTACACCTTCGTGGATAATAGGCGTGATGTTGCGTTACGTTATTTAAGTTTTTATTTCATGTAGATTTTGTATACAGTTTTATAACCAGCCAAGTTTTATCTGAGAGCTAGGTATCATTCATCCATTAAAAAATGACTTTCCCAAAAAAAAAGAAATAACCGGTTTCAATAAAGAAATACGTTTGAATGATATCTAACTCTTAGAAAAAAGCCTGGTGATAAAAAAAAAAACAGGCTGTATAAAGGTTTTTATTTATTTAAAAAGCTTTATGCACAAGTAGGTACATGGGCGGACATAATGCCGTTCATGTTCTATGTCTGACTGTGTAGAGAACTAACAGGCGGGTACTGGAACATGATAGACCATTACGATGGGAAATGATAAAAATTTCTGACATTGTAGCCAATAATACATACCAGTAAAGAGGTCACATCTATATATATGTATTGTCGCTAAAGGATTGGATCGAGTATCTTTAAATGTCACCATCAACTGCGAAACTAATTATACTGTTGTACTTCTGTATATGTTCTGTGTAATAACTTACTACGATATCGTTGCAAAAATAATATGATTATACTCGTATAGGGACAGTGGATGAGTCTCGCTAAATCGTATTTGAAAATTCTACGTTATTAAGGAACGATCACATGCCTTTTAGTATTAAAATATTTAAAAATAGTTAAGTAGGTACTAATACTAACTTTATAGCTCTTGACAATATTATTCTAATATTATATAGGCTTACGAACTAGTTTACACAAAATACATTTTAGGTAATAGGAAATGCAGCGGGTTACCGGAGCTCCGGCTTGTAAAGCAGGAGTAGGATTGGGATGGTTTTTAGTCAATAAAAGTCTGACATTCTTTCTCGCCAACTTTCTCTCACCAAAGCGATTGGATGATTGGATGAGTTTGTCCCCTTCAAAAAAGGTAATAACACAACCCACATTACTGTCTACAGGTTGCCTTGAAAATATAATGGAACAGTACATTTAAATATATTACATCTAAAAATGTGTGTATTTATAAAAAGGAGTCTTCTTAAAAACGCAAGCTCATACAGACCCGAAACAACCAACAACAAGCACCTTTTATAAAACCGTGGTAGAGAAATGAAAGCGTGTCACTGAAAATCTCAGCGGTGAAGCTGCAAAGCATGATACGACAGACGTAACGAGTTAACACAACATGCATTTCAACAAAGACAAGTTAATTAAAATCATCTCCCGAAGAATTTTCTATTATACACCAACTGAAATATTTGTATGCGCAGCGCGATACCGGACAGGACGCGGGTGTCCAAGATTTACGACCTTCGCAGGACAGTCCCGGACAGCGGACAGCGTTCGGACAACTCCGGTAAGATTAATTGCACGGTCCCACTATTCGGCGACTGTTGATTTTTAATCCGCATTGGCGAAATACCGAAATAAAATGTGAGTTTCAATATGGGCTTTCGAGTTTATTAACGTTTTCATTTTGTTTCTGAATTGTTGGCGGACACAGTTTATTCGTCGTTGTTACTGTCGGAATGCATAATGTTTACAAATATTTCACATGAGAACAAAGACACAGAATACGGTCACAAAGTAAAAATCTGCACACACTGCAGTGCTATTAATTAGTCATTTTGCCTTGAGTGATTTCAGATTACAGTGCACGAAACTACGATTCGAGTCCAACATATGGACGGCGTCGTTAGGGTGTCCAAGATTTACAATGCGACAAATCCGGCCACAGCCAAGATTAATTTGCCCATTTAGCATAAACACTGTCCGTGCCAGCTGATTCTTAAATCCGTTCGCTTTGCATAATGTCGTCCAAGTTCTTTTTAGGACACGCTCAGCAGAAATTAGTATATTCTATTGTTTGCTTTAATAGCTTTAGTCCGGTCGTCGACTTATTAGGATAATCTCTATTTCGCCCTGTGGGTGACAATAAAATTAGCTGAGAAAATGAAGAGGATTATTGAATTAATTTAAACTAACACCGTTCAAGATTTAAAGGTCAGGTGTAGAATTAAATTTAAGATGAATTGACTCAATTAAAGTTTAAATATATTAAAGCTTTAGACTAGAAAAAAATGTCTTTGAATCTTCGATTTATTATTATAAGTAATATTGAAGTAAAACCGCTAACGAATGTTCAACAAAAACTTCAGTAAAGCAAGCGTCTCTTCGTGATATTTCATCGTTGGCCCGCTATACAGCCTCGTATCACGGCAGGAATCAGTTAGTGAAATATTTATGACATCTTGTCCGTCCGTCTGTGTAAATACTCACAGATAAACATCGCGAACATTCCGTGACTGAAAATGTTCAAAACTTTATGGAATATTACGTTTTTATTCAACTTTTTTATTGCGTTTTTTAACAAAATGGCGCTCAATTTGTACAGTTGTAAACTTTAGCAATTAAAGGGTTATTTATTGATGTCCCTTTTTTAGAGCTACAGAGTGGGTTTTATGTTCTGATACTGAACTTTTTCATATTTTTTCTATTCTATTAAAATGAAAAATCACAGTTGGTTCGTTCAGCAATATGCTGCAATGTATGAATAAAATAAAAGGCATTGTGTCTGGGTTTGTGAGTTTTGTAACACCGGGCTATTGGTTTTGTCTGCAATTCTAATCCATATACAGCCATTGTGGTCTAATTTCAGTCTGTTTAGACTGATGGTAAACAATGCAATCTGAAACCTAAAACTAATTGTAAGATTATAAATTGCATTACCATGTACTCGTTAACAATACCTCACATAGAAAAAATGTACAAGCAAAAACTTTAAACTCATCAAGTTATGAAAAATTTACTCAAAATTAATAACCGTCTACTAATTTGACACACGAGGCCATTAAAAAATTGATAGAAGCTTTTAGCTTCAATCACGTGGTAGTTCAAAAATAGCTGAACGAACCCTTCAATCTAAATCTATGATCCGATGCGATATGTAAAAGGATCAAAAGTGTCACATAATGTAGTAGGGTTGGGCGGCGACTGCGGGATTTTCAGCGCATTCCAAATTAAATTTGGAACGAATTTGTGGGGGCATTTTGTGGAGGTGAATTCTGATCAGAATTTAAATTTTTCTAAAATAAAAACGTCATCATTCTTTTGGCTTTGCATTTTGTATGAAAGTGGCTGGTATCATTTTAAAAGTTTCATCAGTTTTACGTGTAAATTGGCGTTTGTGACGTTTTAGATAATTTTGAATTTAGTATTCTAATGAGTATGAACAAGAATTATAATTCTCCCTATAATTAAAATAAAAAAAAAATGCCCGAAACAAAACTCTTAAACTTCTTTTAGCATTACACTTATTAGTTATAATTATTATTTAGCCATAAGTTTGTTTTCATAAATTAGAACAGACCCTCTGTATTTCATTTTGTCCCTTGGGACCGAAAACAAGCACTTCACCCTGCATGCAATTGACAACATATTCAATCAATTCCACATCTGTATTCATTGTCCTTAAGGTGGGGTCCAAAATGGACAGTGGTTTATAGAGTTGGGACTGCCATGTTATTTCCGAACCACGCCCAGTGTATGCAGTAAAAGGGTTAAAACAACCAGACACTGCGTTTTTATGGGAGCCTGGGAGGGTGGAGTGCGTGATTTGCGGGGCGAACTAAATTGAGTTTGATCCTAATATGATTTTCCAGGCAATTGCAGGGGCGAATACTGATCGAAATGCAGGTATCGACGGCAAAACATTATCTGTCTACTCGATTTTTAGCTTTAAAGCTGGAAAATTTTAATCCATCGTGATTTTTAGCTTCAAATTCCGAGAAGAGGGATTTGGATTTTCGATCAAACGTAGTTTTAAAAGGCTTTGACTAGAGATTCATTTAAGTTGATTAAAGGTACGTGTTTGTTAATTAAGGACTAAATTCGTAGTAGACTTTTATTGATTTGGAATGATACGAGTGCTTTATAGAGCATAGTAAATTCTAGAGAAAAGTATCCAATGGACCCAATGTCAAATGAAATACATTACCATCACCTAGTACATTTTTATTCAGCACTGCAGTTAAGCTAAATTTCATTATCTTCCTCTTTCTTTTAAGTGTAAAACGTTTTAATGTTTCCTAATAGTTTGGAAACAGACAGTGCATTTCATTGAGCCGGTGACTGAGCGATTTGCGGCGCGCACCAAATTGGTTTGATACGAATTCCCCGGGCGTCTGCAGTCGAGCGATCGGTCGCTACTAACGATTCTAGACTACTAAGGATAATGGGATATTATTAAGTAGATTTTTAGTAAATATAAAATCATACTTTTGTAGATAATTCTTTGTTCAGTATGAGATTTTTTGTGTCATAGATTAACAATTCGTGGTAGTCTATGTGGTTCCTTTACATTATCCGTGCTTGGTAAAGGGGGTTTTAGATCGCAGTTTATAAGTTTCAAGTTTATCAGAAAATACTGCTGCCCAGTCTCTGCCGTATCTCCTTCTGCCAACCCTTATGATATCGATGCCAAGAGTATTTTATACATACATAACTTCACGCCTGTTTCCCATGGGGGGAGGGCAGAGACAATGGACTGGCAATTGCTGCGTACCTTACATACCTCTTTCACTTCATCAACAGTCATCAGTCTTATCATGCATGCTTGTCTGTTAGGGTTAATTATATTGTCTTATTTATATTATTTCTTATTTAAATAAAATACATTTATTTTAAACCACTTCTATATATTTTTTATTTATCACCAGTTCCCTTAATGTTTAAAGCTTACTTAACACGAGTTATTTAGTTCGAGAAAACAACCCCTAGTAGCATGGAGGATCGAAAGTGAAATTGAAGGGCTGTTACCCGATGACTGGCGTTAAGTTGGAATCCTCCGCTACCATGCATGGATGCTGAGCGTTCTAAAAGCAACCCGTGTAGATTGCACAGATTTTTCACATTCCAAACGTGATTGGACCGCTATTAGTGGAGGGCGCTTTAATTTTTAGTTCAATGGTCTGATTGGCAGTTTTTAAGGCTTCGATTATTGTTATTGGTGGGGTGGTGAGGTGGAGTTGATTCTATTCATTGCATTTTTTAGTCCTATGCAGAGTCAAACCTGTATGCTTGCTATACAATGTTTACAATTCTTAATTAGTCAATGTTGAAATAATACGATACGTTATGATATTTAAGTATCTATTACTATTCAAAATCAGTTACTATTATAAAATAAAAATCAGTTATGATATTAAAATATCTATTATTATTCAAAATCAGTTTGGCATAAAGCATTTACGTGATAATTTAAAACAGCTTAAACCATTTTCAACATGCTTTTATATTTTCAAATTTAATTACGGTATAAAGAGAAAATGTATCTATGTTAGCAAAAAAATAACAAGATTTTCTTTAGTATAAAACTTCGTTTTCTCGGTAATATGCAAGTACTTAATAGTGACTTTGAGATATTGATACTTCTTTAATAAGTAATTTTACTCTCAACGTACTTACTTATATTAAAAGTTTATAAAGCACTCTTGGGATAATAAAATGGAACGTAATGAAGATGTCTGCGTCCTCTTGATATTGTTCTAAAAAGAAAACATTGCGTAGGCACAAAAATATTATGTTATATTAAATCTCGAACATTATTTTAATAGTAGCTGATGCCAGCGGCTTCGCTCGCGTGAGTGGCTTTGTGACTAATATACGTAGCCTATGTTACTTTTGAGTGCATCAGCTACTTACTATAAGTTTCGTTAAAATCGGTCCACCCATTTCAGAGATTAGCCAGAACAAACAGACAGACGGACAAAAATTTATATTTTGGTGTATGTATCGTATAATATAAAATTTATTGCTCACGTCACCGTCGCGTCACCGATTGCTTACTGTCAGGTGATCCGTCTGCTCGTTTAAAGGCTTATTTATACTATAAAAAATCCAGTAGTAGTTAAAAACAGCACAACATGCGGATGTATAGTGTTTTAGTGATACTAACTAGTTATAAACTCGTAGAAGGTATGTTTAGACACTAACTACTAGATAACCTACATAGGCAAATTTCATTGATTCCTCAGATAACTTATTTCGTATACAAAAATATCAAAGGGCGGACGGATGTCTTTATTACATTTCAAGACGCGACGTGTCACTAAACTGAATTAAGTTGAGACGCAATCCTCATTTATTGTCTGATGACGCAGACAGGATTGAGAGCTCATGTATAACTGGTAAGTTCTTATTTTGTCATTTAAATTACTCTTTAAAGGATATTGATTGATTATTTTTCGGAGTTCCTCTATTATGGAGTGGAGTTTCTTGCTCGTTCTTCTCCATAGGAATCTACACTTTGGAACGAGCAAATAGCTTCACTAGAGGACTGACCGACAGACGGACGTTATTAATATTATTATATTTGCTTT
The DNA here is from genome assembly GCF_023101765.2 of Spodoptera frugiperda. Lineage (NCBI taxonomy): Eukaryota > Metazoa > Arthropoda > Insecta > Lepidoptera > Noctuidae > Spodoptera > Spodoptera frugiperda. The sequence continues at coordinate 11,227,306 of NC_064242.1, read as the reverse complement.
GACGTTCAAAAGTGCCTTCCTGGTCTATTTGAAATAAATGATTTTGACTTTGACTTTGACTTTGATTAAATATAGGACGTAATAGTAACCAGACTATAAAAATCCAAAATGCTATAAGTAATTGCATTTTGTTTTTGACATGAGAATAGAACTTTATATATCTCGTACTCAGTAATCTTTTTAGCAGAATGCCAGTATAAGATGCGGCGTGATTTTCTAAAAATCCCTTTCTCGTGATATATGCATCTATGGATAATCTAAGGGTTCCTGCAAGTCATGACCTTCGATTCATTTTATCATGTAAAGATCCATGGTATCCGTTATACCCACAGATTTACATAAGTATAGGTATCTGATGTTAGCTGACGCAAACCTCAGAATTGCACCTTCTACGTTCCTTCCTTATTAAGATGCTTCTTCAGTTTCGAAAGGTATTTTCATACGTTTAATGTAATTAAATTTTGGCAAACTTCTATAATCTAAACCATTCTCAGATCCCCTTGAACACACACAAAAATTTCATCAAAATCGGTCCAGGTGTTTAAGAGAAGTTCAGTGACATACACACGTACAGAAGAATTATATATATAAAGATGTACAATTAACATAATTATCTTTAATACTATTCACATAAGTTACAATATCTTTTGATCCACTTTATTTGCTTTATGCAAAACATATTTTAACAAGATTTATACATACATTAATCAAGCCAGTTAGAACCAAAAATCTCCAATATTTTAGTAAGATTTTTAACAAAAATGCAGATATAGATATAGGAATTTTCAGATTTTCCTTTTTTCTAGGATAAAGAAAAAGAAAAGGGTGTGATGCTGACTGCAATCTGGCGATGGTCGTCGTGGTTATGAGATTGCCTGGATTTGCATACCGCCTGTGCCAGACAGCTCGAACGAATAGTCTAGTTAGCCATCCTTCCACGGGATTATTTTAGAAAATGTCTGCGCTTTGTACGTTTAGAACTTTTAGAGGGCTAATCTGTGAGTAAAATTAAAATTTTAAAGGGAGATTTTTAATGCATTTTTTGTTCGTGACGTATCTTGCTTGATTGCTGATTATGTGCCTAACAACTAGAAAATAAAAATAAAATGGTAAGTACTAATAAAATGATGGGTTAAGCTTTTTTTTACGACAGAAGTCATTGAATGATTTTCCCACCTTGGGCACAGCGAGAGGGAGCCAGACTCTTACTGACTTAAAATCACCCCGTTCCTACTCCTGCTTTTTGAGCCGCAGCCCCGGTAAACCTGCATGTTAGCCAGTAGCTCCGGATCAGGCATCAGCCCTACTGGGTCACATCTGTGGTGATTAAATTGGAAGGGTTAAGCTGGAATACATACAGTGACATCCATAATAGAGGTATTTCAAGGCAAAGCCTAATTTAAATATTATGTTTTTCGATTTACTCACGTAGGTAACTGTTTGACGAGGAACTTTTCTGCTTTGCTCACACGATATTATACATCAACATTATTATAAAAGAAACAATAACCTTAACTTTCACACCTACACACACATAATACCTAAACCAGATTGCAACCCGCATGCACTGTATCACATTCGCAATCTGGCTAGCGTCGCCTCATCCACTTGATTCGCCAGCCTAGCTACAGGGTGATCAAATTACTTGGAACTGGTATACAGCGGCCATACTGCACCAATATGTTCGCTACCTTATGGAGATATTTTATTTTTCATTTTTGTTTGTTTTTTTTTTGGTACGTTTTTGTGAGGTGATACAGTGACATTTTCATTTTGAACTACAAAAGCTTCTACGTAATAATAGGAGTGTCCTTTTCAGTAGTGTAATATAATAGTTATATGTTCCTGTAAATTTTACAGTGTTTGACATGACTGTGAAAGGCAAGTGAGTTGTAAACTTGGAGAACGTGATTTAAAATAATTAGTTTTATCAAGAACACCAACCAGGAGGCTGCGCGACGTCGCCGCGTCTGCTCACGCTGCTCATGATGAAGAGTCCCTCTGTAACTTGAAACTAGTAGAGCTTTTATCAATACGCGAGTAAACCGTGATTTTTAGTTAAGAACATCCCTTTCACATTTTACATTGTTTAAAAGGCGTACGAATAATCCATACTATGCAAAAGCCAGTAATTTTATTACGACAACTGTTAAAAGAAAAAGCCTACAGCAAAACACAGAATAAAGCACCGAACTTCTCAAACCTTATGCTCATAATTTTAAAGTTAAAAATGCAAGTGTACTGAAATAAAAAGAACATCTAAGATAGACGACTACTTACAGAATGTCTGGTTTATTGCTCGGATGATTAAGATGTTGCGCTGAGTACTGGCCGGCAACAACTGGCGACATCGTGACAAATAAGAAGAAAAAGTTTTCATCAACAACTGGGAAACTTTTTGTTTTTTTTTTGTTTGTGTAGGAAGGAACCTATTTCTTATTTTGAATGTAGGTAAATAAGGTTCATATTCGGATGTTTTTCTCGATCTAGATAGTTATACACTCGACTCTGGTTAATTCAAAATTCGAAGGACTCCTGAAGTATTTTAAATTGAATGGTTTGAAATCGAATGGTTTGAAATTTGAACTTACCTCATATTAGGTGCTTACCTCTATATACTCTGAGATCTTTCTGATTCTTTCTCTCTGCAATTATCGAGAGTTTGACGCCGATGAGTTCGAATAATTCGAGAGGTTCGAATTATCGAGAGTCGGCTGTACCTAAAACGTACGATATCTGAATACATCACGTCTTCTAAACTTGAAGAAACTTAACGTTTTTAAACACCAACCGTTTTTAAATTTCCACTAGTTTCGTTTAACTTTGTTAAACTATGATGATACATTATGATACGCAAGGTGAAGACTACAGAACATACTCAGAATTTGATATGATTTTTATTTACATTTTCATAAGTTTTAGTTTAAATAATACCCTGTCTCAAAACCTCCAGTCTTTAATGACCATATCAAAGTTACTCCTTAATTTATTCAGAAACTTATTGCAAGACTACACTCATAAATTAATGCAAAATAATAAAATAAAACCGCAATCAAGACAAAGGGTGTACGTGAAGACATGAAGCAATTGTTCGACCACAATGCCTTTAGATGCAAGCTGTGTGATGCATAAACATTGCTTTGATTTAAACTTAAATATTATTTTTCTATTGTGGGTCCTGATGGGTGGTCTGCGTTGGGACAATTGTGTATCAAGTTGTGTAAGTATTGAAGGGATATCAATAAATTAATAATAATTATTTTTTTCGGCTTACTTACGTAATTAATTGACTAGCTATGCTAGAGGCTCATATTCATGAGAAGCATTCCGCGACACACGACGCGGTGATTGTCACGCTACGGTCTAAAGATTACGACAAGCTGTCTCATGTAAAAAGTGGCGTGGGCTAATTGACCAAAAGGCAATAGATTTTTTTTAATAAAACGTTGCACTCTAGTATTGTCTCCTATATCGTGGGTGCGTTTACGAGCATACAAGTTCAATAAACTTACATTATAATTTGTGGATTACACAAAGAGTTACTTCGTGAGTGAATCGAATCCGCGACACGTTGTGCGGCAGCCAGTTTTTCAGAAACCGCACCAACTGCGCAGTCAAATAATACCAGCTTGCTAAGCATGTAGCCTATGGTAAAACCTCTCATACAGACGAGGCTCACAGTTCACCAATAGACTATTCCAGTCCACTTAACCGATAGCCCATTACAAATAATACGAGTACAACACATAACAAAGCCAATGAAAACAAAACAAAATACAGAAACCTTCCCACATAATTCACATCGACACAAATAGAACAAAACACTATCATAGCAACACAATGTAATTATTATACTTACATAATAAACCCTACTAATGTAAATTAATAGTGGAGTGAAGGAAGCGACTGGTTGCCTAGCAACCGTAATTGAATTTACCAAGACTTCCTTATTTACTTGACGCGTTTGTTCTACTGCTAATTCAATATAATAGATAGATAGCTAATGATGTGACTGACTTCTTATTGTGTATAGTAAACATCTTGGTGAGGTTAAGTAAATAGAGAGTCGTTATTATGAGGGATAAGTCCTTATTTGTTCTTATTATAGGACATATTTCTTATGACAATGAGATGAAAATGAGATTTCTTATGACAAACTTAACTGTATAGATATTCGGAAAATAATTACTAATTACTAATTTTAATTGTTGATCAATTTCTCATAGTTCAATTGTTTCCACGATACCTCAAGACTGGTCATCAATTATTATCATTGTCGAATTTCATAATAATATTTATTGCAAGCAGTAGGTAAACCTCATCCCAGTTCGCGACTTTGACACTCCCTCTCGCCTCGCCGAAGACGAGAGAAGTCAATGGACGATTTTCCCATTCAAAAAAAAAAAAACTTTTCTCTTCGATAGTGACTTAAAGCTATGTTTATACTAATATATTAGATTAAAATAATATTCACTTATCTATATTCCATATGGAAATAATACGTTTCATTCTTCATCAGATTGAACAGCGCATTACTTTCATGTTCGTAAAATTAAATCCAATCTATAACGCCGCCTGCTCTCTGGCGTAGTGTGTTCTAATTTTAAAATGGAATATTTATTAAATATTGTTTGAATTGATTAATTTTTTATTGCGTTTCAATTTAGGTTGTACGAGAGATTTGATTTGCAGACGTGAATTGCATTTTGAAATATCATTTATTTAGTAAAAATTAAGTAAGTACTCATATTTCATTCCGTATGAATAAGAGTGACCTTACTTAATTCTGACCATTTTGCAATAATAATTTGTAAAATTATATTTTTATAATAACATATTAAATTACCTAAATAATCACGATTTACTTAATCTATGCATGCTGCTTATGATGAAGAGTCCCTCTGTGACTCGAAACTAGTAGAGCTTTTCTCCATTAATTTACGTGAGTAAACCTTGATTAGTTCATTTATGTATTATGTTATTGTCATGCTCGTGCATTGAGTAATGAGTTTTTAAAACTGTGATAAATTGTTTAGTCACCTTTATTAAAAACAATATTCATTTCTACCCACACTATAATGACCCCGTTTGCAAGTAAAAACAAAGTAGATTCTATGAACCACCCACAGAGGTTTCATACAAGCCGTCAACAAACTAAATCAGAAAACGTGACGTTCTATTTTTGAAATACGTGGAATGACTTTTTAAAATTAAGTCACGGTAATGTTGGGAACACGGCTGCAGATCGACCTATACAATACCAATTTATCTTGGTCTCGCTTTATATGATCTTTCCATGTATCTGACGGTCAGCTTATACTGGTACTTTCAGTTTCATGTGAAGTCGGGAGAACATAAGTTGACATCCCTAGGGAGGTTGTATGTGTGGGTTGATGTCAATATTAATAATATGAAAACTATCATGGCGGAAAGATATTTTAATGTAGTGGTGACTTTATAATTAAGTACAGTTATGTTTTATTAATAACCTGTGTTATTAGACGTTACTGAGGTTGTATAATAATAACCACAGATGGAGCCCAGTAGGGCTGATACCTGATCCGGACCTGCGGACTACCGAGCGGGTTTACTGGGGCTCTGGTTCGAAAAGCAGGATTAGGAACGAGGTGGTTTTTAGTCAGTGGGAGAAGAGAGAAGTTATATATAATAAAGAAATTGAGTTATTATAAGAGAGCAATATACATTTTAACCAATTTTTCAGCTTGTCTAACTACTACTTTCTTAAAAAGAAGAATTTAAAAATATTTGTCAAACATTAATCTTGATTTAAGTTGAAACTTAAGAATAGATAAGTTTGAATTATGTCACTCATCCCAGTGAGGATTACGTAAAGACGCTTAGGTACTAACAACGGTACATGTCATGCATTTAAATTGTAAAACTGACATTTCGAAATAAATCCTGATTTAAAACGTTTCGTATTGGGGTTTATCTGTTCGTCATACTAATATTTGAATAAAAAAAAATAGAAATATAGGTATAATATCGAGTGGTTTATTTCTCGAAGAATGACCAAATCAAAGTCAAAAAGTCAAAATTATTTATTTCAACTAAACCGAGAAGGGTCTTTTGATCGTCAAAGTCAATGAAGTAGGAGATTATAATAGTTATAACTATGGTTTTGGATTTCTTTCTGTTACCGAGAATTAGCATTATGAAACCTCAGATAATACTGCAACTATCCCGGAACCCAACCTAATACCTCCTGATCGACTATCCCGCTTTTATAATCAATAGTCATCAGGCAGTAGCGTAAAATTAAAAACTTGAATATTAATTTCATCTCATCTCTAAGAGTAAAAACATCCACTCAATTCTTTAGTACAGCGCCATCTAGTTACGCTCCCCGCTTCACGGCGTCCCGTCATTTCGTAATTAATTAGCAAATTAAATGTTTCATCTTTGGACGGTTGCAAGTAATGCGATCAAAGACTTGAAATAAGGTGTTCATTATTGTTTAAAAGGTAGGGGAACGTGACAATGGGGATGAAATGGAAGAAGGGGAGCTTCAGGTGGCTTTTAGAGTCGGAGATACCAGCAGATCAAGTTACCTTATCTGCTAATAGATTTTGAATCTCATTGTTAGGTGTTTAAGTTGAAATTCGGTTGAAGAAGTCAGGCACGTTTTGAGTAGCTTGATGTGTAAATGTATCATTGAAGAGACGAACCGAAGAATTTTTAGTGACATTGTTTCGGTTTGAACCACGGTTTGAAGTGATTTTACCGTCAAAGATCTGTTGTGTGTTGTCTTAAAATTAATTTCTTTTTGATGTTAGTCAACAATTATTTCGATTATTTATTAATTGCAAAGGTCTACTAGAACAGCTGTTACAATACACTTATACTTGACATTTGACTTTGACTTAAACTCTTTGTTGTAGCCGTAGAACCCCAGACCAATCTATAGTAAATGTAGGTATTATACAAGTATTAAGTACACCACAAAAGTATTAAGTAGCGATGAAAGAAAAAAGTTAATCCGCATTCCATATTTCCATCAAACAGCCAGCTATAAAAGCTATCATACTAATTCCCATATTTGTAGGGCGTCACTGGACTCGACTGTACGTATTCAGCGCGAGATTTCCCCAAGGAGTCTGGGGTACAGTCGCGAACAAACTGCAACAACTTGTCTGCGTATATCTGTGCAACGCTTTTTCTACAAAAAACTTCTATTTGCTAGGAAAAGCAGCGATTTGGTTGTCTTTTTGTTACAATAATTCGTTCTAGCTTACGCTTTGTTGTGATTGGATTGTATTTTTTTTTTAATTGGCTTGAGTCTATTGAATACTAGTAGTGATTGTAACTACTGAGTCTAAAGTTTTATTACGTTAGATGTTTTTTTTAGGATTTTCTGTAGAAGCTTGAAATTCGAATTTGTGGTAGCAATCTTGTCCATAGATATTGGTTGGCAAAAAACAAATGAAATAAAAACCTTTATTTTAAGGGGTGTGATTCATGCAATGGCTTTTCTCGCCTTGAACGAGGTGAAAGGGAGTGTTAGAACCACCCCGTTCGTAGGAACGGGGTGATTTTTAGTCCTACTCCTGCTTTCCGCCGTCAAACTGTCTTAACAGTTTGGTGGGTTTATTTGATGTTTAATTTTGTTAAAAACAAATAAAGCATTTTATTATTTATTTATTTAATTTATTTTTTTTCGAGCCCCGGTAAACCCGCTAGGTAGTTCGCAGTTCCGGAATAAAAATCTATGTTTATGTTTGTAGGGAATTAACTAGTTACTTACTTCATGTATTAGAATAACACAAAACAAATGGACTAATGTATTTGTAACTAAAACTGTTTATTTTTACACAAAAGAAAGGTGAAAACACCCGGTTGTCACTGAAAACCACAAACGACTTCACCACCTTTAGTTCACGATTGTTTTTGTTCTTTCTAGTTCAGTGGTGTAAAGTTCTCGTGTGTTTTACGAGCTGTTTAGAACTCTGTGTGTGTGTGTGTGTGTGTGTGTGATGTGGGAACACATAAAGTACTATTGTACTTTATGTATCTATTGATCTTTTTTTTTTAAGGGGTGAAATCATCCAATGTCTTTTGGTGAGGCGAGAGGGACCTAGTCTATCTAGGTGTGACTTTTTGGTTAATTTTGTTGTTGAGATTTTTGCCATATACTTTAATGTAATAAGATATATTGTGTTCAGGCAAATGTCTCTCTATTAGTCAAACTCTTCATCTCTATTTTGTAGGTAACGAAAAATCTGAAAGATTTTATTATCTTAAAAATGTCTCACTTGTTTTTAACTCTCATCTATAGAGGGTAATTAATTTGTATTTATTATATCGGACGTTAAAGATTGGGATAGGATTGAGATTGGGATTAAGTATCAAACACTAAATGTAATTCAGCTATTTGTACAAATCAATGAACACATACTAAATGTTATTTTATGTTATCAAGACCACTTCCAAATTAGTCCTAAATTACAAAGCCTCTATACCAGAGAACTCACGTCTCTGGATAAGACGTGAGTTCTCTGGTATAGACACGTCCAAAACCAGCTAATACCAGGCACACATAGATTGCAAACTCCTTGGTCATTGGGCCAGGCACACATAGATAGGTCTCTACAGCGCATGTTTGGAGAGGGGCCAGTTCCCACTTCAGTGGAAGACGGGGAAACTGGTCCTCGTGAAGAAACCAGGGCGCCCTGCGGACTCTCCGTCCGCGTACCGGCCCATTGTGCTGCTCGACGAGGTGGGAAAAGTCTTCGAAAGGATCATTTCGAACCGCCTCGTCGCGCACTTGTCCGAATTTGGGCCGGACCTCGCGGATGGCCAGTTCGGCTTCCGCAGAGGGCGCTCTACGGTGGACGCCATCATGCGCGTAGGGGACCTCACGACGGGGACTGCAGTGTCCAGGGGTAGGGTCGTCGTGGCGGTGTCTCTAGACATCGCCAACGCCTTTAACTCCCTACCCTGGAGCTGCATACTGGGGGCACTTCGGTACCACCGGGTGCCTACCTACCTTCGTCGTGTAATCGAGGCCTACCTGTCAGACAGGTATGTTACGTTCCCCGGTCACCAGGGCGAGTGGAACCGGCGAGAAATGTCGCGCGGTGTTCCACAGGGTTCGGTTTTGGGGCCGCTCCTGTGGAACATCGGTTACGACTGGGTGTTGCGCACTGACCTCCCGAACGGCGTCAGCGTAATCTGCTACGCCGACGACACGCTGGTGCTAGCGCACGGGAGGTCGCACCAGGCGGCGGTCAATTTAATGGCGAGAGCGGTTGCGATAGTCGTTGCAAGGATCCGGCAATTGGGACTCGAGGTGGCGCTCCACAAGTCCGAGGCCATGTGCTTTCATGGCCGCGGGAACGCGCCACCTCCAGGTGGGTCCCAAATAACGGCAGGAGGGGTTACCATCGGCGTCGAGACGACGATGAAGTACCTAGGACTCGTCCTCGACAGTCGATGGAACTTCGTGGAACACTTCCGACGTTTGGCTCCTAAGTTGGAACGGACGGGGGCTGCGCTTAAGCGGCTCCTGCCCAACCTCGGGGGGCCAAATGCCTCCTGCCGGAGGTTGTATGCGGGGATCGTGCGGTCCATGGCCCTCTACGGCGCCCCAGTGTGTGCGCCAAACTTGATGCGGCGGCCAACTCGGACGCTGCTCACGTCCCAGAGGGTCATGGCCATCCGGGTGATCCGCGGATATCGCACGATCTCCGGGGAGGCGGCGAACCTCCTTGCCGGATTACCGCCGTGGGATTTGGAGGCGAAAGTGCTCGCGCGCGTCTTTAGTCTGCGCGCCGACGCGCGTCGCCGGGGCGAAACTCCGCTGCCGCGCCAGATTAGTGCGTGGCGGGACGAGCTCCGGCGCGATCTCATGGCGGATTGGCAGCAACGACTGTCGCAACCGAGGGCTGGGCTCGCTGTCATTGCAGCGGTAAGTCCCCTCTTTGAGGAGTGGCTAGAGAGGCGCCATGGCGTCCTCACCTACCGCCTGACGCAGGTGCTTACCGGACATGGGAGTTTCGGTAGGTTCCTGTTTTTGATTGGGCGGGAGGAAACGCCCGGGTGTCATCACTGCGAAGACCGCCCGGAGGACACGGTGGAACACACGGTTGCGGTCTGCCCTGCGTGGGCTGAACACCGCCGTGCCCTCAGGGAAGTGATCGGCGACGGCGACCTCTCGCGTCCGGCTTTGGTTCAGGCCATGGTGCGGAGCGAGGGGGACTGGGATGCCGTCTCCTCCTTCTGCGAAGCAGTCATGCTAGCTAAGGAGGAGGCGGGACGCGTGAGGGAACGAACTTCCTCACGCCCCAGCCGACGCGAAAGACATTCCGGGCGTCGGGGATCGCGTGACGATCTCCGGCCACCGTAAGTGCGGGTCTGCGGACGGCGAGCAAGGGTAGCTCGCCGCCCGACCAGAACCAGACCCGTGCGTGCGGCGCGTTGCGTTCCGCGCGCGCCTCAAAGAGCCATCAGACCACCACAGATGGGGCCCAGTAGGGCTGATGCTTAATCCGGAGCTGCGGACTACCTAGCGGGTTTACCGGGGCTCCGGCTCGACAAGCAGGAGTAGGAACGGGGTGGTTTTTAGTCAGTAAGAGTCTGACACTCCCTCTCGCTTTGCCCTGGCGAGAGAAGTCATTGGATGATTTTCCCCCCTGAAAAAAAAAAAAAAAAAAAAAGGCACACATAGATTGCAAACTCCTTGGTCATTGGGCCAGCCTATAACAATCTATTGATGCAACGTAATGACGTTTAGTATGCCTTATGTGTGAGTGTGTTGTGTTAGTGTCTTCATAGAAACTACACAGTTGAAACAACTACACAGTTGTGTCTGTGTGTGTGTGCTCAAAGCTATCTGCAATGACAAAGCAGACTTGAGATAAGGTTGTTGTGCACAGAATTGCAATCAAGTGACTATTACCATGTGTGTTGATAATGCCTCGGTGTTTTGGTGTTGGAATCGGAATTATTGTTGCTATTCATGTTTATTAACGAATGGTGTTAGGTTTAATTGCGTCTTAATTAATTGGGAAAGATAATATTGAGAGTTAAATTTGTGAAGGATTGTTTTGGTTATTGACATGAGATTATGTCATTTTTCTGAATTGTCGGTGTCTTACCAAACTGAATTATTAAAGCTGCTTAAAATAGGTAACTTGTAAACATTCTCAGGCTGCTAGCTCTTGTTTTCGAATAGTCTTCAGAGCTTTGCCTCGATTTTTAGATCAATAAAGTGCATTCATAGGTACTGTGTATCTCTTTCTGTCCTAAGTGGAAGACCTATTAATTTGACCATCTTGCAATTGACCAATAGATAAGCTTCATTGATCCGACTTTCGTTTTTTCTTAGATAGGTACCAAAGTTTTGTGATTCAAATAATAAAAAAACACAAATGGAAGAACGTAGTGTGTACATATCATCAATAAAAAAAGCATAAATCAAAAATCGAAATACCAACACATTCCGATATTCGATCAAAAATTTTTCAACGAAAAGTCATTTTAACTCCGGCTTTTGTGCAATGAAAACACAATAAGCCTTTAAAAGCATTCATTCCAAAAATACCAGTACAGTTCCATCATCTGTGTAGTCGGTTACGTGTAAAAATGTAATACAGGCACACACAATGCCTGTCTCGGTGGTTATAGTGACCTGGTACGCCTTTGTCCTACAGAAATACCCAGTTATTGTATACATAAATTGATTTATTGAATAAAGTCATTAACGTGGCCTATTGTTCGAGAATGGGGACTTTAATAAAATGCCCCAACGTGCATAGCAGAAGTTAAAGTGGGTGCGGTGTTTTGGCGCTCACTTGTTTTGCTACGGTGTATAGACATATGCACCTCCTACATTTATGAGCATAAAATGACCAATACTTATATAATAATTAATCTAAAATCTTTTTAAAATATACCACTTAGGTAAAACATTAATTTCCATCACCGTTAATTACAAAATAGTAATTCAAAAGTCAACTTACAAACAAATAACGTGGCAGGAACGTAAAACAATTCGCTAAAACAAATATTTCTACCATTCGACAAAAAACATGTTTAATTCCAGTCACACTAAACAACGGATTATCCTTTTCCATGCACCGATTTACGGTAAAGCCCCGAGTTTGTATAGAGTTGAATTTCGGCATTACGCTTACCCTATATCCGGCCAGCCCGTCATGTCTGACACGATTATGATTTATCTATTGTGTAAAATGATCGAGAGCCTCTACGTTTATTGGCACTGGCCGGAATTTGGGGAGTTGACGCATGTCCTTTCTGGTCAATATGTGTTTTTAAGGGTAAAAAGCAATTTGATATAACGGTTTTTAATGGACATTTTTATGGAAAATTGATGTGGAAATAGTGGAATAGCTGGTCGTGAATAGACCATACGTTACTATTTTCTATTTACCTAGTAATTTGTATCTACAGTACAGAGAGATACTTATGTAGAAACCACTTAGTGAGGGAGAGAAATAGAAAAAATATCAAAAGCTCCAATTAGAAAGCCGGTTAAACTCACCCTCATTTTCAACACACGAAACAAACAAATGCAATATCCGACTCATTTAACATAAAAACACAAAAAACATAAAGCAAAAAGCAAGCTTGTAAAAATTTCGCACATTCAAACCGAAATAACCTTTGACTCCCCTGGATATAACACACACCCATAAAAAGGGATGAAAACCAAGTGTTATGAACATTGTAATTACTTTTTGGGACTAAAAAGGGCATAAATTACCATCGAAAATACCGAATATCATATGGACCATTTCATTTTCGTTTTGGTCATAGAATTTTGACGCGTGTAATAAAAACCCGGCGATGTTCTGTGTCCGTATTAATATGTATGAATTTGTGATGTTCATGATATTATTTAGTCAGTAGTTATGGTGATGTGTTAAACGAATTCCTCGTAAACTGGGTTTAGTTTTGTAATGTTTGGGGACGAATACAAATAAACATTTTGTAGGGAAAATACGTTTTGTTTTGGGATTTGGTTGCAGTAAAGTTTGTGTTTCATATTCGATTCAGTTCTTGAATATTGTTATACTCTAAAATATCTGCAGAAAACAACACAAATACAATTATAATTCCTTCCATCTCCGTTTACACCTAAACCGCGCCTCTCTAAAATTTTCTCACATGACAAAAAGCACCACAAAGAAGGCACCAGGTGCGTATTTAAAACAAAGATCACACGAACTCATATTACAAGTAAAGGCCTACATACAAACTCATTACATAAGCATCAAACATTCCCAGAAATGTAAGGTAAATAAGCTATAATTACATTCTCAAATGAGACTCATCAAGCCCCAAGTAATTACGACAGAGACATAACCACGATCATACTTCACAGTTTTATTATACCTCCATAACACTAGAATATTAGTGGCGGCATTTAAGAATTTACGTGCAATCAAATTAGGAGTAAGGTAAGGGTCGTAGTATACTTGCTACTGCTGTTTTGAAGGTCATTGTTGAGGGTTAAATATTCCTACAGAAGTCTGAATCTGGTGATTATTGTAAAACATAATAAAAATCAAATAACACATGTCATATGTGAATGCACGATTGGTGCGGTGGCTGGGCAACTGGCTTCCACGCAACGTGTAGCGGGTTCGATTCCCGCACGGAGCAACTCTTTGTATGATCTACAAATTTTTGTTTCGTGGAATTGTAAGTTTGTAAACTGATTTTCTACTGTGTCTTGGGTGCCCACGACACAGTAGAGAATCCTAACGTGGGCACGTTAAAAAAAAAGCTTTACCATTTTTGGAGTCCACTCGATTTAAATTTGATCATGCCTAAAAGGTAATTAATGATTTTAAGTATTGCATACACGCTTAATTTTAAGAATTAACAAAATATTATTGATAAGTATCGAAGTTTGATATTTGCATAACACAACAAGATTGATATATCATTAATGGAAGACACGTACCTTAACCCTAAACCTATGATATACCCAAAAATGCTTACCAAAGCAAATAGTATGGTGTGTGTAGGAGCCCTAAGTACTTTCGAGAGGAAAACGTTCCCTTGGTCACAATGGGATGGTGATAAATTTGAGACAATTGCTTCTGGAATGTTCTCGTGACTTGATATAAGTATTCTACGTGAGATGCATTAATTACTTCATTTAGAAAGAAAATTTTAGAAAGAAAATCTTTTGTGAATTGCTTGCTACGTGAATCGTGGAAGATTCCTTTCGAGGTACATTTTGTTAGGACAATAGAATTAAATAAAGCCATGTATTTTACGTGAGTTTACAATATTTGGGAATGCTTGATGTGATTTTACAAATACATATCAGAAAATGTACTGACTTGAACAGTTTTGTTGATGGACCTATGACTAATCGTGGCTAAGATTGAGTAACTAAAGTATAGGTACTACACATTCTACTTTCAAGCATCACTTAGTAGCATGTATGTCGGAATGTTGCTCAAAATTAGCAAGCTAATCGAGCATACTTGCGAATCAAAAGACGTTCGAATTTTGAACATTTTTGAGCATGCTCAATAGAATGCCTTTTAGCAAGCTATTTTAGAACATGTATAACAGCACCTTATATGGTAAACAGTTTTTAAAGTTACCACGAGACTTGTAACATAAATGGTGGCAAGTTTATCTACTCTGACTTAACTGCACGGTTGGCGCGGTTGCTGCGTAGCGTGTAGCGGGTTCGATTCCCGCACGGAACAACGCTTTGTGTGATCCATAAATTGTTGTTTCGAGTTTTGGTGTAATGTGTATGTGAACTTGTATGTTTGTAAACGCATCCACGACACAGGAGAAAATCATAGTGTGAAGCAACATGAAAAACAGAGATAACGTTAAAAATATCATTGGCATTTCTGTCTCCAACTCTTAGAACAATCTTTAGAATTAATCTAATGAATGATACCGTGTTTGTTTTTGAACATTCCACCAACAAAACTCTTCACTATCAACACATTACCACAGTTTTCTTCCAACGTTAAACTATACAAACTTAACCCCTATCGATCGACTAAACTATCCCTCTCCTGTAAGATATTCCACCACTCAGCGGAGATAACTGACCGTTCTATCGCAGATCATGAGATATTTATGCAGCTGTAGGGTCGTTTAACGAGCGATGCCTTTTCTTGACGCTTTACCCATCAATATTTATTACGACCAACTACTTTGTTGATGGTAGTTAGAATTGGTTAAAGGATTATTGTTTTATGTTTACTTACATGTCTATAAAAGCTAATAGGTTAAGAATGTCTGGTTGAAAGAAGGTGATTTAGGAGAAAATTATTTGGTAACGCCTCTGCCTGCCTCATTGGCCAAGTGGTTGCAAGTGCGACTTCCGGGCAAGGGGTCTCGGGTTTGAATCCCGGGTCGGGCGAAGTATTACTGGGCTTTTTTCGGTTTTTCGAAAATTTCTCAGTGGTAGCACGGAGTTTGGAAATGTGCCCGATATATGGCAATAGGCTCACAATGGGACTTACAACATAATAATTGTGAAATGTGGATGTACACAGTGGCATTACGTGCTATAATGTGCACCTCTGCCTACCCCTTCGGGGATTAAAGGCGTCACGATATGTATGTATTATTTGGTAACAGTAAGGTATCATATAGGTAAACAGAGCGAAGGAATCACATTATAGAAATAACGATGATTTAACCGCCGAAGATTTGCAAACAACGCAAATCCAATTATGTATCATAATAATATGTCAAATACTCTACATACGCCACACTTGACCTGTAAACAAATATATAAACAGGACCACAATTTATTCCTTTATATCTACACTTTACCGCAAAATAAAAAGAAAATTAATTGCTTTAACACAATGAAAGCGAAAACAATAAAAGCTCCCATAGTTTTAGATAAGGAAAAAGTCGCAATTGACGGTCCGTATCACAAAAGATCTACTTTATACTTTCATTAATTAATCTTCTCTCCTAAATTAAGTGAGCCAATCAAAGAAGACGGACACATTTTGTACAATTTTGTCTTCTGTAGGCACCTTTTGCGTGGTTGTTACTGCTAAATCTAGGTTTAAAAAAAGACAGTGAGGGAATAAGAAACTGAATGTATACGTTTCTAAACGCACTGATAACATACACTATATATGACACGATACGATATGACACTCATGACATAGTACGACACGTGTCGCCAACGACATTGCGTGAAGGTGTTACGACGTTGCGCGACTTTGTCAGACTTTACTTGACATGTCTGGCAGCACCAACGCCGCTGTGGACATACTTCGTGCGTTGTCACCGTATTATATGTTAGACCAAATCGGCCAACTTCACTCGCCAATACATGTCGTGCGATATATACCCCCTAGTGTGTCCTTAGCTTTATGATAATCTCATACATGTCAAAGAAATATTATACAGGTAGTTGCTTACGGAACTGCTTAACATAATATCTCTCTTGTTTACATTCATTTTTATTGAATTACACATAACAAATTACGTAAACATGCCAAGAATAATAAAGACAGGCTCAGACTATTTGCCAAACAATGACTCACAATGTCAATAACAAAATTATTTTGATCATAAAATTCAATGCCTAACTAGACAATTAATGCAAATCATTCACAGTTTATTGGATTCAAGCGATAACTAAATAAATAAAAAAGCCTAATTTACAAGCAGAACTTTGCAAATAGAATTTCTGAATAGTTTTATTTGTTTATTAGTCTGAATTGTTATTGAATTGGAGGTTAAAAAGGTCAGATGTTAAAGATATTTGAGATATTTCCCTTCGATATTTTGTTGGCATAGACAATATCCTAGACTGACTTTCATTTGAATGTTTATATTTCACATGAAATTGACTTATAGTAAGTTTGAAATTGTGGCAATTTGTGCTGTTTTTCGAAAATTGCCCATTAGTAGCACGGAGTCTGGAATTGTACCCAGAATATGGAAATAGGGTCATCCCCTATTACATGGGACTTATGATACAAATGGTGAAAAGTAGGTGTACACTGTACAGTGGCATTACGTGCCGCAATAGGTAACTCTGCCAACCTCTAAATATTACCTCTGATGATACTTTTATGATGGAACCCTATGGCTGCTTTCTCGCTTTAAATTCTTATTCGTATCTCTTTAGTTTATTACCTATAGGGAGTTGATAAAAAAGTAACTATGGTATTAATTTTTTCTTTTAAGAACGCAAATGTTTTGCTAAATTAACAGTTTTAATATCAATTAAACTATTTGTGACAGGTGTCTGAGCTTCTAGCTACTTCAAATTATATTTTCTAAACAGCTGAGAACTAAGACATTTTTTTTATTTATGTATTTCATTTTAACATCTTGAAATTAGTTTAGTTTTATTGCTTTAGAAGTTATTAGAACATTAGTTTAAACGTGACACTTTTTTAATAAAGCAAAATCTTTTTTAAATATTTATTTCTCGTTTTATTTAATCCGCTGATCATTTATTTATTTAGTGTCACCAACATAGGTAAATACAGTAATGCTGCAAAATTAAAATAACAGTAACATTAAAAATACCTTACGCTTATGTGTATTTACAATTATAGGTTACCACTTTGCCCGACCCGAGAATCGAACCTGAAACCCCTTGCCCGGCAGTCGCACTACGGTGCCTCGGCCAATTAGTTGTAGTCAAACGTGTATGTAGTTTAGCTCGAATATAAAGCTAATTAGTAAAAAAATGTGTATGAAATGTAAGTAAAAGCATGCTTAATTAATTATGAAAACACATTATGTGTTATATATTGGTATGCGATAATTAGAAATACACAAGTAATATGTCAACCAAAACAATTAAAATAAACGAACAAACTGCCGACAAAATGAAGTCACTAAACATATTAAATCTTTCAACGTTACAAGTTGTAAAAACATGAGGTTCAGATGTCTATTTATATATTTACTTTTACTAAGACGTAAATAGGTACTTATGTTATTTTAAGGATATTGAGCGTGGGTGTTAGTTAAGGACGTCTTGTCGAAAAGTTCAAGTCATGTGTTGATAGCAGAGTATTTTTTTACACGTTTATTTTCTCTTATGTCGCGGGTGCCTTTACAAACATACAATTTCACATACACAATGACATCCAGACCCGAAACAATAATTTGTTGATCACACAAAGAATTGATCTGGTAATCAAACCCGCTACACGTTACACGGCAGCCGGTTGCCCAACCACGGTGCCAACCGTGCAGTGAATTTGTCACCACGCCTGCTCTTGCCGCGGGTGTCATGTAAGCCCGAAAGAAGCTTCACATGTTTAAAGATTGGAAAGCAGCACTTTCTGATATCGCTCTCTAATGTCGTTCAGGCCGGAGATTTTAAGATTATTTAGACACCTCTGACAAACGTTAAAGGTAAACATCGTAAGCAAATTATGATTTCTAATTATAAGTTTGAAATCACTAACCCGCATTCAGCAAGTATAGTGATTAATACTTAAACCTTTTCCATGTAAGAAGAGATTTTTGTCAGCAGCCACTTTTATAGTTTGTTGATGTGATGTGACGATGTGTACTCTCTGATAATCCTGAACTACGATGTCTTATCGACCAAGAGATTATTGTAAACCCATACCATACCTATAGAGAAGGCTCATGATTCAGCAGGTGTTCTGTAATAAGCTGTTTTTACTTTTATTTTGATACATAGCTTATAGGTGGGTGTTTGTTAAGTACTTAAGTTATTGGTGTGGAAAAGTCTTTTTATTTGTCTTCACGGTACTTTGATTGAATCTTGAAATTAACTACACAATACCGCAATGTGTGGGCAACTATCGGCTGAGGTAAATGTGTCACAGATTTGATACTTGTAAACTATCCTCTGTGACTATACCTTCGAGGAATAACAACATTACTTTTTGTATTTAACATGAGTCGACTTATGTACTTATTATCTTGTGAAAAAGCCAAATAATTCAATTCTTCGATTTTTTTACAAATACATGATGAGCCTTTTGACATAGTATATAAAGAAATAAGTAATAAGTAAGTTGAAAAACTTGTCCAGCGACTTACAATTTTTTTTTTTAATGGGAACCACCTTATATTTTCTGTTCCGCTACCATTTTTTTTAGTCAGGTAATATCCTTAAATCCTTCGTCTAACTTTGTCAAATTAGAAATAAGCTGAAAACTACATCAAAATCGGTTTAGCGAAACACGAGAAAATCGGGCACAAACATACCTACATACATACAGGTTAAACTGAGAACATTCTTTAGGTCAGTTAAAGACTAAATACCTATAAAATGTAGGTACCATAATACAGTTATGTGAATAATGTTTAATACTATTTCAAAGTAACAGCAAAATATTTCAATTTTTGGACCTCAGAGCGCCACAGACACCTTTTGTATTAAAATCGATTTCTTTTATTGAATCTGTTGACTTAGTTCAGGGCTTTATTAAATTCGGTAACATTGGCACCTTTTTGTTCGAATAAATTGAATCGCAACTGTATTTAAATCATCTGCGGTTTTGCTACTAGATTTTATAATTAGCAATGAACATTGAATTTCACAGTACCAAAATGTGTTGATTGCAATTTTAAAATGTTTGCGTTCGCAGTTTTAAACAACATACATTTTTGATCACATAAAAATATTCTGAATATTTAGTTCATAAACGCTATTACACTATCGCACCGAATTTAGTTTTATAACTGAACGTTTTTAGTGAAGCTTGCATATTTTATTGAAAACAAAATAAATTCATTTGAACGTTTATTTATTGAGCGTAGTATCGTACGGAACGAGATAACAGCTTTGGTGTATCGCAGGTACGTTAACCAAAGAGACTTCACACTTGAAACTAGAAAAGCACGCACGAGCTTCTGTTATCCCATTACCAGTAGCCCAAATAAACATCTAATTCTTTCCTGCGCACCTCTGCATGCTTCTGCATCTCTTTCCCGCAAATGGCTCCGTCTCCCTCCGGCTCGATTCGGGCTTGGAACACTCGGCTTGAGCTCCTAGTTTTGTCCGCGAGCTCGCGGCGTGCGGACGTGTGGTCTGTGAGCCGGTCTCCCGCCGACACGATACAGGCGTGTTTTCACCGGGTATTAATGAAAATTTGATGAAAACTCCGTTTTGACGGCACCGTACGTCATTACACGGGCATAGACTGTGTCTCTAATTAAACTTTGTGTGGAACAAGGATCTGAGTGTATAATGAAACCGTTGCAAACACGGTGAGTGCAACGTTTTCAGTGCCAATTTCAGGTAGATAACGTGACTGAAAATTGTCTTTCGTCGCGTTCACGTCGAAGACGATTATTCGGTTCCCTTCGTTTTGATTCATTTGCTCTGTATTGTTCTTTTCAGTTGTCTTTTGTGATGTAAATATCTTTTATAACTTGATCATTTCATTCATGTTTAATCGTCTACCTGTTGTATAAACTTGATGAAGTACGATCATTTCTCATAATCATTGCTTTTCTCAGTAATAATGAAGCTTTCTATCTGAGATCATGTGATAACGCTGAATATTTGGTAAATAAAAATGTTTCTTATAAGATTACAGTTAAATTATGTTCTGGCGATAAAAAGCTTTTGAAGTACTTTTTTCTTGCCGTAGACATTCGATATGATCAATCACACGTAGATATTTCGATCATAATTTTATTTTTTCTTACGTTTTGTGAAACTTGCTTTATCATACATTTTGATATATTTCGATATTAATGAGAAAAGATATTATGTTGAATGAGGTTAGCTTTGAAGATTCTAGGAATAAATGTTATTTATTGCTTTAGAGTTGTTAACCTGAAACATTAATTTTAAATTAATGGTATTACTAAGAACGGATTCCTATTTTTTTTAAACGAAGAATGTTGTTAACGTTGTCCTAATTTATGAATGACCTCAACAACGATGTTAAAAATTAAAATTAACATTTGACTGTAAAACCAGGAAAAAAGGAAAAGAACTTTCTTTCCTTTCATAAATTGCAAATAAGTATATCACGTTAAGACGGCCATTAAGGCTAAGTGATACTTTACTTTTTACTTTCGATTCTCTAAGGAACTCCGTTGTACCGAAAAAAAAAAATCTTCAAAGTATTTTAACAATGTAACAATTTCACTTTTTTCCATATAAATTACATTGTCAAAGGGAACGGAACGAAATACAGTTTTATTAAATAAACCTTCGCGCACCTACAAAGGCTCTTTACTTAAGCCTACAAATTCTCGCAGCACTTGTTTATTCTACGACGCTACGAACGCTACGCCGTAGCGCGTCGCTACGCCGGAATCTATTATTATTATAGGCCTCAACCCTTTTCGTATTGTGTCATATCTCACATTGCTACGCTTTATTTTGTTTATATAAGCTCGTTATGTGAATGTGAATAGTTTCGTCGGATATAGGAAATGGGAAATTTGGATGTATTTTCTTTTGTAGTTTTTATATAGAACAGACGAACAGCTTTCAGTTATCAGACGCTTTTTACAAATTGGGTCTATATATAGAAATGCTCATTAGAGCGTGTCTTTTTTCACAAGTAACAGTAGATAGGTATACGAGTACATTCATTATATACATTTGATGTTTGTTTGTACTCTACGTTGTATGTATTCTGAGACAATTTTAGAGGAAAAAGTCAAATAAAAAACATCGGTAACCATTTATCGAATTCCTAATCGATTTTGAATATTGTTATCAATGTTATTTGTTATAAGTAAACCTGGTAGACAGAGAAGGAGGAGTGATATATTAAAGTTTTAGGTTTCGGAATTATAATAGACTAAATTCTAGGAAATTAAATTCTCAATATTCAAGCGTTACAGGATCTAAATTTAGTTCCCGCTTAGTTTGAAACCTAAGTATGAAAGCAAACTTGTAACACGATTATAAGTACTTTCGAAATTTTAGGAAACAACACGAAATTTCTACCACCTCGAGTTTCGTAGCCTATTTATATATACACAGAATTATATAGACAGTATATAATAATATAACCAACCAACTCTTGACCGAGAGGTTATAACCAAAATGTCTCAAGTTCGATTCCTAAGAAAAGCGATATTAACTTTATCAATTTTAGGGCGTTCGATGACGATGGAGTTTCACTTCAAAAACAATAATGTTCAGAAAAATAGGGACTGGTTGATGTTTGATACTCCATTCACCTCCATATCATTTCGTTATAACTATTACGAGACGCGACACCTCTATATGTGTTCTATATTACATTACATATATAAAAATAGAAAAGCTAAATAAGAACAAAACATTTGATCTCAAAGTAAAAGCACACTTACATAGCTGTCGCGGTTCAATGAACTCTCCAATACTAGAGATCAAACTGAAATCAGATCTCATTCAAATCAATGTCAATTTGATGATAATTTCAATCGATTGGGTTTCATTTACAACTCGGAGATGTTGGACAAGGTGGGCTCAGAATCGGATTAATTGTGCGAGCGAGACTCAGTGGAGCATTCGACGTTATGTATTGAAAGTTATGCGGTCTATGTATTTCTACTAAGACTTAAGTTTTTGATATGCTTAAGTTTAGTGATGTATACTTAGTTAGGGTGTTGAGATAAATGTTTTTTATTTTCAAATTATATTAAATAAATATAAAAAAGTCAATTTAAAAAACTCAATGTAAAAAAAATACAATGATTGACATTGTATTATTTTTTGCTAACAGTCTATTATCGTAAAATGAAGCTTATGCATTCTTTAAAACAATCTCCTTAATATGCAATATAAGGCAGATATAGTAGCGTTCATAGTCTACGGTAACCACTTACCATCCGTGTGCTTTCTTGCCATCGTTGTGGTAAAAAAAAGTTACAAAGTCGGTGCGGTAGATACATTAAAAGCATAAAGACTGAGTAATTCGGAGCAAATTATTTCAAAATGTAAAAAAGTAGTACATAAGTGTATATAATAGTTATATACCAGCAAGTATCAGCATTACTGGCAAATTGCGCGGTTCCGGACAATTCGCGTAATTGCTGCAATTCGCTTTTATTACATTAAATTGTTCGCAGAGCTATAAGCTTTCTTCTTGCGGTTATCTACGTCGTAAATGACATTAAGTTATTTGTGATTTGGCTCGCAGTGACTTTAAATACACGTCGCTTTTGAAGGAAATTGCGGTCTGTACGTATATGATAGACATTGTGGATTGTGGACGTATACATGTATTACTTTTGTGATTATTTGTTGTTACAAAGTTAACTATTTAACAAATACTGACTAAAGTTATTTGACGAACATTGAACATTTATTTCAATTAATCCTTAATTAGGCACTTTTGAAATATGTTGAATTGTTGTCCGTCAGTTTGTCTGTCAGTGAAGCTGGGTTGCTTCAAATTGTAACTTCCAATGGAGAAGAACGAGCAAGCAACTCCAGCATTATTCTGTTCAAAAAAATGTTTTATTTATCTCTCTGATACATTATTGAAACGTGACATAAAATTGTAGATACTATTACATAACTGTCTTAAGATTTCATCTTTTATTTTACCTCAGACTTAGCTACGTTCGCGCGGTTTCAACCGCTCTGCTCGGCTTCTATCGATCATAGCGTGTTTTTTATAGCCTAACTTTCTTTGATAAATGCACTAATCAAAACAAAAATAATTATTGAAATTGGACGAGTAGTAGACGAATTTGTTTAGTGGTCAATGGAACATATCTCCAGCGTTCTGTGTGATCCCGGAGTTGCGGACTACCTTGCGGGTTCGAAGAGCATGAGTAGGGATGGGGTGGTTTTTAGTCAGTAGGAGTCTGACACTCCTTCTCGCCTCGCCCAAGGCGGGAGAAATCATTAAAATATTTTTAAAAATGCCTCCTGTGTAACACATGCACTTCAATCTATCACTTCACAGAATATAAAGTATTGTTAAATGTGCGATCTTCTCTAAGAACGCGAGTAGAACCGTTTATAACATAAATATTACAGACTCCGAGTTAATCAATAAACGCAACCAATAGAGGTAATCGTTCACTCGCATGACAGACTTTTGCAATATCACGGTATTGGAACCAATGCTTACTAATGTTTTAAATGTGGATGTGTGTTTGTTTGTCTCTCTTTTAAATCGTAATAACGGAGGGATTTGATAGGTTTAGTTAAAATTAAGCTCGAGAGGAGATACGAATATAGGTTGCTCTTTTTTTTTACTTTGCGAGCAAAGCCGCAGGTAACAGTTAACAGGTAAGTTAGTATGCTACTTTTTACGTCAAAACGGTTGAAGGGATCGGGAGGAAATTTGGAACAAGCTTAGATTAAGGTCTGGAATAACATATATACTTTTTATTTCAAGGGAATTAAGGCAAAACCGTCGGCAAAAGCTAGTCTCTCTGACGGTCTTTGACCTCTGACTCGGTCATATATAACCGATAAAGTCTTTCATGATTTAGAAATCCTCTCACTTTGTAGTTTGCACCTTATTTCATATAAATTGTATCACTCGACCATTTAGATTACATTACACATGCGAGATTTATCTTAAAGAAACCCTGAATACCTATATTGTCAAGGTTAGAATAAATTGCGTACATTTGTGTACTTAATTCAAAGGAAAATCGTGCTTAATATCTTAGCTTTTATGATGTTAATCTCGTGTTACATAGGATTTGATTATTTGATGTCGAGTCTACCTCAAACATTTTCCTTATTTACTTGTTCATACATTAGTATATGGTATATAGCGTAACGTTACGTATATTTATTCACGAAAGGGTAGACTGAGATTAACTTACATTTTTAATGTAACTTGAATTGATTGCAAGTGTGAGCAAGGTCTATGATTCGCGGGACAGTTTAAAATTTTTTGTTCGTTTTAGCATATAGTCTATAGTTGTACCCTATGTACCTATGGTAAATAGGCTTACCAACTATATTAAAAAGTATCATAATTACTGAAAAGTTGAACTAATACACCTCTGCCTACCTCTAAATGACGTTGAGTATTTGCTTTATTAACTACGCTCATCACGTTTCGCAAACGAAACATTTTATTTTCACACCAAAAATTACATAGTCAAAAATTGTAATAGAAATATGGTATTCAATTTTCGTTCAGTTATTCAACTTGCTCCCACATTGGACGTGTAATGATAACTCCGTCGTGAATAATGCATGCAATGTCAATGACATTGATACGAACGCCGCCATCGTTGTTTTAAAATTATCATAACATTGTGTATTTAATCATATTCCATATCAATTGAATATGTATCTTGTTATAAAAGGCGTAAGTTTGCGATTTCTTTGAAGTTGGCTCTGATTGCAGATTTCAATTGTTCCGTTTATTGTTAAGAATGGAAATTATTTCGTTCGTTATTTTTTAATGTAATTGATTATGTCTTAATAGGTGGAATTAAAATAGAGTAAATGTGTTAAAAATTGTTTAGAATATGAGTAAAGGTATTATGTCAAAATAAATAAAATATGCATCCAGGGCTCCGGATCGAAAAGCAGGAGTAGGAACAGGGTGGGTTTTAGTCAGTAAGAGTCTGACACTCCCTCTCATCTCGTCCAAGGCGGGAAAGCCATTTAATGATTTTCCCCCTTAAAAAAAAAGACGGCGGAAATCCTTAGCTGTGTACAAAATGTTTGTTTGATTGTTCCAACGCATGCCACATATAAAAACCTCACTGTTAATCTCAATTTAAATTGACATACAGTAAAAAGAGGGAAAAATGTACAAAACAAAATGGCGATACAAAAACACTCTTCATTTCCAGCATTTTGTCCTCGGATTTATGATGGCGGAGTTTTTTTCAATTGCCAACAAAATGTTTAAATTCAACCACTTTCCATTTGCCGCTGGCACGCAGTGATTTAGGGTTGTTACTCGTTGAATTATTATCTGCGTAATTTTCTTTATGAGACGACTAGCGATAGCTCTAGTCGAGTGGAATTTTATTGTGGGCACCCCTAGCTTTAATATCGTGAAGTCTCAATGGAGAGGATTTATTGGGGCGTTTTTGATAAAATACTTTTATGTAAAGTGGATTTTTAAAGTTGTTTAAAATATTATGTGATGGTCATAAAAGGGCTTGTATATGGACACGTATTTTATAAACTCTAGTAACATACGTTATATACTGTATAGTTATCTTGCTCCATTAGACTTTTTACGACAGAAGCGATTTTTGTGGCGCTTTAGTGGTAACTGGCGCTTAATTATATTGAAATAGGTAGCTGTGTTTTATAAGTTATGATTAATTAACTCAGCTACTTACAGCATTATAGTTTGTTAGGAGAATTTGATAATATAAAATATGGAAACTCTACATCAGGAATTTTATAATGGATAAATTAAATAAAAGTCTGTTCCATTTGTTCATGCCCAACTATCACACCCTCATCATCAAAAGTTTTACAGAAACAATTAAACAATTATGTTAAAAAGTTGTAACATTTAAAAAAACTCCCTCGTGACGTCAGTAAAATTCAAATGAACTAAACGCCGCGAAGGCGTGACCTAAGCAATCTAATTTGCTAAAGTCATAAAAAATAAAACGAAAACTTTTACTCCACGTTTACATCTAGGTAACATCTGTCCAAGTAAAAAAATTGAAATAGCTCGAGATGAATTAAGAAAATTTCATATTACCGTAACCAGTGTATTTTATGCTGTATAACAACGGTATAACGTTGAAATTCGCGTTTCATTAAGATTAGGAAATCGGTAAATCTCTCGCGGCTTCCACGTAGATACTAGATAGAGACAAGTTGAGGCTTTCTCTCCAGAGGTTTTATGCCCGTCACGCTTCCAGCCAGCTATAAAGCGCTTTACGTTGAAAATTGAAAGTGACTTTAGCTGTAAAACGTACCGGTGAATGCGAAACGCACGAGGAAAATATCAATTTCAGGTTTCAGCGCTCGCAGCGCTTTTATGTATATTTCCTGAAGTTTTTCTTATAACCAAGCTATAAGTGGGTTTCATGAGTAGTTGATGAGCTGGAAATGCCTGAATATTAATTCATTTTTAGTTTTAAAATATGTGCCACAAGTAGTGCCATGACACTAGAGGTCATGACTACTATTACCATTTTCAATACTCTCGTGATCACACACTAGGTACATTAACCTACAAAATTATAGAACACAAACGATTTGTTCCATAAAGTAAATCAGTGTACAACGATTTGCCTTCAAAGAGTGGATTGAGACCTAAATTAAGTCCTTAAAGGTCCTTCATGGGACATTTAACAGTTGAACATTATGCCTCTTAATCCCAAAAACGTCCTGAAATTCACGTTCCATGAATTCCACAATGGTTGAGCGATTTTATTTTCACATAAATTACTGAACCCTTTTGCTACTAGTATCAACCTATCGAAGACGCGATCTTATCGTGACGTAATGGATTGGATGACCAGAATATTGAATATGTTCACGAAGGCCTTTGGGCAATTTTAAAAGATAATCTTTTGTTGATGTTCCAATATGTTCGAAGGTAAATTGTGCTTTATGTGGGGATGATAAGACTGGTTTTGCTTAAAAGGTTCTAGTATTTGTGTTGTTACAAATATTTGAGAAATAAAGAGCTGGATTATAGTTTTGTTAGTTCTAAAAAACGTTTGCATTTTCGTGCCTTTTAGCTTCATCGCTATCAGTGGCAAATTATCATGATTATTATATACCTAATATAGAGCTTGCATTCAAACATGACACCTGAATAATTGCAGTAACATAATATGCCTTACTAATTGTACGTTAGCATTAATTAAGGCTACTACGAACATAATATAATTAATATTAGAACACAATAACCTACATTATAATAATTAGGATACATAATACATTCTCTAAACAAAACAGGCATTTAGGTCAAACGTCTAAAATTACGAAATTTTAATAAAATTCATAACATAACATTAAGTTTATAAACTCCAATTATGTACGAAGTATTTCAATAGGTCAGGTAGGTACACTCGGCGTAAAAAATAAATGTCATGCCAAAACTGTGGTACCGTTGTTAACCTATTTTATGTGGCACTTCATAATTCTGCAGCACTCAGGTACTTTGGTAAATCGTTGATGCTTAAAACGAGTACTGTTTTTAAAGATCATATTTTTGGGTGTACTGTACTTACATTTTTTTTATAGGTTAGGTTAAATGTTAATATAAATAACAGAGTAAAAGTATTTAAATTAGCCAATAAGACTTAAAAGGGTTTACTGAGGGAAGGTATCTGGATTTCGAATTAAATGATGATTAGAATTAGTATGTGCGTGAGTAAAAATAATTTGTCTACATTAGAATTGGTATCATGAGTGTTGATGCCGGTTTTTAACAAGAGTTTAGCTTCCTTATGTAATATATGTGGGTAATCAGACAAATCCTATCCGGAACAATACATATTATGTAAACTATTAGTAATTACATCCGAGTAAAACACTTTTGTTTTGTCACCATTGTCGATTTGCAAAGAATGAAGAATAATCTATAATCTATACATATAATAAAATCGTAGAAAAGTGCTGTCTGTACATTGAAAATAAAAATAAAAAAAATAGCAGGGGTTATTGTTATGTCGATGTCGAACCCAAAAATGTAATTAACTTTTTTTTTGTCTGTTTGTCTGTTTGTCTGTTTGTCTGTTTGTCTGTTCGTCTGTGCGCGATAATCTCAGAAACGGCTGATCCGAGTTGGATGCGGTTTTCACGAATATATTGTGGGATGCTTAAATTTACATTTAGTGTTTGTTTCATGTCAATCGGTTCATAAATAAAAAAGTTATGTCAAATTAAAGAATCACGTCGAACATTCTATGCTTATACCATTAATCTCCGCAACTATTTGACGGATTTGGTTGAAATTTGGTACAGATATAGTTTAGAACCTTAGAAAGGACATAGATATATTTTTATTTCAAAAATCAAAAAATAAAAATAAGAAATAAATCTATCTATACATATAATAAAATCGTAGAAAAGTGCTGTCTGTACATTGAAAATAAAAATAAAAAAAATAGCAGGGGTTATTGTTATGTCGATGTCGAACCCAAAAATGTAATTAACTTTTTTTTTGTCTGTTTGTCTGTTTGTCTGTTTGTCTGTTTGTCTGTTTGTCTGTTCGTCTGTGCGCGATAATCTCAGAAACGGCTGATCCGAGTTGGATGCGGTTTTCACGAATATATTGTGGGATGCTTAAATTTACATTTAGTGTTTGTTTCATGTCAATCGGTTCATAAATAAAAAAGTTATGTCAAATTAAAGAATCACGTCGAACATTCTATGCTTATACCATTAATCTCCGCAACTATTTGACGGATTTGGTTGAAATTTGGTACAGATATAGTTTAAAACCTTAGAAAGGACATAGATATATTTTTATTTCAAAAATCAAAAAATAAAAATAAGAAATAAATTATTTATAAATAATTCTATGTCGATCGTTACACGACTTCGGTTCATGTTATTGTTTTAATTTATCGAAAAAAAGTAAATAAATAGTAAAAAGGTATGAAAAAAATAATATCAATATAATAAAACATTTAGTACAAAGAAAATGCTCTAACGGAGTATAGATAATTCTATGTCGATCGTTACACGACTTCGGTTCATGTTATTGTTTTAATTCATCGAAAAAAAGTAAATAAATAGTAAAAAGGTATGAAAAAAATAATATCAATATAATTAAACTTTTAGTACAAAGAAAATGCCCGAACGGAGTATAAATAAATAATCCAAGTTGTCTTTATCCTCGATAGATGGCGTTGGGATCGAAATAGATCGCGCTATGGTTTCGTTACATTCATTTGGTTGGGTATCGGCCGAGCGCTTCGGTACTATCGTAGAAAAAGTGTATTATCAGTCGTATGATTATTTGTCTGTAGTGGTCCTGCTGTTTCGTATATTCTAAATTGGTTTCGTTGTATTTGTCAATTAATAAGTTTATTTGTTGGGTTTTCCTGGTTTTCTGGTTAAACTATTTAACGTAGGTTTAGTTTGATATCGATTATTAGTAGTTACTGTAGTTAGTTTTTTTAATAAAATTGTAAGTCTAATTTTTTTTTTAATTAGATTAGATTTAAGTCGTTTCTTTTAAATTATTTAGTTTAAGCTTGGTTATTATAGCATAGAGGATAGGTTGTAATATAGTTTCTTTTTTAATTGTTATAAATTCGTAATTCGTAGCTTTCTTTAGTTTTAAGTTAGTTTAAGTCCGTTTTTAAACTATTTTTTCAATGCCCTAAGTGAGTATACATCTATTAAATTCAAACGCAGAGCTCATTATGTTGATTTTTGAAGAGTTCCCTGGAATATCTTCCACATCTCATTTTTGAAGAGATCCCGCGAGATCGGGAACTATGTGGTTAAAACCAAAAATTGCCGGAAGTCACTATTCCACGCGAACGAAGTCGCGGGCAAAAGCTAGTATAAAAATAAGTCGGGTTTTCCTTCCTGACGCTATAACTCCAGAACGCACGAACCGATTTCCACGGGTTTGCATTCGTTGGAAAGGTCTCGAGCTCCGTGATGTTTATAGCAAATTGTGAAAAATAGCAGAAAATTGTGAAAAAATTCAAGAGAAACGCAAGAAAACGGGGAAAATCATTTTTGGCGAAACGAAGTTCGCCGAGTTTGCTAGTATATCATAACGATCAATTCTTTGTTTCGACATAAATTATAATAACACACTGATCAGCTTATATTATCATAAATTATAGAAACTGCTATCAATTACATAAGGATGTTATTTTAGTATACCTAAACATTACGAGTTCTGTATATACGACAAGTAGAGGGAAAGTATTGATTAGAAACATACGTAGTACTTTACTTTACTTTTTTCCAAGCCCAGCCATTTAGGAGAAACCCTCAAGTTAGTGTGTTACGTGGTAAACCCAAGATCAGCCACCGGTCGACCTCAATAAGCACTGTCGTCTAAAGAAGGATTGATCGACTCAGTTACGAGTACTACCTAAACGTATTTGTACCGAATGTACTGCGAATTGATTGTGTAGGTAAAAGGCTAAATTTTACTTCTGGATTTTTCTTTCACTCTTATTTCAATGCTGGATTAAAGATCTTCCACGTCTTTATAATCTCCACATTTGGCAGGCTTAGCTTGTCGGAGATCGTATTTGGAAAGTTCACGTTTATTAGAGAACCCTGGAGCTGTGGACTACCTAGTAGATTACCGGAGCTCCGGCTCGAAGGAGTAGGAACGGGATGGTTTTTAGTTAGTAAGAGTTTGACACTCACTCACGCCCCACCCTAGGTGATAGAAGTCATTGGTAATTTTTCTTCCACCACACAAAAAATTGGTTTATTAGAGAGCGCCGCGTCTAAGTCTCTATCAAAATGTGTATCTAGTAAGTACCATCAGTCAGCTCTTATGATACCCGCGGGAAGAGTAAAGCTGGTAGTGACAAATGTATTCCACTATGCTGTCAGCACACGCCTCGATGGACTCAGTATCTTTCACCTTAAACGTCTTTGTTTCACCAAATGTGTTTTGAATTAATAATGTACCACCAGGTGAAAGGCTGAACGCTTTATCTTGTGGGAATAAGCGATAATCTCTACGATTTTTTGGCCTGAGAAATGGTACTTGTACAGATGAGATCGCGCTCCGTTACTGAATTATTTAATACCTTTTGGTTTTGTAATAAAGTTTCAAATCGTATGTTTAATGTATGACTGTATTTTCTGTACATAACACAATACTTGGTCGCGTATTTCATATAATATGAAGAAATCGAATGTCCGTGTGGGATTGTTTAAGTGAAGAACAATCATATTATTATACCGAATTTAAAATATTTAGAATCTCGATATTCAAACTAAGATTTGCATTGAATACAAATCCGCGGTAACAATGAGTGTTACCAGCTAACAATATATAAAGGAAGCTGAAATGAGGCCGTATCTGTAGAATAAACAATTTACGAGTTTATTTACTATCTTTTGTTCTTGTTTACCGTTTCATTATGGCAACATCGACCTACATTGGCCAGTTCTCGACGAGTTCTAGTGCTCTCAATCTCTGTGAGAGTAGACTTAGTAAGGCCAGTACATTTTATATTGCCATCATTAAAATTAACTTGTTGCTTTTATTTACTGCTCTCATCTAAAAAAGTTTAGTAGGAAATAAGTGTTATTCGGTATTTTAAGAGTGTAGTGTAATCAATTATGTTTATAGTTCGTAAGGAAAGGACCTTACGATATTTAGTCCTTACAACATTTAGAAAAGGTAGCATCACTAGGTGTATTACTCGTAATTTACTCATAACAGATTAGAAAAGGTACATTAGCACATAAACTTCTAATATCTTATGTATATAGTATGGAATTGGTGAGCTTTCGTCTCTTCTCGTGTCAATAAAAAATCCAGTAAACATTTTAGTACAACAAAAAGCGCGCCACGTCAAAAACACGTCACAGATAAAAAAAAAACGTCTAAACGATGCATGTGTCACACAACTTTTTGAGGCATAGGAAACTTCGCTTACAGCCAAGTGATCCCCGCTCGATATTCTCGTGTCCACGAAAATAGACTTGAAACCAGGTCATCGAACGTTGACAACTGGCGACCACCGACGCTACTAAACCCCAAAGATAAATTGGTCAGTCGACAAATTGAATTCCAGTTACTAATGTTTGGTGTTCCGTACTAAATAGGATTAGCTGCTTTTGTGCGGTGCAATGTGCAATGTTATATCAGGCTGATTATGATAGCTGTCAGTTATTCCGATATTACGAACGAACGAGTTGCCTGTCATGAGGTTTCAATTCAATTAATTATTCGATTGTTTTCGTGATTTATTTTCGTTTGTTATTGTACTTTTGAGGGGTCATTGATCTGATTACTTTATGAATAAAAATAAGATTTAATTTTCCACATTTAAAATTAGGCCGGTTGGAAATTGTGACGACACAAAAGTAGCTCTGCTTAAAAGTGCACGTGCAAAAAATACTGTATAAGTAAAAGCACGTGTGGATTTAAAAATAAATACGGAGCCGTAATCCAGCGGTTACGTAGCACGTAATAATTATGTTTGCCGGGACATTCGCTTCTGAAATAAACGCTGGAGTTTCTGTGTCACTGGGTTAAAATTGTTCCATAAGGTCGCTTGCCAATTTTGGGGTTTCCTTCATTTGAAAATGTTTGTTGTTGTATATTTGCAGCGTATTTTCCATGGTATTCTCAAACTGCTTTAATGTTGACTCAGTTAATCATCATTACATAATTATTTTGAACAGACAACAGAATGAAATAACTATTCAAAGTAAAACAAATCTATAACACTGGCAACTAACAAAACAAATCACAAAATAAAAAAAAAACGCAGAAAACGAAACTGTTGTCATTTGAAAAAAGAATCTCATTGGGCTACACACACATCAATACGGTTTTCCCAACGTTTTGTACGGTACAGTTCAACTGGTGTAATAATTTATTCATGAGCCCACTTTCCACTGAATGAATAGCTCTAAAGCGTGGGTGTGCCCATGAGTTACGTCTGTAAATAGAGGAGCGATTTTAGTTATGTGTATGCCCAGTTCTGTTTAGTTAGGGTTCATAACTTCGATGGAGATGCGTAGGACCTTTTTGCAAAAACAATAACGAAAATGGCGAAATTGTTTTCGAAATTGCACACAAAATATCGAGACGCTTAATCAAGTTATGCAAAATATTTTTGGTCTAATTATCAAGATGGTAGCTCTTGTAGGAACTTGCTATCAGATTATTTCAATGAAATGAGATGAATTTATTTTTGTAAATAGGCTACAAAAACAGGATTACACGTCAAAAAAATAAAATATAAAAAAAGTCTAGATGAGGTCGGTCAATAACTTTATACTGAAATATTACTCATGACAAATTAAGCTTCATGAAATATTAGTCACGACTAATTAAGCTTAATTTTCAAAACTCATTCAATATACAGTACGCACTAAAATCAGGAGTCTATTTAAATTTAATCACACAGAAATAGGATATAATATAATCCACCATTACTTTTGGAGAAATTCCTTTATAGTCACTATCGAGTATTCAATAAACCCCTTAACTGTACACTTAACCCTTTTCCCAATTTGACCCATATAACGGTCCATAGCGATTGTTTAATGTGAAGTCCTGCCTCGTGCCTCCTTCACGAATATATTTCGAGTGCTGTAGTGCGCAGTTCAGGTAGCCCGTTGAACGTAAGTTTCGATATTGCTGAGTCATTTTGTTTTTATGTGAATTTTATCGAGACGGTTATTGGAAATCGAAATTGATTAATTTATTGATAAGTCTATCGATACCTACTATATATTATTATGTGAATAATCGATTATGTCAGATATCGAGATTTAGTTGAATAATAACAATAATTCAAATTGTATTGTCGAGATCCTTTACTGTGAAATCACGCTAACAGCCACACCGTACAAGCAATATTACATTTTACCACAAACATAATAAAAAAAAAATCGAAATCTAATAAACACTCCAACATTGATAAATAGCCGCATCCAACTAGAAATACTCGTACACACACATCGACAATCAACGATCACAACACACTTGATTCGCTCAGATATTTTCACATCTCAAATCGATCACAGCCAACTCTTTGATACATCTCCTTTATCTTCCATCGTCTCAAAATTATCTGTTTATACACTGAAAATAACGAAAATAACTGAAACGGAAAGCTTATTTCAATAAACGTGTCTTTGACTTTGAACCAAAATAGATTTAATATTATAGAAACTATTTTGTATTTTCGCATTTGGGTTTATTCGAGACGGTAAATACACAGTCGCTTTCTTTACCCTGTTTATTGTAGCAGTATAAATACTTTTAGAGGTATTCAGACTCCCCCCGCCCGCGCTAGCGAGCGGGCGCAGAAATAATGGCGGCGCAAAGCGCGCAAATTTTAAAGTGTACACAGTGCAATATAGTGATTAACGAGTTGTTATGTTTTACGCAAAACAAAATAGACGTTATGGACGAAGAAAGTTTAATAAGAATAATAGTGAGTGCGTTCTCTGGTGCAGAAATAACTGAAGCTAAAAACTTGTTATTTGATTCGGTTAGTACCACTACACGTAATATTTCGAGACGCAAGAACAAAGAACAAAAAGATATTGAAGATATCATTTGCTTATTTAAGAGCACAGATCCGGATAAAACTCCCATCTTCGTGGCGCGGGAACTGCAGAAATTACCGCCGGTTACTTTCGACCATGTCGACGTAACAAGATTATTAAAGGATATTGTGCTGTTACAATCGGAGGTTCGAAACATAAAAGACACCTATGCTACAATACAGTATGTTGAGGACATAACAACTAACACTGAAGCCACCTGCAACCAATCGAGAAACAAAGACTTCGATGTTTCGTCAAAACAATTATCACAAAATGTAGGTGCGCGTAAATTATTACGCGCCGATCGCGCATCCAGTGACGTGACCTTGAACGCGACATTGCAATGCTCGAGCGAGGTGGCCCCGCCCCCAAGCACAGCAGTATGCGCGAAACCAATAGATGTTAGCACTGCGCATGGGAACCCAGATGTAAACAAAAACACGACTACCAATGTTATTACGAATGGAATAAAGACTAAGTTTCCGTTGCATAATCTGGTTGAACAAAAAAGTACTTTCCAAAGTAATAATAATATTGTAGAACAAGAGTGCTTGTTTCAAAATGTTGAAGCGCACAAAAATAATAATATGAATGATACTACAATCCAAGTAAGTAATATGTCTATGGCGGAGGTGGTTCGTCATGGATGCGAATGGAGGGTGGGACAGCCTGACCTGGAATGGAAGGAGGTTCAGCGGCGTCGACATAAAAATAGACAGGAAGGTGTTAAGGGCAAGGCAGCCATCAGACCAGATGACAAATTTAAGCCAGCTGAAATAAAAATAAGTCTGTTTCTATCGAATGTACACAAGGATACATCGGAAAATGATATAATTGACTACATATTTGCAAAAACAAAGGAATCGGTTTCTATACAGAAGATTAAAATGAAAATAGAAAAACCATATAACGCGTACAAGTTAATTGTGAATAAAGACGCCCTAAGTATGTTTTTGAGTACAGAAGTCTGGCCCGACGGTGTTACTTGTCGGCGTTTCAGACCATACAGAACTACCGTCAAAGTCGGCGAATAAAATAGACAAGTATCAACTTATCACTATGGATAATCACAACACGAACTTCATATCATTTAATTGTAAAAGTATAAAACGATCAGTTGATGGCGTCAGGGAACTGTGTGATATCGCTGATATTATTGCGTTGCAAGAAACATGGCTTATGCCGCACGACCTTCCCTTCCTTGACTCAATTCATGCGGACTTCGCGAGTACCGGTACATCGGCGGTGGACACTGCGGCTGGCATGCTGAGGGGCAGGCCGTATGGTGGAGTTGCGCTGCTATGGCGCAAATCAGTGTTTCAAGATGTGTCAGTGTTATCTCAGCAATACGTGTTGCAATGAAAGACTGTTATGTGTTAGTGCTTAGTGTTTACATGCCCGTCGACTGCAGTGAGAACTTACCTGAATTTACAGACTGCTTAGGTGCTATTAGTGCAATAATACAGGATAATAATGTCGAATCAGTATTTGTGTTAGGTGATTTTAATGCGCATCCTGGTGAAAGTTTTTGTGATGAGCTCCTGAACTTTTCACAAGAGCAATTGTGGATTTGTGCAGATTTAAACTACCTCAGTCCCCAAGGCGCTTTTACTTTTATTAGTGAGGCACATTGTACTGAGAGATGGTTGGACCATTGTATTGTTACTCAGGCAGCTGCTCCATGTATAACTGACATATAGGTCTGACCACTTTCCCTTGGTTATTAAATGTAATTTTAATGTAGCATTAAGTAAAACTGAAGTTAAGCCCGCACCACGGAATAGGGTATGTTGGGGGGATAGAAATGGATCTCAAATTAATTTATATTATAATTTATGTAACTCTAAGTTAAAAGATGTTGACTTTCCAATAGATTTTCAGCACTGTAGTGGTAAGCATTGTAATTTAAATAGTCATAAGCAAATTATAAACAAATTATATAGTAGTATAGTAGATATTTTGTCTGAGTCGGCTCGCGCCTCCTGTTATGTACCAAAGAAAAGTAGTCGTAGAAAGGTGCTGGCAGGGTGGAATAATCATGTGAGCGAGGCTTACAGGAATGCTAGGCTAAAGTTTAGAACTTGGGTCCTTAGTGGGAAACCAACACAAAGTGAAATTTTTAATGAAATGATTGTAACACGTAAAATATTTAAGAGTAAGCTGAAATGGTGCCAAAAACACCAGGATCAAATTAAAATGGATATACTCGCCAAGCATCATACTAATACAGATTTTAAAAAATTTTGGAAATGTACTAATAGTGCAAACATTAAGCCTAGCATTCCTGTAGGTGTCGATGGTCTATCCACTCCAAAGGAGATAGCTAATATGTTCAAAGATTATTTCTCCATAAAGTCTCCGCTGGGCCCGGCGTGTCGGAAGTTCGACGCCTGCCATAACGACATTACCACCGTCTTCCTTGCAAAGGATATAAAAATTGCCATCACTAAAATGACAGGCGGTAGATCTCCCGGCCATGACGGGCTCAGTGTTGAACATCTTAGATATGCTGGCCGGCACCTGCCCCGAGTGCTTGCCATGTTGTTTAACCTGTGTATGAGCCACGCATACCTGCCTCATGAGTTGATGCGGACTTTGGTGGTACCCATACCTAAGAACAGGACAGGAGATATGGCAGACAAGACCAACTACAGGCCAATTTCCTTGGCGACTGTTGTTGCCAAGGTGCTTGACAGTGTGCTCAACTCGCATTTTACAAAGCACATACACCTACATGACGCCCAGTTCGGGTTCCGGCCTGGGTTGTCAACGGAAACAGCCATATTTAGTCTGAAGCACACTGTCAAGTACTACACAGACAGGCGTACGCCAGTGTATGCTTGTTTTCTAGACCTCAGTAAAGCCTTCGACTTGGTTGCATACGATGTTCTGTGGCAGAAGCTGGCTAAGACTGGGGTGCCGCCGGAGTTGGCAACACTCTTGAGGTACTGGTATCTCAACCAGAAAAACAGTGTAAAGTGGGCGGGTGAACTCTCGGATGCGGGCGGGTTGGAGTGTGGGGTTAGGCAGGGGGGTTTGAGCTCACCCCTACTCTTCAACCTGTACGTAAACGCTCTTGTTGAGGAGCTCAGCAGCATGCGTGTGGGCTGTTATGTTGATGGTGTTTGTTGTAACAACTTCAGCTATGCGGACGACATGGTGCTGCTGGCTCCGTCAATTGGGGCTCTCCGGAAGTTGCTTGCAGTTTGTGAGTCTTTTGTGGCGGCACATGGACTTGTGTATAATGTAAAAAAGACTGTCTGCATGGTCTTCAAATCAGGTAATAGGGATCCACCTATCCAACCGATATTTTTGAATGGCGTCTCTTTAAATAGAGTACGTCAATTTAAATATCTTGGGCACTGGGTCACTGACGATTTGAAAGACGATGTAGACATGGAGAGGGAACGCAGAGCATTGTCAGTTCGAGCGAATATGTTGGCTCGCAGATTCTCTCGCTGTACAGACGCAGTTAAAATCACTTTATTCAAGGCGTATTGCACCTCACTGTACACGGGAAGTCTGTGGGTTAACTACACCCAGAGAGCGTACAATGCTCTGCGGATCCAGTACAATAATGCGTTCAGGGCGTTGTTGCGACTTCCACGTTTCTGTAGTGCATCAGCAATGTTTGCTGATGCTCACACGGATGGTTTCACAGCATTATGGCGCAAAAAGACGGCATCATTTATCAGTCGCCTACGTGGAAGTCGCCACAGCATCCTGAGTGCTATAGCTGACAGGTACGACTGTCCACTAATGTGGAATTTAGTGCAGCGGACTAAGTCCCTGCTTAGTATTACGTACTAGTTAGTAATTTTAATTTTATAATTTTATTCTCCTCCTTATTGTCATTTGTGGACTTATGTTGTCTTTTTAATAAAGTTTATTATTATTCTATAGTTTTTGGAGCGTTTAGATACTTTGGAAATTGAGTAGTTTATTTATTTATTGTTGGGAAATGGCTGAAATATTAATAACTATAGATAATCATTGTTCAGCGAGACTAAAAGAAGCTCAACTACATAAGCTTATTTTAGTCTTTAGCTGTTTCGACTTCATCTGTGTAGAAAAAAAGTCAAAAATAAGTAGCTCTTCAGCTTCATAACTGCCTCTCCAGACATAACTATCGAAAGTTGTTACATGAAGACCTAGTAAAAAAATAATATAATGTAATACCAGTAAAGTAGTGTAGTACTCATTCAATAAAACTTATCAATTTCTGACTTCAAAAACGAACGAACAAAACGCGAATATTAATAAAAGTCACTTTTCTATATAAAAAAAATCTAGATCCTAATGTACCACGTACACGATCAGAAAACAACAGAATTTCAGCTTACAATGCCTTTGGTTTATGAGATCTCATTTCCTTAACAAAATTAATATCAACTGAAGCGTTCGCCATGAATAAATAAACAGACGTCTTCCAAATTTCGATCCTTCATTTGTTTAATAACGTCTAGTCCATCAACTGTTATGGAAATGATATTGATAAACTAGATTATTGTGTTACTAAATAATTCATTTGTTGGCTCGACTACCTGACATCCATTGGGAAATCAAATTATCTTTCTCAAATAAACATGACGTTGCTTTTATCAATGACAGCTTGTATACGTTTCTCATTAATTATTTAGATGCTTTAGTTGTAGCCATTTGTGGATGTTTTCTTGGGATTGTGAGTGGGTATTAGGTTGAAATGTGGATTAGGTTTCGATTCTTAAGTCAAATTGAAGATGATTGAAGGATTGGCATATTTCATGAATAGCTATTCTCATTTACTATAGTAAATGAGTTATGTATATTATATGTTTACGTAGCTATACATTACTATCGATGTCTATATGACTTATACAGCCAGAATATGCTAGAGCTACCTTAAAGTAGGTTCACGACAATTCACCTAAAGAAAAGTAGGTACGAAAACAGTACCTAACAATTTGAACTCTTCAATAATGTTTCAGTACATAAATTCTCTTACTTCTAAATAAACAAAGTTCTCTCCCGAAAATGAATAACAACATCAAACCCCTTTACTTTAGAACTAGCTTTTCCTTATCGACTCACAAATTAACATTTTAAAGAGACCACGAGTTGACTTGAGCAAGTTAACAAGCCAACAGTTTTGGAAGACACTGAATTATTAAAACTTCATTAGGAGTTGGGTGGCTACGTAATTCTGCAGTGTAACTTTGAGTAGTCTCGTGGTATATTTCGATGAGCCCCTTTGCGATTGCCAATGCTGGCCTCTTGTTAGTTGAAAGTTATGTAATAATATTCTGAATTTATGTAGGCACCTGAGATGTTTATTAAAGTCGTCTTTGCTTCTCTGTTTGATGATAAAAGGAGCCTATTTCCTTTAAGTTTGAGTTGATATTAAAAATTGTTTTGGGTGGGCGAAGTAATATCGTGAAAATATTTTATCGTTTATTTTATCAGAAACGGGTTTGATTAAGATAGCGTTGTAGTACCCGTCACTCGTTTCTTATTTAGATTTTTTTCTTAATACTATGTTTGGATAAGGTTTGCGTTTTTTAGAACAAGATCTGTAACATTATCATTTGTAATATAACAACTATACAAACATTGATTGCTAAACTGGAATTCTAATTAATTGTTTGGACTTTAAAAGAGACTATGACCTTTTAGTTGATTTCCGCATTTTTTAGTCCGATTGGAAATATCGGCTTCATCTCATTATTTTAGAGATTAACGTGTAAAAGTGTTATCTTATAACCTATTTGCAAAACTAAATATCTATAATAAATTTATCTTTTAATCAATGACAATAATAAAACCAATCAACCTCCACAAAGCACGCCATTGAATTATGATGTAAAACAGGCCAACAATAAAAAAATAATCAAACAAGTATAGGTAGGAACAAAACCGTACAACATCGTGACGATAGGGTATAAAACAATAACTTAATCGAATTACTACCCTCTGGGGTACTGTTCGTTGAAAAACAACGAAAGGGGGAGTTATAACAAGTTGGACAAGAGTTCAGGGGAGGCTCGCCTAAAATGGGATTAATATAAAGTGAGGAATTACTAAAATGATGTTATTGGATTATGTTACGGGTAAAGTGGATGCCATCGGTGGATTAGCTTCGGTTATTGTTCGAATTAAGATCGTAATTATGGATCATTTTCTATTATCTGTATGATGGGGCTGAGGTGTTTTTGAAAATGGTGACTTTAAACTATAATATGTATCTATTATTTATTAGCTATCTGTTTTATTTTCCTTAGTATGTTTCTTCAAGATATTGATACTTTTTTTTTAAGATACTAATTTATATTAAAATATCTAAACAAAATATCACAATAAATTCATTTTGAATACATTTAGTGGTTTCAACACTGCAAAGTCAGTTCGCAATCATCTTAAACGATCTTAAAGTTTAATGCTTCTTTGAAAGTTACCC
Source organism: Spodoptera frugiperda (assembly GCF_023101765.2). Lineage (NCBI taxonomy): Eukaryota > Metazoa > Arthropoda > Insecta > Lepidoptera > Noctuidae > Spodoptera > Spodoptera frugiperda. The sequence goes on along the minus strand of NC_064242.1, from coordinate 11,185,781 downwards.
CGAAATTATGATAATAGTGTCTATAACAACATAGAAGTACAATTAAGTATTTAAATCGGAATATTAAAGTTTTGAGAATCTGTATCGCGGGGAGATTAAGGGAGGGATTAATTTTCGAAACAAACTAATACTACGATTTCAGATTGTGCAAATTTTAATATTAAAAGTTTGTTTATGATAATTATTATTCTGAATACTGAGTTTAAGGGTGCTTTTCTATCTAAGATGTGCTATGTAGCTATGCTACTAAGATGTACAAGCTAAGTTGTGAAACTATGTGATCGTTTTCATTAATACTAAGGTTTGTAACTGTGCGAGGAAGATACGTAGCTCGAATGTGCGGTGTATCGATAGTAGGAAAGCCATCCATATAAGCCATGTGTACAAGTGAATATGATTGGTGAAAGCCAAACGCATCCACAGCAACATAGCATAGCACATCTCTGGTGGAAAAGCACCCTAAGATAGAGATAATGATTTTGATTCTGAGAATTTGTTGATTGAAATCTTTTGACAACTCAGTGTTATATTATCAGATAGCAACAATAAACAATTTACGTTTATTATGCTTAAAGACAATGATTTGTTAGAATAGTTCAGGTAAACGAAACTGACCACTTACTCCTGTTACCTTAATAAAAAACGTTTTTTTTTTATTAAATGAAAATAGGAATATAATTTAAAAAAAACACATTTAAACAAATTTCAGCCACGCACAAACATTTGATAAAAAATACCGACTGATTGGATGGACCTTAAATTTTGGGACTAACATTAAAAAAAAGTGTGATTTACCACAAAACATAACCGTCACGTACGAATCCCCGATGGATACACATAATAATATCGTACCAATATTTCATTTTATCAAAAAAAGTAAATATAAAACCCGATCTAGGTACGTCAGTATTAGGTCCCTTGGGGAGGCAAGCCTATCAATATTTTTATTTGTTAGACGAACCTCAATTTAAAAATATACAGGATAACTGATACGAGAATTCGTTTTGGGAATTATACATAAATAGGTACGTGTTCTGGGCGCGGTTTTTGTTAATATTAGCATATTTATATAGTTCGTATGTTTTACTTACACGTGTATTTGTTATGGAGAAGAAGAAACTCCATAGGTTATTGTTTTTCAATCAGGTTCACAATACAATTTAACACCAATATTCAGTCAAATAGATCGAAAAAGAAAATTACTTTAAGGACAACAAAATTAATGCAGACTGTTAGGAAAATCACGTTTTCCCATTTTTTGGACCACAGGATAAGGAGAATACGTTTGTAATTATTTTAAAGTGACTTCTATATAAGAACCACAACAACACTTTTTGTCATTTTTTTTATAAGACATGCCGGTTATCGAGCAGACGTATTACCTGATGGTAAGCAATCGCCGCCGCCCATGGACACTTGAAACACCAGAGGCTTTACAAGTGCGTTACCGGCTTTTTGGGAGTTAGGAATGTAAGGGTTGTTGTTCGGGAATGGGGATGGGGAAGATTGGGAAGCGGGGAATCGGGCCTCCGGTAACCTCACTCACACAACGAAACAACGCAAGCGTTGTTTCACGTCTGTTTTCTGTGAGGCCGTGGTATCTACTACTAAATACTTTAAACAAATCTTATTCAACACACATAAAACTGTAATCGCAACATTCTACTTACACTGTGAACAAGAACGTTGCCCTAAAAACCATTTTAATTGAATTCAATAAAAAACCAACATTCCAGCGTTCTCTAAATATATTCTGATCACGCGAGTTAATTCTTTTGAAACTGCAAACGTTATCGCTCGCTGAAAAAGGTTCTGAAAAATATAGTGAGGTGATTACTCGGTATTAGAGATCGGACTCGCTACTTTGTCTACATGAAATCTCGATTGCTTTGAAAAATACTGTTACACGGATTATTTTGTTTTGGATTGTGTGGCTGGAATCACGCGAAATGGTAACAAGGTGAATTGATGAGTAAATACCTACTGATTTATTGAAGTAATGATACATCTTTTATATCGGTATATAAAGTAAGGGAGTGTTCATACACGTGACATTATTTTATTTTTAATTGGGTATGAATATGAATTTGGGTATGAGTATGAATATAATATTTAACTAATTAGACTTAGACAGCAATGTGGCAAACAATTGAAACATCTCAACAACATATTTGACCTTTTTTGATATTTTAGGTTATTTTTATGAGCAGTATTATAAGTTCTTTAGCAAAATTGTATTATTTTACAAGTATTTTAAACAATTTTTAAGTCTTTGACTGCCAATAGAAAACTGTTGAAGGCAAATCCTCCACTAACGTCGGTCACCGGTGACCACCACAGCGTTCAATGTGTTAAGGGGAAAATCATCCAATCTTAAGACTTCTCTCGCTTTTGGTAAGGAGAGAGGGAGAGTCAGACTCTTACTGAATAAAAACTTCAAAAAGTACATAAGGTTTAGTAAGCCGAGTTGTTGTTCAAAATAAGTTATTTTTACTTCGTAAAAAAATGATTATTAGGTATTGTAGACTTATAAAATGTTTTCCTGACCTTATGTAGGTAACTATGTGGGAGGCTCTTGCGAAGTTCCCAATATGGAATATGAAAAGAATTTTCCATAACCCGGTACCCATTTTAATAAAAATAGTATCATTACCAAATTTTCCTGTTACTATTTTAATAATATATAGGTACATACGTACATGGTTCCTTTTTTAATGTAGGAAGTCGGATAATGGTCTGAACAAATACAAAAAAAAAGTTATGTGTACTAAAAGCAATGATAGGTAAGTAACTGGTTGGCCTCAAGCAGATTCCGTTTACAGTATTTATATTTTTATAATAACCTTTTCAATAAGGAATAATCCAGCCATTCCTGAATTTTAAGTTAAGAATCTTATTCTGGAACAAAAATAATGGCTGATTCCATAATTATGTAATTTGAAATACTACATAGTTAAACAAATAGCGAGCGAGTACTTAAGACTACATAAATGATGTAACAAATCTTAGAAAATAACATCTCAAATCAAAATCTTAGACCTATATCACTATAATTAGGTACTTACAAACACTAGCACATTTACTAGCAGTCTAACAGTACCTAGACCGTAATCACGAACTAATGGTTACGCCCAATAACCTCCATCATTTGTACGGTGCTCAATAAAAAGTTAGCTCGACACAACGTCCATTGGATTTTATGTGCTATTGAAAACAGGGATTAAATTTTGTACCATTTAGTGTCTAGTTGAAAGGTTTGGCCTATTTGTCGATGTGATAGATTTATTTTTGGTGTTATATAAAAATGAGACGAGAGCTTATATTATTAATATTACCTACCTACTTTCTACATATAAGATATATCAGAGGAAATGTTCGTTTCCTTTAAGTATATTTGTAATAAATATTTATTTTGTCAGATTACGTTTATATTGTCATGAATTCTTTTATTTTAAACTGTTTTAGTGGCACTGAAAAATAAAACAAACTGATCAATATTAATTTTGTGTACCTATGTACTCTTAACTTCTTAACACATTAAACGCCGCGGTGGTCACCGGTGACCGACGTTAGCGGAAGATTTGCCTTCAACAGTTTTCTATTGGCAGTCAAACACTTAAAAACTTGTTAAGCTTTTTTGTTGTTCATGCTTTTAATACCGTGTACGAAACAGTACAGCGTTATCCATTATAACACACAAACAGAAATCAACCCCAATACTAAACATGTCATATTATTTCCAGCCTGCAATACAGTCCCGCCTTTATTTTAAACGTGGAACGCATAACGAATAGCTCCAAATAAAGGACTATACTGACGTGACATTACGTCAGCACGCTCCTTTTGAAATATTGGCAAAAAGAGGTCGACCACCCTTCATAGACAACGTACTGGCCAGCGAATATTTATGATCACTCAATATGATAACTCAAAGCTTCCTCTCGCCATATGCAGCATTATTTTGTGCTTGGCCAGTAATATTTTGTCGTGTGTGCAGGTTATTTTTTTTGTAAATTACTGTCATATAAAAAAAATACTATCGATTTTCTTCAATTTGTCGTGTCTTATAGATAAAGAAAATGGGACCTTTTTTTTAAAGGGGGAAAAATCATCCAACGACATCTCCCACCTTAGGCGAGGCGAGAGGGAGTGTCAGACTCTTACTGACACACCATTAAAACCACCCCATTCCTACGTCTGCTTTTTGAGCCGGAGCCCGCTAGGTAGACCCGCTAGGTAGTCCGTAGCTCCGGAAAATGCGGCCATAGCAAGTCTATTTAAAAGATATATTTTAAAATCAGTATAAACGCGGTTACTATGACTAACAGAAAGACAAACATCTTAATTAGAAACAGCCATAAAAACGGATACACGCGAAGAACATTATAATAAACATATCATTAACAACTGCAACACATTTCAAAGTCCATATGAAAATAAATAAATGAATAAAGTGACTGGCCACTAAAATAGCGATGTACAATAAAAATTAACTACACTACCGAACGCTCCCGTTTTCAGAGATATAAAATATGCCTACTGGAATGTCCGTGTATTTTTTTAAAGTCGAACGTAACGTATATCGCTTCTGTAACAATTAAGTCCGAGTTTGCTTTACAAATAGCCTTTTTTTCATGAACTTTTTCAGTTTGTGGTTTTAACGAGAGTATGTAGCGACTTGTTATATAAATATGCAGGTATAGGTACTGTATTTGTAAGTTTAAGTAAACTCTTTCTCTAATAATGGTATTGTATGGGGAACGGACGTTTTGTAAAATTATATTTTTTTTTTGTTGGTCTGTTGCTGAGTTTATTTCCAGTTTGCAATGTGTTTTTTTAGACCATTCTCTGTTGGGTATATTGAAATGGAAGGGCAATTGTGGACCGTTATAAATTCACTTCAAATAATAAATTCTCATTAACCACAAATACAGTACTAATTTTATTATAATAAATGAAGAAGATATCTAACAGTTCAAAATCATCATAAAGCTATCTTTACAAAAGTAATCTTAAAGTATTTCAACACGAGACTCTCATAAAATAAACAAAAACATTTCAAAACATTTGAACTCAACACTACGAAGCGAGAATTTCTAAAGAAAAATAAGACACCTTTAAGTCAAGTGCCTAATACTTGGAGACGCGTCAGAAGTTGTGTAGAAATCCATCCAATATCTCACCTCAAAGGGACAGAAATAGATCGGTCGTTCACCCAGAGAAGAGCATCTACTTCAGAACACGTCCATTCATTCGTTCGACGTTACAGAATGTAGGTGTAAATATGCGTGACAATGGAAGACGAGAAGTAAATCTAGACTTTATTTAGATGTTATAATAAGATCGTTTTTTTAATAACTAGGTGTTTTCTTAATAATGCTGAGCCTGTCAGTTCAATAGCCGCAGAAGAGGTTTTGAAGACTGAGAATAGAATTATACTTATTCTGTTTACTTGGTAATATAAGCCCACTTAAAGCTTATTTAAGTTAAAGAAAATAATTAATATAATATTTTTTAAATAATTATTCTATGTACCTGCATACTATATGTATGTATCAGCAAGTTTCAATATACCCAGTATCTAATATAATACTTTATTACTCAGTAATACGTGTCAAATTAACATGAAAAATGTTTTCTTACAGGTACAAAGGTGAAATGTTGTGACATCAACCACTATGCCTTAGTGTTGTGACAGTGTCGATAGCCGATATCGATATGGCGCGGTTGTTACTAGTGATGTTGCTGCCGGCACTGGCCGCAGCGGCAGCCGGTGATAATGACGTGTGCAACCCGGATAAAATGACTGTGTATAAAATGGTGTTGCATACATATTGGACGAGAGAAAAGTTCCCGAAACATTACCCGGATTGGAGACCGCCTGCTCAGTGGTCGAAAGTTTATGGTGAGTATTAAGTTTCACTTTCGTTTGCCACTTAAAATAGATGAGGCCCTCGTTTCACGTCTTCCAAGTAAGTCCCTTTAAATTAGTTGCTAGTCAGTGCCGTCCAAATTGGGGCCATTTTTGAGTTATAGTTTCTCGTTGCCGAAGAAATACGCTTCGGGTTTACCTTTTTGAAATATTAGGTAGTATAGTTTATTTTCAGCCTGGTTTAAGTAGCTCAAGTTAGTGGGTTTTACTTCATTTACAAGTTATACTTTTATATTAGGTCTCCAGAGCCTATCAAACGAAAACAAATTGACTTGACAGGAATATACAAGTAAACACAAGTGGAGCCAACTAGTGGATGTTTCTCCGTAACGTGAAAACATGAGCTTCCATATTAAAATTATATCGCGAATATTTGGTACGTGATATTCATTTCATTGGTTCGTAATGAAATTCTGTTTATACGGAACTTTTTATGTTTATCACATGAAAATCCTCAAACTTAACAGAATTACAACCGTAATGGTTTACGTGGAATGGAATAATATAAGCAATGAATTATTTTATAATATTTTATTTTCTGTAATAGGTATCTATGCTTTTGTAGAAACGCTTCACTCAATATAAAATTAAATATTATGAACATACATTATTTATTAAAACTTTGATATTATGGAATATGGAGGGATTTCATACTTGTAACCCTAAAATCCGCCTCAAAGAGCCATCAGACCACAACAGATGGGGCCCAGTAGGGCTGATGCTGACCTCGAGCTGTGAACTGGGGCTCTGGCTCAAATAACAGGAGTAGGAACGGGATAGTTTTTAGTCAGTACGAGTTCGACACTCTCTTTTGCCTCGCCCAAGGTATGACAAGTAGTTGAATGATCCCCCTCTCTTAAAAAACCCAAAATCCGTATCAACGTCAGAATACCGTTGATTTTCTCCAATTTATCAATGTACTCGTAATGTGAATGTTCTCGCAATAACAGTTAGGTAATAAATAAATTATGTATTCATAAATTTTCAGGCGTACTCTTCATACAGAACAGAACTCAACTAGTTACGTTAATGGGCAAACTTTTGATGTACCCACCTCGAAAAGATCTGCGGCGAACATTCTAAGCGTTGTTTTGGTAATTTGTAAATGTTTCAACCTTTATTTTATTCATGGGTTATGATAAGTTTGTTTGAAAACTAGGGTTGGTTGGTATTTGTTTTTTTAGACACATATATTTTTTTTAAATAATAGTGTCTATCCCGTTAGACCCATAATGAAAGTACCTAAGTTTTTCCAATGTTTAAGTTTTTGGGAAGAAGATCGAGCAAGTGACGCCATTTAAAAAAAAAATGCCAGTCACAAAAACTTGCTATCCATTATTTTTATTGATTTGTATATTTACTGGTACATTGATAGGATTTTTTTCTTATGTGAACGCAGATGAAGCCGCTGGCAGAAATTAGTAGTTTGATATTTTCCTATTTTAGTCCACGGAAATCTTTGATAGTAGGTAATACTACAAAAGCTGCGGAGTTATATTTAACTGTCACTAATATCACTTGGATTTTATCTTTTCCTATATATTATTTACTTATACTATGATTCTGTTATAATTGACTAAAATAATAACGATTTCATAAGTATTATTTTAAAATTATACAAGATATTCCCATCGCAGCTACGACCAAATAATTGAGTTCCAGAAAAACTAAACTTGACTAAAAATCACCTCGTTCATACTCCTGTCTTTCAAGCCGGAACCTCGATAACCCGCTAGGCAGTCAGCTCCGAACGTTTTTAAAAGCCTACAGTAAAAATACATTAAGACAGATCATTTCCAAATAACTAAATCTTATTTTGTCAAGTATAATAAAGTCTACCATTACACATAATTGTCAATTGTCTTATTGAATAATGTATTATATTGTTTTATCTATAAAACTCATAATGTTTTTCTACTGAAATATCTCGAAATAAGTTATAACTTGAAGTTATTATAGTCAATCATGTCAAAGACAAAGACAATGAAATTGTCTGAGTATTATTTATTTATGGCTTATACACATATATATATACACTGAGTATAGAGCTATATTAAACTTACTTGACGTAATTTAGTACTTTTATTTTTACCTTAAGGAGAAGGCAGAGATTTGGTATCTTTTTAGTTTTAAATATTATTTTTATAACTAACTAAGGACATTGTCTATATAACTTTATCCGTTTTAATGATTAATGCGTAGAGCTGCATATTTTCAATTTAAACTTTACCATTTAAGCACTAAAAAATAGGCATAGGGTAGGCAGAGCTGCTTAAAATTCACTTTATTTCGTACTTATAAATTAATTTCATGAGGTATGTAAGAATCGTAGCTATTGGCGTTCCTTAGCCACTGCTTACCCCCATGGGAGATACGTGTCAGGCTATGTATGTATGTAAATTGATTTCTTTTCTACAAAATCCCATAACTAAGTTTACACATTTTGTCTAACTCAATAATCCCTTAAGTGCAGTCAAAGCAATCTACACAACTTCTACAATACTGTAACTCGAAATTAGTACATCTTTTCTCCATTAATTTGCGTGAGTAAACTGTGATTTTTAGTTAATCTACACAACGGTATTAATAAGTACCTACAACGACTCGTTTCAATAAATTCTTCTGTTTTAAACAAAAGTGTGTCGGCTTCAGTTCCTTCTATTGTTCCTAATGGGGCGGCCATTCTTGGAACGACTGACTGCGATGCGATACCATCATGATTCATACACTCGATAGTGTGAGGGGTACTAATGCATTTCTGCTGTTATTGTTTTTAAATTGTCTGTCGTCGTCTGCATTTTCCTTGTAAGCTAGCATGTCAAACTATTCCTGGAGTTTTTATTGGATTTCCAACACTTTTTTTTTTGAGTTTTTAGGTTGAAAATCGTGTTGTGATTGAGTCTGTACTTTTGTCTTGGAAGTGTTTGCAAAAGATTTTCAGTATTTGAGTTTTTGAATAGGTATCTTTTATGAGGAGTACAATTTCAAGTTCAGTTCCCATCCTATTACCTATTTGTGTGTTAATAAGACAAAATTAAATACCTACATAATAACATAACTAGACACATATCTTAAGCAATTAATAATTTTCCCCTAATAAGAAATGACCAATGTTAATACAAACTAAACAGGTGCTTTTAAAAAAAAAACAAACATTCTAATTACACATCCAGCCAGACAAACACACACATTACACCGAACACATTCATCACGCGACAATAAAACAAAGTTCCAAAAAAAAAAAATAACACACGCGACTAAAAACAAGAACTTAATGAATGTCCATAGCAGAGAAAGTGACAAGAATATATTGTTATATTTAATTGGCATAGAGACACGACACGATTAATACAACTCATTTATTTTATGACACTACGAGTATTATAAAAGTTACGAAGGGGCCATTTATTTTGACACGGCGCGCCTGAATTTGGCGGCCCGCCAGAAATATCTGCCATCTATCGACATTCCCAGGAAATGTGGTATCGACAACACTATTATGTTTCAGACAGCTTATTGAGGGATGCGGAAGAAAAACTCTATTTTTATATTTATAAATATTTTGGTTATTTTCGTCGGTTATGAAATGATATTGAGTGTTCTATTTTAAACGTCAACGAAATAGGGATGTGACGCAAAAGTATTATATAAAAAAAATATTATATTTTTTTTATTGAATAAGCAGGGAAACGAGCGAACGTATCACCTGATGGTAAGCAATTGCTGCCAAACAAGTGTGTTGCAGGCCTTTTGGGGGTAAGGAATTTAGGGGTTGTGGGGAATCGGGGATTAGGAAAGGGCCTCTGGTAAACTCACTCACACAACGAAATCGTTGTTTCACGTCGGTTTTCTGTGAGGCTGTAGTATCACTACGGTCGAGCCAGTCCATTCGTGCCGAAGCATGGCTCTCTCACACTTCATGGGGCTTTTATTCTGCAGTATAAGTAATTATAATACATTCTATGTATAAGTATGAGCGACGAGTACATTTAATTGACATTGACCCTCGAAGTAAAATTAAATATCATAATAACAGTTACACAACGAAACAAAACAAAAACAAACACGAACATGAAACTTCTACCAAACTTTGTAGCACATTACCTAATTAATTTAACTAAAATTTAATTAAAATCAAATTAGCAAGATACTTGTTCAAACTCGCGTTATGGGATCAACATAAAAGATGTTTTATCAAGCTCGCTTCGTTGAGAATCTCATAAAATCGGCTTTGATGTTTACAACAAGCTCGTCTAATTACGGGCTTACCTCGAAACTTTACGAAAGAGTATCGGGTCCTTTATAAGGTGAAGGAACTTATTGAAATATTTGGATACTTTACGTTACTATTCCTTAGTGGTTGTACGGTCGGATGAGCATTAGTCCTTTGAGTTGCTTTTATTGTTTTGTAAGTAAGGGTTGTGTTTAGTTTTAGTAACATTTTAATGTCGTCAGGTTTTGATTTATTCGTTTGGAAATTAAATTCAATGTTTATTAGTGTGGAAAAAACAGATGTCGTAGAGGAAAGCTACATACACATAATTTAGTTGTGTACAGCTTTAATACTATTCCAGTTATTCTAAATTATATATTATCTAATAGTCTGTAAAGAGTCAAGTAACATCAACTCCAAAAGAGTACTACACTAAAGGAAGAAACGAAAATAACTATTCATAATAATTATTACGTGCAAAAACCGCTATGAATATAAAATAGCCCATAATCATTATCTACCACGCTCATAATTACCAACCAGACTCACATAACAAATTTCCCCGTAACAGAACAGTAGATAATAATAAAATTCATTCCCATAATTCACCATCTTTCTACATACAGAACATATTTCATTTACACGCTCTAAATAATTCATCCAGACCCTCACTTATCTATTCTTTTTGTAATCTCCGGCTCCTTTCGGTCGGAATATTATTTTATTAAATAATCCCACCCGCCCTAAGCTTCGGATCCGCGACCGACATCCAACGTAATAAAATAATTAGTACGACCCACATATATGAGGTTTTCGGTCTAATATCACAAATAAGATTTTTATCCCCTGGATAAAAGGGCAGTTTTTAATTCAAACATTAAATTCGCAAAGATAATTTCACCGTAGTTCATTATTTTGTGATTTGTATAAAAATATTACGCCTCCATAAGATTTGTACGGAAGATTAAGCCGAAATAAAATGTGATGATAATTTTGGTAATCTTTTGAATATTTATTGCTGTGAAATGTTCAGTTTTGTTTCTTTTATGTATATTTTATTGCTCGTTTCGGGGAATTTGTTGAGTATTATTGGACGGTTTACAAACATCATTAACTACTGTTGGCTTGTCGTGAAACAATTGTGTTCAGGTCATTTGGAACACTCGATGTTGCAACTGACGTGGAGCTTAGTCACTGTGGACAGTAGCGTCGTGCATTGTAACAATTGTTTCATTTTAATCAACGTTTGGAGAGTGTGTTTGATGTAAGAAGATAAGAACGGGTCGGCGCAAAAACGGTATACCTTATATTTTTACTTAAATAGTACACTAACAAATACAGGGTTGACGATTCATTCGCCTCATCTAGTTATTTAAGACATTGACGTGTAAAAGAGTTACATTGTAACCTATTTGCAAAATACATATCATTTATCATTTATCATTTACTCCTTAGCAATTTTGTTCAAAACAAAATCGTTGCTAAGGAAATGTTTCAGTAATCGTTAAATGACTCTGAGTACGGCTTATACACTTATCACTCTAAAACCACTTATAGAAAAAAAAGTTCAAAAGACTTTATAATTTATTGCAACCATTAAATAATACTTAAGATAAAATTCGAGGACGTTTTCACAGTAGTCGAAGCGAGGGATGACCGAAATCATTTTGTGAAAGCGAAATAAATCGTTCACATTTGATTTATATCTTTTACGCACAATTTAATGTCTTACTGCTGCTTAGGAGGGAGATATTGATACCAGTTATCCATAATTCCTTTCGATAATATATTTCTTGACTTCTTCTATTTCGCTGCTAATGACTTGTTGAGTATCTTTACTTTTTATACTATACCTGTAGCGTGTTGTTGTTTCTATTATATTTTAGTTTTACAATAAAAAGAATTGGTTATCAGTTCACTAGATATTTTCTTTTGTCATATTCGTAGGTGATCTTATATGAATATAACATTCTTATTATTGCATCACCATAATACATATATTACGGTGATTTCTTTCCAATGTTATTTCAGTCAAAACTAAAACCAAAAGTTCTATTTCTTACAATAACCATATAAAGACAACACCGTAACGTTCTTTAATTCTAATATAATTAAAAATAATATATCCCATTCATCACCAAATTCTTAAAACTCCATCTCCACTTCACATCAAAGCCTAATACAATCATTCTGATACTAGCACCTTTAATTAAATAGCTAAACAGTCGCTGAACTCGAGTAATTCTCTTGTATCAACCAGATACTCATTACACGAAATACCTTAGAAGACTCGAAGGTAAATTCCTTCAATATAATATCAAATGAAATAGTGTTTGTTAGTACATTTTCTAGGATAAATGAACTAGATGCCTCGTCTCATTACTTCATATTGCTTTACACGACGTATTTGAATAGAAACAGCTCACGCAACATTTGTGCGGTGTTACTATCGTGGTGGGTTTGTTATTGTAGTATTGAAGGATTGTTTATGTTGTTATAGAGTAAGGCTGTATTATTTCTAGTTTTAATTATAATTATGTAATGTCAATATGTCATATACTTACCTATCCTAGGTAAGTATATAACATATTTTTAGTTTAATGTCCGTCTGGTAGATTTTTTTAAAACATTAGATACGTATATTTTTTTTCTTACGGAAATTAATACTTTTGAAAATGTATTATATTTATTGATTTAAAATATTGCGTACCTTCACTTCTAGATACGTTTTATACGTAGAAATGACACTTTTGCTCCCACTCCTAAACTTATTTTTTTTATCTATCTGACGGACGGATGGACGCCTACCTTTTCATTATTTAACTGACGGACTAAATACATTTTTAATTTTCATGTCCCGTCATCATCCCCATACTAAATTAACCAACTCTTGCAGGCTCACGGTCCAAAAGCGTCCACCAGCAACAAATCGAAAGCAAAATAATTCTCAACCAGATTTTATACCGGTTTATAACGTATGCAAAATACGGAAAGGAGTAAACTATAGAAATAAAAATAAATATGGAAAATCTTGCTTTCACATCAAAGAACAGGATCAAACACCAGGTTGAAACACAAATACCTACTTATAAGGAAAAAGTTAACAATAAAATCAACTTTTAAAGAAGAAACCGACAACACATCCTTGGCTTAACCTTAAGAACAGTTGGTCCGCGTGACGTAACTTGGTCAAGGACTTATCCTTTCACACCCTGATTATAGAGAAGGGTATTTCAATATAGTTTTCCTTCCTCTCTCTTGTCAAATAAAAGCATGTATAGATACATGCTACTATCAAGCGTGACATCTTGAAAATGAATCCCTAATATTTTTATTCATACTAGCTTTAGCCCGCTTTCCCGTGTGATAAAAAGTATCCGGTCACCCAATACAGCTCATATCCTCTGTCTGTGTCTGTCTGTATACAAAATTTCATCAAAATCCATTCAGTAGTTTCAGCGTGATTGACAGACAAATATCCAAACAAACTTTCACATTTGTGTTCTGTAGTTATCATCTCTACTACGTTAGACCAATTGTAAACATCTCTTGTCTCGACTGCCACTTTCAGTCAGTTATAAAAAATACAACTATTAATATTTCGTTATCAAACACATAAGGAATTTCTTATAAAATAATTTTCACTATCTCCGTTAATTTCTCTATGAAACCACACCCCATTTGAAATTAAACACGTTGATGAACACCACAGATCACAGTGCTGAAGTTCCCCATACGTTGGTAATGGGAAACTGTAATTAGAGTATGTTTTCAATTCAAATGTCACTAGTGCGTCTTTGAGTATTATTTTAAAACAAGAATTTCGTATTTCTTTTGTTATTCTTGAATATGAGATGTGCACTTGTTTTGAATAGTGTCTTTGTATTTTTAACGGAATACCTAGAAATTGTGTTCGGGAATTGTGATGCTATGATTATTATTTTCGAGAAAGTTCCACGTATTTTGTGACTAGCAAAAAGATTAGCGTAATTGACTTTCAATGCAGCATTTCCTGAAATATTTGCAATAACAGGAAAATACGGGAACTTTAGATGCACACAACATAAACCATACTTAAACTAAATCAGCTTTTTAAATATGATGAACTTTTGAACCATACTATATATATATATATATATATGTATAATATCGATTTATAGTAAGTACAGATATCTACACTAAACACCTACTAGTATGAATTCACCTCTAACCAAAATATATAAACACCCAAAACCAGTACAAAAAACCTATACCACCTGTAAATAAATTGTTACCAAAACTATCTGCACATCGTACTAAAATTACTTCGTATGTGTCAGCGTGGCGCCATTACTCACACCTTGGCAGCGAGTCAGGTGACCGTTCATAATTGCACTGAATCTCCAAGACAAATTGACAGGCCGACTTAACGACCAGGTCTCCTATTTCTGTTGTATTTGCGGCACCTAATGTGTTTATTGTAGTTTTACTATGTGTTTGTGTTGCATAATTAGAGGAACTAAGGAGTTTTGAGAAGCAGTTAGGTACTATGAGAGCTTTGTGCGTTTGTTTGTGTCTGTACCCAACATAATAATATGATTTTAAAATGCCTAAATGACCAAGGTGGGTTAAAAAAGAGCAATTTTTCTATGGAACATCCACTTTCTTGCCATATCATAAAAATATTTGAATACCGATCACCATTTCAGACCATGAGCTTAGCTATTTAAATAAACATAGAAAATTACCGGTTTATCTCGGTTCCGGCTCGAAAAGCAGGAGGAGTAGTAGTAGCAAAACAGAATCTTAAATGACATATTTGCCTGACACAATAATAAAATTAAACCCAAAATTACGAACAACATTACCAACAGCCAATCAATAAATACAGTTCCACTGCTTGCTAACTTACACTTCTTGTAAATCGATCACTACAACAGTATTCGAAGACATTCCCACCTAATTTAACAATCCAACTTTATTACAATACGTAACCCAAAGATTCGGTAGTAGGTACGTAGCTATAACCACAAAACGGACTGACAATAACACTAAACCTGAAATAGGTTCACATTCGTCTTTTTGCCAAGCACTTTCCGCCCACACATTCGATTATTTGACCGCACTGACGTCAACAACCTCTCATTATTGTAACGATGTTTATTTAGGTTAACACAATTTTATTTGTCTTTTACGATTGTCTTGGCCTTTTGTCTTTATGTGGTGGTTATATGCAGTTGCTTTTAAAAATTGTAGTAGTCGTTTAATTATGCAATCTCATGACTTTGGCATCCGTAGCCGTTACAAACTTAGTATATTTTTTGCAAACACGCTCAAAATATGTTATAGGTTACATCAATAATTAAACCTGTCTTTCAAATCACTCGGTTTTCTAGAAATTGTTTGACATATCTTACGATAGTATTTGCACTGTTTACACTTAAAAAAATATAACATTCAAAATTAATCTAAATGAAATTACTAAATATTATTTGAATTATATCAGCATCAATTTGAATCAATCAAATTAAAGATCAACCGAATAACCTTTAAAAAAAATATGAAGTAAGTAATATTTTAAAAGTGATTCCATTTCGATCCAAATTGAAATGTAATGTTCGAATCACAATCACACTCTAAGAAAATAGCAGGCAGTAAAGTACGGAACAATAAAACCCGAGTCTTTACGACGTTACAGTCTGTTTAAGAAAATGTTCCTAGGAAATACATAAAAATCTAATACCTACTTTTTCCTCCACGTCGTAAAATCAGGGCATCTAAATAAGAATATTTCAATATTTGCATTTGTAGCTCGTCTAGTGTTACGTGTGTCATCGTCATCGCTAATTACTTATTGTCCGGTGATCCCTATACCTGTTTGCCTCCTACGTCATAAAAATAGAGTCTAAATAGAGGCTTCTGCGCAACTATGCAGTTTGTTTTTTCCACCATAAATATTTTTCTTAGGAACTTGTATGTGTACTATGCGAAAGTTTGTGAGTTTAAGTGTATATTTTTTTATTTAGTCACGTCAAAACGGCTGAAGGGATCGGGATGAAATTTGTAGTAGAGTCTGGAATAATACACATATATTTTTACTCCGGGGAACGCGGGCGAAGCCGCTGGCAGAAACTATAAGATATTAATGAGAACAAAGAAATGGAATCGTTCCTGACTAATCAGCATTTATCTAGGAACCCAGACAGACCTTTATTTTAACAAGCCTAACATAATATTTTTCCTAGGACTATATTATACCAACGGAGCTCATTCGTATAATTGGATGGCCAAGAGAAATCTTATAATAAACATAATCGTTGAAGTCAATTACCTAGGCTTTGGCTTTGATCACTTCATTAGAGTTTTATAGACAGATTCAGGACGCTGATTGAATATTCAACGACCTTGGTTGTAATAAAAATTTATTAATTATCTTTACGATATTTTAGAAAATTACTGATAATGAAAATACAGTATTATTCCAGTGATTCGTATTAATACTTTTTTATTGCGTTTTATATTAGATTCGTATAATTTCAGTTGTTCTATACTTTAAACCCACCCTATTTAATCTTGATAACCCATTGATTAAGCTGTTCAATAATCACCAATTAAACGGTTAATAACTGCGAAAGAGTATTAAAATCAAATTATGTTATTAAACTTTGCTCCATACCCGAAATAAAAATTTTAGGATCACACAGAGTTGCTCCGTACGGTAATGCACCCGATAGCCAGTTGCGCGGCAGCCAGTTGCAATTATCCAATTATATTATAAACTAGCTACTTCCGCGCGGTTTCACCCGCTCTGCTTGGCTCCTATTGGTCATAGCGTGATGTTTTATAGCCTATAGCCTTCCTCGATAAATGCACTATTCAACACAAAAAGAATTATTCAAATCGGACCAGTAGTTCTTGAGATTAGTGCGTTCAAACAAACAAACAAACTCTTCAGCTTTATAATATTAGTATAGAATTATTTCGACAGCATCTGTGCCATAATTGTGGTATTGTTAGTCATAGTCAGTGTCAAATAAAAATGAAACAGTACCTACATAAGAAGCTAAAATACACACACACCTGTTAAAATCACTAACAACCATCCTCGCTTTTATCCTTGTCTATTCTAATTTATTCCCCACTCTATATACAGAGTTATGAAACAAATAGACCAAACTAATCATGGCTCGGGCAGGTGCATGTGTGGCCATGTGTTAATAAGCTCCCACACACCTGTAGTGCTAGTATATGCTGTACGGTATGAATTTACGTGAGCTAATCCCTTAGTGTGAGTATCTGATGCATTTATGTGATCGTGCAGATTATGGTGTTCATTTGTTTATTATCTACCATAGTGTGTGTTAGCATGCTTTTCCATCAGAGATGTGCTATGATGTGTTGCTGTAGATGCGTTTGGCTTTTATCAATCATATTTATTGATACACTTAGCTTAGCACTGGTTGAAACGGATTTAGCTAAGCTATGTTTTTATATGGAAAGATGCATGCCATGAATGGCTTCCCTACTGTCGATACATCACATACTCTAGCTGCGCATCTTCCTCATACAGCTACCTTGCGGCGGCGCATCTTCGTAGCACACTTTACTAGTTCAGCTACATAGCTTAGTATCTGTTAAAACTGACACATAGTTTCATAACTTAGCTATTAAATCTTCGTAGGAAAATCACCCTTAAACTATTGCACCTATTGGTCGTTAGTAGAGCGGTAATAAATGGAATTGGGATTTTAGAAATAATAGTAACTTTATAGTAAATAAATATAGCCACAATGTACGTTATAAATACACAAGATTTATATTCAGAAAAAAAATCACACAAAAACTACATTAAAGAGAACAAAGAAAATTCTAACCAAAACACTTATTATACTCAATCTCCCTTTTTCTTATAATCACAAAATAAATTAAAGTAGCCATTAAGCTGCCAGTATATTTTCTGAGAAAAAAATAGTTCCATTGGAAAAGGATCGTCGGGTTAGGCATAACAAAACCATTTGTAAGGTGGGCCGGCCCTTAATTGCTAACATTATGTACTATTCTTCATATGTTAGGTAGACAAAGGAAAGTCGCCTTTCAGACTATAAGAATACAATTGGTTTTAGACTTTCAACTTTAGGTACTTTTCTTTATATACCACATAGACTGGAAAATAAACTTTAACATCATGACAGTAAAGTTGGTTTTAGAGTGATACGTGGTTAGTACAATGGTAATTTAGACCTGTGTTTGTCTTGTAATTTATAATACATTTACTGTGGTGACGTAGAAAAATGAACAGTAATGTAATAACCATTAACTATTGTAGGTATGTACTAAAAATAATAACGGAAGTCTTAATTTAGTATTTTGGACTCTATGTACCTATTTTAAGGAGGGGGGGAGAAATCATCCAATGACTTCTCCCGCCTTGGGCGAGGCGACAGGGAGTTTCAGACATTTACTTACTAAAAACCACCCCGTTCCTAGTCCGCAGCTATGTACCTAATAACTAGACAAATAATTAGACAAAATTAATTTTCTCTGACAACTGATTGAAAATTATGTAACGATATAGTATGAAGTATGTATGAACGATGACCAAGTAATAGTATTTTCTACGAATAAAAACTCTACTGGAGTTTCAATGAACTTACTTATTAAAAAACTCAAGGTTCTGAATAAAGGAATCTCTAGTTTTATTAAAAAAAATATATCTTCATTTTATATTTATTTCATTACAAGCTAGTGTGACATTCACAAACAATTTATCATAAGACAGCGAAATAAATGAATTGGAGTTCAATGACCTGTGATATAGCTGTTACACTTGACGCTTTCTATCAAATTAAATTTGATAAAAACGGTGGAATTATCTAGCCTGCGTGTTGAGTGTGACAGAATAGAAAATCGCTTCGTAATATTGAATTACTTTAGTACATTCGCTTTAATAGACTAAGACTAAGATATGTCTCATGATTAATAACACATATTATGTATGTACAGTACTCCCAAATTAATAATTTTACTTTAAGTAAATAAATAAATAATGCATACCGCGTAATAGCCCTAAACAATGGCTACACTTGCATTTTGTATCTTGTTCGAAATAAATAGGAGTCAATAACATGGTATACACAATCAAAAACAATTCGGGCAATCGGCGGCGGTCACCTGTCAGTCAAAGGTCTGCCAGTCGTCTTTACATAGTGCTGGAGACTGCACGTGTTCTCTTTATGTGGAATTATATAGAGTTGCCATTACACACCCATCTTGGTTTTGTTTTTAAACACATAATTCCATTAAATGATGCGTGAAGAAAATGAACTTAACCACTCTATATACCTACATATCGACTTCCGACGCTCTGGGCCTGTCAATAACTGACTATGACTAACAACAAATTTTTTTACTCAACATTATAGCAAAAAATTTCTTCATAACATCTAATAATTAAGACACAAATCCAATTTCAAGCTGTCTAGTCCAGTCAGCAATCAAAACCCGTAAACCCCGAAATACTTCGCTGACTCAGTCTCAAATCTCTCAATATCCCAGAAATACACCTGTCTCCGTATTCCTCCACACTACAAGAGTACAAGATTATGTATTGCAGTGTTTATCAAATGTTGCGAGGTTGCCAGTTGGCAACTGCTACTGGTACACTCGATAACGTTTGTATGAATCACTCGTACGCTACTACGTTATGGTTCCGTGGGCTTTTAATGTGTAAAGTTTATTTTTTGTAATCGTTTTGGCATTTTGGTTTAGCGTTTATTTATTTAGTAGTTGATGTAAATAAGTAAATAAAATGTCAAGGTAATTTGTACTTTATGACCTGTTCATTTGCTAGACCCATAGCTTGCTTGCTCATTTATTTGTCATCAGTTGCTTTATGAGATCAGTAGGTAAATGGCATGGGCACCCAAAATACCAGAGGCGTTACAAATACGTTGTCGGCGTTTTGGTGGTTAGGAATTTAGGGGTTGTAATCGAGGATTGGGAAGGGGGATAATTGGGCCCTGGCTAACCTCAGTCACACAACACAAGCATTTTTTCACGTCGGTTTTCTGTGAGCCCGTGGTATCACTCTGGCCGAGCAGGTCCATTCGTATCGAAGCGTGGCTCTCCCGCACCTGAAATAATAACCACTATTCTTGTACAAATTACATATGGAACTCCAAATAATGAGTGATACAATAAAAACATTTTTATTATTAGTGACGTTTGGATATCCGAGTCGTCCTATTTCATGTACAGTTTGTAATAAAGAGGTATAAAATATTGGTCCAATTTACTCAACCGACCATCCACTCCCGACCGAGGTCCGAAATATTTTCTATAGTATAGTGAATCTTTTACCAACGAATCAGCTTTTCACGTCAATTCAAGCATAATCCTTTTCATACATGATTTAATTTGGTTTTCAAAGGTGTATTTATTTTTGGGTACATTGTGTTGGCAAAAATGGGTGTAATATTTTTTTTTTATATATTTGTTATGTTGCAAGTAAATTGCAAGGTACAGGTAAAACAATATTTAATCTAGACCGATTTTTTTTATTTAATACATTAAAATCGAAAGCAATTTTTAAATCATCGAAAATCGGATCAACGACGAGTGGTGCCGTTATCAGTCACCAAGATTATACTGCAATCTACTCATAGTAGCAGAATTGGACCATTAAGAGAGATTTTTATGCCGAACAGACGGATCACCTAATGATAAACAATCACCGCCGCCTATGGACACCTAAAACACCAGAGGCGATACAGGTGCATTGCCGGCCTTTTGGGGTTAGGAATTGAAGGGTTGTTGGGGAATCGGGAATTGGGAAGGGTGATGATTGGGCCTCCTCTAACCTCACTCACACAACTAAACACCCTTTAACTTGTACTTTAACCCGTACTAGCAAAAACTGTGTAAACTTCTATGTCTAAACTTTCTTACTCCTTCAACAAAATATTGATTTTTAACACTAGCGCATTTCTGTATTTTACAAAGAAAATGTTTATTAGCATTTCCACCTTCAAAATTAGAGCGAGGTTGACTTTTTTTTGTATTTTTTGCGAACAATGACTCAGTATTGTTTATTGCAGTTTTATTTTTAATTTCGTTTCTTGTCTCTTTTGTAGGTGATTCGGATTTAAAGTAATTAATGAAGTGATTGCCATCGCATATATCTTTCTTGACAGCGATTAAGGACTTTCTTTTTGCGTAAATTAAGTATAAAATTAGTTGAAATAAGTTTTATAAATTGCGTGTTTTTTACTTGTTAGTAAGTACATGTAGGTATGTGTTTAAAATAATTGTACCTAAACGTATCTTAATATTCGGTTTTCTGTATCTTTATTAGGCATATAATTATTACTCAGATAATTTAATATCTATAGGTAATTCGTATGGTATTTGAAAAGAAAATTGAACAGTATAAAAGTATTTTTTTTAAATATTATTGTACCTTTAACACAACACCTGTCTTTCAAGAGAGAGAGAAAGAGAGAGAGAGTTTATTCAAGTTTACAAACTTCATTTTAAATCATAATTATTTTCGATCTTAATTAAATAACTTCAAACTTTTCATCTCAATTCCCTTAATATCCATTTCTAATTACTAAGCAAACGACAGATACGGAACCCGTACACAATACTCAAGTAACACTCGCAATGACTTTTCCAATTTGGATAGCGATACCCTAAAAATGTTACAACTCTTTAACGAAGATTCATGAACGACTACAAAGGGCACCTGTAATGGGCACCGGTGCGGCACCTACCTAGGGATACGGAATAACTACAAAGAGCCTAGTGCAAGTTCTTTTACGTTAACACAATCGACAACTTTTAGACGTGCGGCGTTCTAATTGGTAGCTCCAATCAATCAACCAATCAGAAAGCTAAATGCGGTAACGTTTCAATCGCGGTATCGTAAAAAAACTCGCATTAGGCCCTCCGTATAATATTTTTTCCAAGAAATTGTTTGCAAAGTAATTTGTTACCCCTTGTAACCTTTTCACAGTTTATCTAAAATTTCATAAAACTTCATTAAGTAAACCGTTTCGTTAAAAAATAAGGCAATCGCGGATGTTTGGTAGCTGTGTAGGTACGTACTTAAATGTTATACATTATTTATTATTCTACTTTATGCTTTTGATAAAGGTTTTCTTGTTTGATTTCTCTTTGTTGTAGAGTTAGTATATTTTTACCTAATGACGATAAGTCAATTCTCGCAGTTGGTTCCTTGCAAGTTATTCTCGTTGTTCTATAAGCATTAAGCATGTGGTAATTGACACATTAACCGAAGTTATTTTTTGTTTACTTATCGGATGTAAATATCACACGTGTGATGTAAGATTTGAGACGTCATCTCTTGATTTGTTCGTCGATTGTATATCTATGATAATCGATTGTGAGTGAGCTGTCATCTATCATTTGTCATGTGCCATGTGTCGCCACAATAATATTTGTATTAAAAATATAATATATTTAAAAAAAATGTACATATGTCGTAATCCAGTCCTATAACTAACTTTGCCATTTCATTCATCTATTTTGGCATGAATGAACAAACACAACAAACAACAAAACTTTAGTATTATAATATTCAGGGTAAATAAAATACATCATTATTGGAACTGGAATAGAAATTCCACGTACAATAAACTATTAATATTTTCTTATTGTTTGACCCTGTCATTCAACCATGTTTATGAATAAAATGAACTTTGTGGAACTTTGTTTACATAAACATTTGTACTTGCGTGGGAGTCATACTTATTCATTTATGCTGCTTTTCCATGAAATAGCGCATAGCATAGTAGGTGAATTTCCACGATATCTGAACGTAGGTGTAATGTTACTTAGAATTAGTTACTATTAACATTGTTGTAAAGGTCACGTCATATTGAACGTCATATTTACTTCGATAACCGAATGTCATGGACACCTTTTAAACCTAAAGGGATTTTTAGAGAAGTGCGTATATTAGGTAGATATACATTGGTAATGTTGTTATTTTAAATACACAATGCAACGTCAACTTTATACCAGTTAATGTTGTTATGAGTCTCATGTAACAAGAGATACATTATCAAACTCCGAGCTATTGGGTATTAAGAATCAATGTTGTCAACTGAAAACCTTTAAAAAACATTTCTCTCTTAGCTCGCAATTTACACTGAGTACTAAACACGATTTCAAGAAAGATACGACATGCTGACAACTTGTCCAAAAACCTCATAACTGAATTTTCTATCTCCATTGTCCCCAGGTGTATCACATGACAGATCATACACGTTGTTCCGGCTGGGGACGCGAGTGTCGAGCTCCGTTCGACAATTCGCCGAGATGGGCCGGTCTGACGCGCTGGGCTCGGCCCCGGGAACGCTCGACGTTTTCGGGGCACCCGCTGTTGGACAGGGGGCTGGGAGAACTGAGGCCGAGTTCTTTGTTGATGGCAATCATTCTAGGGTAAGTTTTGTTACATTTTCTTAGTAAGCTGCTTTAGGTGATTTATTTTTATTTATTTTATTTATAGTTAGTAGAGAAGAATATTTTTTTTTTTAAACTTTGCCCCACACTATGATTCTTTCCTGTGTCGTGGGTGCGTTTACAAACATACAAGTTCACATACACATGACACCCAGACCCGAAACAACAATTTGTGGATCACACAAAGAGTTGCTCCGTGCGGGAATCGAACCCGCTACCCGTTGCGCGGCAGCCAGTTGCTCAGCCACCGCACTAACCGTGCAGTCAAATTAAATGTTCTATGATTTGTACTTGACTACATAGAGGCAAATTCGTGCCGAAGCATGGGTCTCCCACACTAGTTAACTTTAGTTATTTGTTTGGTTACTAACTGTAATCGTACTTTAACTTTTTCGACTGCAGAATGCTCCGCGTAAAACATAAATAGAAAAACTTACCTTATAAGTTTTGCGGAATCAATGTTCATATAAATAAATATGCACTTGTTTAACCAGATTCCAATTTCCTTATACCTCTAGCGAATAATATCTTAATTTCCATTAAAATCCAGTAACACAAAATAAACATTAAGTGGGTACCAATCTCAGTACGTAGTATAACATACCCGCGGAAATATTTTCACAGCACTTTACTTATAACAGGAAAACGCCTATATAAAATTTACTATTCCAATTCTATATTTCCCTAAGGGTAAATTCGTCCAAACTAAACCCATACATCATGTTCCTTTTAGTTTTCCCTCAAATCTGAATGTCATTCCGAACGCTCATGTATTTAAATATACTCATACATAAGCCAGCATATCAACATACACCATTTTGATAGATATTTATAATGGATTTTCAACTTTCATGTTTAGTTATAAAGTCTAATAGAGAATGACAACTGAAGTAGGTTGATATGCATTCATTTCTATTTCCAAAATCGAATACCAATATTCAAATAATGGAATGCTATCCAGGTAACTGTCGTTAAAATCTTATACCACACTCGGTGGAACCGATCCCAACAATATTGCTATTAAAATGAAAATATCCCGAACATATACAGCAATAACAGCATCATTAAGCCTTACAACGTTTTAAATTTCATATTTATACCGCAAACCAATTAAATACCGGGTTTATCGAAACAATTTGACGCACAGATATATAAACGAATCACAGCAAATTGTCTGATTTTATTAGTATCATTATTCCATGGAACGAGTGCAGTCGTAATCGAATGCAATAAAGATGAAGCTCCAATAATTTTGCAATTAAAATCGTCAATGGACAGCGCAATTTTGTGATAAGGCCGCAGTTACGAGTACATTCTCGTTTCGTGCGTCCAGGCATCGGAATTTTTGAATGCTATTTATTTTAATGTCGTGTTTTGTACCTATAAGAGTAAGTAATTATTGGTATAAACGTGCATTCCGGTCAATGAAATCTTAGTGTACGTTGAGATTAATTATTTACTTGACAGTCTTAAAGACGAGCAATAATTATAACAATACAACATTAAATAAATAATAGCACTTCATTACAAAAAAACTAACCAAATGTTGTACAAAAGGGATATCAAGAAAAACACGAAAAAAGGGCAAAACAGAGGACACATTCACAAAACAAACAAATGACCCCATGACGTAAAGTATGTCGCCCAACAAGGAACACCCTACAATAATTTTACGGCGCGAAGCTATTTGTACTAGTGAAATTGCACTCGTAGCCTCTCCAGCAAACAATGCCCCAAAATATCGTATTTCATCACTAATTAATGCTTCCAGAGCAAACACCAATAACGATACGGACAAATAAAAGAACCGAATCGATTCCAGCAATAAAGGGGAGTTTTATCGAATCGAGAATCATGTTTGTTGTTCAGCCAGTTAAGCCTAATTTCGATTCTTTACTCGTTAATCGGTATGAGTGGGAATCGATTTATCGAATGAATTTATTTGAGGTAATTGTTGTGTGTTAATTAATGAAGGGTTTTGTGTCCGGTCGTGTAAGTATTTAAGTTTATTATGATATTGTTTCGTGAATAATTAATTTAATTATTTCGTAGGTATTCGCTCACATCGGATGCGAATTTCGTTAATGAGGGAATTTGGATTAATTTAGTAATAACGTTTCAAAAGCCTATAATAACCTATAATAATAACATATATTAAATAACATATTTTGGATTTAAACTTTGTTTAAATTGAACTAGTGTTCCTTTATCAAACCACATTATTATTAGGAAAGTTAAGTTGACGAACAGTTATAACCAGATAAAGTTCATAATTGTCAGTATCTTATATAAGTAGTTAGTGAAGTAGTTCATGTCAGTAATTTTGGTCCATTGAAGTTGTTATGAAATTGATCTAAAACGTAGGTACCCTCTATTTCGAGGTTGGTTAACAAGTGTTGGAGAGCCATACTTCGGCACGAATGGGCCGACGTGAAACAACGCTTGCGTTGTGTGAGTGAATCGTCCCAATCCCCGATTCCCCCAACATACCTTAAATCCCTATCCCCAAAAGGCCGGTCACGCACTTGTAACGCCTCTGGTGTTTCGGGAGTCCATGGACGGCGGCGATTGCTTACCTTCAGGTGATCCGTCTGATTGTTTACCGGCTTATACCATAAAAAAGTTTTTTTTATACTATTCGTTAATTATTATAAGGGTTTCATTAATTAATTAATGTAGGAGAGGATGAGCCTGCTGTTATGTTATTCAGAGGTACAATTAGCATGTCATCTATAGTCAATAGAACCAAATATAAAACCTCCTTTATGAAAATCGAACTATTAAAAACTCTTTGTGGATTTTATATTGACGAAATATTCTCCTAATCACCTATAATACCTTTAATGCCTCATTATCGAATATCTATTTTAAAATATCATATTTAAAAATTTCATATCGAAGATCCAAATCAGTTTGACCTGATTTCGCTCCAACTTTCGCCCGTACAACCTCGTTAGTGTTTTCGATGAGGATTTTCTATTGAAAATTGACGAGGATTTTCTACTGATAATTGACGTCTGACAAAAATAGTATCATTTGATATTTTTCCTCAGGTACCTACATATAGGGACTATAGTATTATAAAGTATAAAGTTTAACAAAACTTTATACTTTCCGTCCGCCCGCTTGCCCGTCCAATAATTCCAATGCCTAAAACAACAGTTTTAGGCATTGGAATTATTGGACGGGCTTTAAAAACAGTTCTCCATAGGAAATTATGCTTTTTAGGGAGTAACACACAACACAACATTTCTATTTGTCTTGATATTTTATTAACGGTTAGTAAATACGAGTATCTACTTACTTACTTCAGACTAACGTATTTTAATTCTAACAAGTGAAACTGTCGGATAAATGCTACTTACATATAACACAAACGAAGAAAAAATACTTCTATTTAAAGAACCCATTAGTGAAATCTGCTTTAGCAAATTATGTACTTATAAGTTTTATGAAGAAATTTTCTTTGCAAAACATGTCCATGAATAGATGTGGGTGTTTATTTTTAGACTGTCAGTAGAATATTTCAATAATGGTCTGATGTTATTATTGCAAACGAAAATACTCTCTGCTGAAGTATTTACTCAGCTGTAGAAGTCTCATTTGTATAAGTTTTGTTTTATACTAAAACCTTTAAAAACACCGAATACTTGAAAATACTAAATATATTTGTTTAAACCACGTGATTGTATTTGGAACATAAAGTTTTAGCTCGGATCTAAAAAAACCTACACTAACTAGAAAAAAATATATATTTTTCTTTTTAATTTGAGAGATGCACAGCGTATGCCAGTCCCATCGTTGCCTAATAAGTTTATAAATCAACCAGAGATCAATGAATCGGAGCCAAGTCGAACAACATTCAGTACTCGCTTCATTTATTATTATTTCAATAAATCGCAAATATTTCCATCATAAGTATAAATATTAGCTATTTATATTTATGCTTCCAATAACCCAAAAAGCAAACTTAGAAAACAGTCCAAAAACAGGAACAACATAGAAACTCCAACTCACAAACAATAACAATAAAAATTAAACTAAATCACATTTCACAACTCAATGACTTGCAATTCCTCCAACGTACAATACAGTTT
This sequence comes from Spodoptera frugiperda, assembly GCF_023101765.2. NCBI lineage: Eukaryota > Metazoa > Arthropoda > Insecta > Lepidoptera > Noctuidae > Spodoptera > Spodoptera frugiperda. The sequence continues at coordinate 11,158,072 of NC_064242.1, read as the reverse complement.
CCTTGCCATTAAGAGCTTTTCTCGTTTTGCTAAATTCTCTAGTTAAGTAAGAATTTCTTAACAAACGAGACGTAAGTAACAGTAGCCTGTTAGTCTGTGAGGTCTGTAGCCTGTTACCCTGTTGACAGACTACGTCTCACTGAGCTTACAACTAATTGCTCTGTTGCCCTTTTACCAACAACTTCGCTAAATGGTTAATTTCATTTTGTTGTACTCTCAATTTAGCGTGTTGTTTGAATTTTTGTGAATTATTGTGTTTTGTTTTGTTATGGGGTTATGTTTTTTGGTTAGTTAGGAATTGGTCGAGCATCAGAAAAAGAGATCGATTGATTGATATCTAAATTATGATATCGATACCAGACAGACTTACCTAACTTTTCAGTGAACGATTAAACTACAATATATTTTGTAATTTATGTTCTTATTTTTTTATAATAATTGTCCTAAGATCTACTAAATTAACTACATATTTATAAATTACTGCGCGACGTAGCCGCGTCTACTCACGCTACACATGAGGAAGAGACCCTCTGCGACTCGAAACTAGTCGAGCTTTTTTTAGTTAATTTATATTCCTATCCAAACATGAGTCAAACCATTGACATCAATAGTGTTATGATTATAATATGAATATATGCAGTAGACCAAAAAAAAAATAATTTCCTTTAAACACGGGATATGTCCTTATGTTGTACAATTCACTCTTTATTATTTTATTTTGTGATCATTGTAATTTAAACATCAATATTTTGTCGCAGGTGTCAGTTATGGCTCGCATGATACCGTCTCCTGATTGGTTCATTGGAATCGACAGCTTCGACCTCTGTGTCGATGGGAACTGGCTGGACAGCATCACTATTGAGGTAAGTATAATAATATATAACAATGTGGAGTGTCAAATTAACTTAGCCTGATAAAAAAATACTTTGTAAAATTATTGCACTACATCTACACTCTCACAAAAGAAGTATGTATGATTCCTAGCAATTAGCGGTTACCCATATGGCAGACAAGCGTGATGTATTGCACTACATCAAGATCTGCTAAAGTAACAATTGTAATCAAATGTGATTTACCTACTACTAAATCAGATGGGTAATTAATAGACTACAAAACAGTTATAATAACATTTTTTTCCGTAGAAATAATTGAACATTCTTTATTAGGTGGATCCCTTAGACGCAGGAACTGACAACGGGTTTACGTTCACCGCCCCCAATTGGCCCACCGCACCACAAGGAGTCGCATACCGCATCACGTCCAAATATCCATCACACCCAGCTGGTTCCTTCTTCTACCCACATCTACGAAGATTACCGCCTATTGCCACGTTCCAGTTTATAAAGGTAATTATAGTATTTTTATACCTAATGAGAGTTTAATTATATTAATAAACTACAATTTATATACAACCTAAAACTACCAAAATAGGAATAAAAACTAACTTATTAAACTAATGAGTATGTAATAGTTAACTAAAACTATCCAATAAACAATTATCATGTCTTTGGGGTAACCATTCCAATTCTTGTCGTGGGTATCGTAAGAATCTGCTGAGGGATGCTATATTTTACAAATACCGGGCAGCAACTTTTTGAGAAACCAGATTTAAAATAATAAATAACGTTACACAACTGCTTCTTGTCCGAAAATGAGACTTCATTATGGGTAATAACTTCACTTATAATCTTTTTCTCAAACAGCTACGCGAATATGAACTCTCAGAGGTATTCCACCGCAACACAGACGATAGAAGATACGATGTACTACAACTTGACAAGATGAACCATAATAACATAGATGTATTGGATGGGAACAGAGCATTATCCATCGCAGAGGAAGTGGAGAGAGCTGAGCAGGCACCCAGGATATATTCTGAAGGATCCATGACTACACCTGATGGAGCTTATTCGTATTATTCTATGTAAGTTGGCAAAGATTAATTAAGAGACAGGTCACAATAAAACATAATACCTTAAAAATTGTATAAAAAACCCTTCGTATAATAATCAGGTCTTCGAGTTTCACAAAGATTCCTTTTCGTGGATGTAAAATACAAAATGACTCCTCAATAATACAAAACACTATTTCCGAATAAAATTTCAAACATAAAGTTATGTAGCTACACTTTAAAACGAATGCAATAAAGCATATTTTTCTACAATATCAAATTCAGAAATCGTTTTTTTACTTCAGAGCAATTTGGAGTCAACAACGGTCGCGTCGTGCAGTTCAATTTATTATATTTACATCCACAATGGATTCCGTTGTACACTATTTGAATATTTATTTCAACACATTGTTACCTTAATGCAATCAATCGATTTACTTTTCACTTCGGTTCATCTTGTTGAATTCACAATGATTTTTAAAGGGAACTGTAAGCTGGAAAGACTCAAGATGGACTCTAATTGCACTTTTCTTGTAGAACGAACACGACATCGAGTACGACCGAAGAGCCTCGTTCGGCTAACGAGCTCCCGACTTCGGCTCCTGCCGCCAGCGAGAGGTCAGCCCTTCGGAGCCTGGCCCGTAGATACAGGGCCAGACGGCGACGCAAGCTCCGCGCCGATAGCACCGACCCGGCTGAGCGGAGGAAGCGGAAAAGAGCTAGTGAGACTTTTTTAATAATTACGCAGTCTTATAGGAATTGTTTTAAGTAGTTGCTATATGTGTCAATCAAATTTGGATTAAGTGACATGAAAGAGGATTGTAGACATGTCGAGTATGTTGTAAAAACTGCAGATCGTAGTATTGTTTTTTCTTAGAATGTCCACAGGAGGTTCCTGTGGAATTCCATTTTTTTTTTAAGGCATTTGTCAAAGTAATTTGTCTTATCCAATGTAAGATTAACCTAAACAACATCCACGACAACGTAAAAGCTTCTGAGACAAATATAAAAGAGAAGAAAATTAGGAAGGTCGGGATTAAACATACGCATCTTGAGTCGACCTTACTTAATCTCAGGTCATTGACTTTCCTAATCCTGGGTCTCGTTGACTTAATATCGTATATTTTTTTCCAAATACCCAGAATATTTTGGTGCACAGATCATTTAACTTGTGAGCGACGGCAGAGGTCGGCTTCTCCTACTTACGCCCATTTATAATCCGTAAAGAGGCACGAATTACTTGTCTCTTCATAAAATATTCTCACTGTGTTAATGGATATGAACATTATTACGTCTCCGTTCTTATTTATTTTCACTCAGCTTACTTAGAACTGTCCCGTTAATTTACGTTTTCATATTTTACGCTCAACATTTTTTTCGTTAATAAAGACAATTTGGAATTATCTTTGAGTTTTGTACTTTTGCTTTTAGTATTAGGATTGATGGGTATTATTGTAAAGCCATTTCTTAGTGAGTTAAAAATAGCAACAAGTGATAATTTTCCTGTGTACATTTTCCAGAATGTTTAATTTATTTTCCACAGGACTGTTAGACTGTCGGGTATCAGAATGGAGCGAATGGAGCCCATGTCGCAGTGACGGTGGTTGTGTAGGCTCAGCTATGCGTACACGCCGAATAATCAGACGACAAAGGCCAGGAGGTGCGCCATGCCCGCCCACCGCCCTAACAAGATGGTGCGCCACCAACTGCTCCACACCACAACCACACGAAGACTGGCGGACTAATCTCACGTAATTCTAAATTCGAATTCGTTTTTCGAATTTTCTTTTCTTTTTTATTTATTGTACCTATTTAGAGTTGGTTTTGTTGATGATGTAAATTGTTTTGTGCCAGTGTTTGATCTATGTTCTATCCAAAGATGGGATAGGTCCATCAATCAAATGTTAGATCAAACTTGGCTCCAAACCATGTATTTATGATATCATTAACAAGACCCAATTCTTCTTTAGCCACATTCTAATACATTAATTAAAACCTTCCTTTAATCTATTTATAATGACTGTTTATTATTTTAGCATCTGTGTCTGTCCGTCCAAATATAATTTTGTTTCGATTCCATTCATTCGTTTCGCATTTCAATTTATTTTGGATGTAAATTGGTGTGGCGTGTAAAAATATAATAAAAAATGTTGTATAAAATAAAAATAGTAAGAGATGACTGTCAATGTTGGAAAATAATAGATAGTATTCGATTCTTTGTCGCTGTACCTAATTGAGCTTCTTTTCGTTTCGTTTGTTGGTCAATTATTGTTAAGAGTGACTAAGATTTAGGATAAAACAAAACACATGCCGTTATTCACTTCGTCATTGTGGGGCCACACTAACGTTTTACGTCAATGCCCATTATAAGTAATAGCATGTTCCGTTAATGTGGCCCTAACATAACTAGTAACATCATTTAAAAAAAGAATGCTTTTGCAAATTAAAAAAAGAATGCAAACTAAAACCTCTTCCAAAATTATTTAAATCGATGCTATCTATCCAGAAACATAATTATTATAACAGATTTATTTTCTAAAATACTATTCTGTAAAATTAATTATTACAGATTTTCGCTCTAGTACAAAACGATGTCGTGTCTTACACTAATGAGAATAAACATATAAATAAATAATAAATGTAATATGTACAATTTTAATTTATTAACAATATATCCATAATCCATTTTCAATATTTCTACTCTTAACATTATATCCCTGACAATACTTTGGGAAGTTAATAATAGAAAAAAAAAACATACATATCGTTTACTTAAGTATTTAACTTTGTGACAGTAATTCAATAAAATGTGTAGCAATTATTTTAGTGTTAAAAATATCCAAAGATGCAGCTTTTTATTTTTCATACAAATAAGTGTAAAAATCTTTTAATGAGAAATAAAAATGAAGAGACTTCTCAGACCGCGTTCGAGGGAGAGGAGTTTATTTATTTTTATCTACTGATAAGTATTATAGTAAGTCTGTACTTAGATAAGTATATAATAGACATTTACAAAGCCTTCTGTGAAACTATGAATTTCATTTGAGATTTTAATTATTATGAACATTTGGGATTACAGTGCTTAGTAGATGTTGTATAGTGCCATTCATAGAAGCAGAGGATTGTTAAAAGACGAGTTAGCATTTCTCATCATTCTTTTATATTGTACGAAAGACTCCACTCTGCTTCGTTTTCATTAAAATGCGATTGTAATAGCATTTCTGTTACACCAATTTAGTGTTTAAAAAATCTCATTATAGAAAACTCTTTAGCGATTTGCTTTGAATGCCAAAGAACTAAGTTAGACTTAATTTTCAATCGATATTTCTCGAAGATCGATTCACACATTGTGATTAAATAAATTGTTTATCTTAAGAACTCTACTCAACTAAAACTGTTTTTATTTTGCTCAAAATTATTTTGTAGTTTAAAGTAATGAAACGAGAGTGCATTCGGCGCTCTGATTGGCCGGCTCGAATAAACCAACCAACCACCAATCATAAATTAATTGATGTGTGAATCGATCTCTTACAATAAGCAAAGAGAACGTCAAAACATCTAGTTATTTAAATTTAAAGCTATAGTTAAACTGTAAAATAGAGCCAAAAAGCTAAAAGTGTTAACCTTAGCGTAAAACTTGGAGTATGTGTATTTTTTACAATGTAAATTATTCTGATTTCAGTAATAAAACATCTTGAATAAAAACGGGGATTGTTTTATTTTTATTGTTGCCTTTGACGAGAGGAAAGATGGCGGGTTTATATAGGTCAATCTCTTGACTTATGGACTCGGATTTAGAGACTGCATTTTTCTGTTGCGAGCTCTCGGATAAAATGATGTTGTTTTGTTGTTTGTGAAAAGTTTCATTCGTAACACAAAATTTTTATTTTCTAGTTTGAACTCTTTTTGAAAACAGGGACTGGAGAGGCTTTTCAATTCGTTCCTTTTTATTAGGAGGAAGGGCACGAGTATATTTATGGGTACAGTTATCACGTAAACACCAACAGCCTAGAAGTAGACCACTGCTGACCAAATGCCTTTTCTTGCACGGAGAAGCCCTGAGCATTAATCACCACGCTTATTCAAAGCGAGTTGACGATTTCAAACATATATTTAGAATACGAGCCTCTAGCCCGGCTTGCAACTAGTCGAGTTCCGAGTAGAGAGAGATTTCAAATAATTACGTGAGTAAGCTGGAAAACATAATAATTAATTTAGTATGTCTCACGAAAGTTATAATACAAACAACAAATATAAACTCACAATGGCACCGTAAACACAGAAAAGGAAAATCTTAACTTTATTTCTCTTCTTTAAATAACCATCCACCTAAAAGAAATTCTTACATCAATGCTCATAAAATAACAAATGGAATAATATTCTCTATACAAAAGAATCAGGGCATGAATGCACTTTAAAAGGAAAAGATAGAAATGAGAAATAAAAGAAAAGTATTCGAGAAAATAGGTCATCCCTGGTCGAGTAAGTGGGCACGCTTGTTACCTGTTACCTGTTACTACTTTATAATAGATATCTGTTATCTTGAGTAAGTTGTGTTATCTTGTTCTATTAAACGACTTCAAAAGTCTTGCAGCTGAGAGTCGTTCTGTTATGCTGATAAATTCTCTGAATGGATCTTCTGGTATATTTCTATCATGATCATTAAAGAGTAGTGAGTTATGCAACTGATTGCCGATTCTCACTTGAAGAATGGTAAGTATAAATCGACAAAAAATAAACAATTTCAATAAGCACTCAATAATAACTCCGTCAGAAATTTTCGAAAAACCGAAATAAAACCAGAGTAACACTTTGCCCGACCTAAAAATACGAGGCAGTAAGTTTATACAAGAACTAAAAAAATTCCATTTGTCATGTGTTAAAGTTAAGCATCTGTGGCCTACAATGATACCATTAAGGCAGCTTTTAACATACTTCATGTTAAAACAGTCATATACTCAAGAACACACCCAACCGTTAGTATGTCTCTCTACTAGAGATGTGCTATGTAGCTATGCTACGAAGACGTAATAGCTAAGCTGACCGTTTCCACTAATACTAAGCTATGTAGCTGTTCGAGGAAGATGCGCAGCTCGAGTATGCGATGTATCGATAGTATGAAAGCCAACCAACCATTTATAGCACACATCTATAGCACGCATCAATAGCACGCATATTTCCATATAAAAAACATATCTTAACTGAGTCCTATTCCACCAGTACTAAGCTATGTGTACCAATGAATATGATTGGTGGAAGCTAAACGCAGCCACAACAACGTAGCATAGCACATCTCTGGTGGAAAAGCATCCTTACTCGCAGCTGAGTTATGACGAACTTAAAACTTCTAAGATAGCGTAAAACGACAACAAGTTACAAGGAAGCTGTTTTAAAACAGCTTGGGACCCAAAAGCGGTCAAAAGGCTAAGTAAAGGCGCAAAACACGTTTTTATTTTTTTTGACCCAAGAAATATTGCGAGTCTCCAAGAAACTTTCAACCTTTCTCGTAATGAATCTCACCTGAATGACACAACCTCGCGACTCGAATTACACTCGCTCTTTTAAAAAACGAAACTGGCACTTTAAAAAAAAGTATCTTCATTTGTGAAGGATAATTGCCCTATTCCAACACAACATTAAACTCCCAACTTTTAATAGGTTTTTTTTTTACTCTGTAGAATAAAATGTAACGTATTTTTGTTACCTTTTTACCAGCCCTAAGGAAGAATGCTAGAGAATTTTTATATGAAAAGTTTTTGCATGTGTGTGGGTGTCTATAATTTGTAAGCAAAAGGTTTAATGAGGGTAGCTCGTGAAGTTTCGTAGTGAAGAAATATAACTTTATAATCTTTATGCTTTTTGATGTTAGCGTAGTGAGGGAAAATGTTTACTACTATAACGATGTGGGGCTTATGTAAGTTTCTCATGTCTTTTATGAACGCATATTTGTCTTAATAGGGTTTTATGTGTGTAGTCTATATTCGTATATTGTTAATGTTCATATGTTATTAATGTTTTTAACACAATGTTCCTTTAGGTACTTCTGTACACTTAGTATGAATTTGTTTTACGTTTAAAGTAATCGAAACAAAAGCACATTTGGGTGCTCTGATAGTCTGGTATTTATATTATTATTCGAGCTGGCCAATCAGAGCGCCGACAATTTTTAAGTTTTACTAAACTTGGCGAGAAAATTTGACAGTTCCAAATGAAATTATATATTACCTTATTGTGCAAATGTGCATGACCAATCTGCGAACTAAAACAAATCTTTCCATATATCATCCAAATTTCTAAAAAAATATAAGTACCTAGGTATATACTTAGCAAATTACCTAGCTTTTCATTATATTCCGTGTCCTAATTTTCTTCTAAAAACGTCTCAGTATCAAAGGAAACATAATTAGCCGACCCAATTTTATCGGACGTTCGTAGGTTGTGAAAAAATATGCGAACACCGTCCACGTGATTAGGCGCTAGAGGAGATATTTCAGAAAATGTAAGTTTATAGCTATTCCGTTAATTAGTTGAGTAGAGAGATATGAAGTATGGGAGAGCCATGCTTCGGTACGAATGGGCCGGCTTGACCGGAGTGATACGGCGGCCTCACAGAAACCGACGTAAAACAACGCTTGCGTTGTGTGAGTGAGGTTACTGGAGGCCCAATTTTCCCTATTCCCAATCTTTCCAATCTCCTATTCTCCAACAACCCTTAAATTAACATAACCCCCAAAACGGCCGGCAACGTACTTAAAACGCCTCCAGTGTTTCGGGTGTCCATGGGCAGCGGCCATTGGTTACCATCAGGTGATCGGTAAGCTTGTTAACCAGCTTATATAATAAAAAAGTAGTCCTCTAGCTGAAATCTTAAACAAACCATCAACAATACATATTAGGTAATATTATTTAATCTTCTTAAGTCTAAGCAAATACATGATGATGTCCTTTGCGATACTTATTGGTTGTAAACGACCGTACAGAGTAACAATGATTTCGGTTGGTGCGGTGGCTGGCCAACTGGCTGCCGCGCAACGGGTAGCGGGTTCGATTCCCGCACGGAGCAACTCTTTGTGTGATCCATAAATTGTTGTTTCGGGTCTGGGTGTCATGTGTATGTGAACTTGTATGTTTGTAAACGCACCCACGACACAGGAGAAAATCCTAATGTGGGGCAACGTTTTTTTAAATAAAAAGAATAACAAGAATGAAATCTTAAAAAAATCAATACAACGCTAAAATTACTCCAAAGACTCCAGTTTAGTATCTATCAAGGATTGATTCTAAAGCTGAGTTCAGCTCATCTCATAAAGGTAATAGACCGTGAAGTCTAGATAAGCGATAGATAGAGTCAATTCAGTTTGTCTGTTCTAAAGTGAATCACCCTATATCTGTTCGATTTTCACGTCGGATTCGAAGATTTGATTGAAACTGTGAAGGTGAAGTTTCATATAAGAGAATTTATTGGATTGAAATATTATCACTTCCATTTCAAGGAGATTTGCTTCAAGAAGGATGATTCTATTTTCAAATACGGTTTCGGCTTAGAATAAGAAGTGTGAAGTATCCCAATAGCATACGTATTTTTCAACAGGTACAAAAATCAACTCTACGTAACAGGACAACCGACTGCCGTGCAACGGGTAGCGGGTTCGATTCCCGCACGGTGCAGCAACTCTTTGTGTGACTCCACAAATTGTTGTTTCGGGTCTGGGTGTCATATTGTGTATGTGAACTTGTATGTATTTACAAAAATTATGAGAACACTGCGTATAATCTGTACATACAGACGTCTATCAACTTCTAAGATAAACGAGCAATAGGTGAGAAAAAAGAGTTGAGCAATAAAATGATTCTTAAAGACCGCTTTATTATCAAAATCATAAATCAATGAAGAAGCATTATCGCCAGGAAACAGTCTTAATCTAGGCGAGTGGGCAGCACTAATGCCTCTGTCCAAGTTTTTACTAGCAAACGCATTCAAACAATTTTACAGAGAAACACAATTAAATTTCAACCCTGCATCACGGAGATAAGGTTGAATTATCGTTAGAGGTTTTCCATTCCGAGTTTTGTTCTGTTTAATAGTATTTTCAAGAAGAGTTCGTTACGTAGATAGAATCTTTAATTTCCTTCTGTGACGCCAGTGTCAGTACGGTCCCTTGTATCGAGTGCCGTGTCGTTTTGAATTGTGAATAAATTAGCCGCTCAAAGGGTTTCGGCTTTTGTTTTTAAGATGAGCGTTTAAAAGAAATGGGTAGAAGTGACGATGTGATTAATGGACAGATGATTTTATCGCGTTTCCGATTTTTGCTTGCTGACTTTCCTTTTTTTTAAATTTACGATTTGGAATATTGCTCTTGTATCTACTTATGCGTCATTGTAAATGATCTGTCGTTTTAGAAATACAAATGAGATTATAAACGTATGCAAGAGTAACTTATTGTAAACAGTTTTAATAATAAAAATACTTACATATCGAATAATATATCGTGCTTTCAACATTTCAGAAGTATTAATCGAATGTGTAATTACCACGGCAGAAACAGGTGGTTTCCACCTTATCTCTGAACACATAAAAATAAAAAGATAAAGCCAGACAACACAATCTTACTTTTCAAATTTCGAAGACGACGATCAAAAAGTTCGTCCATGTTGAATGCAAAAAGATAAAGACCGATAGAGGACCGGAAGCCACTTCCGGTGGCCGTTTGAACATCGAACGTTATTCATGGCCCGAGGCCAGAATGAAAACTTCCGTTGAGGAGATACATGACGAAACTTCGCAGAAATTGTCAGGACTCTCTGGGGTGACCATGTGAAGTGTGGGTTTTAGGATTGTACTCGTAATAAAATACTGATATTGTTGAATAGACCCTGGTGAAGGTTTGACTTTCCATCTTTAACTTGGCAAAAAAGGCAAAAGTAACATAAATAATGAGCACTTAGGAGCAAAAAAAAATTGTCAGTGGATTTCTTTTTTCGACTTTCCAGAAACTCTTAGAACATCTAGTCAAAAATTGGGCGCGGTGTCTTTACATGGGTCTTCTTATTACCTACATCTGATTAATAGAATAGAGTGAATTATATTGTAGACATATGTAGTTTATTTAATAGAAGAATAAAAAAATTAAACATTATATTATATTTAATCCGAAAATCCCAAACCATACTAAAACCATAGTCACAGTACTAAGGACAAATCAATGTTAAGTTAAATGAGTACCATTATTGGAATTAATGAAGAAAGGAAAGATTTTAATTCAATGTGTGGATCGTTATCTATACTGAGTTATCTCATAGGATGTTACAAACAGGATGGCGCATCGATTCAATACAAATTAATCGTGATTCGTATTTCGAGAATTTTATGAATAAGACGAGTAATTTTTTATGGTATAAGCCAGTAAACGAGCAGATCACCCGATGGGAAGCAATCACCGCCGACCAACGACACCCAAAACACCAGAAGCGTTAAAGGTTGTTGGGAAATCGCGGATTGCGAAAATTTGGAAGGGGGATAAATTGGCCTCCGGTAACCTCACTTACACAACGCAAGCGTTATTTCATGTTATGGTTTATTTTGGACTACAACACAGACCTGTTAAACTATAAGTCTGAATTCAAACTTTTGAAGTGCATCGCATTCCCGCTTGTCAATGGTCGAATTTATTTTCATAATGGCGGCCAGATATCGAGTTCACTTCGATCTTTCGTATTCAAAGTTTAAGTGCTGCTACTTAGCATAATGTTGTCGAAGACCAATGAAAAATAGTTTAAAACATATTGTTTTAGACAGAAGGTATTCATCCTCTATCTTGCTCTATCGAGAAAGAACCCATGTTTTATTTGGTTCCAAAAAAAAAACATTATAGTCAACGAATATATAATACTTTTGAATGATTCCAAAACCAAAGTTTTGGAATTTTATCGAGCTGGCAAATCTTACAGGACGCGTTTAGAATTCGTTTTAAAATTCAAATTCTTGTAAAAAAATATTAAACGTTTCTGATACTGAGGTGTGAACACATTAAACTTGATAAATAAACATAAAAACCAAAACAATAGGAATCTTGAACTTTTATTTCACTTTTTCTAACGAAACCTTCCTACTTGTGTGTCGCTTTAGACTGTTTCCAGCTATTTATTTTGAATTTTAAAATGCTACCGAATTAAAGTAGAATTTAGAATGTATTTTTATGGTCAGGCTACTTTTTGTAGTTTTGTTCGAAAAATAAAACAAAAACGTATTATTTAAGGTTGAACAACAATAGGTACCGACTTATTATATTATAGTTGATATTATACTTAATTTTAATCATGTGCTTTGGTCTAGAATCTGGCTGTCTTTTTGAAACTTTGAATGCATTGAATCTGAATTTATTACGTAAACTACCACTCATATTATAACTAAATACCAAAAACCAGGCATAAAACAACCAATTAATTATTTAACCGAAAAAATAACAATATTAAATATTTAAGCACCAATTTCCCATGAATATTATAACGCACACCAGTTTTATTTCCACCCAATATCTTCCTTGTTTTTATGGAAAAAACAAACATAAAAGCTTATGCATCCCCCTGCATAGGAAGCTGATAAATTATTGATATTGAACGAAAGATAATCTTATTTCCTTTCATAATTTCCCTCGCGTTATTCATGTGTCAAACTTGACAGGGACTTAGCTTACCCCCGCGACTTCGTCTGTTTTGAATTACAAACAGATAGACAACATAATTATAGGTGACTATATTTGCAATATGGTGAAATACCTGCTTTGTTTGTGTAGATAATAATAAACTAGAGAATATGGGTTGATTTGTTAATCAGTAGGCAGTTTTGTTGTGTTTTGATAATTTCTAATAGAGTTTAGCACAAAATTATTTAAATTCAAATTTATTCAGGTAAAGGTTAGTTTTAACATATTGAGGAATAATTATTAATCTAAACTAACACATTATTTACAACTATTATATTATTATTTATTTTTAACATACTTAATATATTTTCATATTCGATTTTTATCTGATGTCGACTTAGTTTAAAAACGCTATAATATAAATTTTATATAAATTATAACAAAAAGTTGATTAAAATGAACACATTTACACCACAAAGTCAACATGTAAATAAAGTTAAATTAGCAATTTGAACCGTGCACAAAGCGCCACCATGATCCATTACCTCACCAAAACAGCTAAACATAACAAAGGAACAAACACACTCTCTAAAATTACCATAATTAATCTATCGTACCGCTGACAAAACACTGCGTCATCCATTGACCGTTAGCAACTAGAGCAAAAACTCTTCCCCAACTCAAATGCAGTAATGGATAGTGAAGTTGGCATCGTGCGTTGGAACCATAAGACCTTTGCATGTCACAGAATACGTCAGAGATAAGAAATGCAAATCCTCTTACAAATACGTAGGGGTGTTATCTACGGGCAATTTGAGGGGCGCAACCTAATGCAATAACGTTGCGGAAGGGAGCAATCTTAGGGGTAAGCGAGTGATATGAATTATGTGGCAGAGACGAATACTACGATATGTGTGTGTTCCCAACTATTTGTTGTTTCTAGTTTGTGTTTGTATAATTGATAGTTGTAATATGGAAGGACTGTTTGAACTGAAATTTTCTGTGATGTATTTACGAGGAAACGTAAGTCTACGGAAATAGCAGATATAAGTCTTTTTTTTATTTAAGAAATTTTTGATAACAGTAAGGAGTCTGACAGTCCCAGTTTAACCTCGCTCAAGGCGGGAGATGTCATTGGATGATTTGCCCCCCTTAAAAATCCCATAATATCTTAATAAGAGGTCCAGTCTAAGAAACAATTACGCACTAGAAACCTTAAACACAAATAACATAAAATTTTGCATTGAGTTATTGGTAAACATCAACATTGAAGGCGTACTTGTCATAAACACAGTTAAATGAAGTATCTTGGGATTGGATAGTGAAAACTGAAGTTTAATATTATTACAAGCAACACCATAACAAACCAAGGCAGCTTTAGGTCCATAAATACAACTGCTCCCGACAGCCATAGAATGCTGATGACGAATACAAAAGGGCTCATGTAATTGGGTTACAGTATGTAGCCCAAACGTGAGGCTGATTAATTTTGGAAACACCCCTTATCAAATATAAGGCGATACGCTGATGTAAGGTGGCAGGTGGTCGGTTTGATATAGATAGTGATACCAACATTGTTTGGATTGTTCAGGGCATGTTTCGGGTGGTGGTAGATGTATTGCTGGCTTGGGAAGATCTTGGGTAAATGAAGATCATTTTTGTTAAAAAAATCTATTTAGAATTGAGGGTGCTTTTCTACTAAAGAGGTGCTATGTAACTATGTTAGTTAAGTTGTGAAACTATGTGACAGTTTTCACTGAAACTAAGGCATGTAACTGTGCGAGGAAGATGCTGCTCGAGTATGCGATTCATCGATAGTAGGAAAACCACCCATAGCACGCAGCACGTCCACATAAAAACATAGCTAAGCTGAGTCCGTTTGCCCCTATTTAAAAAAAAATGTATATAAATTTGCTCATGGTTTATATTAATAAGATAATCAACGACTTAGATATAGGTTTAATGTTTTTAGTTATATAGTATCCAGAAGCATCTGTCTCCTCCAAGCTAGACCAACGTAGAACATTGAAGGTGAAATAGCAATTGTGTCTGTCTGGTACATTTTGTAGTCATGGCGCAGTGTCAGATGCCTCCTGACGTAATGTTAGTAATCTAAAACGTGACACAATTTGTTTTCTAAATATTCAGTCGTGAATATGACATAGGATACCGCGACAGATCAGTCTCTATTATGATTTAGGAGCGAGAAATTCTAGGTTCGTCGAAAATGTATTTGATATTACATTTTGAAACAGACTTGGGTGTTATTTAACCGACTTTGAAAAAAGGAGGTTCTCAGTTTGACCTGTATGTATATGATTGTTAGTGCGCAATTGCCTCGTGTTTGGATAAACCAATTTTGATGCAGTTTTCAGCATAGTGTTTAAACAAAAATTTGGTATATTCCCTGACCTAAAAAAGTTAAGGTTCGCACTTTAACTTTTGAAGACTATCCCATTAATCGCGAAGAATTACTATGAAGTTACATTATTACATTCGAAAAGTTACTACATACTTATGTACTTAGTCCATAGAACATAGTTTAAAACAATTATCTAATCGTTTCAACGTATCTGGAATTCCTTCCCTAATTAGTCGTACTATTTCCAGCCATTGATTGTTTGATCACACACACGTCACGATCCAACCGAGTCTGTTACAAAACTAACCCAATTTACGTAAATTTAGTTCGATCTCATTACGTATCGATTTATTTTATTATTTATACGTTTTACAATTTGGACGTAAGGTTAGATAAAGTTTGGAATTCACGACATTTTTTGGTTCATTTTATATTAGATTCAGGTATTTATTGATGAATTTTAGACAACGATATGTGTTAATGATATCTTTGTTCGGATTTGTTTTAATTTTTTATATTATACTAGTACCTATTGCTAGTACCAAGTGTTCGATAGTGAAGTTAGAAATTCAGATCGAGTGCACACAACAATATTTTCACAATACTCATGAACACAGAGTTCACATAATGATTGACAAATCACGTCTTACATTGATAGTAATATCAATACCGGCAACAAGTGAGAGCTCTATTAGTACTCTGCCAAGTGCATCAAGAGGTAAAAATATGTTTCAATATGTTTTATAATGCAAAAATGTATTTGCTTGCTTCTCTACCCTTCATGACGTAACAGAGTGATCAATTCCATAGTATGACTTAGAAAAGGAGGTTGTATATTTAGGTTATTTCTTTCCCTCGCCACGCAAAGGCAGCCGTCAATAAGAAAACCTTCCTGGAACTACATTATTATGTCCAACGTATAAATCAAATAAGAACCAATAATAATAAGTAATATCAGCTTCTATACACCAAACTGTTGTAGGTAATCAACATAAATACAGCAAAATTACACCAATTACACTGCTATTCTAATTATTCAGAAACTGAAGCACTCTATCGTTCGTAATATAACATTAAATATTGAACTAACTGTGAGTGTATATGAAGTTGTTAATGAACATTTACATGTGCAAATATACGCTTATATTGTAATGTATATTGTGTTGTGGATGTAGTGAATGTATGGTAGAATCTAAGGGGAATTATTAAAATCCCACTAAAATTAAACTACATGCTAAAATTGTCAATAATAATTACTATCCCAAGTTTTTTAAGGGGACACAATAATCAAATGACTTCTCCCGCCTTTGTGTGAGGCAAAAAGGACAGAGTCTTTTTGATTTTGAATCACCCTGTTACTTCTACTGCTTTGAGCTGGAGCCTTGTTAACCTGTTATGGTGTCCGCAGCTCTGGACGATCCTAAGTTTGAACTGCTAATTATTATAAGCATATTAATTTGATTTCAAATTATCAAAGAACGTCTTATTAGATATTCTTATCTTCGAAACGTAGTCATTGATGTTGTGAGTTCATAATATAATTTTAAAAGCAAAAGGGTTGTATTTCTTTCATACAACATCATTCATCATTATCGAATAGTGATGACCACTCGTGTCTACACTATCGTGGCATATCCTACTAATATTACAAATGCGAAAGTTTGTATCTCTGTTTGTTTGTTACTCCTTCACGTCAAAACTGCTGAAGAGATCGAGATATTTGGAACAGGGTTAGATAACACTTAGGCCACATTTTATCGACAAGTTTATTAAAATAAAGTCCATAGAGAATCCAATGCACCACATAAAACAACACGAGGAACAGGTGTCCTATACAACAAACAAACAAACATTAAAACTCTTTACATTTCGCAATGGAAAGCATTATTCTTTATTCCTAAGGAAATCATAAACAACGTTGTGTCATTCTTGCCCACAAATCAAAAGCGGCTTACGTACCTTTAAACAAACAAATTTAACTTAGACACTTATTAAAATTGATATTCAACCTTATGGCTTTGGTAATACGAGTGAGTGGTGTTGTGGGTAAGTGTACGTGTAAGTTGGCTTCCCCTTTCCGGACTTACCTGCACGGTTTGTCTGTCATATAGTTGTTTATTGACTATTGTTTTCGTATTTGTTGTTCATGTGACATTAATTTAATGTTTGTAAAATGAAATACGGGATTAAAGCGTCAAATAACGTGTAAGAGATATGTATTAAGCTTTGAATGGGAAGGATTATGAGTTACTGTTGTATTTAGTATTTTTTGAGTAAATAAATAATAATATATAAGGTAAATAGTTGTCTATAAACAAAACGTTGTGGTGTTGTTGGAGACGCCTGCTTCTCATGCACGACGTGCGGTTTCGAAACCTACTAACGACATGAACCAGTGTGATGATTTGCGAGTTATGTGCACTTTCTAAAATTATTATTAAAACACTACTGACAAACGATGAAGCAAAATATAAGGAAAACTTTGAAATCACCAACCTGCATTGAGCAAGCGTGATGATTAATGCCAAAACATTCTACTTGTACCATCTACCAATACATTTTTCTTTACCGTCTCTATTTTGTAAGTCAGGCAATATCCCTAAAACCTTATACCCTAAGTCTGAAAAATATTATGCTGTAGCCCGCATCAAAATCGGTTCAGCGAAACGCGAATAAATCGCACACATACAGGTCAAGCTGAGAACTTCATTTTCCTACTAATTCCTACTAAAAATTAAGTAAAATAAATAAAATTCAAAATCACCTGCCAACCCAACATATGAGTTTTACAACCAAATATAACGTACTCAGTGAACGGTCTGTTCATTGAGTGCGTAACATTACATTATTGTTGTATGAGCCATGATGAAATGAATCACAGTTCAACATGAACCAGGTCAGCTGTAAACTGTCACATTATTAGAGGCTTTTCATTTAATGGTTTTTAACTGGGAACATCGGTTGAATGATCACTTCCAATTCAACGGTAATTATTTTGTTAATGTGTGTGCGTGTGTGCAGTCGCTAAATAACAATTTGTATGTGGCGTGAGTGAATACGTCGAAAACAGACCAGGTACACAGTGCTGTGTTTCGTTGTGTCTGTTATAATTTCCAGTTAGTGTGAATAAGCTATAGATTCAATAAAGTAGCTTTTAAAAAGTGAAACACCTTCAAAGAAGCTCAAAAGATAATTTCTTTAAATATTGGACACTGGACAAAAATAAATAATTTCCACTTTTCAATACAATAAATTATTCAAAAATAATCATACTTTCAGCCGTTGGACCTTGATGATCTACGTCACTTTCGATTTTTTCAACCTTTTTTCTAGATTTTGGCTTTTAACGTAAAAATCTGATGACATCCGAACGCACTATTTTATACAAAAAATGTGTTTGACTTTTCGAAAAAAACATTGAATTTGACTAATAGGAAACTAGCCTATTCTAATTAATAATCTTAATGACACGATGACAATCAACACGTACCTCTCCGTACCCTGGATCCACACATAACCGATACTATACAGACGCAAGCAAATTAAACTCCACATAACTCTCCAATTTCATTTCCAGATTTACAACCATATCAATTGAGCAGTAAAGTTGACAATCCATTAAAGAGAGTTAAGATAACTTGATGGGCGAGTGTCTGGTACCTAAACAAGCCCTTACGTCCCGTGGTCCCAGTCCAGGGATTCGTGTTCATTATCATTTGTATTCAGAGAGAGGGGAGCACCTGGATGTCTGTCCGCCCAAGATTTATGACGTCACAGTACAAAACTCCCTTTGTATGCTAATGTTTCTTTGACGGATTTTTGAACATTTCTTGCGATGAATAGAACAAGCGGTATTGATGTTGTTTTGTTTTGTTCACGATTTGAGAGTTGTACTTTGGCAGTGATTAAGTAAGTCGGTTAAGATAAGGTGTGGAGAATTTTCAGAGGTTTTGTAAGAGCAGTTAGAGACAGTCTACTAGATTGTAGTACCACGGAGCACGATACTCGAAGTTGGATAAAAATAATTAGAATAAAAAATCTGTGGCAGAAAAGCAAAAGAAGTAAGCAAAGTAGATTCAAAGTAAGTAAATCTCACTCTGTGGTCAATTTCATTAGATAAAGGTTTTTTTATGAGGGGGTTAAATCATCCAATGGCTTTTCCCGCCTTGGGCGAAGCGAGAGGTAGTGTAGGACTCTTACTGACTAAAAACTATCCTATTCCTACACCTGCTATTCGAGTCGGAGCCCCGGTAACCTGTTAGGCAGTACGCAGCAAGACGAAGGTTTAAGGTGTCTATTTAGTACATAGGGGAATTCTCATTAATGAAAGTTTGGTTACCCTGTCGAGTATATAACAATAATCTTGTACATTACCTGCTTATCATAATATATAGGTACATAATATGTCGATTTCATAACAAGTGTAACTGTAATTTTATTGTAACTTTCGTGAGACATACTAAATTAATTATTATGTTATCGGCTTACTCACGTACAACAATCGCCGCGTCGTGTGTCGCGGAATGCTGTTCATGAATATGAGCCTCTAGCATGGCTTGAAACTAGTCGAGTTCCTCGTCAAACATTTACGTGAGTAAGCCGATAACATAATAATTAATGTGTAACTGATGAAAAATTGGTACCAATCCATCTATTTACATTGATTCTACATACTTAATGTGTGTATTGAACAAAGCTTATTGTTACATGGCGTATCCATTCTGTTTCATTAGCTGTAATTGATCAACTGACAATGACGTCAGAGTACAGTTGATTGATCATTCTGTCATGTACTGATATTGATACTGATTGTGTTATCGTTCAATTAAAATCTGAATGTCTACTGTGCTTTGTGGATCTACCTATAGATTATATTTTTATGTTATACTCTGGTGTAGACTCTATAGACTCCATAGTATAGAGCATTTCGATCGATTCATAAATCGATCTGACAACCTAGTCAGATATAGATACATTCCTATGTAGGTAAGTATCTATACTAGATTTTTATTCATGTTCCTTCTTCCTTTTGACATAGGTAATGTGTGATTAATGTACCAATGAATAATTAAATAAGACTTATTAAATACTTTCTCCGTAGATAATCTAAATAAATATATTTACTACATTATTTGTCTATCTAAAATAATTTTGCTTAAGATTTCAGGCACAATAAGCTTTGAACCATTTATTTCGATAATAAGACGTGGTAAATTATATAGAAAATATATCTGAAACGTTTTCGCGATTGGTTTCACATCTTCAGCTGAATGAATAGCATTGAACTGTCTAATAACTCGTGATAATATCCTGTGAAGGACTAAGACACGTGTAGAAGTACTCTCTTAGATACGTTATAGATACATACGAAGATTTGTGTGAGTGATGGCTAGATTTCTATTAAACTGACATCATATCAACTGCCTATAACTGACCAAAGGCCTCTTCTTGCATGGAAAAGATTAGTATTAATCACCAAACTTGCTCAAAATGCGGCGGGATTTCAAAATTGTTTATTAAAAATTATAAGACTATGTTTCCTTACTATGTTTTCCTTCACCATTTGCCAATGGTGTTTAAATCTTAGAAATTCATATAACTTGAAAATAGTCACATTGGTACTTACCGATAGTAGGTTTCAAACCCGCAACCATCATACAGACATGAGGAGCGAGCGTCTTAAACCTCCGGGCCACCATGACACGTTACAAGTTATGTTATGTATATCATAATATAACTATCCACGTCAATGCCAAGTCTCCACTGACAGTGTTCTACACGCGCATAGAGCCCCGACCTCAATAGGCCACTAATTTTAAGTGACATCATTAGCCATTGTCTGTCCACTATTGTAACTATCCCCCTCAATCACAGGTTTGTCCGAAAGGGTAATCAGAATCTTTGTGTTCGCCTCCCAAATGGATACCACACAGTAGTGTAAGTACACAAAAAATACAGCCAAAATAACTCTTATTGCAAAGAAATAAAGACGTCAAACATGTTTCAGTTCACGTATGTATGGTTGAGTGTGCTCGTATTTAAGCCACAGAAAACCAAAACAGTTTTAATTCATACGTATTCAAGTTCCAAAGAGACATCTATACGGGAAGCTGAAAGGAGTTCATTATCATTTCTTTTCAACGTAAACACCTGAGATTTGCGTCCCACATGTAAGTTAAAATAAACCATAAATTCTACTGAACACGGTCTAATTTCACTTGAATGAGGGTTAATGATGAAGTCGAGATTTTCTGGCGGTTGTCAGAAGGAATAAAAAATTGGTGGAAGCGAGTGTGAAATCAATGGGGATTTGTGTGACCGTCCTCAGATATTCATAGAGGAATCGTTAGGAAAGTTTCTGACATTTACGAAATATTCACGAACATTGTTGTACCTAATAAAAGCTGTGAAAGGTTGCGTGCACAGTACTTTGAACTCTCGTCTCTAGGGTTTAACGATCACATTAGATCACGACCTCTCGTGTTCATCTAGATTTTAAAAATGTACCTAAGCTGTATATTTTCACGATAATGTAAGTTTAAGCACCATTTTTGGTGATATATCGTAAGATGGTACAACTATAGCTTTTAGCCGAAAAGATGCTCAAATATATTCTAGGTGATTGCAGTATGTGATAATAGTTTCATCATAATAGGGATGATGACGAAGTATAAATATTAAAAATTTATTTAATTCGTCAGTTATATAAAAATATTAGACACGTATTTTTTAATTTAGATAGATATAAGATATCAATACTTTGATAAATTGAACCAAACTTTAGGAGTGGGAGCAAATACATAATTTCTACGTATATAACGTAACTAGAAGTGACGTAACGCGATATATAAAATCTAGTATACCTTCGACAGTATTTGTTTACATAAGATAATAAAAAATACGTGTCTAATATTTTAATATAATCTACAAGACGGACATTACAATAAAAAATAGCTATCTACCCTTTTTTTTGTTGGCGGAGGGACCTTCAAAAGGCGCCTATTTTTTTTTTTTTTGTTGACGGGTGGAAACCTTCAAAAGGCGCCTAGCTTTTTGGAGAAAAAACTAGAGAGTGTGGGATTTTTACCTCACTAAAACCTCCCCGGTGGCTACCATCTGCACCTAAAGAAGACACCGGATCCTAGTCATCTACCCTATTGTCAAAATTGTAATTATACATTCCCATCAGTTTTAATTAAAGCCACTACTAACTGTGTAAAATGTGGTAACAACACATGTTACCACACTTTAGGTAACACCACCCACATCTTTTCCTTCACATCCAAAATTCGCGTTTAGTTTGAAGTTTATTAAGAGCGTAGTTTCATAAAACAATCAACACGCGCGGCAAAGCACTTTAAATCATAATTTATATGTAATTAATAACAGTACAGCCTCGAAAGGAGGAATAATAAATTTTAATTATGACAAATGACGTCACGGTACGCGTTAAATCGCTAGGGCTGCTACGTAAGTGGTAGTAAATTACCCAAGGGATGGGTAATCGTGTATAGAAGTGGGTGATGATGGGATTTACGGGGTGAATATTGATATGGAAAAACAACCGTGGTCGGTGGCGATTAAAACGATTTATTTCGATAAATATTTGGTAGGGCTATGGGGCTGTTTGAGGTAAACGTGGAGTAATTAGGAAGGTTTTTGGTTGGTGTTGTTTTATGCGTTGTCGATTTTGGTTCTATACGTATAGGTTGTTAAATAGATCTGGTTGCCACAAAGTGCTATATACCTACCTATATAAGGTGTTCTAAAATTATCTGGCACGGCTTTACTATTGCAAGTTATATTTACCATATTGTAATGCTTAAATAAATCATTTTTGTTTCTTTTTTTCTTCTTGTTTTTCAAACACAACACTATCTCCCATTAAAGCCGTGGCAAAAACTTTTAAAGCACCTTATGTGTATGTGTATAATATTCTGAGTTCAATCTCAAACTTAAGTACGTCTAGAAAATTGATAAATATTACAATTTTGAGTTTGAACAATATTACTTTTGTTGAAACAAACTTTAAAACAAATACTTTATAGTACAAACATGTACGTTGTACACTAACATCACTTAAATAAACCGACTACAAAACGCTTTTAAATTTTAAAACAAAAAAGTAAACAAAAGCTTTAAAACAATTTCAAACAAACAAAACAAATTATTAAAAAGGTACGCGGGGTGAGGTCACTGACCTTTCACGCTGAAATTGTATGAAACAAAATATTTCGTGGTTTGATTTTATTCGAAGTCAAATATTTAAAGAATTGAGTAAATATTGATGTTTTGTAGCACAAAGTATTTTATTTATTTGGTTAAAATATCACACACATTCATACTTTTTTTTTACATAGCCTTAAGCGGTTTCTACCAATGTATTCAGGACTTCTAAATAAAATTATTAATGAAATTCATATTAATAGAACATGTCATAACATCACACGCTGTATTTTCTAAAAGGATGGATTAAAATGTACCTATTTATTTATGAATTGAAACTTAAGAGCAAAGTTCTAGAATGTTTGTTTTCATCAGTGTGCTTGTCATAAAGATTGAAAATTTTTAGTTTTCAATCTTAAATCCAACTAAATTAAAGTAGCATTTGCAATATCCTACATATTTATTAAACCAAACCTTCAAAATAGCCTTGTCACGACAAAGTAACTCGACCAATTTGAATACAACACAGAATGTTATACGCAGTTTCCTAGCTGTGTACATCTCAATATATCCGTGTTATCTAGTTTCAGATCGGGCCTGCGTTGACTGATGGCATGCAGCACACACCGCACTTTGATAAATGTTGTACTCACAGTGTTAGACTAGGAGCTCGGGATGAAAACGAAAGGGTTATCTTAATTTATCACTCAATTAGAATGAAAGTGACTTAACTGAAAAATTCTGTACCATTTGATTTTATCATAAACTGGCGTTATAAAATATACTTTACAACCAAAGAACTAATCCATAAATCTAGTAAAAATCATGTATGTCATGGAATACGGAAGATAATACAACTAAAAGTTTTCAGACTCATAATTACATTCTGAGGATTCGTTATGAGGTTTTACTCTAGTTGCAAAAGGATCTCATTTAATGATCTTTTATTTTCATCGATCTTTATAAAAAGTTATAGTATTTATTAATAGCAGGATAGCTCTTATAAAAAAGTCAGTTTATTTATTTTGTACTACAAATAGTATAAAATAATGTATTTTCCTTTCACAATAACGTTAGAAAGGTAATTTTCAAAGCGACAACACGACTCATGTTCTCGTACAAAGCTTTAATCTCCTTATGTGTTTCATTGTGTCTTCAAGTATTATATAAAATAGTCTTTGAAAAGGATTACTTAGTATCACTTTATAATAAAAAGATTTCTTTGACTTTTTAACTCAATATTTTGCGTAGTTTTCCATTTACCATAAAGCTTATTTTAAGGGCTGAAAATGACCCAATGACTTCTCTTGCCATGGGTGAAGTGAGAGTGAGTGTCAGACTCTTACTAACTAAAAATCACCCCGTTCTTACTCTTGCTTTTCGAGCCGGAGTCCCGTTA
Organism: Spodoptera frugiperda; assembly: GCF_023101765.2. NCBI lineage: Eukaryota > Metazoa > Arthropoda > Insecta > Lepidoptera > Noctuidae > Spodoptera > Spodoptera frugiperda. The sequence continues at coordinate 11,133,611 of NC_064242.1, read as the reverse complement.
AACCCGCTAGGTAGTCCGCAGCTCTAGATCAGTTTCCATAAAGCTTGGAGTGCGATTTAGTGTCCGTCTGTTATTCCAAGTAAATTATTATAGAAACACATGATTTAAATCTGAAGTAAAAACCAAACATTAGAATTATAAAAAATATATATATTAATTTAGAATTAGCTGTCTCCTAGACTATCATAGGGAGGGGAAACCAACGAACTACAAAACACCCAAATGCTCATTTATCCGTAAGTGATAAATAGGCCTGTATGAATTTCGTGGAGACGGGGTGGCGCCCCCTAGCGGATAATGAATATATAATGAACAAATCTTTACCTGCTAAGTGTAACCGAGTGTGTATGAAGTATGGGGTTGATTAGGGGAGGTTTTCAATTTAAAATATCGAAAACATTATATTTTGATCCGATTATTTGTGTTTGTTTTGTTGTAAAATTTGTGTGATCTACGTACACACATTCTAATTTCTTGTGCAATTATACTGCCTGGCCTCTATCAAATGTTCTTAAAAGCAGAAGTGATAAGTATTTAACTCCTTGTCTTCATCACATGACTTACACACTTACACAGAGTTAAATACCATTTAGATTTCAGCCATAATCGTCCAACTGCAGGGCAAAGGCCCCCCTACCATAAATACAACGCAACCAAGCTAAATATCTTTAAAGAGTTTAGTATGGGTTTGTTCTACTTATAACAAAATTGATACGAGAGCGCTGATTGGTTGATTCATTCGCGCCGACCAATCAGAGCGCCGAACGCGCTCTCGTTTCGTTTTCGTTCGACATAAAGCAAACTCGTACTAAGGGTACGTACTACAGTATTAAAAATAACTTTACTGGCTTTTATTACAGAAACACCCCATTGAATCTCAATGAAGTAATAAGATATTGGATAATTTATACCCAGTACTAAATTCTGAATAATGATGACGCTTCCATCTCATTGAATATTTCTATTAGGCTTTAGGCTTACTGAAAGCACTTAGTAAATATTTGTCTTACTTTATTTTAGGCGAATTTGTACCTTAAATGATAAATGTTTAAGGTTTAAGTCAAAGTTAACAAAAGCATTATTGTGATTGTCGATTGTTGTCCTATATCTATTTTCAAACGTTTTCTTAAACGCGTGACTAAAAATGTAAGATCTTATAATACAACGTCACGCCTTTTATCCCCGAAGGGGTAGGCAAGGGTGCATATTTCCGCAAGTAATTACCGCCATACAATGAACACCCACTTTTCACTATTTGTGTTAAATAAGTCCCATGTAATAGGGGTGAGCCTATTGCCATAATATAATGGGCACAATTCTAGACTCCGTGCTACTACTGAGAAATTGTCGAAAGACTGAAAAAAAACCAGTAATATTTCAATCCAGGAATCCAACCCGAGACCCCTTTCTCGGCAGTCGCACTTGTGACCAATCGACCAACGAGGCAGTCTAAGATCTTATAAATGTTCCCAAATGATACAAACACCAAGTGGTGTGAGACAAGTTACTAAGAAACTTTTTTTACACTAAAATTGACCCTAGAAACTAACTTAAGAATAACTTTTACAACTAACAACGGACGAAACAATTCTCACCTCAAAAGAAAAAACAAACTACGAAGTACCAAGAATAACCTCACTATTGTAGAAAATATAATAAAATATTCTCAACAGTTAACCAAATTAACAAGAAGACCTAAGTTGCCGGCGGCGGCGTGTAAAAAATTAACGTACTTCATTAGTACTTTCGCACAATTTTACTCTCTTGTAACTGACTTTCAATTAACTTAATAGGCATGTGCCAGTCACGATTGTTAGCCAATTAACTAATGAAGTTGAGTCTGGGCTGTAATACAGATACATTGCAGAAATACCATTCGAAATATTGGGAGCACTATTTGACGATTGGCATGATGACTGATCGCAACATAATGAAAATGAATTCAATTGTTGCATGAAATAACTATTTGAAGAAAATGTTCGAAAACTTAAAAACGAACAAAGTTGAAAAAAGAATTTGACACTCAGAAAGCAGTCTGTGAATTTTACTTGCAACTTATAAATACAATGGTCGATCTATAAATAATTGGTTTCGTTATAATATGGATTCCATTATTTTTTTAAGGTAAAAGGTAGTCTAAACAGCCAAAGTTATTAGGAAGGCAATATGCTCATGAACGTCTTTTGACTGACACGGATAATAATATCAGAGTGTGATGAAAACTACATGATTATGCTAAGTTTACTAAAAACACACTAAATAGAAAAACTAGTTTGCAATTTTATGTATCAACACACTCATGTCAGGCAAATATATGAATCTGAATCTGAATCAGAAAAAAAAGAAATTATGCTACAATATAAAATACCAAATATTCACAATGAACCTTCTGTACAAAAAATTCTGTAACACGCGTACCGAGAATGATTTCACGCTGTCGACAGATTTGTATGACGACTTCCCATCTCGTTTTAAAAAGGGATTTTAAAGTGGGACACGGCGTTCATTATATTAGTGCAAATTGTAGGCTCGAGGGGTTTCGGATTTAACTATAGCTCGTGGGTGTTTTTGATGTCACAGCATTTGATTGAGAGGCTCATGGCATCGCAGATGGAAATTAAATGGGGTGTCGCTAATTTGATGTATCTCTAATTACTCTTCGCATCTCTGTTTATTAATTCTCGGTGTAAATTGTGGGTGTTTGTTTTTAATTGATTTTAAAGACAATGAGGTTCTTTGTTTGAACTGTATGTACGTTTGTGCGCGATTATCTCACGATTGGGTGAAAGGATTTTGATGCGGCTTCCCAAAAAAAAAATCGTTCTACATTGGGGTTTCAAAAAGAGAAGGATGCAGTTGTAGTTTACAAAAGTTACATTATACCTACATTGTTTTTTTCTTGTTGAAGATTACTTATGATAGAAATTAATTTGGTAGGTGAACATCTTTGTTGTTCATTTAGTAAATATTTAAAAAAATTGAAACATTTTACGTCATTTCTGATATTCAGCATATAAACTAAAAAATACTTACCTACCTACATTAACTACTTACACAAAACTCAAACCATACAATTTTAAAACCCTAAAACTTTCTTTAAAACCTAATGTTTTCTAACACTCTACACCTTACCCTACACATTATAAAACATCTCACAGAGAATTTATTTCAGAGTGCTCTTAGAAACTTGTAACAAGGCGGGGTTGTACGAAGAAAATACGAGGCGAGGTCACATAACCTTAAAACTTGACTGAAGATTAAATGGGTCATGGTCAAGGAACTTTTTTGTCTCACTAATGCGACTTATGTGTCCAGTGTCCACCCTTCCAAGTTCCGTAGATACAAATAATGGAGTGAATATGTGATAAAGATGTTGTGCGAGTTATAGTGTTAAAGGAATAGCTATTTATTTTGTTTGACCCGTTCTTTGTTGTTGGGACTGATGTATGTAAATTGATATTTTGTTTTGGTTTAAAATGAGATATTTTGGTCCTAATTCCCAATAAGACTAATGCCTGATCCGGACCAGCGGTACCTAGAGGGTTTACTTGGGCTCCGGCTCAAAAAGCAGGAGTAGGAACGGGGTGGTTTTTAGTCAGTCTGACACTTCCTCTCGCCTCGTCCAAGGCGCGATAAATTATTGGATGATTTTCCCCCCTTAAAAAACTAACCTAACTACATGTTATTTAGGAACAAGTAACTTCAAGAGGAGCTGTAGAGTGTAGGCATGATTCAGCTTTAATTAAGTCTATCAGTAGGTACTATATATAAAATATAACTTTAATTCAATTAAAACATGAACCATGCGTAAATATTTAAAGAAACTTCAGCCTTAAGACAATGGAAAGATAAAAGAAAATAATAAAAACCCTTACCCTTTTTAATCCAAAATTTTAATATTAACAGCTCAGCGCCGACTATCAAAAACAAACGAAGTAATCAAAATGGAAGGAAAATGAAAGAAGAATTAATTAAGTTGAGTTTTGTTCTATTGCTTATAATACTTGAGGTCCGATGGACTCCTTAAATTAATCGCTCGTAATCAAATCAACAAGAGCTCCCCGTTGGTTCCTTTAATATAAATTGGGACTGTTCTCGAGATAGTGCTCAAAGATCCCTTGACGTAAATGCAGGGTCGGATTCGAAGACATTTTTATTCAGAACATTTAATTTTTGAAGTGTTCAACGAAGATGTCACTTCACGTGCCCTCTTATACACGTCAGTATTTAATCCGGATTATAATAATAGGTACTAGATAAGTAGTAAAAATAGTGTGCATTTTATAACTGTGGTATAAAAATGTGTATAATATACCTTTTTTTTACGATGACGATTTACATAGAATTTTTATTGTTCTGAGCTATTAAGTTAATATCAAAATGTAATCTAAATATCGAATATCATCAGTATTCAAATTAGATTGCTGTAGGCTGTTTAAAAATGGTTATTTCAATAAACCAATGAAATTGTCAAAACCAGGTGCTAATCGTTTGCATATTGTTACCTAAATTGTTGGCATCAATTTATTGGAAATAGGCAATAAATTTGCATAGTGTAAATATTTTTCTTATCAACATTTGGTAATTTATATTTGAATTCAATTGTGTAATGTTTGTGCAGAAATTATTTAATTGAATTGTGTCGTGGCTCGATATTAAAATAAATACTAATGAATTTTATATACAAAGAATTATTACATTTCAAAGAAAAATACTTCAAAATATAAAACAGTTAAACTTATTCTCAAGTATCTACTTGTATCTACATTGAAAATCAAAAAGTTTAGAAAGACACACATCGATAATTTTTTTTTTTGTTACATTTTCTCTTCCTGGATTGTCTTCAATCCGCCCCTGTACAATGGCGCCCTGGGATTTGTCTAACAATAAAGTTGTGATAGGCTTTGTTAGTGTTTCGTCATCAACCTCGAACTAACTAAGATTGGGAACTTTTTGCTGATGTGATCTCTGACTGGTAAAGTTTTGTAAGTAATCTGGCTCAGTCAGGTTGATTACAATACCTATAAAAGATTTTGGGCTAAGAAAAATAGTGAGACGAAAAGTCTTATTACATCGAACATTGTCAAATGTTATTTATTTTAAGGAAATGTGTTCAGTGCAACGTCTATCATTAAATCCCTTTAAATCTATACTAATATTATAAAGAAGTAAAATTTGTAAGTTTGTATCTAATCCTAAAATTTTTTCACTGGTAGAAAGGACTATGGCCAAGCTTGGCGGTTATGGCCAAACTTGGCGACCATGGTCAAGCTTGGCTACTATGGCCAAGCTACACAGCTACAGACATTGACTCTACTCTGCATAAAGTGCTGGTGGAAGATAATTTTAGAACACCTCATATATTTTTGATTTATAATAATAATATAATACAGGATGCTGTCGATGTTTCAGGTACTCGAACCATCCGTCAACGTCTCGGCTCAACGACTCTCGGATCAGGTGCGGGTCATCCAACGCAATCGTAGATTGGATGAGGCTGCACTTGATCGGCTGCGCTCAGAAGCACTGCGCAACCGTGTCGTCCCCGCCCCACCACAAGAAGTGGCACAAATACCTACAGCGTCACAAAATGTCACACCGACCACTCCTGCCGCTGGAGTGGAGGACGACAGGGTTGAACAAGTAAGTACTCAGTGCAATGAACGATTGAGGAGTGCTTTGGAGGATGCGATTCGTGAGTATAGATTTGCTCCTTTAAAACCAAAACTGCCACGTTTGCCCATGTGTGGAAAAAATAGAGCGCTGGTAAGCGCTCTGGATTCGCTACTTAAAACATATTTTGAAAGTAGCGAAAACCTCTATGATACACATTCGATCCTGTACTGTGGGGCGGTAGCAGCTTGTCGAGTGGCTAACGTCAGATTCTCGAATCTTGACGCAGCAGTCCGACCAAAACCAGCAGTACCAGCCTGGCAGTGCAGGATTGAGCGTCGTATCAGTGAGGCCAGGGTGCTTATCGGCAAACTATCCTGCTTCAGGGAGGGCAATACTCGTCCTAGAGTGATGCGCTTTGTAAGACGTGCATTTGTAGGGACTGAAACCAGTCCTCATGAATACATGTCGCGTGTTACAGAGCGCATCGACTTCCTGAAGCAGAAAGTCTACGCATGGGCAAATCGTATCAGGCGGTACAAAAAACGAGTTGAGCGATATACTCAGAATCGCATGTTCCAAAGAGATCAGAGGTGGGTATATAGAAATTGGGAACGATCCAACCAAGATGTGACTGATGGGCGGCGACCGGATGATGAAGCCACTAACACATTTTGGCGCAACATCTGGTCGGTGCCTGTTAGCCACACAGAGGATGACTGGATCTGTGATGTTGAGCGAAGGTGTGAAACTGTGCCAGAGATGGAGGAGGTGATAATCACCTCCTCTGATGTGAGCAGTGCAGCCTGTTCGGTCCCAAATTGGAAATCACCGGGGCCAGACGGGCTGCACAACTTCTGGCTCAAATGGTTCACCAGTTCACACTCTCGCTTAGCATCGCAATTCCAGGCAGCTTTAGAAGCTGGATCGTTGCCCCAATTTCTAACAACAGGCGTTACCCATCTGCTCCATAAATCAGGTAGTTCCACTGAACCCAAAAATTATAGACCAATAACATGTTTACCAACGGTCTATAAACTTCTTACATCTATTTTGAGAACAAAAATAACAAAACATATTGAAAAACATTCCATTATGTCTGTATCTCAAAATGGATGTAGGAAGGGGTCTCGTGGAACTAAGGAGCTACTCCTCATTGATATGGTTGTAAGCCAACAGGTTCGTCGGTCCCGAAAGAATTTGTCTACATGTTGGATAGATTATAAAAAGGCATATGACTCTGTGCCACATACATGGCTCATGAGGGTGCTGGAGTTGTATAAGATAGATGCAACTCTACGCGCCTTCTTGCAGTCATGTATGAGGCAATGGAGTACTGTGCTTTGCTATCCGGGATGTAGACAAATCCAAGGGAGTGAAGAACCTGTAAGGATAGTGCGAGGAATATTCCAGGGTGACAGTCTGAGCCCACTATGGTTCTGCTTGGCCTTGAATCCTCTCAGTACTTTATTAGAGGCTTCAGGGCTAGGCTATCCTTTGCGGAGAAGGGGTCTAGTCATATCCCACTTGCTTTACATGGATGACCTCAAGTTGTTTGCTCCAAATAATAAACAACTGATGGAACTACTGAAAATAACTGAAAAATTTAGTAGTTCCATCAGAATGGAATTTGGAGTAGATAAATGTGCTGTCATGCATGTGAAGCGAGGAGGGATTGTGGAATCTGAGGGTCTAGAACTCTCAGATTTCACAAAACTAAGAGCGCTCTCCGCAAATGATACTTACAAGTACCTGGGTATGTCAGAGGGATTAGGCATTAATGGACCGGACATGAAACAATCGTTACGGGAACGCTTCTTTGGCCGCCTGAATAAAGTGCTGAAAAGTTCATTATCAGGCGGAAACAAGGTGCGAGCCTATAACGGTTGGGTCATGCCGGTTCTAATGTATTCTTTTGGTATACTCAAGTGGACTCAGACTGAACTTGACACTCTGGATAGGCGAGTCCGAACACTGCTGACTGCAAATCGTATGCATCACCCTCGTTCATCGATCATGAGGTTGTACATCCATACATACATAAGTGTGGGGGTCGAGGCTTGTTAAATGCTAAGACCCTTCATAACCGTGAGGTGTGCAACCTCAGGGAATATTTCCTGAAAGTAAACGAGGGTATGCATCGAGAAGTAGCGGCAGTGGACAATGGATTCACTCCACTATCTTTAGCAAAAGAGAACTGGCGCAAACCTGTGGTACTAAGCGTCAATGACCGCAAGGAGGTATGGCATAGCAAGGAGCTCCATGGACGCTTCTTCCGGGCCCTTCATGGACCCAGTGTAGATTTTCTGGCGTCCGTATCTTGGCTACGATTCAGTAATCTCTTTGGAGAAACTGAAGGATTTGTCTGTGCAATTATGGACGAAGTTATCCTTACGAATAACTACCGGAAATATATTATTAAGGATGGGACCGTTGACATATGTCGGGCATGTCATAGTCCTGGTGAATCCATAAGACATATAATTTCTGGTTGTGGTCGTTTGGCTAATGGTGAATATTTGCATAGACATAATCAGGTGGCCAAGATTATCCACCAGCAACTTGCTTTGCACTACCAACTTGTTGAGTTTGAGGTTCCATACTACAAGTATGCGCCCGATCCAGTTCTCGAAAACGGCCATATCACGTTGTACTGGGATCGATCTATCATCACTGACAGGACTATTGTAGCCAACAAACCTGATATAGTGGTGATAGACCGACAAGCGCGCCGCACGATGATAATTGATATCACCATTCCTCTTGACGAGAACCTCGTGAAAGCTGAAAAAGATAAACAAATAAAATATCTTGACTTGGCTCACGAGGTTGTCGACATGTGGAATGTGGATTCGGCTATCGTTGTGCCGATAGTCGTGTCGGCCAACGGTTTAATACCCAACAGCCTCGACAACCACCTTAGAAGGCTGGGGTTGGGCGGATGGATCAAGGGCCTGATGCAGAAGGCAGTACTCCTCGAAACGGCACGTATTGTGAGGAGGTTTCTGTCTTTGGAGCCCTAACCACCGGTAGCTTGGACCATGCTCCCGCTACTGGTTGGCTCCTATTTTTATATTTTTAAATGTTATTTTGTTTTTTATTTTTATAAGTAATGTTTAAAAATATAATTTTAGAGTGTTTTAAATAAATATATGGAAAAATATAATACAACATTTGCCAAACACATATTTATAAAATAAAATGCATAATACACCTCATACAAGGGTAATATTACCCATACTGTAACTTTTTCACGTTCGAGCAATAAGGGTGCTTGGCACTTCAAACTTAAGACCCCTTATGCACGATTAACAGAAGGACTGGATCCTCAAGTCCTCAAAGACTGTTGTGTGTTCTCCAGCCTACTCATCAGTGAAGAGTTCCAAAGAGTCATTACATCTGTCTGGTATTACCAAAAAAAGATTTTCCTTTTTTAGATTTTCAGGCAGGCTAAAGGTGCCATTAAGTTTGTTGTAAAGTCAAGTCGTTAGTATTTGAGTTGTTTCAAAGGATTCTTTTACTTGTATAGATCAAAAGATTTAGGTTTTAAATGTCATTTCGTTGTTCATTTGAGATTTTTTTGCGTTTTAGTAATGGGTGTAGTTATAAAAGACTGGATTTACTATTACACGTATAAGCTTTAATGATATTAATTAATTATTTTAAAAAGTAGATGGTAGTTTTCCTTTGAAAAAATACCTGAAGTACTTACTTGTGGACAGACCAACCAGATTTTTTTACCAGTCGAATAAAATCGAAAACAGCATAGCCAAATAACTTCGGACCAAAAAACCAATACTTTCGACCTTGACAGCGTCAATACACAACAATACCACACAGTCCCAACACAAAACAAATATTTTCCAAAGCAATACACTCAAACGAATTTTCTCAATCGACTTCCAAACAATCGGAGATGAAATGTGAGGGTAATATTCTCTTGCCAAAGACGAGAGCTATCGAAAAACTCACGGTCATAAGATAATAAAAAATGGAGTGCAAAATATACAGCCAATAAAAAATTTCTAAGAAACTTCAATATTCATATTTTTTAATTATTATATTGCTTTTGGTTCGTAAATTAGCATTCTGCAATGAAAGATTTGTTGGATGAAGTGAGTTAGCCAAGCAGTTGCTTTAACATTTCTATTTCAAAAACCCAGTTACTGCAGTAAATATTTAAGTCACATTTACAACCATTAGCTTAACGAGCTAGTTGAAAAAAAATCACTTTGAAATTCTTAAATCACTATCCAACTTTATTTTCCAATCGATCTTTGACGTTGCTACGCATTAAATTAGCTTTTCGTCCCCACAGCGTCGAATCCTAAATTCTGGGTCCAATTTAGTCGAGTTCCGTTTCACTCCGTCATTACGTCGAAATTTTGGAAAAAAGGAGAAGTTATTGAACGATTTCAAGGACGGTGATGTGGTATAATTTTTGTAACTTTTTCAATTTGACGCGTCGCCGTCGAGTTTCCAATGTTATTTTTTTTTGCGTTGACCCAGTTTGTTCGTGGAACACGTTGATGGGTGACAGGCCGTACTTCATTTGCTTTTGCGTTGCGTGTATGAAAATTTTCGCCGGGATTATCCAGCAGATTCAATTTGCCAGTTAATGAACTTTGTATTATTCGTCGGAAAGGGGTGGTGTTAAAAATGTAGTATCATTTTCATGTTGCTTGTATAAAAAAATATAAAAGAATAAAACCGACGTAAAAACATAACCGAATGTGTATAAAAATTCAGATTATAATACGCATATACGCGAAATCCATTTATAGGTTTCAATAAATGCAAAAAAGTTTCATATTTTATATACGTGTACAAATAAAGTGTTCTACGTTAACATTTATTCATACTCCACAACAACTGGGTACATACCTCGAAAACATATTTCAAAGCGAAATCAACCCACCGCATCACGTAGGATAATCAACATCAAGCAAATTTATTCACAAACGTGTAATTATTCGTTCACAAAAAAGGTTTCAAATAAATGTTCTATTTCCGTAAACTGTGTACGACCCAAATTCAGTGTTCACGGAGCGTGGGATGCCATCTTTCTCAGTGCATAATGTATTACCACGTGGCTCGTTAATTGCCCGGCGAAACGGAACAAATGCCTGAGTCGAGCCTTGTCGAGCCATGTCGAGCCCTGTCGAGCCCTTTCAGAGGTCCACTCTAATTGGGCCCATTCAGAATGCCCAACGTGACCAGTAACTCCACGTTGGTAATTTTTATGGTTTCATGGTTTACGTATTAATGAATGTAATACTGAAGGTTTCTAAATAATGCGGTTTGTTTGTGTACGGGTCTAGCAATAAATGAAATGAGATTTTCGTTGGGATGTTGAAATGAGAACAAATTTTATTTCATTTTCACTCAAATTGCTTTCTGTTACCATGGCTGCTTTTTTTATTAAAGCATCATTGAAATTACAAAAGCTGGTTTGATTAAGCTGAGCATGATTTGACATTCAGATGGTGAAATGCAATATTAGGCTTTATTGCATAAAATATACAAGCCCTTTTTATCCAGCAACTTCAAACAATGCAACACTAAAGAAGTACATCAGTGAAATAGGCTACGTTATAGCGACATTCGACGAGCAAAACATTTTTATAACCGGAGACGTTTTCGCAAATCGACATTTCATTTTCAAGAGGTATTTTAAGGTAATAAATCGACGCTGTCTTCGACTTTCCAAGCAAATGTGCGATAACTTGGATTATAGACGTTTGAAAATTGCTTTTACTGCGATTTCTCGGTATGAAATGAGAGTTAGTTTTTTTATTAGAAACGCGAAATTACTTCAATTATTATTTAAGGTATTATCGGCCTTTATTTTGACGCATTTTTACCAGTTGTATGTACATGTATAGTAGGAGTATAAATGTGAAAGTGTGTTTGGATGTTTAGACATTTAGATGTTTGTCCGTCAAACACACTGAAACTACTATACATAGACATATATTGACAAAATTTAGTATACAGACAGGATATGAGCTGATTTGGGTGATAGGATTAATTTGGTTTTTTGTTTCACGGGAACGCAGGCCAAGCCGTTGGCAGAAGCTAGTAATCCATAAAGTAAGTAAATTATAAATAAGAAGATAAGTAACAAAATGGAATAGACATTAGTCGAACAAAGTTGAAAGAATAGGTTTCTTAACAAACTAAGTGCTGGAAAAATTACATTGAAAAATGAAAAGCTTTTACAGTAGGTACCCAGTAGATTTATTGAATTCTTCCATTAAAATTTTATTCCATAAGTTGAACGGAGAGCATTTTTTATCTATTTTCTGTGTTAGTCATTGTTCGTTAGTAGGAACATTTTATACATTTGTATAAAACCAGCGCAAAATTTTGGTTCATGGGATTACTGAGAATATACTAAAGTAACTGTTTAACTAAGACCTTGTACAATTAATGGCAATTGAAATACCTACTTATTGACACAACATTAAATAACAAGACTAAGATATTTTTAAAATTCTCTTTTATAAAACTCAACAATGTAATTTATACAACAATAACTTAAATAAAGTTCTAACAAAAATATTCGAGGAAAATTTCGAAAATAACTCGTTTAGTAAAAATAATGTAAACTTAGGGGAACGAAAACTACTCGTATTGCAGGTACTCGTACCTATGGTTGGGAAATTATAAACTTTCTTTTCTCGGGCAGTCTTTTCTATTTTTAACCGACTTGAAAACAGGAGGTTCTCAATTTGACCTGTATTACCTATATCTTTATTCGCGATTATCTCGTGTTTGGTTGAACCGATTTTGATGCGGTTTTCGGCATAGTATTTTTCAGACTTAGCAGAAGGTTTAATGTATGAAATTAAAATTAAAAACAGGGTTTGCAGAATAACTACCGAAGGCAGTTCCTTTTTTAAACAAAGTTGTATAGTACAACATTTTATGTAGTATGCATACAAATGTTATAATGACGAACATCAAATAAAAAAAGTAATTTAAAAAACTAAAAAACCCGACTGCGTTTCTTTATAATATTAAAATGAAAAACCCTAAAACAAGAAAGTAATCGTAAAATTTAAGCAGTCGGGACCCATTCTAAATATAAAGACTTTGTGAGGGCACATACGGCTGGCTTTCTAGTTTTTTAAATTACTTTTTTTATTTATTTTTTTTTAGTTTTATTATTTTTCATTTTGATATATCTAGTGTCACTCTGACAGTAAATACGAATCAAACGACACCTATAAAGCGGAAATCCATCGAGTCGTTCAGGCTAGAGAGTGAGCAATATTCGAATTTGGCGCCAAAAATCCGCCATTTTGTTTTTTTATTATTTTTATATATCCAGTGTCACTCTCACAGTAAATACGAATCTAACGACACCTCTCAAGTCAAAATCCATCAAGCCGTTTAGGCTAGAGAGTGAGAAATATTCGAATTTGGCGCCAAAAATCCGCCATTTTGTTTTTTTTAAATTTTGATATATCCAGTGTCACTCTCACAGTAAATACGAATCTAACGACACCTCTCAAGTCAAAATCCATCAAGCCGTTTAGGCTGCAGAGCGTGCCAAACAATTATACATACATACATACATACATACATACATACATACATACATACATACATACACTCGAAAAACATAACCCTCCTTCTGGCGCAGTCGGGTAAAAAGATACAAAAATAAGTTTAAAATCTAACCAACGTTTTCAATAGGAATTCAGCAAAGATTGAAAGAAACATTCAAAAGTTTTCAACGGTCAATACTGACGACACCAGTATTTTTTGTAAAGAATTGATAATAATAAAGCATTCATAACCATTTACTTTCAATCTTCATATATTATTTATATTCCTATTACAAAACTTTACAACTAACGAAAAAGTAAAACATAGTTTCCCAAACCTAACCCTACACCCGCCCGTGTTATGCAATGTAATAAACATAGTTTAAAGTTGAAACTTCCCCGCAGTGGTGCCGTTGTTTTGTCCACATTAACAACAATTCTGAGAGTGCTAACACGCCTGACTATTATCGTAAAGATTTCACTGCAACATGGGTTTGTTTTAGCCCAAAGACTTTCTTCGTTGCTCCTTTTCGCTAGTGGTTAAAATAAGGGTTGGATTTTTAAAATAAATCTGTTGAGAAATTGGTTGTGATTTTTATTTTTGTTGTATTTAAGTATTATTGAACTTTAATATGTATGTGTATGTTTGTTTATAGTGGGATTGGTTTACTGTTGGTACTTGTAAGTGGTTTAGTGTCTGTTATGCTATAAGTAGTGGTATCAAAGATTAAGAGGTGTCTTCATGTCTTTTTTATGAAATAGGGGACAAGCGAACCGGAGCTTCGGTAACCCGCTGAGGTAGTCGACCAGCTCCCGACTTGTAAATGGTTTACACCCGTGTGTTATGCTATGATTAGTGCTATCAAAGCATTAAAGAGCCTTTGATGAAGATGTCTCGCAGTAATCACACAGAAGCAGCGTTTTCTGGAATCAAACTAATATTATAAATGTGAAAGTTTGTTTGTTTGGATTTTTGTCCGTAAATCACGCTAACAGATTTGAACATAGTTGATGTAATTTGGTATACAGAAAGTATAAATACTTTTTATCCCACGGTAACGCGAGCAAAGCCGCTGGCAGAAACCAGTGTGGAATAATCATTACGTCTAATACGTAGGTAAAGAACTTTAGCTACTTTTCGCTAATTATGTTAGACTCGTGTAATGCGAATCCATTACTAACTTTCAGAAACTCGAAACAAACAAAACAAAATACTTTACCTAAACGCTGGTACCTAAAGTTAGAAACATCTTGCAATTATTATCAAAAGTTCATAGAGTTCAATGTACTATGTATTATTACATAATAAATACTGAAAAAAACACGTAGATTTTGATGTCTTCTAAAAAGACATGACTTTGCTCAGCATGACGACGATGATGTATCTTAAAAACTATCATGAGACTTACAAAATTAACTAAAAATCACGGTTTACTCACGTATATTAATACAGTAGGCTGCGCGACGTCGCAAGAATCCCTCTGTGACTCGAAACTAGTAGAGCTTTTCTCCATCAATGTACGTGAGTAAACCATGATTTTTAGTTAATGATGTATCATAAGTGTAAAGGATTGATCAGAAAACTAACATAATATATTTAACACATTGAATGCCGTGGTGGTCACCGGTGACCGACGTTAACGGAGGATTTGCCTTCAACAGTTTTCTATTGGCAGTCAAAGACTTAATTAAACAAAAATCAAGAAGCCCACAAAATTAAAGTACCTACCTATTACTCGTAATATTATTTATTTTACAACAAAATTTACCCTACATATACAGCTTCCTCGAGCACGTGGCTCACGTTATTCGAACACGTGTTTGTGGGAGGCAGTTTTACGCAACGGTATGTACCTTTGAAAGAACTTATTGAGTTTTATTAAAAACATATTTTGTTTATTACTTGAGAGCAACAGTAATTTTGTGGTAGCGTAACTTTTAGTTACTTTAGAGCCCAGTATAGTGCAAGATAAAGACCTATTACAGGCTTTTCGATTACTAAATTATCAGTGGTAGCATAGAATTAATAAGACTAATAATACTACTAGTAAATAGATGTAACTTTTTATGATAAAAACCTATAGAAGCAAAGTGTTATCTAATAGTTATCAGAGGCTTGTTAAATTTTCAGTGGTAGTATAGCATTAATAGAATCAAAGACTACTACTAGTAAATAGAAATCACATTTTAAAATACATATAGGATGAATAGTGTTATCTTATGGTTATTAGAGGCTTAATGTACCACCCACCAATATACTCAATGTCCATTCGTAAACCAACGATGCCCTGCTAGATAGGGATCTATAAGTACAAATAAAAATCTTTCCCTCTTTACTCCCAAAAGCCACCCAAACATAAGAACATTAAGAATGCACCCCAAAACCTTTAGACTTCCGAATTAGGAGACATTTGTAAGGGTGATGTGCCACTGAATTTTACACTAGATACTGCAATCAGCTAAGTGCATTAGTCACACGAACTAAGAACGAGAACTTTCGGGAACTTGACGTGGTTGCTTCCAACAGAAGATTCTAGAAGCTTCGAGTTTGGAAGTTTTTGAATGAATTTAGATTTTGAATGTTCAGGTCTGGTTTTTGTGCGGTGTCTCTGGAGTTACTGAGTTTAAGTTTACTGTGAATGAGTTTGTAGAATAGGTAGGTCTGTGAATGGTATGAAAATTAGTTTTGTTCGGTAATAGTAATTGAAGTGACTGCCTCCTTGGTCGAGTGGTCGCAACGCGACTAGAGGTCTCGGGTTCGATTCCCGGGTCGGGCAAAGTATTACTGGGCTTTTTTCGGTTTTTCAAAAATTTCTCCGTGGTAGCAGTGTAGCTGTGTAGCGTGGTTCTTGAATTTGTACACACAGTAATAGTAGGGTGGTTGCTTGTTGTAGGGCAAACAGTTCCACCCAACGAGTTGACACATTATCCACAATGGGGATCAATGTTTTCCCATCCGGTGATGTAGGGTGGTTAAGATTCAATAATAATGCGCATTTTCCCATTTTATTTTTAATATCTCTACTAAAGTGTCGTGGAAATTGTCAAAAACAGAAGACTGAGAACAAAAAAATAATTTCCCATTTATTAAAATACGAGGTCAAAGCGGAGCCACAAATCAAGAAACACAACTTTAAGGATTATTAATCAGAGATAAGTGTCGCTTCAAGCGCTTTTCGCCTCGTCGTTTTTGTGGACCACCAAAATTATTTCTCTCCTCCAGATTTATTAAAAATTGTCTTCAGATTCAGAATTTTGTCACCGTAAGTATTCTAATCCTAATTGTGTCTAACAGAGTGTTCCAAAATTATTATGAGTGAAATGTCTTAAAAGAATAATATGTGTTCGTCGTGAAACAACGCTTGTTTTGTGTTTCGTTATATGAATGAGGTTATCGGAGGCTCAATTACCTCCCTTCCCAATCCCTGATTCTCCAACAACCCTTAAATTCCTAACCCCCAAAAGGCCGGTAAAATTCCTAGGGCCGGCAACGCACTTGTAACGCCTCTGGTATTTCGGGTGTCCATGGGCAGCGTATGTTTACCATCAGGTGATACGTCTGCTTGGTTTCAGACTTATGCTTTAAAAACACTTTATGCTCTGCTTTAAGTAGCGCAATCGCACTTTTGACCTCTTTACGATCAATATATTTACTCTTTGAATTTTCACAAAACATCAATACTATAATTCCTTTCATCTATAACATTATAAGCATAATTTATATCATGGCTCCAGCTTTTATTTGTTAGCCTGAACACTAATCTTCTTATTGTAGACTTAGGGACATAAATAAAATTATTTGCGAACGTTTTCTATTATTTGTATTGTAAAAATATGATGTATTGGATTCGTAAATATTATTTCAGAACTCAGAGGTTTAGTATGAAAGCCTTATTATAATTCGACGTCAAACGAAAAATATCTTTTGTTACTTCATGGCCGACAGAATAGATGTTTATTTTAAACCGTCTCGCGTGAACATGAGCAGGTAAATACTTTCGTATGAAATCAGATTTTGTACTTATTCCTTTGGATTTGTTTATTTGAGCCTAAAATTTATTAAAGTAAAACATGCTTGAGTAGCTTTAAATATCTTATGTGAAGAAAGGCTTTTTCCAGTGTGTAATTTCTTGACTAAAAATCACTGTTTGCTCACGCACATAAATGGAGAAAAGCGTTTAGTATATCTCACGATAGTTATTACAAAAGTGTAGTTTCTTTTCGTTTTATCGACTGCACGTTTGGGGCGCAACCCACGTTTTTTTTTAGCAATGGACAGTCTGGGATCTTAATATTCCAGACATATACAGTAAAGTCGGTTTAGATCTTGAACTTGACTTGTTCGTGTGATCACAAAACCTCATATGAAATTGTATCCACATTTTGTCTACAACTTCGGAGACCTGTAACCGACACAACATTTAATTTACTTAATAAGTTAGCAACAAATTGAAAAATCAACCTTAATTACATTGAACAAAGACTAAAATTAAATGCTACTTGAGACAAGAGTAGAAAATAATTGGCAGATAGGATACGGAGCTAACGTAACATAGTATGCGTACTTACAGTGCAAATCTTGGAATTTGACTGATTAAATCAAGGGAGTGACTCATAGAGGGTGACGTCTTCACTTAGCCAATGGGTAGGGTTGACAGCAGAATATTTTAATTCATATCGAGTAAAGAAACATGATACACCTAATTACCTTTTAATTTAAATGAATGCTTTTGACTTTGTTATATAAAAATAATTAAATCAATGTACAGAAATAAACACCAATTTTTACTTATTTTATTGTTTTCAAGTATTTATTTTTGTGATGATGCGGCCTACGATGTAGTATATCTGCCCATAAGCAACCTATTCACTCGGTCCCTGAATACACCCAGGTAGTATACCCACTAAGAAACACAGACTCCGACAAACAAATCCAAAGTATCTACATGTGTAAATTCAATGATCAAGGCACAAATAAACAGTCAAAGAAATAATTGGTAACTAAAAATATACTAGGATTTACACACACACAAATACACGCACACATCAAAATTCCTTTCAAACAAACCCGAGTAACATACGACCCTAACTGATAGCCCTAACATCTAAAAGTAATTACATTTGCCTACGTATTTAAGCACGCTCCAGGAAAACGTGCAAACGTCTCATCTAATTTTGTACCCACTCCTCAGGGAGGACTATTTAAATAACCTAAAATTGGATTCCGAATCAACCGGGGACTCACTGAATAAATTCATTGGCTGAATATTAATTTGTTGATCTTTGTAACGCAATGTTCGTATTGATCAGATTGTTCTGTTGTCATAGATAAAATATATTTTGACTCATCAAAAGTACCTATAGACGCTAAAAGTTGAAATAAAACTAATGCAAAATAGGTAAAGTCACATAAGAAAATAAAAAATGGAATCCGACGTCTAGAACTGCGGTCCTAGTTGCTGGATCGTTCAGTTTTGTAATATTAGAATTCCGTCAACTAAGATGGTCACTTTAATTCTATTGAAAATACCAAAACGGTACAGTCAAATTAAGAAAAAAATTAAAGCAATATTAAAAAATATACTCTGATTCTAAATAATAATTCGTGGCGAAGCACGTAGAAGATTAAGTTCAAAGATGACATCACTCATCTTACAAGAACCGCGCATACTTTACTATGTAGGTCTAAAAAAAGTTAATGTTGAAAAGATGATGTTGCATTGTAAATGCATCTTTGCCTACCCTTTCGTGGATAAAAGGCACGACTATAGATTATAACAAAGAAAATCTAAAACACAAATTTCACGCTACATTTTCCACACTAAAACCCAACATAGCAAAAAGGGAAATCACGAAACCAATACATACATTAACATAAATCCATTACATGAGACATTTTAGCTCGACAAAGTTAGTAAAACTGTCTCAGTGTTTCTTCACCTAGAAAATGTGTGACGTCAGACTCTAGATGAGCTGAGGCTGAGAGCAAACTACGTAATTACAAGGCAAGCAAACCGCAAGAAACTTCTCACATACTGTACGAGTATGTGAAGGTCTTAGGCAAACGTTTAGAACAAATTGTTTTTCACATTTGGTTAGTAGGTGTCGCTTTGACTTTTCATTCGTATTTGTTTTTGAGACATTTTTCATTGGCTGTATAGCTTTTATTTATTTAGAAGGTTAAGGTCTCAATGTCGACTTGGAGCTGTAAACAACTTAACAGAAAGCAGGAGTAGGAACGGGATGGTTTTTAGTCAGTAAGAGTCTGACACTCTCTCTCGCTTCATCGAATCGGCAGATGATTTTTTTTATATTGATACTTGATGATTTTCCCTTTCAAAAAAAGTCTCAATGTTGATACACGTACAAAGCTGTTATCTTCAATCAAAAAATATCCCAGAATAGTAGCAATAAATTTTTAATATGTGCCGGTGCATCAACAGTCAAGTCCATTACTTGAAACCTTGCGATCAACAAGAACATTACCAATAAATCGTCTCCTAACATCATTACATACCAAAAAACCTGTCTCCTAAATCCCAAACCGCATTAAAATAAACTCTCCACATAACCTTAACAAATTGTCAAAGGTTTTCTAACAATGGTATCATGTTAATGACAACTACTACAATTTAAGGTATAATAGTAGCCATTAGTGGTGGCAAATTAAGCTTCAGCGTTCTAAAGCCATCTTTATAATGAAACCTTTTCATAATTAACTCAGTACTTAGTTTCCATTGAAACCTGTTGAATAATGAGTGAATTATAATTGAGCACGGCAATAGACGGGTCTGAAGATTGTTTTGCGTGTTTTCGATGAGAGGTATAATGTTGATTGGTGTGAGATTTGTTCAAGGTTATTTGCGTTTTTATGGAAAGGTTGTTGATGAACTGTGTCATGAAGTTAGTTTCTTTTTAGTAAGCATTGCTGCTAGGTGGAGTGACGATATCCGTAAGGTGGCTGGTAGTGGTTGGATGCATAGAGCTAAAGATTGAGATCAGTGGCTTGCCATTGGAGAGGCCTATATCCAGCAGTAGACGAGAACAGGCTGATGATGATGATGATGAAGCATTGTAGAGTCCCAAGGTTAAGAAAGTCATTAAGTCAGTTCAGTAGTTTGGCATGGTGTTGATGATGATTTTGATTTTTTGGTTACAAAACTAAGTTTTCAATCTCGCATCAAAAGTCCAAATAACCAAGCCTGTTAAATTATAAGGAACAAGATCAGTAACCTTCGAACATAGTAAAAGAATAGAAATACTAAAAACGGCAATTCCAAAAACAATTCACAAGACGCGCATTGTTCCAAAACTTATTCGCCAAATTAGCCTAATTCCTTTCAGTCTCAAACAAATTCATTCCTAGGAATAAATCCTAAGAGCTTTCAACTCCCATACATAAGTTAGGAACGCTCCCTTTGTGAATTCCGAATCTATAAAATAAGGCATGTCTAACAAATGGCCGAAGTTTAGGAACAAACCTCAGACTCTTTTGTTGGCCTTAAATTCTACTAATTTAGGGTAGACTGGGTCTTTGAGTAGTAGAAACTACCTCATATACAAATTGGCATTGCTTAACCACTTGAACACCGGTGTTTAAGATACAAGAGAAAATACATTATGTCTCGTTTATATCTGCGTTCCGGTACAACACGAGGTAATCATTACAGACATTTTGCTAGAATTATTAAATTTATACTTATCTATATTTTGTGAAATATTTTGGCGGATAAGGTTCTTTAATACCCAAATTTTAACCTCTATAGACTGATGATTTATGCTTTGAAACTGTTTAAACCCTTTCATAATTTTTGCCATCTGTATTTACCAACAAAATAAAATTTGGAAATTTAACTGCACTTATAAAAAAGACATACCGTAATTGAGAACCTTCTCCTTTTTGGGAAGTCGGTTAAAAACTAAAATTAGACTAAATGTACAAGAAACGGTTCACTAGCCAGCGAATCTAAGCACTCTGTCAGTAATTGTAGCACTATGGTCTCAGCTAACGATGCATACGCTGCACTGGAGCATGCTTCATCAACTATGAAGCTTATCTAACTAAACAATACACTGGGAGCATGCATTATCACACTGAGACTTAATCGAGTTATAGAACATTCTAGAACATTTTGATTTTCAGAATATTCATCAGGTATAGAGTTATAATTTGCTACCATATTAAGGTCATAACAGATTTTAAATTTGTTTGTTGATATGATGATGTTAATAGTCAAACTCCTTTAGCCACTCAAACGTCCGGCCCGCGCGACCGTTTATCTCTCTAACGTCCAACCGCGCACGGCATCCGAACCGCGCGCGACTCGCAAGTTCGTCGTAACAAAAAACCTATATAGCTACTGAACCGTAATGCCTAGAATAAAGAAAACAATACCAAAAAAAAGATTGAAGAATACTGATCAATCTTAACGATTTTTTTAAATCTTTAAAATACAATAAAACGGGTTAAACATACAAAAAACAGAACAACACAACACAGAAAAAAAAACAGAATTATTTCTACCTTTTTAGAATATACGGCACAACTATTGTTGCATATTTTATCAATAAAATATTTTTACAACAAACTAGACTCATTACCCTTTCTTTTGATGTATATATGATTATATTCGGTTAACTCTAAGTATTGTAATTAAATCGAAAGAAAACACTACTCGTAATTTTACACATCAAAAAACCTGAGGAACACATTGACATTATTATGGAATCTTCAATGAATTTAGTATATTTCTCTTTGAAAAATGTATTATTTTGCTTATTACGAAATGTATTTCGATATTTTATATACTATTGTAATGCAAAGTATGTAAAATATGTATAAACAAAACTAAAAGTGGCCAACACCAGACCGGCCATTTTTTTCGAAACAACAATCGTTTGAAGTTAAAATTAGACTAGATTTATCAGCTAAAACTGTGATATTTATACATCATCGTAAAGCACAAATCTTCTAGTTTATTTTGATGTATAACACTTGCAAGATAAATTAAACAAAACTGTAGTATTTACGACATAATTGTTGGAACTCACAAAAACACTTCAAAAACGAGTCAACTAACTTTAAAAATTTATATTTTGTTTGTCAAAGCATATTACAACGCCATGTCTTATTTTTTCGTCGAACAATTTATTCAGCTGTATAGATAATCAGTCAAAACTCACCAAACAACACCGTATTTTAAACTAGAGGAGTTAAACAGAACTCGTCACTTTGGATACTATAGTATCCATGGACGTATGACGCTCCTTTTTTTGGATACCGTGCTATCCATGGACGTTAGAGTGGTTAGTCGCCTTTTATCCCCGAAGGGGTAGGTAGAGATGCGCATTACGCGACACGCAATGTCACGATACAATAAACACTCACTTTTCACCATTTGTGTTCCAAGTTCCATGTAAAAGGAGATGAGCTACAACAAAACGAGATGAACTATTTATTATTGCCAAAAATCAACGGCTTATCAACAATACCTGTCTATGACTACGAATACATAAACGATAACTAATACTATTTTATTGCACAAGCTCTATTTACATCTTTTTCAGTATTCTACATCTATATCTATAAGTATAGAACATAATATACCTCCTTTATAAGAATTCACGACTCATTACGAAGAAAAGAAGCGACACCCTCCATAATTTAGCCACGGCATACAAAAACGCAAACGGAGCGTAACCCTAAAATGATTTTTCATAACGGTCACTTGCCAATCCTAAGTAGCGGCGGTAAATTTTATAAGCGATCAAATACGAACCTTTTTGAGCCACAAACCGTCTTAGGGATGTCCCAAGTAAACATCAAAGGTCCTTGTATAAATACAGACTTCTATGGCCAGTCGAGCATTTAATGAACAAATGTTTTCGTCAATCAATGCTTACTTAAACGGCATCAGCCATTTTTCATCATAAAAATCAGAGGAAACATGCCCTAGGGGTACTTTTTATTGTGGGTTTCACAAACCGGTGACAGACAAAGTTTGGCTGCTCTTTATGCCGCTAGGCCTTTGAGCTCTGTGATGTAAAGCAGAAAGGGATTCATGGCATTTTTATTTGATATATTTATTATTTTTGTGCTCAATTTTTTTTATTGAGGGAGAATATTGCTGTTGGTATGATTTTTAAAGTGTACGTATTGTTGTGTTATAAAACTTACCGTATATTTTACATGAAAATACATTTGATCAAATCTCAATCTTAATACATTCAAAATAGCAGCGAAAATATAATGAATCATGCCAATTCGTATTTTGAAACGTCCACATA
The DNA here is from genome assembly GCF_023101765.2 of Spodoptera frugiperda. NCBI lineage: Eukaryota > Metazoa > Arthropoda > Insecta > Lepidoptera > Noctuidae > Spodoptera > Spodoptera frugiperda. The sequence continues at coordinate 11,110,155 of NC_064242.1, read as the reverse complement.
CGTATACAACATTGACAAACACAACCTTTCACCTAAGCACACATTTCTGAGGTCGAATTAAAGGACTTACCGCGTAAATTAATGTCGGTTACCTATTCCGGGGTCAGAGCAGTGCTACCCTCATCTTTCGTGGGGACCATTTTATTTAAAGTAGCGAAAGTTCGAAGCGAGTGCGGCCACGCGTAAACATTTACTTGAAAGGTATATTGATGTTAGTGACCGCAGTTTGGTTTTACAACCAAAGAAAGACTCCCCTTTTATAGAATTTGCGAGTTTCTAGCCGGATTATTTTGATAAGGCTTCGAGAATGGGCTCTACGATTTTTGAGAACGGTAAGCCGATTTGCGGATGAATATAGCTTTGATTTTTTAGTAGTAAAAATCTAAATAATATAAATTGTGGATTTTAGGGATTTCCCTCTTGAGTTTGTAAAATAAAAATAAAGATTTAGGTTTTACTATTTCCATTTTCCTAAAATTTTATATTTGTGCGTGTACGACACATTATCAGTCTGAATCAACGGTTGAGTGACTCAATATTTGCCTTCAAAACTAATCAGTGAATCGGATAAATTAATGATTATAGATTTTTTTGTCAAAATCGAACAGTTTACTTTCATTTTCATTCGTGAAATAAACATTCCTCTTCCATAATATTCTAACCGAACTGAACGGAAGCTCTTATCAACCTTTTCCCCCAAAGAGTAGGACGTCCCCCTTGTTAACCAAAGACTCCCAAACTTAATACTTCAAGTAGGTACAGTTCGCGTTAACTTCAGTAATTTGGCACTGCCACCAGTTATAACACCCTGTAGATACTGTCTGACAATATTAGTGAACTCAAAATGGCGTCCGAATTCTAGTAGACTTTCTAGAAAGTTCTCTAAAGACTTCTCTTATTAAAATTTGTTGTTTATACTAATTATGGTGGGATTTGAAAATAAATGTTTGTCTGGTTTGTAAAAGTTTCCATGAAAACAATTTTTATATGTATTCTTGCCCTCATCTAAATAGATTTTTCGATCTATTATAGAAATAGATCTTAACCTAAAACTGTACCAAAATAAATACATTTTATTCATTTATCTAAAATACATACATACATTACCTCACGCCTGTGTCCCATGGAGTTAGGCAGAGACATTTATCTAGAGCGCCCTCTACCGACGGCCCGATTCATATTTTTTTCAAGTTATCTTTTATCTAAAATACAATCTTAATAACACCAGAACGGAGACAGCTAAGTGACACAAAGCCACTCGCGTTTTTCAATAAACGCGAAGTCGTTCACTCGTCAAAATCCCTTGACATCACATCATTGCTTCCATAACATTAATCATGCAAATAATAATTTTGGGCTTCATAATAATAAGAACCTGTTTCCTCTGAGACGGAGTCACATTTACATTCATTGCATGCTGTTAGTCGTGTTCCCGTGTGACTCTCAATTTGCATGCATAGCCGACAGCCTGCATGAGAATCTGAATACAACAGCTATATTAATATTGTATTTTTTAATCAAAAATATGCACGGCTTCTGTGACATGCCGTTGTTCTAGTGTTGTGACATTTTTAAAGTATGCTTTATTCTCTTCAGTTGTGCTGTGTCTAGTATCTTATTCTTATTGATGGTAAAGCTTTAGTATTCTAATCCGTATACATACAAATTTCTTTTAAAAAGTATTTTTGCACTCTGCCATTTTTCCCAAAACAAAACCCTCTGAATTAACGAAAACATTCAAAGTCTCATGTCCATATTTTCATACAAAACAGAACACGGAATCCAATATAACATATTAATTGAAGCAACCTTTTTCCCTAAAAAGATAAAAATAAAACCTTTTACAGCCTGAAATTTTCACGACACGTGAATTTTCCAGAGGGGAGAGGCATACGGTCCGGAAGAGCTGCCTTCATTTACAAGCATTGTGTTCCCGGATTATATTCCCCCATTCACAATAGCCGATCCCTCTTCGTAATGAGTGGAATTATGACTTTTTTCCGTCCAAATCATTCTTGAGCAGTGTTTAGGGGGAATTTTGAGCCGTAGTTTCTTGTTGATTGGGGATTAAGACTGTAAGTTTGGGGACAAAGTAATGAGACGTGTAAATACTTAAGTGGAATGGAAGTGTCTCTCGTAAAAATATTCGGGGAAAAAGCCATAAAATGTTATTGCAAATTAGGAAGTTTGAAATTAAGTAGACAGTTGTAAGCGTTTAATGTGTATAATGTCAGTGAAGTGACAAAATGGTATACAAAAGTATATGTTATTGATTAACTTAAACGGGATTAAAGACATCGAATATATTAATTTAGAACTTACCGGATGCCCAAATACACCTTCCCAAACTTTCCAAGGCCTTTTTCCCCAAACCCTTAAATTCTTAACGGCCAAAAGACCGGCAACACACTTGTAACGCCTCTGGTGTTTTGGGTGTCCATGGACAATGGCTATTACTTATCATTAGATGATCCTTCTGCTTATTTACTCGGCTTATACCATAAAAAGAACAATATATTTAAAAAAATAAAAGTAATGAAGATGATAATAACATTTAAAAAATCCAAGCTACAGATTAAATGGACACAATCTAAGCAAACGCTTAAGACCGTTAGTGGTGACTGTGTGGTCGGAATCTGTGTACAAGACAAAATCATGGTCAGTGGAAGCTGGAGGCGACCACGGAACGCAACCACTAGTGGCTGTACACAAATTCACTCAGAATGGGGAACACACTTGAGCGCACATAGGCACTGTTGCACTGTTCAAATCCGGAGTGAACATGTACAGTTCTATCAACAACCAAACTTGGATTTTGATGGTAATGTTATAGTTTCGCTTAACGTCTTTTAAAATCTTTAATGATTGTCATAAATTATAAATGTAGCTTAGTAAATTATATGTAGCTTACCGGAGGCTGTGTTTCGTATAAAATATAACTTGAGTGTCTTCAAGTCCTGAGCGAACAGGTTGCTCTAAAGTAGGCGTGCTCCATCGTCAGTCACATCATCGCTTACCACTAGGCGAGATAGTGACCAAGTGCCATCCTGTTAAGTATATAAAAAATGTAGCTATATCTATACCATAATGCTCTTTTGTAACTACATACATCTTTTTAATTTCGTTAAAATCAAACAAATAACTAAATCTATTACAATCGAATCAAATCCCATCAAAGAGACCTTTATTTTAAACGTAACCCAAAGATTGAAAGTCCACTAAGTTTTAAGGAACTTTGTCATTTCTTTCATGCAAAATTACATTTGAGAAGCGCCCTTACGAATGGGGAATTTTTAGGGTCGAGATCACATTGAGCGTGGCGAATATTAAAAAAGTTTTCGACGTCAAACTTGAATTGTCTTTTTCAAAGGCTGTTTACTTCTTGAGTTGAGCCTTTATTTACTTAGTTTTTGTTCCGGGTAAGTTTGGTTTCGGCCTAGTTTATATCGTTATTGTATTTGTGTTTACATAGTCGCTCGGATTTAGAAGTTTGAATGACTCCGTCCTTTGCCAATGGAAGGTCGGCAATATTAATATTGTATAAGTTTTGTGGACAATGTCTGGCTTGAAGTTTCGTTGCGTATTGAGGCAGCAATTGATATTGACAGTCAATAATCAAACTACTACTGACCGGAGCTTATTGATGGGTTGTCTAGATTCTAGTGTGTTCTTGTGTCATGAATAATATATAAGTACTTTTGCTGTTCTTTTCTTTAAAACAATGTAATATCTCAACAACACGGTCTTGCCTAACTAGAATCTGAAGATAAGTAATTTACTTTTCTCTCAAATTGATGAATAAATATGGGTTTAAAAGTAAATTATTCAGCAAACAACAATGTACAACTAATCAAAAATACTTGTAGCATTTTGCTTCTAGAATCTCGAGTAGTTGCAAGAAACTTAGTTGTAACTTAAAATTAAATTGTTTTTGCGTAGTTGGCTTTGGAATAACTTATTTTCAGAACATTTAATTAAGCGCGTAATCTTAAGCTACCGAGCAAAGTCCAGGCATACTTCATTCGACTTTAAAATTCAATTCAAAATCTTTAAGTTAAGTGCTTAAGCTCTCAGACTTGGCCAAGTTATAACATATTTATTACATTTTAGGCACCTTTTCACTTTTAACCTCGTTACAAGGTCTTGGTTAAAACGTTCATTTAAAAATTTGCTGGTTTTCATTAGAGTTTATTTATGCTTCATTCATGTAATTTATTTTAAATATGGAGATTAGTTTGCGGTTGTTTATTAGATTACTATTATATTTTCGAAATGTCTACGTTTTGTGATAGTAGTTTACATAACAATGTATTAGGTGCAGCTCATTCAATTACTTCAATTACTCATTCTCAAGTTCATTTATATTACAGAATTGATTTCTGTATATATGAAAAACGACCATCAGACTTTGCTCTGCTAACTTTGTAAGTATGTAAACACCAAACTAATGATTGCATCAGCTAGTGACACAACATAACCCATTTCCAACCTTACAACCCAAAACATAGACATCAAATTCCTTTGACTTCCTATCACAAGATTTTATATACCCTTTCTTTCACCACCGAAAGACCCCTAAAAGAGATTCAATGGCCAATGATCACCTATTTAAAATCAGAAGCTCTTGTTTTAGTTCCGAGACACAGTTACATGGCGGACATTTTTGTATGTCCTGTGGGATTAGTAGTAATTATGTTTACCTTTATATTTAATTTTTGAAACTGTTTATTTCGTGGTTTTTGGTCATGAAAGTTGTGTGGTGAGCGGTTCAGTGTCGTGTTTTGTTTTGGAGACAATTTTGTGAGTTGAGTTAGTGTGTGTGTAGGTATATTTGATTGTTTGTTTTGATTTTTAAGTGTATGTGTTGTTTTTTGAGAGTTTAATTCGCTTTAGTAGTAGATAACTGGTAATATTATGGCAGTTTTTAGACGATACGATACGATGCATAAGGAATATAATTTCTTCAAGCGATGAGTTCTCATTATTGATAATAGCTTTTTAATTTTATGGGTTTGATTCAAATAACTACTGTTAGACTTATTACTTTTTCTTAAATAGAACAATACTCGTACTAAATAATACATTTATTAACACATTCTTGATTGTTAGCCTTTTTAAAATTCTAGTAATAACAGACAGTCAAAAAAATTGCATAATTTAAAAAACTCAAATTCACTTCCACGTAAATTCGGACAACGTGCTCAAACGAAAATGAAGTATTTAAATAAAAACTTCCTTTTAAAAAAATATTATCCGAACAGAATTATAATGTCTTTCTTTTATCAAAAGACGTTTCAAAGAGGAATCGGATTTGTCAGCTCGTTCGTTCGTTGAGGTGGACAAATCTGAAGGGAATGGACCTTTTTAGGGTTCTCTAGAGAAACAAAAGGACCCTTGTATTTTGTTAAGCCAAAATATTGCAGGAAACTGTGTTGTTGTTGTATTGAGGGTCATTAATTTATGTATTTATTTTGATGGTGTTTAATTGGCTATTGATAGAGTACATGTAATGCAATATTTTTTAAGGGGTTAATTCATCCCATGACGTCTTGGCTGAATGTAATGTAACTAATTTTTCTTTTAATACTTGAGTAAGCGCGGAATTTTTTCCCTTCAGTTTCATAACTGATGAAATATATTCCTTTAAATACTTTTACAGTTAATAACATCAGACATTAACTTCTAAATCCCTGGGAGGACATCAGTTTGGTTTCGCACCCAGTGCATTATAGACCTTATATTTAAGCACTACTTTTGAATGAATAAGTTTGGATACTCAACATGAACAAGTATTAATAAAAAACAGAAACTTAAACCAAAATCAATTCATTAAAACAACTTAAAAAAATTACTGACACAACACAATAAAACAAACCAAACCATTTATTTTAAGTACCATTTCAATTTATAATAAAACATATAAGTACTTATATTTCTACGTTATAAGCTTTTACCAAAATGTACGCGGGAGTGTTAATTACTCTGAAAACCTGAAAGAGGAGACTGGAAATCCACTCCACGCAATTTGAATTGAAATTGGCAAACGCCACGTCAGAGCATGAATACCGTACTGTGGAGGTAAAAAAACTAGAAACGACTGGAAAATTGTATGATAAAAAAAATATAAAAAATGATTTTTATTTTTTCATTTGTAAATCGAGCTAGGAATAATTTGAAAGTTATTACGCTGGTTATTGGTTTTTTTATATTGTAAATATCAGCATAATAATTCATTCAATATTCCCTAATGCACGCTACACACTTTAAATTTAACTGTACTGTCGGAGTGTACAGATTTAACTGTACTGTTGAACTGTGCAGATTTAACTATACAACCGGACTGTACAGATAAATCGTAGGTCCATAAAACCTACCTTACAAATACAACTATGCAGTTTTAACTGTACAAATTTATCTATTCTTGATTCTATTCAGTGAAAACTGTACAGTTCAACTGTTTGGTCCATACACCTATACACACAGCAATATGCCTCCTTACCTTAATAAATAAGCAGTAATATTACAGTAGAATTTGAGAATATTTCCACAATGAATAAAAAAGTTTTCCTAACTTACAACAGTAGGAGTAATTCCATTACTTAACGGACAAAGCCACTATTTATATTAACTTTCAAAATCAAATCCTCTATCCAATTTCGTTCCCTTCCATCCCTATACATCTTTAGCCCCCCGATGTGATCGATGTCCACAAATTAGCCACGACACCCGGCCGCCGCGAGACCGGTGATTTTTCACAACCAACTTTTAAAAGGTTTGCCGCAGCTAAGCATTTATCATCATGTTATATGTTTCTGTCCGATTCAGATGTATTAAATGTTGTAAATCGTGGGCGAGAAGTTGAAACGCCACTGTTTTTAGGTCAATCGATTTGAATATTCTATTGTGGTTGGTGCTTTTTCACCAGCACTGTTTTGGCATAGCCGGTAAAAATTGGCTGTACTGTAAACGCTTCTTTGTCCACTTAAAGAATTGATAAACGTATTTTATTTATATTATTTAAAACCAATAGAACTTAAGACAGCATATGGATGTTACGGATGGACAGTTCATCCGTGATCATGGCGCTTGCAACAGTGCCAAAATAACAGAAACTTATAGACATAATGTATATGACATAATACAAACACATGGTAAATATCCCGTCTTAAGTTCTAATGTTAGTATTAGTGACCATGTCAGTTTAAAAACTTATATCACAATTTATTTGTAAATAAAACATATTTATAAGATACATATATCAATAACACAATAAACATCTACTGAATTATGAGAATGAACCACACATCCAGTACTTAAACTTCTTTGTATGTACACAATTGTTTAAGTAAACTAAAATTAAGGTCTCGTATAAGTAACATTTGAGTAATTAATTGCAACAACAATATTTGTGAGGTTTCTGTGTGTGTATCTAGGGTCTGTGGTTAGGTTCCACACGTTTAATAAGGCGGGCTTTGTAACCACAATTTAGTCTAGGGCGGCTTATACATCCATTATTTTGTATCGAATTTTGGTTTGAGATTGTTTAAATCCATATCAATAATGCTAAGAAAATTAACTTACAAACACAAATATTTATGTAAGATAATTTAACAATGTCTTTGAAATCTCTCAGCTCTCAATTTGTTAGATAAACAAATTGTAAGTAAGTTTTACAGTTTTTATTTTAGAACAAAAAATATAACTGCTTTGTATACACCATGTATGAGCTATCGTCGGCGATATTTCCAAACCGATACTGCTTTCAAACATTCAAAAAAAGAGCGCATTCCTTTTTAAAAGGCAGGCAACGCACCACCATTGGGTCCTCTGGTGTTACGAGTGTCCATGGGCGGCGCTGATCGCTTACCATCAGGTAACCCGTCTGCTCGCTATTCCATAAAAAACCATAACTATTGTGTAACATATTCATACCAAATTGATTGTACTGACTAACAACTAGATTAGGCGAAAAATAACTTTATGCACTCGCTAAACGACAACTTACTATTTTACATGTAAACTTCGTAATCCACTTGAAATAAAATTACATTCTTCTTTACACATTTAACTTTCACACCAACTGAAAACAGATATCCATCAACAAAACACAAGATAACATCAAACATCATTCCAGGAATATGAGCTCAGTAAAAAGAACTGCGAAAAAAATAAAAAATCGTCACACACGAAGCTCCAGGCACCTTCAAGCATGTAGGGCGAAGTTTCCATCAGTCACCGCCTGTTGAAAGACGTGAATACACAAGCCTTAGGGACGCGGCCAACCTCTGTGCCTTTTGATGACCCTTTTATATTTTAGGTTTCGCGAAAAACTTCACGTTAGTTTACTTGATGAATGTTCATTGTATACCTGGATTGGTACAATACGGTAAATTGTATGGTGACAGCAAAGTAAAATGTATTAAATACTACTCTCTTCGCAAGTGTTACGCAGTATGACTGCAAATTTAAAAAGATCTGGTAGCAATGTTTTCTGGTACTACTTAATCCTGGGACCACCTAAGACCGCAGAGCTGCGGGTCCGGTTTGAAAAGCGGGTTTTTTTATTTAGTAAGAGTCACACTCCCTATCCTATCGCCTCACACAAGGCAGGAGAAGCCAATGGTAAATTTTCACCCTTTAAAAAAAGAACCATCTAAGGCTGATCTGAAGTAGTGCAAAGATATCGACATTCTCGACTCATTTCGATATCAAAATTTTTCATGAATTGTGTTCGCTACTAATATAATAGAAAAATATGAATGTTTTAATCTCCTATTGCTCTGAGAATTAAAAATTGTGAAACTATCAAGCTAAAAAGGAGTTTAATGCACTTAGTTTAACTCTTTCTTTTTTTTTACTATGTATAAACATAAGAGAAGAATACGAATTTCAATTTAAATTACATTACATTCCACCCTCCACAAAGGAAACAGAACTATCCTCTATTTGAGATCAAAAAATAATGTTTAAAGACCGGTGTAGCAATTTGTGCTACGTGCCTCCCTGTCCGACATTAGGAATCGGCCGAAAGTTACACGTAGTTAGCGGCATGTCCGTCCGAAACGGGTGGGCGGGAGCTTCAATTTCTTGCGAGCCCGTCAGCCACTTGTCTATTTGAGGCAGAAGAGAATTACGGTTTTATAATATTTCGTTTTTGAAAGGATATTTTAGAGATAAAACGTACAAAAACAGTCAAAGTAATTCTAGTAGTTGCGTATGTGCTTTTGAGGTCACAAACTTCAAATTGCTACTCAAAGTAAACTACACTTAATTAACCAAGAATAACCTAATTAAAACTCTATTAAGATTCAAACTACGTTGAAATCTCTATAAAACATCAGTTAACATTACTCTGAACTACTCAATGGGTCAAAGGGTCAATCATAGGAGTATAAGTGTTATAGCACTTCTAAATCTCAGTATACGAACACTATATCTAGAATATTTAGTATTCAACAACAAAATATCAAGAGAGAAACAGTCTCTTTACTCCCAAGAAGCTTAATAAAAATCGTTAGCCCTCCTCTCTTAACCCTCTAGCCGCTTGTGACTTACAAAAAAGCATTGCCTGCGCAACGGAAGTGAAGCGCCGAGCCGCGGAAATTGCCCGACTTGGCGAATTAAACCGATATACGGCTAGCAGCTATTTTACAATAACCCCTCCTTTGTTGAAATACTGGAAAATCTGATGATGAAGTTGTTTCAAATTGATCGCGTTGTTCCATTGTGTTTGGTTAGCGGAACTACAGTTTTGTCGGCATTTTTTGGCTGATTGCGATGGGTATTTTTTGGGTGTTTTTAATCTTTGATTTTTTATCAATGGAGTGTGTATCTACATTCGTTTTTCTTCCAAGAGGCTACATACAAATTGTTCTGTGTGATCAGTTGTATCATTCGTGATTAGTAGTCGTGGTGACCCGAAGGTTTAAGACGCCCGCTTCTCATGCATGAGGGTCCGAAACCTACCAACGGCAAGTACTAATGTGACTTTTTCCAAGTTATATATACTTTCTAAGATTATTTAGATACCACTGACAAACAGTAAAGGAAAACATCGTGAGAAGACCTGGGCTTATAATTTCTAATTATAAGTTTGAAATCATCAACCCAATCTGTGCTTGGCTTTTTAACAGGTTTAGTCAACACACAACTAAAGCTAGGTGAATGAAACATATCCTTTATAATACGAGTATACATATTATATAACACTCACGGTTCACTTCACTTAAAAAAGACGCAATAAATATAATCTTTCAAACGTACGAGTAACACCCGTAACACCCCATCTGGTGTTACAGAGAAACACATTATGAGAAACTCAATATGGCTGCCTGCCAATCATAATCTACTATTGAACCATGAAGCTATCCGTTACAATTTCCCTCAAAAAACCTGTTTACGAATATTGAATTTTTCGAATCACCCTTTCACGCACGCACGATAGAAATAAAGATTTAGGCGATTGCAATGCGAATAAGGAAATTCGATAAGTGTTCGTTTTAACGTGTATTGAAATCTGGATTCTTTTTTTGTATTCCCACTTTCTTTTGTTGAAAAGCTGCTTTTCAAATATCAAGATTTTCTTTATTAGGTGCTTTATGTTGTCAACTCTGATGCAATAAAGAAATTAATGTAACTATAGGAATATTCTCTCCGTCTCACATCGGATGTAACTACAGGGACATCGGTATCGTTGTGTGAGTAAGGTTACCGGAGGCCCAATTACCCCGTTCCAATTTTCCCAATGCTTAAATTCCTAACCCCCAAAAGGCTGACAACGCACTTGTAACGCCTCTGGTATTTTGGGAGTCCATGGGCGGCGGCGCTTGCTTACCATCAGGTGATCCGTCTGCTCGTTGACCGGCTTATACCATAAGAAAAAAAAAGCATACGTTTCTCTTATAGCATAACACTGAGTCCAATGTTCACATCTTTACATCAAACCGACAATTGAAATATTTATCATCATACCATGAGTAAATCTTATCCGAACATTTTAAATTAAGATTCAAATCTTACCAAAGAGTTTCGAATTGAGAACTTTAATTCAATCGTCCAATCAGTCTCACTATTCAATCGTGCCTAGTTAAATTTCAAAGAATTTCTCAACCAACTCAATCGAGACCATAATTTAAAATCGATACAAAGCAATTCAATATATCAACTGTCGTTCTAAAATCCTTTCGAAACAAAAGTACCTTTTAAATCACCCTTCTATTATGTTGTGATAAATAACCACAATCAATCCACTTCTAGGGTTTTTAAGAGCGGTTAGGGCTGTAGCTATGTATTCGAAACTCTTTACTTTTAATCGTTAATTATGTAGGAGTGAACTTATTTAAAAATGAACTTGTAATTAAATCTATGTATGTAAGTATTATATTACTACAGGTTATTATAAAAATATCTCTCGTATCGTATCGTCACGCCTTTTATCTTCGAAGGAGTAATGCTACACCCACTTTTCACCATATGTGTCCATGTAATAGGGGGTGAGCCTATTGCTATATACTGGGCGTAATTGTAGATTCCGTGCTCCTATTGAGAAATTTTCGTAAAATGCCGAATCAACCCGAGACTGTCGATAGGCGGTTATAAAAATACGTGCGTAGGTATAATGGTACATGCATTAACAGCAAAGTTATTTATGTACTGTCTATCACTTCGACAGGTGTCGCATTGCAAGATTAAGTATAGAATTTGACTTTTCTGTGACGATTCCCGATTTCAATAAGAGCGTCGACAATTTTCTTTTAACCAAAATTAATCCCTAAAAGCAACTTAGTCGACCAATTTAAGTTACAAATCTGTTTGGACCCTAGATTTCTGATTGCGATCACTAAAACTTTTGATTATATCACTAGACTCGGCGATTGTATCGCGAAACTGATCAATTGCTCGAACTGAACCACTTTCAAATTACGACTGGGCGCGATAACTTTAACTACTGCTGCTTTTATTTCGGAGCGCTACGATGTTGCTTTGTTTGTTACTTACTGGCTTAAAAAGTATTTGTGTAAATGAACAGATTTTATTATGAAAACATATTACATCAGTAAGTAGGGTTACTTTTTGTTTTTAAAAGTATTGTTAATTGTGGTAGAAACCAAAAGGTTTCTTGGATCAAAATGATTTGTAGGACATTAGTGACATCATCGAGAATTTAAAGAAAATATTTATCTACATCCCTGCATACTAACCTTCGTAATTTTTATAAAAAGCAACGTCACGCTTTTTATTCCTGAAGGGGTAGGTAGAGGTGCACATTACAGCACGTAATGGCTGGCATGCCCGGCAATAATTTGACCTAATATATGAACCTGAAATATGGAGGCTGCAGAGCTCTCGAAAAAGCAATTTACACACGAATTTCCGAAAAAAATATTCAAAAGTACACAGCGTCATTTTAACTCGCAAAACGTCGTAAAACGAAGACTCGCCCTCATTGCTATGTATCGGATAGTCGCGTCATACTGAGCCCTCGTATCATGATGGATACTCAACCTTACTCAACCCCTCAAGGGATTTCTGATTGAAAATTCTAAATGGTTATCTTTTAATTCATGTGTCGCTCAAGTTTGTAGGCTTTGAATTTTTACTATGGATCCAATATATGAGGGTTTATTAGAAAAAGGTGGTACTTAGAAAAAACGTTTGGTAAAATATGAGTAGCTATGGAAGAGTAGTAAATAGGACTTTATTAAATGAAAGCAGTAACACTAATTAATATGAATATAATGTTTGGATGTTTATCCGTCAATCACTGTGAAATCACTGAACGGATTTTGATGAAATATGGTATACAGATAGGATATGAGTTGAATTGGGTGATAGGATACTTTTTATACTACGAGAACGCGGGCAAAGCGGCTGGCAGAAGCTAGTATAATATTTTTTATCCTACACTAAGCAAATGATTGAAGCAGTATAAAAAATAAACAAAAATATTTTGTATGTATTATTTTGTCTATTGTGTAGTTTTTTTTTTCTTGATATTTGTTGTTTAGTTAGTAGTTTTTATTTATAGAATGTGTTTGTAGTTTTAAATTTTTTTTTTTTTTTTTTGCGCACGTTGATTACCCGCCTATATAAAATCTCTGTTTAGCTTTAAGGTTTGCTGTCAGAGAACCCAATTCTGGGTTAAGCTCGCCTTTGTACATAAGCTTTCAAAATTGTATGTATCTGTTTGTATTTGTGTGTGTGCAATAAAGTATAATTAATTAATAATTAATAAAAATATTAGCAAAACATTTATTAAATAAGTACTGAAACACCGCAGAAAGGACATTTTACTGGTAATTTGTAGAACGTGACGTGTCGCGTGTCATGCTCACACTCTGCCCACATTCCAGGAAATACCCACAAAATCAATAGCACTGGGTTTCTCCACTGCGACACTGCATGTCACTATCAAAAGCAAAGTTATTTTATTTTTGCAAATGATATGTCTAATTTACAGGTTGTTTGATTGAAGCGTAAACTAAATTAATTATAATTAATTCATGTTTAAAAAGAGGTTTTGATAATTATGAGTCATTGTGATTTTTTATATTGGTATCTAGTATTTTTATATTGATAATTTTAGAAAATCATTTAAAGTATAGTACGAATTAACGAATTAATAACGAAATTTAGCAAACGGTAAATAAATAAAGTATTAAGCTACGGATCCATGATGACTGCACGTTTAACTTGTAGCGGGTTCGATTCCCGCACGAAGCAACTATATACTTGTATGTGTGTTAACGCACCCACGCCACAGGAGAAAATCCTAGTGAGGGGCAACGTTTAAAAAAATGTCAATTCAAATTACAATTTCATGAGATGTTAATGTCCTACTAAAAGGCTTAAAAAGTTATCAGAGTTGTTTTTAATACCAAAATCAAATTAAGAGGTAAAAATAGAAGTTATTACACAATACATCATATTTCATATTAACGTACAGGTGCTTGACCTTAGCAGAAGAAATATAGCCCCTTATATTGCGACAGAAAATAATATGAAACTTGTCGGGACTATTCATCCGTTGGGAGGGTGTGCTCCACTTTGCACTCACTTACAGATTCTATTTCGGAATATTGTATAATCTACGTGACTTCAGGGTGTTCAATGTAGTATGTATTGGACAGAGGTGTGGGCAAAATGGTTTATAAGTATTAAATATGTTTTTTTTTCTGAGCATATAAAAATGGTTACATAATATATTTTCAGTTTGGCCGAAATAATTAGTAGAATCGGTCATTAATTTCAACAAATTCCTATTTTATTTTTCAATAAAAGTGGTACTGTGGCGCTCTTATTAACTCTTTTTCTCTTCCATCTCTTAAAGGGGCTACAAAATAGTCTTATTCCGTGCCATAACAAAACTTAATTGACAACTTCGTTTAAATAAATTCACACAAAACTATATTAAGAAAAAACGAAAGACTAACCCCAAAGCAACCAGTAATTCAAACACAATCAATTTACTTCTACCTACTTACGACCTTCGAGAAACTTCTGGAAAATTCGAATGGAAACTTTAGAACAAAGTTGGTAGCGGAACGGACCACATCGGTCCGTTGCACCCACGTAAAATATTGACTAGAAACAAGATTCAGGACTATGGCTTGTCTAGTGAACCGTGATTGTGTTACTAACGACATTGAGTTTCTATGAGCACTATTGGTTGAATAATGCTCCGTTGATTTATTTTATAGAAGAACTATTCAAAAGATTGTACCGAGGTTTTTAGTTTGAATTTTATTCTTCTTAAAGGTATAAAGTTGTGTGTTCCAGTTTGTTAGTTTAGTAGTTGTGACAATGATATCTTTGTTTTCAGTCGGTTTAAATACAATTGTGTGTCGCGGTGGCCCGGAGGTTTAAGATTCTCATACCAACGGCAAATACCTCTCATACCAAATGTGACTTTATCCGAGTTACAGGTACTCTCTAAGATTAATTAGCTACCAATGATAAACGGTAAAGGAAAACATCTTGAGGCTTAGAATTTCTAATTATAAGTTTGAATCACCAGACCGCATTGAGCAAACGTGGTGATTAATGCTTAAACCTTTTCCGTGCGAGAAGAGGCCTTTGGTCGAAGTGGCTACTTACAGTACAGTAACTTGCTGTTGATATTGATGTTGAAAAAACAATATCATTATCTATATCTTTTTTATGAACCTCTTCAATTGTGATACTTTAAAAGAGGTATTTTAATAATGCTAAATTCTACAAACAGAAGTTTCAAGTACGTAATATCGCATCGTTTCAAAATAAAGTTTCATTCGCTCAAGAAAACAAAAGAAAAACTGTCCAAGCAGAGAGATAACACAAGTCATCTTCCCATTCATCCTGTTTAAAATCTTTTAGCAGAGCCCTTGGAAAACTCCTAAAACTTACTTCAAACCTTTTTTTGGATTCTCAATCTTTTGAACAAGTACAATCACAGTTAGGGCTGGTTCACACCGGCCTATCCCCATTACCTTCATGTTAATAACCTCTCCTTATCCGTCTCGTTTGAAAACGTCTTTTTAGGGTTCCCTACCCAAAAGGTACTGGGAACTTGCTAGGTACAAAAAGACTCCATTGCCCGTCTGTCTGTCTATCTGCTATTACTAAGACTCCATTGCCCGTCTGTCTGTGTGTCTGTATGTATGTATGTCTATTACCATACTGTGTCACGGTCCCAGTGTGTAATTTGTATAAATGAAATAAATATTTAATTTACAAAATAACATAAATATATAAAGTGGACTCCCATACAACAAAGTTGACTATATTACCGTTTATTGCTCGAATGATCCGGAATACTCCGTGCGCCATCCCCACTCGCACTTAACCGACTTTTTATTTTATATACGTATACTTACTTTTTTTCTTGTAGAAAAACTTTTCTAGTTATCCTTCGAAGCTTGCGCAAATTACATAAAAAGGAAAATTCTTCGTTGAATTTGTACAACAAGTCTGTGAAATAAAGTTGGCAATCTTGTTGAATCTGATTAGATGGGTGAGTACCTACGTATGCATAGTACTGTTGTATGCTCAGTGCTTTTACAGAGCATCTACGAAATTGTGTTTGTTTTGATTTGCCTAAGTCTGTTTTGTATCTTTGCAAAATAGCTTTTCTCCTCTGATTTCCACTGTAACATAAAGACTGGAATATAAAGTGTCTGTATGTATATGGTTTGCTTATCCAGGTGGCTTGGTTATACTACGCAACCGTTTGTAAGTATTTTGAAAACATTCGAATATCAACAGCCTATAAGTGGCCACTGCTACCAAAGGCCTCTTCTCGCACGGAAAAGGTTTGAGCACTAATGACCAAGCTTGCTCAATGCAGGTTGGCTCCATCAAATTTATAATTCAAAATAATTAGAAATTATAAGGCTACGATGTTTTCCTTCGCCGTTTGTCAGTGGTTTTTAAATAATCTTCGTAAGTACATATAATAAGTATTTCCTTGTCCATTGGTAACAGTATGTATTATGCTCTTTAATCAGCAATAGAATACAGCAAACAATATACCTAAAAGCATTATCTACAACTAATATCGTAGATCAGAAACCATATAACAAGTTAATACCGCCCACATCATATCCAAATCAATATGCTTCGCTTTTAATTTTGTACCAAAAAGACCACTCTGTTTGTTTTGCGGTTCCAATATTTGACTGGGTCGGCCAACCGTAAACCACTTTCATGTAATGGGCTATACTGTTAACTGGAGTTATTTTAAAACTGTGAAATAAATACACGTTATTTACCTGTATTTATTAATCCGTATTTCGGTGGAAACCTGTGGTCTTTAATTTGGGTTTTGTAATAAAAAAATTTTTTACAGCTTTTTTATTTAGCATCAAAAATCTCGGTTTACATATACATGTAATCTAATACCTGTTATTAGAGTAGCTATGTCTTCAAACTAACAGTCACAAAAATCTGAAATGGTAAAATATAATAAAACCTTTGCGAACTGACTACGAGGAATTAATTGCAAGACCTACATCTTAAACCTACTACTATCTACTTATCAGTAAAAATATAATTATAACTAACAAAACCCCAACTTATCAATAACTTTAAATCTTTTTTTAATTGCCACATGGATTCGATTTTAAGCATCAGTATACACTTAGTACGAATTTGCTTTACGTTTAACGCATTCGACACTCTGATTGGCCGGCTCAAACGAAGTCACCCATCAGAGCGCGTTCCCCTTTCGATCTCCTTAAACGTAGAGCACTAAGGGTAAACATATACACATACAATATTATCACGCTTATCTCCCATTGAATGGGCGCGTAAGCATTAATTGGAATATCCTCCCCCCCCCCCCTTTCAAAAAAAGAATGCCAAGTGACACGATTTATTACCAAAAATCAAATGTAAAATTCTTTTCCACTCAGAACTTCAAAGACATAAATTCAGGCATACCAGCTTTACTTCAGCACTCAACAAAACCTAAATCAACAGAATAAGACAGTTTCAAGACACCAGCAAATTTTGAAATTGCTATTGCGTGAAGTAATTTATCTGAGCTCGCGACAAAGTAAGACAATGGTACCTGTTGAATAACTCTGACCTTTTATTTAACGAAGCTCTTTAGACTTTTTGAATATTTCTCTTCAAGTTTTAATGACCTTTATGGCTGAGTTTTTGTTTGAATCTGGGTTGAACTTTCTTTTAATTTTTGTTGGTTGAGATGATTTTTAAAATGAGAAGTATCATAATATGATCCGTTGACGGCCTCACAGAAAATCGACGTGAAACAACGCTTGCGTGGTATTTCGTTGTGTGAGTGAGGTTACCGGAGGCCCAATCCCTTCCCAATCCCCGATTCCCCAACATCCCTTAAATTCCTAACTCCCAAAAGGCCGGTAACGCACTTGTAACGCCTCTGGTGTTTCAGGTGTCCATGGACGGCGGCGATTGCTTACCATCAGGTGATCCGTCTGCTCATTTGCCGGCTTATAGCATAAAAAGGTCTTTGACTGAAATGAGTTCGAAATCATGAATTCGAATAAATGTTTTGAAGTTTTTATGAAGTTTAGGTAATATTTTAGTCTTCTAAGTAAGCTGTTTTTTTAAATCTTTAAGTAATTTACCTTTTAATAAAGTATAATTCAATGAAATAAAATTAAATGAAGTTAAAATTGTTCAAACATTGCCAAGTATGCTCTCATCAAAAGCGGACGATGACAAAATTATATAAATTTACACAACGAATTAATATTTACAACCGAAATAAAAATTGGACAAAGCAAATTAATTTTCATTCAGGTAGTTTTTTGTTTTATTGAGAAGTTTCATCGATTTTTAACGTAGCTAGCTTACCTATTTACAAATATTATAATGCAAAATATAATAACTTCGTGTGGGTACCAATGTCTCGTTTAAGTCTTTGACTGCCAATAGAAAACTTGAAGGCAAATCCTCCGCTAACGTCGTTGGTCAGCGGTGACCACCACGGCGTTCAAAGTGTTAAAAAAAATGAAAAAGAAATATATCAAGACTTCATAACAGTAACAAGCAAAAAATGTTTCAGAGTTTAATATGTGCAAAGTGTAGGCAGAAAAAAATTGTGTGACATTATTCTAAGAATACTTAAACCACTCTACAGGTCAATGAACCCTACACGGAACTTCTTCCAAGAAACAAAACCCTAACAATATTGCTATCACCAAACGTCGACTGAGATACAAGCGAGGATGGTGCTAGTACTAGTCAATCCCTTGTCAGATTATAAGCTATACGGGTTAGATGTTGGCTTACCAGACATTATACGAGCGATCACGAACATCGTAACACTCTTAGGTATTGGAGCATTGAACATTTATTAAATGTGGTATCCAGAAAATGGTGAATTATTACCTTGTTGAAAAATTGTTTGATATAAAAAAGAGTATGTGATAAGATAGTTAGAGGAAAGAAGGCAAATTAAAACGTCACACGGACCCAAAATGATTTGAAATAAGAACAAAAATGTCTACTAATTAGTAAACTTACTAACGCACTCAGAGTCATTTTATGATTACTTAAACTAATCATTAGTCACGACTTTCTTAATAATCGAATCGAATTAAGAATCAAAAATCGTATTAATCGTATCGTATATCGTAATAATTCAGCAATCATTAAATGACTCTGAATACGGTGGTTAAACGTTGATGTCCTCTAAAAGGAATGTACATATGTAAGCTTCTTCTTCAAAAACGTACTTAACGTTTTAGCTACTATCTAAATCAGCAATTGTATTTACTTACTACTGAAATGAGTCTGGAAATGTGCCCGGTATATGGCAATAGGCTCACCACCTATTACATGGGACTCACAATATAAATTGTGAAAAGTGGGTGTACACAGTGGCATTACGTGCCATAATGTGCACCTCTGCCTACCCCTTCGGGAATTAAAGGCGTGACGATATGTATGTATGTATTTACTTACTACCATACTCTAAACTCGAAACCAGCAAGGAATTTCAAAGTGAGAAATTCACTCATGTAAATTGAGTCCATAGTTCCTCAAATAACTGTCACGGATTGTTAATGACAATAATTATGCTGAACACAAATTCTTACCCATGTTTTCTACCTACGTAAAAATCCTAAAATAGAGCAATACGTAAATAACAATAAAACAACAACAGCTGTATAATCAACACCAAGATTTGTGTAGGGACGTAGGGTTGGGAGCCTAGCAGTCAATCTCGCGTCGGATTATATCCGATGCGGATATGTGACGTCAGCTTACTACATACGCCTTAATGTCAACGGATGTGCGCCTCGATATAATGCCGTTTGGTTCCATGTCTCTTAGGGATGGGGACAGAGGATCGGATATGTGAGTCCGTGGTAAGGATTTAGAGGTGAGTGATATGTTTAGAGCTTTTAATTGGTACAATGTTTTTTTATTGTAGTTTCTACAGTTTGCTATTGTTACTATCGTCATGAAATTACAAATTTGATTGAACAAATTATATATGAACTGAAACGGCAAAGCAAAGAAACTTATTGCTGATGAGATTGAGCTTAGAGATGGCTCTCTAGTGCTATATACAAACAAGGCAGCGCGTCGAGTTCCGCGCGCCTCAAAGAGCCATCAGACCACCACAGATAGGGCCCAGAAGGGCTGATGTCGACCCGGAGTTGTGGACTGCCTAGCTGATTACCGAGGCTCCGGTTCGAAAAGAACTGGGTGGTTTTTAGTCAGTAAGAGTATCACACTCCCTCTCGCCTCGCCCAAGGCGGGAGAAATTATTGGATGATTTTACTCCCTCAAAAACCCTATAAGCCCAATTACTTTAGCTGTTACAGTTCACTAATAAAAAACTTGACCAATAGACCTTATTCTGTCTAGCATAAAAAATATAAAATAATGTCTGAATAAAACCCATACCAATATAACAAATGTTTACCATTAAAATGACTTCAAAAATAATAAGCCATAAACACAAAGCTAACAAATTACTCTGCTTATCATACCTGTATTTTCCCTAAAGCAACAAACGAAACACGACATCAACAAATCGATGATCGCTACATACCTACATCCCCATATAAAAACGACTTCTAACTGAAAGAATCCGAGTTATCTCGTAGGGGAGATTCGTTTACTTTTTCATATACAAACAGCATTTTGGTGGAAGGGAGGAAATGAGTAGAAAAAGTCTACACGCGGGTAATGATGTGAAATATCAGTAGTTCACGCACCACCTACAGTCGTCAAGGTATACGGATCTGGGGGGCAAACGTGAGTTTTTGCCGCCTTCGGAAAATGTGAGATTTAATTTGTTTCCGATACCGAATGAGGTTTTAAATTGAAAAATGACGTAACTCATCTGTATGCTCTCTGTTTGTTTTGTTTTACTATTTAAAGTCGAATTGAAAAAGTTATTAAAAAGTGTATCGAGTAAATAACGTAAAATCTATTAAGACAAACATCATTAAAATAAATTTATTTTTATTGTTAATCTGAATAAAAACCACTTTACCTAAATAAATTATATGCCTATTTCGTGCCAAAAGTTGCTGTGAAATACTATTATGAGGAACACAGGACCACAAAATAGTAACCATAGTAACCATTTTGTGTGTCTGTTAATGAGTTTTGTGGTTCCACATGGGCATGATTATGACGTCACGCTCGGTTAGTGTTAAACGATCGAGAGATTACCCGCTGTGATCACTGATTCTAAACTTACGACAATAATTTTAAGAGCGTTTTTCTACCAGGGATGTGCTATGTAACTATACTACGAAGATGCAATAGCTAAACTGTGAAATTATGTGTCCGTTTCCACTGAAACTATGCAGCTGTCCTAGGAAGATGCGCCGCTGCAAAGTAGCTGTGCAAGGAAGATGCGCAGCTTGAGCATGCAATGTATCGATGGTATGGAAGCCATCCACCTTGGGACCCTTTCTTTTCATTGTATACGTCAACGATATCGGAAAATGTTTTTTCAATGCTCAGTTTTTGATGTATGCGGATGACATGAAAATATATAAATCCTGCAAAAGTACTCAAGACTGCCTACTCCTCCAAGATGATCTCATTAGACTCCATGCCTATTGTAAAGACAACAAACTATTCCTTAGTCTCCCTAAGTGTCACAGTGTGTCGTTTACTAAAAATAATAAAAATAAACTCAATTTTGTATACTCTTTGGATGGTCAGCAATTGAGAGTAGTTGATTCCGTTCGTGACCTCGGTGTGATCATAGACTCGAGTTTGCACTTCAACCTGCACATCGATAGTATAGTCAATAAAGCGTTTCGGATGTATGGTTTCGTCATGAGATCGTCAAGGGACTTTGTGCGGCCCTCTACCTTTCTGATGTTATACAAGTGTCTGGTACGATCTCAGCTAGAATACGCCACTCCTATCTGGAATCCACACTACCTTAAATATGAAAACAAATTGGAAATGGTTCAGAAAAAGTTTCTACGTGGCATGAACTTCAAGTGTTACCATTCAAAGATTCCTTATACAGATTTACTGGAAAAGTATAAAATTCTAAGTCTTGAATCGAGACGCTTGCTTCTAGATGTAATGATGCTGCATGGTTTGTGCCACAATAGATTCGACTGTATCGATATTACAAATAAAATATGCCTTACTGTACCCAGAACTATAATTCGGCGGCGGGCTCGCATGCCTCGTTTATTCTATTTGGACTCCAGTAAGACTAATGCCGGGACACGCGTGCTTCTTCGTCGCAATGTAGAAACACGCACTTCATGGACATAGACATCTTTTCCCTTTATAATAATAAATTCAAAAATCTCGTTATTAATAAATTGACATTAAAATCTAAATTATAATTTCTAATCTTAAATTCTTTAATTCTAATAAATCAATAATTCTTAAAATTCCGTTATACATTTAATTGACTTATCTGTGGACAATAGTGTGGGTTATATGTTTACCTATTTATCTTTATTCTCTTTTTGTAATTAGTACCTTAGCATGTAACTGTTTTTTGTCCCTAATCAATAAAATAAAATATCCATAGCACACATCTTTCCATATAAAAACATAGCTTAGCTATGACCGTTTCCACCAATGCTAAGCTATATGTACCAATTAATATTATTGGTGAAAGCCAAACACATCCACAGCAACATAGCATAGCACATCTCTGCTGGAAAAACACCCTTAATGTCTGCTTTACAACAACGGAAAACAAAAGCAAACTAAAAAGAATATCGTTCGGATTTTATTTAAAAAAAATCTAAGCAATTTTTCGTCTTCAAAGTTCAAACTCACTAAAATTCAGCCCAATAGTATCGCAGCGCTCGTAAAAGACAAACAACGCGGGTCTGGAGTTCGAAAGCCGTCACCTTTGCAAAGTTTTTCTGTAAACTTAACGTGTGTACTTCGCAAAGTGGGCCGTTTTGATGCCATGAGCCACGGATGCTCTTTACAGCCACCTACCGCACTGCTTTCCGATATTTCCTTCAATTCTCAATACGGGATATAGAAACTTTGCCGAGTTTTCTTCGTTAAAAATCTCGAACTCAAAATGAAAGTTTTTCCAGACGGATTTTATGGAAAATGTTTGCTGGATATTTGTTGGAGGTTTTTCTTTTATTAAAAGTTATAATTAGTAATGATTTCGATATGGAATTTTGTTACTGCCTTGAAATGAAAATTGTATAATCATGATTGTAAAATGCATGAAACTTCTGACTAATGGTCTAAATTCTATCGGTATGTATTCGGTAATGGCAGTAATGGTCTAAATTCTTTTAAATATCCTACGTGGGCAATGTGGATAACAGTAAAATAAAATAATGAATTATTGAAAACCATGGGTACAGTTTTGAAAATATAGGGTGACTGGTAATTAGGTTGGATATTTAAACACAAGGTTGTACTCATGATTACAAACAAATTTCCCAAAGAAACCTTTTTGTATACATTTATTACATCAAGTAGCAGAAGGAATATAAATAAAACTGATTTTTCCTTTTCACTGGTTCAAGTTATTCTTATTGATATAGAAAATGTAAATGTATTTGTTTAGTTACTAATAATATGGTTTTATTATTAGTAACTAAACAAATCCCATTGTTAACACAGCTGTGTAAACTGTTAACAATTTCTATTTCTACAAGTGGGCTGTAGGTTATAAAGCAAGTGTTTAATTATTTGCTAATAAAAGTCTAATGCGCAGGTATAAATACCGTACATAATATTATATTTGTTTTTGAATTCGGTTTGATTATTTATATATTCAAATCTTGAATATTTTCAGTACTGCCACGGACTACTTAAATGGGACTGATTCGCATAAGTGGCCATAGTAGGAACTGCATTTTAATATTTGGCTGCACCGTTTACACCGTTGCGACGCGGTGCAACTCTTTGTGCGATCCACAAATTGTAGTTTCTGATTTGGGTGTCATGTGTATATGAACTTGTATGTTTGTAAACCGCACCCGCGACACAGGACCAAATCCTAGTATGGACAACGTTATTAAAAAAAATAGATAGCTCAATGATATATTTTTGATATCAAAACAATTGTTATTATTTTAATTAATATTGAACAAACAGTCTTATTGTATTCATTCGTCTACATCTGTTTGAAACATTACAATATAAATGTGCATTAATCGTTTATCAATATTTGCTCTCCATGTTCTCACACGTAGTATTGTTCATAATCCAATTGAAGTCGCCTTCCTTTTCGATAAATGTAACAATGTCGTAGATGTATCATAATGGATGTTGATATTCCTTGCTGTAAGTATAAATAGAGGAGCATCTTTCAGATAAATCAGTTTATCTGGAGTATTCGTATTAAACAGTTCAAGATGAACGCTAATATCCTCATTTACTTGGTACTCGCTATAATTGTGGTAAGTGGTTAGAAAAATTTAATTGAATTTGCTTATTTCTTTCCTTATTAAAAAAAGATCATTTAATTTTAATGCAAAAAGAAACCATAATTATAGTTTTCATCAAACGGTTTATTTATAATTCCTTGGCCTGTTTGTTTGTTTGGATCAAAAGTATGTAATTAGAATTTAATAACCTTCCTGAAGTTCAATCGTTCTGACATTTGGTACACACACTTAGGGTTTCAGCACACATATGGGATCGGAAAGGGATCGTCACCGTATCGCCTCGAGCCGTTCAGAATGGTTTGTATTAAACTCCCTACTGCAACGCACACTAATCGGAATAATAACGTAATCGCCTCGCCTCGGAACAGGCTCCGAACTTGAATTCCCGCGCTTACGGCTCATCGTCCCCGCGCTTACGTTTCTCCGTCCCCGCGCTTACGTCTCTCCGTACCGACTAACTATCGTGTTAGTCTAGTCGGTGTCGCCTAGCCGTAGCCGAGTTGACGTACAGGCGCTGCTGATACGCTTTCGTTACGTGCATACGGTAGGTTGACGCCTGGTTGACAGCGAGGCGAAAGGCGTTACGGTTACGATCCCTTTCCGATCCCATATGTGTGCTGAGACCTTATATCTTGATGACTATACAATAATTATAAGCGCATTAAAACCGTGAACCATAAAAATGTTTTTATGTATTACCTGTAATTTTTATTAAGGGCTATTTTTTTCAGTCAACAGATATATATAAGATCTATACAATGTGATAGGGGCGAGACTTCTAACCCGTTAAGGCTGAATACTACATCTAATTTTAACGACAAAAGTCCTGGGTCGAAGGGGTCGAATCCCCTCCCCCTAAAAATTATGGCCATTTTAATATTTTTTTTACTTTTTTTGATATCAAAGGTTGTATGCGTCGTAGAAACAAAAAAAAGACGACAAACGGTAGTTAATAACCTTGGCTAACTAATTCATTACTTTTTTCATATGTTTGATAATGCTTTGGTGAGAAAAAAATAATTTGTGAATTATTCTTACCGAAAAAATCACTATTTTCCTATATTTTCAATTAAGGGTTCAACCCCCCATATTATTTTTTTTGGCGATAAAATTAGATGTAGTACTCAGCCTTAACGGGTTAGAAGTCCCACGCCTATCACATTGTATAACAAAACTGTAATTTGGTAGTTTTAGTATGGAAACTTTGTCAGATTTTAAAAATTATTCCTTTGGAAAAATCAGCCCTAATAGAAATAAAACACTGTTCTGTGCCTGGGAAAATAAAGAATATTTACATAATTAATGTTATTTTATTTCTTATTTTCAGATGTCCAACGTTATATTTGTAGCAGGTATGCATAACTAACTAAAAATATTTTGTAATCTGATTTATGATGCACCAAATTGCCTTAACTACAGACAGAATAATGAAATTATGGCTAACTCTTTTAATGTTTAATAATGCTCAGTTAATTTCAGGCCTACCTGGAGCTTATAATGATCAATACATAGATCGATATTCGTCAGAACTCTTATGTTAATTAATACACAAAAATAGTTACCCCCAATTACCCCTCTTCCCAATCTTCCCAATCCCCCGATTCCCCAACAACCCTTAAATTCCTAAACCCCAAAAGGCTGGCAACGCACTTGTAATGCCTCTGGTGTTCCAGGCGGCGGCGATTGTTTACCATCAAGCGATACGTCTGCTCGTTCACCGGCTCATACTGTAAATAAGAAGTCTATCTGAGTAAGATGATATTGTACTTGTGACTTTTTTTCACTATCACGTTTTGTTTCAGGAGAACCTGCTCCAACCGACTGCGATGAAGACAGCTGCGGCCCATTGATCGATGTCGATTCACTCGTCGATGTCTTGTAGTCAATTTTCCAAAAGAAACATAACAATGTTTAATTTCTTTGTTATGGAAACAATTATAAAAATATCTTTCGGTTTATTTATTTTATTATCTGCTCAAAAATAAATTGATATTGATATTAAATTTCGTTGATTAAGTCAATTAAAACCCTACCTAACCCCGATCTAGTTATTTAAGAGATTGACGTGTAAAAGAGTTACATTGTAACCCATTTGCAAAGATAAATATCATTATTCAATAATTCTACATATCACATTCATTTATTCATATTTGTATCACATCACAAGTCAAGAGCCTATAAGTGGCCACTGTTGACTAAAAGCCTTTCCGCGCAAGGGGAAGGAAGTTTATAAGCAAAAAAAAAAAAGTTTCATCACGATGTTTTTCTTCACCGTTTGTTAGTGATGTCTAAATTATCTTAGAAAGTACATTTAACTCTAAAAAAGTCACATTAGTAATTGCCGTTAGTAGTTTTCAAACCCGCACCCTTGTACATTATATAAAACTCAGTATTATTCAGTACAAGTGAGTATAAATCTGGATTGATGTTACCATTATGAAATCAAACAGCAACATTTAATAATAACATAAGTTTATTAGCCAAAAATACATAAAAGAAAACGTATTCAAAATATTTTAGGACATTGTTTTACTGTTACCAAAAAATAAATAATGTGAAATAGTAATCGATTTCATAGAAAATCGATTACAATACGTCGACGCCTAAATCAACATCAACCAATTGACCGGATCCGCAGCTGTTATCCCCGCAGTCACTCGGACCGCAGTCCGCTGAAACAAGAAAAAAAAAAATGGGTACAAGCACTCACATCTAAATAAACTATGACTATATTAATAGGTAGATTAGGAACTAATACTATTGTAATAAAGTTTAAAATCTAGAAACAATTTTCACATACCTGCTACAAACATGATGTTGGACATCTGAAACAATAATAAATAATTAAATTTTAATTTATTCGTTTTACTATCTAATAGTTGCCAATAGTTGGTGAATAAACGTTTCAAACAAACAAGACTTAAGCTTCTAACATAAAATATTTGAGAAATAATAAAATACCTTTACATGTTGGGGTAGCTGCAGTGGTATGATCATGGCTGATATCGAAATCGAAACTTGTCGTTTGCCGGTATGTAGATCTGAGCGAGACACGATGAACTTTGTACTGTGTCTCATATGGCGACAGTTGAGAAAATAATTGAGGTATTTTATACAATTACTTGTCTTAAGTAATAAAAACAACAATATTAATAATTATATAAATTTATTGGCCAAAAATACATAAAGAAATAAATGAATAGTAATAATCGATTTGATGAAATATCGATTACAATACATCGAGGCATAAACCAAGGTCGATCAATTTTCCGGAGCTGTCACCATCACCATCGCAGTCATTCTCGTCGCAGTTCGCTGAAACAAGACGTGAAACATTTAATGTCATTTATTTAAAAAAGTAACTTAATGTACAGCCATTACAGATATTTAGTATACAGCTATAAAATTAAAGAGTGTTTCAGTACAGATACAAAAACTATTAGCTGGCTACTGAACCAAACAATTTTAAGAAAATGTATGGCTTGGTTTTAAACTGTTTAATTTAGCTATTGTTTCTGAACATGATAAATCTTTATTTTCTTACTAGCATACTAAGTAACTAGTATGTTGGCTGTATTTACAAACATTACACGTCCAGTAACATTCGATTTACAGTTTTATTGTGTGGGAATAAAGCTGAAAATCTATTAAAGAATGTTGTCATACCTGCTACAAATATGACGTTGGACATCTGAAACAAAAGGAGCACAATTTAATTTTAATATTTAAAACTTAAGACAGAAAATACATCAATTTCTATTACTGAAAACTTATGTAGAGGATAGCAGTTTTTTAGAGCTTAGTAGATAAGCGAGTCAGTTGATTAAGATTTTTTACCCCATTCCATATGTATATAGTATTTGTAATCTTTATTATAATATGTACTTTTTGTCAGTAATATAACTTTTTAGTAGATAATTAAAGGAATGCTTGTATTTTATTACATAAAAATAAGTACGGGTATTTCCTTCCTGACGCTATAACTCCAGAACGCACGAACCGATTTCCACGGTTTTGCATTCGTTGGAAAGGTCTCGGGCTCCGTAAGGTTTATAGCAAAGAAAATTCAGGTTTTTTTTTTCGAATTTACAAAAATTATTTGTGGCTAACGCAGTAAAATTGCCAGGTAAAAGTTGTTTATAAAACTGATAGTTATCTTCTGTATGTCACTTACCGCAATGATAGCGAGTACCAAGAAGAGAAGGAAAGACTTGTTCATGTTGAAGTGTTTACTACAGATGCTTCTGATAAACTGATTGCTTCAAGGGATTCTCGTCCTTATATACTCACTCGAATGTACTGTTTTATTATGTACTTCTTTGACATTGTTACTTATCTACATATATCGTAAAGAATAGTTACTTCAATGTGATTATACACAATCGTTTTATTACTTACTTTTCCTACTATTGAGTACATAGAAGCTAGGCATTCATTACATGTACAATAAAATATTAATAGCAATGATTAACTATTTGTAAACAGCAGTCTGGGCAATGTACTGGAATACAAATGTTTTCTATATACCTATATAATAAATAGTACTAGCTTTTTTTAATATAATTATTAAAATCGTTTGTTTTCCACGGATTCGAGTATGTGCCCTTGTCATACAATTAGTTATAATAAATAGTACTAGCTTTTGGCCCGCGGTTCCACACGCACCTTTTTAAAGGGTTAGGGACAGATTTCTCCAAAAATTAAACAAACAGTTGAGATATTAATTTAGCTTTCTATCTTGTAATTTGCGAAATATTCCATTCAAGCTTCCACGCCCATTTTAGGAAAGTGCGATTTTAGAAAGAGACAAAATTAGCCTATGTTACTATAGACTATGTTCAGACCCCGACTAACTTCAATAAAAAATAGTCATAAAGTTGCTCCTTTGCGACATGAAGAAAGAACCAACAAATACACTTACCATTTATTATATTAGTAAGTATGGATGTAGTATGTCATTAGCATATTACAATTGTTTGCAATTACATTGAAGTAGTTATTTACACAAGTTTTTTTTTAATAAAAAGGGCATATATCCCCGGATGCCTATAATGAGGGTTAGTACATTCCAGTGAGTATATAAAGACGAGAATCCCTTGAAGCAATCAGTTTATCAGAAGCATCTGTAGTAAACACTTCAACATGAACAAGTCTTTCCTTCTCTTCTTGGTACTCGCTGTCATTGCGGTAAGTGACATAATTATAGAAGATTACTACCAGTTTTATAAAAAATATATTTTTATTTCTTTATCTTTACCTACCTAACTTAGATTTATATCACTGACACAAAAAAAATAAAAATAAAGGGCGCTTTTCCACCAGACATGTGCTATGCTACGAAACATTGCTGTGTCAATCTGATCGGCTAGTACCACCAATCATGTTTATTGGGCAGATAGCTTTCAGCACTAGTGGAAACGAGTTTACTTCCCTATCGTTTGTATATGGAAAAATGCTTGCTATGAATGTGCGCTATGGATATCTATACCCTACTATTGATACATTGTATTACTCAATCTGCGCAAATATTCCTAATTTTACTTTATCTTAGTAGCTATGTTAGAATATCGGTGACACATAGTTTCACAGCTTAACACATTGCAAAATCTATCGTACCTTAGAAACAAGTGGTGTAAAAAATGTTAATCAAATAACTTTCTTATCTATTATTTTCTGGAAAGGAAAAGTTTTCAGTGATAGAAATGATGTTTTTCCGTCTTAATTTTTGAATATTAAAATTAAATTGTGCTCTTTTTTGTTTCAGATGTCCAACGTCATGTTTGTAGCAGGTATGACAATAAACTTTAATAAATTTTCAGCTTTATTCCCACACAATAAAACTGTAAATCTAATGTAATTTGACGTGTAATGTTTGTAAGTACAGCCAGCATAGTTATTTAGTATGCAAGTAAGAGAATCAAGTGGCAACACACCTGTGACTCCTCTGGTGTTGCGGGTGTCCATGGGCAGTGCTGATCGCTTACCATCATGTTTGCCCAGACAGTATCACAGTAGCTATGACTATTCTTAATTAAACAGTTTTAAACGGAGCCATTTCTTTTCTTACCATTCGTTGTTTCCGTAGGCAGCTAATAGTTGTTGTATCTGTACTGAAACAATCTTTAATTTTATAGCTGCATACTAAATATCTGTGCTGATTGTACATGAAGTTATTTTTTTAAATAAATGACATTAAATGTTCCACGTCTTGTTTCAGCGAACTGCGATGAGAATGACTGCGATGGTGATGGTGACGGCTCCGGAAAATTGGTTGACCTTGGTTTATGCCTCAACGTATTGTAATCGATATTTCATCAAATCGATTATTACTGTTCATTTATTTCTTTATGTATATTTGGCCAATAAATTTATATAATTATTAATATTGTTGTTTTTATTACTTAAGACAAGTAATTGTATAAAATACCTCAATTATTCTCTCAACTGTCGCCATATGACACACAGTACAAAGTTCATCGTGTCTCGCTCAGATCTACATACCGGCAAACGACAAGTTTCGATTTCGATTTCAGCCATGATCATACCACTGCAGCTACCCTCCCTCCACTCATCTCTATTGAAAGCTTTTTAAACGTCAAGTCATACATTCAAAATCTTCTCTTGAAGTAATCACAATTACTTCCTTCGAACCTAAAACCTGCTTCGAATTCAATTATATCATACAAACTTAGATACTTGGTCAGGAAGTGTGAAATTCCATAAAAAATAAAATTATTATCAGAAACTGTAACTCCAGTTTAGGTCAAAGGCATTTTCTCCCACGCATCTTGATCCTATTTACTCCCTTTAAAGGGGTAGACAGAAATGCAGATAAAAGTAAAATATAACATCGTCAGTTATTTTATAAAGATTTGTTATAGGGGTATGACCCTATTACCATATAATGGCATATATTATCATAATATGGTGTTAGGTTCGTCTTATGTATCCAGTATATTATACTGGACATTTTTATCCCAAAAAAGTATATATACTAAAAAACTAACTTAATTGTGCGGCTTGATCCGCACTCACGATTACTGTACTAAATGCAAATAATATGTTTGTCGAATGTTCTAAGGTTAACCGCAGTGGATCTTACACTATAACTATAGGGCCATTATGGTCTAAGTTAACTTGAACAGCTCGCGATACACGCGTGAATATTTTACTGATCTTGATATTTGTTACTCAATCACGTCAAGACGGTTGAAAGGATTGAGATGAAATTTGGAACAGGGGTAGATTATAGTCTGGAATAACACATAGGATACTTTTTGTCCCACGGCCGCTAGCCGAAGCTAGTAGACTATAAGATGGTATAATTTTACACATCAGTAATTTAAAACCTAGCTAAAGGGGAACCAATATTAGCTAACTGACTACTTTGAGAGGAAACGCAGAGACAAACATAGAGGTTATAGTTCCACGGCGGTTTTTCGCGTCCGATATTGCTTCAGGCCATGGTGCGGAGCGAGGGGGACTGGGATACCGTCTGCTCCTTCTGCGAAGCAGTCATGCTAGCTAAGGAGGAAGCGGGACGCGTGAGGGAACAAACGTCCTGACACCCCAGCTGGAGCGAGAGACATTCCGGGCGTCGAAGATCGCATGACGATCTCCGGTTACCGCAAGTGCGGGTCTGCGGACGGCGAGCAAGGTCAGCTCGCCACCCAACCAAAACCAAACCAAACAGCCATCAGACTATCACAAATGCCCCAGTAAGCCTGATGCCTGAACCGGAGCTGCGTACTACCTAGCAGGTTTACCTGGACTCCGAAAGCAGGATGGTTTTTAGTTCTTCCAAGAAGTCATTAGATAGATGATTGTCCCCCATCAAAAAAATACGTCTAAGTCTTTTTACTGAATAAAATAACTTTTACGTATTATTTTCCTTACTATTATATGCATGCCATAAATATAGAGTTTTCAAAACAAGCATTAAAAGACGTTCTGGTGAATGCAAGTTTCTACTTAACAATGAAAGTTGAATTCTTTATAATATATTTTCTCTTATAGTACTATCGATACCTACCACAATAATATACATTATAATATATAAGACAAAATATAATGCGCACAATAACATGGATTATAAAACTAGTAAGGGAAATGTACTGTGTAGTATCATATATCAAACATAAAGTCCTCTATATATAACTCTGTATAACATATTTCCTCTCGTTTTAAAAGTTTTTTATTTTCCTTGTTTGTTTCAGGTGAACCTGTTCCAAATTGCGGGGAATTGGTCGATGTAGATGCATTAGTTAACGTCTTGGATAATTGATTCGACAGAAAAATATATTATATTTTCTTTCATTTATTTTGGAAAAATATAGTTCGGAAGCTATTTTTTGTATTGTCTTTATAATGTAACTTTTTATATACTTTTGGCTAATAAACTTATTACTATTTGACTTTGTTGTTTAACTTTATTGAATTGTTATAATTTTCACTTTAAAACAAAATAGTTCTGAAAAATAAAGTTTTTTTTATCACAAATCTATCTAACAATTATTTTTCTTTCCCCTATGCAAGTTTGTACAACACGTAGGACTTATTTAAACCCGATAACCTCGATCGTCTCTATAATCATGCTGTCTATACAAGGCGTCCCTGAAGTCGACGTCCAAGTGACACCCAAGTGGCAAGGTTTCAACTGTTATCAGAAAAATATAAAAAAAATCTAAGTGTAGGACCTATATATGTGTTATCTGTTACTTATGTGTTATCCACTAAAAAGTACACCCTGTGCTAGTCTTTTGACTCTTGTCGCTTGTGGCATTTGGACGACGACTTCAGGGATATTCTGTATAACAAAAGGTGGAGATAGTTATTGGATAACTAGATTAACCATGCATACCTAAAATAATCAAACTAGTATCATATTCTTGGTTGGATCAATTTTCAAGTTTTAAGCTTCTGATCTGTTCATACGAGCCGACCAATCAGAGCGCCGAATGCGCTCTTGTTACGATTTCCTTAAACGTAAAGCTAGCTTAAACTCGTACTAAGGGTATTGACTGAGAGGTCATGTTTAAATACCATAGAACACGAGCTATGATTTTTTTTTTCTCTTTAAAAACATTGCCCTTTTCTAGGATTTTCTGCTGTGCCGTAAATTGTAAAGCGGTAAATTTAATAAAAATAATATTAAAACAAAACAAAATAATATTAACATGTTTATTACCTATTCTTTATATTATTTTTCGTAAATAGGCACACCACCTATTGTATTGTATAATATGGTGGTGCTAGACCCGCACATCTATGGTAATGGTAATTCACATCTTTTATTAAACAAGACATAGATGTCCCATAATTTAAATGTGTGAAATGTTATTTTTTATTTAATATTACTTGTAATGGTAACAGTATAACATGTATTAGTAGTTCGTACACAACAATGTATAATAAAAATAAAACAAAAAAATTAAATCAAAACAATTTGTAATCATCACTTTCTCACAAAGTTGACAACCAATTTACAACAGTATAAAATTTTCATAACTAAATAATATAACTTTAAAACTAATTACATTTTTTTTTATAATCCTTTCCCTTGCATCGAACTTTAATTCCATCAATTTAAACATACAATATTATTACAATAAGTTCAGATTGAGTTTCATTCCCAAAAGACAAGATTCGGTAGTAGTCGTGTATGGTGCACGTGTAGTTGTCATACAGCCGCATAAAATAGTTGTTGTGGGTGGACGACAAGTGGTGGTAGTAGTTGTCGGGGGTGGAGGACAAGTAGTAGTCGTTGTTGGTGGACAAGTAGTGGTGGTAGTTGTTTTCGGTGTACTAGTAGTCGTCGTAGTAGGTGGACAAGTGGTGGTAGTAGTTGTTTTCGGTGTACTAGTTGTCGTTGTAGTTGGAGGACAAGTGGTGGTTGTAGTCGTTTTGGGCGTACTAGTAGTAGTCGTCGTAGTAGGTGGACAAGTTGTGGTAGTAGTTGTCTTTGGAGTACTCGTAGAAGTCGTCGTAGTGGGTGGACAAGTGGTGGTAGTAGTCGTTTTGGGTGTACTAGTAGTAGTCGTCGTAGTGGGTGGACAAGTGGTAGTAGTAGTCGTTTTGGGTGTACTAGTAGTAGTCGTCGTAGTGGGTGGACAAGTGGTAGTAGTAGTCGTTTTGGGTGTACTAGTTGTCGTTGTGGTAGGCGGACAAGTGGTGGTAGTAGTCGTTTTGGGCGTACTAGTTGTCGTCGTAGTAGGTGGACAAGTGGTGGTAGTAGTTGTTTTGGGCGTACTAGTTGTCGTTGTGGTAGGCGGACAAGTGGTGGTTGTAGTCGTTTTCGGTGTACTAGTCGTCGTTGTAGTTGGAGGACAAGTGGTGGTAGTAGTCGTTTTGGGCGTACTAGTTGTCGTTGTGGTAGGTGGACAAGTAGTGGTGGTAGTCGTTTTCGGTGTATTAGTTGTCGTTGTAGTTGGAGGACAAGTGGTGGTTGTAGTCGTTTTGGGCGTACTAGTAGTCGTCGTAGTAGGTGGACAAGTTGTGGTAGTAGTTGTTTTAGGAGTAGTCGTAGAAGTTGTTGTAGTTGGAGGACAAGTGGTGGTTGTAGTCGTTCTGGGTGTACTAGTCGTAGTCGTGGTAGTGGGTGGACAAGTGGTGGTAGTAGTTGTTTTCGGTGTACTAGTTGTCGTTGTAGTTGGAGGACAAGTGGTGGTTGTAGTCGTTCTGGGCGTACTAGTAGTAGTCGTCGTAGTAGGTGGACAAGTGGTGGTAGTAGTCGTTTTGGGCGTACTAGTTGTCGTTGTGGTTGGAGGACAAGTGGTGGTAGTAGTTGTTTTCGGTGTACTAGTAGTCGTTGTGGTAGGTGGACAAGTGGTGGTAGTAGTCGTTTTAGGTGTACTAGTAGTAGTCGTCGTAGTAGGTGGACAAGTGGTGGTAGTAGTTGTTTTCGGTGTACTAGTTGTCGTTGTGGTTGGAGGACAAGTGGTGGTAGTAGTTGTTTTCGGTGTACTAGTTGTCGTTGTGGTAGGTGTACTAGTAGTTGTTGTTGTGGATGGTGGACACGTTGTAGTTGTTGTGTATGGTGGGCCAGTGCTAGTGGTAGTCGTTGGTGGATAAGTGGTAGTTGTTATTGGAGCTTCAGTAGTGGTAGTGTATGGAGCTTCAGTAGTGGTAATCTCTGTAGCTTCGGTAGTTGTAGTGTATGGAGCTTCAGTAGTGGTAGTGTACGGAGCTTCAGTAGTGGTAGTGTATGGACCTTCGGTAGTGGTAGTGTATGGAGCCTTGGTAGTTGTAATGTATGGAGCCTCGGTAGTTGTAGTGTATGGAGCTTCAGTAGTTGTATTGTATGCAGCTTCGGTAGTGGTAGTGTATGGGGCTTGAGTAGTAGTAATCTCTGCAGCTTCAGTAGTGGTAGTGTATGGGGCTTGAGTAGTGGTAGTCTCTGCAGCTTCGGTAGTGGTAGTGTATGGAGCTCCGGTAGTGGTAGTGTATGGAGCTTCGGTAGTGGTGGTAGTATCAGGAGCTTTAGTAGTAGTTGTAGTTCGTGGAGGGCAAGTGGTGGTGGTAGTGGTAGTGGTAGTTGGGGTTGGCGGAGGACAAGTAGTGGTGGTAGTGGTAGTGTATGGAGTTTCAGTAGTGGTAATCTCTGCAGCTTCAGTAGTGGTAGTGTATGGAGCCTCAGTAGTAGTAATCTCTGCAGCTTCAGTAGTGGTAGTGTATGGAGCTTCAGTAGTGGTAATCTCTGCAGCTTCAGTAGTAGTAGTGTATGAAGCCTCAGTAGTGGTTATCTCTGCAGCTTCAGTAGTGGTAATCTCTGCAGCTTCGGTAGTAGTAGTGTATGGAGCTTCAGTAGTGGTTATCTCTGCAGCTTCAGTAGTGGTAGTGTATGGAGTTTCGGTAGTAGTGGTAGTTCGTGGAGGGCAAGTGGTGGTGGTAGTGGTAGTGGTAGTTGGAGTTGGTGGAGGACAAGTAGTGGTAGTGGTAGTTGGGGTTGGCGGAGGACAAGTAGTGGTGGTAGTGGTAGTGTATGGAGCTTCAGTAGTAGTAATTTCTGCAGCTTCAGTAGTAGTAGTGTTTGGAGCTTCAGTAGTGGTTATCTCTGCAGCTTCAGTAGTGGTAGTGTATGGAGCTTCAGTAGTAGTAATCTCTGCAGCTTCTGTAGTAGTAGTGTATGGAGCTTCAGTAGTGGTAATCTCTGCAGCTTCAGTAGTGGTAATCTCTGCAGCTTCAGTAGTGGTAGTGTATGGAGCTTCAGTAGTAGTAATCTCTGCAGCTTCAGTAGTAGTAGTGTATGGAGCTTCGGTAGTGGTTATCTCTGCAGCTTCGGTAGTGGTAATCTCTGCAGCTTCAGTAGTGGTAGTGTATGGAGCCTCAGTAGTAGTAATCTCTGCAGCTTCAGTAGTAGTAGTGTATGGAGCTTCAGTAGTGGTTATCTCTGCAGCTTCAGTAGTGGTAGTGTATGGAGCCTCAGTAGTAGTAATCTCTGCAGCTTCAGTAGTAGTAGTGTATGGAGCTTCAGTAGTGGTTATCTCTGCAGCTTCAGTAGTGGTAGTGTATGGAGCCTCAGTAGTAGTAATCTCTGCAGCTTCAGTAGTAGTAGTGTATGGAGCTTCAGTAGTGGTTATCTCTGCAGCTTCAGTAGTGGTAGTGTATGGAGCTTCAGTAGTGGTGGTGTATGGAACTTTAGTAGTGGTAGTAGTATCAGGGGCCTTAGTAGTGGTTGGTGAAGGGCAAATGGTGGTAGTTGTAGTTAGTGGACGACCAGTGGTTGTAGTAGTAGTAGTAGTGGTAGATGTCGGAGGACAAGTGGTGGTAGTAGTGGTAGAAGTAGTGGTAGTCGTGGGTGGCGGAGGGCAAGTAGTGGTTGTAGTAGTTGTAGTGGTAGTCGTTGGTGTTGGCGGACAAGTAGTAGTAGTGGTGGTAGTTGGCGGCAGTGTTGTAGTTGATGTCATTCCTCCACAAGATGCAGTTGTAGTCGGTGCACGTGTAGTTGTTGTTGTCATCCCTCCACAAGATGCAGTTGTAGTTGTTGGCCGTGCAGTTGTCGTTGTTGGCCGTGCAGTTGTTGTTGTTGGCCGTGCAGTTGTCGTTGTCATACATCCACAAGAAGCTTTTGTAGTTGTTGGTGCACAGGTGGTTGTTGTTTTATAACCTAATGAAATAAGTGTTGTGGTTATCAAATATACATATTATATAGTTCATTTCAATCTTAAATACGATTAACGAATCTATACTTACAAAATATCATAAAATTTGGAGCAGCTTGTGTGACATCATATATCTGAAATTGAAATAAAGTTGAATTGATATAAGTTAAGTAAGTAATAAACAAATAGGTACCACTATCGTTTTTTGAACAAGTCTAAAAAGTTAGCCCGGAGTTGGTTGTTTATTTCTGGATAAAATTGCTGTTGTTGTCGTAATCAAAATTCAAAGACACCATGGCCCCATTAATTATTAATGTTTAATTTACGAACTCGCAAGTTAGAAGACAAAATCACGAAATACAAAATTGAACAATGCCGAAATTTAATCGAATCTTAATTCAAATTCGAAAAACAGAGTTCTCAAACTAACTCCTATTTTTATCTGGTAGAAATATTGTTCAAAAACTCAAAGTCTCGAAGAAATTGCCCCTATCGGAGTCGTGAGGTAGGGTGCCCAAAAGACTGGTAACATTGCCACGTTGAATGGCTTTGACCAAAGTAGAAGTCAGCCTTTCGACAGACTAGAGCTTAACGAATAATTTCATTTATGCTAGCGTATCGAGCAAACGGTCCTACGGCGTGCACTACGGCTACACGGCTACAAGACTGTTGACAACAGCACCACAACGACAAAGATAAATAAATAAAAAAACTTAATACACATAGCCACTGATAATGTTATATTAATTTTGGTACTTACCGAAGCCACTATAAGAACAACGGTATAGAAAGAACTAGACTTCATTTTTTATTATGTCAAGCTACTAAGCTCTAATGACGACATTGAAAAAAAGTGAGCCTTTTTATAGAGAGTTCCTTTACACATCATACCAATTGTTTTTTTTTTACTATTGTTATACACAGTAGTGACAGATGGACAGAACAGACATTTTATTAAAAAGTAAGTTATTGTTCCAAGTATAATAGATTTATATTTCCTTGTCAACAATTTGTCTATAGAAATTGATATTTCAATTAAAATAATCGCACCTGTTGCTCGAGTAGTCAAATGGATGCTAGACGCAACTGCCATACATGGGGTCTCGGGCTCAATTTTCTGGGTAAGTAGAGTAATGGTGATATTTTTCGTATATTGAAAATTCTTGGTAAAATCACAGATTTTATAATCGTACTACCTTTTATAAGGAACTTATGGCAACTGATAAATCAAGGGTGGTGTATTAAATTCGCGCTCTTCCACACTCTCAACTTTTCCTTTCGGGTATGATAACGTATTATGTAATTTCATTTTAACTAGCATCTGTCAGCGGCTTTGGCCACGTTCCTATGGGATAAAAAGTATCCTATAACTCAAGTCAGCTCATAATCTCTGTATACCATAAATCATTAAAATCCGTTCAGTAGTTTTAGCATGATTGACGGTCAAACATCCAACAAAAAACTTTTATATTTATAATAGCAGTGTGATGTGATTGACCATTACTTTTTTCACTTTTTCATGTTATTGTGTGTATGTCTTATATAGTGTTCTACAATATAACAATAAAACCCATATGATAGAATTTTGTTACACCTGTGCGTACGGAGCGAAGCGTTCCGCGCGCGGCTCAAAGAGACATCAGACCACCACAGATGAAGCCCAGTAGGCCTGATGTCTGATCCCGAGCTGCGGACTACCTAGCGGGTTTACCGGGGCTCTCGCTAGAAAAGCAGGTGTAAGAATGGGGTAGTTTTTGGTCAGTAATAGACTGACGCTTCCTCTCGTATCGCCCAAGGTGGGAGAAGGCACTGGATGAATTTCCCATCTCAAAAAAGGAGTCTACGAGGCAGCAGTGTGCTCCAGTAATCCTGAACCTTTTATACTGCTATCTCCAACCCGGTTCCAAGCGTGAAGTTCTTTTTATTGCTGATTGCAACAGGCATGGGTTAGTAGAGTATTTATTTTAATTCAAGAAGATTAATTTTCTGTGTTTGCTAAGCAAGATTTTTTTTGTCGTCTGTTTTTGCCTAAGAGTAAAGAAATTACTGTATCACAGGATTTCCTTGCTATACTTTTCAATATCTTTTTATATTGAATAAAATACAAACATCAATTTTTATATGTAAAATTCTACTTCACCTACATATGTATAAAATGTATACTAGGTAAAAAAATAAAAAATCGCTAAATAGATTTAACAGCAGCATAAACAAAAAAGGGAAACTATTTTTTATAGGTTCATGTATTTAACAAAATTTAGCTACTTGTGCTTTTCATGTAAAAGTCTCTACCGTTCGTTCAAAACATACTATAAACAATCATCATCTATGAATAAAAAAAAATATTTACTTTTGTATTAAAAAAAATGGACAACAGGTAAATGGGAAATTGTGTTTTGTGACTATTAAACTGCATAGAACTTTATAATAGTACAGTACTTTATAATTGTAATACGTGTTGTATTATTTGGTATATAATAGTGAAAAATAAAGAACACCCGATTAAAAGAAATACAGGCATACAATATTTTTTTTTTATTTATTACAGCCCCTATTTGAAGTCGATAGCACAATTAATACATTTTACATTAAAAGAAAATATTTCATTTGTTAGAAGGATATATTATT
Organism: Spodoptera frugiperda; assembly: GCF_023101765.2. Classification (NCBI taxonomy): domain Eukaryota; kingdom Metazoa; phylum Arthropoda; class Insecta; order Lepidoptera; family Noctuidae; genus Spodoptera; species Spodoptera frugiperda. The sequence continues at coordinate 11,070,089 of NC_064242.1, read as the reverse complement.
TATTAATACAGTATTCATATTGACAATATTCAACAAACTATTGATAAGCTTTCTAAATTACAATAAAATGATAAACAGACAGTATCGAATAATATTATAAGAAATATTTAACATACTATCATTTACATTTAAATCGTTGTTTTAACTAGTGCACAATAAACCTATCAATTGATTCACAAAAAAGAAAGTCATAAAGGCAAAAAACGAACTTGCACTTTATTGTATGGCCCTCGATACTTTTTGTAGACTAGGTGTAAAATTATAGATTAAGATTGAGTATCCCTAAGAGACAAGATGTAGTAGTAGTCGTGTATGGTGCACATGTAGTTGTAGTTGTCATAGAGCTACAATATGTTGTCGTTGTCGGTTTGGCAGTAGTTGTCGTGGTTGGTGGACAAGGGGTGGTAGTGGTAGTTGTTGTTGATGTGGTGGATGTTGTTGGACAAGTAGTGGTAGTGGTAGTTGGTGGACAAGTGGTGGTAGTTGTTGGCTTTGGTGTAGTAGTTGTCGTAGTTTTAGGTGTGCTAGTAGTAGTGGTGGTGGTTGTTGTGGTGGTAGTTGGTGGACAAGTGGTGGTAGTGGTTGGTTTAGGTGTGCTTGTGGTGGTGGTAGTTGGTGGACAAGTGGTGGTAGTCGTTGGTTTAGGTGTGCTTGTGGTGGTAGTAGTTGGTGGACAAGTGGTGGTAGTGGTTGGTTTAGGTGTGGTTGTGGTGGTGGTAGTTGGTGGACAAGTGGTGGTAGTGGTTGGTTTGGGTGTGCTTGTGGTGGTAGTAGTTGGTGGACAAGTGGTGGTAGTCGTTGGTTTTGGTGTACTTGTGGTGGTGGTAGTTGGTGGACAAGTCGTGGTAGTCGTTGGTTTTGGTGTGCTTGTGGTGGTGGTAGTTGGTGGGCAAGTGGTAGTAGTCGTGGGTTTGGGTGTACTTGTGGTGGTAGTAGTTGGTGGACAAGTGGTGGTTGTTGTTGTTTTAGGTGTGGTAGTAGTAGTGGTTGTAGTTGTGGTGGTGGTAGTTGGTGGGCAAGTGGTAGTAGTCGTGGGTTTAGGTGTACTTGTGGTGGTAGTAGTTGGTGGGCAAGTGGTGGTAGTGGTTGGTTTGGGTGTGCTTGTGGTGGTGGTAGTTGGTGGGCAAGTGCTAGTAGTTGTGGGTTTAGGTGTGCTTGTAGTTGTTGTCGAGGGTGGTGGACAAGTTGTAGTAGTTGGTGGGTAAGTCGACGTAGTTACTGGTGCACTGGTAGTTGTAGTTGTCTCTGGCGCCGCGGTAGTTGTCGTTGTGACAGGTGCACTAGTAGTAGTGGTAGTGTACGGAGCTTGTGTGGTTGTAGTTGTCTCTGGAGCTGCAGTAGTTGTCGTTGTGATAGGTGCAGTAGTAGTGGTCGTAGTGGTAGTTGTACTTGTACTTTCTGGTGGACATGTAGTGGTGGTAGTGTACGGAGCTTGTGTGGTTGTGGTAGTCTCTGGAGCTGTAGTGGTTGTCGTTGTGACAGGTGCACTAGTAGTGGTGGTAGTGTACGGAGCTTGTGTGGTTGTAGTTGTCTCTGGCGCTGTAGTGGTGGTAGTGTATGGAGCCTGTGTGGTTGTATTTGTCTCTGGAGCTGTCGTGGTGGTAGTGTAAGGAGCCTGTGTGGTTGTAGTTGTCTCTGGAGCTGCAGTGGTTGTCGTTGTTTCGGGTGCACTTGTTGTGCTTGTAGTGGTGGGTGGTGGAGGGCAAGTAGTGGTTGTAGTAGTAGATGTAGTGGTGGGTGGTGGCGGGCACGTGGTGGTAGTAGTGGTAGAAGTAGTGGTAGTAGTGGGTGGCGGAGGACAAGTAGTGGTTGTAGTAGTAGAGGTAGTGGTAGTCGTGGGTGGTGGCGGGCAAGTAGTGGTTGTAGTAGTAGAGGTAGTGGTAGTGGTTGGTGGCGGAGGGCAAGTAGTGGTAGTAGTAGTTGTAGTGGTAGTGGTGGGTGGTGGCGGGCATGTAGTGGTAGTGGTGGTAGTAGTAGTTGGCGGCAGTGTTGTAGTTGATGTCATCCCTCCACAAGACGCAGTTGTAGTCGGTGCAGGTGTAGTTGTTGTTGTCATCCCTCCACAAGAATCCGTTGTTGTCATTTTATAACCTAAAAATATATTAACAAATTATAAGGTATCCACTCATCAGTTAACTACCAGTTTTAATACACTTGATTAATAAATGATACTTACCTATTATCAAATTTGGAGCAGCTTGTGTAACGTAACATATCTGAAAAATAAAATGAGTACATTGATGATTAAGAGGATTTAAGATGTCGACTCGTCCTCCTCTTCCTTGGGGTCTCAGGGCGAGACGATTGCGAAATACGGACTCTCACGAGTCAAGATGTAAGGCATTACACAACATTATATTACATTATCAGATATATCATTACACAATAGGTAATAATAATCAATAAAGGTTAGATGTTGTCTCAAGGACTTGATGCAGAAAGCAGTCCTTTTAAACACGGCGCGTATAGTGCGGAAATTTCTCTCTCTGGAGCCCTGACCGCCAATATTTAGCAATTTCTCCCCTTACACCTCTAAGGGAAGCCCACCAGGGCTACAGCGTTTTATAATTCCATTTTTTTTTGATAATTAAGCATTTAAAAATGTGTAAATCAAGTATTGGAAATATATAAAGGGATCAATAACAATGTGACGAAAATTAGATACTTACCGATGCTACTATCGAAACAAGAGTAAAGACGTTAGTCTTCATTTTGTTGCTGTACCAAGCTACTGAGCTGTACTGACGATATTTCGGAAAAAATATCCTTTTTATATATAACTCCCTTTACACATCACACAAATTGTTTCCTTAGTATAATAATAGTATCAGAATAATACGGAATAGATATAAATATCTATTATTAAACTGTATGTTGCCAAGTAAACAATGTGGCTATAGAAATTGATATTTTAATTAAAATAATACTTTACACAATTAGTTTGATTTTCTAGTTCAATGTCGGTATCTATTTACTATATATTTAGTTAAAAACATATGTTTCTGTCTTTATAAATACATCATGGTATACACATGTGCTAATAATTGGCAATTAATTACTGTAAAAAAACATGTTTCCTGCATTATTTCCTTCTTGTTTATATACTTTAAAATAAAAGTGAGTAGGTTTTTAATAGTATTGTAATGTTTATCATTCGTTCGTTCAACGTCACGCATTTTATCCTCGAAGGGGTAGGCAGAGGTGCACATTACGGCATGTAATGCTGCTATACAATGAACACCCACTTTTCAATTTTTATTGCGATGGGATTTTCTATCAATGTTTATTCGCATCTAAACTTCATATGTGTGATATAAGATTTGTAATTGTTCATTTGTTCATCGATCGTCTTTGTGCAACTTCTGTCATCTGTCACTTGTGTCGCCACAAGTCTTCTAATTGTCCTAATTCGCACAAAAAAAAGAATCTGAATAAACTTACCAGGTCCCCTTGTCTACAACATGGGGTAGTCTCCAAGGATCCAATTTCTGCGTACTTTACCGCTAGTTAAGACGTTGCTGTATCATTTTACGGAAACGAACTTACCCCTCACTGACTTTATGGTGGGGAAGTGCAATTATTTACTGAGATTGCACACCGTACCACGTTTAGGGTTTCAAAGGGGGCGATCCGTGAATTTGTTTATCAAGCCCTCGTTAGCAATTCATGTGGATGTGAGATCATCCTTATAAATTGACCGTGGGGAGAATTTGAGAGTTATTAATTGAACGCAGTTTAATTTTATTCAATTGTTTGTTTGTTTTTTCTTTGTTTTGTTTTCTTGTGTTTGTTTAGTTTATTTTTTATCAGCCGTTGGGTATGGATTGATTGTACCCATTTCATCTTCTTATCATGCATTTTAATCTTGGGATAGGCAGAGTGCAGCATTAAATGTAACACAAACTTTTCACTCTAAAGCTACTACTATATTCTAAAAGGCTTTTTGTGCCTTATACTAGTTACATACCCTTGACTGAGACGGTCATCACCAAAATCTACAAGGAAACGCAAACACCCAACCATTTTACCTCCAACGCAACTAAGAACGATTACATAATAACCATCAACAACTTCCCTTGGCTGAAATAACTTATTTCCCCCACTTACATGCGTAGTACAAATATTTGAAGATTAGAGAAACATGGACGGTATGCCGTGTGGAGTCGTGGTCACCGACGTAACTGCTTTGATGAGCAAAAGTATGCCCGACGGATGCCAAGGGGCCGACGAACTGTGGTGCTATCTTTAAAGCGTGCGATATTTTGACGAGCGGGTTTAAACATTTGATACAATGTAATATTATTGTTGTTGTTTGTAAGTGTTTGAGATTCTGTGTCTGTTTGCTGTTGTCAAAAGTTTGTCAAGGTCGCCTAAGTTTGGTTATAAACTTGTCTACATTTGACATGAAATTGCACTGTTTTTTTTCTATAAGGAATGTAGGGGTGTGATTTCACCCGTGCGTGCGGCGCGTCGCGTTCCGCGCGCGCCTCAAAGAGCCATCAGACCACCACAGATGGGGCCTAGTATGCAGATGCCTGATCCGGAGCTGCGGACTACCTAGCGGGTTTACCGGGGCTCCGGCTCGAAAGGCAGGTGAAGGAACGGGGTGGTTTTTAGTCAGTAAGAGTCTGACACTCCCTCTCGCCTCGCCCAAGGCGAGAAAAGTCATTGGATGATTTTCCCACCTCAAAAAAAAAAAAAAAAAAAAAAGGGGTGTGATTTCTAAATAAATAAAATGGATGATGTCATAATGACATTGTGTAAAGATTATAGTTCTACATAAAATTTAATGTTTTATTTATGTGTCAATTAATATACATAAACAACACCTTAGGTAAAACTCGTAAGTCTCTCTATTTCTATCATGTCTAGAGGCATCGACAAACAGATGCCCAATGGCGACAAGACACCTTTGATATAAAATTATATTCTAAACTTCAAAGTTACGACTACCAGTGACTATATATATCGACTACCATTAAAATAAGTCCCACAATATTCCGGAATGCCTCTCTTAAGTCGGCGTCATTTGAAATTACATCCGCGATTAACCGTCAACACATAAGTTAACTGGCCAGTTAGTTAAATGGCTCATTGCGTCGATTAGACGAGATATGCTCTGAGAATTGTTGCAACTTTTTACTGGTTAACGCCAATTAAGTTTGTAATGCGACGAACGTACGGCTAATAATTTTTTAATGTCTCATTCAAGAAATATGTAATAGGTTTTGTAGTTTTTGTAATATTAATGTGGTTTGCTTAACTATGTTATTGATTAAGTAGTCATACGACTACCCAACGTTGGTCGACAGTCGCCTCGTTGGCCGAGTTACTGGGCAAGGTGTCTTGATTCCCGGGTCGAGCAAAGTATTTGCGTTTACGGGGTTTTTACAGTTTTTCGACATTTCACATCAGTAGTACCACGGAATCTGGAATTGTGCTCAGTAAATGACAATAGGCTCACCCACTATTACATGAAACTTGTAACACAAACGGTGAAAAGTGGGAGTACATTGGCAGTAATCTTGCATACACGACTGCACCAGGTTATAATAGTTTCGAGAAGATTATCAACAGATTCAAAAATATTTCATCCCAACCCCATTTTATTAATGGAATATCCATGGGGAATATGAAACGAAGTTTATTAAAGTGCGGTCGCAACTCGATCAAATTCAATACTAGTATAAAATCGATTCGAAACTATTTGATAATCGAGTTGCCGCAAAGTTTAATATCATGGACCTGTTTCGAACTGGTTGAACGAAATTTTTCATCAGCAACGGAACTTATTACTCACATAAATCCAGGGTTGGTGGTTGATAATAAAATGCACTGTAATGAGGATTTTTTTTTTAAATAATAATAATTTTAAGAGCTCGTTAATATTTTTCTGACAAATATTATGGTATGGTTTATGGTAGGTATAGTCACCTGATAGTAAGCAATGGATATTCGAAGCACCAGAGGTGTCACAAGGGCGTTTCCAGTCTTTGAAGGTTAGGAATTTCAGGATTATTGAGAATACGAGGGTTGAGGAAATTGGGGAGGAGGAAATTGGGCCTCCGGTAACCACACTCACACGACGAAACACAACTCAGGTGTTGTTTCACGTCGGTTTTCTGTGACGCCGTGAAATCACTCCGGTCGAGCTGGTCCATTCGTGCCGAAGCATGGCTCTCCCGCACCAAAAGGCAACTTATTTTGGACTGCTAAATAAGCTAAATCCCCAGTAGAGATAATGATAATTATTATGATATTATTTTAAAAAGCAATGACGTTTACTGGAATTTTCGAACACAAAGCTCAAATTCCTAGTTGCTGAATTATCTTATCGTTCAGACGGTCAGTAATATTATGTAACGAAATACTAAAAAAGGAAGCATACTTATTAACAATTTCCCTGCACCAGCCACCCCTAACAATATCCGCCGTGAGGACGCAGTACCGGCACCCAATTAAGTTGATCTGCTGCTATTTCATATTTCTCAGAGTTCTAGCCAACAGGACCGTGTTGTGTGTGCCGGTTCTAGGAACAGTTACTTGAAACCCTTTGATGTATTTTATAGAAAACCTTAGAATATGGTACGTCCGTACATGTAACGTTATATTTGAAGAACTTCTAGGATATTCACCTGGTCTTGCTGTAACATAATTTATTTTCTATTTGAGGTGTTTAAAATTTCGGATATTGATTATGTGCAGCTTATTTAAGGGTAGCCAACGACTGTTTACTCATTATATTTTACAAAACAGTCTACAATACATTTGCCTATATAATAATTAAATAAGGCTAACACATACACGATGGAAAAAATATTTGGCCAAACTTAAGTTATTTAATACAAATTATTATATCTGGTAACTTCCAAAGTGTAAAGCAGAGATCTAATATATTAAATACCGTTATAATAAATCTACCGATCGATTTCGATAACGGGGCCAGTCTGACTAGATAAGCCCATTACGCAGGAGATATTATAGTGCACAAGTGTGTGCGCAAACATAAGTGTACTCTCTCTTCCTTCACTCTCTGAACCGGGTGGAACAGCAAACTGACACAAACGGAGAGAGGGCAGACTTCGGGCTAAAAATGGTCATTTTACTCAAAAAATGCCATTAGGTATCACTTTTTGGTCGACGTGGTAATTGAACCCATGACATTGCACAGCAGTTGTTCACCCAACCGCTGCGCCAACGTAATTATTACGACTTCAAATTTCTCTTTACTTGACTAGCAAAATCCTGATGCTTGAAAGTAACTAGTTAGATACATCAGAAACATACAACATACTTCTTCTTTGAAATTCTTGCTTTTTGTATTACTACAACCTTTGAATGTTTTAACTGCATCAGTTCTGTGAAACAAACATACAGCATTTCTAGAATTAAAATCCTAATTAACTGACTCCTTTACCTAGCCGAGGAGTCGAGTAAAATATACAAGACAAACACTACTACAGTAAAATACTACGGTATTTTGCACTTCTTAAAATTGAAGCCGACAGAATGCAAGAGTTCTTCCTGCTTTTGATTCGAGGAACACAATCTTGGTAACACGATACTCTTTGGGGGAACTTGCTTATTATGTTTTTTGCTAGCCACTTGAAGGGTTTGGTTTCCTTACGATTTATTTATTTTTTTCCTAAGGAAACTTTACACCTACTTACGTCTTACTCCCTTATTTTTAGAATGGAAGTTAAGTTAAGAACTTAAGTTGTTTATTAGCTAGAAGTTTTAGAACATAAAGTCCCCATTAGTTAGTAAAAACCAGGAATCTACAAGAGTTTGTTTTCTGTCTTCTATGACTGAAACAGGCGAAAGTAATTAAAAGTACCACATTTAAAAGACATATCTCAATACCAACCTGAAACCTACATCTTAATTCCAAGTAGCTACATCACCAAACAAATAAACTGCTCTTAGCATCCAAAACAACAAAACTTCTCCCCAATTACAAACTTGTAACAAATATCAAAGCGAAGGCGATTAAAAACGACATCAGCGCCACCTACGAAACATGTTTTGTTATCTCCTAAAGACAAACAACAATAGGGAGACGTTACATTAGCTGATATTATCCCACGAGCTTCCTATATCAAAGGGTTCGTTTCAACTTTAGTTACAAAGGGGAGTTCATCTTCAATAAGTTGAGGTAACCTGAAGTGTGTTGCGTATTAAGTCCTTTATGGTGTAGCAGATTGATATTGGTTTGGCAAAAACGCTTTTCTGATTTTATTATAACTTTCGTAAGACATAATAAATTAACAATTATGTTTTACGACGCGGCGACAGTAGCAGCGCGACAATCGCCGCGTCGTATGTCGCGGAATGCTGCTCATGAATATGTGCCTCTAGGATGGCTTGAAACTAGTCGAGTTCCTCGTCAAATAGTTACGTGAGTAAGCCGATAACATAATAATTGATTTTCTTATTGTTCGCTTTTTCATGGACAGATTTCCTAGGTGTTAATTTTCTTTTCTCCTATGTTTTGACACAAATCACCATTAAATACTAAACCAAACGTCTTTATAAATACACTTTTAAGATATCATATATACATACATAACCTCAAGCCTGTCTCCAACGTTCTGGACTGGCGTTCCATACGCCAATTGCTACGATTCTTATACACTTCTTTCGCTTCATCAACAGTCATCAGTCTTTTCATGCATGCACGTCAGTTAAAGGTATAAACCCCTATAAAAGCCTAAAAGAAATCTACTATACTCCCATTTCAACCAAAATATTCACACATATTCTTTAACCAACGATTTTCCAATTTGATCGCGGAATACTAAAAATAGTAGCCCACAATACCGTACACACTTCAATTTATTTGAACAGCTGAATAGCAATTAACACAAGTGCATACAATTTCAAGTTCAACAAAATAGGTTTTAAAACAAACAATTGGAAATAAAAATTCACTACAAAGTTTTTTATTTTATTAGACAATTACGACTCTATATATATTTATTTTAAAAACACTTTTGCCATGTATAATGTAACGTTATTTTTAATTTTTATTCTAGCTGTAACCAAGTTCTGTTTATAATACCTACTCCTGTTTATACCATTGTGGATACAGGTGGCTACTTATTAATATAGTCAGTCAATGGCTCGTGGCAACAATCGAACAATTAAACAATTAGTTTACATACGGTACACAACATGTGTACTTACTACTCGTATAAATACATTGTCGTTGAAAGGAACTAGTAGTAGTCGTAGTAATAAAAAGGAATATAAGGAGGTTTTAATAGATCTTACAACCAAAACATCATCATAATAGGGAAGATAACTTTTTATTGTAATGTCCGTCTTGTAGATTATTTTCAAATATTAGAAACATGTCTTTTTATTTTTTACTTAATGATTTGAAGATAATATTCGATTTGAAATATCGCGTGACATCATATTAGGTATATTTTTATGTAGAAATGATGTATTTGTTCCAACTCTAAACATTGATTCGTTTTATCTAAGTATTATCTTAAAATATGACAAAAAAAAAAACGCATCGAAAATATTTTCGACACGATTTTTTTTAATTTTCATACCCCGTCATCATAATTCTTTGTCATTACTCTAAAAAGATTTTTACTACTGCGAAGCTAGCCAACCACAGAATAGGCACGGCTAGTATCCAATAAATCAGAATTTTGCTTACAAAGCCACGTTCCCCCTTTAAATGGACCATGTGTACGTAAAAACAAATATGATGCCTTCCAATCTCCTAATACACCTTTAGTCGGCGACCATGTTTGTTCACACAAAGGGAATGAAAGGGAAATATTAATAAAACCTCTATATATCAAATAAACGGACAGACGGGGAAAGAAAATCAACAATAAGTATAGCAGACATCAAACAAAAATGTTTTGGTATTACGAGGTAATACGGTGAGGTGGGAATGCACTCGGAATTTGAGAACTTGATTTTCGTATATGTCTTTACAAATCACATCCTTGTTCTTTGTCTATTGGAGTAAGTCTAAACCTTACAGCGCACTCAATTTTGTTTTGTTCAATAAAACTGTATAAAGTATTGCCAAACTATTGCCAGACTTTGAGTAGGATTTCCAAATTCGAAATGTTTTTAAAAATTTTGGTGGAATTACTATTATTAGATACCCGTCACAATCACTCTCAGAGTTACATTGGACATCATGAAACAATACAAACTATTTCAAAAGAAATACTTTTTTACTTAATTTCTAATGCAGAAAATATTTTCGTAAACAAAATAAGCTCTGTGTGTCACCATCTTAAAGCCGTTACGAACGCATCTCTCCTGTTTGTGAGGAAATAAATTAGATTGATACTCCAACCACATTTCACTCAGGTACGCAATACCAACAGTACAGATTCAACATTATCTATTATGACAATGTGCCGTAAGTAAGTATGTCAATTTAATTTACTTGTATGTGATATTATGACTGAGTCCGTATAAAGATTTTTGTCTCATATTAAGACAATATCCGTGCGTACGGCGCGTCACGTTCCACGCGTGCTTGAAAGGGTTACCATACCTCCACAGATGCGGTCCCAGTAGGACTGATGCCGACCCGGAGCTGCGGCTGTCTAGGGTTACAGGGGCTCTCGAAAAGCAAGAGTAAGAACGGGGTGAATTTTAGTCACTAAGAGTCTAACACTCTCTCGCCTTGTGTGAGGTGAAAAGGTAAGTTTCCCTCACACAAGGATGATCTTGCCCCTTAAAATAAGGGTAAGACAATTTATTATTATTTAACTTGTTAATCTTGCAATAGTGCAGAATCTGGAATGCCAACTTTCTACACTGCAAGTAAGGCCATAACAATTTTCCCAGCTTACAATAATTAACTGCAACACTGTAAAAAATAATGACACACTAGACTTCCAAAATTAACGCACGAAACAAATTCAAAATTCATACTCAATTAAAAACACAACATTAACCTAACAATATGTGGCAGGGAAGTACGAAAATGGTCATAACGTGAAACGACCGCATGGAATTAAAAATTCCATCATACGAAATTGCCGTCAGCGCAGTTTGACGTTGCCAAGGTCATACAAAAGGCTTGTTCAGCTATTCAGTAAGTGTACTGAGGTGAATGTAGCAGTTGATGAAAGCGGTGTTTGGTGAAAGTGCATGTTTTATGAACTTACATAATTTAGACGTCTGTCTGGCTTTTGGGGAACCTTAAACTTTCATTACTTGCTGCGACATTGCAGGAGTTAAAATGTTAGGTTTCCGTGGTCTGCTCCCTAACTACTCTTACACATTAAGCCTTAATCTATAGAACTTAATGTTTGAGAGAAACTTTTACCATAAGTTGGATTATAAAAAGAGTATTTGGTAGAAAATAAATAATTCTTCCGAAATTCAAAATCAGCAAATTCTGCTTAACCTTAATCTGTATTTAGGTTATAAGTATATTGTTAAACATCAACTAAATTCATTCAAGAATTTCAATACATTGCCATTGTTTGAAAATTACTTCAGAAATATTTTGTGAAACCTTTAAGTAAACTCAACACTACAAATCGTATTACGTTTTGTTTTAGGCTACAACTTTAACGTAAAGCCTATTGAAGTTGGAATAATTGGAGCTTTGATTACGGGTCTAGAAAAATTAACAAGCTTTGAGCTGGAAACCTAATAGTCTAAGTTTAAACAAAGTAATTTGTCCCTATTCAATAGAATTAAATAAGTTTGGTAATTGTAGGATAATAAAAGGAATAATTAATAATTAAGTTACCAACTTCTTTTCAGCCATTAATTTTTTATAATGTTGCCCCAGACTAGAATTTTCTCCTGTGTCGTCGGTGCGTTTACAAACATACAATTTCACATGCACATGCATCCAGACCTGAAACAACAACCTGAAAATCACACAACAGAGTTGCTCCGTGCGGGAATTAAACATACTACACGTTGTTTGCAGCCAGTTGCCCAGCCACCGCGCTAATCATGCAATGATGGAGATTAAAATACTAATTTATTTTCAACAATTACTTTTCAAGAATAACAAATTGAAATGGCTCCCAACAACGTAACTCCTCAGTTTTCAACAGCATTGACACGAAATTTCGAATATACATTATTTACATTACACCATTTGATATTTTCAAACATTTAGTACGACAGTTGTTACAGGTAAAAGCACATATAGCGATAATCTGATCATATTGGGTCAGTGTCACACACTGTTAATGACCCGCACGAATATTAAGGCAGACATGTTTACAGGCGACCGCGTGGTGAATCGATACGTCTATTAGAATTGACATTACGAGTAATTACTTTACCTTTGTGAAAGCAGTAAACAAGCTAGGATATCAATTATGTCGAGAGAATTATTCACGAGAGATTTATCGAGCTGTTATCGTATTGCCTGTTTTAATTTGACATAAAACTACTGGATTGCTCGTTCTTTCGAGCAATTCGTCTTTACTAACAGGCAAACAAGCGAATAATTTTGACATAACCTACTAGTGGACTAGTCGTAATATACGCTTTCACATGACAGCGTTTCTGTGTTTTCCCTAAACCATCTGCGTCCTAGAAAACAGAGACTTACAAAAAGTATCTTCACCGTACGATTCAGTCACAATAAAAAGATCTTGAGTACGCAAGTAAACAAAGCTGAAGGCAGCATTTGTTCAACAGAGGATTGCACCCTCTACTCAGCAATATAATCAAGTGCAATAAAAACACCAATATACTTATCCGAGTACATAGTAACTTTAGCACTTTGTAGCTATAAAGTATGAAAGTAGTTACCATCAATATGCCAGTATCTTAGGTAGTAGAAGCACGCGCGGCCGTATAGCGAAACACCGATATCGATAGTTGCAGTGTTGCACTGCAAATTGCTTGAACAGGGACATGGCTATTGAAATATTTTAGAAGGTAACACAGGTGCTTGGATAGTGGTCAGCTCTGACTATATACGTTTTATATAGAGCAAAAATATTGAAAATATCGTATGAAGTAGCTAACCGTAGTAGTAAAGGATTATCTATATTTTATGTATTTTCCAACATTTCCAGCAGTTTCTGAGTTCCATATAAAAAGATAAAGAGATAAAGTTTCCCCGAATTACTTCGTACACCAAATACCCTGTAATTTCTAAGAAAATTTCCTCGTGTCTCTATACCTTGAGCTCTTTTAGTTTGCCTTCTATAGAGTATCGTATTTGTAGGTGCTATGTAAGTCAATTTGTCGTAGTCTCAACGCGGCCATCGCGGTAATCCAGTTCAAACAAGATCGATCTAGTTAGGTGTTAGCTTGTTTACCGGATTAGACCGCCTTGAACCACCTCGAACCGGTTAGTACCGGTGCCCAGGTGTATAGAAAGACCGTTTGAAAGTAGGACACTTGGTACGTCTTAACGTTTTAAAAAGATTTCCTTTTTAAAGAAACTTCATTTTGTTAGTTCAGTTCAGTCCTAGTAATCTCGGCCATAGACTATAAGGTATTAAATTCATTCTTTGGATTAACGTAACCTTTTAAGTTAATTATTTTTCATTACAATTTGTACATATTTTTTGACAATACAAAATGATGACAATGATCGATCTCTATTTTTCAGTAATAACTTGGAATAAGATTTTGGGGAATATAATAGGCTTGATATTATTTATTACGTTCACGTTGATTCTAGGAATATCTTTGAAGAAGTTAATTAATTGAATTATTAATTTTCGAATCTGAAGTTTTGATTATTTATTGAGTCAATCAACGAATCATTATTGTTCATATTATTTAAAGTTATAAAGCTAGAAGTTTCACGAATTTCAATATATAATTGATTAAGTCTTTATGATGTTTAATTGATCAGATTTAATAGTCTTTAGTGATCTGGCTAGGTGAAAGAGACGATATAAACAATTGCAATTATCATTGGTATTTTGCTCTCAAAATCGGTTCTGTAGGTTTGTATAACGAATTCAAATCACATTCAACATTCTTGTGGCAAAATGGAAGATCCTCAGATATTATAAATTTAAAAGACAGTCATTAATAAACTTTCAAAACATCACCCTCCTTCTGGCGCAGTCGGGTAAAAACAGCCTACAAACTCAAACCAAACATTATCGACATACCACTGATTTTTATTTACCTTAACAAAAAACTATAAACAAAATGTTCACGACCATATTTTTTAATAAACCGCCGCTATCTCCAAAGGATATTTATAGCTATCACATAATAGCTTCAAGGCCATAAAACTCAAAATCGTTTGGCACGTTCCCAACCAAATACGTGCGTGTAATAACGAAAATCCACTTTCAGTTATGTTTTATACCACTCGGTAACACTCCATAACGTTTGGACTGGATCCTTGCAAAGTTATCATTACCAGTGTTAGAAAAATCTTCATTATAAAATGTGCCTTATGTCTTTGGAATACGGTCTTCAAGTAAGAATCGTCGGTGTTTCTCGACGGTAAATATAAGTTGGTTAAAGGTACAGCAAATTACTTCCTCAGAGTCGGAAGGTGACTGTTGACCGGCCCTTATGTTCAAACGTTATTCTTTACTATTTAAGGAAAACGCCACTTATTTTGACGAAAACTGATGTTTTGTTTTCTTTTCCTTTATTATGTTGACAGAGGAAAACAAATAACTAGCAAATCTGACTTGGAAAACTTGGATTATACTTTTTTTTATAACGTCACGCCTTTTATCCCCGAAGGGGTAGGCAGAGGTGCATATTATGACACGTAATGCCACTTTACAATGTACACCCACTTTTTACAATTTATGTTGTAAGTCCCATGTAATAGGTGGGCAGCCTATTGTCATATACATTTCCAGACTACGTAGAATTTTTTTAAAAACCGAAAAAGCCCAGCAATACTGCGTCCAACCCGGGAGTCGAACCCAAGACCCCTTACCCGGCAGTCACGCTTGCAACCACTCGGCCAACGAGGCAGTCTTTTAGTTTTCTCTTTTGCTTTATTGTTTACACTTTTTTCTTTTGCTTTATTATAAGGTACGGTATGTGTATAAGAGTGCTTTTCTTTTCCGACATCAAAGTTAGAGTAAAATGAAGCACTAATTAGTTGCAGTGGGATTATCTCGTTATCTCTCTTGTATTAGTACTTTAATGAGAAGTTTTATATATCGTGTTGGTTTGTCTTTGTTCACTAAATTGGAAATAAGTATAGAGGATATTTTCCATTATGTATGTTATTTGCTGATCATAAGATCTCAGATCATACGAAGTTTTACTTAATCTGTAAAAGGAGCTAGAAGTTTGTTGACGGTATTTTAGGAAGGAAAGGGTTTTTTAGTAAAACCGTGTAACACAAATTACGTCTTTTTACATGCATTGGAAAATTGGTGTATGCCGTCACCTCAATATTTTATTAATAATACCTAATGCTGCTCATGTATATGATTATCCAGCATGTATTAAAACTAGTTTTCGTCAAATAATTACATGATAAGCCACAAAATAATAACTTTTTTATGGTAAAGAGCAGACGTATCACCTGATGGTAAGCAATCGCCATATGGACACTTGAAACGCAAGGGGCATTAGCCTAATGCCGGCTTTTTGTTCACGAATATGAGCCTTGTTGTTCGGCGATCGGGGATTGAGAAGACTAAGCCGGAATTCCTCGGTCAACCTAATTCACAAAGAAACACAACGTAAGCGTTGTTTGACGTCGGTTTCAAGCCGGCCCATTCAACTAGTTTACTATTTATAATGGTGCATCTGTTACATAGTTATATTCAGCGGCAATTATAAAATGTACTACAACAAAACACACCTCACAATGATACCTAACATAAAACACTCGATGAACGAATACAAAGCAAATCGATCATCAACAACAGGACTCAACAAGTGATCAATAAAAAAATAATCTAGAGAAGTGTTTCACCCCTCGGTTTGAAACACTCGTCAATAGAGTACGAGTATGTGCATCGGTAAAGATATGGTAATATTTCAATGTTCTTGTATCAAAAGGGAAATATTTTTTACTGTTGTATGAGAGTATTGAGTGTGTAAATGAGCGCATTGTTGTGTTGTGATGTTGGAAAATGGTGATCGTGGTTTGTTTCGTATTGTTTTTTGTTGTAGCGATGTTTAGTATCATGAGTTGAGAGAAGTATGAGGCTGCTTTTCCACCAGAGATGTGCTGTGCTACGTTGCTGTGGATGCGTTTGCTTACACCAATCATATTCATTACTACACATAGCTTAGCTCCGGTGGAAACGAACTCAGCTAAGCTAAATAACGCTTGCGTTGTGTGAGTGAGATTAATGGAGGCCGAATCTATCCAAATCCTGATTCCCCAACAACCTTTAAATTCCTAACCCCCAAAAAGTCGGCAACGCACTTGTAACGCCACTGGTGTTTCGGGTGTCAATGGGCGGCGGTGATTGCTTACCATCAGGTGATCGGACTGCTGGTTTATCAGCTTATACCATAAAAAAATGTATAAAACTATCAAAAGTTTAATATTATTTACATTACGCAATAGCATTTGTTGCATTAACTATAAATAGTAGGTAACAGTAATAAGTATTGCTTTCAGGCATTAAAATACAATAAAATTGCAGACATTTTCAATAAATCTTAGAAAGAGGGACTAACAGTGTAACAGCCCTCTACATTTAGAAGTGGCCATTCGCAGAGGCGCCTAAAACAAGAGTATAATGGTAGTTACAGTATGAACTCAATTACTCGTTTGTCATAACACGGAATAGAGCAGAAGGATTAATAGGAAGAATATTATTGAAACTATACCTACTTCTTAAAATAAGTTGACTAGTGTAATCTGCTATAATAATCTGACTACTACTCGTTCAGTATACCGAAAGTATTTTCAAAGTATTTTCATTTTAGGAAATTATTTCCCGTGTCATAGACTTTGATGATACGGTTGGTAGGAGGCTTATTCACTGCTGACGATACTAGCTATTATCCCTCTGGCACCTGGAGCTGCAGACTGCCTAGCAGGTTTACAGGGGCTAAAAGCAGGAGTAGGAACGGGGTGGTTTTTGTCAGTAAGAGTCTGACACTCCCTCTCGCCTCACCCAAGTGCGGCTGAAGAAAGAGAATGATTTTCCCCTCTTAAAAAATGTCTTAGGTAAAGATTTCGTTTGGTAAAGACTGGGTAGAAGACTGAAAGGTAACCGATATACAGATATATTTGGTAAAATCTATTTAACATTGTAGTCACCACTTGTGTACTGCCAAACAAAACAAGTAAAACTAAACCTTCTTCGAATATTTCTCTCATACATCGGGGTAATAGCTTTTCTTTACGACTATCGTAAAATTCTCCTCGCGAATATTTTGTCTGAGCACAATAATAGATATGAAATACGAAGGGAATGTTGTTGTAACTCACTAAGTGTTGATAAACTTCGCCTTTGTGGGTAATGTCATAAAAATAGTAATAACAAAGTTAATTTTCATGATGTACGGGCTCTTAAGAGAGCCATTTACACTTTTGTTTTCCAATATCTAGTACATATAATAAAATCGTAGAAAAGTGCTGTCTGTACATTGAAAATAAAAATAAAAAAAATAGCAGGGGTTATTGTTATGTCGATGTCGAACCCAAAAATGTAATTAACTTTTTTTTTGTCTGTTTGTCTGTTTGTCTGTTTGTCTGTTTGTCTGTTTGTCTGTTTGTCTGTTTGTCTGTTCGTCTGTGCGCGCTAATCTCAGAAACGGCTGATCCGAGTTGGATGCGGTTTTCACGAATATATTGTGGGATGCTTAAATTTACATTTAGTGTTTGTTTCATGTCAATCGGTTCATAAATAAAAAAGTTATGTCAAATTAAAGAATCACGTCTTTATGCTTAAACCATTAATCTCCGCAACTATTTGACGGATTTGGTTGAAATTTGGTACAGATATAGTTTAGAACCTTAGAAAGGACATAGATATATTTTTATTTCCAAAAAATAAAATAAAAATAAAAGTAAAATAAAAATAAAATAAAAATAAAAATAAAAAAAAAAAAAATAAAAAAAAATAAAAATAAAAATAAATTAAAAAAAATAAAAATAAAATAAAATAAAAATAAAATAAAAATAAAATAAAAATAAAATAAAAATAAAATAAAAATAAAATAAAAATAAAATAAAAATAAAATAAAAATAAATTAAAAAAAAAAAAATAAAATAAAAATAAAAATAAAAATAAAAATAAAAATAAAATAAAAATAAAATAAAAATAAAATAAAAATAAAATAAAAATAAAAATAAAAATAAAATAAAATAAAATAAAAATAAAATAAAAATAAAATAAAAATAAAATAAAAATAAAATAAAATAAAAATAAAAATAAAAATAAAAATAAAAATAAAAATAAAAATAAAAATAAAAATAAAAATAAAAATAGAAATAAAATAAAATAAAATAAAATAAAATAAAATAAAATAAAAATAAAAATAAAATAAAAATAAAATAAAAATAAAATAAAAATAAAATAAAAATAAAATAAAATAAAAATAAAATAAAAATAAAATAAAAATAAAATAAAAATAAAATAAAAATAAAATAAAAATAAAATAAAAATAAAATAAAAATAAAATAAAAATAAAATAAAAATAAAATAAAAATAAAATAAAAATAAAAATAAAATAAAAATAAAATAAAAATAAAATAAAAATAAAATAAAAATAAAAATAAAAATAAAAATAAAAATAAAAATAAAAATAAAAATAAAAATAAAATAAAAATAAAATAAAATAAAATAAAATAAAATAAAAATAAAAAAAATAAAATAAAATAAAAAATAAATTTGTTCCGGACATACAGCTATCTATTGTTGAATTTCGACTCTCAATTAAGCATTTGTGTGTAGCAAGGCGCCTCCTCTAATAAAATGTCAATCAATACTGCCACTACTAGGGACGCCCGCCTACCTCTTTAGACAAATACATATTAAATGCAAACTTCTTAAAAAACGATACCAAAACGTAACAACAAAAAATGTCAAGCCTACCCAAGAAACCGTAGAATCATAGTACAATCTACTCAACATATCTCCGGTGTACATAACAAGGATGTTTCACTTGTCACATGTCACCTGTTATGTCCGACATGTTGCGATGTACAATACAGATAGTATACCTTTGTATGTTTACTTGTGTATGGGCATGTGCCTTTTGAATCTCTGTTCGGAGTATCTAAGTTCGGAGTTATAATATTTCGGAGCTGCGGACTATCTGGCGGGTTTAGATGGCGGGGTGTAAGAGTCTGCCACTCCCGGAAGTCTCGCCTCACCCTAGGCGGGAGAAGGTATTGGATGATTTTATCGAGATTTAGTTTCCACACTTTAAAAAATATCGTATCTAATAGTATTCATAATAACCAGTATTAGACTCTCAATTAAGCATTTGTGTGTAGCAAGGCGCCTCCTCTAATAAAATGTCATTCAATACTGCCACTCTAGAGACGCCTACCTCTTTAGACAAATACAAACTAAAATACCAAAACGCTTAAACCCAAACCGTAGAATCATAACATCTACTCAGCATATCTCCGGTGTAGGATGTTTCACTTGTCACATGTCACCTGTTATGTGACAGTTAGGTGACATTTTTAATATTTTCACCAATCTATAAGTGTCACCTATCAGTACACGTAAGCGGTTTTAGTCTTAAATATATGGTTGGAGCTGATAGGTGACAGTTAACACATTTTTATTTTCACCAATCTATAAGTGTCGATTAGTTACGATGTAGTTTTATGGGTGTTGAGTGCAAACGGCCACAAGTTTTCTAAAGAATATTGAAAATGAAAAATCCTAAGAAAAACGAACAAATACGAGTATCACAAAGACAAAATCTGTGAGCATACAAGGTATCGTAAAAGTCTCATACATTTTTCATCTAGCATAAAATATTTCATCTCCGTTCACCTACATCGTGGGTAACACTTAAAACGACACTGTAAAATGTTAGATGATTCTATATTCTTAAAAAATCGACGTCTTCTTCGCCAGGGTTAAACTTAATTTGCCGCTCTGATCCAATTTCCGTCGGTACGGTACCCCTTGATTATTGGAAAGATATACATCACAATCTTTCTTTCACTAGACGCGAAGCTGACAGTGAAAATGCCTGCTAAAATATTTTTTCACTTGGCAAAATTTATGGGTCGAATTCACCAGGATTAGGACGTCAGACGCTTTGATTGGTTCATTTTAGCTTGTAGGTTTTTGTGATTGGTTACCTGAGTTGAATTAACGAATGTTTTTGATTAATGTGAATATTTTGGCGTAGAAGTATCGTTACTAATATTACATGTGTGGGTGTGGAGTAGTATGGCAAAAAGTCATGAGGAAATATTTTGTACTGAAAACTTTATATTTGTTACGTCTTATATATTTTTAATGAAAAAACTGCTTTTTTCATTTAAAATATATTAATTATGTTGTAATTGGGTAGTTTCCTCAATCAAAAATAAATTATTTGTACGTTTTAGTCATGGATTCTACATAAACTACTTAATTTCTCGAACTAATTTTCTAAAAAACGTCTTAGTATTCGACGTAAAATCTGGTGATGTCATAACGCACTATTTCATACAAATAGTTGGTTGTGACGTTTAAAAAAAAGATTGAATTTGACTCGTAGGCAACTAGGTTATTAACACGGAATACAGACCGTGGTTATTAAGAACTTTCTCTTGTATCATGCCAACGAAGCTTTGTTTATGAGTAACGTAGAATATCTACAACGATTCTTATACATCTTTCACCAAAAAATAAAACCAACATTATGTTTGTTGTTGTTGTTTTTCTGAAAATAACTTTAAACATATACTTTTTGTGTTTCCACATCAACTTTTTTGAAGGGGTGCGTGATCAATGGTGCGTAAACATTTGTTTGAAAGCGGGAAACGGTAAGGCTTTTTTATGAAAATTTATAGTCACTAGTTCCCCTTTGTAGACACGGCTGCACATCATGTTATACAAAACCAGTTTATCATAGTCTCGCTTTGTAAGACCTTTCCTTATATTCAACTGTCAGGTTATACTGGATTGTATAGTTTAATGTGTCTCTGTGTGTAAATTGTGTAAAAGTTTATGTAAACAAGCGTTTCAGTATTACAATGTTACCCGTTACTTTGCGTGCAATTTGTTTTGACGGGAAAAATGGTTTACATACTTACATGTACGAGTGTATTTGAGAGCGCCCCGCGTTTTGTTGTTTTAAAATTATTGGAAGCACTTTGTCGGTTTCTTTATTGAGTTTAGAATGGTGTTGTTTACGAATAAAGACGCCTTAAAGTTTAATATTGTGGTGTGCGAATTCGAAACCTACTAACGGCAAGTATCAATGTGCCTTTTTTCGAGTTATATGTACTTTCTAAGATGATTAAGACACCACTGACTACCGATGAAGAAAACATCATGATTAAATAATTTCTAATTATAAGTTTGAAATCGCAACTCGCATTGTGCAAACGTGATGATTAATGCTTAAACCTTCTCCTTGTGAGAAGTTAGAGGCCTTTGGTCAGCAGTGGCCACATATAGGCTGTTGATGCAGTGTGTGTGAAAGTTTAATATAGATTGCTGTTATATCTGATGCTTCCGTTTCATAGCTATCTTCAAGTACTGTCCTTCAAAGGTCCCTTTCCTGGAATGCTTTTAAATAAAGATCCTAATATTGTTTGTTTCCCAACTTAGAGCTTCCAGGAATTTGACCCGAACGGACCGAAATTAATCACGAGATCTTTTTGGACGAAAGATAGATAAGGGTATATATCTATGTATAGGTAGGCTCATATCTGTTTGTCTTGAAAACAACGTTTATTTTTCCGAAAAGTGCTTTTAATTAGATAATTCTGACAATATGAACTGTGCCTTAAGTGAGGGAGCATTAGCCATAAATTACAATGGTCAATAGAGGGCGTTAGACTACTGTGGCGAACGAGGATTTATTGCTCACACTACCTGTATGTTATGGGAAACACCATGGCTATTTATCTAGTGCGCGTCATCGAAAATAACAATAGGAAAGACTGACATTTTGCCTATGACACTTATGTAGATAAAGATGTCGGTAAGTATCTTTACGTTATAGTCCGAAAGAGTCTGACACTCCATTTCACCTCGCCCAAGGTGGAAGAAATCATTGCATGATTTTCTGTCCTTAAAAAAATCTTTACTTCAGTACTTTTATCGATATAACACATGGATACTGCGATAATAAGGACTTCAACTACACAATCATTTTATCCCAAAAACATCATACAAAGCAAGAAACAAATACACTGACACGATTTACCAAAGCATAACACCACACAGCAGTAGGTAACGTCTCGAAACAATTCTGAAACGATTAGAATATTTCGACGTAATGAAATTCACTTGGAGCACATTCTAGAATCCAGGGCTGTCCAAAAATGAACAACATACTAGTCTGTAGTGCGCACAATGCGTCGTATTAAAAAGTTTCTCCGTACCGCCGTTTGCTCACTCCATGTTTAACTTTTTGGCTTACACTCCCTGTTCAATGATTTACACGAATTGGGACCCCAAGTTGCGACAACTTTTTGACTAAATAAAATCGTGTGAGGAACATTGAGAGTCGTCTGTGTTAACAGGATTAAAGCTGCAGAGAGAAGCTTTTGAAAAGAGATTTAGATACTTAAGAGGAATGAATTAAAGTCTATATTTGTATTGACGTTATTGTGATTTGACGTTGCATTTTCCGATTCCTATATTGAAAACTTCATTTCTATTATATTCTGTATTCGACAACCTTAACTATAGAAGACAAATAACGTACGTATAATACCGACACGCGCTTAGCTAAATGGAAAAAATCAAGTAATTCGCGTCACGTCTACAATAATGGGGACATTTTAGCGGCAAATGTATAAGAGAATATCTTCGCGATACAATCAAAGCAATAAAAAGTGTACCTAATGTACAATCTCACGCCTTTGGAACCTTTGGAAATTCTCAACCGAATATCATCCATCCGAAACGCCCTGAGGAAATTAAAGATTCTATCCGTAGCTAGAACTTAATCCCTCAGTAATAGTAAGCCAGAAAATTGCAAATTAAAAGGTAGGGGTTACATTTCTGAATTCAACTTTAAACATTTGTCGCTAAGGTTGGGATTTCCTTGTAGAGTTGTGTCGAAGATACAAATAAAAAGCTTGATTTCCCAGCGAAGGGTCTAGATAGGTTCAATTAATTAAGGATGCCTACATCGATGGCTTTATCGAGGGGTTATTATTCAGACATTCTAGTGACACTTCGATGGATAAAAAGTAGCAGAGAGTGTGGAAGGAAGGAATCCGATAGAAGTTTTAATTGGTTTGATGTAAAACACGTATTGGATGTTGCACGCTGATAGTGATAGTGATACAACTTTTAACGGAAAGTGGAATTGGTATTTATTTGATTTTGTTCTTTTCTAAATTAATCGTTCGTTCGTTCGTGAAGAGTTTCGATGTAGATTTTAAACTAATTTGAGGGATAATTACATTCAGTATTCTAAAACAATTCATAGAAATAAAAAGTTATGCTTTAAATTTCATTACAAATTAACATGATTTAACTATTTTCACTGACAATTGAATAAATAAAATGAGGATTGTTTACATTAGAAGTGTTACTACTTTTTATGGAATAGGGGGCAAACGTGCAGACGGGTCACCTGATGGAAAACGAACAGTGCCGCCCATTGGACACCCGCAACTCCAGAGGAGACACAGGTGCGTTGCCAGCTTTTAAAAAGGAATACCCTATTTTCTTAAAGGTTAGAAATATATTTTTCCAAAACTGAAAGAACGTACCTTGAGAGAACATTAAACAAAATTATTCCAAAAACTAAGTTCTTAAATTATCAACAGCCAAACGAAATCGAAAATGTAAACACAAATAAGAGCATTCACCGAAAAATAAACAAATTTAACTTTTTTTTTCATCAAACGCTTT
The DNA here is from genome assembly GCF_023101765.2 of Spodoptera frugiperda. Taxonomy (NCBI): domain Eukaryota; kingdom Metazoa; phylum Arthropoda; class Insecta; order Lepidoptera; family Noctuidae; genus Spodoptera; species Spodoptera frugiperda. The sequence continues at coordinate 11,046,156 of NC_064242.1, read as the reverse complement.
CAATTCACGCAAATTATATAAAATTTGTTTTAATAACTAAACAAATAATTGGATTTAAGACGCCTTTGAGTGATGGAATACGGATTAATTTATTTTTCAAATTGAAATCGTGTTCAAATCCAACAAATTTCGTGGGGCACGTAGTTAGAATTGAAAATAGGTGCCATTGCGACATTGCTCTGTTTATGATTCTAGGAACGAACGTTTTGCATTTTGTCCAAAATTAGGTGCTAAAGTTGTACAAACTGTCAGTAGCAGAATAGAAATAAGGTTTCGTAACATTAAATGTAAAAACGATTCAAAAACACATACACATTACACAGGTAATTCCTCTTTTTCAGACTTACTTACTAAAAACTACCCCATTCCTACTGAGCCCCGGCATCTCATCAGGCCTTAGGCAGTTGTCCCACCGGCAACGATGAACGAGTAACGAGTAGAGCTAGAACTAGAAACGAGTGAAAACAAAAACAAACAAGTGAAGCGAGCACTCGCCGGCAGTGTGAACAGTCAGCGATCAACTATTTGTATATGCATCTCTTTTGTTTACACGGAAAGTATATCTATTGTACGTTTCTTGAGCGAGAAAATAGCCGATAGTTAGTCGTTCAATCGCCGTTGGTGGGACAACTGCCTTATGCGGATAAGTCTTTATCTTAAACTTGTTATTTTTTGCAGAGCATATTATGAACTTGCTAAACTACAGAATTTGATACTATGTGATTTATATACTATGTGGTCAATAGTCTAGTAAAAAATATTTTTTCGATAGTATACTATATGGTATATACACTATACTATGTATACCTAGTGGTGTTAAGTCCACATGATTCTTAATGAGGCTCAAAACATAACTAGTGAAACATGGTGCTGCATTGAATATCAATTCTTTCAAAAAGTAAGTGATATTATATTATATATTATGTCAACTATCTTTATACAGTCCATGCAACTTTATGGCCATGTTATTGCATTCTAGTAGTAAATTAGCATGGTATATAACTCACGTCTTCTAAGTTTGGTCGTAAACCTAAGCGGTTGACAGTAGTGATGGCACTATGGGGAGTTCTGTGACTCATGTGCTTTTGTCAGGACACAACATAGTTAGCATACTAAGAAAATGTGGGTACTTGTTCTAATGGCGCCCAGCGTGGGACATTACGAACGCTCGAAATGGGAGTTTGGTGCTTAAGAAAATCGAAACAAAACTTAACCGCAAAAATAAATAAATGAAAATTGCCTATGTATGTCAATTATTATATATTATACTATGGTATTTTATATACATATAAAAATATGTATTTCTTGCAACTAACGATCCTCTTTTAATATCATAAATTATCTAACAAATGCTTTAAAATTATCCTTAGACATACATATCTCTATAAAAGCCAGCGTGGCCGGGTTCCGTATACGCTATACGGCTACACCACATAATAAAGGGCTCATAAAATCTCCGAGTGTTCAACAATGTTATCAATGTAAAGTATCATGTAACCGACGCCATCCTAAATTTTCAAGCTTGTAGTGATTGGGGTACACTGGACTCAGTGTAGTAATAGATATGAAATATTTCTTTAAACTGCTTTATTTATCTTGGTAGACTTGTTGGTTTCGGTCAAAATTGGTAATTAGAACTTCATCTCCTTCCTGACGACATCGACAGATCGATCTGATATTTGGTAAATACTCTTAACCTTGACTATACAATATAATCTACTTTTTCCAAATCTATCTCTATTATGGATATCAAACCAAGACATAAACATATGTTTTATGAATTACTTGTTAAGATACGGAGTGCAATCGTTTTTCAAAGAGAGTGCGAATATAATTGTACTGTATTAAATAATTTAAATTAATGCTTTTTTTTACATATATTTTTTTACTATGTATCACGCAACCAAGCGGTTTAAGGACATAAAAATTAGAAATTTTTTATTAAAAAATGCCTAAGCTATAACACAAACCTAAACCTACCGTAAATTACATTTATTAATTGTTTTAATACATACATTTTCATTTTTGATATCCATCTCCACCACCAGTATAAACTCCTAATAAAGAATGCTAAACAATCACCAAATTATACCAAACAAGCGTAAATAAAACTCCACAAATTCCAACAACAAATTCAAGCCGCAAATTATTGGGACAACTAATCCAAGTGTGTCACCGCCCTAAAACTCGAAACACCAACTTTAGGGATGGTTAACGTTACACTTAATTGTTCGTGAAACAAAAGTTTCCGATGTGATAACGTAGGGGCACACAAATAACTTACAACTTGTCTAGTGGTGGTAACCGGGAATTTTCCCTGTCGAACACACTCGATGGTTACAAGTGGGGTGTGAAGTTTTTAGGAATCGATATTTTGAATTGTTTCTAAGGGTGGTACTTAATTGTGGTTTTAAGGGATTCATTATTGATCTAAGTAACGTTTAATACGTTCTGAAGTTGTAAGGGAAGATGCAAAGGATTACGTGATTAAGGGTGCTTTACTACCGGAGATGTGATATGTAGTTATGCTACAAAGGTGTAATAGATAAGCTGTGAAATTATGTGACCGTTTCCATCGATACTAAACTATGTAGATATGCGAAGAAGATATGCTTATGCAGGTCGAGCATGCGATGTATCGATAGTAAGGAAGTCATTCATAGCACACATCCAATCCAATTCAAAAGCGCCCTAAGACAGGGCAGTAGCTCTGTTTTAGAAATTCGAACCTATAAAACAAATATCGGCGCGGTGGCTGGACATCGGCTGCCGCGCAACGTGTAGTGTGATTAATTCCCGCAAGGAGCAACTCTTTATGTGATCCACCAATTGTTGTTTCGGGTCTGGATGTGTCATGTGGTATATGAAATTGTGTGTTTGTAAACACACCTATGATACAGGAGAAATCCTAGTGTTGGAAACATTTAAAAAAGAAAATAAATGATCTTCAACCCACCTGTCTAGCATGAAAATTATGACAAAACCGTAAAGAAAGCCCATGTTATATCGGTGACAAGGAGTTTAGTACACTATTCCTGTCCTATTCTTTCTTTTACAAGTACTTCTAGTTAAGTTTTTCCGAATGGGTCCATTAATGGCATTAAAACTTTTTCCAGAATATTCGGGTTTTAATATTTTTCTACCAAACTTTGTTATAAATATGGCCAGTCGTTTGTTTTATCCAAAAGCAATAATACACAAACAATGAAGCTTAGCGGCGGTAGTTTACGACGTCATATATCCTCGTAGCGAGTGTCCTGCTATCAACTGATGGGTGCGTACTCAAGATATAAGCGAATAGCGATTGTAAATCATTGGTGGGATGGTTCATTTTTATTTGTTTTAAAGTTCGTGGATTAGCTCAAGGTAAGTTTAATGCAGTATGAAAATAAATATCATTTTCGCTCTCTAGCTCTGCAGAATATGAATTCAGCGAAAAGCATGTAAATGAACCTATTGGCAAAATATGAAGCGTTCATAATAATAAAAAAAAATCGATGCCTAAAAATGAACAGAAGGAATGAATCACCATCAGTTTCTTTAAAACAGTACTAGATTTGTTTTATCACGCTTCAGTAAAACTTTCCAAAGAATTATTTCAAACGTACCTAAACCTAGAAAAGAACCTTTTAAAAGACTGACAACGCACTTATTACTATAGTATTGCGGGTGTCAATGGGCGACACTAATAATCGCTTACCACCAGGTGATCCGTCTACCCGTTCGCTCCCTATTCCATAAAAAAATATCAATAAGTATAAGATAGTCTTCACAGCTTTGCAGCAAATCTAATTCTCGTAGTATGAATAAAAATTGCTTGATCTTATAACTTGGACCAAAAAAAATAAACGTGAAAAACAATTTAATGTGTTTTACAACTATCTTCCCCTGTTGTAACATGATTTTTCATTTACTGCCGAATACCTTCCCCGTGTCATGAGTTTATGAGTTTCGATCATAACTACCCACAGACACACAATTTTATGATATTTTTTATGGCTTTTTGTTCATGATTTAATATGTACTTGTATGGATATTTGTGTATAATTTTTGTTATTATTTTTGTCGATACTTTTTTTGTCGATTTTCTCTTGTGTTGTGGATGAGTTTATAATAATAAATGAAGATTGGATCTATGAAAGAAGAAGAATAGATTTTTGAATCGTAAAGTCGACATTAATCATTTTCCTTGTAATTTTAGAGTGTTGACATGCAATTGAAGATTTTAATGTTTATTTTCATTATTGACTTTCAACAATTATACTCGTATCTGAAAATTTACGTAAACGCAGTTGAAATGTCTGAATGCATGTAAACAATGAAGGGCTAGGCAGAGGTGCACATTACGGCACGTAATGCCGCTATACAATGTACACCCACTTTTCATTATTTGTATTATAAGTCCCATGTAATAGGGGGTGAGCCTATTGCCATATACTGGACACAAATCCAGACTCCGTGCTACTAATGAGAATTTTTTGAAAAAAGCCCAGTAATATTTTGTCCGACCCGGGAATCGAAGCCAAGACCCCTTTTCCGGCAGTCGCACTTGCGATCATTCGACCAACGAGGCAGTCTGTGTGAAATTTAAAACTAAAATCATAATATGATAATAACATTATAATTATAATATGTTCGTTAATTAAAGTACCAACATTCATGTGTTTCTAAGAAATTATTATTGTTCTACGTATGGCATTACCGTTTCTATGAATTATGTCTGCTGATATTAATCAGTGAGTAGACAGAGGCTTGGGAACTTTGGTTAGTCTCTGATACTCTTAATGAGTTTACTTTAAAGTAAGTAAGCAATTATTGGTTCTAGAAATGTCTTTATTGAGATAGTGTTAAATAAATATGTACTGTATTTATTTTCATGCCAATTATGTACCTTATGTCAAATGTAATAAGAAATTTTCTAGGTTAATATTATTTTTATGATAACTATCGTGAGACATACCAAATTAAATAAAAAATCACGGTTTACTCATGTAAATTATAACAGTATATAAGCTGCGCGACGTCACCTCGTGTACGTCGCCGTCGGTCTTTCCCTGACCTGAATCTGACCGCCTTGGGTAAGGTGCGAGGAATCGCACCTTACCCAAGGCGGTCAGATTTTTACTGACTTATTTCACCACGTGAAGTTTCATATAAACTTTGTCAATTTTGACCTAATCGGTCTGAGGCTTTGCATGACTAAAGCTACTAACTATATCGTAGACGATGTGATAAATTCCATTAATAATTATATCTACTTCTTAACGTAATATAAAAGGACTATAACGAAAAACTTTATAAATATCGACGCTGGAAAGGCAAAATGTATTAACCGCCATTAAGTGAATTGTTCAGTAGAGCGATTTGAAGTTTCAAATTTTGCAAAAAAAATCATAACTAATTAATTACTGGAGCTTTTTCTTTGAAACTCAAAATAGTTATTACGAATAACGTTTACTATGAAATGTAATAATAGAAAATAATCTAGGTATCTTGGTGTCCAAGATTTTGGAGTTAATACAATGCAGGCCATAATCTTGGTTAGGTAAAATTGACTTAAGTCAGTTAACCGTACTCACCGTGTCCAGGTAAAACATGTTTTAACGAACAAAAAGCTGCAAAAATTGAGCTAGAAAAATGTGTTATATTCTGTACAGCATACTAACACGTCTAAGTAAAATGTTTTATCAGACCCGGTCAAGTCAGACCATGAAAACTAAAATGTCTTATCTTGCATTAAGCTAAAGTTTTCGCTGGGCTTTAAGTATTATCTCACAATATTAATGAATAATGGAAGTTACGGGTAAAACTAAATAACGCAAAAATATTATTTAAAAGGACTTTTCATCGTAAAATAAAGAAAAATTATAAACCACATACTTCTGAGATCAATCAGTCTTAAAAAAACCGGCCAAGTACGAGTCAGACTCGCCCATGAGGGGTTCCGTAGCAGCAAGTAGATGGCATAATATAAAACTTATAAAATAACTTCGTTATACATAGTGTTTGTATGAACGAGAAAGTTATATTTGCGTTTTTTGAAAATGCACTTTTTTATTACGTTTGATGGGTCGACGTTTAGCCGCTATCTTGCCTGGTGGTAAGTGATGACGCGGCCTACGATGGAGCACGTCTGCCCATAACCAACCTATTCACTCGGGCCTTGAAAACACCCAGGTTATACCCATCAGGAAACACAGACTCCGGCAAAGAGTCCCACTCCCTAACAGTTCGCACATGGAAGTTTGGAGTGAAGCGCTTCGTGCGAGTGGGTGGGATATCTACCATGAAACGGTGACGCCTCGCCGATTGTCTTGTGGTTCGATAATGGAAAGGACTCGGGGAATCAAGTTGTGCAATTCCCCGCACACTCTCCGAAATGTATCTGGTAAAAAACGGAAAGGCTTGCAACCTTGCGCCTGTGTTCAAGGCTTTGAAGCCGAGCCTCTACAAGCGCATCATCATTGATGAGCTTCTTGGTACGCTTTTCGATGTTTTCTAGCGCATTGATCTGGCATTTAGCCGAGCCGTCCCAAAGGTGAGAACAGTACTCCATACATGACCGAACCTGCGCTTGGTACAGGCTCAGCAGTTGTTTCGGTGTGAAGTGCCGTCTCACCCACCAGAGGATACCCAACTTTCTACCAGCCAGATGCGCCTTCGACTCTATACAAGAGCCGAAGTTTAGTGTAAGCGATAAAGTTACGCCCAGAAGCTCAAGATGATCCGATATTGGAACGGATACATTTCGCACGCACGGGTCTGGTTCTGGTCGGACGGCGAGCTACCCTTGCTCGCCGTCCGCAGACCCGTACTTACGGTGGCCGGAGATCGTCCCGCGATCCCCGACGCCCAGAGTGTCTCTTGCGACGGCTGGGGCGTGAGGAGGTTTGTTCTCTCACGCGCCCCGCCTCCTCCTGAGCTAGCATGACTGCTTCGCAGAAAGAGGAGACGGCATCCCAGTCCCTCTCGCTCCGCACCATGGCCTGAACCAGTGCCGGGCGCGAGAGGTCGCCGTCGCCGACCACAACCCTGAGGACTTAGCGGTGCTCAGCCCATGCAGGACACACCGCCACCGTTCACGGACGAGTTCTATTAGTATTATTTCTGAAAAAGTAATAATGATATCTCGTTCAAACCAATTTTCTTTGAAAGTTTCAAATGAAATTTACAGCATATTTTTTTTTTGTTTTGTCCTTCCCATATTTTAAATGTTAGAGGGGGACACTCATTTTTCCACTTTGGAAACGTCTATCTTTCAAACAATTGATTTTGACGAAAAGTTGTTTAGGAACCTTAATGTCTTTTTTAAAGTCCTATCGATAGACACCCATCACGAATAGGTTAAAACTTTTTGAATCAGTTCCATGTATGGGGTGCCCCTTTTAATTTATTAATTGTTATTCGAAATCCAAATAGCGGTTACCAGAATACATCAACCTACAAAGTTTCAACTATGTAGGCCCAACAGTTTTGGAAACAAATGGCTGTGACATACGGACGGACGGACTATTGGATAGACAGTCATGAAGAATCTATAAGGGTTTCGTTTTTTGCCATTTTGGTACGGAACATGGAAAGGCAATACTTTTAAGTATACCTAGTAGAGATCAGATATCACAAGTTAATAGGTACGGTACACTTGTACTTAGACTTATACTAATCAAATACAAAATGAAAAATAATCAGACTTTGGAAACATATTCAAGACATAGATAACATAAAACTTCATCAACATCTTCTGTATCAGTATTCATCTTATAAGTGTAAAATATAATCTCACTTAATCTTATATTAAAATAATGACTGCCTCGTTGGCCGAGTGGTTGCAAGTGCGATTGCTGGGCAAGGGCAATTCCCGGGTTGGGCGAAGTATTGCTGGGCTTTTTTCGGTTTTTCGAAAATTTCTCAGTAATAGCATGGAATCTAGAAATGTGTCCGATGTATGGCAATAGGCTCACCTATTACATGGGACTTACAACATAAATTGTGAAAAGTGGATGTACATTATACAGTGGCGTTACGTGCAATAATGTGCACCTCTGCCAATCCCTTCGGGGATAAAGAGCGTGACGATATAATATTAAAAAATAATCACATTTTGGAAAATTAAAAATATCTATATTCAACATCTTCTATATCAATATCTGGTAAATTCTTTTTGGCATTACACGTTTGCAAACTAAGGTACTCCTCATATTTACGAACAGTGTATTGTGACAGCGAGCGTGAACTCCCTCGTCGACAGCGCATGGGTGACTGAAGCGCCCGCGCAACGTTCTCGGCCCTGATTAACAGCCGCGGTCTCGGTGAATGACAGTCTTGAACTACCGTCTAACCACCATAGTTTGGTATTTATCAATCTTTTTGGGAGGGTTAACTCACAAATGCAATTAATTTTACATTAGGTAAATTAATTTAAGTGCTACAAACACATTAGAATAGCTTCAGGTAAAATTGTATTATCGACCATTTTAGTAATAAAATGTTTTCGATAAAATTGTTTTAACGTCCAAATAATTGTAACATGCAGAAAAGTAAAATGTTTTAAACGCAAAAAACATATATTTTATTTACAAGTAAATTGACTTATGTTTAGATTTTATAATAATTGCCAATCTGTAAAATGTTTTATTGCGTTATTTTTTAGAAAAATGGAAAGGTAAAGAGATTTAAAACCAATCTAGTTGTAAACTTAAGCAGGTATAAATGACTTATCAATAGTTTGTTACTATCATGTACGCTTTATGAGCCAAAGTAAAAAAATGAATGGATTTAAAACAAAAAAATATACGAAAAAGTCTAAAATCACCGGTGTATTAACCGCCATCAAAGTGCTCAAATTAAGGCGTGACATAGACCATTCGAAAGAGAAAAATCAGGCGATTCCAACGGTATATATAACTCATTTTCGACCAAAGTGGCGCTTAATACATTTTGCCTTTCCAGCGTCGATATAATAAATATTTTTTAACAATTTTACTTCTCTCTATCAATAAGATAAACACACAAGTAGCACATTTTTACGTTACAAAGCAACTGAAGCAGAATTTCTTTAAACAAAATAAATACTTGCACCATAACAATAACACTTACAAACACAACGACCTTAACAACGTGACCCGCTTGCGAAAACAATATAAATTAACATCGAACCGTTTAATAGTTACTCTTAGGCTGCCAGTAATTACCAAAGTTTCGCTTGGAAAATATTTTCATAAAACAATTTCTTTTCATCGAACATTTTGTAATACTCGCACATCAACCTACACCAATTCACCAAACTTCTTCGTGGCATTTTCAACTTTATCACTTTGGGTATTAAAGTAGAAATTCCATTTGGCAGGTTGTGATAACTTGATGTGCTGGCATCTGTACAATGTTGTTCCGAGTTTGCAACGGACAGACGACTCATGCTGTGATTAAGTCCACGGCGTTTAAGTGCTAATTGTTTAAGTAATTAATAGTTGGAACAATAAATTGAAATACCGGTGTAGTACTTATTTTGCTGTTGTTTGAATACAAACAATGTTCTTTGATAATTTCGAGATTTCCCCAATGATACTGAGAATATTTTCTTGCAAGCTCGATGCTGAATATTATAGTTTATTGTTTCGAAATGTTTTCTTCTGGAATGGAAAAATAATTTTGGAATGGAATGGAAAAGTTGAAAAATATAAAATTAGTTGTTAATTTGAATGGAAAAATCATGCCTTTTATCCCTGAAAGTGTAGGCAGATATGCACGTTACGGCACGTAATGCCGCTATACAATGTATACCCACCCACCCATTGTAAAAGGGATGAGCCTATTACCATATTCTGGGCACAATTCTAGACTCCGTACTACTACTGAGAAACTTTCGAAAAATGACCAGTAATACTTTGCCCGACCGGGAATCGAATCCAAGACCGTCGGCAGTCGCGACCACTCGACCAACGAGGCAGTTTATTAATATCTTTTTTACCAATTTGGTTTTTGTCTTATTCTAAGATATTTCTTTTTTTTTCTTTTAAAAAAATGCCACACATTAGGATTTTCTCCTGTATCTTCTTAACAAAATATTTCTATCTCTTTTTAGTATTACGATAAACAATGACTACATTCCTAATTTACCCACAACTATAAGCTTCAATCTTGCTTCTTCCATCTTTTCAAAGATTAATAGCCACGATCTTGTAATGTACCCTTTCTCAAAATAACATAAGGTGTCCGTTACGAAAATAACTAGTAGGTACAATAGGTACATTTTCCGTTAGAGGACGTTTACGGGCTGATGAATTTCAGAGAGCATCCATTTTATATTCATCGAGCTGTAAAGTGATTTTTCTGTCTTTATTTCTCACATCACTTCAATAGTTTGTGTTCATAGTTGTCTATAAGTTACTTTTTGTGACTATTTGTTTAGAAAGTCAGATAGTGTAAAGTTCAATGCTAGACTCTCAACTAAACTTGCCAATAAAATTAAACTATAACAAGAAATAAATAAAACTCTATTTCTGTTAAATTGAAAGTGTTGCTAAGCGCAGATCTCGAGAACAGCTGAACGGATTTCGCTAATTATTCTTCGGTTTGTTATTGTTAGGCTAGGCTAGGATATTATGAAAGGTTATTAGAAAAAAATAACAAAGATGTGCAGATACATTTCAAAGGCGAAACAAAGTTACTAGAGTCTGATACTAAGTAATAACTTCAAAATACAACCACATACACAGCAAACATTCATTAGTGATAAATTCACCTTATGTGCACTATAATAACATGTATTTACAAAATCGACGTCATAGACAATGTATATCTTAGTTTGAAACTAGGACAAAGTTAGCAATACATATTATACAGTTTGTGCTAAAGTTGTATAAATAATGTTAGACCAAGTTTACAGATTAGTTGAGTCGTACTCTTGGGGAATAAGAACACTATCTTTTGGGGATCTCCAAGGCGTCTGTGTTAGCAACTTGTTTAAATATTTCAAAACTTGTGTCATGTGCTTAGTTTGTCCTTGGTTAGTGTACTAGTTTTAGGGCTTATAATCACAGTGTAGAGAATAGTTGATACTTGTTAAACAGTGTTGCTTACGTTGTTTTGTCTTAACAGATACTTTCAAGTTCAAAGTTAAAATTCTTTATTGTGGATCACATAATAAATCAGGCTTGTCCATAATACGTTGGGCATTCTACAATTTACAATTTATCAGCCAGTCTATTATAATGAGTATGTAAGTGATAAATTCCATTAACAATCATACTTCTAAACGCGATGAAGCCGCGGGCAAAATTAGTTATAAATCAATGTTTAATTAAATATTATAATAGAGAAAATAAATATAGGTAGTTACCGAGTTGCATTAAATTATAATTTTAAAACAAACCTGCACCAAAAATTTCATAGCACGTAAAATATACTTCAAACCATGAATATTTTGACTCCCATAAAGTCATTAGCATTTTCTTTACACCCCATTTTCAAAGAGCAACAGCAACAAACCTTCCTCCCAATTCTTTAATTTTACGACCACCACAAAGTTTTCAAACTTCCTACAGCTAGAGATATAAGCAACCTTTACATATTTACGTTCCCGAAATTAGCCAGGGGTGACAAACAAAGCCGCCCCCTAAACAAAAAATAGGTACCCACTTCAAAACTTGGAAGTTGCGCTTTGAATCGCAAATGTCAAAATGGCGCAAGACGATTTAATTTGACGGAAACAAGTCGTAATTAAATGGAAAATAATTTTGGTACTCAGACATTCAGCTTTGATTGGATCCCGCTGCATAGCTTAGGATATATTTGAATTACAAAATTGTGAAACGCTTTTGGTTCAATCGATCGACAGCCTTAGACGTTTGTACGGCTATTGGCACGTGTAATGTAAAAAGTAAATAACTAAATATGGCTAGTTCTGCATTTTTCTTCTAGTTGTTTCTTTGGTCAAATAGTTGAGTTTTGGGCAGGGCAAAGTTTCAATGAGTCACATCACATCAGCAACCTATAAGTGGTCACTGTTGCCCAAAGACCTCTTCTTGCACTAAAAAGGTGTGAGCATTAATCACTACAGTTGCTCAATACGGGTTGGCGATTTCAAATTTATAAATAAAAATTATAAACCCAGTTGTCCTCACGATATTTGCCTTCACAATTTGTCAGTGTTATCTAAATAATCTTAGAGAGTACATATAACTCGGAAGTCACATTGGTACTTTGCCGTAGGTAGTTTTTGAACACGCGCCCTCATGCGTAAGAAGCGGGCGTATTAAACCTCCGGACTACCACGACATTTCAGACAGTACATTGAGTAGTTTTAGGACATACTTAGTAATAGCATTGAGACTGAAATATCTCGGTATATGGCAATAGGCTTACCCTCAATTAGATGAGATTCATAACAGGGTGCTTTTCCAGCAGAAATGTGCTATGTTACGTTGCTGTGGATACGTTTGGTTTCCACCAATCATATTCATAGCTTAGCGCTGGTGGAAAGGGACTCAGGTAAGTTATTTTATGGAAAGTTGCGTGCTATAGATGCGTGCTATGTTCGGCTTCCCTGCTATCGAGACATCACATACTGAAGGTGCGCATCTTCCTCGAGCAGCTACATAGCTTTGTATCAGAAACGGTCACATAGTTTTACAGCTTAGCTATTACATCTTCCTTAGCACATCACTGGTGGAATAGTAGATGTAAAAGCAACACTGCCTATTGGCTTGTACATTATTAAAAATGGATTGGATATAAATTCAACAATTCTACTAAAGGATTATATTGCAATATTCAGCGCCGATAGAGTAAATATTTAGTGACGTAAGCAAAATACAATTACATTGGTTTGCAGTTTATTTTCGTCTCTGTGTATTTTTAAATTCAATATAAAACGCGACAATGGATTTATTATTTCCGTTGACTGTGAGTATTGTAGGTAGGATACAAATTGAACTATTATAATTATTAACAGTATCATGCTAATGGAAGTCGTATTCGAAACCATTTCATGGACAGTCAGTGAAACAAATAAACACCAAAAAAATACTTTGAATCATATCATGGTTTTTATGATATCCCAAATCCATCTCACAGATTTCTTCATAATCATCATTACAGAACATACGAGTACCTACACATAATATCGTCTTAATATACATAAATACTAGTACCTACATAATACACGCCTACTTATAAACCTCATTATTGCATATTTTCAGTTTTACCCTTAAAATTTAAACTCAACAATGCTTTATTAAACACGAACAAAGATTAATTATCGCGAGTCTGAAATTTTTCCAATATTTTCGTTGAAAATATTTATTTTTTGAACTTATAAATACTTTGATTGGCACGCACAATAAGGGGTGAGGTCCGTTTTAATATTCAAGTTATTGAAAATTGTTGTATTTTTATTGTGTTTCCATCAATATTTTTTTTAATATTTGATTTATTATGTACACGTTCTAAGTAATATTGATGTTGATGAGTTGAATTATTGATGGTTTTATTTTCAAAAGAAATTTAGGTACATCGACCTATGTATTTTCTTGCTTCATATACCTATGAATGTACGATCGTTTACGATACTTCGTTTAAGTGTGGGAAAGCCATGCTTTCGGCACGACTCGGCCGGCTCGACCGGAGTGATACAACGACCTTACAGAAAACCGACGTGAAACAAAGCTTGCGTTGTTTACCGCTTATTATGACTTGTTTGTCAATTCCCTACGATGTCATTATAAGTGGATTCCACTGTATTTCATATTGACGAAGGTGAGGCAGTATAACTCACTAAAGACACCTTTGCCCGTGTGATGTTACGACATAATTAATGAATATCTCCACAAAAACTGTCTACGCCTGACTTCAAAATCTCGATAAAACTTCAAAAAATCCTAATTAGAGAGGTTTTATTAAAGAAAATCTTAACTTATATTTCAAGTTGAGTAATTTGTGGAAAAAATTAAAGAGTTAATCAGTCTTGAAGTAAGTCCTAGCTAAGGTTGAGGGGATTTTTTCTAACTAATCTGGCCAGAGGTTATTACATGCAAGATTTAACGGCATGTACCTCACTTTTGGGTTAAATTAAGAAAACTTGAACTTTCGTTAGAGTCACCATGACAGAATGTAAATTAGGATAGTCTTTTAGTAAGTAGAATCACGATTATTTATTTTTTGAAAATTATATTCAAATCTTGATTGATTAAAAAGTTAATATATTTATTTAGTAAAAATTATCTCTTATGTTATTTTTCGCTCTCAGTATCTTGAACCGTACTTACTGAGCATTTAGGTAACCTTGGTGAAGTAATTAATGAATATTTGTCTATATACCAACATAGATCGCGATCGGTAAATCGAAAAACATGTTTTTACTAAACGAGAATTTTCCACAAAAATTCAGCCCACAAACCAATAAACACCTCTCATAAATAAATACTACAATATTTCTCTAAAAATATCTCACTTCTAAAAAAACATGGCCGCCCTACCCCGCTGTACACCTTGCGGACTCCCGCCTAGAATTTAATTAAGTATTTTTCGCGTTGATTAAACAACGCAGGCCTCTTAATAAACAAGCGGCCGTATGATTGGCGTGTTTCCCGTGTCCTAAGCTACAACTTAATTCCCTTTTACCTTAACAAACGATCTGTCTGTTTGTAGAACGCTTGCTTCCATTTTAAAAATCCCTTTTTTAGAAATTTCTTTTAAGTTATTATGTTTACATAGAAAATGTATACATAGATAAAGTATAAGAGTAACTTAAGTTACCTATATTTTGTGTGAAACAAGAAATATGCAATATATTTCTTGTATATATGTATACACAAAATATAAAAGGACTGCACGGTTGGTGCGGTATCTGGGCAATTGGCAGCTGTACAACGTGTACCTAGCGGATTCAATTCCCAAACGGAGCAACTCTTTGTTTGATCCACAAAATGTTGTTTCGGGTCTGGATATTATGTGTATGTAATCTTGCATATTTTTAAACGGACCCAGGACACAGGAAAAAATCCTAGTGCAACGTAATTAAACAAAAATAAAAAAAGAATAGTCTTACTACTTTTGTTTTCGGTTTTCTTGGAAACGCACTCTGAGTTTTTCTACCAATTTAATAAATATTGCTCCCCTGACGACACTAAAATGGAAGCACCCTCTATCCTAGAGGGTGTAGTTTCGTAAACCAATAACACCTTCTACTCTTTCAATTCAATAAACATTTATTTTCTATAAACCCTTGTGATCGATTGTTTATATATGGCTTAGTACATAGAATACAATTTAAAAAAAACTTGGAAGTACCTAATTTAATCACGGTGAAATATAAAATATTTTAAAGCCCCATTTCAACTCGTAATCGGGATTATTTTCTTTGTGAATCCAATTCAACAACTCTATGGATAATATTCCATCAGAGATGTGCTATGCTATGTTGCTGAGGGCTGTGGATGCATAGCATAGCACTGGTGGAAACGGACTCAGCTAAACTATGTTTTTTATATGGAAAGATGCGTGCTATGGATGCGTGTTATGAATGTGTGTTGTGTGAAGGAAGATTATCCATACATCCCATACTCGAGCCTCTTCATCATCATTCTCATCTTCCTCGCACAGCTCATAGTTTCACAGTTAAGCTATTACATCTTCGTAGCATAGCTACATAGCACATCTCTGGTGGAAAAGTACCCTACAGGACGTGAAAAACAGAGAAAAGAAAGAAGATTTTCTTTTACATTGAAACACCACAAAATAAAAATAATTGTCTTCTAATAAACACTTAAAACATGACATTTTCATACACGAATAAGTATAAGCTAGCAAAATGAAAGCGTCAGCCCATTTTACGATTCCCATTTTACGGTTTTAATCTAAGCACCAAATACCATTGAGTTACGATTTATTTTACGCATGAAGGCGAACGAGGAACGATTAATTGTGTAAAATGTCTTTTACGATACGCTGTAAAATACGAGTCTGTATTACTGTTTGTTCTTATTACTTATCTTGCCTGTCTTGAGCTTGAGGTATTTCGATTTGAAGCCGGTTTCTGTGAAGTATTCGTTGGGTTTTATTTTTTCGATTTTTGTTAATAGTATTATGATTATATACGAGTTTGAAATTACGTTTTAAATACACTTTTATCGTATTTAACATACACAGCAGTTTTTTATATGTACGTATATAATGTGAAACATTTTCTTTCTTTTATCCATGATTTTATATTATACTTTTAACCGTATAATGTATATTGTCTCAAGCTGTAAAATTATGAATGTTTTGATTACTAATAAATAAATAACCTTTAGATCTGGCAGTCTCTGATAACCAGTAGAATATATAGAGTAGAGTATACCTACGTAAAGTTTTTAGATCGACTGTGGATTAAACTAAGTAATAATGGGACAATCAATTTCAAAATTTTTCGTGCTACCACAAAACTTGGTAATTACTCAAAGTATGGTAATAACAGTACCTATCATCCCCAATTATTAAAAACTAATAAACTCCACTTACGAAAGAGGTGTGGTAGATGCCAATAGGCTTACTTCCTATAACACAAATGGTGAAAAGTGGGTGTACATTGTATAGCGGCATTACGTGCCGTAATGTGCACCTCTGCCTACCCCTTCGGGGATAAAAAGGTGTGACGTTGTGTTGTGTGTGGTAGGTATATAGATACTAGTCAAAACACACAACAACTACGTTAACTGAACAATTCTATAATCCAAGCATAAATATATCGCCTCGAAGCGTTGAGCTGAGCTGAAACTTAAGCTAAGAGCGTCTCTAACAAGCGGGTTTAATATTGCAATGGCAGAAATACGTAGCAACCCTATGGGAACGAGACGATTAGACGTGGTAACCCTAGGACAGTATGGTAGGTAATGTACGTGCTATTGTAGACTTTATATACACCTGTAGTTGGATAGGAAAAGGCTGAGAATATGTGGTTAGCTTGGCCTTAAAAGGGATGGTATCCAATTGATTAAAAAATACATTGTTTAACGCTGGTTTAGCTTTTCGCATATAAGACAAAAATAGAAAATACACTGTGTCTCACACTGGATCTGCGTTTCGGCAAACAACAGGTTAAGACGCCCGCTTATCATGCATGAGAGTACGAGTTCGAAACATCACCAACAGTAAACTATCAATATGACTTTTTCTGAGTTACTTGTACTTTCTAAGATTATTTAGACACCACTGACAAACGGTGTAGGAAAATATCGTGAGACAACCTGGGCTTGTAAAATTACTAACTATAAGTTTGAAATCGCCAACCCGCGCTGAGCAGGGGCCTTAGTCTAGTCGCTATTACAATTGTGTCAGAATGGTCGATCACTGATCAGTGCAAGAGGGACGGAGCTATACAACCTACATAGCTCCGTTTAAGGCCCCAGGTCTTTTGGTTAATTTTCTAACTATAGGCTGTTGATACGTAAATGAAAAACTGCATAACTATAGGTACTATGTCATTCATATTTAGGTCCTAGCTACTCACTCACTCGTCAATGAGAATTCCCAAACTAAAACAATCTATTACTTTAACAACACTTCTAGAAGAATAAATCGCACTTGAAACCGACAATATTAAATTATCAAACTAGACTAGATTCTTAATTAAAATTGACCAGCCAACCAAAATATTTCAAATTAACATTTCAAATGCACGAATGCCAAATGGAATTCGATTCAAAATCATCAATGTTTAGATCAAATTGATACCTAGTAATTACAGGCAATCCATTAACAATGTGTAAACATTGTGAACTAACACGAATTAGCCAAACAATCATTATTTAATTGAAATAAATAAGTATTGTAATTATTGGCTCCAACATTAATCATCGAATGCAATTGGAAATCAAATGCAAGCAGTTATTTATGAGCATAATACTAAATGGAACACTCGTTTTTGGGTTGTTAATTTATCTATTGATGTTTGCTGTGCCGTAGGTACATTTATATGCGCATTAAATACTGCGCCTTTGTTTTTGGGTTTCACCCCAAAAATTTACCAATCCATCTGCGTAGATACTCGGATGTTCTGAATGCTTATTCATATGCGATATTTTCAGTGAAAAGATATTACTAGTTCAATAGTTCTTTAACACAAAGTTATTAATAAACTATTTAGTTTTGATAGACCTTACTAAACTCTCACATCTATGAAATGATGGCTAAAACTTAATTAAACAAGAAATCTTACCTCAAAATTACGATGGAGAAATTTTACACTAAGTAGTCATTTCAGTGTTCCCTGCACTGCAAATGTCAAGTGTCTCTTCCTTTCGAAACGGCCAAAGGCTGTCTGATAAGGGAACGCTTTGAGCGATAAGACCAACCATTGTTCCTTGTTTAACATCCAATGTAAATGGTCAGGTCAGAGATGAGAGCTTCAAATTATTTTGTATAGAAATTCTTGCGTATCATTTGCTCACAGTGAATATAGCTTAATAATATAGCTATGCAGACATTCTAGCTTTCCACCTGCGTTTTTACCAAAGTGGTAGAAGGAAAAAACTATAATATTATAACTTTCGTGAGATAAACTAAATTAGTAGTAGTAGTGTTTTTGGCTTACTCTCGTAACTGTTTGACGAGGAACTCTTCAAGTTTCAAGCCATACTAGAGGCTCATATTTATGAACAGCGTTGCGCGGCAACTGTCGCGTTACTACTGCTATGAAAAAGTTATCCATTCTTCTCTACACCCATGTCTAAAATTTATATAGGATAGCATAGTAAAACCAAAATTTTATGATGTTCACAATAACCTTAGTAACTTAAATTTGTATGAACAAAAATTTACTCAAAAGCATTATAATTCCTACTAAACAAACAAGAAAAATACAAAAACCATTCTTTTAAGATACCTTTATTAATATTTTTTTCAAGGAACCTATTCCAATTATCCTTTTATGTTTCCGACGCACGGTTGAACGTAAAAGAAGTTCGACTATTAAAATAGCGTTCAGAGGTTTTTCTTTACGGTAGAATGGGGCAAAGGTACCCTACGGTGAAGCCTAACGCTTCGGTTGCTCGGATGGCCCTAATCGTGTCACACATGGTTAATTATGCATATCCTTTTAAACTGTGGTACAAGTTATAAGCGGAGAGGAGGTAAAGATTTATGTTTTTATTATAAATTAAAAATATAATAATAATATCGTTTGGTAATAATAATAATCTAAATTGAGTTTTTTCTTTGTATAGCGGCATTACGTGCCATAATGTGCACTTTGGCCTACCCCTTCGGGGATAAAAGACGTGACGTTGCATATATATATATATATTTTTTCTTAAGAAATGTTTTGCTATACTAAGTATTATCTGTAATTAGCTTGCAAAAAGATTATTTTCATTCAGACATTTATAACTGTATCCCACAGTTCACGGTGCTAGGAAAAGTGGCTGAGAGACACAAAAATAACACTACAAAATCATCCCATGTTTCGACGTCAAACAACGATAAACAATAATGTGAATAAGACAAGTAATTAGGATAATTCTTAAATTGAAACTATTGTAAGTAGTTTTTTACTTGGAAACACATATTTACGAACACAAACCACTTCACTTATACCTTGTACCACACACCAAACCGGTACATAGAGATTATCAAGGGCCACCCATGTGGAATCAGGAAATTAATTATGAGAAAAACGTTGACTAGATTAAAGAGGTTTAAAGTATTTAGAGAAGCTTAAAGTCCAGGTAAATAGTTGATACAGGTTAGGATGGGTTTAATGTTTATTTAGAGGTCTGCCAATGGACCCTGCTAATACCGTATAATTGGAAACGAAAGTGCCTAAAATATATAACGGTGGATTTTTAAAGGGTTACCGTGAATTACCTGAGTAAATTGTGGTTTCACCAGTTCTACGTTTTACTGGATACTTAATAAATTGTCGAAGTATTTTAGGAAATCAATGTGTTTCTAGATTTTAGAGGTTAAGGTAATATTATTTGATATTTTTGTCTGATTAGTCGATGATGCAATATGTCATTGAACTTATGGCTTTTATCCCCGAAGGGGTAGGTAGAGGTGCACATTACGGCACGTAATGCTGCTATACAATGTACACCCACTTTTCACTATTTGTGTTATAAGTCCCATGTAATAGGGGGTGAGCCTATTGCCATATACTGGGCACAATTCCAGGCGCCGTGCTACTACTGAGACATTTTCGAAAAAGCCCAGTAATACTTTGCTCGACTCGGGAATCGAACCAAAGACCCCTTGTCCGGCGCACTTACGACCACTCGACCAACGATACAGTGTTCAGTGTTTTCACGGCTCAAAACTTCCCTATTGTATAACTATGGGCATTCAATAGTCACTTTTATAACCATTAAACCAACGAGCTATCTGCACCTAAATCCACAGTATTTAGTACTGGAAAATAAATTCGTCGTCGCTGACAGTTGTATCACAGGTACACGTCGGTATGTTTGGCTGAACAAAGCCGACACGTCCAATGTATTACGTGACGTCACTCGCTGGTACTCAGATAATACAATGCGAATACTAACTGTAGACAGATTAGTTGCATCGTGATTTATGAAGTTGTTACGGTAGTACAAGCAGATTTGCTGCTCGATTCCTGAGTCACCAAAAATATTGTTGAGGATTTTCAGTATCCTAATCAGTTTAGATAGACGAGATAGTGGCCAAATATCGATCCATCAAATATAATAAAAAAGTTTTCAGCTTTAGCAAAGCAGCGAGATCTAGACTATTTAGTATAATCTAGACCTCTTGTTCAAGAGTTCTATTTGAGATCAATTACAACTGTTAGGTAAGCAAATAACTTAAAATGAAGTTTTCTTTTTTTAATCGTTGCCCTACACTAGGATTTGCTTCTGTATCGTAGGTGGGTTTACAAACATACAATGTCACATACACATATGACAGACCCGAAACGACAGTGTACGGATCACACAAAGAATTGCTCCGTGTCGGAGCTGTAACCGCTACACGTTGCGTGGCAGCCGGTAGCCCAACCACTGCACCGCACCAACCGTCAGTTAAAAAGTCTTTGGCAGTGGCTGTTTAAATAAATAAAACATATAAACAGTATAAAACCGCAATTTAATGCACCACTACACTGACAAAGCTTTTCGTGGCTAAAATACGTAAATATCAACAAACGTTTCCCTAAAGAGCAGTTCTGTTAATGAAACCAATTTCGTACAAATTGAGCCACTAACGTAAACACAGTCCAACAAATTGGTAAACAATAAAAACCTAACAAGCAACACTGAGTATTTTCTTGGTACTTTGTATATGTCTTTTTAAGATGTTATTATGAACACCGGCTTATAAAGTATAAGTATTACGAGTACCTTGCTGGATAGTTACTGTAAATGCGATTATCAAGCAAGGGGCTTCGAAATAGATTTCGAAATACAATTGAGTTTAAGATTTAAGACATTACGGGTGTTACATAATATACTGATTTCGAAGATTAAAATGCGTAAAGTTGTAACATTTACATTACCTGGTCAAAGGTATAATATACAAACATATCATATTAATTGCATACTCAGTTATTAAGCAAATAAAACCGTCCGACTGTCACCAAAGCCACTCTTCAGTCCAACAAGCAATACTAACGAGCTATAAAACTCCAAAATAAATCCGAGAAATCTGAATTAAAAACTCCGATATCCATAAAACAAAAAAAAATCTGTAATTAAAATTCATTTGTAATCTGTAACAAAGAACAATTGATTTTTTAGAATTAAATCTCGTAAGGCTTTAAGCATGGTCAGGTGAATTGGAACAAAGAAGAAATCACTTGATTTTTCAATACTAAGCTAATCTACATTCCGATCTAGACAATTGAGCGCCAAAAATACTCGTAAAATCTAGATGAAAAAGGATTTTCAGTCTGGAATTTCGTAAAGTCAAAGCATAGTATGCCAGTACTACAATCTATCCTATAGAGCACCAAAACTTTGGAAGTAATTTTGAACCTTATCATTGGGGAATGTAGTTGAAAATCTCTTTAATGAATTTCCACAGTTTAGGATAATTTCTCGTTCTAGAGGCTAAATTTTTTTTTGCATTCGTGCATTTAACCCTGACAGCGTTCGAGTGGTTTCTATGTATACGTATATAAGGTATATAAGTACATACATACATATATTTTGTACATTCGAGATTAGAACAACCAATCAATTAAGCGGCGTAACCGAAAAAATAAAGTGAATTTTACGAATTTTTGGTTGAAAGGAGATGGCTAAATGACTGACCCAGGCATAATAACAAGAATACGAATTTCACGCTAACCCGTATCATTTAAATATTCACTTATGAATTATTTTGTGTTTAACTAATTCTTATAACTTGGTGAACCAAAATTAACAAAAAGTAAGTTTCATAATTGATTTTTTTATGTTGTGGTTTGACATGACAACACGGAAGTAAGTACTGCAAGCTATTATTAGGACATTAGTTTCCCCGAAAATCAAATCGAAATAATTAAACGAACATCGATTTTTAATAAATGTAATATAATGACTTTTTTCTGAAACTAAATAATTGTAAATGTTTTGATCGACACAAAATATATATTTTGTATAAGATTGCACAATCTATTATATAAAAATAAGTCGGGTTTTCCTTCCTGACGCTATAACTCCAGAACGGACGAACTGATTTCCACGGTTTTGCATTCGTTGGAAAGGTCTCGGGCTCCGTGATGTTTATAGCAAAGAAAATTCAGGAAAAAATTAAGGGAACAGCAGAAAAATAGGGTAAATCATTGGAGGCGAAACGGAGTTCGCCGGGTTTGCTAGTCTTACTATATATTTTGTGTCTGTCCTTGGTTACTTTGTGTTCATTATCTAGTATAAGCAGAATTGTTTACCTATCTACCTCATATATAAATAACTTTCGGCTCAGGTACATCAAAACGCCTTGGTAAAAGTTCACAGCAATGTTATAGTTTGAAGTTTTTGTAACGTTGTTTGACGTAGGAACGCTATTTTATTTTCAGGATTGCGCAGATATGCCAAGTTTCTGGACCTTCTTAATTACAAAATATCAATTTTTAATTATGCGGCTTTATTTATTGCTAGGTACCATATTTATACAATATTTATTTGTACGGGTTACGACGTCCATACTTTGGTTTAGCCATGTCCTTTTCTGAAGTTGTGTGTAATTGTAGATTAGTGCCCAACGTACCTACATCTACATGTTAAAAAATTCAGGAGTACCGTTGTCGTTTGTAGTTTAAGGGATCGAATTCAAAAAGATTTTACCAATAAGATTCACTTCATGTCATAAAACAACATTTAAAAATACTCAATAACTAACTAGCAACTAACACAGTTATTTACTATCAATCTAAAATAAAGTACAGAGATATATAACTTAAAATACCCCTAAATAGTCAATCAGTCGATCCAATCAGTTCCTGGCCCGTATTAATGTTACCCATCAGTCTTCGAATCTGATTAGATCAGAGCGATGCAGCCAAACGACTCACTTGAGACCAAAAAGTCCTAACTAACACCAAATTCCCTCTCAAATACGACCTTTTCAAACCAAATCTTCGGAGTTCCGTTCGAGAAAACACGCAGTGAGAAAAGGTACCAAAGTTCCTGAGCATCGATGGTAGTTAGAACCTTTTCGAATTATAGTGTGAAACTTATTAATGATCCCAGCACAACTCCTTGGCAACTCGTTACTGTAGCAATAAATAACGTAGCAACTGCTTTTAGAAGTTCGCCTCTTTCAATCTTTGGATCACTATTAGTGTTCTTGTTTTCATATAAATTGTTTTTTGCCTCAATTATTTTTAGTCATTTATTTCATTTCAGTGTTTAATAAGTTTGTGCCTTTTGTGAACTTACGCGCTTCGAGGTCGTGTTTTGATTTTTGATGAATGAGACCTTTCTATGGTAGGAGACACAGGAGTGACGATACTATTTTTTAACAGAGTTCTATTTTACATTGTACAAGGAAACTTAAGAAATGTGTAATTTCTAGGATACAATATATATTTGATCTCATGAGAATCATAATAATATGTGATCCTCATGGAGCCCCGTCATCTGGGGAGAACGGAAAGGGACTGGGACTATAGATTCTTACTGACTAAAACCCACCCCAGTGTCCCGTCTCAAATATACATTTGATCTGCACCAAATATCTGCCATTAAACTAAACAGCAAATCAACACTAAACCGCCCTCGCTACTTCCAACCACAACCCTTAAAATGCACATTTATGAACGTGAACATAAAATTATGTTGATAAAATAAAAACACGGGTAATGCATTAGATTAATGGTATTTTAATGTACACAGGGTTACATTATCAAGCTATACAAAAGACATACCAGTTTATCATGACCTCGCTTTGTATGATGTCTTCACACATTCAGAGGTCTGTTTATACTGGTTTGTATAACTTGATGTGTGTATATGAATAAAGTAACGTCAACGGTTGTATGTCCCATGGGGGGCGTTTGTAAACGGTTAGCTTCTTACCCTAGTGGATGTGTACTATGATTGATTAGGTTAATTATATGTCTGTGCTGTGTAAGGGGTCGTTTGTACCGTGCTATGGGTGATGTGAAGGCATGGTATGATGACCATGCTTTCAGTGCAGCCGTTATTAATTTGGTTTGGGAATTAAGGTTTGGTGTTATTTTTGGTAAGTTTGTTTGTATCTAAAATCTCGTTTCTAAGTATGTATTATTAAGCTGGCCTCTAGCATGGCTTGAAACTAGTGGAGTTCCTCGTTAAACAGTCAAAATCAAGTCATTTATTCTAATTAAACCACAAATAGGTACTTTTGAAACGTCAACAACTAAAGGAATAAATAATAGTTTGTCAGTCTATCCGGCAGTGAAGCTAGGTGCTTGTTCCCAATGATAATTAATTAAGTATGTCTTACGAAAGTTATAATAAAATTGTCTAGCTCTGCTATAATTGTAATTTTAAGTCATGCATTTCATAATAATTATGAAATGAATGTATTAACAAAATGGCTAAAATATCGTGTGACAAAAAAAAACTTCGCCCAAAAAACAAATATTAACTAATATTCTCCAACCCAGACTACAATAATAAAATAACAACAACACATAAATATATGAAATCCACCGAAAGTTTTGTCAAAAAACATTCATTATACGTACATACTGGTACAGTACGGTAACAATTTGAGAAGCTAACTGCTACATTAGGCGTGTTAACAAAAGACGCATTTACGACGCGCAAAGTGAAAAACCGTGTACCATTGGGTAAGCGGGCTCATGTCGCGTCCGCCATTTTCGTGGCCCCAGGGAATTTTATAGCCACACACGGTGACGTCTTTTTTGTTAGAAAATTATGAACAACGTGACTGAGGTGCCATTTTGTGTATAGGTCAGGGATGGCGAACGTTTAGATATTGTCGTACCAATTACTTTGAAGAAATGTGTATTGAGGTTGTAGGTCTGCCCATGACAAATAATCTTTTACCACCCCGTTTTCCTGCTTTTCGATACCCGCTACCCGCAGCTATCTTAGGTTATCATTATCAGTAGCAACAAAGTCTACAGTTAGTCTGATTGTAAGCAGTCATCGCATAGTTAGATATCTACGATACTAGATGACAATAATAGGTACAAATGAATTGGTTTATAACCATAGTTTTATGTTTAGTGGTCACTGTCGTCACCCAAAATATTGTATACCGTGCCAGCCAAAGGTTTGCCATCCCTGGTATAGGTCATAGGTTTGGTTACTTATGCCCTATAAAAAGAGTATTCCCTTGAGGACGGAGTGTCAATAAATTCGAATTTTGATGTGCTTTTGCTATAAAGCTTCACTTCACTCTCGGTACACAAGAGAATATCAATGACTTTTTCATCCGATGAGATTAGTCGTAAAAGTATAATAAGGCTTCGGATTTTCTTTATCAATTGTTTAGAAAAGAAGTAACTTAGATCATACGTATACACATAAATCTGGGAGATCGCAAAACTAATGCCTACAAACAAGGGCTACAAAAAAACAGCAAACAAAATCAATTTCTATGAGGCCATTTGTTTTTATGGAATAAGCCGGTAAACGAACACACGGATCACCTGATGTTAAGTAATTGCCGCCGCCCATGGACACTTGATACACCGGCGTTGCCGGCCTTTTGGGGGTTAGGAATTTAAGGGTTGGTGGGGAATCGGGGATTGGGAATATTGGGAAGGGGAGTAATTGGGCCTTCGGTAACCTCACTCACACAACGCAAGCGTTGTTTCACGTTGGTTTTCTGTGAGGCCGTTGTATCACTCCGGTCGAGCCGGCCCATTCGTGCCGAAGCATAGCTCTTCCACACTTAAATTATTATCGTATATCGTACATAAACACACGAAGATTTTTTTATAATTTTACAATAGATTATTTATAACCCTTTGTAATCCTCTAATTTTGTCAGTGCAGAAACTGCAAGTAAAACGATTACACACTATCTCTGTGTAGTCCAAATAAGCGTTATTATTAACTCTTTCAAACATGACAGCGTTTGAAGCATTGGACCGAACTATTTATCACCTACGGAGAAACTTCAAAGCGTATTTTATACTCGTTTGTATTCCAACGCAGGACACAATAGACACAGTGTCTCATCGAGCCACATGTTCCCCAGATGGTGTGAAAGAAAAAAGACACACTAACACGTAATTGGAAGAGCGCTGTGTTTTGAAAACCACGTTTTCCAATAAATTGTGGCGTGTCATAAAGGCGTCGTCACGTATACTCATTGCGAAGGTTAAGCGGGACAAGCAAATGTTGTAGCAGTGTGCGTGAATAGGGATTTTGGAACAAAATCTAGATTTAATAAACTATTCATTACTACATTTTAATTTATACTAGGAAATAGTATGAAGATTTTCTCTTTCTTTATTTATTTTTACTTTTTCATCTACCAAACATCTCACAGTCTATATTTTTACATTATTTAGTACCAAACGTCTTTTAATCACATAGTCCTTTTCCTTTCATACTCACATAATCCAAAGAAAGTCTCTACAAGGTCATCCACTTTCTTCCAATCTCACCTCAAGGAATTTAAAGTAATACTTAAAATATGCAAACTAAGAATTCCAGTGGAAAATAGAAAAACCGCAATTATCCGTCGGTTGGCGTCAGTTGGTAACCAAGTTGGTTTAATTGTTAGCCCCAGGAGAACTACTTGATTGGTCCGGGTAAGCATCCATAAATCAGGCAACGCCTCTGTTCCATGGGAATACCAACAACGGCCACGGCTTGAATTGTGCAAATTGCATTCAAATTAAATTGATTGAATTGATAGAATAAATGGAATATTTATAATATTTGTAAATATGTATAAGATTGCTATAAAAAATATCTTGGAACTATTGTTTAAAAAAATTCAAGGCATATAAACACCATCCATCATTCTTTATGATTGATTTACATTATAACATGCTCTGAATTTTAACTTTTACTAAATGTATTTCTAAACATGAATAAGACATTGCCAAAAAAGCAGCTCAAACTTTTTATTTCAACAAAAAACTTTTTTTCCAAATGTAACACACTATAATCTTATAATAAAACCAAAGATGACACGTAAACACGAACCTACAAACTTTATTGGATCAAAAAACTGTATCTACATAGATATTTTACCTAAATCCCGAATCCTCATATTCCGACGACTCAGCTACGTACAGGGTGCGCTCGGTGCGACAAATAAGTGTTGGAAATTGGCTCGTGCGCCGACCGTTCGTTCAAATTTACGACTTAATATAAAGTAGGTTTTCCGGGGAATTTCGTGTCGTTTACGTGTCGTATCGGCATGTGTAATAACGGGTTCCCGCATGCGCGTAATGATATTTTTAACTAGTTTGTATGCGTGCGGCGCTGAATTGTTCGCTGCATTCTAGTGGCGGCCATTTTTCTTTGGAATTGTTGTCTGTTTTATTGCTCTTGTAGGATAATGTCTATACAGCCCAATTGGTTGAATTATTATTATTTTTCACTTTATAATCTGGTTTGAATTGAAGTATACTCAAGCTTGGAATTTTTCAAATTAATGCAAATAGGAACCATACTCACAAGTGACAGGACTGCATTCGTCGAGCGAAAAATAGTTGTTTTATTCGACCAAGTTGAAGGAAATTAAACTCAATATATTTGTTATTAAAGTACATACACCTTTTTACTACACCACCTTTAACTTCTTGTATATAAAACACATTGTGTCTCGCGTAGATCTGCATTCCGTTCCGGCCCGATCCGATCCGATATATAGGCGAACGCAGAAATATAAATATAGATACATCGGTTTAAAAAGGACATGACATAACAATTAATTAATATACTCTTCATAAACAAAATAAAGCTAACAACTACAAACAAAGTAAGAAACAGAATTAGGTTCCGAGTATAATGAGTTCCGACTCGCTTCGCAATTTCATCGATAGATAGAATTGACTGTTATTCTAACCTATTCCCGTATTAGTTATCCAGGTTATCGATTTCCATTCCCAGCTGACCTCAGTTGCTTGCATAGCGAATGCCATGTCCGTACTTACACTTCTGACCTTATTGGAAAACGGTTTTAGTTCAGAATTCAGCTTAGTGAGTGAAATGAAATAATATCGTATGGATGGTAGTTTATTATTTTGAATGAGATTAATTATTTGACTACTACTCGATCAGTATTTTTTAATCGACTTCAAAAAAAAAGGTTCTCAGTTTGACCTGTATGTGTAGGTATGTATGTTTGTGTGCGACTGTCTCGCGTTTGACTTAACCAATTTAGTACCATGATGATCTTGAATGTCACAACGTCTTTGGATAATTAATATGTGATCTGATTAGTTCCTTAAAAAAATACTTTTACAAAATATTCATAAAATATTAGATAAAAAATGTACAGCCAAATGTCTTCAAAAGACACAGAATGTCTGAAATATCTTGAAGCATTTTCCAAAAAACCTTTAATACTATAACACCAATAACACAGTGAGTAATACTCAAATACTGAAAAAGTATACTCTTCTAAGAATAAATAACATTTCTTAGTAATATCAGCAAAGTCGTGAACTCAAGCCGTTCTAGCGTAAACTCTACAAATAAATGGAGATTTTCTAATTTATCGGCGCGCCCCGGAATGCTCTTGGGCACAGAAGAAAATCTCACAAATTGATGAATTCTTCGAATACCAACTCGAGGGTAATTCCAATGAATGTTTTAATGATATTTTTTTTTCTTTTTACTTTTTTCGCTATCTGAAAAGAAAATTTTCTAGTTACATTTAAATTACATACATACGATTGAGCACGCCCTCGATTTAAGTGTCTTTACATTTGGAGAGTAATTGCTATCGTATAGGAGAAGCTACTTTTCATGAGACTACGAATTTAATTCAGTACAATATTCAAAGATGTTTTATAATAATATTATTTTCGTCTGATTTTTTACCTATTGGAAATTACAAAATTCCTTAGAATTTGATCCTTGTGATGTTACAATGATGATGTAAAAAATAGAGCAACACAAACAAAAAAATACCACACAGCAACACAGTCACGTTTCTCCAGAAGGCCTCCACATAAACATTAAAGGAGAAAATTAGATAAAAGCAAGAAGGGAAATGTAACGGGATTCAAAGCCGTTATTTTATCAAAACAAAGCACATTTCAGCCGGCATGCCGCGCCTGCGTCTTAATTAATTACATTCAGTTGTCAACCGTTGACTTGTCTTCGGTGTGTCCTCATAAATTTAGTTTTTGCTACAGACTTAGGTAGCTGTAGAGGGTGGTGTTGATGTTTTTTTTTTGTAAGGAGCTAGTTTGGTAATTAGTTAGGTTTTTAAGAGCGTGGCGTTATATATTTTTGGTGTCAGTCTGGTGCGGGCTGTTGTATGTGTGTTTTTTTATCTTAAAATATTTTTTATGGAATAGGGGGCAAACAAGGTGGCAGGTTACCTGATGGTAAGCGATCAGCGCCGCTGAAGACACCCGCAATACCAGAAGAGTAACAGGTGCGTTGCCGGCCCATTATTAATACAAGCTACACTGACTAATATATATATGTGGATATCTATAAAAAAACTGCGAATAGATTTGCAATAAAAAAAACGTTTCAACAAATTTCCCTAAAAATGACAAAGACAAACTGCTTTTCAATATTTAAATCTCTCTCTGTCTCACTCAAACTCGCATTTAAATCTGAAATCCCTACATTTTCCTCTTATAAATCGTGCGCGCGACTAAAAGACAGCTACTGCAATAAAAGCCTCCATTAGAATCTCTTTATATTCCAACCATATTGTCGCTTATATTAAGCACAATACAACGAACACGCATTTGTACAAAAAACTGGCTTTCATTGTATTTAAATGTGGAAATTACAATGATTTAAGGTCGGTTAGGGTCCCATTTTGAAAGCTAATAAGGGCTTACCACTTCCTAAATCCCAGTGTTATTAAAGGTCGTGTTTTGTGTGGTGTACAGAGAAAAATAGGATTATATTTTTGCGAGGACTTTATGATCAATGAAAAACTTCCGCACTTTTACATATAACCGAGACATCATCATCAGCCTATAAGTGGCCACTGCTGACCAAAGCTTCTTCTCGCACGGAGAAGGTTTGAGCATTAATCACCACGCCTGCTCAATGCGGGTTGGCGATTTCAGACTTATAATTACATACTTATAAACCCAGGATTTTCCACAATGTTTTCTTTCACCGTATTCATATGTACGTGGGTAACCATATTGTTGTGAATTCACACAAAATTAATATCTATATATATTTTAATATCTTAAACTGTTCCAGAAATTCGTATTGAGTTTAGATTAATGCATTTGAAGCTCATAAAATGATGCAATTGAAGATTTTTTTAAATGCGACAAGCTCGTCACAACCTCCCATACCGCTGCAACTTCTGTAAGCCAGGATCTACAGAAGATACAACCATGAAAACACCAGAACACTGAAATCCGACGTGTCCCAGGGACATGAATAACTGCCTTCGATCCCGCAACGAAACAAATCAGAAGAAATAAGGAGACAGGAGATGAAAAGTGCAATTAAAGAATAGTTATTAATCTTATTATTCTATGAAACCTCTCACCTTTATATTGTAAAACTGCGACCAGCTACCGAAAGACATGCAGAAAAATCCTGCCTAGTCATTTGCTAAGCCTGGCACATAAATGAATTTTAGCAGTGATGTCGAGGATGATGATTATTTCAATCAGCATTAACTTTTCTTCCAAGTTGCTCTATCTAATACTACATGAGTCTATCATTAAAAACAAAACGTAAATTATAAAGGCTATACACTGTCGCATTAATGCTTCGTACAAAATGAAAATGTACTACTATCTGTTGAAGAAAACCTGAGTTTTCATATTATTTTGTGCTGAATTCTCAAAACTTTGCATCTACATTGTGTTTGTATTATTCATTATTTATTTATATAAAATATTTTGGGTATTATTTGTCAAGAAGAACTTGTAACTAGTATTCAGTTCAAATCAAACTTGAAATTATAAGAATATAGTAATTTGTAATCTTAATAGATCTGTGCCAAAGAAAATAAAAATTTAATATATTTCACCGTTAGAACTTGCACCGGGATGTTTACCATGGATATCAATTTCTTTGAGTTCCCGATATTTCGGCACTGTTGCAAACGCCATGATCACGGAGGTTGCAAGCATTATCACACACACACACACACACACACACACAACGATATGTTAGTAACCATATCAGTTTAAAAACTCAATATACTTCATCAAAGACGTTATTGAAAATCATTACATAGGTCTATTAAACATTTATTTTATCAGTAGTACCTATACCAACTATTGTAATCTAAAGGTTAGGAGTTAGTGTTCAATCCATAGACCTTTGCTTACTCTCGATCTTTTCTATGGCAGCCTTATGCAAAGCAATCTGTTCTTCATGAAACTCCTTCTGATCTTTCATACTTTCTTTAATTCGTTTCAGAAGCTCTTGCTCTTTTTTATAAAAATACTGGGACTCTTTTGCTATTCCCATTTCTTTGAAAGCACCACCAGCTTCTCGGATCGAACCAGCTCCACCAGGATCTCTGCATCCTAAAAAAATTTTGTTTTATATGACGTATGATGTATCCCGATTCAGCAAACTATTACATATGCTCTCGGATCACCTAATGGTGATTACATGATCTTATTCACTGCCTACTTGTAACACTGCAGGAGTTAGGCCTTCAGGAGTTCAGTCTCCGACCTCCAATAACGTCTCTAGACTCGGTGAAAATCATCGCAAGCATTATTTCACAGGCCTTATCACACAATTTGATAATTCTCAGTTCACTTACCTGATTGGAGACGTATCATATTCGTATACATTTTCTTGTAGCTAGCTCTCAAAAGTTTGATTTTTGTCGATAGATGCCTCATGATTTAATGTAAGAATTACAATATAGTTCAGAAGATAGATTATTATGTTTTTATTATTTTATTTGATTTTCTATAAAATATGTGACAGTTTCATGTTTTTATGTGTATAATAAAAATCTAGTTGGGCATGCCTTGCTAGGTAACGTGATGACATAAAGATACACAAACGTGTGATTTTTAGCTTCAATGGTGTCTCGTTGATGGATTGATCTCTGGCTCAAATCATTGTTTGGGTAAAGTATCATATTGAAATTCTCAGATCAGGCCAGGCTCAGATCAGGCCCTAATATTAAAAATTTTGAAATTATTTGTATTAATTGTTTATTATCTAAACCCAATTTGTCTACTATTAAGAAGTGTTTAGGTAGATTAAAGTAAAATCAATTGAGAGTAAAAATCATTTTAATCACATTTTCCGAAGTAATTTTTTAATTCTCTTCGATGCTTTTTTGTTGATCTTCTGTAAAGACTTGTGATAAGTCAATTCGTCAGTGAAGAACGTCTTTAAATGCTGCAATATATCTTTTTCAGACTTTGCCTTAGTTTTCTTCCATGGCTTCTGGTAAATCAATGCTGGGGGATCAGGCAGCGCTTTGATGACTTCAACTAAAAGATAATAACATAAATTATAACCAAAACTGAAGTTTGACTACTAAACTAACTATAATGTTTCAAATCACCAATCTGCCTAGAGTAACGGTTGTGATTAATTCTCATCCTACTGCTGCAGTAGCACATTGACAGGCTACAGGTTGATGATGATATTTTTAAGTGTGCGAGAGCCATGCTTCGGCACGAATGGGCTGGCTCGACCGGAGTGATACCACGGCCTCACAGAAAACCGACATGAAAGAACGCTTGCGTTGTGTTTCGTTGTGTGACTGAACAAATCCTAATCTTCCACATCCTAGAGTCTCCAAGAACCTTTAAATTCCTAACATCACAAAACAGTGGCAACGTACTTGTAACGCCACTTGTGTTTCGAGTGTCTATGAGCGGCGGCAACTGCTTACCATCAGGTGATCCGTCGACTCGTTTACCGGCTTACGAGATAAACATAAAAAATACATGTCACCTACCATCAGGAACAACGCAATCAAGGGCGTCTCTGGCTTCGTCAACTTTAGCTTGGGCCTTTTTATACCCGGATTGTATCAGCTTGTCTTCAAAAGGCTTGTACCCGGGAAACCAATTGGACATCGTCTTGCTGCCCATTCTGACATACTTCACAGTCTTCATCGCTTGCACTCCCCAGTAACTTAACTTCGTCAAAAAATTCATAGCAATTTTACAACGAAATAATTGAAATTTTTTGGTCTGATACTGTCATAATTTTCTGAATAATAATAGATGAATAAAACATAAATTATAATTATTATAAAAACCTATCCCATTAAATTAAATAAATAATGACATCTGATGTTTGAAATGTTGATAATAAGTCACAGACTAAATCTGCTGTCAATTTTATTCTTCTAATGGCTCTATGAAAAGTAACAAGGAGGTTATACGAAGGTCATCAGAGCAGCGGTTCAGATGTTTCCCATGAAATACTTTTAATTCTAGCTTTAACCGCGATGTTTGTTAGACAAAAGTGTTATATTGTGTATTTTTTTTTTATCACGGGCAATATTTTGTCTTCTGCGGACCACCCGCTCCAGTTAGGCAACACTGGTTTAGAGCAACCGTATATTCGTTAAATAAAGCCCCCAGACTAGGTAAACCAATGATCATAGTGAATGTTTTATTGGTTTTTATCTTGTGACCATCAGCCACAAAGTTGTACCTAAGTAAGATATTCCAAATTCTTATTATAGTCTTCTAAATTGGTTTTCTAAGCACGATGTTATATTTATTTGTCCCAGAATACGCTTATGATAATTTGTTTCATTTCCCATATAATTTTATTCCCACGTTTTACTACCAAAATGTAGCCTAAAATGCGTTCTAAAGTAAAAACATTTCATGCATTAGAAATATATCAATTTTTATTGTTTACAACTGCATACCCAATGTCCCCAAGGAACAACAGTATTCATAAAATTGTATTGGTGGAATAAAATTTTATATGTGCGCGTTTCATGTCTATGGGGGAGTATATACAGCCATAGAAAACCGACCGTTTGTGTCCGTGGAGAGTTCCCGTATAACCATAAAGTTTTTCTTTAAATCTTAGAATTTTATTTGTAAATGTCATAAGCATTATAAACATGAATTTCATAAGAAGAAGACCTTTTATCAACAGAAAATGTGTCAGCTCAGTTCTAAATTCCATGTCATTATCGATTTTTTCGAAAAGCGAAAACTCTGTATCTATTATCGGAATCCAACACGCTTTGTTCAGCGCTTGGCCAAACATTTGCGAGTCCTATAGTGTCCGTGGGCGGCGCCAATCGCTTACCATCAGGAGATCCCGATAACTCCTCTTTACCGGCCCATCCCTTTAATAATAGCAGTCTTTTACTTCTCTTTCATGTGTAAAGTTTAGGAAAAATAGTTTAGAACCTCACACAGAGATGTCAATCTCTAACTCATCCAAGTAGTAAAAAAAAATTGCAACAACAATCTGTACACAAAATGACACAGCACAAACTAACATCAGTATATCAACTCGGCAACACTTTAAAAACAGCGACAACAAAAGAAAGCGCCCTACAGCGCAACAAAAAGCTAAAACGGCGCTTTGTAAATCAGTAAGGCTGACGTGAATTACTATCGCCAAGTGTGAATTTATAGGGGCCGAGTGCCTTTTCGCGCAGTAATTCAATACAAGGGGGCAGCTTGAAACAATGAACATTGTGACTCAGTACAACCTGCTTTATGTTGGCTGTATTGAAATTACGTGATGGAGTAGTTTTAGGTATGCATGTAGATGTAGTTAAGTGCTTGGAAAAGAAAATTTTCCTAGTAGTGTACCTATTGTAATGAAGGTGCATTTGTTTGAATTGTGAGTTGTTTCACTAGTTCTGATTATTTTCATTTCTATATGTGAAAACCTATAATTAGCTCTATGACGTTATTTTGCCACTGTTTGTTTGCCATGTGTTATTTTGGCAATAATTAGGTCTGTTAAAGCAAATAATTAAAAGAATGAATTTAACAAAAAAATCTGGGTGAAGCATTACTAGGTTCTTCGGTTCGCAAATATCGATATTTAATCAAATGGCTCGATTCAATAATAATCTCACTTCCTATTTAAATGAGCCGTTAATAGATACGTCTTTGTTTACCCCTTTAGGTTACACAAATGTAATGTTATCTAGTTCACATCATACAATAACAGTGTAAAATTCTTGATTTGATTTGATTGATTTCAGCCATGATCGTCCCACTGCAGGGCAAAGGCCTCCCTACCTTCCTTCCACTCCTCTCTGTTTAAAGCTTTTTGCTTTTTGTAAAATTCTTACAAAATATAATGTCACTGAATTTTTATCCTCACTTTCAAAGACTCGCCTCATCACACCATGTTCACAATCCTCATGATTTAAAGTTCTCACAATTTCGGAAAGTTTCACTAGTTTTCGGTTTAAGTAAAGTATAAAGTGGGATTTTAGACTGCGTTTAAAATTACGACGTCATTCGGAAGTGGAGTATCTCGTGAGTAGTTTAGAACATTTCCTTGGAAGATACTTAAATTCTCTTGTTGGGGAATTAAGTTGTAGTAAAATGGAGAACTGTTTAATGTAGGTAGATGTGAAGAAGATTCGTAAAGTTGCACCTAGTATTTCATAAATGCAAATACATTAGATTACAGTAAATTATATTTTTCATTATTTCTTTTATTAGGTTACGAAGTAAGTTTTGCCGTTAATTTCAGTCAAATTACATTTTGTTTGCTTCTAAATAATTTCTTCTAATAAAATAATAAAGAAATACTCAGTCAAACTAAGCTACTTATCGTAGTTACGCAGTCTAACTGCTGCAATAAAAGCTACGGAGGATTTAAAAAAAAATTAAAAAACGAACTCAATATCTTAACTCATTCCAATAGTCTTCCTTATAACCTGTTCAACAAGGCCTTTGACTGACAATTTTCATTGACATCATGCATTTAAATTTTAATTTATTTTCTAGCCATGCTAAGCAAAGAATAACAAGCTAAACCAGATATTTAACAAAATAAATCATTGGCTATGCGGTAAAAAAAGATAAAACGCGAACACGTTACAAGTGAACGCGCGAATTGCGTAAACTTGTTTCAGTGCAAACATTTTTCCTCGGCTGACAGCGGGGAGTGTACTCGCTGTCCTGTTGTTGTGTTCGCTCTTTTTAATTACTTTCTATTTTATTTTATTTTATTTTATACTAACTTCTGCCAGCGGCTTCACCCGTAGGATAAAAAATCCCAAGTCGGCTCATAAACTGTCTGTATACCAAATTTCGTATCGTTCGTTTCGTGATTGACGGATAAACATTCAAACAAACTTTCACATTTATAATATTAGTGTGATGTTATTATAATGTTGAGTTGGATTTTAAACTGATAATTTAATAGGATGTCATTTGGTTCATCAAGGCCGGTGATCAATAACGTTTGTCTGCGTTTTTCATGCATTTCCATACTTTTCTTTGCTAAGTACTGACCTTAGATTTGATAATGATTTTAATTGAAGTTTAAATTGTAATAAAAACAATAAAAAAACAAATCAATATTTGGTTAAGTAAGTACCGTATTCTTCACTTGTAACAAATATTTCCTTCGACCAACACTAAGAAACTTCATACCTACAAGTACAACCGCAAATCAACAAACACGACCATGCACAAAAGGTACCAAACTCCCCGTCCATAACCACAGTACCACCGAACAAACCGCTAATCTTTTCGGCATTCCTCTTTGTCTCCCAAGTAATATTTTAATTAAGGCCCGTCTGCGTCCTCCAAGGCAATTAAAACTTACGCCACGCCACTGACATTTGTTTTCCTTAAGTTAATGCTATCCGGATGCACACTTAGCCATCATAATGGACGATTATTTGCTTCTATGTTGTTCCAACAAGCTAAATTAAGTTCAAGCTAAGCTAATAAGCTAACAAGTTTTGTTTTGCGTTCGTAATTTTTGTACCGGTTTTTTACATAATAAAACTTTTTTAAGGAGGAAAATCATCTAACGCCTTTTAGGCCTTGGGCGAGGCAGAGGCGATAGAGAGTGTCAGACTCTTACTGACTAAAAACCAGCACGTTCCTATCCCTGCTTTTAGAGCTGCAACCCCGGTAAATCCGCTATAGCAGTTCGCAGCTCCGGATTTACACAAACCTAGAAACAAACTCTGTGTCAAAAAGAAGCAAGTTACAATACAAATAAGTGTGGGAAAGCCATGCTTCAGACGAATGGGCCGGCTCGACACGGAGTGAAACCACGGCCCACAGAAAACCGACGTGAAACAACGCTGCGTTGTGTTTCGTTGTGTGAGTGAGGTTACCGGAGGCCCAATCTTCCCCAATTCCCGAACAACAACCATTAAATTCCTAACTCCCAAAAAGCCGGTAACACTTGTAAAGCCTCTGGTGTTTCAAACTCCATGGGCGGCGGCGATTGTTACATCAGGTAATACGTCTGCTCGATTACCGGCATGTCCCATAAAAAAAAATAAGTGTCAACAAAAAAGTGCTGTGTAATATAACTTTACACCGATTATTCAATGAGCCAGAATTATAAAACACACTATGGTTGCCAACTACGTTACTCAGTAGACACCAATTTAGTGTGAATAATTTTACTATCATAACAAACTAACCGAATAGAAAAAGTCGATACGAAAATAACTATAATACCGACTGAGACGAGAAAATATCACCAAAATAACAGTTACATTAGGCACATCACTAAACTATGAATAAAACTCTGTCATTCGGAAGAAGCGAACATATTTTCCTTGTTGGCGCAACCAATAAATGATCTACCATATAAAATCACATATGCTTACCATCATATAAATACGTAACACATATATTAGATCCCGTAACACACCCAATTTACCGGTTATCCGGGGGAAAGGTCCCTAAAAAGATCGTAATGACAAAATAAGGCTTCGACCATAAAGCGATACGGCCTTATTATGGAAAAAACATTTTTTCTTTTTTCTCCTAAGAAAAAATATTCTTAGTATTTTGGTTTGATTTTCATTGCTGTATTTTACTTGTACTTTGTTAAAGATTTCTTTCTAGGGCCTTAAGGTTTATAATAAAAACGGCTTTCAATTCAGATTATTCACATAGATTTCAATTTCCAATTGAAATTATTTTACCATTAAATTAAGATAAGGGCTAGAAGAAATACATACTATAATATATAAGTATATCCAGTTTAAAAATAGTATGACTGCTTTTATATGCTATCTAACATGATGACGTAAATATATTTGATTATTAACTTATAGTAAGTTATCCCTTTAATAGTTAAAGAGGGTAACTAGAGGGGCACGTAGTACTATGTAATATATAGTCGTCTTTATGTACACATCTTAATGTTACTGAAAGGTTGAAACCTGTATTAGACTATTTGCTTCTTTGCAACCTTTTATAGATACTATATACAGATTTATATCTGTTTTAAATTGGCTAATGTCGTTAAAAGCAGTGAAAATAGCAACAAGTGTAATGGGATTTTCAGTGAATTGGCAATAAATAGATACCTTCAGGTAGGTATTGAGTTAATTATATTAAGTTCTCTTAAAATTGTAGCATTATTTACAAGCTAATAGCATAATATGTAACTATTGCTAATAAGTGGCTTATAACTGATGCGTGCGCTCATTGTCTACCTCTGCCCATTTCTATTGAAAATTAAAAGTATAAAGGCGACACATGTCAAATGACAGATAACAGACGCACATAGACTATCAACAAGCAAATCAACGGATGACGTCATAAAATACTTCATTGCACATGTGAAATTTACATGCGAACAAACATGGATAGAAAAATCCCAACGAACAACAGTTGGGCAAAGAGCCCGCTAGGGGTAAGCACCTA
Source organism: Spodoptera frugiperda (assembly GCF_023101765.2). Classification (NCBI taxonomy): domain Eukaryota; kingdom Metazoa; phylum Arthropoda; class Insecta; order Lepidoptera; family Noctuidae; genus Spodoptera; species Spodoptera frugiperda. The sequence goes on along the minus strand of NC_064242.1, from coordinate 11,006,762 downwards.
GCCTGGTCGGAGAATCCTGCTTTTCTTAGAGAACTTTACTCTCTGTTCGCTAAAATACTAATAAATATTCACAAAATCAACTACCAATCAGCATCCAAGGTCATTGTCCTCAAGCGACACCGCCATACTACCAACCTGGCGGTATAATTTCCCTCGCCATACGTTATAAAGCCCGCGGGAGGTAATATACGCGGGAACGCGATACATGTTCCTGTTTATTACACCTAATACTAATTATAAACTCATATTTATATGGTGATGAGGTTTTAGGGACATAGAGCGGGTTTTTGAAGTTGTTTTTTTGTGATTGTGATGATTTTGTTTGATGTTGGTTATTGGGTTTTTAATTTAGTTTTATGGTTCATCAGGCCAGCGTGTAAGAAAAAAAAAAATTCAAATATAATCTAAAATTCTAAATTAAGAAAATCAGTTTTAATAAAGTTGTAGGTACTTGAATTGGTAATATAGGCGATTGGTGGTATATTAAAGAAGGGCCAAATTAAAAGTACCCTTAACCGACGAGCATGCATGAAAAGACTGATGAAGAAATATGTACGGTTTGTAGCAATTGGCGTTTCATTGCCTCTGCCTACCCCCATGGGAGACAGGCATGAGGTTATGTAGCATGTGGTAGGTACTTTCTACTAGACAACAAAAAATCATTAATTAAGTTCCATTCATTTATAAAGCTTTAGCTGCCGCACTCATAGTTAATATACTATGCCTAAGGATTCTGTTTCGAAAACCAATATACTACGGGCTAGGTTAATCTAATAACTTAGTTAGATAGCCGCTAGTCTAAAAACTTCACTCTCAAATAAAATCTAAACCAAATTCTGCTTCAATATAACACATTACAATCAGTATATTATTTACTAATAGGTACCCAAATCTATACCGCACTGGCCGCAGGGTTGCCAGCCAAAACACGTCGAATATGTTTTATGTGTCTGGCAACACCGCGTAAATCTAATCTCCTGGAAATTATTGGGATACTGAACGTATGACGTTGTATACTCTGTGGTAGTATAGAGTTGTGTTTTGTTAATAACATGGTGGAGTGATATCATTATGGTGGCGTTGTTTATGTTAGTCTGTTTAGTGTGACATAGAGTTGGATTGGATAAATGTAGACTTTTATTCTCAAAGGGGTACGCTGAGGTGCACATTACGGCACGTAATGCCGCTATATAATGTACAGCACTAACTTCTCACCATTTGTGCTATAAGTCCAATGTTATAGGGGTGAGTCTATTGCAATAATATATGGGGCACAATTCCAGACTGCGAGCTAAGAAATACTATGAAAAAGTAATACTTGGCCGACCCGAGAATTTACGAACCTGAGACCCCTTGTCCGGCCGAGTCGCACTTGCGATCACTCTACCAATAAAGCAACAATTATCCAATTAGATGCAGTCGTTCGGGAGTAACGAGCTTACATACATTTCAACAACTAAACTTTACATTATGGATGATAAAATAATTTCAAATACAAAATCGCACACCTACAAGTACAAACGAATACTGAAAGAAAAAAAAACACAACAATACAGAAAGTAATATTTATCAGTAGTCCCATGTAAACTGTCTGGTAGTCTAGCCAGCAAAAATCCCAATTTGGCGCTCACCCAGCCAAAATACAACCACATACAGGATGTATTCAAACCGAGCAAGCTTAAACGAGATCATTCTATAGCCTATTAAATGCATAAAGTTACGAGATAGTATTGTTTACTGGGAATATTGTAGTGTTATATTGACTTTAAATGTGTCATGTTTTTCTGTTCTTTACAAGCAAGTACTACGTATAAACCTTCCTCTTGAATCAATCTATCTGTATTAAAAAAACTCATTATAATCCGTTGTGTAGTTTTAAGTCTTTGACTGCCTATAGAAAACTTTTGAAAGCAAATCCTACGCTAACGTCGGTCACCGTTAAAGTGTTAAAGATTTAAGCATAGAAAGGGACATAGGTAAAGAGAAAGCGATTTTGTTTTATACTATGTAGTGAAAATGTGGTCGTGATAATTACACATAGATATGTTACAGATATTGCATCTCTTACCATATATTGGACACGACATCAAAAACTGTGACATTAAGGTACTGATAATTTTGAACATTGATATCCTTTTAACTGACCCAAAAATAGCACACGAGACCCCTTTCTCGAACAACGAAGTTTATAATCGTAATTAAATCCGAAAAACCTTATCTGCTTTACAACAAACACCCTAATACACACTAGGTAATAAAACAAAAAATCGCAAATCACGAATTCATCACATATCACACAAAAACAACATACGTACATACAACATACAGGTTGATGCGTAAAATGGCCACATTGGCAAACATCAAGCTCTACAAAACCAATATATCATGACCTTGCTTTGTTCAATCTCTTCGTATATTAAAGGGTCAGCGTATACTGGTTTTGTATAACTGTATACGATACATGGTCGAGTCTGTCAGTCGATATCGCGGGCGCCGGGAGCTATCTAATTTTGTGCGGGACCATTCGGTCACTCCCTATTCCTGTGCCCCGAGGCTGTATACACACACCCTGTACGGGTAATTGTAACTGGATACTGTTTCTGTTTTAATGTAATAATGAAGGATGGGTGGATGTAGGGACTGGTGTAATTGGCTCTCGATATAGTAGAGGATATAGTGTTGAAAAATAATAATGGATTTCTCTTCTATTTATAGTTTTATGTAGATAAATAAATGTAAGGTGATTTATGTTATGTATCATACTAATTTTATATTTTTATGGTATAAGTCAGCAAACGAGCTGACGGTGATCCGTGAGCCTGATGGTAAGCAATCGCCGCCGCCCATAGACACCCGAAACATCAGAGGCGCCACAAGGACGTTGCCGGCCTTTTGCAAGTAAGGAATTTAAGATTTTTTGGGGAATCGGGGAAGGGGAAGATTAGGAAGGAGGGGTTATTGGGTAAAATGTGAAAGTTTAAGTGTTTGCCGTCAACCACTCTGAAACTACTAAACGGATATTGATGAAATTTGGTATACAGACATGAGGTGACTTGTGTGATAGGAAACCTCGTATCCCATGGGAACGCGGGCAAAACCACTGTTACATGACATTTTAAAACTACCTGAGGAATAAAAAGTAACTTTTTTCGATATATTCTAATGCTTGACTACAATCCCACCATACATGATGGTAAGTAAGTGTATGTTTAAGTTATTTTATATCCATAAAATCATACAAAGACTAAATCCAATGTTTTGCAATATTTTCGTAACCAATAAAGAAAAAGACAGAACTATTGGAAAGTTTGTAGTGCGTTTACTTTCACCAATCCCAATCGTTAGGTTTCATATCAAAACTGCAACATGTCTACAGCTTACGAACAGCAAACAACTAAAATTGACAAAATATAACTCCATTGAACGCTAATCTTCATTCTAACTTCCAATACAATCCGAACCCACACTAATAAATTTTAAACAATAATGCACTATTGCATAGACACCAATCACATCAACCTACCCGAAACTGACAAATTTCCTCAATACAAATTCAACTTAATCACAAAACCATTAAAGTCGATAATCGACTAAAGACTAGAATAACTTGATATGCAGGCGTTTGTAAAATTTGAAACACTAAACTCTGTATTGTATCCCAGAGGTCCTCGAACTGGCAGACACATTCAGTATCGGCCACAATTGGCAGAAGACGGAGACGTCTCCGTTTGGAATGTAGCCAGACTGTCAGAATGTCAGACCGGGACGGCGTTTTGTTAGTAATAGTGTGCTGGGTGGGTAATTAGTTAATTTATAATGGTGGTTAGGCAACTGGCTGGCGTTCAAAGTATTATGGGTTAGATTCCCGCACGGAGCAACTTTGTGTGATCTATAATTTGTTGTTTCGGGTCTAGGTGTCATGTGCATGTGTGTACATTGTATGTTTTTAAACGCACCCACGACACAGGAGAAAATCCTAGTGTGAAGGAACGCTTTAAAAAAAATCACTATGCGACATGGGCAGATTTTATTTAATTTTGTTAGCTTTAAATAAATACTTTTAAGAACTATCTTCTTACAAACACATCAACTTATTTCCAAGTTACCATAGGTCTAGTAATAGCTCAGACAGTTGCCAATAACTTTGAAATTAATAATTACACTTCTACAAATTATTCAAAATTTGATTAATTTCATCAGAACTACCATTATAATTCAACCAAGATTTATACCACAATTTCTGTCTACAACTCTAAAACTTTAAGTCTCCAATACCAACTATTTATCTTCGGTAAGTCAATACAATGCACATTGCACATGTTCAACAGTGCATTGAACTTGCTCTAATTTATTGAAGTTCGCAACTTTAGACCACAGCCGAGTCATAAAGTGTTCTAAGAACACAAGTTGCATGCAAGATTCTCGGTCAAACAAGCAACTAGCAACTACTGAGCAACTTAGGTCCGCTTATTTTGCTAAACTATCCAATGGATGGTCTAGTGGCATGATATTCATGGACATAGTTTGTGGAAGTTGGGCAGATTTTGGTACTAACTCAATTTTATAAGTAGGTACGTGAATAAGTGTGGAAGAGGGATGCTTCGGCACGGATGGGCCGCGTCGACATTGACCTCACAGCCTCACAAAAAATAGTGCTTGATATCAGTTGATCCGTCTGCTCGTTTACCGGCTAATACCATTAAAAGAAGAATAAAAAATCCTCAAACCGTTTGAGAAAAGACTTTTGATGAGCAGAGGCTATTTATAGGCTATTGATAATAATTAGTTGGTATTTGATAGGAATTTATGGATTTGACTAACTATCAATTTTGGGTGACAAAATAGTACCTAATTTGCTATTCCTAACATGAGCGATACTAAAAAATTCTTCTACTTTATTATGCTAGACAAAATAAACAGTTCAAAAAGTTCTTGTTTTGGCCCTAGTCCAGAGATAGGTACTTAGGTTAAAACAAAACTTAAGTTGTGCGGTATTCGACCTAGACCTCTAACTTTACTGGACCCAAAAACTGTCAGAAAAGCCATTAGATCATTTCAAACTTTTAGGTTGAAACTTGCTTGTCACGTCACTTGATATATTATGGTAATTGTAGTTAAGTACTAATGTTCGGTGGAACACTCCAGCCGACCAAGAATGTTGTGTCACCTCTAATGGGTTGTGGAACGCAGACGGCAATCACTCTATGTGAAATATTGATTTTCAGTTAAAACATTTAGAGCTTAGTTCTGATCCGAATTTTGGAATTAGAGCAAGAGCAAGTAAGACATTCGTGTTGTTTTTATGAAATAATTCGGTAAACAAACGTTTATGTTTGTTTACCGAATTATTTGGATGATATTAAGCAGTCAGCGCTGCCCAGACACCCGAAACACCGGAGGCGTGACAAAAACGTTGCCGGCCTTTTGGGGGGGGAGAATTTGAGGATTGTTAGGGATTAGGAAGATTGGCGGGGTTAACTGGGCCTTTAGTAACCTCACTCATACAAAAAATAGAACGCATCAAAATAAAGGAAAATATAATGTGCTTACAACATTAAGTAGCCTCATATTTTAAAAAGAATAAAAGAGAACATAGATATACATATACTAGATATAGATAGCTTAGATTCGTACAAGAAGCTCACATGATTTATTACCAAAACCTACCATCAACGTACCAGGAATTTGCAACAAAATCCAAGCTCGATTAATACCTCAACACGTGCCATAGTTCCCCCCTCCCCTCCAGGCTGGAGTATCCTTACAACTCTATCAAAGCTGTCATGTACCCGTCTGTGTTGGGTGCAGCAGGACAATGTCGCCACAAACACTAACGTACGAGTAAATTGTCCATGAAACATCAATGCGACTACCGTCGTCGTAGCGACGAGGAACATAGAGTAGTATAAGAGTAGAGGCGGCAGTGAATGAATGGTGTTTGAGTGAACGAATGACTGAGTGAGTAGTTTTGGGGATTGAATTTTATGCTTTGTCGTACAATACAATTACTAAACACGCAACAATAATTCGTGAATAATATTTGCTGTTACTTAACTACAGAAAAAAAAAGAAATTTAAAGTAAAAATATTGCCATTACTTTCGTGAGATTATGTTCAGTTAATTTTTATGTTATCGGGTTATTCACGTAACTGTTTGAAGGAATTGACTAGTTTCAAATCATGCAGAGGCTCATATTCATGAGTTGCATTCCGCGAACACAACGCGGTAATTGTGCTACTCTCCTGTTGAGTAGCAGTAACATAAAATTAAGTAAAAATATTGAGTATATATTGATAAATTCAAACTATAATAAACTGTATTAAAATAAATTTAAACTACCAAACTTTGTCATGCAAACAGCACATTTACTTCTCTACAAGTATCAAACATATCGTTCACAATAATAACAACCATAAATCCTTCATATGAAACCAATTGTGTAACCAAATAGATACGACACACAAGTGCGCTCGAAGATGCAAAGAACGAATGAACTAGAAATTCAAGATGAATGAGGTATCTTGAATGCCATACACTATCTAGATTACGAATGGAAGATGGTGAATGAGCCGTCTTTACGTAAAGCTCTATTTAAATTTCCATTTATATACGAGTCTTATATGAATGGGAATGTAACGAATGAATGAATGAATGAACGACACTGAATGATGAATGTCGCGTAATTAGAGTATGAAGTAGGTCTTAAGTTTTAAGCTCTTGTAACATTTTATTTTAAAAAATGTGAATTAATTCGTTAGTTAGAATGAATTTTGTTGGTTCTATTTTAGAGGAATTGAGATATTTTTAACAGAAATAAGGATTAAAAAATACTGGTAACCATGTCATTCATAGCTTCAGAAGTTAATTAGTGGACCATGAACCTCCTTTGCGGGATCAGTAATCTATACGCATAATTGTCCCTTCTATTGTTTTTTTTTTTTTTTTGATCTTAGACCAAAGATCTTTAGGCTTTGTGGTCGTATAATTACATACACGTAGATACTGTAAAATATCTTAAAAGAAACAATTTTTTATTAAAATGTACTAGTAGACAAAAACGTTTGGGAGAACCGTTGCCCTTGTCTTCCCAATCCCCGATTCCCCAACAACCCTTAAATTCTTAACCCCAAAAATCCAGCAATGTACTTATAACGCCTCTGGTGTTTCGGGTGTCCATGAACGGGAGGCGATTGCTTACCATCAGTTGATCCGTCTGCTCATTTACTGACTTATATTATTAAAAACACACATTGACTTTCACCCACCGAAAGACGTTTTCAAAAAACTCAAGAAAGATTTTCGTCAAAAATATTTTAAATCGTATTACATACGCACAAGGTTTTTTATCATAAAATATGTAAATATTAAAAGCAGCCAAATAATCCCGTTCTTGTGCTGATCCCTCAGTCAGTAGAGTAAAATAAGATACTTTACTAGGCACTTCTTATAGAAAGGTTTTCTAATACAATATTCAAAAGGGGAAATTTTCATGGCGAAAAAAAAGTTCAAATATTTACTCCGATTCAGTTAAAAAGGGTACTGTTTGCTTTAGAAATGTTCTTTTCGAAAATAATTGTGTAAAAGGACTTTTTAATGGAGTCTTTTTATTTGTAGGTGCGTATTTCGTGAATGTATTTTAATTGAACCCCAAGGCTATTAGAACGCTTTGAATTTCACTAAATATAAACATAAAATATGCAGACAAATGTATCTATGTATCTGATGAAACCCAATTAGGGCTCCTCAACTAAACTGATTTAGAAATGAACTAATTAACCAAGCGTATAATAAACATATTGAAATTTTAATTACCTTTTAGAATATTTAAGTCTAAATATCTTAATTCATCTTCAAATTCTAGACATTGAAAAATATGAGGTATTCAATTATTTAAGAACTTTAAAGATTTATATTTGTAAACTGTTAAGGTTACGGCTTACGCTGTAAGTTTGAAAAAATGCTAAAAACTTTCACATAGTTTAGTATTTATGTTTATATTATTACTATAACTTTAGTAAGAAATACTAAATTAATTATTATGTTTTTCGGCCGAATCACTTTACAGTCAGTAACAGCGCAACAATCGACGTTGTGTGTCGCAAAATTCTGCTCATAAACATGAGCTTATAACATAGGTTGAAACTAATCGAGTTCATCGTCAAATAGTTACGTGAGTAAGCCGAAAAACATAAATAATAATTAATTGTATTTTTTTTTAAATGGGACAAGCCCGCCACAACCTCCCATACCGCTGCAACTCCTGTAAGTCAGGATCTACAGTAGATACAACCATGAAAACACCGGAATTAATTGTATTTATGATAAAAAAGAATCGTGACGTGACCATCTAAAATAACTTTCTTACAATTCACCTTACACTATTCTATACGTGTAAAACACCCTTCTACTTGTACCATAGGACAGAGGCCATTCCAAAACGTCCCCCAGTTTACAATACTCTTTTGAGAATACCATAAAACAGTCCCATGTCAGAGACAGGCGACGAAATCGACTGGTAACGCTTTTCAAATATTTCTCAGGGCTGCCACTGGTAGCGACATTTCTTTAGATTTATGAACTATGAAGCGATGTATTGACGCTGAGAGGTGATAAACATCTTTATATGATATGCGCTCCTAGTACTTGGGGTGCAAACGTGCAGTTAATAGTGTGAGGTTCTTCGTGTAGTGGGGGTATAAAATGGGGATTGTCTTAGAGTACTTTTTGATATGACTCAGTACCTGCGATGTTAGTAGGGGCTGAAACTAAAACAAATTAATTCCATGTATAAGTAACATGCAGAAATAAGAACATTAGGTAGTGGACTACACATAGATATTTTGAGTTGAAAGCCGGACCCTAAGCCATTTACTTAATATGACACAAAAGTATCTTCATACGTACAACAGATTACCGAACTCATCTAGCTTTTTTAAAATACATAACATGAAAAAAAGCTATTGTGTAAGCCAATTTACTGAATAAAATATCGTTTAACATACATCAAAAATCAACAAATAGCTTTTGAATCAAACCACAACACGATAAAATAAAAAACCGAACACATTCATCATTCACAAATTCAAATCGATACATCGGAAACTTTTACAACGATTTATTCGATATATCGTATTGACGTAAACGAATTGTGATTACATACTCATACTGCTGACGAATAAATAAGCGTAGGACAGACAGAAGCCGATTAGATCAACCGAACGAGAGCACGTAGTATATTGGATAAACGTCAAACTTGACATATAGCTTGCGTACAATACTGCGTCTTCCTAGCCGGGACGTCTGGGGTAAGTTAACGGGTAGAGTTAATCGATATAATCGGTATCGATGTGCGTATCGATTAATGTGTAGTTAATTACTGGACTGTACATCGAGTGGAGTTAAGTGCGATTGTACTGTATGATTTCTCTAGAGTCAGATTTCTTGGTCAGCCAAAACAAATTCATAATTTTCTTTTTTGAATTATCAATAAATAAACTCTATACCATTAATGTCGTTTATCGTCGTTTGTCGTTCTACGTGGCGGCCTTTGTTTAGCAGTGGATGGCTAATGATGATGATGATGATGTCATTAATGTGATTCTTATATCTAGCATACGCTTGCTCTTTACTTAAAATGGTCATTATGAAAGATAAAGAATCTATTCGTACTATTTCCTCATCTCGGCAATCAAATAAGAACTCTAAATTCACGACTCGCAACAAACATTCATGTAACAACGTTATACAGAATAATATCCACACATTACATATGCACAAAATGCTTTCCATAAAGCTGCACCGAACATACTAACAAGGCTAATAACTGTTTAGTTTCAATGTTTCAATGCTATTTCGAATGTTCCAGAATTATTCGATTTAGTTGCTATTTCGAGAACATTCGACAATCTTGTTTGGAGAACGTTACACACATGTACATAGAAGCTTTAATCACTATTAATCAGACCGACTCATTACGTGCTGTTCATCAATTTATTATTCAGTTACGTGTTTCGGAGATGATAGCAAAGTCCGTAATGTATGGACATTCGGGCAAATATGGCTAATGGGTATCAAAGCTAATTGCAAAACCAAATATTTGGTCGCATTTGAACATGAGTACAGTATATCAAAGGTAATCCAGTCCTTTATTAACTTTTTTAATCTAATCTCTTTACACTAGTGTATCTTGTTTTTGAACAATTCATAATATTGCAATATTACTACTTATTACATTAAAATCTCTTTTACCGTACCCAATACTGTTGATGACAACGCAACGTCACGCCTTTTATTATATTATATTTTATATCATATATGTACGGCATGCCCTAGTATATAAGGTGTGGTTGTATTGCTTACTTATGAATCAACGGGGCTGGCATGTTCTTAGGATAAAAGCCCTTAAATAAAAGATAAAAAAATATATATGTACGGCATGTTGATGATACTAGTGTTTATGTATTTTTAGTGGGACCTAGCTGTTAAACATTTACATAGAACTAATCACATATCTACGTCATCTAGTAGATGCCGATGACGAGACGATAGTTTACGAAGTAATAATAAAAAACATTCCTACAATAATCTAAGATAAAAATACGTTTAAAAAACCGACTTCAACACATGTCTTAAAATACGAACCTTATTTTTCGAAGTCGGGTAATATACCTTACACTTTCTATTAAGTCTGAAAAATACTATGCTGAAAACAGCATAAATATCGGTTCAGCCAAAAACATACATACATCCAAATTGAGAACCTCCTTTTTTGAAGCCGGTTTATAACATGGATGCCCAGACTGACAGTTTCGCTGCGGTAAGGCGCAAGCGTGCAGCATCCTTGTTGCGCAGGGTGCGTGCCAGTACCAACGGCCACCTGAGTGTTATTGCCAATAAACTAGATTGTCCTATTATCTGGTTTTTAAGTCAGCTACATGCTCCGGTGCAGCGAGGTACTGTTTACTAACATAGTGTTATAAGTTGTTGTGGTACTAACTAATTTTTAAACTTAATTTTTTTAATTTTTTAATTTGTATGTTTATGGATTTTTCTGAAATAAAAAGCTTATTATTATTATTATGTATGTTCTTTACATATCTCGGGACCACAGGGTCCCGGACCTTTGGAAGGCGTACGAGGGGCCGAAGCCAACTCGCAGAGGCCCGTTGAACAATTTTAATCTATATGTGATGGGACATCAGCCGGCGATTATCCCTGTATGCACTATGGAAGTATACCAAAGGACAATCCCCGGCTGATGCAGGACTATTGTGCAATATGGAGGAAAATGATTGGGTTATGGGTGTGGGTGGCTAATGGACTGGTAAATATGGTAACTATGGACTACTATGGCCCCTGCCCCTGACCAATATTAAAAAATACGGATAAACAGGCAGGGGGTGACTCGCAAACTCAATAGTGGGCCTTATTATTATTATTATTATAAAAATCATCAGATTTCCCAGATCATCAGATCTCAATAACCCTTTCTCAGCTCAACTATGGATGTAAGGACCCCATTCTCTTCCATGACTTGACCCACACACCCACACACCCACACTACAGCTCATCAGTGCGGTGACAATTACCGAACGTTATTATGTCGGTCATGTAACACATTAGCCCTCTCGATTCCCCATCGACTACCACAATTACTATTCGAAACGTAAACAGAATCGACTAATGGAATCACTAATCGACTTGTTTATTATTAGTCGCATCTCTATTTTGTTGCTTATTGAGGTTTTAGAATGAAAAAATAATGAGGCAAACAATGTTGAATTTGAGACGTTCGGTTTGTTATCTGGGGAGGATCAATTTTGACAGAGATTTTAGTATTTTTTGACGCAAAATATACGAACTAAGTTTTTACAGAATCCAATTTGGAACATGATAGACTAAAATACATACATACGAATATAAAATACAGGGCATAAAAGAAAATAAAGAACTCCACAAACTCAATTAAATAAAAACGTAATCAAAATTCTATACAACTCTAAAATAAAAAAAATAAAAGCTAAACAAATTGAATTTCGATCTAATCAACGTTACGTTAGAAGCGAGTATCTCTCAACCGCTCAGTTTACGTAGACTATCCTAACTAGATCCGATTAACATCGTACACCGTCCGTCTGTCGGGCATTATGCCCAGTCCAGTCCCTTTTTTCAATTGGCCAAAGCCCGACAGTTCTATCCAATGTGAAAAAGCGACTAAATCGTGTAAACTAGGAAAAGGTTTCTGATGTAACGAAGATACAAAGGCAGACCGTCAAAGCAGTGTATAAAAAGGATTTATTAAATCTCCTCGCTAGTAGAGTATTGCTGATTCCAAGAACTGCTGAAACCCAGAAAGATTTTGGTAACGAAATTCTCAGTAATCAAGGCTTAATAATTGAACTAACCAAAAGTGTACTAGGAAGTGTATATATAATTATAAGTAGTACTTCAGTAAACAAAAGTAATTAAATTAACAAGAGAGACTTAATTTTTGTGTAACTGAATATTTTTAAGAAGAGTATTTTAGGGAATTAATTTCTACTCTAGAGTTTTTTATTATTTTGGATCGAATAAGACGTTACCATAATTGTGTGCTACGCCGTAGCATTATACGTAGTACAGCTACATATACCGCTACGACGTAGCACTCTACGTAGCATAGTCTACAATTTCAAAGTTCCATGTCATATTCGATCCAAAATAATAAAAAAATAACTCTAGAGGCAGAAATTAATTCACTCATATACTCTTCTTAGAAATAAATGCCGTTTTATTCGCTTCGTCGGTTCAAACCCCGCATAGTGCTGGAGAATGATATTAAAAATATTGAATGTCATCCTCGGAGTATTAAATTGAGAACAAAAAAGGAACTATATCTTATCCACCGCTAGAAAAAGTAATTTACTTTACTGGAACCATTGTGCTGTCTTCAAACTGGGTCAGTATTTCACGTTCTTTGTATTAACTACTGTACTAAGTTAAAAACTTGGCGTTTTAATTTATGTAAAATATTCCGTTTCAACTATCTTGAACCCGGCTTTTTGTTGAATAAAAAATGTTTCGTTTTAACCTCGGCTTAGAAGGTAGAATGGACCTTATTTTAAGTTTGTAAGGTGTTCATTAAAAAGTGATTCCATTTTTCCTCTTGGTCAATGTTATGTACATAGGCTCGAGATAATCATGAAGGTCAAAGTCAAATTCAAATAATTTATTCCAATTAAACCATAAAAAGGTACTTTTGAAATGTCAACAAATAAAGAAATAAGGTGAAGCTAGGTACTCATTCCAAAATGTAGCTTCGAATGGAGAAGAATGAGCAAGAAACTACATTTGTTATTTATTGTCATAAGAGATTTTAAAGATTCGGTTTTGTAAAAAATAATGTAATGAAGTTAGGTTCAAGACCCCAGATTAATTTAAGTTGTAAAACAAAGCCATTATCAGTTTATAACTGTACTTACAGTATAATACAAACGTTTCAGGTCATAACAAGATAAAACTGCAAAGAAACCTTTCTTTACCTTTTTTTCCGAAATAAAAAACAACCGCGGTGTTTTCGTTCTCACAAATCCGATTTAATTATCCTTCGTCTCATTAATTACAGGCCAGATTGCGCTCGCCATACTGCCACTATAGAAGTAAGATAAGAAAATCTAGTTTCTTCATCTTTGTGATGTAGAGATTTTTAGTCGCAAAGATTTAGACAGACGTGCACAATGCGCATGTATTCATGATGGTCACAGATGGGGCCCAGTAGGGCTGATGCCGACCCGGAGCTGCGGACTGCCTAGCGGATTACTGGGGCTCCGGCTCGAAAAGCAGGTCGTTTTTAGTCAGTAAGAGTCTGACACTCCCTCTCGCCTCGCCGAAGGCGGGAGAAGTTATTGAATAATTTTCCCCCCTTAAAAAAACACGTTGCGTATTACTAGATGTGTTTAGCTTAAAACCGTTTTTAAAAAATTTATAAATCTTAATTATAAAGTGAATCTGCTTGTGAAATATTATTCAGTATTAAACATAACTGTGGCTGATAATGATGATAATACATTTTATTACATTTAAGTTAAAATTTTTGACCAAGGTCACAGTCATACTTCTGGGTTTCCCTTCTTGATGTTACTCCGTATTAGAAATGTAAAATAGACGGTGAAATGAGTTTTTGGCGCCGCAGAATCCGTCTGCTTCTTCAAAGCATTAATTAGCTTCAGCGGCAATCTTAGCCTCTATTTGTTAACTCAGGATTGCCATTGACTTTGACTTACTGTTGTTTAGTGCTCTCTACTTTTAATATTCAAGGACTTGTCAGTTTTTGAGTAGGTGGAGTGTAATGGAAGCTGTTTTGAGCGTTGTTCTGTCAGAGGCTAAGTATTTGCAATCATGCACGTATAGATAAATTAATTTGTATTGGACGCTTTTCCAAATTCAGTGCCACTATAGAAACTTGAAGATAAACGATAAAGTAACTCAAAATTTATCAATCAATTAATCAAAATTGATGGTAAGTAATCGGCACCGTCCATGGATATTTGAAACACCAGAAGAGTAAGAATTTGAGTATTATTGGCGATTTGGGTTTCAGAATTCTAACAAATAAATTCTGCTGAAAATAATAAGCAAAAACAACTGGTTTCATCATCATTATCGTAATAAATAGCAGATGATACCTAAGTAACAATATACGATAAAAAATTTACATGGAAGGCTTATATACCTGTACAGTTCTATAACAATAGTAAGTAAATAAGGTTTTTGTTTACAAAGCTTTGAATAGAACCAACTACTATGGACTTAGGAAGTAGAATGATTGCATAACGAGCACGATGCATGGATGCATTCAAGAGACGCTTTTCAATTCGATTGCTATGTCTGTCTGGTTTCAAGGACATACGTACTCATTGTTTAGTGAACTTTTTGGAGCTAAATATCAATCACCACATTTATTAATTTTCGAAAGACTATGCAATTGATGTCTCATGCAGGTACATGTGATTTTGGTATCAAGTTATTGATACACATGCGATGGCGAATGTCCAATGACCGTCGTTATTTTCAGATTTTAATAGGCATACCAAACTACCAAAAAGATTGAATTAAGTACCGTATTATTTTAATGGCACATGTAGCATTACGTGTCGTAATGTGCACTTTTGCCTACCTGCCATGTGGGATAAAAGTCGTGACGTTGCTTTGTTGCGTTGCTATGTAGCACATGAAAAAGTATATCTTTTTCATTGGCACATTGTTACGTAGAGGTTTTGAAAATTAAAACAACCAGAATTTTTTGAAAACAATTTTCTGGAAAAATCGATCTGACTCTCAATGTTTCAGAATTCTTCAGCATAAAAATATTTAAAGAGAATATTTATTGTCCATATGTAACATATCACTGAGTTGACGGACTACATCGTCCGTATGTCACACGCTTATGACCACCGCGTCGAATAAACTTCTGGTATTGAATTTAAAGTTCCCGGACACGTTTAACTGAATTAAATACTCGGAAATGTTTCTCTTTATTGTTCCTTTTTAGGATTTTTTATTCTGTCGTCCATGGAACATTTTATCTATGTGAACAAAATAACAAGCAGGTACAAAATAAGACACATAAAACAACCGAGTTACAATCCCCAAAATTAATAATGCGCATGCGGATCTTCGCTAATTGACGTATTCCTGGAAACACTCGAATCATTGAATCGTAAGAGCCCTAAACAATGCACTTGCATTTTGCACCTTATTCGAAAGTAATAGGAGTCAATAACATGTAAAACCAATCGGGCGGCCAGGGACGGTCACTTGTCAGTCAAAGGTTCGTCATTCATCATTAAATATTGCTGAACACTGCATGTGTTATCTCTATGCGGAATTATATAGAGCTGTTATTACACACCCTGTGGATTTTGTTTCCAAACATATAATTCTACAAAATTATGCTGCACGTAACTCTATATACATATCGTCTTCCGACGCTCGGGGAAAACGACCGTTGCCGAACAGTGACGAAAAATTCTCTACGCATTATCACTTTTGATGTAAAAAACACGACATTATTATTTTTCAAAACATCATTTAACTATAATACCAGTAAGATACAAAAAAGTAAGGTTTCTTGGTAAAACTAATTTGTAAGGTTGCTTCCTGCTACCAATTAAAGCATTTTTAACGAGAGGAAATCTAATCTTCATTGTTATCGGCAGTAGGTGCACTCAACCTTTTTTTAATCGATTTAATGTTCATTAATCGATTACCTACTCGTGTACTGTACCCCTAGTACGAGTTAGTTTTACATTTAAAGAATCGAAACAAGAGTGCGTTCGGCACTCTCATTGGTTGGTTTATTCGAGCCGGCCAATCAGAGAGCCGAATGCGCTCTCGTTTCGTACTAGGGGTGCAGTACACGAGTGGGTCGGCACGAATGGGCCGGCTCAACCGGAGTGATACCATGGCCTCACAGAAAACCGACGTGAAACATCGCTTGCGTTGTGTTTCGTTGTGTGAGTGAGGTTACCGGAGGCCCAATTCCCCCCTTCCCAATCTTCAACAACAACCCTTAAATTCCTAACTCCCAAAAAGCCGGCAACGCACTTGTAACGCCTCTGGTGTTTCAAGTGTCCATGGGCGGCGGCGATTGCTTACCATCAGGTAATACGTCTGCTCGATTACCAGCTTGTTTCATAAAAAAAGCAAACTCATACTAAGCGTACTGGTATTAATTCTCACTTCTTATTATTGAACATAAAAGTGCTAATAATTGAAGTAACAGCGTAACTTTGACTCAAGATTTTAAATTACTTCTCAACTTCGACACATAACAAGGGTACTTTGATACATAACTTCCGAGTCTTCTTACAAACATCGTGTTGTACCTACATTCAATACTCAGCACAGATCTCATAACAACATGTAAACAGGGGAAACTTCTCCCATTGTTAATTTGTCAGTAATTGGAGAGCATCAATTCCAATAGCTAAAAAGCAAGCGATTGTACTCGAACAATGCCCGATCGCGAACCCGGACTTTGCAAACCCCGATTCAAAAACTTACAGCCAATTAAAGCAAGCCATTTTGAACCCTATCCCTTACAAATAAAGTTGCATGTTAAGAAGGAATGTTTATGGTATTTGTCAGTCTGCAAACGTCAACAATAGAGATTCCTAACATGTCGGGGCATTGTCATATTTTGCTCGTCACTGGTCTCTTGATATTAAAAATTCCGTCCATTATTCGACTTTATGTTAGTATTAAAACTGTCGACATTATGTTACTCTTGCCCGCGGCTTCGTTTCCGTAGAAAATTCGAGGATAAAACCAAGTATTTTTGTGATTTGCAATAACAAATATTTTACGTTTATTTGCAGAATTCTGCAACTTCCATTCATAGCTTTAGCATTCTTGGGCGAACTATTATTGTCAGCATTGATGTGAAAGAAGTTCTTGTGATTGACGATAGATGGAATTAAAATCAATTTCCTTATGAGGAACAGAATTTTCTGCTAATGTAAAAGACACACCTATACATGTAAGTACATACACCTTTTATTCTTTCAAATAAACTAATATTTAACAAAAGACGAACAGACAAACGTCCAAACCATTTAGAACATATCGCAACTATACATGTATAAAGTTTGTGTTAAATTGTTATTGGACATTCTGAACGAGTTATTTCTGCTGGTGAAGCTATTAACAAATTCTGCGAAGGGTCTGTTAAGGAACAAGTACGGGTTTATTATGTACTTAGTTGCGCGTCAAATGGGAGATAAGACCATCTCCTGCGTGGAATTTCGTGTAAACGTCTTCTTTTACTTTTATTTTGCAGACGCGCTCAAATAACTTAAGACTGTATGGGGATCTTAATTAAGGATGGTTTAATTAGATGGAAAGTAGAATTTTGTATAAGTGGGGTTGTAGAGCTAACCGATTCATATATTAAGAAAGAAGTGATCCAATTATTTTTGGTGTAGAAAGAATATTGTCGAGTCTGTAATAATTATAAATTGTCGTAAACTGCAACTGAATGAGCGGAACATACTTGAAACGCCTAGTGTTTTGAGTGTTCATGGGCGGCGGCGATTGCTTACGGCCTGTAAACGAGCAGACGGTTTTGAGCGGACAGTTTTGAAATATATATTTTGTTATGGTATACCATAATTGAAATTCACAAACAGTTCCGACAAAAAGAGAATTCCACAAAAAAAAAAAACAGCAGCGATTCCCAGGAAAAACAGAAACGAAACAGTCAACATTTCTCCCAAACAATTAAAGAAAGATCTGTCAAAAACTTGTACCGCAAAAAAAATGGATACTCTAAAAGAAAAAAAAAACGCGAATTTTCCAACAACAGAAACAGCTACAGACGTGGATGACGGCTTACAATCGCAACAAGTCGCATGAAAGTAATCTGACTGGAAGATTCCCCGAACTTAGCAGGCCACTTGAAACTTCACGAGTTTCCCTGAAACTGGTTAGTCAGCAAAAAATATCGTTTATGTTAATTTTTTGTTGCCTTCGAAGTTTTTTTTTTTTGTTTGCTCAATTGAACTGCGTAGGCAAGAAAATGATATTATAATTAAGATCAGTTTATTATAATAAGACTTAAAACTGCCTTTTAACGGTCAGAAGATAAGCATTGCCATTCAACGAGGCAATGCGGCCTGTTTTCTGTCATGATGACTCCTTATGCATGAGGATGCGAGTTCGCAACCTACCGGCAAGAAACAATGTAACTTTTTCCTAGTTATATATACTTTCTTAGATTATTTAGACACCCACTGACAAACGGTGAAAGAAAACATCGTGAGGAAACCTGGACTAAAATCGCCAATCCGCATTGAGCAAGCGTGGTGATTAATGCTCAAACCTTGTCCGTAAGAGATGAGGCCTTTAGTCAGCAGTGGCTACTCATAGGCAATTGATGTTGTTGTTTATATTGACACTATTTATAGAGAAGTAAAAAGGGCTAGTAAAATTATTTAACATTTTCACTTTAGTACTTAAAATAACTGCCTTATGGAAAAGAAGGAAATATAAAGTTTATTGCAAATTAAAAAAGAAACAAAGTAATATTTTTCACAGAACTGCTGCGCAATAACACCTTTAACTACAAGTACTGTACAAACGGGGAAAATTTTGTTATTCCATAAAAAAATATTACACGAACAACGTCCAACATAGCCAACTCTAATAAAAACTTTTGAAACTTGGTCTATAACTTTCGAACAGTAAAAATTCTACTTTGAATACTGTAAATACAAAATTTTGTGTAAAATGTTTGAATATTTGCAACTCAACCTTTGCAAAAAATGTAAAAAAAGAAAATTATTGTTCCCAAACCAGGATATACGAAATATCGTTACAGGTGACTTATACGTAGTTTCACATCAACAGCCTTTAAGTTGCCACTGCTGACTGAGACTTCTCGTACGAAGAAGGTTTGGCATTAATCACCACGCTTGTTCAATTCAGGTTAGCGAATTCAGCCTAGGTTTCCTTACGATATATTCCGTCACCGTTTGTCAGTAGTGTCTAAATATTCTAAGAAAGTACATGTTACTCGGAAAATTTCACATTGTTACTTGCAATTTTCGCCTGAAACCGGCCAATTGTTCGAAAACAGTTGGCAGGTTGTTGGCAAACACAAATGAATACTCACAATTACACCTCGACAAAAATACATTTATTTACATGATCATTTTGTGTTCTTAAATGAAATCGCGACTTTGAAGGGGTAGGCAGACTCAGAGCTATATTAATGATTACGTAAACTGCTCACTGTAGTACACCCACTTTGTATCGAAAACAATTGCTATGTACTGTAAGTAACCATGTAAATGACTCTGAGTATGAGCAGTATTGCCATTGACTTAAACAAACAAACAACAATATGTATAAAAAATTACTCATCACATAACATAATATTCTGTTAATCGAGAACATAGTTACCATCAAGAAGTACGAGAAAAGCCGCATACAAAAGCCAGTAGCCAAATAAAAAAAAAACAAAAGAACAATAACCTTCTTTACTGTTAAAGTATTTTTAGTATGCACCGATAAAGTCTGGGCAAGGAAAGCGGTTGAACAGCAGTTTAATATTAAATCCCACAACAGTCGATATAAAACAGTCTACCACATAAAATAACTCGTGGTACGGTCGGGGAAATATAAATAACGATCGCTACTGACCCTGCTTCAGACGGATAGCGGTCACACCGTGTATGGGAATAGTTTTGTTATGTAAAAAATAGTTGTTATATGAAACTACATACTTAATATTATAACAGGCAAACTTATTAACAAAAATGTTTTAAAAAAGGAAAGTCTAAAAAGCATTATTACTAAATGTATTCACGTGACTGTAGTCCCGAGTCTAGAAATTGTAAAATCGCGTCGCTCGGAGCGCTGGTTATCACATATGCTTCTCATGACTATGGGTTCTTGGCGCGGCTCGAAATTAATCGAGACAAAAAGAAAAAGTCTTTAATCTTTGTTCGGAAACGTCTGAACGAACATAAAACCTTATGTATAAATACTTTTTGTTTGCTGGCTGGCGACGGAAAAAGTGACGGCATCAAAGGGAAGATCGCGACTCGCCACTTTCGCCCGAGCAGCTGTACAAGCATCACATGGTCGCGCGCATAAAAATTATTCTTTTGTTTTTCTTTTCCTCATATTTTTCTCATATATTTTTATAATCCGTTGTATAAATATACCAGTACCTATTATACAGCCCAAGTATTTCTTTTCTTAACAATCTTTTTGAAGTTCATTCGTATTCTATGGCAAAAATTGGCGCCTAGAACTTAGCAAGACCCAAGACATTTTGAGCACTGTTAACTTTACAAAAAGCTACCTTAACTTCACAACATAAGGTCGCGAACTTCTAACCTAACCTATAGAGAGGAACATTACATTATTATTAAAAGCAGAAATACCTCACTTGTTATTGTTATATTATTATCAAGATGTAGATAAAAAAAAACAACAAGGAAGATGGGAACGGATGACGTCATTAGAGGCGGACATTACCGGCTGTTAATGAAGCTTCATTTACTTACACAATGTTATTGTTTAAGGAAATGAGAGTCAGTATTCCGTTTTCTATATTTTGTCTTGTTTATTGTCCCCGAGATTGTAGTACTCAGTTTTGTTTCTATACAAAAATATGATTAAAGTATCAAGTAATTAGTGCTGAAGCCCGATCCGGAGCCGCGGAAGACTTAACGGGTTGCTAGAGGCCCGGCTAGAGGAGTAGGAGAAAGAACGGGTGATCTTTAATAAATTCTTACTAACTCAAAACCACTCTTTCCCGTCCGTCCGATACTCCCTCTAACTTCGCTCAACGGGGGAGAAGTCATTGGATGACTTTTCACCTCCCAAAAAAGTAATAATACTGTGAAGAATACTGTAGTTTAATTTTGCCCACAATTTTATCGCAGGCTACCCATTTGTAACTCCCTGATGTTGTGGATGTCCATGAGCAGCATTGATCACTTTTCATCACGTGTTTATGAACAAAGTGAAATCATTTGTTCCAATTATTAAACCATATATAAGTACTGTTGAAATGTTAACGAATAAAGAAATAAATAATAGTATGTCCATCAGTGAAGCTAGGTGCTCGTTCCGTACCTTTGAATAGAGAATAGCGAGCAAGAAACTCCATTCGTTACTCTTTCATACCACAACTATATCACATTAAATCTTTTATTTCACCTGTTTACTGAGTTCACCAAACTTCTCAAATATTTAATCTCCTCCACCAAAAACCAACACACGAAACAGCGACGGTGTAACAGCACCCTAACCCCATCACATAGAGCCACGTACAACCGCTTTACATTCCGCAGTACATACCCTAACTTTCAGTTTTACTGATGCATACCGTCCTCATTCAACCAGGATATGAAATACTTATCAATAGAGTGCAGTACATTCAATAGAGTGCTCTTTTAGGGGGCCTTACAATGGGGAGCTGGGAAAAATAAATGAAAAAAGGTTTTAGTTCTTTTTTTTCTATGTCATGTATGGCTGTATGTCATCTGTGAATGAGACTAGTGATGGGTCCGGTAAATGTACAGGGGAGGTTATTTTGTTCAAGTTGTGTAGAGGGTGTGTTTTGTATGTCAGTTTGTATGTGACATGTTTAGCTTTGTGATGATGTTGGTTGGGGTGAAATATAGATGAAAATGGATTTTAAGAATGATAACTGTAAGTTAGAAAGTAGTAACATGCAGAAAATGTCAACGGCATTATGTTCGCCCATGTATTAATGTGCATAAAGCTTTTTAAATGAATAAATAAAACATGCAAACTGGAAAATGAAAATGTTATTATGGACACACGCAAAACTACTTCTAAAATAAATTCTTTCAATTACAAACAAAAATGCTATAAATACTCTTCGTACTACACATACTCAACGGAAACACACATTTGTAATACAAATAATACAATACAATAAGTTTACACATAAAATATATTCTTTACTAGATGCAAAATACCTCGGCATTCGTCCCTCGGGATCCCAACACAAGTAGTTTTGCGTCTAGGGACGAGAATATTGCCAAGAACTGTATAACTGAATGGCATAGCAGAAATAGTGAACACACTGTATGTGTGTGTTACGTTTAGTTGAATTCTTATTGATGTGTTTGTTGTTTATACTGCCTGGTTCACAATACTTTTACTGTTAAATGTTCATAATAAGTGTATATGTGACCGCCGAACATGAGGTCTCTGGTGTGAATCCTGGATAGAGGTTTTCCCCAAAATAACAGAAAATTAATTTAATAGGTGCTATACATGGTACTTATAAAACAAAATGGTGAATAGTAAGTGTACATTGTATATAGACCCACCCCAATTACATGGTACTTATAACGCAAATGTAGAAAAGTGAGTGTACATTGTATAGCGGCATTACGTGCCGTAATAAGCACCTCTTCGGGGAAAGAAGGTGTGTCGTTACGAAAATAACCCAGTAATACTTTGCCCGGCGCAGGAATCAAACCCGAGACCCTTTACTTTACTTAACAAGGCAGCATAAAAAGTATTTTATAAAGACACATTTTCCGTTGTTAAAAAGTAAAAGCAATAAAAAGTAATAAAGCTTATTTTCGAGAAACAAATTATATAAAATAACTCTTATAGCCCACACAGATTTAAGTCTATTATAACATAGTTTTTCTTCTTACGAAATATAATAAGAATATTTTTTTATCATCACAAAGACGACTTAGGGATATATTTAGACTAAAGATACGACCTAGGTTTGCTTGGCTTCTGTTACCTATACAGGGTGACTTGTAATTCGACGTATTCCTCTCGGGAGGTGATAATACAACAAATTTCCTACAAAATTAACTTTAAGGTCCTTGGTCCGAAAGCTGCTAGTTTCTGAGATATTAATTTATTTTTTAATTCGAAGAAAATTCGCTCTTTAAATTTTAAAAGCGGTTCCCTTTTAACAAAAAGATTTAATGTTATTATTTAATTACACGCAGACGAACAGACAAACCAAGTAAATACAATATGTACGCACTTATTATATTAAACATGTATCTCTTTCAAATTATTATAAAGTACACTTTCGTGTATCTTCAATTTTCAAAGAGATTTTCGAAGTACGTACTAATTGATACGAGATATTAAGACTTGATGTCAGACATGTTTTATTGATGAGAAACTTGAAATTACTTTATTTTTATCTACATAGATATAAGTACATACATACTTAATGAAATGTTTAGTTCTTAAAGCAGAATAGGTATGATGTCGGCGTATAAAAATTAAAAATCTATTTAGTCCGTCAGTTAGGTAATGAAAAATATTAGACACGTATTTTTTAATATCGTAAGTGACCCGGTTGTGGCCACTTTAAGAATTTTGTCGACTTTGAGGCTTTCTTAACTTATAGTTTTTGTTATCACGAACATATTTCTTGTAAAAAGTCATTTAACATGTATTAACCTTGCCTAAGAAAATCCTTTTTTTAAAGAACGTCCAATAGAAAAATAACTGTATAAAAAAGAAAAAAAAAGGGAGTTTGTGCCATTTTTGGCCAGGTTCGTGCCATTTCTGGCCACGGTCGTGTGCCAGTTCTGGCCATCAAAAATACAATAAAAGTAATCAAAAATTTATTAATTAAATTTTACATTTTATAAACAATGGTTTTCATTTAGTTTGGAAAATACAAAATATTATTACTTCACTTGAATTTAACTTACAAATAAAGAGATCAACATTTCTATGACGTTGGTAAAAGCTGCAAAGTAAACTGACCTCCCCTTTGTGTGAAGGCAATTTATTGCATCTCTGAAAATGAAAAATATGTATTTGTTGATATGTAAAGCCAAGGAAAAAAAGCCACGATAAAATAAAGGGGAAGAAGTGGGGTGTCTATGTACATCAGTTTTGGCCAGCCATGTGGCCAAAGATGGAGAAATTCATAATTTTATCTCCATTAGTGGCCACCTTCTAAAAACGTCACTTCAGAAACATATGGCGACAAAATAACTTTAGTTTCACTTAGACAATATATTCTTAATGTAGTATTAACATAAACATCCAAACAATAAGCAAAGATTTAAAAAATAAAAACCAAATCCTCACCCGCTCGCCTTAGCCTTTTTGTTAAGAACTTAACAATTTCACCCTCAACTAAAAAGAATGACGTGTTGCATCCAAGTGAAGTTTGACACATTAAAGCTGCCAACGGTATTAGTGTCTCCAATATTCAATATTTTAAATACTGTACATCATAGAGTAATTTATTTGTCCATGCCTTAGTTATAAATATTTGAAGGCCCAAATGGCCACAAAGGGGTCGATGGCCACAACCGGGTCACTTGCCCTACTTAGACCTACGTATAAAACGTACCTAGAAGCGATGTCACGTAATATTTCATATCAATATTTCTTCGAAAGTATTTTTTAAGAAAAGGAAATACGTGTCTAATGTTTTAAACGAATCTACAAGACGAACATTAAAATAAAAATTTGTCGTCTACCCTATTACCTATATATTAGGTGCATGATTGGTTGTTAACACAAAATCTGTCCCTTTCATTATAACTAACGTATTTTTTAATAACAAACCGACTGATGGACTTTCTATTATGAATATGATGTTCCAAAAGTTAGCTAGACTTTGAAAAGTATTCCTGGAAAAAAATAATTGCTAAAAAGAAGATAATCGCGAAACACTTAAAAAGATTTTTGTTTTCCTTTTGTCACAATTTCGTAAAATGTGTTAGGCCATTTCGGTCCTTATAGTCGCCGGCCTAGTTGAATCAATTTATTCTCTTTTTAAAAAGTTCCGTCGTCAACGAAATCACGAAATAATCAAAAAGTTTTTAACTTCGTTTTTAATTTTCTTACGCACGCCTCTCGCCTTTGTGGTCTTGTAAAAAATTCTAACTGAATTTGGAACAAGACTCGTAACTGTTGTCAGTTGGACAAAAATATACAAAGCTAAATTAAAAAAATATGTAAGAAACATGGCGGCGTTAAACGTAGTTCTTTTCTCATTTTTTTAGGTATAAATCGGTAAACGAGTAGACGTATCACACCTGGAGGAGAATGGACACCCGAAGCACCAAAGGCGTTACAAGTGCGTTGCCGGCCTTTTGGGGTTAGAAATTTAAGGGTTGTTGAAGAAATCGGGGATTGGGAAGATAAGGAAGGGGTAATTAGGCCTCCGGTAACCTCACTCACACAACGCAAGCGTTGTTTCACGTCAGTTTTCAGGCCGTGGTACGTACTTCAGTTGACCTGTCATTTGAAAAAATTATGTACATCAATTATTTTTCTATTAGTTCTTAATGCCGACAGAATAAAATATGACATAGATTCACCCACATGAGCATAAACAGAACCACCACATATATGTTTTAAATATTAAAATACCTAACAGCGATCTCTAATATATAATGTGGCTGCTAAAAGCCTTCCATTCATATACAAAATACATAACAAAACAACTTAAATGTCAGCCATAACATTTTATAGCCGAGAAAATGTCTACAATACTTCTCCCATTCCTTTATTTAATTGTTAGGTTACATTCCGACATAAGAATAGGCGTCTTCACAAAGGCGAAAGTGCGAGTTTTCAAAAGAGAATTTTTAATAACGCCCTTAGTGCTCGCGCTTTTAGTGGTTAATTTTGCTTTTAAACGGTTAAAGAGATGTATTTAAAGTGCTGTTTGAAGCTACTTATTTCCTGGGAGTTAGTATTTTTTGTATAATGAATGTTTGTTTTATTATAACTTTTGTGAGACATACTAAATTATTTATTATGTTATCGGCACGTAACTGTTTGACGAGGAACTCGACTGGCAAAATATAATTAGTCACCATCTTCACTCCTGGGTACAATCGGTAAGAGTCGGCTAAGAGACACATTACAAGCAGCAACATCATTAACTGCCTATAAGTGGTTACTGTTAACCAAAGGCCTCTACTCACACAATGCGGGTTGGCGATTTCAAACTGGTAATTAGAAATTATAAGCCCAGGTTTCCTCACGATATTTATCGGTTGTTTGTGGTGTCTAAATAATCTTAGAAAGTACATGTAACTAGGAAACGTCACATTAGTAAGTACTAGTTGGTAGGTTTCTAACTCACACCATCTTTTATAAGAAGCGGGCATCTTAAACCTACGAGCCACGACATACCGATCAAGCAGCAATGTGCTCTGATAACCTGAATATAAACTGTGATCTCCAACGCCTGCGAACCTTAGAAATTATAACTATGATAAACCCTCTGATATAAAGACGGCCTCTAGTCCAGCATTACACTGTAAGAATGATGATAAAAACAAACATACATAAGCCGATTACCATCAAACAAAAAGAACTTGACAGTCTCATTAGAACAAAACAGCACGCGACAATGCTATATCTCTTAACGAGACTACAGAATTATTTATTTATTCATAGCAAAAAGAAAAATAAAAAGAATGCGAAACTCTCGCTTAAACTTCTTATTTCTGTCTATGAAATGTATGACGGGGGACACGAATTTAATGAAAATACTCGAGTACTGCCCCTCTAATCTCCCTTTGTGTAGATATTAAAAAGTAGGCTTTATTCGCTCTTTTTAACTACGTAAATTGTTTGGCTACTTAAAATTTACGATGAAACAATGTCGCTTTTTTAAAGAAAATGTTTTGTAGTTATCAAATTTACTGTGAATTTTGAAACAAGCTTCAAGGAAAACGAATGTTTTAATTATTTTTATTTTATTTTTTATGTATTTTAAATTATGTTGTTTGTTTTTTAGATCTCAAATGTTAATTTGTTGCCCAAAATATTGTTATGTATAATGAGTCTGTAGTCATAACATTAATAATGAAGATTGTCTGGAGATAAATAAATTCAACATAAGACGTAGATAGACAAAATTAAGCAAGTGCGCAATATACGAGTAATATGCAAGATTAGCTCTTTCCAAAAGAGCTTTCATTTAATTTTCGTTTCAAACAATAAAAATATTTCAATAATCTCGACACTCCAATTTTGTACGATGCCGTTTACAGGCATAAAAATATCGCAGTAAAAATTGCTTATTAAAATTGAACGGTTTTTTTTATTTTTTCATCTAGCAACATTTTGTGTAAGTTTGAAACGAAATTCTATTTTCGAAGCAATTTTTTCTAACGTCCTTTTACATACTGGCACAAAAGAAAAACGTCGTGAAACTGAGGCCATACGAGATTTGAATTTAGAAAACATACTTTATACGAAAGTCTATTACTGGAGGTAACTTCAAAGCGGGTGGTCGTATATTAATATTTCATCTGGCAACATTGCCTGAGAGGTTAACGACTTACTGAATTCTGCAATCTAATCGTCTGTTCTTGGGTATTAAAAGTTGTTTTTTATTTAAGCGCGGCCCCCGGTTATAAAATTAGCTACATTTACGAGGTCTGTTATTTAGAGGGGATTAGTTTTACGTGGGGTGATCCGAAATCAAGGTACGAAAATAGCAACGTCTTATCGAGCAACTTTAGATATTTCGGGAGATACTTTCCTTGATATTAGATACCGTCTGCAGTGAGACTAAATCACAATATCATAAAAGTGAAAGTTAATTTGTTTGGATGTTGTCCGTCAATCACACTGAAACTTGGTATATAGCTTAGGCTTTGATAAAATTTGGTATATAAACAGGGTGTGAGCTGACTTCCGTGATAGGGTTTTTTATCCAATAGGAGCGCGGGCGAAGCCGCTAGCAGAAGCTAGTTCAAGTTTAAGATAAAAGTACTTAATTTACTTATTCTTTGATCAGCGTTTTTGTATTTGCAACGTTACGCCTTTTATCCTTAAAGGGTAAGCAGAGGTGCACATTACGGCAACTTGACTGCCTTGTTCGTCGAGTGGTCGCAATTGCGACTACTGGGCAAGGGATCTCCGGTTCGTTTCCCGGATCAGACAGAGTATTACTGGGCTTTTTTCGGTTTCTCGAAAGTTTGTCAGTAGAATAATAGGCTCACCCGCTATTATATGGGACTTATAAAACAATTTGTGAACAGTGGGTGTACATTGTACAGTGACGTTATTTAATTTTTTAATTCGATCAGCGTTCTAATCAACATACCATCTATATTTGTGGGTAAATAGGTCGTGTATAGGAGTCCTCTTTTCACTCCCCACGGGCCGGGATTTCGTTTCCCTACTTTCACAATGCCCATCTGTTTCAGACATACCCCGCGGCATTATTTTAACTCGGCACAACGAACGAGCCTATCCTTGAAATAAAACAATTACCCTTTTTGTGAATTTTGTTTAGGATTTTGCCAAATGTATAAAAGGTTTGGAGAAAATCTTTGCAGATAATTGGTAGGTTGGAGCAGCTGCAGTTGATGTTTGGTTTTCGAGTGTTTATTTATTGATAGAAGTTACAGGTGTGAGATTATATTGTGAAATATACTCTTGAGTTGCAACACTAGCGCCCAATGCATCCATATAGCGTTGAGTTTAGCTTTATATTTCGTACTCTGCAAGCTATTTTAACAGTTAGGATTGTGGTTGTATAGTATTGACATTGAATAATTATTATTGAGATTTTATTAGATGGCAATTGCATTAATGTTAACTTTTAAGTTTTAGTTTTAAGAGTAAGCGACCAATGTATTGCAACATTTGATTCGACAAATCTACTACAAATAATATTTTTAAAATTAATTGAAGCTTTTTAGATTGAAAACAAAACAACCTCAACTTTTAAAGACCGATTTCAAACAAAAACAAATACTTCGAAAATTTCATATCAACCACGAAAGGGCACTAAAGCAGTCAAAGGCAAAGGGCATCAAAGTGCACCATATCGTCTTACTCTCCTTTCTAATAAAGCCACAAGCAGATTCGCAGCAATAAGGTTACCTTCCACACACAAGTATGTACTCGTATAATCCGTAAGTTGGCAACCCTCACGAGTAACCGCCCCTCACGAACGACAACTCGGAAACCACTACTATTTGTTTCAGATTGAATCGTTTTAGTTTTGATTCCAAAGTCGTCTATCAAAACTGATTTGTTTTATCCAGGTGAAATATGGGTGGGTTTGTCTCGATGTGTGTGCCCAGATCTATAATTTCCAAATCATGTAATTCAAAGAATAAAATTATTCCTTACAAAATTCTAAAGTGCCAACCGGGCCGGCATTCATAAATAAAAGGGGAAAAAAATCCAATGACTTCTCCAACCTTGAGCGAGCCGGAAGAGAAGAAGTCGTACTCTTACTGACTAAAATTACCAATCCGATCCTACTCGAACCGGAGGATCAGGCATCAAAAACCCTACTGGGCCCAATATTAATATTGGAAGCTAATTACAACAGATTAAAATAATACGAGTAATATTGTGCAGAGACTTTGTATCTATTCTCCGAATATTAAATCAATTCCTTTCCTTAAAACACATGGTAGGGGCAACGTCAAAAGCAGAAGAGGCCTAATTGTGCGTCTAAAAAAGTGTACATGCGGTCGGACAAACATACTATATACACATATATGTACATATTGCGTGGCGACGTCTGAACTCCTTTTGATGTGCCGCGGTCGACGACCCCTCAATATTACGTTCTCTACATACTAAGGTATAAGGAATGGAGTTGCTTATACATACTAGTAAATGAGATTTCTATTAGAAGATTGTCCTAGAAGATGGATCTAATTATACCAAAGACTCATGTTTTGTGTAATTAATCATTCAGTGCAATTAGTTGATATCGGCTGTTTCTTTATGTTTTTGCCAAACACTCTATTTCTTAGAAGAAAAAAAAGTTACTAGTTGAGAACCTCCTCTTTTTGGGAAGTCGATTAAAAATCTTAAGGTTTTTATTATTAAACGGTTTTATCTCGTTTGTTTGGGTCAAAAGTAATTGTAATTTTTCTCTGTTCCTGACGACAGATCGATTTGATATTTGGTACACACTCTTAATCAAGAGTGATAAGAGTGTTAAACCGTTTTTTTTACATACAAAATATATTTTTTAAGTGTTCGTTGTTATACCTCCTGATACAAAACTTTAAAATTTTGTATCATGAAATGCATGAAGGTCCTAAATGCTGGATTAGTAACTATGTAACTTAACAACAAGAACTTAAGTCATCAAAGTTCTGTATGTACAGTAAAATACGAGCTACTACATTGTAATTTGACTGTCTCTGTAGTCGAATGATCTCGGAAACTTAACTGCTAAACAAATGGCCCTGAAGGATCAGACAAACATTTAGTATTGATTTTATTGGATTCGTATTGACACTTAGTATTGATTATTGGATTTTTCGATATCTCTAAACAATGAATAGGACGAAACAATTTTTTTTTCGATGTATCACAATAAGTTTACCCCCCTTATACCACCATAAGGGTGTGAGGTATCACAATAATGCTAGAGAAAAGTAGTGAATTACTTTGAATTATTTTTAAACCACGACCTTACGACTATTGCAATTGTAATAACACACATAACCTTACCTACAATTCAAGCAACAACATCTTTCCCCGTATTTATATATCTCCCCCCTACCCACTCCTCAGTTAACAACGATGCTGACATCATGTGCAATTGTCCGCACGGCAAAGGTTGAACAAAGGAGTTCAAAGGACGATGCAGGTAATTCAAACGTTCGTGGAAGTTTTATAGAAACGACATCCCTTTTTGTTATGTTATCCTGGTACCTACGAGTAGCGTGGTATGTGAGCGACGCGGTTTGAAGTTGGACAATGGGTCGGAATATGGTTTAAAATGGTGGGGTTATATTTTTCCCTGGTTAGGTATGTTATGTTGTATATAAGATGAAGTTCGTTACTGCGTGTAAAGTAGATTGTTAGTAAAAGAAAAATGCCTCTCGCAAAAGTAATGTTTGCCTGTATTTGATTAAAAAATACCAATGAGTAGCATTTTATTACATTGTATAAATATGTTAAACTGTATTTGTTAAAAACGGTATTTATATGCCACAAAAACGTTTTAGGTTTCTTTCGTTTGAATCTTTTACCGTCTCTTGTATTAAGGTTTAAGCTTCTTTACTTTGATCCCGAACAAAATATAATTGACTATCACACATGCACACCCTCCCCCCCTACACACACACACACACACACAAACATACACAAAACAACATTAAAAGCAATTTCAACAAAGGAAACGTTCCATTTATGAGCTATCCGAGTCATAACACCCACTTTACGAATTTACGATATACCAAAAAATAAAACAAAGTAAAAATATCAAATCCGCAAATACGTGGCTTTTGGGGAGATGGGGGAATAGCGTATGGTAACAATTTCGAATTTCGAACACCCCGAAACCGAAGGCTCAAGATTTCATGCCTTCGTAAGTAGCTTGTGACGTGTATTGAAAAATCCACCAATCTACATTTTTGTATAGTAATCAGAGTAAAAT
Source organism: Spodoptera frugiperda (assembly GCF_023101765.2). NCBI lineage: Eukaryota > Metazoa > Arthropoda > Insecta > Lepidoptera > Noctuidae > Spodoptera > Spodoptera frugiperda. Next base: position 10,974,843 of record NC_064242.1, on the reverse strand, counting down.
GTAAGTTGGTTGCATTGTAGTCTATTAGTTGTAGCAGGATCTATTTAGATTGATAGATTTATTCAATCTATACTAATATTATAAAGAGGTAAAGTTTGTATGTAGGGGGTAATCTCAGGAACTAATGATCCAATCCTAAAAAATTTTTCACTGGTACAAAGCTACATTATTCCTGCGTGCTATAGGCTATAAATTATTTTTATAACATGTATATTAACCGAGTAGTCACAACTTTTGTCTAGCAAGTCGGACAGAAATAGCTCATAAAACAGAATAATATGCATGCGCTGCCTAAACAGTTGCTTAAAATTGAAAACAATGTATGGCAATCTGGTTTGTCTTAATGATTTCTACAAAAAAGTCCGCGACACTATATTTCTATCTTTTATATTTTATCTTTTGTACGTCTTTTATTGTTTTAAAATCGCAACTGTCCCGGCAGACATCACAGACAAGAGTAGCTCGAGTACGCCGTACGGAATAATCTGCCCCAGAAAATGAGCAGCGCCTCGCTATCATCAACGTATCACAGCGGCTCGCTAACCAAAATGTGCGATGCGTGCGATCCGTGCGATGCGTGCGATCCGTGCGTTGCGAGCGATCCGTGCGATCCGTGCGATGCGTACGATGCGTGCGATCCGTACGATGCGTCCGATGCGTGCGATGCGTGCAATCCGTGCGATTCATGCGATGCGTGCGATCCGTGCGATGCGTACGATCCGTGCGATGCGTCCGATGCGTGCGATGCGTGCGATCCGTGCGATGCGTGCGATCCGTCCGATGCGTGCGATGCGTCCGATCCGTGCGATGCGTCCGATGCGTGCGATGCGTGCGATCCGTCCGATGCGTGCGATCCGTGCGATCCGTGCGATGCGTGCGATGCGTGCGATCCGTGCGATGCGTGCGATCCGTCCGATGCGTGCGATGCGTGCGATGCGTGCGATCCGTGCGATGCGTGCGATGCGTGCGATCCGTGCAATCCGTGCGATCCGTGCAATGCATCCGATGCGTGTGATACGTACGACGGATGCGATGCATGCGATGCGTATTGCGTACGATGCCAAGGCAGATAATCAGAAAGCTCCGAACTGCTAAGCTATCGGGATTTATACGTGTTATTGTGAGTCAACCATAAAAGATAGACATTTGCTGTCGTGGAATATTTTTTAAACAATTTTAAGGAGAATATTTTCGTCATACATAATTTCTGTGTAGCTTTAACCATTAAGGCTACACACGCGACGAAAGCTTAAAAAATGGTGTAAGTTCTCCTGTTTTCCCAACATTGGCCTTCACTGCTCTGCTCCTATTGATCGTAGCGTGATGAAAAGTATACTATAACCTGCCTAAAAGTATGAGAACCAATTGTACCAAGTTTTGTTGAAATCTGTCGAGTGGTTTTTGTTTCTATAACAAACATACAGACAGACAAAAAAAAATCTGATTGCATTTTTGGTGTCAGTATCGATCACTAATCACCCGCTGATAGTTATTTTGGAAATATATTTAATGTACAGAATTGACCTCTCCATAGATTTATTATAAGTATAGATATAAAGATAGATGTAAAAAGAAAAGAAAAGAAATAAAAAATGCTATTGAGAATATTATTTATTTCATTTAATAAAGTTATACAGATCTTAAAATCAAAGTCAAAGTTAAAATTATTTATATCAATTAGACCGGGAAGGCACTTTTGAACGTCAAAGCAAATATTATAATATTAAAAAACAATCTGTCTGTAGGTCAGTCCCCTATCTCATTACGATCAGTAAAGCTATGTCATTACGATCCCCATATTGTTCACTAAACTTAGGGATTATGGTAAACCGGTTCCGGTAAGTGTTGTTGCTAAAAGTGATCTCCGAAAAATTTAGATTTGTTTATGAAAGATGGACTTCTTCAGAGATGTATCTCCTATCACATCTCTGACATCTCTGGCCACCGTAATTGAAGCCGATCAGATATCTATTATAATTATAATGATATTTACAGCTACCACCCATTTTACATTTAAAGCTATCAAATCTTTACGATTTCTATTTGGAAAAACGCGTTGATATAATTTCCCATTTATCGTGTCTGGAATCTTTTCTCAGAATTTTTATGTCAAATCGTAAAATTTAAATTTGATGTTTGACGCGAAATTGTAAAGATATCTGGAGTGAGCTTCTTTGTACATAAAACTTCAAGTGCTATGATAATAATATTATTATTATACGAGACATTTAGATTTGTCTACCTAAGTGGTCGAGTGGTTGCTAGTGCGTCTGTGGAGCACGTGGATTTTTCAGTTTTTCGATAATTCTCAGAATTAATAAGTAGTAATGTCAAAGTCTTACTTTTACTTTGGAAAAGTGATTGTAACACTTAACTTGTAACACTTTCAAGTGTGGGAGAGCCATGCTTTGGCACAAATGGGCCGGCTTGACCGGTGTGATACTACACGGCCTCACAGAAAACTGACGTGAAACAACGCTTGAATTGTGTTTCGTTGTGTAAGCGAGGTTACCGGAGGCCCAATTACCCCCTTCCCGATCCCTGATTCCCGAACAACCCTTAAATTCCTAACCCCCGAAAGGCCAACAAAGCACTTGTAATGTCTCTGGTGTTACTGGTGTCCATGGGCGGCGGCGATTCCTTACCATCGAGCGATCCATAGGCTTGTTTACCATTAAAAAAACGATTGGACAACCATTTCGGCTTAAAAATGTAATGATTCTATATTTTATCTTAAGTGTAGTTTTGATTATAGAGAACATAAATCATCAATTTTATTATTACCATAGTATCAGTTTATCCCACATTTCCTCTTTTGCTATTATACCAATTCGTGAAATAAGGCTTTCGTCGTCTTATTTACCATTCGCCTTCCACAAAGATATTAATGGGAAACCTCATCGTAATTACATTTGTACATAATGTATGTAGAAATAATGGATATAATACTGACTTATTTATTTCGTTTCCATTCGTTATGCTCATATCATAAAGGAATAACTTCTTTATTCTTATTAGCGTACAATACAAAATGGTTTGCAGAGGTTTTCTTACATTATACGTATTATTATTTCGTCGCTCATAATATTTAATAATTAAAGTATTTCTAACATGATATTGTATTTAAAATATGCTTTTCTAATAGACCAATGCGTAATATATATAAGATTTACGTTAAAAACAAAAGAATCTCCTTCTCACAAACTCAATAAACAATATTTATAGGTAACCCAAAGGTGAAAATTCAACCTTATGTCGTTTAAACTACATTCCATTTTATTTTGTACCCTTCCTTACATACATTTCACTTAAAAGTGCTATAAAATTTAATAAATTAATTCAACAAAATGCACATATAACTCGGGAGCAAATTAAAATTTTCCATCTGACCAAATTATAGAGGGAATATTGGAGCATTTAAGACAAAACAGGGATGTTCTGTGTTCCCCCACACCAGGGTTAGCAAACCATTGGCACACGCGCCATCGATGACACGCAGTACAATATTTTGAACACGTTTCTGCAGTACTAATTTTGACTTATACTTTATTCGGTCTTTTTTATGGATCAATGCATAAACGAGCAAACAGATTACCTGATGGTAAGCGATCAGCGCCGCCTATAGATACCCGCAACACCAGAAGTGATACCAAAGCCCAAAATTGCTTAAATTCCTAACCCCCAAAAGGCCGACAACGCACTGGTAACGCCTCTGGTGTTTCGGGCGTCCATGGGTGGTGGCGATTGCTTACCATCAGGTGATCCGTCTGCTCGTTTACCGGCTTATATCATAAAAAAGAAAGAAAACCTGAGGACTCACAAGTACGTTACCGGCCTTTCTTCACTCAGTTAGATAGATGACTCCAGTTTAGTATTCATTTCACTAAAAGAACTATCTACAATGTAAAATATCGAAATTATTTTAATCCTTTATAAATTGTTTCTTAGAAAAAATGGCACATTATCATTGGTACTTAAAGGTTTACCATCTCTGCCCTACACCTTAGATATAAGTTCCCCCTGTTCAAGGGATCTAGTTAAGCCGCCTTAAGCAGAGGTAGCGTACGCCCAATCTAGTAAGATCTTCCCTATCCCTCGCCGATATAAGGCGATACTAAATTTTGAATGGTTAAGCGTAATGCAATATTTGTATATCAGTTTATTTTTATACAGATAAATATTTATTATTTTTCCTTTCATGTAATACTTAGTTTATAATACTTATTTAGTCTGGTTGGTTATATATACCTATGAATGTGTAAATATCAGCAGCTATCTATGTACAGGTCGCTAGTCCGACAGTGGGCTGTCAAGCATCAAAGGCTGTTCGTGATGATAAAGATTAATACGTGGTTCCAATGTTACCTGTATCAATCCCATACAATTTAGTTTTCTACTCTACAAGTAGACAAGCGCTAAATGGCATTTGGCTACAGACCCTGGGCTATATTTTATGAGCGACGTCTTCGCCTTATATCCCCGAAGGTATAAGCAGAGGAGCACATTACGACACAATATGTCACTGTTCAATGTACACCCACTTTACACCATTTGTGTTATAAGTCCCATGTAATAGGAGGTGAGGGCACAATTCCAGACTCCGTGTTACTACTGAGATATTTTCTTAAAACCGATAAAAACTCAGTAGCAAAAGTGCTACTGAGTTTTTATCGGTTCGGGCAAAGGCCCGACGGACGGAACGACGGAAATCGAACCCAAGACCTCTTGTCCGGCAGTCGCTCTTGCGACCACTCGATCAACGAGGCAGTCTATATTTTATGATAAAGTGATGAAACAATAAAACAGTTTTATTACAAAGAAAGCTATCAAAAGATACACTCGATCACAGACTATGCGATAATGATATACTTTTATATGAGAATAATAATTTTGTAAGGAAATATCGAGATTATTTGGATGAAGACTTTAGCCCCCGCTGGGTTCATCCCCTGTATACGACACAAATAACTTATACAGGATGGAAGTAAACTGTTTTCAATTTTGATTTGCGAGCATAGTAAAATATGACGTGATCCATACGTCAGTTAGGTATATTTCAGTTAATCAATATAATTATTTTTAGAGAAGTAAGTAGAACTTATTGTTAGTTTTTAGCATTGAATCTGGATTTTAATCTATTTATTTTAAGAACTGTTATACTTAGAACGGGAATTGTGCGTATAGTTTGGTAAAAAGTTGGCTTAACACTTTGTCGTGAATTATAGAAAGCTGCTATGGATGTGTGCTATGGCTGGCTTCCCTACTATCGATACATCGCATACTAGATCTGCGCATCTTCTTCGCACAGCTACATACCTTAGTATCAACGGAATCGGTCACATTGTTACAAAACTTAGCTATTACATTTTCTTAGCATAGCTACATAGCACATCTCCGGTGGAAAAGTAAACCCTTACTTTAAAACAAAACTACACATTTAACAATAATAACAACAACCTGTACACAAATACCTACATTAACTAATTGTTTGTCAGTGCCAAACGCATAATATTTTGCTTCAGATCAAAGGCACATCAGGTGGCACCCAAAGATAGGGGAAGATTATTATTATTATATTTATTTGTACGTATATATTTATATTATTTCCCCACCCCCATTTAAAAGGCAATTCAAAGCATTGAAGCGTTATTTATTTTTCAATTTGTGTTTGTTTATTGAAGTGGGAGAATTTGAGGAGTTTATTTAATGTATGGTTTTTGGATTAAGACGGATTAGTTTGTTTACATTTATAATAGACAGTTTATTTATAAAAATCGATCGATGATGACAGATGGACATACGAACTGCGGCTCTATCATCAGCCGCAAGACGTCCACTGTTGTATAAGCCACCGCCACCGCCACCTGCATCTACTGGAAACTCTATAGTCAACTTTAATTTAGTAATATTTTAATTATTAAGGCAAAGAACGTCAAGATGTTATAGCTACTACATACGTGCAGCAAAATACTAAAAAGTAATACCTTACTCTTAATCTACTTTACGAAATAGATTTGTGGCCAGTTTAAGATAAAGTAGACGTATCTACACTACTAAATAGGGCTTATAAAAATAGGCCATGATATTATATACCTAACATAGATATTAAAAAGTTAACATTACACATTTTATTATGTCACAGCTAATTTACAGCCAAAACTTACTAACACCATATTGTCGTGAAATCATAACACATTTGCATATACAATGTAAATACCGCGGCGCCGCCTGGGGCAAGTTTCATACGCTTGCAAGTTGTACGATGTACGCGTGTCGCCAGACCCAGCGCGCAGCGTATTGCATACTAAGAATATTGCTGTTTAGATTTTGGTTAGGATTATGTTATTATACTTAAGTTTTCTATACAATTAATTTATGTGAAAAAATATTTATAATGCTTATCGGTACGGTTTATTAGGTACGGGTCCAATCCGTCAATTATAAAATTAAAGAAATTATAAAGGTTGAGACTTCCAATTTTTAACACACATCCATTTTCGGTAGACCTGTAAAGTGTACGTCTAATCTACGTTCCTATATCTGTTTTAAAGTAAAAGGAACGTTTTAAGGAATATTATATATTTTTGTCCCCGATTTTATTTTAAGTAACTATATATTTTTTCATCCTAAAAATAAACTATCTATCTAACATAATTTTTTCTCGTCTTCCTCACAATTACAAAACATAATCAACAAAAAATAAACCTTAAAACCAAATCCCCATAAGGACCATTTTCCCCCACCACCTTAGCCCCAACAAAACTCACTTCAACTACACAATATCATTGCTTTCAGAGAGAATATTCAACGCAGACGTTTCTCTGAGATGCTGTCTCATAATCCCTTCGTATTCACAGACCGGTGCAGCTTAACTAAGAGTAAGACCCATGCAGTACCTCAATTACACAATGCTTAGGTGCCCAGTGCAATACTAGCCTTTGTTACATGCACGAGAATATGGGTGGGTCTTAGTCAAAGTAATGGAATGAAATGGGGATAATAATGAACATACTTCATTATTATAAAGATATTATGTTCAGTGCTTTGTCCTCGGTTAAATAATACATGTAATGTATTTTTTGCTTTATCAAATTATAGTTATTTTGTTATGGTGTAAGCCTGTAAACGAGCATACGTCTCATCTGATGGTAAGCAATCACCGCCGCCTACGGACATCCGAAACACCAGATACGTTACAAGTGCTTTGTCGGCCTTTTGAGGAATTTAAAAGTTTTTGGAGAATCGGGGATTTGGAAGAGCGTTAATTGGGCCTCCGGTAACCTCACTCACACAACGAAACACAAAGCACGTCGGTTTTCTGTGAGGCCGGTTTTCAGTCGAGCCTACCCATTCGTGCCGAAAAAGTATATGTATAGTTCGACATTTTTACTGTTTCTTAGTCTGTTTGATAATCTTTAGGTGATTTTGAACGGAATTCGTAAAGAATAAAATTAAGGAAGTACCTATGTATATGTAATACGAATTTATATTTACCCCATTTACGTTAAATCACATACAAATTGTGAGTCATTGTTAATAGCTACAAAGTTGATATTAAATTCAAATGTTAACTTCATTATGTACAAACATGAGGAAAACAAACAACCAAATAAGTACCTAAATACCGTGTCAACATAACAGGAGCTGTCCATTGTCCCTAGAATAACTCTTGCATCCGAATATGTTAATATTATTTTAAACTTTATACTATTTGTAAGAAGATTAAAACTCAAATGAAAACCAAACATGACTTCCACACGAGTGGCACACACATTTACACTTAGCATCCATATTTATTTCTCCCGCATTCTCAAATAGCCCGACAGCTTTAAAACGCAGCGATGTATCACATTTCAGCGCTTTACTGTGTTTTTCAGTTGGAGTATGAATTAGACAAGGTATACATTGCGGTAGAGTTAATCCATTAAACATTGCCGCTACTTCTACTTTCTCGGAAGAGTCGACTAAGTCAAGTCAGAGAATAGGAAGCAGGTCTATAATGAATCTCAACCTTTTAAACTGTGTGGAAGTGTGGGAGAGCCACGCTTTTGCACGAATGGGCCGACTCGACCGGAGTGATACTATGGCCTCACAGGAAACTAACGTGAAACAACGCTCGCGTTGTGTTTCGTTGTGTGAGTGAGGTTACCCAATCCCGATTCCCCAACAACCTGTAAATTCCTAACCTCTAAAATGTTAGCAACGCACTTGTAACGCCTCTGGCAATTCAGGTGCCCATGTGCGGCGGCGATTGTTTACCATAGGCTGATCTGTTTGCTCGTTTACCGGCTTATACCATAAAAATAACTGCTATATTTAAACCAGCCAAGCAGGAGATAATATTGGCAATGATTGATAGGACTAGAATGTACTACGATTAGAAAAAAATCATATACACCATCAACATAGTTTTATTAGTCCACGCCATACACTTACTGTAATGTAACATTGTCACATTCGTACGCAAAGCCCTCAACTATGAAAACTGCAGGATACTCCGACGTTACCTGACGCCAACTAAATGGCCTTTGTTTTCAGCATAAATTCCACTTTACATGTTTAGTTTAGCAACTTTCAGTGTAAATTCCTCGAAATGACACAGATTAAATGTTTTTCGAATAAAGTTCTAGCGCACTGCAGATTTCGCGAGTCAATCCTACGGAGTTTACTTAGCAAGTGTACCGAGCGATTAAAAGTATGTAGTTGCGACTGTTTCTGTGTATATTTATTTTATGTTGTTTTATTTTTACAGTATTTCAATCTTGCCTAGTAAAACCGAGATAACCTATTTATTTAAATACAATGTCATTATTAACGCGAAAAAGATTTCATATTATGTTAAACCAATCTCATTGTGGTTTTGTTTCTAACAAAATAGACTATTCAAGCTCACGATCAGATTATGATAATGCTATTGTACTTCGTATCCTAATGCTTCTTATTATTCGGACAGTTATAGAGGTATATAATAAGCTCCAAAACTAAATAGAATTAAGTTTTTTTTTTTAACTTTTAGAAATATGTAGTAAAAATTTAATACACTACATCATTTATTGGGTAGATGACTAATGTTTATCTATTAATTTAATATAACAAAACAGTAACAATTATTAATCTAAACTAACACATTATTTACAACTTAAAAATACCAAAAAAATAAGGAATAAAAACTAACTTAAAACTAAAACTATTTTTTATCTTAATGTCCGTCTTATAGATTATTTTAAAACATTAGACACCAAATTTTATTTTCTTACGGAAACAAATACTTTCGAAGATATGGTTGGAATGGTTTGAAATATCGTATGACGTCACTTCTAGGTAAATTTTATACGTAGAAATTATGTATTTGCCCCCACTTCTAAACTGGGGTACTATATGTCAAAATAATTAAATTCGTGTCTAATATTCAGACTGAATAGATTTTTAATTTTCATACCCCGTCATCATCCCTATTTTATAATATCAATTCATCCGCAAATAAACACATCGCCTAATAATTATATGCTAATCAATACTGCAGCTTATCAAAACAGTGTTATATCCTTTAATTCTATGCAATCCGAAAAGCATTGGCCCACAATGAGAGCAATTAAATAAATGTGTTCCGAGCTAGTTACATTGAACGGAGCGTGCTGAGCCGACCAAATAGCCTATAAAATTCATGACCCGTTTAGATTTAGGCGAGTGGACAAGCTAGTTGCTGGAATGTATGCGTCATTTGCTACTCAATGATATATGTTTATTGTTTATGTTTAGAATGTTGTCTCAAGGTGCGCTTAGACGAAGAATGTTGATTGTTAACCATGCCTTTACATGATAATTTAGAAAATCAATCTAGAAATATCAATCAGATATCATACAATATTTGCTATAATTATTATAAAAACTGATTTTATTGAGTTATAAAACAATTTCATATTCACCCGTTTTCTTCATTTTGCTTTTTATTAATCTTGGTATTTATTCTGTTGACGTGGCTTATGTCATAAATATATAATTAAATTCAATTGTCTCAAAAGCTAAAAGTTGTTTTTTTATTCTGTCAAGTTTAGTAACCGATTTATAATGCAACACTTGATCACTCACATTTTACACAATTACAGCCATACAGCACTCTCCTAACAACTACCACATGTAAACGCAGCACAAGTTATTTAAGAACGCTAGCAATGAAATTACTAAACGTAATTGGTTCAGAGTTTTTATCTGTGTTTATGTTGCACTAATCTAGTAAATTGTAATCGGATACTCAAGTAGAAATAGGTCGTTATTCCTTGATTACTATTTACTTACTGTTACTTCGCTGGAGTTTGCTGATCGACTGGATTACGATTTTATTACGATTGGTCGTCGAATTGCCTGTATTGATGTACGAGTAGTCTTTTATTTACTCATGACGTCCTGGTACCTTAATTTATTTGGACGATGAAGTATGTGTGTAATTTTCTGGTCGATTTTCTTATGTAATTGGTATTTAATTTGTACAAAGAAGGATGTATCTTTTTCACATTTGTAGCTGGGCTTTTAAACAGTCGTCTAAATATATTAAAATTACTTCTAAAAGTGTTTCATTTGATTGAAATCAAAAAAGAAGTACCCACTATAATTTTAACTTTCACTTTTATTTTGAGTGTATTTGCAGGAGTTTGATAAGAGCTGCAGACTGCCTAGGAGCTGCGGACTGCCTAGCGGGTTACCGTTGGCTCCAGTTCCAAAAGCAGGAGAAGGAACGGTGTGGTTTTTAGTCACTAAGAGTATGACAGTCCCTCTTACCTCGCCCAAGGGAGATGAAGTAATTGGATAATTTTTCCCCCTAAAAAATAAAAGGAGATTCTAGCGTGAAATAAAATTTAACATTGAGACCTACACCTCCAATGTTCAAGTTGCCTTCCAAACAATTGTTCGAGTTAATGCAAAGCGAGGAAACCTTTTCACTAAAAGTTCGTTAAAAGAAAAAGACATTCTAATTCCATGTACAATGAACAAACATTCTTGAAACTAAAAAACAGAATAAACAGTACTATTCCACTCAGTTGTTTAACAAAGAAGAGAAGCTACTTTAAAAATACTCAATGCAAACTACATTTTAAAGACTAGTACTTGTACATTTCGTGAATTGTTTTTTACCAAATCAGAAAGATAGTTTCACCCTGAAAATATCTTTCTGATTTGATATAAGAATCGAATTGAATCTACTAATAAATATCAGAACATGACTATTGTTATGATAATTCATCGACTATGCTAATTATATTCTTCTTTATAAGAGTTAGTTTATTATATACCATATTATTTCTAATTAATTCAGTTAAAACCAGTAAATTACTACACGGTTGGCGCGGTGGCTGGGCAACTGGCTGCCGTGCAACGTGTAGCGGGTTCGATTGCCGCACGGAGCAACTCTTTGTGTGATCCACAAATTGTTGTTTCGGGTCTGGGTGTCATGTGCATATGAAATTGTATATTTGTAAACGCACGACACAGGAAAATACCCTAATGAGGGGCAACGTTTTAAAAAAAAGAAAATCAAAGAACGGTCGATTGAGAACAAATTAAAAAAAAATACACTAACAAAATATATTTCTTTGAGTTCGTAAACTTACTATGTTTGTAAACGTTTGATAACGACACGACACAGAACAAAATCCTAGTGTAGGACAACAATTCTTTAAAATAAATGAAATCTCTCAACAATGTTCATAAGGTTTAAAATCTAAACGAATTGCAAATGATACCGTCTCAGTACAATGAAATGCATATTAATTGCATTTTTAAGTTCCTTAGCTAGTCCTTAGTCTTGCATACAAAGGTGTAATAATTAAAAAAGCTTGCTATCTCTTTCTTTTGTGTGGTCATAGAGATTCTAGATAAGGATAGAATATTACTAGATGGAAATTCATGTATCTTAGTGTGGGGACAATTTTCTGCAATAGGTAATATCTACCAAGTTTAATCAGAATTGATTAAATATAAAATGGCTTGGTGCAATTTATTATTGTTGAATTTGGCTATAAGTTTGAAATACTTGTAAAAACGTATTTTTTAATAGGTACTAAAACACCAAATATTGTTGCTAACCAATGGTTCAGAAACCAAGAATCTACTTATTCAAATGTACTATAACATCCCTCATGAAGAATTAAATGAAGAGTCCCTCAGTGACTTGAAACTAGTAGAGCTTTTTTCCATTCATTTACGTAAATAAACCGTGATTTTTAGTTAATTTAGTATGTCTCACGACAGTTATTATAAAAAAAATATTACCTATAACACTTGTCGGATCTGGGAATCAAACCTAAGATCCTTTATTCGTCAATCACACTTACCACCATTCAGTTAACGAGACAATCAGATACTAGATAGTACTAGACTCAATTCAGAACTGAAACTTACTTAGCACTTACGTAGCTTATAATATTTTGTATGAGCCAAGAACCAAGTAGGTATATAATTCAACAAGTTATTTAATTTATGTTCCGACTTCAGTACCACGCTTCTAATATATTTCTAACTATCAAGCAAAACTATCTTAATTAATGTAATGTATGAAACTATATTATGAAGTCAGTTCGAAGGAAATTAAATTACTTAAAGTCTACCTTGATGATATAATTTGTAAATAACTATCACTATAAAAATATTGAATGTTATTAATTTATTCTATGTTGCAAGCGATACTTCCGAGCAGGTTCGATTCCTAATTTAAGCAATGCAATTAGATGAACTACGGAAGATCTGTCTGGGTTACCGGTGCTCCGGATCGTAGAGCATTTGTAGGACGGAATGGTTTTTAGTCAGTAAGAGTCTGACACTCCCTCTTGCCTGACCCAAAGCGGGAGCCACAGGCAATAGAAGTCTTTGGATGATTCACCCCCTCAAAAAATGGCAATGATTCACATTAGATATTTTATAGTTTTTCCAATTTCACTTCATGAAGTTCAAGTTACTTTTAAGTTATAAGACAGTTGCACAAGAAATACTAAATAGAAATTCTGTTTTCCAAAAATAACAGGAAAAAATATAATCTCTGTACCTTTTTTAAATGTTTTCACAAATTATAACATAAATAATGAACCAATCTCTTTTGTATTTTTTATAAGGAAGCCCGGTAGATTAAAAAAATACCATCGAAAATAAAACCGGCATACAATATCCACATACAAAACGGCAAAATATACAAAGAATAAACATTGAACAGAGTTCCCTCAACATATTCAGATATTTCAACTGTGCCAAAGCAAAAATATGTCACAAATAGACGGCGAATAGCCTACATCGACGTTCGAAAATAAAAATATATTATCTGTACTGTAGCGTCCCACGCGGAGACGAAATATTCAAAATGGAAGTCGTTCAAATGAAAATGGCGAAAAGTTGAAGGCTTCCCTTCGTTCAGATTCTAAATAGTCCACATAAAGTTTGCAAAGCCTAGACATAAATAGTATTTCAGTAAAGAAAAGAAAAAGCGATCACACAACTGCTGATGTTGAGAATCGCGTACATTTCCACACGAATCTGCCGCCATGTTGAATTAAACCAGTTCAAACCGGTTCTTTAAAAAAAAGATTTCCCATTTATTTTCCCGTAATGCCATCCTCCACAAACCCATAAAATAAATCTATATCCGCATAATATATTCGTATCGAAACCACGGCGTCATCGTATGGAAAAATATTCTAAGGTGTGCAAAAGAACCGAATAGAATGTAAGTCATCATTATGATAATGTATTCATAGCTTTCGGAAGCAATCCAGATTTATCCGTTTTGTGGGACACCCTGAAATTAAGGTTGCCCTATCTGCCGTCCGAAATTCTCAATTTATGGCGCACCCGAGTGCCAATGTGTGATATCTTAATTATTTTACAATCCCTATAATCTGGGACAATTGCACCAATTTCATTACAGGATTTTAGTTTTGGGCTTACGTTTGATTCTAGCGGTATACTAATGTACGTGTGGGTTGTATTGGCCTGGGAATTAGATCTGTAATATGCTAAATAGACCGCAACGTTGAATTGCTGTTAGTTGTGTGTTGGCAACTGGCAAACCTTAATTATAGTTCCATTGTTAGTTTAGCAATAAAACCTGATTTGATTTATTCCACAAAATTATCAATTCTAAGTTTTATGACCAACAAAATAAAATACATAATCGATAAGCTAATATTTTCCCGGTTCATTTTCAAGCGTACTCATCAGGCCCGCCGTTAATGCTTCTATCCCCTATAAATCAATAAAGGTTACGTTAACACACCCCACATCATCTGCTACTGAAATATTTCCCATTAAATATAATTTCCCCAAACATTAATAAGACCCTGGACGAAAATCAACAGGGCAACAATAGGACTGGCGCACAATGGATGAATGTTCGCGTGATTTATCTCGAGTTATTGCTGAAGATACGAACTCGACCATGAGTTACGATGCCCGTCTCTCAGCCGGTAGCGTGTGGTGGGGACGGTAAAATGCTGCTTTTAAGTCGTAAGGTTAGTGTGCTATGAAAGTGTGTTTGAAATGGGTTATTGTTTTATTAAATGTATTGTTAAATACGTAAGTGTTCTTTAATATGACGTCAACTGTGACTTTATAACTGTAGGTAACTTGCTTGCTATTTTTACTGGATGAAAAGTGATCCGCCTGCTCTCCATAAAAAAAAATCAATTCAAATAAATTCAGCCATTTTGCTATAATTATGTAACGAAATTCGATCAAGATAATTATTATACGATTTGGAAATTCTCAGTAATAGTCGAAAGTACGTTATAATTAAGTGAAGTCAAACTTGTACCTATATGTTAGTATGAACACTAAACTTTATGATAGTTATTAATGAATTATTTGCAAGTTTATAAGCGTTCTCGAAGGCAAAGTTAGAACAATGTGAGGTCTATTAACAAGTTTTGTTTCAAGAGTTTTACCTACGTATTTGTTTTAGTTCATAAACACTTTGTAGATAATTATATAAACTTGCCTGTGGGGTGTTGATAATTATTAGAGTAGACCTGGAACACCAGACATTTTTTTATGGTAAAAGCCGGTAAACGAGCTGACGGATCACCTGATGGTAAGCAATCGGCGCCACCGATGGACACCCGGAACACCAAAAAAGGCTTTACAAGTGCGTTGTCGTCCTTTTGGGGTTTAGGATTTTGAAGGTTATTGGGGAATCAGGGATTGGGAAGATTTTGAAAGGAAGAATTGTGCCTCCGGCAATCTCACTCACACACAACACAAGCGTTGTTTCACGTCGTCGTTTTCTGTGAGAAATAATTATATCCACTGCGTTCTATACCATGTTAAAAACTATGTAAAAGCACCATCGTTTCCTAGGAGATTAGTCATCAATTTTGTTAATTTTATTCTGGAAATCAAACATACAAATATCAAAATAATACAATAAACCGAAGCTCAAAAACTACACCATCTAACTTATTCCATATATCCGACATGCTAGAAGACTAGAAAATAAAAAGACAAAAATTATCCCAGCGGCATTTTACACCTCCGTGAGTGCACAACACGTGTGCAGTCTTTATTAGCACTACCAGCAAATAAGCGAGTTCCAACGTTACTATGTTAACCAATCTCATTTCAAAATGCGTTCGCTTCTGTTGCGATTGGAACGTAGTAAGGCTTTCCTACTAAGTAGGCGTTCGTGGTTCTTGCAACATTTTGTCTTTTATATTACTGTTCTGCGGTTTTTATTTTGTATTGTTATGCTTTTTCCTTGTTTTTTATGGTTTACTTTTAGAGTGTGAATAAATATGAGTTTTAGGAAACAAGACACACCTTGACTAGTTATACACATAAGTCACTGTAACTTAACAACTGTAGGACTTAGATTCTTTATATTTTTCTGATAACAGTTGGAATCTAGCCGATCACCTGGTGCCATTTGGACGTAGAGTAGAATACTCTGGTCGAAGCAATCGAAAGAATGTAACCAAGAATTGTATTGTGAACCTGATTGAAAAAGAGAAACCAATGGAGTTTCTTGCTCGTTCTTCTTCATAGGAATCTACTCTTTGGAACGAGCAAATTACTTTACTAGAGGACTGACCGCCAGACAGAGATATTTTAATATTATTATTTTTACTTTGACGTTCAATAGTGTTCTTTCCAAGACTATTTGAAATAAATAATTTTGGTTTTTTTTACTTCGTCATCATACTTATACTTCTGACGATTCTCATAAGAACCAATAAAGGATTTAAACATTTAATAGAGACCAGGCAGCAGCCATCTCTGATAAACTCGTCATTATAAACAGCTCTGGACTGATTTATAATTAAAAGCAATATCAAACTCTATCACAATAAAAATAAAGGTGAATTTGACGTGAGTTAAAAGAGTACTTAATATAAGAAATTATGACTAGCTAGGTTAGGTGCAGTTTAGTCCATTGTTTATACACTAAATGAAGTCTCACTAATTCACTCATAAACTTCGTGTTACTCACTATAACATTCACTTTATGGTCTGTTTGTTTACTCACTGAAATACTGAGTGCACGTTAAAACTATAGAGGCATAAAACTTTAATCATTGAGCTTGTTATTTCTTGAAGGTTTAACTTACAATTAAAAACTCCATAAACGAGAATTTAGGTAATTACACGAATACAATAGTTATTGTTACGAGAATATGCATATGCATAGGTGTGATATTATGCATATGCTTGTGAAATTTTATATTATGCATATCCATAACTCAACATTTAACTTAAGAAAAATCATCGTCAAAGTGCAAAAATACTTTCAGTGAAAACTACTTAATTGTTAATTTGAAATACCTACAGAAATTAAACCGAACAGCTCTTAAGAATATTACGAAAGTATCTTTAAAAAATTTAAAGTAGAGCTTCACCAAAAACAACCAAATTTTCTGCGCAATTTAGTCATCAAAACTCAAGAATCTTTCAGACACTCCGAACTTATTAAAACACACACACGTACACAAACACGGCTTCCATTATCTACAACAAGAACGCGGTAATTTGCGTTCATTACCGCGTTCTTGTTTTACGATTACCGCGTAATTACGCTGAGGAACATGGCGCGTCGTTAGTGACGTTTGTCATCGTCCATCGGCCATTTTGTTAATGCATTCCTCAAGGAACAAAATGGCGGCGCCTTTTGTACTAAAATTACTGTTATTCGGGGAATTTACTGCTGTTTAACATTGTATGACAAGTATTTAGAGTCAAGTTTTGTTGTTTTAGATTTTGATTATGTTTATGTTGTGTGGACTTTGTGTAGGTTGCGGCTTACTGAAACTCAAACAGTTCCTGAGAATTGTTTTGTAAAAACTTCAAGAGTTCCTGGTAAATATAAAAATAGAAGAGTATTACTAATCTTTTTAGGTACATTATAATATCATAGTTTAGATAGAGTTATTAGCAGGCACTTTTTATCAGATTTTTCATAGACGCTATCTAAAATACCACTGGTAAAGTATCAAAGGTTTTTTTTATTTATATACTTAATAGGATGGCGGTTGGCCACCGACCACAGGCATCTCGACTGGTGGTAAGCCATGATGTGGTCGACGATGGACTTGAAGACGAGGTAGGAGTTTAAGAAAGAGGACTTAAATTTCAGAAATTCTATTTTAACCACTTTTGGAGACATCACAAATAGACAGAAAAAATTTAGAGAATATGTGTTGCCAATAAAGACTGAATGATTAAAAAAAATATTCTTTCGCCCTTAGAATATGAACCAGAAAGAACCACATAGAAGTTAATCATTCATTTTAAACAAAAAAAAACAAACTAAAAGGAGTACAATAACATTTCCCCGTTTTATTTATCCAGCAAATAGCATGTAAGCTATGTCTAATATACAGAGTTTGCAGGCACATGTCACACATAATTGCAATTCTTGGCAATACGATGCCTGCGTTGTAAAATCCTGGCTGGAATTGTGCCGCGTAATGTGATGTGTATGTTGGATGCCGGTTTATTCTGTTAATGTTCGAAAATTAAATTCAAATTATTATTTTTTTAGCCATCAATTCAACATAAATGAAATAATAAATAGTTGTGTCATGTTCCTTTTGTCATAATAGGTAGATGAATAGGAATGGATCAAACAAAAATAGACTCAATTTTGTTGATCTTAAATCTCATATTTATTTAAATACTCATACGAAATCCTTAAGTTACTCTTTATATAGTTGTTAATAAAGTTAAACAAAAATCTCTTAAACAATCTTTCGCTACGAAACTAGCTACGAAGCAGTTTTTCGTAGCCGACGTAGCAGCGTAGCTTATTCGTAGCAAAACTACGATTAGTACTTTGCGTAGCAGTTTCAAACTCTATTATTTCTTTACCAGTATTGTAATACAAACTTTAATTCATATCACATAAATACTGACAAAACTTTTGTAATCATAAAAAGGATTTTACTGAAACTTTTTAGTGCTAAGAATCTAGCCCTCACATTATCCTCTATTTTATTGTCTAGACTTTAAAAGAGGCTATGACCTCTGAGTTTGTTTCGGCATTTCTTCTCAGAGTAGTCGGATAGGAAATGCCGGCCTCATCTAGCTATTTCAAATATTGACGTGTAAAAGTGTTATTTTGTAACCTACTTGCAGAAATAAATATCATTTACCAATTTAAACCTTATTTTCCCAACCACAAAGATGAAATCACAAAAACGCACGTTAACTAACATGGTTTCTAATTCCTAAACACTACAGAATCCCATCCATACAAATCGTACTTACACGAAACAAACGAACCGGACTTAATCCGGCTACTAGCCGTACACCCGACGTGGCGCCGTACGCTAAGAGATACGCAGATTACACACAAACCGGATTAAACCGGTGCGTACCGATACGAACCGGTTATAGGAACGCTGCCGTTTAAGTTTATTACCGCCAATTCTGACGGTATCGTGTTTGGAGATTATTTCAGTTGATGCTGGACTATTAATGTTTAGGAGAATGTGATGTTTAGGCATCGGAGTATTGAGTTGTAAAGGTAAGTGTGTCACACCTCACTCTGATAAACCTGAACTTTTTAAAGTGTAGTGCTTAATATTCTGTATTTCGGGCACAGAATTTTAAATGTGGGAGAGCTATGCTTCGGCACGAATGAGCCGGCTCGACAGGAGTGATACCACGGCCTCACAGAAAACCGACGTGAAACAACATTTGCGTTGTGTGAGTGAGGTTACTGGAGGCCCAATTACCACCCTTCCCAATCTTCCTAATCCCCGATTCCCCAACAAACCTTAAATTCCTAACCCCCAAAAGGCTGGCAACGCACATGTAACGCTTCTGGTGTTTCGAGCGTCCATGGGCGGCGGCGATTGCTCGTCTACTGGCTTATACCACAAAAAATAATTAGACTAGATTTAATATATAATATCTGTGGCTCTAGTGAAAAGGGATGTAAGTCTAAAAATGCAACTTTACAGGAGACGCAAAAAACGCTCCGCGCGATGTTTCAAAATTTGTAGCGGTCAAACTGCTGCCGAATTAAATACATGTGATGTGTTTTATAGGTAAACTTTTTATGCTCTTTGCTATTATGGAGTCATTTTTTACGTAAACTTAATAGTTTCCGAAATAGTGACTTATACCAACCACAAAATGAATGCCTTAAGGGTATAAAATAAGTTATACCCCTTTACATTTAAATCAAAAGTTTATTTCCACAAGTGAAAAAGGATACGCATTTGGAATATTTTTTATGATAACTAAGTAATTCAATGGAATAATAAGTGATTAACTATCAGAAACACGTGTATTTGTTATAAACTTACCATCAACATGATTAAAATTTAAAAAATATGAAAAATAGTTACTTATTCCCTTTTTCACATTGATTACAGACAAGTTAAGGGGGACATAAAGACTTATATGAATCATTTTGTGTAACTTATATCTAATTTTGAACACAAGTAAAACTAAAAAAATACTTTATAGTATTTTTTAACACAAGTAAAACTAATAAATTACTTTATAGCGACCAGCCATTCAAAAACGAAATATTATTTACTTTAAAACAATACCCCTGGGAAACGCTGCAAAAACCTTTGGCGTATAAAGTGGATCGGAAAATTGGTCTACTTATACAACTAATACTGAGTCATTCCCGCTCGTCCACACCCTGTCACCTCACGTCTAGTCTAAGAGTTAATAAAGAAAATATGAAAATTACTTTAAAAGTACATACCTACTAATTCTAAAGTATTTTTTGCGTATTTTATACTAAATTTATAGCATAAAATGTTTCACATTTTAATTTTACACACTGAGTATTGTATCAATATGAATTTAAATACAATTAATATGTAAAAAGTTTAAAAAGATACAATCTCCTGGATATACTATTATTTATGATAAAAAATGTTAAATTAAAATGTGTCATATTTTTATGTTATACATGACATTTAGTAGGTATAAAATACGTAAAAAAATCTTTAGATTTATTAGATGAATGTATATTTAAACTAATTTTCATATTTTCTTGATTAACTCTTAGACTACACGTGAGATGACGGGGTGCGGACGACTAGGAACAATGCGTTCTATACGTCCACAGAGTAGATGAACAGAACGCAACATTCCCAGTCGTCCGCAGTGCGGACGAGCGGGAAAGACGCCTAATACTTAGTGATAACAATAATAACATAAAATAGGTCCGCAAGGCAGCTTGTGGCGAGCTGTTGGGCAGTGGCGACCCCACGGACCTGACTCCCGGGAGAGGCCCTATTTTTCGACTCCGGTTAGTACCTGCGACTAACCGGAGAGGCCTCTCCTACCTCATTCTTGCCTTAACCGGCTGGTTTGAGTGGAGATTCGCAAGAGTGGAGTTGCCTTCAACTCCAACTCGGGGAAGGATGTATCCCAGTAAGATGCTGGTAGGGGTCTTGACCATACTTCCGGGATTGCTCTAATAGCCGTGGGATGCCTCTCCTTCCTCAAGTAGCTCAACGTATGTTGCCCCCTTGTCGCTACATGCTAGCCATTTTCGGGGACCCAATAATTGAGTTTGAGAGTCACCCCCTGCCTGTTTATCCGTATGTATCAATATTGGTCAGGGGCAGGGGCCTTAGTATCCCATAGTTAACCGGTTAACTATTCCACAGCCACCCACACCCATATCCCTATCATTTCTTTTTACCATATCTCACAATAGTCCTGCATCAACCGGGGATTGTCCTTTGGTGTATTTCCATAGTGCATACAGGGATAATCGCCGGTTGATGTCCCATTACATTTAGATTAAAATTTTTCAACGGGCCTCCGCGAGTTGGCTTCGGCTCCTCGTATGCCTTCTAAAGGTCCGGGACCCTGTGGTCCCGAAATAGGAAAAGAACAAAAATAAAATAGTAACAATTAATAAACGGAATAACAAAAAAAGCACCGAGTAATAAGTAAAATAACCTATGTCAACAAGTTACGACTCTTTACAGGAATAAACACTTATCATTCGTATTTAATTTTATTATTGTAGGAAATATTATTAGAACAGAGACTAGAAACTCAGTGTAAAAGGGTACATATTGACTAAAATCCATACAATTTTATGATAACATTGAAAAACAATAACAGCTTTGGTTTAGCAAAAAAAGCATCGAATAAATCGAGTTGCAGCGCGCTCCCCACCCACCCGCACTGTACCCCGAATCGTTCATTCGTAACTTTTTTCACGTAAAATGAAACATACTCGTAGGATATAAATACAGTTAAATCGATTTAAATTGATTAATTTCAATATTAAAAACGTGAAAACAGATGTCAACAGACTTGTTTTTGATTTTTCTGTTTTATGTAGGTGAAAAGAGATTTATGTCTAGTAAAACCATTATTCACTAAACATTTTTTAAAGAACAAGTACACTTAAGCCGTTTTACGCCAAATAAAACGAAACGCTGGAAATCTATAATTAGTTAAATTCCTACTCACAAAGTAAAGATGTCATAGTTCTGTATAAAGAAATTTGAATATACTTATACCCGAACTTTCCATTTTTTTTGTTTGAGTTAAACCCTTTTGCACACTGTAACTTCTTTATTTTTAGAGATAGGTTAGATCCGTTTTCACCAATCGATAGAGCATTTTTTTCTGAACACTTTGGTGTACTTAACTCATTTTCGGCAAAATCGGACTTATACCCCTTTTCACTAGGGCCACAGATATTTAATTTGATATATTATAATTTAACCGTTGTCGATAGTTGTTTTGCCCACTTTTAGTCATTCCACAAACAGATGTATCGTCACCTCAGCAACATATGAAACTCAATAATTATTCCATCGGAGTCCTACAACACTGTGCATCCATTGAGTATTGGAATCCATACAATACAAAAGGAGATACCTCCTATAGATACACATAATATGGGCACATACATATGTATGTAGCAGTAAAGCCAGACAATGGTCGTGCGAACTGAGAGCTGCACGCAACGCCTCTCTGTATCATTCCGAATCATTTACTGAACAGTGTGTGCTATTGTCTTCGGCTAGCATTCATTTTGTAACTAGTCTGTGACGTCATTCCGTGATTGATATATAATGTAGACCGCTAGGTTCGTTCACAAATAAAAAATAAAAGAAGGGGTTATGTAGTATAGGATCAAATGTATTAAACTTTGCTCTCTAGAGACAAATAACACACTACTGATACTGTCTTTTTTTAAGGGAGAAAAATCATCCAATGGTATTCTCCCGCCTGGGGCAAAGCGAGAGTAAGTATCAGACTCTTACAGACTAAAAACTAACTCATTTCTACTCCCGTCCTCGAGCCCGCTAGGTAGTCCACAGCTCCAGATCAGACTAGATACTGTCTATACACTGACATGGTCTACACAAAGGTCATAATTATAATGTTAAATTTTTAAAACTAGTCCTTACCTAGAACAACATACCTTCCAACACAAAGTATAAAGTAGAATTCACTTAAACCCTACCCTTCTATGAATATAAATAACTAAATACTAGTAACTTTTAATTAACACGGCAACAGAGACAAGCACCGGAGTCTGCGCCAAACATTAACGATATTGCGTGCTGGCAGACGCATAAAGAACAATGAAAAGGGGATTTTCTTTATTACGCGGGTCTTTCCTGCGCCGGCCGTATTTAGTGGACGCTCGGTGGAACTAGTTAGAACAATATTAGAGCTGGCTGTTGTTTTTAAAATAGGTATGAAGTTTGTTCAGGTATGGAAAGATATTTAGGAGAGATGTAAAGAATATTTTTAATTTTTGAGATATTATGTGAGGGTTGCCACATCACATACTATTGCCGGGTTTTTTTTTTCTATACTTAATAGACTGGCGTTGGGCCACCATCTTGCCTGGTGGTGAGCGGTGATGTTGGTGTTCATGATAGTCAGTGTACTGTGTAATATAACTATGTATGTGTATATCAATACGCATCAAACTTGTCAATACAAGGGACTAATATTTTGAAAAAAAAATGTTAAGATTAAAATAAAGTATAGTCACATCTCTGGTCAAAAAGCATCCTTATACTGACAAAATCTTTTGTTATTTAATAAAAAAACATATTAAAGAGATACATAATATTGTAAGACCATCCATCTGTATAAGAGATAAGGACACGATGACATCAACCACCAATAAATTAACCTTAACCAACTAAAATATGACTCCGCACTTCATGCATATAACTCAACTGGAACAACAAGAAACTCCCCTAACCCGCTGACTAGGCAAAAATTAAACTAACTGGGCAGGCAACTGGAAAACCCGTCACAGATTCAACCGCTACTGTTCACTGACTCGGCGAAACTGTGTCCCTGGATTACAAGGTTAGCTTAGCGAAATATACTGGTTTAAAACCGTATAGTAACTTGCTTTTAACTATACACAGTATGGATTAAGTTATTATGTGAGGTTTGGAAGGTTGAGACGCAATATAGAGGTTGTATTTGGGTGGGGTGAAATTAGGATGTACCCGGTTCGAACATAGATACGTGGTTTTGGGATTGTGGTTATTGGAATAAAAGTTGGTAGTTCTCTTTACCGTGGGTTATCTATACATATTAAAATCAATTGCTGTTCGTTAGTCTCGCTAAAACTCGAGAACAGCCGGACTGATTTGGCACGAAGTTCACCGGACCAGCTTTTATGTATTTTTTTTAATTGCCATGCAATAATTTTCTTCTGTAGGACGATAAAGAAGCCGGTTGATTTAGAATATCTATAGTAGTAGTAGTAGTTAATTGTCCTGAAGCAGGTTCGTTCCACCTCAGTTTAATGCTATACAATTCCATAAAGAACCACTAAAATTATAGCTTTGTATCTCTCAGAAAACAGCATCTATCGCACACTGTAGCACGTACAAAAGACTCAATGAAGCTCTCTATAACCACAATTTAGTCATCACTCACGTTAATACAGCAGTTCAACCCAAAACACTTTGCTAACACAATCCTAAACCACCTAATTATGTATGCAGTACTTAACTATCATCATATACAAGCAACGCAATGCAGGGACATCAAAGTGCCATCATTTATATATTACTACGGCACTCCAGTAATTAAGAGCCGCTAATGAGAATACCAACAGCCGTGTCACGTCGTCAATTAATTATGATTACTTGTTCCGTGTTATGACAGCCTGGTACCTCGGTTAAGGAAATCTTAAAGAAGTTCCTTTGGCTAAATATTTTTTGTTGCTTCTTAAGAGTAAAGGTATCGTGTGGAAGTTATATCGTTGCCAATCTTCAAAGTTTTGATAAGATTCTCTTGCAGATTGAGCTTGCTACCTTATCAAAGTTATGGCTGTATCGTTTTGAAAGGTTACTCTGAAATTATCCATATTCTTATGCATTGGTACCTATATGCTAATAGTATTTCAGTTTAGTACCCAAGTGTTTAAGGTAGATACACCCAATTCAGATTCTTATTTTTCTATAAAAAGGTAGTATAGTTATAAAATGAAATGAAACTATAAAATTTCGTGTATAGTAAAGAAAATTTAAGTGTAGGTATATATTTTTTTATGGGTAAACGAGTTACGGTACTGAATAAGTGGAGTAATGAAATAATAAGTTACTAACTAGAATTCGACTGGTATCACCCCTACAAGTACAGGCCAGTGACCAAAGCCTAGTCTAACTGTCTGTCCACCTATTACCTCCATCTATTCCCTGTTATAACAACCAAAAAACGTTTAATCTTCCCCCTAGTCATGTACCAAATATTTTAAAACCTAACCATGAACAAAACTGGTCCCTAAAACAAACAAAACATAAAACAGTCCAATTTTTATCTAAACCAACATCAATCTTACGTTCCTAAACGGCGGACAGCCTATGCAAATTTAAATTGAATCATCAGCGAACGGATTTGTTCAGTTAATCCCTATAAAGGTCCGTTGGTCCAACATTGCTAGTAATTCGTACATTCCAAGGGACTCATCTTCGGTCTAACGCCTCTCGGTTTGAATACAAATCGTGTGTAACACGCTTTGTGAACTGTTCTGGAAGAAATTAGACCCAGGTTTAGGTACAACTCGTAATAGGATTTGTCTGGACCGAGTTTCAATGGGGAGAGTTTCGGGATTAAAAGAACAAGTCTACTTACCATTTTTTCTTTGCAAAAATCTTCCTTTGTAAGGCGGTGTTAACCTAGTTGGAAGTTGGTGTAATATCTAGGTAAACTAGTCCTGTCTGAAAAGTTTGAGGATGTTATTATAGCCCATTTGTTGAGTTTAGCAATAGATTACATTAGTAAGATGCTTGATAGGTACACCAAGATTGGTTCTTCGACAAGAATCACTTTGTTCATCGTCATATCATTCAAATTTCAATTTAAATAGTAAGTCAAAGTAGTAGTAAGTCAAATTCGGTAGACTACTCATGACGAAGAGTCCCTCTGTGACTCAAAACTAGTAAAACTTTTCTCCGCTAACTAACGTGAATAAATCGTTATAATTAAGTAAGTTAATAATTTAGAATGTCTCGCGATAGTTATTATAAGAATATAATTCAAAACGTCCATTACTGATACGGCTTCCCGCTATATCTTCCAAGTTCCACTTTACCTAATGTAGGTATGTATTTACTTTATTCTGAGCCGTAGCTTACATCGTGTTATCTGCCCTAAAACAGAAATACGTTACCTAAACAAATCTACACACCGCTTTACGTAAATTTTATAGGGACCTCGTAAAGAGAACCACTTACTCAACTATCGACACGACCACTCAATGTAAAACTAACTAGATACAAAACCGTAACAAAAACATCAATTCAAAACTTAATAATTCAACTGAATAACCCAGTGGACCGTTCAAAAACTCCGTTTTAGGACGACCAACCCTTCATTACCATTTAAAGTGGTGCAAACGCGCGCAATGCGATAAGAGCTTATGCAAATTCAGATCAAATTGTTAGTGGCTCAGATTTGTTCGACTAATCCTAGGTGGCTGTGGGGGGTTGTAGCTGTAAATGTGTTTTTATTGAGTTTCTTTGTTTCATTTTTAGGTGGGAAGTCAAGTACATAACGTAAGTAGGTAGTACCTATCTGTAGACGTACAATTAAAGGGAGCTAACTGTTAGTTCCATAGCCGTGTTTACAGAAACGTTGCTTGGGTCGCGATAGCTCATTGCGAACTCGAAGACAACAAATTATGTTTTGGGCGTAAAATTCTGATTCATTTCCTTGTTTTGCCCAATAAGTTGAGGCCTCTCTTTACAGAGTGACTTTTTTATGGAAGAGGGCAAACGAACTGACGGGTCACCTGACGGTTATCAGCACCGCTCATGGACACTCGCAACGCCAGAGGAGTCACAGGTGCTCTTTTCTTGAAGGTTTAAAGATTGTATCGGCTTGGAAATACCGCCGATGACAGCTCATTCCACGGCCGACATTTCATAACCTAAAGGCTACCTACTTAGAGGTACAGTAGGCAGAGTACAGAGTACACTTTTGTGATCTATTTACCTGAGAATATAAGTAAATTCCAACCCCCTATTATAATTCTAAGACTCAGAAAACGGAGAACAGAGATAGCGATGCGGTGGCAATTTACGACAGTGGCGACACGTGTAGGAACTGGGAGTTCTTTACCCTCCTAATGGTAATAAACTTAAAATTGATAAGAACATTTAAGTACCTACTTAGGTATTCATACCTACTTCCAACTTAATTTCGTAACATAGGTATCTTTGATATACTTAAATGGCTTTAGTAGAGATGCACATAATAAAAAAATACAAAAAACAATCTATCATGTATACCTAAAATTATCAGGAATAACCTATAATACCAAAGTACCAATATAAAACCCAGTATAATACCAAAAGTAATCAGGTATCAATAACCATAGAGGCCTCCGAGCTATTACTGAGAATTTTGATAACCGAACTGAATATGAGATCCCGAGTTTGATTCTCTTGGCAGGCACAAACTCATTAAGTCCCTTACTCAGCAGTCCACGCTTGCGACCACACCACCAACGAGGCGTTTAATATCAGCTGATACCAACTCAATTACCATCGAATTAATTAAAACTTGTTAATTTGAAGTATCCAAATGCGGGCAAAATTGAAAAAGGATTAAATCGGTTGCGGACTGCAGACGAAACATTATCGATGCACCCTCCCTAAACGAGTAGCAACTCTTTAATATGCATCGAATTTGTCTTTCATTATTTTTATTGCGCATATTTACTAGGGGAGAGATTTGGTTCTCCAGACACCCAATTAAAAGCGATTTAGGCTTAATCTTTAAATGAAGGGTGGCCAGAAATTTGCACATCATTTTGGTTAATGAGGAACGTGCAGTTTGACTAATAACCCGGACGAATATTTTACCAGACCCTTAGTATGAGTTTGTTTGACGTTTAACGAGATCGAGATTAAAGTGCGTTTGGCCGTCTGATTGGTTGGTTTATTGGAACTGGCCAATCAGAGCGCTGAACGCGGTCTTGTTTCGATTTCGTTAAACGTAAAGCAAACTCGTACTAAGGGTACAGATTTGTGGCAATGCGCTTGTCTTATTATGATGAGAAAAATATTAAGAGAACTTTACAGTTGTTTTTTATTAAATTATTAAATGAAGAAAAAAGCGTTAATTAAATTAAGGCTGTAAACAAAACGCTATAAAAATGACGAATAACTGTAAGGGGTATGCCCGAGTAGTCGGTCGTTATATCGACTTTTCTCGTCCTAACCGGCACATCTCTAGTTTTTAATCCCACATACGTTTTCCAGAAGAAATAATAAAAAGAAAGATTCGGTGTTATATAAAATATACAATTTATTAATGTACATAATTTCGGAAGCATTTCTATGTCAACAAGGACAGAAACATACATATTTATTATGTAATAACAATTTGGTATATAATAACTACCTGTTTTCAGATCACGAATCAAATTCGACTATTTTAATAAACTTTTACTATTTTAAT
Organism: Spodoptera frugiperda; assembly: GCF_023101765.2. Classification (NCBI taxonomy): domain Eukaryota; kingdom Metazoa; phylum Arthropoda; class Insecta; order Lepidoptera; family Noctuidae; genus Spodoptera; species Spodoptera frugiperda. The sequence continues at coordinate 10,946,424 of NC_064242.1, read as the reverse complement.
TAAAGGACTCTTAAGGTAAGCGTCCTCAGGCCCGCATCGTACGCATCGCATGTAGGCATAGGCATCTATACAAGATAAACGAAAATCCGTTGCGTGCGGTGCGTGCTATGCCTACGATGCGGGCCTGTTGACGCTTACCTTTAAACAGGTCACATTTTTATTGTTAAATGTTTTGTAACAAAATTGCATTTATTTATGTATGAGTCAGAAAACGTGTATAGTAGGAAAAATCGCAGATTGTTTGAACATAGACGAAAAAACAAAATTATAGAAGATGACAAAATTATAGACATCAATAGACAATTCGTACGCAAAAAAAGTTAAGAAGTTCTATTATAATTTATGTGAGACATACTTAAACTGTGTGGGGAACTCATGGATATGAGCCTCTAGCTTGACTTGAAGCTAGTCGAGTTCCTCGTTAAACAGTTACGTGAGTAAGCCGATAACATAATAATTTTATTAATTTAGTATGTCTCACGAAGTATGTCTACGTAAGAAAAGCGCTGAATATTGATATTACATTTGCATTATAAAAATAATGAAAATGTGACCCGTTTCAAAAGACCGTGATTAACATTTTCTCTGTTTACTTTTTGTTTATATTTTAAAGTAACTGCCATTGCATTGTCATAACAAACAATCAAAGATAATAAACATAAGATTTAAATATACAACAAAGAAAAACAACAACGTTCTTAATTTAATATAAAAACAAGCAGTACGTTTTTGATTACACATGTCAATTCGAATTTGACGTTTAAAAAATGTTGCTAGTTGCTTGTTGCTTTGCTTGATCCTGATTGGTCTAATTTGGTTTATCTTCGCCGGGTGCGCCGACAAGGAACCAACGGGAACGCGCTCGTACGGCGACGTTACGTACTAGCCTCTTCTTGTCGTCCAATGCGGGCGCTAGGTCTAATAATATGTCTTGTTTGTATGGCAATAGGGTTGAAGTTCGGAAAGTATTCGCTATGTCGTAAAGGCACTCTAAGCTCTTTATTCTAACATCCTGGAAGAAAGAGAATATGGCTTTAATTGGGTGACTTTACAATAATATACAAAAGTGTGTAAAACAAATTAAGTTATAACAAACAACAGGTTCTAAATACCTGTTACAATTGTTAAAGATTACAATTTTACTGAGGATTTATGAGGACTTTCGTGCCTTCATTTGTTCGTCAAACGCTAGTGAAATGTACTACAAAATCAAGAGATTGTGTAGTATGTTCCAATAGGTTTAATTTTCTTTACACTATTGCGCTTAATTCAGTAAAACAGTTAATTTGGATTACACGCATTAATTTGGATTACACGCAGCGTGTAGCGGGATCGAATCCCGCATGAAACAACTCTTTGTGATCCGCAAATTGTGTGTCTCATGTATTGCGTATGCGAACTTGTATGTTTGTAAACGCACCCACGCCAGTAGTAGGGCAACGTAAAAAAATTGTTCAAACCTAAACGCATTTTTTTAGCTACAATAATTTGGACGCAAGGGACATAAAACAACAACAGCGCCATCTACTTTACTAAAAACGGTGTACGTTAAACAAAATATATATAAAAGAAGAAACTCACCATAGATTTCATATATTTGCTCAAAGCAATTAACCTAGGCAGTATAGTTTGCAGGCTGTCAGACACCGCCGTGGGACTGGACTGTACGAAGTGACATAGCACGTCGAGCGACACTTGCAACATGTCCTTATTGTCGTATTCTAGGCAGTCTATCACTGTTGGTGCAACCTGGAATAAATGTTACGTTCTTAATAGATATATTAAAGTGTGGGAGAGCCATGCTTCGGCACGAATAGACCAGCTCGACCGGAGTGATACCACGGCCTCACAGAAATCAGATGAAATAAGGTTTATGTTGTATTTCGTTGTGTGAGTGAGGTTACCGAAAGCTCGAATTATCCCCCTTCTCAATCTTTCCAATCCCCGATTCCCCAACAACCCCTAAATTCCTAACCCCCAAAAGGCCGGCAAAGCACTTGTAACGCTTCTGGTGTTTCAGGTGTCCATAAGCGGCGGCGATTGCTTACCATCAGGTGATCCGTCTGCTCATTTACCGGCTTATTCCATTTACAGTATTATTTTTATAAAGTGTAAGTATCTGCCGTAATCAGAGACATTTATTGATCATTATATATAAACTATTCCTTGGTAACAATTTTGTTCCGAAAAATTGCTAAGGACTGAGTTACGTAAACATTTAAATGACTCTGAGTATGGCGGTAAGTATAGATAATATCGCAAAACTCAAAACTCAAAAAAATATCTAAAGAAATCCAAACCCACAAAAATGGAATAAGCATCATGAGTTAACAAAAACCAACCTTATTAGCCTCATTTTTAAGTACAGTCTTCGGTGCCTTATCCAGTACATACGCCCAACTTAGTAAATAACTCTCTTTCGTTTCAGATGATAGATTAGGCTTAATTTTGTCAGTCAATACGGAGAACGTTTCAAACATCCTCTGTTTATATAGGAGACTTATCCTACAATGCTGCTTTCTGCTCAAATAATCTGTATTCTCGTTCATTATTAGTTTAATGGCGTCCGAACCGTGTACACAGTACTGTGGAGTTGCTAGAATACCTACTATCTGTAAGGAAAATAAAATGTTTTTAATATTAAACGTAATTAATATTGACGAAATACAGTCATAGTGCGATCACATACTTTGTAGCAGTTCAGTCAAAACTAATACTTGTAATAAATAGATTAAGGTTCAAAATGTAATGCACTGTTACAGGCGACTGGTCGATGTAGTAAATTTAAAGACTAAAGGCTCATTATGATATGGGAAAACTAAATTCGTCACAGTGATCAGCACATTAAACAATTTTAGACTTACTATCAATATATTTAAGTTCCAATTTCGAACAACTCACCTTCTGCAGCCAAAACAAGAACACATCGCTGCCTCTCATTAACAAAGACTTAGTTATCCATCCATACAACTGTATCAACCTTGGACATAGCTTCTCATCTTCCCTATTACACGATGCCAACTGAGTTTTTAACAGTTCATATAACAACTCAAACTTCTGCCCATGTTCAGCTTTGTTTAACAAATGTGCTATTAGCACACAGGCTTTCATCCGAACTATATCTTTATCGCTCTTCAAAGCGACCTGTAGGGACACCTTCATAATCTCCTCAAACTTAGAATTGTACACACTTTGATGCAACGGAGTGTACAGACATTCGATTATAAGGAAATATATGTCGTCCTGCTTACTTCGCTCTAGAGCTAAAGGCGTATGTTTAACTAGAATGTTCTCCTGCTTTTCTGGAGGTAAACTACCTATAGTATTCGCTATTAATGTGTACCCATGTGCTAAAGCATCTGGGCTTGACGAAGAAATCTCTTTATACAACCAATCTAATACAGGATCTATTAATCCATGGTCACTTTCAATCTGCGTTACTTTTTCCATAGTAAACACACTAGCCATGGAAATGGAACCACTCAGTGCTTCAACCACGTGCAAAGCTTCAGGGTCGTTTGCCGTAATAATCTTCAGCATTTCTTCAATTATAACTTTAGTGAAGTCATCTATACTCGCTAAGTTTGTTAGCACGTTTAAGCGCTTCTGAAAGGCAATTTTGTCCTGCGATATGTTATCTATACTACACTTTCCTTTGACAACTAAGTCCATTATTAGTTCTGGATATTTTCTAGCTATTACATGTATCGTTTCCACGCTGATAGCGAGCAGATCATTGTCTTGTGCGTGTTGGACGTTGTAAATCAGTACTTCCACAAAAGGCAACACAAGGTCCTCGCCTAAACATTCCTGCACTCTAATCAAAGTTTTGAACCCAGCCATTTGGAATTCTTTCGAAGATTGGCTAACAGCCGTCAGGCATATCTGTGGAACGTTCGTTATTTGTGCTTTTACTTCATCCAACAAGCCTTTCTTGTTAGCAATCTCATACAAGTCTCCAATAAAGTCCAAACTGGCTATTTGCAATTTTGGCGCAGTTTTTAGTTCGTAATACGCTACTGTTGCGGGGACCATGGCTCTTGTGATTGAGGCACAGGACTGATTGGAAGCATTAGCGGCAGTCAGGAGTATCTTAGTTCCTTTGACGAACTGTGCAACTGTAGTCGCATCCGCTATAGTGCTTTGTGCAGATATAATGATCCCTTTTAAGAAATTCTCGAAGGCTTGGTCTGTGTTAGCGGTTGACGCCATTTTGGCAACCAATGCTCCCAACGCCTCGTGCGCCGTTGTTTTAAGTTCGTCGTCGGTTTTGTGCGACATCTCTCTGTTGAGTGAGGACCACAGAGCTCTCAAAAATGGACTGTATGATTGTGCTGTGAATGTTTTACAGCTTTCGATCTGAAAATTTAAATTTTATGTATTACTTTTTTGTGTCATTAACTTTATTCGGTCAATTGATATTTTTTCAACTTTGCGGCACATTAGGAATATTTCTATTATCGTTTAGGTACCGAAATCTTACCCTGCAAGTAGATTTGAATATCAGGTATGTAAGTAACTTTTTGGCGCGGAAATCGAATGCAGGGTAAGTTGCCCGATACTTTCTGTGTAAAGCTCCCTAACAACGATCACTAACCACTAAATTTATGAAGAATTATACTAACCAACAGCTTCAACGAATCAATTTTAGCCAACCTCAAGTTGGAGTCCAACTTCTCAATCAGGAGAATGATACAGGAATCTCCAAACTCTGGTATGGCACATAAACAGGGTGCTAAAGAGTTGGCCAAATCTTCTCTCGTCACTGCAGCAGGATCATCACTAGACGGATGGAAGTCAATAGGAAAGTAACAGGAGATTACGTCAAACATTTCTTCAGCCAAATGTCCAAGAGGAAATATCTTAATGAAGTTTTGTAGGAACTCGAATAGGAATACTAGATTGCGAGGATCTCGTTCACCGTCCATGGCTGTTATCACTCCGTATACGAAGTCTGAGCCAAGGCTCTTTAGATCTGAAAATGAGATGGAATATTGTGTTAACTTGACGATATAAAAAAAATGAAACATGCAAAATACATGTTAAGTTATAAAAAAATTATAGTAATGTAAAGTAACTAGTCTAGTCCAAATCATTCATACAAATAGATTTCCTATAAAAATTCACTTGCTGTCTCACTGATCTACAGTGAGACAGCAAGTGCAAGAGGTTCAATCACTGGGGCGGATAAAACAATATTGGGATATTTTCCAAAATTCACAGTAATAATAGCATGTAGTCTCATTTACATAGGACTCATAACAAAGGGTGGAAAATGGGTGTTTCATTGCATGTTAGCAAAAATGAATTTTACAACATTAGTCAAAGTCAAGTTAAGCATTAATTTCAATTAGTTAATCCTTAATAAGGCACTTTTGAAATGTCAAATTTAATGTTCCAAAGTGCAGAAAATTAGATGATGAGAAATTTAATGTGCTTGTTCTAAAGTGTAGCTTCGAATGGAAGAAATTAATTTCCACTGTCTTTCAACTGAGCAAAGGGCAACAATTTTATTCTCATCTAAATAAACAATTAACATGAGCCAATGCTTATCACTTTATTTATTCACTTTTATTATGATTTCATAACACGAACATGTAACTAAGATAAACTACTTTTGATAAGAATGTCTCACAAACATTATGAATGGATTTTTATAAGCTATTTATAGAGACAAAGATTTAGCCATAGTCCAATTGTTAAAGAAAGTTTTTAGATAACATAGTTTAGTCTGAAAACATAATTTCTTATCTATGACTCAATTTTTTTAAGTATTTGTTCGGTACCCTTAGTACAAGTTTGCTTTACTTTAAAGTAATTGAAACAAGAGCATGTGCGGCACTATGATTGGCTAGATTGAATAAACTAACCAATCAGAGCGCCAAACACACTTTTGTTTCCATTACTTAAACATACAGTAAACTCATACTAAGGACACAGTTACGACTTTAAACAAAATAATCTAGGTAACTGTTTAAAACTGGTTTACTAATCAACCAGTTACGCACCATTAACTCTCACTTATTTACTAGTAAAAAGGTGACTTACTTGACTAACAATTACATAATTTGCTCAAAAAATTATATGGCTTAAATGGCAAAGCTTACATGCTATTTTCAGTGCATTAGAAATTAAGGTTTTTTTTTTTTGGTTCTCAGTATCTTCTCTGCATCTCTACCGGTGTGAGCTGGGCCCACATCTCGCTTGTAAGTTGTACATGCATATAAAATAAAAAGTCATACTCACATTCAATATCCTTATTACACAACTTCTGTATAATCACATAAATGTTATATCTATCCTGTCTTGTCTGCGACTGACATGTCACCTCTCGGAACAGTATAGTCAGGAAATCAGTACAATTTTGTATATTATACTCGGACATATCAATCAATACTGAATACCCCTCTATTACTGGTGGGACAACTCGGTGATTGTCTTTCAGTCTGTCTATATAGAACTTTGATATAAATTTGACTTGCATATCATTCAGGTAATCACGGGGAAGTTCTTTCAAAATTTTTGTGTAAAAGCGCATCCCTTTCTCTCGGTTTTCTGGTTCTTTGTTTGTTAGGACGCCCGCCATGTTTTCTACGAGGTCTGCGATGTCTAAGTGGCCTGATACGATGTCTGGAAAGGAAATTGTAGTCTTAGAACTTTCAAAGGAATGGGTTTCATGCCCTTGTGCAATTAAGTGTTGATGAATGGTCTAAGTACAAAGATCAAATGCTTACCAGCGATAATGCTGTGTGTTTCGTTAAATATATCCCCATGGTTGATAATAAGTTCTGCTAACTCCGGTTTAAACCAGGCTGAAGTCATCTTGGCCAATTTTGATGTTTCACAAACAACCAACAAACATTTAAGGGAATTTAAAATAGCATTGTATTATAAAAACGTAATAAATGTACGTGGATTTGTATTACTTGCAAGAATTTTGCACCGTTTACACGGTAGGAAAATAAAAAACTTTCTTGTTTTGTTAATTTAAGGTTATTTGAATTGTTTTTAAATTTTGTTCGACGTATTACAGACGCAAGTATTTTCACCGTACAGTCTGTAATGTCAAAAAAATACTAATTTAATTATAATTGCCAGAATGAAATAAAGAAAATCTCAAGGAAACTCCAGAACTATGGTCACCACACCACTTGCTATGCCTAAAAACTATACCCTCTTGCTGTACCTATTCCATTATTTATTGTGTTTAATTTATTAATGCGCTCACTTTACTTTAACATGACTCTCGTATCATAATTATTTGAGATTACAGAGATAAGTTTTTAGTTTAAAATAAGAGTGAAAATATTTATTTTCTATTATTTTCGAATCCGTATTTCTGAACGACTGTCATATGTTCAAGTAAGTGAGGTTATGTTTTTAATGTCATTGTCATTAAAAGCTAAAGCGCGACTGATGAAAAGTGGTGCAATTATTAAATCACGGTGTAATTGAAACAATATCAAAATTGGACCTTTCAGTAAATTAGTAAGGGCATATCAATCTTTGAATATGTCCCACAGAACCCTGATAGACTTCGTGGTTAAGTACCACACACCACGATTGTTAAATAACGTCGTATTTTTTCCAAGCAATGGAAACTCGTATTTTGGTCGAAGATTGTATTTCCCTGCGCCGCTGTCTTCATCAACACCTAAGGTACAATCACCGAGAAACTTTAGTACATCAACACCGAAAATCAACGAGATCCAATTGACTCCTAAGCCTAAGAAGACCGAAGGAACCTTCCAGTTGATGTTTACATGTAAGAAATGCAACACAAGGAATACTAAATTCATTTCAAAACTAGCGTACTACAAAGGAGTTGTTATTGTAATTTGCGAAGGCTGTGACAATAAGCATTTAATAGCTGATAACTTGAACTGGTTTACGGATATGAATGGCAAGAAAAACATTGAAGACATAATGGCAGAAAAAGGCGAAACAGTACAGAAAATATTGTCAGCAGACCTGGAGTTTATTGCTAAAGAAATGGCAAAAGGTATTGAGAAGAATGAAGAAAAGTTATTAATAAAAGAGTGAAAGTGGTGGAACTTTACTTAATTAAGTTACTTGTAGTTTTATGCCTTAGATTTAGTTATTATAGAATATTATTTATAATTAGCTGTAGCTAATTCTTAGACCTATCAAGTGTCATAATATGTGCCAATAACAATACCTACATGTCAAGGTCAAAGACACAACAGGTTAAAAACATTTAAACTGTAACTTGTAACAATTACATTACTTACATATTTTCCATTTTGATTTGTGTTAAAAAGAACTATATTGTCATCTTTGGGAAATGTAAAGAAAATAATTTACCTACCAGATATGGGGTAATAGATGTTCAGTTTTAAAACTTAGTTTCAAGACAAAAATGTAATTTAAAAAAGATGAAGGAAAGAAAATTGTATTCAATTCTATAATAAGTTTCTTAATTACCTCACTGTGGTATAAGGTATGTTCATACAAATATTTAATTTAATTTTTTTTTTTTTAATGTATAATTTGAACTGTTTCATCTCATTTAAAATGTATAATATTTCTTATGTCTAAGAAATGGAATAATTTTGTGATAGATAGAGCTAAAATTGTAATAGAATAACAAATAAAAATACAGAAATAAAAAGATTATATGATTTATTCTCAATCCATATTACAAGAGATTACAAATCGAATATGGCCAACCTAAAAATATAAAATCGAAACAGGTCCTTATACATAGTAGGGCAACATTTCATATCTATTATTAAAAAGATCATAGAAAAATATTTTAGACTGAGATTACAAATATTGTGTGGATGAAAAAAAAAGTATGACAAGAAAGTTTATGACCAATTCAATCAACCATAAAGTAAAATGTATGAATGCTGCCCCACCCCTAAAGTTAAACATAGATCTTACACTTAATACTTTATAAAAATTCATCAGATAAAAAGTTACACAAAAATATTTTTTAATTGGCACCAGTTGGTAATCATTTCTGAAAAATACTCTATAAAAATAAGGCACAATTAATCACATTATGTAATACATTTTCATAATCTCTTACAATTAATATACTAAGTATTATTTGTGCGATAATAATTAAATTATACAAAAATTAATGTACAAAAATCTTAACAATATAAAAAGAATGTAGTAAGGAATGCAACAGTAATTATTATGTGGGATTTTGTCTTACAAAATACACAAAACATACTTTTAAAAATGATATTAATAAGTAGTCTTCTCTGGGATTATAATGTAGATTAACTCTAAATAAAGTATGTAGTGTACACTGTCTACATAACATTCTGTGTCTCAAGAGTGTTAAGACATTTTGGTGGTAGTAATATTTCATCTTGCGAAAAATATCATTTTAAATGTAATGCCTAATAATAAAGTAATTGAGTAAACAATCACTGACAAAATTTCAGTCTTAAATATTATATTTTTCTTGTTATAATTATAATGTGTTATACTCTTTTTGGACGGCTTACAATAGCATAATCTGTCCCATTGCACATGTTATGAGCAACATCTTCCAAGCCAACTTGGTTCTGGAGTGCTTGCACTTGGGCAGCAGTGGGTACTTGGGGCCCTGGGGTGTTAGGTTTCCTTATCATGCCATATCCTAAATGAGAATCATCTGCCAATCTGGCTGTTTGCATAACATTTTCAACCTCATCATAATCATTCCAAGTGTCTTTACTCTTTGGCTCACCAAGGGCCAAAGTCGTAGGGCGCGCTTCAATCTTTTTATATCGTGAGGATTTGTTCAATTTGCTTGTTGATCCAAAATATGCCAATCTGTCATAATTTTCATCTTCAGGATCAACTACAGGACTTGGAAGCAGAATAATTCTTGATGATTCTGGGCCACTGGTGTTTAAGTTATCTTGAGATCGAGAAATAAGTTTTATACAGTTTGGATTATCGCCCAAGTTAGGAGTGAACTCTGTATGTTCAGGTTCATCTATTCCCAATGTTTTCCATGCTTCAGATCTTACCTCCACACTATCATATGGCACTGACTGATTAGGGGGACTGTGTTCTCTTTTCCCCTGATCAATTGGTTCATAGTTATCAAGCTTTTTAAATCTTGCAAAATCTGAGGTTTCCTCATTGGAAATTGGAATCTCTTGCTTCTTAGGAAGATTGATAATTTTCCGAGGTGGCTTAAGTGGTTTAGGTTTCAGTGCTGGTTTAGGCATCAGTAAAGGTGCAGTGTCCCTTTCTGAGCATGAACTCTGTTGGCTTGATACAGAAGTAGTCTTGAATGACAGTGAACTCAAGTTCAAATCATCAGGCCTAGCAGCAACTAAAGGACTTCTAGAGCCTGGAAACAAATTGGCACTTGACTGAATATTAAATTCACTGTGTTCAGGACTGTTCAGGTTGTCATTGCCAATCATTTGCTTCATTGTTTTCATTTTTAATGACAAGCACTTGAAGATTTCTGATTGGTTCGGGTGTTCTAAATGGAAGATGCCTTCACCTGTATCACATTTCCGCCCTGCTTCAAAAGTAAATTTACCCTGTCTGTAACCATAACGTCTAATAAACCTGTATGGCCAAGTGGCATACACTTTGTCATCATTCTGACCTCTTAATTCTATGGCAGTAGATGTGAGCAAAAGAAGATATCTGATTGGTTCAAAACCACATCTAGTTGAGGCTTCGGAGGGGCACATTTTGACTGAGAATACTCCCTCTCCTGAAGAACAGTACAGATCATTGTCTTCGTCACAGCTGAAAGGATTAGAATCCTTGTCTTTGAAAGCCACTGATTGTAGAGCAGTTACCCATTCCAATGTTTCTGCTTCTGACTGTGTGCTCAACTGCTGGGTGTGTGACTTAGTAAGTATTGTAATAGTGTTTGGACTAGAATGTGTTATTTTTATACAATTTTCGAGAGTAATTATTTTGGGTATAGCACCAGAAGCAACATCATCTTTGTTGTCAAATATTTCAAGACGCTCAATGCCTTGTTTGCTGGCAGTGAAGAGTATACAATGTTTTTGTTGCCAGTTTTTCTGTAAACAAACAGAGGAAACAATTAGACTTTAGTATATTACCATTTCTCATTCCAACAGCTATCTATTTATGTTAATTATTTAAATCCAACTGAATAATAATGAATTAAACTTACTAAAATAACTAATTTAAGTAACTATTTGAGTAAATATGTGGTATAAAGGTACGCAAATGTATAGATATAAAAATGCGTGATATCACAGTTAAATGTCGAACAAGACAAAATTTATCCTTTTACCTCATTGTACAAATAACTACAGGAAAATTTAATTAGTTTTACTAGTTTGGGCTTAAACACGAAGCGCAAAGGATACCGAATTGGCAATATCAACACACGACAACTACCTTTCCATTGAGTCATTGCCTGATTACAATAATGCTACAACCAGATTACGTGATTGTGCATGAATCATATGCACTATTAATTTCTTACTTGAATAGAAGTAACAAGTTTGATTTGTACCTTTTTGGGAAATTTACTAAACATATTCCCTCCGGCAGGCGGAAATAATAAACAACCGGATTTGATCTCGTCGTCTTGTTCCATATTTTGCGTTTGATTTTTCTGAATGTAAAAACTCTTTTTGATTACGAATAACACTAAAAAACATAGCACAAACAAAACTTCGTTGTCGGGTTTACGCTTAAAATTTAGCTCACGGATGAAAAACGCACATTATAATAATTTTGTGTAAAAATGTGAATGCACAAAACTGACGATTACTAAACTTTCAATGACAGATGGGATCGTTCGTATTCACAAAGTGTCATAGATATAAAAGTACATTCACAGAATAAACAAAATATTAAATAAATCGCTTGTTCTATCAAGACATATTATTCATTTAGCTACAGGCCAAAGAATTACGGAAATTAATCATGTTCACAAAAACAATAGGAAATAAAAATGAGAAAATGATTTCTAATTTTGCTATATGGCAACTAAAAGATACAAAGCCACCTGTCGTTTCTATGGAATGGATGGCTGTCAATGTGTTATTTCATTCATTGTTGTCAATGTCATAATTGCAACTTGCTCTTGCACGGCGCTCAGTAGCAGGCAGCATTTTCAAGTTTTTTTTAGATCATTTTAAATTAAAACTATAATCTATTAAATAATTGATCACAATGTCTAGTAATATAAATCCTTTAGCGGGGACTGCGCATTTGCTGGATGAGTTAGACAGTATGTGTCATAAAACTTGTATTATCTTCATCAACTCGTGTTATTTATTTTGATCAAAACAATTCTTGTTTTACAAAGAGAAACTGATGGTGCTGCTGCGGGATGGGAGGACTTTGATTGGATACCTTCGCTGCGTGGATCAATTTGCCAACTTAGTTCTTCACAAGACAATAGAAAGAATTCATGTCGGCAGAGAGTACGGCGACATTCCCCGAGGCATATTTATTGTAAGAGGAGAAAATGTAGTACTCCTCGGTGAAATCGTAAGTTTTTTTTTCTATATTACTTAGAACATAGTTTCATAATATTAATGATCATACAGTATAATAATTTTTCAATCAATAATAATAGTATTTTTATGGTCACTTTTATGTTATGCTATGATGTTTTCACATAAAACATTTGCCAACTTAGATGCACCTGCTAGTAAATAATTGTAGTACTGTTACTAGTACTTCTATCAAAATCCTTATAGTGATTCTAAGGCTTCAAATAATATTGTGAAATTGTTAATGACCAATGATTCAGGAACTCTCATACTACAAAGATCCATATGCATGCTCTATGTAGATGTAGAAATACTGCTGTTATGCCATTATTTGGTTTTCTGGTATAGAAGGGCTAATAAGTTGATAAAGGTTGTATACAGTTGCTGAACGATATAATATACCACCCTCTACAGAAGAGTTCCAGACCATAATCTACACCTGTTCCAAATTTTATCCCGATCCTTTCAGTCATTTTAATGTGTTTCAGTAACAAACATACACACAAACACACATATTCACTTGTGTAATATTACTAAGATGAATTATTTATTTAAATTCTAGGACAAGGACAAAGAAGACAATTTACCATTGACAGAAGTATCCGTAGATGATATTCTTGATGCACAAAGACGAGAACAAGATGGAAAGATTGAGCAACAGAAGTTACTTTCAAAGGCTTTGAAAGAAAGAGGACTCAATTTATTAGCTGAAATGGGACATGATGATATGTTTTAATTGTCCCTTCTAGCTTAAATCTCTATAATGTAAGACTGTGATTATGAATAAACTCTATTATATCATTTGTTTGCCTTTTATTTGTGAAAATAGAAAGATAAGGAATAGCTATGTTCCTTCTGCAGATCCCACCTAAGGCCCTTGGCCAATCCCAGTTTCCCACAACTGAAGTATTGCCATAACAAAAATTAATAGTATATTAAAAAAACTGCACAGCTGTATAATGTATTTGTATTTCTCAGGATTGTTTTGGGTCAGCTGCATCAATAATTTTATTTGTTGAATAAGTACCCAATGCATTTGGATAGAAATACTTCTGATTTTATGAATTTCTAGAAGTATGCGCCACTATTTTCTTTACCACCTTTGTTTACAAATAATTATTGTTAGATACTATTTTCTGGCAAATTAATTTTGGTTTTATTTTATTTTAATAAACATTTATTTCAAATTTTAATGTTACTTTTCATTAATACTCATAAACGATTTTATAATCTCAATTTAAAATCTCGGTTCCTTGCTCAATAAGTTTCGGAACGAGTGGATAGTCAAAATCAAATTCTAGTTTCTGAACGATTCAAATTTTCCGTTGTGATAAAATGACATTTGAAAACAATGTAACTTGTGATTATTTCTTCTTTATTTTTCCTTAATTTTTAACAAAATGTTTATTTCTTGTACCAAATAGTTTAGTACAACGGGTGTTTATTATATTTTGCATAAAATATGAACTCAATTAGAGTGTTATTTTAGTTCTTTCTTTATTTTTCTTACTTCTTTGTGTTGACGAAAAAAAATATGACTTCGGCGGATTTAACACTGATTGAAAGGCTACGGAAGGAGAATTTAGAGCAATTCTTTACTTTAGTGCGTATGCACTTATCTTTTGTCGTAGATATTAATACTGACGAGTGAGTATTTAAGTTCCGGAAGCCGTTATAACCTCAGTGAAGTGCTTGTACCTATTGTTTACGTAAATACGATTATTTTTCAGTGTTGATTGTTCAACTGATAAACCAAAGCAGTTCCGATGGAACTTCCACAAGAAAACAAAGAACTCGAGTTCAAATTCTAGTCAAAATAATGCAAATATAACGAAGAATAACGTCGAAGTGAGTTCAATAACGGAAGATGGAATATTGAGAGTGAATGAGCTGATAGATTTTCTATCGAAACCCGATAGTAAGTGATTTGAATATTATTTACTAGTTATTAGTGTTTAAAATTGTATGAAGAAGTTTTAGTTCTAATTAGAGCATTAGTAGTACTCCTAGTAACTGCTAAATGAATGACAATAATTTCTCTCAACCGTCCATTTCTTATCAGAAGTTCTTGTGACTATTTTTAAGTTGAATAGAATTATTATCTACTAAACTATAAAAGCTAAAATAATAAAAAAAAACCTTTCTTGTTAAGTAGATATTTGAGCACATTTGTTTTTATAACTGACCTATCACAACTTTCAACAATACAACACCTAAACTAACTAAAAATCATGGTTTACTTGCATATATTAATGGAGAAAAGCTAGAGCTTTTCTGACATGAAGCTGCTTTTCAGACATGAAGCTATCAGTTTCTAGTTTTAAACTGGTCTACCAGTTTCTAGTCACAGCAACATCACACAACATACTCTATATATTCTAAACTAGTAGTTCATGATACTTAATATAAAAATACAAACCCTTTTCCTGTCATCAATAATGAACTAGAAACATTTGATTAACAACTAATAGACATTTAATGTTATAAATTACAGATGTAACCCAAGAAGGAATATTTCGCAGAACAGGTTCATTGAGCAGGCAGCAAGAGTTGAAGAACTTGCTCCTCACAGGATCCAACCTCGGTTTGGATGATGGGAAGTTCTCTGTCCATGATTGTGCGTCAGTGTTGAAGGGTTTCCTTGCTGAGTTACCTCAACCTCTACTGATGGATCAGTATTATCAGACATATTGCACTTTGGCTGGTAAGTTGTAGAGGATAATAAGAATATTATCCACAATTATTGCATTATTACACCATTATTATTATAGGAATATTACACAGAAGTATAGACATGAGAATTAGCTTAATGTTTTTTCTTCAATGCAGAATTCACACATTGGAGTTCTAAGTTGAATAAGAGTGATAAACAAATCAATTATAAAGTAATGGCATTTTAATACTGCAGCTTCTTCCGCATTCCCGTGGGATAAAAAATAGCCTATGTGTTATTTCAGACAATAATCTATCCCTTGCTCCAAATTTCATCACTATCCCTTTAACCATTTTGATGCAATTGAGTAACAAACACACATTACAACACAAATTACAACTCACAAACTGTAAGATTCTATAATTTCTTTTTTCCGTACTTGTTGAGTGGTTTCATGAGACCAACTAAATTAATAGTAGCCTAAATATTAACGAAATCTAATTCAAAATCAATATTCCATCCACAGCGCAATACCCTCCGAATGCGGATTCATCAGAAGTAAAGCTCCTGACAGCGCTGCAACTGCTGCTGCTACTTCTAACACCGTCGCACAGGAACTTCTTACAGCGGCTGTTGCGGTTGTTACGATTGACTGCGGACAATGAAGCCTCGAATCGGATGTCGCCCGACACCCTAGCTACCATGTTCACTCCACATCTGCTTTGTCCTAGAAAGGTATGTTGTTTTAATGATCCTTGATTTACAACATTATGGTGAAGCAGAAAGGATGTTTGTAGACCGGCTTGTAGATTATTTTAAAATATACACGTAGTCACGTATTTTTTTATTTCTTACGAAAACCTATACTTTCGAACATATAATATGCCGATTTGAAACACCGCGTGACGTCACTTCTAGGTACATTTTATGCGTAGAAATGACGTATTTGCGCCTTATCCTAAACTTTGATATAATATCGATGTATTGTTATCAGATACAGAATACTTTGTCTTCAATATTGCATCTACGTTTTACATCTATTCTAAAATGTCGAAATTACTATAATGACTAAACCGGAGATATGTGGGACTGTATATTAGTGTAAGTACTTTGTTTTTAAGATTAGCTTTTAACTTCTAATTTAATTTACCGACTTCAAAAAAGGAGGAGGTTCTCAATTCGACCGTATCTTTTTTTATGTATGTTAATCGATATCTCCGGCAGTTATAGACCGATTTGAGAAATTCTTTTTGTGTTTGAAAGAGTACACCGACTCCAGAAATAACAATAATTGTACCTACTTACATTATAATGTGTGTGATGAGTTAGTAAAGTTAGTTGATCTATTAAGTTGTTGAAAAATACGCAATTATTTCTTTTACTTTTTAGTGCATATTAATTTGTTTTGGAATATTTATTTTTTGAAGTCGGTTTTTTTTTGTTAAAATTGTTTTTTTTTAATTCCAGCTATCACCAGAAACGTTTCACGCGGACTCCATAGCACTATCACCGGTGATCAGCTTCATGATTCGTCAGTCGTCTAAACTGTTTGATGCGCCGACGCAGTTGGTGACGGACGCGGCCGCTTACCTCACTGTGCGGGAGAAGAGACGGGCCATGTCGCCGCTTGTGGACTTGGATGAGAGTATTACTGATAAGTGAGTGTTGGGACAATATTTTGTCCTACTTTTTAATCTTCTAAAGGTTTTTTAAGGTAGGTGTGTACCTAATGCATGGGAAAAATCATATGTCTTCTCCCGCCTTGGACGAGGCGAGCGGGAGTGTAAAAGCCACCCCGTTCCTACTCCTGCTTGTCGAACCGGAGCCCTTTAAACCCACTAGTTGCCCGCAGCTCCGATCTTGAAAGGGTACCTTACCCTTCAAGATTGGAGCTGCGGACTGCTGTCGGAGGTAGAGGTAGACGTAGATGTACTAGACTAATGCATATTGTGTAAGTCCAGATGATTGACGAAAAGTGAATGTCAATATAGAACTTAATTCAACAGAACATAGAACTTAATTCAACAGGCCAAAGTTAAAAGGTACTATTGATATTATTTTAGGTATTAGGCACACTTTGCCCTACGCTTAAGATGATTTGGACAAATTAAGATTGAAACGCAAGGAGAATATTTACAAGAGCAATTTTAGTGGTAAAACTGTTTTGTCTAATGGTTTATAATTGTACTTATTGATTTGTGTTTTCTCTGGAGGCTATTGTCCACCACCAATAACAGAGACTTCTACTTCTGTCTAGAATTTCGTATGAATGATTTTGTTATTTCCTTCCAATATTTCTAATTAACATTTATCTCTCTTATAGAACAGCGGCGAGTACAGTGTACACGTTCGTGGACCGGTCCCGCACGCGCGCGGAGAACGCGTCCAACCCCACCGACACCGCGCTCGCGCAGCTCTACGCGCACATACAGGCGCTGCCCGACTCCAACCACAAGCGACGGCTCATCAAACATTTTAACCGCCAGAATGGATATGGTGAGTGTAACTTGTGTAGATAATAATTGGGCCATGTATTATAATGGTAAATAAAAACACATAATAATATATCATCACTCCCACTGTTGGTAACACTGATTTACCATGGACTCAGGCAATATGAACTTTCAAACTGCGACGCTTATGTAGAGGAAGCCGATCAGGAAATACAGATTCCGGCAAAAAAATTCACTCACTAGCAATTCGCACCAGGAAGTTTGAAGCGAAACAGGTCGTCAAAGTCTATGGTATATTTAGGAAGCGGTGGCGCTGCGCAGATCGTCTTCCTATTCGATGATGGAAAAGACTAAGGGGAATGGAATCAAGTTGTGAAATTCGAAACACAAAGAACATTATAATTGTAAAGACTGAATAAAGTCATGTACAAACAATTGTGTTAACAAAGTTCCCTATACGCATTACAGGCACGCCCATACAAATTCAAAGGACAGGTAAAGTGGCCGGCTCTAGAAGTTTCGGCGACTCCATCAAGAGGCATATCTTCAACAAGGGACTTCTCAACAAGACGCCAAAGAAAGGTTCAGGCTCTAATATTAATGTTATAGAAGAGGTAAGTGCCTTATACTATTTACCGATCAAATTGTATGTTAAACGCTCGATAATACACCTTTTGTTACAAGATATAAAGTTGAAAATAAAAGTGTGCTGTGAAACCCAAAGTCATAGTTTGAAAAGTCCTGAATAATCTAGTAAAAAGAAGTTTCATAGTAACATATATTTACGTACCAAAGGTGTATATCGAGCAAATAATTTCAATTCTTAACTATAACTAATATTTTCAAACTAAAATCTTTGAGTCCCTTTAAGAGTATGTTCTTAATGCGTAACATACTATCTCCAAAGTCTTATGTACAGTTAGCCAAACTATTTAGTATACAGCAAAGAAAAAAAAACAACTTAGTACAGAGATAGTAGCTTCTATTAAGTAATTTACTACTTCTACTTTGACATACATAACAATCAATCAAATATCAAATGAAAGAAACAACCAGTCTTCTCTACTAATAACGACGTAATCTCGCAAGAAATTGCATTACCTACTTAAAACCATACTGTCTCTGTACTAAATCAGTCTTTAATTTCGTACCTGCATACCAAATAATTTGGCTGACAGTACCTTCATCATCAAAAGCATGTAAATGCATACTTGTAACTAACAATATGTCCGTGCATTGTGTTGTGATGTCTAATCTCTTTCTATCTGTGTGCTGTCCCCTTCCTAACATTTCCGTCATGCTTAACGCTTACAGAAATCAGCCAAAGGGAAACTAAGGTTCACTGATGACAATAAAGTCGATGTGTCACACAAAAACATAGTTCTCAAGAACTTAGCTCATAAAATAGCAAGCTCAGAGTCTCTAGACGATGACTACGATTCGGACGCCAGTAACGAAAGCACTCTATCAGATGGCGCACTAAATAGATCACGTAAACTAAGTCCGAAGTTTGTGTCTGAACCGAATTTGAGTGCTTTGGATACGAACGATGAAACTCCGAAGAAGAAACGCGGGAATCGGCTGTTTCGTTCGAAGATTATGACGACGCAGACGTTGAACAAGAAGTATCAGAAACGGAACGGGGTTATACGGGGGACGCCGACTTGCGTCTCGTGTTTCGATGACCAGGACACTGGGTCGGAACAGGAGTCGTGCCAAGAAACGAGTGAAGACAAAAGCCCTGTAGACACACCGACGAAGATTTTGCAGGACGATATGAAACACTACCTGACTAGTACACCAGGGATATCTGACGTGGTTCTCTTTGATGAAGACTGTTCCACGCCTTACACTATAAATTTTCGAAGAGCCTCTATGTCACCCATAACGAAGTCCACGCAAAAGTTGTCCAAAGCAATGCAGGTTTGTCTCTCGCATGAATTGCATGTTTCTTTTGTTCGTCGCGCTTTTAATGTGTTTGATACTTTTGTCTTGAAATTAATGTTAAGTTGTCGACGTCTCTGCCTATTCATCTCATCTATCCACTTTGGGTATAGGGGATTAACAGGCTAGATGTGCTTGAACAATAATGTTTCATCATTTTCTATAAGATCAATAAGAATTTCCTTTTTGTTCTTTATAAACTGAACCAGTGCATTCGAGTTTAATTTAAAACAAAATTTTGGCTAAGTAACTGTTGTACATTTTCTATTTCGAAACCCAATAAGAATAACCCAATATAGAAAATTCCTTATAATTACGTAGAATTATACGGAATTGTTTCCAGTATTGTCATCCTCTACCGATTTCTTCGAAGAAGTACAGTATTAAAAAACCGAAATAGTTGTAAAATAAATGTTATCATAATTACAGGAATCAATAATGACACCGCGATCCCGTAAACCTCTGATAATAACATCGGAACAGCGGGACATGGCGGACACGACCGTTCAGAAAGACGAGACGACCAAGTCTGACGTCATCTACCAATCTATGTCACCCAAGAACGACAGCGATTTCGTCTCCTCAGACGATGATGACGTCACAAGGTCCACGTTCTCGTGCGAAAGGTAACACTAAACAGTCGTTACGAAGAATTTGTTACTAACAAGATTTTTATATTATGCTTACAAAATAAGTATTTTAGGTTGAAAATTGTCTGCGCTGTTAACAAAGCTTTAAGTATTAATTCTTGATTAGTGAAGATTATTAACAAGGTAAACTGTTCATGCTTTTTAAATCTTTTAACTATTTTGTGCTTTGTATACGTCTCTTACTCACTTTATTTTCTCTTTTCCAGATCAAGATCAAGTCAGTCTGCAAGCACATCACTACCACGAACGAATCAATTCGATGCCCGATCGATCAATTCAATCGGTGAAGGCAGCCCTATAAGACCAGAAAGTACTCGATTCGTTATAAGCCGCGATAGACCGAATTTAGTTGACGAATTGAACACAACACTATGTGGTAGCGACGACGGCCTACCAAAGTTCGCAATATCGTACGAAACAAACGAACCAAAATGTCTATCGGAACCTTTTAGAGAATACCTCCTTAGTAGATCGGTTCTGACAGCGACTCCAATCGATTTATCGATACTAAATAAATCGAATGACACCGATGATAAAATTAGCGATTCACTTCTCTACTGTTTAGATGGTAACGTACCTTCAGATTTAACGTTATCGATAAGTAATTTGGCAGTCGATAAAGAATCGAGTTTGAGGTCGCCGTTAAAGAATATTAGTGTGAATATCGATAAAAGTCCGAATAGAAAGCGTTTGGCTGACGATATTGGTTGTATAGAGGAATCTACGTCTGAGACGAAGAAGCTGATGGTCGCAAAAGAGAATATCAAAGAGGTTTTTGAAATACGAGAGACTGAATTGTAGATTATTAAACTATATTGATTGGATTTTTTTAAATATACATACTAAACATGTCTACCGTTTCGGAGAAATTGTTGGTCATCGAAAAGGTAGGCAGAAGCGTATGGTAGTCACTTAGTCCCACCAAATCGGTGGAGGCCTTATCTACTTCTATAACTGGAATCTGAACAGCAGTACCTCTAGACAAATGTTATTTGAACACCAATCGAAAGTGTGATTATGAAAGTCAATGTATGGATACTGACATTCGACAAATTATATCCAGCCCATACATAGTGTGGGAGAGCCATGCTTCGGCACGAATGGGGCGACTCGACCGGAGTGATACCACAGCCTCACAGAAAACCGACGTGAAATAACGCTTGCGTTGTGCCTCGGGTGTTCATGGGCGGGCGCGGCGATTGCTTACCATCAGGTGATCAGTCTGCTCGTTTACCGGCTTATACCATAAAATAAAATATTGATTTTTCTATTCACTCGTTTGAGTAGAGCTTATATGAAATTTGGCTCATAGGAAACTTGTGCTTGCGACTACACGGTGATTAGAAAGGTCAATATGAATCCCTTCCTATTACAATTTTAATATTGATCTTCCTAATTACTACCAACTCATAAAAGCATGAGAAGAGCATACAACAATGTCAACAATTATAAAAAAATGAGAATTTGATTAAATATTCCCATTGAGTGCCTTAAAATGTTTTGACATTTACTTTTATTCCAATATTGGTGCATAATGTATGAGATTATACATTAGTAAGTATAAAGATCTCCGAATTATGAAACTATTGTACAGTATTTTTGACTTGAACCTTATTTCAATTGACATTAATTTGATTTTGCTTTGTAAACTCAATGAAGAATGTTGTCCAAAATATTTATTTTACTTCTTCACATTTGAATTGATTATTGTTTAATGTAACTGTTTTAGTTATGAGTACGTTTATAAATATAGAATATTTGAGTACATTATGAACCTCGTTGTTTTATTCTCCATTTTTTTTGGTATATTATTCATAACCATTTCTTTAGTACCTTTACCCGAACTTCATGATCATCGTTATACCAGCCACAAAATATCTTTAAGTCCAGATTGACAGGTCTTAAGCGACCTGCATCATCTTATATCCTACAGAGATTGATATTTATCTTACGGTCTAGCGCATGCTAAGAATAACTTAATCTAAAATAAACTGCTATGATTTACGGATGAAAACGGCATACCTTCCATTTTTTGCCACGCCGTCGGTGTGCATTGGGTCTTGTTATAAATCATCCTCTTTTGTAGATGAGCACTATAGTTCATATTATGTGGACTCTCACAGATTGTTGATAATAATAATGATGATTCGGCGCTGGATACACTAAATACTAGTAGAATTATCTATTAATTTCCTCCCACGGACCCTTCGATTGTGGAATGAACTCCCTGCCGAGGTTTTTCCAGTAGGCTACAAGAATAAGAATAAGAATATTTTTATTGTGTCAAAAATTTCTTTACAATAGTGTGTACAGAATCCTCTTTTAGACAAAAAAATGCCTGTAGTAGAAGACTCTGCCCCTCCCCATTTGAATAGCGTGATAATTAACACAATAACTTAAGAAAATAATAATAATAAAAAAATAAAAAATGTAGTTAACTTTAGGGAACAATTTCAACAAAAAGAGAATATAATTAAAGATGTGAGTGTGTATGTGCGCGTGTGTGAGTGCGTGTGTGTGAGTGCGTGTGTGTCTGTTTATGTGTGTGTGTAAATGTGACTGAGTGTGTATGTAAGTCTATCAGTGTTATAATAAAAATGCTTCAGTGTCCTCATACGTAAGTGGTTTTATCCACCTAACTAGTGTATCTTTAAGGTCATGATTATTTTTAGTGTGTATACGTATCTTTTTATTTATTCTATTATATAACTGAGCTGATTGTTTATTGTACTGTTTACATCCAAATTTGGTTTTAGTTGAAGGTATATCAGCTATACTGAAATTCCTTCTTTTCGAGGTAATGCCCACAGTAGAAGGTAAAGACTTGTGCTTCTTTAAGATGGTTTGAACAATAAACAGTTTTCTGACAGAGAGTACATCACTGATCCGGTAAAGGTCCACAGTAGGAAATCTTAATTTTTTAAAAATATTAACTTTAAGAGAGCGCGTTGTCGTGATCTCATGGTGGAATAGCAGCAACGATTGTCGCAACCGAGGGCTGCGCTCGCTGTCATTGCAGCGGTAAGTCCCCTCTTTGAGGAGTGGCTAGAGAGGCGCCACGGCGTCCTCACCTACCGCCTGACGCAGGTGCTTACCGGACATGGAAGTTTCGGTAGGTTCCTGTTTCTGATTGGGCGGGAGGAAACGCCCGGGTGTCATCACTGTGCGGACCGCCCGGAGGATACGGTGGAGCATACCTCATCTTGTGGCGGTGTGCCCTGCATGGGCTGAGCACCGCCGTGTCCTCAGGGATGTGGTCGGCGACGGCGACCTCTCGCGTCCGGCATTGGTTCAGACCATGGTGCGGAGCGAGGGGGACTGGGATGCCGTCTCCTCCTTCTGCGAAGCAGTCATGCTAGCTAAGGAGGAGGCGGGGCGCGTGAGAGAACGAACCTCTTCACGCCCCAGCCGTCGCGAGAGACACTCCGGGCGTCGGGGATCGCGAGACGATCTCCGGCCACCGTAAGTGCGGGTCTGCGGACGGTGAGCAAGGGTAGCTCGCCGCCCGACCAGAACCAGACCCGTGCGTGCGTTACGCACGCGCCTCAAAGAGCCATCAGACCACCACAGATGGGGCCCAATAGGGCTGATGCTTAATCCGGAGCTGCGGACTACCTAGCGGGTTTACCGGGGCTCCGGCTTGACAAGCAGGAGAAGGAACGGGGTGGTTTTTAGTCAGTAAGAGTCTGACACTCCCTCTCGCTTTGCCCTGGCGAGAGAAGTCATTGGATGATTTTCCCCCTGAAAAAAAAAAAAAAAAAAAAGAGAGCGCGTTGTGCTCGTTCTAAATGTATCAATTTGGTCTTTGCTGTGCCTCCCCAAACCGGAATACAGTATACAAGTACAGATTGAACCAGTGCAATGTAAATTTGCATAAGTAAATTTCTAGATGGGCCTTTGTTGTTAGCTTTTACTATAGGTGCTACATGCCTAAGGGTTTTGAATATCCAGCCTAACTTCCTGATTCTGGCGGTGACTTGCTCTACGTGAGGGTACCAGGATAGTCTATTGTCCACTACTACACCCAAATACTTGACTTCAGTTACTTTGCGAACACTCGGGCAGTTACAATTATTGCCGTATTCACCCTGGCATGCATGTATGATTATTTCAAACTCATCAATCGGTTCATTACGCTTGGAGATACTAAAACATATAAAATTCGTTTTAGATGTATTTAATGTTAGGAGATTAGATTTTAGCCAATCAGCAACACGAGTAAGACCTGTCTCAGCATGATGTTTAACATCGTGCCAAGAGCCCCCATAGAAGACTACGGCTGTATCGTCGGCGTAGGAGAAAACTTTAGCATTAGGTATTTTCATGCTACAAAGGTCATTAATATATATCAAGAAGAGGGTTGGGCCCAATACACTTCCCTGAGGAACACCGTACAATACAGCCGCGTCGTCACTGATATGCTGCCCAACCTTCACTCTTTGCTTTCTGTTTGAAAGGTAGTCTTTTAGAAGGTCAAGAGCTATACCCCGAACTCCAATCTTTTCAAGTTTGTTGGCAAGGATAGAGGTAGAAACGGTATCAAAAGCCTTTTTTAGGTCTAAAAAGACCGCTAGGCTTTTTTCACCATTGTCTAAATGTTTAGCTATTAAAGAGGACAAATCACTAACAGCATCCTCAGTAGATATATTTCTTCTAAAGCCGTATTGCGAATCAGATAATATATTAAATTTATTCAAATAATTAAGTAGTCTAGTGTTTATTAATTTTTCAATAATTTTTGATAAAGCAGTTAACACTGATATTGGTCTATAATTGCTGATATCGTCTCTATCTCCACCCTTGTGCACCGGCGTGATAATGGCTTCTTTTAGCGGGGCCGGGAAGATTCCTTTCGTAAAGCAAAGATTTGCAAGGTGTGTGATGATGGGGACCACTACCGTGCTGGTATATTTTAAGAACTTAGTAGATATGCCATCGCAACCCGTAGCGCCGCCAGACTTAAGGTTCATTAGAGTTCCGTATACCTCACCACAGTCTGTTTCGAGAAGCACGAAAGAATTAGCTTGTGTGGGTGCATCGCTTAATGGAGTACTGTTATTCTGGGTTCTAGGTTGAATTTGCTGAGCTAGCTCATAACCTATATTAGCAAAATAATTATTGATGAAGTTAATGGATTCAGAAGGTGATGGCTTCAAGTTTAACAGTTCTTGTATTTTGATTATTTATTTTATTAGTGTATGTAATAGATTTAATATTTTTCCAAAGTTGCTTTGAATTTTTTATTGAATTTGATAGTAGTTCTTTTTCGTACTTTCTTTTTAACTTTTTTATTATTTTGTTACAATAATTCCTATATCGTGTATAAGTGATTTTTAGAATTAAATTTTCTGGGTCATGGCGAAGCTTCTTTTGAAGTTTATTGCGATTTTGTATGCAGCGCAAAATTCCTTTAGTGATCCATGGTTTGATGATGCGTTTGCTGCTTGGAATATTTATTATGGCGGTATTAGAGTTAATAGTATCGGTAAGAGAATCCAGCAAAAGTTTACACAAATAATCCGCATCATGGCAAAATAGCAAATCGCTTAAGTTCTTCTCTTGCAAGTGTATTAGAGCTTGTCCATAATTAAGTGAAGCAGTAGTTTTAGGTATTACTTGTTTATGTTTTTGCTTAGTCAATACTAAAAGTGTTGTGAAGTGATCTGTGATGGTAGTGTGTAAGATAGCGATAGTAGCAGAAAATTTTATTTTGTTTATTTTTAACATGAAGTGATCCAGACACGTTTTATCTCTAGTCGGTAACAGATGCCCCGGTAGGATACCATGAAGAGATAGCATATTGAGGTAATTTGTTCTATTTTTTTGTTCATGAGACTGTTCGATCGGTTTCTTTATGATATTAATGTTTATGTCGCCCGCGATAATAATACTTTTGTGTGATGTTATAGAGTCGAGATGAGTACTTAGTGAGTCTATGAAACTGTCAGTATTAATGTTTGATGGGGATCTATAGATACATAAGATAGTATTATTCAATACGTCCAGCTGAAGGCAAGAAGCTTGTGATAGTGGTATTTCCTTAACTCGGGTTTTTAGTGTACTTTTAACATAAACTACTACTCCATCATTTTGGTTCAGCTGCCGTGCAGTCATATACGACTGGTAGTTAATTAATTGTGGAATAGCTTTATTTGCACTCAACCTGCACTCTGTCAAAATAATAATATCTGCTTCAAATTTAATTGTAGATAAAGTCAGCAAGAAATCATCAAAATTACAATATATGCTTCTTATGTTTTGTGATATAATGGTTAAATCATTTTTGTTTACATAAACGTGTTTATTGAGTTCAGAGCCATCACATTCAATAGTTTTTGCAATCTCAATTTTGTCTATCTCTCTAATATTATTTATAGTAGCCATTTATATTTATGAAGGCATAAACGACGGAATACGGCACATAATGTCAAGTGAGTGTGATGTATAAATGTGAATGTAAATGAAAAGCGATAGCGGTGAATATTGACAGATTGTGATTTGCAATTGTTAATGTGGAAGACGGTATAAATGTTGTGTGTGTTGTGTTGATAGCCAGGTATAAGTGGTAAGTTACATGTAGTTGTAGTTGTACAAATGTGTGTATTCGTGTGAAAATGTGTGTGAGTACATACAAAGTTTATATAAAAAACAAGTGGGGCATGCAAAACCCTCATTAATGTATTACAATTTACATAAGGGTTACATAGTCAATGTTTTGGCGTTAGTTTTACAAGATCGGCTTCACGTTTGATGAGTATAGGTTTTTCTATTTCACTTTTGCGCAGGAAAACTCGACCAGCTGATGTCCAGCAGTATGAATAGTTATGCTCCTTTGAGAATTTTCTAGCAAGATAGAAGAGGTGTTGGGTTTGAGGAGGCAGGAAGTCAGATACATAAACGGGTGTCGCCGGGCCGTCCATATTTAGGTGTTTAGAGCTGAGTTTATTCTGTTTGTTGTTTGAGTTGAACTGTCTCGCCTTCTTGACAATGTCATCCCTAGTAAGAGTGCTAGTTAAATCCACAGTAATTTTTGAAGGTTTATTCTCCTTGCTTGTACTATAGACCTCTTTGATTTCCGATCTTTGAAGAGGAGCGCCAACAGCCTTAGCCATGTTCATTACAATCAAACTGAGCTCTTCTTCACTTTTATTCGAGGATAATGGAATATTTTTAATTTCCAGCTTTCTATTGTACAATAGCATCCGTTCCAAGTTTTCAATTCTTCCCTCAAGCTGGTGAATATACTCGCGGTCCGTTTTCTTTTCCGATTCTAAAGAGTCCAGTTTGCTCCTCATGTCCTCATACTGGTTCGATACAAAGGCTATAGATTCTTTAATTTCGGAGTTTTGTTTTAATAACTCAGTCATCATATGGTGCAGAGCGTTTAAAGAAGCATCTGTTTTGGTACTATGTGATTCATAATTCTTGCAGTGGGAATCGATCAATTTTTGCATATCATTTATAACCCGCTCATTTTCGTCGTCGTGTTTTCGCTTTCGTAACGTAACATGTTCATTTGTCGGGATAGTAGCTAAGTTTGGTGCCGACCCACTTTGGTAACTTTTTGGTGTTTGCAGTGTGGTAGCTTGTACCCGCGATTCCACTTCATTTTTTGATGGGCTGTCAACATTTATTAGATTTGGTTCAACCGTTGTAGGCGTTGAAGGAGGTGTACGGCGGATCATTTTTATAAGTTTCGTTTAATGTCCTCCTGGAAGTCTCAAAAAGTCTCAAAATGGGTCAGTATGAGTTAGGTAACTCCTTGCCCAGTTACAATAATAGTATTTACTGCAACTGCTTGCTCTATAAAAATGTGTAGGCGCTTTGGACTTGCAGAGCTGTCAGTGGTGGGCGGGGTCAATGACCTAATCAGCCAATTATAGCAACATAGGCGGCGCTTACCCTGTGTTAAAGATGGGTCAACCTCTTCACTGTTTCTGCGCGCCTGGTACACAAGCTGATTTTTGCTCACAATTTTTATTAATTTTATTATAGTTTTTATAGTTTTTTCATTTAATTTCAAGGAAAGAACAACACAGTCGACACGTCTGTACGCTTTCGCGGTCCGAGGGGAAGGGAAAGGGGGCGAGGCTACAACATGGGGTACTTTAAGAAGGAAGTAAATAGGTTTTTTAAGGGTCGGCAAAGCGCATGTAATGCCCCAAGTGTTGCAAGCGCTCATAGGCCACGGTAACCACTTACCGTCAGGTGAGCCGAGTGGCTTCTTGCCGCCATTGTGGTATATAAAATAATAAAGAAGATTGTGTTAAATATCAGTTTTATTTATAATCGAGTTAGAGTCAGATGCTTAGCGATATTAATGAAATGGATCAGCAGAAACATATGAATATGATACCTAAGATCAATATGACTGTCACGCAGCAGTAAAATTGACAGCAAATGCGATAACAGAAATTGGAGAATCTTTCATTGAACGAGTCCTTTTGGCTGAAACAAAGAAAGGAAAGGGTTAAAAAGTATTAGAATGCCAATAACAAGCTGAGGGCTTAGTATGAGTTTGTTTTACGTTAAACGAGATTGAAATGTAACCGTGTTCGGCGCTCCGTTTGGCCGGCTCCAATTAACCAACCAATCAGAGCGCCGAACGCGGTCTCATCTTGCCGCGCACGGGTTATACTAAGCCCTCTGTTATGGATTTTGAATGTTTACAATCTTTATAGGAGCCCCAAATCACCACCACTCTTACGTAAAAGAGGCCTGTAGATTGCCACCAGACGAAATGTCTTTTTGGTGTCATCGTGGTATATATTTTTTAAGTAAATCAGGTCTATTAGCTTCTCATATTAGTGGCATCCATATGGCGTATGGTCTTCAGGCCAGTTAATATATGACGTGATTGGGCCTGCAAGACTAGCTGATTCTCAATCAAGACCAAAAGTTATTAGCAGTTTCTCAGATTGTTTCTCTATATCAAAATATAATGAAGCCCTAAGCACCTATAAGTTTGAAGGACAAACTCGTCACTCGGCGATTCTCCTGCGTGACGCAATCTTGCTGGCATCAGAAGTGTAATGTCGGCAGACCGCGGGCGCATTTCACTGGCGTAGGAATCTTGCGACATACCTACTATGGGGCACGAGTTAACAATCTCATAGAACAAAAACTAAAAACTAAACTTGGGCAGCAGCAGATTTATGACTCAAGTCGAAGAATGGCAGTAAAGGTTATAAGAGAATCACAAAAATTGCCTTATAAAACTGTACACACTAAAATTAGGTAGGTACTTACAATACCTACTTAGATAGATATAGAATTTTGCAACTTTGTGATGTTCGATTTAGGTAACTTTGTTACGAATTGTCCAATTTTACATTTTTAAAAGGTGTTTTTTACAAACCGATACGTACCGGGTTTTCTTGGGTTTTCTTCTTAGAGGAGTGTAACAGTTATCATACATGGCACACACAAGACACGGCCTTACATTGCCTTTGTTTTTTATCTTTTTAAGCTTGCACCCTATATTAGCTCCTTTGCTGTAACAAGCGCTGTAATTAGGACCATAATCTGGTTCGGGTGATCTTTCTAGTGCTCTTTCAGCTTCTCGGAGTTCCCTTTCTTTTTTGATTAATCGTTGTAAAGCTTTGGCTTCTTTTTCCTGCCGTGCCTTTTCGCGGCGCAAATATTTTAACCGTTTCTTTTCTATTTTTGTGATCCTATTAAGTTCGTTTAAAATTTTGCGTCTTCTGTGCCATTGACAAAGTTTGTTTACTTGACATGGTTCATTTTTGGATTGCTTCTTGGTCGCGCAGATTGAGCCAGGTATGGATACGGATGAGCTTGAGTTGCTGTTGCACGGGTCCGCTCTGAAAAAAAAAAATAGGAAATATTAATAAAATAGGAAACTAACTGTAGGTACACATTTTATGGATAAAAAATCATCCAATGACTTCTCTCGCTTTAGGCCAGGTGAGGGAGTGTCAGACTCTTACTGACTACAACCACCCCGTTCCTACTCCTGCTTTTCGAGCCGGAGCCCCGGTAAATCCGCTAGGTAGTCTACAGCTCCGGATAGGTACATGTCTAGCGCATAAGTTGAAAATAGGTACCTAGGTAGTAGTATCTTTGAGGAGAGCCTTAAAAGAGGAATAAAGCAAAGAAATTACTTCTGTATGCAATCCGGGCAAAACTGTTCAGAAGGGCATGATTTTGTGCTTCGCCGGAACCTATTAATCATTTGGATTCACTCATTTTCTGATAGTGACTGTGTGCGGCTGTGGCTACATGGTTATATTTTATTTGGTTTTGAAAACCAAGTTTTGCTGTTGCTGCGAAGTTTGACAGTGATGAGACGTGGTTTTTGTTTTCAATATTTCGATTGATATTTTGACAGAACTGCATGGAGGTGGGATATACAGACAAAGCAGACTCCTTTGCCTCTTTCTTCAAGGAAAGATTTGTTAATTTATTTATTTTAAAATATTTTTATGTTTCTACCTAGATATTTAATACTAAAGTGATAATTAATTATTGGATCTTTTAGAGTCTAATATATTGTGGTAATAACTCATAGTTTGGCGGATAGCCAAAGCTCGACAGCAGCAGAATATTATGAATAAATTATTGGGCCTTTACATCACTGGACGGCTGTATTGTTGTATTAAGTCCTATGAAGTTTTAGGAGAAAATATAGAAAGAGGACTAGTCGTAAGAAGAAAACCTTCGAATAGCCAATTTTTGTCGTTGCAAGAAAGTAACTTAGGTGATAGGACACTGATCCGGAGCTGCGGACTACCTAGCGGGTTTACCGGGCTCCGGGTCGAAAAGCAGGAGAAGGAACGGGGTGGTTTTTAGTCAGTAAGAGTCTGACACTCCCTCTCGCCTTACCGTAATCACCTTTGTCTAATTCTGGACTTGGTATTGTTTGTATTGAGACCAATCAATTCTATAAATAGCTCTTCATTTTTACCCATAAAGCTAAAAGCTTTTCCATATGTAATGTGCCATATGTAACTCTCTCTTACGTCCATTACTATCCATCCATTATTACATGTTAATCTTTGCGATAAGCTATCTAGTTTGTCGTAAATATTAATTAACGGGCTTTCATTAATGTGGATTGATTGACGTTTAATGCAGACGTCTCATGTTTGGATTCTGGATGTTAATGTTAAGTTCTAAGATCACAGTTACTCTTATTACATTATGTTAAGACTATATTTAGGTACTAGAGAGGTTGACAGAAGTATAGTTGGACAATTAACAAACTGTCACTTTTATGAACGGATGTGGGAATAAAACTACTTCGTGGCCACCACCAGCTTCTTTAACGGGCACAAGGTCCGCTAAATAGATACTTAATCTCCGGAACCCCCATTTTGCAACTCCAATTATGGCTATGGCTATGATAGAGACTATCATACCTAACTGTGCAGTTCTAACACAATTTGATCGGTACTAGTCCTAATCAAACTCCGGATAACTTCGACTGTCTACTATTTTTAAGGATTTCAGATACAGTCCTTAATAAGTTTATTTTACGGCAGGGGGCATCCAATTCGACCAGGGCTGCAAGCTGCGGATAACATCGCGGGTTATCGGAGCTCCGGGTCGAAGTTAAGCCGGAATGGGGTGGTTTTTAGTCACTTAGAATCTGACTCTGACTCTCTCTCGCTTCACCCAAGGCGGAAGAAGTCATTCGATGATATTTTCTTCCCTTAAAAAGTCATCGAATTCCAAATCAGTCAAGTTAATCTTAGTTATAAATTGTAAACAACTGTTCCTGAGGAAAACCTCAGTACCATCAATAGCCAAGTCTTTAGCTGCAAAGTCCAGGTGAATTAAACCTCAATGCCGTCCGACGTTCTACGAAATAGTTGTTTGAAGATTGTAGCTATTCAAAGGAGACCTTTGTAGATATTTGTAGGAATATTCAGATTTGGTTTTGTACTGATAAAATTGTAGGTATCTATTTATTAATTTACTATT
Source organism: Spodoptera frugiperda (assembly GCF_023101765.2). Taxonomy (NCBI): domain Eukaryota; kingdom Metazoa; phylum Arthropoda; class Insecta; order Lepidoptera; family Noctuidae; genus Spodoptera; species Spodoptera frugiperda. The sequence goes on along the minus strand of NC_064242.1, from coordinate 10,914,302 downwards.
TTAATTCATTTTGAAAGTACAATGTCTGATCTAGTAAAAAACTGAAATCAGTTACTATTATTTAGGTGCCTACTCCTAAGCCACAGGAGTAACGTATGTTTTTTATTATGGACACATGCATTTGGCAATGGATTGTGAGAGTTGAAATTTAGAAGATTTTGAAAGTTGGATCGGAAGAACGGCCACGCTTTCACAGATACAGCAATCTCATGGTAGATTATAGATATTCTTGGGTATCTAAATCAGATTAAAAAATATTTTAATATTTGTTATATCAGAGACAAATGCTTTCTTTTCTAGGTAGGTACATAAATAAGATTTTTTTTTTGTAAAAAAAATATTAATTTAACGAATAAGTCAACACATTGGCACCAGGAATTTGAATTACTGGATGCAAAAGGTTATCGGGAGCGACACCACGCTGAAATATTTAAACCTACATACTTATTCATTCTGAAGCTATAGCTATCAAAATAGTTCAGGTACCTACGTCAAATATTTCATTATAAGTTAGATCAGTTGGTATTCCAATGGAATCCACGAGGAATGCTCGTTCGATGTCTATTGTCTAGCTATAGGTACCTGTGGTTAAACATATCTAACTATAGCTAAGTAGGTTAGTATTTGTTTTGGGTTACCTAGATGCATACTAAGGGTAGATTACCTCATTGGTTGAATGGTCGTAGGTATAATTGCTAAGTACCTACGATTTGTAATACTTCGGATACCTGTTGGAAAAAAGGGTACCGGTATCAGTCAAGCTATTCGGTTAGGTTAGGTTAATGCTTTGTTGTGTTACTTCCTTATTTTTACTTTGCCTTTGGCATAAAATCATAATTTATAAGATATGATGATAGATACCAAAGAACGAAAAATATACTATTGTTAATATAATATACTATTTGTAACTTATAATATGAAACCTTTAAAAGGCGTCAGCTCTTATGGGAGAAGAAAAAGACCGGGGAGTGTGGGATTTTTATCTCATTAAATCCAACCCAGTGCCCTAAGCACTTATAATAGGGACACCGAGTCCACTAATTAGACCTGTTCCTTGGCCCTCATGGTGCAACACTTATTACGGCACATCCCTAGGATATCTATGGTACCTACCTACCTACAATACTTAGAAAGTGTACGATACTGCTGAAGCTATACGGCAGAATTAATTAGTCCCTACCAAGCCCTACATACCTATGTATTATAAAGAACTCCATCATTGATACACTAGGTACACCACCTTGTATTATCGGTAGTCAAGAGATCGTATCGTCAAACTCCTTCATATTTTTTTCTACTGGTGGTCATAGGCTTCTCCAGTAGTAGGTATTCCAATGTTTCATCGTCAGTTTTTCGTGTTCTTGCCAAATAATTGAAAGGTATCTTACGCTACATTAATCTTGATTCTTGGTATGTTCTTCAGTCCAGAAGTAGTCTACCTTAATGGTCACCTACGAAAAGAACTGTTAGTAATTTGTAATTAATATTAAGTACAAAAATTTGTAACCACAGATATAGAGAAGTAATAGTCAGGAAGTCAAGCTTCTTGAGATCGCGAGACGATCTCCGGCCACTGTAAGTGCGACTCTGCGAACGGCGAGCAAGGGTAGCTCGCCGCCCGACCAGAACCAGACCCGTGCGTCTCAATGAGCCAGACCACCACAAATGGGACCCAGTAACGCTGATGCCAGATCCAGAGCTGCAGACAACGTAACAGGTTACGGGGTGGTCTTTAGTCTGTAAGAGTTTAACTTCGCATCCAATTTGACCCTGGTAGGTGCCTAATAAGGCCGAAGAGGTATTAGAATAATTGTTTGTTTACTTATATTAAACGCAACTAGCCAATTTATCTGTCATTCCTATACAGTTACTTATTATCTTTAAACTTGTCGCTTGTTATTAAATAATGTCAACTTATCATACTAATTTGTTTATATTTTTATTCATTGTACCTAATATTTGTAATTATGAATTAGGCAGTAATTTTCCGATGATTTGGCGAACATAATAACATACAGTATGTCGTCGATTGTCAGTGATTTAATTAACCTTCATTACGTAGGTTTAATAACAGTAAATAATATATGTTATTAACTTATTATTTGCATTTATGTCAATAAGCCTTAGAGAGCCTTCTCTAATTTGACTTATGTATTGACCTTCTTGCAAGACGTGTCTAATAAAAAGGTAAGCAATTTTGAATATTTTAATCGTTATATTAAAAAATGCCTTCCTGCGCTGTCTGCAGTACCATTAGTACGAGTTTGCTTTACGTTAAACAGAAACAAAACGAGAATGCTTTCGGCGCTCTGATTGGCCGAATGAACTATTCAATTAGAACACCGAACGCGCTCTCGTTTCAATCTCGATAATCGTAAAACAAAGTTACCTATACTAAGCCCTCAGTACTTAACTGTCACGGACTTAACTGTTAATGATTAATATACCTACATGCCTGCTTCTACTTCTAAAATAGTCTCCGTTTTCTTTTAAGATGCAATAAAAATGTTCCTAAGTAACTTCAAATATTCGTCAATAACATGATGCTATCTGTTTATTTATTCTACTCTTTGCAACATAAATAAAACTACATTGCATATTGCATCGTGCCGCCAGTGACATGTCACTTTCAATTGACGTTCCGACATTCAAGTACCAGCAATTGGTACTCATTATAATATCAACTAACATTGAAAACTTGATATTCCAGTGTTGCAACTATCAAGAAGTGGTTTAGATGTAAATAATACACTACATATAGGTACTTACATATGTGGATTGCTGTATATTTACTTCCTATTCAGATAAGATAAATAAATCAGGTCGTATGTGCGATGAAAGTACACGTACTTGATGATTGTTTGAATAGATGCAAGATCACGTTTCATTAACATTTCATGTCTAACACAAAATCTCCAACATCTTCTGAGTTTCGAGAGAAACAGAGGCGTCATATTAAAAACCACCCTGTTCCTACTTCTGCTTTTCTAGCCGGAGCCCCGGTAAACCCGCTAGGCAGTCCACAGCTCCGGATCGACATAGTTATCGATTATTCTCTATCAAGAGTGCACAGTATTTGAGATGCGTTTATTTTCAATTGGTACCTATTTTATATTGGTCATTGATGTGTGATATGTAGTTACTTAGTTCAGACCAGCAAGCATTGAAGAAACAACGCGTGTGTACGCTAAATAAAGTAAGCAATTGCTGCCGCCGATGGACACCCGAAACACCAGCGGTGTTACAAGTGCGTTGCCGCCCTTTTGGGGTTAGGAATTTAAGGTTGTTAGGGAATTGGGAATTGGGAAGAATGGGAAAGGGGGTAATTGGGCCTCCAGTAACCTCACTTACACAACGAAACACAACGCAAGCGTTGCTTCACGTCGCTTTTCTGAGAGGTATTAAGGTCTCTCCGGTCAAGTTGGCGCATTCTTGCCGAAGCAAGGCTCTTCCATACTTAAAGTGCAATTTATATAATCATAATCTCTTGGGTGCATACTCACGACACAGGAGAAAACCCTAGTGTGGGGCAACGTTTTCAACTTATTTGAAAATAAAAACAATTGATGTCTATTTTTGTAAGATTTATTGATAAATGATGTTCATGAACTTTGTAATACTTAGATGTTATATGTACTCGTAGATACAGTTTTATTAACTAGTGAGTTGAATAATAAAATAGAGTACGCGAGTTGTTTAGATTTGTACCACGAGTGTCGTTGATGAGTTTATATACAGGGTATTTGTTTTATGTAAGTAGTCTTTAGAAGAAACTTATGTATGTAAGTTTGTTCTTCATTATTGAATGTGATTGCTCTTGTATTTATTTAACTGATTAATAAAGTATTATGTTATTTAATGGTGGTATTATTTTAAACACAGATTTTTCTAGATAACCCAAAATTGTATATCTACATTTAAATAGGCATGCTATGTGAATATTTAAATTGCATATATCATAATTCATTTTTTTTTGTTCACCTATAGTCAGAAACGGTCATTACCTACTACGAAGAAAATCTCCGGAAATACAATGTGATCATAAATTTCATATATTTTTTTGCTTATTTAATAAACAAATCCTAGCTACCCTGTATTGTATAATCAAACACATTATCACTGGCGTCATAAACACAATAATAATAGTATCTTGTTCGTGCCTCGCTCAGTTCACAACGCAAACACTTATTGCTATCGCATCTATGTAATAACACCCAATATGTATTAAATAATACACTATTAATAAAATAATAATAATACATTTTCTTATTTAATAGTAAAGTGTGTATAGTAAATAGTAAAAATGTGTTACAAATCGCTTTTGCGGGGTGTGAGAGCCGCTAAAGTTCTTGGTTATCAGAAGAGGTGTTTTTCTATTCATGGAGTTTCTTTAAATGTGAGTATTGAGTGTCTATTATATTTGTAATTTATTTATTTATATCTGTGTATAAAGACCATATTTAATATTGTAAAATGGTTTAACTAAAATTCATAAAAAAAACGTACCTAATAATGTAGGAATACTTATTTATTTTCCATATTTTGTCTTGAAGCAAAATATATCCAATATCCCAAGTACCAGCTCGAGGGAACTTCCATATTATAAAAAAAACATACTTCTAGACTGGTCTATTAGACCATAGTCCATACTGCTTCAATATTATGCCATACATACATAATCTCACGCCTGCCTTACATGGGGATAAGCCATTGGGTAGGCAGAGTCAATTAGAAAAAAAAATATCAATATTATGATAAATAACAAATTTAAAAAACACTATTTCATAATTTCCTTCTTATGTATATATCTACATACATACATATAAATAACTGTTTTTAATTTAGGAAATTGCGCAAGTATTTATTAGGTACTTATACGTAAATTCATATATCTAGGTATATCTATTTCCCAACACCCTTTATCGCATATTTTTATTTATACCTATTTTTTAAAATATGCATAATTGCTTGTAGGAGGTATGCTTTATTTAAGAAAAAGGAAAAAAGTATAGCTAGGCTAATTCAAATAAAAATAAGTTATACATCAATCAACGAGTTGCCTTTCATTAAATTCAATTATCTAAACAATATCTGACAGTATTTACTGATACAGAGTCGCCCTCTAGGGTTAACTTATTACGTAACTTAAGATAATGAATAGGATATTGGCATAAGTTTATCGTCAAATACTTTTTGAAGTACTTAGGTATACTAATGCGATTTGTTTATTTCATAAAACTGTCAAATATATTTGTCTTAAAAATATCAATGTACCCTTAAATCACTCTCATAATTCTCCTACTTATATTTTAGGTCCTAGTGCTTACAGCGATAATTTTTTCTCCACATATAATTAAAACTCGCAAAACTGTAAACTCATAATAGTACTTTGCCCTACCCGGACATTAAAACCTTGACCCCGTCGTCAGTGTTTGTGATCACTACTCAAACACGGAAACAATGAACATATTACGTTATTTATTTTGAAACAGATATCATTCTTCCCGGTGTCGTAAGAGTCGACTAAGGGATTAGATGGGTAGACAGCTGACAGAGACTGCTTGCTGCTTTCTGATAAATCTGTTCTAACTGAAGGTAGAAAGCCGATAATCTAGATTTAAACTATTATATCATTGAAGTTAAAGAAGTAATGCTAATCAAACCTTAATTCGACCTGGAGCTGCGGACTACCTACTTAGCCAGTTTAACTATCCGGCTCAAAGAGCAGGAGTAGGAACGGAGTGGTTTTCGAGTCAGTGAAGAGTAACTCACTCGGCTCGCCCAAGCCGGGGTGGTTTTTAGTCCCGCCTTGGGCGAGTGATCAGTGATTGGGGAGAATGTCATTTGATGATATTCCCCCTTAAAAAAAGCAGTAAACTATCATATTCGTATCATTGAAGTTGAAGTACTTACTTAATGCTAAGCAACCCTTAATAATAATTTATTGTAAGGTACATTAAGATGTCGTTAAACATAGTATTAGGTTTGTGCTAACAAGGAGTGTGTAAACAAAGAGCTACAAATTAATTGTACGTACTTATGTAGGTAATAATTTATATCATTTCATAAACTGATGAAGGTATGTATATTCAGTACAGTATCTTATCATTAATTTGAATTAATGAATGAGACACGTTGTTTCCGCAAAGGATAGGTACATTTTATATATTTTCCGTACAGTTGAACTGTACAGATAAACCGTAAGGTGTTTAGAGCAAACAGTTTCATATTAATTTATTTGCTTTCGACAATGCAAGTACATGGATGTTTTATTGTTACAAGTAAAAGTAACAATTATGTACCCAGTTTGGGCACAGCAATTTTAAGGATATAAAAACTCAGGCTTAAAATGTAACATTATTTTAAACATTTGTTATTTATCTTAGTTTTGGTATACTCAGATATTTATGATTAGTTGAATGGTACAGTCAAATCTTAAGGTGTGATAGCGTGCATTGCGCACCAATGACAATCAGAAGAAATGGAAGTTAAGAGCCATGATTTTTCTTAAAACATATCAACGAAAACTAATTTACAATGTTTGTATAGTTAACATTAGTACTACAATGTATACAATAACAACTACAAGTATTTAGAGTCCAGTTAGCTGAACGTTAAACCGTAGTAAACTGCACCGAACAGCGGCGGCGCACCTTGCATTGACATCAACTTCAGTAATACAAGTTTGGTCGGAAACTGCTTGTTCACAACTGAATTACGTGGCCACCACAGAAACTGTTTTGTACAATGTTTTTAATTTTAAAACATTGTATTAAAACACTTTTTTGTTTTCTAAAGGAGCTGTGTGAGTTTTGTTATTGAAGTGAGCGAATTGGGTCGCGTTATTATATGAGCAGCTCGAATTCTCATGGATGTCAATAGAACCAAATAAGGGATGATACACATTTTTCGGAGTCAGAGGATTTAACTGCGGTTTTTCAATTCGCCTGGCTGATGTGAATAAGAATATAATATATGACACAGGCCTTTTATGTAGATCAAGCCCGTAAAGCACTGCTTAACTTTTCTCTAACTGTCTATTAGAACAATCGAAGTGATTTAGATTGCGGTCCACGATGTCATTTGTTGTGATAATAATCTCGAACAATGACGAGGGAGAATGACTAGTTCGTTTTGATTGTTTAGAATTGACCATTACAGAATAGCCTAGCCTAAGACTGTCATGATGGTGATGATGATGAGGTCTAATTCAAAACAGTTTCTTCTTGTTATCACTGAAAGTACATACTAAGGAGTATTTATTTACGTTACTAGGGGACAACAGTTATTATTATAAAAAATACATGACTTTTATTTAACCCTTTCGGGGATTAACATCAAGATTCGAGTTTTATTTTCTTTATCTTCACGTATTAAGGTACCGAAATGCAGTAATCTTTGACCAGTGACTAATTTATGAGTGCACACAATATGTATGTATTTGTACCTAAGCACACACATGGGCAAGTAGCAACTTTATTGATATACAAACATTCTTTAACAGTTTTACTACCTTATCCTGTTTGCTACAAAGTTCATAATCGATTAAGGAATTCGTCAAAATGGGATAGCTTGATTTGCTGTTATGTAATACCTTATCTGATGTTTACTTAGGAATTATTATAAAGCGTTTTATTACTTAAAGTCTTTGTAAATGTACGATAAATATGCCAATGACTTTGGTTGCTGAATGTTTTATTTTTATCAGTAGTTTTATTGTCCAGTTGTCGGTTCAAAGTATTTTGTTGTTATATTGATAAAGTGGTTTTGTAATTCATGTAATTAAGATTGCGATGTTGTTTAGATGAACACAAGAGGCAATTTTGAGCATGTTATATTGACATGAATCTCAGTCTGCTTCGAAAATGGCTGTTATAACTTTAGCTAATCCCAGCTGTTGCCCACGACTTCACTCGCGTAGCGTACTCACAAGTCGTGGTAGGCCAGAAGTTTAAGAAGTCCGCTTCTCGTGCATGAAAGTGCGGGTTCGAAACCTACCAACGGCAAGCACCAATGTGACTTTTTCCAACTTATATGTCCTTTCTAAGATTACTTAGACACTACTGACAAACTGTGCAAGAAAACGTCGTGAGGAAACCTGGACTTATAATTTTCTTAGTATTACTTTGAAATCGCTAACCCGCATTGAGCAAGCGTGGTGATTGATGCTCAGAACTTATTTGTAGGGTCTTAAGTCAGCAGTGGCCACTTATAGGTTGATGATGATGATGATGAAATTATAAGAGTCGTGTTAAATTATATTTTATCAAACAGTGTCAAATCCCTCCGTTGATAATACTGGACTGTACAAATAAGAAGTGGATTATTTCAACACAAATAACTACGATTATCAAAGTACACATTTGTAACCAATTTCACAATGAGTTCAGAGTACAATTGTTGATACATAATATATTATGTATAATTATATGAGTACTTACCTTATAATTATTTCTAAAGACGGTATTATTTATTATGTTTAATGGAGTTCATTAAAATCTGCAGTAATATCTGCTAGACAAAAGGTTTTGATAATTCCTAATCATTAACTGTTATACGGCTGAAATGACCATAAATTTTCATACTTCGTATACAGGTTCGTGGTAATTAGTTTGATAGCTGAAATAGAGGCTGAAAGTTTAATCCAAAAGGCCGACCACGCATTCTGCACTTTTTTCTTACTGTAGCGGGCGTCTTTGTCCATATATTCACTTACCAGTATGTAGTGTGATTAGTTTGTTCGTTTAACCTTTATGACTTACTTGACTTAATGAAAACCTGGATCTTGAAGCTATATGCTAGCTATGCCAGCTATACAACGCAGCTATATAAAGCAGCACGGATTTGACATTGGATCCGAAGGCTTTTAATTTAATTCTTCTTCTACAAATTCTTAAAACTTTAAAGTACAATAAAAGATAGACGGGTACATAGACGCTATATCTTTAGTTTAAACAATAAGGTTAGACACAATTCTTAGAACCAAACATAATATGTAGTATGTTGTATAGTAACGCATGTGACAACAATAGGAGGTCAACGTCCTTCCAATTTTAAAAGTTTTTTTTTATTGTTTATTGAGTTAAAGTTAACTGTACCCTTAGTATGACTTTGCTTTACATTTGAAGTAATCAAAACATCTGATTGGCCAGCTTCGATTAAATCAACCAATCAGAGCGCCGAACGTGCTCTCATTTCGATTGGCACTGGTATAGGTTGATGTACCTGGCATTTAAACGTAGGTACATAGAATAGACTCAATGAAGGACCTACATAGGTTCACATATGTCCTGATTACCTAGGCAAACAAACGCAATATGTCATGTTATTATTTTCCTAAGACATTTGTTAGAACATATAGGTCTTATTTATTATCTTCGTCCTTTGTCTGTTGAAGTTGACTTCACAAAATAAAATAATTTTTAGCCATGGTCGTCCCACTGCATGGCAAATGCATCCCTACCTTTCTTCCACTTGCTCTCTAAAACTATGAAGAATAATGTTATAAAAATAACTTTTTTTAGCCCTTTTCTCAGCCAAGTAATCTTCTTTAAGAGGCTTCATAAAAAATGGGATTTGCAATTACCACAAAATTAACCATGCAATTTGACTAAGGAGTCAAATTGGTTTTGAATTCGGATTCATTTGTACTAAGATTTTATTCGCATTACCTAAAAAAGTACTTCCTTTAAGACTTTTTCAGGTACCTACTATACTGACCCTAATCCACAACAGATGACAATTTCCCCTAGCTAAAATCTCTCTAAATTCTTCAAAATTTTCCGTTCCATCCAAACTGCACGAATGTCATTGAAACTATTTACCGTAATAAGTGCAATATACCTACAATATACATGAATCAATGATCTATTAAACATTACTTGTGCACATTAAATAACCACAGCACAGGCTCATTTGTCATGTACTAACTAAACAACCACGACGCACTGCACTAGTCTATTTTCTAATATAAATATTTGTTTTCAATTACAATATTATAATGTAATATTGCTATTTAGTAATGACATATATTTAGTGCGTGATATTAGTATACAGTATAAAGTAACTCAATTACTTAATCTGTTATTTACTAAACAAATAAACTTAAAGTTAATTATTATCTGAGAGATAAAATGGTCGGGCTTATCGCCACACAGTTTTAAAGAGTCGACCGGGATGGTATAGTGTTGGTTGTTATAAACATTATTATAATTTATAATAATATAGTTTCAAATAACTTGTGTCAAAATGTTGCAATTATGTAGGAGTGTGATAAGAAAAGTGAATGGGAGGAGATTTTATACTGTTATCGGTTTGGATAGGTCAACGGCCTTTCGTTCCAAAATATTAGAGGTGAGTGTTCCCTAATAAATAAGTATAGTTTAATTCTATATAATATAATATAAAGATATATTTATTAAGCCCCTTTATTAAAGGTTTTATGAATAGTAAATTGTCCCTTATCTATGTTCCGATGTTTATTGTATGATTGTTGATAGTTATCGATTGTGTAGATATATGAATTTATGACTTGTATCTTGTTATTATGACTTCTATCTATGGAGAGTAGTACCTATATAGTATTATTGGGTCTGGTTCTGGTCGGTTGGCGAGGTACCTTTGCTCACCGCCCGCAGGCCCGATAGCCGAAGATGGTCTCGCGATCCTCGACGTGTCAAATTACGGACTAAAGAGCATATCTGCTTGTTGTTCATGTTTCTCTATGTGAAAGTTAGACCACTGCCCATTCCTCTAACAAAACAACAGACAAGACAATAAACTACTAGCACAACATAAATTCTATACAACTTTATATCCCTAACAGTTTTTTCAATGTAATTTTACATCTAAATAGAGGCACCCCGCCGTGCAGGCACTAGTTTGCCCGGGCATTTTATTACGGGCACAGGAGGTTTTAACGGGGAAATCTCTATTGCATCGCTGTCTGTGTAAAATGTTGACAGAGTATTTTATTAGATAGTAAAATTTTATTTAGAAAAAGAATACATAGAAGTCTTTGTAGTTAGAATGAAAACTATTCGTTTTTTATCTCTTGTCAGCTGGTATATAAGACACTAGAAAACACAATGTGTCTCGCGTAGATAGGTTAATATCAACATAATTTCATGTCAGCCTACTGCTAGACTATGGGCTTTCTCTTTATAGGTAAGCGTCCATAGGCCCATATCGTACGTATTGCACGCATACCGTAAGACGTCATCGGTACGCATCGCATGTACGAGCGGTCCGTACGATGCGGATCAGTGGACGCAGTTGTTGTCAAACTAAAATCCGTTGCGTGCGGTGCGTACGATGCGGGTCTGTGAACGCTTACCTTATAAGAATGTTTACCATAATCTTACCAATGCACGCTGGATATGTGGGTTAAAGATCCCAGTAAAAAGGTTCTGTTTTATCAGAGAGCGCTGCTGCCTCGTCTCTGGCAAATGTGTTTCTTAGTCGTTTTTTTATTTTTTACCTTCTGACTTTTGACTTTGACATTGATTTTTGACTTTGACTTTAAGAAGTGTTTACTAATGTACTCTTTTCTGTCATCACCATACGGTTTTTAGTTACATGATATTTATTACATTATACTTCCTTATTTTTATCAGTCTTCCCGGATGAAGAATACAGTGTTATACAGCTTACTGCGTCATCTGAAAACTGATTGTTTTTACGGAAATTGTTTACTTAAGATAATTAACTTCATATTTGTCTTGTATTAGAATCAAGGGCAGAATGGAATTGAGGTTACGTAACACGGAGTGTTGAAATGATTTATTTCATTTAGTGCTCGTATAACTGCACCGCTGGCTCAGTGGTTGTCATTCATTTCCCTGGGACGGGCCGGACTTTAGGGTTCCGGTGTTTTCATGATTGTATCTACTGTAGATCATGGCTTATAGGTGTTGCAGTGGTATGGGAGATAGCGGCGGGCTCGACCTATAAAAAATTACGCACTGCGTAGTAGTAGTTGCAGTATGTTTTTTGAAATTCAAGTCAACTCAGTCCTGCCTAGTAGTATCTAATCTAATTAGACTTGCCACTATAATCGATATCGATCAGGAGATTTACATATAATTTCTAGTAGAACGATCAACTGCACTTACGCATAAGGGCTTACGCGTAAGTGCAGTTGATCGTTCCCATCTTTTTTACGCAGATTTTATATGTATGTACGTAGGTACTCGTATATTTTAGCTACGTAAGTTATAAGATGCTTAATGCACATAGACAATGGTGAAGGCACATGCAATGCAGTGGTGATTTGTGTACTTATGAAATCTACTTAGCACTTGTCTTGTATACAACGCTGTGTTTGTTTGTAATCATTGAAGGACAAATGTCTAGTTACAACTAAGTCTCTGTTTATGACTAGTTCCTTCGATAATTTAAAGGCAAGGGTAATTATGAGGATAAAAACTTTGCCAAATCCGTGGTGAAATTAAGTAGGTTAAAATATGAAATTAAATAGCTTTACTAGAGACCACTGCTGCCCAGTCTTTGTCAAATGTATACGTCTAATAATGTGGCCAGGGACTGTACGTCCTTAGTTGGTTCTATCTTATATGTACTAGCGACCTGCCTCAGCTTCGCATGGTTGCAATAGTGATATATTATACATGTATTATACATATAGATCTTCCTCTTGACTCATCACCTATTAAAATCCGTTGTGTAGTTTTAAAGATTTAAGCATACAAAGGGACATTGGGACAGAGAAAGCGACTTTGTTTTATACTATGTAGTGATTCCAAAATGTAATCTACTGGACCGTCGTCGCCACATGTCTAAAGATAAGAAATTAAAATCTTAAATTCACACAGAAACTGAAACCTGAAATAGCTTTTTATTTATTCTACTAATTGACAAATAGTTTAAAATTCCAATGTATATTTATTTATGCGTGATATGAAGAATTTTATGTATATGTGTGATATGTTTATGTTCTTAAAGATTAGACTTTAAAACATCAGTTCTTATTATGTCATATGTTTTCACGTGGGAGAATCATGCTACGGCGTGAGCGATAATACAGTCTTATAGAAAACTGCGTGAAACAATGCTTGCGTTGTCTCGCCAATAATGCATTTAGAACTCTTCAGTATGAATTTGCTTTACGTTTAAAGTAATCGAAACGAGAGCGCATTCGACGCTCTGATTGGTTTGTTCATTCGTGCTGGCCAATCAGAGCGCCGAACGCGCTCTCGTTTCGATTACCTTAAACGTAAAACAAACTCATACTAAGGGTACTGATGTTGAGGTGTCTATGGACAGCAGCGATCACTTTCCATCAGGTGGTCTATCAGCTCGTTTGGTCCTGTTATCCCAATATGAGTTAGACACTATTTTATGTAGGTAGGTAACCTAATAGGAAGCGTATAATATATGTAATATCATCTAATCAAATTTGGTTTTCATAGGTACAACTGTATTTAGTTTACAATATTCTCAGAAATTGATTACTGTATACTCATACCTATATGTGATATTGAGTTTCAGTTCCGAAATTCGTGGTAGTTAGGTTCCTCGCGCAATACCGTCTCGCGTTTCCCAAAAGCGCGAGCAGCAGAAGGTAAACAAAACCTACAAGTCTTTTTATGTAAATTTTGTAGATACTTGGTTAGTTTTTAAGAAGAAGAAGAAGAACGAGATACACACACACACACACTTTGACACAGCTTTAAAATCTAAAGACCAAAATAATACATGAAAGTTTGATCCGCTTTTGTTGAGGAGGAAAATTCATCCAATGACTTCTCTCGCCTTGGGTGAGGCGAGAGGGAGTGTCAGACTCTTACTGACTAAAAACCACCCCGTTCCTACACCTGCTTTTCGAACCAGAGCTCCGGTAAACCCGCTAGGTAGTCCGCAGCTCCGGATCAGGCATCAGCCCTACTGGGCCCCATTTAAGTTTGATCCGCTTAAGACAGTTTTTTTTATTTGACGTTGACCTGATATTTACAACCTTGTGTCCAGTTTTTAAAGAAAGACTCCAATTATTATACACATTCAAATTGCGGGACAGAGTTCGAACAAATCTATTGAACGCAGAGTGCACTTCAATTGTTTCAATTGCCTTTCAAGGAATACAATCATTTGTTTACTTTACCGACAATTAGTTGCCAATGGAGACAATTTATTTATATTTAGACTTGTGACGTAGTGTCTGAATTGTACATTAAGATAATGGATACAGGTCATAAGAATTCAGGTTATTGTTGCCGAAAAATATGGTTGAAGTATTCTTATACATGTATTGTGTAGTGGAGTGACAATTATTAGCCCGGAGTCAGGGAGATTTTTTTAAACGTTGCCCCGTTGCGTTGCTTTAGGATTTTCTCTTGTGTCGTGGGTGCGTTTACAAACATACAATTTCACATGCACATGACAGCCAGACCCGAAACAATAATTTGTGGATCACACAAAATCGAACCCGCTACACGTTGCACGGCAGCCAGTTGCCGAGCCACGCGCCAACCAACAGTCAAGTTCGGCAGTGTTTCACCCCCGTACCTAAGTGCGTTGCCGTGGGTCCTACGGTTCGTGTCGGTCTGCCGTCTCTTCGAGTTTAGAGAACAGAGAGCGCACCTATGTTTGCGTACACACTAGTGAACTATAATATCTCCTGCGTCACTACGCACCAACTAGCCCAAAGGCTAGTCTAGTAATACAGACTGGCAATCATGATCGAAATCCATCGGGACATTTGTATATAGCGGAGTCATCAACTTCCAACAAAAGGTCTTGATTCGTTTAAAATAAAAAAAAACACATTTCATATTTTTTTAGTTTAAACCACTTGAGCAAGCCAGTGATATACCAAGATAATATTACAATTATGCACAAGTATGCATATAACGCAGTATTCATAAAGGTGTTTAGTACTAACACCTCTCAATGTGACTACGCCCTATTAATAGCTTGATAAATGAACATTGACGGTATGTATGCACCGGTCGTATTCTGCGGTCACGATACAAGGTCCATTCGTATTAATTACAACTATACCTATACAGAGATATACTATGTTTATATGTCACAGGCAAATGTATACCTCAGTCATGTACATATAGCATCGTCACTTTTAAAAAAGTTTTAACCACATGATAATAATATAATCAGGTGGACTTAGTTTTGAGCTTTTTAGTCAGAACAGGGGGCTTACTCTTGAATCCGATCCAATCCAAATCCGATCTATCGACATTGACATTGTGAAATTTCGTACTCTTCTGTTGCAACACTAGCGCCCATATCATCCGTAATGCGTTGATATTAAATGAACTAAATGGTATTGAGTTTGACTTTATATCCCGCACTCTGAATGTTATTTTAATAACTACGATTGGGGTTGTATAGTTTTTGAATAATTATTGTGATTTAATTTGATTGAAATTGCATTGCAAGAGTAACCGCCTAGGTGACAACATTAAATATAAGGTAATTTAAAATACTAAAAAACCCGACTGCGTTTCTTCATAATATGAAAATGAAAACCCCTAAAACAAGAAAGTCATCGTAAAATTAAAGCAGTCGGGACCCATTCTAAATATGAAGACTTAGTGAGGGCACATACGGCTTGCTTTCTAGAATGGGTCCCGACTGCTTTAATTTTACGATGACGCAGCAAGTTGCTGCCAGCAACTTTGTACACAGAAATAGGGTACCCGTTAAAATAGCGAGGCTTCTTCAATGTAGTTATCACTATACTTTCGAGAATTTACGCAACTACAGATATATTGAAACTGACAATGATATACCGTATGCAAACTGTGGAATTATACCATTTGCCTGCAACATAGATCTATTTAGTACGTAAATGATAAATTATTTAAATAGGTCCCAGTAGATGCATGTGTAAATTAACCGCAAGTGAATGAAGGAAATATTGTTTGTTAAACGGAATATTATGGTGATTACGTTTTCCTTTAATGATAACTTGTTAGAATAATAACATAGATTATCGTAATGTATGATTTGTGTCTCGTTTGTCGAGTCTCAAGTCGGCTTGTGAATTGTAAGAGACTGTACGATTAGAGGTCTCGAGTTCCGGAGCTGCGGACTGCCTAGCGGGTTACCTGGGCTCCGGTTCGAGAAGCAGGAGTAGGAACGGGGTTGTTTTTAGTCAGTAAGAGTCTGACACTCCCTCTTGCCTCGCCCAAGGCGGGAGAAATCATTGGATGATTTTCCCCTCTGAATACATTTTTTGGAATTTACGAATAACTCTGTGTCAGAAAAATTGGACGATTTTTTATAAAAAGTTTGTAGTTTAGATTCCTGAATTGTTTAATGTATATGTACATTATTCTTCAACACCCACCCAAAATATTTTCTACAAAAAATAAATAAATGTGAAAGTGCAAACTCCACATCCGTCAGTAAACTTAGGTATAGAATAAAAACAAACGGGCAGCCGATCCAAATTGTCTACAAATATGGATATCGTTAGTTCTGGTATCTAGCAGGTCTAGGTAAACCGAATTGCCTTGAAGGTTTCACATGCTCCCAATTCCGAATTTTTTTGAGCAGAATGGTCACCTAATTGTAAGTGGTCAGCGCCACCCATACACACCCGTAACACGAGAGTCACAGGTGCATTGCCGGTCTTTTTAAATAGGAATACGCTCTTTTCTTGAAGGTTTGAGAGTCGTATCAGTTCCTTAAATACAGTCATCGACAACCCAGCAATAGTGCATTTATTTTGAAGCATCTTAATAAATAACGTCCGCTATAAAATTACATCCTTATTTATTTTAAATATTTCATGACTATACAAATGACTTTAATTAAAAATAAAACATCCCTCTTAGAATCAGGAAGGTAATTTCCTGTTATGAAAACTTTTAGATGATGGCAATGCGTTGGAGTTTGAAACTTCATGTTTTATTGCTAAGTACCACCGGACGGTAAATATTACTTAGCAAGAGTATAAGGAAGCAACCTTTATTGTGATTTAAAAGTTTAATTTTTTGTGCTTCTAATTACATCATAGATCATTTTTATGAGTTATGATGAAGTTAATAGTTGTTTGTGGTGATTATATTACCTACATTTCTCTAAACGAAAGAGTACACTTGGAATTCCTAAAGATGTCGTCTTTAATATGTAGGTAATTTTGCAATTTTTGGGGAAAAGGGCTTCGCTTTTTGGAGAGAGGGAGTGTGGGATTTTTACCTCACTAAAACCACCCTGGTGGCCACCTTCAGCACCGATAAGGGAGCTCCGGAGTTACTAATTTTGAACATATGTACAAGAAACGATTTGTTGATAACATAAAATATTGTCTCATGAGCGAATTGATGCTGTTATTGAGAATCTATTGACAATAAAATTATGTTTTTTTTTTAATTAAAGTGAACTATATTTACGAGTACATGTGCGGTACAAAACTTGTTTTGTGTAGTTCATCTATACATATAATAAAATCGTAAAAAAGTGCTGTCTGTACATTGAAAATAAAAATAAAAAAAATAGCAGGGGTTATTGTTATGTCGATGTCGAACCCAAAAATGTAATTAACTTTTTTTTTGTCTGTTTGTCTGTTTGTCTGTTCGTCTGTGCGCGCTAATCTCAGAAACGGCTGATCCGAGTTGGATGCGGTTTTCACGAATATATTGTGGGATGCTTAAATTTACATTTAGTGTTTGTTTCATGTCAATCGGTTCATAAATAAAAAAGTTATGTCAAGTTAAAGAATCACGTCGAACATTCTATGCTTATACCATTAATCTCCGCAACTATTTGACGGATTTGGTTGAAATTTGGTACAGATATAGTTTAGAACCTTAGAAAGGACATAGATATATTTTTATTTCAAAAAATAAAAATAAGAAATAAATTATTTATAAATAATTCTATGTCGATCGTTACACGACTTCGGTTCATGTTATTGTTTTAATTCATCGAAAAAAGTAAATAATATAGTAAAAAGGTATGAAAAAAATAATATCATATAAAATAATAATTAAACTTTTAGTACAAAGAAAATGCCCGAACGGAGTATAAATAAATATGTAATCCAAGTTGTCTTTATCCTCGATAGATAGGCGTTGGGATCGAAATAGATCGCGCTATGGTTTCGTTACATTCATTTGGTTGGGTATCGGCCGAGCGCTTCGGTACTATCGTAGAAAAAGTGTATTATCAGTCGTATGATTATTTGTCTGTAGTGGTCCTGCTGTTTCGTATATTCTAAATTGGTTTCGTTGTATTTGTTAATTAATAAGTTAATTTGTTGGGTTTTCCTGGTTTTTTGGTTAAACTATTTAACGTAGGTTTAGTTTGATATCGATTATTAGTAGTTACTGTAGTTAGTTTTTTTAATAAAATTGTAAGTCTATTTTTTTTTAATTAGATTACATTTAAGTCGTTTCTTTTAAATTATTTAGTTTAAGCTTGGTTATTATAGCATAGAGGATAGGTTGTAATATAGTTTCTTTTTTAATTGTTATAAATTCGTAATTCGTAGCTTTCTTTAGTTTTAAGTTAGTTTAAGTCCGTTTTTAAACTATTTTTTCAATGCCCTAAGTGAGTATACATCTATTAAATTCAAACGCAGAGCTCATTATGTTGATTTTTGAAAAGTTCCCTGGAATATCTTCCACATCTCATTTTTTAAGAGATCCCGCGAGATCGGGAACTATGTGGTTAAAACCAAAAATTTGCCGGAAGTCACTATTCCACGCGAACGAAGTCGCGGGCAAAAGCTAGTATCTAAATAAGGTTTCAAATCACACAACCAAATATCTACAACCAACTAACATACATGCAAACTTTAATGATTTCTGTTTACATATACGAGTACCTACAACTCCCTAAACAAATCTGATGCCGTTTACCCAACCTGAAACTCTTGGTCATCACCAACGAAGTTTTAATTACCGAGCTAAAAGGGTTTTTAACAAATATGTAAATGTTTTTAGAAGATAATTTTGTACCTCTTTTAGTGACAAGTTCTTTCACATATTTCTTGTTGTGTTACAATTATTGTTTTTATTTTATAAATGTAGGTATTATATGGGGTTTGAGTTCAATCAAATTGGTAATTAAGCACGAATAATTATAGTAATATAGGCACATATAAAGGCTTAGTATAACTTTTTGTTATGTTTAACAAGATCGAAACGAGAACGCGTTCGGTGGTCTGATTGGCCGGCTCGAATGAACCAACTAAGGTGCCGAACGCGCTCTCGTTTCGATTTCGTTGAACGTAAAGCAAACTCGTACTAAGGGTACCATTAAAATTTGTAGCTTTGTGACGATTTCAAGCAACAACATGATTTTCAGTCAGTCATACACATTTTATCAATTAATAATACAAATAAAAAGGTCGAAAATTGTAGCAAAGAAAATAACAGTTCAATGAGTCCCTTGATTCATTTTAAGTTTTCATAATAAAAGTAAGGAAAAGATATTGCTTCATAAAATTAACTAACTAAATATTTTTTGCATTGCAGAAAAGCTTTATAAAGTTCTAGGCGTTCAATCTTAAAAAAATATTTGTACCTAGGGAGGAATAAATAAATATTCCGGTTGTAAATATTATGGCTGAAGTTTTTTGGAAGATATCATGGCTTGGTGGAGTTTTGTAGCAAAGTTTGAAAGTTATATACTTGGGTTGTTATATTTTGTTCTGGTTACCTCGTTTATTCAGTCAAGTGAATCAAGCAGTATTGTTGTGATCCGAGATCACTGTGAAATTCGAATGTTTGGGTGATATTAATAGTTTAATTAAGTGAAATCGAGAATTACGGTCATTCACATTTAACGACCGCCGTTCCAACCCAACAATTAACTTGTCATTTTTTGAACTTTAAATAGTATATCGTATGATACATATATTTCGTAAAGTTAATACTAAAAGACGTAGGGGGGTGGCCAGCGGGATCCTGTCGATTTGTAGTAAAGGCGCCATCGTCAAAATTCTATCGTATTTGTAACCAGTAAAGTCAAAAGCTTCCACCGCGCGGTCGGCGCGCTGACAGCGAACTTACATTGCTTAACATCGAGCGGTCGACGCGCTGTAAGCACGCTGGCAGTTAACATTAGTCGTAATTCGAAACGACGGGCAGTCGGATTTCTTCAAAGACTGTTCTTTACAACAGAGACAATGATGAAGATAGAGAATCCATTGTCTTCATAAAACCTTTAGATGAACTTAGAATATTTTGTGTCTACTTTCATTACCATTCTTAAAATAAACTACAAATACTATCATGCAGATTATTTTAGGAATTCTCAAGGTGTAACTATGTTTTTTTTTATAAATACATATCTTAATGTTTAGCCTTTTGACAGTGACATAATACCGCATAAGTTTTAATCAAGTTAGGCCGTCAAAAATATTCGAATGTAGAACAATTCTCAGAAGACATTGACGCATTTTTCTTTTGTTATTTCGTGGGAACATTGCAAATGAAATGAATATTATAGCTTCTAATTTTATGGTGGCTGGTTTTAAAATGAAATAATATGGGAATGTTCTGAAACATTAACTTATTGTTATATTGGAGAAGTTATTTTTTTTTAAAGTGATGTAGATTAAGTCTTTGACTGCCAATAGAAAACTGTTGAAGGCAAATCTTCCGCTAACGTCGATCACTGGTGACCACCACGGCGTTTAAAGTGTTAGCACGGCATAATGTAGTACAATTCTCAATGTAGATAGAACCTAATGAGGGTCGCAAAGAGCAGCCGGATGCAGCATGTAGTTCGCTTTTAACCAACCTGCCTCAGTTTGACTGCACGACTGGTGCGGTGGCTGGGCAACTGCCTAGCGGGCAACGAGTAGCGGGTTCAATTCCGGCACGGAGCAACTCTTTGCGTGATCTACAAATTGTTATTTCGGGTCTGGGAGTCATACGCATGTGAAAATGTATGTTTGTAAATGCACCTACGACACAGGAGAAAATCTTAGCCTAGGGCAACGTTTAAAAAAATATTGCCAGGTGCCGAATAAATTAGATTTCTTTGTTTCTTCCACACTAACCAATTATTTTCTTCTTTTACAGGGTCTAAATGTAGACAAGCGAAACTTGGCGAGTGCGGAGCGTAAACAACGGACCTTCACGGACAGGTCTCAGTTGAAGTATGCAAGGAGGTTGGTTGTCAAGCTCGGTAGTGCCGTCATCACTAGGGAGGATGGCAATGGACTGGCTTTGGGAAGCCTGGCGTCTATTGTTGAACAGGTACGTAGATTTGGTTTTTAGGTCATAGGCCAAACTTAGATGTGAAATATCTCTTATTATGTTCGCTAACTGAACTTAATGTTGTGGTTTAAAGTTTTTTTAATAAAATCAAAATTATATGCAAACTATTAAATTGAAATTTAATTTTACTAGTTACACTTAATATAAGCATTTTTGTTTATTATTAAATTGCATTAAGCAATTTAATTCAAACTGAATTATATTTTGATGAAAATATTAAACAGAAATTATTTCTACTGTCGGACATTTTTCTATTGTCTTTACGCGAATATTGTAAAGCTTCTACTCATTTTCATGTAAATTTGAACTCTATAAACGCAGAGTAAATGTTTTATTTGAACAATAATAAAAATGGCGAGAGCTCATAACCGCATAACATAAAAATAAACCTTAAAATATTAATGTCTTATTTTCTTTTTATAAAACTTAACGAACAGTAAATATTAGCAACCATATTTGGTATTTTCGATACACTCTGTTCTATTTTTAAATCTTTTTATTTGTTTGAAATTCGTAGCTACATTTACTTAAAATAAAGCTGGCCAGATTTTTATTCGAAATTTAAATCCGATAATATTTACTTTGGTTTCAGATTATATTTTGGTTTCTTTTTTGTAAAATATGTGTGAATAAAAATAAAACAAACGCACAAAATCATGTCAATGTAAATCCGAACTTAAAAATAGTTAACATAAGTCTCATTTTACAGGTAGCAGAGTGCCACCACGAAGGTCGAGAATGCATTATGGTGACCAGCGGAGCTGTGGCGTTTGGTCGACAGAAGCTGACACAAGAACTACTGATGTCTCTTTCAATGAGAGAGACTTTGTCACCGAGTGATCATACAAGAGAGGTCAGTGACCTATGACGATAAAATTATATTGAATTTCGATATCAAAATAGTTCAATGGATATCGATAAATGTCATGTGTTTATTTTATTTCATGGGATTATTATAAGAATATAGTGAAGAGTGGTGAAGTGAAATGTTTAAGTGTGGGAGAGCCATGCTTAGGCACGAATGGATCGGCTCGACTACAGTGATACCACGGCCTCGTAGAAGACTGGCGTGAAACGACGCTTGTGTTGTGTTTTGTTGTGTATGTGAGGTTACCGGAGGCCCAATTACCCCTTCCTGCAAATTTTGTCACTAGTAGAGATATTATACTTTGAAATTTTGGTTTGAAACCTTAAAAAACTCACCTTGAACTATATATAATCGAACTACTTATATTATTTTAAACTAGTAACGTCCTGTTTACTTGACAAAATTTTCATTTATGTACTTGTACGCACGTGCTTCCACAACTTTTTAATTAACTGGTTAATTTGGGCTTTGGTTTCCAAAGTTAGTTGTTAAGTGTATCTTTTAGACCGGTATTTATACAGTGTATTTACGTTTTCAAACATGGGTTGATTCGAACATCATATCAACTGATTTTTTATTGATTGGGGAGATTGGGAAAGGGCTATCATTGGGCGTCCGGTAACCTCACTCACACGACGAACCATAACGCAAGCGTTGTCGGTTTTCTGTGACTCCGGTCAAGTTGGCCCATTCGTGATGAAGCATGGCTCACACACTTGAATCCTCTTTGTCACTCCTATGTTCACTTAATAAACGCGCATATGAAATGTGTTATACATACACATTGAAAATGTCACATTGTTACTTGCAGTTTTCGCCTGGAACCTGCCAATTGTTCGAAAACAGTTGGCAAACACAAATAAACAACATACATACATGCATACATACATACATATAGTCACGCCTTTAATCCCCGAAGGGGTAGGCAGAGCTGCACATTATGGCATGTAATGCCACTGTGTACACCCACTTTTCACAATTTATGTTGTAAGTCCCATGTAATAGGAGGTGAGCCTATTGCCATTGAAATGTGTTATCTATGTAATATGTATGCCTTAATTCTTTGTTTTCCTTATTCAGGATGCCGGCAGCATTCTGGACCCTCGAGCGGCAGCGGCCGTTGGTCAATCGGAGCTGATGTCCATGTATGACGCCATGTTCTCGCAGTACAACGTGAAGATTGCTCAGGTAAGCTGATTATAAGTCATCATCATTACCTAAGAGACGATTGGGAATGAAGGTTTCTCATACCAACTGAACGTTGCCTCATTTATTTATTTATTTATTTAAAGTAAAATAGTATAACATTACAGTCTTTACACCAAATCGTAATACATTTCATATTATTATTCTAAATTAAATTCGACAAAAAATAATAAAACCATAAGAGACAAATAAAACGAATACAAAAAGAACAAACAGTAAAGGAAAAAAATCTTAAAAACTAAATATACCAGTTATTTTTTACCTCATGCAGCCAGGGAATGAAACAATCTGCCAGCTTCTATTTTTCCTGAGAAATATAACCCGGGTCTTTTCAAGGTCAGAGTAAATAGGTACTTTCTAAGTCTGTGTGCTCCATCCTCAGCCACATCTTCGGTTCGCTGTCCTGGCAGTAAGCGGGTTGGAAGCTAAACGCAGACTTATCAACGTTAATAAATAAAAACGTTGGCTGAGAAAAACCTAAAAAAACGCTCATGTTTAAAGATTTTTGTTTATACGATAATGATTTTCTATTTGGCACTGTCATCGAAGAAAAATATATACTCAAAAAGTTGATTGATGACAGCGTATGATAAAGACATAAAGCTTTATAATTCTAAAAAATATGTGCACAACTTTTTTTTAATTGAACTTTACTTTTATTTAGAAACAAATGCAATTCCAAATTCGATTAATAAAACATCTTCTTTTGTTTTCATAGACTTATTAATAACGAGTTTTTAATTGTGGATTTAGTAAAAACTTCTTTTAATATAGTTTTTAAATTTAGTAAAGTAGAGTATATCAAAACAAAAGTTTAACCTTACTAAAGACAAAAGAAAATGGGTTTTTCTTTCAAATAAAATAAGATTTTCTATATTGAATTAGTTTAGCGATGTATTTTCTTTTGTTGTCAGCTGACACTCAAAGAGTAAACATTCTAGTTATAATAATGTAACTAAATAGGATTGTTACTGAAAACATTTTCTTTGAATAATTAATTGTAAATGTCTAGGCAAGATGAAAGTAAATAACTGTTTTGTAATAACATTTTATGTACTTAAGCTGCCTTATAAATCGAGTGATTGTACTTATGTACAGTGGAGGACAAATCTGCTTGATCATTTTAAAATTTTATTGTTAGAACCCAGTAAAAACATTAAACCATTCCACATAAATATCGTATCTAATAGAAAAGCGATAAATTCGCAGCTAAGTGACGTAGCACCTGTAATCCCTTAGTCAGTGGTGAGTTTACTGTTGTTCAGCTGCTTGTACTAGCGCTGGCTCCGCCTATAACCCCGTTTCATTACTAACAAATTTTCTCCTGTATCGTGGGTGCGTTTACAAACATACAAGTTCACATACACATGATACCCAGACCCAAAACTACAATGTGTAGAGCACACAAAGAGTTACTCCGTGCGGGAATCGAACGAATACACGTGAGGCGGCAGCCAGTTGCTCAGTCACCGCGTTAACCCTAATTTAAGGTCATGGAGCGGGGCTACAGCGCGTGTCTCATTAGGTGTGAGCAAATATTAACTTAGTGTTTTAGTTCTAGTGGTCAAGCGCATGTGACCACCATTGTACAATTGTATCGTTGTAATGTTTTCAATTCCCGGAATTTGTCACTTACAGTCCAATCGGTTAACGAGTAAAAAGGTTTTAGCATCGTTTAATATCGTATAGTCTCAATATTAGATAGAAACTTCAAGAGATTCGAGATTTTTATTTCTGTTTATCATGTATTCAATAAATTTATAAAAATATGAAATAAATCATCTCTTTTTACTTAAGTTTTTAAAGTAAGTATTTAAAATTTTAAGTAGTTAATGTCAAAACAAGTCTATTGAATTATCATAATTCCATTTCAACCTAAAATACATTAAGACTTAATAGAAAAAGTTTTCTTTATTTAATATGACAGGTTTGTGGACGAGCAAACTAATTCATCATTTAAATATATTTATATTAACGTCTAAATACGTCAACTAAATGACATAATTTAATAATGAAATAAGTAGATAATATTTATGTAAATCCTCCCTTCAAATAATAGTAAATTACATTTAAAAAAGTGATTATGACTATGAAAGTGAAATCTCATTAAATCACTCTAATAAAACTAAAATTCTTTATTTAAAAAAATAAAAACAAAAGCTATTTGAGATACTGGCCTAACAGTCAAACCGGCGGCAATTTCTTTTTTTTTATTTTCTCTCAAACAGAATATATTCTCTTTTTAAAAAAGAGCAACGAGTATGAAATGAGTTCTTTTGTTTTTTATCGCTGCCAGTCATAATTATGACAGCTGTATCAATGAACTAGAGAGCGTATACAGCTGTACAACCAGTATAAAATGATCGTCGAATGTGCGGTAGACCATACAAAGTGAGACCATGATACACTGGTTTTGTATAGCTCGATGTGTAGCCGTACATCAGATTAATGTAAAATTATGCAAAAACGTTTCGTGTTTCGTATAAAAAAAATTACATACTTTATGAACACGCGTTCCGACTGTTATATCGGTCTAGGCAAAAGTAAAAATTATTTATTTATCTTTACACGCAAATGTTGAATTTATTATTGGGTAAATATGTTTTTATTATGTTGTGATTTTTAAAGATAGAATTGGTTAAAATATATCGCCAATTTGGTCGTTATATGTCTATCTAGAGCGGTCTCTACTAACGGCCACGTTCATATCCGCATTGTATATTTCTTTCGTAAATCTGTTTTCACCCATACTTTCTAGATGGGAGACAGGCGCGAAGTTACGTATAATATATATTATGTAATTGATTGGAAAACTTATCTAGGGGTAGTGTATTTTTTGTAGAACATTAATTTTGTCGAAAGAATATTAAGTTCGCTTTTACATCACACACTACATTACCTACTTATTAATCTGTCAGTCAGTATCTAGTCAATTATACACAAATATAAATAAGCTTTCTAGAGAAAACATTGTAATAAAAATTTCCCTAGACAATATATACCAAAACCATGTAAAATAGAAATTGTCATATTCGTCCAAGTTTTAATCCTATTTATACCCAGAGAGACAATGGACCCAAAAAAGGTTCACAAAATATCTATGTAACAAGAACTAAAATGGCTCCCTAGTAAATAATTCATACCAGGCGAGCAGACGTATCAGAAGTTTTGACATAGTCATAAAGTTCACTATGAGCTGTACCTAGTACACCTATGTCAAAGTTTAATTATAGCCTACACTTCACCTTGCATGAATTACTGAAACGACTGGAAAGTTTGAAGTGGCATTTAGAAATGTGATAGGTTAGAAAGTATATAGGTATATGTTTTTAAGTTATACGCAAAAGAAAATTTGTACCGTCAATAGACGTCGCGGTAGGCCCAGAAGGAGATGGCGGGATGAACTTGATGCCTATGAAAAGGATTGGCCACAGAAAGCTCTACGAAGAGACGAGTGGAAGGAGGGTAGTGTAAACGTACGTGTATTGAAAAAGAGTAACCTATGGAGTTTCTTACTCGTTCTTCTCCATAGGAATCTACACTTTGGAACGAGCAAATAGCTTCACTTGAGGACTGACCGACAGACAGACATTGTTAATATTATTAAATTTGCTTTGACGTTCAAAAGTGTCTTCCTGGTCTATCTGAAATAAATAATTTTGACTTTGACTTTGTACTTCTGTACGTGTCTACATAAGAGATGGCTAATCTAACATTATCACCTAATGAAACACTCAAAACAAAACCTTAATTCTCCAAATAAAAAGTAGATAATACAAAGTAACAAAACCCATCTAAAATTTCACCTACACATAGAACAAAAAGTGCTCAGACGTGCTCTAGCGAACAAATCAGGAACTGGCCGCATTTACCTCGGTCCACAAAAAGTGGTGCAGGATTAGTTTCGAAACTGCAGCCCCTAACAGCGGCTAAAAACAATTTAATTAATAATCCCATTTGAGAATTTTCATGGAAAATGGATAATGTAAAATGGAGTTTCTAGTACTAGAATGTGGATGTGTTTAAAACTTTGAAATTAATAGGTATGTGTTGTTTTTAATATATGTGTGAAGTAGGTATAATAATTAATTACTAGACATAGTTTGAAATTAATAGAACTTCAGACTTTATGAAGC
This sequence comes from Spodoptera frugiperda, assembly GCF_023101765.2. Lineage (NCBI taxonomy): Eukaryota > Metazoa > Arthropoda > Insecta > Lepidoptera > Noctuidae > Spodoptera > Spodoptera frugiperda. Next base: position 10,886,880 of record NC_064242.1, on the reverse strand, counting down.
CATTTGGACTCTCTAGTCTCTCTTCAGTTTCTAGTAGATATGAAAAAGAAACAATATAAAAATGAATTCAACATGAACTATTATTAGGAAAAAGAAACAATATAAAATGAATTCAACGTGAACTAATATTTGCCGTCACCACTAGACACTGGCAGTATAGTCGACAACAATGTATTGGAGACTCAGTTGCCATTTAAAAAGAAATGACTATTAACAAAGTCAAATTGTGGATGTCAGATTACAAAATAGGTAGAGGTATACTAGTGTATGTAGGTACCCATAACATGCAAGTTTCTTGTAAAAGAATAGAATAGAAAAGAAATTAAAACAAAAACTATCGCATTATCTTCGCGCGAAACTGGATGTCGTCATTTTAAAAGGATTCGATATGTCTTTCGCTGGAATTGCCTTAAGCGGTTTTCTGTTCGGAGTAAAGCCGGAACGATACACGTCCTCAAAATGATACGAAGGAAAATCCATTGTTCTTACATTTAAAAATGTTCTCTATATTTCTTTTAGTAACGTCGATATTATTTTGGTGATTGAAATTACGCATCCTATATTAAAAGTCAACAGTCTGGTTAAGCTCAGTGAATGGCAATAGGGAAATGGGAAATGTGACAAAATTGTGAAAGGAAATTAGGAATTACAGTTAAGGTACACATTTACCTACCATGTGGTGTATTTGAAGTCTCGAATCAAGTAGTTGAATAAAAACATGTCGTAATGTTATGTCATATCTTTATTAGTAGTTTCTTATATTATCCTACCTTAATAATGTTACGATGGTTTGGATGTAAAAAGGATGAATGAAAGCAGATTTACGAAGAAAGTATATAAGGAGGATATAAATGGGACTATAATAAATAGAGCGATATATTAAAGAAGTACTCTTAACCGACGAGCATACATTTAAAGACTGATGAAGCGAAAGAAGTATGTAAGATTCGTAGCAATTGGCGTTCCATTGTCTCTGCCTACCCCCATGGGACACAGGCATGAGGTTATGTATGTATGTATGTAATATGCAACAGACAGACCATTATTCTACCACAATATTTCAAAGTCTTAAATAAATCCAACCAACATTTCCTACTCGTCATAACAGAGGGTAATTTATAAGAAAAAATATCAGAGACATAATAATAACAACAATATTTCCTTTTTCACAGGTCCTTGTAACGAAACCGGATTTCTATAACGAGGAGACGAGAAAGAATTTATTTTGTACATTATCAGAATTGATATCATTGAACATAGTACCTATTGTTAACACTAACGATGCTGTGAGCCCACCCATGTACATCCATGATGACACCGTCGTACCAGGAACTGGGAAGAAGGTAAGCAATTTTGTGTCTTCCATCTAAAGCTTTATGGCTCATATTTCTCTTTCGGTGTTAAAGAAATTATGTTCATTAGGAGAGAAAATATATTTTGGTATTTTTATCCGTGAGAAAATTATTGTTGTTTCCTAGAAGATTTTTATTTTTGTTAAAAATATCGTAAGTATTTTTGCAAAAATGGCATTGTTCGTATATGCTTACGTACAAACAACTGCGTTTAGAACTATCTCATTCAACGAGACTACTTGTACGTATAACTATTTATTTCCAAGAAACTAACTTTTACTACCCGATCACATAAGCCCTTAGATAATATTTTAATTACGATATCTTTTCCGCCAACCACGACCCACTGGACCTTAACCATTTTATGATCGAAGAATTCTGCTGAATTTCCAATAATTTTACTACATCGTAAACCTTTTAATATTTAGGGCATAGGCATAAAAGACAATGACAGTCTTTCTGCGCTGTTGGCTGCGGAGATCCAATCAGACCTGCTCATCATGATGTCAGATGTTGATGGCATCTACAACAAACCTCCTTGGGAAGATGGTGCCAGAATGATGCATACTTACACATCGAAGGAGAGAGATCAAGTGCAATTTGGACAAAAGTCAAAGGTAAGATGCTAAGGACCACTTTTTCAAGAATAAATAAACCACCGACGTAGGTGTCTAGACACCAGTAGATGATAATGTCGATAGGAATGACAGAAGTGCTTAAATAAAATGTAGAAAAACGTCAATAGACTGGCTTTGTATAGAATTTGTTATCAAAACAATACGATTTCTTGGAAAGGCTTATCCTAATAATATGCATAACGCTATCGACGGTATTTTTAACAAAAGAAAAAGAAAACTTGAGCTTGTTGTGGCTGTGTAGGCGGTACTACTTGCAACCTACGCAAAAACTTTAAGGGTAGTTACAATCTTCAGATAAACGCTTTTTTATTGGATTAATAATAATTCTTGTATCGAGAAAAGTTTTCTACTACTTGTTCCTTGTAGCTTATCATACTATTTCACTTGAGAACAAATATCTATTGGTGTATGCCTACGCACTTTGTGTGTAATACAGAAAATACTTTACTTATTTTTTGTTCAAAAGAAAAAATATTAAAATGATATTGTTATTCAGGTTGGTACCGGAGGTATGGATTCCAAAGTAAATGCTGCAACTTGGGCTATGGCTCGTGGAGTCAGTGTTGTTATTTGCAATGGCATGCAAGAAAAGGCTATCAAGACTATCATTAATGGAAGAAAAGTCGGCACATTCTTCACAGACAGTGTCACTTCATCAGCTGCAGCGTCATCCGTTGATGTTTTGGCTGAAAATGGTATGTAAAATAATGTTCAGGATAGAATTGTTGCAATAAATAAATATTTTAATAAGTTTATTAATGATTTTATTATATTTCCAGCGAGGTCTGGAAGCAGAGTTCTCCAAAAACTTTCACCCGGAGAAAGAGCATCAGCCATTCACACATTAGCAGATTTATTAGTGAACAAACAAGAAGAAATTCTAGAAGCAAACACAAAAGATTTGGAAGAAGCTACTAAGAGTGGACTAGCGAAACCTTTACTAAGCCGATTGTCTCTAAGCCCTAGCAAATTGAAAACTTTGTCTGTGGGTCTCAAGCAGATCGCTGACTCAAGTTACGAAAATGTGGGCAGAGTGTTGAGGAAAACCAAACTAGCTGAGAATTTAGTCCTACAGCAAGTAACAGTTCCCATTGGAGTTCTTCTAGTCATATTTGAATCTCGGCCTGACTCGTTGCCTCAGGTAGCTGCTTTAGCCATGGCATCCGCCAATGGTCTTCTTTTGAAGGGTGGAAAGGAAGCTGCTCATTCTAACAAAGCTCTCATGGGATTAGTAAAAGAATCTCTGAAAGGTGTTGGTGCTGATGACGCAATCTCTCTAGTGTCAACTAGGGAAGAAATTAGCGATTTACTTTCAATGGAAAAGCATATAGACCTAATTATTCCTAGAGGATCATCTGACTTAGTAAGAAATATTCAGAAGCAATCACAGCATATTCCTGTGCTTGGTCACGCTGAGGGCATTTGTCACGTGTACTTAGACAAAGACGCTGACCCAATTAAGGCATTGAAGATTGTTCGTGATGCCAAGTGTGATTACCCAGCTGCCTGCAACGCTATGGAAACTTTATTGATTCACGAAGACCATCTTTCTAATGATCTATTCAATGACATTTGCAATATGTTGAAGAAGGAAGGTGTTAAGATACATGCTGGTCCTAAACTCGCCAGTCAGTTGACTTTCGGTCCACCACCTGCGAGAAGCATGAAGTTTGAATATGGTGCCCTGGAGTGCTGCATTGAAGTTGTCAAGGACATGGATGATGCTATTGACCATATACACAAATTCGGCAGCTCACACACAGATGTGATTGTAACAGAAAATGGTAAGTGACATTTATTTAATACCTTACCTCAGATTTACCTCAAGCTATGTGATGACTGTGCCGTCTCTGTTACTAATTACATTATCAGCAAATAGGGAAGTAGTTATTATAATAATGACACTGATTACTTCAAGGCAAACATGTTTAATTGCTAGAGCAGTTTGTTGACGCATGATATGTTTATTATGTTTTTGGAAGCCATTGTTATCAGCACCACTTTTAACAAATAGATTACTTTATCTATTTGCTTCTCTTGTTTTACGATCGTCTGCTCCTCCACAGATATTGTTTGCACTTGAACTTGTAGACAGGGTCATAAACGTTTCCTATGACTGATGAAATGAATGAAGTGGATTTTGACGTGTTGTAAAACTGTTGGTTGTCCTTTTATGATAGGAGTAATTTTATATTGGGGTACAATTGAATTAGCATCTAAAAGATTTACTACCTAACTACCTATATTAGAGCTTATACATATGTATGTATAATGTAAATTAACTAGTTAATTTTTTATAGTATAATCTTGTAAACGAGTAGACGAATCACCGGCGGTAAGCAATCGCTGCCGCCCATGGACACCCGAACCACCAAAGGCATTACAAGTGCGTTGCCAGCCCTTTAGGGGTTAGGAATTTAAAGGTTGTTGGGAAATCAGGGATTGGGTGGATTGGGCATCCAGTAACCTCACTCATACACACGTTGTTTTACGTCGGTTTTCTGTGAGACGGTCACTTCAGTCGAGCCGGCCCAATCGTGCCGAAGCGTTACTCCCCTTCACTCAAGTTCATACTAAAACATAAAAATTTTCCTTATTCCAGATTCATCAGCGAAACACTTCTTGCGCTCAGTGGACAGCGCATGTGTGTTCCACAATGTGTCGTCTCGTTTCGCCGACGGTTTCCGTTTCGGCCTCGGCGCTGAAGTTGGTATCTCCACAGCCAGGATACACGCTAGAGGTGAGATAAAACTTTTATATGACCTCATTCCCCAGTGCACTGTTGCTAGGTGTTAGATGTTGTAGTAAATTGTGGTTTGAAGGATTTTATTACACATTTTGGGGGCTGGTTTGGTAGTTAGATGGTGTGTAAAGGGTAGGTTGATTTTCTGTAAAAAAATTATTACTTTTGTGAACGAAAAATGTATCAACAAGTATTGTTTTGCGATTCACTAGTGTGTTAGTGTGTAAACACGAAAACAAAAACATATAAAATGTAACTTGAATGCAGAAAGCTCTACGCAGAGAGGAATGGAAGGAGGGTAGAGACCTATGCCCTGCAGTGGGACGATCATGGCTAAAAATAAAATAAAAATATTAAACATAAAATACCTACAAGAGAACATCGTAGAAAGCGCCATTTTTTTTAAAATAACCAATCATTTTATTCAAATTAAATTAAATAAATAATATTTAATTTCCAGGTCCTGTGGGAGTTGAAGGCTTGTTGACTACCAAATGGATCCTGGAAGGTACTGACCACACTGCTGCAGAGTTTAATGAGGGCAAGAGGAACTGGCTTCATGAAACCCTCCCTGTGAATTGACTAAATAAAACGACCATTGACGAACCACCTAAAACTCTTTGGGCAAGAATCAAAGAGTTCTTTGTTAAGAGATAAAATAGTGATAATGAAAATAAATAAAAGTGAAATAAAAAAAAATGTACGAAAATGTCGAAATAATTCAATGCAATGTAATGTAATGTTATCTACTATAAGTTGTAAAAATGTATTGATAAAATTAAATAAAATCTTTTGTTAAAAAACTGTTTAGTTTGATCATGGAACAATAAATTATAAAGTCCAATAAGTCGATGTTAATCAGGAAAGACCTACTTCTGCCGTATGCCTTGGATTAGTATGGCAGAAATGTTTGTCGTTAGTTATTGTACACTAGCCGCTTAGATTCTGTGGCATTTCAGGGCTCTGCCACGACAAAGCATGCCTCGGGAAGACTTTTAGTCTTCAGTTGCGATTGATCGAGTGTTGTACTTAATCGATTATTGCAGAAGAAAAATAATATGCACAGGTTAATAATAGGGATTGAAGATGATTGTTGGTTGATTATCTTACCTTACGGTATGTAACAGTGAGCGCCTGAGTCTTTGGCTTGCCGATGCCTACAGCTGTATGCTACGGTATCTCAATGCCGCAAAATGAAATCCCTTTCGATCTCACGGCATCATTTTAAAGCATTGCAATGTGTGTTCTATTTCTATATGAATACGGTTCAATATCCATCAGCAAATATGTAGGTAAGGGACATCCCTTACTATGCCGTTCAGATGTCCAAAGGCCTTTAGGAATTCGAAAACCAAAAAACTGAACATCAGTTCTCAGAACACTGCTGGTTATAAGCCTCAATTTTTTCTGCCATATTTCTGTTAAGACCAGCTGCCATTCATCTTTTAAAGGAAAAAAATATTTGTCTAAAAATACATCCGACTTTACAATGAAGTAAATGGGAGGAACAAACTCTAAAACGAATTTGAATAACATAATGAACGTGATAACTACCATAATTGTTTATCAAAGGCTTCCTTCAGTGTTAATTAATAGGATTATGAAACAGGAAACCTGGGTTTTCGTTATTAATTTAGCATATTGTTGAATACATACCAAGCCATATAAAGTTTGAACGAGCTTCGGAAAGTTACCAATTGTTCAGTTACTGATTAAAATTAGATAATTTTGAACGAGACAAGCGGGTAAATAATACTTTAGTTTAACAAGTTCCGTTATTAGATTTTCAACTTTATTTGTTTTGTTTGAGAGTAGAAAATCTATTGAAGTTTAAAGGTGGTTGAACTGGTATGTTCAATGATTAGGAAGGTTTCGTACACGTGTTTCGCACCCAATTTTGTCCCTCTAGAGATCCTAATTTAAGGGAAATTTACATTATTTTAGATAACAAAGTTCTATCTATACGAGTGGGCTAACTAAGTATAGGTATATAATAAGGTATGTGTTTGAGAGTTCGTCTACTCTCCTACAAAATGCGGGACCCAAACCTTCATTAGTTGAATGTTTGAAATGGATTTGAAAATTTTCACACTTAAAGCACAGAATTTGGAAATATAGTTACGTAAGTAACTACACAGTAATAAATATAAAATATAAAAGTAAAAAAAATATGTATGACGTATGATTGAAGGCTTTTAAATAATGTATTTTATTTTATTTTTTACAAGCCGGAAAATGAGCATACGGATGATTGCTTAACATCCTGCTGATAGTAAGCAATCGCCACCGTCCATTGACACTCGAAACACCACAGTCGTTACAAGTGCGTTGATGGATTTTTGGGGGTTAGAAATTTAAGGGTTGTTAAGGAATCGGGAGACAATAGGACCTTCGGTAACCTCACTCACACAACGCAAGCATTGTTACACGTCAGTTTTCTGCAAGGCCATGATATCACTCCGGTCATGCCGGTCCATTCGCGCCGAAGCATGACTCTCCCACGATGGGTCTAGTCTTACTTTTAGTCAAAGACAAATAAAAAGAAACCCATTCTATATCCCTTGATACAAAATGGAGTTAATAACAACGAAAGTTACATCCACCCACATAACTTCACATTTGGTCTTTCGCCTACTGCAAAAGTAATAGTCAATATTGTAACATTTGTACGACAGCAATTACTGAGTCTGGAATTGTGCTAAGTATATGGCAATAGGCTCACCCCCTATTACATGGGACTTTAACACAAATAGTAAAAAGTAGGTGTAATTTCAAAAGTACCTATTTATGGTTTAATTGTATTAAAAGATTTGACTTTGACTTTGAAACAAGTTTTTTATACGTTGCCCACACTATTTTCTCCTGTATCGTGGATGCATACAAGCATACAAGTTCACATACACATGACACCCAAACCCAAAACAACAATTTGTGGATCACACAAGGAATTGCTCCGTGCGGGAATCGAACCCGCTACACGTTGCGCGGCCACCAGCCACCGCGCCAATCGTGCAGCAAACAAATAAAAAAAGAGTAAAAAAGTAAATCAATGTAACAAGAATCAAGATCTATGACTATTCACTAGTTTAGAATTAGGATTTTTCATCTCAATTATGTGATATACCTAAAGCTCTTGATAATCACTTTTGTTATTCAGGAAAATATCTCGAACCGCATAAAAGTTTCACGATATGTAACACCAATAACACAATATCAAAACACACGAAAAACCGTACAAATTGCTGATTGTAACACAAACGTGTCGGTTATTTGTATGTATCTAGACCCGGACAGCATCGTTTTGTTTCCTACGAAACTTTATCTCTTGCTAACGGAAATCTACGCGATTGAATCGGTTGAGCCTGCTTTGTATAGACAGCTAGGATATAGGATCTTATTAATATAAATAATTGTAATTATATTATTGCTGAATAGTAAAAATATTAGGCTCATATCCCCTATTACTTGGGGAAAATGGGTGTACATTGTATAGCGGTATTACGTGCTGTAATGTACACCTCTGCCTACCCCTTCGGGGATAAAAGGCATGACGTTGGTTAATATATTATGTTATTTATTTATTTAATCTTTAACGTACATAATTCAACAGAATAGTGGTACCTAAGGCGAACTTAATGCCGTATGTCATAATGTTGTTGGGTTTACATAAATTGGTTTTGTTATATCGTTTTTTTTTGTTTATTTTCTGAATACAGTATTTTTTATCCGTGCAATCCTATAGTTGACTATCTAACGTTATTCTGCCACTATTTGTTTGGCATGGTTGGATTTCCATTAAATAAATAAATAAATCTCGTACAGAAATTGAAAAACATTTAGTTGTTTAGTTTACTTCAAAGTTACACACGTAAAAACAAACACTTGTAATGAATACCCTAACACCACACAAAAACCACAGAAAAAAAAAATATAGACACAATTATTATTGAGACAAAATTGGAATCGCATTTTTGAAATTTCGAATTCCATCAGAGTTTCATAAAAAACATGTCTTAAATTTTTCTTTGCATTATTTGCAGTTATTCGCATTTCCTTATTCCTACTGAACTATAGCTCTGCCTTGTAGTGTGCCAACCCCGATGTGTTACTAACCAATGTACGATACAAAGTTCCACATTCGATAGATTGAAGGAAGTTTCCCCAGTGGGCATCGGTATACGGGCGATACTTTTTACACTAGGATGCTTGATGAAAATGTGAGCCTAAGTTATTTGTAGGCATGCTATCAATTTTTATTTAGGAATGGAAGATTTGTTACACTTCTTTGTCTTCATTTCTCATTATTAGAGGCTCAATTTCTATGTCAGAATAATATTCAGTGGATATCACGTAGGTGAATTACTGCTAGGGTTGACCTAAAAGCAGGAGTAGGAATGGGGTGGTTTTTACTCTGACACTCCAACTTGCGCCTCGTCCAAGGTGGGAGCAGATATTGGACGATTTTCTCTCGTTAAAAAAAATAAAAAGGGTTGGGCTTTGCTTGACCGTTTCTAATTGGAGTTTAATCTTCAAGTATTGATATTTCTTTAAAACTTGTATAACTTTGAGAATTGTAATGGTTACTGGGGCTCCGGCTCGGAGCAGTTGGAGCTGGGAGTTTTTTGTAAGAGTCTGATACTCCTTCTCGCCTTACCGAACTCATGACAGTCATTTGATGATTTGCCCCTCCTAAAAATGTTACTACATACTATAAGTAAGTAAGGAGCCTAACCATACAGGTTATTTTGAAAGTTGTTCAAGGTTAACAGGCAAACGAGACGCTGAATACAATAGAAGACTTAATTGTGACTTGTCACCTTAACCTATTTAAATCCTATTCTTGGTTAAGTCAAAAGTTCCTAGTTTTCATGACTATAGTCGTAAACGTGCGTCCTACTTAAACTACAAATTGTGTCCATGAAGGTTTCATTTAAAACTACGAAAGGCACTAAAGTAAATAGCCTAAACTATACAGAAACAACTAGCTAAAAGGCTAAAAGGCCCAGTACTTAGTTTAAATCTAGGAAGACCTATTATCGATTAGTCAAAATAGTTTATAGTAGATTTAGGAAAAAAGGTCTATTTGGTAGTCTGGTTCTTGAACTGTAATCGGTGAAGAATTCTTATTTTAATCTACAAAAGATTGCATTTAATTTAAACGTCCAAAAATACCTTATTCTTTCTGTAAGGTTCTTGATTCATGACGTCAATCAGTGACACAATGAGGCAAGTACAAAGAGGAGGTTTCATAATGTAATTGTGCACTGTGACACAAAAAATCGGTCTTGTCCAATTATATTATAAGCAAAAAAGTGTAGATAAGTTATAAGCACTTAGAAAGTGGCACATTCAATTAAGGACAATTGGCAACGTTCTGACGGACTTGTAACGTTCTGCACTCCCCGTAAAGTGTCACGCATTATGTTAAAGGGAAATGCAGTTATGAGATCTCCTCTTTGTATTTGCTTCATGAGTGGTACCATTACATGTTCAATACAAGCAGTCATGTCTTTGTAACTAAAATATCTTCTACTATTAATATACAAACATAATATTATCTTCGTGAGAATAGATATTTGTTCTATTTTGGGATCTTGTGTACATTGGCAGCAATATTCATTGGAAGACCGTTATCATAAAGGGCTACTTGTAATAATTTAGTCTATTTACTTAGGAAATAACTATTCCGGTTCCTCATTTGAAATATCTCGAATGAATATGTTGATTTTCGGTATAAGTTCTATTTAAGATGAAAATCAAGGAAATAGGAAACGAGGAAATTATTAGAAGCATTTAGCATAATATTCAGAATGAAACTGTTTTTTCGGCGTCCTACTTTAAAGAAAATTTCAGCTTCTAACAAAATGTGTCAATAAGTCGCAGATAGTTAATTCTTTTCAGGATAAGCTAAACTAATTGTGAGTTTATAATCAGGTGTTATTTTGATTAATTTTGTATCTAAAGCACGTGTATCCGTATATGGTGTCGTCAATATATAGTAGAGTGTAGCAGTTGCGTAGTAGCTACGTAGCCAACACGTAGCAGTTTCGTAGTCATCGCGTAGCAGTCACGTGCTCAAGGCTTAGTCGAAACGTAGCAGTTGTGTAACCGATGTGTAGTAATTTTATGGTAAAAGCGTAGCAGCTGCGTATTAGCATTGTTAAGAGTGCAACCTGCAACAAGCAACTGCGAATTATTCAAGTTTTACAAAAGGAAGAAGCGACGCGTGCTGCAACTAGTAGCAAGAAAATTAGGTGAAAACTTCAGCAGATGTTCGTACAGTAATTTTCTCATTAGCTTACAATAAGGAAAATACTGTTTTCTTAATTTAACTAAGTCGCTTTTATTCGCAGTGCTGGTAAATAAACAAGATGCTTGATTGTAGTACATGATACAACAAATTCATGTACTTACTAAAATAATAAAGCTAGTTATAGTACTGCGGACGTACTAAATGTTTACTGTTTCGGGTTTACGACGTCGCAGTACGCTCTAAATCCCTCTATTTAGAATACTAGCAAAATAATTAGGATTTATACTAGTGTAATGAAACTGGATGGGATTGTGTCGCCTCTATTGCGACTTGAGTTGCTTCTCGCGCTATTTTTGTTATTTCTACGCACAAGTCTGAAATGTGTTCGTACAGTATTACAACAAAAATTGAAATTCATTATTATGTTATCGGCTTACTCACGTAACTGTTTGACGAGGAGCTCAATGAAGGAATGAGGAATTGAAATGAACAGATATTTTATTTTTACAAATAGGTAACATAGTAATATTTTTAGATGTCAACATTTAAATGGAAGTAGATTAGGAGTTGGATGTCATGGTGACCCAGAGGCTATTAATGACCGCTGTTGGCCAAAGTATCTTCTCACACGGAGTAGGTTTGAGCGTTAATCACTACGGTTGCTCAATGCCAGTTGGCGATTCCAAACTTATAATTAGAAATTATTAAGCCCTGGTTTCCTCACGATGTTTTCCTTCACCGTTTGTTAGTGGAGTCTAAATTATCTTAGAAAGTACATTTAACTCGGAAATAGTCACATTGATACTTTGCCGTAGGCACCCTCATGCATGGAAAGCGGCCTTAAACTTTCAAGCATCATACGAACCTCACGATAGACTGGCGTTATAATAATAGGTTAAACTTAAATCTTCCCAGTCTGTTGATCTGTAAGGGGGAATTTGGCGAGATGAATGACGGCAGTGTCTACAATCTTTGTGTATAGTTCCATTTCCTATGTGGGCGTTCGTAAGGACCTCTCGACCAACGAAGCAATGAACCATACAGATAAACAAAAAATAATTCCTTATACAGTGTGATAGTGATCAGATTTTTGGTTCTTAATTTGGAAAAAAATACAAAGGGATTCGTTTTTAAATATATTTCTGATACGTTACTGTATTACATGTTTTTTTCAGGGGAGGAAAATCATTCAATGACATCTCCTGCCTTGGGCGGGGCGAGAAGGGGTGTCAGACTCTTGGTGATTAAAAACCATCTCGTTCCTACCCCTGCCGGACCCGGCAGGAGCCCCGGTGCCCCGGTAAACCCGCTAGGCAGTGCGCAGCTACGGGCGTAGTATTATTTTGTGGCATAATATCCCTAGGTAATAGTTATAAATTTCCCACAAAGAAACAATTCAACCGAGCGAATTTGGTACACAATGTTATTGTGCGTACCATTTTCATTTTCAATCAGTTGCTAGCCAAAATAAAACTTCCCTTTCCTTTTTTAAACATTTATGGACCGCCTAAATATAAGGTGTGTTGCTAAAAATACCATTTTCTATTTTCGAAATGATTAAGTTGAACTAAGTTTAATAATATTTTAATTTGAAAATATAAATATTGTTTTATATATCTAATTTATTTTAAGCCGGTAAACGAGCAGACGGATGAAGAAAGGAAGACGACGAAGACTTTATGTAATAAAATAAAAAAAAATACTAATACATAGTATCATAATACTTGAAACTCAAAAAATTGATTACAAAGCAAGATAATCCGTCATATACGTCATAACATAATATAAAGATAACGTTCTACACACAGTTGTTCGTATGGTAATACGGTTTTTGTAACACCCCATACATTTGAATAGGTCAGGGTTATATAGAGATTTATGGTTTCTATTTTTGGAGCACGCTTTGTTTTCTGTTATTGTTATTTCGTTGGTAACGTAAATAAAGGGAATTTTATTCGTGTTTGGATGGAAAAAAATTGTAACCTGTTGAATGCTTTTTTTAAAGAAAACGGGAATTTCCACGGAACCATTTTTGACCGCTTTTATCATTGACCTACATTGTGTTTATTTAAGGGTGTTGTTTGGTATAGTATCATGACTGCTATTTCCTGGAAGGTTAGGCAGGTTTAGGTTTTATTTGAAACTCTTTTCAGAGTGAAAATGATATGATAACATTCATTAGTGTGGGAGAGCCATACTTCGGCACGAATGGGCCGACTTAACCGGAGTGGTACAACGGCTTCACAAAAATCCGACTTAAAACAACGCTTGCGTTATATGTCGTAGAGGCCCAGTTACATAAACCCCAAACATTTCTTTCCAATCAACCTGACATATTACATATACTCCTTCCCAATCCCCGATTCCCTAACAACCCTTTAATTTTCCGAACCCCGAAAAGGCCGCCAATGCACTTGTAACGCCTCAGTTGTTTCGAGCTTCCAATGGGCGGCGGCGACTGCATCATGAACCGTCTGTTCGTTTACTGGCTTATACCATAAAGAATATCTAAGAAACTATCCATATGAAAAGATAATGTTATAATGTTTCGACGACGACAACGATTACAAAACGATGCAAGATCTAATTTGTAACAAACTAAACTAAGACTAGCATTTAAAGAACCAATAGAAAGAACAAATGTAGAAACCGCAGAAATGGTATAAACTAAGTTTAGCTCAAGTTATAAAAACTTTGTTCCTCGGTAGACAGAATAGAAGTGAGTGCGGATGTGGAAAGTTAAACTCTTCTAGTAATTGAATAAGACCTAAGTGCATGTCTCATTGTTTGCTAAAATGAACTGTTTACTATTGAGCAAGGGTATATTTTTCTTCAAAAGCAAAACTGTATTTTTGAATAAAGACTTTTATGTAAGGCATTCGGACTCCATGAAAGCTGTTTCTGAGAATTTCTGAAACAAAATTTTCCCTAAGCATAAGGTAAATTTTACAATAAAGTAGATGAATAATTTTCTTTAATTATATTTTGATGAATAATTAATTGATTGACGTCACTTTTAAGTAGGTTTCATATGTAGAAATGACGTAATTAGCATCGCCTCCTAAACTTTGATACGTTTAATCTAAGTATTGTTTTCTCATACAACAAAATAAAAAAAAAGGTAATTTAAAAACTAAAAAACCCGACTGCGTTTCTTTATAATATGAATATGAAACAACCCTAAAACAAGAAAGTCTTCTTAAAATTGAAGCAGTCGGGACCCATTCTAAATATGAAGACTTTGTGAGGGCACATACGGCTGGCTTTCTAGAATGGGTCCCGACTGCTTCAATTTTACGATGACTTTCTTGTTTTAGGGTTTTTCATTTTCATATTATAAAGAAACGCAGTCGGGTTTTTTAGTTTTTTAAATTACCTTTTTTATTTTATTTTCTTTTAGTTTTATTATTTTTATATTTTGATATATCTAGTGTCACTCTCATAGTAAATACGAATCAAACGACCCCTATCAAGCTGAAATCCATCGAGTCGTTCAGGCTAAAGAGCGATCAATTTTCGAATTTGGCGCCAAAAATCCGCCATTTTGTTTTTTTATTATTTTGATATATCTAATGTCACTCTCACAGTAAATACGAATCTAACGACACCTCTTAAGCCAAAATCCATCAAGCCATTTAGGCTAGATTTGGCGCCAAAAATCCGCCATTTTGTTTTTTTTATTATTTTTGATATACCCAGTGTCACTCTCACAGCAAATACGAATCTAACGACACCTCTCAACGCAAAATCCATCAAGCCGTTTAGGCTGTAGAGCGTGCCAAACAATTATACATACATACATACATACATACATACATACATACATACACTCGAAAAACATAACCCTCCTTCTGGCGCAGTCGGGTAAAAATACGACGCTAAATTTATTTCATTACCTTACTGACGGACTAAATAAATTATTAATTTTCAATCCCCCGTCACCATTGCTATTACTTGAATAATGATACTCTACGAAGAACGTTAGCTCCATTTTTCCTTACCCTTTCTATTAAAACAATAAGCTTTCGGTATCATATATTCTCGTTCCGTTTCCACTGGAGCCTTGCCCCAAGCGAACTCCCCAAGAACTTGGCACACTCTAGTTTATAGAATAAACTATTCCTTGATAAGACCATTGCGTGTGTTCAATGTTAGTTTTAGTAAAATTGCTTTCGCTTATTCCATTTGTTTTATTTCTATCAAGTGGTGTAGGGATTAGGAGTACCTACGTTAGATATTACATACGAGTATTATATGTAGTTGTTAGTATTTATTTATTGAATTTTGTAGACAGTTTTGTTTAAGTTTTTATAAGTAACTAGTAGATTCACACAGCACATCAACGGCCTATAAGTGGTCTACTATTGACCAAACGCCTTATTCTCGCACGGAGAAGGTTTGAGCATCAATCATCACGCTTGCTCACTACTGGTAAGCTATTACAGACTAATAATTAGAAGTTATAAGCCACGTTTTCCTTCACCATTTGTCAGTGGTGTTTAAATATTGGAAAATGAAATCTTCGATCGACGGAGTACGATGACATTGTAGAAAATTAGGGTCGTAGAAGCGACAAACATTTTACCGACCCAAAGCGGTGGAGTTTTAATTTTAGAACTAAAGCAATCTAGACGGGACAGGTAAATAGGTTCTGCACAACTCCAATTAGGTAGCAGGTGGCACACCCACGGACATTGAATGTGGACCCCAAATTTTCCGTACCTATCACTTTGAGCATAAGTGAAAACTTTTTACAAAAAAATTTCGTTGCCAGAGACAAAATTGTAATTGAGAAACTTTTTGCACTAGCAACATTTGTGCCGACATTTTTATTTTGTTCTGTCAATTTTCCCGCCAATAACATTTTGGCTTTGAGTTAGAAATTGCATTTGTTTACGAGTTTTACGTGTTCATTTTAGATTTTTGGAGTGTATCGCTTAATTTGCTGAACTGATGAAACAAAGTAGGACTTTGTTTTGAATATACTCTTGACTTAGTAACCTCATTGATTATTACAGCCAATTTTAAAGTTTATTTAGGTGCCTTCAGTAATTGTAATGTCTTCTTTAAAATTAACTTATGATTTTGTGGCAAATTAATAAGTCAGAATCTTCAAAATGCTGGTTACAATAATAATAATAATTTATTTATTTACTTTTCTTTGTTACACGCATGTATAAAAGACTAACAATTAGTAATAAAAATCGATTCTTTAATTAAGAAATATAAAGCAATGGTTATACCGGGTTTCTACGACGAGTAATTAGCAATTAACAAAAATACTTTTCGTGAAGAGTCTTTCTTTATAAAGGCTGATTTTCACCAAAATTTTAATTGTTCCTTTACAATATTAATTAGGCAAGAGTTTAAAACAAAAACCGTTCTTAATGAGTTTTTAAACGGTCTCGAATTGAACGGAAAGGGTTATCTGATTGAAATTATTTTTTATACCTGGTGTTCCTAATTGCAGTTATTAAATGTTCATGATAAGGTAAATAAAATCAATTAGATAGCGTGATTACCCCCTTTTTTTCGAAAATTTTCTATTTCCTCAATTGTTCCTAATATTAAACCCTTCAGAACAAACTTTTGGGCCTTTCATACTAAGTATCATTTGTTACTTATTGACTAATGTCGTATTTTTTATGGTATAAGCCGATAAACGAGCAGACGGATCATCTGATGGGAAGCAATCGCCGCTCCTCATGGACATCCGAAACACCAGAGGTGTTACAAGTGCGTTGTCGACCTTTTGGGGGTTAATAATTTAAGGGTTGTTGGGGAATCGGGGATTGGAAAGATTGGGAAGGGGGTGATACTCCAGTAACGCCACTCACACAACAAAATACAACGAAAGCGTTGTTACACATTGGTTTTCTGTAAGACCGTAATATAACTTCGGTCAACCCGACTCATTCGTGCTGAAGCATGGCTCTCCCACACTTAGCAATTTTATCTCAATAGTATTAGAATATATTTCCTACAAATGTACAAAAAAAAAAAAACAAGTTTACCACTCGCAAACATACAAATTGGGGTTTTGCTTTTCTATTCCGACTGTCCAGTTCCATATAAAATATTTGTTGAATACTAGTTAAACCACACAGGAATATTACCATATTGAGTTTATTAGATTATCCAATCATATCGGTTTATTAAACTCCAAAGGGTGCGTTTGATTACAAATACCAGTTCACACAGATAGGCCATTTATAGGCTCTTTTGTGAAAATATTTACGCTTTTATTAATAATTGTATTAAGGTATGTTTCTGTATGGCATAGAGAATAAAATTTTATATTTCAATTTAAAAATACGTATACAATGAAATCGGTTAATGATACCTCCATTTGTTTGCGGAAATTCGATTTTTTATCGAGTTGGAATTTGTTTTAACTGTTTTTCACATACTAGAAGAGGACGTGCTCCCCTAAAATGGTTTCGATGAAGGAGATGTATTAAGTGTTGGCCGAGTGAGATAATTTATTTGTTATTATTTTTTACTGGTCTTTTTTCAGTATTAGCACGGAGTCTGAAATTGTCCCCAGTATACGGCAATTGGCCCCCTAATGCACGGAACTTAAAACACAACGGTAAAAAGTCGGTGTATATTGTACAGTGGCATTACGTGCTAGTTATAATGCGCACCTCTGCCTACCCCTTCGGGGATACAAGGCGCGACGAAGCGACGTATTAAGCAGGGTTGTCGCAATATCACTCGACATGGACCGTCTGTCAGTTTTTGGTGTGAAGAAATAGATGCCATTTATAATAAGATCTATTACTGATTTATTAAGACAAGCCAAGAAAGCATTTTTTTACGAACTTTTATACAAAAAGTCTTTACTAATTACACTATGTTCCTTTTGAAAAGGAATACGGAAAACAATTCAGATCGTTAAAACACTGTTCTTTGAGTGTAGCCAGCAGGGTTGTCGCAATTCAAAGTGTCACTCAGCGTGGACCGGCCTGCCAGCGTTTGATACGGGATGTACTAAATTGGTACGCTTTGAGGCAAAAAATATACAAAGCATCTCGGAGGTCAAATTGGTGCCGTTTCAGTCGTACGAATCTAACTTTGTAGCGTTTTTTAAACATGCTGTGCAATTGGAATGTAGATTTAATTGATATTTAGTATACTCAACTATTGTTAGATTATTCGATTAGATGTCATACTTTTTTGTTGGATAATATTATTATAATGAAGGATTAGGAAGGAACTAATTTATTTTAGTTAACATGAATGACATGTTAATGGAAATAGGATGGTAATCATTTGTATGATTCGACAACTGTATGAATAGATAGTCACTATAAAGAGTCGTCCGTTTGACGTGATGGTAAAATTTTCGATATAAAGAAATGAAGCTGTTGCGAATTCATTATACATTTTACCGGGGCTCCCGACTGAAAAACAGGAGTAGGAACGGGGTTGTTTTTAGCCAGTAAGAGTCTGACATTCTATCTCGTCTCGCTCAAAAAAGAAGAAGTCAATGGAAGATTTTCCCTCCTCACAAAAAAATTAATAAATAACGCAAATCTCGAGAACAGCTGAACCGATTTACATTATCGATTAAAATGTATTTCTTTAGCTATTTAAGTTATAGCTAAACCAGATAAATTATTTTAAACAAACATTTGTTCACAAGCAAACGGAACACAAAACACATATACATCATGATTACCAAGCTATAAACAAAGAACTCATACAACATTTCCTATCTAACTGACGTACTTACAAGTACATTACACGCAGTAATGTCCTAATATCCAGAGTGGCGCCGTTGAATGAATACTAATAGGTAGGGACTCAAGTAATTGTGTCCTAGACACTGGGACATGATGAAGAACTCCCATTTATACAAAACTGGGAACATTACTAAATAATGCTCGGATCTAATGGAGATTTTCGTCGCCTTTTGTAGGTACTAGATTTTTACTTTTTAGCACTATATTATTACTTGGTTGGCTGTTGGTGGTGGGAGCTTTATATAAGTCGTTTTGTTTTTAGTACAGTGATTTTGTGATTGTATTGTATATATACCAGTTTTTTTTTATTTAGCATGATCATTATCACCATTAGCGGGGTAAATTCACGGTAGAGTGATTCCAAAGATTTCTTTCGTAATAGGAAGTTTTTTAATTGACACTATTGAAAAGTTGCAATTAAGTAATTATCCATTCATCGATGGCGGGTTGTAATTGTATGTGTTTTTATTTATGAGCAGGTGAAATTCATCCAATGACATCATTGGTGAACCGGCTATAATAATTGGGTCCATTTAAAATTCTACACTAAAATTTTTATATCGTACACTCGATATTTAGTTACATTTTATTCCTAACCTAAACTTGTTTCAAAACATGTAAGATGTAAATTACAAATTTAAGATGGTAGGAGAGATATACCTAGTTAGTTAGTAAATTCTCACCTCAAAACATGGCTTAAAAATATTTCTAATTTCTCAAATACAAACTCTAAAACAGAAATGTTAAAACTTAAAATAGGGCAAATGACCCGGTTGTGGCCATCGACCCCTTTGTGGCCACTTGGGCCTTCAAATATTTATAACTAAGGCATGGACAAATAAATTACTCTGTGATGTACAGTATTTAAAATATTGAATATTGGAGACACTGATACCGTTGGCAGCTTTGATGTGTCAAACTTCACTTCGATGCAATAAGTCATTCTTTTTAGTTGAGGGTGAAATTGTTAAGATCTTAACAAAAAGGCTAAGGCGAGCGGGTGAGGATTTGGTTTTTATTTTTTAAATCTTTGCTTATTGTTTGGATGTTTATGTTAATACTACATGAAGAATATATTGTCTAAGTGGAACTAAAGTTATTTTGTTGCCATATGTTTCTGAAGTGGGATTATTAGAAGGTGGCCACTAATGGAGACAAAATTATGAATTTCTCCATCTTTGGCCACGTGGCTGGCCAAAACTTTTGTACATAGACGCCCCACTTCTAGTCATTTATCGTAATTTATTTATTGTTTTTCCTTGGCTTTACATATCAACAAATACATATTTTTAATTTTCAGAGATGCAATAAATTGCCTTCACACAAAGGGAAGGTCAGTTTACTTTGCAAGTTTTATCAACGTCATATAAATGTTGATCTCTTTATTTGTAAGTTAAATTCAAGTGAAGTAATAATATTTCATATTTTCCAGACTAAATGAAAACCATTGTTTCTAAAATGTCAAATTTAATTAATAAATTTTGATTACTTTTATTGTATTTATTGATGGCCAGAACTGGCACACGACCGTGGCCAGAAATGGCTCGAATCTGGCCAAAAATGGCACAAACTCCCTTTTTTTTTGGAGACTTTTTTATACAGTTATTTTTCTATTGGGCGTTCTTTAAAAAACTGGTTTTCTTAGGCAAGATTAATACATGTTAAATGACTTTTTACAAGAAATATGTTCGTGATAACAAAAACTATAAGTTAAGAAAGCCTCAAAGTCGACAAAATTCTTAAAGTGGCCACAACCGGGTCACTTACGATAGTTTGACGTAACAAAGTACACTTACGAGAAAATTGTAACACAGTTGAAGTAAAGAATGCACTTTCGAGCAAAATAAAATGCTTAGTCTTAACATTTTACAGTTCCCGTTCAGTTTGGGCCATTACATTGCTTGCTACATCTTACTTCGGATTTTCTCACGTTCACGAGTTAACGACTCTCGACTCAAGTCTAAGGTTAACATGTTAGGTTAGGAAGACATTCTGAATTTAACTTTCGAAGTGTAGAAATGGATGGATATGAAATTTTAAGTTTTTAAAGGGTTATTTAAAGATTGGAAGCCTATGGAGTCTCGAGCTTGTTATTCTCCATACGAATGTACACTTTGAAACGAGCTTCACTAAAAACAAATTGTATGACAAGAGTATGGACCAAGAGTCCGATAAACTTATAAAAAAAAACGAGCTTCACTGGAGGATTAACCGACAAACAGACATTTTTAATAATATTTTAGGGAACTTTAGGGAATAGAGAGTAAAGTTCCCTAAGCAAAGGAGGATCCTCCGACCAGGCGAGGTGATCGTGCCTGACGGGCTTTCTCCCAACTGTTGTTCGTTGGGATTTTCTATCCGTCTTAATTTGCATGTAAACTTCATATGTGCGATGCAGGATATTTATGACGTCATCCGTTGATTTGCTCGAGAAAAGCGATAGTCTATGTGCGACTACTGTCATCTGTCACCGAGTCAGAGTGTCGCCGCATCACTCCCCCCAAGATGGGAGGTCGATTGTTGAGACGGCTGTCGATGCTTGAGATGAGCGGCGCCAGAGCCAGTGTAGAATGTCCCTAGTTCCAGTGAGTCGGAACTGTGCCGCTGAATGCCCAGTGAGTCGGGTGAGCGGTGGAGGGCGATACTCCAGTGAGTCCGAGTAGTGAAGCTCGCAGTGTCCCACGGTGAGTCGGGGAATTGATGCTGCGAGGGTAGGTGCGTAGTGGCTGGCGTCTGCGTTGACGGGAGGAAGACATTCTCAGACCGTGTGCAGAGTGCTTGCCTAGACGCTGATGAGGCCGTTGGGAAGAACCAGGCTGCATATCTTCGATGTAGCGTGTGGTGGTCCCTGATGAGGCCGAGGATGCTGGTTGGCTGCGACTTGATTACCGCTCAGCGGAGAAGTGATGGGTGAGGGAAATGGCGATAAGGATGACGGTGCTGATCTGCTCCGTGAAGGTTGCTTTCAATCACGTCGACGGTCACCACTTTAGGGAACAGAGAGTAAAGTTCACTAAGCAAAGGAGGATCCTCCGACCAGGCGAGGTGATCGTGTCTGGCGGGCTTTCTGCCCAACTGTTGTTCGTTGGGATTTTCTATCCGTCTTAATTCGCATGTAAACTTCATATGTGCGATGCAGGATATTTATGACGTCATCCGTTGATTTGCTCGTCGATAAACTTATAAAAAAAAACGAGCTTCACTGGAGGATTAACCGACAAACAGACATTTTTAATAATATTATATTTACATTCACGTTTGAAAGTGTCTTCCTGGTCTATTTGAAATAAATTATTTCGACTTTGAATATTGTAACTAAAACTAGTTTAGTACTTATTAAATTAAGTTGCTCTTCACATAGGTGTTAAAACTACACATTCGTCAGAAATCGCACAGTATCACGTGCGATTTCGTCACGTGCAGTCAACTGAATAGTAAGTTAATTATTTCTCCCTAAGTTGTTATTTCCATTTCATTATCTACGAAAAACACAATACTTTCATACCACTAGGTAAAAAACCTCGCTTATTTATTCCAGGCCTCAGAAACTTTAGGAATAGATAAAAAATATACAACCTCCCTATTACAGCCTCATTACCAGTAGCCTCAATTCTTATTTTGAATTTTATCCCTCACTGGCTGGAAACAACAGGCGGCTCATTCAGAATGTTTATCTTTAGATTTGTATGGAGTATTTCTTTTTTCTTTTAGGTGGTTCCGAATTTAAATAGACAGATGTCTTTTGGAATTGCTCTTGTTTATGTCTAGACTAAATAATTAGGTATGTAATACTTATTATAATTGTTTCGGCACGAATAAGTCGGCTTGACCGGAGTTATACCAGGGCCTTACAGAAAAACGACGTAAAACAATGCTTGCGTTATGTTTCGTTGTGCGAGTGAGGTTACTAGAGGTCAAATTACACCCCTTCTCAATTTCCCCAATCCCCGATACCCAAACAACCCTTAAATTCTTAACCCCCAAAACGCCAGCAACATACTTGTTACGCCTCTGGTGTTTCTGGTGTCCATGGGCGGCGGTGATTGCTTACCATTAGGTGATCCGTCTGCTCGTTTACCGGCTTATACCATAAAATAAACATTTGCGAAATTCTATTAGGTTCGAAGAATTTAAATTTAGAGAAAAACATTTCATATGATTGTGTAACCATCGCTTCAGGGGAAAAGATTATGGCGTAATTGTAAACGTGTGTCTTTGACATTGTTGTTTTAAATTTTCCTTATAGCAAACAAATAAATTATAATATCATAACATTTATCTTTTATGTTTATTTATGTTATGTGGTAAAAGAACATCACACGAAACAATAAAGCAATCTGAACGAACGATTTAAAAAACGAACTGTCACAAACAAAAGAACAAATAAAAAAAAAATTAAAAAGTATACAGCCAGCCAGTTCTAATTGTTGTAGTTTAAAAAAACCGTTGCCGATAGAACAACAAAAAGCTTTTTATCTCGACAACGTGTTTACATTATAAAAACGGTTTTTAAAAAACGAAGTAACGTTGGAAGTGAGAATTTTAATGCAAGCTTTCATAGTTGTTGTGTGAATTCATAATAATATTTCATTGTGCTGTGGTTCACGAGCTTCTTTGCCCGCCATGATGAAATATGTGCTCGTGTAAAAAGGCCGGACAAATGAAATGTTTGGTTTGCGGTATGGTATAAACATGATTTTTTTATTAATATGGTTTTAAATGGGAACGTGTGTAGTTATAAAATATGTGTACCACAGGGATGATACATAAAAGCCATTGTGTAATATAT
This sequence comes from Spodoptera frugiperda, assembly GCF_023101765.2. Lineage (NCBI taxonomy): Eukaryota > Metazoa > Arthropoda > Insecta > Lepidoptera > Noctuidae > Spodoptera > Spodoptera frugiperda. Next base: position 10,863,357 of record NC_064242.1, on the reverse strand, counting down.
AATACATAAAAGGTTAAGGGACTTTATTCTTTATTTAAAGTGAATTATTCAAAATATATTATGTTGTTGTAAGTTTACTTAACTGGTGCTTTCAGGTGATAAAATTACAATCAAGTAATAAAAACAAAGGATCCTCTCATCATTATATCGGCAATTCGGCATCAGCCACTAGGCATGCCCTGCTAAACATAGCCCTCCTGAAATGACTACCAGATTGGCCGGTTGGAAACGACCTTTTTAAAAAAAATTTTATTTTTAATGGGGAAAATCATCCCATGAGGCCAGGGCTAGACAGAGTCAGACTCTTACTGATTAAAAACCACCCCGTTCCTACTCATGCTTTTCGAACCGGAGTCCCGGTAAACCCGCTAGGTAGCCCGCAGCTCCGGGGTTGGAAACGACCTGCATCTAGCAAAAGCATTCACTCGTAGACTTTAAATAGGTAAGAGCGCTATCACATAAGCTTTGTTAGATTTTATCAATGAGATTGTAGTGCTGTGAACTGAGTTCTCATTATGGGAACTGAACGAATGGAATCGTGTATCTGCCCTTTGCATGATCATGCGTCTGATTAACACCAATCTGCCCTTTGCTTTGTTAGAATATCAATTTCATCATCAATATCTGCTTGCAAACTATCCCGATCAGGTGTAAAGGTCATCAGTAGTCATCATTTTTAGTGTAGTTTTAAAGCAAAAACAGTAACCCTTAATATGAGTTTGAGTTACGTTTAAAGTAATCGAAACTAGAGCGCGTTCGGCGCTTTGAATGGTTGGTTTATTCAGGCCGGTCAATCAGAGCGCGCTCATTTCGATTATCTACTTTAAAAGGTAAACGTAAAGCAACTTCGTACTAAGGGTACTGATATTTTTGTTGCACGTTTTTTATTTGCTGTTGAAGTTACAAGGACGTTTTATTTCCTTTAGACATAACCTTATTACACGAAAAATGATTCAAAGAAATTATACCTTTCTTATTTTCTTCATTAGAGTATCTTTATCTTCATCTTTGTCGAATGTAGTAAAAATTAAATCAAAAACAAAGTCAAAATCATTGATTTCAATTAGATTGGGAAGCCACTTTTAAACGTCAAAAAAAATAAGTGAATCAATTTGCTCATTTCAAAAGAAGAACAAGCAAAAAAATCCATACGTATACTCATCAAATGACGGTAATGAATATAGTTTGACTCTTTGATATTAGAATCTCCGTTAGCTTTAAAAACAACATTCGAGTATTAAGTACATAATTAACACAGCTGAGACAAACATTCACTTCTACACTTCACATACAATATGCAAAAATCAATACAGAATATAAAATACTCTTCGCAATCAGAGCAGCTTCATGCAAATATCCATATGTATAGCTCCGATAAAGGGCTTAACAAGTAAGTTAATTGGGACGCCTGTCTGTATGTAGAATAATAATTACTTTCATGTAGGCACTATCAAGTTTCTAGAATATATTTTACTTTGATTAAGTAGTTCGATGAAATCCTGGAATTATTGTTACATAAAGTAAACAATTTATCTTTAAAACAAAGTCATGTCATTCTGTTGGATTGTTTGGATTGATTTTAACATTTATTCTTTCTATTTTTTTTTATAGAGGCAAACTAGCTGATGAGTCACCTGATGGTAAGCGATCAGCGCCGCCCATGGACGCCCGCAACACCAGAGGAATCACAGGTGCGTTGCCAGCCTTTTTACTGATTGGCCGGCTCGAATAAACCAGTCAATCAGAGCCACCGAATGCGCTCTCGTTTCGATTAGGTGTTTTCGTTTTGTAGCGATCTTTTGATAAACCTGTATAACTGCCTAAGCCCCTAGGAAAAACGTTCTATAGGCGAAAGAGCATTTATTTACGTAAGTTGTGTAATATTTAATGAATTACGCAGAGCACTACATCTCATAATCTAAACTAAAATACAGCTGTGGCGGAATATTACGCGAAAGTTATATCTAAACACAAATCCAAACAGATTGTGGTATTAATTCAACGTACAAAAACCACACAAACCGCTGCTATGATTATAAACTTTCCTACAAAATTAGGTTTAGAAATTATCATGCAAATTTACCTAAAGTCAGTACTAAGTTCTTATCTCATATCCCAAACTCTAAGCTAATAACAGTTGGTAACAAATGACATGTAAATTAATACTAGGTACATCTTAGGATTTGTATAAACAAAGCCTTTACGCGTTATATAAAGCTCGTTATGTATGAGGTAGTGATTTAGATGAGAGAATATAACGTCAAATCTTTCATTCGCGATAGAGGATAGATTAGACATAGGTGCACATATTTTAACTTCATCTTCACCAATTATGCTATGTGTCACATGGAATAGATGATACTATTAATCGGACATCATTCTAGAGTCTCACCTTGTATTGTAAATTTTTATTGATCAATCCCATGCAATACAGTAAGATTTTTATGATCCTCTAAGCGTTTTTTGAATTGTCAAAAGCGCGCAGGACAATTTTTTTAAACGTAGTCCCACACTAGGATTTTCTCCTGTTTCGTGTGTGCGTTTACAAACATACAAGTTCACATACACAGACCCGAAACAACAATAAAATTCGTAGATCACACAAAGAGTTACTCCGTGCTACGTTACACATTACGCAGCAGCCTGTTACCCAGTCATCGCGCCAAACGTTATCATGAACGTAGATCTTTTATTAAATTCATTCACATTGGATTAGGTTTCTCGTATAAAATGAAAATAGACACTTCTTATTTAACACTCACTAGTACTTGACAAAACGGTTAAACAAAACCTTTGAACTTTCAAGTAATATTTAATGTTTTTCTCAAGTATTTTAGTACTTAACATTATGCTAATGAATTGTTTGAAGTATAAGTAGTGTAAGGTTTAATTCGAGTTGTTCTTTGAGTTTCGCTGTTTGATATAATTACGAGTGTTTGGTGTCAATGTGTGGGAATGTAATTTGACTTGTATGCTTGTGTTGTCGTGGTTTCTTTGAGATCAAATTCTTAAGTACTCTATGGTGTTAAGTTAAAGTTGATTTTGAAATGTGAGGAAAATTTATTTATAAAATTTTATGTATCAGACTGAATATTTGGTTATCTCATTTAGAAAATAATTTTATTATGCATGAGTACATAATGAAACGATTTATTTAATTTCATATATTGTGAAATTGTATATAAAAAATAAAGTAATTGGAATATTCATTTTCTCATCTCATTTTGTTGTTTAAAATTGCAAAAAAAATCCAATACAGGATGCTTACCATTCCTTAAGAAATATTTGGAAAAAGACAATCATTAATTGGGTACAGAAAGGGTCATAGAAAAATGCAAACTATTTTGTAATTCTGAGACCCGACCCTTTTTTTGTCAATCGACCTTTTCGTTATATGAACCATTTAGCTCAGAAACTTTGGAATCATAACTTCGATAAAATATGACATGATATATGTTAGATTCATTGCGCCCATAAAGTTATAATGTGCTGTCTAAAGCATTCGATATTTTAATATCTTATGGAGCAAAAGACAGTGAAGAAATTACCTAATTAATGTTTTTTTCGGTCATATACATAATTATATAAAAGTTATGCCTGAGACGGCGGAGGTGGTTGCAAGTGCGACTGCTGGGCAAGGGGTTCGATTCTTGGGTCGGGCGAAACATTGTTGGGCTTTTTTCGGTTTTTCGAAAATTTCTCAGTAGTAGCTCGGAGTCTGGAAATGTGCCCGGTATATAGTAATACAGTCGCATTATATGCCATAATGTGCACCTCTGCCTACCCCTTCAGGGATAAAAGGCGTGACAAAATTTCGATTTTTATATTGTATAGTTATATTAGTTATCTTTGGTGTTATGAAATGTATCTGTATTTTAATGTTTATTATACGTACGTACTATCATCAAACTAGCTTGCCTAACTTTCGTCTTTTAAAGTCAAAATCACTTCTCAATAAAATACTCCTCAATAAAAACACGTTGAAACAAAATTGCTTAAAGGAACAAAAAACACACGAAAACAACATTCAAATCACAATATCTAAGACCGTAGCAATCTTTTTACGCTTATTCTTTAAAAACACCCACAAAAGAGGTCTACAGTAATTTGTGCGCGAGGATTATGGCTTGCTTACGAATATTTTCGCAAAAGGTCTCATTATGGCGCCCTGGGGGACTCCGGGAATGTTTTGGGACATCATAAAAGGCTACGTGATACAATAAGGGTCGAATGCTGGTACTAGGTTAAACAGTGTTCTCTGCTTACTGTTTGTGATAATATTGAAATGGATAATTGTAATACCCATAATCAAGGGTATGAGGAAGTAGTGTGTGGGCGTGTCGTAAGCTTTTGTTAGAACAAAAATGTATGATTTGTATCAAATTTTATAATTTTATACTGTGTTGCTTTATTAGAGTTTGTAATGACAAAAAACACTACTTATCCATTTTAGAATGAAAAATAGCCAACATTACAAATTACTGAAATTTATTCATAAATGTAAGTCTTAAGTATACTCAGCATCTGAAAGTAATGACTAACTATGCACGAATAGTAACGAGTTGTAATAAGTAGGCAATTAACCTCAAAACTTTCAAATATTTGATATTAATTAAAGTTATTCAAACACTCGTTAAGCTTCATGCAAGGTTTTAATGATGAAAGGTAAGATTTATGAAGGAATATTAGTACGTTTCTTTTAGCATACCTATTTGAATTAAAGTCACTTATTATCTATGAATTATTAATTTTGTAAGTAATGGGTCGAGTCAACACGTATGTCGGCAGTGCAGCAGTGATTGATGCTCTGCATAATGCCCGAGTGAACACGAGCGCATTCGCGTCGGACAGAAACGCGCGTTCAAAATCAATTACAAGCAATTATTGGGTAAGCAAGCTCACCTAGTTTGGCCGTTATCTCTTCTGGTGGTTAGCAATGATGCGGCCTACGATTGAGCATGCCTGCCAATAAGCAATCATATGGGTCTCGAAGATACCTAGGTTCAACCAACCTACTAAATTAGGTTACACTTATGTACACAACCTACTAAGATGTGAACCGACAATTAAAATTCCACTCTTCTCAGTCATTGTTAACGAATGTGTTTTGATTTTAAATAGAACTCTTATTAAAATTCTATCTTTAGTACCCAAAATAGCATCAGAATCTATTTGTTAAAGACTATTCCTTAGATCCCTAGGTATCTAATAGACAGTACACTGAATTGTTAGCTAACAAAGTAAATGAAGAAATCCAATATTCCTCTATACGTTTCACAAAACATTTATCTTGACTTATATCACGTTACTGAAAGCTAAATACGAAAACCTTTGAAATGTAAACACTTCTATAATGAACCTACAAGTCTCTTTCATACAAACGTCAATTTGAAAACGTTGTGTTTGATCTAAAGTTTATTTTTAAGCCTTACTTTAGCTAGTTATTTGTGAAAGTTAGTGCTTTGAACATTTTCATTGGCATTAAAAGTTCCCGTTAGAAAATATGCAAGTCTCTTTTGATCAGGCTTGTTTTGATTTTTGTTGTGAATGTGATTTACTTGAGTGGAAAACATTACATAGAGATGTTAGAAAATATTTATGACACGTATATTATTTGCCTTCGTTTTATTTATCGACCCTTTTTAATTATTGTCTGTTAGCTTTTAAGTTTTATATTCGTAAAAAAATAACATGAATTCTCTCCTGAGTCCCACTTTATCTAAAAAAAGTCAACTAATCAGTTGGGTCTGGACTAGATTGAACATTATTATATGTAAGAGACTCTTTAAAAAGATTCGAGTTTCTAACTGTAGGAAATTAAGGCCCCTTAGTACGAATTTGCTTAAAGTTCAACGAGTTTTTCAAATAAAATTAAAAGAATAAGTAATTTGGATTAAACAACAAATTAACTTATTCCAATTAATTTGCATAAAAGTGCAGCAAAATAAACATGAACATGATAGTGGAAATATATTTTCCGTGCATATAAAACGTCACGTTAATGCATTAAAATTTTAAACCGCCATATATGAATATGATATCTCGTTAAAAATGTACACCTGATGAAGTAATGTTGGTGAACCGAGGTTCGTTTCAAAGTTATATGAAATCCTGGCTGGACCAACTCGTTTAATTAATGGTCTCTAGGAATCATCTATACCGGTAGCCATTTTGTTTTTAGGAATATGTTGTAACAGCTATGGTTAATTTTAAATTAATTCTGTATTTATTTTGGTACTCGCTGCGCGGTTGGCGCAATGGCTGCCACGTAACGTGTAGCGGGTTCGATCCCCGCACGAAGTAACTCTTGATGTTATCCATAAGTTGTTGTTTTGGGTCTGGGTTAAATTTTCAGTCTGTAGGTGATTTAGGATTGAGATTTCTTCCTAATTTATCTATTACAGCCTAATTTTAGTGTCTTACGAATTTTCAAATATCGTAAACGACAAAAACAGATAATGTCATGTCATTTCTTTCCAGTTCAGTTTCAAGTTGTCTAAAATCCAACACAGAACATATGGAGATTTCTTACAAAATGCACAAGAGGAAAAGCAACGAATATTCCTACAAAATGCACATCGTTATCGATAAAAACTCTTCAGAAATATTCCTTTAAAGAAAACTTCACCGTCTCTACAACACGAACAATTCTTCAACGCAAACAACTGTCAGTTCGTTAATTTATTTCCATCTTATTCTCGAATGTTCCATGCATTTCCAAGTCCATTCTCGAATATTCCATCGCATTGTTCTTCATGCATTTCATGTTCTTCGTTCCTTATAAAATGTTAAGTAAAATTCCTTTGTATAGTGAAAATGAACGATGTTTCCTAGAAAACGAGCAATTTTAAAAGGATAGTGTAATGTGACGCTCTTTGGAGGTGAATAATATTCATTGTTGTCAACTTGTGTAGTCTCTTTGTTGGGAAGATGTGCTGATACGAGTTTGTCCTTGTTTTACTTGGGTTTCTTTGAGTACAAAGTTGGATAGGAAAGATTTACTTCCTTTTATTTTACAAACTTTAAATGTCTACTAGGTCTATTGTCACATTATACTGGGCATAATACAAGGTTAGGGGATATTATACAAAAAAATATGGTAAGTAATGTTACTGGCAACAATTTAATGTAATGGGATGTCTTCAACCATTTCTTTTATTATTTGTAAAATGGCAGAGTAACGACACTCTTGATTTATTCGTGTCTTCTAAGAAAATACACACAGTTATGGCTGGCTATGGCTTAAATAGACACATCTCCATGTGGCGGGTATTGGCAGTTGGCAGGAATGACGGCTGATTGGCGGGGCGGTCAATATGGCGGCTTGGCTTGACAGGAAGCGACTGGCGACGTCACGTCTGTTACATATTCAGTTATTTAAGAACCTCATCTAGTTATTTAAGAGATTGATGTGTAAAATAGTTACATTGTAACCTATTTGCAAAATAAATATAATTTATTTATTTATCATTTATTATACTAATTATAATAACACCAATGGAAGGATCAGTTCACAGGTTTTATAACCGAAGTAATACCAGTAAAATACTACCATGAAATCATATTAGATATTTTAGTGGATTAAATAAAGTAGAATGGTCCATAATGAACAGTATTATAAATAGAGTAAATTAAATACCCAGCACCTAAAAGTGGTTTCGTTGCGAAAAATTAAATTATAAGCCCACGCCATTTAGAACATGCTTTAAAACACCATATTTTAACAGAGATTCAGCTGGCTAATTATATTCTACCGCTGGACTTAAAATACGTATTTTCGTTTAAACTAAAATGTTTTGAATCTTTTATTATTTATCTCTGTCTAATCTCACTAATTTTAACTAAATGGAAAAGTAAATACACGTAGATTAATTAAAAGTTCAATGTAACTGTCTGTTTTTTATTTGTAGTATATTGTTTTAACGTAGTGCTGAGAAGAATTTAGCTGTTTTGAATTCCGTCATAATTGAGATAAAAACTGAAGAATGCGTTAGTAGGTAGTCCAGGTTCTTAGCAATTTTTTACAACATTCTATGTTGACGCTTTTTATCTGACGCATTTTATATCTACGAGTACTGTTATGAGCGTATATAGCAGAAAATTAGTTATATAGTAACTAAAGAACCAATTATGGCTATAACAATGAACAATAATAATCATCAACAGCCTGAACATATCCTCTGTTGGACAAAGGCCTCCCCTTAATCCTCCACGCCGAACGACAGCTCAACACCTGCAAACATTGGCTTCCCGTGACTCAGGCAATGACGTCGGCCACCGAACGGAGGGTCCTTTTTTTAAGGGGGAAAATCATCCAATGACTTCTCTCGCCTTGGGCGAGGCGAGAGGGAGTGTCAGACTCTTGTTGACTTAAAACCAACCCGTTCCTGTTTTTCATGCCGGAATCCCGGTAAACCTGCTAGGTAGTCCGCAGCTCCGGATTAGGCATCAGCCCTACTGGACCCCATCTGTGGTGGTCTAATGGCACTTGAAGCGCGCGGAACGCGGGAGATCTGTCCACGCTTCGTCCTTTGGTCCATGGTTTCCACTCGACTCGACCTGGCTCATGAACAATAATACTTTGAAATATTATTATACTTAATTTCATATCAACAAAATTATCCCCTTACGTAAATTACGGCTTAAGCTTCAAATAAAAATGTTACACATTTATATTTATTTCCATCAGACGGGGCATCTAATGGATTGCCTTCATACATATATCCATAAGAGATTTACCTGACATTTCTCCTAACTTTTTTATGTATAGTCGGCCAAGTATTTGGTATGCAGGAAAGAAAATGAAAAATGATTTAATACAGATACTGCTGTTGACTACTGAATCGACCAACAGTCTTCTACTGCAGGTGTCAATGGACGGCGCTGATTGCTTACCATCAGGTGATGCGCAAATCAGTTTGTCTCCAAGCCCTTAAAAAAATCGTCTAATGATTTACAAGATATATGGCTTCATTAAAAAGCATAGGTACGATTTAGTGTGACAGTTGGCTATTTACTAAAACCATGTTTATTTTCTTACCTGTATACCATATAACTTTGTTGACAGTACCTACCTAAGTATCTTTCTCCCGCGATTTTGAGTTAAACATTTTTTTCTGCTGATGCTATGGAAAGGTGAAGTTTAAAAGGCTAATAGAACTTTTAAGAACAACTGAAACTTGCTAATGCTTTCAGGAAACTTGGAAGTTCTCTAATTAGCGTTATCCTAATTATACTCGTACTGCTCGGTTCTAAGAAAATGAAAGAACAGGCTCTCGTACCAAGAGTTTTTGAACTCTTCACTTCAATTTTCATTTATTTGTTTGACTTTGCAATTGACACTTAGTGCCGTTGTTTAATGGAGTATTGTTGTCTCAATTAGTAAATGTGGGATATATTTAGTATCTTGATTTGAAACAAATAATATTAACGTAATTTGTTTACACACACAGATAGGGCTTAGTAGGGCTGATGCCTGATCCGAAATTGCAGACCACCTGGTGGGTTTACCGGGGCCCCGGCTAAAAAAGCTGAAGTAGGAACGGGGTGGTTTTTAGTTAGTAAGAGTCTGACACTCCTTCTCGCCTCGCCCTGGGCGAGAGAAGTCATTTGATGATTTTTACGCCTTAAAAAGCATATACCTATAAATATAGATTTCATTTAAAATACAGTTTTAAATAAATATGTGGAATGAGCACCTGTGACTCCTCTGGTGTGTCCATGGGCGGCGCTGATCGTTTACCATCAGGTGATCCATCTGCTTGTTTGCCCCCAATTCCATAATGTACACTTACAGGCTGTTGATCTGTGATGTGAAGTAATAACTATATCTTATTCTAGTTACAAAAGTCACTATTTTCCTCTGACAATATTTATTTGTAATGTGACTTTTTCTACATAATACACAGAATCGCTAGTATTCTCTATCAGCTTATAAATATTGAAGAGTTCTTTGTTCGCGGGATTTATTAGGTTGTTGGTGGTTGTATAAGGCAGTTTATTGTTACACGTGAATATATTACCGCAGTTTTATTGTTGAAAGGACTAATATATTGACTTCTGGTTTGGTTTGCTTTTCTTTCTATTGGTTTTATTAAGTCTTTGACTGCCAATAGAGAACTGTTGAAGGCAAATCCTCTGCTAACGGCGGTCGCCGGTGATCACCACAGCGTTCAATGTGTTGAATTTTGGTCTCTAATTATATTAGATTGATTTTTATCATTGTATAGACTAGCCTAGTTACACAGACTGACCAACATGCAATCATAGTGGTAGCACTTTTCTTTAAGGGGCCGATGTCATCTTATCTCTTTTCCCGCCATGGGCTTGGCGAGAGGAAACTAACTGACAGAAACTCTTACTGACTAAAAAAAACCCGTTCCTACTCCTGCTTTTTGAGCCGGAGCCCCGGTAACCCGTTAGGCAGTTCACAGAAATCTATTTCAATAACATTATGATTGATACCAGTAAATATTTTCCATATTGTAAGTAAACACGTGAACTAATATTTGTTTTGGGTATATTTAGGCACAGACGTTGCCTAGACGTCATGTTGTTTAATAAACCTGAAATAAGGTCGTATTAAATTGTGAACTTAGAATTTATAAAGATGGAATAGAATTTTAATTTGAAGGATAATTGATCAGAAATCGCAATTACCGGAATAACGTTACTAACATCAGTTTGTTTTCATTCACTGCTAAACAAGATCCTTCAAATTTGATTTTCAACTAATAAATTAGTCCTTTGAGTTACTACATCAGTAAATATTTCAGTAGATTACAACAACAACTTAAAACAAACCCATTCATTTGTCTAGAATTAACCTTATAAAATGCACCATCTTTATTACTAAAGTTTAACATCACATCAAGAGTCCTTATCCATCTTTGCGTAATCTAAATTATAACTACCGGACTATAAACTTTAATTATTTGCGTTGTATAAAATTTACAGTTTTCAACTATTTGACCTAGAAATAATTATGTACAGTCGGTCAAAATATTTGGTATACAGGTAAAATATGAAAATTAATTTAGGACAAAACACGTAGATAGTAAATTATAAGCCTTTTAACGAAAGTCACATGTCTTGTATTGGTCGATTACTCCACCTCATTTAGTGCATTCTCGGTTTCTTGAACCCTAAAAAAAGATTTGTCCTCACAACCCCTAAACACAGTCAATCGACCTCCGACACTGACACGATAAAGTGGATTTTCATACAATAAATACCTCGTCCACTTTCGACCTATAGTTCGGTAAACCTAAAATTAAAATTTAGGTACAGTCACGCACAAACTACTAAATACAAAATTCAGGAACTTTTTTTCCCGATTGTTACTCTCTTTGTACTTACTGAATCTTTTTTTTTTACCTGCATACCCAATAGTTAGGCTAACTGTACGTATTTAAATTATAGAAGTTTCAAATATTTTCTTAATTACCGGTCAAAGTTGTTGGCAAGTAATAAAGGTGTAGATTATTAATACAAAATTATTTAGAGGCAGTAATTTTCTTGAATTCGTATTTTATTTCTCTTAATGGCGTACTATTATGTGTTCGTTGAATAAATTAGTTTCCTAACAACTACAAATTGTAGTTTTGTTTCGTTATCGTATAATTTTATTCCAGTTTTACCTAAAATCTAAGTCTTGTTATAGCCGCATATTCGTACATTACATTATAGTATTATAATAGTAAGGTAATGAACAGTCTCGTCCCCTGTTGTACAACATGCGACATTTTAATAGCGAAAATTGTATGTGACACGTATTATATATTCAGTATATTCTTCAAAAACTTTTGATCATACCTTTAATTTACAAATACAAATAGTAATAATACTATAGTACAATCGCAGGCAGATTAATTTATTTCTTTCACCGCCACCTACATATATTTGTAGACACAGATGTGTTACTTAACACACACAAACACTAAGTACATTGAAAAACTTCAGTTTCAAAGTCGATAGCACTTAATATATCAAAACTTGGAACGATAAACCAACTGTCGTAAGGAATATACCGTCCACTTGAGGTTGTACCCTAAGTGACCTTTTCTAAATATAGCCAAGCAGTCAAGATGAGTCGCATCCCGTTCAGACGTCTTGTCACATCAAAATATCTAATTTATATTTATGGTTTTCTGTGAGTACTAAATTCATACGGAGCGTAAATGTGCCTTTAGTGGTTTAGATTTATTTATTTATCTAAAAATACACCAACGACTTATTCACTAAAGACACATTACATTTTTACACACACATAGATATACAACAGCTTAGATGTGTTAATGTTATGTTAAACCCCATGATGAATATTTGTGGAAAAATTTATTTGTTGAGATTTTCGATTTCAACATTTTCAGTAGTAATAATTATTTTAGCAATTGAAAATGCGCCAGTTTCACATACATACGTAAATATAACATAAAATAAATTTAAAGATTTTTTAACATCGCAACAGATATTTCAACTACTACTGCCCCTTTTTGTCAGAATGTATATATACCTTTTACCTACGATAAGAAAGTAGCGAAGTAATTAGCCTGATACGTTGAAGTGACATGAAGAACTGTTTTGTTTAGTCAAAAATATATGTAGTATATGTACTATAGGATTACCTATACACCTTCAAAGAATTGAAAACTGGCATACTATACACATACATTCCTTTGAGCAAGCCTAGGTCTATATACTCGTATATTTTGGCCCACCATTTCTAGTGCATATATCCAGTTTCCCTGTAAAGGTGCTTTTCCACCAGAGATGTACTATGCTACGTTGCTGTTGATGCGTTTGGCTTCCACGAATCACATTCAATGGTACACATACCTTGCATACAGCAGCATACAGCATTGGTGGAAACAGGTTCAACTAGAACTAGACTAGGTAGTTTTGTTTTTATATGGAAAGATGCGTACTATGGATGTGTGCTATGGATGCGTGCTATGGATAAGTTCCGCAGCTAGTTTTCGGCGGCACATCTTCGTAGCACATCTTACTTGCACCGCTACATAGCTTAGTATCAGTGGAAACGGTCACATAGTTTTACAGCTTAGCTACTACATCTTCGTAACATAGCTACATAGCACATTTCTGGTGGAAAAGCACCATAAAACAAATATCGCATATGAAACTGTGTCAGTATGATACAGTTCTAATTTATCATCCGGGAGACATTTAGACCGAATTCAATTAACATAGTGTGTAGAGCTCATTCGTAGGAACAACATACAGCATAATTGTGAGTACGTCGGTACAGGGATGGAGTACCAGGTACCTTTGATATTGTTTATGAAGATTAATGCTTTTTGGAATTTGCTGATGTAACTTCTACACATCAGTTTTCTGTCTTTCTGGTGCCTTTTTGGTGCTTTTCTGATGTAAGTAATTACGTTTTTTAGTGGTGAAATCGCAAAAATGGGTCATCGTTTGGCCACTATCTCCCCTGGTGGGAAGCGATGATGCGGCCTACGATGGAATAGGACTGAATATGACTACTCAATCTATTCACTTGGATCTTACAGGAAGCACGTAATCTAGCTAATATTGCTACTCCTTAGTGATTCTAATAATGTAGTCAACATAAGGCTTTATTAAATTCTTCGAACAATGAAAATTACGGCATTATGATATGATTAGCTTGTCAATTTACAAACACAACACAATAAATAGCCTACAGCAAGTTCTACCTAACATTAATTTACCCTTTCGGCTATAAAGTAAACAACACAATTTTCACCTAGAGCCTCATTGGAAATTTCTATTATCCAATTACGATGTAATTTGTTGGTCAATCGATTCCCGACTAATTGATGGCACGTGCATGCTCCATAATTGTTTGATGATAGTTGAGTGATTTGAATTTTAATTTCCAGAAAGTTCTAGCTCGTAATGTAAGAATTTAGCGCTTGTTCTTGCTTGAAGTGGAATCTAGTCATAGTAAGTGAAGCATTGCATATACGTTACATAAGGTTCAATTTAGTAGAGATGTACTGCGTTAGCGTTATGACGGTATTTCCAAGCCGATACGACCAAATCTTCAAGAAAAGAGCGTATTCCTTTTTAAAGGATTGGCAACGTACCTGTGACTCCTCTGGTGTTTCGAGTGTCCTTTGCCCCTATTTCATAAAAAATCTGTCTTTTTTTCATACAGGTAGAAATATCATCAGATATGTATGTAGTTGTAGTAGGTGCTCGCTGAAACACAAAAGGAGCTACATGATATTTTAAAAAGGATGTAACATAGTATCGATAGTGTATTTTCGAAATTTTTAGAAAATCTTCATCTCTTCGCTTAAATCTCTACCATACAATGTTGCTGTTGTATAGAATTCGATTCTCTTCGGACCTTTGTAAACTTTTTAAATATATTCATGAGTTCATCGAGGTCGTGCATCGATATTCTGATAGCTTGTTGCGCATACGTTATGGGTGCGACGTGTGCCACATGATTCTTGTTACATATACCGCTGCATATAAAGGTGGGTTCGTGTTGTATATACAGCTTTATACCTATATATATATAAGGTTGAAGTTGGTTTTTTCCTGAGTTATTTTGTGTATGGATATAATACGTGAAGGTAATGACTAACCGCCGTATTCAGAGTCATTTAATGGTTACTTAACCAAGTCCTTAGTCATTGTTTTCGATACAAAATCGTTACTAAGGAATAGTTTAAGTAATCATTAAATGTCTCTGAGTGCGGGACTACATCATTGATAGTTCATGTTTTTAAGAGAGATTATGGCAAGGAAATTGGTATTTTTATAGGTTACGCAGATGATACAATGTTATATTTCAAAAAAATATTTCTGCTACTGCTTTCCTCTTTTAAGTCTCCTTACAAGCTACTCGTTTAGTACTAAACACGCTTAGTCTAGTAAACTCTAAAATCGAACAAAACTTCAGTATCACTAGAAAACAACCAACTAACTAAACTAAAACATCTAATAAATTCTAAGCACCTGACCATACGTTCATTTGAAAGCATTACACAGTTTGAGACCGACCTCATTAGTTCAAACCTACACATTTGGTTCCATCGAATCGACGCTAACGTAGAAACGGTATCATCTAACTCTTTGACAGGTTCCCAAACGTTCTAACTTTATTTTAATCCAAAGTTCTGACCACTCTCCCAACTGAGATCGTTTGGTAGAAATTTTCAAACTATTACCTACCTTATGTGCGTTGGACTTTGGTATAATTAAGTACTTTAGCGTTTACGGGAACTGTTTGAACGTTTGATTTCACATGTTTCTCTTGATCCGTTACTTTGCTACTTTAGGTCCTTAGGTTTATGTGGTTAAATTATATAAGATAAAATGTCTTATTCATCTTCTTAAAAGGATAATTCAATCGTATTCATGTAATAACCGATGTTATTTCATTATGACAAACATTTAATTACTAATAAGGCATCCTTTTTTTATTACGGGGAAACCTTCAAAAGGCGCCTAGTTTTTTTTTGGGGATAGAAGACTAGGGAGTGTGGGATGTTTACTTCACTAATAGACCTGCTCCGGAGGCTAACAAGACATCCTACTTCAAGATGATGCATTTAATATTTTTTAGACATTAACCCTACGTGTGCCTGAACGCGGATCCACATGTGTATTCTATTGTTGTCTTATATACGAGACGTTAAACTATAAACTGGTGTATACTATATTTTTCTAACGAAAATATTTCTCAGAATTGTTAGCTTATCTTATTTTAGACGATCAACGATCGAAACACACATCGTCGCCATTTTTAATAACAATTTAGAACACGTCCGGTGCAACTAATGGAATTCCGTGGTCCGGAAAATTTCCCTATTACTCACATACGCGGAAAAACGTTGTGAATGGAAGTATTACGCTTTTACAAGAGAAGGGGCGGAATCTCCTCTTAGCCACTTCCGTAGTATTAATCGGTCCGGAAATTGTCCACTACCGAATATAAAGCCTTTGTGGAAAAAGTTACAATGAGTCTGATATTAAATATCGTTCCTATAGAGAAGGGATGAATGGAGAAAAGTCATAGGTCACACATTGTGGGTCTAAGTCATTCAAGAAGCCGGTTTTACAAGCCTTGTAGCTGTAAGCGAAGGTTTGTAAAGAAGCCAGCGTATTATCTACTTCATTATGTCTTTCTTTGATTTTCAGCTTTATAGTTTTGTAATAAAGTTGAAAATGTGGTTTAGAGCAAGCAATTTGTATGCGTTTAAAAGTATGGAAGAGCCATGCTTGAGCACGTATAGGCCGGCTTGACCAGAGTGATACCACAACCTCACAAAAACCCGACGTGAAACAACGCTTGCGTTGTGTGAGTGAGGTTACCGGAGGCCCAATTACCCCCCTTCCAAATCTTCCCAATCCCCGATTTCTCAAAAACTCTTAAATTCCTAACCCTCAAAATGACCGGTAACGCAGTTGTTAAGCCTCTGGTGTGGGTGTTTATGGGCGGCGGCGATTGCTTACCATCAGGTGACACGTTTGCTCGTTTACCGACTTATACCAGAAAAAAAAGTTTGAGAGCGCAATGACTCATATACAACGCAGCACGCAAAAAGTGGGTATTACATTTATTATGCATTCATCTGCAAACCCATCAGGGAACAAAATATTATAATTCTTTTCATTTTTCTTTTTGTTATCATTTGTTTCTGTAAAATTGAATTAGTTTGCGAGGCTTGGGACCGATCATTCATATCATGGCGTTGGAGTAGATAAGAGGTCCCGTAAATTAAAGGTCATGCCTTAGGGGACGAGGTGATGACAGTCTCGTTTCGTTCAGCGTTGCAGGGTGAATAATGTGCAGCTTCTTGTTATGGTTGCTGTTGATTTGAGTAAATATCGTTCCATTAATAAAAGGAAACATTTGTGATAATGTTGCACGAAATGAGTGCATTGTAGTATAAAAATTAAAGTGGTATTGGTTGATACCGTAATTTCTGGGAGAGCCATGTTTCGGCACGAATGGGCCGGCTCGACTGGAGTGATACCACGGTCTCACAGCAAGTCAACGTGAAACAACGCTTGCTGTGTGTTTCGTTGGGACCGGCTACCGGAGGCCTCAATCTTCCCAATCCCTGATTCCCCAACTACCCTTAAATTCATAACTCCCAAAAGGCCGTCAACGCATTTGTAACGCTTCTTGTGTTTCAGGTGTCCATAGTCGGCGGCGATTCCTTACCATGAGGTGATCCGTCTATAATAAATGAGTCAACCTACTAACACAGTCGGAAAACTTGACACTATTTACAAAATGTTACATTTAATATGCACACCGTTACCTACCCCATTAATGTGCATAATACTCTTGTAGAATAAACCTATAAAACTGCTGTGTTTCCCTTAAACATCATTAAATAGTACAACATGATTACACTTAAATGTTTGTTCGGAATAGCAAGGAATATCGGATTACAGACTGAAGTAACTGCGATAGAGGAAAATGATCCGTCCATTACAGGAAACTCAAGACAACGTTGAAAACGTTTTCACTGAATGAATTGGTTTAGTTCAAGAGAAAATGTAATAAACGTTTTTTTTTTGAGATTTATTTAAATTTTATTTGACTTTTATGCGTCTATTAGCGACTCCGGTGTGGTTTTACCCGTCATGCTGGACTTGATCAAAGCGTATTGTTTTATAGCCTATAACCTTTCTTAATAAATGGACAATTCAATACAAAAAATTATGATTCAATTTGGACCAGTAGTTTTGGAGATTGGCTATAAAACATCACGCTATGACCAATAGGAGCCAACCAGAGCGGGTGAAACCGCGCGGAAGTAGCTAGTTAAAATATATTTTTTTAGCTTAAGTCACTTGATCGATATCTCGTAACAATTGAATCATTACAAAGACGCATTAACTCCTGTTATATGCTTGCAGGAACATAAACCAAAGTATGACTAATGATTGAATTTCCATCACCAAAGGAAAACAGAAGCAAATGCGCATTTCACACCCCAAAGGGCTGAAGATATAATTACTAAGGAAATTACCTTATTTATTCAGGTAGAAATAAACGAATCGCCATGATTAATAAGGATAAACACCAAAAGGTAACAAATGAAAGATAGTAATGGTGGACATTTATCTTTTACTTTACCGAAGATTATTTATTTACGAAAGTTTAATATCAGATGATAATATATATATTTTAGCCATGGTCGTCCCACTGCAGGGTAAAGGCCTCCCTACCCTCCTTCCACTCGTCTCTTTGTAGAGCTTTCTGTGGCCAATCCTTTTCATAGGCATCTGATGATAGATTCTAAGATTTTCTGTTTATATGAATTCCCTTTGAAATTGTTTGCAAGGATATAGTATCAAAATACATACAAACATACGTAACCTCACGCCTATCTCCCATGAGGGTAGACAGTCAAGACAATGGAACGCCGACTGTTACGAATCTTACATACGTCTTTCGCTTCATCAACAGTCAGTCTTTTCTTGCATGCTTGTGGGTTAAGTGTACTTTTAATTTGCCCTTCTTTAATATATCGCTAATATGTCCGCCTAGGGCGCCTTCTGCCGACGGCCCCATCCATATCCGCCTTATATATTTCTTTCTTGAATATACCACCGTAACATTCCCTTTTCAATCCTTGTCACTACATCAAAGATTCTCCAATAACACTATTTTTCACTCGATCACTCAATTTTACTCCATACAAAATAGTTCAACAACAAATTATTTCCGTTCTACGATTGGATTCAAATCAGAATATTATGATTACAAAGATCTGTAATGGACAAGATGTGATAAAAACAAGGTTAGAACAAATTTGTTTCGTGAATCAATACCAGAAAAGCAATTTATTTTTCGAAAATAAATGAATCAGGTAATTAAACAGCTGTGGTCAGTTAACACATCGTCGGCCTAATTCGCTAACCTGCCAAATCCATTTTGGCGTAGTTTACAGGAGAGAGTAAAAACTGTATAATATTTTATTATTTTTATATATCAAGATTCTGAAAATCCCGTTGGTTTCTGTAATGATTCTAGACATTTTGTTAGTTTTAATTGCAGAATAACTAAGACACAGTTCAGAAAAACAATAAAAATAATTACTTAGCAGGTTTTCGTTACATAGTTTTTTTTTTTTGAGGATATAGCAGTTTTACTCTTATGTGAACATGAAATGAGAGTAATTTTTTGTTGAGGTTTATGAAATATAATCAAATAAATTTAATCAATTTGTATCAAAATTTGTATTAATATACCAAATAACAGTACAATCAGTCTTAAAACTTTTTTATGTTAAATGGGCCGACGTTTGGCCGCTATCTCGCCTGATGGTAAGTGATGATGCGGCCTACGATGGAGCACGTCTGCCCATAAGCAACCTATTCATTAGGGCTTTGAAGACACCCAGGTTATACCGATCAGGAAACACAGACTCCGGCAAGGAGTTCCACTCCCTAGCAGTTCGCACAAGGAAGCTTGAAGCGAAGCGTTTCGTGCGAGTAGGTGGGATATCCACCATGAAACAGTGATATCTCGCCGATTGTCTTGTGGTTCGATGATAGAAAGGACTAGGAGGAATCAAGTTGTGCAGTTCCCCCGCACACTCTCCGAAATGTATCCGGTAAAAAACGGAAAGGCTTGCGACCTTGCGCCTGTGTTCAAGACTTTGAAGCCGGGCCTCCACAAGCGCATCATCATTGATGAGCTTCTTGGCACGCCTTTCAATGTGTTCGAGCGCATCCAGCTGGTATTTAGCCGAGCCGTCCCAAAGGTGAGAACAGTACTCATTACATGACCGAACCTGCGCTTGGTACAGGCTCAGCAGCTGTTTCGGTGTTAAGTACCGTCTCACCTTCGAGAGGATACCCAACTTCCTACCAGCCAGATGCGCCTTGGACTCTATATAAGAGCCGAAGTTTAGCGTTGGCGATAGAGTTACTCCCAGAAGCTCTAGATGACCCGATATTGGAACGGATACATTTCGGAAAGTAGGAGCCAGCGGAAATTGACTCCGTTTGGCAGAGAATAGACACGCCTGGGTTTTGGTAGCGTTGAACTTGACCAAGTTGGCGTCACCCCAATCGGAGACCGCCTTCAAGGACGAGTTCAACCGTTCGACCATGGATTCTCTTAGAGACTGGTTCTGTGTTCCGCTAGTCCGCGCATCGGACACATAACTTTCAACAACTGTGCTGTCATCTGCATACCCAAAGATACCGGGCTTAAGCAGGTCGTTGATGTGCAGCAAAAAGAGCGTTGCTGAAAGTACTGACCCCCCTCAGGGGTCATCTGGCGTTGATGCCAAATTGGTCAGACGAGCAGCCATCGATGACTACTCGAATTGACCGATCCCTCAGGAAGTCTGCAATCCATCTGCACAGATCAGCGGGAAGTCCATATGCAGGAAGCTTGCCGATAAGGCTGTCGTGCCACACCCTATCAAAGGCCTTAGATATATCGAGCGAGACCGCTAATGCCTCCCCGTGCTTCTCGACGAACTAACTTGTGTTAGTTCGACACTCGAAGTTTTATTTGTTAAAACATTATAAAACTTCGAGTGTCGCGGCACGCACGTGGTCGGCGTACCGTTGTCCGTACAAAACTGGCGCCTCAATAGGATTTAGCAGGTTTTCATAGTGTAGATTTGCTACTGGGTACAAAGCAGTTTTTCGTGCGCGGCTATTCTACCCGACTAAAGATAGATATCAACCTTATTGTTTTCTCATAAGGTAGGTAATCGTCTAAACTTTATGAGCAAGTCAAAAACTAAAATTGACCAAAAAATGGACTTAGCAGGTTAGCGAATTAGGCCGACGACATGTATAAAGTATGTATAAATATGTGCTAAACAGACACCATAATCTTTGATTAGACAAAGGCATTGTAATGATAAAAATATTAAAATCTGTGTTTTCTCAAAGTAAGGCTCTCCCAGAGCCTTACTTTGGCACGAATGGGATGTCTTGATCGGAGCGATATTACGGCATCACAGATAACAGACGTGAAACAACGCTTGCGTTGTGTTTCGTTGTGTAAGTGGGGTTACAGTAGGCCCAAGTATCCCCAACAATCCTTAATTTTCTAAAGCCCAAAAGGCCGGCAACGCGCTTGTAACGCCTCTGGTGTTTCGGGCGGCGGCGATGGCTTACCATCAGGTGATCTGCGAGCTCGTTTACCAGCTTATACCATAATAAAAATCCACCGAAGATGTACTTACTACAACTGTACCATTTCGTATACAATAAGCAACAAAAAAAATACAAAACAATACTTAGGAATAAACATTCAAGCCACATCTAGTCACCCTAACACCTTAAAATTGCGTGACCTAATTCCCAAAACATCAATTCAAAGTTATACTATTCAACTCCACCTGCTGATTTGGCACCAGCCATCTTATTTGCAAATTCGCAAGACGGAATAATTAGCTTTGGAGCAATTTGATTAAACAATTTCATTCTACCTGTGATGATAATGAATTTCAATTATTATGTGTTAAGTTTACTTCTGAACAGAGAATGTTTCTGTAATTGTGTTAGGTGGAGGTTTTGTGTTGAGAAAAGATGGTATTTTCGGGATGAAGTCATAACATGATTTATTTTAAAGCCATTTTTCTTTTTTATTAATAATAAAATGTTGCCCCACACTAGGACTTTCTCTTGTGTAGTGGGTGTGTTTAAAAATATATAAGTTTACATACACACGACATTCGGACCCGGAACCACAATTTGTGAGTTGCTCCGTGCGGGATTTTAACCCGCTACACGTTACACGCTAGCCAGTTGCGCAGCCATGGCGTCAACTGTGCAGTCAATAAAGCCATACGTGTCACCATGTATTGGTAGTGGTCGTGGAAATTACGGTATGCTTGTAGATGACCTTGAGAAACGACTTAGGCAATTTCATTTATGAATCAGTTACATAGTTACTATGGAAGAGCAATGAGAAATGAAAGCATTTTCATTTTAGATGAAAACATGTATTTAATTATAACGATGATCTTGAACTTGTCCTACATAATATAATTTGTTTGCATCACACAAATAGGTGAAACGAAAAAAAAAACAACTTTATAATCTTCAATGAAAATGAATATCTTTTTGTCTCCAGCGTCGTAGCTTTTTAACAAATTTTCAATTTCACGCAACGGCGACCTCTTTCAGTTTCTTTAATTGAAAACAAGTCAGTTGGAGTTTCAAAGGGATATCTGATGAAAATGATACTTAGATCAATAAGCTTGATTGCCTTTTTATAACAAGTTTTAGTTCAAACATTTTGGGAGAGGTGAGAAGGGTTGGAGGTGATGAAAGGTTTGTGTGAACTGTGGGAGTAATTATATATTAAAAGCTACCTTATGCCAGCGACTTGGCCCGCGTTTTTGTGGGATAATAAGTAGCCTATGTATTATTTCAGAACATAATCTATCCCTGGTCTGAATTTCATTCCGATCCGAAAGCCTTTATGACGTGATTGAGTAACAAACATACATATAAACTTTTGCATTTATATTTTTGGTAAGATTGACGAATATATCTTGTTTAATGTTAATTAATTTTAGTTAGCTTTGTAATGACCATAGAGTGGAATACATGTAATAATAATAATAATAAATTATTATTATTATTATGTCTGTTCTTTACATAATCTCGGGACCACAGGGTCCCGGACCTTTGGAAGGCGTACGAGGGGCCGAAGCCAACTCGCAGAGGCCCGTTGAACAATTTTGATCTAAATGTAATGGGACATCAGCCGGCGATTATCCCTGTATGCACTATGGAAGTACACCAAAGGACAATCCCCGGCTGATGCAGGACTATTGTGCAATATGGAAGAAAATGATTGGGTTATGGGTGTGGGTGGCTAATGGACTGGTATATATATGGTAACTATGGAATACTATGGCCCCTGCCCCTGACCAATATTGAAAAATACGGATAAACAGGCAGGGGGTGACTCGCAAACTCAATAGTGGGCCCCCGGAAACGGCCGCTAGCATGTAGCGACAAGGGAAGCAACATCCGTTGAGCTGCTTGAGGAAGGGGAGGCATCCCACGGCTATCAGAGCAATCCCGGAAGTACGGTCAAGACCCCTACCAGCATCTTACTGGGATACGTCCTTCCCCCAAGTGGAGCTGAAGGCAACTCCACTCTTGCGAATCTCCACTCAAACCAGCCGATTAAGGCAAGAGTGAGGTAGGAGAGGCCACTCCGGATAGTCACGAGTACCAACCGGAGTTAAAAGTAGGGCCTCTCCCGGGAGTCAGGTCCGTGGGGTCGCCACTGCCCAACAGCTCGCCACAAGCTGCCTTGCGGACTTTTATTATTATTATTATTATAATAATAATAATAATGCGAATCTCCACTCAAACCAGCCGATTAAGGCAAGAGTGAGGTAGGAGAGGCCACTCCGGATAGTCACGAGTACCAACCGGAGTTAAAAAGTAGGTAGAGTGGAGTTGCCTTCAGCTCCACTTGGGGGAAGGACGTATCCCAGTAAGATGCTGGTAGGGGTCTTGACCGTACTTCCGGGATTGCTCTGATAGCCGTGGGATGCCCCCCCTTCCTCAAGCAGCTCAACGGATGTTGCTTCCCTTGTCGCTACATGCTAGCGGCCGTTTCCGGGGCCCACTATTGAGTTTGCGAGTCACCCCCTGCCTGTTTATCCGTATTTTTCAATATTGGTCAGGGGCAGGGGCCATAGTCCCCATAGTTAACCGGTTAACTATTCCACAGCCACCCACACCCATATCCCTATCATTTCCTTTTACCATATCTCGCAATAGTCCTGCATCAACCGGGGATTGTCCTTTGGTGTACTTCCATAGTGCATACAGGGATAATCGCCGGCTGATGTCCCCTTACATTTAGATTAAAATTGTTCAACGGGCCTCTGCGAGTTGGCTTCGGCCCCTCGTACGCCTTCCAAAGGTCCGGGACCCTGTGGTCCCGTGATTATGTAAAGAACATACATAATAATAATAATAATAATGTATTATGTATTATGTAATGTGACTAAAGAGAAAACCAAAAAGAGAAGTAAAGCTTTTCATAGTAACATCAATATAAAATAAATTAATATCATTCGATCTTATCCTTTATTCCAAAATAATGAATCTCCATTAAACCGAATAATGCAGTGCATTAAGTAAAGGGTATACAATAATAAAAAAACCGGTCCATTTACTTAAACAAATTGTTTGACATTATTCGATGTACCCGAGAAGTTATATGGGTCAGGAAATGAAATACCCGTGGAGGCTCATAATCCGAAAAAAGGAATGCGCTTAAATATTAAGGTTCCTTGGCGCACGGACCCTTATCATTAAGCCATTAGGCGGCGGTTGGCGATATAAAATATGTATGTATCTTTTGCAAATCTGCGGTTTTGTATGATAATGCGATAATTTAATTTAGGGAAGGAATTTTTATTTTATTTTGAAGAGGCAGTGATGTAAAGCTTTGTAATGTAATTTATTGGTATACGATATCTTTGTTTCTGTTGAATTGAAGGTTAGGCTTCTGCCAACAGCTTCATCCGCGTTTCCGTGGGGTGAAAAATTTAAAGTATTCTATCACCCATGTTAGCTCATATTCTGTCTGTATACCAAATGTCATCAAAATTGTTTTATTAGTTTCAACGTGATTAGCGGCCAAATATCTGAACAAATAAACTTTAACATTTTATAATATTGGTGTGAAGTATGATTTGCTTTATGCAAAAATACTTAGATTTAGATTTCAGCCATGATCGTCCCACTGCAGGGTAAAGGCCTACTTAAAAATACTTAGGTACCTAATATCCTCGGGCGATAAAAGGCTAGCTATCAGGACAATAGAACTAAACTTTTAATTAAAATACTATCAGAGTGCGGAACTTCCAGTAATTTATTGGTCAGTATGCACTTGACAGGTTTTATCTAAACACATTTCGCACGATCCTTTGTTTATTTTATAAAGGGTCGGTTAAATTGGGAGCTCTTTAATTCATATGTGTCCGATGTAATTTGTGTGAACGTGTAATTGAGAATTTGTTCTATTTATTATTCATTTTATTTCAACGTTTATTTTCATGATATTAAGAGCTTTTTTCGTTTGATTGGTAATGGGATTGTCTCCGTGTGTCTGTTTTAAAATATAGTTCTGTCGCGGTGTGGTGTTAACTAACTTGTTTTACTAAGCATCGGGTTGAGTTTGATCAAAAAAATTTGTTTGATATCATAATAAACGAATTTATATACATACATATATAACCTATCTCTCATGGGGGAACGTAGAGACGATGGAACGCTAATTGCTAAGAACTTTACACACCTCTTTCACTTCATCAACAGTCATCAGTCTTTTCATGTATCCTCGTTGGTCAAGGGTACTTTTAATTTGGCCCTTCTTTAATATATCGCCAATCCTGTCGCTATATGTCTGTCTAGAGCGCCCTCTACAGACGGTCCCTATTACTTGCCAGTACAATTTTAAAGTCTCTAGAGATAGTTAAGAGACTGGAAAGTAATATAGATCTTTTTTTGTTGGTTTCAGTTCAGATTAATAAAGGTAATTCATTTTGCAATGCCACCATATTGAAACGAATAAATTGAATTAAAACCCGAAATTATTACGGAAAGAGAAAATATTACAAATTAATTCATTTATCACACAAAATGTAGGCACAGTAATTTTCGGTACAACATTTCGGTACAGTTGTTAAACGAATGAATTAATTGATGAAGGATCTCTTTGGTTGGTTGAACACCTGTAATTATTGAATGGATATTCACATATTGTAATTAAGCTTAATATAGTACATGTCAAGCTATGACCAACCAGTGTAAACTGACCATTGGTTGTACGGAATGATTATACATAGCGAGGCCAAGATAAAGTTGTGTTGTATAGATCGATGGGTACGGAATCGTTTAATTATTTTAATTGTTTTCTGTTGAAGTGCCACTGTTTTACTCAATGAGATAACTACGTAACAATGTTGAATTAATTTGAAACTTTTCCTTTAAAACAATTTCCTTTTGTATACGTTGTAGAAATGTGTGGAGTATGTTGTGAAGCTACTCGTATGTGTATTGAAAATTCAAACATTGTGACCACTGTACTAGATTTCATTGGTTAAAAACTACAATTCTAGCCAATATAATAGCTGAGTGAACATAAAGTAAATTCCATTTTGCTTTGGCGTTGAAATTTTTTCAGGTTTTTAAAGTTAAATATTTCCTGGAATGTTTTAACGGAATGGTTTTTTAATGGAAAGTTTTAATGGATTGTTTTTATTTTTTTAATAGGAATCGTCCAATGACTTCTCTCGCCTTGGGTGAGGCGAGAGGGAGTGTCAGACTCTTACTGACTAAAAACCACCCGTTCCTACTCTTGCTTTTCGAGCTGGAGTTCCAGCAACCCGTCAAGTGTTCCGTGGCATCAGGTATCAGCTCTACTGGACCCCATCTGTGGTGGTCTGAATTATCACATATTATACATATTGGCATTCTAGATGATAAGACTAAATAGAGGATGAAAATTAACTAACTAAGAAATATCAAAAATGGAATATAAAAATAAAAAAGAGGTGAAGACATAAAAACATTGATAGTGCCTTTTTATTTTTGCGTAATTATGTGAAATAATTATGTTAAATAAAGAAAATGGAACATATTTTAATTAGTATAAGAACTAAAGTGGCATATTTACTTAGTTCTCAATCAAATATACAACTTTAGTCTTACAAGGAAGATTGTAAGTACTTGTTAACCTCAATATTGTTTTCTTACAATACAATTGTTCGGTTTGTTTAGTTTGAAACTCGCTTTTGTTTTGTTTTCTTGCAATAAAATAAACTTCTACTACACCGGTCGAGGAGACATGTTTAACCTGTTTCTTGTTTCTTTAAACAATGGATATTGGCTAGGAATTGATTTTATTTTAAATAAGTTTAGCAGAAGAAAGTTCTCAGTACATAAATATGGATAATCTGATTTTAGAATGGCACTAATTGTTATTCAAATCTACTTGAGTTACAACTCTTAAAAGAATTTCAAATAATTTAATCGACATATATGTACAAATATGAAAACAAAATCCTCCTTATAATAAAATTGCCGTCACAATATTTCTCTCTATAAAATAATATTTTAACAGCATTTCGTCTTACGCAGCAATATTGTAGCAAACAGCAATTGTATTTAAACTCGGTAACGACATTTTAACAGCTCAGTTATCATCGCATAAACACCAACACCATTTCTGAAAGCGTACCTTTTAATTATTTGTTTACTAATTTACCTATTTTTATTTCATTGAATTATAAGAAGGAATAAAAACGATTTTTAATTATAAGTTTTTAAACTGACATGGTCGCTAACACTAATATTAGAACTTGAGATGGGATATTTACGGTGTCAGCAAAAAACGAACTAAAAGGTAGACCGATTTGACTGCTCTTAAACATCCACCCGCATATACTCCAGTTCATCCGTAATCATGGCGCTTGCAACAGTGCCGAAATATCGGAAACTCATAGAAATAGATAAATATGGTAAATATCCCGTCTCAAGTTCTAATTTTAGTAACAAAAGCTTGTTATTTAATTGAATATTTTAGAAGGAACAATAAAAATACTTAAACAAATATCACCTATGCACATTGCGTGCAAATATTCCCGATGCAAATAAAGTTTCGCACCCTTGAACACAGTGGAGAGCCAATAAAAATGTTACTTAAGTCGCTGCGCCCAAGTCCGGGCTTTTAGAGGTGGCACCGATTTACTTAAACATCTAAGTTATGGGAGAAACGTTATTTTCTTGCCTCTGGGTACCTCTTTCCAGCTATTCCAGCTTTGTATTAATCAGGCTTGAGTGTGAATTTTATTAAGGTAATGGAAGGGGCTCTATCAGGTATGTATCCTGTCTCCTCATTAGAAATACTCCAATGACTGTTGCACACAGTTACTTATAATTAATTACGGTGATATTCACTGCTGGATGTGTGTACTGTGTCTTCCTTGAGAGTGGGGTAGTTCTCATATTCTAACCGATGGGTAAGCAGCATGGAGATTGGAAATTACCCCCACCAACAATTTATAGGACGCTCGGTTTTGAAATAGCTGTTAGACTCCTGTAAACCATGATCTACAGTAGATACAACCATGAAACACTAAAACACTAGAGTTCGGCGCGTCTCAGGGACATGAATATCTGTCTTGGATCCCGCAACAAAATAAATCAGAAGAAATAATTAGAGGAGAAGAAAATGTTGTAGGATACTGCAGTTACACTCTGAGTGACGGGTCGCCGTTTTAGTTGGGTCATACTTGGACATCGTAAAACGTCACTTCAAGTTATTACAACCCGCTAGCTCTTACATCTTGTCCCACCCCGTCCCGTCACAGTAAGCAACAATGAAATCCAACATATGCGCCCTCTATGCCAATTTCCGCTTCAACACAACTGAATCCATTGCATGCCACATTTCAGATACCTGCGCCTCCATTCTCTATTGTAATGCAGTTTTGTCGCCAACATATTCAATTTTACACCTCACAGGGAAATATTGAAGTATTACTTTTGCTTAATTTTATTTTTCGTGCTGTATTTTCGTATTGGGGCTGCTCTAAAAGGAAAGTTTGTAGTTTAGTTATGGTAAAGTACGTCTTTGAGCATTAATACTATCTACTAGTGTTATAGTTGAGTGAGTGATTTGATGATTTCTGATAGGTTATAAGTAGTTAAATGAAGGTTTCTGAAAATTCTGAATGGACGGAAGAACGTTGTTCCCCCTCATAGTGCACAATGAGTTCAAATAATCATCGAGAATTTAAGAAATACCACCATAGTTAAAGCATAACTATTAATCGTTGCCGATATTTGGTTAATTTAACTCAGAATATTGTATTAACTCGTCTACTCAACAAAAAATTTAAGAAAAACATTCATTTTATTTTTTTTTACAGTAAAATTAAATACATTACATTATAAAGTCTACAATGAAGGTGTGAGTGATGTGTGTCACGAAGAAAACTCAATTCTATTGCTTAGATTTTTTATAGAAGCGAAAGTTTGTTTAGCATCTTTAAAACGCACGGTAAACATTTACAACATTAACATTACCTATACAATATATTTCCTAAGGTAAAGGAAAAGACCGTTGGAACCGTGAATAAGTGAATTAAGAGTTATGGCAGCTATTACGGCCCTTATGGGAAATGGGCCGTTATGGCACTTAAGGTGCACTTAGATCTTAAAGGGCTAAGATTGATGAACTCGGTCAAGAAACTTAATCTAGCGAAAATAAAGATTTTTATAGAAGCGAAAGTTTGTTTAGCTGTTCTATGAGCCAATTGCCATTTAATCGCTTGTTTACTGTGAAAATAGAAAACTAAATGTATGGGGATGATGCTGATGAGTGTAAGAATCCATATAATTTAGTTTACTACTCGCTCGGTAGACAAGCGCTAAATGGCATTTGACTTAGAGCACTGAATAGGCACATTATTGTTCTAGAGATTATCTATCATAGGAATAATTTACTACATCACATTAACAGCCTATAAGTGGCCACTGCTGACCAAAGGCCTCTTCTCACACGGAGAAGGTTTGAGTATTAATCACTACGCTTGCTCAATGCTTGTTAGTGATTTCAAACTTATAATTAGAAATTATAAGCCCAGGTTTCCTCAAGATGTTTTCCTTCACCGTTTGTCAGCGGTGTCTAAATAATCTTAGAAAGTACATATAACTTGGAAAAAGTCACATTGCTACTTGCCGTTGGTAGGTTTCGAACTCGCACGAAAAGCAGGCGTATTGAACCTTGAATTATTTTTCATTTATTATTATTTCCAGATACATTTTACCTAGACTATCCTACGCAGAAACTGTACTACCTAGTAATTAGAGTCGAGTAATCGAGTATCATAGTTGCTACTCTCCTTGCTAACTACTTAATTACCTCTCTTACACTGATGTGCCGTGAATTTCGGTTCCCAGTTTGTTCTAGTCGAGAAATAGGAAGATGATAGTTTGTGATACTCGTTAGTTTTGGATATGGTATTTTGTTACTGTAATGTATTTGTAATGTATCTACAATTAAAACTATATGTTCATCAGATGTCGTGGTGGCCCGGAGGTTTAAGATGCGTCCGGAAACCTGGGCTTATAATTTGTAGTTATAAGTTTGAAATTGCCAACCCGCTTTGACCAAGCTTGGTGATTAATGCTCAAACTCTCTCCATGTGAGAAGAGGCCTATGTTTAGCTGTAGCCACTTATAGGCTGTTGATGTTTATCAGATAAATGAAGAGAATTTAGGCCTTTGGGAACGAAACCTTTAAAAACTAGTCTTATATTTATAGTCAAGTATTTTTTTATAATTCTATGGCTTCCTCTAGTTTCTGTTGTATATATTATAGTTCTTTCTGTACTTGAACGTGGCCAATTGTAACGCAACTGAGAAAGTATTAAACTACCTTTAGATATAAGATAATGAATTCTAGAAATATCCTATGAACCACTGAAGAAATTACAAGAATGAGTAATACTTAACACGTGTAGATAAATAATATAGATGTGAAAGTTTACATTAATGTGGATACGGTTCTGCAAGGAAGGTAGAACCCCTTAATACAAACTCCAAGGTTCGCGACAAAATGAGTTTCACGTCTACGTAAAAAACTCTAAAACAAAAAGTAAAATAATACATTAAAATAAACCGCCTCCGTGTTTGTTCTATATTTCTGCCCGACTACTATTGATAACTTTAGCAGCCGTCTAGACGTAGTCTCTAGAGATATGTCACATTTAAATCGACAAATGGAAACGGATGGAGTTTCTTCCACAAACAAAAAATGGGTAAAATAATCAAATGGGATATTACTATTCTGGTCCTTCGGTTCGAAAAATGTATTGATAAAATTCACAAGTATTTACATAATATGGACGAGTGTAGAGATGGACTTCTTATTTTTATAAGTTAAATGCGACGTTAGGTTAGACAGACTGTTAAAATTTCTTTTGTAGTAAGTAAAATGATAGAATTTCGTCTGTATTCTTCTTCATGTAAACCTTTATTTTTATAGTCGGTATTTTTCCAAGCAACCCCTCTAGAACATTAATTTGTTAATGAACTTTTTTTAACGCGATAGAAATCCTCATGGACCCTGCACGTCCGTCCGTGCACGCACGGCGTGGAAAACGCCGTGGGGACGACGTGCCGGACTTTTACCGGCTAAAACCATCGCGGTGTTCCTCCTCTGCCTGTGGCCGTGACTCGGGTTGCCCTTGCGGTTTCACCGCACACGGCCGGCCTTGACCTATCGCTATATTTGTGACAGGTTTCAACATGTAGCAGCCATTGAGGGCTGCTTTCCTTCCTTGAGTGCCGCGCGTAAACGCTAACCCTTACTCCTTCCCATGCAGCGGACGCCTGATTCCGACCAGTCCGTCGCCTGCAGGATATTAACAAAGACCTGAAACATTTATGACTAACTAATAAACTGGTAAGTAAATAGGTTTTCTCCAATGTATGTATTTACCTACAATTACCTAGAATATGAGTAACGAGCTACTTTAATCATTACAGTGATGTGCTCGTGCAAATCATACTATTTACGCGTGATTATAGCAACACAGTCAGTCAAATACATACATAGTTCAAATTTAGGTTGGCTGCGGTGTTTTGTAATTATGATTTAGTTCATTAAAATGAGGATATAATTTAAGAATGTTTCATTCATAAATAAGTCATTGTTATTGGAAAATGACACGCATTGAGGCATCTCCTTTGATCGACGTATTATTGCAACGTATTATTGCGTTTAGTAAAGCTTTTCAGAAAATGTCTCAGTAATAGCATAAAGTCAAAAATATTCCTGATAGTCAGGTTAACCTTCTTATAGTATAAGCCGGTAAACGAGCAGACGGATCACTTGATTGTAAACAATCGCCGCCGCCCATGGACACTTGAAACACCAGAGGCGTTACAAGTGCGTTGCCGGCTTTTTGGGGGTTAGGAATTTAAGGGTTATTGGGGAATTAGGGATTGGGAAGATTGTAAAGAAGGGTAATTGGGCCTCCAATAGTCTCAGTCACATACCACATGAAACAACGCTTGCGTTGGTTCACGTCGGTTTTTTGAGTGGCCATGGTATCACACCAATCGAGCCGGTTCATTCGTACCGAAGCATGGCTCTCTCTCACTTAGCATCACATTTAAGTACTGACCAGACCGTTCTTTGTGAATTTAATACCACCTCTGCTACTTCCTAGGTCACAACTCCAAGTCTGAATGAACTGAAAACTGAACATTAAGACGATCCGTTAAAGTAAAACGATTACACGGCGCTCTCTGTTAATTACTTGTGTTTAATACTTCGTGAATTTTGCTGTGGTACACCGAAAATGTTGAGGGTTGAGGTAATATTTTCTAAAATTAGACCTGTTCTATTTTTAAACGGCTGTTAAATTAATTGGTTGTGACGAGTAATTGGAATTACTAATTTATTGCGTTGTTGATTGGCATAGTTACCAAACGACAATTTAAATGTTTTGAAGTCAATCTTTAGCTTAAGTTAAACTAGTGATGTCAAATATTTCTGTCACAAAAACCCATATACGCCACTAAGTCTTACGCTCATTGCACACATAAATGACATGGACACAGCACGCCTGGCGACGTTTTTATTTGGGAAACAGTACGAAAATGCTGCAAGCGCGCTGTCAACTCGCGGACCGCGTGCTTACAGCCCTTTTCTCTTGACGTTGTGAAGTATATCATACGATTTAAGATTTAATGTTCAAATTTGAATAACAAATTTATTGCTAGGTTAAAGTAATGCCGTTAAAGTGTGATATTTATTTAAACACAATAACAAATTAATACAAAAGCAGAGTTGATAAGTAAAACCAGATCAGTAATGTTATTGAAAGATGTGCAAGTAATGGCTTTCTAATTGTAATTCCAAAATATAGAGTCTCATTTGATACATTCTTGATCTTTCTATCTAATAATTAATTAATTGCTATTACTATAATATAATTAATGAAATGACTAATCAGTATTAGCATTCAATATTCTAGATTATCTAGTAAATTGATTAGTCATCTTTGGTTAGGATGAAATGTAGAAAGCTGACCGCCGCTACCTCCGATATATGATGAAATTAAAACATAAACAATGTCAGATTAATTTTTGTAACAAAAAGACAAACTTGCATCATCTGATCTTTTTAATGATGCAAGTTTATATTTTAGTTTTAAAGATAACAAAGAATCATTTGCGCATCAAAGGGTCTGGACCTATTCATAAATTGATAATGAAACAGTAAAGGTTCAAATTGCGTAGTATTAGATATAGCTTTATTTTCAAATCGAAATGTAAAAATCGGCTGTGCACTTCTAACTCGTCTGGTGTTGTACGTCCATGGATTGCCAATGCCTACCATCAGTCGAAACGTCTATTCGTTTTTATAATAACTATCGTGAGACATACTAAATTAACTAAACATTACGGTTTACTCACTGTTCATGATAATGAGTCCCGCTGTGACTCGAAACTGGTAGAGGTTTTCTCTATTCATGTTCGTGAGTAAACCGTGATTATTAGTTAGTCTGCTCGTTTGCCACCCCTTCCAATAAAAAAACTACTCTAGGTCTCGATTGTGCCAACTCTAAAAAGTTAATAATAATTACGTTCGAACCTAGTTGTTCCTGGTTTACTGATAAACTAAATACGTTACATAATAGTCTAGTATTTTCAATGACATTATCATTAATTTGCACGTCAGCAATAAGACCGCACGCATGATTTGAGAGGTTAGCCAGTGGCAGGAGTCACAGTTTATCAATAACATTTAGATGTTTGTAATACGAGTCAGTTTAGGTACATTAGTTATATTTTGATTGTAGTGTTGTTTACATGCGTTCCCCCACGGAATGAATTTTACATTGTAACAATTTGTTCTGGGACAGAGACTAGACTTGATAGGAAAATCAAGATTTTGATAGGGTTTGGACCCCAACTACTTCAATTTTGTGTAAGATATACATACTATACACTACAAGATTGATCGTGGTTGCCCATTAATACGCATGAACAGTCTTCGTGGGTTATTCCTGTTGCAACTGTTTTACTTGTAGTAAATATGACTGCCAACTGAACAAAAATCTCCGATTGATCTTAACGTGATAACGCCTTCCTTAATAAATGAACTAACCCACAAGAGAAGAGAGATTAGTGCGATGAAACAAACAAGCAATTTCTTCGTCATCATTCGGACTGCTGAACATAGGCCTTCCCCAATGACTTCCAGATAGGTTGGTTGG
The DNA here is from genome assembly GCF_023101765.2 of Spodoptera frugiperda. Classification (NCBI taxonomy): domain Eukaryota; kingdom Metazoa; phylum Arthropoda; class Insecta; order Lepidoptera; family Noctuidae; genus Spodoptera; species Spodoptera frugiperda. Next base: position 10,829,071 of record NC_064242.1, on the reverse strand, counting down.
AAGCGACCTGTATCCTGCGGCTCCCTGCACCTTGTGGGTGGACGTCCTACGCTGCGTATGATCCAATGATTCCATTCGGACGCGGTCTCTACTTTTTAAATAAACGCTTCAGCTTTATATATTAGTGTAAATCCACCTACTTTGTATTCTGGCCTTGTAAAATAGCTCTTTTACAGCACCAGACTGTCACAGGTAATGCCAATAAATGATAAGTAGAAAGTGGTAACATTTAATACCTACTGCTAATCTTTTTGACGTTATGTATGTAGTTTAGTGATATCATTTCATCCGGAACATGTTTCTTTAAAACAATTATGTTTTATTGCCTGAATGTTTATCTTTTGGTTCAGTTGTACGCCGATTGAAGCGGTTTGTACCGGGATACGAGAAAAACAACGATGACGTAGCTCCTTTACGTAGCAACCAGATAATGAGGATTGGCAGTAGTAGTAGATTATTTGATAGGTTAAGACGTTCAAATGCATTTTGTAAAAAATAATCAATACGTACGTAAATACAATCACATCTTTTTTCTTTGGACATACATGTAAAAAACAGCTTTGTACCACCTATTCATGCCACATTATTCATGTGGGAGAGCCATGTTTTGTCACGAATGGATTGGCTCAACCTGAATGATATCACGGCCTCACAGAATACCGACGTGAAACAACGCGAGCGTTGTGTTTCGTTGCGTGAGTGAGATTATCCTCCTTCTCAGTCCCCGTTTGCCCAAAAACCTTTAAATTCCCAACCACCAAAAAGTCGGCAATGCACTTGTAACGTTTCTGGTGTTTCAGCTGTCCTTGAACGGCGGCAATTGCTCCCCATTAAGTGATCCGTTTGCTCGTTTGCTGGCTTATACTATAAAAAATTTGTCTATAAACACAAGTAATTTCAAGTAAATAAGTACCTTACCTTATCGCTAGGAAAAAACAAACAAAGTTTATACTATTTCGATCACTAGTTGCGATAACAAACATGTCATTGATGTCCTATGAAATCATGCCACAAAGCGATGATAAATTAGTCCAAATTGGACTTGTCAATAAATCCAATTCCGTCTAAATAAAACAATGAACTTCACACATTGACCAGCTGTTTATAGGAAGGATTAAGCTATCAGTTTACGATACAATAAAATATTTATGCTACTAAAGTGTTTAATTGGGAAATCTATCATATCTACGTATGTATATCAATAAAGTATATGTACCTACAGATAATATACGTAATTACATATAACATCTGTTTTTCCTTAAATGTGTTACTGCGTATTTTCTTTTTACATACGAATATGCATTTATTTCCAATTTACTTAAAAAAATAAGGTTCTCTTTGAAGCGGCAAAGAAAACTGAAGGCAGTTTGCATTTTCAAAAAAAAAAATTTGTACAGTTACTTCATCTCTCCAAAATGAAAAAATACGAAACGTGAACACATTACCTGGCATAAAACATATGTATATTCTTCGTATAAAATCGTCCGATAAATATAAGTACGTCGTACTAAATAGCTTATGGACTCTGGTTAGCCTTTTAATCTTGACAATGTCAAGAGCGGTCGGTGCCACGGCAAGTATTTCTAGGTCAAGTGCCCTACACATAACATGAACGATGTATCCGTTCTTTGAGCTAACTCACAAAGGCTTTCCGTATATTGTTTGAAAGTGTTGCTTTTGGCTACTCACTTAAGTTCACATCATATTAATACCTGGAGGGTATGGGGGAAGTTTAGTAAAGGTTTCCGCATAGTTATTATTATCTTAATGTTACACTGTAATAGGGCATTAACCTATTGTTTAATTCGGAGCGTAATTGTCTTCAGATTACAAGTGAATCCGGGGGCGTGTTCCATCGTCTTGCGTCAGCCGAAAGATTGCTTATTATCAAGCGAGATATAGCTACATAAATAAACACATTGTGGTCATACATAAAATATATAACTGTGAAATGAGCTGTCGTCGGTGGTATTTCCGAACCGATACAACCTTCAAGAAAAGAGCGTATTCCTTTTTAAAAGGTCAGAAACGCACCTGTGACTCCTCTGGTGTTGCTTGTGCCCATGGGCGGCGCTGATCGCTTACCATCAGGTGATCCTCCTAAACCAAAAATAAAACAAAAATTATATATAGAAAAAGCCAGATATTATAAGTATAAAAGTTCATATAGGTTATAAATGCTCAGATACATTAACATGTGGACAACTGTTAAAGTTTTTGTAATTAGTATTGGTTGTAAATGTAGCATCTGATTAATGTATTCTACATTGATTCTAATCATCACCTTCTACACATTACTTATGATATAATTGAAAAAAAAGCCGCGTCCAAGTATCATCGCTACCGAAATCGTTGAACATGCGAATAATTTTACCAAAATTCATTACGGAATGTCTAAACTACATAAGTATTGTTTGGATAAGACAATCCTGTTAATGCTATTTTCAGAACCGAACAAATCCAAACAAGTTTCCTTCAACAGATTAATTTACTTTCAGCTATAAATAAACTTCGTAATAGTAGTTGCAAGAAACTGTCACAATCATTCAAGTAGGAGTTCATTGGCTTAGTATCGACCCGTGGAACTAAAAGAGCATTAAGTAGTTTTAGTCAGCGCTGGACTAAGTTAGTTTTAGCTTTAGTGAGCTAATTAGTCACGTCTAAAGATTATGCTTTACTCGGGTACCTTGTTTGGTGTGTTGGTAAATGGACGTTTTAGGTGTTATGGTAGTTTAGGGAACTGAGAGTAAAGTTCCCTAAGAAAATGATCCTCCTTTTTTACGGGGGGATAATCATCATTTGACTTACCCGCGTGGGGTGAGGCGAGAAGGAGTGTCAGACTCTTACTAACTTAAACCCACCCAGTTCCTACTCTTGTTTTTCCAGCCGGAGTCTTGGTAAACCCGCTAGGTAGTCCGCGCCTCAGGATCAGGCATCAGTCCTACTGAGCCCCATCTGTGGTGTTCTGATGGCTGAGGCGCGCGCGGAACGCGACGCGCCGTATGTACAGAAAAGGATTCTTCTACCAGACGAGATGATCATGCCTGGCGGGCTTTAGGACCAACTGTTATTCGGCTTTATAAAAAATTACAAAATCGAGAAATAGCATACATGTAAGCAAGTAAAAACAAAATGAACTCATACATGAATCAATTCCATTACTGGTTCCCGAGAACTTATTCCAATTTCAACGTTTACCTAAAAATCATTCCACTCACCGTCCTTTGCTAATATGTCAGAAGAAATCGTTCAAAAAATAAATACTCCTGACACATTTAGTAACGAGAACCGTAAGGGTGATTTTCCACCAGAGATGTGCTATGCTACGTTGCTTTAGATGCGTTTGGCTTCGACCAATCATATTTATTGGTACACACAGTTTAGCACTGGTGGAAACGGACTCAGCTAAACTATGTTTTTTATGTATGGATGGCTTCCCTAATATCACAGCTACATAGCTAATGGAAACGGTTACATAGTTTCACAGCTTAACCATTACATCTCCGTATCATAGCGACATAGCACATCTTTTTTTTATGGAACACGAGTAATCGTATCACCTGATGGTAAGCAATCGGCGCCGCGGGTTGTTGGGGAATCGGGGATTGGGAAGATTGAAAAGGGGTCACACAACGAAACACAATGCAAGCGTTGTTTCACGTCGGTTTTCAGTGAGGCCGTGGTATCACTCCGGTCGAGCCGGCCCATTCGTGCCGAAGCATATCTCTCCCACACTTAAATCTTCACATCTCTCGTGGAAAAGCACCCTAACGAACGAAACATGTATGTAATATCATTTGAAAACATAATATATTATGTAGACTGTCTATTTATTTAACTAATGAGACATCAAAAGGGTGTTTTTGCGACTTTAGAGTAAATATCTAAATGTGTAAAAGGGAATTTGAGTTATTTTTACATTTGTATTTAGTACTTATTTAGAGAGGCGAAGACGTATCTTTGACATGTTAATTTCGTTAATGAGTTTTCAGTTAATGTTCGTATAGATATGTTTAATTACTTAATTAGGAAAAAAATAATGGGCCGTTTGTAATTAATGTTCTGATGTAATTTAATTATCACATATCGTCTTCAAAGTACGAGGTGTTAGTTTGAACTTGAAATTGTATTGACCAAATCGACATTGTGTTATTGTACATATCAGTAAATTCTCAGTATTATTATTACAGTGCTTACGTCAATTCATGGTCATGGGGCGGGGCTAGAAAGCGGATCTCATCAGGCAAACATTAACTTAGTGGTGGTCAAGCGCATGTGACCACCATTGTACCTACTGGTCGACTATGTTGGTACAACAGGTATAAACCATTTTACGAAAAATCTGAATTTTATTTCACGTTTTCACAGTTGGGGCGGCAGTAAAAATGCTTCGAGTGCGTAATATATGACCGCATTCTGTTACCGGGTTGTATATTTTTTGGCGTTTTTTTAGTGTTTTAGAATCGTTGGTGTAGTGGGAGGAATTGGGATTTCTGAGCATAATAATTGGAGTTTGATCCAGAATTGATATTATAAATAAAGGGTTTTTGTTTGCAATCTTCTGTAATGGTATGTAATATGGAACTGTGTACAGTGTTTCTGCAATAGTATCAATGAAGGTTTGAATTCCTCATACATATCGAACAGACAATAATAGGTATGATTTATTAGTATAAAACTCATGTGATATTTCAAACAATTCAACCCGAGTGAATAGGTTGCTTATTGGCAGACGTGCTCCATCGTAGACTGCATCATCACTTACCATCAGGCAAGATAGCGGTCAAACGACGAAAATGACCCCTCAAATGTAAAAAAAAATTACACAAGATTGACCGACAATAAGTACCTGTCTACCTATTAAACAAGAAGAAGATTTTAAAATGAATTACCAGACACATCACGCGCTACAAAAGTGACCTAGACTACTTAGAAATAAACACCATATAAATAGGTATAGGACTCATTTAAAAATAATACCACTCCACATAAATAGGTACTTCAACTAGCCTATTCCTAAGTACCACGTGCATCCTAACGTGGTCGGGAGACGTGCACGTTGCACGCACATACGCAGACAGATAGCACGAATCACTTGCGTGCTTCTGCTACCCTAGTACTCGTTACCTAATGGAATAAAACTGGTTTGTGGTTATTATGGTGACACATTTTACGAAACAGTGTTGAAATTATGGAATAATAGAAATCTGTTAAATAACATTTTATTACAAATTGAAATATATCCATAAAAATAGTAATGGTCCTAAATACCTAATTGGATTTTTTTTAGTATGAGCCGGTAATGTAGCCGACGGATCACCTAATGGTAAGCAATCGCCGCCGCCCATGAATACCCGAAACACCAGAGGCTTTGCAAGCGCATTGCTGTCGTTTTGGAGGTTATGAATTTAAGGATTGTTGGAGAATTGTGGAGTGGGAAAGGGAGTAATTGGCATTTATGACGTCATTGGTTTTTTACAGAGAAAGTGACAATGTTAATCAATAGATTACTTTATTCCACGAAAGTATAACAATATAATATTTGCACGAGTTATCTTTTACTGCACTGCATGATTTGCGCCAGGCAGTCTACAATCATGTTGCTAGGTCGGACATGTATTAGCGTACGTGCGAACGCCTCAATACTCATGTCCGCCTGGTAGGTGCAAAGTCTAGATTGGTTTGAAGGGAATCATTTATGTTTGTGATTTTCCTTTGCTCTTAATTGTGTGACTAATGGGCACTTATCCTACATGTATAGTATAACTAGAAGTCGTGTTTTAAAGATGTTTGTTTAATTTTAATATTTTTAGCAATGCATGCGATGCAAAGCACGTATGCATGTGCGTTTCAAACTTACCTTTAAACAATTATTTGTAAAAATTTTTAGGTATTTAGATTTTTCGTACATTTCTCAGTAGTAGCACGGAGTCTGGAATTGTGCCCAAGCTAATAGGCTCATCTCCTACTACATGAGACAACACAAATAGTAAAAAGTGGGTGTACATTGTTTAGCGGCATTACGTGCCATAATGTGCACCTCTGCCTACTCCTTCGAGGATAAAAGGCGTGACGTTGTTGTTGTTGTTTGTTTGTCAAAACTACGATCACTTCAATAGGCACTAATTCAAATGACTAATGAAGTATCCAAAGTATTCCATAATATGACATTAAACAATAACATCAATGCCCCTTAACCTCTACATATTGTTGATATAAGTACAGTTACCAAACGGAATAAACCATCTTCGGTGCGTGAACTCATAAAATGTGTTTTGGTTGATCTGTGCGATGACTTCTCAATTGGATATGACTGATATAGACCCGCCCACAAAATTGCTATGATACCTAAATCTTTGGTAGCAAAATTAAAGTACACGTAATGTTAATGTTAAGAGTAACATGCAGTTCTCGGTTTTATTCATATATACGAAATCCTGGGATTAATTTTATTTTGATCAGTATCTTTAATACGAATTTGCTTTACGTTTAACGCCGAAACGAGAGTGATTTTAGCTTTCTGTACCCTTAGTATGAGTTTGTTTTATGTTGAACGAAAAAGAAACGTTTCGAACTCGTTCAGCTCTCTGATTGGCCGGCTCGAATAAACCAACCAATCAGAGAGCCGATCGTGCGAATAAGCCTTCTGATTAGTTGATTTATTCGAACCGGCCAATCAGAGTGCTGAACACGCTCTCGTTTCGATTACTTCACACGTAAAGCAAACTCATACTAATGGTACTATTGAGCGGTTTTACTTGAGAGGTGTATCTCGATTAATATTTTCCAATTTTCCTCTATTTATTCAGGATATATATTACCCTTTATTCAAGATCATTTATCATTTTCTATAGGTTGGACAAATATGTCAATTGGGGTAGAAAAACATTTGTGATCCTAAAGCAACGGAACTTCACTAAAGTGATACGAAAAATGTATTCCCTCGTCCGATAGCTGGACTTTGGTACCTATATTGAAACTTAAGCTTACTTATAATATTTAATCAAAATGTTATAATACTTTTGTTACCCGACTGCGCCAGAAGGAGGGTTATGTTTTTTTTTCTTTATCTTATTTCAACTCCAGAAATCATTTTTTTTTATTGCGTCGCATTAGGATGTATTACATACAAATTCACATGCATATGACACCCAGACCCAAAATAACAATTTATAGATCAAATCGAACCCGCACATTGCACGGCAGCCAGTTGACTAGCCACCGTTCCAACCATGCAATCGTGTCGTCATAATGTTAATTCATTACAAAGTAAGAAGTTAACTAACCAACTTCTTACATTTTGACCTTAATGGGAAATTGGAAGGGCAGACTCGAAAATGATGAAGAAGACCCTGTCAAGAACTGGACTGTATTACTTATAAACGTACCTACACTAAACACTTAAAAACCTATTTAATCTGGGGGCACGGTAGTGCCCCCGCCAAGACGAGCCAAGCGAAGCGCAAGCGCAAGGGCACTACCTACCTTTTCTCGAAGCGCTTCGTCGAATTTTTGAACCTTCATAACTTGAGTTTGGGTTATACCAGATAAACAAAATTTTCAGGATATAATGTCAGTGGTAGACTTAATAAACCTCTAAAGTTTCAATTGCATAGCTCTTTATACTTTAGATTTTATTGATATCTAAAATACCCCGATTTCGTCACTCACTCACTCACTGATGATCAACAAAATTCTTAAGGTACTTCCTGAAGTCCTAGAAAACTGAAATTTGGTATGTAAGCTAGTATTAGTACCCAAACAACAAAAAAATCCTAAAACTTGGAACTTTTACCCCCCAACCCCTTAAACTAGGGGGTGAAAGTTTGTTCGAGACTTCCGCAACTTTTGACGCTAGAGGTCTGAATGCGGCCGCGGAGGGGTAAAAATCTGAAATAAGGAAACTTAATTCCCTATTTCCTGCTTGAGATCTGAAAATTATACACAAGTACATAGAACACAAACTTTTCATCAAATCAAAACATTATCCTACCCATAAGTACTTAGATATGAATAATATTACTACACTTCACTTCGGTAAGTGTTTATTAATCAACCTATACTTTTGAACATAAGCATCGTAAGTATAGTATGCGCCAACGCCCGCCGCCTGCCCCCTCGTCCCCGCGCAGTAGCTAAAAATAATCGGCCCGTCAGCGAGCGCGGCACCCGAACGCGGGCAGACGCGCGAGGGCAGACGTCGTTGACGGTTGTCTCGTTGAATGAAAAATTTTCGGAATATTTCGGTGATTTAAAAGTTTGTTATCGCGGAGAAAAAAACCATTTGCCAAATATTTAATTGTTAGTAGTTTAGTAGGTAAAGGTTTAGATACTAGTGTTTTAATTTTCATTGATAAAAAGTATTAGGATTACGTTTGCAATTTTCTTATAAATTTAGTAGTTTAGTAGGTGAAGGTTTAGTTAGGTACTAGTGTTTTAATTTTCATTGATAAAAAGTATTAGCATTACGTTTGCAATTTTCTCACAAATTTAATTAAGAAATTCAAAGATTGAATAAGTAGGTATTTGCAATTAAGTAGTATAGGTTAGTAGGTATAATATGTTTATAGTTGTTTATGAAGGTACGACTTAGTGAGAATAATTTGAAACGTAGGTCATTATTTAATTTTCATTGTTAATAGGTTTAACTTAAGTAGTTTAGGATTACGTACGGTTTGAATATTGTATAGTAGGTAGAAAATTACGATATTGATAGTTGTTAATCTAGTGTTAAAAATAATTTTGTGTAGGTATTTTAGAACTAGGTTTAATAGGCTTATCTACAGGTACCTATACCGCTCATTTCATTGACACTTGTCCAGTAGGTAGGTATAATTTACTTTAAGATTTAATTGAGAGGTTTAGTTTACAGTTTGGCATTACATAGCCTTGTTACTAGGTTAAGCTAGGGTATAGGTATTTCGTTACTTAGATACTGAACATGGATAGTGTAAAAGTTTTACATGAAGTGGAGCTGGGACCCCGCCGCCATCGTGTGGTTAATATGCCGGGAGACGGTTCCTGCCTCTTCCATTCCTTGACATATTTAATACCCCAAAAAAAGAAAGAAAAAATGAGCGACAAAAAAATACTTGTATTTGTCGCTCATTTTATCTTTCTATCATAAGCAACCTACAAAAAGAAATGAAATCCCACAAAAACATTTCATGTTAAATGTTGCCAAGACGAGACCATATAGCTCGCACTGTCAAAAAGTAATCAGATCCCGTGTAGAGCCAAGTTTCTAACCCTACATGCCTTGACCTAAATCGATAAGCCCTAATTTCACACTCAAGTTACGGGGAAATTCTACAGCCATAGCTCGTACTGCGTAGTTCGTAGCGCGTAGCAGAGTTTTTACGCTATAATCTCGTAGGCGTGCAAACCTTGGACGTAACTGGCGAGTTGGCCGCACGGAAAGAGTTTAGAAGATTGAATGGATTTTTAAGCTCAAGCCCATATGACGAATAGCAAAAAGTCCGTGCGGCCGACTCGCCAGTTACGTCCAAGGTTTGCACGCCTACGAGATTATAGCGTAAAAACTCTGCTACGCGCTACGAACTACGCAGTACGAGCTATGGCTGTAGAATTTCCCCGTAACTTGAGTGTGAAATTAGGGCTTATCGATTTAGGTCAAGGCATGTAGGGTTAGAAACTTGGCTCTACACGGGATCTGATTACTTTTTGACAGTGCGAGCTATTTATTATGGTCTCGTCTTGGCAACATTTAACATGAAATGTTTTTGTGGTACGGTTATCTCTATGTATATTACAACAAGGAAAAAATGCATAAATAACATTAAGGTACCAGGATAACAGGAGGTGGAAGGAGCAAACCGACAGATGTTTGAAACTGCCGTCATGATGTCAAAATAATGGCGTCGTGGGACAAGACATCTACGTTTCCGCGTCATAAGTATCAATTTTGTATGTTTTATGATGCCTTGGTGGCGATAAATAAAATTAGACAGCCGTACTAGTGTAATCTACTAGGATAGATAGACATGATTTATTGTATGTAAGTTTTAATGCTTGGGCTGCTCCATTTTAAGTAGCTCTTGCTTGAGTATTGCGCTAGTCGTTTCTCATAATATGGGAAGTACTAAAATCCATTATTTATCTGTTGTGATATTATTAATGATGTCATTTTTATTTGGTATCTAAGTGTGTATAAAAATAATCTACCTAGAACTTTAAATTGAATGAAACCAATATACTTTGTTCGGCCTATAAGTGGCCACTGCTGAGCAAAAGCCTCTTCTCACACAAAGGAGAAGCTTCGAGCATTCATCACCACACTTTCTCAATGTGGTTTGGCGATTTCAAACTTATAATAAATTAGAAATTATAAACCCAGGTTTCCTCGCAATATTTTCTTTCACCGTTTGTCAGTGGTGTCTAAATAATCTTAGAAAGCACATTTAATACGGAAAAAGTCACATTGGTACTTGCCGTTCGGTTCCGTCTTAATCCTTCGGGCCATCAGGATAATTTTGTTTGGGTTAGAAATACTATATTGAAATATCTACTGTACTAACTTACACAGGCATACAAAATGTAATTCTATTCAACAGGCACATACCAAATCTCCATTTAAATAAGTAAACAAAAGCTAACATCGGTCTCTAAAAGAGAATACACTAATCCTGTGGTCTCCTTTGAAAGGTATATTACATTAAATATGCAATCCTCATCTAAGGTTAGCCACATGAGCATATTATATAATTTAGCCACGAAACCGACATGATTAAGCTTACTCAAGTCTGCCAGTTTGGTCAAACCTTTGTTTTATTCAAACTATCAAAGTAGTTTCAAAGTTATACTATTCTCGGCCTACGTGACTATTACGTGTATGTTAAATGTTGAAGTAATCCATCTTACATATTTACTTAGATATAAGTAGGTATGTCAAATTACTTTTTTTTACGGAATAGGTGGCAAACGAGCAGACGAGTCACCTGATGGTAAGCGATCAGCGCCGCCCATGGACACTCGCAACACCAGAGGAGTGAGAAGAGCGTTGCCGGTCTTTTAAAAAGGAGTATGCTCTTTTCTTGAAGGTTTGAAGGTTGTATCGGTCCGCCGACGACAGTTCATTTCATAAACTCCACTGCACTGTACTTCCATGTACACGAAAATATCTTTTTTATATTTAAAGCGTCTTTATTAACCGATTTGTCTTTTTGCGTGGAGGACTAAGGGGAAGGGCTTTCTTCAACAGTGGATGTCTTCCGGCTTCACCCGCGTTCCTATTCGATAAAAGGTATCCTATCCCCCAAATCAACTCAATACCTGTCTGTATACCAAATTTAATAAAAAAAACGTTCATTAGTTTCATCGTGATTGACGGATAAACATCCAAATAAACAAACTTACCTAAGTCAAAAAGTATTTCGAGTATTTAGAGTCCCAAATCTTGGGCGGGCCTATTCCTTCAAAAATCTTCGCTGTTGATATTTACAGTACAAACGTTAATTAACAGAAAGTAAGAGAAAGAGCTCTTATAATAAAGGGATGGCCTTTGTAATTAATAAAAAAATAAATAAGACATTTACAGAAGAAAAAATGTCTTTTAGTAGTTTTAATTTATAAACAGCAAACAGAATTAAGCGGGTTGAGTAAATTTGCTGATGTCTCTGGCTGAAGATTAAGAGTTACGGTTTACATAAACCCCAAAGCCTTTTGCGTTAGTAAAACATTTAACAGATTTTCAGCAAAAGTAAAAATTTCTCTTTTTTATCCCAAAAAATGTATTTTAAGCTCTAGTGTATTTTTTTAATGGAAACACTCAAATGCTTATCCTAAAAAAATACCATCTATTAAAATGATGATGTATAAAAATAGGGCCACCCCGAAACAATACCGGCAATCGCCGAGCTTATTTAATACAAAATTTTCGGAGTAACATTTTATCAGGAGCACGCAGCCCTAGTCCGGTATCAGGCGGATAAAACTGGATATAACCGGATAGTTGCAGATTCATTGTCATTAATCATTAGTGGTATCGCTGGCAGACTGTTGTTCTGATTTTGACGGCGACGCTGTTGCCATCATTCTGTTGGTGGTTTGTTATTTTAGTTGGTTTAAACAATATGTACTTTTAGATCAGCACAAAGCCTAGGTTTCCTTTGCTTTCATAGTTAAGAATTAAGCCAATGAAACAATATTTACACAGGCTACGAAAGATTAGTTCCTTCATCATCATCGTCATAATATCAGCTACAAGGCGTCCACTGCTGAATATAGGCCTAAAATAAATTTAATTCGAAAAACATATTTTCAGATCCAAAAACAAAACTGCTTTTGTCATGTAAGTACCGTATTTAATTTCAACATTACTAGACAATAGGAACCAGCTTTTCCCAATTTGCATTATGCTTGTATGTATAGGTATTTCTAGATTTCGCCTTTATTTGCAAATATCACAATTAAAGTCAATAATTAGTCATCTGATTTAGATAAAGTGTTAGGAAAGAGATAAAAAAATAATTCAATAGATTTCTTACTGTAAGTCGGAGCAAATATTAGTTCTTTCCAAACATAATTTAGTTTGCATTGAATTTTTCTTCGTCTGCATATTTGTGCATGGCTATGATTTTCCAGTATTGCCAGAATGCAGAGGACACGGTCAAGATTAGGAAGGCAATGGACCGTTCTAGAACTTTTACCTTTTATTTTATTTTATGTGAAGATATCGCGTTGATAGGTTGCTGTCAGAAGTTGTATAACTAGTTTGTATTGTAAACAGCTTTGTCTTAAAATAAGGCGATTTGTAAATACACATGTTTTGGCACAAATGGGCTGGCTTGACCAGAGTGATAAACCGACGTGAAACAACGCTTGCGTTGTGTGACTGAGGTCTCACAGGAAACCCAATTACCCTTTTTATCTTCCTCTTCCTGCCACCCGCAACGCACTTGTAATGCGTCTGGTGTTTCGGGTGTCCATGGGTGGCGCTGATTGCTTACTGGCGATCCGTCTGCTCATTTACCGGCTTATACCATAAAAATGATGTTGATATTCGAAGATATTTAATCATTCCTTATAATCGTAAAATAATTATTAGTGAAGTAACACATTATTTTTATTACATAAGCAATTAAAATGCGCAGTACTAATCTTTAGTGTTCTTGTGAAGATTAACAAAAGAGATAATGACCGGAAAGTGCAGTAATTCTAGAACTTTCCTCCTAAAATAGATTGCGCGCTTCTTAAGCTGTTCTTAGACTAATGATGATCACAAATCTTCTTTTTTATTCTTTTGAGCAATGTTCCACTGCAGTAATAAAGAATATGGACAATGGAAAAGTTTAAGTAGTTCAATAGAAAATAAGTAGTTGTTTGAAGTAGGTTCATTAGGGATTTTTGTGCCCAATCACACTTAGGGCCTGTTTCACAAAGTCTAGATAGTTTATGTACCAGATAAGTATGAATTAAGAACTTATTTTGTGTGAATTATGTTGTGAAACTGGTGCTTATATTCGTACTATAAGTGTCAAAGTTTGTTTCTTTGAAAGTTTCTAGGTCAATCATGCTGAAACTACTGAACAGATTTTGATGATACATGGCATACAGACAGGGTATTAGCTGACTTGGGTGATAGGATACTTTTAGCCCACGGGAACGGTGAAGCCGCTGACAGAAGTTAGTAATTTATAAGGTTTTTTATAGTATAATCGGTAAACGGTCACCTGATGGTAAGCAATTGCTGCCGCCCATGTACATCCGAAGCACCAGAGTCCTTGGGAAGAGGGGTAGTTGGACCTCCGGTAATGTCAATCACACAACTAAACACATCGCAAGCATTGTTTTACATCATTCAGGTTTGTCCTATATATTCATTGAAATAGGTTTCCTACGTTGATATAATTAATGGCTTAATTAAATGGCTAATAAAAATTGAATGCAGAGTAATTCATCTATAGAGATAATAACAGAACATCTGATGTTAACATAAAATTATGTGTTATATAACAAGCTATAAAAATACCACTGACTGATAGTGTCACACTATGATAACACTGTTTGTCTAAGACAATAAAAATGATATGCATATTAGATGATACTTAAATATTTTTAGCCATATGCAGAACATTCGAGCAATGTTAGGAAAGAGAAGCTAAAATATTGATGTCTAGACATTCACTTCTGAGTGATTTATTGATACTTGATATGTACGTCATAACGTTACTTCGGAAGCTATCAATGCGTTTTGATTAACGATATAAAATGGTCAGCTCAAAACTTCAATCAAGTATAGAGTTGTCTGAATTTTTGTTTCCAAAAAAATCACAATATTATATTTTTGTCACAAAAATAATAAAAAACTATTTGCTAGCTTAGCCCGCATGTATTGTGGACTTTGTGACTTAATATCCTAAATAAAAAGTAGTCTAAGTTATTCCGTAGGTACTACATCAACTACCTCCCAATAAAAGTACCGTAAAAAATTGTATAGCCATTTCAGAGATTAACCGGAACAGATAGAAGAATACACAAAAATTGTAAAAAATATAACTCTTTTATATCGTGTGTTTATTTATATGCATGTAGTAAAACGCGGTTATTTCAATATTACAAACAGACACTCTAATTTTATTTATTAGTCTAGACTAGGCTAGATGTGGTAACATAGGAGCCGCCCAAAACTTTTTTAAACGAAATGTAAAATATTGAGATTTAATAAAAAAATATTGTAGTTGATACAATTAATTGAGTAGTTGATAAGTATATTTTATTTAATTCTAAGTTTGTATTTATGTAAAGATCGCCGGTTATGTCAAGATAATTATTATTGCGATTTAATACTTCTCGAATATTCTGAACAATCGTAAAAAATAAACATTATTTAATACATGAGGTGATTGACTTCAACAAACAATATAATCTTACCACCCTTTACTATCAGTAGTTTTGTCTGTTTGTAGATATTTGAATATTAATAGAAATGTAAATAAAAAACTGTTTAGTAACGTGCGTCTTCTTTCTGTATTTGAATATATACCTATTTTAACTGATTATAACTCAATAGCAGAAAAAGGAGAAGGCATATGAATAATACTGGATCAACCAAGACTGACAGCATCATGATCATTTGAAAGACAGAGCTGATCCATGTGTCACAAAATACCACAAAATTTAACCAATCTCGAAATTAAATGACGATTCTAAGCTTTTATAGACAAAAACGATGTAAACCGAATTTTATCAGATTAGTCGGTATTAATAAGCCCTGAAGTTTTCCAAGAAAATTATACAGCGAGACGTAAATTATATATATTATGTATCAATATTTAATTTTATCTTATAGGAAATATACTAAATACGAATCATAGTTATCACCTTTATAATCAGGTACCTACGGAAAAGAACTGGTCTGATTACAGTTTTTATTTACTCGTAGAATTAATTGGTCATTATCAGTGACCATACAAAAACATGGCAGGCCGTGACCGTCAAAATGTTTGCTAAGTCTCTTATCTATCATTTGAAGGCGGTAGTACCATTGCCCTCTGATATGATATTTTAGGCCTATAACAAGCGGCAAGCTGTATGTACCTACAATAACTGAAATATATATTTGTAGCTTGTATATCGTGGTTGCCCGGAAGCCTAGGACAATCCCTTCTTATGGATGAGGGTTCGAAGCCTACCAACGGTAATTGTGACTTTTTGCGAGTTATAGGTATGTACTTTTCAAGCATATTTAGACACTACTGACCAACGGTGAAGTAAAGCATCGTGAGGAAACCTGGGCTTATAATTCCTAATAATAAGTTTGAAATTGCCAACCCGCATGAGCAAGCGTGGTGATTAATGCCAAAACTTTGGTCAGCATTGGCCACTTATAGGCTGTTGATGCGTATTATGTGACATTTTTCAAAATTTTCAGTACTAACGTGAAGTGATGTGATCTCTAGTTTTTCGACAAGTGTAAAGATTATGGCAAATCCGTTTATAAATAGGCAGGTTTTTGATTAAACGTATTTTGGCTGATGGAATACGATTTATAAAGTAACTTTTGTAAACATAAAATAAATATTTTTATGAAAATCATTTGTTTATTTTACAGTTCTACAAGGAAAGCTTTTAAAAGCAAAAATGTGTTAACATTGGTTTATAAATACACCACTTTAATAGGTAGGTATTGGAGGGAAGTAAAATATTTGCTGTAAAAGTATACATGTAGTTTTTTTTGTATAATCAATTTCCGCCGCACAAGCAAAACACCAGAGGCGTTACAAGTGTGTTGCCGGCCTTTTGGGGGTTAGGAATTTAAGGGTTGTTGGGGAAGATTGATAATGGGGTTAACCGCACTCACACAACGAAATACAACGCAAGCGTGGTTTCACTCCGGTCGAGCCGACCCATTCGTGTCGAAAGCTTCGACATGGCTCTAAATGATTATTTTTGAAAGATTATAAAGTGCAGATCAGTAATCGTTAAGATTGATTAAGATTGAGCTAAAACCCTTTCATCTAAGGATCAAATGAAATTTATTATAAAGTGGTTAAGACAGCGACCGACAGGTGAAAAGGAGACAATATTGCCAAAGTCTTTTTGGAAACTGATTTGGTAGAACCGTGTGATAAAAACCTATTCATACAATATAATAGACATAGTTTAGTTCAAGATAGGAATATAATAGTATCTAATGAAATACACTAAATTAGTAAACACATTATATCTAGTCGATAAAGCAATAAATATTGCTAAATACTATTTGATAGTGGCAACTGTGTTATCTTAATTACAAATACGGTAACTGTGAACACGTACTTATTCAAAACTTACCCTAGGCGATTTGTATCGCAGCATTAACAGTCTATTGTACTCTGAATTTGTTGGTAGAAGATTATTAAGTAACCATTTTCCAGTTTCATATTACTTAGGTATTTATATTCACGACTGACTGACTTGCATTACTTTTGCCAAATCGGTCCTGCCGTTCTCAAGTTTTAGCGATACTACTGAACAGCAATTGATTTTCATACCTACATAAAGATTTGCTTTTTATCTACTTCAGTTAATGAAATAAAAAAGTGTAAAGAAGACACATCACGACAAGATAACATCAAATCAAATAAACAGACATAATATTATTTAATACTTTCGTTGATAAAAGTGAGAATTTATAAAACATATAGCATATATACCTAAGTATATTAACATACATATAGTAGTATCAGATAGCAAATTCCACGTAGAATTTGCCGTCTATGTACATACACGTCACTCGGAAAATGTATGATAGTCTCTGCAATGGAACTTGACATGTAGAGTTACCTAAATTATATCATGTTTTTTTTCTCGAGATATCGGGTACCTAAATTATTTTATGACTTTTTCCTCGAGATAATGCATTACATTTATATTATGTATATTGTATAATATTATGTAGTAATGATTTTTATAAGTTGTGTTGTTCAAATCACGGTTTACTCACGTAAATTAATGGAGAAAAGCTCTACTAGTTTCGAGACACAGAGGGACTTTTTATCATGAGCAGCGTGCGCAGCGCGTCTGTAGGCTGCGTTATGTGAGTAATCCGTGATTTTTAGTTAATTTAGTATGTCTCACGATAGTTATTATAAAGAATAAACCAGTTATGTTATAGTATTGTTACAAATTGGAGATGTGTTTATTAAAATAATATACAAAGTAAATACCTTATAACACTTGTTCGTTCATACTTTGAGCTTGATCCTTAAAAAATTGGCAGTAGCGTTTTCGGCATGTGACTGATGACTTTTCTTTTGTCAAAAATACAGTAACTGATAGCAAAAAATTCTAGAAAGTTCCAGTAAAACAGTTATTGTTTTAAAACGAATAAAATATAACCAGTTTTTATATTATTTGTTTACTTATCTTGTTATCGGCTCGTGCCTTTGCTGTGTGCATAATGTTTATACATAGATTTCATTATATGTGTTTATACACACATGTATATGTACCAACATACGTAATTGATAAACGCTGTGACGTCATATTGTTTTATCAATAATGTCTAGGCTCTTCTCGACAATTTGTCGTTTTGCGTTTTCAGGTTTTTAGGTTGATCTACATATCTTTATTATGTTGTTTATCAGTATTTACTTACATTTATATGTGTGGTATACTTTTAAATATTTTTTATATTGGGTAAGTATCAGGAATATTAAAACATAAAGGAATGTCATACTGAGTGAATCGTGGAGGTTAGATGGCAAACGCTCCATATAAAATACTAACATTAGCCGAATTAAACGACCCATAAGATTTTTTTATCAACCAATTATTTCTCTCACTGTGGGCGAGGTGAGAGGGAATGTCAGACTCTTACTGACTAAAACCCACTCCGTTCCTACTCCTGCTTTTCCAGCCGGAGCCCCGGTAACCCGCTAGGTAGTTTGCAGCTCCGGGTCAATTAACCATAATAATGTCGATTTACAGCAAAAGTTAAGGCAAACTGCTTACGATATCTGCATGGAAATCAACATGTGACCTACAACAAAGCATACGAGCGCATCACACGTCTGCACGCTGTCACAGCACATAATATAAGCGATGGTTTTGAAAATAAACGACACATTTGGATTCCGTTTGCATTCGCCTTTTCATTTATAAGAACCTCTAAAAACATTAATATGGAATCTTGAACTGAGCTACAATTTTGTTCATATAATAATATTCAAAGGACTAAAATTAAATATTGCGCACTTTTATTCAAATTCGTGAATAGGTTTGTTTAATCCAAATATGCATACAAAGGACCTAAGGACCAACCCGTGCAACTTAGTAACATACCATAATATTGACCAGAGCATAATTAAAACAATTATTTACTAGCAACTGAGCCTTGTAATCCCACAGAGTACCGACAATAACGTGCCTGCATTATTATATGCACGTTTAACAAGAGCACGTGGCTTGCAGCACGCGCTGCATATTGACACTAGAGATCGGGAGATCCTAATAAGTCATGCTTGCCTAGTACTATTAATGGCGTTGCCGACAATAGCTATGAATTTATTGTAGGTGAAGTTGAATCTTAACCTGTATTTAGACCAATAAATAAATTGGAGTGTCTGTTTGTAATATTGAAATAACCGTATATCTTTTGAATAGAAATATGATACCTACATCAAAATAATATTTTTTATAATTTTTGCTTGTATGTTTATTCCGACTAATCTCTGAAATGGCTGAACCGATTTTAGCGGGACTTTTATTTGCAGGTAGCTAGGCATATGCAACTTTTATTATCCACAAAGTTCATGATACACGTAAGCAAAGCTAGTATTAAATAAAATCTACCAGTTATATTAATTGTTCTATAGATAAAACGGTGGTTTTTATTCAGAGTTATTATTAATCAATGCTCGTTGTATATTGCCACGAAAGATCTTAACAAGTCATGTTAGCCTGGTGCTATTTATGGTGTTAGTAGCAATTGCTATGAATTTATTTATGTTGTAAACTTGGCCGTATATATTCATTCTGAGGTACACAATTTACATACTTTTCTACGATTTCTGTCCTTAGTGTACTAGTATTTGAATATACAGTGAACCTCCGGTAATCCGACAAACAATATACAGGGCAGCGTCGGTCTATCGAATTTGTCAGATTATAAAGCACAACCTAAGACCCCCTAGAGTCCGGATTTTTTTTACAAAAGAGTACCATTTCGAATAATAAGATTATTTATGCTGTATGTACTTTGAAGTACAAATCATACTATATTTATGTATGTATGTCGAATTTAGTAAATTAAATAGCAATAAAGAGTTGAAATTTATATAAATAAAAATAAATCGCCAAAATTTATGTACGCGCATAACTTCTGTACGACAGCACCGATTTGGCTAATCACCGGACCTTATTATTGTTTTTTATTATTATTTATTAGGTTTAAAAGGTTAGAAAAGAAGACGAAGACGGTACGAAGTTTGAAGGGACGGCTAGTTTTAATATAACATTAAGCATAAATACACATATGTACCAAAATAACTAAGAATTATTAAGTCTTCGACTACCTATAAAAAACTGTTGAAGGCAAATCCTCCGCTAACGTCGGACACCGGTGACCACCACGGCGTTCAATGTGTTAATCAAATACATGTCGAATTAGACAGGAGCTGGATTATCGGGGTTCCACTGTAGTTTTAAGGATTGTTCTTAGATCCGGGTCTTCATAACCTCATTCTTCTATGTAATTTGTCATTCATTAGAAATAACTAATAGTCAAAGCATGGAAATAAATATTGAATGTTTACAATTTCATTAGCAACTCTGCCTGTTATGTAGATTTCTCTTTACAAATAACAAATAGAAAACATACTATACAGAACTAACCTGCATCAAGTGATTCGAGACGTGACATCACCTTGAGCCTCTTTTCTTATTGTCGTAATACTAGGATGTTTATAAACAAATACAAGGATACATTACTTGTTAAAACTTCACAAGTCTAAATAACAAAATGGCTTCAAGAGGATATTACCGTCTGCCTTGCAGTTGACCTTTTTTATGGAATAAGCCGGTAAACGAGCTGACAGATCACCTGATGGTAAGCAAACGCCGCCGCCAATTCGATTAAAAAATGTTATTGGAATTTACAATACGTAAAATTCTCAATAGTAATATGAGATTTGGAATTCATCCCGATGACAATAGGTTTGGCCCTCTTGTTTAAAACTGACACATGTTACGATCACCAAGAATAAAACTCTGAAACGAATATAATCAAAATATTTTTTATTATGACACTTCAATCGCAGAAATTAAATCACTCAATAAGGACCTGCCAGTCAAGTCACCTTAGTCACCAATAGTTCTATTAATAATTATTATAAACGCAATTGAAAGGTAGTCAAAGTAAAACCCCATTAAATATTGACTCACACGACATCACCAGTTGTTTTCCAAGTATGTATTCACAAATAGATATACTTAAATAGAGAAAATATTACAAGGGATTTAGCGTCACTAGTAAATAACGTGATCGAACATGTATTGTAGTCATGAGGGAAAATACTCAAGATAAGAGTGAGAGTTTGCGTAAATACTGAACTTTTTATTTATTGTTCTACGGAAATGGTGAGCAAAATGGGTTTTTACAGATAACAGGATATAATGCACAAAGAGAACTTTTTAAACTCTTAAAGGAAGAATTTGTTGAGACGTGATATAATATGTGTAACGTAAGTGTGAGAGAACCATGCTTCGGCACAAATGGGTCAGTTCGCCCGGAGTGATACCACGGCCTCTGGTGTTTCGGGTGTCCATGGGCGACGGCGATTGCTTACCATCAGGTGATCCGACAGCTCGTTCACCGGCTTATACTATAAAAAATAAGTACATCGCATCTGGAGATCTTCTTCTTACAAACATGTCGCACTCGATGGACAAGAATAGTCAGCACTTATTGTACAGTCTTCGGATAGATCAAAAACCAGGAGCGATAATTTTAGAACTATCGACATCAAATCAGAACCAACATTTTGGGAACCTGCTCTGGTTTTGCTTGGAATTATTCTCAACCACACTAGGAAAAATCCAAGAACAATATCTTCTTTACGTAGGCATAAACACACGCTGTTTCTTCTGCCAAATCTCATGGGAGAAAAGCGTCAAGTTTATGTACCTATATATAATGTATGAAGCCGTATCTTCGCACTTTTACAGTACACAAGTCGTTACAAGATATACGCAGGCACATAAAAAAAAAAAAACGGTTGCAATTTTATTACTCGATTGCCCAAATCGATACAGTTATCAGCAGAGGAACTATTTTATGACTTTTTATGACACATGACATCTGAAAATGATACGGGACTAGATAGAAATTCCTAAGGGGTCATAAAACAAGATAAATTGTTTCTGCACTCGTGAAATATATTTGAGGTTTGCTCATAACAATAAATGTGCCTTTTTGAGGGGGTGAAAATCATCCAATGGCTTCTCCCACCTTGGTTGAGGCTGTTCCTACACCTACTTTTCGGGCTCAAGCCCCGATAAACGCTAGGTAGTCCGCAGCTTCGGATTGGGTATCACCTCTACAGGGCTCCATCTGTGGTAGTCTGATGGCTCTTTGAGACTCGAAACGCGACGCGCCGTACGCATAGGTAAACTATTTTCCATACGGAGAATTTTGAACATCAAAAGATAAGACAATTCTTTGCAATGGCGCTTACTATTTGCCACTGATTTAAAATGACCTTATTTGTATTACGATAAGAGTTACCTCAGATTAATATACTCCTAGCATTGGTCATTTTGTTCTTATTTTGCTTCGTATTTGCGTCACAAAAGTAAATATTATGAAGGTGTGTCTATTTGTATATGCAATTGATAGCCAAGTATTTTGCAAACATCTGTTTATCTTAGTGATGACGTTTTATGTAGAAAATAAGTTGTGTTTACTTATTTATAGTATATTTTATTGTTTGGGCATATATACTGATGGAGTAGTCTAATATTATGGATAGATGGTATTGATCTACATAACAATATCAAGGTTTTGATGCTAAGGTTAGACTATATTATGTTTACCGAATATAAGGTAGCAGTGGATAAGATTTTATTTCATTTGAGGTTCTTGACTGTACAGTTGGCGCGATGGCTGGGCAACCGGCTATCGCATAACGTGTAGCGGTTCGATTCCCGTTTTTAGCAACATTTTGTGTGATGCACAAATTGTTGTGTCGGGTCTGGGTATAGAGGGCGTGTAGAATAAAATTGTATGTTTGTAAACGCATCCATGACACAGGAGAAAACCATAATTTTTTTACCCAGTCTGGGCCTAGGCACCTGAAGGTGCAAAACATATTTTCAGTTACATTCAAATCTTTTTTTTTCAGTTCATCCGTGATCATGGCGCTTGCAACAGTGCCGAAATATCGGAAACTCATCAAAATGAATAACAACAATTCCGCCTCCTATACCGCTGCAACTCCTGTAAGCCAGGATTTACAGTAGATACAACCATGAAAACAACGGCGCGGCCCAGGGACATGAATTTTGGATCCCGCACTGGAATAAATCAGAAGATATTATTAGAATCAAAATCGAATGTACGAGATCATATCAAACCCAGCACGTAAATGTCAACAGAAGTTAATTGGGTGTTAAAAGTCAATGGACTGCAGTGGTGCCGCAAAACGTGCCGCCATATTTATAACTTGCAACACTGCAATGACTAGCATGTGACGTCACGGGTCTCTCCACGTGCAGTGAGCTGATTGTAATTGCACGTGTAAAAAAATATGATTTCAATTAAGACTGTCTAGTATGGATTCTTTCGCAAAATCATTAGAATCTGCATCTTACTCTATCCGCCGTACCCATATTACTTGAATAGTTACTTAACCCAGGTCTTAACAATCGTTTAAGGAATAAAATCGTTACTAACGAAAAGTTAAGTAATCAATAAATGTCTCTGAATATGGAAGTTAGAAATATAGTTGTATTTGATGGTGGAATTATTAAATAGCAATTTAAAATATATAATAACAATACTATATCGATTCTGATCGATTTTGCACCTATTGCACCTACCGTGTCCTGTATTTTTACCACTCCAAAGTAGACGGGAAGAGAATGCCCTGGGCAAAGTCCACCTTGTGCCATATTATGTGCAAAAGTATTATCAAATAAATAAATAAACAATGTACCTAGTTATATAAAAATGAAATTCCCACTACACATTCCAAGTTTTCTTAAAAAAGATAACAAAACAAACACCAAATAACAAGCATAAAATAACTACACAAATAGTCACGATACGCCCTTTATTTCTGTGGTGTCAAGGTAAAAGGGGATGAGTCGAATAATACAACTTTTCACCAGGAGCTAATAAAGAAAACGCTTTATTATTTATTTATTTTTTGTTATGATAAATGCTGTTTAATCAAAAATGTTAAAATATACTTTTACAAACTTGTTTTAATTGACACTTAACAATCCAGTAGTCTTTTACTTGTTACCAAAAAATAAAAATATTAATTAACTATTAAAATAATTGACATATCTCTTTTTTCCAAGACAAGAAATAAAATTTAAAAAATCTTCATATTGACTCTCTTATGTCTCTTTATGTGCTATTTAACCCTTTAACGGTTATAAGGATCTAGATGAGATAGAAAGATTTGGTTTTCGGATTTGTGTTACATAAGATGCCTAAAATAAAAATTGAGATTCAATTCTTTTTTAATTTTTTTTTTAATTGGTGGTAAGAATATTCCCTCTACCTGTTTGAGAGTAATGAAATTATAGTATGATTTTTCAACAAACTAAAAAAACAACATAAATCTCACATAATAACTTTATTTCAATCACACAATTGAATACCAATAAGAAAATAGAAACAAAAACAAAAGAAAATTAAACTTGTTTGTGAAAATTCGAAAAGCATGGTGTTATATATAAGGGTAAACACATTTGCTACACTTGATCTTAGATCGCTTATCTTTTGCCTTAGTGCTGCAATATCGGCATCTTTGATACGACGGTATATCATTTGGCATGTGATCACCAACGTTGGAAAAGCGGATTTCCGGTGCAACGATGTGAATTGCCTTTTGATAATTTTCAGATACAGCAACTTTTTTTCTTACGACGTAGTTGACGCCTTCAGCACGACGTTTTCGGGAAGAAAAACAACCAATAAGTCCTCTGGCTAGAGCGATACGATACTCTAGGTTGGACAATTTTCCTTGCCGGATTGCCGCCATGGGATCTGGAGGCAAAGGTGCTCGCGCGCGTCTTTAGTTTGCACGCCGACGCGCGTCGCCGGGGCGAAACTCCGCTGCCGCGCCAGATTAGTGCGTGGCGGGACGAGCTCCGGCGTGATCTCATGGTGGAATGGCAGCAACGACTGTCGCAACCGAGGGCTGGGCTCGCTGTCATTGCAGTGGTAAGTCCCCTCTTTGAGGAGTGGCTTGAGAGGCGCCACGGCGTTCTCACCTACCGATTGACGCAGGTGCTTACCGGACATGGAAGCTTCAGTAGGTTCCTGTATCTAATAAGGCGGGAGGAAACGCCCGGGTGTCATCACTGCGAGGACCGCACAGAGGACACGGTGGAGCATACGGTAGCGGTGTGCCCTGCATGGGCTGAGCACCGCCGTGTCCTCAGGGATGTGGTCGGCGACGGCGACCTCTCGCGTCCGGCATTGGTTCAGACCATGGTGCGGAGCGAGGGGGACTGGGATGCCGTCTCCTCCTTCTGCGAAGCAGTCATGCTAGCTAAGGAGGAGGCGGGGCGCGTGAGAGAACGAACCTCTTCACGTCCCAGCCGTCGCGAGAGACACTCCGGGCGTCGGGGATCGCGGGACGATCTCCGGCCACCGTAAGTGCGGGTCTGCGGACGGTGAGCAAGGGTAGCTCGCCGCCCGACCAGAACCAGACCCGTGCGTGCGGCGCGTCGCGTTCTGCGCGCGCCTCAAAGAGCCATCAGACCACCACAGATGGGGCCCAGTAGGGTTGATGCCTAATCCGGAGCTGCGGATTTACCGGGGCTCCGGCTCGACGGGCAGGAGTAGGAACGGGGTGGTTTTTAGTCAGTAAGAGTCTGACACTCCCTTTCGCTTAGCCCAAGGCGGGAGAAGTCATTGGATAATTTGCCACCTACAAAAAAAAAAAAAGATTGGACAATTTGGTTGCATTCGCATTCTTTCCCTGGACTAAAAAAGAATGTGTGATGCAGGCATCAAAAATAAAATAAAATATGCGAAGCCACCACCGTTTGCTCCTTCGCCCCACTGAGTATGTCCCTTTGATGTGATCAAAGTGATCTACTCCACCCATTCTTTTTGTATACTCTTTCACTACTGCAGGACACCTTACATCTGTCTTGGAACCGTCTCTTCCTTTCCTGGGTAGAGATGTTTCATTGTCCTTGGGATGGAAAGCATTGGTCATAAATAAAACTTCTTTTGTATCTTGCCAGATTACAAAAGCCACGTTCTCCTTCACTCTCCATTTGTACTGCCCTTTTGTTAGTTCTAGTTTTCTTTTACTTTTCACAAGTTTCGGTAAGTCTGCTCTTTGCCTGCGTACAGTACCGCTCGCAGAAATACCATTCACATGTAGATAATTCATGATATCATAACTGCAAAAAAATTTATCAAACGTAACATGCACTGCCGCCATTCCTTTAAATTTTTCTGTTAACTTCTTGACCACTTTTCCTCCTAAATTGTCTTCTATAATACCTCTATAATAATTATTTTTAGAGCCAATGACATTATTTTGTTAATCCTGTTCATGGTTATGCGATTTAACACTCAAATTCACACGAAAACCCAAATTTTGAGTTTCTTACGCAGGTCAAAACACGTCAATTTCGCGCGCGAAATGCAACTAACATAGAACGACAAATATGAATTTAGATACGAGTCGACTTATCTCACTTTGTTCAATGTTACATGTAAAGAATTACGCACGTAAAAAGGAGATGAGTAGACATAACTCCTTTTTACTTTTTATTTTTTTACTACTTATGACTAGACTCTCTTTGTTATTTGAGATTCACGAAATAAAAATACATTAAATTGACTTATCTCCTTTTTACCGTAAAACTAATTCATTTATTTTATCCAACTGTGTCATTAACTCATTTTTCAAAATTTATGACTCATCCCCTTTTACCTTGACACCACAGATTTGTTCATAGGTAAGTACGCAAAAAAACAAACATTAACTGAAATAAAGGAAAACATAACACGATAACCATTATCAGTACCTACTGCGAACATTACTATTAATTTAGTTTTACTACGACTATGATAACTGAATAGTTTTATATCTTAAGACCTCTGACATATGTATGATAATGAATTACGTAATTAAAATTTTAAGTTTCATCAGAGGTAGCGTGGTTTGAAGAGGGTAATTGGCAATGGGGAGGGTAGTGAAGAAGTATCCATTTAGTCAAATGGTTTAAAGGCCGTCAACGCACCTGTGACTCCTCTGGTGTTGCGGGTGTCCATGGGCGGCGCTGATCGCTTACCATCAGGTGACTCGTTTGCTCGTTTGCCTCCTATTCCATAAAAAAATGGTAGTCAAACTAGATTTTAAAAGGGGTGGTGTGAGTTTTATGTGCTCAAAAGTGAGAGTATTGATGGTGATAGGCTTGATGCATTTAGCATTTACACTTTGCTCAATTCTAACCTCTGTTCTCTACTTGTATTAGTTTTCATAATTAAAAAAATCTATAATTACGCGATCTTGGAAATTTAAAACCGGGTCAACAAAATACTTAAAATACCTATTAGGTATTTTTCTCAAATCAATACAAATCTTTAAGCCGTCAAACTTTAAATTAAAATATTCAAATTTTATGAACAGTGTAATGAACCATAAATATTTAAATAAATATAATACAAATTAGAGCCCAGCTTATTTTTGGACAATCCGGAGCTGCGGACTACCTAGCGGGTTTACCGGGGCTCCGGCTCGAAAAGCAGGAGTAGGAACGGGGTGGTTTTTAGTCAGTAAGAGTCTGACACTCCCTCTTGCCTCACCCTGGCCAGAGAAGTCATTGGATGATTTTCCCCCCTTAAAAAAGCTTACTTTAGGACTACTGAAAAATTAACGACTTGTATACCATATAAGATATAAATAAAAAAATAAATTAAAAAAATTAAATAACCCGACTGCATAAAAAACACTTTAAATAAAAACTGAAAAGTAAAAAACAAGTGTAACAGTCGGGACCCATATTGAATGATTTTAGTCTAGTTTATTTAATGGGTCCCGACTGTTACCATTCTAAATATGAAAACTTAGTGAGGGCACATACTTACGGCTGGCTTTTTAGAATGGGTCCCGACTGCTTCAATTTTACGATGACTTTCTTATTTTAGGGATTTTTCATTTAAATATTATAAAGAAACGCAGTCGGGTTTTTTAGTTTTTTAAATTACCTCTTTTATTTTATGGTATTTTAGTTTTATTATTTTTATATTTTGATATATCTAGTGTCACTCTCACAGTAAATACGAATCAAACGACCCCTATCAAGCAGAAATCCATCAAGTCGTTCAGGCTAGAGAGTGAGAAATATTCGAATTTGGCGCCAAAAATCCGCCATTTGTTTTTTTATTATTTTGATATATCCAGTGTCACTTTCACAGTAAATACGAATCTAACGACACCTCTCAAGTCAAAATCCATCAAGCCGTTTAGGGTAGAGAGTGAGAAATATTCGAATTTGGCGCCGAAAATCCGCCATTTTGATTTTTAAATATTTTGATATATCCAGTGTCACTCGCACAGTAAATACGAATCCAACGACACCTCTCAAGCCAAAATCCATCAAGCCGTTTAGGCTGCAGGGCGTGCCAAACAATTATACATACATACATACATACATACATACTCTCGAAAAACATAACCCTCCTTCTGGCGCAGTCGGGTAAAAACAAGTGTAACAGTCGGGACCCATATTGAATGATTTTAGTCTAGTTTATTTAATGGGTCCCGACTGTTACACTTGTTTTTTACTTTTCAGTTTTTATTTAAAGTGTTTTTTATGCAGTCGGGTTATTTAATTTTTTAAATTTATTTTTTATTTAACACTTTTTAGTTAGTTATAATACGGCTATGTGTTTCTCAAGATTTTACCCGCGACACGAGAGAACTACTTCCAATACCAAGATAATAAAAAAGTAACTCACGTCGATCCAGTTATTTTAGATTGATTGCGTAATTGCACATAGTATTTTTTTTTCTATATGTCAGTGATATACCATTTTGGAATCCTCATGATGAGCTCTTTAATTTGATACCCATATTGTAGCAAACAAAAAAAAATTTTTTTTTTTACTTCTATCTAGGGCGCCTCACGGCCGCCATGTTGGTTTTTGTTTTACGTCACATACCTAAGAACACTTGGGTAATTAAGACGAATCCAACGATGCCCTGATTGTCGAAATCCATCAAGCCGTTTCGAAGAAATGAGGTAATAAAGAATATTAGGCTCATACATACAAGATACGCGCGAAAAACATAACCCTTCCTTGGCAGTCGGGTAAAAACAGCAATAAAAACGACTTTCCCCTTTCAAGTAAAAAGGCCTGCGATGTAGTCATAACATTATTATTATTATGTAAACATATTTACTTTATTAAGTGTAAACACGATGTTAATCACATAGTAACACACATTAACTAATAACATGATTAACTAACAAATCTGTTTTAATTACTTCAAAAGCAAACAAAGTCATGTTAAAAAGTTTGCTCTGTAAATCTCTGTGTGCAAATACACATTATAGTGTTTTATTAGGGTTTATTATGTCATACGTGAATATTTTTGTGTTAGTGGTTTTATCTTGACAGATAGAAGAAACGAAAGAGGTTTATTTGTTATTTTAAGAGGTCTTAAAATTAACAAATAAACCTTTTTCGTTTCTTCTACCTACCTACAAATGATAAGGAATTTCTGTTCGGGCCAAGTATCAAAAAATCAAAATCTACATGCACAGAAAATTATCAATTATCAAAACATATTTGGAAATTGAAGGCGATACTATGCATTTATTGTTTTATTATAGAAAGAAAGAAAGAGAGAGAAATAAATATCTTATAGGCACGGAGTCTGAAATTGTGTCTGGTATACGGCAATAGGCTCACCACCTATTACATTGGACTTATAACACAAATGGTGAAAAGTTGGTGTACCTTGTACAGAGGTATTACGTATCTCTACCCATACCTTCGGGAGTAAAAGGCGTGACAATACAGAAAACAAAAATATATGACGATATTGTTTAAAAAAAACCTTTGTCAATAGCTTCAAATTAGATGTCCCGACGGGAAGTTATTTATTTCTTAGTAATCATATGTTCGTCGTATCAAAATAGTCTCCTGTGTTAATAACATATTTATTATACCAATTGTTCCTAGTTGCGACAATAATAAACAGAGTTATTTTTAAACGTGTTCTCTCCAGTACAAAGTCCTTTACTGTGATTGTAAATAAACATTGATTGATTGAAAATTGTATTCGATACATACACTATTGATCTATGAAATGTTAATTGAAAATGCTACCTTATACCGGGATAATTATGTACTCACGCCGGCGAACAAACAATTTCCAGAAATGATCATAAAGCATGCATTAAATATTGATATTACTTTTCTGTTATTAAAACAATCGAGGTAATTACTTCTTATTTGTTTTCATACAGGATAAACAAACAAAGAGAAAACAAATAAACTTTTATTGCTTTATATTGTACGTCATAAAAAACCGTCTGCACCAAAATGTGACTCAGATCGACAGTTACATTCATATACATCGAAGACTTAATTACAAAGTCAAAATAAACAATTAGCAGCAACTAGGCAATGGATAAGCCGCATATCTGTATGTCATGGATCGTTTACACTGATGACTGGATCTGTGGTTCTAGTTATAATAAAACTAATCTACGTGTCTGTGTATGTACTACGGCACGCGTTCGCGAAGTGCAAAGTTTACACGCACACAAGTGTGGGACATCGTCATACGACAAGGCGGGCCGTGTTTATCAGTCAGACAGTCTGCACGTGCTGGCTCATATAAAAGCGAACGCTTCGATCCTCACCACCACACAACTATCAGCCATCATCTGATCAACACGTACATTCGTACTACAAAACGTGCTAACACACGTTGACTCCCGGCGTCTAAGCTGTGCTGCATACTCTGTCTGTTGGACATATTTTGCTTTGAAAATGGACAAAAGGCAACTCATCGGCAGCGCCACCAGGTACATCGCCGGCAGGAATGCTGTGCAGACAGTGTACTGGAGGAAGTCCGCGGAGAACAGCAAGGGGCTCGTCAAGACCACCAGGATGACCTTCTTCGGCAAAAACGAGGGCCCAAACAAAGTTGACAGTGCGGAAATGTTCGCGAGAGTGCGAGAGAGGTACAACTAGTTGGAGAATTACATCCACCGTATTATGACTGTGATAGATATTAGTTAGTATAATTTATATACATAAGTTTATATTGTAAGTACCAGTGATCGTTGTGGTGTTTGCCGGATAGTGTGCTGAGTGGAATCACCTAAATGTACAAATACATATTTTTATAATTACTCCTTTTGTTTCCTTGCGAAAGCTATTGAAGGGCCATTTATCATGAAATGGTCTTAGAATTTGGTTATTTCTTGTGTATATATTATCTTGGGACTTTGCTGAAGTCTGAATAACGTTTTATGTGGCTTTGTATTCAATCCTTTCCCGTAAAAAGTTTGGGTTCATT
The DNA here is from genome assembly GCF_023101765.2 of Spodoptera frugiperda. Taxonomy (NCBI): domain Eukaryota; kingdom Metazoa; phylum Arthropoda; class Insecta; order Lepidoptera; family Noctuidae; genus Spodoptera; species Spodoptera frugiperda. Next base: position 10,797,830 of record NC_064242.1, on the reverse strand, counting down.
TATTTCAGTCACAATAGTCCAGACAGTCGATTATTCATGACCTGAAATCCAGTACCTATTTTGTGGTTAGGCTACGACAGGTTAGTAATTATACTTGGACTAGACAATAGAACAGTGAATCTCAATTGCTGATAAAATTATACCTTCCTATTCCTTTAAACCCACAGACATTTATCAAAGACATAATTGATTCATTAATTAAATTATATAAACACAACATTACGCCTACTCAAAGCTATACAATTTATATTCAAGCTCAATTTATACATAATATATAACGAAAAAAAAATGTTTACAAAATAAGAGTGAAATGCCGAGGTTTAGCATAAAGACCAATAATACCTATACATTCAGAGGTCATCTATCAGACCAGCATTAGTAAGAAATTACAAATATTACTTACAATAAATCTGCATTACCTTCTGATAAAACACAAACATCCAAACATTGGACATTGACATACACTTCACTTCTAGATACAATAAGTCATTGACACGATGTACTTGAGTAAATAGAAGGCGAATGAATCACTACTAAGGAAGTATCGAACTTTATTACGGAGAATTAAATTGATGGTGTTTAATGATCAATAATATCGTCAGAAGATTGTTGGTGTTATTGTTGTGGTAGCTTTTCTAAGGGGGGAAAATCATCTAATATCTTCTCTAGTCTTGGATGAGGCGAGAGTGTCAGACTCTTACTGACTAAAAACCACCCCGTTCCCACTCCTGCTTTAAACCGGAGCCCCAGTAAACCCGCTAGGTCGTCCGCATCTTCGGATCAGGCATCAGCCTTACTAGGTCCCATCTGTGGTGCCTCATATCTCAAATTGTTACTCTGAGCTGGATGTGATGCGTACAGTGTAATGTACGTGCAAATTATTTGTTAGTTCTGTTATACATATCTGTGACATAGGGCATAATGTTAATTGTCCCACAAAAGATTTTCTCTAATTTTCTCTAGTCGTTAGCGTGCGTTTCAACAAACGCAAAAGAGAAAAAACGAAGCTATTGACAATATTTTTATATCCTACTAATGTCCTTATGAACCTTCTGACTATGCCCATGTTTGATTGGCAATTGCAGTCACGTTTTTATAGTACAGACCCCCTATAGTCGTTCAATGATAACCTTTAACCACAAGGATAGTATACTATTAGTACCATTCACTGATACTCTGTTCTGTGAAGGACTATCGTATGATAAAATGATGTGTTAATAAACGATGTTTGTAGATATCCATACTTAGGAGATTTCGTAATTGAATAGTGATTATTAAAAATAATATTAATATTTCTATTCATTTTTTTTTTCCTTTTGATTGATACTATTAGCAGCTAGGTTTATAGCTGGCTTGATGGTGAACGGTAACTATAGCCTTCTTTTGATGACGGGGGGAAAACTTGAAAACTTTAAATGGCGTCTAGATTTTTGGTGATAAAAGACTAGGGAATGTGGGATTTGTACCTCACTAAAATAGCTCCAGTGGCTACCGTCAACTCCTGTAAGGGGCACTGAGTCCTCTTAGTAGACTTGCTCCGGAGTCTGGTGTTACGGTATATCCCTAGGGAAATGTGCGTCTCCCATGAGCTGCATTGTGCAAGTTGCACAGCAGCACGTGACCACTGAGCCACTGTCTTCACTGAGGGTATTTTAGCATTGGGCCTAGAGTCCCCACTCTAAGCGCCGGTAACCATAGCCACAAGTGTGCTTGTGACACAATTCATCTTAGAGTCCTAAATACAATAGTTCGAATAACCTCCTTTACGTATTTATAAAGCAACCGAATGCACGTTAGGATTAAGATAGCAACCGGAACGGCTTATCAGCCAGTCTAGGGCACAAAAAGGGACACTTTATCTTAACCAAATCTAAGTCAAGTACATTTGAATTAACACGTACTAATTAGTGTTAGACTGTTTCATTAATTAAGTGGTCGGAAACGATGATCAAACATGGGGCATCGGGTTCGATATCCCAGTTGGAAAACTTATTATTTATTTACAGTAAAACTACAATGACTGAAGTTTTGTGTAAGGCAATGCAGTCCACATTGTATTATGTTAAACTAACTATGACATAATAAATAAAAGTACAAACATACATAACTACACACCTGTCTCCCATGGGGTAGGCAGAGACACCAATTGCCACGAATCTTACATACTTCTTTCGCTTTATCAACAGTAAATAAAAATAAACGTAGTACATGTTACATTTAATAAACGTTTCTCTGGATGGATAGACAGAAATCTAAATAGGTCATTCATTATAAGCGTCTAGACTTTAAAGGATGATTCACGATATACCGTTATTCAGCCGGACGCTCGCCGGCGGACCCACGGCGTTGAAATGCAAGTGGGTAGTGTTTAACAGCCGGCACACGGCTCCGGAGCTACGGACTACCTAGCGGGTTTACCGGGGCTCCGGTTTGAAAAGCAGGAGTAGGCACGGAGTGGTTTTTAGTCAGTAAGAGTCTGACACTCTGTCCCGCCTCGCTCAAGAGAAGTTATTGGATGATTTTAGCCCTTAAAGAAAAGCCGGTGCACGGTCAGGGCACAGCCTGGTTGTGACACGGTGTAGTGTAAATCCTCCTTAAAGCAAACGAACCTATCACCAAACTCCCAATAATCCAAAAGACCCCCAATTATTCTAATGTCAACACAAATGCAATGCATAATATTTACTTGACACGTAATAATACTAACAGATAAACTAAAGTAGGTTACAAAATCATTCGTATACAATGATAACAGTCTTTGTTTCCACCTAACCTATATTTTTGAGAGTGAAGATGACAACATTATAAGTGGGTCATGTAAATGTTTAGCTGATTGTACGATTAGTTTAATAGTTACCACGTTTTTGGTGTATGGCCCTAATAATTAGGGCCATGAAGTAAATACAAAGACCAGATGTCATAATTGGTAAAATACTATGCTGAAAACTTCATCAAATTCGGTTCAACTATCGCACACAAACACACATACGTATGTATGTTAAATAGAGAACCTCCTTTTTTGAAGTCGGTTAATAAAATATATTTCTTTCAGCAAAAGCACGAAGTCTAAAATTAAAATAAAAGATTTTTTCAAAACTTGCGATCGGGAATATTCTATATATACGAGATTTCAGGTAAAAGATAGTAAATAATAATATAATATTCTAGTAGGTAACAATCTCAACATAATATTTGTGAACATAGTACTAGAAGTACTTCAATAACGCGTAATAAGTTTTGCGTATCTAGGAAAAATAGTAAAACATTATCTGGTAGCACATCAAGCTACCCTTCACTATCAAGTTCCTTTAACCGACTTCCAATTTTATTAACAAAGAAATAAGATTGAAAATTCATTGCAGATATTTTCAGATTCGAATACTTTGACGTGCTTGTATCTCACAGTATGAAAACAAAACTAGTTATCAACATTTATTTCGTATCAAGGACTAATAAATACTTATCTCATAACGCTGTATTATTATTTAATACTGTTTTGGACAATGAACTCGTGCGCAATAACAAAATGTACGACGCCAATATATTAGCAAAACATTCGAGCACTTGTTTCTCGTAGGAACTGTTGCTAACCGTGAGTTTGTGATACGTAGAGTAATATAATATCAGGTTTGGTTATTCTATTATGGCGTCTAAGGGATTGTTTATATGGTATTATAAGATTGGCAAATAAATATTACGTGTTATACGTTGGTAAGGATTTAAAAGTTAAAATGCATTATGGCATTTAATCGCTTTTTCTTTTTTAGGTTATAAGCCATTTAACAAGCAGACGGAATACCTGATGGTAAATAATCCTCCACGCCCATGAAAAGGCAGAGGCGCTACAATTTCGTTGCCGGCCTTTTGGGGATTAGGAATTTAAGGGTTGTTGGGGAATCGTGGTATCACTTCGGTCGAACCGGCCCATTCGTGCCGAAGCATGGATCTCCCACTTTATTTATTTATCATTGTAATAATAACATATTTATTATTACCCTCCGTATAAAAAAAATGCTTAAATTTTTATTCACTGTCAATTCAGCATAAGTTTTACCTTCGGAAATTAAAAACGTAATAATAAGATATTTTACAATTTTTTTAACTTTATTTTACATCTGAAATGTCTTATCGTGTCCTACTACCAATGTACACGAAACCTTACACTGTATATCGAGTTTGTTAGTGTTTATGAACATCTGTGACAAACGTTATTGGCCCTAAGAAGTGCTTTCTCATATTTTATTACTTTCTTTAGTAGATACTGTTGCCGAGTAAATATCGAAACTTTCATGTTTTTCGTTTTGAGTACAAATATTATATCGTTTTGGAATAAGTCGAAACCAGGAGTGCTTTTCTATTGGACATGTGTTATGTAGCTATGCTACGAAAATATATAGTAGCTAAGCTGTGAAACTATGTGACCGTTTCCACTGATAGCTATCTAGCTGTGAGAGGAAGATGCGCAGTTCAAGTATGTGTCGATAGTAGGGAAGTCATCCATAGCACGCATATTTCCGTATAAAAAAGCATAGCTTAGCTGAGTTCGTTTCCACCAGTGCTAAGCTATGTGTACCAATGAATAACTCTGTTACTGTAAAGTTTTATTTAAACTGCACAATTTGTACCTGAACAAAATAATGCTATTAGATAAAATAAAATATCGCCACGCCTTTATCCAAGAAGGGGTAGGTAGAGGTGCACATTATGACACGCAATGCCAACTTACAACGTATTTACTAAAACAATTGTAATATTATTTACACAATTTTCTTAACAAAAGGTGGTCGTTAACTAGAACTGTTGTAATCGTCATAAAATTGTAACTTGGAATATAATTTTACGTCGTTTTAATGTTTGGGCGCTAAAACAAAGATGAAGTTAACTTACGACATTAATAAAGTGTTGTCTAAGGTTTATAAGTTTCCTTTGTTTGTTGTTACTATCAAAGGAAAGTGGTTAAGTGTGAGTCGACTGGGTTTTGAAATACCGCACGCAACGTCACGCCTTTTATTCCTGAAGGGGTAGGCAGAGACGACTTACTGACCATTGTACAATATATCTATAATCTTTTCATCATTACAGGTGCTATAAGTTTCATGTAATAGGGCAATAGGGGGTGAATTTATTGCCATATAATGGACACAGTTCCGGTCTCCGTGCTATTAATGAGAAAAACCGGAAAAAAGCCCATCAATCGAACCCGCAACACGTTACGCAGCAGCCAGTCACCCAGCCACTGCGCCAACTGTGCAGGCATTAGTTATACACCTGGTAATAACTTAGGAAATTGTATTATGTATGTAAACTCCTACCTATATATCTCTTAAACAGGCGTAACAAGAATAAATTTATTCAGTACTTTAGTAGCTGTACAATAAAACACTACTTTCTACCCACGATACGCCAATTCACCACAATTGACACTCTATTAGCTTCGAGTGTTTACCCCATTATCTTTTGTTTATTTTGAACAATCTAGCCCCAGCTTAGAACCAAAGGGAAACCAATCTTAACAAAAAGATCTAAAGTCCATATTTGTTTTTCATTGAACTGATATACGGAGTAGACTTTCGGAGTCTAATTTTGAATCTTAGATATAATCGCGAAGAGTTGGGCTGTTTTGTGGATGTTACCTAAAATTGTTTCTCCTGTTTATTTTTTCTAATCAGGGTTTTTTTAAGGGGCGAAAATCATCCAATGACTTCTCTTGCCTTGGGCGAGGCGAGGCCTTGTAAACTCGCTAGGTAGTTCGCAGCTCCGGATTTTAATCAGGGTAAGGTCTGGTTTTATACTCCTAATAACTACAGTCACAATATCCCACTGGAGTAAAGTTCATGGATTTGATATGATTGAAAAATCAGTAAAAAGTTGGTTACTATTACTGCTACTTCACACATACAAAGATTGCCTCTGATTGCCCCTGCTGACCACTTTGGAGAGCAACATACGTACGTGGTATAAACCATAGTAAAAACACCCACAATAATCCAAGTTGATCCTTGCTAGTTATTTACAAGCATTCTTTACTTAATCCTTAATTAACTTTGCAACATTCAACAAAATAGACACACCACAAATCCAAGTTTCCTCAGCCTAAAGTTGTATGGCTTCAAAACTCCATCAGAATCAGTTTAATGGTTCCCTTGGTAAGCAAATACGGGTGTAAACAGGATTACACATGAAGCTATGACTAACCAGTATAACCTGACCGTTGAATGTGCGAAAAGATGATACAAAGCGAGACCAAGATAAACTGGTTTTGTATAGTTCTATGTGTAGCCTGGTGTACAAAGTTTCACTATGTCGTTGGTAGTTGATGTTCCTTTGTCGTAATAATTATAATATAACTCCTATGAGACGTTTCTTCGTGCAAATATTATGCGAAGGACATTAGGAGACTGCGTGGGAAAGGGTCGTGTAGGTTGTCTGTCACTCATGTGTTAGTTTTGAACACAATTATTTTTGGGTTTAATAAAAGGTACCAGTGTAGGTGTGAGATTTTTGTAATTGTGCTTTGTACTTGATTACTTTGTTTATTTTCATTTGTGTAGGTGTTTCAAAGGTGTTGAAATGACAATTTATTTACAATTGAAATGTAAATTAAATGCTGATATGTAGTTTCGATATCAACCCAACGAAATAAAATGATCAGTACAGTTACACAATTGCTTTGACTGCATACCGGCTGCCGCGTAACGTATAGCGGATTCAATTCCTACACGGAGCAACTCTTTGTCTGATCCACAAATAGTTGTTTCGGGTCTGGGTCTCATGTGTATGTGAACTTGTATGTTTGTATTTACCCACGACACAGAAGAAAATCCTAGTGTAGGGCAACGACCAAAAAAATATGTGGTTTCGTTATCAGCCCCACTAAATAAAATGGTCATTACAGATCAGTACATTTCTTTTCATAAAATTTTTCGGTTTTTATAAAAACAATCATTTCGAACTATAACAAAGTAAAGTTGCAGAAAAAAGAAAAAATAAGACAATCATTTCAAGTGCTCCACACGCGTTTCCACGTAAAAGTAGTTACGATGTCGCCTGTCAAAATGTCAAATTGTGTTTTTCCCAAAGAGGATTTATCAACCTTCTACATTTTCCTTATATGCAAACCATAGGATTATCTGAATATGGAATTCAGTGGTGGATGCGAAGCAATCCGTCAATGAAATGTTCATTGAAGTAGAATGGGGATTTTCTCACTTTGTGTAGTAAGTTTTGTTCTATTGCTTTTGTCTTGATCAATTTATAAAAACGAAGTTTGTCATAGTTACAAGGTTAAATTATTTTAGGCACTGTCAGTTTGTCTACACATGATGCGTGACCATTTTCATAGAGGTTGGTTCCAAAAGGTTCAGGGTTGAGATCCAAAAGGAGTGTGTAATTCAAAGCCTATCCCATATAATTATGAGACTCGTAACTTACCATAACAATGTTATTGATATTTATAGCTAAAGCTTTTTTTTCAATTATCTGCACACAAGGCAAAATTCTAGGCTTCATTTCGAACCATCTAATACATTTAGAGAACAGAGTGTAAAGTTCCCTGAGAAAAGGAGGATCCTCCGACTAGGCGAGGTGTTCGTGGCTGGCGGGCTTTTTACTTAACAGTTCTTCGAGATGTTCTATGCATATTTATTCGCATGTAAAGTTGACACGTGCGATGTAGGATTTGTAGCGTTGGAAGTCTATGCTCATAATTTGTCACAATGTTGTTGACTTCAATGTGCATCGCTACACAGTTGCTTGAACTTAAACATTAATCGTATATGATTATGAGTTCATCAATACTCAATGCAGTGCCACTTATTATCACATATGATCAGGTTATGACTTGATTAACTCCGTAATGGGAATAATATCATTGTTGCAGTGTACCTCAACATAACTTCAATAACTATAAGCCGGTTATTGTATTTGGTGACTCGTGTGTTGTAAATGATTGCACATTCCACATTGTTCAATGTTAATATTTGTGTTTTGGTTGAGTGATTTTGTTTGTGAAAATTTAGTGAATTTGAATTCGTATTTGTTTAAATAGTGTTCAGTGTTTAATTAATTGTTTTAGCTGGTCTGATGTTTGTTTTGGGAGTTAGTGTGTGTTTTATTTGTACTGTTTATGTTGAAGATTTTGTAACATACCTAAGTAATTCTGTGCCAACACCTTCATAAAATATTACTTTCAATCTTAACCTTTATTATTTAGTAAAGCAACAGATAAGAGCACAGTAAAACAACGCTTTTTTGTACTTCATAAGCATAAAATAGCATTATTTTAAAATAACATTTCATATTTACGTATTGTAACAAATACTACAAATTAAAATCTCCACAGTTTTCATGCAAATCATGTTCCACAATTTTGCTGGTCTAAAAAGTCTGGCAACATCCCAAACGCTAAAAAGAAAATAAAGATTGTTCCTTCCGTGTCGCGGAATTATTTAGGTTTTTTTTTTGGAAAAATAGTATATTTCCATTGTTTTTTTACTGGCACGTGTACCTAAAAGCTAGGGACAAAAAAGCGAGGAAAACTGATACAGTTTCATTTAGTTGACATTTTTCGAACAAATTGAAAAAATATCTAGGCAAACGCGAGCCACCTATTCATTTGGATCACGTCCAAAAAGGGGTATAAGGGGTAGGTATTTTATTATTTTTACATTCAAGGTAGCATAAGTCTAAGAGAGTATATTTGTTACCACCTCTACTTCTTCTCGCGATTATCTCAAGAGCCGACTAGGCCAGGCAGCAGTGCTCTTTCGTATGATATAAGTCGGTAAAAAGCCGACGGATCACCTGGTGGTAAGCAATCGCCGCCGCCCATTGGCACCCGAAACACTAGGCTTTACAAGGACATTGCTGGGGTTAAGAATTTAAATGTTGTTGGTAAATCGGGGATTGGGAGGATTGGAAAGGGTACCTCCCTTTTAGGCCTCCGATAGCCTCATCCACACAACGAAACACAACGCGAGCATTGTTTCACGTCGGTTTTCTGTGAGGCCGTGGTATCACTCCGGCCGAGCCGGCCCATTCGTGCCAGCATGGCTCTCCCACACTTCTCTGATAAATCTACAGACTATGGCAGACCTTCTTACGTAAAGATTGTTCTATGTGTGTTATTATAGTATTATCATTATCATCAGTTTATTTTTTTCTATTGTATACGTAATGATTTTTAATCAACAAAATATTGATTGCGTAGACAAATGTATTTTTAGGCTTATCAGTGGGTCTATGGAAAACGATCACAAAACATTATACGTTGTTGACTGACTAAGTATTAATTGTGCCCGAAAATATCGTCATACTATTTTAAGCGCAACAATTTCTGCGCATAATATTAGTCTGATTGACGTAAAGCCTTTGTGTACGTCTTTGAATCATTAATTATAGCTTTCGGATAAATAAAATGTTTTGCAAGGCATTATAGAATATTAAACATGGTTAAATGGCATTTCAATACAAAACAACGTCATTGCATCGTCTCGCGTTTTATCTCGGAAGGGGTAGGCAGAGGTGCTCATTAGGGCACGTAATGCCGCTGTACAATGTACACCCACTTTTCATATAAGTCCCATGTAATAGCGAGTGAGTCTATTACTATACTGAAACATTTTCGAAAATTCGAAAAAAACCCAGTAATACTTTGCCCGACCCGTTAATCGAACCCGAGAACCAATGTCCGGCAGTCGTACTAGCGACCACTCGACCAACGGGGCAGTCAAATACAAAACATTTCGAAATAACTTCCTTATTTAGATTCATAGAAGAATATCTAATAATAAAAAAACAAAAATAACTGAACAAAATTGTTACAAATCCCACAAGAGTTAGTGTAATAGAAAGATTCCGTAAAAACCAATTTGAATAACTAAAATAGTCGACGTAAAAATATCCCTTATATTTTCAATGGAGACACAAAAAAAGAAAAACAGTTTTTGGCTCACAACACGATATTGTATCGAATAGAAACAAAATGTTTCCATATCCCAAAGAATATGTTAATAGAAATGCAAAATGGATTCCTGCATTTGTTTTACTGCAAAATAATGAGCAAAAAGAAAACAAAGTCACTAACAGGAAAAGTTCTATGTGATTATGCTAAAGAGGGATTGTAAGCACACGTATAAATTATTTATAAAGATGTTGAAATCAAAGACTGCCTCAATAGAGTATTAGTAGTTAGTGAGGAATTGGCTTATTGTTAGAAAACAGATCGCCATGAAGCAGAAAGATAATATAAAGTAGTTAGTAAATCTCAGTTTTTATCATTAAGGAAAGTACCTATTATTGGAATTAGGAGCACCATGTAGGCTGATGGAGTAGTCTATATTATGGATAGATGGTATTGATCAACATAACAATATGACAAGTATGGTACTGACAAAGTCAGTAGCACGTAGCTTAACTGACGGACAGATGGGCAGACTATAATTTATTTCTTTTTTTGTTGACATTTCAAAAGTACCTATTTATGATTTAATGGAAATAAATGAACTGACTTTGATGATGATTAGAATATTTTTAGTGAAATCAGTCATTTCAATCAATCAACTTGAAAGTGTACAGCAAAGCATTATTATTTTGGACATAAATTGCTGGATTAAAGTGCCTCTGTTGCTTAATCATACCGACTTCAACTACTACAACTACCGAATAACAAGTGCGATGTTATGATGAAATCAAATTTACATCGAGTTGGAACTATTATGCAAATGAATAGGCTGGTCGATACTCAGGAACATTGTACATTGCAAGAACCCAAGCCAGGATCTAGTTAGAATTTCAATGAGGCTCACATTTTGAAGGATCGTTTGGGAGTCCGTTATTTAAGCCAGTTTAAGTATTTAAAGAATCGTAAAGGTCAAGGTATGGGGCGAAAATCTTCTTGACTATTTGCATGAAATGAAACTGTTTAATTAAAACGCTGGTTTGTGACAATTATACAGTTTTGACGTAGTTTGGTGAGAGATTTATTTATTTTTCTATCGTCACGCATTTTATCCCCGAAGAGGTAGGCTGAGGTGCACATTATGGCACGTAATGCCACTGTACAATGTACATACACTTTTCACAATTTATGTTATAAGTCCCATGTGGTGGGTACCGGACACATTTCCAAAATCCGTGCTACTACTGACAAATTATCGGAAACCCGAAAAAAGCTCAGTAATACTTCGCGCGACCCCCTGCCCGGCAGTCGCACATACAACCACCAGGCCAACGAGGCAGTCCTAACAATTTAGAAATAAATTTAAAAAGTTGTACCTTTTTCCAATATGTAAGTTTATTTTATCTATAAACGAATAAAGACCACTTATACTGCCCCACGTTGGGCGCCAATTTCCCGGAACCAATGTAATGGTTGGTCTAACAACCGCTCGGGACTTCGGTAATAAATTAGGATGCACTTTGAAATATAGCAGCAGCTGGCGTTAATTGATATCTCAACCGAACTAGCCTGTAACTTCTCTTGGACATCAATCGTGGTTCAATAGATAAATGGCATTTAAACGCTTGTCGAACGAGAGAATAGATTTAAATAAAGCAATGCATATAGGGGGCTTGATAAAGTTTTTATATAATATATCCAATGTGAATCTATCCCATTTGAAGTCAGCTAATTAGTAGAGTGGGAATATAATAACAAACTGACAAAGATCAATAAATTGTTTTAGTTATCAAGTTTAAATTGTATAATGTATACTCACATTACAAATCATTCGTCCTATAAGTGCCCACTACTGACCAATGGGTGGGTTGGCGATTACAGACTTATCATCCTATGACTTCTCTCGTCTTAGGTGAGGCAAGAGGTAGTGTCAGACCCTTACTGACTAAAAATCACCTGCCCAACCTACTGCTGATCCGGAACACTGGTAAACACTTAAGTTGTCTGCAGCAAATACCTAAATGTGTTATTAGAAGTACATATCCTTATATGTAATTTAAATAAAGTAATATTTTGAAACAGTTAAAATGTCGTAAAATAAAACAATATTATCAACACGAGTGAATGTTTGGTTCATAAATGCAATATAAGTTTCATAATTGTTGAAAATCCAATTTCCCTAAACTAAGGTCTCATGAGCCAAAGTTGGAAATGAGTGCGTTCTAAACGATCACAAAGTTATTGAACATTTTACTCATATAACAAATACTAGTCAATCTTCCTGACTTTGTCGTTGTCGATAATTTTTTATTTTAAATATTGATAGTCGTTCAAAATAACTATAGGTATCATAGGTATCACTTACAAATGCACTGCACTGCACGGTTTGTGCCGTGGCTAGGCAACCGGCTGCCGCTTAACGTGTAGCGGGTTCGTTTCCCGTAAGCAGCAAATCTGTGTATGATCCACAGATTGTTGTTTCGAGTCTGGTTGTTATGTGTATTTGAACTTGTATGTTTGTAAACGCACCCACGATACAGGAGAAAATGCTTGTGTGGGGTCACATTTAAAACAAAAAAAGAAATCTTTCTCTGTTAAAACATTTTTGGCTTTTAAATTAAAAATTCTGAATATTTTTGTGTCATCATTACAAACACATTTTTGAAAAAATACTGAGAGATGAAGAAATAATGTTACATAAGAGTCTCATCGGTTAAAAAGCCAATAACTATATCTGGTTATTAACTATATTTAGTTTTGCATGTTACAGACAGACACTGCAGTTTTAGTGTATGTATGAGTATAATGTTACAAAATTAATAATGACGTTAACAATGTTTACGTAGTTTCGGTTATTAAAATCGTAGTTCGCCGATATAGTTGTGTTATTAGTTTTCATCACTGTGTTTTCATTAGTGGTGAACAAACATTTGATGGGTAAACAATACCAGACTGGTTTCATAGGGAATTTAATACTGTTTCATTATGTATTGCTTTTATAAAAAGTAATGTAGTAATAAGCCAATGAAAACTTTTTTATTCATAAAATAGGGACAGATTTCCACTAGGGCACGTCATAACTCAAACTCAACAGTTCTCATGTTATCGGCATTTGAACTATTTTTATAAAAATTACAGATATTATTTCAATTGCAACCTTTTTTGTATCTCAACTTGATTTTTGCTAATTTTGCAATATTGCGTATTACATAATAGCAAAAACAAAATAAACAGAAGAGTATACATTTCTCCCTTACGGTAAGCGTTCACAGGCCCGCATCGTACGCATCGAACGCATTCCGTATGACGTCATCAGTATGCATCGCACGTAGGTATTGCTGATGATGCAGTGCGTACGATGCGGATCAGTAGACGCAGTTGTATGAGTTTCTATACAAGACAAACTAAAATCCGTGGCGTGCGATGCATACGATGCGGGCCTGTGGATGCGTACTTTTAACACCCATTCATTGGCATTCATCTAAATTTTGGTCATGTCATACTTGTAAGATATGATTAAAATATTTTGCCAAAAAGCTAATATAAGATTAACCTTTGCATTAAGTAACTTTTCTAATAGCAATTCCCTTTGAAAGGTCAAGAGTGAGAACGACCAACAGTAGATATTCATTCGCATTAACTAATTCATTTCATTATTCATTTAATTTCTGATCTCCAGGTGTACCTCGTAATTGGTTTGGAGCACTTCAACAAGAATATCTGACCTTTAAGAAACTTGACATTCAGAGAAGCTGAACTTTTAAGTCATACAATGCAACCTCGTTAGAGTTACAGTTCAGTTGATTTGTTCCAATTTAGCTATTGAATGTTTTGTGAGATGCAGTTGTATTTTCATAGTGAATTGTTACGAGATAATAGGGTAGATGACTCATTTTTATTTTAATGTCCGTCTTGTAGATTATTTTAAAATATTAGACACGTATTTTTTATTTTCTTACCGAAACAAAATATACTTTCGAAGATATATCGATTTGAAATATCGCGTGACGTTACTTCTAGGTACATTTTATACGCGTAAATGACGTATATGCTCCCACTCTTAAACTTTGACTCTTTTTATCTAAGTATTTATATGACAGAATAAAAAAATACTTGTCTAATATTTTTTCATTACCTTACTAAATAGATTTTTAATTTTCATACCCCGTCATCATCCCTATTGTCTAGTACCTAATAATAAAGATTGTAAGAAATAATAGGAAAAATACTTTTACACGTAAACAGCTGAATCTATCTTACACGAACACAGCAGGTCTGACTTTTTGGTGATACTCGTATGTAAATTAAAGTAAACTATTGAGAAAACCTAGTGATTTACCTAACTTACATACTTAATTACAGGTCATTAGATCTTGGCCTGTACTACCTACTACGAGTCTTAATTAAAATAGAGCCAGTGCACCATATGTCAGTAGTTTGCATCTTAATAGGTTAAACTAAGTTACTCGACTGTTAAAAGATATAATTCGGAGAATGCTTCAGGTGGCTCTATTGAGCAAAGTTCTTATTCTCAACTAATGTTATAAATGTTTGTTTGTGAGGATGTATGATGCATACGTTTGTTTGTTACTCTTTCATACAAACTGTATTGAATGGATGTGAATAAAATTCGGCACAGAGATTGCAATTTTTTGTTTGAGGAGGAAAATCCATTCAATTAATCCTCCAGCCTTGGGTGAGATGACAATGAGTGTCAGACTCTTATTGACTTAAAACCACCCCGTTCCTATTCTTGCATTGAGCCGAAGTCTCCAGTAACCTGTCAAGATGTGCGCGGTTCCAGGTCAGTTATTAGCACTACTGAGCCCCATCTGTGGTGGTCTGATGGCTGTTTTAGATTATGGTCTAAATCTAGAATATCACATAGGCTACTTTTTATTTATAAACTAAAAGATGCATTAAGGTAACGATATCATGAAACCACAAAATACCAAAACAACATTCAATTTCTCTAGTGCAACCTATAACAACAATGTATTAGGTACCGAAGTGTAAACTTAATACTCGTGTTTCATACTAAGAGAACTTTATAATTCCAAGTCACGTACCAGATTCACATCCCTGATTGCATCTCCGATAGAACTTCTCGAATTTATCTTACAGCAATAATACATTGGAACAATTATGGTAACGTTTTGTGGGGGTAGAAAGGGCGAGTTTTGGCCGTTCCCGTTTTCCGGGTATGTTAAAGTATGTGTGTGTGTTTTGTGAGTTGTGATGTAGAATTAGGTCGGTTTCTTTTCTTTGAAGAGATGAATGGAAACTGTCTCGTTGATGGAATGGTTTTAGAAGTGGTCAGTAATTGCATACAATATTACATATTGTAAACAGTCCAAATTTCTTGCAGTAGGTTTTTTTTTTTTTTTTTTTTTCAGGGGGAAAAATCATCCAATGACTTCTCTCGCCAGGGCAAAGCGAGAGGGAGTGTCAGACTCTTACTGACTAAAAACCACCCCGTTCCTACTCCTGCTTGTCGAGCCGGAGCCCCGGTAAACCCGCTAGGTTGTCCGCAGCTCCGGATTAAGCATCAGCCCTACTGGGCCCCATCTGTGGTGGTCTGATGGCTCTTTGAGGCGCGCGCGGAACGCAACGCGCCGCACGTACGGGTCTGGTTCTGGTCGGGCGGCGAGCTACCCTTGCTCGCCGTCCGCAGACCCGCACTTACGGTGGCCGAAGATCGTCACGCGATCCCCGACGCCCGTCTTGCAGTAGGTAGCAGTAATGTAGCGTAGATGTTGAAATTAAATAGCACTTAGACCTTACTAAAATAAAAGAGCATACTCCTATTTAAAAGGCCAGCAACGCACCTGTGACTCTTCTGGTGGTGCGGGTTTCCATGGGCGGCGCCGATCGCTTACCATCAGGTGACAAGACTGCTCATTTGCGTCCTATTTCTTTAAAAAAAAAACTGTGCTTTCTAATTTAACAGTTAAAAATGTTTAAAATACAAATAAAATGCTCCATTCAATTCAAACCTTCACGTGTCCTCTTCAACTAAACTTGCCACAATTTTAATACAAACTAGCTGACCCAGCGAACTTCGTACCGCTTTCGCGTAGCAATGATGCTCTACTTTATTTTGTATAGCTGAGTTATGTATGAGTCCCTATTCAATTTGAACTGGAATCTATAAATATCCTCCATATTAAAATGAATCCATAATTTCCTGATCTCACTATACCTGAAAAGGACTTTACTAATAAAAAAAAAACAAAATATATTTTCATAATAGTGTTTATTTCATAGGATTCAATAATTTCACTGTCCTGCAGGCGCCTTATCGGCTCTGATGACAATTTTGTGATTATCTGATGGCATGCGGTCTAATGCATTTGTGAATAATGCAACTAATTCATTGTGTTGATGGAAAAATGTTTGAAGTTGTTCATCACAATGGATCTTTTTACTGAGTTGTTGTGTGCGCAACGCTGATCGACTTCTCTTGCTGAATTGTCCATAAAATATATTTGCAAAAATGTACAGTCTTCAACAGGCACTGGCAATAAGGAACCTGTTTGATGATATATTTGAATCCCTGAATCTGCAAGAATATAAATATGTATACAGGCAATTGTATAGCAAATTGTACCACCATGTGGCTCGCAAAATACTGCCACAATCCTTTACATCATTTCAAATTAAAACTACTTTAAACCTCGATATTAAACAGCCTTCCACGGCAGCTTTAGGTAGTAGGCTTTACCAAGGACACTTTGCTCATGCCACTATAATATACAACATGTTATAAAATGTTGCTGATTAAGTCTTCGGATAGTAGACTATTATTATGTATTTGACTTATTGTTTACAAAATAAACACATCAATGACTCGACATATTTTGCACCAGCTACATGGTTTTAAAACTAAAAAAATGTTTGCCATTATACTTACTTGCTAAAAGTAGGCAAAAAATTGTCTAGTATAACTTTTGTTGCCCCAAAAGATGTCATTTGAAAGCAATTATTGTACTGCTGGATATGAGTCAAAAAATGAACCAATGAATGTAGTGGCTCTGGTGGCGGTACCAATGGCGTCAATTTGACTTGGCCGCTGGCGCAACACAATCCAGAGGCTTCATTTTTGAATTTCAATCCCAATGTGGCACAATGTTCATTAGTCCAATAGCAACAATTTGCTATGAACTGTAATCAATTGCCACATTATAACTGAATGCAGCTTTGTGGGGATTAAACACAACATTTCTATCTTGATATCGATTCAGTTCAAGTTTATTTCGCGCTTCGTGTTGCTCATCAGTTTGATTTGCTCTTATATTTCTTTGACTTGCCGTATTTCGAGTTCTGCGGCCTAAGCTTGTACGTCTGGTTGGTAACATTGTTAAAAACGAAATTCCAACTGAAAATAAAAAGCTCTCATACATTTTCTGCATAACCATGTATACCAAATTGTAGTATTGTGTAGTCACCAAAAGTTACTAAAAATCTATATGAAGATGTGAACTTACCTTGATTAACAAACACTTATTAGCAAATAAAAATCTTCTTAGTCTTTAAAACTCGAAAAAATATTAAGATAATCTCTCAGAAATATTGAAAAATATACATTTAATTTTGCATATTTTAAAAAACGCGCAATACGAATGTCAATGTCATTCACACCAATAGACTATATTGAAAGAGCATCGTTTGTTCGAAAACGTGAATAGAAACTTTAATTTACACAAAATAAATTTCTGAACACACGCGTAACTGTTGATAATTTGTCATTATTTCTCAACGCACGCATAAATATTTGAGGAATTTCTATTAATGCTAAATGCACTTTTCAACATTTTCAATAGATTAAAAAAAACACTGACAATTGTTTATTCACCCTTTTCATAGTTTATGCATAAATGTCAATCATTATTTACAGAATTTGAATTTAGAAACAACAAATATTTGACATGTACAAATGAAAATTTATTGAATCTAGCTTTTTCCCGCGACTTCGTCCGCGTAGTGGTGTTAGTGGTCAAAATGCTGCCGTATGTCATCTAAAATGTGAATTACTTGAGAATATGTTACTGTTAGCATTTTTAAAGATATGTATTCCATAGAAACCACGACCGCCGATTCATTTTATAATCATGATGAAAAGTAGCCAAGGTTATCTATATTATTATCCTTTAATTTCCTATATATTGCCTATCAATAAAAAAATACATCGTCTCGTTGTTATATTCCAAAAAAACATTCGTGCAAGCGTAACCTCAACACAAACAGGGTTACTTTCGCATTCATCACATTAGTATGGTAGTAGGGATATTGACGATTTAAATAAGTATACGTGTATTTAAATAAGAATCGAACGCGAGTGAAGCCACAGGCAACGTATTAACGAAAATGACGAATTTTCAAGCAAACATTAATCTCCTCTATCAAGCCTTCTACGCCTTCTGTTCTTTCGCTCCTCATTAAGTGTCTCAATACAAAATTTCACTGTTACAGCTTTAAAAATGACGAATTTCCATATGACCATTCATCCCCTATTTTACCCACTCTCCCCTATTTTTTTGCAATAAAAAGTATCAAGTAAGGTCTATTCTATCTCAGTACCAAATTTCATCAAAATCGGTTCACTGGTTTAGGCGTGAAAGCGTAATTACAGACAGACAGAGTTACTTTCGCATTTATAATATTAGTAGGGATTCTGTGCTCCAAGTCTCCAACGCACACTTATCCAATAGCATTTGTTTTTTAATATCCAATAGCAATATGAACTTTATCCAATAGCAATAAAGCTCAAATTGACTCTACGTGTTAGTTAGAAAACGTTTGTATGGGATAAAGAAAAGGGCTGTTTTTAGGGCTTTTCCGTCAATTATTTGATATTTTCTCGCCGTAAAAACCATCCTTGAACTTCGACGAATATTACAAAAAAAGAATTGGCCAAATTGGTCCAGGCGTTCTCGAGTTATGCGCTTACCAACACTTTTAGCGATTCATTTTTATATATAAGATAAAAGTTTCATATTTCGAATACAAAACCATCTGTGTCATCAGACTGGCTGGTTATCGTATCACGAGCATCAATTGATCAACGTAAGTGCATCGACACAAGTCGGTGTCGCGTCAAACGGATTCACTCACTAAATTGACTGTACAATAAAAACAGAGTATTTTTTTTATTATTAACGTCATGCATTTCAATAAAATCATTTGACTCCAATAAATTATTTTTGAACCAGAAAAAAACGGTTGAATGAGGAGTTTAGGAATCACGTGGTTTATTCCATGAAGCGCTTTTGTTTTGAATGATTGCTGTATATTAAAATAAATGGTTTTGGGAACGCGATGATTGGGATAAAATTGGAGTTTCTATGAAATTGGAGTCTCTCACTCATATTAGGCTTTATATTTTCTGAAGGGGTGGTTCTTTCTAATTATGTTATGGTAAGTTCCATGTTACAGAGTAGCCATATTAAAATTCCCTCAAACAGTAATATTAAAACAACAATCAAACTATAAGCAATGAATACATCTAGGTAAATGCATTTCTTTTTTAGTTTCAGTCTAGATGTGAAAATGCCGTTTCTCAAAATAGTTTCAAACTTCCTTCTTATATCGACCTTAGTTAGGAAAATGAGGCGTGAAGGCGTAAAAACAAACTTTGGCATTTATAATATTAGTAAAGATATAAAATTCGGTTGAGAACATAAAGAAAAAAAACTTACAAAATGTTATTACTGTTTAAAAACCTTTTAAAAAGGTAACGAGGAAAGTTTTAAGTAACCGAAAACTTTCTTTTTTTTGTTACAATCCTCTATTGTTTTTCGGAAACGATTATTTGTTTCCAATTACAGTTTCAATAGGATCGTAACGTTTTTAAATAAGTTCTCTTTGTTTATTCTCTGTCTGTCTCCTTTTTGTTATAATGAAAATTGCTACTATAATATTAATTGAAGTTTGATTTCGTGGTACAATTTTTATTATATTTCTTTTATTGGATTTTTGTAAGTAAGTAAGAAGTACGTTACGTATAAGGTTTGATGTTGAATTTTTGGAATTGTTTGAATTGAAACTAGAATTTTGTTGACAGTATATGATTATAAATTCACTTTGACCTATTTTATTGCTTTACTATTACAAAGATTTTCAACCAAGTAACTGTGATAGATAACTCTTTTACAGAACAAATTGTAACAGCTGATCAAAAATTTTTAGTTTTTATTTCTAGACGCCATGTTGTCAAATAAAATGCTGAGTCCAAATCTACTAATCTATCCTAGTTTCCGAAGAAGTGGAAAACATCATTATTCTCAAGACTATGTGCATAAAACTGATCAAAGAATCAAATAAAATCAGAATAAACATTCTTATAACAATAAAATAAGGTTGTAAATTGATTGCACATAAAATAACATGTCCTTTTTGGCAATAAAAACGATGCGTGACTGAACGGCATATGCTAATACTATGTTATTCTCTTCCACTTGCATGCTCTTACTATAACAAACAAGAATGGACCATATTTTTACTGACAAAAGGACTATTTTATCTGACGTTGATTTTTCTGCGTCATTAGTTGTGTGTTGTATCTTACGAGTAGGAAAGTTTCCTTTTAACATCACCATTTTATAAAGACCTCTGGGCATGGACATGGTTTAGACTAGATACGTTATATTACAGAATTGGTTATTGCAAACTGGACCGTAGAACATAATGGTCTTAGATTTGAGTTTTTGGTTGAGTTAAACTAACTTTTAGTTTTCAGTTTGTAATCTCATAGCAATTTTGTATATATAAGTAATGTATTATTACGTTGGAAGATTGTGAAGTGATTATGAAATTATAAGAGCGTAGTATATTAACAGATTTTTGACACAATACAAATAATTTTACTAGCTTGTTTCTGCCTCAGCATTTCCAGCTTATTATAAATCATGCATCTCTATATCTTACATAAAGTTATCTACTCATTTCATACAATGTTTTAGTTTTCAAGTAGGAAAGAGGGGTCTTTCTAAACTGGTCCTTTTACCCGTAATGCATTGTCGGTAGTTTTGTCTCTAGATTTTGTTCTTAAGATATGAACATGAGAGCTATACTTATTAGTTAACACTGGTAAAATAATGTTGATTGTGTTGCTTTTTTGTTTTAGTTTTTAGATGATTCGTTTCTTTTTAGTTTCTTTCAAACTTTGGTACTTTACCCAAAGTTTGGGATAACCTTTTATATTCTGTGTATAATATGTTATATTACTCTTTTATCTTGTCTATAATAATAGCTATTACGTTCTCTAAATATAGAAGATATGTGCATACGCAATTGAGTGATATTCATGAAATAGTAATTGGTCCTTCTGTCTATAAAAGGACCAAGTTTAAATGCATTATATACTTTAAAATAGTTAAACCGTATCTACATATAGCAGGCTTAAAAATAGCATCCCTTTTTACATTGTTTTGCTGTTCTACTTTGCATAATGTCATCGGATTTGACGCTAGAAAATTTTCTCTATGAGGGGCTTAGAATTAAATTTGCATCGAGTTGACATTTTATTGTCAATTATATTAAACGAACAACATGTTTTGTACGTATTTGTATTGTATTGTGGTAAATACTGCATTTTCCTGTTGCATAATCCATATTATATCTGTAGTACTATTGAGAGGTAGGTAGAGACTCCATTTCTGTGGTACATAATTTTAGTCTCTATGAAATGTAGTTGTGTTAATCTCCAGTTTTATGACAAGTTTATAAGCTTTTAAAGAAAATACTTGTGTCTTATTTTTATATAGAAAGTTGCAAAAAGAACTCGTTTTTGCATTCATAACCTAGATAAACAAGTAAGACACTTGACCTATTTTTACTCCAATCCAATACACTTCCCGAATACCAATCATAGAAATAACATAACTCAAGGGAACGGCGATCGACAGCAGTTCGCGTCCACGCCATAAGTTTGTTCAACTGTAATCTCTCTTAATGGCTCTAGTTTCTATATTTATAGCATATTTTTATTGTCCATGGTGAAGAAAAGATAATTACGTAGATATCTTTATTTTTGCTAGTTTTTGCCATTTATTTGTATTGGCTTATCTATTGGGTGCTGTCGAAGAGATTGTAACTTATTGGGAATGGTATGTAGGATATATATTTTTTTCCTATTCTTCTTCACTAATAAAGTAACCCTAGTCATACCAAGTTTTAAAAAATATCTAACTGAATATCACAAATGGTTTTGACGAAAAATAATGTATTTGTAGGATTCCAAAAAATACTCTAAAATATTGTAGTTTTGCATAGTCTAGACTATCATTTTGCGGACCTTTGCATTTACATGTCTCCTCCAAAAAAATGAAATACAAGTACCTATAGTGAATTAAATATTACGGTTATTGATTCATCAAATAAGTTTCAAAATCTATTCAAATAAAAACATTTGTAGCACTTACAATTAAGTCGGTGAATATTTTTTGGGCTTTTCCAAACTTATTAATGAAAACCTTACTGGGTCCGAGTATTAATGGACTGAGTCCATTAAGGGCTTAAGATTTAAGGTTCAAATTTCATTTATATGCGCGATCACACCAACATATTTGTTCAAGTAAGTGATGTCATATATTATCCTCAGTAAATGTTGTGTGTAGATACTTTAGGAATTTAAACCCTATTGTAAAAATGGGTGAAATGTGCCGCATTAAAATTTTATTGCGTTCATGATACCAAGCCTTGTTTTATGGGTCTCGGTCTAAATCTAAAATGTAGGGGTCAAAAGTATTGCAATGAGAATTTTGTGTGGAATAAACTCAAACTAGAGTATAAGCATAAAAATAAAATCGCATTGTCTATAGATATAAATAAAAGGGTTAATATTTGAAAAGGTCGTTACACTAATGCTTACGAAGACTGTAAATTGTGTAGAATTAATCGATAACAAAATGGAAGAAAGCATAACATTAACGTCTATAGTCACCAAAAAACCATATTTTTAGAGTAAAGACCAACCCAGTCTCTATACTGAAAATGGGACATTACGAAGAATCAATTGAAAACTAGAAATTCGTCGCTCAATATCGTTTCCCCATTTTTCTTTTCTTTTTCTGTGACTGATTGGACGTCCGTTCGAGAGCTGAGGCTACTGCGATGTTCAACGTGGAAGCTGTTAGTTTTCGCTTTAATCAATCAAACTAGATTCTAGATAACGATTAGGCAATTACCTAGACATACACTGTTTTGCACTTTGCAGATTGAATAGAAATGTTGAGTAAAATTGTAAAATTTTTCACCAGATAACTGCCATATGACATTTCAAACTGTATTGAATTTGATTTTCCTATCAGATCAAGATTGAAAAGTCAAGGTTGTCGAGTATGGGACAAGCTTGACACAGCTCCCAAAACCGCTGCAACTTCTGCGAATCAGAATCACCCATGAAAATACCGGAATACTGAAGTTGAATATCTTAGACACTTGTCTAAGGGATATTAATAATAGTCTTGGACTCACAGCAAAATAAAGCAGAAGATATTATTAGAGAAAAAGAGAGAAGCAGAAAACAAAGTAGCTCAGTAGCTTTCTAAACCCATACAAATCTTTTGTGTACGTACAAGTATAATATTATGCCTCTTTGGTCAGATAAAGGGTTTTTATTTCCAATCATGGGTCAGGCACTATCTAATATTGTCATTTGCCAAACGTTTTATTTTTTTAGATCAGCATAACAATATGTAAAGTAGCAATATCGGTTGCATCTAAGAAATAGAACAAGGAAAATCCTTTTTATTCATGCGTCCATTTATTCGCTCCACTCGACCCAGCTAACTCATATATTCTCTCAAATAAACACGGAGTAACCAACTGTTTATTCACAAAAAGCCTCTTTGTTTACGAATCCCAAAAAAAGTTGTGCTATCATCAAGTATCTGGTAATGCTGAGTTCTTGCTTGGGCACGCAGCGTTAACAACACTTCAACAATATTAATTTTCGTATATTGTTAAAGTTTCCGTTATTCGTTTACAAACTTCTGTGTCAAAATTAAAAATGAGTGAGGTATACTCGTACCCTCTTTTCACCACGAACATGACAAGGGAAAAAGTTTTTGATGAATTGTTATGGTGAATTTTGGAACGATGTCTAAGTTAGTCAAAGTCGATCTGACTTTGAAATATATTGTGCGATGTTACTTCATTTTTGTATTATAAATATTGTTTGACTATGCTATAAATATTGTTATTAGGATTAAAAAACTAAGCTTACTGATTAAATCTTTAGAAAATAATTAGGTAATCGAATTGTACTGTCCGTTGACTGAACTTAATGTTATTGGAACTTTTTGACTTTGCCGAAAAAAAGACAGGTCGTCGTAAGCTACTTTCGAAATTGCTATTGATTTTTGAAATTATCTACTCTTAATTCTCTAAGAATTCACCTTGACTTTTCAATTTTAAATCATGATTAAATTCTAAAACTTTTGATAGTAAGACACAATCTTGATTGAAATCATAATTAAATTAGATAAGAGACCTTTCTTCAATTTAACAAGAACAAAAAAATTAAAAGAACTCCATTATCGAGTTACTTAAAAGTTTTCAATTTAAATATTTAAGTTTTTAAGTAAGACTGACTTTTGTTTTAATGTAGATTGGTCCTAATTTGTTAATCTTTATTGGGACAAGACGACAGCTTTCAAATAATATTTTTTAACCGACTTCAAAAAAAGAGGAGGTTCTCAATTCGACAAATTTTTTTTTTTTTTTGTTAATCGATATCTCCGGCAGTTATAGACCGATTTGAGAAATTATTTTTGTGTTTGAAAGAGTACGATGTCAGTGTGGTCCCATATAATTTTTATTAAAGTCTGACCATAAATGTGGAAGATAATCCAGGGAACTCCTCAAAAATGTACAGAATGTGCTCTGCGTTTTAGTTTAAGTGATGTATATTAGCTTGTTTTCTGAGTAACCATAAAATTCAGGACAGATTAGCATATCTGGTATAGAATGATGGGTAGCTTGATGTCTGTCTGATTTACATTTATGTAGGTACTTAATTGTTTGTGTTTGACAAATGCATATCTCCGGCAGTTATAGACCGATTTGAGAAATTCTTTTTGTGTTTGAAAGAGTACAATGTCAGTGTGGTCCCATATAATTGTTTTCAAAGTCTGACCATAAATGTGGAAGGTAATCCAGGGAACTCCTTAAAAATGAGCAGAATGAGCTCTGCGTTTACGTTTAAGTGATGCATACTAGCTTATCTTTCTCAGTAACTTTAAAATTCAGGACAGATAGTAGCATATCTGGTATAGAATGATGGGTAGCTTGATGTGCTGTCTGAGTTACATGACTGTATATGTAGGTATCTACCTAATCTGTTTGTGTGTTTGATTTTAACTATGTATGTGGCTTATGAACAGGTTACTGTCAGCTGTCGGCTCAGCAGATCGTAAGTAAGGGTATCAGGTTAATATACATTTGAAAATAATGTACTTATGCGTCAATATGGATAGATATTAATATTATTGATATAAACGGCGCTGTCTCATATGAGCAATTTCGTTTAATAGGTCTACCCATACTCAAATAAGTGTTTCACTAAAAATCAAGAAATAAAAAACAATTTTAACAAAAAAAAAACCGACTTCAAAAAATAAATATTCCAAAACAAATTAATATGCACTAAAAAGTAAAGAAAATGATTGCGTATTTTTCAACAACTTAATAGATCAACTAACTTTACTAACTCATCACACACATTATAATGTAAGTAGCTACAATTATTGTTATTTTTGGAGTCAGTGGAAACGCCAACAACTAGCAAACACGGGCGGAGTAGTGGTTAAGTACCTACTTACAATGGTGTAAAACTGTAATGTTTTGTTGTGATAATAGGTAAATAACAAACCCATCTTAGTTGGCTGACACCGACTCCAGAAGATAATTGTACCTACTTACATTATAATGTGTGTGATGAGTTAGTAAAGTTAGTTGATCTATTAAGTTGTTGAAAAATACGCAATTATTTTTTTTAGTTTTTAGTGCATATTAATTTGTTTTGGAATGCTTTTAGGGTGATTTTAAAAGTCGGTTTTCTTTTTTAAAATTGTTTTCTTTAAGATGAAACAAAGAGAATAACAAAGTAAACAAATGTTATCATTACGTTTTTGTTCGTCGACTTTATGTCATTTTTATATGCACATTCTAAAACATCATGAGACTCAAAGGACCAAAAAATAAGACATGCGGAAATCATAACGACTTTTTGATACAACCCATCCGTCACTTATTCTTGTCTTGCAACCCTCGTAAATCATCGTACTGTCACATAAAATGTATGACAGTGACGTAAAAACTGTGTACCATAATATAATTTATGCGTGTTTTAGGGATAAGACATGTGTGTGACTCGAAGGACCAATTATCAATCTTTGGTCTGAGGCTCTGGGCTTATTTCCAGAAATAGATTTATTACGTAATTAATTCCATATGATGAATGATGATTAGTCTAAAACATAATAGTATAATTTGGTGTTTTATATAAAATATAATTGCGTAATTTAGACCTATTGTACCTTTCCTAAAATTTCAAATTGAACACGCAATTACACCACTACGTTCAAAACTAAGTACCTAAGATTAATAAATTAGCTAAGAATAAAGAGCTTAGCTCCATAATATCTAGATAAGGCTTAGTAAATTTAATCTAACACATTACAAAATGAAATGAAGAGCCCTTTGAGGAACATTTATAATACCTATTCGAGGTGCTTTTCCTTATTTGACTGTATAAAGAATTTTGATTATCGCCTAGGGGCGTTGATATGTTGATTTTCATGATGATAAGTGGTTATTATGCTCTAAAATTGACAAATATCTCATTGGACAAAGTCATGTGTTGTTTGATTCAATTAGGTACGGAATCTAAGGTTACGTTACCTTCTTGTGGTTCAAGCATCATAAGCGCATGAGTAATATGAATATATTGTATTTGCTTCCTCATTTTCCATAATAGTCCTTTTCGTCAATTTTATTAAAGAACTCCGCTAATTGGTTTTTACATTAAATGTTGTTTCACATGAACAGAATATAGCAGGATGGATAATTATGGCTCGTCAAAAGTATTGGTTATAATAAAAGCAATAATTTAACACTCATGCATAGAATCGATTGAGTCACCAATTAGGTTTATCACTGCAATTACCAAATGACATAATTTGTAACAATGACAGTACATTTAACAATAAACTTCCAAAACACGACAGTGCAATTAAAGTAACTAGTTTGGTGGTCCAAATTAATTTGGTTGTGTCCCAAAAACGTTGTAAACATGCGATCATAACAATTTACGATAAAAGATATTGTATTGTTACCGATCGTTAACTGTTAATTGTTTTACTGGGGAGCGGGGTAAGTATACGTTTTTGACATTTTTATGACTATAATATGTTTTGAAATTGATATTGGACTCATTCAAGTCTCATTCAGGTCAATATTTTGTTGATTTGTTTAGCAGTTACTTTTTGTTTCTCCTGGTCATGCTTTCAGTGTGATGTTTAAAAGCAGTTTTCTTTTCAGCACAGAAGATTTAGTTTTAATATTTTAGTGAAAGAAATGGGTTTGAAAAGTTGATTATGATAATATGTTATATTACAGCTGTTATTCAATTTGAGGCAAAGGCGTTGTATTTGCTTTTTTGATCATATTTTTTAGTCTATCTAGTCTAGAAAAATCTCGATTCCAATTTTCTTAATAAGCTTATTTGGTCCCTCCTTACGAGTACTGTGTTTACTCGATAGAGATATTAGATTGAACCCGTTCTATTTTGCTTTATATTTTGGTCCTTCGAGAAAATCCTGGCTGCGAGGCGCACGCGAGCTTTTGATTGCAAAATTTTCCAGATCAGGCGTTTCTTGTTACCGCGTATTACAGTAAATACTTTTCAATGCCGCAAGATCAAAGGCTTTATCCTTAGCTATTTAATTATTAGTACACTTTAAAGTTATATATTGTACATGAGGTATTTACATGTGTAAATACTTTATATAGTTATTCAAAGGGAAGCCACAATAGAGCCGATTCATTAGGAACCTTTATATTAAATTCTTCTTACAAAGGGCCGCATACGTGTCGGATCTTAGTCCTGTATACTAATATAAAGTAAGGGATAGGATATGAGTCTTAGTGGTTAGCGGCCTTATATTGTATCTATAGTTATTTAACTGTTTCAGTAGTTAGATTTTTTATTTTTTTGTTTTAGTGTCGTAATGAATGCAAATTATGGCTTTAAAATTGACAAATATCTCATTGGGTATAGCTTGTAGTTTTATTATAAGGTTGGCGATAGGTAAGTATTGCCTATGTATGTAGGTTTCCATATCACGAGTAAATTTATTGAAGCATTCATATAAAATCTACTTTTCGTCCATTTTATAAAAGTACTCCGCTACTTGGTTATGTACACTAAATCATTTAAAAATAAACAATGAAGACGGACAGACTGAAGGATTTAAAAATGCAGCGACTTACCTCAGCTCACATGTCAGGGTGACCCGCTGTATTTATTATACAGGCGCGTCTGAAAATAGAGGGCACTACTTTATTCCATTACCATTTTGTGAATAACTTGTGCACTGCAACTTGCAACCGAAATCTTGGACGTGGTTGTCTCTTTACAAAATGAAAATGTTAGATGTCATATTATATTTGAGTGGAATTGTTCGGCCATTTTGTAAAATTGTATAAACGTATTTTGTTGTGATTTCTAGGTGAATTTTGTTGAACATCCCTATGTTTCGACAACAAATGGTTCATTAACTCTTAGGTTTCTACAAAAAACCTCTACTTTTTTAAAGCCTAAATATCTCAACTCAGTCAGTCAATAAAAATGATTTCAATCGTTCATTGGCGTATAAAAATGGTACTACCAAATTAGGTATACTCGTATTCTGGTAAGTTAAGTTTCGGTTGACGACGACGAACACCGACTATTTGTAAAATAAACATTCAATGGTATCGTTAAAGTAAAGAGTTTCAATAAAAAATAGTCTTCAGTACTAAGCTAATATTCCGAAATTTCTCAAAGTACCGGGCATTGTTCGTTTATTGATTCCTGAGCTCCCTATTATTCTCTGCCAAACGTCTATTGTATATTTATTTAGATAGATTTCGAGAAGAGGAGCCATCTTTTTAGGCTACGTCTATTTTTATTATTGTGTCTATAGCTAATATTGTTTTGACTTGTAGGCTGAATGTGCTCCCACAGTATAGCAGTTATATAAAGCTTTTTTTTCAGGGGGAAAATCATCCAATGACTTTTCTCGGCAGGGTAAAGCGAGAGGGAGTGTCAGACTCTTACTGACTAAAAACCACCAGATCCCCGGTAAACCCGCTAGGTAATCCGCAGCTCCCCTCATGCGCTCCGACTCCTCCTTACCCAAAATGAATGTTTCGCAGAATTAACTTGTAGGCTAAAGGTACTCCTACATAACAGTTACATAAGAGACTGACTTAACATTTGTTTTTAAACAAAATTATCACAGTAGTTGTAGAGTATGCTACCTACACGCTATTATAAATGTTATCGTGTTACACAATGTTGTATAACGTTATATAACTGCAATGTGGGAGCATCTTAAGACGTAAGTAAGTAAGGTATCTAGGTTTGGGAAAATATTTAGCTGGTAGAATCTAGAAATAGCCGGTACAAACGTAACACTACATAAGGACTGAGATTTTTTTTTGATAAAATTTACTTTTGACTTTAAGGGTTTGGTAAGAATCCACAATTAGTTTTAGGGTAGCCATTTAATTTCAGAGTCAAACTTTAGGTCTTGGGTACAGATTGGCTTAATAGATATTTGGGAGATTTGAATGAATTATAAGAAGCATCTATTGACGTCAATGAGAGGAATTTAATACAACATAGTAATTTTATTTATTTTTATTCTTATTTTCGAAACTAAGCGGCTTATTGCTATTTACAATAGGTTAATGTTGAAATTAAATAAAAATAAGTCTAAGTCGTGACTTATTAACAGCTTCTTGCCTCGTAAAAGCCTTTATGTACGAGTACTAAGTAAACAGTCTTGTTACGAGGGTCTTAAGTTAAACTGATGTTTTGACAATTATTTTCTTAAGGCAATACACAAGAATTAAATGCTTATTCTTTTTATTTATTTGACGTGTCGAAGCATTTAAGAACGAAAATTTGTGTTAATTAATGCTAATTCTGTTAAAAGTTAATAAGTAAATAAGTAGGTATGCATTAAGATTTTTTTTTTATATGATAATCCGGTAAATATTCAGAAACACCAGAGACGTTACAAGTGCATTGCAGGTCTTTTGGGGTGTTAAAAATTAGAGGATTGTTGGGGGTTTGGGGATTGTTGAGATTGGGGAGGGAGGGTAATTGGGCCTCCGATAACCTCACTCAGATAGCACGTAAAATCGTATTTTAACTCATTAACTCCATTTCATACTCGTGTAAGAAATTATCAAGTTTCTTCACTGATTTGTTTGAACTCGCTAGTCTTTGAAACTGATAGTACCTAAGTAAGATTTGAAAACTTCTTCTTCTTGCATAATATTATTAACTACTCCTCAAGAGTTCTACAAAACTTTACACTAAAATACTTGGAATTGAGCATATCAGTGAAACCCGGACAGATCCAGTCTACCGTCTAAATACAATGAGGTAAGATGTTGTTTGATAATATTGTTTATGTAGTTGGGATAGGGTATATTATCGTGTGATTACACATTGTAATTATGTTACCAAACAGCATTATATGTAATATCGCGATAATTTTGAATAGTTTTCGCCCATGCGTATAGGCACAGGTGAATTGGGAGTTCCGGGAAGTTTATTGGGGCATTTCCGACAACCCTATGGGCTTATTAGGGCTGGCCCCAAATAATCTGTTTTCTGAAACAATGTATTCAAGGGTTGGCAATGTAATAGGTACATAACCTAGGTAGAGAAATAGATTCGTGTAGGCTTACACGCAAGTTTAAAGAAAAAAAAACATTATCCCTTGCACGTGAATGTGTAGATAGGTGGGATTAATGCCGTAAGCAAAAATCTTATTTTAAAGGCTTTCTCTTCAATGTTGGGGTAAATAATTTCGCAATTAGATTGATATATACGTGTGCTTAGTATAGCAGCTTTTAGTTAACGAGTAGTAAAAAACATACTGAAAAGACATCAATAAACAAAAAATAATGTTGACCAATCGGAATGCTTTATGTGTTTTCCAGAATGTTCAATTTCTCACGCCACTCGATCACAGTTAGAAATAGTTAGGTCATAAAACAGTCTAAGTACTTATTGAAAAGAGTGCTTAAGAATCATTGTCGAAAATAATGGAAAATCGATTATATTAGTAGATAGATGAAAGAAAATAGAATTTCAAGATAAATTTGTAACATACTTAATGTAACGTCGTTTGTCGTGCCATACTGCAGTTTTAATATGAGCTCCTATGTGGTTTGAAACTAGTTGAGTTCGTTGTGAAACAATTACCGGAGTGACTTATAACTAACTGCTCACACAACATCACGCCTTGTTATCCCCGATGGGAGAGATGACATTACAGCACGTAATGCCGCTATACAATGTACGCCCACTTTTCACCATTTGTGTTATAAGTCCCATGTAATAGGGGATGAGCCTATTGCCATATACTGGGTACAGTTCCAGACTCCGTGCTACCACAGAGAAATTTTCGAAAAACTGAGAAAAACCTAGTAATACTTAGCCAGGCCCGGGAATCGAACACGACACCCCTTAATATATAACTGCTAAACATAATAATCAAAATAACGTAAGATCACACCTTTTCCGAAGGGTAAGCCAGACGTGCATACCTATTCAATACGTGACTATAGTTTGGTATATTGTGAGTCCCATGTTATGGAGGGTGAGCCTTTTGCCATTCACCGGACACAAACTCCATGCTATAACTGAGAGTTTCTACTCGAATAACCACTACGGCAGTCTCACGGCAGTATAGATATCAAGTAGCATATAGCCTAAATGTATTATAGTTTGTTATAGTCCATACACCAAAACCTATCAATAGCCCAATACCAATACGTTGCTTGCATTGTAGTAAAACCTGGTGAAAGCAACATGTCGAACGAGCCTCGCAATCAGCCGGTAACAATTCCACGTGGAACAAAGCTGGCACTATGGTGTTTACTAGCCTTTAGAAATAGAAGGGGCCATGAAAGGGGCCAGGAGGCTATAGTATTTTAGAAAGTCTTCTATTGGTATATTATTACATAATATCACTTAATGCCGCTGTACAATGTACATTGTACACCCTCCTTTCACCATTCATGTAATAAGTCCCATGTAATAGGGGGTGAGCCTATATACTGGGCACAATTCCAGACTCCGTGCTACTACTGAGAAATTTTCGAAAAACCGACACCTTGCCCGGCAGTGGCACTTACGACCACTCGAACAACGAGGCAGCTTCATACTAACTTGGAATTGTAATCTAGAAAAGAGACTCTGGAAAAGTTTTATAAGTTAACATTGTAATCTGTTAACATTCTAGTATTATTCGAGATATACATAATACTAGACTTCGCTAGCAAATTAAGGTTAATGATTTTTAAGTATCGACACATTTTGGCTTAGAAATAAACGTAGCATATTATATTTTATACAACTTATATCGACAAAATAATAAACTTCCAAATCAAGAACAATTTCCAAACAACAGGAAAAAGCCATACTTCTTATTATTGACGAAAACAAAGCATTCAATACTCCACTTTGAGGAAAAATATGAAAGCCAAAAAAAGTATGATTAGCAAAAAAATATTCAGATTCAGATATCGCTATTTTAATAGCCATACAAAGTAACCCTCTTGCTTCCACATTCTGCAGTCAATATCTAAATAACAATCAATTCTATGTCCTTCACAACAACACCCATTGTTCTTTGCCTCCGATCTTAATTGGAGGTGATTTGAACAAAAGCCCTTCAATTTCTGGTCCTTTCATACTTATTGATGTGAATAACTTTTGGATTTTATCAATCGGTTTTCGATTTGTCGTGTTCAATTTGTGTATAGGGTTGCTTTGATTTAAGTTTGTTGATTTAATTGGTTACTTGTTGTTTGTATTGTCATGGAAATGTCTTTTGAGTTTAAGGTTTGATTTGTAAGAGGTATCTTTTAGGGTCATATCAAAAATGTATCAATAAGCTAGTTTTTTACGATTGTCAGAGGTGTTTCTTCTTCGTCTTTTCTGTCGTCAGAATCTCGATCCTTCAAGTTAACGTTAGATAATATTAGCTTGTTACCAGGTAATAAAACATGATGCAATTATAAAAACTCTTGGTCCTTTGTGCCAAAATAAGGACCAAGAAATACTTTTTATTTAAAATTGAATTTCCAAAGCTAAGACCAGGAAATTTAAAAATCGTAAAAAGAGATCAATGTCAATATAAACTGAATTTACGACTACCCTAGACATAACAATTTTATGATCGAAAATGTATATTTATGCTTATTCTAAGTTACGTAGTAATAAATTAAATAATAGAATCGAGTTATTAAATAAAGGATAAAGGCTTTAAGACCTTATCTAGAACTAAACAGATGGTAGTACAATGGATAGTAAACATTTTATAGCCAAATAGGTTCTTGGATTCTGCTAAGCGAGGAATAACTTATGCCTTACTTTGGCTTTTATGAACACTATGTTTGAGCTTATAACAGTAAAAGAAGGTCTTCAGACCTTTCAACTATTGTGATGAGCCAATAAAATTCACTGTTCTTTGATTAGTCTGAATAGTGACTTAGTTGTGTAATATTAATATTCCTAAGTTGTATAAATATTGTTTCATTATCTGGAATATTTTTTAATTTTACGGTGAAAGAGATAAGAAGAATTTATTTTGGTCGGCAATTTCCAAAAATTGATGAAGGAGAAGAAGCGATGGCAAGCTAACAAAGGATCTTCTATTAATATTTTATAAAAGTGTGTTACAATAGCCATAATCACTCACGCATGATTTGAAAACCAATGTTTTATGTTGTGCTGCGGACTTAGCTAGCTAGCGGACTAGACTAGCGGGTTACCGGGACTTTTGCTCGAAGAGCAGGAGTAGGAACGGGGTGGTTTTTAATCAATAAGAGTCTAACACTACCTCTCACCTTAGCCTAGGTGGAGAAGTTATTGGATCATTTTACCCCCTCATGTCGTTGGATGATATTCAAAAAAGGCTAAAGAAAATTAACCATTTATTTAGCTCTCAAACCAATTAGACATAAACTATTGTGCCAAAATAAATTGAATTTGACTTGAACAGTAGTATTGAATTTTGATTGAAGAATAATTAAATGTTGATATTCCTTTACAACGATAAAAGCTATTTATAGACGAAGTCCCTTATAAAACAAAATGGTAACAGGTTTGTAGTCAAAGGTATTTTGTAATATTCATTGGTTTTATTGATATCCGAAGACCAAACCAGACCGACAACTTTAATAAAAGGTTAATTCGGTATTCATGAAACTACCTTAGTATTGATGTATTGTATAGTTAGCTTCTACCAGCGGATTTGCCCGCGTTGCCGTGGGATAAAAAGGCCTATATGTTATTCCAGACAATATTCTATCCCTGTTCTAAATGTCATCTCGATCATTCAGCTTCAGCCATTTTCACGTGAAGGTAAGTAGTAATAAACAAACATACACACTTTCCAATTTATAATCGAATTATTTCGAATTAGTGGGATGGTTGAATAACTTTTTTTAAACCGACATTAACACTAAACTTGTTACTTTTTTCACAAAATTTCATATTATCTGATGCGTATTTGCATTTCGCTTCCAAGTTCCTCATTATTGCGAATTTGCATATCGTTTAATAGAACAGCCTTTACATAGTAATGGTACTATAGTTTATCTCAAGCCAATATCACAATCCTATTTCCTTTATATGATACTTAAAGTTTAGGTTCTTCCAATAAACGGGGTCTATTTTGTGGGTCTGAAGATGGGAGAATAAATGGTTCCATTACGTGATACATAGTTAACTATATCTCTAATAAAAATGTCGTCACTGTGCAATATTGTAAAAAATAATATATTTGCGTTTAACACCAAATCATCGATTACATTATGTATTTAATGCATGTCTTTAGATGACCATCTATGTGGAAGGGCACGTTCACTGCTGAACAAAAAAGCTTTTATTTTTGCTTGATTTTCGCCTGTATCGTGGCGGCAAACATAGAAGTTCACATACACAGTACACCCAGACCCGAAACAAAAATTTGCGTAATATTTTATTGTATTACAGAATAATTATAGGGTACAATATTTTACACTAACAATACAATAGATTTTTAGTTTTAATTCCGCTTATACAAAATAATGTATTTCATACTTTCTCATTCATACATGCGTGGATTTCCGCAAAATAACAATTTTGTAAATACGAGTACGCCGGCTATTGCAGTCAATTATGTATGGCAACAGTCTTACCACCAACAAGAAGATTAACTGAAAAACAACAAAGTTACCACAACGTATCAAAATACCAGCTAGTAGTATACTTACTAATGATGTACTAGCGTATAAACTTATAATTATTTGTAAAGTACCTATGTTAGTACTCAGTTACAATTCGTTATAAATGATTAGTTAAAGGGAGAATGTTCCCGTTCTAAACTTTAAATTAGCTTTGAAGACTTAGCTATGTTACGCCACGACATTTTGTGCTTTCATGGCCGCGAGAACGCGCCACCTCCGGGTGGGTCCCAAATAACGGCGGGAGGGGTTTCCATCGGCGTCGAGACTACGATGAAGTATCTAGGACTCGTCCTCGACAGTCGATGGAACTTCGTGGAACACTTTCGACGTTTGGCTCCTAAGTTGGAACGGACGGGGGCTGCGCTTAAGCGGCTCCTGCCAAACCTCGGGGGTCCAAATGCCTCCTGCCGGAGGTTGTACGCGGGGATCGTGCGGTCCATGGCCCTCTACGGCGCCCCTGTGTGGGCGCCGAACCTGATGCGGCGACCAGCTCGGGCGCTGCTCACGTCTCAGAGGGTCATGGCCATCCGGGTGATCCGAGGATATCGCACGATCTCCGGAGAGGCGGCGAACCTCCTTGCCGGATTACCGCCGTGGGATTTGGAGGCGAAGGGGCTCGCGCGCGTCTTCAGTTTGCGCGCCGACGCGTGTCGCCGGGGCGAAACTCCACTGCCGCGCCAGATCAGTGCGTGGCGGGACGAGCTCCGGCGCGATCTCATGGCGGAATGGCAGCAACGACTGTCGCAACCGAGGGCTGGGCTCGCTATCATTGCAGCGGTAAGTCCCCTCTTTGAGGAGTGGCTAGAGAGGCGCCACGCCGTCCTCACCTACCGCCTGACGCAGGTGCTTACCGGACATGGGAGTTTCGGTAGGTTCCTGTTCCTTATTGGGCGGGAGGAAACGCCCGGGTGTCATCACTGTGAGGACCGCCCGGAGGACACGGTAGAACATACGGTGGCGGTGTGCCCTGCGTGAGCTGAGCACCGCCAAGTCCTCAGGGATGTGGTCGGCGACGGCGACCTCTCGCGCCCGGCACTGGTTCAGGCCATGGTGCGGAGCGAGAGGGACTGGGATGCCGTCTCCTCCTTCTGCGAAGCAGTCATGCTAGCTAAGGAGGAGGCGGGGCGCGTGAGAGAACAAACCTCCTCACGCCCCAGCCGTCGCGAGAGACACTCCGGGCGTAGGGGATCGCGAGACGATCTCCGGCCACCGTAAGTGCGGGCCTGCGGACGGCGAGCAAGGGTAGCTCGCCGCCCGACCAGATCCAGACCCGTGCGTGGGCGCGTCGCGTTCCGCGCGCGCCTCAAAGAGCCATCAGACCACCACAGATGGGGCCCAGTAGGGCTGATGCCTGATCCGGAGCTGCGGACTACCTAGCGGGTTTACCGGGGCTTCGGGTCGAAAAGCAGGAGAAGGAACGGGGTGGTTTTTAGTCAGTAAGAGTCTGACACTCCCTTTCGCCTTGCTCAAGGCGGGAGAAGTCATTGGATGATTTTCCCCCCTCAAAAAAAAAAAAAAAAAACGCCACGACATTTGAGACGCTTTTCCACCAGATATGTGCTATGCGAAGATGTAATAGCTAAGCTGTGAAACTATGTGACCGTTTCCACTTATTCGAAAGTTTATTCGTACATGGTTTTGGAACAGAGGTAGATTATGGTCTGAAATAACACATAAGCTACTTTTTATCCCACGGGAACGTGGGTGAAGACATAAACGTATTCATATAGTGTTTTTTTTTTCTTAAATCACAACGCATTTTACCATAACATTAAGACAGAACATCTTCCAAGCTGCGACCTTCAAAACTCCTTGGAAGTTTAGTTACAATGTGTCCCTACATAAGCTGTCCCGTCGCACCTGACACACTTTCCTTGTTGAAGTTTTTTGGTCAAGGTCAGTTAAGGTTGTTGCTGTGAGTCTTCTAAAGCTGGTGGGTGGGTGTGTCTTAGTGGTAAATGAGATTATAATTAACATTTTGTTTTTTTTTAATCAAGCCATCTCAACAGCATGTTTAAACATCATTGAACAATCAAATATCGATACAACACTAATTATTGTTTCTCTTTTAGTGTTATTTTTGTTAATAGTGTACAATAAATATTAATCTAATCTAATCTTAACTAATAATGTGTGTGCCAGTAAGTACAGTATAATAAAATGTTTTTAAAAATTGCATGTGCACATAATTATTAATGGATCATCCAGTTTACGACAAATATCTTAGGAGTCTCATATAGCAGAGAAATTAAGGACAGTGTATGAACACTGTGCTTAATTCCACACTCAGTGGTAAATAATAAGGTTTTTATTAAATCTAAAAACATTATAAAACTTTTATCCAACCACTATACAAAGCACTGTAAACGGTGTTTATAACTAAAGTTAAACCGTTTCAAACTTAACGATTAAAATTATTTACTTACGAATTACTTTTTGGAAAAACAAAAGTTCGTTCGTTTTGTCAAAGCCTTTCATGATTCGTCGATTGGAAACTGTTTTATATTAATTAATTGCTGGAAAATGATTGAAGCTTTACATTTAATTAAGTAATGTATTTTCGTTACTCGAGTGTTAATAATAAAGTTTAAAATAACACCTTGGGGTAAGATTAAAAATAGAAATTAATTTCGTCTGCATTATTTGTCAGAAATAACTCGGTGGATTAACAAAGTAATTGGCTGCAATATATATTAATTTAGGTATAAAAATATATTTTGATATTTCTTTTATTGGTCCTATGGTCCGTTAGACTATAGGACCAATTAGTTGCCTGGGTTGTTCCTCTGTTCGAAAAAAATATTTTCAAAATATATTGTGTGGTTATCAGGATTTCATGGAACTAATAACATAACTGAAAGTGGGTGGATAATGTAATAACTCGTGCTTAACTTTTTTAGTATACAATAACGGCTCTTACATAATAATCTTCAATAACAGCTGTTGTGTGGGCGCATTATATACATAGGTTACTCTCTACTCATAGTTTTCGTTATGGCGGAAAGGTTTTTATTAAAATTAAGATAAATTTTGCCAAAATATGTTTATGTATTAACTGACCACTTGGTAGGCCGAGTCGTCAGATATACCGCAAAAGTCATATTTGTAAATCGACAAAACGACACCAGCAATTTATACTACGCTAACTCGAAATTTGGAAAAAACTTTTTTTATGCCAAGTTGCTTAAAATGTGTGTTTACATACGTCATAAAAAAATTAAGAAGAAATATGCAAAAATAAGAAAGTTACAAATTTTATAAAACGCTAAGTAAAGGTACTTTTTGAAATCACTCGATTTATATTACGCCAACTATTATTAGCGGAGTGTGCGCGGGGATCACTTTGGTCAAATTTCGTGCAACACTGCACTAACTCATAGTTAGCGTAGTTTAGTGCGTTCGTGTGTATACTTGTTCGTTTGTAAAATGAACGACTTAGCGACTTTTACATAGTAAATACTTATGTGTTAACGTATTAATTAGTTTATTAATAGTACGTTGACTATTCTTTTTGTAAGTAAGTCCATGTTCTTTATAAAATATTGAAATATGCATCAGATGATTGATCATGCACTACGTGTGCCGTACTACACTACGCTAACATAAGTTAGACGTGTATAAGATGTAATTTTTTTTAATGAATTACGTTTATATACGGCTAACTTGCGCTAAATCAAAAAATAAAAATAATTAAGGAAATATAAATATGAGATATTACAATGAATAAATTAAATATTAAGCATACCAAATTTCAAAAAAGTATCTTAATTAATGTAAAAGTTATCACGTTTTTCCCTTTAAACGCCTCTACTGTAAAGTACGCTTTTTGAGTTAGCGCAGTATAAATTGCTGGTGTCGAAAAGATTTTCGTAATTTCTAAGTAGGTTGCAATTTTATATTATACGATTTACTCCAATAAGTTTGTTTCTTTTTTCTTATCCTCTAATAATGTCTTCTGATTTATTTTGCTGAGGGATCCAAGACAGTCATTGATATCTCTAGGAAGCGCTCAACTTTAGTATTCTGGTGTGTTCATGGTTGTGTCTACTGTAGATCCTGGCGTTGCAGCGGTTTTTGAGAGCTTGTCCCATAAAAAATAGTATTGTAAATTATTCCATGAGACTTATAAAATACCTTGTGAAAAGTGTACTGTACACAAACATTATGTTATGTCCATAATGTATGTATGTTTATCACATAAACAAGATCTACCCAAAGCTCTATTGTAATTCACTTACATGGGGGTTCACATGCGAAACTTTGGAAGGCTTTGTGGGAACTCTTGTTACACTAAATAAATGGACACAATGGCGTACTGTGTTTACTCAAGAAATGTTACAGCATGTCTGTTTTAGAATAGGGTAGGTAGAGGTATCCCTAGAGGATAAACCATGCTGCAAGTACAAAGAGGAGATGCCAGAATGTGATTATACAAAACATATGGGCTCTGTCGAATAATATTATAAGTAAAAAGGTGTAGTTAGGTTATGAATTGAATAATCTAACTTCTGTTGTCTGAAATCTCTGAAGAAAATCTGATAAACAAAAACATGGTTCAGCGAGTACAGCGGCAACAACTTCCAAAAGTATTAAAACAGACGAGATTAAACAATAAATCAGAGAAATACTTGGCAATTGATCAATCGGTCAGTGAATTGATTGCATTGGAAGATCTCCCGTTTAGTTTTCTCGAAAGTTTTGGATTCAAAAGACTTATGAAATAGATATCCTCTTATAATTTAAAGTCTTGTCAATATTACATATCTTTTATCTGCAATAATTTATATGAAAAAGTAAGACAATAATGCTGAGATTGCTTTTATCCTATGAAAAAATATTCACAAGATATTTGGTTTGATTCCTGTAAGTCTTACTTTGAGTTTGACATGCCACGGTATTACTGAAGATTTTGAAAGAAAAATGATAGTTTTAGAGGTAGGTGTTTTTAGTGAATACTGGGGAATTGATTCTTTAAGTTTACACGTAAAGAGATCTCTACTCTCATAAAAGTTTACCTACTACATAAAAAAGTAAAACATTAATATAAAGATCAGTCAAATGTTATTCGTTCAGCCTCATCAAAGTAAGTAACAAAATATTTTCCTGTAATTCATAAATCCATCACAATAAGGAAAACAAACAACTGTCAATTTCTTTATTAAATTTATCGTACTTTAGTCCTCATGTGGTAGCTAACCACTTTTCACTCTTATGTCTATAGTAATAAGGTTTAATAGTAATCGATTGGTTTGGTTAGTAGGTACTTAAGTATGGATGAGTATTTTGTTATTCATTGATGGTGAAATTTATGTGACTTTGGTAGACTCTTGGGCTTATCCATTTGGACGTAGTTTACTCGCACATTACATTAAGAAAAAATCTTCTGAATTTTTTTTTGCTATTGGTTCGTAACTTTATTTTTGATCAAGACCTTAGACTATAAGAATTGTAATAGTAAATACACTATTTTTGTATGAGTATGTATGTAAATGTATTTAAAATTAAACTCTATTAATTTTGTTTTATATAAAGTGGACTTGAATTTTTATTTTTTATAATTTATCAATTTGTAAAATATGGCTGAGCACGCAATTTAAGTAAACATCACAATAAATTTTATTGTGTAACCCATATTTGCAAAATAAACTCTCTTTATCTTTACCTTTATCTCTCTTTACTCTTTACACAGAAAATAATTACAGTTCTGTAAAAGAACAAAATAACACATCACACATCTTCCACTCACAGACATTTAAATTAACAATTCCATTCCACGTCTTTATTATTCTCACGCGTATCAAAAGACAAACAGTGTTTTAGCGCAAACAAACGAGGCTAGAACAAAAGATGGAGTAGAGTCGTCAAAGGAAGACGTTTCTGTTCAACGTAGGTACGTTAGACAATGAGATGCAACTGTGTGAGTGACTTTCAAATCGTTTTTAGAACACGAGTTCACTGGGAGTGACCTTGATAATGATGAACCGGTCAAAAAGCGTACTTAAAATACGTATTTTAAGCACACTTAAAATAATACGCTTTTTGGCCAGTTCGACCGGAGTGGAGTGCAGCCGGATACTATGGCCTCACAGAAAACCGACGTGAAACAACGCTTGCGTTATTTTGTTGTGTGGGTTACCAGAGATCCAATAACTCTCCTTTCCAAATTTCCTAATCCCCGAATTTCCCAATTCTCTAACAAACATTGAATTTCTGTTTCTCAATAGGCCGGCAACGCGTTTGGAACTCCTCTGGGGTTTCGGGTGTCCATGGGCGGCGGCAATTGCTCATCAATTGATCCGTCTGCTCGTTTATCGGTTTATACAAAAAAAAAACATTAATTACTTTACATCCCTATTCCGTAAGTAATCAAATCAGATCAGCAAGACACATATTAGTAAACTAAATTCAAATTCAACCATTGATTCTACTCAGCTTATTATTACATTTGAAATTCAACATCGTATCCACTAATTGCATTACAGGAACCAACAATGCATTCGATTGTCGAGTAAACACTGAATCTGAATGACGATGATTTGCGGCTGATGTTCCAATAAGTGGGATGGTTAGCTGATGGTTTTGAAGTGCAGTACTTACTATATACATAGGTATGTTCATTGGTGAATGAACTGTTTTGGTGTTTGAATCTGATGTAAGATGAAGAAAAATATTATTGATTAGCCTTATTGTACCTAATACCTTGTAAAAAAATCTAAATTTTGGAATAGAATACATTCAAAATTCTTTCGTCAATTTTGTTACCTCGTTAGCTCGTATTAATAACAGATGGACTATAGTAAACCAACACAATTTGTAATCTTTGCAGAGTCAAAAAACCAAGTTATGAGACGGACTAAAGATAAAAAGTGAGCAAATGGTAATAACAAACTCGATAACTAGCCTTATGAACTTCTCACCAAGTCTTACTCCACGTTGTAACTAAAACCGACTAGTCAGTTATTCTCAAAGCATAAAGTAATAAAAACTATTACGTCATAGCCACCGCGAACCTGGCTTTGTTCCATCAGTGAAGAAAATCTCAAACTTGTCTCGCGAACTTGCATAAATCTATTCAGAAACTTTGTGTTACAGACTCTGAAGGGAGATCTGGTTTAATGTTATTGGTATAATTTTAATTTTAATGCCTTTTTACTGTATTTTTATAATTATCTATGAACAATTTTATTAATAGGACCTGGGGCATCAACTCAAACTCAAAACTCAAAATATTTATTTGCATGTAACATAATAACTTTCTATAATAACATGTGTGTGTATAAAAGTAATTGCAGAAAACTGTAAACCCATTTACCTAACTTAAGGATGTATACAATATACAGTACAGATCCTGAAGTAGGTAAACATAAAGTGGATGGTCTAGCTAGTGTACTAAAAATAAAATATAGGAAAATATCGTTTTCGTAAAGCGGCTTCTAGTAGACAAAACTTGGGTATACTGGAGTCAGACATCGTCTTAACTCTGTGAGGTCAAGTCACACATTTAAAAAGCGATAGCGAAATAAGTTTTATTACTTAATTCAA
This sequence comes from Spodoptera frugiperda, assembly GCF_023101765.2. Classification (NCBI taxonomy): domain Eukaryota; kingdom Metazoa; phylum Arthropoda; class Insecta; order Lepidoptera; family Noctuidae; genus Spodoptera; species Spodoptera frugiperda. The sequence goes on along the minus strand of NC_064242.1, from coordinate 10,754,866 downwards.
ACTTATTTAGTTTAAAATAACTTTAGACACAATGTTTTATAATGATTTTTATGTATAAAACCAACAACAGATTGTAATTATGATTAAACGTGTTTTCTTTTTGAGGGATGTAATCATCCAATGACCAATCTTGCCATGGGTGAGGCGTGAGAGAGTGTCAGACTCTTACTGACTAAAAACCACCCTGTTCCTACTCCTGATCTTCGCAGCTGTAACCCGCTAGGTAGTCCACAGCTCCGGGGCGGGCATCAGCCCTACTGGAAACTATGTATGGCCACAGTAAATCCCAGTCTATCAAAGTACACATAGTAACAGTAAATCTATAGAATATTCGAGAGCCTTCACCAAGACTATGCACCGTTTGTTTCTTCAGGCCCAAACCAACATAGAAGTAACAGGGGATTTTGATGGCTTTGTTTTACTCAAACTCTGGGTCGCTTGGTCGCAAAACTTTGTACGGTGTTCCCCATATGATGGAATTTCTAATTGTTTGTTTGTGTACATTGGCTTTAAAATAATAGGCCTGCAAACTTGTTTGAAATACTTTGGGTGTATGTATTTATATGTGTACTTGGAAAGTGCTTTATGGAATTAAGTGATGTTCCAAACTGTTAGTTGATACGAAGATTTGCATTCGTAACTTTTAACTATGGAAAATATGTTAGTGAATGTAAAATACGCTTTTGATGGTCTTTGTTTTTTTTTTGTGGCATTGAGTTAATAGTTTCGTCGAAGCTATGTGTAATGTTGCCTGTAATATAATTAATAACGAACGGGCAGTTCAGGCTTCTTGACTGGTCGATAAAACAGTCACTTTGTCTCTCGGCTAATCTCGTCTAACTCGTGAAAAATTGAAATCTTTACATTAATTTTATTTTACTAAATAAAGGTAAAAACCTTATAAAGATGAAGTAGTTCGGTAATCACCAATATATCCTTAACTCATAAGATTAATTAATACGTTTTTTTTTTTGGGATAAATCGGTAAACGAACTAACGGTTCATCGTATAGTAAGCAATCGCCGCCGCCCATAGACACCCGACACACCAGAAGCGTTACAAGGGCTTTTGCTGGCATTTTGGGGGGTTAGGAATTTGAGGATTGTTAAAATTTGGAGATTTGGAAGATTAGGGAACAGTATCCTCACTCACACGACGAAAGACAACGTAAGCGTTGTTTCACGTCGGGTTTTCTGTGAGGCCGGTCAAGCCGGCCCATTCATGTCGAAGCATGTATGTACACCCCACACAATTTTTTTTGCCATCAGCTACCAAATACCTATTTTAGTACTAGCTCCGCTTTCAATGAGGCCTTACATGTTGACGCCTTGAAAAGTACTTGTTGAACACAAGTATTCAGTACGGAATTGAACAACTTTGTGTGTAATGGAATTGTTTGGGTGTTCGTGTGTTTTGTAGTTTGAGCTTGGACACGAATTGACCTGTAGCTTACTTCTTTATTAGTTGCTTACTTTAAACTTACCTAACTTCAAAGCGAAAGATGACCAGTCGGATATTTTTGAAAAGCGTCATCATGCTTTTATCCCCAAAGGTTTAGGTAGAAGCATATTATTATTATGGCATGTTATGCCACTGTACAATGTACAACTACTTTTCATCATTTGTGTTATAAGTCCCATGTAATAGAAGGTTTTTAACCCGGCACTAGGATTTTCTTCACACAAATATACAATTATCTACACACAAAGAGTTACTCCGTGCGGTCTCCACATTAGCTTATAGAATTATTAGAAGTGAATTAACATTTCCCCTTATGTTCCTGAAGTAGATACTAGAGTTACCCATAGTAAAACTTACTGACTTATGATGATGTTATTAAAATAAACGCTTAATTAACCAATCAATCATCCAACTATATTGGCTAAAAACGTTTTGACATTATCTTTCCAATTACGAAAACAAACAATTCTTCATCTATAATGGCTTTATTGATTACATTTTAAAGTACTTTTTAGTTGGTTTAGAGTTAGATCAACTTCAGGTATTAGGTACTGAGACAGGCAATAACAATGATAGTTAGCATTTTCCTAGACAGGCTTAAGAAGTTTAAACGATATTGCTTCTAATACAAGAGCTCTTTAAACCTTACAATATGCAATTAAAAGTTACTTAAACGGGTTAAACTATGTTAGGTGATGTTAAACTTTAATTTTAACGCATTAATGTTGACAATGGCTTAACCAAGAAGTCATTAACCAAAGCTGTCTAGTCATTGTGAAACTGCTGTTCTTTTGTTTTTAGTGGGCTTACTACAGCGCGTGTGAGTGCTACTACAAATGACTAAGGCGTGTCTTGTCTGTTTATTTCTTTTATTACTATTGTTCTTTATTAAACAATCCTCTTTCAGATTTTACAACTAGTTGATTTAAGAAAAAGAAATAAGTTTCCTACTAAACACATTCTATATAAAACTGGCCAAGCCTTTATTGAAGCTGGTTGTTTATCTCTAAAAAGTAGATAATGATGTTCACACGTATATTCTTATAAGTTCAATTTAAAATTTTAAAATTACTGCAACCTACTTAGTAGTAACCTTAGTACCCTTAACCACAACCTTACTGATAAACAAAGGTCTTAGCGATAGTTCCCACGCATTTTTTTACGGGGAATATCATTTAATCACTTCTCCCGCCTTGGGCGGAGTGTCAGACTCTTATTGATTAAAAACCACCCGTTCCCTATTCCTGCTTTTTGAGCTGGGGCCCGGTAAACGCGCTAGGTAGTCCGTAGACAGGCGATTTTGGAATAGCAGTTACGTAGAAAATTTAGAGTAAGTTACTTCCCATCTCGTTGAAAGACGTTTTGTTTTTTTTTTATTTAAAATGTATACCTAAAGTAAGTGTGGACGTCTTTAAAATCTGCTACTTCTTACAAGAAAATCTCATTTTCACAAAGCAAGTAGCACATAATATTACACTCCATAAAACATAAGAACAAATGTGTTTCATAATGAAATATCTAGCGCGCTAGAGCCCTTAAACTTCCCACTATAATTCACTAGAAAAATTACTGTATTCACTTAACCTGTTATACAAGAAGGTAACAGAAAATCTACAATATATCTTATGACGCGGCTATTTTTAACTACAATAAACAATACTTTGTCTGCATATACATTTAATCAGAAAAATTTAATGTGTACAAGAGACACAAACATGACAAGGATAGAGATTCATTTGATCGGAATTATTTTATAAGTGGACTATTTTAACTGACTTCAAAAAAAGGTTCTCAGTTTGACCTGTATGTATGTATGTTTGTCATTGTTTGTGTGCGATTATCTCGCGTTTACCGACATTAATACTGATTAAACAGTATTTTCTAGTCTTAGGAGAAAGATTTAGGCATATTACACGACTTAAAAAAAATGAGGTCTGCACTTTAACTTTTGAAGACAGTTCCCTATGTTTTTTAAATATTATTTATAACTATAGCGAAATCTCCAGCGACAATGTATTGGAAACGCACACACATTCCAAGGGATTTGTTAACAAGTTGATCTTCCACAGGGTGTATCATTTTCCGAGTTCACCTTCTGTGCACACAACATCTGTGTACAAACTTAGGTTTGTAGCACGACACTGTAGTGTGCCTAGCGCCAAAAGTTGCAGACATTTCCGCGAAAACGGAGCGTCCCTTTATTATCCACACTTTAACTTGGTTCCACACATAACTTACTCGTGCGAGTACAAATAGGACTTTCTAACTACTATTCAGTAACTGAAATTTTGTCTCACGTACTACGTTTTAGTAAATGGTCATATTTTATGTGAATTTTCCCACATTTTGGTAGATATTTAGTGTATACATTATTGAGTCAATCTAATGGACGATTGTGTATGAAGCTTAAATAAATAAACTGTACATTCGTACAGTTTATTTATATTGTATTTATTTACTTTTTTTAATTTGGAAAATGGCATCTCATATCTACCGAGTGTCTACATCTTTTCAGTTGTTTAAAAGTTTCAGTATAATAATGAAACTCACGCATTCATACATTATAGAGTAAACCTTAAAAAAATCTGTATAAAAGATAATTTTTTTGCGGTCATTTAAACGTGGTAATTACTTCATTTCTTTATTAACATTATGATGTGGGGCCCCTAAACACTCTGATCTTCAAAAATAAGTACTCTACTCTTCATTACACGAACGATTAATGCCACCAATTCATTATTTCCTCATCTCAAAAATAACAAATAGGTAATCTTACAAGAGGTGGCTACTACCTACTAGGTAATTTTGTGTACGGTGGGTGGGCAAGATGATTACATTTTAACGAACTCCAAAAGGTCACGCTTCCGATTCTTTTCATTTTTTTCCTTTGCATAATAATGGGGGAAACACTCTCGGAATCAATTCAGAGGGAGCATTTGTTAGTGCCAACTTTTTAGCCTTGAATTCTTAAAAAGACCTTTCGAATTCTTCATTTCGGTTCGATATTGAATTTAATTCTGAATTGTTTTCTGATTTGTTAGAATTTGGTTTAATAGAAAAAGTAACGTCAATCGATACACATGTGGATGAATTATACATAACTGGCATGAAGCAATGCTTGCATTGTGTCTCACTGTACAAGTGAGGTTACCAGAGACCCAAAGCTCCTGTACCTAATAGATTAGCAGCATTTTGACTACACGGTTGGCACGGTGGCTGGGCAACCGGCAGACGGACAACGTGTAGCGATTTCGATTCCCGCGCGAATCAACTCTCTGTGTGATTCACAAATTGTTGTTTCGGGTCTAGTTATTGTGTCATGTATGTACATATCTGTGGAAACTTGTATGTTTATATTAGTGTTGAACGTTGCCCCAACGTTTTCTTTAAATAAATAAAAACATGTTGGTAACTTTGGTGTTGCGGCTGTTTCGGAGCGGTGATTTGTCAGCTCGTTTACTAATCACCAATATTTAAAAGGCATAATTTTGACCTTTAACCCTACAGAACCCTTACAATGATGAGCAAAAATACTTGAAAGAATATACTACGTAACTCTAAGGGCAAGGTACTAGGTAACAAATGATTTCTTCGCACTCTCAGGCGATTAGCAACTCACTGGGTTCATTTTAGTAATGGTATCGTTACACCGATCGGCCCTTAATACGGTATAATTGAGACTAGTAGGTATAATGAGCTTGTTGCCTTATTTATGAGCGAGCAAACTGTGATTTTGTTAGGAATATTGTGGAGGGAAAGTGTTTTCGTTTCGATTTGATTGGTTTAGTAGTTCTTTTTAAGGGAGATTTTGATTGTTATATTAACTGCCGTACTTAGAGACGTTTAATGGTTACTTAAACTATTCCTTAGTTACGATGTTGCTCCGAAAAGCTAGCTAGCTAAGGACTGGGTTAAGTGACCATTACATGACTCTGACTAATTCAGAGTCATGTAATGGTCACTTAACCCGAGGTAAGTTTTATTTATGAAATAGAGATAAAAGGTACAGATGAATTATTTTTATGGTAAGCGATCAGTGCTGCCCATAAATTGAAACTAAAATGGCGCATGAGACAAATCATTCCCGAAAACTTGCAGTCGAGGTGTAATAGAAAACCATTAATATAATGAAGAAGTATGTAGGTTTTTCAGTAAACAGACTGAAACTTAACAAATTGAGCAGACTTACATGTAAAAATATATCATAGTAATAGGTACATACGATTACCTCCAAATTGCTCTGAATTATCATAATAAATGCAACATTTGCTTCAACCAGTTACATCTAAAAACATTTTAATGGCACCTAATTGATAACATTTAATATTTAAATATTATTCAGTTCATATAAGCTCTCATGAGGCACTTACGAAAATGGGTCTTAAAAACATCAAATTATAATATTGCTCTTATTCAAATTTATTAAGTGATTTAGAATGATCATAAGAATTAAAATCCAATGTCTAGACGAGACTAATTGTGTATTAGGGTCGGATTATCCGGAGCTGTGGACTACCTAGCGGGTTTACCGGGGCTCTGACTCGAAAAGCAAGAGTAGGAACGAGGTGGTTTTTAGTCAGTAAGAGTCTGACACTCCCTCTCGCCTGGCCCAAGGCGGGAGAAATCATTGGATGATTTTCCTCCCTTAAAAAAGTGTCTGATTATTATCATAAAATGAATATTGATAATATTTTATATAAGGAAGTTAATAGTTCTTCTGCTGATGAATTTTGGTTTTTATGTAATTTAATTGCTTTTGAGGCTAATTATATCCCCCACCTGACATCAAGACCCGAAAACAATACAGAAAGCATTCTTCTACTCCCATTTACGTCACGGACGGCAACAACATACTCAAAAATATAGGCCATGAAAGTGGGTTAGCGTAACATGAGATAATAACAGCGAGTAGGTAAATAAAGTCATTATTATTGTCGCTGGCAACCCCTCTACTAACTTTTTTTATATCACCCCTAAATAACTCAGTCTATGGTCGGAATTTGAATTGGGTTCCAAGTTCAAAACGATTTGGAACGAATAAACGTTATGAACGTTCAAATTTTTGGCGCGAAGTCTAAGTTTTATTGTAGTTTGAGTAGTTGTTATTGTAAAATAATTGGGAGGGCAAAGTCTTGCGTGTTTTCTTGAAAGAAGTTAGTTTTAGATATAAATTCTTTTGACTTAGTTTTTGACCTTGGAAACATAATATCTTTTTTTATACCAATATTTTAAAAGATCTTCACTAAAATGTTCATACATAATGTTAAATCTTAAAGTGAATATAGACTACAACATTTTCTAGAGCATTTCTGTGTAACGTTACGTTCTTACGAATGGTATACAATACAGGCAAAATCTCAGTTTCCAAAGCATTTTAGTTTGTAAAAGGATGATACACCAGAACATATCATAGAGCGGCTCGTTTATTTATTTTTTACTTTATTTCGTTTATTTTTCGTTTTATTTTCGTTTATAAGAACGTAGCTCCACACTAGGATTTTCTCCTGTGTCGTGGGTGCGTTTACAAACATACAAGTTCACATGCACATGACAACCAGACCCGAAACAACAATTTGTGGATCACACAAAGAGTTGCTCCGTGCGGGAATCGAACCCGCTACCCGTTGCGCGGCAGCCAGTTGCCCAGCCACCGCACCAACCGTGCAGTCAAACTTTATTACACACATACATAAAACACATTACATTGTAATAGTAATTAGAATACAATGGGCGGTATTATCACACACAGCAATTTCTTCCAGACAACCTTTGGATGGATGTTTTTAAATAATCTGGGAATGGGTAGTACTCGTTGTTCTGTTACAAGTAAAAGCTGTAGTTTATCTATCTTTGCACAAAACAACAAAACAAAACACTATTCTCATATAACTCGCATAACATTTAGAGGAGTTACATATGAAATTTCGTAATTCCTTATGCCAACCCTATGCATGCATATTACGCTTAGTGCCAGGTCTGAATGAGCCGGCGCACATAAGCAGATGCAAATACCTTTCGGTATGACGAGTGCGGGCTGACAGCTTCAAGACGTATGTGCAGTAATAGGGTTGTTGCACGTTACAGTGCAAGAGACATTTTATTTTTTATAAGTATGATAAAACTAGTTACTGCAACGTCTAACTTGATGTTTAAGAACCTTAGTATGAGTTTGCTTTACATTTAAAGTCATCTAAGCGAGAGCGCGTTCGGCGCTCTGATTGGCCGGCACGAATAAAACAACCAACCATTTCGATTACTTTAAACGTAAAGTAAACTCATACTAAAGGTACAGACGTATTACCAAATACCAGGCGCTGTTTCCGACTTATTGACTGGCAATTCAAAAAAAGCAAAAGTTAAGATTGGGTATTAAAATCAAACACAATGTTGGTTAATATAAATAACAAGAAATATGTGACAAAAAACAACAACTAATTATAGGAAACCCAAAAGAAACTTTTGTATTCGTCAATCACTGAATATTTTTACTTCATGTACACTCAGTTTTTCCGTTACCAGCACAGCGAATATTCACCCCTATGTACCAACAATACAGAGCATGCATGAAAATATATTCCTCTGCGCTTATAAGGATTATCCCGATACGGACATTATAAGGCTCATGCAGATATACGAGCACTTCCTTCTTCAAACATAGAAACAGTCGCATTTCCTTGTAAAACAGCACTGCTCCGTATTTTCATAAGTTATATTATTTTCTTGGACGAATACTGGAGTTTAACATATATATGAGTATTAAGATTGTAGAAGTTTTGGATGTAGGAACACTAGTATATCTTTTGGTAAGCTTGAAATACGTACTAGTGTGCAGTTTGGTTTGTTTATGTGATGTGGTATGTGTGTATCTAATGTGTCATATATTATTATGTGAACTTGAATACTAAGTGGAAAAAAAATGTGCATTGAAGATTTCTATTTGTCATTCATTTTACTTCGTCTATTAATGAAAATCACGTATTTTATAGAACTGTCTAGACTAAAACAATAAGTTTCTACAAATTTCACTGTTGTCATGGTAACAGACTTGTTTTTCTTCAAAAAACATTGATCCTCAGACAAATTGCGTTTAAGTACTAGTCGAACGACAGAATACTAAAGTGAATGTGTGTTTTGACGTAAGTTTTAACATAAGTGAAATGTTTTTATCAATCCCATGCATTGACTTTACTGTTCACTTATTCGACTAGCGTTTATTTAGCGGACATTTATCTAGGAAGGTAGGTAGGTAACTGATATTTAAGCCTGCACGACCATTTCTTTTAGTAACAGAGTGATGTGTCTTATTACTCAGCATAAAAAGCTTTTTGAACCAACTATAGTTTACTTACCTACGCATATCGTCATTATTATTTTATATCATTGTAGCGGCATAGCGTATAAGTACTTAAGGCGTGTCATGTTGCAACGTAAACAAAGTTACAGTTTATATTTCGGATGTAATAAATTATAGTATTGTTCATTCATTTCATTGTTCATTATGTGAACACGCGCACTGTGTATCCGTCTTATTAAGGAACAATATACTTTCAGTCGTCATTGGTCTTTCATTTGGTCTACACCTTAGATCACAACCAACCATTTACCTACCTCCAAATTGGTGTACCCGACGTGATCATTTTTCCGTAGTTGTGATAGTGTAAACAGTGCGCAAAATGGCTAAAAGTACAGTAGAGTCATCAGTGGATCTCGCAGCAATTGTACTTACATCGAAGATCCCCGAATTTTGGGTCGACTCGCCCCACGCTTGGTTTTATCGAATAGAGGCCATGCTGGCACCGCAAAAATTATCAGACGACTGGCGTTTCGACATTGTCGTGTCGAAATTAACCAAGGAGGCCATCCAGCAAGTCACAGACCTTCTAATGGATCCACCCGAAGGTAAGAAATTTGAATCGCTAAAGACACGACTTCTCGCTATTTACGAGGAATCTAAAAACCGACAACTACAAAAGTTGATAAGCGAGATGGACCAAAAACCTTCGCAACTTTTGCGTCGCATGCGAGAGTTGGCTAAAGAGAAAATTCCCGACAATACATTAAGAATGCTGTGGCAAGGTCATCTACCTTCTCCGTTACGTGCAGTCTTGGCGGTCACGGAATCAAAAGATCTTGATAGCTTGGCCGTCCTGGCAGATAATGTATTTGAGACCACGCGCGCAACACATGTGAGCGAAGTAAGCCAACAGCAGCCAAGCACTTCCAAAGAAACAGACCTCATCATGGCTGAAATAGCCAAACTTACTATGAAGGTGGAGCAACTAGAAAGGTCAAACGCTAGATCGAGACCGCAGCAACGGAATTGGAATCGTTCGAGATCAGCATCCAGAACCGGTAGCCGAGCACGATCTGCGTCGCGAAGAACTCCTGAGAGCCCTGACTGGTTGTGTTTTTATCATTATTGGTTCAGAACAAAGGCAAAGAGATGCAATGAGCCTTGTTCCTGGAAATCGTCCCCGGAAAACTAGCTCAGGTACCAACTGCGGCGGTGGTTTATACCATCGTACCTAGTCACCGCCTCTGAGTCAGGGATCGCAACAGCGGCTTATGATTTTTAGTAGACACCGGTGCTAATATTTCAGTGCTACCTAATAAGTTAATGTTATTTGTAATTCCTGTTTAATTTAGAGTTAAGGTCTATTAGTGATTTAAGTGTCTTTGTATAAACCTATTAAATTTCCAATCATTGTTAATTGTTCAAAAATAATCCTAATTTATTAAAAAAATGGCTGATGTCAAAAAATATCCATTCGCTCTCAATACCTAAACACATTATGTTATTTAAGATGTAAAACATCATTATATAATATTTTTCGGTCTTGCTCCTCAAGTATACAATAAAAAATGCCCTTATCTAAATTTAAAACTACGTTACAAAAATTACTTATTGAAAAGTGCTATTATACTTTGGACGAATTTCTTAAGTATAAATTTGACGAACAATAAGAATGTAATAGTTATACTTTATTTGAATTATTATTGCGCTCTGTTAATCCGTACGACCTTTGTTATGTGTGTATGTACCTATGTTTAACACAATAATTTTCTGAATGTAATAGGCAATAATAAACTACGATTACGACTTATAAGGCTTGACATTTAATTTGTATGTTATTTATAATTTGGAATATTAATAATGTATAATTTTATTGTGTTTTTAAATTCTGATGTATATTTTATTATTGTATGCCTCAACGGCGGGACATAGCTGAACTAATTTTAATTATTTAAGATCTGTATTTATAATGCATACCTATGGTCCACAATAAAGCTGATTTGATTTGATTTCTTAAACTAGAGTGTACTTGATAATAGATATACCTATTGTACTAGTTTTAGCTGTAATGTTGTTTTAAGTGATTGTTAAATCAATACCACGCTTTGTTTTGTTAAAGTGTTTCTTTTAAAAAGGGGGGGGGGGGGAATAGTGTAGCGGCATAGCGTATAAGTACTTAAGGCGTGTCATGTTGCGACGTAAACAAAGTTACACTTAATATTTCGGATGTAATAAATTATAGTATTGTTCATTCATTTCATTGTTCATTATGTGAACACGCGCACTGTGTATCCGTCTTATTAAGGAACAATATACTTTCAGTCGTCATTGGTCTTTCATTTGGTCTACACCTTAGATCACAACCAACCATTTACCTACCTCCAAATCATCATTGTTACTTTTTTATGTTACAAACCGGTAAACAAGCAGGCGGATCACCTGATGGTAAACAATTGCCTTCGACTATGGACACCCGAAACACCAGACGCGTTACAAGCGCTTTACCGGCCTTTTGGGGTTGGGAATTTGTGGGTTGTTGGGGAATCGGAAATAAGGAAGGGATTTTTTTTGCTCATTTAAACGTTGCCCCACATTAGGATTTTCTCCTGTGTCGTGGGTGCGTTTACAAACATACAAGTTCACATGCACATGACACCCAGACCCGAAACAACAATTTGTGGATCACACAAAGAGTTGCTCCGTGCGGGAATCGAACCCGCTACCCGTTGCGCGGCAGCCAGTTGCCCAGCCACCGCACCAACCGTGCAGTCGAGTCGAGTCGATTGGTAGGGGGGGGGTAATTTATTGTAGTTTTATGTATTGCATTACATGTCTAAGCGTGCTATAGTTTCACTATTCTTTGCCTTGATTATACCTATACATATTCTACTGTTAGATAGTTTACCTCTTTTCTGCTACCAATTTATAAAAATAAATAAAACTAGTTAACATTATGTAACATTTATCATACATATACCACGTTATCTATCCATCCAATATGCAATATTATGCAATGATTTATGTCCTCATGAATCATAAAATGTAATACAAAAAGATAACTCTTGGCTTTAGACTATAGTTTCGTTATTTTCATTTTATGACGATATAAAATCAACAATATGGTATGGGGTACATGGACCGTCATAAAATCAGAATAGTAGTTTATTTCCTATTCTTGTATGTTGTTCATGGACTTATGGTAAAGCTATAGGGTATAGGATCGTTCGTTGGTCATGAATATATTGATGAAGGGTTACAACAACTATGTCAAAAGTATGTCGTTTACGTAATATAGATTTAATAAATAAGTGTTTTTGTTCTGAGAAGGAAAATCATCCACGTCTTCTCCTGCTTAGGGTTAGGTAAGAAGGAGTATCAGACTCTTACTGACTAAAAATCATACAATTCCTTGCTTGCTAGCTTGCTTTGAGCCGGAGCACCGGTAACCCACTACATTGTCCGCAGCTCCGAAAGTTTTCTATCGCCTGACACTATCATTAGACAAAGCAACACACTTTTTTAATAATTAGTCAGTGAAGATTTAAATATACATCTGGAAGTAAACTGGCATATTAATAATATCCTTTCCAATATACAATGTATTAGTATACAATATACATCCATATTAGATAATATTATGATATTGTTCTTCATACATGTGTAGTGTAATTACCATGTCAGTTATTTTGCTAAAACAGTGTAACAACTATTTGAAACTAAAATTACATAGCCGCGGTATTATGTTACGTTATAATTCCATGTAATGTGAAGCGAGTTTATTTTCGTACACTCGCTATTATCTACCCACCTTCCTAATTTAGGATACTAATAATATTTTGAAACGCGAAACCTCAACAAACTTTTGCTAATTTGATATTTGGTAAAAATAGAACCGTAGCTTAGATAGGTATCCTGATTTATGAGAAGAGTATTGAATTTTATAGATGATTATATGTTACTGGTGTAATTGTGTAGTGGTTGTTGCTTATCATCATGCTACGTACGATAGTGATATGGTTAAGGGGCATTATGGCATTTAAATGCCACTGTACAATGTACATCCACTTTTCTTTATTTCTGTTATTAGTCCCATTATAATAGTTGATGCGCCTATTGCCATACACTGGGCACATTGCCAGACTCCCTGCTACTACTGAGAAAATTTTGAAAAACCGAAAACGAAAGCCAGCCTTACTGTGCCCAACCCGGGAATTGAACCCGATCCCGGCAGTCGCACTGGCGACCAACGAGGCAGTCAGCACACTACAAACTGTAGTGTGCTTGCTTTTAATTTAAAATGTCTTTTAAAAATACAAAGAAATGACAATTAAATTCTAACACAATACGAATCCTATCGCTTTGGACAGGCAACAGAAGCTAGCTATATAAAAAGAAAAAATAGAAAAAAAAGCTTCCTATTCAATTTTCCATTAACTCCAACCGCTGACCGGCGATAGGGTTAGCAACACAATAGATGCGACGAACCACAATCCGCTGCAATCAAGATTGAAGTGTTCTATTTCGCTTTGAATTTATTGAAGCGCTAAACATATTAAGTCTAGACCTTTTGTCAGTCTGTGGTTGATAAACAAAGAAAAATGGCGGAGTGCAATGAAGATGAATTAATACGTATTGTGGATAATGGAATGCTAAGTTTAAGTTTTTGACGTTTATGTTTAAACTGCATTCAGAATATTCATCAAACAGTCACACGATAAGTTAATGATGTTTTAATAAAACAAAGGACTCTAAGGTGACTTCTGTTAGTCAGATTCAATAACACATTCATCTGGAGTGATACAACAAAAATAGAATTTTACTTCTTATAGAAAATACTAGCTTTTGCCTATGGATTCGCCCGTGTTATAAAAAGTGTCCTATGTGTTGTGAGAACACATAGGACACTTTTTATCAGATCATAATCTAATACTGTTCCAAATTTCATCTCGTTCCCTTCAGTCGTTTTGGTGTGATTGAGTAACAAACATAACCACAAACACATAAACTCACAAACTTTCACATTTATAACATTAGTAAGATAATCCTAAAGAACAATCAATTTTGGGCATATACTAAGATGCAACAGTGTGCAATATTTTTCTTTGTAAAATCTAAAAAATGCTACGTTTTTCTCGCCTATGGAACTAAATAAGCTGTAGCGGCACATGACAGATGACAGAAGTTGCACATAGACGATGGACTATCAAATCTACGGATGACATCTTAAATACATCGCACATATGCGAATAGACATGGATAGAAAAATCCCAACGAACAACAGTTGGGCAGAAAGCCCGCCAGGCATGATCACCTCGCCTGGTCGGAAGATCCTCCTTTTCTTAGGGAACTTTACTCTCTGTTCCCTAAACTTGATTATTCTAAGTACAGATTTGCATTCTCACCTACATAATCAATTAGAATAACAGACAGACAAACGCAAACACTTGTAATTGAGAACAATGTTGTGCTTGATTAATTAACTGCATATTACTCGAGGTATTTGCGCACACTGCATACATAATTACATAATGTACGTGTTCAAATGTTGATGAGTTTACATCGTGTTTAGGATTAGTTGAATGGACCTTTCCAGTAATTTATTTTAGAGTCAGATTACACTACATCATTATTATTAGAACTTGAAACGGGATATTTACTTTGTTTATTATGATTTACCATTCGGATGAACAGTTCATCCGTGATCATGGCGCTTGCAACAGTGCCGAAATATCGGAATTTCATAGAAATTAATAAATATGGTAAATATCCCGTTTCAAGTTCTAATGATATTGTTAGTGACCACATCGAGTATTCACTACATCGCATCTATAGTTCGAATTCAATGTATCACATAACACTAATATTATAAATGTTAAAGTTTGTTTGTTTGGATGTTTGTCCATCCAACACGCTGAAACTATAGAACGGATTTTAATGGCATTTGGTATACAGACAGGGAATGGGTCGACTGGGGTGACAGGATATATGCTTTTTATCCTACGGGAACGCAGCTGAAGCCACTGGCAGAAGGTCGGAAGGCCGTCGTCGAAGGTCGTCGGTATTGGTCGTAGCGTGATAGGTTTTAGCTATTTCTTTCCTTCATAAATGGACTATCTAACACAAAAAGATGTTTTTTGTATCGAACCACAAACAAACGAACTCTCCAGCTTTATATAATAAAATATAAGATTTTAAACCAGTTATAATGGCGAGACATAATAATATTATTATGGTAAACTAATAAACGCCAACACGCAATGAAAATATTGCAGTATCAAATAAATATTAGCAGGATATCAACAGAAATAACATTTAATAAGAAAGAGAAAATAATAATAAGGACAAAACGAAAATAACTATCGGATAACAGTTTGTTATTTAATTATAATATTTGCGTAGGTATATTAATAAACAACGGTTGATGTTTTAGCAAATAGTAACTATATAAGTATATACTGTTGAATAAATGCTTTTTCTTGCTTTCTTTACCTTTATTTCAGGAAAATATTAATGTCTGTCTGTCAATCACGCTTGAAATACTGAATGGATTATGATGAAGTTTATTTACCAAATCAACTTAGTATAATATTAATCCTTATATTTCCGCAGTATTTTTTTCTTTGTAGTACTGGACTTTTTCTGAAAAAAATCTCAGTAGGTAGCCCGAAGTCTGGAATTAGTTCAACGTTCAACGTTATTCCTTTTATCCTCAAAGGGGTATAGGTGCACATAATGGTGCCTAATACTGTTGTATAATTTACACACACTTTTTACGGTACGATTAAATTTCTGTCTATCTTTCATGAATTAAGAGATATATGTAAGAAAAGTATATACACATATAATATAATCATATCGTTTCATATTCGATTTATAACGATGTATGTGTTATTGTATACATACAATATGTGTTATTGAAAACAACACTGTCTCAGTAAATATCTAAACTAAAGCTCGGTTCACACAGTTATTGTTTCTGTACACAAAGGTATACGCATATATGTATATGTTAGCTTCAGGCTGTCTAGTGTGACCTGGTTGTAATTTTTTACCCGTGATGACGTCAGAAGTAGGTCGGCTCTACCCGTGAGAATAGAGCAGACGCACCACTGTCGCGGGAGCTCGGAAACTAATCCGTTACGGATGATATGTAGCTGGGTTATTTGTTAACTGCATGTCCATATTATGATGTCGTTGAATGTTAGAAGATTATGAAAATTGAATTTAGAATTAATTAAAAATGTAATGTTGACCGAGTGGTTACAACTCTACCGGATAATTTAGTACATTATCAGATAGCAGCGCGGTCGGTGCTCTGATTGGCCGGCTCGAATAAACTCACCAATCGGAGCGCCGAACGCGCTCTCGTTTCGATTACTTTAAACGTAAAGCAAACTCGTACTAAGGGTACTGTTTTAGGCGCTAGAAAGAACTATTTACATTCACACACACATTTAGAAATGTGTTGCGGACCATGTGGTGGTTGTCGGAGTGGTCGCTGCTGCCTATGCATGCATCTACACTTGCTGCTCTTCTGCTATACCCTTACATGACAAACTAATTATATATTTTTTCATTATCTAACTGACGGACTAAACAGATTTTTAATTTTCATACCCCGTCATCATTCCTATTACCTAGTGTTTGTGTAAATACTGTAACCCTACAAGAAAAGAGGTGAACGCAATATTTATTTTAAAGGTTATAAATGCAGTCATGCTCGAACATGCACCTCAAGGGAAATTCAAGAGAAACCATTTCTACACTCACTTGTAACTAAGAACAAAGTACTACAATCAGTTTTTCTAACTTCTAAGTTTAAAAAAAATACAATAAAGAGAGCACTGACCTGTGTAGTCAACAACATTAAAAAAATAATTTAAACAAACGTATTCTAGACTAAATATTTAATATTTCTACATTACAAACAGTATGCAGTTATTATTATTTATTTAATGCATTTTGTGATCTATTTTGTTTGTATTAAGGTTTTAATTTGTTTAAATATGTTCTAAAATTGTAGTATACTTTAATGTAAGTTTCTAGCGCGCCTCTTAAGTTACTTTGCATTATCTATAGCGAGGACCAAAGATTAAACATTTTTTTTACGGTATAAGCCAGTAAACGAGCAAACGGTTCACGGTAAGAAATCGTCCACGGACATCCGAAACATCAGAGGCGTTATAAGTGCGTTGCCGGCCCTTTGGTTTTTAGGAATTTAAGGGTTGTTGGGGAATCGGGGACTGAGAAGATTGGAAAGGGGGTAACTGGGGCTCCGGTAACCTCACTCACACAACGAAAAACAATACAAATATTTAAACATGAATATTAGATTTTATTAAGATTTTTTTTTTTTATGAAACAAGCCGGTAATCGAGCAGACGTATTACCTGATGGTAAGCAATCGCCGCCGCCCATGGACACTTGAAACACCAGAGGCGTTACAAGTGTGTTGCCGGCTTTTTGGGAGTTAGGAATTTAAGGGTTGTAGTTCGGGAATCGGGGATGGGGAAGATTGGGAAGGGGGGAATTGGGCCTCCGGTAACCTCACTCACACAAAGAAACACAACGCAAGCGTTGTTTCACGTCGGTTTTCTGTGAGGCCGTGGTATCACTCCGGTTGAGCCGGCCCATTCGTGCCAAAGCATGGCTCTCCCACACTTAAAAGATTCTTTAATGTTTTAAAATAACTACAATGATTAAATACCTACTATTTGCCTAAACATTAAACCAATTTATTGTTACGAAAACCTACTTCGTTTATTATTTCCCGCACAACTTTTATGGTTAAAATAGTTATAAATATTCCAACTTTGACGTTTATCTGTCTCTAAATTGGCGGTTTTCGCAATATAAATAAAATATAATCATGCCATTTACAGTTATTTGAATAGCTGTTATTTCATTGAATATTTATTGTAGTAGATAGAATTACTGATTTCTATTTGATCGAACTAAAATTTTATTGAGTTCAATAAAATTGTTTATTGAAATAGTTCTTTAATTGAATTCGTTGTTACTTGTATATCTATTCCCCAATTAGTTTTGGGTCGAACAAACTCTCTAGCGAATCGAAATTGGACTGAATACATTGTTGTTCTGAGTGACTGGTATCTGAGTTGAACTAGCCAATTACGACACATCAATATTCATTTTGAATGTTACATAGAACGAGTGGAATAATGGAGTTCTTTTCAAAAAGATTTGTGTGATATCGTTAAAGCAAATCGAATTCATAGTCTCTGTTTTGTTGGAGTTACATTGACGTTGATGTTCTTTGAAAAATTGTACAGATAGGTATCTATACACTATAGGTATAGGTACTAGACTACTATGACTGTACGGCGTGGTCCGTTCCGCGCGACCTCAAAGAGCTAACAGACTACCACAGATGGGGCCCAGTAGGGTTGATGCCTAATACGGAGCTGCGGACTACTTAGCGGTTTACCGGGGCTTCGGCTCGAATAGCAGCAGTAGGAACGGGGTGGTTTTTAATCAGTAAGAGTCTGACACTCCCTCTCGCCCAAGGGGGGAAGACATTGGACGATTATTCCACCTAAAAAAAAACTACTACGACTAATAAACACCTAAATCTTATATAGATTTAGGTGAAACACCTAAATCCTTTTAAGATACTTTTTACAGTAGACGTTCTAAAAATAACTACATTAAAACATCATGCATCAACTTCACATTGAAATCAAAAGAAACAAAAGGATGCGCCCAAAAGGACCATCCATCTAATGCATTCATACCAAAGCAATAAATTACATCTGTCTACTAGAAAAGCCACAAAATTGGAATATCAACAAAAAACAATAGAAATCTGTCATATAACGTCGGAACGAGTGTTTGTCCGTTTGTCCACTACGACTATGATTTATTTATGGAGCAAAAGTTTTTGCAACCAACTGCGAATATTGCTGTGTTGTGTAGCCTAGTTCCGGGGATGAATTACAGTTTTTTGGTTTTTACAAAAGGGTTGTAGTTGTGATTTATGTGTCAATGATTGTATTTTTTAAAGTAATTTTAGTAATTTTGAATTAAATTTTTATAATAGAATGCAAACGAGCAGATGGATATATATCCATGTTTATTCGTTATACATAATATTTATACATACGCTATGTGATAATATTAATCTATTACCTAACATATCAGACTTTAAGATATTGCTTGGAATGTTCAACGAAGTGTGCAATACAAGTACTTTACAAGCTCAGGTAAAAAAAAATCTCGGTAAATTGACTAAGTCTACCCAAACCCGGCTATTTTCGCTGGTCACAATTGCTCAAAAAGTTGCCAACGACGAAGTAAAAATTATGAGTAATTAGGAACCGTCTCTATTAGTCAGCTGTATAACTCAACACAGGATTTATCGCCACAGATTTTAGAACGCCTGTTGTGTCTAGAAATTTTGAGAGACCTGAGTTCCTACGGCGCGTCATCCATCTTACTGTCGGTTACAACAAAATACTATTTGATATTTTGTTGAATTATTAAAATTGGTGGACGTTTTGACGCATATCCTACCAACCAATGTTGATAATATTAAATTATGAGGTTTTATTTATGATAGGCTAGACAAATCTTTGAAATTAGATTTTTTTTGTTGCTCCACATTCAAATTTTCTCCTGTGTCTGGGGTGCGTTTACAAACGTTGCACGGCAGCCAGTTGCCCAGGCACCGCGCCAACTGTGCGATCAAAGTATTCTTGGTAGTTTGTGGGCATAATATTACTTATTTCTTGTAAAAAGTAGTTACGTATAATTATTATGATATCAACAGTGACGTTCAGTACTAAACATAAGTTACTTCTAAAATACCTTCGAGAACAGCCAGTTGGACTGACCTACCTAGTTAATAATGAAACATTTACAAGCCTTTGGTTTTGTGGCTACGCGCTGTATATGCATTGGTCATTTTCCAAATACATAACCACATATTCGACTGCTGAATTTAGAGAGCCAGTTAGTTATTCCGAGAATGTCGATATTTAATATTTATGAACTGAAATAATCATAAAGGCTTTATCAGAGATTTACTAAAATCTTATAATGGTATGTTATAAATAAATTGTTAACTGAAAATCACTATGTTGTAAACGCAATACCCAAAGGTGGACTGGAAGATAATTTCTAATGCACACTATACACCTTACGACTTAACTGTACTGTCGGTCTATACACTTAAATCGTAAAGTAGGCTATACGGATCTAATATTGAACTATGCAATTTTAATATTGCAGTTAAATTGTAGGTATGTAGGCAAACAGTTGAACTGTACAATTTCAACTGAGTCGAATCAAGAATACAAAAATATGTCCAGTTGTTACATACTGTAAGTATATGGCTACTATAAGGCTGTCTAAATTAAGTCGGTCCATGTACTTAAGTTTTAACATGCAATATTAAAAAAGAAGTACCGATGAAGAAATATGAATGAATTAGGTACTTCATCCGTACTTAATAACATAAGTGGAGTCCGTATTCGTACCAGATGCATGACAATGACTTTATGACTTATCACATATAGTTTGCATCACATTGCCTCCCAGGGAATTAGAGACGTGACGTCATTTTTCATAAGATTTTCTTCAGATATGAAAGAGGGAGGGAACAGGGATATCTCTCTATTTTACGTCGAAATGTTTGAAGTTGTGATGTCCGGTAGTAAAATTTGGACCGTCGCGTAAATTTTTTATCGTGCGAATAATGCCATGTACTAAAGTATGTAATTAGGTAGTGAATGTAAATTTTAATAAGGTACTGTACGTTTAGGACTGTAGGTCCCTGTTTATGAGTTAATTTTGGAGTACAAGTGCGGTTCATCCCTGTTTTAAAATAAGTTCAGAAAGGGCATTTACTCGTATTTTGAAACGATTTACTTTTTAAATAAGACTTTAAGTTAATTAATAGCATTATTCTGTAAAAGTCTATAATAGTAAAAGGACAATGTCTGCTAAGTGAAATTGTAATGAAATATTCATTACAATTTTTTAAACCAAAAAACTTAATTGAATTTTATAACTCAACACCTCACATAACAATATATCGCAAAGATTAAAGAATTCTTCACCGAACTCGATAGCAACTTTTATTTTACAAGCGCCACTCAAAATACTCCATAAAAGTTTTATCATTAAAACATTGGACTCACTGTCTTACACCTAAGGGCCGTTTGTGTAAATGTCAAAATTTTTAATATAAAACTTGGTGACGGCGAATTGAGATGCCGACGATTAGTTTCCCGTCACGTAGCCGCGTCGTCGAGCTAACAGAAAGTTATAATGAAGCTGAGAAGTGAGAAGTCCCAGCTGACGATTTAATCCTACCAGTGATCAGTCATCGTGTTTAGTGAGCATGGTAACATAGCCAGCGGGGTTTTACCGCCAGCGGGGTTTTACCGCCAGCGGGGTTTTACCGTCAACGAGGTTTTACCGTCAACGAGGAGTAACTGATAACGGGGTTGATACTGTCGTCACTGGTTTTATGATAGCAGCTTAGGTAAAAGGTTAAATTTTAGCATTTTATCATCATATCACACACAAAACGTCCACAGCTGATCTTAGGCGTCCTTTAGTGACTTTAAGATTTGGTTTTCTAGTATTTACAGGACTAAAATATGATCGAAAATCATTTATTAATAAAAATTACGAGTGATTGTTCCGATTAAGAGTGTATAAATAGTATCTAATGTCAGTTATATTTTTCATACAAAATGTTATCTTTAAAATAAACCCACCAGTCTAAAAGTTAATGTTGCTCATCAATATTGAATGATTTTGAAAAATAAAACAATACAGTGTCGTCCATTATTCATGGCGGTTAAATATAACCATGCTTTAGAAAAAAATATCGAAGGCGTTATCAATAATTCATGAAGGTGCTAAGGTAACTAGACAAAATTATGAAATATTTTTTATCGTAAAATGATTATCTTGTTATTGAATTGGTCTTTTGATCCAAGGTTTTTGTGGGAAAAATATTGCTTTTACGTCTATTTTATTCTGAAACAAAGTTAAAATGATAAATTAGGTTTAGTTTTATTATTTTTCCGTTGCGTCAGATATTTTGAGAAGTCTTAATTTTTTATTTAAATGTCGAACTCTCCATGATAACTATGTTCTATGGTGTAACTCTAAAAAAATTTTTTTAATATCATGCGAATCCACTAAAAAAAACAATCTAGTTAACTAAAAAAACACGGTTTACTTACGTACATTAATATAGAAAACTTTACTAGTCACAGCGTACGTGAGTAAACCGTGATTTTGTAGT
This sequence comes from Spodoptera frugiperda, assembly GCF_023101765.2. Taxonomy (NCBI): domain Eukaryota; kingdom Metazoa; phylum Arthropoda; class Insecta; order Lepidoptera; family Noctuidae; genus Spodoptera; species Spodoptera frugiperda. Next base: position 10,732,829 of record NC_064242.1, on the reverse strand, counting down.
TTATTCGAGATTTAGTAGTAAAAGAATGAATATGCTAATTTAAAGAGAAATACTATGAAACCAAGAGTATGTAACCGACATAATAAATAAGTAATGTTTCATTTCATAATATATTAACGTTACATTCCCATACTTGTGGAACGGATGTCTGATGAGAACGAAAAGTTTTCGAGTGGCGACCGCGCCGGAAGACATGAGTAATAAGTGTAGCCTACTGCTGACTTTTTGAAGGTTCCGAGAATTTGTTATATGTGAGATGTGGAGTGATGTATAATAAAACTTACATGTACCTGTGTCTACTTTGTACTGAAGTTTTGGATATACAAATAATTTTCATAATTCTTCATGTATTTTAATTGTGTATGCGGTGTTGTATCGGAGCTGTTCATTTATTATCAGGTTATACATTCTGATTTTTTGCCATCAATTTTTATAATAAAGATAATGATCACATGCTTTGACTATTTTATCACAACAGGATGTACTTGAAAATACATCATTGAAATAATCACATTCAAAAAAATAAATGTTGATGGCATTTAATTTGATTATTATATAAATTGCTTTTAAAATCAAAATCGAAGCTAAAAACATTTAATACAACTTACACATCAGATGAAGTTTATGAATTTATCCAATTAATTTAATGTCACGAAACTCGCCGACCGTGACGCCTCATCCTAAATTAAAAACCTCAATGTTTCCTTCTCAGTGACATTTCAAGAATGTTTTATTCTACTTGTTCAAGGATAAAAATCTTTTCCTATTACATAAAAACTTTTTTATTACGAAAAGTATTTCTGACCTATGTTAAATCATGATTCAGATTCATAATTTCAATTTATTTCATTTCCAACAAAGAAAGTAATTAGTATTCGACTTCAGTAATTACGTGTCATAATTAAAAAGTTTTTACTTTAAATGTTTGTACACGCAGTTATTTTATCATTATTATTAAAAAAGTAACTAAGACCACATTAAAAATATTTCTCATCTCAGAGTAACATTCTGGATCAAAAAGAAAGTCTATCTAAAAATAGCATTACTCAAATTAATGATACGTAGACAGCATACAACATATACAGTAAAACACCAGTAGGTACTACATAAAAAAAAAACTTGTCATCGCTCCCGCCCAAGAGTACTACGGCGTAGACAGCTCGTAGCGGCAGTTGATAGTCGGTCGCTACGGAGTACGCTCGCTACGACGGCCGATGTATGTGCTACGCGAGAGTGCTACGAAGTTCAACGTTTGAAACTTTGAATTAAGTTCAATAGAAAGTGACTGTGGTAAATAATATTAACTATAGCAATACTTTTAAGTGATTAAATACTGTACTTTAAATGATTAATTTTAATTTAGTAGTAATTCTAACATAAAAATTATAGTGGTAATTAAAGTTATGTGAATTAACCCTTGTAAAATAAAATTTAAATAAAGTATGAATATAATTATATGGAAGCAGAATATTAAATAGGTAAGTGGAAATTTAATATTTATGTCATAAATAAAATAGTAATAATAATAAATTTAAAGGAAAAACTATATATGTTTCCTTAATAATAATACAAAACTAATCATGTTAACTAGTCATCCTGTTCAGAAATCCATTATAACAATAAAAATCAATTTTAAACATGTAATACTGACGAATCATTCATACATTTACTTACATTATACAATACTACCTAGGTCACTAACACCAAATATGTACGTAACCTTGAGAACATAAAATATTTAAAATTCCCATCGCCATATTTTTAATATCACCTTTCAAATCGTTTTACGACTAAAAATATTTTCGCGATACCTCGCAATCCAAGAAATCACACAGTCACTGAACATTCCAGATTACATTTTATATAATACTAGCGAACCGCTATATATAGCTATCGCATGGGTAGCAATGGTGATATATTATACCTGTATTATACAGTAAAAACCTTCCTCATGAGTAAATTACTCTATCTATTAAGAAAAAACCGCATCAAAATCCGTTGCGTAGTTTTAAAGGATTTAAGCGTTCATAGGGACATACAACATGACAGAATAATAATAATAACGACACCTTTGTAAATTTATACTATGTGTAGTGATACACCTTATATATATATATATATACATTTATAATAACATACATACACGAGTATACATACATAAGTTAAAAAAATATTTCAACGTATTTGCAGAACAATTTCGTGGTAAATTAAGCGAGGTCGTGGTGAAGTTAGGATCGTTTTGGCGTACGTCTTCGAAGGAATTATTCTCGGGGTTCACGGTTCAACTCTTTGATAATTCGACACGTATAAATGTTTGACGTACGTGTTGTATGTATGAGTTCTGTCTTATATATTATATATATAATAATTATAATGGTATTACGTATTTGCGGATGTAAGACACGTCTCATTAAATTTTGCGAGAAGTCATGCTTTGCAAAATTCTAATTATGTTTCGCATTAGTGAACAATGTAATTTTGATTATTATTATCAAGTTGTTGCCGAATCTCTAGAGACGAAAACGTGAAAATTTTCTAAACTTTGTACTTCCTGTTATTAAATAGGACTAATTTTATTGTACGCGAGAGAATAAAGTTTCCTTCTGTTTCTCCGAATAGAATTTCAAAGGTTGTTTTGAATTACAATTTTGGTCCTTCGGTACGAAAGTTGTTGTTCACAATATAGTCAAAATATAAAAAAGTAGCATAATAGTATTATATACTTATTTCATGTAAATTAGACAATAAGGTACGACGCGGTTGACGTATCGGAAAAACCTACTAAAATAGAGAAAAAAAGCATAAGCTACAGTAAAACTACTATTTCTTAAAGAGTGCTTGTGATTTGCATAAACTGAATAGGACTTTGGAAATCAACAATTACTTAGGTTATTCTAAAACTTATACATACGTTAAGATTTACATACATTTCTTTAATTCGAACTATGAAAAACCATGTATAAGAAGTGCATCGGTCAAACTGCCAACTTATGTACACCTAGACTTCTAGAGAACAACTGTAAAGCAACTGTTTCTTTATTCCACAGACGAGTGTTACAATAAAGTTTCCCCACAGCATTGCGTGAAAGTATTGTAGATTTCTAACTTCAACTCAGTACTGAACAGAATACATTGTTTCATCCTTTAAGCTAGATCATAGTATTTGGTATTGGAAGTGAGAAGAATACTGACAAGATAAATAAATACAATGTATTCACATTTCTACAGAAATTCGTTCTTTATTTCGTAAGAAGCGTCGCTTAGAATAATCTTTTAAAAACTCTACTTACTCACAAAAGAACAATTTGATACAATATGAGACTACAAGAGTTTGAATATCACAATGAACAAGATCCTCGTATAAGTATCACTTCAAACTTGCAAAGACAAAAACTATAAACTAAGACACTAACAAATCACGTACGACTGCTGAAAGTAAAAGAAAAACTACAGACAAGTTCTAACAAGATCCTACGAATAAAACTAAGAAGGATAGTAAAACATTTGTAATTAAAGGCAATAAACCTCAGTAACACCTGAAACCTAGATCGAAACGAGATTTTACTACCATTCGTACTACACGTAAATAATGTAGATGTCGATAAAAATACCAGCCTCACTTTATTAGGTATCCATAAAGAAGAATTAGGGTCGTCACTCAGTGACACACAAATGGCTGGTTTTAACACCAAGAATCGTTTCTTTGCTCTGCACGTTTTAAGGGGTAAATGTGCGGTATGGTTTTTAGGATCGCGTAAAAGTGTGGTAGTTTTTTATTTTATTTTTTGAGGGAGTAAGTCTTCCAATGACTTTTCCCGCATTGGACGAAGCGAGGTGGAGTGTCTGACTCTTACTGACTAAGACCTATCCCATTCCTACTCCTGCTTTTCGAGTCGGAGTCCCGGTGAATCCGCTCAGTAGTCCGCAGCTCCGGATCAAGCATCAGCCCTACTGGGCCCCATCTGTGGTTGTATGATGGCTCTTGGAAGCGCGCCCGAAACGCGACGCGCCGTAAGTGTGCTAGTTGGCGTAGGTTTTAATGACAGTGCGGTTATGCAGTTTAGAGGTTTTTATACGTTATCAATGAATGTAAAAATGTTACGTTATTTTGTGTAATAAAGTAGATATAGCTGTTTTGGTTCACTTATCTTTGTTTGAGATAAAAATGATAGTTATCTGATTATTCATGTAGGCCAAAATATAAAGTATTGAGAACAATGTAGATATACATGATAATTTAATGCGTAATCATCGACATAGTATCGAACATAACAACACTATTATGTTAGATATCGTTTGGTATACCCCAAAAGAGTACTAGTTTTATAACAAATATGAATTACTTCCAAGCCTTACTTTTAATGGTTGCTCGATTTCAAGAAATAATAAATCAAAGCTTTAAAATTGTGATACCCTTTCAATTTCAGTACAAAATAATATCTAGCAAATATAAAAGCAAAATTCATTTACAATTTTACTTACTTCATCTATAAAATTGAAGGAATAACCAGGTTTAGTAGGAAATTGCCTGGAAAAAATCAAGTTAGTGAGGGAAATCGCTACAGGACCTTGGGAATATAGGCTTGGCTTTACGGTTTGTGAAGTGCAATGTTGGTGAATTATGATTCTATATAATAATAAATAAATTAACGTATTTTTAAATTCTCAGTATCAATATTGATTGTTGGAACTATGCAATATAAATCACGTTTCAGTAGAATACTTAATTGAAGAAGTTATTTGCAAAAAGGGTTTCCTAGGAATTTATTAGTACTGTTGTAAGTATGTCGCAGGTAATTTCAGACCTAACACTGATATTTCAAATATTTCTTTGTGCTTTTGTCCGATATAATTATTGAATTCTATTACTAAAATGTATGATGATAAAATATATGATGTAGTGGTGATTCCCCATGGACATGATTGAAATATTATTTTGTTCGATGTTTTATTGTATTTTCTAGTTTCGTTCTTATGTATTTTTTTCTGTATTCCTATAAACGTATTATAGGTAACGTCACCCCTTTTAGTCTTCAGAAGGATATGCAGAGATGCAAATGTAGTGTTTGAATATAACATCAACGTTTCATCTATTTTGTTATGATGTAATTAATATCATATGTAGTTCTTACATATAATTGTAAAACATTCTTTCTGTCATACAAAGTACTATCTGAAAAACCATGTATATTAATGAACAATGCGATTAACATAATTCATGAAATAGTAGCGTAACGTTGTTGTGTTTTAGTAGTTTATCTGATCCATACACAGGATCCATACATATATGTAGGTCAATAAGTTTACATATATTACGAATACATTATATCAACAAATAGTACTCAAAATAAAAACACCAAAAGCCACAAAAATATTTTTCTACATTCGCGTCCCTAAACACCAATCACAACCGCCAAACAAGGTCTCTACATTTTTTTACGCAAACAAATATGAGACAACTTTACGGGTCGTCGGCTCGGCCAACCCTATCCGTGTGACGTCATCAACACCCCTCATCTGGAAGGTTAAATTATTGGCGTTCAAAATTGGTAGGCCGAAGCTATGTCAGTGACAAATGAAGGGGACAGAACGGATTCAGTGTAATGTATGATGGTCTTAATAATTATGGTGTAGTTGGAAAATGGAATTCATGAAAAGGTTCCATTTGAAACGTTTTGCAAAGTTTAATTATTTGTGACTGATTATAAGCTATTAACGCGGAAATTATTGAAGCGGTTTTGCGGGGTTATGTGAGCCTAATTAGTTGGGAAAAGTTTTAGAGATTTTAAATGTGTGGGATACAAAAAGGGTATATATAAAAGATGTTAATTTAAGTGTGGGAGAGCTATGCTTCGGCACGAATGGACCGGCTTGACCGGAATAATACCAGGGCCTCACAGAAAATCGGCGTGAAACAACGCTTGTGTTATGTTTCTTTGTATAAGTGAGGTTACCGGAGGCCTAAATCCAAATTCCCAATCTTAACAACCCCCGATTCTCCAACAATCCTTAAATTCATAACCCCCAAAAAGCTGGCAACGCAATTGTGGCGGCGATTGCTTAACATCAGATGATCCGGCTTATATAATAAAAAAACGAAATAAAATTGAGGTGAAACATTTTTGCAGTATATCTGCCCATATTTAGGACACTATACAGTATACAATACAATAGTTGACACCAAAGACTAGTAAACTAATGGAATTAGGAAAAGGTAATTTGTCTCAGAAACCAGTAACCTTGATTTCCATTTCCATACAATACATTCTACATAGTTATAGGACTCAAAGACATTCAATTAGGCTGTACACCTCATTGTGTGACTGGTACAAAACCTAGTAATTAATAATTGACTCCGTGACCTCAACACCGCACGACCTAAAACGTTAATAACTTTTCCTTTTTCTATCTTTTTCTTTTTTATTGAAACGAAAAGGGATGGAGACAGACGATTTGTTTAACCGACTCACAGAAGGGGCTTCCCGCATTTAAGCACGTATTTTAGAAGGGTAATAAATGGAAGTACGGTTCATTTTATTTGCAAATATATGCCCTTTGCCAATTGAAACCGTTGAGATAATTTCCAAGTGTCAAAGGATTTCAATGAAGTGTTTAAATGGCTATTAACATAAAATTACGTACGCTTCCCCTTCGTTGGTTTTGTGGTGTGAGCTTGAAGTACCCATATAACAGAGTAATTGGTTACAAATATTTTGTACTGCAATAGTGTGTGGCCACCACTACCACATTGGGCTTGTTCTTTATTGTGTGGTTTACTTATATGAGGAAAATGCAAAGCGGTGATGCAAGCCTTATATAATTATACTCAGGTTTACAATAGTTTATAATAATCATTAAATAATTCTTCCAGCGGCTTCGTTATGATCCTGTGGGATAAAAAGTGACCCATGTGTTATTCCAGACCAAAACTTATGCTTGTTCCAAATTTCATCTTGATCCATTCAGCCGTTTTGACGTGAAGATATATCAAACAAACAAACTATCATTCAAACTTTCGCATTTATATTATTAGTAGAATTCATAGATATACGAGTCAAGTTGTTGGTGCAAACACAGCTGAATTAGGTAGCTTTAAAGCGCTTTAGCGATTGAAAGTCACCTGCTTTAAAGTTTGAAGCACTATAAATACGTTGGTTCTATCGGATTACACGTGCTACACAGGTTTGCTGCAAAGAATTTAAGTCCAGAGTGAGTTAGAAAACTAGGATTTGTCGTGTATTTCTATCACAAGTTCTCATTTTATAGTAATTCACACCAACTTTATCTCTGGTCGTAAGAGCCAATAATGGGACGACCTATTTGACAGAGACCGAACAAAAACTCAAGACGAGACAAGAGGGAAGTCTATAATAAAATAACCTAAATCCTCTAAATTTCCAACCCAAGTGCCAAGTGTATTGATTTTGGAAAGCCATCTTATAAAGAGGAAACTCATAGTCAATATAGTTTTAATCTTAATCATAATAGCAAATAGTAGAAAACTGTCAGTACACACACACAACAACGTTCTTAAAAAAAACTTAGGCACATCCAAGTCGCGGCCGAAATAGGTCGGCATCATTATTTCTAGAGATACGGTCTTTAACATGTTAAAAAAAATACTGTTTTTTTTTTCTCCTAAGTTTGATTGTCTCCTAAGAATATAATTTCATACATACATACATATCGTCACGCTTTTAATCCCCGAAGGGGTAGGCAGAGGTGCACATTATGGCATGTAATGCCACTGTATAATGCACACCCACTTTTCACAATTTATGTTGTAAGTCCCATGTAATAGGTGGTGAGCCTATTGCCATATACCGGGCACATTATCAGACTCCGTGCTACCACTGAGAAATTTGCGAAAAACCGAAAAAAGCCCAGTAATACTTCGCCCGACCCGGGAATCGAACCCGAGACCCTTTGCCCGGCAGTCGCACTTGCAACCACTCGGCCAACGAGGCAGTCAAAATATAATTTCAAGAAAATATAAACTTGAACTTGTGTTCATATATAAACGTACTTGATTTGAACGCGTTAAATTAACGTCGGTAACTACGTACCGCCTATCCACCGCAAACTGATGGCGCTCTCACATCGCAATTAGGTGTATAAGATTGGATGCGCTCGTCTTAGCTGTATAAGATTGTCTCGCTTCGGGCTCTAGTCAAACGTACCACTGTTTAGTGGTGGATACTGGCAACTTAGTTGCTTGGTAGATACCTGGAGCTCCAGACAACATATCGGGGCTTTGGTACGATGCTGGAGTAGGAACAGTCAGTAAGAGTCTGACGAATTCTTTTGCCTTCCCCAAGGCAGAAGAAGTCTAACAATTTTCCCTATTAAAAAAAGTGTGTTGGTGAATACGCTTTTGCGTATACACTAAAAACGTCATCTGTAACGTTTGGAGTCAATGAGATCAATTAATTGGAGTTATATGCTATGCTATATGCTATTATGTCAATCGATTCAATTTAACGATAAAACCTATCTCGATTTTACGGCCAAGCATCAAAACATTCGGTAAATCGTCAAGTATCGATATCAAATGTGGTGTGTCTGTTTAGAATCGCACCCGAGATTAGATTGTCACTTAGTAGTGAGAATGTAGTACGAGTAAGGCGTCGCAATATGCCTTTTATAGGGTACAAAGCTTTGCTTACGACTTCGTTCTCTCGAAATTCCCTTTTCCCAAATTCCTTTCTTAGTGTTCACCTATTTTCTCAAAGAGGGTTCTGTTACAATTTTACTTTTCAAGTGTTTGTTATTGTATTTTGTTAAGACTAGGTCAGGTAGTTAAACAATTTATTAATATGATATTGTTGAGTCACATTATGCATGTATGATGAACGCAGATTAAAAGATGAATAAATTGAAAATAAAACTTAAAATATAATTCAATATTTATTACTCTGTACAACAGAATAGATATAAAAAATTGATAGCTATTCAATTACAAATAAAGGTTGAATATAAGTGTCATAATATTTGAATAATTCATCAAAGGAAAATGTATTGGATACGCACTCGGCATATAGATTTGGCCAATCGTTTGCTCCAATTTGACACTCCGAAACAAAATAATCCGTATAATCCGAATGCTGATAGGTTGAAAGTAAACAATTGAAAATTCTATCAAAAGAATATGATTAATTAATTGGTGACGGGCTAAATTTTCGGGCGAGTGGATTTCAAACGATGCCCGTATTTTGTTTGGCCTTTGTTTTGTAACAAATAATCAGAAATGTGTCCATATTGTGGTAAGTTATTGAAGTATTTTTGACGTGTTTTTGTAGTAAAATTATGTCAATAAGGACCAAAATTCCACTGAATTTATAATTATAACACTGTAATGAGAATTAGTGCAAAATCAAAATAGGAGTTATTCATTTATCTAACTTTGTAAGACCAAATCTAGTTGTTTAAGATATATTTTTGTATTTAGCATTTTTGAATTATTAATAAAGTTTTATTTTATTTTAGAAATAATAAATGTTGTTGTAAATAGATTTCATATAGACAATGTGCAGTTAATTTCCTATTTATGTCAATAAAGACAAAAACTGCTGAACTTATATAACACAGTAATGACAATGAATACAAAACCAAAATAGGATTTATTCATTCATTTCAACAATGATAAATGTTGTTGTAAACAGATTTAATATAAATAATGTACATTTTATCACCGAAATTATACCGTTGTTTTTGATTAACTTAATGTGGTATATTTCGGGAGTTGTAATGGGTGCAATAAAAACGGTTGCAGATAGTTTACAAGTTTTAAGTTTGTTCCCGTATTTTGGTGAACATTATTCTCGTAGTAAGAAGAACCATTTGGATAGTGAAGGAAGAAAATCGAAAAACAAATAGAAAAATAGAATACTTAATGCCAATATATATATTACGTATATATAACTCGGCTTTACTATGTTCATAGTGGCAGAGAAATTAGGTATTTACTCATTCACTGTTCCCTGGTAATCGAGATCATGTTTATTTTTCATACTAGTACTTAGGTACCTATATCTAAAACATAACTAAGAAACAAAATATAAATAGGTAGGTACGTAAATAAAATTTAAAATTACAAATAACTAAAAGTAATCATATGAGTGAACACTAAAGTCAGACAACAATAGTGGATAAAATGTCATGTATTAACATGACAATTAAATGTATGTTAACATTATCTCATGACACGAATACAGATTACAAATTAATCTTTATTTATATAGACAAACTAACAATAGTTTGTTCTGCACGTCAAAATGGCTGAAGGGATCAAGATGCAATTTGGAACAAGGGTATATTTTATCCCACGGGAATACGGGCGAAGCTGTTGGCAGAAGCTAGTCATCTATATTCTAGGACTGTGCTACTAAAATTGCAATTAAAATTTAATATTAAAGCTAAAAACTCATATTATTATATGTAATTGCTAATCGCATGTTCTATTCAATTCAACCACTAGTTACATACAAGTTTTCATAAAAACAACACGCTTAGGTCGTCACTAATTTTAGATGATGATATAGATTACTTTTAAAATTCAAAATCTTGGCAGATCATCAGGAAATTTCCACTACCTACTAGTTACTGTTGTATCTCTACCGTGCATTTGACTCACAAATACGATTTTCAATTAACTATGAATATCATTCACGTGGTTTTGGTAAAATCTTGTAAATAGAGGTCTTTGTGAAGGAGTATGTTTGGTAACCAGCCCATGGAATCAATATATACCTATTTCAGTTTCAAGAGATTTCATGTCATAGAAGGTAAAATGATTAAGGACCCCTATGGAGGGTGCAGAAATACCACCATAAGGTCTATTGTTTAGAAAGAGACAAAGCTATATATCCCATTCTGTAATTTCCTCTCTCACAAGAACATATACGCTTTTGACAGAAACAATGGTCCCCTATTACATGGGACTTATTAGCAAAAAGTAGATGCATTATGTATTCTGTTCACCCGATCAAAAACAGACATAGATTTTGATTTGAGTTTGAATACAGATGAGTTCATGAAGCTTGGTTAAGGTTTTGAGAAAATGAGACTTAGCTAAAAGAAATTAGAAACTGGAATAGATTGATCACAAACTCACATTGTTTTTTTTTTATATGGGCTAACAGAAAAGAATGCGTCGTTTATAAATACGGTCACAGTGTGGTGGTTTTATTGGTATACTTACTACGTGCTTCCTAACCTAAAAAACTTTGACGTGATATGTCAAAGTTGTAAAGTTAGCCATTACGATAATGACTCTTATATGGCTTTTTAATATAATAGGTCTGGTTGTTTCAGGTGTGAATGCTATACGATTTAATCCTCTTTTCTGCCGGTAAATAAGACACCTAAGTTCCGACATACCACGGATTTAATACTATTGGGTTAAAAGAAAAATATTTAAGTCAAATGTGAACAACACGAATAACTGGGATCCTATATAAGAATTTCTTAAAGGAGGCGGGGCGCGTAAATAATAAAACAATTTCTTATCTTTTCTGTGATCTCATAAATTCCTATAAAGTTTTACTGCCCTTAAGTTATTAACTTAATATTTCAGGAAAACAGACCATTTTCCTTCATTTGAGAATATTTATTTCATATAAAAGGAGGAAACATCGATCGTTCGTCTTGAGCCACAAGGAAATTAGTCCTTAGACAAACGATGCTGCGTCCACACAATAAACTTGTAGGCTGTGGTACAAAGCAAAAGACATAGCGAGTTAATCTATTTGATTAAAAAATCGCTTTATTCGAAACAATTGTGTTTCGCTTAGATGTTACACGAGATACATTGTAATGAAATATTGAATGTTAAGTAATCGGAAAAAAATACAGATTTCTGTTTCATTTTAATGAATACTTACTTAAAAGTATTGATCAAATTCTGAACTTCATGCGTTTAATTACTAATAACATAAGTATTTAACAAATTCATTAATACAAATAATAAGCATACAGTGTACGGACTTCAAATTTCGTAACGATTCAAAAATTATAAGTCGGCAACAAATGTGTACCATACACATCAATATTCACAAATAGTTACCCTCACCCACCACCCACCTATGATATCGAAAAATGTTTTGATCGCTATAAGTGTAACACTTATAATCAGAGGAAAAGAACTTGCTCATAATAGCCAACTTGTGTGACAATTTATATAGTAACAACTTGCTAGTGACACGTCCGGGTCTTACTGACATTGTTTTTTCATCTTCCCCTTTACTGCAGCCATAAGGCGCTATACAATTTATCAGTATTACTGTTCGGTCTAGTGGTCACAATACAAGTGGGTCTTTTGAGTATGAGATCCTTTTCAAGCTTGGTCCTTTTGTGGTCCTTCGGTTCGGATAAGCTCTGTTTAGTTATATTAGTAGTGCTGATTCATAATTATTAATACAGAGTTTGGTATTTTATCCAGTTAAGATTGAATCTCTAAATAAGAATTGCAAGTAATAAAGAAGTTGATAGGTACAAAAAAAGAAAAATACATTTCATTTTGTAAAGAAAAATGCATTTCAAGTCGGCCACCGTTCATAACACAATTTTTCAAAACGTATAAGTTCTGTGCATTCTGTTCTGTACAATATGAGCCACTTTGTCAGATTCGAGAATTTTTATTGGAAAGAAAACATTCTTATATTGTTTCGTATAAAGTAAATCTCAAAACTATTTTTCATCTACTCAACTCTCCTCGCTCGGTTACCGACAGCTGCAAACTATTGCAATACTTAGTGGCTTAAGTTTTATAGTGCACACTCAACACAAATATGTAATGTTACGTCGTTGATTGTTAAGAAAAAGAAATAAGAGAATCGTGAAAGTAATTAACAAATTAGGCTATACGGCTTACTCACGTAACTGGTCAAGGAGGTTTCTCGACAATCATGTTACGTTAAGGGTTAATGACCACGATCATTATGGTATGATGACTATGTACAAAAGTGTGGGAGAGCCATGTTTCAGGACGAATGGGCCGTGTCGACTAGAGTGATACCACGGCCTCACAGAAAACCGACGTGAAACAACGCTTGTGTTGTTTGAGTGATGTTAACGGAGGCCAAATTTCCCCCGCTCTAATCTTCCCAATCCACCCTTAAAATTCTAACCCCCAAAAAGGTCGGCACCGCACTTGTAACACGTGTGTTTCGGGTGTTCATGTTGTTGTTGGGCGGTAGCTACTAAAAGTATGATGGAAAAGCAAAAAGTAAATAAAAATGATTTTTGTTGAGTTTAGTAATTTAAGTTAAACCTGAGAATAGTGGTCACCATCATCATGTCTCATGGCATCGTCATCAACTGTGAGTTACTATGCTGATTTGGTTTATACTAACAATGAGAATGATCTAAAAGTCTAGTTCTTACAAATACAGAAATAATAATCTTAACCTCGCATCGAAACCAATGAGAAAATATTATTGAACGTAGTAGTTTAGCTAGTTGCCTTACCCAGCCAAGTTAGCAGACTTAGGATAAATAAGTTATTATATTTTTCTTTCCTACTTTTGCGAGAGAAAGTTCTATTATTCCATTATATTAAAACAAGGCCCTCGTTGAGAAACTTAGTTCCAATCCACTTAATTATTAACTGTGTGGACTTTATGAAAGAGGTTGTATTAAGTTTTTATATGGAATCGACTAAGCGTGTGTTAGCTGAAGTTTTTTTGCGGGTTCGATAATGAAATTAAACTTATTGCGTATGTATGAAATATAAATACATGGAAAGTAACGGAACGTTCATATTTTTCTTTTGCATTTCTGAGCTCTGTGGTTATAAAATGAACCTAATTTTTATTGCCTAACCTGTAGAGAATTTTATAATCTTTATATATATAATTCTTCTGTAAGTGTGTATGTCACTGAATTTCTTTTAAACGACTGGACCGATTATGATGAAATTTTTTGTGTGTGTTCAAGGGGATCTGAGAATGGTTTAGATTCACAATTTTGTCCGCTGGACAATGTTTTTTTAAATAATTTTTAATTTATTAGTAGTTGTTGATTTTGGAATGTTTTACATTGGATCGGACAGACGGCGCTACCATCGCAGTGTCAAATATTAATGACGTTAGATATTGTCATAAAATTTGAATAATAATTTTCATCAAAGTGGTCCAGAATGTTTTAGCTTACGAGTATTAAAAAAAGTTTAAAATTTTCAAATTAAAGACGTGTAGACAGGACAAATTCTGTCGGGTCCGCTAGTGAATATATAAATTTAGAAATGAAATAATGTTTACATTTTTCTTAATAACCAGAACTTTAATATTTTTCTATACATAACATTACAAATGAAGATATAGACTATTTATTAGGCCTCCTGCAATCATAGTTATTTACAAGTTCATCAATCTTAAAACGAGATCTAAAAACATGTTTACAACATAGAAACTATTTTACCAAGAATCTATAGTGTCAGTGAGGATCCATTAACAAACCATTAGGAAGTTGGAAGGTCTCTTCCGGCTGACGTGAACAAAGCATGGCGCGGGCAATGATTACCGATTTTGGTAATTGGAAATCGAGGAGGAAAATAAATAAAAAAGCTAAAGGAATGGCCTTTTATATTAACGATCAACTGTTTACCTCACGTAGTAGTTGTTGTGTATGTTTTAATAGGGTGTAGTATAAAGCACACTACACAACTATGGGTTCGTATTTGATAATTATTTTGGCATTGTCTGCTTTATTTATCAAGGAAGGCTATGGCTATAAAACATCTCACGGCGGTCAATAGGATTCGAAAAGCGGATGAAACCGGGCAGGAGTAGCTAGTGTTTTATATTTGAAGTTCACTTGCCTCAGGAAACACTTTGAGTAACTCTCTTAGTATTATTTGCTAGTACTGAGAGTAAAGTGACATTTAAAAATGACTTACTCAACACATAAACTCTGGGACTGGTAATTAACCTTAAAATTTAATTGCCTAAAGACATTTCCTCTACGTCTTACTCAAGTATAATTTAAGAACCTCCTAATTGCTTTAAACTCCTTTAAATACACACGGAAAGGGACGATACGTATATCAAAAGGAACCAACTCATCATTATCCTTCTTACTGGCGCGTTCTTGCATAAACTCGACCATTTATTATACAGCTAATTTATTATACATGAAGATAATTTTCACTGTCATTTATTTAGTCGTTAAAGTTGACTGTGCTGCCGTAATATGTTTATAGCAGACTTTCTTTGTTTTATTTTTCACAAAAATATTAATAAGTACTTAAAAGATACTTTCTAGCCCCTGTGAGGTAATTTACCGAGGTATAATTTCGTTTTACTGACTCTATAAAACAAAGTAACATTATGCAAATTGGTGCTCAAACTTCTACAAGGTAAACTAAAGTCTTGGTGAGAAAAAGTTCTTGAATAAATACGTGAGCAAATGTGACTTAGGCTCTAGATAGAAATCCGTGTCAAATAGACCGGTAACGTTAGGTAAGTTCTGTATAAATAATATTAGGGACGCATAATATCGCCGTTTGTTGCTCAGATTGGTATTTTTAGATAAAAAGAACCCCAATTTGTCGGTCCCTTGACTTTTTACTAAACTTGTTGGATACAAGAGATGTTTTTTGTTGTTTCAAATCATCTGACTTTTTTTTGCTCAAAGTGAGATTTTTGCTTTTCTGGAGACGCTAGTGTTCCAAGTGTCTCTCGTGGCGACAATCTTCGGTAATGTTCACATTCATATTCAGTGATTTTTTGTTTTGGAAGCCAATTTAAGTTTTTTACATAACTTGAACCAAAGCCAAACATTCTATTGCTCTCGATTTTATTTTTTTATGGTATATAAGCTGGTAAAAGAGCAGACGGATCTCCTGATCAATCGAATGAATGATCGATGAATCTGGACACTCGAAACGCCTGCGTTACAAATGCGTTGCCAGCATTTTGAGGGTTAAGAATTTAAGGGTTGTTGGGGAATCGGAGATTGATAAGATTTGGAAAAGGGTTAATTTTATTGGGCCTCCGGTAACCTTACTCACACAACGCAAGCGTTATTTCACGTCGGTTTTATAAGGCCGTTTTTAATTACCAAAACTATTGAAAAAATCTTAGAAACCAAAGGAAATGTTCCAAAAAAGAATCCTTACATCATTTTCCAGACCTATTTATCTAGATTCCAATAATCCAGAAGGTATTCCCGATACGCAGGATATCCCAAAGAAGCTCACATAGGTATACATTTCAAAGACTTTGGCTTTATAGCCTAATCTAATGTGCGGCGATCTCTTTCAATTTTATACAAAAGGAATCTTGCGGCAGGGAGCTGTGAATCAACGAGACTCGTGATTCACTTTAATGTTACTCATTCTTCCTCATCTTAGAAAGAATTGTACTCCAAAATTAAGTTCGGATGGGCTCTTTATTTAGATGAACTTGTTTTTTACTTATTTTTATGTAATTTCCTAGTTATTGGATGCTAATTGTAATTTAGAGAGATGATTAACTAATAAACATTAAACCATATTCTAAAACTATTTTCTGCCAGCAACTTCACTTGTGGGATAAAAAGCATTCTATCACTCAAGTTAGCTCATGCCCTATCTGTATACCAAATTTCACCAAAATCCCTTCAGCAGTTTTTGCGTGATTGATAGACAAACGTGCAAACATACAAACAAACAAACTATCATATTTGTGACAATAAGAAAACTACAAAAATCACTTATTTTATAAAATAAAATCGTTACTAAGTGCTTGTCCTGAATCAAAATATCTAATAAAATATATAACCAAATTAAACCTCATTTTAATTTCTTTCCGACGTACTTCTAGCTATAAATTTGAGTACTATGTCTCCTTCAGACAAGTTATGGCATCCAATTTTGGCAGTTAGCGGCAATGTCTCACTCTAAATGCAAATTACTCGTATAACACCGTCATCTCTATCATAAAACGGGGTCTGGTCAGCAAAACCGAATCTCTAGTAGTTGAACTTAGAAATAGTTGAGGGTCGAGCCGTGACCGAAATTCTATGAAGTCTAATCTCATAATACTGAAATTATCTAAAGCTTTTTGTTTTCTTTAAAAACGTTGCCCCGCATTATGATTTTCTCCTATATCATGAGTGCGTTTACAAACACAGGTTCACATAGACATGACACTCAGACCCGAGACAACAATTTGTGGATTACACAAAGAGTTGCTTCGTGCGGGAATCGAACTACCTCGCAACGTGTAGCACGTAGCCGGTAGCCCTGTACCCTGCCAACCGTGCAGTTACTAAAACAGAAAATCATTTATCCCTGAAAAAACGGTTGAAAATTTAAATGTGTATGTGTGTGTCTATTTTTTCTATATCTATACAGCTATAAATTAGAGAAGGGTAAATATATAAGTTTAATTGAGAAACCTAAAATTTATTTTGGTCCTTCGATACACGAAAACAAATGTTATACCTACTTATATTGGGTAGGGAACAAAAATGTAAACTCGAGTTATTACAACATGACGTAATAATGTGTTTAGATTATTAAGATCCATATCAAAATTATTTATAACATTTATTTAGTAATGGATCTACATAGGAACAACCAATTTTGACTGAGTCATATTTTAATTGAATAATTGGTTCGTTTCTATGTACCAACGTAATTGTTTTTCTAGGAATACCTTTATTTAATACAACTATTATTAGACCCAATTAAATGTTATTTTCAAGTTCTACTGAGACTGTGCCATACAATAATGATAAGATTTCTCACTTCATTTACCATTTAAGAGTAGACTTTAAACTTGATTATCATCTAGAAGTGATAAGTAGTTCGCAGAATTGACATTTCTTCTCCTTAATGAACTGTTATTATCTCAAATAGTCCCTGAATTAGGCCGCTGCCTGGAGTGGATTGAAATAGTTGTAAAACTTAGAAGAGTACTTTGGAATGTGGAACGTAGAGTTGGTCCTTATGGTCTTACGTTTTTAATCGACAATGAGAAATAGGTTTTTTCTAAATCGATAACTGTGTTGTTGAAAAATTGTAAGGTAAAACGGACGTTAAAGTGTTTATTTTTTACAAAAATCTTACAAAACCATTAGGAAACTGTCTGAAAAAGCACTTTAAGTATGAAAAGGGTCAACGGACCGACAAAAATTCCTTTTTATTAAAAAAAAAACACCAGTATCTAATAAATATCTTTTTATATCTGTCTAAATAAAAAGAAACAAATTGGTATTTCTAAATATATTATGTCAAAGATAATTTTAGACGAAATTTAACCTATATCCATCAAATATACATCCATCTATTTGATCACCAGTACACGCCCACTCAAAATCATGATTAATATGAAACATAAGTTATTTACGTATAAATCTAAATCATCTAAATTCAGAAAGTCCCACGTAAGCTCTAGAATAAAAAAGTAAGATTAAAAGCAAGCAATCACGGAGATGGGGATTGTAGTAATTTCACGGATGACGTCACTCGCCCTTTGATCAACTGTGGCAACAATTAATGAAACAGACTCAAAGAATCTGGACAGTGACCTTGTGGGTTTCAAATTATGATGAATTAATGTATTGTGTAGTAGTGTATAAAAATATTATTCTAGAGTAAACATCTGCTTATAGATTATTTTTTGAGACGAAAATATTCCAAGAGTATGATGGTTCGAATAGGTTGCTCATAGATAGGCGAGCTTCATCGTCGGCCACATCATCGCTCACCAGGCGAGATGGTGGCCAAACGCTATCCTATTAAGTACCTAAATAAAAAAAAAGTTTACCTAAATTATCATACTTATTTATGCGTTTGCTTTGCATACATAATACTAACATTTCTAACATTAAGTCATCAATCGAGTTTACCCTGTAAGACATTTTTTGTTTCAAGCCATAAGCAATTTAGTTCATCTGAAACGATTCCCGATCATTTTGCAATTGGTTGGGAAATGTACGGATGTACGATACCCGAGTTCTCTAGAACTACATATCGAAATTGATGTCTAAACCGAATGGCTGTCTGTCAATCAATATTAGAACCACACAGCTGGACGTTGAATTTTTCGGATCAAACTAATAGAATAGAAAAAGTATTACTAAGAGATTTTTTTTTATTTATGCTCAGTACTTTAATTAACGTTTTAATAAAGCTTTAGATGGATGATTGGTTACTAGTAAAAGTTCAACGTTTTTAATTAGTGTTTGTTTTATCTATTACATTTTGTTCTTTTTCTTTGTTTTACTTTCAATTTATTTTAAGTTGTATATATTTATTGTCTCCATGTATTTAAATAAAAAAGAGCTGAGCTGAACTTCAAATCTTTAAGTAAAGAGCGTATTATTTTTTTTAAGTCACGGCAACTCACCTGTGACGCCTCTGGTGTTGCGGGTGACCATGGGCGGCGCTGGTCTCTTACTATCATGTGACGCGTCTACTCGTTTGCCCTCTATTCCATAAAAAATATAAAAATTAGTCCATCTACATACGTATTTTAGTTCATTTTCAATAGACCATGCCATTTCTCTGCAAGAGTATGGGCCTCCTCTTCAAAGGACTATTGGAGATCGCAGTGTAAATGGTTCAGGTTAATCAGAGAGCATTTTATTTATGTTATTGTACACTTTAAAACACACAACTAGCAGAATATTAAACGATTGCATTTGTTTTTATAACTAAAAAAAACGAAACATCGTTTTTGTTTACAGATTGTTTTTATTAAAAAGTGTTTTTAAAAGCTTAGTTAAAAAATTACAATACCTACAAACATACGTATTGACTATCGGCTTCACTTTCAATCAGTATTGAAGCTTTTTCGATTCGAATCTCGTTCAATCGATTCGGTATATTTCAATTATAAAATTGTCAGGTTGTACATAGTTCATAGCAAACCCTACAGACTTTAGTGGTCTATTTTGAACGTCTTTGTGTATTTTCAAAATTTAATGGAACGATTCAGCTGTAGGCTGTGTGGAATGCGGTGTTTAAGTGTAGGAGAGTCATGCTTCGGCACGAATAGGCCGGCCGGCGCAATGATACCACGGAAAACCGACGTGAAACAACGCTTGCGTAGTGTGAGTGGGTTACAGGAGACCCAATTAATCTACTTAATCCCCGATTCCCCAACGACCCTTAAATTCCTAACCCCAAAAGGTCGGCAACGCACTTGTAACGCCTCTAGTGTTTCGGGTGTCCATAGGCGTCGGCGATTGCTTACCATCAGGTGATCCGTCCGCTCGTTTACCGGCTTATATCATATACAAGGCTTGTATTATATCATAAAGATATCAGTGATGGCATCATTTGCGAAATACGTGAACCAAACAAGCAATTTTAAATAACGAGATCGTATCAGAGGTTCCGATTAAAATATCGAGGTCATAAATATGTTCACGGAATGATCATATAAATTGGCGTGATACGGTCATATTATGCCTACATAAATATGGAAAATAAAACTCGCACGCGCGGAAAGGAATGTGTAGATTAAATAGTTTCAACAAGACTTTTTCGATTAAAGTGTTTATTAAAATGTAATTTTATGAATCACTAGCCGACGACCTCACAAACTTTGTTTCGCCTTGTAAAATATTCTGCGCATTTTTTTTCTTTTGAAAGAACCTTCTCCTAACAATAAAATCAAAAGAGAATTAACGAAATCGGTTCAGCGGTTCTCGAGATTTGGACTTAGCAATACATTTAACGATTCATTTTTATATTACAGAAGATTCGACGTTGTCGTGGTAACTATGTAACTTGTTACATTAAGTAATTTAAAACTAACTTCATAAAATAATGCTTTACTTCAGAAAACTAAACAAAGACGTTTATTTAGTACAAACTATTTGGTCAATACCGTTTGACATTGTATTACAAAACTGTTTACCTATAAATAAAATAGGTAATAGTCACGAACGTAGTGTAAGGTTCAGTGTCTCATAAGTAATTCAGTAGCGACAGGCAACTCTAATTGAAAAGTTTAAAACATCCTTCATACATCCATAGCCAATTCTAGATAATCATTAAACTCTCAGCCAGCTTTTATCGTTGGGGCGTAAAACAAATTGGTAGCTTGGGTCATGTTCATAGTCCCTCTTTTTATTTGCACGACTTTACCAAGATAGAAATCAATCGCATGGTCGGGTCGTACGCAATTTATATATTTTGACGGAGTAGCTTTAGGCAATCCAATTTTTCTCGTATAAATAAGCGGTGCCAATTCTTACATTTCTATTTTTCTTATAGAAACATCAAAGACGAGGTTCGATAGAAGCATTAATATGTAGGTAACATTTATTTTGCGGGAACATAAATGTTTAGTTTGTTTTCTACACTGTGTCACAAATCGTACCTTTAATGTATGTAAGTATACATTAAAATAAAGGTGTTTTCTTCGCAGGAAAAATGAGTCTTAATTTAAAAGCAAAAACGTCGACATTTCCTGAAAAAAGGTCCAATGTAACGCATAAATACATGTTAAATTCTCGGGTCTTGTCAACTTCCGCGATAATATTCAAACCAAGTAATAAAACCGCAAAGTGTGCGATTTAATGATGACATAAACGATTAAGGGGGACTTAAAGTCATAACCGTTGCGATTTGTCGCAAAAGTGAGTATAACGTCGCGTGTAACGTGCCTTTAATGTGGATGTGGCTTTATGCAACCGAATGTCATGATTGCCCTGATTGGCCGATTTGTAACACGCCAACGTGCATCGTATGAACCGGCAAATGACGGGAGAATCGTGTTATGTTACAGGATTTGCGCATTAATGGTTTATGTTCAGGTCAACCCAATTTTGCCGGGGTATCGTTTTCGTAGGGATATTTTTATTAAAGATATTGGATTTTCCGTAGGGTACTAAACAATCTTACTTCTTACATACGTGTTAGTAAGATGATTATGGATTCATGGATTACAGCACAATGTAGCTCGTATGTGGCTATGACAATCCAATAAATTCTGTCATCGACAGCGTTAACAAATCACGCAAATCTATAAACATTTTAAGTTATCGCCAAATAGATATTCAATCTTGTGAAAAAAGCAATATTTATTTGGCTTTCAGTATCTAAAATATTATTGTATATCAGCCAAATATTCCTTGCCAAAATCTAGATAGGCACTAAGTCAAATAGCGTAAAGGATTTGGAAACCTAAGTGGAAAGTCGGATTCAAAATACTAAGTTATTGGACGTAATCCAGGATTGGTAGGACAAATATATCTTGTTCTAGCTAGGGATTGTAGAGAGTAGGTATCCAAACCCCAACATTAGAATAAGGATATAGGAGAAGGAATAAGGAACAACATTAGAATAAGGAATAAGGAAAAATATTTTTCTATAATAGAAAATTTTGTAGACAACGGTAATTTGGTTTGCACCTAATTATTACGCTATGTTACTCGATTTCGAAATTCTTAGCATGGCATATTGATCATCTCTAGTCCGTGGCTCTTACATGATTGCCAAAAATACGTAGTTGACTTGATGATAAATCTACCTATATTTAATACTTTAAAGCCCAGGATACACAAGCATGCATTGGCTAAAATGTCCCACGATATGTAGGCGACAACGCGTAACTCATGTCCGTAGCAATGTCGTGTCGCGCGATGTTGCGAGACATGTTGACCAAAGTCCAGCATTGTCCTGCTATTTTACTTAATGTCGCTGGCGACATGCGTCACAGGACATTTGTCCCCTAGTGTATTCTTGGCTTTACGACCACAAGACGATGCCAATGTATTATATTCATAGGGACCGAATACGCGTGTTATCCATTACAGGGCAAAGGCTTCGTCTCAAACAAAAAAGAGATACTTTGTATTATTTTTTCCTGTTGCCAATTTGTTTATTTTATTTGCTGTTGTCTATTTTATTTTGATGCTACAATAATAAGGAGATAAGTCTAATTCAATGTACAATTTCGATGGTATTTTAAATTGAAGAATTATTTCATGTAAAAATAGAATATGTTTATACAAGATTTCTCTAATTTATTCATAGAAATACTTGTATTATGTATATTTCTGTTTGAAGACGAGAGGTAAATAAGATTGTACACAAATTGCTTGGAAAAAACACATTACTCTCTCTGAGCTAAGCTACTCGTAACATGGGTGATTGTTGTGATACTAATTTACTGATTAGCTGATTGTGGCTAATCTTGACAAGTTATTTTAGTAGAAAAGAAAAGGTCAGACTAACATACGTCTCGATGAATTTTCTGTGGTGGATGAGTACTGTCAAACTATCTCATCGTAAGTCTAGTTATCGAGATTGCTGCAGACAACCTAGCGCCGGAGCTGCGGACTACCTAGCGGGTCTATCGCTCGAAGTAGTAACGATCTTTAGTCAGTATCTGTTGATATTGATTTTTCACAAAGTTATAGATTACACATTTTTTGAACTAGTGCTTTCCCATCAGCAAAAAACGTCTATCAAAATTCTATAAGTATAACTTTTTTGATCCCATCGAAAAATAATACTCATAACGTTATCCCATTAATATTACGAGACAAAACTTTACGTAGAGAGAAAAAAACATGGCACATTTATTTATTCCATACAGCTAGCAACACGAAGATGAATTTCGTCCCACAATTCGCATATTCAGAGCTCATCTTGTGTTGTGCCGTACAATGCTTAAGCTGAAGGGAGTGTTGCCCGTCTCCATATGATAATGCGACTTCACACGTTTTCATGTAAATTGTATTACCAGCTTTTTCATTCTTTTAAATTGAGAAATTCTCGTTTGTTATGTGTTGTGTTTTGGGTCTGACGGCGTAAATGAATACTTTGATCATCGCATGATTGTTTACGAGTCTTTGTTTTGCTTTCTTTGTAAGAGAATTTCTTTTTAAATAAGGTTTTAAATATTCCATTAGAGTGAAAAATGTAATAGGTATGGTAATGTTTAACTTTATATCACATTTGTTTTTATTTTAGACCTCTTTTTTGTAATACAAAGACAAGGATAGTAATTGAAGTGTTATTACTTATGTCCCAGAGTGGGTTGCTAAAAGATTACCCCACAAAATATTCTCAACGTGTACTATCCTGAGTATTATACGAAAAAAGCAAAAATATAGTTACGAGACAAGAACAAGATGACACGTGTGCTATTTCCTAAAACAAATGACTTGTACTTTGTACAAAATGTAAGATATTACAGTACTAGAACTTACATTATTCGCATCTCGCAAAGACCTAAATAACTGTTCTTAAAACAATTTCTCCGCGACTCCATTTTCATAATGTGCCGCCACCGCAGCACTTTACGAAACGTCTGCGAACAGTTTACGAGTACCTATTTCGTAAAATGCAGACTTCATAATATTCCAATGTGGTATGATCTGCCGGTTATCGATAGCTTGAATCGTAAAGCGACGACCTTCGACGATCGGCGGCGACGCGACGTCAAAAAACTATTTAAAGTTGCTTAGGAGTAAATATCAGCTTATGAAGGTTGGATTATATTTTTTGTGTAACATTTTGTTTCTCTAATCGATTTGTGATGTAACTGTAAAAATATGATTGTTTAATCAATAACTGGTTATAATGTTAGAAGTCGCCAAGTCTACTGTAAAAAATCCTAACTCTATTCGTGGATTAAAACATATTAAATGACAGTACGTACGAGTACAAGGATTTTTTTAATGTCGTGCCGGAGGTCCAATTAACCCCCTTCCCAATCTTTCCATTCCCCGATTCCTAAACGCAAAAGGCCAGAAATGCACTTGTAACACCTCTGATGTTTCGGGTGTCCATGGGCGGCTAGCGCGTGGCGTTACTAGTCCATACCGAAAATTATTCTTTTTATTTAGAAGTTAAATTTTATACTTAAAGTTTAACTTCTTTATTTCAGAGGTAGGTGTTTATCGCTTCGATAAACTCCTTCCCAAGGATCGATCACACCGAGTAATCCCACTTAGTCAACTATGCAGGAGCGAGTGTTATGTAAACAGGTGCACACAATCCCTTCACTTAGTCTAGTGAGTCGGGAACCCGACACGTCTGAAGTTAGATCACGTGCAAAACAAACACCTTTATAACTCCAATCTGTCTTTTTGTTTGTTTAATCTAACGTCAGTGTACTATACTTATCTATTTACATAAAAGTAGAGGTTCATTGATCCACATATCTATTGCAAACTCATTAATCATCATCATGTACATTGTACATACCTAATTTATTTCTTACAGATATTTAGTACATAGATTAAATGGATATTTAAAATACTTTATCGGCCTTATAATGGTTTCTCATGGTCAGCAGTAATGCTTGAGGCTTCAATCAATGGATCAAATGTTCCATAAGATTGTAAAAAAAAGATAAAAAATAAACATAAAATGTTTGCATTTCTTCCATTTAATTTACCACTTACTCATAAAGTACACTCGAGTTCGTAGAACACAAAAACCAATAAAAAAAAACAATATTTTCTCTGAAAACTCCTCTATCTAAAGTAGTGATTAATTGACTGGATTATGAGATTGTGTACAGAAGCTGGTAAAACGATACTGTCCGCTAAAAGGAACGCTGAGCAAGGAATATTTGGTGTCAAACTAAACTTAAACAATATTGTTTGCAGTCTCGACTACCTGAGACTGGGACTAATAGATTGTCTAGTAGAAGTTTGTCATTGAATTTGTTAAATTTTGATCCAACTTTGGATCGAAATAGTACCAAAGAGTAGTGACGCCTGTCATTTGCAAAGGGTCTTTGTTTGTAGATTGTTCTGCTATCGTATAATTATTTTATCGTATGATTGCTATTAAAGTCTCTCAGTGTTCCCTTTGTATTTTTGACTACGTCCTAATTGAGTTTTTAAGATCGTATGATTTTTTTTTTCGGTTTATCGAAAATTTTCTCAGTTAGTAGCACGGAGTCTGGAACTATGCCCAGTATATGGCAATAGGTTCACCCTCTATTATATGGGACTTATAACATCAATGGTGAAATGTGGGTGTACATTATATGGCAGCTTTCGTACCGTAATGTCCACCTCTGCCTACCCCTTAGGGAGTTGCATTAATTTGTAGATTGTCGGATCGGTTGTAATCTATAATCAATTTCAAATAATAATTCTGTGTTTTCTTTTGGAGACGTTTAGTAAAAAAAATGATATTGTCGACCTAGAAAACATTCGTACCGTAACTCATAATAGCAACCTAATTACCGAACAAAAATAGACCATCGTTCCAGTTTCTAAAGCAGGATAGATGACTCTGTAAGCAGCAAGCTTTCTAAAACCTGATAGATGGCAGAACGCAAAGCCGGTGCGCCCGTAAATTTAATATTATGAACACTCCGTCAATATTGAACGTCGGACCTCGCAGTACCTACAATGTTTAGCCAAGATATGACGTACCATCTAAGCTTAGTATTAGGAGTAATATTAGCACTAAAACATTATGAATATCTATGCGAACGGGTCAAGTTGTTTTGCTGAGAAGTGATCTTATGCCGTCAGTATGACGCTTTTGGTGTGAGCTGGGTAAATTGTTTCGTTCGTGTATCATCGTGTATGTCGTATGTATGTATTAGGTCCTTTTTTCTCTGTGATGTTTAGTGGTATATCTTTTTTGGCCAGTCATGATGTTAGTTTTATGTATTAGGAAATATAGTGACTGTCACATTGAGCAATGTCTCAGTTTTATATGTACAGTTCATTGATCTTACAGTTATCGATTAATAAGTCTTATTTACTCTTACCTTTTTCTTCAGCGATGTTTTATACTAAAAACAGGTAACGAAGTAGAATTAATTCTTCTTGTTCAACAATTTCCTTTACAAACCATTCCAATTCAACAGAGAACGTCAATACACTAACTTAAAGAACTTTAGCACCTCCACGAAACGTAAGAGTAGCTTCTATTTCGTACAATACTTGAAACTCAATAGACTAGTTCTAACAATGATTGTAAGTAAACAGCCTGCACCCGACGCCGTTCGTTTCGAACAATCTTTCCGTTCCGAGAGCCTATTCTTCCATTTTGTTTGTTCGTTTGAAAGGAATCGCAATTATCGACTACGTTGGCGTAAGCCTCTCTACGGAACCACGCTTTATTATTGGGGAGAGGTAATGTTTTGTACAAATATGCTTTTTGATATTGTGACAGGGTTTTTTTAGGATAGGAATATTCTTTGTCTTCAAAAATTCGCTGCGTTTCCTTATTCTTGTGTACACTGTGTTGGTGGTTCGATGATCATATCTAATCTTTTTTTTTTGCTGAAAATATCAATAAAATATTTGTCCCCTCTCTGTGACTACTTATGGTGCGGATACTCCAATTTGATGAACATAATTTTCGTCTTTGTTACAAGGATATAAAGTTGATAATTGTAGTAGCTGCTGAACCTGCTGGTGTGTTTTCGTGGGATTTGCTATTTAACATCAAAGCTTGTATTTCAAATACACTTGAACTCACCATTAAATTACTATAACTTGTTAAAATCCACTGAATGCAAGTAGTATTCCTCGTATTCATCATATTTTACAGTATTGTTCTAAGTAAATGTATGTAGGTACTACTTATAAAGGTTCTGAGTACTGAACGGGGTTATAGGAAATGAAATATGAAATTATTGTATGTGGAAGGTATTAGAAATTGATTGGAATTGAGACCGAATGTTTGGTCTCCAATCCAAATTAATTTTCGGGATTGATAGGTGCTTTAATTGCATATTATGTATAATGTACTTTGAATTGGTTTTATTCAGTAAATCTATGTAATTTTGTGATAGGTGGTAGATATGAGAAGTAGTGTAGTATGTCACACAAAGTAAATTTACTATTTGCCTTTTGCATTATGTATTTTAATTTAATAGATATTTTCATTGACAGTAATTTATGACTGATCAATGTGTTGTGAAATGTTATGGCGGTTGTTGTGAGGCTGAAATGTTTCCATATACCTCTACTAGGTATTCTTTAAAGGACTATTATGTTTACGTATAACAGAAAAAAATAATATTCGAAGACGAGGTAGACAGAGTTGTACAAATATAAAATTTCTATCTTAACGTTTCACTATATCAGTAAAGTGCTCAAAAACCTGTAACACTTTCATAAAAACAGAAAACTCCTCATAATTTTATAAGCACCATGTCCCAATAAATTGTCAACAGCACACAAGAAAACTGACGTCTTAACATGATCCCTTTTTTCACCTTTTTATGACACAGGCAAAAATCAGCCTTCGGGTATGGGTAAAATATGCATCGTCATATGTTTAGAAGAAATTGAGAAGGGTTTTATTAATGGAGTATATGGTTGAGCTAGCACTTTCCCAACATGTACCTTTTCTACTCACCTTGCAGTTTTTAGGTAATATCATCGGACTTTTGGACTGAGATTGATTACCTACTTTTAAGGTATATGTGGGATGGTATTAAAATGTTATATGCTGCACAAACCAGTTTACGACTGTATTGTCACGAATATCTTAATCATATTAAAGCTTTACGTCTTTGTATTGCATATTTTTATGAATTAGAGTTAATTGTGGTGAATTAATTGCCATAATTTTTATGGGTCCCTAGTGTGGTTTGAAAATAATCTAGTAACTATGATGAAATAAGTAATTGCGTAGTAAATTAAACATATGAATAAGTAAGCCTATTTAGAA
This sequence comes from Spodoptera frugiperda, assembly GCF_023101765.2. Lineage (NCBI taxonomy): Eukaryota > Metazoa > Arthropoda > Insecta > Lepidoptera > Noctuidae > Spodoptera > Spodoptera frugiperda. The sequence goes on along the minus strand of NC_064242.1, from coordinate 10,704,226 downwards.
TATCATAATTCTGATTTTTAAATTTAGTTATTTCTTAAATAAAGTTATTTCTAAGTAAATAATTTACTACATAGATAAAAAAATATATTTTTCAAACTTGTAAGAAATAGAACAAAAACCGATTTCCTTTCGACAGATTGATAGTAATTGTATTGAAGAAAAAGAACAATTATTTTCAAAGTAAAATGTTATCTTTATAGAAAATGGCACACGCTGACGTGAACTCGACGGCTGTCTCTATTCCAACCGGGTCAATCGGAAAAAATAACGGAAAATTAGTCTGAATCTCTTTTGTAAGGTTTTCGCAGAAATGTAGACATGTATGTTATATTATTATATGTAGAGGTATCATCATCAACAGCCTATAAGTACTGACCAAAGGCCTCCCGCATGGAGAAGGTTTGAACATTAATCACTACGCTTGCTCAATGGGGTTGGCGATTTCAAACTTATAATCAGAAATTATAGTCGCAGGTTTTCTCACGATAAATATATTTTTTTGACGACGATCAATCACGATAAATATAGTGAATTCTCCCGCTTTGGGCAAGGCAAGAGGGAGTGTGAGACTCTGAAAACTACTAACTAAAAACCACACCGTTCCTACCCCTGCTTTTCAAGCCGGAACCCCGGTAATCCCCCTAGGTAGTCCGCAGCTTCGGAGCGATAAGAATAGTTACATTTAAATATATGTATTTGATTTGACGTTTCAAAAGTGCCTTATTTAGGATTAATTGAAATAAATGCTTTGACTTTGACTTTGAATTGTATTTATTTGTTTTTGTGATGTAAGATTTAGATTTATAATATTATAACTTTTGTGCGACATACTAAATTAATTATTATGTTTTTCAGATTATTCATCATGTATTTATAACGTGCGAATTATTTAACGAGGAACTTGAGTAGTTTACTCGTGCGTACGAAAACAGATTTTAATTATAAAATACATTATCATACACTTTAATATGTAGTATGCAATTAATATAGGTATAATGAAATACAATATTTAATTCTATTAATTACTTGGAATATACCAATTTTTTGGGCAATGTTTTTACTATGTTTACGCCAAGTAATTATTTTGGTTTAAGCTTAATTAATTTGGTTATTCATTATATATCATATTGAGAAGTTTGTACACAGTTGATTCTATTATATTATGTCACTTTTTATATACGACCGACTTTTTTGTGATTTTGACTGATCTACAAGCATGAATAAGCAAATACGATTACAAGCAAGTACGATCTATATAAAGATGTGAATAAAAAGAGTTAATGTCAGACATCCAAACAATGTATATGGGTTGTTTAGCTGTCACAAATCATACATTCTAAAAAAAAGATTTGTGAGATAAATAAGAATAAGTCTATGTTACTAGTTTAATTACATGCTAACGCGCGCTTAGCAAGCTTATGTATGCGTGTGTTTAGGCTTATTCAGACCAATACATGTAAAATGCGAGGAGATGTAACTAAAACGTACGCTTAACGCTTTCCATCTGAACATAGGCTTACGCATCCCAAAAAAGCGTGGCTTCATGAAAAAAGAATATTAAATTGTAGTTTAAAAAGGTCTATCTTCTAACTTTTTCCAAGTTGAACACATTAACCTCGGCAATATTTTCCTCACATTAAAAAACGTAATGGAAATGTAATGTTAGTTAAAGCACATCACATTGTACCCACAAAACAGTGGAAAGCAAAATGAGTCAAATTAAAAATGGTGGTCTTTCAAAACGTTCCTCGCTCCGTTTTATTTCACAGTAATTATGCAAAATTTTTAGCTTCGCATAGCACCTTTGGGCGGTTTTCCCAACTTAATTATTTTTTTCTCTTCTATCATAACCGTTCCTTAAAGAGATATTATATTTAAATTGTAATTAAGGAGACTTTCTTCAAAATTATTAATGTTTAATTATATTTTGCCTTTTTAGTTGAATTACTTAATTTTGAGTTTTGTTGATGTTTATATTGTAAATAACAGAAAAGATAAAAATAATTAAATATAAGAATAAATAGAAAAGATTATTTCCCTTTTTTATTTTATATTGCAATGCTTGTTGCAGTAGGTATACCTAAACCAGTAAACGAACAGACGGATCATCTGATGGTAAGCAATCGCCGCCACCGTAAGCAATCGTAGACACCTGAAACACCAGATGTAAAAAAGTTTTTAGTATTTTTTTTAAGAACATTGTAAAAACGTAAGCAATATATAAGCGTCGCGTCGGTCTGTATTTACCAAATACAAAAACTAGTAATTATTGTCACACCCAACTTTACACAAGTAAATACAATACTAATCCAAAACCGAACACATGTTGCCAAGCATCGTCTCTGAAGGACAAAATAGTGAATATTACCTTGCATGTTTTGGGGTCTGAAGTTAATAATTAATGTCAAAGGGACCACCGCAGGCCCTAATTCAGTACATCTCAAAACTAATATGTTTTTACTCCAACGAGCTCTAAAATTGGTTTCCATATAAGGTTTACCTCTAGAAGTTTAAACTCAAAAGGATTTAACTTGGAAAGATACATAGTATAGTACTAGAGGTCAATGATATAATTATATTAATATCGACACTAATGTGACATTTTCCGAGTTATATTTACTTTCTAAGATTATTTAGACACCACTGAGAAACGGTGAAGGAAAACATCGTGAGGAAACCTGGACTTATAATTTCTAATTATAAGTTTGAAATCGTCAACCCGCATTGAGCAAGCATAGTCATAAATGCTCAAACCTACTCCGTGTGAGAAGAGGCCTTTGGTCAGCAAAGGCCACCTACAGGCTGAACATGTGTGATCTGAAAGATATGTACCTCATACGCCAATAAATCTAGAACTTATCAAGTTCTAGACTTTCACACGCTCTTAGAACTTCAGAACATTCTAATAATACTAAATTATTGTTTTAGGCGATCCTCTGCCTGTAAGAAATGTGAGCAAGTTTTATAAGACGAAGGGACATAGAAAAATAAGTAGTACGAAATAAAGGGATTTTTCGCATTAATCTTTAGTTATCTTGGCGACCTTTTTTGGGAATGGGAAGAGTTCTTTATGAATTTTGTATGAGTGTATGGTCCAAATGGTATGTGTTTGATGTGTGTATGCATTAGTTACGGGAAACTACGGAAACTATGCTAGGTAATGTTTGTGTAATTCAATTTACGAAATAGCTTTGTTCAGTTATTGTAGGCAGGATGAATCAGTCATATAACATGTTAAAAAATGAATGACTATCGTAAACTCAGACGAATATTATGATTTATTATTTTAAATGTAAGAAGCATAGACATAATATGAACTTAAATACATAGACTAAGTAAAATTAAAAAGTAAGACTAAAATATTTACCACTTAAAAGTAAAAACTACAGGTATATGTAACAAACATAACAACTAATTTATTAGTTTTTACTTTTTCCGTTTTAATAGTTACACTGTAAGCAGCGTCAAAGAAATAGTCCTCATCCGAGTCGTGAGATATAGTGCCCAAAAGACTGACAATTCAGACTAGATAATTTAAATAAATATACTCAAAGGATACAGAATATTACGTCCAAAAATTTAAATAGAAAATCAAAAATCTAACAGTATATCCAAGCAGTTTTTGCAATACAGTTTATACCACAGTTATACGATAAAATATATTTTGCAAAAATATTTTCTGCCTAGATTTTTACAGCCGTTTCTATGTGGGTCAGTCACAGGCACATTACGTGACCTACCTTCGTACATAACACGAAACGGTAATAACAATTTCGTTTAAAATAATTACTTAAATACATAAGTTAGAGTTGTAAATAAAAATAAAAAAGTATGACAGGTTAATTTTAGTGTGATGTAGGATAAAGATAGGGTTTGTTATTTATCTTTTTATTGCAGTACCGTGACTATATAAGCTCACGTTTTTAGGGTGGTGCTGTATGCCAAGGTTACTGAATGACCAGTATTGCTGCGGCCACACTAATGGAATATGCCATTGATTATGGCGATAATTGATGTTTGTACGAACATTTAAAGTTCATAATCGTTCATTTGTTTTCAAAATCAATGGCATATTCCATTAGTGTGGCCCCAACATAACTATGTAAACTCTTTTCTGTATTTCTTTATAAGATTCTCAACTTTAACGTTTCGATATAAAGTCGAAAATACAATGAAAGAAATTGACAGATATGATTAGGTTGATCTACTAGTTACATATAGTTACAATCCGGTTATCATGATCTCGATTTTTATGATGTGTCCTCACATTGAAAGAGCAATTTATATTGGTTATGCATAGCTTGATGTGAAGCCGTGTACAAGTTTTATTTCAGTTCCTTTTTACTTACGTGTTAGTCGAAAATAGATAAGGGTTGGAACACGCGAGTGTCATATAACTTTTATTGTTGCATAGGTGTGTACCAATTAGGCCTATTGCGTTGTTAGGGAAATTGGTGAAATTGTTTCGTAATGGAGTGGTTTGGGTTTGAAATTTTGTTTTAGTCAACTGGTCAGGTATATTATATCTATTGTCAATTGTTATTTTTGTGCATGTTACTTTGAGTAGTTTAAGTAATGCGAAAGATTATGATAAAACGTAATTAACGTAGTTTAAGTGTGGGAGAGCCATGCTTCAGTGATATCACGGCCTCACAGAAAACCAAAGTAAAACAACGCTTGCGTTGTGTTTCAATATGTGAGAGCGATTTCCAGAGGCCCAAAGTCTTATCTCCGAGTCCCCAACGACCCTTAAATTCCTAACCCCCAAAAGGCCGCCAACGTACTTGCAACGTCTCTATTGTTTCGAGTGTCTATAGGCGGCAGCGATTGCTTACCATCAGGTGATTTGTCTGCTCATTTACCGGCAACTTTTTGTATAATATTTTTTTTACGCTCGCTATGTGAAAATAGCGTTTGACAAAAACGACTAATTTCGTGGTGTGCTCAGTAAAAAGATGAGTCAAAAGGTCTTAGATTAGTTAGCTCCTATTTAAATATTCTCTTACTCCATGCACTTTCCACGAACAAACAACTGCGTGTAAGTACATTTATTTTTCGTCTCGGCGTTCAGTGAAATGGGTCAAGTGCAACTTCGCCAGGCGTTTCTCGTCTGACGTTCCATAATGAATCCTGTCATTTCTTCGACCACGATTGTTTGACTTTCTTCGCGTTCAAACAATCAGATTCTACGTTCATTTTATTCTTAATAATTTCACTATTACTGGAATTGACTGTTAGAGTGTGGTATTTGGTTGTAAAATAGCTTTTTATTACATTAATTTTTTTTGGTTTTATAGAACGTTAACCTAAATTAGGTTTATAAACATATAATTTACATATACATCACACACAGGTTTAAACCAATTATTTGTGGATCACCAAAGAGTTGATCCCTGCGACAATTGGACCCGCGATACGACACGCAGCAGCCAGTTGCCATGATCATGATTTTATCTCGATATATTATATTATATTATAGGTAACATATAACATACCAGTCCGAACATAGCAATTGCGAAAACATAACCAAAAGTACTTTATTCCTAGACCTATCAAGTTCAGCGTCTATACTCAATTGACCATCGAAGTACTTGAATCGTCCAACTCAAAGGTAATTTTCTTCAGATTCCTATCCACTTGCCTAGTCCTAGTTTTTTTTTTATTGAAATACTTTTACCCTAACGACATATCCTGCTTGTAATCGAGCATGAGTGGACTAGACACCATTAATTTGTCTTTTGTCTAGAACAGCAAGATAAATTGTTTGGACAAAAAATATTGTGGCTATAAAACCATTATGCTTCGTAGCCGTTTATTGCGACATACTTGTGTAATCGATCTTTTTTATCTATAGTTTACAGAATAGTTTAGTTATAGAGAGAAAGGCGTGGTAATTTGAAGATTTGGCTATTTGATAGAATTGTAGAAAAATACACATAATATACTCGTAAACATCTTTGACATTTTATTTTAGGTATTTCCTAAAGAAGTTGCGTTTTTTGCTAATGTTGTTTATTTTTTGTTGTATCAAGCTTGCTCACGAATAATATGAAAGTCAAAGTCAACGGGAAATCATTTATTTGTTAAGGATCTATGGCAATTTATCAAGAAGGTAATATATAGCACAAAGTAACCCGTAAAATCAATAGAAAAGAGGTAATTCTCCAAGTTGTAAACCAAACAAAATCGCGTCCTCCACTTTTCCTTATGAGAAAATAACTAAAATTTTATGTCATCATTATTTTCAATGGCTCCCCTACCCAAATCGTTCCATTTCAGTTAGATCCAACTACTGAATAACTTATGACGGTGTAATTTGCACTGAACTGAAGGGATGCCAACCACTCTGGGACACAGATAGTGGAAGCCGGTCATACATTCCTAACATACAATACCCTCCTTTTATATCACCGTTTTAATAACAACAGTTATGGCTAAGATAAAATTATTTATGTTAGCGCCATTCAATATAGTTTTGTCAAGCTAATTTCGACTTTGGTAGTCCAAGGAACAGAGTTGGTTTTCAATTGTTTTTCTGTCCAGACTTAGATTGTTTAATGCTCGCGGTTGGGCATTATTGGAATTCCGAGGCTATAGATATACTGATTAAAAATTCTATTCGTGTTATGTTTTTGGGAATTATTTCAATTTTTTATTGACATAAACGCAAAAAAGCGTCGATAGGTTAGCTAAACAACATTTGATCTTCAAAAATGGCACACTTACGGACACCTGAATACATTGACGGTACAACGAAACTCTGACGAAAAATGAGGCTAATTAGCTACATTTTAACATGCCACCTTCTAAACATTTATTACCTATCTACACCTTTTATACCTGCACTTTGTGCGCTGATTTTAAACGTATGTTTTTGGCATAACCATTACCTATTTATAAATATTATTACGAAGAAGATTCGAACGAAGAAATGTAGACATGGTTTATAAATATAGAAAAGACGTCGCATTAAGAAAGTTGCTAAAAATTAAATATGTAGTATCAAACACCAGAAAAAAGGTTCCAGACAAAGTCAAATCAATAGAAAGGCTGTTTAGCATGCATTTTTAATGGCGACCGTCAAGTATTAGTAGCCTCAGCCGTAGCCTCGTCAATCGATATTGCTCCAACTTTTATTGGCACTTGCATTGCGAGCTCGTAAAATAAAATGAAAGGATATGTGCCAATTTGCAGTACGTTACCCAGTTTGAAAGCCCTAAGGGTTAAAGTGTAAAGGGGGTGCGTAAATGTGCTGATTTCATGTTGGTACAGCGTGTTTTTTTTCCGAAGAGGCGTGTAAAAGTAAAAATGTTCATTTTTACGTTTCTCTTCTTGTAGTTTTAATCTGTGAGTATATCGTAGCTACATGTTTACGTAATTGTGGTCGTATTTGAGAAATAAAGTGTCTTTATATTTATTAACTTGAAAAAGGAGAACGTACTAACGTTTTACGTAACGTTTTTTATACCCGAAGGTAGGCAGAGGTCATTATGGCACGTATGGAGACCACTTTTTACCATTTACGTTATAAGTCCCATGTAATTGGAGGTGAGCTTATTACGAAAAACACCCATTTGTAGTTTGCCTGACCCGGGAAGCGAACCCGAGACCTCTTGCCCCCCAGCCGCACTTGCACTCTTCCAACGAGGCAGACTACCTTTGACTGTGTTTTTTAATTAAATTGGATTCTCGGAGAATGACGTTAAAGTTAAAATTGTATTAAACTACACAGACGAGGTACAAAGTTCATTAGTCTGAAGACTTCCAACATGTTTCTTACTTAACTAGTTAGCCAAGTTTAAGAATTGCATAAAGTTGTGAATTTAATAGTTCTTATAAGGAAGTGTTACTTCCTTAATGCAATTTATTCGCGTTTATCCAATTCAGAAGACTTGTCCAACTTAGCCTTAAACAGAGAAGCGTCCTGAAGTCGCTCGGAAGCCCGGATATTATAGCAATGTTCCTCGGAAATGTTCGTGAGAATTCGTACTTTGTTCGGTATTTAATGTCAAAAGTTTTAAATTTCGGGCAATCGTTCGAATTCTTTAAACGAGCATTCTCAGAAGGCCAGTATTCTGAAGTGTTTTTTTACTACGTTCAACCTCCTTTTTGGAGTTTGGGAGAATTTTAGACTTTCTCTAGCTATTGTTCTAAAAACTTCGATACGTATAATAAATCGACAAATCCTCTGACCTCTTTCTGTACTCATAAAACTTTAAGAAACCCTTTATCTGAAGCTTTTAAAGGTTGTCGGCCTTGTTTCGTTAAAACTTGATCAGAGAAATAGGTCGACTTTGTGAAACATCAACTCAATTGTTATTGAAAACATGATAAATGAAGATGGTATTATAGTTATCTGTTTTTCTTCTCTATTCACAAAACAAAATCTGTTTGGAGAATATTTACAAATGCCTCAAGATTGTTATATTTCTAATTAATAAGTTTTTAGTAAGATTAACCATTTTCCTAAGGGAGAGTGATTAGAGGCGAGTGGCTATTTTCCGAAAGAAAGAACTCTGATTTACATTTATTTATCAGTCACATCACTAGGCTCTCTACTGGAATTTTGTGGCGGCGGGTGCATAGAGTGGCTACTCTAAGTGCCCATCTAGCGACCTCAGGAAAGACGGTAGCACAGTGGTCACGTGCTGCCTTGCGACTTGCACGTCGAAGCTCATGAGAGACGTATTCCATATCCATAGCCATGCGCCGTAACAGAGGTTGCACCGTGGTAGCTCCAGAGCAGGTCTACTTAGAGGATTCGGTGCCCCTTACAGGTGCTGAGGAGTGGTTTTAGTAAAGTAAAAATTCCACACTCCCTACTTTTTTATCTCCAAAAAGCTAGACGCCTTTTGAAGGTTACAAATGGGTCATCAAAAAAAGGCTTTATCCACAGATCGAAAATCACTGAATTGAATTATGATAAAAATAGACATTTCAATAAGCGTAATAAAACCGCCTCAGCATAAAATTTAATTAAAAACCAGCTCTATTCCTAGCCTAATAAGTAAGACCTAAAAGATCAACAAAGAAAATATCTCTGACTAAAAGATCGTTGACCTGATTTGCGTTTCATATTTATACAAGACTTTACTTGTCGGCCTCAAAGCTTCAAGAGCTGAGTTGCTACTTTGCTAGTTAAGTTACTAATGAGGAATATTGAGTTGAACTCAGTTCCCGCTAACTTGTAAGTCTAGTCTAGTTACAACTTGTGTATATTAAGTTCTGATGTTTATTAAAGAAACGTATTGTAAATTATCTTGTTAGTTTTGTGAATAGTTTTTGTAGCTGGTTTGAATTTTGAAATAATGCTAACTAGGGATTGAAATTGTTTATCCTACTAATATTATACATGTGAAAGTTTGTGTGTTTGCTTTACTTCTTCACGTCAAAATGGCAGAAAGGATTGAAATGAAATTTGTAACAGGGGTAGATTAAAGTCTGGAAAAGGACATAGGTCACTCCATATCCCGTGGGAACGCGAAGCCGCTGCCCGAAGCCAGTATTACATAAATATAATTAATATTCATTCTATTAAGTTGATTATGAAGTACTGCTATCGGGAGTCGGTGGGTAATAAAAGAAATAAGAAAATGGCTTATTTGCCAACATAATTATATTGTGATACATTTGGGTAAATAAAACGGGAATCGCGGCAGGGATTCAAATTGTAACGACTTTGTTCCGAAGACTGATAATCTGAATTTCCTATATTGGTTCTCAAGCCACAAATCCCGATCACAAACCTCAACAAATATGAATTAATGCTCCCTAACTTGAATTGTTGACAAATTGATTCCTGTGGATCAGATAAAGTAAAGCTGATCAATTTATTTTCCACCGAATTATTATCGTGGCCGCTAATGAGAAGCTGATGTGTGTTCCGATAAAACTTTATTAATTAATATTTAATTTGTTTTATAATAAATCTGTGTTTGATTGCTATTAATTTATAAATTGCAATTCTCATAAATAAGTTAATAAGGTGTAATTTATATTTTTGTTTATAAATTATTTGATTTTTATGAGATGGTTTGTTGTATAAGTTGTATGTTTTTGTATTATATAAGAAATATATTTTTTTTCAATTGGTATTATTTGTGTTAGTTGTTGATAATAATTTATGACTTCGACCTTAAAACAACCTTAGGAGCTTATATTTTTATATATTATTCTTAAGTTAAAGAAATAAATATTTTTAGCACAGACAGAAAATGTTCATCCATTAATTACTAGTAATTATTTTTATACGGGTAATCAGGTACATATGATACACAAAAGAATAATTAAGTCCAATAATAAATAAAATCCATTACACAAGCAATCTAACGAACAGTTACGAACATCACCCATTAGGACATACTAGTATTACACTTACAAAATCGTAATTACAACTTTTTCCTCAACAACACAAAGTATGAAATTGCGTGTTTGGTCATCATTACTCAATTATTATGACAAATTAATGTGTTTCGAGCTTCATTTACTTTATCGGAAATAAATATAAAGCGAAGTCATGACTTACGAATCTATTAATCAGGGGCTGAGAATACCATTTTGTCAAGTCAGGTTACAGGGTGTTTGTTGAATAGCTAATGCTCTGTCAACTAGAGAATTAAGTATGAATTAGGTCTATCAAAACGACGCTCCATTAACGACTAATAAATAAGCAAATCGTCAAAGTTTTCGTTTCTAATTTATTTCTGAAATATTGAAAAGGGGTCGATGTTAAGTTACCTATTTATCGCTTCTCCCTTTGACTTCAAAATAATCTTTGATCTCAACGGCAGTCGGATCTCTTTGGTAAACATCTAAAAGCAGGAGTAGGAACGGGGTGGTTTTTGGTCAGTAAGGATCTGACACTTCCTCTTGCCTTGCCCAAGGCGGGAGAAGACTTTGGATTATTTTCATGCCTACAAAAAACCATTCTTATGATATTAGCCAAAATATAGTTGCATATGTATTCTACCTAATATTTATTATCTGCTACCACCACACCCGTTTAACCAAATCTTAATAACAAAAATAATTCACGTACAATTAGAAAAATTGCGTACATTATGTGGCTCATATCGTTGTACGGGGATTAGTGACATTATGAATACAAACACGAATGATAATTACACAAAATACGCGGGCAATTTCAACACGTGCGGTTCGTATTATGAGAATGAAATGAACATGTTAAACAACCACCTGGTCGTTCCCAAGGACGCATATAAATTAAAACGGGCCTTCTTTTGATCTCGGATGAAAGGAACTTTGGTCCGAGTCCAACATACCTAAGTATAATAAGTAAGGAATTATATGACATGCTCTTTTAAAATCAAAAGTTGTGTTGAAAATGTTGAAGGGACGATGAAATGAAAGGAAGCGTGATATTTACAAGAATAATTAATATACTAGGTTGTATGTACCTTTAGTATAAGTTTGCTTTACGTTTAAAGTGATTGAAATAAGAGCGCGTTCGGCTCCCTGATTGGCCGGCTTGAATAAATCAACCAATCAGAGCGCCAAACACGCTCTTTATCCCCGAAAGGATAGGCAGAGGTGTACATTACGGCGCGTAATGCTACTGCACAATGTACACCCACATTTCACAATTTATGTTATAATCCCAAGTAATAGGTGGTGAAGCTATTGCCATATAACGGGCGCATTTACAGACTCCGTGCTACAACTGAGTTTTTTTTAAAACCGTAAAAAGCCCAGCAGTCCTTCGCCCGACCCGGCAATCGAACCCGAGACTTCTTGCCTAGCAGGCGCATTTGCAACCACTCGGCTAACGAAGCTGTCGGGCAACAACTAATAATTAATACTTAATTATTATGTCAAAAGTCATCAATATGACATTATCAAAGCAAAACAGTTTGATTGTGTGGTTACTTTATGATTCTAATATCAAATAGAGCAAACACCACCAAATTGACTGTTTGTAATTTTAATGTGCACTGCAGTTGACGTAATGTCAGATGAAAATATGATTTTCATTGTTATAACAGTAGTATGATATAACTAATAATGTATCATCATGATATATCACAGCGTTAATATAAAATGACATCGGTAAATAAAATTCTACATTTACGATAAATAAGCACAAAATATTTTATCTGCGGTTCAATCTCTAACCGCCGTACTCAGTCATTTAATGGTTTTTTTTTTTTTGGTGACGGGGGGAAACCTTCAAAAGGCGCCTAGCTTTTTGGGGATAAAAGACTAGGGAGTGTGGGATTTTTACCTCACTAAAACCACCCCGGTGGCCACCCTCAACACCTGTAAGGGGCACCGGGTCCTCTCAATAGACCTGCTCCGGAGCCCCACGGTGCAACGCCTGTTACGGCACTTCCCTAGGGAGACGTGTGTCTCCCATGAGCCTTGCTGTGCAAGTTGCACGGCAGCACGTGACCACTGTGCCACCGTCTTCCCTGAGGTCACTGGGTGGGCGCCTAGAGTCCCCACTCTATGCGCCCGTGGCCCCAAAGGACCGCTTGCAGTTATACAAGCGGAATTTCGGCGTATTAGGCGTCAAGGCGGTTGCCTCCTCGACGCCTTCTACGAACAGGATCGGCCCTCTCGCGATCCCGCTCAGCAGCCTCCTTTTGGGACATTACAGTCTCACAAAAGGAAGCCACTTCCCTCCAATTTTCTGTCTCTGCCAACATAGCCTTGACTACTGCTGACAGAGACAAATCTCGCCCGATCCTGGTGACCAGGACCCGCCGCTCAGAGACCCACGCTGGGCACTCCTCGAGCGTGTGCTGTGCGGAATCCAGGTCACCTCCGCAGTGGTGACAATTTGTCGTGGCCTCTCGCCCAATCCTGTTCAGGTACTCACCGAAGCAACCATGTCCGGTGAGCACCTGAGTGAGCCTGAAGGAGACGCGCTCCTCTCTCTTCAGCCAGGCTTCGAAGTGCGGTAGAATGGCTTCGACAACGCGCTTGCGTGAGTACTCCGGCTGTTCAAGCCGCTCACGCCACCGCTCGAGCGCGTGTCGCCTTTCTTGCCGCCTCAGCCTTACGAACGCCACTCCTGGCACGCTACCGCCATTTCGGCGGACAGTGCGGATTTGGTCATACACCTTTGCGTCCATATCCGCCAGGATGTCCAATGGCGGAAAGCGAGCCAGGAGAGTTGCCGCCTCAAAGGACACCGTTCGGTATCCTCGTGCGATACGGATGGCTATTTTCCGCTGCAAGCGATATATTTTCGTCCTACAGCGTCGGACGCCTGACAGTCGAGCTGACCAAACAGGCGCCCCGTAAAGAACCATCGATCGCACGACACCCGCGTAGAGGCGGCGAACTTCTTCTCGAGGTCCCCCAATGTTAGGCAGCAGTCTGTGCAGAGCACCCACTGCCTTCTCGACTCGGGGGACCAGGCGTTCGAAATGCTCTTCGAAGCCCCACCGACCATCCAAGGTTAAGCCTAGATACTTTATGTATCGGCCAACCTGGACATGCGCATCTCCAACGTAGACTGACGAACTGGGTGGCTCCCTGGTCTTCGGGAGCTTATGGAACCATAGAGCCTCAGTTTTATGAGGCGCTATTTCCAAACCCAGTCCGCGAATAGAAGCCACGACTTTTGCCACCCCGAGCTCTGAAAGCCGGATAGTGTCCTCAAAATTAGTCCCACTAGCCATTACCAGCGTGTCATCTGCATAGCAAATGACATGGACATCTGCAGGAAGTTCCACGCGCAGGACCGCATCATAAGCGAGGTTCCACAATAAAGGACCCAGCACAGATCCCTGTGGAACCCCACACGTAATCTCTCTCCGCTGAACGCTACCGCCCCGGCCCACATAGCGAATGTGCCGGTCGCATAGGTAGGCCCCGATAATGTTTTGCAAATAGGGAGGAATTCTGTGATAAACAAGAGCCTCCCTGATTGCCTTCCAGGGTAGGGAATTAAAAGCGTTAACGATATCTAGGCTTATCGCCAACGCAACCCTACCCTGGGACACTGCCTGATCCGACAGCGAGCGGACGCGCAGTATCGCATCTATTGTGGAACGCTGCTGCCGGAAACCATACTGGTGGTCAGACAGGTCGGGACCAACCCGCGACAGGTGCCCGACGAGCCTTTCAGCGATTACTCTTTCAAAGAGCTTGGAAATCTCGTCGAGCAGGCATATGGGACGGTATGCAGAGGGTGAATCCGCGGGCCTGCCTTGCTTCTTCAGGAGGACTAATCCGGCTTCCTTCCAACGGGCGGGGAACACGCCTGACTCAAGACAGCTGTTGAACAACCGCCTCAAACGGTCCCCCAGAGCATCTACAGCCAACACCCACACACGGCCATGAACACCATCCGGGCCAGGCGCAGTGTTTCGAGCACTTAGTCTGCGCACGGCTCGGTCTAACTCCCCTTCTGTAACTCCCAAGTCAGGGGACCAATCTGACGATGGTAAGGGAAGTGAGGGGCTGTCTCTAACTACTGGGAAGAGTGTATTTATCACCCTTTCCAGTAGATCCGGATCCATGGTCTCCGTAATGGGGGGAACCCATGGGCGGAGTTTACCCATGACTAAGCGGTATGGTCTTCCCCACGGATCCCTGTTTAGCCCCTCGAGGAGTTCTCTCCAGGACCGAGACTTGGCGTCTGCGATGGCGTGTTGGAGCGCCATAGTTGCCTCCCTGTACGCTCTGTAGGCTGCAGTGATTTGCTCTTCCGTGGCGCTCGGTTGCCTTCTGCGTCGGGTGCGCTGGAACTGGCGGCGGTGCCTCAGGCAGACAGAACGCAAGTGTGCTATGTCTGCCGACCACCAATAAGCTGCTCTAGGACGCTGGTTGCACTTGACTCGGGGCATTGAGGCGTCGCAGATTGACGCCATTTTGTCCCGAAACCAAGCTGCCTCCCCTTCTGGATCGGGCGAGATCCCATGGGAACTATCTCCCGGCCAGGCAACGACGTTGGCAGCTGCGATGAGCATTTCTCGATCGAGCTTTTTGAGGGCCCAACGTCGTGCCGGTGGGTTAGTACTGGGACGACTTTGACTCTCGGATGGACAAGGTGCCACATCGAAAACAATGTGGCGGTGGTCAGAAAGCGTGACCATCTCTTCAGCCACTCTCCAGTTCATAATTCTAGGGGCTAGAGAAGGGGACGCCCATGTTAGGTCCACAATTGACTCTCCCTGCCACCGGACACAGGTGGCAATAGATCCTTGATTTATTAATCGGAGGTCAAGTGAAGCCGCCCAGTCCTGCACTACATGCCCCCTAGGCCTGTCCCGCCTGTTACCCCATGCCCTGGAGTGAGCATTGAAATCACCCAGGATCAATACTGGACGGGGTGAGCATTTGTGCCGAATGCAGTTAGCTACCCCATCCAGATATCTCTCGAAATCCTGGAGAGAGATGTTTGGAGACACATAACATCCCACCACGGCTATTGATCCCCATTCAACAGCCACAATTCCCTGCCCTCTGTCTAATAGGGTACAGTGAGGGTCACCACTCACACCAGCCCAGTAAACTGCAACCGAGTCTACGGTATCACGGAACCAGCGAGGATGGTCCTGAAGGCCGTAGGGCTCAGCCACCACCGCCAATGCAACCGACCACTCCGCAACGGTTTGCAGGAATAAATTCTGCGCACTGCGGCAGTGGTTCAGGTTGCACTGCAGGACTTTCAGGGCTGGGAATGTGACGTGTCCATTTCCTCTGGGGTGCCAACACTTTGAGGTGCAGCTGACGTCTCTTGTAATTTCTTTTGCGACCGTTTCTTTTGAGGATTACACTGCTTTCCTCCGAGACGATGGTTTGCAGGGCGACCCTGGTCTGAGCATACCGGGCACTTTGGGGTTGGCGAAGTACACTCACGCGCTTTATGGGCTCCACCGCAGACATAGCACTGGGAACTCCGGTCCACAGAACTAGTGCACATACGTCTGACATGCCCCGGCTCGAAGCAACGGTAGCACATCATGCGACGTGGTTCCAGTACTTCGACTCTAACTGACGTCCAACCTAATGGCATGCGCTTGGTGGACGCTAGTTTTTTCATTGCCACCAGGGGGCCACGGACCCATACGTGCCCCAAAGAAGAAGGGGGACGTCGAATTTCACCTATTTTAATTTCTGCCGTGGAACATCCGCCCGCCCTAGCAATGGCCGCTGCCACCTCATCTGGGGTTACAGCGTCGTTTAGGTCCATGACTCTTGCCTCGGCCATTTTAGTTGGACGTCCGATTTGCACTTCAAATTCCCCAAGGACCTCCCGCATACGAATTGCCAGACGATCGGCCTTAGAAGAAGAATCCTCACCGGAGATCATGAAAACTATCCCACCATCAGCAGCACGTTTCTCACGGCATGAGTCACCAGTGATCCCGAACTCCGAAAGATTGATTCGTCTCCTTGCCTCAGCAAGTACCTCCCCAAGGCCTGTGGTTGCTCCTTCCCTTATGCCTATAGTGATCGCTGCCGAAGCGGGAACTTTTGGCAGTTTCACTGACGGCTTTTTTAATAGTTTGACCTGCGCATTCGAGGCGGATGAAGCTATTGGTTGTGGGGCATTTGCCTTTTTGGCCTTGCGTCCCACCACCAATGACCACGTGGTGTTGTCCTGGGAATTTGCTGTCCCCGGTTGTCCATCCTTTGCAGCCGAAGTGGGCATTCGTGCAGGTGATGCTGCAACCACAATGGGTGTGATTGCATTAATTTCCTTCTTCTTTCTTTTCTTCTTTTTTGCCTTCTTTTTGGCTGTCGCGTCTGCCTGGACTGGCTTAGAGGCTAAAGGTCTCCTGGCATCTGAAGCGAGAGCTGGGCGAACCGACTTCTCTGGCAGCAGTCTTCCCTCTAATGCAGCTAACTTCGCGTCCATCATAGTGCCAACCTCTATGGCGATGGAGCGTCGAAGTTGAGCTTCCGTATCTGGTGCCAAACTACCAGGCACAGGCGATCCGGAAACTTGTAACGTCTGTGTTGCTCCCTGTTGAGAAAGTAGGTTCAGCTGGTTTTTTAGGCCAGCAACAGCTTCTTTAAGGCTAGCGACCTGAGACCGTAGATCTGTGTTCTCTTTGGCCAGTCTTTCCAAAGCCTCTTTCTCTGATCCAGGTAGGATTCCTACTGCATCCTGCGCAGACCTAGTCGTTGTTCGACTCCGCTTGCGTGCCCGCGTCGTTACTGACGCCGTCGACATCTGGGAGACCGATGACATTAGCGAGCAATCAGACTCGCCACTGTCACTTGCTACTCCTCCCATTGGTGTTGCCGGTCGCTTAAAATTCGACCGCGTTGTCCTTCCTTTCGTGCCGGGACACGAACTGCTCTTTCTTGACATCGATTGTACCTCCTTATCATCATCTTTTAAAGTTTTTTTAGTAACAATATCCATATAGTTCCCACGAGAATGGGGGATGTAAATGGTCCACCTAGGGAGTGCCCCCTGTCCCTAGGTAAGTGTAAATTTAGTACCCAACTAGAGGGTCCACCGGTACCCTAGCTGGGGGTGCGCTCGCGACTGACATACTCCTCAGCCATGCATACCCTCGCCGCGCACCAGAACTTGGTATTGGAGGAATTTTTTATAGAGGTTATCTTCCTCGCGGTCCGGGCGACCAAGCCAAGACCGTCGTCCCGTTCCGAGTCATGAACCCATGACCTCTTCCCGGATTACGACTCTGACGGCTGCAGTCTGGGACAACACGTGTCCCGATGCTACTCGTTGGCAGAGTGAATGCACAACGAGTACCGTCCTTGTTCATCCGCTACGTTCTCTGTTCAGCTCAGAGAAACGTGCGGAAAAACGACCCCTCGGAAAGCACAGGCTTTGTGCCAGCACGAAGCCTGCTGCTTCCAGAACCCGAACCGGGTTCTTCCGCCCCGTCCAGAAGTTAGCTACAGGCAATAGCCACTCCAACCCTATCACCTGTACCCAGGGTGCACCACGGGGAGGTCTTCTGGCACAATACTACAGTACACAACATATATACAATACTTTTTTTATTGTAACTTTCGTGAGACATACTAAATTAATTACTATGTTATCGGCTTACTCACGTAATTGTTTGACGAGGAACTCGACTAGTTTCAAGCCATGCTAGAGGCTCATATTCATGAGCAGCATTCCGCGACACACGACGCGGCGATATTTTTTATACATTTTTTTATCTATTAAAGCACTTTGTCTCACGGAGATAACATGGCTCAGTGCTGTTAAAATCATAATCACTACATAGTATAAAACAAAGTCGGTTTCTCTGTCCCTATGTCCCTTTGTATGCTCAAACCTTTAAAATATTATATGTATTTATTAATAGCTTAGAAACTATTTTTTCATAGATAAAATGATTCAAGAGGAAGGTTTACATGCATAATATATCACTATTGCACCTACCTATCTATAGTACCTAATAAAAACAAAACTAAATCGCTACGAGTACTAATGGTCTAAACAGTATGGTTTACAAACTTTACTAATCTACACATCAAAATACGTCATACATGTTACGCATAATCTGTAACCCTGACTTTATCAAAAAATATATTCATCATCTACTTCAATAGCTTGTGACAGCTAGTCTACTACTAAATCTCATATTCAAAGTAAAAATATACATAACCTCCCGCTTAATAGGCTTGATAAAGATGATATGCTCTTTTAGAAAATCAAAAGCTGCGTTGAAAATGTTTAAAAAACGATGAATTGAAATGAAGTTTGATATTTAGAATTATAATTATACTAGTTTATAAAGTTTACTTAGTTGGCTATTCAAAAAGGCTACCCGATAAATTTTAAGCCACGCAGGGGGTTCAAAATCATGAGAAGTATACGCGAAAATCAACTCTGTAGGTTCATATCGAGAGTTATTTTAAATGGTTCAAGTTTATCAGAGAGAGCTATTACTCGGTTTTACCAATAGTTAAAATAGTTAGTCCCTTAGTCGGTTATTAAGACATCTGCAGTAAGAGAATGAGTGTGTAAATGTATTCTAAACTGACCTCATCACACACTTTTTTTGAGGGGGGGAATATCGTCCAATGTTTCTTCCCATCTCGGGCGAGATGAGAGGAAGTGTCAAACTTTTATTGAATAAAACCACTTCGTTCTTACGCCTGCTTTTTGAGCTGGAGCCCCGGTAACCCGTTAAGCAGTCCGCAGGCTACTCTTTTTTTTTATTGTTAAGCGGGCCGACGTTTGGCCGCTATCTCGCCTGATGGTAAGTGATGATGCGGCCTACGGTGGAGCACGTCTGCCCATAAGCAACCTATTCACTCGGGCTTTGAAGACACCCAGGTTATACCCATCAGGAAACACAGACTCCGGCAAGGAGTTCCACTCCCTAGCAGTTCGCATAAGGAAGCTTGAAGCGAAGCGCTTCGTGCGTGTGGGTGGGATATCCACCATGAATCGGTGACGTCTCGCCGATTGTCTTGTGGTTCGATGATGGAAAGGACTAGGAGGATACCTGGAATATTGTGCAGTTCCCCCGCACACTCTCCGAAATGTATCCGGTAAAAAACGGAAAGGCTTGCGACCTTGCGCCTGTGTTCAAGACTTTGAAGCCGGGCCTTCACAAGCGCATCATCATTGATGAGCTTCTTGGCACGCCTTTCAATGTGTTCGAGCGCTTCCAGCTGGTATTTAGCCGAGCCGTCCCAAAGGTGAGAACAGTACTCCATACATGACCGAACCTGCGCTTGGTACAGGCTCAGCAGTTGTTTCGGTGTGAAGTACCGTCTCACCTTCGAGAGGATACCCAATTTCCTACCAGCCAGATGCGCCTTCGACTCTATATAAGAGCCGAAGTTTAGCGTTGGCGATAGAGTTACGCCAAGAAGCTCTAGTTGATCCGATATTGGAACGGATACATTTCGGAAAGTAGGAGCCAGCGGAAATTGACTCCGTTTGGCAGAGAATAGACACGCCTGGGTTTTGGTAGCGTTGAACTTGACCAAGTTGGCGTCTTCCCAATCGGAGACCGCCTTCAAGGACGAGTTCAACCGTTCGACCATGGATTCTCTTAGAGACTGGATCTGTGTTCCGCTAGTCCGCGCATCGGACACATACCTTTCAACAACTGTGCTGTCATCTGCATACCCAAAGATACCGGGCTTAAGCAGGTCGTTGATGTGCAGCAAAAAGAGCGTTGCTGAAAGTACTGACCCCTGAGGAACTCCAGCGTTGATGCCAAATTGGTCAGACGAGCAGCCATCAATGACTACTCGAATTGACCGATCCCTCAGGAAGTCTGCAATCCATCTGCACAGATCAGCGGGAAGTCCATATGCAGGAAGCTTACCGATAAGGCTGTCGTGCCACACCCTATCAAAGGCCTTAGATATACTCATACCTAGAATAGCAAAATTAAATTAAACTACTCTTATATTTCATTACAAACATCATCAGCACATTACAGTATCCTATTTAAATGTAATTATATTAAAAGCTATGTATGTATGTATAATGAGAGTAAATGTAAATTAATGTTGATGTAAACCAATTAATAACAAATCGTCTTGCATTAAGGAAGTAATTGATCAAAGGGTCGGACCTATTGGGACTAATTACTGTTAAGGGTAAAACAAATTGAATCTAATATTTAACATATACAGGGGTTGTGTGATTGGTGTCCTTTATTTATGTCTTAATTGATAGATACTTTGAAATAAACTACAACATGTATAATATTATTATGGATATAATTAAAACACACTTATTTTACTGCTAGATGTGTATGATAGTAGTTACATTTATCAAATTTATTAATATTTCTTTTCATTTTAAATATTTGTAAATCAAATTATTATAATATGTTTTCTACCTATATATTAAAGACGAATAATAATAATCAATCACTTACCTTTTACCTAGAAATAAATACGGACAGTACCATATTTTATTAAAACTGCCACTGAACTGCTGTTCTTGATGCAAATTGAAGATAATTGTGTGAAAAATCGATATTCTATAATAATACGTTATTATGCGTCCAGTCAGCTATTCATGTTTCACATTTGAATTTTCACAGAATGCGCAGAATTTAAATTTTCTTCGAATGTAAAATTCATGTTAAAATTCAAGTGTAAAAGTTTTAGTGGCTGTATAAAACTATGAGATATGAATCTTCGAACATATCTACTACAATTTGGTATAGCTACCTACTTCTACATCGCAAATCTGAAGTTTCCATGCGAATAAACAAGGATAGAAAATCCAAACGAAAGACAGAGGGGCAGAAAGGCTCCAGACATGATCAACTCGCCTGGTCGGAGGATCCTCCTTTTTTTGGAGAACTTTACCTACTGTTCCCTAAAAATACTAGTCTTATAAAATGACCTAAAAATCAATGTTTCAATGGAATTGATACTGAGATCGATCGACTATTATATCATTAGTTTATTCAAGGTCAAGCTCACATATTGACTTTTCTATTCCCGTGATTCGACTAACGTTTATGCCATTTTGCCTAGGCAACCTGTACCTCTAGAAGCCCAGTAGATAATTGTTTTTGATAAACATCAGCTACAATTTTATAGCAAACTCATTTCAAAAACTCTAATGTAAATAAATATTATATTGTCCAAATCAATGAATAACATTAGAACTTCGTTCCTAATTGACGTCTTTGTCGTCAGAACACCATGTGACTATGAATCTTCAGAGGAAAGCTGTTGCAAATTGAATAAAGTAATTCAAATAGAAAACGCGAGAATCCACAATGGCATTCATCTCTAATTCTCACATAGAAATAAGTTCAATGTATCCATGCAAATAAGATGTGACAATCCCCTTGTCAGGTCGAACAAAGCAGGCTTCATTACATATATTTACTTACCATCTCATTCTCCCATACAAATAAACTTGTTCATTCATTCATTCGTTCCGTTCAATATGGCGCTCATCTAAGCCGCGCTTTAGAAGTACATTTCCATTATGTTGGTATCACTAGAGTAGTAATTATACGTGTCAGCGCGTCTAGTTGACTCTTCTGGTGTGAAGGATTGTTGTTATTCTTTAGTAGATTGTTAGATGTTGTATTGTTTTTGGCTATTTCGTGTTTGAGGTTACAGTTTAAGTTAAGTAAGTCAGGAGTGGGATTACTCTATTCTACACAATAATACCGTATTAGATATTTTTTGAGAAAGGCTATCTATTTTTTTAACGTAAACTTGAATTTTCTCCTGTTTCGTGGATAGATTCATAAACATACAAAGTCATATACACGTGATACCTAGACCCGAAACAACAATTTGTGAATCACATAAAGAGTTGTTCCGTGCGGGAACCCTCTAAACTCACAAGTTGTTGTTTCGGGTCTGGATGTCATGAGCATGTGAACTTGTATGTTTGTAAACACACCCATGACACAGGAGAAAACCGTAGTGAGGAGTTGTTTAAAAAAAAACATCTTTGTTTGTATGCGAACTGGTGTATTTTCATAGTATGCTATCATTATTATAATATCATGCTGATACCCATATTTACTGCGTTCTCATAAAAGCAGTATTTTTAATTGATCATCAACGTAGGAAGCACTTCGTAACTGTCCTCTGTGACACCGACGTTGACATATGCAGTGTTGCGTAACACAATGCCAAGCATCAATGGGATACTGGATACATGAGTCGGTGTGATTAATTCCATGCTAGATAAGGTCCGGAGATGGGGGATGATATGATTGAAAAAGTCTGAATGGAATAGTAATATAGGAATTAATTAATAGGTGATAGAAGCGGATTTAAGTGGTTGGGATCATTTAAAATATGAATTAGGCAAAGCTTTTGTCAAATCAATATAACTTTTCTATTGACCAACTAAAAATTTCTATGAGGTTTTCTGGCTGGTTATAAATTAACTCTATCTGATTTTATTCTTGTTCTTTGAATTTAGTAAAAAGACAAACGCTTAAGTTGTTTACCTAAGGCAGCTAATTGCTGCTTTTCCTCCTTTTTCTTGTTTTAAAACGAGTGATAAACTTAGGAATACTACATCCCGGCGCTGCGGACTACCTACTACCAGTTTAGCGGGGCTCCGGTTCGAAAATCGGGAGTAGGAACGGGTGGTTTTTAGTCATTAAGAATCTGACACTCTCTCTCGCCTCGCCCAAGTCGAGAGGAATACAACATTAATTTTGGCATTTTGTTATGTCACATTTGAAACAATATACTAACTAAACAATCCATTTAAGACTTACACATCAAAACAGCCCAACACATCAAAACAAACTACTTATCTAAGACAAAGTCCTACTGCATACGATTAAACTCGTTTAAGCCTTTATCCCGCAGTGTGTTGGAACTATGTTAAAGTGAATTTATTCCGGCAAATGTCTTCAAGAGTCTTATGGTTCAAAGTTCTCAACTTTGTTTATTAGTTCGGAAGCTGAGCGAAGTTTGCCGTAATCGAGAATATTTCGTATGTTTTTGTTATACAAGTGGAGACTGGAGACTCAAAGTTTTCAATTCGATTCTCGTGATGAGATGAGGTTCTATTTTTGGAATGAAATAGATTTCTGTCAATCTGATTTGTTTTTGTTTCGTAGGAACATCAAGGAAACTATTTTTTTTTTATAAATTTCACGAATTGTTAGCTGATGTTATTTTTAGACTTATAGTCAACTTTTTTGAAAACTATACAACTAGGTGTATGTTATTATTAGGTATTGTGAATATGCAAAACTGAACTAACAATCTACCATTTAATTACCGACCAACCCCATCTACCTACGTACAATAAATACTGGGGCATTAGCCGCTACTACGGCGTAGCACTGCTACGAATGTGCTCGTTTCATGTCGGGACGGACCGTGTAATGTCATGCATCCGGCGTAGCACACATTTCATTTTCTAGTAACAATCCTGGCTACGCTGTAGTACAGGGAAGCCACAAAATGATGTAGTACAACATGTTATGGATTAAATGTATGGTCAGTGCTTTGCTTGTTTTAATACAATTACATTTCAATAATGTTTTGCGTCTGTTATTTGCGGTAGTTGAGATTTGAATATCTATAGAACTTTTTTCTCTTTAGTGATGATTAAAAATCCATGCAGATACAAAGTCATAGAATTATATTTAGTAAATCGATAAAACTGTCTCATATCTTTATTAATGATTAATTTTTTTCTGATTTAGAATGTGTTGTGTGGTCGAGAGGTCGCAAGAGGTCTCGGGTTCATTTCCGAGTCGAGCATGAAAATTCGCAAATAGGTTTCAATTTTATTTATTTTATTTACAACTAAAATTTCAGTTCACGGCTTTAGTGTCATGTCAGTATAAATTGTTAATTTACAAATGCTGCGTACTGAAATAAAATTTACAGTCCATTTGGTTCAAATATGGTAATTTCACGGAGTCACGCACGATAATATTCCCTTGAAAACATACAAATATGTTAATAATGTTAACAAAACCTTAATTTCCGGGGTTAATGTGGTCTAAAAATAGCTATTTGTAGAGGTTAGAGCAATTATAAAACCGCAAACTCGTACGCATTCAAATTAATAGCGTAGGTTTTGAATGTATTTACTTTCGTTATATTAGGGTCAAAGTTTATTTTAGATCATTTCTGTGAAATAATAACTAAGAGGAGTGGAGCCAATGGAGTGTTAATAGATTGGACACGAGATTTAGATATTGATCGTTGATTACAAAATAGATTTTTTTTTAAGTGTGGGAGAGCCATGCTTCGGCACGAATGGGCCGGCTCGACCGGAGTGATACCACGGCCTCACAGAAAACCGACGTGAAACAACGCTTGCGTTGTGTTTCGTTGTGTGAGTGAGGTTACCGGGGGCCCAATTCCCCCTTTCCCAATCTTCCCCATCCCCGATTCCCGAACAACAACCCTTAAATTCCTAACTCCCAAAAAGCCGGCAACGCACTTGTAACGCATCTGGTGTTTCAAGTGTCCATGGGCGGCGGCGATTGCTTACCATCAGGTAATACGTCTGCTCGATTTCCGGCTTGTTCCATAAAAAAAAAAAGAATTTGTAAAAATACCTAATTGTAGACCGTAACTTATCGAGGTTACTCAACTAATTTTAAACCATACCTGGGCTCAATCCAACTTAAAATATTATGTCTGTATAAAAAATATAGAAATCCTCTCCTGTGTCGCGGGTGCTTTTACAAACATACAAGTTCACACACACATAACACCCAGACCCGAAACAACACTTTGTGGATCACACAATTAATTGTTTCGTGCGGGAATCGAAACCGCTACACGTTGCGAGCCAGCTGGTTGCCCAGTTACCGCGCGAACGTATGGTCATTATTACATACTTGTCACTGAACTATATACATCTATTAATTCCTTATATAACCAATGTAAGTAGATAACAATATACTAACTAGTATTTACTTTATTTAATAGGTTTAATGAGTACATAACAATATAATGAAGTAGGTATATGGCAATACAATTCCATTATAGATCAGTGAGCTGTAAGCGCGGATCAAATTATTAGATTACAAAACGCGTGTATTTAATGATTCGCGAATATCATTTCATTAATCACTTTAATGTGTCATTGAAATATGTGACCAATATTAATTTATTGTGTGAACGATTTTCATATAATTTTTGAACAGTAACTCTGATGTATAAGTGTTGTAAATAATCAATTTCAGTTAATCTTTATATATTGTGAAAACTGTCTCACTACTGGGTAAAGTCTCTTATCATATAGGCAGGGAACGAAAATATTGTGGAAGTTTCACTCTAGATATGTCAAAGTTGTCTAAATAAATTTCAATTAATATAACAGCTTTAGGACTCTTACTCTTAATTTCTCATATCTGAGCAAAATGCATCGTACCTACGTGTCATGATCATTCTTTAAGCCGTGATGTGCCAGAACGCAATTAACGCGAGACACAATGTGTTTTCTGTTGTGTCCCATATACCAGCAGACTAGAGGCTTTGGAGAAGGAGGAGGAGGAATTTGAATTCTTAGCCAGTCAGTAAATAAAATACTCTTTAAAAATCGACCAGTGAAATTGTAGAACGATCTTCACTTTTAAATTCCAGCTGACTTTCAATTACAATATTTAAACATCATCCAATTCAATAGATAATAAAGACGTGCTTCTAAAAGGAATTAAAAGAAGCCTCTCGCCCTATCGCCTTGTTGGCCTTTTTAAGGCTCAGCAAAGAAATCCACCGTCTCTCAATATTGTCTTCAGAATTCTCGCTAGAAATTCGTTTAGGTTTATTAAAATTCAATGTAACAGTTTTAATTAAAATCCGTTCAATGAATAGGTCTTCATTTAAGGAAGATAAAATGATTCATTTAGTTTTAAATTCTTTTAGGTATCTGATCTGTGACTACTTTTCTATGAGTGTTTGATATTGATTCAGATATGTCTGTAAAATATAAAGGAAAACAAAATTGTTTAAATGAATGAGGTAGTGACTAGAAAACTTGGTTTATTTAATGTGTAATATAATTATGGTTTTAATACGTTCCACAACCAAATACGCCTTCTGGTGCTGTGCGACGTCGCCGCATCCTTGCACACTGCTCATGACGAAGAGTCCCTCTCTGACTCAAAACTAGTAGAGCTTTTCTTAATATATTTACGTAAATAATCCGTTATTTTTAGTTATTTTAATATTTCTCACGTTCGTTATTATAAAATGGTTATCTATGTGATGAGATACAAGACTTCTAAATTCTTTTTATTTTTTTATACGATTGTCTAATAGCCAACCAAATACTTCATAATATAATATTACCTACATTGAAATAAATATACATACTAATTTTAGAATACATAACACAAGTAAGTAAATTAACAAACTACTTGACATTACATAATATATTTTGTTTTGTTATATTAGTCTTCTATCGTTTTAAAGTTAGTTATAGAGGAATCGAGTTTAATTAGAATTGTTAAAATGTCAGTGTCGACTGGAAAGTTCGCATACAAAAATAGATCACTCGTCTACCCGGTGTTGCCAAAACAGGTAGATTTAGTAAATCGATAAAACTGTCTCGTGTGTTTCTTTATCAATGCATTTATGCTTATATAGACTGCTAAATACTTAGCACATATTTTTTTTGTGACTGCCTCGTTGGTCGAGAGGTCGTAAGTTTTCGAAAATTTCTCAGTAGCAGCACTGAGTCTGGAATTGTGCTCAATCTATGGCAATACTCTCACCCCCGTTATTAGGACTTATAACACAAAATTTTTGTCTGTCTGTTCCGGCTTATCTCTGAAGCAGCTCTCCAGATTTTGATGGGGATTTTATTGACAGATAGCTGCTGTGCTAAAGAGTAACTAATTCTACTTTTATTTTTGAAAATGAAGGCACAGAATCCGTAATCCACGTGAGTGAATCTGCGGGCATAAGGTATTTTAAATTGTAATTAGAAACAGAGATGTAACAAAACGTTTCATTTTGTTTTTAATATTTTTTACATGAATACAAAAGTAGCATTGTGATTTTGGGTCACTTATAAATGGAATTTGTATATACAATAGAAATGTGGAGATATTCTAAGATATTTTTTATTAAAAACACAAAATAAATGCTCAAATATTTACTATTATTATTAGTTACCACAAGAGGCATTAATATTGAGTGACCGACGTTAGGAGGCGTGACGTCACAAACAGTCGACCACGTGTTGCGGTTTATTGGTATTGTTATACAGCTATTATATTTTATGGCAATAGGCTTACCACCTATTACATGAAACTTACAACATAAATTGTGAAAAGTGGGTGTACATTGTACAGTGGCATTAGCCGTATTGTGCACCTCTGCCTACCTCTTCGGGGATAAAAGGCGTGACGATTAATATAGAGATTTATTTTATTCAACATGGAAGTTTTATTAACATCCTACTAATATTATAAATGTGAAAGTTTGTATGTTTGTCCGTTGGTTTCTCAATTACGTCAAAACGGCTAAAGGACTCGAGATAAAATTTGGAACGGATTATAGTCTGAAATAACAGATAGATCACTTTTCATATTTGACGTAACACGTAAAACGTATTTATGTATGTGCGCAATAATTAATAAAATAAATAAATATTATAATAATAGAATTATGTACATAAATAATGTTACAAAAAATGTCAAATAAAAATACTTAAAGCACATAGCAAAATTATGTACCATCTGATAGACATAGACAATGTAACTGTTTTTTTTTTTTCGCGTAACATTTTCACGTAATTGCCACGTTTAGTCATTAAGCATACAATTAATATGCAAGTACCTGAAGCTTAATTATATAATTTGAATGTACATACGTCATTATTTGTTTAAGAAATAAAATTAAAAACAGCAAAGAAAACATAAAAATACTAACATTGCTCGTACCACTTTAATTACCAAAGCACCTGCAAGTTTGCATTAATTAATAAAATCACAAGGAAATATTTTCTTACTATTACGCGGTACGCGATTAGTTTAACCAGGTAAAGCTTGTTAAACATTTTTCTAATAAAGATTATGGAAAGGATAATAGGTACCTATGTTTATTTTTTCCTTGAAATTTCTTCTGGTTAGCATTATTATAAACGGTGAATAATCGGATTAGGTGCCTTCAACCTCGTGCTAATGATTAAGGATTTAAATTCAACTGCGAAAATTGTATACTTTTTCACAAAAGCAACTGAGATGAGTAGACTCATTAAAATAAAATAAGATCGATGATTTATCCGATGTTTGCGTAAGTTTTGGGGTATGCGAACATAAAATTAAAGCATCAATTAAAAATTTAATATTAACGTTTTCCTTTCCAAGTTTCCCAATCGATATAAAATTCTAGACGACTAAATTATTCACACTATGTTAAAAGCAAGCTTATTGCCAATTTCTCTTGCAATAAAAAAATGGAATGCGGAGAGAAGAAAATCATTTCAGTGTATGGCGAGCGCCGGCTGCATCGGACAGGCGAGACATCCAACCTATCTGCTCATGAAAGTGTTATTGAATTCCGTTCGTCTTGTGATATTCGAATAAGCTAGAACAGGATACTTCCAATTCGTAACTCTCCATATATTTTCGTACTATATGAAACTAACACGTAATATTTATTACATTATTTCCGAGTGAATAGACAAGAGGTGATATATTATTTAAAACTTCAGAACAACATCTCTGTCTCCAGTGATACATGACGTGAACATAACTAGCTATAGGTACACGAGTAATATCCGTCGTTTATACCAAGGTTTTCGAGTTATGTTTTGATCGCCCTTCGTGCCATCACAAAGTCATATTTTTGTCAGATAAATTCTCCCCTAGATCACGCAACACGATAGTTGTTCCGAACGTAACTTCTATGAGCCATATTTTTCATACATGACTGGTTCTGATATATATTTTCTTTGTTACAGATTCGGTTACTCATCAAAAAATGAACAAGTCACACAAATGGGACTTCCTAGTAAAGATTTCCAGCAGGAGGTAATTTATACGTTTCACTTCTCCCTGTACCCTTTACCCTACCCGTCGCGATAAAGAAAAATCGCCAATACATTTCCATTACGCATTAAAAGGGTTATTTATTGTTACAGAAAATTGGAGTATGAAAGGATGAATACAGGAAACGCGGCCGTCTCACACAAGAAGAATTACCGACGAATGCTTGCCAAATGCTTTGAACGATTTTCGCGACTCACGGTCTTTCCCAACAGTACCACGTGAAATGTAGCCAAGGAATACAACACAAGTTCTTCAAAATGGGGCAAACAGCTACACACGTAAACTCAAATTACACATTAATTAATTATACTGACGAAATAATTGAAGATGACAGAGACGCTTGTGCCGTCGCAGATGACCCTAAATATCCGAGTAGTTTCGGTATAACTCTAGCGGTACCAGAATGGGAGGCAATTTGTACAGCCATAGTACTGACGCTGATAATAATCTCAACGATAGTGGGAAATATTCTGGTGATCTTGAGTGTGTTTACATACAAACCCCTTAGGATCGTCCAAAACTTCTTCATTGTATCACTTGCCGTAGCGGATTTGACAGTAGCAATATTAGTATTACCACTAAATGTGGCATATTCTATTCTAGGACAATGGGTCTTTGGGATTTATGTATGCAAAATGTGGTTAACATGCGACATAATGTGTTGCACTTCGTCCATTTTAAATTTATGTGCAATCGCATTAGACAGGTATTGGGCGATAACCGATCCTATAAATTATGCACAAAAGAGAACTTTAGAAAGAGTGATGTTAATGATTGGAGTAGTTTGGGTACTTTCATTAGTTATTAGCTCTCCGCCACTTCTAGGGTGGAATGACTGGCCCGACGTCTTTGAGCCTGATACGCCTTGTCGTTTAACTTCCCAACCTGGCTTCGTTATCTTCTCTTCATCTGGGTCCTTCTACATACCGCTAGTTATAATGACTGTAGTTTATTTTGAAATATATTTGGCCACTAAAAAAAGACTTAGAGATCGCGCTAAAGCCACAAAGATCAGCACTATTTCTAGCGGTCAGAACAGATACAATAATAAAGACGATAACAATGAACATGATCAAGATTCTGTTAGCTCAGAAGCCAATCACAATGAGCACCAAGGCGTGACTCGGTTGGTATCAGACAATGAGAAAAAGAAAAGAACCAGAAAATTGACACCAAAGAAAAAACCAAAGCGACGATATTGGAGTAAAGACGATAAATCGCAAAACAAACTGATAATACCGATTCTCTCTAACGATAATTCGGTTACTGATATGGGTGATAATTTAGAGAATAGAAACACATCTTCAGAGAGTAACTCAAAAGAAACTCACGAAGATGATTTGATTGAAGTTACTGAGCCTCCACCAGTGAAAAGTCACAAGCGGCCGAAGCCTAACCAGCAAAGTGCTGTTTATCAATTCATCGAAGAGAAGCAACGGATATCTTTGACACGTGAACGTCGAGCCGCCAGAACCCTTGGGATTATAATGGGCGTATTTGTCGTGTGTTGGTTGCCCTTCTTTGTCATTTACCTTGTTATTCCCTTCTGTGCGAGTTGTTGTTTGTCCAACAAGTTTATCAACTTCATTACTTGGCTTGGCTACTGCAATTCTGCGCTCAACCCTCTAATATACACCATTTTCAACATGGACTTTAGGAGAGCATTCAAAAAGTTACTCTGTATGAAACCGTGATCGTGCCAAAGACAGTAAATTATTGTGTAGAGTTTTATGCTTATAATGAATGATGCTGATTTGCTCAAATGTTTTAACTCATTCGTAAGTAGAGTATTAGGATGAATTAATATAATGGAAATTTGAATATAATGATAGTATTAATATGATTATGAATCTCAGTGTGCATTTATTGTATACAGACGATATTAAATAAATATTAGATAATCTGTATTATCTTTCAAATATTGTAGAGTAGAATCGTGTAAATATTTAAACTTGGATAGTGCATAGCACTTTTAGATTTCTACATGTGTGTAAATACGTTTTGTGAATTGACCGAATTTGGACGAATCATTGATAACCAACGAATACTTTCAAATTAATTATGTAATCTTAATATTGTACATACATATCTTGGTCCGTTTGTATATAAGTATTTGTAAATTAATATATCTTTAACTGTTCATACATAAATAAATATTTAATTTAGTAGAACTAAAGTTAAGCAGTTTATTCAGTCGTTAGAGTGATTGTTTTCACAATTGTATATCCCTTTGAAATAATTTGAGCCCATATTTAAAGGGGATATTAGACTTGCAACAGTTAAATTGATTTAATCCTGGATTGTAATAAAAATTGAGAAATTAATATTGAGTTTCATTTATTTTATAGAATAATGCAGTAATATCTATTTTTGCCAGTTATGTTACATACCGCTCAAAATTCTAATCTTTGTGCTATTAAACAGAGCTCGAAATCTGAAAATAAAGGTATTCATACCCACCCTGGTTTTTGCTTGATTCAAACTTATTTGATTAATCCCAAGAATTGCCTTAGTACGGGTTTGTTTTATGTTTAACGAAATCGGCAAGAGTCCGCACTGGGCCCTCTGATTGGCCGACCTCAGTGAACCAACCAATCAAAGCGCCTGTAACGTTTCGATCTCGTTAAACGTAAAACAAACTCATACAAAGCCTTCTGTCTTCTACCAATCAAAAAGTAAATCCATCAAACACAAATTTACGATAACACATCTGTCAAAATCAATTTGGAACATATCAAGATTAGAATTTGATACATTTTCCGATATCGTTGTCGTTGAATCAATCAAGGAGATCTAAAAATAATCGATTTCAATCATCGAAACTGGTACGCACTGAACACAGGACATAAAATACTGAAAGTACGAAAAGCACCCTTGAATACTAGGTCATACGGTTTATTTTAGAGTGAAGGAGACGCCACATATCAAACTTGGGAAGTTTAATAATAGCAAAAGGAATAATGTGGATGTGAGCACAATAAATAGTCATTTCCTACTTTCAGAAGATCATCCAATAACATTATCAGGTATTGTATTGTTTGGGATTGTATTCTTAGGAGAAGTGATAGTATCATTAAATGAGTACCAATAAAGTACGATGATTAATTTTAAACTAGTGTACATAGTCGTATTTGTTATCTTTAGCATTTATGGAGAACCTGAAATCTGACTTCGGCAGCTAAACCAGCTTACAGCGACTTCATAAAGGAGACAGACATCCTTCAACGTAGATACTTCATTATGCAAGTAAGTATTGATGCTTTAATTAATTAAAATAATATTTGCAAACCTTAACATTTATTCGACGTCAATGTACTTGACAAACGCAATGCAACACAAACAAAAGAAGTAATAATTAAAAAAAGAAAAAAATGTATGTATAGTAAAGCGTATGAAATAAATAAATAAAACAAAAATATATTTTGTTACAAAGCAAAAATGGTGAAGTCGGTATTAACGTTCATACAAAATGTAGGTAATATACGATTTTATTTTGGCAACATCTGTCAAACATATTTCAGATATAGTCATGATTTGTTCCCGTACGTAATAAACATGGTCTTTATTAAATTTCACCCTTCCTATAAATTGACGACACCGCTTACCGAAGCGATGCCGTTTTTAGCAGTACATATCAAAAAGGGTTTTTTTTTTTGAGGGGTAAAATCATCCAATGACTTTTCGCGCCTTGGTGTATTAGAGTGAGTGGGAGTATTAGACTCTTACTGACTAAAAACCAAAAGGGTACCGTAGTGTTATAACAGATAAACAAGTAAATTGTTCTTCAAACACGTACCTGACCTAACTGAATAGAGGTAAATTCCCAATAGTCTTTTCGATGGTCATAAAATTGGTTAAACATTATATTATATAGACTTTCCAACATCGATTTAAAAATATGACACTGTTAACACTATAATTGCTTTCTGTAAGCAACATAAATATTACATCCTCACATACCTACATAGCACATCTCTTGTGGAAAAGCACCCATTTTCTTAAGTTCCAAACCTATTTTAAGAATAAAAATCGATTTGCATCAATAGCATGACCAACAAATTAATTTACTCCACAACGCCACTACCGCTACCAACAAAGATATTTTTCTTCAAAAACAAAAAGAGCCACTTAATACAACTTTGAAAACTAGCAGAAACACTCGACATTGTCTCACAAACTAGTATTATATCCACAAAGTGGTTCGTTAAGTAAATATCCACTTTGAGCTGCAGCTGAGTTCAGCAACTGTATAATTTTCTTCCTTCATTAGCCAGTTGTGAACAAATATACCTCTGTCTTAAGGTACTACCCTGGAATTAAACAAGGTTACACACCCTTAAAGGTTTGTTTAAACAAGGTATTTTTAGCTTGAAGAATTATGAAGATAAATGTTTGGATAAAGATTTAAAATTTACTCTCCATCTAGGTTTCGTGACGCAATAAAATGTGTATTTTATTACTAGCACGTACTTAATGTGCACTTTTCTCCTTCTCTCTCTCTTTTAAAGCTCTAGCTAAAATAGCTTAGTATTAGTGAAAATTCAAATGGCATGCTACTCTATTTTATAACTATTTTCTTTGGTTCTTTCGTGCGTTTTATTATATTTTGATATGGACGTATCCACTTGCCTACTTTCTACCAAACAAATAAACATACTCGTACACCGAGTTGACCCGAAGTATGAAGAAAAGTAACAAAAAACAATCTTCAGATTACATTAAGTTGGGGAACACAAAACCTCAACAACAGTAATGGCGGAATGGACCGCATCAATAAGGGGTGTCGGCTACAAAGATAAAATATAAAGAGAAAAGAAACCATTGCATTAAACTGTTGAGGATAAAACACGCTGTTCGCTGGTAAGTAAGGATGATAGCGAGGCTTATCTTTTTTTATTTTGAACTTTTTTCTTGTCACAATATTTTGATGGGAGCTCGGAAGTGATTTCGTTAAAAGACCTTTAAGTGTGGTAGAATTTTGTACTGCTTTTGAAGTATAAATGTCTACGTTGAATGATTGTGATTAATTGGTTGAGGAAAATTATGAGATTCCTCATTGGTAAGTTCGTCGAAGTGTTCTCTGTAATGCAGAAATATCCAACATTTTTAGTAGCTAATATATATTTTAATAATAATATTTCGTATCTGCTACTTTTTCCCTCGGATCTTTGTTTCACCTGAATTAAGTTTTAAGTCATGAGCAATTAGCTTTTAAACGACTTCAAAAAATTTCGGTTCTTAGTTTGACCTGTATGTATGTATGTTTGCGCGCGATCATCTCTCATTTGACTGAACCGACTTTGGTGCGGTTTTCAGCATAGTATTTTACAGAGTTTGTAAAAGTATTAGAAAATAAAATTTAAGAAGCGATAAAGAAAATTTAACTTAAAACAAGGTATGTAAGTTAAAATATTTATGTAACGATATTATTAAATGTTCTTCATTTATATTATGTAAGCCAGATCAGTACTTACTGAACAAACTTTCATACACCCTCAAAACAAATAATCTTCTAAATAGTAACAATCTATGTAAGAGCAATTTTCGTAGCTAGCTTATAGTGTTTGCTCACTATTAACTTGTACTAATATTGTTTGGAAAACAAGATCAGTAAACGAAACCACTTATACCGCTACTACTCTTGAAGTTACTCTTGGCCATACGTTATAAGTCGATATCATTTTAATTATTGGGTAAATATTCTTACTATACATCTACTAGTATTACCACTTGTAATTAGTAGGTAGACA
The DNA here is from genome assembly GCF_023101765.2 of Spodoptera frugiperda. Taxonomy (NCBI): domain Eukaryota; kingdom Metazoa; phylum Arthropoda; class Insecta; order Lepidoptera; family Noctuidae; genus Spodoptera; species Spodoptera frugiperda. The sequence continues at coordinate 10,669,068 of NC_064242.1, read as the reverse complement.
GAATAGGAGCCAAGACTATTAGTCTGAAACTTTATATGGCATTTTCCCCGTTGTATACATAAAATAACCAAGCATTAAAACCAGTCTAAATAAAGTTTCACAACACAAAAACAGTAAGTGGCCGATGCAGACCAAAGGTCTCTTCTTTGACAGAGAAGGTTTGAGCATTATTCATCACGTTTGCTCAATGGGTTGGCGATTATAAACTTATAATTAGAAATTTTAAGCTCAGGTTTCCTATCGACGTTTTCCTTCACCGTTTGTCAGGGATGTCTAAATAATCTTATAAAGTTTCATGCCTTCATAATGCTGTTAATTAAAAAATAATCGTATTTTTCTAATCTAAACCTTATTAGCCAGATAATCATATATCTATACGCCATGTCATTGCAAAGACATCTACTTAGATAAATGTGGATAGGATACAAATTGCTTTGCCAATCTATGCGTACTGAACAATTGATCCATGATAACATTCTCATTTTGAACTATCGTAATTGGCTATCAGTTTGTTTGTTGAAATGTGGAACGTTAAATTCTGATCCTTTGGTGTTCAGTAACGCAATCAACGTTGATTAGACTTTATATTCAAATGTTATTGAAATACATTTACTATTCCTGTATTCAGTTTGGCTTTTGGTTTCAAATTGTTATTTAACCTTGTTTCTATTTTTATTGTACGTGTAGAAATATGACGTGGTATCTGAAATTAAATGTTGATTACAATAAATTTTGTGGTTTATATAAAGATGACTTTAATGTGTTATAGGAAAATTAAACAAGATTTTTTTAAAGGTTCGTTTATTAGGAACGATTAATTCTACATTTTTGTAAGCTTAATACTTCAAAGAAAAACAAAAATTATGTTAAAATACCATAACAAAAATACCGAATATGTATGTACTCGTTAATACAACTGGGAAATTTAAATCAGATTATGATCTTTCTTGATGCTATCGGCTACCTTTTCTGCAATCATGTAGACTGTGCCCATGGGGTTTCCTCGAGTGATTGTAGGCATAACACTAGCATCAGCTACACGCAGTCCTTTCACGCCGTGAACTTGTAATTTGCCGTCGACCACGGTACCCATGGGGCATGTACTGGTCATGTGACTCAATCCAGAAGACACACACATCACGTAACAGCGCCAATACTCTCGAGTATCTTTGCCAAACTCATCACAAGCGGGGTCCGCATCTGACATTACGGCATCAACTTCCCTATAATAAGTGGTGTTCATGATTGGAAGATAATCAAAAATGTAATCAACTAGAGCCTCAACGTCGTCTTTGTTCGAAAAGAAGCCATTGTAAACAAGAGGAGCGTCTTCCGGATTAGTACTTTTCAACAATACCTTGCCTCTTGACTTCGGCGCTATGTTCAATATCTCATTGAAAGCTTGAAGACGATCTACACCTTGTTTGTACATCCTATCACAAATTTCATCACTGAATCTGAAAGCAAATGTGCAATAGTACAACATAACCTCCGCGGAACCTAAGTATGTAATTACTTGGTAATCAGGGTAGTTGGACGATTTGTCTAGAGCAACAAAACCAGTGAATGAAGAACCAGGTAACTCATAAGGACTTGGTTGTGGGAAAGGCTCGGTCAATTTGTCCAAGTTGTGAATGATAACGACACTAATGTGTTCCTGCAGATTTTCTCCTACTGGCAAGTTTGAAACCACTTCAATGTTTTTGCTCTTCAAGTGCTCCTCGGGTCCAACGCCAGACAACATCAATAGTTTAGGGGAATTGAATGTTCCAGCAGACACAACCACCTCCTTCTTGGCTTTCAAATTCATCTTTTTACCGTCTTCTGTTAGAACTTCTACTCCAACAGCCTTTTTGTTTTCGTCAAATAAGATTTTGGTGGCCAATGTATTCTTCAAAACATGGAGGTTCTTACGATCCTTAACTGATGATAAAAATGCGTATGCGGAGCTCTGTCGAGACTTTCCAGATATAGTCACGGTCTGTGCAGAATAGCCCAAAGGATGATGTTCGTTGAAATCTAAAACTATATCGTTTCCGAGTTCTCTGTATGCATCTAAGAATTTCTCAATCTCTTTACGATGATCTCTGTTTATTCCAATATAGCCGTTAGTTCCATAGAATTCCTTATCTTTCGAGGCCAATAGTTGAGGATCTTCTAATCTTCCAGTTTTCAAGAAATATGGTAGTACATTCTGCCATTTCCATGACTCATCTTTGGCGATATCAGCCCAGGAGTCGAAGTCACTTGGTTGACCTCTGTGGTATATCATGTAGTTAAGAGAGCTGGTTCCACCGAGCATTTTTCCAAGAGTGAATTCGTAGTAAGGTTGTAGATGACAAACGTCCTTGTAGGCATCATACTCGGCAGTGTAGTTCCAGTCATAGCGAGACCTCTTCATCAACAGTGGTAAACCGGGAAGCTGTATAAAACAAAAGGAAATAGACGATTTTTAAAATTGTTAAAGTAAGTTAACATAACTGATGTGTTTGATTCTTGTAATATGCTATTCATGTTTACGGCCAGAACTAAGTAGGTGTAAACCATTTTTCTGAAAATAACTAGAATTTTATAACTACGAAATAATCTCTGTGTATATTAAACGTATGGAAAAGAATACCTACAACTTTTATAAGTAGTAATAAAATTATTAATAATAGAATTTAAAATAAATAGTCTGTATATTTACATCAGATTCGAAAGGCGGATCGCCACCAGCCTCAATGAGCAATACGTTGACGTGCTCAATTTCTGACAATCTATTGGCTATCAAACTTCCAGCCGTTCCCGCGCCGACAACGATGAAATCGAAACTTTGGCCATCTGTAACAAAAAGAAATAAATTATGATTGCATAAAAATATAGCTTAAACGTTCAAGGTTGCGGAAGAAAACTCACACATTAAAATAATCTAAAGTTTCCATTGTTATAAATATGTTTAACTGACTTCATTCATACCTAGTGTACCTACATATACTAGAACGCTATTTAACAAAAAAAAAATGTCTGTAGCTATCTTCAAACTATTTACCATGTATATAATTAGTAAAGTTTCTTTTGAACAAATTAAAATCTCAATAAAAATGTCATTGGTAGCATAAACAGGTGGGATTGTAGTCAAGCATTAATTTTTACCGATGTAAAAAATGTAAAAAAACAGTAATTTCAGCGCTAATTCTTTGGCAAAAAGAAATGAATATAGGTAGCTGAAGATTTTGTTTGTCTTTTTGAACGCGCTTATTTCAAACACTACTGATTCAATTAGAAAAAGTATTTTTGTATTGGATAGACCATTTATCAAGGAAGACTATAGGCTACACAATATCACGTTATGATGAATAGGAGTTAAAATCAAGACAGAGCGAGTAGCTAGTATTTAATAAAGGCTAAAATCTCTTACCATACACATGAGCTTGATGTGGCCACAGGTATTTGGTGAGGTGCAAGTATGCCAGTATCCTAAAGGCCCCTTGTAGCACCTGTATGATCTTGAAGCTCCCTGCAGCATCCATGGTTCTGTAGACATTATAGGAATTTGTTATTAATATTAAGCTACGTCACTAGCCCAGTGGTCGCAAATGCGATTGCTGGGCAAAAGGTATCGGGTTTGATTCCCTTGTGTGGCAAAGTATAGCTGAGTTATTTCGGTATTTCGAAAATTTCTGTAAGGTAACACGGGTTTTAGAAACGTGATAATATGTTCAACACCTATTACATAGGCCTCATATCGTAAATTGTGAAAAGTGGGTGTATATTGTATAGATAGATATAACAAAATTCGTTTTGAAAATACTAAATATGAATTATCTTTTTTTCAATACAACTAAAAACGTTGTTACTCTAATGTACTATTGTTAGTTGTTCCATGAATAAATGAATAGGAATACAGTTGGTGCACGTAATGGATTTAATTAATCTATTTATAACTTGTGATTATCAAAAACGATAACTACATACCGAAAAAAAATCAGCAAAAAGTACCTACACGTGGATTTATTTAAATGCTTCTTATATCTTTTTCATTTTTTTCAATTACAATTATATTTAAATTTCTGACATCTACATACGTATTTTAAAACGTCATTAAAAAAAAGTAGTTTTATTGAAGTGACTGCGTAGGTAAGTAATTAGTTATTTAAATTATAATTATACATTTCATTTTCTTTACAGAATACAAAAATACATTGTATATTTTATATATCTCAAGTTCAAGTGTAGGTATATTTATTCAATCCTGAACTTAGTTCTTAAAGCATGAAATATATTATAACAATTATTATTGACTTTAGAATTAACAAATTGGCAACTAAATGACAAAGGCATGGACTCGAGTTTGTGGAAAACATACTATTTTAATAATAAAAAAACCTACTTCTGATGCCCTAGTTTTTCTTATTATTGTTGAAATAGGGGGACAAACGAGCAGACGGATGTTATATATACCCGTGTTTTAAATATTGATGTTTAATAAAGTTAGTTAATAAATCTTAGGCGAAATTTTAGGTTTTTATATTTATTTATTTTATATTTTATATTGATTTTTATAAAGTTTTTAGACTCTAAGTATTCTCTTCAAAAAATTGTGCTCTCTGAGGTCTTCAAGTATAAAGTTTGATAGTTAAAAACCGGGTGCTATTTTCCGAAAATCTGAAATCAAATAAATTGTTTCTTTTATTAAAACCTTCTACAAGTAGTTTATTAATAGAACGTACATGGCCTAAGAGCGTAAGAATCATCAAGAAAAAGAATAATTAGAGTTCCTTTTATTTAAAGTTAATTTTAATTTATGTTAAAACATGTTGTTTTTTATAAGATTACATATATAATTTGATAAAATTTTAGTTGCAATTAAAATATTTATTTAAACAGGTAATTAAAATGTTAATGTTGCTACTACACAACCAAAAATAGTTAAAGATATTTTTAAATATATATAATAAGATATGTTTTTATAAATACGTAGATATGTTAACTAAATAGAATAGATTAACGTCATATGATGCATTATTAAGATAATAATTTTGAGTATTTTGATATTTGTAAAGTAACAATTTTTTTTTATTATACCTACGTTTTTAAACGTTATTTTAAGTATTTGAGTTACACTGCGATTCTTAAAAACATAGAATAAGAAGTAGCTACCTACTTTATATGTTATTATATATTATATATTTTATTATAACTTCTTATTTATAATAAAAAAAAAATAATGTTAATATTATATTTAATAGCACATTATGATCAATAAATAGTAGGCACATAGGTACTTTACCGAACCAATAGTATTCAATCGAATCCGAGAGACTATCCAAGTTTACGAACTTCCGACGAATGACCCTCTCACAAAATTAGAACAATATTTATGTAACGAAAAGATTATAAAAACCTACGTCTTACTGGAATAGCAACAAAGAGATAATATGCATGTAGGATAAATACATTGTTTTGTATTTACGAATCAGAGGCACATATTTATAGCACTTATAATTAAAAACAAAAGAAAAACGTGGCTTATCAGTCGAATATAATATAGGTACAATTTATGCTTAATATACGTATAACGCGGAAGAATATGTTTGTTTCTTTGTTACTTCTTCACGTCAAAATGGCTGGAGAGATCGAGATGTGATTTGAGACAAGGATACATTATGGTCTAGAATAACACATAGGATGTTTTTTTATCTCTCGAGAATGGGGGCGAAGCCACTGGCAGATGCTAGTATAATATAATTATACATCATATCATCAGCATATAAGTGGCCACTGCTGACCAAAGGCTTCTTTCTCACACGGAGAAGGTTTGAGCATTAATCACCACGCTTGTTCAATGCAGGTTAGCGATTTTAAACTTCTAATTAGAAATAATTGTAAGCTCAGGGGACCTACTCCGGTTCTCGAATGCAAAGTTTCGTTTTATCTTCGGCCGTAGATTTTATTGATTTAGTAATAAAATTAAGTACTTAAAATAACGCTTTATTTTTAATTCCATATCAAAACCTATTTATTTATCTTCATTTCGTTCCTTTCTTTTTGTACAACAAAGTTCGCAACAAATAGAATAATATTGTAGTATGCAATCTGCGAAGTTTCGGTCGAAATTTAGTTTTTCGTTGAATTAGAGTAGGCCCCAGGTTACCGCACGATGTTTTCCTTCACCGTTTGCCGGTGGTGTCTAAATAATCTTAAAAAGTACAAATAACTCGGAAAAAGTCACATTGGTACTTGCCGTTGGTAGGTTTTGAACCCGCACTCTTATGCATGAGAAGCGGGCGACTTAAACCACTAGGCCACGACGACACTAATATAATAACAAGACTATTAAACTCTCTATTGTTATTTATCATCCGTGCGTATACGGAACCACTTATTATGTTGTTTATTTGTAATATATTTTTTATGTGAGGTATAAATAAATATTTTATACTTTCATTATCAAGTTCAAGTTTAAAATTGAATATATTGTTTTTATATTGTATAGTTATTACAGTTCCATTGTCTTCACCTTTTTATGGGATAGAGCTGCAAACTGTACTTATACTTTTTAATCTATAAAGCTGAAGAATTTATTTGTTTATTTGCTTGAACCACGCTTATCTTCGGAACTAAAGGTTCAATTTAAATAATTATTTTTAATTTGGATAGTTTATTTATCGGGAAAGACTATTCAGATCAGATCAATAGGCTAAAACATAACGCTATGAACAATAGGAGCCGAACAGCGGGCAAAACTAGCTAAATAGCTTGGGTTAAAATATAGCCCGGATAATTATATGAATTACTATAAAATGTAGATATTCTTTAAAAATATTCGTTTAAATAAATAAGCCGAGCATTGACAAAGAAATAAACTTTAACTTACAGATACTGTAGATTTAAACACCTACTGCCAGTGAAATTAAAGATTTCCACGAAAAGAAAATGTCAATATGCTTAAATATATATTTATGTAATATTAGATGAACTGGCAAACGTTGTTTTGCCTTATAAATTATTTCTAGAAAATGAATAGTAGCCGATTCTCAGACCTACTGAATACGCATATAAAATTTGGTAAAAATCGGTAAAGCCGTTTCGGTAGAGTTTACAGTAACTAACATTGTGACATGATTTATATACTAGATGCACAAACCACAGTATTATAAACGATTTCTTCAATACACTCAAAACTTATTAACACTCATTAACAATTAAGTAATGAATTAAGGCTAATTAAATTTAAACTTACGTTATGAATCACAGCTCAGCTATAAGGACGTCACACGTTGAGAGCTCAAATTACAATAATAGCCACACACATCATCAACACATCAATAAATATAAAAGATTGTGAAGAAAAAAGACTACTTTAAAAGTAAAATGACCTCAAGATTTTATAAATATTAAAATTGTTTCAACAAATGTTATTTGTTTTGAGGAAAATGAGGCTAATTGCATTAATAAATTAAAATAAGTCGGGCAGGTAGCAAAAAAATTAGGTAGTAACTTCAGAATTGTTTTATAAAGTCATTGCTCTATGCATTATTCGAATGATCGAGATCGATTTCCGTATTTAAATATTTTTTCGGAAAAGTTATCAGTACCTTCTCATAATAGCACGCAGTTTGGAATCGTGCTTGATACTATTATGGCAAAGCTCATTTTCTATTACATGGGACTCATAACCAGTAAATGGAGGCAGATTGACTAATTGATCTGAAACATTCATATTCATAGGTTCATAGGTTGATTTAAAAAAAACCGGACCTTATTATTCGTGGCGTATATTATTTGAATTTTACGACATTACGAAACAAAAAAAATAGTCATTTATTAACATAAATAATGGACTAATTAGATTTAGTCAAGTGATCGCAAGTGCAACTGCCGGGTTCAGTTCCCGGGTCGGGCAAATATTACTGGGCAATTTTCTTTTTTTTTCGAAAACTTCTCAGTAGTAGCAAGGAGTCTGGAATTGTGCCCAGTATATGTCAATAGGCCCTTTTCGAGGAAATTATAACACAAATAGTGAAAAGTGGGTGTACATTGTATAACGACATTACGTGTCATAATGTGGACCTCTGCCTAGCCCTTCGAGGATAAAAGACGTGACGTTGCGTTACGTTAGTTATATCACTACCAACATTAAATATCTAATTCAATCTATAAATCGTGGGTTAAGAACTAGAGTAGCGTAAGGGCAAAAATTCAAAAAATTTTTTTTTTCACTATTCGCTTTTTCAATCCCCATATTTGCATGTGCCGAAAAACTAGAACGATGTAGTGTGTAGATTGCTTAGTACAATAATAACGCATAAAAAGAAAAGAAGTTTGTTTATTGCTAAAAGGAAGTATTTCTACTTACAATAATCTTGACATTATTTTGTCAATAAAGTTATGAGCACAACGATCGTAACTCGACTTACGAGCGAATAGGACACCGAATTAATGCCTTCAATGTATGTATGTAATCGCTCAAATGGCGTATCTTGTCATACGTTATTAACGCAGAAAGTTTGATTTTGTAGCCTTGTAATTTTTCTCCGTGCCAAAAAACGTAAGGGTGGGTTACGCTACTATTGCACTAAATAATTAAAGTAATGCAGTCCGTTATTATGACGTATGTCAACCAGTTTTAGAAAAATATGTATTTTTTAAATGAAACTGTTATTTTATTGACCATGAATTTACAGTATTCTGTAGCCAATAAATAAAGCTTTATTTTAAGTAAAAACCAGATATACAGATACTATAGATTTTGCCATAAAAGACCTACAAGTTGACGGTAGATAAATTTGAATTGTTTTTCGGCTCTCCTGAGAAGTTGTCATTTTGCCCTTACGCTACTCTAGTTTTTAACCCACGAAATAGTGTCAGGAAAAATGGCTTATCCATATTATTCTTTATGTGTGCATTTATGACATAAGTACCAAAAATCATCATACCTACACCGATATATAGTCCTAACGTTACGGGTGATCTGGTTTTACCAACTTCTACCTGCCCCACCAGGAACCAAGAGGTATTATCGTTTTATACGTACCTGTTTTTTTATTTAAGCCACAACAATTTACCAAAACATGTTCATAAAAAATCGGGCAATAAACTTATAAAATACGTATTTGTTTGCAAACAAATGACGGAGTAAAATGTTTCAATTGGACTATTAAAACGATCCTTAGATTAATTTATCGATGCTTTGAATTAACATAAATATATAAGGTGTTCTAAAATTATCTGCCACGGCTGTAATGTGAGGTAGTGTTGTGTTTGCAAACTACATCTTATCGTATCGTCACGCCTTTTTTTCCGAAGGGGTAGGCGCTTAATGTCACTCACTGTTTGTTATGAAAGAGCTATCACGTTCACTTTCTCTGTCGCTTCATCAATGAATATTGGAACCTAATGTGATTCGAGTTTTTATAGAATCAAAACATGAAGTTTAACGTTTTTGAAATTCAAAGACAAACATTTGATTTTGGTTTGTATCAATAGAAGACAGTTTTTGATATAGTAAACTAGTCTCAAACATTAACACATGTGAATAATAATTAATTTTGATATGCAGTTATTATGTTAATTTTATCAGTTTTACTACTTTTATTTTATTATTTTTAATAATTTTAATTAACCTTTACTTTAGAAAGGTTCACTTCAATAATATAAGTAAAAACAAAATCATTTAGAATATTCTTTAGCAAACAACAATAGACAATTAATTACTTTTATTTTCTAACTAGTTTTTAGTCGCGGCTCTACCCGTACTGAAAAACTAGTACCTAGCTTGAGTAAATCTCCGTACTATTTTCTACTATTGCAAAATTTCAAGAAGATTGGTTATAACCTAGAGGTAAGGAGGTAACAAACAAGCCAATAAACTAACAAACTTTAGCATTTCAAATATGTAGTAGCTTCTGTCGGCGGCTTTGCCAGCGTTCCCAGGATAATATTTACTCCCTGTACCAAATTTCATCTAAATCCGTCTACTAGCTTTTGCATGAAAAAGTAACAAATATAGATACATATACATACATACAAGTCGTGGTGGCCCAGTGGTTTAAAACGCCTGCTTCTTATGCATGAGAGTGCAGGTTCGAAACCTACCAACGGCAAGTACCAATGTGACATTTTCCGAGTTGTATGTACTTTCTAAGATTATTTAGACACTGCTGACAAACGGTGAAGGAAAACATCGTGAGGAAACCAAATTATAAACCCAAATTTCTAATTATAAGTTTATAAACCCGTACAGAGCAAGCGTGGTGATTAATGCTCGAAGCTTCTCCGTGCGAGGAGAGGCGTTTGGTCAGCACTGGCCACTTATAGGCTGATGATTTGATACAAACTTACACACTATAACTAATAATTTGTCTTCTGCATACAAACTGTTCACTTCTCCTCACAAACTTTATAAAGACCATGCTTTTCTCATATTTGTTTTTTTTTCTGCAATAAAATTAACAGTCGTGTGAAATTGTAAATTTCATACAATGTGTAATTATAATTTACGCATATGCCTAAGCGGGTTACCGGGGCTCCGGTTCAAAAAGCAGGAGTAATGGGGTGGTTTTTAGTCAGTAAGAGTCTGACACTCCCTCTCGCCTCACCTAAAGCGGGAGAAGTCATTGGATGATTCAAATAGTAACAAAAACCTAATGCGAAAGCAAGATGTATCGTTGAGATTTATCTAAGGTAATGTTTTATCTAGAGATTATAACAGATATATTTAAGTTATCTTGTCAATTTTTTTTTAAACTTTATCTCACACTATGATTTTTTCCCGCATCGAGGGTGCATTTACAAGCATACAAATTCACATACTCATGATACCCAGACCAGAAACAACAATTTGTAGATTACACAAAGAATTGCTCTTAGCGAGAATCGAACCCACTACACTTTGCGCTATCCTATATCCTGCTCTTTGAGCCGGAACCGGCAACCCGTCAGGTCTTCGGCGACTCCGTATAGTATACGGCATTTTAGGTGTAGTTAATTATAATTTAAAATAATTCCCGTTTTCCATTTTTTTTTTCTAAGTACCTAGATATTGTGTTTATTACAACAATACTTAGGTAAAAGAACAATAATTTCGAGAATTTTCTGCTAAAATCGCAAACAAAATAAATTTAATAGCTTTGGGTATTTCTTGAACTTATATCATCGCAAGTTGCTTTGTTTCAAAGAAAATAAATATCGTGAGACATATGTAGGTATTAAACTAACTAAAAATCACGGTTTACTCACGAAAGTAATGGAGAAAAGCCATACTATTTTTTCTCCATTTGATTTTGAAAGAAATAGATATTTTCCCTTAATTTACGTGAGTAAACCGTGAATTTTAATTAATTAAAAACAAAAAAATTCGTATAAACTAAAAAAAAAAAATCACGTTCGCTTTTATACATGACATTGATCAAGATTAAAACATAACATTATTTTTATATTTTAAAAATAAGAAACTTAAAATATTTTATACAAATAAAATATAAGTATAAACTTACCGATTATGGTTTAAGCAGGCTAGACGGACAAGACCTTTGCACTTTCCACTAGAGAAACTTGCAAAGGAACGTCTATTCCCGACACTGAACGATTCTCCTCTAAACTGTTTCTACGCGAATCATAAACTAGACTCATAAACCAACATTTACATTCAAACCAAATAGCACTTAAGGAAGTAAATATAAATCGATTTAATTTGCAAAGAATCATCACCTACATAATAATATATCTTGGTAAGCATTTCTTGATGTTTGTAAATGCATATTTGTGTTACTTTTAATGCACATTTTATTTGTTGACGAATCAGTATTGTATGGCACGTAAGGATTTGCTGACACAAAACTTCAACACGTGAGTGTCAGATGGTATGCCTATTTTTAAATAGAATGTTATATAACATCTTTTACACCACATCAGCTCTTTTCGTAATAGCCTAATTAAGGATGTTTTTCCACCAGAGATGTGCTATGTAGCTATGCTACGAAGCTGTAATAGCTAAGCTGTGAAACTATGTGACCGTTTACACTGATACTAAGCTATGTAGCTGTGCGAGGAAGATGCGCAGCTCGAGTATGCAATATATCAATAGAAGGGAAGCCATCCATAGCACGCATCTTTCCATATAAAATCATAGCTTAACTGAGTCCGTTTCCACTAGTGCTAAGCTGTGTACCAATTAATATGATTGGTGGTAGTCAAACGCATCCCCAACAACGTAGCATAGCACATCTGTGGTGGAAATTAATCCTTAAACAAATGTACCAAAGTTCTTAATTAATGCTATTTTAAACGCCCAATGCGTATTATTTTCTAATGTAGTTAACAATGTTGTTTATCAACATTTTACTACGACCTACCACAATATAGACACCGTTAGCATATTTTAAAACTAAAATGATATTCAGTTTTATGAGTCCCATGACGAAAAGTGACAACCATTTATTACATTACAGTCAAAATCAAACTACCAGTTAATTTATTCGTTCAAATAAAATAAGAGTTCATTCAAATAACGCATATGATTTTAATAAACTATTGTTAGCAAAGTTCTTTCTAATATTTGCAATTGTCTGTACCTAACATCCTTGAATAAAGTTTAGGTACATTTTGCTGTATAATATTGGTATAAAACAAATAAATTTAATCTTTATTGGTACCTACTAATACTTTGTGTATTCCACAAATTTTGTTTCGGGTCTGGGTGTCATGTGTATGTGAAAATGTATGTTTGTAAATGCACTCACGACACAGGAGGAAATCCTAATGTGGGGCAAGGTTTTTTTATTTAATATTATTGTTGGGACAGACAGACAAATTTCAAGAATATACAGAAATATATACTTTTATTATAATTTATTCTGTTACACTTTTGCAGACACCAAACATGAATACAAACGATTGCATTAATCACTTGTTTTTAACATCTATTCTGTAAATGTTACCTGCATTTTATCTTAAATTACCTAATTAAAGCAGTCAAAAATCGATATTTTTTTAAGCATAAGCGTTTATTTTTATTTAAATATAAAAAAATAAGATTTTAATAAAATGTCCACTACATAGGTATTTAAACTCTGTATATTATATGTATTTTAATTCAGTCTCTTTGGTACATTAATTCCGCGTTTACCTGCTTAATGATAGGATGAAAATATTTGGTACCTACCAAATATTATTATTACTAGATCACTCGATTTCCTACAATATGGTACAGTGAACCAACGAAACAACGTAACTAAGAATTGTATTGTAAGTCTGATTCAAAAAGCAAGAATAACCTATGGAATTTATTGCTCGTTCTTCTCCATAGGAATCTATACCTTGGAATGAGCAAACAACTTCATGAGAAGTGCCTTCCTGGGCCTGTGGCCACTTCAGCGCTTGTCTACGATACGAGAGGGTGAAGACGCAATAGACTGGGTTAACACAAATAAATTATTGTACCCAGTATATAGACTCATCGCCTATTACATGGGACTTATAACATAAATGGGTGTACATTGTACAGTGGTATTACGTGCCGTAATGCACACCTATGCCTACCCTTTCTGGGATAAAAGGCGTGACGATACGATAACACTGACAAATGTCAAAATGTACGTCAATCTCATAATGTAGATTTCTACTCAATTTGTAGATAAGCATTTGGCTAGAGGCTCGAGTCTAATTGAAATAAATATTTAAATTTAATATTAAAATTTCAATAGGTCATAAAATCTTTAATGCATTCTTACACTCTTGAAATAAAGATAAGAAAAATGGTTTAAATAAAAAATAATTTAAAATGTACATGATTCTAGTATATTATTGTATAAATTATATTTATATATTACAAAATTAGGCAATACAATAGTTACATTTTGTAATAATTCATGTCCATAATATTATGTGACAGTGTGTGAGTGTTTGTGTTAAATAAACATAATATAAGTAAAATTATTATACTAACTGCATCGTCTATAATAAAGAGGTTCACAACTACCGAATAATAATATCGAATATATTATGACCTCAGATTCGATACCTATTATTAAATATTATCGATTTTTTAATGAAACTGCTAATCAATCTAGAGGACACTCATGGAAGATTATATTTTAAACTAGTGTGACCATAGCATATATTAGCGAATAGGGCAATTTTTTACATTCAATTACTTAATTATTATTTATACATTGAAATTAGCAAATAAGTAAGTAATAGTAAATATTTACTCTGAATCACTATTATAAAATCAATGCGAAGGTAGGTGCCTATAGGCATACGCATAAAGGTTTTCCTTCAAGGTCCCATTAAGTTGATTAAATAGCTAATTCTTCGCAACAGAATACTAATCAGAGTAATCAAGATGTTTAACAGTAAACAGTATGAGACATTGTAAGCTTAACTAGCTATCCCGACGGGTTCACTTGTAGTTTATAGTAGTTTATTTCTACAAAACGGCACGGATTGACTTCGAAGACAATATTGAAGGCATAGTTTCTTTGTGTTGAGAAGTAGGGACATTTTCTTATTAGCTTGGACTCTTCGTCACTTACCTACAGGGTTGTAACTTTTCTTAGATTATTTGAATATTTTTTTTTGGCTTAATGAAACAAGCCGGTAATCGAGCAGACGTATTACCTGATGGTAAGCAATCGCCGCCGCCCATGGACACTTGAAACACCAGAGGCGTTACAAGTGCGTTGCCGGCTTTATGGGAGTTAGGAATTTAAGGGTTGTTGTTCGGGAATCGGGGATGGGGAAGATTGGGAAGGGGGGAATTGGGCCTCCGGTAACCTCACTCACACAACGAAATACAATACATATATATAAATCTATTTGTAAATTAGTTATTATGTTATTGGCTTACTCACTTACCTGTTTGACGAGGGATTCGACTAGTTTCAAGTCAAGCTAGAGACTCAGTAGCTCAGAGAAGCAGCGTAACAATCGCCGTGTCGTGTGTCGCGGAATGCTGCTGATGAATATGAGCCTGTAGCATAGCTTGAACCTAGTCGAGTTCCTCGTCAATCAGTTACATAAGTAAGCCGATATCATAATAATTAATGTAGCATATCTCACGAAAGTGTAGGTATTAAGTTATATCTATTTGTAAAAGTAAAACAACGCTGTGAACAAAACAACTGCCTGGCGTCTTTTTACGAATGTTTTAAAATAAATATAGTATTTTATTGCCAGTAAATGACTTAAATTACTCCATAACTTCTTATAAATTTAGCATAAATAGAAAATGTCGTGTTGATAGGAAGACAACTTTGTATGCATCACGTAAGGATAATAATGTTGTGTATTCCAAACACGGAACCTTTATATAAACAAATAGAGTAATTTTACATAACTACCTAATACCTATGTAAAGATACTATTAATATTTATCAAGAATCCATTGTCCTTGAAAACTTGACCTAACCAAACAAACTTAAGTAAGAATTGCAAGGTTTCATTGAATGCCTAGATATAACAAAAAAAGGCGATAATTAATAACATCGGACCCTTTATACGAATACTTGCTTCTGGCCAGTAAGTGCCTTGCTTTTGTATTTAAAATATTCCTAGAATAATTTCGAAATAGGTTGTTTACTGTCGATCTACCTCTCACTTGATCTACATAGGTACAAAGGTATAAAATGAATTCAACGAGAGCAATACTGTTTGATTTAATTAAAATAATTTAGTTGATAATTAAGAATTAATTGAAATAAATGCTTTGAATTTGACTTAAGGCGTTCGGTGAAAAAAATGAAACATCCCTTATTTTTTAAAATATAATAATAAACCAAGATATATTTTGGTGACGTCATAGAAATATATGTTTCTGTATATTATAGCTAAGTGCGTGGTCATTCAAAGATTTTTATTAATAACACATGATAATTATATTCGAATAAGTTCTATGTGTCAAATTAATAAAATCATATAAATATAATACCATACCATATTTTTTAACAACTAATACAAATTTTAAATCAAATTATGGTCCTGTTTTATCATATCGGATGCTTTTTCCCCGATCATTATAATAGCAGCCGTTGGATTTCCACTCGTAATTGTGGGCATCACACTGGCATCTGCTATACGCAGACCTTTCACACCATGGACTCGTAACCTGCCATCAACAACAGTGCCCATGGGACATGTACTGGTCAGTTGACTAAGCCCAGCAGAGACACATGGAATATAACATCGCCAGAACTCTCTTGTTTCCTTCCCAAATTCATTACATCTAGGAATTGCTTCAACTAGCTAGGCACCAATGTTCGTTAAATACGTCGTATTCAACACCTTAAGATAATCTAATACATAATCTACTAGATCTTCAATATCGTCCTTATTTGAAAAGAATCCAGTATTAATAACTGGAGGGTCTTCAGGATTAGCACTTTTCAAGAGGACATTTCCTCGTGATTTTGGATTAATATTAATTATAACACTAAACGCTTGAAGTCTTTTAACATTTTGTTTAAAGATATTGTTGCAAACTTCGTCACTTAATTGGAATGTAAAAGTGCAGTAGTATAATATAACTTCTGGCGTAGTTACATACGTAGTTTGCTGGTAATCAGGATTGTTAGAAGATTGATTCACTGATACATAGCCTGAAAACGAGAATCCAGGTATTTCATAGGGACTGGGTTCTGGCGAATCAGTCATTGTTTCCATATTGACGACTATAACAGCACTCATATGCTCTTGTAAATTTTCTCCTACAGGTAAATTTGAAACCACCTCCATGTTTTTCTGTTTCAGATGTTCCTCTGGCACATTAGCAGTTTAGGCGTATTCATTACTCCAGCCGATACAATAACTTCTTTTTTAGCTTTCAATGTCATCGTTTTATGTTCTTCAGTAAGAACTTCTACACCGACAGCTTTTTTGTTTTCGTCAAACAAGATTTTAGTTACGAGTGTATTTTTCAATACATGAAGGTTGCGCCGATTTTTAATTGGCGATAGGAATGCGTAAGCCGAACTTTGGCGGGATTTGTCGGCTATCATAAACATGTGCGCAGCAAATCCTAAAATATAATTAGAACTTATGACGGGATATTTACTATATAGTTAGAACTTATGACGGGATATTTCGGCACCGAAGTATCGGAGTGCCGAAATATCGGAAACTCACCAAATTCAATAAACATGGTAAATATCCCGTCATAAGTTCTAATTATAGTGTTAGTGACCATGTCAGTTTAAAAACTTAAATCCTAAAATGTTATTTTCATTTAAATCGAGGAATGTATCATGTCCAAGTTCCCGGTAGGCATCTAAAAATGTGTCTATTCCTTCACGGCGATCTCTAGTGATTTGTAGTAATCCATCAGTTCCATAATATTTTTTGTCAACTGACTGAAGAATTTTTGCGTCCTTTATTTTGGTAGATTTTATAAAATATGGTAAGACATTTTCCCATTTCCATGTAGCATCGTTAGATATTTCAGCCCAAGAGTCGTAGTCTTTAGGTTTTCCTCTATTATAAATCATGTAATTCATGGAGCTGGTACCACCTAACATTTTCCCCAGAATTACTTCGTAAGAAGGCTTGAGACGACAAGATTCATCAAATCCATCAAGTCCTGCTGTATAGTTCCAATCGTAGCGAGATTTTTCCATAAGAACTGGAACAGCAGGAAGCTGGAATTTAAAATAGTATTTTAATAAAACCCGTACCTAAATAATATATTATATATTACGGAAGAAATCAAGCTATAATACAAACACACGATTTATTAATAGAATGAATAACTCGCGTCCTATATAAAGACACAAAACAGAAGTACTCACATCTGATTCAAAAGGAGGATTACCACCGGCTTCGATGAATAGAACATTGATGTGTTCGATTTCTGAGAGTCTGTTGGCTATGACGCTGCCTGCTGTTCCACCGCCGACCACTATAAAGTCGTAACTAGCTCCATCAGTAATTATTATTAATATAAATAATTTACATCTTATTTCATAGTAAAATATAGAATAACATATGTTTCACGTGTAACACGTGTGACCCGGTAAACAAATTTTGATGGGACCAAATTTCAGGTAATCCGCGTCAAATTAAAAAAATAAATCACGCAAATCGCTTAATAAACCTCTATATAATCGGTGTACATAGAAAAACACATACCAGCCGAAATGAGAACCACCTCCTTTTTGGGACGTCGGTTAAAAATTGTAATATAGTTAAAAATTGTAATTTATTATTCTTGTAATTAAATATATTTAACAATTTACAAACTATAGATTGTTTTGATGTGCTGTAAAAATGTACAGAAATATTTTAAAAGACTCACCACGAACGGTAGCCTTATGTGGCCACAAATAGTCTGTGAGATGCAAATATGCCAATATTCTAAATGCATTTTGCAAAATTTCCACTGTCTTGAAAGCGGAGGCGGCATTCATTGTTCTTGATATAAATTGAAGTCAACAGTAATATTAAATCAAAATCGATACATTATTTTTATATCGCAATGACGACTGAACGTACAGGATTTTCTAACTCAATGAAATATTATATTTCTTCACAGTCATTTAGTTATATACAGAATCCAGCTCAAAGAAAAAAGTACCTAGGTATTATAAATAGCTAATTATTTTCATTACGAAAACAATTGTTTATCACATTAATTTTCCTATAATAAGTGACAAACATATTTTTGAATATTACAATTTGCATTCTATTACAGCAATAAATCCAAGGTAGGGATTATTTAATTTTCGACACACAAAACTCCCTGTGTCCGCTCGCGAACTTTCTTCTTTTTGGCACTTTTACGGGTTTTACACAGTTGGACCACCGGATTCCAAGCTCTAGACAGTTCTAGTCTGTCTAGAGCTTGGAATCCAGTGGTCCATCCAGTTTTGTGTGTCGAAAATTAAATCGAGTTTCAAGTGACAATGGTAGCGGTGTCCGTGTCAGCAAACGAACGAGAAAGCGGGTAGACCGATTTGTCTGCTCGTAAACATCCACCCGCATTTACTCCAGTTAATCCGTGATCATGGCGCTTGCAACAGTGCCGAAATATCGGAAACTCAACAAAATTAATAAACATGGTAAATATCCCGTCATAAGTTCTAATAATAGAACTCAAAATCAATAATTGGTCAAGAATGATAAATATTGTCTTTTTACTTGATTTTTTTTGGACACAAATAATCTTACAACATTATAAAAAACTGCAATATCATCCTTAGTCGCATACAATCCACCTCTCATGTTTATTTTAATTATCGCTTGTTTATCGAAAATTAAATTCAGTGTATGCGAAAATTATATAATAATGTAAAAATTATATGCTCGTATAAATATTGATATTTCTATTGCTCGTATAAATATTTTAGTTTCATAGACACATTTGAGATAGAGGTTGTATTTTTTTTTATAAATCATGCTAAAATAGATATGTACTACATGGACTTCGGAAATATGTATTAATACCACTAAAATTACTTAACTAAAAATATATTTATTTATACATTCTTAATAATAATTAATCACACCAAATTATTGTCTTGTTTTATCATATCGGATACTTTTTCGCCAATCATTATAACAGCAGCCATTGGATTCCCTCTAGTAATTGTGGGCATCACACTGGCATCAGCTATACGCAGACCTTTCACACCATGGACTCGTAATCTGCCATCAACAACAGTGCCCATGGGACATGTACTGGTCAGTTGACTCATTCCTGATGACATACACATAATATAACAACGCCAGTATTCTCTACTTTCTTTCCTATATTTATTACATTTAGGGATTGCATCTGCCATCACTACATCAATTTCAGTGTAATAAGTTGTTTTCATCACGCGTACAAAGTCCAAAATATAATCAATGTGACTTTCAATGTCATCTTTATTTGTATAAAAACCACCCTTAATTAGTGGAGGGTCTTCAGGATTTGTACTTTTTAAGAGAACTTTCCCTCGGGATTTTGGTTTGATGTTAATTATTTCATTATATGCTTGAGCTCTATTTGCACCTTGCTTGTAAATATTATTGCAAACTTCATCGCTAAATCTAAACGCAAATGTGCAGTAATATAATACAGGTCCTGGTAAAGTCACATACGTAATTTGCTGGTAATCAGGAACTTTAGATGATTGGTTCAATGAAACAAAACCAGTAAATGAGAATCCTGTTAGTTCATAAGGAGTTGGTGGTGGTAATGGTCCGATGTCTATACTATGGACTATAATAACTTCAACATGTTCCTGTAGGTTCTCACCGACAGGCAAATTTGAAACCACCTCAATGTTTTTACATTTTAAATGTTCCTCTGGCCCTACACCTGATAACATTAGCAGTTTAGGTGTATTGATTACTCCAGCCGATACAATAACTTCTTTTTTAGCCTTCAATGTCATCGTTTTACGATCTTCAGTTAAAACTTTTACACCGACAGCTTTTTTGTTTTCA
Source organism: Spodoptera frugiperda (assembly GCF_023101765.2). NCBI lineage: Eukaryota > Metazoa > Arthropoda > Insecta > Lepidoptera > Noctuidae > Spodoptera > Spodoptera frugiperda. The sequence continues at coordinate 10,648,662 of NC_064242.1, read as the reverse complement.
TCAAACAAAATTTTAGTTACTAACGTGTTTTTCAATACATGAAGATTACGTCGGTCTTTGACTGAAGATAAGAATGCATATGCTGAACTTTGGCGAGATCTACCAGCGATCGTGAACATTTGCGCAGCGAAACCTAAATTATTATTTTCATTGAAGTCCAGAACTACATCATGTCCAAGTTCCCGATAGGCATCTAAGAATTTATGTATCCCTTTACGGTGGTCTTTAGATATTTGTAGTAATCCATCAGTTCCATAATACTTTTTGCTTTTTGACTGAAGAATTTGTGCATCGTTCAACTTTATGGATTTGATAAAATATGGTAAAACATTTTCCCACTTCCAAGTGGCATCATTAGCTATTTCAGCCCAAGAGTCATAATCACTGGGTTGTCCTCTATGATAAACCATGTAATTCAAGGAGCTGCTACCACCCAGCATTTTCCCTAAAGTTAATTCATAAGAAGGCGTGCGACGACAAGTATCTTCGAATCCATCGAGCTCAGCTGTGTAGTTCCAATCGTAGTAAGATCGTTGCATTATAAGTGGAACGGCAGGAAGCTGGAATGTAACAATTTAAGTATTAATATTTTTACACAGGTTATACAAAAAAAAACTTGAGCATCTGCAATAAAATTAATACTAAAGGAAATAAGTCATCTTCATGTAATGTAACAATATTTTAATTAATTGATACAGAAACAAATTAATAATTAGCTATGAGACTTAATATCTTCCAAAAAACTTAGAAATGTCGCCATATTCTGGTATATTACAATTTACGAAAAGTAATCACATAGTCTTTTGCCAGTTGTTTCAGGCAACGATGAAATAGTGTTAAAAAGGACGATGTAGTATCTGTCTACAAAATAGTCTAGTCTATAGTCTAGTCTATACACTATGTTTGTGTGTGTTTAGGATTTATACATGCAATACAAACTCACATCTGATTCAAAAGGAGCATCATCACCAGCTTCGATGAGTAGAACATTGATGTGTTCGATTTCTGAGAGTCTGTTGGCTATGACGCATCCTGCTGTTCCACCGCCGACCACTATGAAGTCGTAACTAGTTCCATCTGTAATTAAATTTTTAATACTTTTAGTAATTTGCTGGAATATTATTATTTATTGTGAGAACATCCACAAACATTCACACACACCCTTATTAATTTGTACTGCCCTATTCGGTAATACACAACCTGTGCACTGTGCAGTCATCGGTAACTGAGCTATTGAAAAACCGAGCAGTTTTTAAAATCAGAAATATTTTTTGGTGGGTATCGTAGCTGAGGCCATTGGAGAAAATGAAACTCATAAAGATTATGTACCGTATTTTAGTCTTATGCAGGTTTGAAATATTGTGAATTGATATGCTACACAAAAGTGTACTTTTGAATTCCTTTATTGACCGACAGTTCTAAGTTCTGATTGTTCTCGTGTATATGGCGCGTCGCGTTCCGCGCGCACTTCAAAGAGCCATCAGACCACCACATAAGGGAGTAAGTAAGGCTGAAGCCCGACCCGGCGCTGCGGGCTACCTTGTGGGCTTAACGGGGATCCAGCTCAAAGAGCAGGAGTAGGAACGGAGTGGATTTTAGTTAGTAAGAGTCTGACAATCCCTCTCACCGTGCTCAAGGCGGGAGAAGTCATTGGAGGATTTCCCCATTAAAAAAAGAGTTCTGATTGTTATTTGTTACAAAAAATACTCACCACGAATAACAGCTTGTTGTGGAAACAAGTATTCGGTGAGATGCAAAATTGCCAATGCTCGGAATCCATTTTGCAATACCTCGGATAGGTTATAAGCGCGAGCAGCATTCATGGTGCCTTACTTCAAACTGAATCCCATGAACACATTAACTTTAAATCAAAGTAAACACATTTATTTCTATCACAACAATACACTAACATACGTCTAAACAAATGGATTCTTAAACTCATAGAAACACATCTTCAATTTAGTTCGTAATTTATATAAAGGAGCCAGTCGATATAAAAAACTAAAATGTAAGTACACAGAACTTCAGGCTAAGTTAATTATTTAAATTACAGTGAATTATTTATGATCATTATGATTTTGCGAGTGTAAAAAGCACATCTTTAATGAACTTGTGTTTATTTTGAATGAGATAAGTAATATTGTGGATAGTTAAAATTTTACTAACTTGCAAATTAAGTTTGTCATGCATCGTAGCGAAACGCCCGTGAATTTTTCCTGTTAGTAATTTGCAGGCTTTTTGCTATATTCTAAGAGTTATTCAAACGAAAAGCAGGATAAAGGTATAATCTGGGATTATCGTATGTAAGAATCTCATAATATTTATTATTTGTAATATCATCAAAAAATAAAACAAGGTTAGTAACTTCTAAATTATTTATTTTATTCTAAATCAATCTATGGTCCTCTTTTATCATATCGGATACTTTTTCGCCAATCATTATAACAGCAGCCATTGGATTCCCTCTAGTAATTGTGGGCATCACACTGGCATCAGCTATACGCAGACCTTTCACACCATGGACTCGTAATCTGCCATCAACAACAGTGCCCATGGGACAAGTACTGGTCAGTTGACTCATTCCAGATGACATACACATAATATAACAACGCCAGTATTCTCTTGTTTCTTTCCTATATTTATTACACTGAGGAGTTGTATCTGACATCAGTGCATCAACTTTGGTATAATACGTCGTTTTCATTACATTCAAAAAGTCAAAAATGTAGTCAATGAGACTCTCAATATCCTCTTCGTTTGAAAAAAATCCATTGTTAATAATAGGAGGGTCTTCAGGATCCACACTTTTCAAGAGGACGTTTCCTCGTGACTTTGGGTTGAGATTAATTATTTCATTAAACGCCTGAAGTCTGTTTGGTTTATACGCGTTATTACAAACTTCATCGCTGAATCTAAACCCAAAACTGCAGTAAAACATAACCGTCTCTGGTGCAGCTACATACGCAGTCGTTTGGTAATCAGGAATGTTAGAAGACTGGTTCAACGCAACAAAACCAGTGAATGAGAATCCTGGTAGTTCATAAGGACTGGGTTGTGGTAGCGGTTTCGTCAATGTATCCATACTATGAACGATAACAGCACCAACATGTTCCTGCAGATTTTCTCCTACAGGTAAATTTGAAACCACCTCAATGTTTTTCTGTTTCAGATGTTCCTCTGGCCCAACACCTGACAACATTAGCAGTTTAGGAGTATTCATTACTCCAGCCGATACAATAACTTCTTTTTTAGCTTTCAATGTCATCGTTTTACGATCTTCAGTAAGAATTTCTACGCCGACAGCTTTTTTGTTTTCGTCAAACAATATTTTAGTGACTAGTGTATTTTTCAATACATGTAGGTTACGCCGATTTTTGGCCGAAGATAAAAATGCATAAGCTGTACTCTGGCGAGATCTACCAGCCATTGTGAAAGTCTGTGCCGAAAATCCTAGAGGATGGTCTTCATTGAAGTCTGGGACTAAATCATTTCCAAGTTCTCGGAAGGAGTCTAAAAAGTTATTTATTCTTTCGCGGTTATCTTTAGTTACTTCTAATAATCCATCGGTGCCATAATAGTTTTTGGCAGCTGACCGAAGTATTTGTGGATCATTAGTCTTGACTGATTTTACGAAATAAGGTAAAACGTTCTCCCATTTCCAAGAATCGTCTTCGGTGACTTCGGCCCAAGAGTCGTAGTCACTAGGTTGTCCTCTATGGTAAACCATGTAGTTCAGGGAGCCACTTCCACCGAACATTTTACCCAGTGTAATTTCGTAGACAGGGTTCAAGTGACAAGATTCATCCAGTTTATCCAACCCTGCCGTATAATTCCAGTCGTAGCGAGATCGTTTCATTAGAAGCGGAAGGCCAGGAAGCTGAAACATAATAGGTATGCGTTTTATTATTTTAATAGTTTAACAAAGAAGTAGGTACACAATACAAAATGTGTCAATAACAAGAATATTTAATTTTTTTAAGAGTTGTTTCTTTAATATTTTTTCATAAGACTTCGATTCCTTATTTTATATAACCAATTACAAATTAATGGCATTTGAACTAAACCGACAAGGCTTTGTTCAGCAGTGGTCACTAATAGGCTTGTTATGTATGTATGAATGTATTTAACTTACATCTGATTCTAAAGGAGGATCACCACCAGCTTCGATGAGCAGAACATTAATATGCTCGATTTCTGAGAGTCTGTTGGCTATGACGCTGCCTGCTGTTCCACCGCCGACCACTATAAAGTCGTAACTAGCTCCATCTGAAATTAATTGAAAATAATTTATTAATAAGGACTCATTATTTTAGCCTACCTTTTTTGTAGGTGGACAATCTTCAAATTATTTCTCCCGTTCTAGGTAAGGCCAGCCTATTACAATATCAGACTATTACTGACTAGAAACCACCCCGTTCCAATTAGTACTTCATGCCGGTGCCTTGATACCTACATGACGAGCTAACCGCAACCCCCGGTCATATCACCACCCTTTATTAGCAATCTCATCGTAGAAGATTTTCAAGATAATAGCATATCATTGTGCAAAGTAATTATTATGTGATAAACTCCTATATCGGTTTATTGTGACGCAATCTAAATAAAATTGCATTGGATGGTAAAAAACAATAAAGAATTGAGTATTAAACCCTCGTGAAAACTATATGTCTAAATCGACCTTAGATATTCGCAATTTCTCGCCGTTGATTGATGAACCGATCATCACAATTTATTATGTTACTTTATTTTTTGCATTTTAATATTAAATGTAGACAACAAAAAATACTTACCACGAACGTTAGCTTGGTGTGGCCATAAGTAGTCGGTGAGGTGCAAAAATGCCACTATTCTAAACGCATTTTGCAGAACCTCCACTATTTTAAAAGCGCTTGCCGCATTCATTCTTATCTGTTGAACATAAAATGTGTATCAAGTCTTTGACTGCCAATAGAAAACTATTGAAGGCAAATCCTCCACTAATGTCGGTCACCGGTGACCACCACGGCGTTCAATGTGTTAATATTTATATTATTTTTATTAATTGATAGTATCGAATTGTATTATTATTTGTTTTTAAACGCTGCCCTATACGAGGTTTTTCTCCTGGGTTGCAAGTGCGTTTACAAACATATAAATTCACATACACATGACACCCAGACACTAAACAGCAATTTGTGCATCACACAAAGAGATAAATAGAACAGGTTTCAAATAACTACATTAGCTTTCAAAACAACAAGTAAAAAATAAACACAAATTCACTCTTCTACGTATTAACTTGAAATAAATAACAGACTATCTCGATAATTTAAAACGTTATCATAATAAATATATAAATATCATCACGCCTTTTATTCCCGAAGGGGTAGGTAGAGGTGCACTTTATGACTCGTAATGCCGTCGTACAATGTACCCCCACTTTTTACAAATTATGTTGTAAGTCCCATATGTAATTTACTGGGCTCATTCCCAGTCTGAGTGCTACTATTGAGAAATTTTCGAAAAACCGAAAAAGTTCAGTAATACTTTGCCCGACCCGGGAATCGAACCTGAGACCCTTTGCCCAGCAGTCGCACTTGCGACCACTCGGTCAACGAGGCAGTCACTTATTTTATCACTTAATTACAAAATAATAAAACTGTAGCTTAAAAAATTAATTTGATATTTAATTTTGAGAAATCAAAGTTGCTTTTAATGTGGTAAACCTGTTAGTCAAAACAATACGTTTACCGATGACAGTAATAATGAATTATATACTTTGAAGAAATTGCAATAAAATCTATTTTCGTTTGTAGTAAATACTCACGTTTGTCAGGTGTGCTTGGAAAACAATCTGCCTCGTCTAACACTATATACTCAATAGACATGATAAATTATGTAAATATACTTATATACCGCACGAAACTCAATGTTACCGTAAAACAAGCTAGTACGATATAAATCAAAATAATCTGATTCCTACGAAGACAATACAATGAAAACTTCCAACGTAGCTAAGGCCTTGTAGGTACTTATGTGAAGGAATCAAGTAATTCGTAAACAATCGTATTTTTAACTAATACTTAATTCTTACAAGTAATGTAACTACTTACGTAGGTCGAGTTACGTTACGTGTAAAGTCTTAAAAAATTTACAAAAAAAAAACTTTGGAAAATTTCTATTGTTTTAAATAGGATGAAGTACAATTGTTATGTATATGTATGCTATTGTTTTTATGGTTGATTTTTTATTTAATAATTTATGAATTTAATTGTTTTGTGACCGATTTAGTATTCAATTTATGAATTCTTTTCTTTTTACAATAGTTTATGAACGGTTTAATTATTTATTGATTTATAAATTGAATCATGAATACCTATTGTGTCCTTAATTGATTTATGACACATTTAAATAATTTACATTATGACTTTAATTGAAAATGCCAAAATGCGTGACATTGTTTATGTAATTAAGTCTGCATTTAGGTTTTTTGCGTAAATATACCATGTTTTTAAATAACATATAACATTTTTTTATTTATTCACATATACAACATTACGGCTTACGCCATTGCGTCATACAGCCAAAAGAAGAAATTTAAAACATACAACAATATAATAAGTTAAATAAAAAGGTTTACTTAAAAGTCAATTCTCTTAGTTTCACTGGAATCAAAAAATATTTCCATGCTCAGCAAATAGGCGTGCAAAGCCTAACAAACAATATGGAAACAAGCAATCTAATCATAATTAGAAAAGTGCAGGTGACAACATGATACGACGAATTCGAGAGAACGTGACTTTTTGATCTTCAGATCAAACCTGCTTGCCTAGACAAATAACACAAACGCTATACGAATCGAGTGTATAGAAAAATCTAGAAGTTTTTGAGAGAGGGACACCGTGTTCCAACAAATTACGGCAACGGGCAAACTCATCGGCATCTATCCCTAGATATATCAGTAACATTGCATTGGTGATGAATCTATACAATTAATCTATATATTGTGATAAAATATATAAAGCTGAAGAGTTTGTTTGTTTGAACGCGCTCCGCTCCGCTCCTTTTATCTCCGGAACTATAGTCCGATTTAAATAATGCTTTTTGTGTTGGATACTGCATTTATCACGAAAAGATAAAGGCTATACACCTAGGCATAAATCAAACGCTACGGTCAATAGAAGCCGAGCAGAGCGAGTGAAACCGTGTGGAAATAGTTAGCAATGATGAGAATAAAACGAGAAGAATGTTCAAATAAAAAGAAGTAAAATAATATCTTCTGGTTTTTGGTTAATTACAATAATATTGTCATAATATGTAGGAGACAAAAGGTAATAGGTCAGAAAGGTCGAAAGTTTATCGACAAGATTCTGTTGGTACCTATGTATGTATATTTCTTTCTTTTATTTTATTAAAGTGTTGCACACTAGGTTTTTCTGATGTATCGTAGGTGCGTCTACAAAATTACTGTTTCACCTACACATGGTACCTACATTAAAAACAACAATTTGTGGATCACACAAAGAGTAAAATAACCCACTACACGTCACGCGGCAGCCGGTTGCCCAGCCACCGCACCAATTGTGCAATCAAATAAATATTTAGAACTTTGTTTCCTTAGCAATTTGAAGATATTATTTATCAGATTTAGATGATATTTTAGTAGAATGTTCCGGAGACCTGTTTGGATTATAGCCCTTAAAATTGTCTATAAAAAGACACGTTAGTATACAAAGCCGGGTCTTACCGTTAGTAATGTTAATTCTGACATAACTATTACTAGGCCTTGCATCGCCCCTATTGTACGCGCATTACCATACTACATGCCAGTCTTACCCGCATCGTGACAAAAAATAAGTAGTCTATGACACTCCTCAATGTCATCAGATACAAAAATCACACCATAGGATCACGCTCTTGAGACGTCAAACTCACACCATAAAATCACGTCGTCCCATTTTGTATATACCTACTACATACATCATTCATCAACAGCCTATAAGTGGCCACTGCTGAGCTATTACATTACATTATTGAAGAAAAACTCTACTAGTTTCGAGTCACAGAGGGACTCTGCACCATAAGCAGCGTGCTCTCGAAACTATTAGAGCTTTTCTCGTTTAATGTACGTGAATAACCCGTGATTTTTAATTAATTTAGTATGTCTCACAATAGTTATTACAAAGGCCTGTTCTCACAAGGAAAAAAGATTTGAGCATTATACACTACGCTTGCTCAAGGTGGGTTGGCGATTTCAAACTTATAATTAGAAATTTTAAGTTCATGTTTTCCTTTACCTATTCCGTTTTAATTTTGTACAGGTAAATATGAATACCTCAAGACCAAAATTTCATATGGAGGTAAAGGCTAGGATACCTATATCTAGTCAGGTCTGCAAGCACTTAAGAGACCTAGTTGAGTTAGGAATGCAATTAAGGCAAGATGTGTGAAACGACGAGTAATTTAGGTTAAGTCGGTATAAAACGCAGGTACATCGTAGAATTGTGGGCAAAATTTTGTTCAAAATTATTTTAGTATTATTTAATCTTATACTTACTCTAAATATCTTTTTTCTTATTTGTTTTATTGTTTGAACGTGCTAATCTCCGAAACTACTTGGCCGATTTGAAAAAAATATTACTGTGTTGGGTGGTCCATTTATCAACGAAGCTTTAGCTTAGCTATAAAACATCACGCTACAATTAAAATAATTCGAGCACAGCGGGTGAAACCGTGCGGATGTAGCTAATGTTAATGAAAATTTGAGAAGTAAGTATAGCATTTAAATAAATATAATTATTATATCATGTTAATGAGTACATTTTATAGTACCTACTACATCTCAACAATTATGTTTGTTATGCAATGGTAATTAAACTCGGTAGTGAACTTTTAAATTGAAGCGTAGAATATGAAAATGAATAATGTAATAATAAGATATTGCATTTGAATTGTGTATCATATTTAACCTACGAATTAAAAAGCCGTCTGGGTCTTGCAATCATTAAGCCATTGAAATATGACTCAAAATACGTAAAACAAAATCGTACAAAATCCCACAAACTTACGCATTTATAATATTAATCCGATATATACCAAAAAAAATGGTCCTACACTAGGATTTCATCCTGTGTCCTAGGCGCCTTTAGAAACATATAATTTCACTTTTTTTTTTATTTCGAAGGTAAACAAATTTTGGAAAGCCACTGAAATTTATTTTGTGCTCCCCGGATCGCATGCGACGGCAGCCGTCCGTGTCTTATTTACCTATGTCTTTGACCTTAAAAACGAATACTAATTCCTTCAACTACAGACCGTGTAAACTTATATTTGCGTGGATCATAAACCCTGGCGGACATGCTAACGAAATAACTATCTAATGCCTTTAGCATAGAGTCCAATTTAGATAAACTCAGTGACCTTTGAAGGTTGTCAGGTTCAGCGAGCTCGAGACCCATGGGAGTAGACCCTTTGATTAACATTGATAAGTTTGTAGAAAAAACAAACTAGTTTTTATGTTCATGTTATAGTTAGCGCAGTGACATATTTACTAGGCATTTTTCATTTGTAGAACAAAAAAGTATTAAATCTATGTGTTTTTGTTTTAGTTTGCGTAATTTTTTGTCGAGTAATTGAGAGTGTAACGACCCAAATGCATTAATTTATTTTTTATTAATCTGTTACATTACAATAAAGTTTAACATATTTTGCACCATTCAACCAGATATGGTTTGAATTGGTACTCTCATTCGCTTGAGAGTAAACACTACTATAGGGTGTCTCAATCTATAGTCTTAGTCTATATAGATTGTCTAAAAGAACTCAATTACTCCCTATACTTTCAGGATGAAGACTTGACCAATGAAAATGGGAAATACATATCCCGGAACTGCATAACTGGAGATCAATTCATAGATATTATTCTCTCTATGATTTGTGTCAATGAGGACAAATGCTTCTTCCACGGCATTGAACAGAAATTCAGAAAAACAGCAAAGAGAAAAATATATGAATTGTTTAATATAATTTTGGTTTACATATTAAATATTACTTTATAGTATATTTATAAATTTTTATGTAAATATACAATATAAATGTATAAATATAAAAGGTGTTGCAAAATTATTTACTTCTATTTATAGTGATAATATTTTTTTTTAAATTATAATTATAAATAATAGAGATAATATTACTAGAGCCCATTAGTTATTCATTACCAAGTAAATAGCCTGCACGCCGGCTAACGAACCATGCTAACATTGTTTTAATATTCCAATGACGTCATTGGCAAAATCAGTGGGAAATATCAATTTAAAAAATAAACAATAGATACCTTATTATTCTCATTACTAGGTATTTACAATGAGTGTGTTCTTATTGAATATATACGAGGTTATACCAAAGGTAAGTGATCATAAAAAACTGTGTTTTTAAAAGGTCCAAATGTTAGTATAATTTTATTATAGCCATACAATAGTTTTTGAACAAGAAAATGTCTATCCTGGCTGAACGTGGGTTCGATTTTTACGAGACTTTTATTGGCAGGTAGTTGATGTACTAAAGAGAAACTTAGGCTACTTTTATTAGTCACGAAGTCCGTATTCCACGCGAGCGAAACCGCGCTTATTAGCTGTATACATATATTAGTACCAAAATGTAAGGTACATCTACATACTTATGGCCTCAAATTATAAAACTTGATATTCTAAATGCCTGAAACAATTAACTAATTATTACCGTTATAAAAAGTCACGCGGCTATACATGCGGTAAAGAAAAAAATTGCCGCGTGTTGGTGTTAAATTTCGTTTAATTAATAAATTACCTACTCATAATACGAAAGGTACATGATGGTAATAACACAGTTTCATAATAGTTAATTGGTTAAAAAAAAAAATCACTTTTTCGCATACTAATGTAACCATTAGTTTTAATATTCGAAAAAAATATAAAAATTTAAAACCTCAGCATTGTTGCCGATTAGATAATTATCACGAAACTCAGAACATTTTAGAAAAATATTTTCAACTTTAACATTAACAAAACAAGATAACAATTTATTATTTAGGAGATAAAAGATAAGAAAAATGTTATGAAATTCTTTGTTTCGTCTACGGGCTGAGCTTAATGCAGTTGAATCAACTACAATGGAACTGCATCAGAGTTGAACATTAAGTCCAATGTTCGTTTCCACTCTGTAGTGCGCAAAAGGAATGGACATTGTAGAAAGAAACTAAACTAACTGTTACATTTTACAATAGTTTTTGAACAAGAAAATGTCTATCCTGGCTGAACGTGGGTTCGATTTTTACGAGACTTTTATTGGCAGGTATTTGATGTAGTCACGAAGTCCGTTTTCCACGCGAGCGAAACCGCGGTCATCAGCTATATATATATTATATTAGTACCAAACTGTACGTTAGTGTATTTTACATCTACATACTTATTGCCTCAAATTATAAAGCTTGATATTCTAAATGCCTGAAACAATTAACTAATTATTACCGTTACAAAAAGTCACGCGGCTATACATGCGGTAAAGAAAAAAATTGCCGCGTGTTGGTGTTAAATTTCGTTTAATTATTATTATATTACTTACTCATAAATACGCTACGAAAGGTACTTAGATGGTAATAACACAGTTTCATATTAGTTCAACTGGTTGCAAATGTACGAGTGCGTGACTTCTGTGCAAGAGGTATAGGATACGATTCATGTTATATATCTAAAACATTGCTTGGAATTTTCAGCTTTTATTTTTATTATTTTTGTAATGATTGTTAAGTATGCTGTGGGCAAAATCTTGTGGCTCGGAGGCGCCCGCTTCTCATGCATGATGCTACCAACAGCAAGTAAGTACCAATGTGACTTTTTCAGAGTTATATGTTCTTTCTAAAATTACTTAGAAAGACACCACTAACAAACGGTGAAGGAAAACATTGTGAAGAAACCTGAGCTTATAATTTCTAATTATAAGTTTGAAATCACCATCCCGCATTGAGCAAACGTAGTGATTAATGCTAAAATCTTCTCCACGCGAGAGGAAGACTTTGGACAGCAGAAGCCACTTATAGGCCGTTGACGTGACGTTACGATGAGCATGGTAAGTTAATACCTACGTATTTAATTTTTTTAGTTACATTTTGGTAACTAAAAAGTTTGGCAAAAACAGGTGTTAGGTTAGAATTGAGTGTAAAATATTACAATTGCACGAGCAAAAAAAAAAAATTTAAAACCTTAGCATTATTGCCGATTAGATAAATTATCAAAAAACTCAGAACATTTTGGAAAAATATTTTCAACTTTAACATTAACAAAACAAGATAACAATTTATTATTTAGGAGATAAAAGATAAGAAAATATTATGAAATTCTTTGTTTCGTCTACGGGCTGAGCTTAATGCAGTTGAATCAACTACAATAGAACTGCATCAGAGTTGCACATTAAGTCCAATGTTCGTTTCCACTCTGTAGTGCGCAAAAGGAATGGACATTGTAGAAAGAAACTAAACTAACTGTTACATTTTACTAGCATATTACGTGTAGGTATATGTTATTATAGCAGGTCTATTAGAGGACCCGGTGCCCCTTACAGGTGCTGAGGGTGGCCACCGGGGTGGTTTTAGTGAGGTAAAAATCCCACACTCCCTAGTCTTTTATCCCCAGAAAGCTAGGCGCCTTTTGAAGGTTTCCCCCGTCAACAAAAAAAGTATATGTTATTAGAAAATGGATCTTATGTTTGATATTTTTAAAGTGTAGATTATATGACACTTAAATTAATTCATTGTAAAAAGAAACTAAACAAACTGTTACATTTTACTAGCATATTACGTGTATATGTTATTAGAAAATGGATCTTATGTTTGCTATATTTAAAGTGTAGATTATATGACAATAAAATTAATTATATTTAAAGTGAAGGTGGCTTTCGATGCTTTTCCACCAGAGTGGTGTTATGTAGTTATACTACGAAAGTGTAATAGCTAAGCTGTGAAACTATGTGACCGTTTCCATTGATACTAAGCTATGTAGCTGTACGAGTGAGATGTGCTATGACGATGTGCCGCGGCAAAGTAGTCGATAGTAGGGAAAGCCATCCATAGCACCCATCTATAGTAACCTTTCCACATAAAAAAACATAGCTTCTGAGTCCGTTTCCACCATGGGTACCAATGAATATGTTTTGTGGAAGCCAAACGCATTTACAGCTACGTAGCACATCTCTGGTGGACAAACACTATTGTAAATTGTTGCAAAATTGTAAAACATCGATTGCGTAATTGCCGGTTTATCAAAATTAAACTTTAGCTCGTTTACCTAGTGTCGAAATTATGTCATACCCTAGTGGAAATGTGTGTGAAGGAAACAATCTACAAGAAAATAATATATCAAAATGAGGTAATAAAAATTTAAACGGTTATTAAAAAAAATCTTACCCAATGTGAAGAAGTTCATTAATAACAAGGAATTCTGAACCACTTATTTACTGTTCATCTTAATTATTCTTATTCCCATTTTTATAAAAGGTTTCTCTATATAATATGTATGTATATGGTCGATGTTTAGTCACTATCAACTGGTGTTAAGTTATGATACAACCAACGATAGAGCACGTCTGCTAATACGCACATATAACACAATGGATCATTGTGATGAGTATTTGTAATGTCCATCTGATACTTTAATTTCCGTTGTTCACTGCTGATGTGTGAAGAAGAAATAAATAAATAAAAAATATTTAATTTATTACATACTTAATTCTTTATTTGAAATATTGTGTCGTATGACTTCACGATTTATGTAGTACCTACATTTTATACCGTGTGAACGATGAGACAGCGAATTTAATTTCGTTTTGTTATAAGATAAAATAAAAAATACTTGCGTGTCAAATATTTTTTCCTTATCAAATTAATGTAATTAATAGAATGTTAATTTTACACCCTTTTATAAACCTTATAATGTCAGCTTTGTAATAATGCAGACTGCTATAAGATTTAAATAACTAAAATTTAACTAAAGGCCAGCAACGCACCTGTGACTCCTCTGGTGTTGTAGGTGTCCACTGTCCATGGACGGCGCTGATCGCTTACCATATGATGACGTGTCTGCTCGTTTGCCTCCTATTATATAAAAAAAAATAAGAATATTAAAATGGAAAAACCCAATAATACTTTACCAACTTTACAGTAAGTTTTCCCAAAAGACTAAAAACCTTTTTCGTAGCAATATCACGGCTGTTACCAAAAACAGAAACTGTAGTCCAAGTAAGAAGTTGTAAACTGGATCCTATTAACACTAATGAGAGCTGAAGGGGTTTAGTGAAAACTTTTGAACTTGTTCTCTTATTTCATTTTCTGGAAGACTATCTCTCCGACTGTGGCTTCACTTGCTTGGAATTAAAAGATTTAATTCAAGTACATTTTGTTCCCACTCTTACTGTTCTCGTAGGTATCATAAGATCTGATTAGGGGACTACCCATGCGTCAAAGACTGGGCAACAACGCCCTATACAAAATCAGAAACTTTAAAACTGAGATCTCCAGTCCATCTGCCAAGCATGTAGATTATGGGAAACCACACTTAACAAGCACCGCTCCAACCCAACAATTAACTTGTCATTTAAATTTGAACTTTAAATCGTATGTCGTATGATATATTTCATAATGTCAATACAAAAAACCGACTGTAGGTAGCTAGCGCGCGCCCTTCTTGAGTCGTAGTTGACGCTAGAAGTGCGGCCCATGTAGGTACTTACTGCTAAGCAATAGCGATACAAGCGGCCGCGAGCCGCACGCCAGCCGCAAGAGAAATATCGTCGCATCGCGCGCTTGCAGCTCGCAGTCAGCGCGACGTAAGCACGCTGGCAGCTAGCGGTAGCCAAAATTCGAAATCACACCGTGCGAGAGCCGAGCCGGGGCCGTACTTACTGTTACTTATGTGTATTTTCACCTATAATCGGTGCAGCTGTTATTAAGACTCAATTCAATGCAGAACAAACAAACAGACAATCAAAATCATTCCTCTTTAAAATATTATAGGTAAAGACGCTACTTCGTTCTTAAGCGGATTATGACGAGCCGTGAATGCAATACGGCAACGGATCCCACCGAGTAATTTATGCGAAACAGTGACTGAATTAAAAGGTTTTGTGAATTCAAACACAGAGATCTTACTTAAGTATAAAGTTATTAAGTACGAAGAGAACTGGGTAGTTAGGGAAGTTTGTCTTGTCTTGTTTTAGTTGAGTTTGTGAATGTACTTACCTACTTACCTAATGTTTGTATATGTGTTAAGTACTGCTTAGTATAAAAAGTAGATTTAAAATTAGGCAACACGATTTTGATAGAGGTTTTCAATAGAGTGATTTAAGAAGAAGTGTGTGTTTGTTCCTCAATCACGTCAAAATGGCTGAAGGGATGAAATTTAGAATAGAAACTAGCTGGCCCAGCAAACTTCGTACCGCCATAAACATTTTTTTCTCAGCTTTTAAACCTACCCTGGACCTTCACAAACAATTTAAGGCCAAAATTTGCCAAATCGGTCCAGCCGTTCTCGAGTTTTAGCGAGACTAACGAACAACAATTGATTTTTATATATAGAGATGCATTACGCTCTGAAATAACACTTAGGACACTTTTATCCCACAGGACTGTGGGCAAAGCCGCTGGCAGAAGCTAGTGTATAATAGCTCCGGATTTAATGCGTGTGAAGCCACGGGCAAAAGTATATTAATAGTAATGTACAATTATGATTATTTGATTGGATCTGTTAAAGTATCTATTATTTAATGCTTTAAACAGCCCCTTTGGTATTGCTCATTTTTGTGACTAACTAAGTTACTACTTACTTAGTAAGAAAATTCAGAGTTAAAAAAAAATATATTTAATTATTATATTATTTAGACAATAATTAATCTCATTACATATCTAAAGCAGTTGTCCCACCAACGAGCGAGTGAACGACTAACTATCGGCTATTTTCTCGCTCAAGAAACGTACAATAGATATACTTTCCGTGTAAACAAAAGAGATGCATATACAAATAGTTGATCGCTGACTGTTCACACTGCCGGCGAGTGCTCGCTTCACTTGTTTGTTTTTGTTTTCACTCGTTTTCACTCGTTTCTAGTTCTAGCTCTACTCGTTACTCGTTCATCGTTGCCGGTGGGACAACTGCCTAAAGTATGTATAACACTGCCTACATACGTGGGAAAATACAAAAACAATGTTTCATATTAGTATGACATATTAAAATGGAACTTGTTTAATAAATTAATAGTTTAAAATACCTACAACAATTGAAAATAATTCCGTTTATACGAAATAGTTAATGCCATCTATGGATTCTAATGTAAATGTAATTAATAATATATTATACATTTTAGTTTACTAACTAATAGATGTCACTACTGGACTTAATTAAATACCTAATTATAATAAACATAAACAATAGAAAAAATGTGATATACTTATATTTAACAACCGATTTATATAAGTACCCTTTTTACTCATAACTGAACCAAAAACTTCAAAAACACTTTTAACATAACAGACAATCATTACGCCAAAGAGATCAGACTAAACCAATGAATAAGTATGACTAGAGCACTAACGAGCAAAAAGTTACTTCATCCAAAATTTATAGCATATTTTTACATGTAAATTAAGTGGACTAATTTCTCAAAGCATGTTTTACTTGAATTCATAAAGCATCTCGACCTTTTTGGCAAAAACCTCCTCCATTTTTTGAAGTCCTATCCTAATGATTACAGCAACCACTAAACATTGTTTTAACAAAACATAAAATACGTGGTTTTGTACACAAAAACTTTGTAACAAATCTGTTAGCACATATTGTCTAAGTTTTATTATCGCTCTCAAGGAAAAAAATAAAGTTTAAATAATTTCAACCCTGTCTGACCTAAAATAGAGTTTATTTCAACTTGGAAAAATATATTACAGTTTTTATGATTGATATTAATCGTATGAAAAGGTTACTACAAAGCTATAGATGGTCTTATTATTTCATAAACGTTCAAGAAAATTGTCTAGACCGGAGTGATACCTAACAACCTTGAAACAATGCTTAAAACAACACGTGAAACAACGTTTGCGTTGTGTTTCGTAGTATGAGTGAGGTTACCGAAGGCCCAGTTACCTCCCTTCCCAATCTTCCTAATCTCCGATACCCCAATAACCTTTAAAGGCCAGCAACGCACTTGTAACGCCTTTGGTATTTAGGCTGTCCATGAGCAGCGGCGATTGCTTACCATCAAGTGATCCGTCTGCTCGTTTACTAATTTAACTATTCAACTAAAGTTTTTGTAGAATAAGAATTTTATGAAATTTATAACTTTTGCACAATATTATTCTTAACTAAAGCATAAATAAATTACATCTGTATTTAAAGTCTGTCTCGGTTACTTTTTTTTTTTTTTTTTTTTTTTTTTGAGGGGGAAAATCATCCAATGACTTCTCCCGCCTTGGGTGAGGCGGGAGGGAGTGTCAGACTCTTACTGACTAAAAACCACCCCGTTCCTTCTCCTGCTTTGAGCCGGAGCCCCGGTAACCTTTTACGTTGTCCGCAGCTCCGGATCAGGCATCAGCCCTACTGGGCCCCATCTGTGGTGGTCTGGCTCTTTGAGGCGCGCGCGGAACGCGACGCGCCGTACGCACGGGTCTGGTTCTGGTCGGGCGGCGAGCTACCCTTGCTCGCCGTCCGCAGACCCGCACTTACGGTGGCCGGAGATCGTCACGCGATCCCCGACGCCCGGAGTGTCTTCTGCGGCGGCTGGGGCGTGAGGAGGATCGTTCCCTCACGCGCTCCGCCTCCTCCTTAGCTAGCATGACTGCTTCGCAGAAGGAGGAGACAGCGTCCCATTCCCTCTCGCTCCGCATCATGGCCTGAACCAAAGCCGGACGCGAGAGGTCACCGTCGCCGATCACATCCCTAAGGACACGGCGGTGCTCAGCCCATGCAGGGCACACCGCTACTGTATGCTCCACCGTGTCCTCCGGGTGATCCACGCAATGCCGACACCCGGGCGTTTCCTCCCGCCGAATCCGAAACAGGAACCTACCGAAACTTCCGTGTCCGGTAAGCACCTGCGTCAGGCGGTAGGTGAGGACGCCGTGACGCCTCTCTAGCCACTCCTCAAAGAGGGGACTTACCGCTGCTATAACAGCGAGCCCAGCCCTCGGTTGCGATAGTCGTTGCTTCCATTCCGCCATGAGATCGCGCCGGAGCTCATCCCGCCACGCACTAATCTGGCGCGGCAGTGGACTTTCGCCCCGGCGATGCGCCTCCGCACGTAAGCTATATACGTGCGCGAGCACTTTCGCCTCCAGATCCCACGGCGGTGATCCCGCAAGGAGGTTAGCCGCCTCCCCGGAGATCGTGCGGTATCCACGGATCATCCGAATGGCCATGACCCTCTGGGATGAAACCAGCGCACGAGCTGGTCGTCGCCGTAGATTTGGCGCCCACACCGGCTGTCTCAGTAACTAAGGACTTATTATAAGCCGTAGATTATTGAATCATAAAAGGTTTTTATTTTTAATAGAAACATTTTCTTTATAACTATACTTATAACAATTTATAATTATAGGTAACCTGTGATTTTATTGTAACTTTCGTGAGACATAACAGTGTGACAACCGCCGCGTCGTGTGTCGCGTAATGCTGCTCATGAATATGAGCCTCTAGCATGGCTTGAAACTAGTCGAGTTCCTCGTCAAAACATTACGTGAGTAAGCCGATAACATAATAATTAATATAGGTACCCTATTTAACAATCAATTGCTGTTCGTTAGTCTCGCTAAAACTCGAGAACAGCTAGACAGATTTGACAAATTTTGATCTTGAATTATTTGTAGAAGTCCAGGGAAGGATTAAAGGTGAGAAAATAAAGTTTGATGCGGTACAAAGATTGCCGGATCAGTTCGTAGAACATAAAATGTAATATTTTCTTCTTTACACATAACGTGACAAACAAAAGCATGCCACTATCTTTCATCTTCTCAAAATCTTAATACAAAATATATAAGGCAGCTATTACTAAACAAAATTCCAGTTCGTATTTCGAATACTTACCGTCAACCAGCCAATGGTATAAGATGGAACGCTAGAGCTAGAGTGACGTGAACTCAAGGAATATTGAAATCGGAATATTTAATTATAACATGAAAATGAAAAAACCCTAAAACAAGAATACAAGAAAAATTTAAGCAGTCGGGACCCATTCTAAATATTATGAAGACTTAGTGAGGGCACACACGGCTGGCTTTCTAGAATGGGTCCCGACTGCTTAAATTTTTCTTGTATTCTTGTTTTAGGGTTTTTTCATTTTCATGTTATAAAAAAACGCAGTCGGGTTTTTTAGTTTTTTAAATTACTTTTTTTATTTTATTTTCTTTTAGTTTTATTATTTATTGTATTTTGATATATCTAGTGTCACTCTCTCAGTAAATACGAATTAAACGACCCCTATCAAGCTGAAATCCATCGAGTCGTTCAGGCTAGAGAGTGAGCAATATTCGAATTTGGCGCCAAAATCCGCCATTTCTATTTTATTATTATTTTGATATATCCAGTGTCACTCTCACAGTAAATACGAATCAAACGACACCTCTCAAGCCAAAATCCATTGAGTCGTTTAGGCTAGAGAGTGAGCAATATTCGAATTTGGCGCCAAAAATCCGCCATTTTGTTTTTTTAAACATTTTGATATATCCAGTGTCACTCTCACAGTAAATACGAATCTAACGACACCTCTCAAGTCAAAATCCATCAAGCCGTTTAGGCTGCAGGGCGTGCCAAACAATTATACATACATACATACATACATACATACATACATACTTACATACATACATACATACATACATACATACTCTCGAAAAACATAACCCTCCTTCTGGCGCAGTCGGGTAAAAAGACATTTCTATTATACCACATTAGTACATTAAGTAACGGACTTTTTCTTTAATGACATGATATTTTATGACTTTATCTCTCATAAAAAGCAGGTGTTCAATACGAAAATTTTATTACACTACTTAAATCGAATTTCATTACCTATTTGCTTTCCATTTAGTCAACTGCCTAGCAATAATGATGTACCGATGCATCGATTTTCAAGGGTTCCAAAGTATAAGTAGATACTATTATCCTATATCTTAGACAAATAGATATTGTCTACGATGATGTCATCGAAGTCATTATATCGCTCTCATGTACTACGTGCGCCTATAAGAAAATACTGAGTTAACGGTCGATCTACACTTTACTATGCTTTATTATGAATGAAATTCTTAAGAAACGTATTTTTTCTATAAAACTAAATATGTAAAGTATTATATTATACAGTATTAAAATTGTAGTTTGAATGTCTTTTTGAACTTAAAAAGTGACATTATTATTTAGTCAATGTAAACGGACACTGTAATTTAGCAGTTACTCATGTCAATGTTCAGAGGAAATACTTTACTTTATACACAACAATTTCATTTCTATCTATCCAATAACAGTTACTACGTTTACAAAAAAAAAGTACTCAAGAAAAGTTGTACCTACTAAGTAAAAAGTGTTTCAAAGCTAGAGGCAGTTTTATCCAACAACTAATGGTGTCGCCTGAAAAAACTTTATTCGCAATCTTTGGAAGTACTTCAATTGCTTTATGTTTGTCGTCAGGCGTATTATATTTCTTGTTTGTTGTGATACAAGAAAATATACTATTCTTCTTAATGAAAATTATCATCAACATCAGCCGGAATACCGGTTTAATAGTGTGTAAAATTCCCTAAGAAAAGGAGGATCCTCCGACCAGGTAAAGTGATCGTATCTGGTGAACTTTCTGCCCAACCGTTATTCGTTGGGATTATCTATGCATTGACATTGAGATTAGTTCTAAAAATAAGCCTTCAAACCTTCAAGAAAAGACCGTACTCCTTTTTAAAAGGCCGTCAACGCTCGTGTGACTCCTCTAGTGTACCGGGAGGCGCTGATCGCTTACCATCAGGTGACCCATCTGCTCGTTTGCCCCCTATTCCATAAAAAAGCGCCCAGGTCAGGTCTATGTCAAATGTGTAATCTGTAGTCCTATAGTAAGCTCAAACAACATCCGGCGGGAAGAGTGAGAGAGGTCAACAAATGGCAAAAATAATATAATTTGTCAATCTGGCGATATATTATATTCTATGAACTTTGGACATTTTGATCGGACAAAGCTAAACTGTTTAATAAAGGTCTTCTCCATGAATTCATTGACACGAACTCAATTACCATTTTGTATTACGCACAACGTAATTCAAAACAAACCAAATGTTTTGGTAAAGTTCAAAAATATTTGTGGAGCCTCTAAACTAATAAATAAATAATTAGAATTTTCCAATATTATAGTCTACATGGTTGCTTATATTATATTAAAATAATTATTTATTTGATGAGGTATTTAATTGAAAGTTTTTTTACTATCTCGGTTTAGTGGTATTTATTGAAAACATTTTGTGGTTTTACATAATATTCCATATATTTATTTGCAAACACTCTAAAATTATATTTTTAAACATTACTTCTAAAAATAAAAAACAAAACATTTAAAAATATAAAAATAGGACCCGACCAGTAGCGGGAGCATGGTCCAAGCTACCGGCGGTTAGGGCTCCAAAGACAGGAGCCTCTTAATATTATTATTAGTCATTTATAAATCGACTTTAAAAAAGGAAGTTCTCAATTTGACCTGTATGTATGTATGTTTGTGCGCGATTATCTCATTAGGGATATTATCTGACTTAAAAAAATAGGAAGCGGTAAAGAAAATTGAAGGCGGTTCCCTACCTGTAAATAACAAAAAGTTGTATTGTATAGTAATGATAGTAGGTACCTTAGTCTATTCACAGTATAAGACCAATGATTCAAATAATCATGTGTATTTTATTTCTTTTTTTCGTTTGATTACCCATTTATCTACAAGACTAGGAATATATCCACAAATCATACTTTATTATAGGACATTATTTGCTTGTTACTATGTCTAGGAAAATTTATTGTGAGCAAAATGATTGGTTCTTTAGACTATAATACTACTGAATTATACCTAGATATTTTCTATTGAAGATTAGACGACTAGTGTACTAAGAAATGTGATACCTATTCCAAGAAAGTCGTGTTTTATTAAGTCTGGAGCAAAATTAGATCTAATACTTTATTTTTCAAATAGAAAAAACTAAATTACAAAATACAAAAATTTCTAGTTATTCATTTACGTAACGTCACGCCTTTTAGCATCGAAGGGGTAGACATAGGTGTATATTACGGCACGTAAAACACTTTTCACCATTTGTGTTATAAGTCCAATTTAATATTGAGCCTATTGCCATATACTGGGCACAATTTCAGACTCCGTGCTACTATTGATACATTTTCGAAAAACCGAAAAAAGCCCAGTAGTTGACCCGGGAAACGAATCCGAGATCCCATGTTCGGCAATCGCACTTGCGACCACTCGACCAACGAAGGTTCTTAAGACTCGGCAAAGCGCATATAAACGCCCCAAGTGTTGCAAGCTTTCATCGGCCACAGTAACCACTTACCATCAGGTGGACCGTCTGCTTTCTTGCTACCATCGTGGACCATATACCATTAAAAGAAGATTTTAACTCCATTTTTCTTCCTATTTTGACAAACAATACTCCTATCCTCAATGCACTTACTCTCACTACACCAGTGAGGCAATCACTCAGAATTTCCAGCATAAAATTCGAGCTTCACAAATTCCAGTCCAACAGATGCTAAACAGATTATTCGAGCTCAAGCTCACGTCTAACGAATCGCACAAAAGCTTTGCAAGTCGAGATTTCTGACTCAAAGCTAAGAAAGAATTTTGTGAGTCCCTTACTACAGTACGGACATTTTGATATTGCATGTAAGAAGCTTGTATGTTTAATGTAAGGTAAAT
Source organism: Spodoptera frugiperda (assembly GCF_023101765.2). Lineage (NCBI taxonomy): Eukaryota > Metazoa > Arthropoda > Insecta > Lepidoptera > Noctuidae > Spodoptera > Spodoptera frugiperda. The sequence goes on along the minus strand of NC_064242.1, from coordinate 10,625,724 downwards.
TATGTTAAAGTAAACCTTTCAATATTTTATTTTAAAATTCTGACCCATCAATATTCTTGTTGTAACATTTCTTGCATCGCTGGTCTAATCTAGGAGAATAATGCAATTGTACACACGGTGTTAATTAATTTTTTTACGTCTCTATACCACGTTCTTTATTTGATTATCTGGACTTTAAAAGAAACTATGGCCTCTGAGTTTGTTTTTACATTTCTTAGAGATTGACGTGTACAAGTGTAACTTGCAAAAATAGATATCATTTATCACAAGTTTTGTTTCCAACAGGTAGCTGTGATAAACAAAGATTAACAGGTGACAATATAATATGTACATGTAACGTTTCATAATATTATTCGTGATATCCATAAACAGTTAAGTACCTTTATTTAGAATAATATACAATACATAATACAATATTCTCCCTGCATACAATGATACTATAATAAACGCACAAACAACAATATATCACTAGAGCTTTAGCGTCCATCTTGAAGACCGTCATTCTGTTATTGTTAGTGAGTTGTCCTAAAAGATTAATTCTAGACATTTGATGGATGCGTTGCTTGTACAAGGACTAAGGGTGAGGCGACATCATTGCACTTGCGAAGACGACACGATGCATCATAATCGTAAACATACACGAAAGTAATGACATCTTCGATGAGTTACCACAATAATTGTGGATCAAAGTATAATACTAACAGAACAAATTTTTTCCTACTACCTATAATTATTAGGAAAAAATCTTAATCCCCCATTTTGGTTCGTCGGATTTGGGAAGTTTATCGATCGGTCGTAATAAAATGACTGTTCTGTTAGTATTATACTTTGATCAAATAACTGTCTTTTTTAAGGGCTCGCTTAACTAAGGTGAGGCGAGAGAGAGTGTTAGACTCTTACTGAGTAGAACCCACCCCATTCCTACTCTTGGTTTTCCAGTCGGAGCTCGGTAACCTGCTAAGCAATCCGCAGCACCGGCAAGTAACTGTCATAGATTATGGAGGCACCCTGTTACTATAACATCGATAGTCTATACCATACGGTGTCAGTATTTATAACGTCATTATAACACTGTGACGTCACAACGCAGTGTTGTGGCCTCATCCTTAGTTGCATGGACGCATACAATGTGGACAGTTTAGGACTTAGCCTGTCACACGAGCAGCTGTGAAACTTGCAAGTTTAAGATGAATGTCTAACTACTGATCTTGTAACTAGTCTGTTGCTAATCTCTTTGGTACTTGATGTCTATGTTCATGGTTTATTTAAGCAAGCTAGATTATATGATGTACTCCTATAATCGATTGTTATAATATCATTTCAATCTTGATAGTGATTTTTCAAGCCAATCGCCGCCGCCCATGGACACCCGAAATACCATATGCGTTAAGTCCTTAAGTTAGGAATTTAAGGGTTGTTGGGGAGTCAGGGATTAGGTAGATTGGGAAGGAGTAATTAAGCCTCCTGTTATTTCACTCACACAACGAAACACAACGCAAGTTTTGTTTCACGTCGGTCTTCTATGAGGTCGTGGTATCACTCCGGTCAAGCCGGCCCATTCGTGCCAAAGCATGGCTCACAATAAAAGTCGTAGTAGTAGTTATCAATTACATGCAGTAGATATAATTGCAGAAGTTTTGCAAAATCAAACCTTATTTGTCACTACACTAACGTACATTATCGATAACTAAACAAACCCTACACAGTCAAGTCGTTAAAACCACTAGGACAAACCAATTCCTTTCGAACTTGATGGAGCAAAACTTTTCGCGGTGCAGTGTTCACGCTCAGCCGGTTTTATGGTTTGTCCCGAACATAAACGTATCTCACGGAGAACACATTAAACTATTGTTCGTAATCCCATAAAATGGCCATTTGATAATGTTTTGATGACTCCAAGTAAAACTTTAGTTTTGATAGAAGGAATTGATTTTGTCTTATGGTCTCGTAGATGTATGGCGCAAGGATAATTGATAAAAACTGTGATGATTATGAAACAACTGTGGTCTATAAGTGGTGTTCTAAAAATGAATGGTGTATCTTCTTTATTACTATGTATGTATTGTCAAATAAATCCTTTTTAAGGGGGTAAATCATCTAATGACATCTCCCACCTTGGGCGAGGCGAGAGAAAGTGTAAGACTCTTACTGACTAAAATCTACCCCGTTCTTACTCCTGCTTTTCGAACCGGAACCCCGGTAAACCCGCTAGGTAGCCCGCATTAGCCTATTAATGTATAATATTGAGCCGAAATCCAGCAGCAAATCTTCTTATTTGCTAATACTGCTTTCTTTCTTAATATTCATATAGAGGAATTCTTTTAAGAAGAAATATACAGGAAAACTAATAAAAACAACATAGTTTAGTCAGCCGATAGATTAGCACGCCGTCTTCCACGTGACCGTCCTCAATAAAAAAAAAACAGTAAACTGAGTTTTTGTGTGTCGAATCTATAATAAGATGTAGGTATCAAAGGAGATAATTTGGAGAGACAAACGTCAAAATATATCTACAATACTTAAGTGCTCATTTTATTTCAGTAACTACTTAAGTATGTACTGTCTAGATTTTATCTGGCAAATTAAACTTTTTGCTAAGTATTTTATTATATGTTTATATTATAGGGGAATTACTTTGATGAACTAGTGATATTACGAATTATAATATAATATATGATTGTGTAAATGCATTAATTGAACGAAAGTATAGGTCGTGTGTCATGATACCCTGGAGGTCTTTTTTTTTGAGGGGCGAAAATCAATCAATCACTTTTCTCACCTTGGGCGACGCGAGAGGGAGTGTCAGACTCTTACTGACTAAAAACCACCCCGTTCCTACTCCTGCTTTTCGAGCCGGGCCCCGGTAAACCTAACGGGTAGTCCGCAGCCTGGAAGTCTAACACCCCCGCTTGCTTCAAAGTTTTTACGAAAAATATGTACGTAAGATTACACATAAGATTGGTTTTCTTTGATCCTAAGAGGTAACTTTTATCCAGACTATAAGACCAATGAAAAACTAACAAACGCTTTGGTCTGGATTTCTATTGGTTATAGAATTTGGGTCAAGTCTCCCCTTGAGGTCAGAGAACTGCAAAATAATTGATGATTAGGAAATGAAACAAAATATTTAATGCACATTATCAGCTATATTTAAATTATAAAATATCAGTCGTCCTTATTTAGTCCATGTTCATTAAAATTTCACATAATTATTCTACTAACACTTAAATTAAAATTTACTTTGTCAAAACATTTTTAAATACTACCTATTTATTACATTCATTCAGTACATATGTATATAATCCAGATATACATATACAAACATCAAACAAATGAAATTATACTCATTTACTATTACTAGATACATTTTTATTTATAACGATTTATTTCACAGTCAACATCACACATTGATTAACTAGAAAATGTCATACAATTTATTTAAGATGTGTCCACATTAAAAAAAAAAGGTTAATTGTAAGAGTTCATTGTACTCACATGTATGTAATGTACACTTACTATAATATAAAAAACTTTTTCGTCAACTCACGGGCAAAAAACTCGCGCATATACGCGAGTTGGCACCTACGTATTTTACCTAATTATGTTGTCGTCAACTCGTTCGAACATGATAATGAAGTATTTATGCACAGATAGCAACAGGAAAGGGCCAACGCGCGTACAGGCGCGACTTTCTTCCCCGCGAGTGACGAATAATTCATATAAAATTTAAAGTATTAATAACAAAATCTCAAAAAGAATATCAGTTGCCTACTTCATACAGAATATTCAATACCGATCCATAAAAAAATGTTTCACAAATGATTTTTTCCTCTTTCATCTTGATTCTGACAAATTATTCGCATACATGGGAGTACATTGACCTGCTTAAAATATGTCCATACCTTATATTGTACATCTATACATAATTAAAAACTGATGTAACCTGATCCACAGGTACATAACCTCACAGTACATGTTTATTAATCAAGGGCAGAGGTAACACAAATTTTAGAAATATTTCGTTTGGTCCATAGAGTCTATCTAAGGTATCATCTAGACTACTGCCCTTTTTTTTTTTTTTTTTCAGGGGGAAAATCATCCAATACTTCTCTCGCCAGGGCAAAGCGAGAGGCAGTGTCAGACTCTTACTGACTAAAAACCACCCCGTACTCCTGCTTGTCGAAGCCCCGGTAAACCCGCTAGGTTGTCCGCAGCTCCGGATGCGATCAGCCCTATTGGGCCCTATTGGGCTGTGGTGGTCTGATGGCGCGGAACGCAACGCGCCGCACGCACGGGTCTGGTTCTGGTCGGGCGGCGAGCTACCCTTGCTCGCCGTCCGCAGACCCGCACTTACGGTGGCCGGAGATCGTCACGCGATCCCCGACGCCCGGAGTGTCTTTCGCGTCGGCTGGGGCGTGAGGAAGTTCGTTCCCTCACGCGTCCCGCCTCCTCCTTAACTAGCATGACTGCTTCGCAGAAGGAGGAGACGGCATCCCAGTCCCCCTCGCTCCGCACCATGGCCTGAACCAAAGCCGGACGCGAGAGGTCGCCGTCGCCGATCACTTCCCTGAGGGCACGGCGGTGTTCAGCCCACGCAGGGCAGACCGCAACCGTGTGTTCCACCGTGTCCTCCGGGCGGTCTTCGCAGTGATGACACCCGGGCGTTTCCTCCCGCCCAATCAAAAACAGGAACCTACCGAAACTAGACTACTGCCCTGCGATAATAACAGAGTAGATCACATTAGTCACCATCTCTATTCTTCTCGCCGGTGCTGGTGTGAAGAAAGCCAATTAAGTTGAGACTATGGCAAATCCTTTAACAAGTAACCTATACTCTAACTGTAAACTATCAAGGGATTTTGATAATATCCTAAAACATAAAGCAGCAGTAGATAGTGTGTGTTGTATTATAACTATTACTAACTGGCGTACTCAGAGTCATTTAATGGTAACTTAACCTAGTCCTTAGCAATTATTTTCGATACAAAATCGTTACTAAGGAATAGTTTTAGTAATCATTATATGCCTCTGAGTGCGGCAGTAAATCCCCAAAGCATAGATACAAAATTGATTATCTAATAATGATCCACGTAATTGCCAATACTATTACAATACATTGATTGTAATATGTTTAGTCATTAGGACTGTATCCGTATAACACCAAAATACTGTTATAATAACTTGTCCATTATAACATAATTGAACGATTATTCCTTAATAAGAAACCATTTATATATAAGCTCAGCCATTAAACTAAATTAGTTCTTATTAATGACCATTACGTGACACGTGTTTTTCTAATAAAAATATATCAATTATATATTAAATTATTTTATGTACGGCTGTAAAATGACGATGATTGATTACTTAGAAGTATTTGTTACTAGTATGTCAATAATATAACGAGACATGGATGAGTTATTACAAAATAACAAAAAAATACTTTAAGCATATGTAATTAAGTGCGAATTTACAATAACAAAATACTGCGCACCTACTTTTTTATGTATTTTTTTATGCAAAACACACCCATATGGCACATACAATTATGTATGGATTTCTTATCAGTGATCTAAAGCATGCCAGTAATATGCCAAACCTTTCAGACTTGTACCTATTCAATTAAATAACAGAATAACCTTTAATAATTAATCACTGCTATTAACAACAACCTACAAGTTATAATGAATGTCAAAGTAAAAATAAAAGATTTAGTTTTTGCTCACTAAGTTAATTGCCAGACTGTGAACAAAATAACTATTACAATGAGATTAAAAATAAAACTGTATGAAAAGTATCTATATTCCGTCAAACGAGGTGAATAGAATTCAAGGGGTGAATAGATACAGAAGAGGGGTGAATAAATGTTCTAACATCTATTCACCGCATTCTTGTGTCTATTCACCCTTTGAATTATATTCACTGTATGTGTTCTAATGGTCATTTTCAATAACCTATTTGTCATCAGATAAAGCAACTAGAGGTATGATTTACTAGAAATAAAAATCTTAATACGCATAGTCTATTGAAAAATCACCATTAGTAACTACGATTTTAAACCTTATGGCATTGACAGACGGAATATTATGAAGTGATTATGTTTTATTGAAATCGGCGACATTATGTCTGAATCGACTTCTTACCTAACCCTTTGATGTCAAGTTAAAGACATTTATGTATACAACGTGATTTGGGTCGAGTTTCAACCTCAAAGTCTTTGGCTCGAGGGTGTCTCTCAATTTAAATGTTTTAAGACAAATCTCGATAAACATTGACAAACAAAAACTTGAGGAAAAACATTTGGAATGAGATATAAGATGAAATTAATATTACTTGTTATCATCTGTTATGTAACAGTTGAAATGAATTGATGATAGAGAAATGACTGGTTTATAAAATATGTATAAAAATATGACATGCATACGACACGTCTGTTTATTTTATAAGAGATTTGCAATGGTTTCTTATTTAGTATCGTTCGTCAGTTACGTTATTAATCCCATTATAATAAGAAGAAAGCCTATTTAGCCAGGCAATAAACAGAAACTCAGACTAAACATTCCTAAACGAACAATATGTTTCTACAATATGTAGCTGCACTATTGGCAACAAATTGTACAGCCATATTGGGCACCAACCATATTGGGAGCTATCTTAAAAATACTATAACCAACCGCTTGCAACCACATATTGCACCCAAATATTACTAATAGTTTAGAAGTATTTCAAATATTTCGCAAACGCGATTAAATCAAAGAAATCACCTGATTGTTTAAGCAACTCGTCTTCCATATAACACAATATTATAAAATAACATAATTTACAAGTGTAAACTCAAAACCGGTTTAAGTACCTTATACTTGTGAGATTATTTACCGTCTGCCGTGTATCAATAACCTTAGTTCGAGTTTCATTCACGAAAAGTACTCACAAAATTATCGACAACAGTATCGATCGTTTCGATCTCGTTTAAGGGAAAGCAAACTCGACTAAGGTCTTGATGACAGTCTTATATCGTTAATATTAATACGAAACAAATTAATACGTTTAGAAAGAACAAATATAAACGGGATTTGAATTCGTAGTCTTCGACTAGTTTCTAATCCCAGTCTTTGGTTAGTTACTAACCTTATTAATTGGTTTCACATTAAGTAAACAAGTAACTATACATACGTACATACAAGTTTATACTTTGATATTGACTTTGACTATAACTTGTAAAATACTGTTAAAATGTGAATATTATGTCTTTTTAGTAATTTGTTTTATCAGTTCGAAATCATGGTACCTCTACTCAACCAGTTCAAAACCGAACACGTTCCTAATTTGCGGTCTGTGGACACATCAATAAATTATATTCAAGACATTCTTGACTAAGTCTCATTCTTTTATGAAACGTGGCCCTGCCATTAAGATTTGCATACCAAGCAAATATTGATGTCATTAATCTTACTTAACATCTTAATAAATAACTTACGTTGATATTAGTATAAATAATACACCATCGTTTATGGCACTGTCAATAAAATCTTCAAGTCTTCTTTTCTTCATTCTCACAACACTATCACACATAACGCCGATCGAAATTATAATTATCTCACTGGTAACTTGTTATTAGTTTTGGGTATCCACTATTATTTTAATCATCTGGGAAGTAGAAGCCAGTATCCACTTTCTCAGGAGCTGCTGTTATTTCATCAGGGCCTCCAATTTCTCCGTGCCTTACGTTGATAAGGTCCAAAATATCTTCTTCAACTTCGTTTTCCGAAGCCTTCCGAGTCTCATAGTTCGTGGGCCCCTCGAAGACGATCGCGGAGGGGTCGTCAGGGTTGGGATAGTACAGCCTTCTCGGTTGCACGAAGTGTATCAGGCAGAGTAATACGATCACGAACTTTACTCGGCACATTTTCGATACGACCTTGCTAAGCGACGCGGAGTAAACAAATGACCAACAACAGGTTATAAGCGTGTGTTTTAAACGACGCCGGGTCTTATGATTCGCGCTTGAATGAAAATTGTGAGGTATTCTGCAATATATATAGTGGTCGGTCTCCCTGCGAGTTTTCCTGTAAGCACTTTCCTTTTGCTTAGTGACTCATGTTTTACGGTGCCTTGATTTTTGCTCCAGAAACTGAAATGCGTACTTCAATTGATCAAGTACGCATTGAGTCTTTAGATGTTTTACTTTGGTATTCGTCAAGTACCTAATAAGAAGTTTAAGATACGGAAATACTATTGCGAAAAATATATAATACATTTGTTTAGACAACAATGGTAAAGCCCAAAAAGAATAATAACATCATGGGTATTTTCATAAGACGTAAGTAATATTAAGATACTAACTTCTACTACTTGTTTGAGATGGTAATTACCGATAACATGAGATATTCTTTTAAAGCAAATATGAGCACGATTCTCACTCATTCATTAGATACCAATTTTATTTGAACTCAGTTCTATTTCTGAACATTCATATTCTAAAAATGTTTTCTAAGCATTAGTCAATAGGTGTGAGATTACCTTGACAGTTACATCTATAAAATATAAACGTGACTCTCAGAAAACACACAGTGATATTTAAAATTCAACTTTAAAAATAAAAGATAGGGTATATTTTAATAAATTTAAAGTATTATTTTATTTTATCGTAGGACAGTATTGCAGAATAGGTAGGTACAGATAACCTCGGTACAGTCCCGCAAACAGGTATCGCGTACCTTTTTAACGGTACTTGTATGTTTTATAAGTAAACTTTCTTGGGATTACTGTCGTTTTTTACTTAGGTACTAAAATATATATGATATTTTTATACTTAGGTCTAAAAATAAATTTTATTTGTATTCACAACAACAAAAATTAGCACTTATTTGTTATATGATATATGAAAAACTATATAAATAAAATAGTATAGTTTGATGTCATAGACGCGATTTGTAATGTCATGTCTTATGCAAGTTATCAAATAAGAAATATTATCAAAACAATAAAAGCATATTTTTACCAACTGGTCATACATCACATTAAAAACTCCACGACTATTTTTACGATAGTACTCATTCTTACACACATGCTAATAAACAGTCAATCCAAATGTATTACTTAAAATCTAAGCTGAAGAATGTGTCTGTTTTTTTGAATGCACTAATCTCCGGAAATGCTGGTTCGATTTTAATAATTTATTATATATTGAATAGTTCGTTTATCGAGGAAGGCATAACTTTAAAATATCAAGTACTATTTACTAATATTTATTTTAGTAAACTCATCACAAATGTTTTGTTAAACTCAAGTATACTTATTAGGAGCATTCTAAAGAGTTACACCAATGACTAACAGATTTACCTTCACAAAAACTGACTCCGGATTTGCACCGTTTTTTGTTTACTTTACGGATGTTATTATTGCAACTGTTTTTATAAGTATTGTAACACAGCCTCACATGAAGCTAAGCAAAACCAGTTTATCATTATCTCGCTTTGGATGATCTTTTCTTCTTAATCGACGGTTAGTTTATACTGGTTCTGCATACCTTGAAAAGCAGCTATTTGTAGCAGTAGTGTTATGCAAATCGATATATGCATTGATACTTTTTGTAAGCATTCTTATTCCTTTTAAAGTTGGTACCTATCTGTTGCACTTTTTGTTGCAATTTTTGTATATACAAAAATTACTATATAGTCCAAGTACCACTTGAATTGATTTTATTTAAGTGGATGTATATTGCTGTGTAAATAAGTAAAAACATAAAAGTAACAAGTGAAGTTGATGCTTTAATGTTTTTACTTAAGATACTTTATTTATTTACTTGTTTCCCGATTCAAGTCAAAAGGCTTTTAAACATTATAAGGGACTTTTCAATAACAAAGAATTTTACAATTGTGTAACATAATAGGTATAATACTCGTAGGTTAAACTTAGTTCCTTCCATTGTTACTTTCGAGGATTGTTTATTATGGTAAATATGGACTTTTATAAATCTGTAAAAACGAATTATTTCTAAGGCCTATATCCTTTTATATTTTAATATATTTAAATTAAAAAAAAATGAGGCTATTTCATATCTTCCTTTTTTGAATTATTATAAAATCTTTTTAAAATTGCCAATACCCATTATTTTTGACATTGGCAGTCCACTGCTACAATATAAGACCCATTTACTTAAAAGGGTTTGCCGCAATATTCACGCTTTGCAGGCAGATTGGAAATTCAAGGTTTATCAAAGGACACTGCTGCCTGATCTCAGTTAAATGTGTACATGGAGTCATTTAATAGTTACTTAACCCAGTCCTTAGCAATTGTTTTTAGAACAAAATTGTTGCTAAGGAATAGTTTAGAATAGTTAAGTAATCATTAAATATCTCTGAGCATGACAGTTAGTCCCTCAGTCTAACTCTTATGTTATACTTACAATGATTAGTGATTCATCAATACCATGATAATGGATTATCATGGTCATGATGCACTGGATACTCAATGTCTATCCAAGTATAGATATCTATGGACATATCGTATCTATCATGGACTAACTGTCGTATTCAGAGAGATATTTAATGATTACAAACTATTCCTTAGTAACAATTTTGTTCCAAAAACAATTACTAAGGATTGTGTTAAGTCACCACTAAAAGACTCTTAGTGTGGCGGTAAGTTTATTATTCCATGTTGGCCATCAAACACAATAATTAATTTGCACATAAAGAAGATTCTCTATCTGATAGATAATTTAAAATCCTAGACATGTCTACTGACATAAGAGGCGACTAACTAATCAATTCATTGAGCGATGAATCATGGCACACTTACAAAAAACCAAGTAAGTAGATGGAATCTTCTGGACAATCATCAAAGAGTAAATATTTGATTGAGTATCGTAATATAGTTTTAGTGCTAAATTCCAACTCAATAGGGTCAAGAATCATGAGCTAAAAGTATCAAAAATCAGTTAAATTTTGTAACAAAATTTTGAATTGCCTTCTGAATATTGAACCCTAGGTCTTGTCCTGACAAACAGATAGGGCTCAGAAGGGCTGCTGCGGACTACCGGGACTCCGGCCAAAAAAGTAGGGGGTGATTTTTAGTCAGTAAGAGTTTGACACTCCCTTCCGAGTCCTCCAAGGCGGGAGTCATTGGAAGATCCCCCCCCCCTAAAAAAGAGGATCTTGTCCTCGCGGTCACACAACCAAAAAAAAATCTATATACCAGGGAAAAATTGCCGAGAAATAAAATCAATAGTCGTTAAATAATGGTGGCCATGAATGAGTCAATTCTTATGAGGAAACTGTTATCATAATGTTGCAATAAGTTTCATAATATGATCTAATTTGTGAGACCACGTAAGTGCTATAAGATGCGGGTAATGAGTCAAATGCAAATAAAATCTAGCCCTACATTTCAGTGCCAATAAAATCCCCGTACTATAGACGGGTAAGAACCGGTTTTATAAAGGTACTAAATGATAAACTAATTACTGTTCCCTAACATTAAGTATTTGAAGAATAATGGCAAAACAACATGTTTTTGTCGTTTGTATACTCAATAGCAGTTGACCTCATTTAATAGAGCGTAAGAATAGTGTCATTACACATATTACCGCTTGTGAAGTGCTTATTAGGTTTTTTTATGGTGTAAGCCGGTAAACGAGCAGACGGATCACCTGATAGTAAGCAATCGCTGCCGTCCAAGGACACCCGAAACACCAGATGCGTTACAAGTGCGTTGTCAGCGTTTTGGGGGAAAGGAATTTAAGAGTCGTTGTTTGTGCACTCACCAATCAATTTTAAGATAAACAATAAACCTTAAACATCTTCTTCAATTTTGTTAATGAGTATAAATAGTTACGTACTCGTAGAACTATCCTTACATAAAAACTTCTTTAGCTTCCACCACAAGTAAAACCATCAATTAAATATACTTGAAGTCTTTTTGAGAATTCCTCCAATCTTCATGATACGCAAATCTGGAAATACACGTGTTGATCATCTGTGAATTTAAATGGCAGAGTATCAAATATCTCTCCAGACAGACTCTTTCAAAATAATTGCAATGTGAGCAATTTCTGTCAAACGTTGATTTTGTTTCTGACATTTGAGAAGGGTAGAAGGGTTCTACAGAAACATTGAATTCTTCTTTTGAAGGCATTTTTATCATAATGAAAATAATTCATTCGGATCGTTTGTCTTTTGTTCGTTTAAGTTGATTTATACATGTGTATTTTTGTGTCTGGAGATAGAAACTAATAAAAGAGTACCTAGATGACCATTTTCAGTTGTATTACAAAGTTATACACCGAACAAAGACGAAAAGCAAATAAGCTTTTGGTTTTTTGGGAAATTACTGAGAATGAAAAATAATAAAAATAAGTTATTCAGCTTTGCCTAACTTGGGAAAACCAAGGAATTTCAATTAGCCTGTCACGGTTTGGACCACTCGATCATTGATACAGTCATTCAAAACGAGACAATAGCTATTAAAGCATGACATTTTTTACGCCATTTTTTGCCAAATAAGTGCCAACTTTTACCTACAATAAAGGTGATTCTTGAAAAATATCGCACCTATCTCGTTATAATTGGGTTTTATTGAGAGGTCAATAAAACTCAATTAGTTACAATGAAACCATACTGAGTTTGAGTCAGGCACAGACCGTTAGATCTGTTCATTGCAAGGAAAAACCTAAGTATTTCACAATTTTGTTCTAATTTCTTTTCAATGCAACCGGTGATGGCCCTATGCCGTTGACCCGGGATCAACGAGTCATCTAATTAGAGGTAATTGATTATAATCCATTCCAAACTAAATACAGTTAAGTCGATTTATGTCTGTAATTCCCCGAAAGATTAGAAAGAGGTAAATACATTTCACCTAAAAGAAAGAAAGAAAGAAACCGTTTATTGCGGACGACACACAAATGAACGGGCTTACAGGTAAAACTTAACACAATATTAAACTGATGGAAAGAGTTGTGCTGCAATATAGAATAATGTAATGTGAATTTCTTTATATATTATACATACACGTCACAGCCTGCGGACGGCGAGTATGAGTAACTCTACCGCCGGACCTGATCCAGACCCTTGCGTACGGCGCGCCGCGTTCCGCGCGCGTCTAAACAGATATCAGACCACCACAGATAGTGTCGAGTAGGGCTGATGCCCAATACGGAGCCGCAGAAGGACTGACGGGTTGCCGAAGCTCCTGGTCGCAGTCGAAGTGGTTTTTAGTCAGTATGAGTTTGATACTCCTTCTCACCTCACCCAAGGTCGGAAGAAGTCATTGCATAGGTTTATTCCGCAAAAAAAGTGTATTATTTTAACAATAACTAAGGCTAATTTATGTTTTAAGTCAAAGTCAAAGTCAAAGTCAAAGTCAAATCATTTATTTCAAATAGACCAGGAAGGCACTTTTGAACGTCAAAGCAAATATAATAATATTAATAACGTCTGTCTGTCGGTCAGTCCTCTAGTGAAGCTATTTGCTCGTTCCAAAGTGTAGATTCCTATGGAGAAGAACGAGCAAGAAACTCCATAGGTTACTCTTTTTCAATCAGATTTACAATACAATTCTTGGTTACATTGTTTCGATTACTTCAACTATGTGAGAACAATGTAAAACTAATATACAGTCCAAGCGACAGAAAAAGAAAATAACCTAGAGGACAATAAAAATTAATGCAGTCCGGAGCTGACCAGTCCCATTTGACAGCGCCCGTTCACGAACATGACACGTACACCAGCACCGCCCAACTCAACCATGTTGCAGGGAATCGAGCGATCCAATGCCCGTGCCACCGCCAATGAGACCTTTGAGTGAGCATGACAACTCCAAGCTGACATAAATGCATTCTACTAGTCTAATTTGATTTCAGTTAATTACAGGGCTCTCACATTTACAATAATTGTATAACGTACAGAACACATCGAAATAACATGGTTATATTACTACATTTTTTTCGTTATCCTGTGGAGCCGGACCAGCTTGCCTCCAAGCATTTTTATCTTCTATATAATCATTTACTTTGTAGTATGCTTGTCTACATAACGTTTTTTTAATACATAGTTTAAATTTTGATTCATTCAGATTCTGTATTTCCATTGGAACTCTATTATAACATTTAACACAGAATCCCATAAATGACTTACTTATTTTTGACACTCTAAAAAATGGTTGACTTAATCTATCCTTATGTCTAGTTTGATAGTTGTGTCTGTCAGATACTTTCGCAAACAAATGTAGGTTTTTTCTAACATACATAATATTTTCATAAATAAATTGACATGGAACGGTCATAATATTGATCTCCTTAAACTTTTCTCTAAGAGATTCCCGACGACCTAGGTTGTAAATAGCTCTGACGGCGCGCTTTTGTAGGATAAAGATAGACTCAACATCAGCAGCTTGTCCCCACAGCAAAATGCCATACGACATGATGCTATGGAAGTAACTGAAATACACTAGTCTTGCCGTGCCTATGTCGGTTAGCTGTCTGATCTTCCAGACAGCGTAAGCTGCAGAGCTCAATCGTCCCGCTAGCGATGTAATGTGGGGACCCCATTGCAATTTGTCATCTACAGTGATTCCTAGGAAAGTAGTCTCTTTTACAAATTCTAATTTCTGACTATTTAATAATACATCGCATTGGTTAGTCTTAACATTTGGCAAAACAAATCTAATACATTTTGTCTTTTTATCATTTAATACTAGGTTATTTGATGTAAACCAATTTTGAACCTTCATTAGAGCATTATTTACGTCGTCATAATTATTTTTTCGTCTATTTATTTTAAAAACTAATGATGTGTCATCAGCAAATAATACCATCTGAGGTTCATTCTGAAATAAATGGGGCAAGTCGTTTATATATGCCAAAAATAGGAATGGGCCTAGTATTGAGCCCTGCGGTACGCCCATAGACATGCTAGCACCCGGTGAGTTTATTTCATTTACTTGTACTTTAAGTTGCCTATCCTGAAGGTATGACTTCAATAGATTTAGCGATATACCCCGAATACCGTAATGTTCCAGCTTCAGCAATAGAGTCTCGTGTTCAACGCAGTCAAATGCCTTCGAAAGATCACAAAATATTCCGATAGCATCCTGTGCGTCTTCCCACGAGGCGAACACCCGCTTAATTAGAGCTACTCCAGCGTCAGTTGTACAGCGTCCCTTGGTGAACCCGTATTGTTGATCGTGAAAGATAGAGTTTGTGTTAAAGTGATGCAGCATTTGAGTAAGCATCAGTTTTTCAAACACTTTACTGAGCACTGGTAAGATAGAAACCGGCCTATAGTTATTGGGCTCCGCACTATCACCGGATTTAAACAATGGAACAACTTTACTATGTTTCATTAAGTCTGGGAAGACTCCTTGATCTACACTTTTATTAAAAATTAGAGCTAAGTAAGGTGCTATAGTCTCTATAAAAGATCTACACACCCTAACCGACATTCCCCAGAGATCTTCAGTTGACTTAACTTTAATATCTTTGAACGCTTTTATCACTGTTTGGGGGTTTGTGTGTTGAAATCGAAAATCTATTGAGCATTTCTCGACATTATTTTTAAGAATATCTATAGACAGTGTTGGAGATGATTTTAATGCTTCCGTAGTTTTAACTGGAATATTTTTAAAAAAAGTTTCGAATTCCTGGGCAACTTTTATATCTGTACAAATGCGTCCATTTTCGGTATTTAAATTAAATTCAGAATTACGTTGTTTATTTCTACCTGTCTCGCTATTAATTATGTTCCAGGTAGTTTTTATTTTGTTATCCGCAGTTCTAATCTTACTGCTAATGTACAGAGATTTAGCATGCTTACAAACCGTTTTAAATATTTTAGAATACCTTGATACATGACTGCGAAAATCCTCACTATTATTAAATTGTCTCATACCATATAACTCAAATAACTTTTCCCTACTTATACGAATACCTGGTGTAGCCCAGTCACAAAATACAAATTTACTTTGAATGTTTTTACGTTTTAGAGGGAAGATTTTATCAAATTGTGTTTTAACGATGGACAATAAGTTGGCATAAATCTCACACGGGTAATCACTATCATGTATTTGGTCGCATAATTCATTTTGTAAGTTCAGATTCAACGACTCAATTTTGTTATCTGTGATTTGCCTAAATATAATTTCTCTTTTTGGTGCAGTTGTAATAGTATTAAAATTCACTGCCAGCCCACTGTGATCGGAAGGTAATCTATTGACAATGTCTTTATTAAAATAATCACAGTTACAAAAAATATTATCGATACAAGTCGCCGAAGTGGATGTTACTCGGGTGGGCTCAAGAAAAATATTAGACAAATCAAAACATTTAAAGAGACTTAATAAATTAGTACTATTTGAGCCGTTCTCCAAGAGATCAATATTAAAATCGCCACATACTATGGTACATTTACTATTGGAACACGTTTTCCTCAATACGTCTTCCATTACTGAGCTAAAAGTATTAAGGTTCTGTAAATTAGGAGGTCTATAAACACATACTACAATATGCCTATCCAGCTCAACACAGGACAACTCTATTGTATGCTCTATAGAAAGTGATGCAATGTCATGTCTTTCCTTATATTTTACTGATTTTTTTATTAATATCAGGCTACCACCATGTATCATTATTTGACGGCTAAAGTAGTTGCCAACACAATAGTTTTTAAAATTTATAGATTCTACTTGATAGCCTTTCAACCAATGTTCAGTTACACAAACAATATCATATTTAAATTTTTCTAAAAACAGTTCAATCTCTAAAGATTTTGATGAGAAACCCTGCATATTTTGACTAAACAATGTCAACAAGTTATTTTGTTTATTCTTATGTACTATTTTGGCTTTAGAGTTTTGCCTAACTGACTGAATATATCAGGTAAATAAGTGACTTAGATCAATCAATGGATAGATAAGACAAAGAATATTCTGTATACATTACTTTCAATATAACAAGAATTAATTACTAACGCAATGCAATCACTTTTCTCAGTAGAAAAGGAGAAAAAATAATAAATAATGTACATTTCTTGGTTACGTTATTTATAGGAATACGCGTCTATAAATATACAACAAGGATGTATGAATCAATCACATGTGCAATCAATACCAGTAATCTTAATTATTCTTCACTACAAAATTATAGGAACTTTAATGAGTAATTATATTGTCACGTGCTGCCTGTCTACAAGATCCGTTTTATTAGAAAAACTAGCTTCACCAGTGCTCTCGTGGGAAAAAAGTAGGTATCTCTCAAGTCAGCTAATACCCTATCTGTATACCTACCAAATTTAATCAATCCGTTCACTAATTACAGTATGATTGACGGACTAACATCCAAACAAACAAATTTTCCCATTTATAATATTAGTGTGATGTTTAGGGAATAGTATCGAGTACTAGTGTCAAGTAATGCATCGACTAACAAGTAAAATAGAAGGTCAAATGCATTATTAATACTTCGTCGTTCGTCTATCGTTTAAACGAAATGTTTTTTCTCTCATAAACTGATGAACTGATTTCAATAAATTTCAGAATAAATATTCTATAAAAAGATTATATAAAAATAAAAGTAAAAAGATTTAGAATATAGAAATTAGTATTAAGATATTTTTACTTTTTAGTAACTTCCGATCTAATTTAATCTGATACAATGACTCAGTCTTAAAACTGTGAACTGCTAACATACCTACCATATCAGAATTGACCCTGCATTCTGACCATGAAAGTTTAATGAACCAGATATCCTACTTTCGTATTCGTAACATTACTAAGTGCATAAGCATGTCAAATCGGTTTAGCAGTTTTTATTTCCGACTCACGAGGTGTTAGAAAAATGACAAAAATGGATAACAGAACAAGACCATATATATGAACAAGATCATATCAGTAGCAACGCGACAATCGCCGCGTCGTGTGTCGCGGAATGCTGCTCATGAATATGAGCCTCTAGCATGGCTTGAAACTAGTCGAGTTCCTCGTCAAAACAGTACGTGAGTAAGCCGATAACATAATAATTAATTTAGTATGTCTCACGAAAGTTACAATAAAATAAGACCATATTTGTCCGAAACCGTGCACTCTGATAAACCTCATTTATTGAAATTGCGATCTCCAACCCACCTACCTATTGCGATCAAGGAGATCACTATTACTCTCTTATTATACCTATGCAAAGTCTAAATATGAACTCACACGGGATGTTGAACATGATGATAGTGATGACAAACAAGAAGAAGTTTAGCTGACTCTGTTTTGAAGCCTTTCAAGAAGAAATAGGCACCATAATTGACCAACTTCAAAAAAGAGGTTCTCAGTTTGTCTTGTATGTATGTTTGTGCGTGATTATCTCGTGTTTGGCTGAACCAGACTATTATTTTCAGAATAATCGGTTATAGGGTTTAGTGATATTAATCTCTCTCACAACTGACTAGTCCAGATAACGATGTTACACTCTTCTGTACGTATGCCGAAGGTCGTGATGTTCCGTTTTTGATAATCTCTCTTCAAGTCCTCAAGGACGCTCCATATTAGTCTTGATTGTAATAATTGTACATGGCATATTTCAACCTCACATTGAGTAAAGTGAAATATTGTACATTCCAAAGTCACATTTAACATTTTAATTCAAGCCACCTGTTACACTTTCCGTTTTACTAAGCATCGTTAAGACAACGCGACATGTTGACATTTCATAATTTAATTTATGAATGACTTGAGCAGGAAACTGCTTTAAAATTAAGGAATGCGGATCTAGATTTTTGTTTTGATATAAAAAATTTGGTTACTAGATTTAGATATTGTTAAATAGTTAGACAGACTAAATATTGTATCACTTTCATCCTTTTTTTATTTCTTTCTTCTACAGTCTGACTTGGCGGTCGATCGTAAGTACAGGTGCTAGGCAAGGGGTTTCAGGTTCGATTTCAGAATCCTATTATTTTATTTTTATTTTGACAAATGATTACATCTATTATTTTGACTTAAACGTCAACGTTGTAATCGAACAATCGAACGATAAGTTTAGTACAGTGTGCACTTCAAGTCGCTACCGAACGCACCAACTTCAGAATCACTTAATATTATAAGTACGGTACTGCAACTTTTAACAATAGTACTTTCGGGATTAGTAGAAGTGTTTACATTCACCATTTAAACCCAACGAATAACTAAATAATGAACTAATCATAAATTAGTGTATAGCTCCCTACACTGAACAACCATTATTAGGAAAATAATACCTACTTTACCATTAACTATGAAACGCCATATACCATGATTAATAAATTAAAAATGGTTAACAGACAAAAGTGTTTCCAGACAGTTTAAATCCCACAAAAACATTTCATGTTAAATGTTGCCAAGACGAGACCATATAGCTCGCACTGTCAAAAAGTAATCAGATCCCGTGTAGAGCCAAGTTTCTAGCCCTACATGCCCAGACCTAAATCGATAAGCCCTAATTTCACACTCAAGTTACGGGGAAATTCTACAGCCATAGCTCGTACTGCGTAGTTCGTAGCGCGTAGCAGAGTTTTTACGCTATAATCTCGTAGGCGTGCAAACCTTGGACGTAACTGGCGAGTTGGCCGCACGGAAAGAGTTTAGAAGATTGAATAGATTTTTAAGCTCAAGCCCATATGACGAATAGCAAAAAGTCCGTAACTTGAGTGTGAAATTAGGGCTTATCGATTTAGGTCTGGGCATGTAGGGTTAGAAACTTGGCTCTACACGGGATCTGATACACAGGCGCAAGGTCGCACTTTTGAACAGTGCGAGCTATATGATCTCGTCTTGGCAACATTTAACATGAAATGTTTTTGTGGGATTTCATTTCTTTTTGTAGGTTGCTTATGATAGAAAGATAAAATGAGCGACAAATACAAGTATTTTTTTGTCGCTCATTTTTTCTTTCTTTTTTTGGGGTATATTTCTTGTGTCAATGAAATGAGCGGTATAGGTACCTGTAGATAAGCCTATTAAACCTAGTTCTAAAATAACTACACAAAATTATTTTTAACACTAGATTAACAACTATCAATATCGTAATTTTCTACCTACTATACAATATTCAAACCGTACGTAATCCTAAACTACTTAAGTTAAACCTATTAACAATGAAAATTAAACAATGACCTACGTATCAAATTATTCTCACTAAGTCGTACCTACATAAACAACTATAAACATATTATACCTACTAACCTATACTACTTAATTGCAAATACCTACTTATTCAATCTTTGAATTTCTTAATTAAATTTGTGAGAAAATTGCAAACGTAATGCTAATACTTTTTATCAATGAAAATTAAAACACTAGTACCTAACTAAACCTTCACCTACTAAACTACTAAATTTATAAGAAAATTGCAAACGTAATCCTAATACTTTTTATCAATGAAAATTAAAACACTAGTATCTAAACCTTTACCTACTAAACTACTAACAATTAAATATTAGGCAAATGGTTTTTTTCTCCGCGATAGCAAACTTTTAAATCACCGAAATATTCCGAAAATTTTTCATTCAACGAGTCAACGACGTCTGCCCTCGCGCGTCTGCCCGCGTTCGGGTGCCGCGCTCGCTGACGGGCCGATTATTTTTAGCTACTGCGCGGGGACGAGGGGGCAGGCGGCGGGCGTTGGCGCATACTATACTTACGATGCTTATGTTCAAAAGTATAGGTTGATTAATAAACACTTACCGAAGTGAAGTGTAGTAATATTATTCATATCTAAGTACTTATGGGTAGGATAATGTAAAAAAAAAAAAAAAAAATTTGATTTGATGAAAAGTTTGTGTTCTATGTACTTGTGTATAATTTTCAGATCTCAAGCAGGAAATAGGGAATTAAGTTTCCCTATTTCAGATTTTTACCCCTCCGCGGCCGCATTCAGACCTCTAGCGTCAAAAGTTGCGGAAGTCTCGAACAAACTTTCACCCCCTAGTTTAAGGGGTTGGGGGTAAAAGTTCCAAGTTTTAGGATTTTTTTGTTGTTTGGGTACTAATACTAGCTTACATACCAAATTTCAGTTTTCTAGGACTTCAGGAAGTACCTTAAGAATTTTGTTGATCATCAGTGAGTGAGTGAGTGAGTGAGTGAGTGAGTGACGAAATCGGGGTATTTTAGATATCAATAAAATCTAAAGTATAAGAGCTATGCAATTGAAACTTTAGAGGTTTATTAAGTCTACCACTGACATTATATCCTGAAAATTTTGTTTATCTGGTATAACCCAAACTCAAGTTATGAAGGTTCAAAAATACGACGAAGCGCTTCGAGAAAAGGTAGGTAGTGCCCTTGCGCTTGCGCTTCGCTTGGCTCGTCTTGGCGGGGGCACTACCGTGCCCCCAGATTTATGGAAATAGCCACTACAAACTCATGATATTTGGAAGCGTGCCAAAATGGCGGCAGCACTCATGCACCTAAACTTCTCGTATTATGAAACTAACACTATTTAACATAAAGTTAGAAGTAACTAGCGGCTTTTTGGACATACATGATTGAGTGGCCACTTAGATAAAATTATTTCACTACAAATTGATGAATGAGCTCATAAACCCTTATGTGCTCATTCATCAATACGTAGCCTTTCCATCTGAGATGTGCTATGTAGCTATGTTACGAAGATAATACGTAATAGCTAAGCTGTGAAACTTTGTGACCATTTCCACTGACACTAAGCTATGTACCTGTGCTATGTACGAAGATGTGATGTATCGATAGTAGGGAAACTTCGCTTAACTGAGCCTGTTTCCACCAATGATAAGCTATATGTACCGATGAATATAATTGGTGGAAGCCAAATGCATTCAAAGCAACGTAGAATAGTACCTCTTTCTTGGAAAAACACCCTAATTCTATGGTTGTTTTTCGCCCATTATTTCTACGAGAGATATTTGCGTATGTTGAAAAACGTTTGATGTCGATTTTTTGAGAAGTTTCAATAATAAAAGCACACAACATTATTGTCAGTAAAATATACCTAACAATAAAAATTCTACCATGTTCTTTCCCCACTTGAGCCCAAAATTCTTTTCACAGAAGGCCTTTTATTCGTCATTATATTAGAGTAACAATTGAAATGTCCATTCCGATGAACTGACCGTTCGATACCCACCTAAATGACAAGCAATAAAGTCTATAATCCATCAATAAAAAACCCTATTGAAGTATTGTTATCGAAAGTTCCCAACTATATTTCAACTCAGTTTAAAAATGTCAAAGGGTACAACTTTTTGGAAAGTTTTCTATCATAAATCTTACTCTAAACTAGTCGTGCATGATGAATTAAAAGATTCGAATAAAATATAGCATGGATCCTTCAAATCGTTCTTTGAAATTCTAAGCCGTATTCTAGAAAAGTTGAACTGAATGTGATACTCATAAATCGATTTGGATCAAAATATCAAACTAATATGTATTTAATTTCACTCTGAACTGGTATTTATTTGTGGATAACATGATGTGGTTATTTGTGGAAGAGCCATACTTCGGCACGAATGGGCTGGCTTGACCGAGATGCCATGGCCTCACAGAAAACCGACGAGAAACATCGCTTGGATACAAAATACAATGAACATGAACAAAATACAATGCAAGATGTTACCAAAGGCCCAATTATCCCCCTCCTCAATCTTCCCAAACCATGATTTCCGAACAACCCCTAAATTCCAAACCCCCAAAGTTCGGCAACGCACTTGTAACGCCTCTGGCGTTCGGGGTCGATTGCTTACCATCAGGTGATCTGTTGATCGTTTACGGGCTCTCATACCATAAAGAAATGTGTAGTAGGTATGTATGGTACATTTTTGATTTACTATACGCACCTTCAACGACTATCTACAGAGTTTACAAATTTTGATGAGTATACGAAATATTGATAGCGGTTTTAATTATCCAATGTTTGATGAACTTACGAAATAACAAACGATACAATCTTCGGTATCATTTTTGAGCCAAAATAGACGAGACGTAATGTTTACATTATTTCACGGTGAAATTATGTTCAAAATTGTCTTTGTATCTGTCTACAAATGTGCGCATTACGCGAATAATAAATTGGCGTGTCCCTTTTCCTCCCATGGTACCGCAAACTCATTATCCTTTAATCCCACGGGCACAGGCTGATGGGAATCGAGAAGGTTTGGGTAAAGTCGACAGGATATGTGACCCTTATAAACTGAAATTGATTAACTTAACATTTTTTTGACACTCTACGTGTAAGTTTTGCTGGATAGGGTTTTGGTACTTGTAATAGGTTTTATGTAAAGACATGTTCTTAACTATTGTGCACTGTAAGGGTGCTTTTGAACGAGAGATGTACTATGCTACGTCGCTGTGAATGTGTTTGGCTTCCACCATTCATAATTATCGGTACACATAGCTTAACTCGACATCTTTGTAGCTTAGCTACGTAGCACATCTCTGGTGGAAATGCACCTTATGTACCATTTTTTTTTAATGTATACTTTAACTCCTTCCTTTTGTAATAAAAGTAGCTTCTGTTACATCTTCAGTTACTGTAATTTATAATGTTGTTGATTGGATACCGTGCAGTTATGCGGACATGAGGTTCCAAAGACGTTAGCCTGACTTGTTTTTAGAGCTTCGAATAATCCGACAACGTTTGTAATGTTAAAATTAACAGAATTGAAGTGAAGACCTCTGTGGACGCCCTTTGCCTCATCTAGGGGACATAGGACCTTAAGTCAAGTAAATAAGGTTGAACTAGTTTATGATAAATACAAATCAAACAAATCCGTCTTAATCATTTGCGAAAGTTTTTCAATCCATTATGAAATTATATTTATATATGTATCTGTTATTATTGCCGTCAGAATTACATCAACATGCTTTCTTAAGTTTTAAAATTAACACATAATATTGTGTAATTTTTATTAATGATCTGCAACACCAGATGTGTCTAATGCAGAATTGCATTGATAAAAAGATTTGATTTTAGATTAGAAACATTTGTTTTGTAAATGTGAATAAGTGAATTTTCTATTAATGATAATGTAGACTGTGTAGTGGACTATATAGTATATAGTAGCATAGGTGCAAAGATACTGGGATATTTCTGTTAATTAAATAACAATTTACTTGAAACCTAAATGCCCCTTAATATTTCATTTCGGTGCAGTTATCATAATTGTACTATACAATTATCCTCAATACAATAATGTTATTTTCCTCCGTCCTATCGTACGTCAATATATCAGTTTCAGCATAAATTATCTTCTAGCTATCGTCATTAGCTAATGCGTCAATGTGATAACTCTAATTGAGGAAAGTAAGTGCAGTAGATGGTGGCCCATCGATTTCTTTGATAGATTTTCAGTCTTATTGTTTTGTAATAAGGTCTAAAATATTATATCCAACAATTTTGAAAATGGTGTGGCTTGATTTGCTTTTGTTTGTGATGTATGACGTTCTTCTGTTTCAGATAATGGCTGATGAAAGTTTAACTCCATTGACGAAAGGCTAACGTCAGTGCATAATTTTTGTAATTAATGAATAAGGAATATCAACAAACATCGATTAGTGCTGCCCACATGTTTAATACTTAATTTTATAAAGATTTAATTAATCTTAGTTCTGACACGTCACAAAAAGAAATGTTTACTTTAAAAACAATCAATGGAATCTACTGATTTTACTAGTAAGTTTCATCATCATCGTCATCAGTGAGTTCACTACTCTCCCATAGCACGCTGAGCTCACACTTTTACACCATATTATTAAATAAAGCAAGTTCAATCCTGTTTAGTTTTACGCAACATACCAATAATAGTGCAAGGTTGGTACCGAGGTTACTCTGACCACACGTCTCTATATTAGGTATATTTTATTAAATACACGTGATATTTTCTGTACCTATATGGTGTTTATTTATTATGTTTAATTTAAAGGTCATGTTGTTATGGACCTAACGTCAAAGATATAAGTCTCATTTTAACAGTCTGTTGTTGTGATTTCGGTTACTAATCTTTTTAGTGGTGATGCGGTAAATTGTGGTCGTTGGGCGATTCTCTTTTAATAAGGGTGCACCAGAAGTGTGCTATATAGCTATGCTAAGAAGATGTAATAGCTAAGCTATGAAACTATGTGACCACTTCCACCGATACTAAGCTATGTAGCTGCGCAAGTAAGATGTGCTATGAAGATACGCGGCTGCATAGTAGTAGCTGTGCGAGGAAGATGCGTAGCTCGTAAACAATGTATCAATCAAATAGTAGGGAAGCCATCCATAGTGCACATTCATAGCACCCATCCGTAGCACGCATCTTTTTATAGAAAAACATAGCTTAGCTGAGTCCGTTTCGATCATGCTAAGCTATGTGTGCCTTAATGATTTGTGCACTGTTGCATTTTGTAATTTCAGATATGCCGATAAGACAAAGGTGTTTGGAATTTAAACCTAAATTGGGAATGACGTGTACAACTTACACATCTTACAGTCATCTCTCCTCTGCATACCTCATCATCTGACGTTGAGCTGCGTCACAGTTTGCTGACCGCTTTCATAAGTCCCCGTAACTCTAACCGCAAAACAAATAACTAATGACTAAGAAATCTTCCTTGCTAAGGTGAGACTTAAACTTGCATTAATTATTTAGGTAAACAGTCTTTAACATTAATCATACATACCTACTTGTATGAACACCAAAATCAATGAAACTAGAAATACCGAAGCAAATACAATACTTATTCTGGCTGCTTAAGGTTTAAGCAGGAAATAAGTTTTTTTTTTAATATTTGACGGGCATATGTTTGGCCTCTATCTCATCTGGTGGTAAGTGGTGATGCGGTCTACGATGTAGCACGTTTCTTTTTAAACTCAGTGAAAGTTTAGACAAATTCGGAAAATAAAACTTAGATACTTTGCCCAACCTTGAAATCGAACCCGAAACTCCAGCCTCAGTAGTCACAATTTCCATTTTACGCATAAAACATGCAAATTAATATCAACTAATCTCGTAAATACATTATGTAGGTCCACCCTTGAGACTGTCGTTCCATACCTAGTAGTAAACTGAATAACCAGTCGACCTTTATACAACAATAATGTAATAACACTAATTGCGCAACCAGATAAACCGATTTAAATGTCGTTAGACAAGCCTCAAGGTCACACAGGCCGACTTCAGAAGAATATTACAACGACACTTTTCTTTCAACGTAAACCTCTTTGCATATCTGATTTTGTTTGGCAAACGATTGAAGGATCTTTGACATCAAAATAAAAAGGACGATTGAATCAAATATTTATCAAATACAAAACATATCAAGCCATAAATCACTTTTAAAATTGAACTTTATGGCATATAAACAATGGTACATTTTCCTTGGCACAAAACGCAGATGAAACGAAACAATTTTAATGTAACCACATTTTTATCTTCGAGTTTGGCTAACGACTAGACTTTAAGGAAAACGAACACATTCACGAGACGTATAACAACAAAAACGTGTTACAAAACATGTATGTAGATATAACAATGGTATAAGAAAAGACCAAAACAAAAGAGCTATATGTATAGGGTGGCTGGTAATTAGTGGAGGATGATTAAAATAAAACTAATGAGTACAGAAAAAAGTTTCTTTGGCGAAGTTGTTTGTTACCATGAGTACAATTACGTTTTTAAATATCCTTCACTACTAAAGACTGAGAGAATTACCGCATTTGCATGAGAACTGAAGTCGGAACGCTAAAGTTTGCATCTGTTAAGAAAGAAGTAAGAGAATATAAAACAGAAGAATGTTTTGCAAACTAGAAACAAAACATTAAATAAATACAGACAAAAGAAACTGTCGAAATATTTAAATTATTATCTCATTGGCGCCTAAAATTCATAATTTATGAGTACCGTACTGGTTTGCAAAAGTTGTTTGAGCAACTAAAATCGAGTTTTTAATTTTATTGAAATATGTGTTGATGCAGAAACGTGTCTGATAACATTGTTCAACGTAGAAAGGTTACGGTTTACGGTGACCTAAAAAAGAAATAAAAAAAAATACGATGCGCAGATTGTAATCAAAATAATGCATTTTGTTGTTTGTTTCTTCATGATTATTTCGATTTTTGTTAAAGACTTTTTTTTTCTTTAGGAAATTAAATGTTGTCTGGCGACTGTCTAGATATAGTTTTGGGGCAAATTATGTATTTATGATATTTTCTATACACAGATTTACTTTCTATACACAAAATATTTATGCGAATTAATATTCACTTTTGGGTTCATCGACTTCAAACATGTGAGTAGAAATTAAACATGTGAGTTTAACTATGGAGTTTTTACATCTTCAAAGAATCTATTTTTCTCGTTATAAGCTTAATTTACTAGAACCAACGTAACAAATTATGTAATAAGTTTTCTTTTTTCAAATAGATCATGTAGGTAAATTATCATATTATGGAATAATTAATTTAAACAAATGCTTTTGTGTGACCTTTTATTTATAAATAGATGACCGTGAGTATCCTCGCTACCTCAATATCGAAATCATTTTTGGTTTTTGCAACTTTATACATATTTACATATATTTATGTGTACACCATGCAAGAGTTAGTGTCACGAGGTATCACAAAAAAATAAAACCAACTGAAACGAGTGGCTAACGAAATTTAAAGGTTTATCTTTTTATTCTTTTTTTTATTTTCGAAACTTTTGTAAGATTAAGAAGAAATACATTTATCCTAAATGTGTTTTATGTTTCTAGTTATTAGTGGCGTCTGCCAGCGGCTTCGCTCGATAAAAGTATCCTATCACCCCAGTCAGTTCATACCCTGTTTAGGAGGTTCAGCGTGATTGACGGACAAACACCTAAACATCTAAACAAACAAACTTTCACAATTATAGTACTAAAGTGATTACATCTCACTTACGATCTGTTAGAATTATTCATTTATTCAGAGGTTAATATTAAACATCAACTTTTAGTCATATATATTTCAAATTCCGCTGCTATAGGGACTACACTATGTGACTTATTGCCATCAATAGCTTTACTCAGTACTAAAACTAGCAATTTTAAAATATTGTGTAATAGCAAACATTGCAAAATTTGAACAATATGTACTTATATAGCTAACCGCAAGTAATTAGGTTCCTCAAACTATGTTTTATGTACCAAGTACAAGATACAGTACTTACTATTACGAGTATTTATTTAAGAACTTGACAAACACGGATAGGAGGAACTTCAAGAATTATTTACTAAAAATCACGATTTAATAGAGAAAAGCTCTACTAGTTTCCAGTCACAGAGGTAGTCTTCATCATGAGCATGTGCGCAAACGCGTCGACGTCGCTCAGCCTATTGCGCGATTTTTTAAACCGTTTTTTTAGTTAATATATATGTTTTTTTTTTAGTTATTATAAAAAATATTCAAGAATTTATGTTTCACACTAAACTAATCCTAATGGAATGCGATGTTTTGACTCCATAATAGATCAAAGCTCTATTAGATTTCAATTTTCGGAATCCTCACTAGTAATTCTGAGACCTAATTGACTCTTCATAAGCATATAATAAAAACGGAAAAGAAATAAAAAAAAATTATCCAGTACCTAGTTTCAATTTGGGATAACCAGTAAAAGGAACCTTGACAAGCGTAACGTTATATTTCTCATATTACATATTTTATGTCTCTCTACAAGAAACGTAACTAGGTAACTATACATTGAATAATGTATAAGGTATCAAAAAAAATATTCAACCTACTACCTACCAGATTTCTTCGGAACAATTTGTCAGTTATTACAATATCAAAGAAAAGTTTTATGAAGCAAGAAAATAGTTGCCTATGATCTCTGAAGCATGTTTAACTATATATAAGTATAATATAGTCTGTGAATATGGTACCTAGAAATGCCAAACAGGCAGTCTAGTGTGTACCCGTTTCTACTCATAAATCATTAATGTTCAAAATGTTGTCGTGCTTCATTACTTCATACGTATTTTGGTAAGTGATGGTCATCCTTCTATATTTTAGACATGTCATAAATATGTACCTACAGGTCTTTTTGTTCCCAGCCTTTGGCTTGTATCTTACCTAGTGGTGAGCGATAATGTAGCTTACGGAGCTCGCCTAGCTATAAGCAACCTATTTAGGGTGCTTGTCCACCGGAG
Organism: Spodoptera frugiperda; assembly: GCF_023101765.2. Taxonomy (NCBI): domain Eukaryota; kingdom Metazoa; phylum Arthropoda; class Insecta; order Lepidoptera; family Noctuidae; genus Spodoptera; species Spodoptera frugiperda. The sequence continues at coordinate 10,596,585 of NC_064242.1, read as the reverse complement.
ATGTGCTACGTAGCTATGCTACGAAGATGTAATAGCTATGTTGTGAAACTATGTGACCGTTTCCACTGATATTAAGCTATGTAGCTGTGCTACGAAGATGCGCCGCCGCAAAGTAGCTGTGCGAGAAAGATGCGCAGCTCAAGTATGCGATGTATCGATAATAATCACACATCCATAGCCCGTATCTTTCCATTTAAAAGACGTAGTTAGCTTAGCTGAGTCCGTTTCCACCAGTGGCAAGCTATAATATGTATCAATGAATATGATTGTTGAAAGCCAAAAGCGGTTCTAATATAACTTTCTTAATATAAAACAATAATTTTAACTAAGTTTAAGCTTTAACTTAAGGCCTTATAGTCTATAGTTATGTTTTTCAAAACAACGGGGAAGTCACCGACAGTATCTAATTGGTACAGAGAATTGAATTCCACGGTAACAATAGTTGCAATTTGTTACATTTCCTTAACAACGTGCGTAAAGTGAATGCGGGCTATGGGCTCGTTCCAATTGTTTGACTGCCAAACATTCTTTGTTCAAATCTGTAAAGAACCGTAGGTTTTATACCGAATTATCCTCTTACATCATAATAAAATGAACTCTTCTCATTCCTTAAAAATCGGCTAAAGGATTGATTAGGAAAAGTATTTACGTCGTAATAAATTTAACTCTTCTCATTCCTCAAAAATCGTGTAAAGGATTTAGGAAAATATTATTCCCCTTTCCTACTTTTTTCCTACTTACTATCGTAAATACTTAGCGCACTCCGAAGATTTAGGTCAAAATGTTTCATTTACCTGTTGCACTGGTATTTAAAAAATAACTTTTTCTTTCAAGCCAATAGCTTTACATTATAAGCCTCTACAAACAAACGACAAACTGAATAATACTAATCTAAACCTAATTAGGTATGAAGCTGAGTAGATTGTTTGTTTGAACGCGCTTATCTCCGGAACTACTGGTTCGATTTGAATAATTATTTTTGTGTTGGATAGTTTATTTATCGACAAAAGGCCATAGACTATAAAACGTCACGTTATGATCAATATACACCGAATAGGGCGAAGCTATCTATACATATAATAAAATCGTAGAAAAGTGCTGTCTGTACATTGAAAATAAAAATAAAAAAAAATAGCAGGGGTTATTGTTATGTCGATGTCGAACCCAAAAATGTAATTAACTTTTTTTTTGTCTGTTTGTCTGTTTATCTGTTTGTCTGTTTGTCTGTTTGTCTGTTTGTCTGTGTGTCTATGCGCGCTAATCTCAGAAACGGCTGATCCGAGTTGGATGCGGTTTTCACGAATATATTGTGGTATGCTTCAATTTACATTTAGTGTTTATTTCATGTCAATCGGTTCATAAATAAAAAAGTTATGTCAAATTAAAGAATCACGTCGAACACTATTCTATGCTTATACCATTAATCTCCGCAACTATTTGACGGATTTGGTTGAAATTTGGTACAGATATAGTTTAGAACCTTAGAAAGGACATAGGATAGTTACATTCATTTGGTTGGGTATCGGCCGAGCGCTTCGGTACTATCGTAAAAGAAGTGTATTATCAGTCGTATGATTTATTTGTCTGTAGTGGTCCTGCTGTTTCGTATACCTATTCTAAATAAATTGGTTTCGTTGTATTTGTCAATTAATAAGTTTATTTGTTGGGTTTTCCTGGTTTTCTGGTTAAATTATTTAACGTAGGTTTAGTTTGATATCGATTATTAGTAGTTACTGTAGTTAGTTTTTTTAATAAAATTGAATTAATTAATTAGTTAGATAGATTAGATTTAAGTCGTTTCTTTTAAATTATTTAGTTTAAGCTTGGTTATTATAGCATAGAGGATAGGTTGTAATATAATTTCTTTTTTTAGGGTTCCGTAGCCAAATGGCAAAAAACGGAACCCTTATAGATTCGTCATGTCTGTCTGTCTGTCTGTCCGTGCGTCCGTATGTCACAGCCATTTATTTCCGAAACTGTTGGGCCTACATAGTTGAAACTTTGTATGATGATGTATATTTTTTTCAGCTAACATATCCGTGATGGGTGTCTATGGATAGTTCTTTAAAAAAGACATTAAGGTTCCTAAAACCACTTTTCGTAAAAATCAAAGTGGAAAAATGAGTGTCCCCCCTCTAACTTTTAAAATAAGAGAGTGAGAAAACTAAAAAAATATATATGCTGTAGATTTCAATGGAAACTAACAACGAAAATTGGTTTGAACAAGATATCATTATTCGTTTTTAAGAAATAAAACATTTTCAAAAACCGCAAATATAACTTTGTCGTTCATACAAACACTATGTAAAACCAAGTTATTTTACAACTTTTATATTATGTCATCTACTTGCTGCTACGGAACCCTTCATGGGCGAGTCCGACTCGCACTTGGCCGGATTTAATTGTTATAAATTCGTAATTCGTAGCTTTCTTTAGTTTTAAGTTAGTTTTCATCTTAAGTTCGGAAAAATTATAATATTTCTTTAGTTTAAGTCCGTTTTACATCTATTAAATTCAAACGCTGAGCTCATTATGTTGATTTTTGAAGAGTTCCCTGGAATATCTTCTACATCTCATTTTTGAAGAGATTCCGCGAGATCGGGAACTATGTGGTTAAAACCAAAAATTTACCGGAAGTCACTATTCCACGCGAACGAAGTCGCGGGCAAAAGCTAGTACAGAATATAAGGCACTGATACCTAAAAAAAGAATCTCGGAAAATGAGGCCACACTACTCGAGTTTCGAAGGTTCTACATCATACATGAATCAGCTAGTAAAACCACAAATGTTAAGTAAACATGGAATACAATATTTTACTAGTATTTTATGAGTAATCGTAATTTTATTTGCCAACTATGTGTATATATATTCCGCATTCTGCGGTTGGTGAGTGTGTGTTAATGTATAATGTCAATCCCACAAAAACATTTCATGTTAAATGTTGCCAAGACGAGACCATATAGCTCGCACTGTCAAAAAGTAATCAGATCCCGTGTAGAGCCAAGTTTCTAACCCTACATGCCCAGACCTAAATCGATAAGCCCTAATTTCACACTCAAGTTACGGGGAAATTCTACAGCCATAGCTCGTACTGCGTAGTTCGTAGCGCATAGCAGAGTTTTTACGCTATAATCTCGTAGGCGTGCAAACCTTGGACGTAACTGGCGAGTTGGCCGCACGGAAAGAGTTTAGAAGATTGAATAGATTTTTAAGCTCAAGCCCATATGACGAATAGCAAAAAGTCCGTGCCGCCGACTCGCCAGTTACGTCCAAGGTTTGCACGCCTACGAGATTATAGCGTAAAAACTCTGCTATGCGCTACGAACTACGCAGTACGAGCTATGGCTGTAGAATTTCCCCGTAACTTGAGTGTGAAATTAGGGCTTATCGATTTAGGTCTGGGCATGTAGGGTTAGAAACTTGGCTCTACACGGGATCTGATTACTTTTTGACAGTGCGAGCTATATGGTCTCGTCTTGGCAACATTTAACATGAAATGTTTTTGTGGGATTTCATTTCTTTTTGTAGGTTTTACACTATCCATGTTCAGTATCTAAGTAACGAAATACCTATACCCTAGCTTAACCTAGTAACAAGGCTATGTAATGCCAAACTGTAAACTAAACCTCTCAATTAAATCTTAAAGTAAATTATACCTACCTACTGGACAAGTGTCAATGAAATGAGCGGTATAGGTACCTGTAGATAAGCCTATTAAACCAAGTTCTAAAATACCTACACAAAATTATTTTTAACACTAGATTAACAACTATCAATATCGTAATTTTCTACCTACTATACAATATTCAAACCGTACGTAATCCTAAACTACTTAAGTTAAACCTATTAACAATGAAAATTAAACAATGACCTACGTATCAAATTATTCTCACTAAGTCGTACCTACATAAACAACTATAAACATATTATACCTACTAACCTATACTACTTAATTGCAAATACCTACTTATTCAATCTTTGAATTTCTTAATTAAATTTGTGAGAAAATTGCAAACGTAATGCTAATACTTTTTATCAATGAAAATTAAAACACTAGTACCTAACTAAACCTTCACCTACTAAACTACTAAATTTATAAGAAAATTGCAAACGTAATCCTAATAATTTATATCAATGAAAATTAAAACACTAGTATCTAAACCTTTACCTACTAAACTACTAACAATTTAATATTAGGCAAATGGTTTTGTTCCGCGATAGCAAACTTTTAAATCACCGAAATATTCCGAAAATTTTTCATTCAACGAGACAACCGTCAACGACGTCTGCCCTCGCGCGTCTGCCCGCGTTCGGGTGCCGCGCTCGCTGACGGGCCGATTATTTTTAGCTACTGCGCGGGGACGAGGGGGCAGGCGGCGGGCGTTGGCGCATACTATACTTACGATGCTTATGTTCAAAAGTATAGGTTGATTAATAAACACTTACCGAAGTGAAGTGTAGTAATATTATTCGTATCTAAGTACTTATGGGTAGGATAATGTTTTGATTTGCTGAAAAGTTTGTGTTCTATGTACTTGTGTATAATTTTCAGATCTCAAGCAGGAAATAGGGAATTAAGTTTCCCTATTTCAGATTTTTACCCCTCCGCGGCCGCATTCAGACCTCTAGCGTCAAAAGTTGCGGAAGTCTCGAACAAACTTTCACCCCTAGTTTAAGGGGTTGGGGGTAAAAGTTCCAAGTTTTAGGATTTTTTTGTTGTTTGGGTACTAATACTAGCTTACATACCAAATTTCAGTTTTCTAGGACTTCAGGAAGTACCTTAAGAATTTTGTTGATCATCAGTGAGTGAGTGAGTGAGTGACGAAATCGGGGTATTTTAGATATCAATAAAATCTAAAGTATAAGAGCTATGCAATTGAAACTTTAGAGGTTTATTAAGTCTACCACTGACATTATATCCTGAAAATTTTGTTTATCTGGTATAACCCAAACTCAAGTTATGAAGGTTCAAAAATACGACGAAGCGCTTCGAGAAAAGGTAGGTAGTGCCCTTGCGCTTGCGCTTCGCTTGGCTCGTCTTGGCGGGGGCACTACCGTGCCCCCAGATACGTTGACAAGGTCTCCGGTTATGTGGGAGAAATTATTTATTTATATCACGGTGACTGGATTTGTGAATGGCAGGAGTAGTTTAATTAATTTTTAATTTAACGACTACGACTGCTGATTAGTTTTTTATTCAAATGTGTTAACACATTAAACGCCATGGCGGGCAGAAGTGACCGGCGCTGGCGAAGGATTTGCCTTCAACTGATTTTTGTTGGCAGTCAATGTATTAATATTTACTACAAAATACATACTGAAAATTGGTTATTAATAACACCACATCAATTATCTAAAAAATAATAGGTCTAAAATACATTTTCACTATACATTCACCTAAATTCTCTCTGTGTAACCATTTGATGTTTAATTTGCTAGTCCACTGAACTTAAACAACAAACCATAGCATTAATGCATGAATTCATTAACAGTTTCATAAATTCATGCGTCCTACGCAATTACCAGTGACATTTATAGCCTATAGATAAAAATAACGTCTAAATATCAAAGTATTTTGCAATAAAAAATGTAACATAATAATCGGACTATAACTATTTTTAATAAAACTGTACCTTGTCACATACATTAATGGAAAAAAGTAGTACTCGCAGAGTAGGCTGCGCAACGTCGCGTCGCCGCATCTGCGCTCGCTGCTCATAATGACGAGTCCCGCTGCGACTCGAAACTAGTAGAGCTTTTCTTCATTAATGTACGGAAGTAAACCATATTTTTTTATTGGTATGTCTCACAATAGTTATTCTAAAAATAAAAAGCACTGGATATCTTGTGATTGATCATAACAAAAATGAATATTTCTTAACAGTATTGAAAAACTTCATCCGAAAATGAAAAAAAATAACTCGTTTATACTCATGTATCTTTCCAATTCAATTTTACAAATAAAATTTCTAGAAGCTCCTAGATTTCCACGCCGCCATTAATCAGTATCCTTAATTATTTAGATCTAAACGAATTTAATCTATGGACGGACAAATTATAACAAGACAAATGGTTTGTTTGCCAACCAGTCAGATAAGCGAAACACGACTGTGGCGACCTCTACATAAATCAGGCGATGCTTTATTTTAATTTTGTTCGTTTTATTAACAAATCGGTTTCGATAGGAATGATGTTATTTTATGTTAGGTAAACGTTATTATTTTTTGTGTAATATTAATGTAAAATATACAAAATAAATTACGGGTACTTTGGTAGTATTTTTTGTTACGAATTTTAAAATATAACCTTTTATAGTAAATAATTATTATATTTCGAATATCTGCCATAGAAACACGGATTTATGTCTTTTTAAAAATGTAAATATGTAACTGGCATACTTATATTAAACAAGAGAAAAAAACTACAGTAAAAAAAAGTTAAAGCCTTTTTTATATCAAGCACTTATTTTTATGTTTTATTTATTTATTAAAGGTATACCAACAGCTTCTGTATAAAGAGTATTAAGTACAGTAAATACATACATATAATTCAGTTATGGGCTTATACAGTCGCCAGTTACAGGTTAACCAACAATTTTGATAATAAGTGATAACTTAAGACTAAAAGACTTTTTGATACCTTTACCTCTACAAGTTTTCAATCTGACATGATCACTAACAAATATCATTAGAACTTGAGACGGGATATTTACCGTTTTATCTCCTTACAAAACATCCACCCCAGTTCATCCTTGATCATGGCGCTTGCAACACACAATGCCGAAATATCGGAAACTCATAGACATTTATAAATAAGGTACCTAAATATCCCGTCCCAAGTTCTAATGATACCATTACCTCTGCATAGAATAGAATAACTAGATCAGAAACCCAATAGCCACCCTTATTTTGAAATCATTTGCATGACAACAACTGATTTGAACGTTCCAAACGTTGAATAGCTACAAAAAGTAAAAAAAAAAAACAGTAGCCGAGCTTTCATAGCCTGTGACAATGGCCGTTGACAACACATTTTCAAAGAGAAACCGACGTCAGTAGGCTGTCAATTATCTTCCTGCAGTTTAGATAAAACGGTTCTGTTTGAATTGAATGAATGAATGTATTCCATGTAGAATGTATAGGATGTAATCAAACATTGTTGCAAACTGTACATTGAAGTATAGAAAAAATGTGATTGGAGTGACTGACGTATAGAAAAAAAAACGTGTTTGAAATATAAAGTGTTATAGCGTTAGTCTATTTTCCTTGGATCCGGGGCTATTGAATCTAAAAGCATAAAGCTTTATTCGAACAAAGACGACCCTAAATCCTGCTGAAAATCAAATCCTAAATCGAATCATTTAATTCAATTAATCCCTAAATAGTACCCTTAGTACGAGTTTGCTTTATGTTGAACGAAAACGAAACAAAAGCGCGTTCGGCGCTCTGATTGGCCGGTGCGAATGAACCAACCAACCGATTTCATTGTGTGCAAATAATTATTAAATTGTCGTGGCAATCTTAACTTACAATTACAAAATACTGAGTAACTTTTATTTTACATATTGTTAGTTCCAAAAGAGTTTTGAAAAATAAAAATCTTTGATGTCAAAAGCCTGTTATTAAATTGACTTCACAACCAAACTAGAAGTGGTTTTTTTTTTTTATATTTAGACATCGCTTTATTCAATTGTACTGAAACTAAATATAAGTATGCTTTTGCACCAGAGATATGTTATGTTGCTGTTGTACAAAGATGTAACAGCTAAATTGTGACCGTTTCCACTGATACTGAGCTGTATAGCTATGCAAGTAAGATGATCTATGAAGATGCGACGCCGCAAAGCTGTGCGAGGAAAACACGAAGCTCCATGTATGCGACGTATTGATAGTAGGCAAGCCATCCATTGCATGCATCTCTACGCTATGTGTACGTATGAATATGATCCCACCCAAAACATAAATGTGAAAGGATGCCAAGTTCGATAATATTGGAATGCTTCGCCTATAAAAGAAGTGAGATCTAAATAAGTACCAAGTTCCATACACAGACCTCAGTTAAAAATGATATAACAAGTTGGCAAGTTTTCACACACTTTGTTATAAACCTACTAAACGCAATGAGTCAAGTATATAATTTTCTATTAAAACTTGCCAAGTTATATCATTTTTAACTGAGGTCTGTGTATGGAACTTGGTACTTATTTAGATCTCACTTCTTTTATAGGCGAAGCATTCCAATATTATCGAACTTGGCATCCTTTCACATTTATGTTTTGGGTGGGATTTCATTTATTTTTGTAAGGTTTATTTTCTTTTTTTTCTTATTTTACTTTACTTTGACTAAATACAAACCTTCGTAACGAATTTTAGGTCGGTACGACCATTGGAAGATATAATATAAATTTTTTGTTTTAGTTCCTTAGGGGTATGAATTTACACCTTCATTATTTTTAAAACCGACTCACACTTGGCCATTTTCAGATTTTTTCCTTTACCTTGACCTAAAGACCTACCTCCATGCCAAATTTCAAGTCAATACGACCATTGGAAGTGGTCTAGGTTTTTGATGAGTGAGTCAGTCAGTGAGTGTATAGTAAAAATAGCGATTTTCTGACGTCAATATCTCAAGACCTACAATAGGTACATTAATGAAATTTTGTATTTTAGATAAGTAAGTAGATCTCGACAGATACTAGAAATTTCATATGCGTAGATAAAATAGATTTTGAGTTATAGGTGGGTCGAACTTGGCCCGAAATGGTTCGTGTAATATAACCCACGGCCGGTGTGTCGGTTTTTTTGCTCGAACTTGGCGGACACACTGCCGTGTGTCTAGATTGGCAGAATCCAAACGCATCCTTCAGCAACGTAGCATAGCACATCTCTTGTGGAAAAGCACCCAAAATAAACATTTTGTTGTTTTGATTTACATGCATATAAAATATACATAATTTATGAATTATGACAAATAATTTTAATAAAACTTGCTACAAGATGTGTACCAAGTAGTTTGTTTGTTTTATTTATTTAAGACAAAGGCAATAAAGTACAAGTAATACCAAAGTACATTGTACTGCTGCCATAAAAATAAATTCATTGTTGCATTTGGAATCCATAACTCAAGCGTAATGAGAATTTAGATAGCATCCATTCGAATACATTTTGAGACCAAAAAACTTCGCTAACGAGATAGTACCCAAATGGTCCCATATAGTTAAAATGCTTGTAGCAATAAGGGCGTGTCCACATCTCCACGTCACGACGTCGTCAACGTGGAACGGTGCGGTAACGTGCCACGTTACGTTGACGTGACGTGCAAATTTACGTTAACGTAACGTAAAAATGAACGTCACGATGCAGAAACGTTACACGTCGCCGTGCCTTGTAAATTCTGGTACATTCTTCACTAACATGTGTCAGTCTCGTTCGAGATATGGACCGCACATTGTTCACACAGTACAGTATTCTGCTTCTGCTATTGTTAAAAAGACATTGACATTGAAGCATTAACTGAGCGAGAGTATCGACGAGACGCGCCGTCCCACGGCGACGTTGCCGTACCGTGCACTAGAACGACGCGGCAACGTAACGTGACACGTTACTGCACCGTTCCACGTTGACAACGTCGTGACGTGGAGATGTGGACACGCGCTAAGGTCGCAAGAAAAGTTTCAAGCAATATTGTTTAAAGAGGAACGTGTGCGGACGACGTTTTGGCTTTGTTTCAAAATTAGAGAGCTGCTTATTACATTTTCAGATGCCGCAATGCACGCTTCGATGGCTAAAGTTTCTTTTTTATTAAATTCCACCAATATAGGGTCATGTGAAGTTCTGTTGTTGGAATATTTTAATATCAGAATATTTTAACGTGTTCCGATATTTTATCTTATACCCTGTTTAGGAGGTTCAGCGTGATTGACGGACAAACACCTAAACATCTAAACAAACAAACTTTCACAATTATAGTACTAAAGTGATTACATCTCACTTACGATCTGTTAGAATTATTCATTTATTCAGAGGTTAATATTAAACATCAACTTTTAGTCATATATATTTCAAATTCCGCTGCTATAGGGACTACACTATGTGACTTATTGCCATCAATAGCTTTACTCAGTACTAAAACTAGCAATTTTAAAATATTGTGTAATAGCAAACATTGCAAAATTTGAACAATATGTACTTATATAGCTAACCGCAAGTAATTAGGTTCCTCAAACTATGTTTTATGTACCAAGTACAAGATACAGTACTTACTATTACGAGTATTTATTTAAGAACTTGACAAACACGGATAGGAGGAACTTCAAGAATTATTTACTAAAAATCACGATTTAATAGAGAAAAGCTCTACTAGTTTCCAGTCACAGAGGTAGTCTTCATCATGAGCATGTGCGCAAACGCGTCGACGTCGCTCAGCCTATTGCGCGATTTTTTAAACCGTTTTTTTAGTTAATATATATGTTTTTTTTTTAGTTATTATAAAAATATTCAAGAATTTATGTTTCACACTAAACTAATCCTAATGGAATGCGATGTTTTGGCTCCATAATAGATCAAAGCTCTATTAGATTTCAATTTTCGGAATCCTCACTAGTACTTCAGAGTCCTAATTGACTCTTCATAAGGATATAATAAAAACGGAAAAGAAATATAAATCCAGTACCTAGTTTCAATTTGGCATAACCATTAAGGGAACCTTGACAAGCGTAACGTTATATTTCTCATATTACATATTTTATGTCTCTCTAGAAACGTAACTAGGTAACTATACATTGAATAATGTATAGGATATCAAAAAAAAAATATTCAACCTACTACCTACCAGATTTCTTCGGAACAATTTGTCAGTTATTACAATATCAAAGAAAAGTTTCATGAAGCAAGAAAATAGTTGCCTATGATCTTTGAAGCATGTTTAACTATACATATATAAGTATAATATAGTCTGTGAATATGGTACCTAGAAATGCCAAACAGGCAGTCTAGTATGTACCCGTTTCTACTCATAAATCATTAATGTACAGAATATCGTGCTTCATTACTTCATACATATTTTGGTAAGTGATGGTCATCCTTATATATTTTAGACCTGTCGTAAATATGTACACAGGATTTTTTTATTCGCAATGGCCCAGAGTTTGGCTTGTATCTTACCTAGTGGTGAGCGATAATGTAGCTTACGGAGCTCGCCTAGCTATAAGCAACCTATTTAGGGTGCTTATCCACCGGAGATGTGCTACGTAGCTATGCTACGAAAATGTAATAGCTATGTTGTCAAACCATGTGACCGTTTTCACTGATTCTAAGCTATGTAGCTGTGCTACGAAGATGCGCCGCCGCAAAGTAGCTGTGCGAGAAAGATGCGCAGCTCAAGTATGCGATGTATCGATAATAATCACACATCCATAGCCCGTATCTTTCCATTTAAAAGACGTAGTTAGCTTAGCTGAGTCCGTTTCCACCAGTGGCGAGCTATAATATGTATCAATGAATATGATTGTTGAAAGCCAAAAGCGGTTCTAATATAACTTTCTTAATATAAAACAATAATTTTAACTAAGTTTAAGCTTTAACTTAAGGCCTTATAGTCTATAGTTATGTTTTTCAAAACAACGGGGAAGTCACCGACAGTATCTAATTGGTACAGAGAATTGAATTCCACGGTAACAATAGTTGCAATTTGTTACATTTCCTTAACAACGTGCGTAAAGTGAATGCGGGCTATGGGCTCGTTCCAATTGTTTGACTGCCAAACATTCTTTGTTCAAATCTGTAAAGAACCGTAGGTTTTATACCGAATTATCCTCTTACATCATAATAAAATGAACTCTTCTCATTCCTTAAAAATCGGCTAAAGGATTGATTAGGAAAAGTATTTACGTCGTAATAAATTTAACTCTCATTCCTTAAAAATAGGGTAAAGGATTTAGGAAAATATTATTCCCCTTTCCTACTTTTTTCCTACTTACTATCGTAAATACTTAGCGCACTCCGAAGATTTAGGTCAAAATGTTTCATTTACCTGTTGCACTGGTATTTAAAAAATAACTTTTTCTTTCAAGCCAATAGCTTTACATTATAAGCCTCTACAAACAAACGACAAACTGAATAATACTAATCTAAACCTAATTAGGTATGAAGCTGAGTAGATTGTTTGTTTGAACGCGCTTAACTCCGGAACTACTGGTTCGATTTGAATCATTATTTTTGTGTTGGATAGTGTATTTATTGGAAAAGGCCATAGACTATAAAACATCACGTTATGATCAATATACACCGAATAGGGCGAAGCTATCTATACATATAATAAAATCGTAGAAAAGTGCTGTCTGTACATTGAAAATAAAAATAAAAAAAAATAGCAGGGGTTATTGTTATGTCGATGTCGAACCCAAAAATGTAATTAACTTTTTTTTTGTCTGTTTGTCTGTTTATCTGTTTGTCTGTTTGTCTGTTTGTCTGTTTGTCTGTGTGTCTATGCGCGCTAATCTCAGAAACGGCTGATCCGAGTTGGATGCGGTTTTCACGAATATATTGTGGTATGCTTCAATTTACATTTAGTGTTTATTTCATGTCAATCGGTTCATAAATAAAAAAGTTATGTCAAATTAAAGAATCACGTCGAACACTATTCTATGCTTATACCATTAATCTCCGCAACTATTTGACGGATTTGGTTGAAATTTGGTACAGATATAGTTTAGAACCTTAGAAAGGACATAGGATAGTTACATTCATTTGGTTGGGTATCGGCCGAGCGCTTCGGTACTATCGTAAAAGAAGTGTATTATCAGTCGTATGATTTATTTGTCTGTAGTGGTCCTGCTGTTTCGTATACCTATTCTAAATAAATTGGTTTCGTTGTATTTGTCAATTAATAAGTTTATTTGTTGGGTTTTCCTGGTTTTGTGGTTAAATTATTTAACGTAGGTTTAGTTTGATATCGATTATTAGTAGTTACTGTAGTTAGTTTTTTTAATAAAATTGAATTAATTAATTAGATTAGATAGATTAGATTTAAGTCGTTTCTTTTAAATTATTTAGTTTAAGCTTGGTTATTATAGCATAGAGGATAGGTTGTAATATAATTTCTTTTTTTAGGGTTCCGTAGCCAAATGGCAAAAAACGGAACCCTTATAGATTCGTCATGTCTGTCTGTCTGTCTGTCCGTGCGTCCGTATGTCACAGCCATTTATTTCCGAAACTGTTGGGCCTACATAGTTGAAACTTTGTATGATGATGTATATTTTTTTCAGCTAACATATCCGTGATGGGTGTCTATGGATAGTTCTTTAAAAAAGACATTAAGGTTCCTAAAACCACTTTTCGTAAAAATCAAAGTGGAAAAATGAGTGTCCCCCCTCTAACTTTTAAAATAAGAGAGTGAGAAAACTAAAAAAATATATATGCTGTAGATTTCAATGGAAACTAACAACGAAAATTGGTTTGAACAAGATATCATTATTCGTTTTTAAGAAATAAAACATTTTCAAAAACCGCAAATATAACTTTGTCGTTCATACAAACACTATGTAAAACCAAGTTATTTTACAACTTTTATATTATGTCATCTACTTGCTGCTACGGAACCCTTCATGGGCGAGTCCGACTCGCACTTGGCCGGATTTAATTGTTATAAATTCGTAATTCGTAGCTTTCTTTAGTTTTAAGTTAGTTTTCATCTTAAGTTCGGAAAAATTATAATATTTCTTTAGTTTAAGTCCGTTTTACATCTATTAAATTCAAACGCTGAGCTCATTATGTTGATTTTTGAAGAGTTCCCTGGAATATCTTCTACATCTCATTTTTGAAGAGATTCCGCGAGATCGGGAACTATGTGGTTAAAACCAAAAATTTACCGGAAGTCACTATTCCACGCGAACGAAGTCGCGGGCAAAAGCTAGTACAGAATATAAGGCACGAATACCTAAAAAAAGAATCTCGGAAAATGAGGCTTCACTACTCGAGTTTCGAAGGTTCTACATCATACATGAATCAGCTAGTAAAACCACAAATGTTAAGTAAACATGGAACACAATATTTTACTAGTATTTTATGAGTAATCGTAATTTTATTTGCCAACTATGTGTATATATATTCCGCATTCTGCGGTTGGTGAGTGTGTGTTAATGTATAATGTCAATCCCACAAAAACATTTCATGTTAAATGTTGCCAAGACGAGACCATATAGCTCGCACTGTCAAAAAGTAATCAGATCCCGTGTAGAGCCAAGTTTCTAACCCTACATGCCCAGACCTAAATCGATAAGCCCTAATTTCACACTCAAGTTACGGGGAAATTCTACAGCCATAGCTCGTACTGCGTAGTTCGTAGCGCATAGCAGAGTTTTTACGCTATAATCTCGTAGGCGTGCAAACCTTGGACGTAACTGGCGAGTTGGCCGCACGGAAAGAGTTTAGAAGATTGAATAGATTTTTAAGCTCAAGCCCATATGACGAATAGCAAAAAGTCCGTGCGGCCGACTCGCCAGTAACGTCCAAGGTTTGCACGCCTACGAGATTATAGCGTAAAAACTCTGCTATGCGCTACGAACTACGCAGTACGAGCTATGGCTGTAGAATTTCCCCGTAACTTGAGTGTGAAATTAGGGCTTATCGATTTAGGTCTGGGCATGTAGGGTTAGAAACTTGGCTCTACACGGGATCTGATTACTTTTTGACAGTGCGAGCTATATGGTCTCGTCTTGGCAACATTTAACATGAAATGTTTTTGTGGGATTTCATTTCTTTTTGTAGGTTTTACACTATCCATGTTCAGTATCTAAGTAACGAAATACCTATACCCTAGCTTAACCTAGTAACAAGGCTATGTAATGCCAAACTGTAAACTAAACCTCTCAATTAAATCTTAAAGTAAATTATACCTACCTACTGGACAAGTGTCAATGAAATGAGCGGTATAGGTACCTGTAGATAAGCCTATTAAACCAAGTTCTAAAATACCTACACAAAATTATTTTTAACACTAGATTAACAACTATCAATATCGTAATTTTCTACCTACTATACAATATTCAAACCGTACGTAATCCTAAACTACTTAAGTTAAACCTATTAACAATGAAAATTAAACAATGACCTACGTATCAAATTATTCTCACTAAGTCGTACCTACATAAACAACTATAAACATATTATACCTACTAACCTATACTACTTAATTGCAAATACCTACTTATTCAATCTTTGAATTTCTTAATTAAATTTGTGAGAAAATTGCAAACGTAATGCTAATACTTTTTATCAATGAAAATTAAAACACTAGTACCTAACTAAACCTTCACCTACTAAACTACTAAATTTATAAGAAAATTGCAAACGTAATCCTAATAATTTATATCAATGAAAATTAAAACACTAGTATCTAAACCTTTACCTACTAAACTACTAACAATTTAATATTAGGCAAATGGTTTTGTTCCGCGATAGCAAACTTTTAAATCACCGAAATATTCCGAAAATTTTTCATTCAACGAGACAACCGTCAACGACGTCTGCCCTCGCGCGTCTGCCCGCGTTCGGGTGCCGCGCTCGCTGACGGGCCGATTATTTTTAGCTACTGCGCGGGGACGAGGGGGCAGGCGGCGGGCGTTGGCGCATACTATACTTACGATGCTTATGTTCAAAAGTATAGGTTGATTAATAAACACTTACCGAAGTGAAGTGTAGTAATATTATTCGTATCTAAGTACTTATGGGTAGGATAATGTTTTGATTTGCTGAAAAGTTTGTGTTCTATGTACTTGTGTATAATTTTCAGATCTCAAGCAGGAAATAGGGAATTAAGTTTCCCTATTTCAGATTTTTACCCCTCCGCGGCCGCATTCAGACCTCTAGCGTCAAAAGTTGCGGAAGTCTCGAACAAACTTTCACCCCCTAGTTTAAGGGGTTGGGGGTAAAAGTTCCAAGTTTTAGGATTTTTTTGTTGTTTGGGTACTAATACTAGCTTACATACCAAATTTCAGTTTTCTAGGACTTCAGGAAGTACCTTAAGAATTTTGTTGATCATCAGTGAGTGAGTGAGTGAGTGACGAAATCGGGGTATTTTAGATATCAATAAAATCTAAAGTATAAGAGCTATGCAATTGAAACTTTAGAGGTTTATTAAGTCTACCACTGACATTATATCCTGAAAATTTTGTTTATCTGGTATAACCCAAACTCAAGTTATGAAGGTTCAAAAATACGACGAAGCGCTTCGAGAAAAGGTAGGTAGTGCCCTTGCGCTTGCGCTTCGCTTGGCTCGTCTTGGCGGGGGCACTACCGTGCCCCCAGATACGTTGACAAGGTCTCCGGCTATGTGGGAGAAATTATTTATTTATATCACGGTGACTGGATTTGTGAATGGCAGGAGTGTTTTAATTAGTTTTTAATTTAACGACTCCGACTACTGATTAGTTTTTTATTCAAATGTGTTAACACATTAAACGCCATGGGGGGCAGAAGTGACCGGCGCTAGCGGAGGATTTGCCTTCAACTTATTTTTGTTGGCGGTCAATGTATTAATATTTACTACAAAATACATACTGAAAATTGGTTATTAATAACACCACATCAATTATCTAAAAAAAATAGGTCTAAAATACATTTTCACTATACATTCACCTAAATTCTCTTTGTGTAATTATTTGCTGTTTAATTGCTAGTCCACTGAACTAAAACAACAAACCATAGCATTAATGCATGAATTCATTAACAGTTTCATAAATTCATGCGTCCTACGCAATTACCAGTGACATTTATAGCCTATAGATAAAAATAACGTCTAAATATCAAAGTATTTTGCAATAAAAAATGTAACATAATAATCGGACTATAACTATTTTTAATAAAACTGTACCTTGTCACATACATTAATGGAAAAAAGTAGTACTCGCAGAGTAGGCTGCGCAACGTCGCGTCGCCGCATCTGCGCTCGCTGCTCATAATGACGAGTCCCGCTGCGACTCGAAACTAGTAGAGCTTTTCTTCATTAATGTACGGAAGTAAACCATATTTTTTTATTGGTATGTCTCACAATAGTTATTCTAAAAATAAAAAGCACTGGATATCTTGTGATTGATCATAACAAAAATGAATATTTCTTAACAGTATTGAAAAACTTCATCCGAAAATGAAAAAAAATAACTCGTTTATACTCATGTATCTTTCCAATTCAATTTTACAAATAAAATTTCTAGAAGCTCCTAGATTTCCACGCCGCCATTAATCAGTATCCTTAATTATTTAGACCTAAACGAATTTAATCTATGGACGGACAAATTATAACAAGACAAATGGTTTGTTTGCCAACCAGTCAGATAAGCGAAACACGACTGTGGCGACCTCTACATAAATCAGGCGAAGCTTTATTTTAATTTTGTTCGTTTTATTAACAAATCGGTTTCGATAGGAATGATGTTATTTTATGTTAGGTAAACGTTATTATTTTTTGTGTAACGTTCATGTAAAATATACAAAATAAATTACTGGTCACACTTTCGTAGTATTTGTTGTTGGGAAATTTAAAATATAACCTTTTATAGTAAATAATTATTATATTTCGAATATCTGCCATAGAAACACGGATTTATGTCTTTTTAAAAATGTAAATACGTAACTGGCTGTAAATATAAAAAACGAGAGAAAAAAACTACAGTAAAAAAATTAAAGCCATTTTTCATATCAAGCACTTATTTTTATGTTTTATTTATTTATTAAAGGTATACCAACAGCTTCTGTATAAAGAGTATTAAGTACAGTAAATACATACATATAATTCAGTTATGGGCTTTTACAATCGCCAGTTACAGGTTAACCAACAATTTTGGTAATAAGTGATAAATTAAGACTAAAAGACTTTTAAAATACCTTTACCTCTATAAGTTTTTAAACTGATATGATCACTAACTATATTATTAGAACTTGAGACGGGATATTTACCGATTTATCTCCTTACAACCACCCGCTTATACTCCAGTTCACCCATAATCATGGCGCTTGCAACAGTGCCGAAATAACGGAAACTCATAGACATTAAATAAACAAGGTAAATATCCCGTCTCAAGTTCTAATGATACCTTTACCTCTGCATAGAATAGAATAACTAAATCAGAAACCCAATAGCCACCCTTATTTTGGAATCATTTGCATGACAACAACTGATTTGAACGTTCCAAACGTTGAATAGCTACAAA
Source organism: Spodoptera frugiperda (assembly GCF_023101765.2). Taxonomy (NCBI): domain Eukaryota; kingdom Metazoa; phylum Arthropoda; class Insecta; order Lepidoptera; family Noctuidae; genus Spodoptera; species Spodoptera frugiperda. Next base: position 10,578,379 of record NC_064242.1, on the reverse strand, counting down.
AAGCAAAAAAAAAATAACAGTAGCCGAGCTTTCATAGCCTGTGACAATGGCCGTTGACAATACATTTTCAAAGAGAAACCGACGTCAGTAGGCTGTCAATTATCTTCCTGCAGTTTAGATAAAACGGTTCTGTTTGAATTGAATGAATGAATGTATACCATGTAGAATGTATAGGATGTAATCAAACATTGTTGCAAACTGTACATTGAAGTATAGAAAAAATGTGATTGGAGTGACTGACGTATAGAAAAAAAAACGTGTTTGAAATATAAAGTGTTATAGCGTTAGTCTATTTTCCTTGGATCCGGGGCTATTGAATCTAAAAGCATAAAACTTTACTCGAACAAAGACGACCCTAAATCCTACTGAAAATCAAAGCCAAAATCAAATCATTTAATTCAATCAATTTCAATTCATAAACAGTAATCTTAGTACGAGTTTGCTTTATGTTGAACGAAAACGAAACAAAAGCGCGTTCGGCGCTCTGATTGGTCGGTGCGAATGAACAAACCAACCAATTTTATTGTGTGCAAATAATTATTAAATTGTCGTGGCAATCTTAACTTACAAGTACTAAATACTGAGTAACTTTTATTTTACATATTGTTAGTTCCAAAAGAGTTTTGAAAAATAAAAATCTTTGATGTCAAAAGCCTGTTATTAGATATATCCACATCCAAACTAGAAGTGGGTTATTTTTTTATATTTTTGACATTGCTTTATTCTATTATATTGAAACTAGATATAAGTATGCTTTTGCACCAGAGATATGTTATGTTGCTGTTGTACAAAGATGTAACAGCTAAATTGTGACCGTTTCCACTGATACTGAGCTGTATAGCTATGCAAGTAAGATGATCTATGAAGATGCGACGCCGCAAAGCTGTGCGAGGAAAACACGAAGCTCCATGTATGCGACGTATTGATAGTAGGCAAGCCATCCATTGCATGCATCTCTACGCTATGTGTACGTATGAATATGATCCCACCCAAAACATAAATGTGAAAGGATGCCAAGTTCGATAATATTGGAATGCTTCGCCTATAAAAGAAGTGAGATCTAAATAAGTACCAAGTTCCATACACAGACCTCAGTTAAAAATGATATAACAAGTTGGCAAGTTTTCACACACTTTGTTATAAACCTACTAAACGCAATGAGTCAAGTATATAATTTTCTATTAAAACTTGCCAAGTTATATCATTTTTAACTGAGGTCTGTGTATGGAACTTGGTACTTATTTAGATCTCACTTCTTTTATAGGCGAAGCATTCCAATATTATCGAACTTGGCATCCTTTCACATTTATGTTTTGGGTGGGATTTCATTTATTTTTGTAAGGTTTATTTTCTTTTTTTCTTATTTTACTTTACTTTGACTAAATACAAACCTTCGTAACGAATTTTAGGTCGGTACGACCATTGGAAGATATAATATAAATTTTTTGTTTTAGTTCCTTAGGGGTATGAATTTACACCTTCATTATTTTTAAAACCGACTCACACTTGGCCATTTTCAGATTTTTTCCTTTACCTTGACCTAAAGACCTACCTCCATGCCAAATTTCAAGTCAATACGACCATTGGAAGTGGTCTAGGTTTTTGATGAGTGAGTCAGTCAGTGAGTGTATAGTAAAAATAGCGATTTTCTGACGTCAATATCTCAAGACCTACAATAGGTACATTAATGAAATTTTGTATTTTAGATAAGTAAGTAGATCTCGACAGATACTAGAAATTTCATATGCGTAGATAAAATAGATTTTGAGTTATAGGTGGGTCGAACTTGGCCCGAAATGGTTCGTGTAATATAACCCACGGCCGGTGTGTCGGTTTTTTTGCTCGAACTTGGCGGACACACTGCCGTGTGTCTAGATTGGCAGAATCCAAACGCATCCTTCAGCAACGTAGCATAGCACATCTCTTGTGGAAAAGCACCCAAAATAAACATTTTGTTGTTTTGATTTACATGCATATAAAATATACATAATTTATGAATTATGTCAAATAATTTTAATAGAACTTGGTACAAGATATACCAAGTAGTTTTACTTGTTTTATTTATTTAAGACAAAGGCAATAAAGTACAAGTAATACCAAAGTACATTGTACTTGTGCCATAAAAATAAATTCATTGTTGCATTTGGAATCCATAACTCAAGCGTAATGAGAATTTAGATAGCATCCATTCAAATACATTTTGAGGCCAAAAAACTTCGCTAACGAGATAGTACCCAAATGGTCCCATATAGTTAAAATGCTTGTAGCAATAAGGGCGTGTCCACAACTCCACGTCACGACGTCGTCAACGTGGAACGTGACACGTTACGTTGACGTGACGTGCAAATTTACGTTAACGTAACGTAAAAATGAACGTCACGATGCAGAAACGTTACACGTCGCCGTGCCTTGTAAATTCTGGTACATTCTTCACTAACATGTGTCAGTCTCGTTCGAGATATAGACCGCACATTGTTCACACAGTACAGTATTCTACTTCTGCTATTTGTTAAATATACATTGAGATTGAAGCATTAACTGAGCGAGAGCATCGAACTACGTCGGTTTACGACGACGTGACGCGCCGTCCCACGGCGACGTTGCCGTACCGTGCACTTGAACGACGCGGCAACGTAACGTGTCACGTTACTGCACTGTTTCACGTTGACAACGTCGTGACGGGGAGATGTGGACAGTGGACACGCGCTAAGGTCGCAAGAAAAGTTTCAAGCAATATTGTTTAAAGAGGAACGTGTGCGGACGACGTTTTGGCTTTGTTTCAAAATTAGAGAGCTGCTTATTACATTTTCAGATGCCGCAATGCACGCTTCGATGGCTAAAGTTTCTTTTTTTTATTAAATTCCACCAATATAGGGTCATGTGAAGTTCTGTTGTTGGAATATTTTAATATCAGAATATTTTAACGTGTTCCGATATTTTATCTTCGTGTGTTTAATATTGAGAGATAATAGCATGAATACTTACATACATGTTGCCACGCCATTTATCCACGAAAGGTTAAGCAGAGGTGCTCATTATGAATCAATGCCACGGTACAATGTACACCAAATTTAATCATTTGTGTTATAAGTTCCATGTAATAGGGGGTAAGCCTATTGCCATATACCAGGCACCCAGGCTCCATGCTACTACTGGAAAAAAATCGAAAAAAGCTCTGTGATTCTTTGCCTAATCAAATCCGAGACCCCTTGCCTAATCGCACTTGTAACTACTCGACCAACGAGGCAGCTTGAATGGGAAAAATAGCATGAACTATTTTTAAAATGGTCACCAATGTGTATAACTTTGACTTAAATATGATTCATTGGTTTGTGTTTATTATGTGTGCGAATGTGTATTTCACAGTTAATATTATGGAGATGATGCCTATATAACGCCCTATATTAAAGCCTCAAAATATTTGTATTATCATTTTGCTTTTGCTTTGATGTCATAATGAGATGAAACTTGATTTGGGACAACTCTCGAAAGGCTTTTCGGTGAAATATTTTTGTTTATTTTTGTAATTCTCTTTAATGTAAAACCAGTTACATTATTAGTGTCACATAATAATATTTTGACGTATTTTTCTTTATTTTTCTTAAAATAAAAAGTTGTTGTTGTATTTTAAGTAGTTTTATTTAATTATGCATTAAAGTATAACTTTAAAAACTTTCCCATGAATAAAAAATCATGAATCAATGCAACGTCCACTTTATCTTTATAATAATTATAGCGAGACTGCGTGATAGAGTAGGTTGCGCAACGTCGCCAGGTCTACGCAAGCTGCTCATGATAAAGGCTCCCTCTATGACTCGAAACTAGTAGAGCTTTTCTCCGTTAATGTACGTGAGTAAACCCTGATTTTTTATATAACGTTGACTTAAAAACAAGGGCATGTAATAGATAATAAAATTGTCAGTGCTAGAAAATAGTGTACCTACATCAAATTCCAACACTCACTGTTTTACAAGTACAATACAAAATATAAGCACGAGAAATGAAGTCCATACATTTTTTACAAATATCAGTTCATTTATTACCTAACACGGAGCGACCGAGCCCTCCATACATTTTTATTAAGGAGGAGAATTAAATAAATAATGGACAATCAGGAACAACTGTGCAGCGAAAGACGGAGCTAAGTACCCATTATTTCTCACTAAGTGAATGTAACGTTACATTTTATTCTTCCACCTATACGGGTACTGAGAAGATTGGTGACCCGGTAATATATTTGACCACCATTTTTGTTTATGTGAGGTCCATAAATAGAGTGGTAAAGAGATGTGAAATGCTGCATTTTCTCTTTATATCGACTTCCAAAAAAGGAGGTAATGTTTGGATGTGATTTTTTTCTTTATTCACCAATTACTCCACCCAATGAGAAACGATTGTCAAAATTCTTTTTTTGTTCGAAAGAGTTACTCTCGATTAGGTCCCATTTTCACCAGGTCGGAATCTGATGATGAGATCCGAGTGAAACATTCCCCTACATTTTTTATGGGCTTGTATCTAAGCATTCTGTGGGTGGGTTTTATCAGTACGTATGACCAATAATAAAAATTATTTGTTTGCTTTTATAGTATTTAGCTTTTGTTTGTTTTTATTTTTGAAGTCGTTTTTTTATTCTATTAATTTGACCAATAGAAACTTGATTTTGTGTATATCATTTATGATATACCTACCTACAAACAAATAATGTTATAAGACAAATAAAAATATTATTACAACTGGTATTATTATAACAATAATTGAAAGGTCAATGCCACTATAATGGGTATCAAATCATAAAAACGTTTACATAAGGAAAATCATAATAAATAACTTAAAAATAATAAAGCATTTAAGTGAGACCACGTTTTTAATAACAACTCGTGTTCTCGTCCTTTTTGCTGCCAAACTGCAATTTCCAGTTTGTAATTCAAATCTGGTTAAAAGCAGTTATTACCAAAAATATTATAGGTAACTATTTCAGAATAATGTTTAAAGGTACGCGTCCACGTACAGGCCCACATCGTACACATTGCACGCACCGCAACGCGCAACGGATTTTAGTTTGTCTTATAAATATAGAAACTTATACGACTGCGTCAACTGATCCGTATCGTACGCACCGCATCATCAGCAATGCGTACTGATGATTCCATACGGAATGCGTACAATGCAAGTCTGTGGACTCTTACCTTAAAGCATTAACTACCGAAAGAATACTGTTGAAGGTAAATCCTCCACTAAGCATCGGTTACCCACTGGTGATGACGTGAGGTGGGTATTAAGGTGTTAATTCCACATAATTATTTCGGCATACAAGTCTTTTATATTAAAATTATGTCTATATAATTATAGGATTTGTGTATGTTTTAACTGTTTATAAAAAAAATAGGTAATTAATTTATTCATTTCAATGGATAAGTCAATTTTCTTCTTCTGGTTTCTCAAGTGCAAGCAAATAGTTTTTAGTCAGTGAATGTCTGCCAGCCCTCTTTATTATTCTCGAGGAAAACGCTCCCTGAAGATTTTTCTCACTGAAGTAATAACAGCGCACCTCCTGTGAAAAAATAATGTTCAAGGCTTATGTATCAATGTGTCAAATTATGAGTAAACTTCAGATTACCTAATTTGTGACATGTATCTAGAATAAAGATCTTTATTTATTGTAACCTAGTTGTTTGTTATCTCGTGAGGAAAAACAATCCTTAGACACATTTTAATACTTCTAAAATCAGGTAAGTATGTTACGTAATAAACATCGTCTATTTTGTTATTGTTTTATTGATAACGGGCTGTCCTAATGGATGAATAAGGAAAATCGTTAATATTGTTTTACTGTATATCTTCAATACCTACTAGAATAATTATTTTCAAAGTGTATTTTATTATAGACAACTAACTCGTATCACGCCATAGTTATCGTTAGATTCCTAGATCGAATAAACTATTACAAAATTTTAATTAAAAAAAATATAATTGTAACTTTCGTGAGACATACTAAATTAATTATTATGTTATCGGCTTACTCAGGTAATGTTTTGACGCGGAATGCTTCTCATGAATATGAGCTTCTAGCACGGCTTGAAACTATTCGAGTTCTTCGTCAAAAAATTACGTGAGTAAGCCGATAACATAATAATTTAGAAAATATATTATTATTATCTGGTTAGCCATGTTTGAACATGCATCAGATTTTTATTTATATCACACTAGCTAATGCCCACAGCTTTGTTCGCGTGGATTACGAACTTTGTGACTTAATTTTCTAAAATAAAAGTAGTTCTAATGTTATTCCTTAGTACATCAGGTATACAGACAGACAGAGAAAAAATAAAAACAACAATTTTGGTATATACAGGGTGTCCCTGAAATCGACGTCCAACGGGCACTAGATGATCAGCAAGGTTCCAACTGTTATCAGAAAAATATAAAAAAACTTGGTTATATCAATATTACAAAAGGTCAATACTCAAACAACGAATTTTTTGAATACCACATTCCAGAAATAAATTGTGCTTCCAATTCTATTCCTTTGGACAAAAGCTGCGCAGTTGGATTTTTCTGTCAAAAATGCTCGCATTCGAATACCAGAGATAGTTATTTCAGATTCTAGAAAGTCAATACTTGGAAAATCTGACAGTGAGTCTAACGAAATATGTCGTGTCTAGCGGCGGGTTGTGAAGCTAAAAGGGTCAAAAATAGTATAGTAAAATCAGCGGGATGAAACAAATTTCTGTCTACTTACCTTTTGTGAATCACATTAACATCAACAGCCTTGTAAGTTTCACTACTGCTGATTGCAATATGATGCCTCTTCTCAAACACGGAGAAGTGTTAAGCATTAATCACCATCCTAGTATACCAATGCGGGTTGGTGATTTAAAATTTATTATTAGAAATTATAAATCCTAGGTTTGTCGAGAAAGAGTTATTTGCACCGAATGTTTTCCTCTAGTGCTCAGCTAAATATGCCGTAGATGCATCGTCGGATAAAAGTCACATAGGTACTTTGCCGTTGGTAGGTTTCAAACCTCGCAATAACAAATTAATGTAATAATTAATAATAGCAAAATATATATATTACTTCAAATCATTCCTATGTCTATCAGAAAAATACAATACCTACTTTGCATATCCATTAATAAAACCACATTGTTATCCATACGATGGACACTACACGAAAAATTCCGTACAAGATACAAACATTTCCACGAAAACACCTGCTACAAAATAAATCTCTACACTAAGCTCCTCTAGTTTCACCTAATCATTTTCAAAAGCATCTCCAAATTACTGAATCAACAAGAAACAGTAATTACCGACTGCAAATACAGTAGTTACTCAATTACGAGCAACAAACTGTTTAGTTGCGGTTGTATACCGCAACCGTACTCGTATGTACCTACAAACTCGTGGACGGAACTACTAGTGGTAGTGCATACCACATGTCGGATATGTTTGCATTTCAAGAGGAATTTACTTGTACAAATACTTTACGAGATAGGCTACGGCGGGTTATATAATAGGAATGATGACCGTAGTATGGGAAATTTAAATAATCCTATTGTGAATCAGTTAAATCTGTTAAGAGTGATGAAAAGACCTACTAAAGAAGGTTTGAGCATTAATCAAATTTTGAATGCGAGTTGGTGATTTAAAATTTTAATTAGAAATTATCAAATTTCCTCACGATGTTTTCCTTCGCGAAAATATGCAGAAAGTTACGTATAACTCGGTAAAAGTCACACTGTCTTTACCGTTATATTTCAAATCGCTAAATTAATGAAGATAATCAATTTACAAAGTAAAATAAAATACTTCAAATTTTCTATGTCTATCAGAAAAATACAATACCTACGTTGTAAATACAAGAAATTTGGATTAAATTTCCACGAGATTCATAGAACGCTGTTTGGGACATGAACGTGAAAAATAATGAACAAATATTTTTTCTTAACTCCCAAATTTAATCCTCTGAAATAAGATTCTCCATTAAGCTAACAACTCTATTTCTTCACCTGTTCCTATCAAACCTTAATTAGTTGCATACAGTGCTTTTTGATTCCATTTACTGAAAATATCAGTGTATTTAATCAAGTTCTAATTCAAAAATACAGATTCGATTCCACATATCCTATACCATACGTAAATTAAGTCGCTGCTGAGAACACTAACGAAATTATTTGAGCGCCTGTTTCACTGTTCCTTTATATAAATAAACTTGCCCTATAAACTTGATGTGACAGATAGTGCATGGCTTGAAACTAGCCGAGTTCCTCGTCATACAGCCGATAACATAAAAATTAATCAAGTCCTTAGTGTTGAGTAAAGTACGAAAGAAATTTTTTATTCACACTCGTTCGATCCAATGGAAAAAGATCCACACAGTTTTGATTCGGAACAAAATGAACACATATCGGTTGAACGAATGAAAAGAAAACTGAATAAAACAATAGAAATGCGACAGAATTCAAAACCATACTCGGAAAAATCTTTACCGTTCATATTTTTTCACGTTCATGTTCCTAACATTCGTTTATGAATCTCTTGGAAATATAAGGAACAAAAGTTTTTGTAAAGAAACTAGCCAATACTCAATGGATCTGTTTGTATATCTCTAAAAAGTAATGAAATTTAGACAAAGTCGTGGCAAGTCAAACGTTCCTTACTGCGATTTCTTTTATTTACAGTTAATGATATATGACTAGCCATTGAACATTCTTTATACGACGTTAGTGGGTACAACTCAACGGCCAAATCACACGGCAGAAGAGCGCGATCCAATCCCACTCGTCTTGGCCCCAGATCCCACTGAATAGAGATAACCATGTTGCCGTTGGTCAAATAGTTGCTTGCAAACGTCACTGCAAAACAAATGGTCTCTCTTTTGATTCCTGGATCGTGTTAAATTTTATAATTGAAACTTTTCGCACTTGAAAATTATCAGTAATTAGCATAACATCTGGAATGCTGATTATCTACTAAATGTGTTATTTGATTAGCTACGTGGAATAAAACTACTACTATAATTATCTGATACGTGAATTGTAAACCTCTGTTTATTATTTCAGAAATCCAAAATCCCGATGGTACAATATTGACTCCAACTCTCAATACAGTTGGCAGGGTTCCTGTTAATGGCGCGGAAATTCATACATACGCGCACTTTGAATATTAACGCAAATCACACAACAGCTGATGGTGACTTGTTCCACTTTGCTAGGCCACTGATTGGGACATTGTGTCAGTTCGGCTGACTGGAGGGGTTTGTTACAATTAGTTCGTATGGATTCAAATTGATGATGCTATTTTGTTACGGAATTTTGAATTTACTATTTGATACGACCTACTCGTATAATGTTTACTTAATTTGTCGACTGATGTTACGTATATAAGATAGGTACGTTTATGTATGTATGTTATGTAAAAATTAGTGCCTTGCAGCCGTTCTTACCAATCATCTCTTTCCCAAGAATTAATCAGCGTGTGGGACCATTTAAAATTAGTCCTTACCTACATTGTTAGGTTTCATGTAGTTTAGGGAAAACGAAATTATCTTTAAGTGTCACCTATCTTAGCTTAATCGTTCTTTAAAATTTTAGAAAGATTGATAAAAACGGGACGTAAGATTAAACAATATTGTTTTCCTATATTGTACTAGCTTCTGCCAGCGGTTTCGCCCGCGTTTCCGTGGGAGTATCCTATCACCTATGTCAGCTCATATCCCGTCTGTGTACTAAATTTCATCAAAGTTCGTTCAGTAGTTTCAGCGTAACTGACGGATACACATCCAAACATCTAAACAAACAAACTTTCTATATACCACCATTCTCAAATAGTTTAATGCTTACTTAACTCAGTCCTTAGCAAGTGTTATACAAAATCGTTACTAACGAATAGTAATCAATAAATGTCTGTGAATTTGGCAATTTCTGTGATAGAGCTTATGTTTATTATTTCTTAATATTTATAACCTTTAACGAAAACAAATTAAAAACATAATACTGTACCTACTTCATTTACCTGATCCAACATAATCGATTCCTAACGTTTTGTTCGTTTTGTATTATTTTTCCTGTATTGTATTTTAGCGATTATTTTCCTCAACGATAATACTCAGGTACTTTAAATTGTAAGGCTTGTTTATTTATAAGTACGCTTTGTAATAATTCAGATGATGGCTACTTATGTAAACAATATCTATATATATAAAAATCAATTGCTGTTCCTTTGTCTCGCTAAAATTCGAGAACGGCTGAACGGATTTATCTTATCTTGGTCTTGAATTATTCGTGGAGGTCTAGGGAAGGTTTAAAAGGTGAGAAAATATCAAATAATTGACGGAAAAGCCCTAAAAACAGCCCTTTTCTTTATCCCATACAAACGTGTTCTAACTAATACGTAGAGTCAATTTGAGCTTTATTGCTATTGGATAAAGTTCATTGTTGGATAAATGCTATTGGATACTAAAAAACAAATGCTATTGAATAAGACTTGGAGCACAGAATCCCTACTAATATTATAAATGCGAAAGTAACTCTGTCTGTCTGTAATTACGCTTTCAAGCCTAAACCAGTGAACCGATTTTGATGGAATTTAGTACTGAGATAGAATAGACCTTGATACTTTTTATTGCAAAAAAATAGCGGAGAATGGGTAAAAATAAGGGATAAATGGTCATATGGAAATTCGTCATTTTAAAAGCTGTAACAGTAAAACTTTGTATTTAGATACTTAATGAGGAGCGAAAGAACATGGGCTACTTTTTATTGCAAAATAATAGGGGAGAGTGGGTAAAAATAGGGGATAAATGGTCATAATATGGAAATTCGTCATTTTTAAAGCTGTAACAGTGAAATTTTGTATTTAGACACTTAATGAGGAGCGAAAGAACATAGGCTACTTTTTAATAAAAAGGGTAGAAGGCGTAGTATGTTTGATAGAGGAGATTAATGTTTGCTTGAAAATTCGTCATTTTCGTTAATACGTTGCCTGTGGCTTCACTCGCGTTCGATTCTTATTTAAATACACATATACTTATTTAAATCGCCAATATCCCTACTACCATACAAATGTTATGAATGCGAAAGTAATCCTGTTTGTGTTGAGGTTACGCTTGCACGAATGTTTTTTTTTTTTTGGAATATAACAACGAAACAATGTATTTTTTTATTGATAGGCAATATATAGGAAATTAAAGGATAATAATATAGATAACCTTGGCTACTTTTCATCATGATTATAAAATGATGAATCGGCGGTCGTGGTTTCTTTGGAATACATATCTTTAAAAATGCTAACAGTAACATATTCTCAAGTAATTCACATTTTAGATGACATACGGCAGCATTTTGACCACTAACACCACTACGCGGACGAAGTCGCGGGCAAAAGCTAGATTCGATAAATTTTCATTTGTACATGTCAAATATTTGTTGTTTCTAAATTCAAATTCTGTAAATAATAATTGACATTTATGCATAAACTATGAAAAGGGTGAATAAACAATTGTCTGTATTTTTTTTAATCTATTGAAAATGTTGAAAAGTGCATTAAGCATTAATAGAAATTCCTCAAATATTAATTATGCGTGCGTTCAGAAATAATGACAAATTATCAACAGTTACGCGTGTGTTCAGAAATGTATTTTGTGTAAATTAAAGTTTCTATTCACGTTTTCGAACAAACGATGGTTTTTTGAATATAGTCTATTGGTGTGAATGACATTGACATTCGTATTGCGCGTTTTTTAAAATATGCAAAATTAAATGTGAGAGATTATCTTAATATTTCTTCGAGTTTTAAAGACTAAGATTTTTATTTGCTAATAAGTGTTTGTTAATCAAGGTAAGTTCAGATCTTCATTATGGATTTTTAGTAACTTTTGGTGACTACACAATACTACAATTTGGTATACACGGTTATGCAGAAAATGTATGAGAGCTTTTTATTTTCAGTTGGAATTTCGTTTTTAACAATGCTACCAACCAGACGTACAAGCTTAGGCCGCAGAACTCGAAATACGGCAAGTCAAAGAAATATAAGAGCAAATCAAACTGATGAGCAACGCGAAGCGCGAAATGAACTTGAACTGAATCGATATCAAGATAGAAATGTTGTGTTTAATCCCCACAAAGCTGCATTCAGTTATAATGTGGCAATTGATTACAGTTCAGAGCAAATTGTTGCTATTGGACTAATGAACATTGTGTGTCCACATTGGGATTGAAATTAAAAAAATAAGCCTCTGGATTGTGTTGCGCCAGCGGCCAAGTCAAATTGACGCCATTGGTACCGCCACCAGAGCCACTACATTCATTGGTTCATTTTTTGACTCATATCCAGCAGTACAATAATTGCTTTCAAATGACATCATTTGGGGCAACAAAAGTTATACGAGACAATTTTTTGCCTACTTTTAGCAAGTAAGTATCATGGCAAACGTTTTTTTTTTAGTTTTAAAACCATGTAGCTGGTGCAAAATATGTCAAGTCAGTGATGTGTTTATTTTGTAAACAATAAATCAAATACATAATAATAGTCTATAATCCGAAGACTTAATCAGCAACATTTATAACATGTTGTATTTTATAGTGGCATGAGCAAGATGTTCTTGGTAAATTAAAGCTGCTGTGGAAGGCTGTTTAATGTCGAGGTTAAAAGTAGTTTTAATTTGAAATGATGTAAAGTATTGTGGCAGTATTTTGCGAGCCACATGGTGGTACAATTTGCTATACAACTACCTGTATACATATTTATATTCTTGCAGATTCAGGGATTCAAATATATTGAAGATTCTACATTTTTGCAAATATATTTTATGGACAATTCAGCAAGAGAAGTCGTTGCGCACACAACAACTCAGTAAAGAGATCCTTTGTGATGAACAACTTCAAACATTTTTCCTTCAACACAATAAATTAGTTGCATTAGACCGATGCATTAGACATTCACAAATGCATTAGACCGTATGCCATCAGATAATCACAAAATTGTCATCAGAGCCGATAAGGCGCCTGCAGGACAGTGAATTGATTGAATCCTATGAAATAAGTACTATTATGAAAATATATTTTGTTTTTTTTTTTAAATTCATAAAGCCCTTTTGAGGTATAGTGAGATCAGGAAGTTATGGATTCATTTTTATATGGAGGATATTTATAGATTCCAATTCAAATTGAATAGGGACTCATACATAACTCAGCTATACAAAATAAAGTAGAGCATCATTGCTACGCGAAAGCGGTACGAAGTTCGCTGGGTCAGCTAGTTATTCAATAAAAATACTGTTAGTGCTTTATAAATTAGCTTATAATATTGTAGCTATTATGCTGATACTATATTATGCTCTAACTACTGCATTTGATTTTAAAAATGTATCACAGGTAAAGCACAAAGGCGGCTTGGTATTTTTATGCGACATACTTATTCACGCTTCTTTAATCCCCGTATGGGAAGACAGAGGTGCACATTATGGCACGTAATGCCGAAACTTTAATAATACATATTTCAAATAAGTAGCTTCTTAAAGCCGTTCACGACACGTGTATCTGTCTTTGTTTCAGAGCACGTGTAAATTGCTGTAATAAATCCATTGATATTTTACCTGGGAATGTCATACATCTTTCAGTATTGAGCGAACCAATAATAATTACAAAGTCAAAGTCATTTATTTCAATTATTAATTCAGATACAGGAACTGTAAGTCTGTCCATCAATGAAGCAAGATATTAAAACGAAAAAAATACGAAATAATTTCGCCCTAAAAGAGTGTCAAGCCTTTAAGTTTAGAAGTTAGTTAGTTAGAATAACTTTATGCATTACTAAATACATTACAACATAATTACATAGAAACTCCTTTTACAACGTCGTTACATTTTACAAAGAATTACAGTTTACGTTTATGTTACGTTTAAGTTGTTGTTGTGACGTCCACCACCTCAGTGCACCGGGAATATTTGTTTCAATATGTACTGGACGTCATCAAAACAGGATACCAAATTGTTTTTGAGAATGTTCGTGATTCAGTCCTTTTGATGTAAGAAATGGAGCATTTCCATTATAATACATTACTACTTTATATTTACATACAAACTCAGTTTACAACGTCGCGTCGTCACTCCCTTTACAACGTCATTACAATTTTATAAAGAATTACAGGTTACGTTTAAGTTGTTATTTTGACGTCACCACCTCAGTGCACCGGGAATATTTGTCTCATTATTTACTTGACGTCATCAAGACAGGATACCAAATTGTTTTTGAGAATGTACGTGATTCAGTTCTTCTGATGTAAAGAAATGGAGCATTTACAATTCAGCACAACAAACTGTACATAACATCGGGACGCATTATTTAAATTTTTTTGAAACTTTGCTCCGCCCTTCGATGTTCAGCTGTGTGGGTGCATTTCTAATCATTCAATTTCACATACACACATGACACCCAGACCCGAAAGAACAATTTGTACATCACACACAAAGTGTTGTTCTGCGCGACAATTGAACACACACATATCACATCACATTATCGACCCATCAAAATGTAAACGTATCAAAAAAAAACAAATCGTTTGTCCCAAAATCAGACCCTTGTCCGTCAAGATTCAAGCTAGTTCTTTCAACAAGCGAAACAGTCGAGGATAAAGAAAGTATGCGAATATTAACAATAGTAATTAGAGAAATATCGAACGTATAATACTAAAAAAGGATCCATGTGTGGGATTAAAGATTAAAACCTAGTCAAAGGGGATTAAAGAAAAGAAGATTACATTTCAATATAAAAAAAGAAACACATACTCAAGCTACTTATTTTCCGACTTCAATAAGCGGCACAAGGAGAGATGAAACCTTTTTATTCAAAATTGTAACTTTTCGTCTGAAGCCGTCAGATCTTATTACATTTATTTTTAGATGCCTTAGTTTATTAGTACCTGAAATAGAAGGTTATTTTCTTTCGTTATTTATAGCCTAGTACTAATTTGAAGTTATTGAATTTGTTTTAACTTGTCGTATTGATTTACCTAAATGTGTCGTGGATTGGATTCGTATTGGAACAATATTATTATTGTATGATCAAAAACAGTTTATGCACGCTGCGCGTGTCTCAAAGAGACATCAGACTACCACAGATGAGGCTCAGTTAGGCTGATGCTGATCCGGAGCTGCGGCCTACGAACAGAGTGGTTTTTCTGACACTCCTCTCGCCTCACCCAAGACGGGATAAGATATTAGATGATATTCCTCCCTCAAAAAAAGATATCCTTTGCACAATAACTTAACGAAAGTACTGCTTGAATCAAGCTAGTAGTATGACTAGCAAGTAAACCCTTAATATATCGAATGACTGCGTAAAAATAGTAGGTACTAGGACTTACTTTATGCGCCGTATTGTGAGTTATTTCATAGAACGATACCTACATAAAACGATCGAGATAGATCCACAAAAAACCTACGTAGATGGAATAGAAAATTCTGTCTATCGCTCAGCTAAACATCCGATTCGACTATCGTCTGTCATATAAACTAGGTTCAGGACTTAATATAATACCTAGGTCTTACTCAGTATGAAAGCTAAGTAGTTCGCATAAATTCGAGATATCGATTCCGTATATTTATACGTACTTATCATAAGGCAGTCCTTATATACTTCTGACCTATCCTAATATACTTGTGACTGTCTGTACAGGCTATAAGTCCTGTCTTTAATTTCATGCAGATGTAATTAACTGAAAACACCTACTTACTTAAATAGTTTAAGTAATCCCTAAAGGTCTCTTCCTTGTGGAAGTAACTGATACTTACTGAACACGTATTCAGAAACCACGTAGCCACGTGGATTATATTATGTCATAAACAGCCTATAAGTAGCCATTACTGACCAAAGACCTATTCTACCACGGAGCAGGTTTGAGCATTATTCCTCACGCTTGCTCGATACGGGTTAGCGATTACAAACTTATAACTACAAATTATAATCCCAGGTTTCCTCACGATGTTTTCCTTCACCATTTATCAGTGGTGTCTAAATTATCTTATAACTTTGAAAAAAAAGTCACATTTGTACATGCAGTTGGCAGGTTTCAAACCCGTGGCCTCGTGCATGAAAAGCGGGCGTCTTAAACCTCTGGGCCACCTCTATCCCAACATGATAGTATATTACGTTACTATGATAAGTTCCACGTGTAGACACGACTAAATAATTACCAAACTATACATAACCAATCTAAACTGACCTGCGAATGTGTGGAAAAATCATACAAAGTGAGACCATTATAAACTGGTTTTGTATAGGTAGACATGGAGCCATATATTTAAGGACGTGTAGTAATTAAACCATCTTTACCTAAAGTACCCAAGGCTAAATAAAGTCACGCTTGCTCGCGTGTTCCTTTAAACGTACCCATACAAATATTTAACTAACAAGAACAAATATGAGTATTTTGTTTCACTGTTAAACATGATTAATTAATTTGTTAAGTAGTTTAATCTATCCTATTAGTCTACGTAGATTAATTTTGATTTTGCTGTAGCAGAAATAACGTGAAACTCGATCATAGGAACCACGATTTACAATGTTTATGGGCCTGTCTGTCTATTTGTTCTGGCTAATCTCAGAAATGACTGAACTGATTCTGACGAGACTTTTATTGACAGAGGTAGCTTATGCAGTAAGAAGTAATTTAGGCTACATTTATTTAAAAAATATTTTATTCAGAAAATAAATAAAATCACGCGGGCAACAACAAGTTATTGTATAAAGTCTTATAAAGTCAAAGTCAATATTTTCAAAGACCATTTTACTCAATTGAAACTGCTAGATGTTACTCTTCTCTATACATTTTCCAGCCAATTTTAAAATTAATAACTTTTTAAAAATCAGCAAACTGAAGATCACATTTAGCGAAATTGGGTTAAATTTAAATTCTACCGAGTCCATTACGTAAGTTAGGTAAAAAGTAACTTAATTAAAGAGAGAAGGAGAGAGGGAGGCAGAAATGTTTTCAGGTGCCCAACTATTAATTATGGGGCCTTCAAACGAAGAAGACAATTAAGTTAAAGTAAGACAAGTTTTTTAGTAAAAAAGATAATTGTACCAGTGCTCATTCGCAGTTTAGAATTAAAGAATTTACTTTTGTTTCTTGTTAACCAGGTTAAAAAAGAAATGTTTTACTCTAAGATTAAAACGAAGTGGACTTTGCTTTTTAAGTTATGGGTGCTTTTCCACCAGAGATGTGCTATGCTACGTTGCTGTGGAGGCGTTTGGCTTTCACCAATCATATGCTATGGATGCGTGATATGCATGTGTATTATGGATAGCTTCCCTATCGAAACATCGTTTGTATACTCGAGCTTCGCATCTTCCTCGATATAGAAGATTAAAAGTCTTGCGTAACAGGGAAAGTGAAATCGTTTTATTTTATTCAAATTTAATTTGTATAGCAAAAGAAATTGACAAAGCTTTCATTAGGTATTCTAATACCAAAAATGCTTCAGTGACTCGATACTCGTACTAAACTTGTTTGCGAAAATCAACAGTCGTCAATCTGCCGAGCCCGCAATCAAAAGTCTCCACCGAAACCTAGCTTTCATTAGGTTTAGAAATTATGTTGGACTAACAAGGTAAAAGTACCAATATAGGTACCTAAGAAGCGGGACTTTTTTATGAGAATAAGGGTTTGTTCACACAGACCGGATCATATACGCTTGGAGTCGGTCGCAGCGGAGTCGCCAACTATTTCACACAGACTGGCTGGAAGTGTTTATTATTTCACACCAAGCGCCTTTATGCATTCTTAATGACAAAAACAGTGCACATTAAAAAATAAACCTTAATACAAATAATTAAAACTCTGTTTTCAACGCGATAAAAATTTGCTCTCTTCTCCGAGCCGGTCTGTGTGAACGGACCCTAAATCTTACTACCAACTTCAAGAGGTTAATTCCCGACAAATGAACAAAAATGGTACGTAATAGCAAATTTCCACAATGAATCGAGACCTAAATTTCTATTTGTTTATCCTTAATCTTGTTTACAAATGAAATATTCTGTTAAAACCGAACAAAACATGTTTTGATTTTGTAAAACAGTCGCCCATTTATTATTCATCGCTTGTACGTTGCTTGATGTAAATATTTAATTATCACGATGAATTCTATGAAGAAAAATATTGAAAGAAAATTATTATTTACTTTACAGAGGCTAGAAAGACCAGCTAGATAAGCTGGTTGACGGAAATACGAAGCGTGTTTTTAGGATCTTCAATTACAGTACACTTAGTTTGTGTTTGCTTTAGTTTGTTGGCCGAGCCGGCCAATCAGAACGCCGAACGCCCTCTCGTTTCAATTACTTTAAACGTAAAGCAAACTCATACTAAGGGTACAGAATTGTATCTGATGTTTAACTTTTAGATAGAAGTAGGGATGCTATATTATTTATTTAGTATATAATATATTGGACATAGTGGAAGTCATTATTTCTGAGAGTTTAATCAAAGGTTATCAAAGGTACCTTTGATAAAACTCCCAGAAATAATGAATGAAACCTAAGAACTTTAACGTACTATGATCTCATTAGGTAGACACAATAAGTGGCTACAGCCGACCAAAGGCCTCTTCTCACACAGAGAAGGTTTGAGCATTAGTCACAACACTTGCTCAATGCGGGTTGGCGTCTAACTTAGAATTTTCTACAGCCCTAAAGAGATCATGTGATATCGGCGTGAAAAAAACGTGTCACGGACTTGACCTGAGGAAATTACAATTGGTATTTCAATGCAACTCATTTGTTTTTTGTTTTCATTAGATGCATTTTCCTAACCACTAAGTTGACGGTGACGAGCAATGACCTTAAAACAGTTGGAAAATGAATGATTGTTATTCTTTTACGCAAAAGAATTTTATTTACATTTGAGAAGTCTTCGGGGAACCCTACGTCATTTTAGTTTTATGCATGCAGAGTCTCAGCCTAATCGGTTTGAAATTGACAAAGTGTCATAGGAACTTTCATCCCCTATTTTATCCCTTTGAGGGTCAAATTGAAATCTTTTCTTAGCTGATGCCTACGTCATAACACCTCACGTCACACGTCCAGTGGTTCGGCCCGTGCGTTGATAGATCACTATGTCAGTCAGTTAGCTTTAAATTGTATATATGTATTTATATAACGTTAAAACTAGACCTTAATTTAAGTTATACCTAAACAATTTGGTAGTAGAAAGTTCAAGTTCATTTTTTTTCTATTTTTAGCCCTCCAACCCTGTATTCAAATGTATTCATTTTTGTAATAACAACCAACCATTAATTCTCACGAATTAAAACTATGATTTATTTTATCTTTTCATGCATGCTAATTAAAGAACGTATATCTTGCTAGAAAGATTTATTTTCAAGTTTAACATTATTTATTGCATTAACTCTGTTTTATGGGTCTCAAAACGGTGATTTAGTTTTAAATTATAAATAATTATATTATAATATGCGCAAGTAAACTAGCGAATAGGTATTTTATCGATTCAGATTTTAGGGCAGGTAGCTCAGCATATACTAAATATACATATAAGTATAGACCATGAAGTAAATACAAAAGGAGATAAAATAATTGAATTTCCTTTCCTTATATCATTTATCATTTTGAATCTTTTTATTTTGTAACAAAGTTGAAACTCCTTTAAACAGATATTTTGTAAAATTGGGAAACTCTATCTGTTCGATTCATAAAAACCTCTTATTATAAGTGGTATGAAATAATAACATAGTACACCTGCTTAACTGCCGACATAAATAATTAAATAACGCTCCAAACACCAGGAAAATGGGGAATCTTTTTATTTTTCTCGTTTGCTTTTAATAAACGGCGATAAGTGGCTGCACTGCACACCTGTGCCCGACCCTTGGAGCAAGGAGGCGTGATGTTATGGTATTATTATTACGGTCAGGTACGATTTAATTTAATAGCGGACCTTAACCACTCTCTTCTGCTTGTATAAAGTTCCCCAAAAGATTATGATGTTTTATACCATAGTGGACTAGTGGTGTTTTAATTTTTGATCAAGTTTCGCAGGTGCGAAGGCTAGCCACAAGATTCGTAGTTTGCACCATGCCTCCGGGCGAAATATTTTGAACTCATTGGGAAATTAGAACTAGTCTAGTGAAGTCTACCATGCTCGTACCTGTATTGTAAACTGAATGTAAGCCTCAGTAGCTAGGATTCGTTAAACAGAAGTGTATTGCATTAGACACAACGCTTACGTTGTGTTTCGTTGTGTAAGTGAGGTTACCGGAGCTCCACTCAAAAAGTCTTAAATTCTTAAGCCTTAAAAGGCCGGCAACACACTTGTAACATCTCTAGAGTTTCGGGTGTCCATGGGCGGCGGCCATTGCTTACCATCAGGTGCTCTGTCACTCGTTCATCGGCTTATACTAATACCATAAAATACTAAATAAATGTTGAGAAAAAGACAGTATACTTTTACCTTTCCAATACAAAACAAAGTCATGTTCTTATGTTATCTTCACCATAAATACCAACCAAAAATATAACAAACAGTCCACTCGAACAATAAACAAGCCAAGTAAAGAACCACGACAAAAGAAAAACGACTTTATTTAAACATTCAAATGGCTTCATTTCCTTTTGACAACGAAATTTGCTTACATTTGCCAAAACTGAGAACACAAATAGTGAAATTACACAAAAATGTTCGCTTTGAATAAAGGTTATAGTACTCAAGTAAGAAACGGAACCCGTCATTTATATTTCCTAATGAATAAGTAGTTAGGTAACATCGTTGTTGAAAATTACATAATGAAATGAAAAAGATTTTTCTTTTAGGGTATTTTTTAATTGAATTTGGATGTTATTTGTTTTGGATGGTATTTGTTGAAATTAAGAATCTTAGATTCTTAATTTTGAAGTTGTCTCTGTAGGTATAGCTTAGGGGTGTACAATCGTGCGGAGAAATAAGGCCGTGTACAGATGAAGTAAAGTAACAGCACGTAAGTAATAGTACGAAGACCGTTCGCAGTACCCTTAGTACGAGTTTGCTATAAGTAACGAAAACGCGTTCGGTGCTCTTATTGGTTGATTCATTCGCGCCAGCCAATCAAAGCGCCGAATGCGCTCTCGCTTCAATTACTTTAAGCGTTATGCAAACTCATACTAAGGGTACAATTTCATAGATCGTAAGTTGTGTTACAAACGATAATAAAAAATAAAAAAACATTTTAAATATTTCGTAGTTTAACTTTAAGCTGATTTAAACAGTACTTCTATTTTACTAGAATTGGAACTTGAAACGGGATATTTACCATGTTTTTCTATTTCTGTTGAGTACTTCTATTTTAACCTATTTTAGATAATTACATCTACCCACAATTAATCTTCCCAAACACACATGTAATGTAATTGACACCGTACATGATACCTTAAGATTAACAATACAATCTTCTTTGAACTATCCAATTTAATTACCTCAAAGTTAGTAATATCACTTTGTACATAACAGGTTTACATAAGGGATTACAATATAATTACATTTCGAACATGTCTCGAATTGTAACGCAAAACTAATTTCCTCCTTGTCTTGATACAGCCTTTGATATTATGAATTTGGTTTTCCTTGCAGTAATTAATAAAGGTATGGTAAGACATCGAAGGTTTGAGATCTCCCCCGCTTCTCATGCATGAGGGTGCGGTTTCGAAACCTACCAATGGTAAGTACCAATGTGACTTTTTCCGACTTATGTACGTACTTTCTAAGATTATTTAGATACCACTGGCAAACGGTGAAGGAAAAACATCGTGGAGAAACCTGAACTTATAGTTTCTAATTATAAGTTTGAAATTGTCAACCCACATTTAGTAAGCGTGGTGACAAATGATCAAACCTTCTCCACACGAGAAGAGGCTTTGGTCAGTAGTGGCCACTAATAGTCTGTTGATGTGGTGGTAAGACATGCCTGCCATCACATCCGTTATGATCGATCAAAGATTAAGATTAAATTGTGATAAGATTGCCTTTGGTTCGTCGAAGGATAAATCGTAGAGTATCAATACATTTCTGACAGACAGTTAGCAAGGCTATTCGGTTTTATTATAATTAAGTTGTGTTTTTTTGTGAGATTTATTTCACAAAATGTACCATTTTGGCTAATAAAAATAATCAATACTAGTGTAATATCAAACTCAATTTAAACTCAGGGCATTCAACTATATTTTACTAATCTTTAAAATCTTAAGTAGTAATATTAAGTATACCGTCTTTAGAATAAATAAAGAAAAAACTAACTACAAACATCCGCAACACATGAAGTCTGTTAAAAATTAGGTAAAACCACACGCCATCATTAAACCATGAAATAAAAAAAGAAATAATTATCTTTTAACCGGCGGCACATTAAATTACTGACGACACAACGATGTCCGTGACGGATGTTAGAAACATAACAATGACGTCTCAAACTTGATTCATGACGTCATAACATAAATCATAGGCATCACCAACAAAAATAAACCTTTAATTGGCCTGTCCTGTCCTGTCAGTGACGAGAGTAAGTACACGTATTCTTGTTGTTGTTTTTATTCAAGTCACGATTATTACTATTACGTCATTATAATAAGGCGTTGGTTTGTGATCATTTGATGTAGTTGTAGTTAGATAATATCATAATGTTGACGATAGTAATAGAATTAGCATAGTTGTATGATAGTTTGACGTTTGTATCTTTAGTACGAGTTTGCTTTACTAAGGTATATATCGCCTTACTCAGAGTCATCATAATTAACTACTGAACCTAATCCTTAGCAATTGTATTCGATAAAAAATCGTCACTAAGAAATAGTTTAATTAATCATTAAATGTCTCTGAGTATGGCAATAAGGGTCCTGATCTTATAATTGAAGATATTTTAATACTGAGATTTTGATAGTGAAGTTCTAATTAACATGGAACACAGCTTTGTATTTGTATGTTATAATGAAATAGGTTCATCGTTCTACATTGTAATTTACCTACAACTAGTAACGTGAAGATATATCTATCTTAATCTGGTAACAATAAGGGATTTGCGTTGATTATCTTGCTCAAAACTTTCAATGGTTTATCTTGAATCTAATTGATATGATCATAAAAATAAGAATATTTGGTACAATTATCTAGACTTAAAAATATGACGTGAACTGTGAATCCCAAACTAACTTTCGATCCTCATGAATCGAGAATAAAACCGCAAGACACGATATGACACCGATGAACAACCATTTGCGTCAAACCAAAACTTTTTATTAACAAAAATGCACAAAAAGTTAACTAATCAATTATCAAGAAGGAAAGTTACATCCTTCCTTTATCCGGTTAACAGGATTGCGATAGGATAATTTTGCAAGTCCATACGTCATTGCGGTTTTAGTGACGTCAAGATGGCCGCCAAGATAATGCTAAGAATTGTACGATTGCATGTACCGAGTCTGCGCGTACGACTGCTTTGTACGAGTATACGTCATTAAGCACAGTTAGTTGCGTGGCCTTAAAATTGCGTACGCACAGGGCTTGCGAGCAAACGTCACGTTATACTTTTTTACTGTTGTAAGCTACGTCATATTTATGCTTTTTTTTTGTTGTACAGTTTTTACTGACTTTCGGTTTAGTGATCCTTTATCTGACTTTTACATTTTGAACGGTACATGGCAAAAAAAAATTTGTTCCTTTTAAGTTTGAATGAAGTAACTAGAAGCACAATGCTATCTTTAGGAAACGTAATATGTCATATTATTATTGTTTTTTTTAAATGAACTAGTTCCATAGATATCTTAAACAAAATTTTGAAATTAGAAACAGACTTATTTTTATTTTAATGTAGGTAATATACTTTCGATGGTATATTGATTAAAAATATCGCGTGATGCCCACTTCTAAACTTTAATTCATTTTATTTAAGTATTCATTTCTTATGCGACAAAATAAAAAATAAGTGTCTAATATTTTTTCATTACCTAACTTTACTAAGATTTTTAATTTTCATACCCCGTCACCTACTGATGGATATAACAAAGAAACTCAACCCATCACAGAGAATATATTATTTTAGTTCCCTACACGCATTAGTACATGAATTTAGCTTAATATTCCACTACAATAGAAACAATGTTGAGTAATGGCCCAACTTACCTACCTGTCAAATTATTACTAACACTAATATTCCTGCCTGGATCTATTTTGAGTGAGGTGGGTCTAAAGGTCATTGTTCGAACTATAATTTTAACCTTATAGTAATAAAATATTAGTATTTTAAACATCTTTTTTATAAGAAAAAAACTTTTTTTGAAGAAAGAATGCAATTTTTCTGCATGCAACGTATGTAGTATATTTTTTACGGTATACCTACTAGCATGACAAATCACCCGATGGTAAGCAATTGCCACCGCCAGAAACACCAAAAGTATTACAAGTGCGTTGCCGGCCTTAATTTAAAAGATGCCGGCGCCCATATGTGCCAAAGCATGATATACTGCATGGATATTAATCCAATTCTTGCAAGAGTTTTACTCCTAATAATTTTTCGAAACTGGCCAACGTTTAATAACTCTGCTTGAACAAAATATATATTATATTTTTTTATAAACAACAACAAAAATCTTGTCTATTTAGTATCCTTCTACCTTGTGTATAATACCAAGTCAAGCAAACAGCCAGAAACTAGTTGACAAGTTCGAAGTGATATAGTAATACGGCCTTGAAGGGAAATTAGGATACAACTTTAAACGATATCTGTTTGTTATTTTAGGGTGTTCCTAAACCTACGGGGAATACGTGTGTCGAATATTACTCGAAGGCTCAATTTTGATCGCCTCCGGTAACCTCACTCACACAAAGATACATACTACATGAATATTAATGCACTGCTTACAAGAGTTTTGTTGATTTGTAAACGGTTTATGTTCTAATATATAATTTTGACCACTACTATTCGTGGTCCTAGCTTGAATTATAGAATTTTCGAATGTCGCCAACGTTAAATAACTCTACTTGCGTAAAATATAGTATTTATTGTATAAACAACAACAAAAATCTTGTCTATTTAGTATCCTCCTACCTTGTGTATAATACCAAGTCAAGCAAACAGCCAGAAACTAGTTGACAAGTTCGAAGTGATATAGTAATACGAACGTGAACTGAAATTAAAATACAAGTTTCAACGATATCTGTTTGTTATTTTAGGGTGTTCCTAAACCTACGCAAAATACGTGTGTCGAATATTACTCGAAGGCTCAATTTTGATCACAACTCTTAGCTTCGAATTTAACTTAAGGATGAATACCTAGCGGGTTACCGGGGCTCCGGCTCGAAAAGCAGGAGTAGGAACGGGGTGGTTTTAAGTAAGTAAGAGTCTGACACTCCCTCTCACCTCGCCCAAGGCGGGAGTCATAGGATAACCCCCCCCCCCTCAAAAAAAAACTTAGGTATATAATTAAATATAGTTTATGGGTGGTTACTAAGGGGGTATTAGATACCAAAATTCGTTGTTTATGTAGACCTATTTGGGTTTCAATACCTGGGAGATTTTTGGGTTAGTTTATTGTGTAGTCTAGAACATTTTTAAGCCAGAACTACCAGTATTACATCGATTGAAAATATCCGAGTTTCTTCTCAATTAACACTTAACACAGTTACAGGATAAAAAGGCGACAATGTCCTAAGATACCTTCTCAAATACTAACATAGTTGTACTCCATTGTAATATAGAACATGCTGAAAATGCAACTTTATGTAATTGAAATAAAATCCATAACTTCAAGCTCAACAATCATTCATACTTATGACTCTTCCAAATAAGACTCAAAATCCAATCTCACCTACTTAATTAGAAACGCAATTATCAGATTCTCATTAGGTCTGCATTTTGGGAGGGCATTAAATTTTATTAGGTGAGACAAAGGGAGAGTGAAGTAATGTTCGCCTCGAACGTCCGAGGTGTTGAGGGCACGCCAAGAATCCTCATTAAGACTCCTCAATACCGTCGCCATCTTACAGATTTTATTAACTTTTCTATCGAGTCGAGTAGTTGTAAGTACTGGAAAAACCCTAATCCTTTAGCCCTGAGTGCTATAACTCAAAAGAAAATAAACCAAATTACTTTACTAATTGGGTTGAAAATCATTTATTACATTGATTGGAACCTCAACACCTATTACTAACTATTGAGTGATAGTATTCGTACAAAGTCATTTCAATATTCACCTATTCAACGTAAAGCACTACGTTCTCTGAAAAGCAATCAGTACTAATAACTTTCGTCACAAATAGTGGTAGGCTTTAGTAATTATAGTCAGTATCCAACTGTGAATAAGGCTCACTTTGGCGTGACAAATAATAAATTAGATGTGTACGTAGTTTTTGTCAGAATGCCAGACAACATTAGTAATGAAATTAGTGTAGATCTAATGAAAACGTTAATATGTCTGTTGGAAGTGCTCGACTGGAATCTTATTGAGATTTTTGGGATTATATGAAAGGTTATTTTTCTCGTAATATTACACTTGACTCAGTTGATTTGATAGATATTATATTTCTAAGCAATCTGCTGTGAGTTGAGTACGTAACGCATGTTTAGTTAGTTTTGTTTATTTGTGTCACGTCGTTATATTTTATCGCGTAAAAATAATTAAGTATTGAGTATTGAGTATTAGTCGAAATAAATAATGTTTGAAGGTATTTAATTAATCTTAACGAAATTAAGATTGATGATCTTTCAATTAGTTTTAATTGTTTACAAGTGCGTTGCCAGCCTTTCGGGGGTCAGGAATTTAAAGGTTATTGGGGAATTGGGCTTCTTACTCTAACTTTGAAGAAGCATATATTTACGGCCAGGATTCAAAACCTTTTACCAAAAATTCGATTCCATAATCTCGTAATCAATACCCAATATTATTATCTCCAATTAAAAATAAATATCCTAAATAGAAGGAAACTAGGAAACTTCAAATTAGTGTCAGCAAGATCAGCTAAGTACTCCTTCATTCCTTTTACTTTCTAGGTACCATTAACCATTTAAAATTCGCAAATTTAATAGTGAAGAAGACCAGACCTTTAAATTTATTATCGGTGACAAAGTTTAAGAACTGAAGCTGAAGTCTCTTCCAGTTTCTTAGATTTACGAACTTCTAGAGAACGGTTTTGACAGCAGTGGAAGATGGTATTTTTATATGTAGGTATGCACGTATGTAGTCCCTTAGCATGTGGTATATAAGACAACTAGGTAATTCCTAAATCTGACTTCGTATGTTTCAACCCGCTTATCTTCGGAAGTACTAGTTCCAATTAGAAAAAAAAACGTCGAGAATAGTCCAATTTATCAAGGAAGGTTATGAACTTCTAAACATCTAAATAAATACCTACTAAAAATATGGATACTTCTAATAATGCGGGTCGGAGCTGCGAACTACCTAGTGGGTTTACCGGGGGTCCGGCTAGAAAAGCAGGAGTAGGAACGACGTGCCTTTTAGTCAGTAAGAGTCTGACACTCCCTCTCGCATCGCCCAAGGCGGGAGAAGTCATTTGATGATTTTCTCCCCTTAAAAAAAGGGTTGTATATGTGTCAAGATTATGACTACACCATCAGCCCGTTTCCAATAGGGCACCACACCGCAACAAATGGCTCGATAATGGTTTGGCTGTAATTTATCGTGTGAGTAAAATTCTATTACTTTAGTACAATATTCTACGACATTGTTAAACTGATAGACCGATTGTTTCGTGAAATATTATTCAAATTTTCTGAAGGGAAAGCCATTAAATCAAGAATAACGTTTTCACATAACATTTTTAGTGCGTGTTTAATGAAACCTTGATTTAATATTAGGCTTATTACCTAACGACGGAAGTTAGGTTCCGGAGTATTTTATATTCCTCTAGTATTTTTCTATTCTTGAATAATTGGAATGCTAGTTTACTATTTTTATGGAAATATAGTTTATTGAGGGTTGTATATTTTGATATTGAATTATGGTAGTCGTTTTTTTTTATAACTTTTGTGAATGAGCAGCATTCCGCGACACACGACGCGGCGATTGTTGCACTGCTACTGTCATGAATATGAGCCTCTAGTGTGGCTTGAAACTAGCCGAGTTCCTCGTCAAACAGTTATGTGACTAACAATCAATTACCATTAAACGTTTAATGGTAACTTAACCCAGTCCTTAGCAATTGTTTTCGATATAAAATTGTTACATACTAAATAATAGTTTAAGTAATCATTGAATGTCTCTGAGTGTGGCAGTAAGCCTATAACACACTTTTAAAATTAACGTTTTATTCTGGTATGATGGATGGTGATGAAGGTAGTAGGGCTAATGCCGACCTGAAGCAGTGGTCTGCCTAGCGCGTAGCTGATGCGAGCCGGACTCGAAAAGCAGGAGTAGAAACGCGGTGATTTTTAGGCAAAAGGGTTAGTAGAGTCAATACGTCATTGAATGACTTTCATCCTTGAAAAAAGATATAAGAGAGCCATGCATAGCCAGAAGAAGACATTGGATGATTTTCCCCCCTTCAAAAGAAACTTATAACAAGACATTGTTATTTATTTATTGGTTTCATCATCACGCAAACAATAAATTCTAGATAAGTGAAATAAACAAACCTGAACAAACTAGTTGTATTATAGTAAAATATGGTAATAGCCCATACCTATTTGTTATGTAAGCTAATGTAGACGATAAGCATTAACTTGAGTAATTTTAATATAATTTTGTATGAAGGCCAAAGCCGGTAATAATGTCTGACTATTGTATGATTTATGTTTACAGATAACGGTATTATTTCGTGTTTAGTAAAATGAAATAGAATTCTATCTTTGTTTTTATTTTTTAACCAAAAAACTGTTAAGCCAATTTTTCTCTCAAGTACTCTGAACACTACTCTCGACATTTTGCTGAGAGAGAATTGAATCTCCGGAAAATGAGGTATTGTATCACGCTGGTTCTCTATTCACCATTCACATCTTACAAATATCATCACTGCACCTATCTGAAGGATATCCTATAAACTACGTTTGCCTAAACGTGATATCTAGTATCCACATTTCGTATCTAACCCACAAATTCTCTTGAATAAAACCTTTTAAATCTAAAACTTCAATATATCAAAATGATTCTATTATAATTCAAAACAATACCACGTTTGTCATTTAATGAGTCACATCCATTACTCACTTGAAATAACCGATTCTATTACCGCATCTTATGAAACCGGTAATGTATTACGTTTTCATGCACAATCTCCTGAAAGATAAGGAACAGGGAAGTTATCTGCGGCTGAAAATGGAACGTTAATCATACAGATTGAATTTATGATACTCGAAAAGTAATTGGGAGTTACGGAGTTAAATAATTTCGTCTTTCCATTTTTTTGAGGGGAAATTACCTGTGTCCTTGACGAATATGGGGTATTTTTAAATCGTCGCCATTTTGTTAAGCTTAGAGTTTCGGATTTGACCCTTGAATCAGTTAAAAGAGAACAGGTGTACACTTTGTGATCTACTTGGTTTGTGTGTCATATCTAATATATGATATGGAGTCGTCAGTAGAGGGCGCCCTAGATGGACGTAATATATCGACTAGATTGGCGATATATTAAAAAAAGGCAAAATTAAAAGTAACTGAAGAGCATGCATGAAACGACGGATGACTATTGATGAATCAAGAAAGGCAGGTATATAATAATCATAACAATTGGCGTTCCATTGTAGAGACAATGGAACGCCAATTGTAAAATAAAATTCACAGGGCATAGGCCTCTGCCTATGCCCATAATACTCATTTGGTATAGCATGTCACAAGTACGATAACTTTTGACTCAGTTTGGTAATGTTTCTTTTAAAAAAGAACTTCCTCAGACGTAGCATTACAAACCTACAGTGACATTAAATTGCTATTAATTATACAAACAACTGTTTAAATTCTACAGCGCAACAAAATACAAGAGAATAATAAAAACAACGCAAATTGTTTAATTAAAATAAACGTTCTGTAACCAGTGGAGAAACAAAGCAAAGAAATTTTTAATTACTACAGTTTTTATCCTTGAATAAATTTGGACGCCAATCTTACGTTAAGGGAAATATATTTTCAATCTGGATTTTATGACTGAACGGTTGGTACATTGGTTGAGCGATCGACTGTCGCGATGCTGTGCAACGTGTTTGTTTTATGGTACAAGATGATAAATGAGCAGATGGAACATCTGATGATAAACTATCGCCGCCGCCCATGGACACCTTAAACACCAGAGACGTTACGAGTGCGTTGCCAGCCGTTTGGGAGTTAGGAAGAGTTGTTGGGGAGTCGAAGAATGGGAAGATTGGGAAGGGGGGTAATTGGACCTCCGGTAACCAGACTCACTCGAAACACAATGTTAGCGTTGTTTCACGTCGGTTTTCTGTGAGGCCGTGGTATTACTCCGGTCGAACCAGCCATTCGTGCCGAAGCATGGCTCTCCCACACTTACACGTGTTAAGCCGAATCTTATTACACTGCCGTCCCATTCTGTGCTAATCATTTTATAGGATTGTGTAGTAGAGCTACGTTTAAAAAAACCTTACAGAAACTCAATAATAAGGCCTACTTGCCAAAACGCGTTCTTCTATTAATCTTTATTAGTACTTTGGCACATCATAATATTCGCTTCGTGACCGGGACACCATTACAAGGTTTATATCCAAGCAATAATTATATTAATCGACATTGTCGGATTTGATTTCCAATAAAAACAATGTTTCAATTTTACAAACGGCTGATCTGGAAGACATTCGATGTTTTGTGAACATGATGATGATGAATGTTTGAAAGAAAGAAAGAATTGTTCTTATCGTCTCCGAGAAGAGAGTAGAAGACTCTAAGGGGGGGAAATCATTCAATGACTTCTTCAGCCTTGGGCGAGGCGAGAGGGAGTGTCAGACTCTTACTGACTAAAAACCACCCCATTCCTACTCCTGCTCTTTAAGCCGGAGCCCCGGTAAACCCGCTAGGTAGTCCGCAGCTCCAGGTAGTAGAAGACTCTAGACTCCACTTTTTGTAACCTTGTACAATATTTTGTCCCGTAATGCACCTGTGTAATGGAACTCGGGACCCCAAGTTCAGTAGCCTGGAAACAATCAATATTTATTTGGTTTGAAGAAACCCCATAACAATATTATATGCGTAATAAGTGGTCATACATTTAACTCACGGTTGTCATAGGCCTTAACAAGCGAAACCGTCCGTTTCATGTGCCTCAATAGACATTATCTTAATTGGATAGGCTTGGATAGGCTAAAACCGAAATTAACAGATGGCGTAATCACAGATGGCCAAACAAAATGGGAACAATTTAGAGAAATTTAGTTCGATTTAAATGAATGGTTTGAGATTCGAGAGGTCTAGCCAATTTGAGTATTTGATTTAAAATTTGTACCTAACTTACGGTCCAAGTTTTATTGCTGAATTTAATTATAGTTAAATTCGCGTGAATTGTTCCTCCCGCCCGAAATGTGTAGTGAAATGTTTGAATTATTTATTAGGGAGTTGAAAAAGTATTATTCTTATGTATAAACCGTGTACCATTTATTATTATAACCATTGCCTTTGACACTAATCCTTATCTCATACATCATCATCAATTGGAAGACATCCACTGTTGAACAAAAGTTTCCCCCTTAATCCTCCACGTAGAACGACAAGCCGCCACCTACATCCACTGGTTCCCTGCGACTCTAACGATGTCGTCGGTCCACCTAGTGGGAGGTCTGCCCACGTTACGTCTTCCGGTCCGCGGTCGCTACTCAATCACTTTCCTGGCCCAGCGGCCATCAGTCCTTCAAGCGACGTGACCTGCCCATTGCTACTTCTATATATAATAATTACTTTTTCATGAAAGTCTTTATTTTTATTAATCCCGTATACCAAATAAATAAATCAAAGACGTATTTAATTAATACAAATTGGCAGAGATCAAAATATAATAACACTTATTCTTTATTAAGTCCAAGATTTGTAAAGACTAAAGCCAGTGTCATTAATCTGCTTATGAAATACGTACAAATATGAGAACATAATATTGTTCTGATATGAGAATAGAGTATTAATGTTTACTCAGCCCTCAAGAAGTGTATGATATATACTCTAGTTTCTGAGCACGAAAATATTAGTTTTACCTAAAACCATTCATTATCTTGAAGTTATTATGGCAGCTTTGAGACTTCATTTAGGTATTACGACTTGCTATAACATATATGAATACTAGGAAGCTTATAATATAGCTACTTTAAATAAAGGGATTTACAGTTGTTTTCCTTATGATATAGGAACAGAGACGAAAGTTTATTTATCTAAGTCAGTGTGTGATAAACCAAAGAAAAATTATGAAATGGAATTTTAAACATTGATTTCATCGTAACTTTATTCTTCGAAGATTTAATAAAAATAACTACAGCAAGGCTATGCGCACAGCTAAGTTATGTATGCGAGTAAGATATACTATGAAGATGCGCCACCGCAAAGTAACTATGCGAGGAAGATGCACAGTTCGAGTATGCGATGTATCGACAGTGGGGAAGCCACGCATAGTAACGTAGTATAGAATACCTCTTTTAGAACAGCACACTTAGATTTGCACAAAATATTTATAACATTTCCGTGACTAGAATAGCCAAAAAGTTTAACTTACATTCTGGAACTTTCTATGAATTGCACGGAACAAAGTTTTAAAATTGTATGCAACATTGTACACATGAAGCTATACAAAACTAGTTTATCATGGTCTCGCCTTCTATAGTATTTCAGTATATTCGACGGTCCGTTTATATTGGTTTTCTAGTTGCGAGCAACAGTAACAAGCAGCTGTGCTGGTAGAATTGAACAGCAGGTTTATTGAATACACTCATCCAGCTTCCTCATGTAGTACGTACTCAAATGAAATAGATTTTTATGTAAGACTTCAAAATTGTTTCTACAATAAAATTAAAGAAGCGAGTTACAAGATTATTTGGAGGAGATGCAGAGAGATGGCTTTATTCAGCATAATAATGATGATCACTGGCTATAAACCCGTCTTTATTACATAGGACTAGAGCTGAAAACATCACATAATCTGGGTGTCAAATAGTATGATACAGTTTTTCACGTCTGCTTACACACGCGCACACATACATAGACGGACATACATCGACCAGATTGGCGATATAGGTATAGCAATTGACGTTCCATTATCTCTGCCTACCCCCATGGGAGACAGGTTATGTATGTATTTACATACATTACAATTCACTTTCATACAAATACTCCATTATTACAAATCATTAAGCCCTGCCTTTGTTTATAACACGCATCATTAAGCAAGTATTGAATAATTTCGAACTGAATATTGAATTACTTCAAGGCAATTTGCCCTGTAACTGTGCCTACATAATACCTGCTGATTGCACAAAATGTTAATAACAGAATTAGAGTAATGCCACGTATGCCCCGTTTAATACAATTACAAACATCTTTACTTAATGACGTTTCATACAAATACTTGAATACAAAGTTAGAAATGTTACGAGTTTGAATTAAAACTAAATGTGACCCCAATCTCTTGCCAAATGAGGAAAGTATTGCGAACTTTATTATGTACAGTGGAGGACAGATCGGCCTGATCATTTTAAAATTTTGTTACTTGAACCTAGCAAAAACATTAAGCCATATCCCGTAAATGTCTCATAAATCCCTTAGACAGTGGTGCATTTGATGTTGTTTGGCTACCTGTGCCGGTGCCGGCACCAACCACCACCCCGCTTCATTCGTTAATTCAAGGTCGTGGGGCGGGGCTAGAGAGCGGATCATCAAGTGTAAAAAAATAATAACTTAGTGATGGTCAGATGCATGTGACCACCATTGTACCTAGAAGAAAGTCTAGTTTGTCTAGTTTTAAGAAAGCTGCACATGATTTAGAACACATTTCTTTTACATTTTCTTGATAAAAACGATCAAAATTATTATTTAATAGGACTTCTATTCGGTTAAAATAAATATTTTAAATTTTGTATGAAAATTCCAACTTCACCTCAGAACCACTTAAACTAATTTATTTAATTAATCTTGGTTACATGAAGCGACAATGGTATAATCTTGGGATTATGTTCCTATCAACAACAGTAACGGTAATGATCATAGGGAAATCTCACAGCTAATTCCTTGGATCATTTTGGATCATTATTGTCTTAATCCTGATTAAGATCGCTGACTTGGAGACTGACAGGATTAAAGATGGTATTTAACATACCTACGTTATACGTACTTTAAGTAAGTGTCGTACTTAATTGCCGATCGAAAATTGAACTGTTCCTTATTTTATATGCCTAAAAAAATATATTTCTGTTTGAGCTACTTTCATCATTTTATTATAACTTTCGTGAGACATACTAAATTAATTGTTATGATCAGTAGCAGCGCAATAGACGCAGCGTGGGGGAGAGTGTCGCCGAATGCTATCCATGAATATGAGCCTCTAACGTGGCTTGAAACTAGTCGAATTCCTCGTCAAACAGTTACGTGAGTAAGCCTTTAACAAAATGACTACTTAAACTACTTTCATCAAGCAATTCATTAATTATTACGAAATTTTCTATTTTTTTACAAACACAAACAAAAATCATCCTTATTTACGCAAAATCTAAGTCGTCTTCAATAATTTCATTTGACAAAACATAACGTTTAACTTTCAGAATTAAAAAGATAAGTAGAATTGCAAATCATGACGTAGCGTGCTTGGAAAGAGAAAGATTTATTTATTTGACACAATTCACAAACAAACAGGAAGGGTGTAAGGAAAAAGAAAATGTATTACCAAAGCATAAATCATAAATTAGATTACAAGGAAATGCAGTAGCTACTCGTAAATAAAAACAAAACATATTTCCTACTGCGAAGAATCTCTGGATATTTTTCGACCAAAATTTTCCAGAAGCCATAATGCATTTTGACTTATGTTAGATGGTGCTTCGTTTCTTAGCTATATTTTGGAAATATATTTTTAATCGGGTTGGGTTTGTCGTACGTACTATCAGTTTATATTTTTTGAAAAATGTTATAGTGTTTCATTCCTAAACTTTTAGACACTGATTTTGTAAAAGTAAGTGTTTTTTTTACCCTCAGATATTTTTTTTTCAAAGACTTAATATGAACGAACAGTGCAGTTTACCTTAAAACTTTTGATACTTAAGCAAAATAAAATGCTTATAACATAAAAAACATTAATTTACGTTTATAATAGAGTCGTATTGACTTAGTGATACAATTAATTATGTAGGTACCAACAACTATATCTATATGTAACAAAATTTTCCACAAACATTCTAAACGTTTCGCTTCACATCAAACTACATTAATTTCCGTCTAAGTTGGGAATGTATACTCGAATTGCGATCTCACTAACTATCACAAGGTAACATTTTGAATAGTTTACCTAAAATCTACATGTAACTAATGTATGAACTAGTTTATTTATTTACCTTACAAGTTAGTCACAGTATTACATTCCAATGTTAATGGAAAAGGGGAGAAAACTGAAGAATACCGATGGAGGTATAAAATATTGGTATAGAAAATTTAGAATAAGGAATGCATGTGGTGCTAACTTGGAATCAAGATAGAGAGCTAGCCGTTTTGTTATCTAAATAAATAAACCAACCGCATTTGTACTTTCTAATAGAAATATAATTAAGACACCATTGACCAACGGTGAAAGAAAACATCGTGAGGAAACCTAGTCTTATAATTTATAATTATAATTTTTAAATTGCCAACCCACATTGAGCAGGCGTGGTGATTATTGCTCAAACCTTCTCCGTAGGAGATAAGGCCTTTGGTCAGCAGTGGCCACTTATATGCTGTTGGTGATGATGTTGATGTCCAACAATATGACGTTAACTTCTCAATTATTAAAGTATGATTCCATAACCAATTTTTTTATGAGACATGTCGGTAATCGGGCAAACGTATTACCTGATGGTAAGCAATCGCCGCCGCCCATGGACACTTGAAACACCAGAGGTTTTGCAAGTGCGTTACCGGCTTTTTGGGAGTTAGGAATTTAAGGGTTGTTGTTCGGGAATGGGGATGGGGAAGATTGGGAAGGGGGAATCAATAAAATGCACCAACATTTTCTTAAATGATTAATTTTTACATAGTTTATATACCGATAGCAATTCAGTACGTAACTACATACATACTTCACACAACGATCGAATCAAAATCAGAAGTCAAAAGATCAGCCCAGACAACTACCCAACCACCCTTGTAAACTAACCAAGACTTGTTCAAAGACTGATGTACTAGCTGATCATGTGTGCGTGATTTATAGCTCCCATTACCCACT
Source organism: Spodoptera frugiperda (assembly GCF_023101765.2). Taxonomy (NCBI): domain Eukaryota; kingdom Metazoa; phylum Arthropoda; class Insecta; order Lepidoptera; family Noctuidae; genus Spodoptera; species Spodoptera frugiperda. The sequence continues at coordinate 10,542,000 of NC_064242.1, read as the reverse complement.
CTAGCTTCCTAGAACGCTCCATTAAACTAGTGACTTTGATTCTGGAGTCCAATTGAGAACATAATTTCCGGATCTGTAAGATTGATATGTTCTATGGGAGTGTAGTTGTATGTACGCTGAGCTTTGAAGGTTATGTTCCTTCCGATAGTAAGTAGGTTCTAGGTTTTACTGATTTATGTTAGTAAGTCTTTCTAATGGTAAATAGTTATGGAATTTGGGTATAGTATTTGAATTAAGAACTTCGTTAGAAAATGTCTGTACCTATATACCTATCTTTAAACCAATCAGGGGCTCAGGGCCCGAGACGTACGTAGCTCCTGAAATATATTTAATAGCAATACCGAGTTAAAATATTCGTTGCTTATTAACTTGTTTTAATTGTATCATCACTCTTTTATTTTGCCTACATATCAAAAGCAAAATGTGATTAAATTTTGCCAGTAATTTTATATGTACCGTATCTAAAATGAATTTATCGAAAGGCTTATTTATTATTAACCCAGATCTACTTGAACACAAACTAATCCCTCACCGTCGATTGTTCCCGAGCTTTAAAACCCGTCCAAAAATACCCCCAACCCGACTACTTCATAATCTCTTTATGACGTCATTAGTAACCCTCCATCCACACTAGGCGAATAATAGCCTGGAATAGCACAAAATCTTCTTTAAATTCTAAAGCGCTACATTAACCACAAGCGCACATTAGTAGCACGTACATATTAGATAGCCGGCGATTTATACACTTAATGCTAGTCTCCCTTGACCAAACGTAGACAAAGCGAATACAGCGGCTTTAGCGCTTTACCCACAAGATATAAGCGTCTACCAGAACTAATTCAGCACCAGTACAGTACATACATTACACTGATGTGATTTACGAGGCTACATTCATAAAATATTACGCTTTATTAGTGTCATAAGTTAGCGGAATAAACTATTAACGCGGTGATGATTCTGTACTTAATTAGAACGTGTCATAAGATTCATTATTGAACACTTATCTCAAGAAGTCAGGCATTGTATCCCAAGAGAGTTGATCTGCTCTATTACAAAACATTTCAGCAGCTATTAAATAGGTATAGGTATTAAATAAATAGGTAATAAGTCTGTATAGATACATTATACATAGTAAAACTGAACTGGTATCGTGACCATTCCTCGGATAGTGGGTTGTCCATAACCTTATGAAATAAGCGAAATAGCCACAATTTACACATAAAGAAAATTAACACCAGCTTGCTGAACAACTTAAGCCCAACTTAAGCTAATTACTTCTAGCAAAGAAAATTGAAGTCAATTAATTCAATTTGTTTTTTTTTTGTTTGTTTTTTTAAAAAACGTTGCCCCACATTAGGATTTTCTCCTGTGTCGTGGGTGCGTTTCCAAACATACAAGTTCACATACACATCACGCCCAGACCCGGAACAACAAACTGTGGATCACACAAAGAGTTGTTCCGTGCGGGAATCGAACCCGCGACACGTTGCACGGCAGCCAGTTGCCCAGCCACCGCGCCAACCGTGCAAAAAATTCTAACTAAAAGCACACAAAACGCAGTATTTACAGTTGTATTTACAGTTGTAAATACTGTGTTTTGTGTACCTTTTAAACTACATGTACACAGTATTTACAGTTGTAAATACTGTGTACATGTAGTTACATCCTACAATAGCTTCACTAAAACCATTACATCAACAAAACGTAACCCAGTACACTTGAATTAGATCTAGAAGTGTATGTAAAAGGAGATTTTTGGTCGTATCTTTACGTAATCCGAGTTTTTTATGCTCCAATTTACTTCACCAACAAAATGGGGTAAACCAGAACGCCCACACTTAGTCTCTGTTTCTACGTCGACGCGCTCCCAAGCACTTTGATCTTGTTGAAAATCAACGAATGTTACCGTTTATAGATTTGGCAAATACTCCGCTACATTTTATACGGGTTTAGGTTTAGAATGTGCAAAATTGGATTTGGTGTCTCTAAAATTATCTTTGGTTAGAAGATTGGCATCGATTTTGTACGTTTTTAGATCGATTTGATAGAGGAACGAATGAAGTTATGGTGGTTAATTTTGGTTCCAATTTCAACGTTCTGTTTTCCATGTTCCAAGGAGTCCTTGTTTTTGAGGGAGGAATATCATTTAATGACTTCTCCCGCCTTGCGCGAGGCGTGAGGAAGTATCAGACTCTTATTGTCTAAAAACCACCCCGTTGCTATCTCGGTACTAACCCGCTAGGCAGTCTGCAGCTCCGGAACTCCAAGGAATCTGTAAAGACTAAAATAACAGACACAGAGCTACTAGCAGCACAACAATATTATTTCTAATATATCATTTATCATTGTTATTAATAATTATATTTTATCATAAATAATATAAATTCCTTTTATTAATTTTTGTTTAAAAAACGTTTTCTGTTTATTATTAAAATAAATCACTTTTTACTCAGAAATATCACAGACAGTCACTATTATCTTAACACAATAAACTAAATATATTGTTTTCTGTGAATAACAAAAATAATAACTAAACTACAGACAAGACACACAATAAACTTTATTCTAAAATTTACATTGTAACTTAAAACTAAATATGAATAAAAACATGATGAAAACAAAGAAGTATTTACACATTACACTTCTTCAGTTGAGGAGTTGTCCATACCAGGTGACGTCTTCCCAAGCATCCAGCTCTCAAAGTTTTGAGTACACATTTTAACTTGAAACTTAATCCACCACTAAAAATAAAACACTTAATTCTTAAAAGAACTTGAGAACACAAATGAAAAAGTTGTTACAAACTTTTATATGTTAATGCTAATGTTAGATGTTTCTGTGATATGAATCTGAAATTCTTAGACCAACTTGGTTTAAATAATTGAGCAGATTAATGAAATGGAAATAAAATTAAAATTCCAAATTACCAATTTTCTTGACAATTCAGGATCTTTGTATCGACAATTGAAACTAAAAGTGAAAGAAAAGAACCAAGTATAAAGAAAAAGTTCATAAACACACATCTAGAAAACTGGGAACCATCTGAAAAAGCCAAACACAGTATAATTTACATATTTAAACAAAAATGCAACAACTAACACAATCCCACAAAGATTTTATAGAAATAAAAACATACACATAAATGACCAAACATTCGCAGCAAATAAAGCCACAAGAACAAATAATAATATAAGTAAAAAAATATGATTCCAGATCGACAAAAAACACATAACAGTATGACCATAGGTAATCAACATGAATGGAGTCGGCGCTCATCAATATTAAGTTTACGACGCGATCGAAAACATTGCACCACGAAACGTTTATGACGTCATCAGATAAATGGGGTATCATCCTCATAATATCAAGCCCTTCGATTTGTTGGGTTCCTATAATATGGTGCTTATTGGCTGGAGTATTTAGTAAAATATATATTTTTTGGCTAATATGATAATATGCTTTAGATTCTAAATAATTTTTTTTTATCTAAATTTTAGATGATTGTTGCAGAAAAGACTAGCCAAACTTCGTATATTTTTTGAAGAATTTAAATCTTACATTCAGAAATCCACTCAACTCATAACTACGGTTAAAATACCTTTATACACCTAATAATTCAAAAGATATTATGTAAATATTAACTATTTTAAAACGGTTTTATTTTTCATTGTTCATCAACTTATCTGGAACTAGCAGCCGACCTATAAAACGTAACAAAGAAAAATAAAATAATTGGACATAAATCCGTTCTCATTAGTTTGCTGGTAGAGAAAAGAAATGAAATAATATTTTAATGACATTCGAACTAAACATGTCTCTTTGAAATAACTCCCAGGAAACCGTGTGGTGATGACAGAGTAGACAATACTTTTTTGACCACCACTACTCTTTCCGCGCGCTGGGTTTTGACTACACATTTAACAAGACATGGTAACAACGCTCTCTGATAAACCAGAACATTTTTAAACTTCGATCTGTAGCTATACGCCAAGCATGGAGATTATGGCACACCGTCTTAGGAAGTTATCCAGCAGTGAAAGGCACAAATATGGAAGAACTTTTTTCCAATCACATCTGGCACATACTGAACGTCCAATGATGTGTGCTAATTCCCTATTGGACGAAGAACGAGACTTTCTCACTAGTGCCATTCGATGAGCAAAAATAAGGTAGGCCTCATTGTCATGGGCTGACAGACTGATATTCGAATCTTACTTAACCGTACTTACCGTGTAATCAACATATATCTTAGTTATCGACAATATTCATTTATCAAGTCTACGAGTACTTTCTCCATATTTCTCAATAGGAAAACATTTCAAGAAGTAAAAATGCTGATGTCTATTCCACTCCAACACTTTTAAAATTCAAACTAAAGCAAACTCCACAATATTTTTATTTTCCCTTCATATTCTGAACTCCGTGGCTTCACTTGAAACTTTGTGAAGTACGCGTAAAATCCATTTCCTGTTTTGAAGCCATTTCTGAGAAAACATCTGACGGTTGCCCGGTTGGTTGGTTATAAAATGATGGTTATATTATTATTGTATTTGACTTTATATTCCATTTCTATGGTCATAAGCTTGTTTAGGAAGTGTGTGGTACTGACATTGATCTTCAGGTTGGCCGGTGTGGGCACCAAATTTAAGGCGACGACCAGCTCGCGCGCTGGTTTCATCCCAGAGGGTCATGGCCATTCGGATGATCCGTGGGTACCGCACGATCTCCGGGGAGGCGGCTAACCTCCTTGCCGGATTACCGCCGTGGGATCTGGAGGCGAAAGTTCTCGCGGACGTATATAGGTTACGTGCGGAGGCGCATCGCCGTGGCGAAACTCCGCTGCCGCGTCAGATCAGTGCGTGGCGGGATGAGCTCCGGCGGGATCTCATGGCGGAATGGAAGCAACGACTGTCGCAACCGAGGGCTGGGCTCGCTGCTTGATAGTTTCAAGAATATAGTCAAAAGTTTCTACACTCATTCTGAGTGTAGTCGCTAGAGATTTGTCACGGATTTTGTCTCTGTTCTTCGAGGCCTGAGGCCTCAGGTGCTTACCGGCCTCGGAAGTTTCGGTAGCGTACCTGTTTCGGATTCGGCGGGAGCGGGGCGGCGGCGGCGGACCCGTTCTCGAAACTAGCGGGCAGATCGCGCGGCACTACAGCGGTGTAGTGTTGTGTTCGTGGTTGTGTTGTCGAGATATTTGTTTTTATTAGCGAACGAAATCTTTTTGATTCAAATTTATTCCTAACGCTCGATTTACTGTGGGCAAAAGAAGAAGACCTACTATAGGGCAAGGAAAATAAATGGCGAGTTTTATCGAAATTATGAAGAACAGAGACAAAATCCCGACAAATTCTACGACTACACTAGAATGAGTGTAGAAACTTTTGACTATATTCTTGAAACTATCAAGAGTGATTTCAGTTTTTGCTTTAGTCTTCAATATTCAGTTCGTTTTTTATTTCTTCCCATAATTGGTTAATTTTTCTTCTATTTTTATGGTTCACATCTTTGCTGTTCCGTATGGGTGTCCTCTCAAAGATTGCCGAAATCATTTGCTCTTGCACGTCCGAGGACATTTTGATACGTCACAAAAAAATGTAGGTACACAACACGATACACAATGCAGACGCGCAACGTGCGTACGGCGCGTCGCGTTCCGCGCGCGCCTCAAAGAGCCAGACCACCACAGATGGGGCCCAGTTGGGCTGATGCCTGATCCGGAGCTGCGGACAACGTAAAAGGTTACCGGGGCTCCGGCTCAAAGCAGGAGAAGGAACGGGGTGGTTTTTAGTCAGTAAGAGTCTGACACTCCCTCCCGCCTCACCCAAGGCGGGAGAAGTCATTGGATGATTTTCCCCCAGTCAAAAAAAAAAAAAAAAAAAGGGGTTGGATAAATCATAATTTGGTAATTTACTTTTAGTGTGTTTACTGAACAGATATAGGGACATACTTAGTAAGTTCTTTTTTGTGTGTGAAAAGTAGGTTTAGAGGTTTAGAAATCACGTACTATTGCTCACCTAGCCAAGTTATGTCAAGTCTGTGGATGACGAGCAAGGGTAACTCCGCCTGGCCAAAACCAGACCCGTGCGTACGGCGCGTCGAGTTCCGCGCGCGCCTAAAAGAGCCATCAGACCACCACAGATGGAGCCCAGTAAGGCTGATGTCGACCCGGAGCTGCGGAGCCCCTAAACCCGCTAGGGTTTAGGGGTTCCGGCTCAAAAAGCGGGAGTAGGAACGGGGTGGTTTTTAGTCAGTAAGAGTTTGACACTCTCTCGCCTAGTTTGTTTCGCCCAAGGCGGGAAAAGTCATTGGATGATTTTATTTCATCAAAAAAAAAGCAAAGTCATTTTTTTACAAGTAAAAAGTATAATTATACGGTTGGTGTGTTACGCTAAACATGCAATTTAATTAAGCTTTACATACACATAATTAGGTTAATTAGAGTCTGTGTTTAAAACAGCTCTATACAAAATTTCTCTTTACATTCTTACCTGCATCCCAAAAAGGTTGACCTACAGGATGTTGCTCAATAATTTATTATGATCTTTATAAATAAAACATTGTAATAAGGTCCTAATTTGCACGACATACGGCACCCACGTCACTTGTCAAATTTATGTTGAAGACGTAATGTGTTTTGACGCTGTTATAGCATCCTCAGCTGGCGCAAATAAATTTTTATTACGCACATATTTGACAGCATAAAACATTACGGGAATATTGCCTTCATACTGAACGGTGGACCTGTGTTCTGTATTGTACTACTAAAGTTGTCAAGCTTCCCTTTATCATTTTATTGTTGTTACATATCATTTTTATATCTTGTTCTAGAAAGTCGCAAAAGCTAGTCACTTTTGGACCCTTGAAAAGGGAACGACATTCTTATTTGGCTTAGCAGGGGACTTATGAATGAGCTATAAACTAATATTTCTATAAGAAATCATTGCTATGTTATCAAAATCATTTGTTAAACAAAAAACAACAGTAAACAATCTACTTTTTAAGACTCAAAAACCCGTGACAAAATACATTGAATTACTTACAAATATTGCAAGAAAATGAATTTCCCTTAACAAAGTAAACACTACTGCGACACTACTTTATTAATTACTTGCTTCATAAGGATATGTGAGAAAATGAGAGTTCCTTCGGAGTGTATTCTGAAAGTTATACCACAGAGGAAACTAGACCGCGGCAACAATTTACATTATAATTAAAGTCATTTTCGAGGAATTCTCTGACTTTTAAAGGAAATTAAACTTTCACAGTCAAATTCTGTGAAAGTATTTTAATATGACACTGTATATCAGTTGTTCCAGTGACGAACTTATAGAATGTAAAATAAAATAAATAAATAAAATAAAAGTATTTTGTTTTGGACGTTGCACCCATATCAATTGTTGGTTAAAAACACCCTGTTTAAGTATACAGCTTAGGTGAACGGCATTCTTGATCTCCCAATTTTTAGTTGGGTAAAAATGTTATACAAATTATTGTGTTAACCATAAGCTCGTAGACCAAACTGTTTAAACTGTTAGTAACTATTTATTATTGTTTTTTATAACTTTTTGTGATTTTAACGGCACTAGGCGATGTTGTCTCTAAGCTACAAAGTCCTTTAATAAATAAAAAAACCTTACAGCTTTATTATCTGAGCAACTAAGAGACTCAATTCCTGCCATCGCCCGCCCAAAAGAGTAGGGTTAGAGACCAATGTATCCACTTTACCAAAATCCCGAAGTTAAATAACAATTTGACGCTAGGAAAATCGGTGAAAAATCGTTCATAACACTTATTAAAAGTAGTGAAATACTACATAATGATATGTAGTCAGTAACTAGTGCAGTTGAATCTGCCACGCTCACGGTTCCAGTGAGCGGCATAATTAGTAACTTCACAACTTCGTGACAGTATTCAAACGTATTAGCCCTAATTAGTACGTGATGCATATTAATTTTAATGAAGTTTTTTATATATCTTTCCGTTTGTTTTTCTATCTCTCTTTTTTGCTTAGTAAATTAGTGTTATATGTACTTATGTGTATTACATTACATAATATAAAAAATATAAATGTAAATCTTTACTTGTTAAGATGTTTATCCTTCAATCACGTTGAAACTACTGAACGGATTTTGACGAAATTTTGTATACAAACAGGGTTGGGCTGGATTTTGATCTTCTTTTAAACGCGGGTGAAGCCGCTAGAAGCTAGTGGCAGAAAATTTTTAATATGTTAAATTATGCGAGATCAATAAAAATAATACGAACCACAGTATTTCCATTATTTTAATAGTATTAAAAAATATATTGTTGGTCATTTACCTGTACACAGTTTTCACGTAAGTTTAAGTTTACAATTCAATGTGCCAATTCAATACAATTTAAAATCCAACATTAAAATAGTTTCATTGTTAACATATACATTCTATTACTATAAAATAATATGCAAATTAGAAAATTCACCAACTAACAACAACAAGTACCAACAATGTAATTTATTGTTGCACTTAAAATAAAGCTGTATTTTATAAAGGCAATAAAACTCAAATTCTTTAAGCAGTATTAAAACAATTGAATGTTTTCATTTATCTTAAATACAGAATAAATTATTGTTAGATCCAGAATTTGGATTTAAAATAAATGCTAATAAGACAGGATTGAAAAACGAGACTCTGTTGCACTATAAACTAATTAAATTAGAAAAGCAATAAGGTTTCGAGTGTATAAATAAGAATTAGGCAGATGAGGGGCAATATTTTGTGCATTTTTTATTCAGATTTATTTGGTACTAGTGGTCGAAATTCGACCATATACGATTTAATTTACAATACCACTTAACATACGTTCAAGGATAATTTTTATTTAACTCAAACTCAAACAAACTCTTTTATAAAACTCTATTCATATGAGACGTCAGAATATCATCGCAATGTCTATTGATTTTGACGTTTTGTCAAATACGATCAGATACTATGCATGTGTGTGTAATGTTTTATTTATTGATTTAATGTACTTTATAAGCATTATTTTTGAAAAATATTAGCGTTTTGCACTTCTCCTACACATAAACTATAAGTGTACCAAATTTTATGCTCCTACGTCCGCGCAATTTTCGTAAAAAGCGGTCCAAAGTTTTTGCATCACGTATTAATATATAGATTATCAATTTTCTTTTATGTTTTAATCCAAGATAACTCAGAAACGATTGCGATTAAAACTTATAAATTTCGGGTTAGTTTGCAATATAAAACTTTTTATATTATGAATAACTTCTACGACAGTGATAATCGCGTCAATGACATATTTATAGGTACTAAAAGTACTATATAAAGTCTTTAATAACAAAACATTATTCGAACAAAAATGAAAATATGTATTTCAATACCTAGCGGTATCCGGGAAATGACAAAAGTAAACACATAAACGTGCACACAGGGGTTCCGCGGTGATATAAACATTGAGACCGATTATTTACCGTTTCTATTTGTATTGTCAATTACTATTCACTTCCCCGTTTACAGTAAACAATAAAAGTCGGGCTTCTGACTCCGTGGCTTCGCTCCGACAAATATCTTCTACAAATAAACTCTGACCCAGTCCGGAGCAAGGAGTAACAATTTTATTTTGATCTATTTCCAAACTTCCATCCTCTTTTGTTTTCTCAAGCTGAACGTATTTTATGCCAGGATTTGTTTTAAACTTTCGCAATTTCGTATTGTTTCGTCTGTTTTGCTTCTGTTTTAAAATCTGATTTATTCGCTAAAGAGACAACGTTTTTGCTTTCCTTTTTCGAATTGAGATTGTTTCAAGACTGCGAAGCGTTTTTAACGAGGTTGATTATTGTGCGGTTGATTCTACTGATTGTTTTTGTTGATTTCTCCCTTTGTTGTTATATTTTTTTATGTTATAAGTCGGTAAACAAGCTGACGGATCATTTGATGGTAAACAATCGCCGCCACCCATAGCCACTCGAAAAACAGGAGGCGTTACAAGTGCGTTGCCGGCCTTTTGGGGGTTAGGAATGCAATGGTTGAGGAATCGGAGATTGGGAAGATTAAGAAAGGGGAGGTGGGGTAAAATTGTTTCACAACATCTGTTTTCTGTGAGGTCATTGTATCAGTCCGATTGGACGGACCCGAAGCATGGCACTCCCACACTTAAACTATTATTAGTACGAGTTAATCCAACCAATTATTGGTTCTCTATTAGATCACGTAGACTATCTTGATGAAGAATAATGTTTAGTTGAAGTTAAAAACATAAATCCTTAAGACAGCATTTGAATGGAAAGCTGCAACTAACTTGGTAAAGTCAAAATTAGTTTTCGATTTAAGTAATTTAAAGTTCTAAATGACTTAGCTCGTAGTCAGTGAAACATATTTCACTGAAGACTATGTAATTTAAGTGAGTGCTACTGTTTTTTTTTGTCATCTTTTCTTCAACTCTAATCTAAGCCATTTATATACCTATATATGAAAATTTATTGGTCTTGAATCAGCTGTGAAAGTCCAGAAAAAGGTTTAAAAGTTGAAAAAAAAAATTTCACCTTCTTCTTCTCTTCTCTTCGAAATAAAAAAATGACTTTGAGAAACACAACGTCACACCTTTTCATCCCCGAAGATGTAGGCAGAGGTGCACATTACGGCACGTAATGCCGCTATACAGTGTACACCCACTTTTCACCATTTATGTTATAAGTCCCATATAATAGGGGGTGAGCTTATTTGCCATATTTCGAGCACAATTCCAGACTCCGTGCTAATCCGAAAAAAGCCCAGTAATACTTTGCCCGACCCGAGAATCGAACCCGAGACCCCTTGTCCCTCACAAACACATTTAATTGAAAGCTTACCCCTAACACTCTTAATACTGAGGTATCTCAGGAAATTAATATGGAATCTGTGAGACACAATTTAATCTGAATTATACCATATGGTGTGACATGGGCTTAGAAAATGAACTGGATATGTTCATCTGTATTAATATTAATAGGTATTTAACACAAGACGAGTACAAGTAACTTTGAAAGTGTATACATTTACATATGGACAGTTAAAAGGAAATAGGGTATAAGCGACAAAACATGAAATGTTCAGGAGAGCTGTTTAAACTCGTCGGTCGTCGAAAGAATACTAGGAAAATGTTTTTTTTTTTTTTTGCTATGGAATAAACGCCTAAAATGTCATCGTAGAGCCATGAGAGTAAGCGCATTCGAAAGAGCGGAATATTTTACGTAGGTTAGCATAATAAACCCATTTTTGACCAAAATGCCGCTTATACCCTATTTCCTTTTAACCGTCGATATACATACCGTACTTATTTAACTAAGAATTTAGTTATTCAACTTAAATGTATAGTAATTCAAAAGTTATCATGTAATATCATCTGCTACGTGTTTTGTAAGTCAAATTATTCATCTAAAGTTTATTATATGTGTGTGGTGTTTCTATTATTTATGTTAGTGTTAGTGACATTTGAATTTATGTGCTTTAACTTGTATGGTTGTAAAATAATTTTAAAACTACAAGTAACTACTCTGAGACTGCCTAGAACATTTTTATGTTTATCGAGATCAAAACGTTAACGTTTCAAATGAAATGCATGCACGCAATGAAACAACTAATTAGAGGGCTATCTGATTGGTTGTTTCATTGGAACTGGCCAATCTGAGTGCCGAACATAGCAATGTTTTAATCTCGGTAAACGTATAAAAGCTCGTACTAAGCCCTCTGAACATTACCTTTACTATAATCTATAGAAGAAGTAGGTACAGTTACATAAACTGCAGTATACCGGCAATATATTGTTCAAATTCAAATTGTTTATTCGTGATCCACAGGTTACATAAAGGTCTTAGGTAATAGTCTTAGGTCTTAGGCTCATTCCGTGATCCGCCACATAGGGCATACAAAATTGTTACTATTACTATGTCCATAGTACAAACAGACATACTTTACAAAAAAAAAATGTTGTATATTAATTATTTTCTTAAAAATAATAACTGTTATATACATTTTGAAACAAATTAAAGTTTACCTTAAAGCATCAAAACAAACTATTAATAGAAACATAATCCTTTTAAATAGAAGTACTCAAAACGTACTACAAGTCACGAGGACCATCTAAACTAATTCTCAAATAGTAACAACAAGAGTAATAAAGCAAAGATTGTTGAATTTAAACAACAATTTTCGGATAAAATTACAAACACTCTGTATGCACATGCTGTTCAAGAGATAAGTCGAACCCGTTTGTTAAAACTTTGCACGATTTATGAGACTTAACTCTTTTGTGCTATATCGTGAGACTAGGTTTTGTCCGCGGCTTCCCTCGTATTAAGAAGTATTATTCTTAATGGCATTTGACAAAATCCTTTCCTAGGGAATGCCTAAGTTATAGTCGTTTTATGCATGCAAATTCTCAGTCCAATCAGTATAAAATTGACAAACTTTCATCCCCTATTTTATGCCCTTTGGGGTAGACTTGATCAAAATCCTTTCTTTGTGGATGTCTACGTCATAGCATCTACTTGCATACCTAAATTTCAGCCCAATACGTCCAGTGGCTTGGGTAGTCCAATGGTTTAAGTAGATCCTCTCAATTGTGACATGTATTTATTAAGCGTTATCTTTGTGTATGTTTCTCATTTCGCGGGTCATATTTTGCCTTCTATGGACCAATGGCGGTCCACGGATTACCGGTTTAGAACCATCTAGAGTGTGTTCTTCAGTTCATTTCGGTGTTTCTTCTCAGAATAATCAGATCTTAAATACCGGTCTCATCTACCTTACAAGTGATTAAATATTGACGTATAGTATAAAAGAGCATTGTAAATAATTTCCTTCCAAAGCAAAACTGTTATCCTTTCTTTAATTATGTTAATCCTTATTTAAATCTGTCGTCATTTTAAATCACAAAATGAACCTCAAAAATCTTTTGCATTCCATTGCCTTAGCGGATTCTTAGCATTGAGCACAAACGGTCTAAAGGGAGAGAGATAGCGCTAACTGCTTTGGAAAAAAGACAGTGCAGAAAGTATAAGAGCTGTGAAGGAAATGAGGCGAGCCTTTGTCGACAAAATTATATCTTTAATGCGCACTGTAAAATGTCTACTGACATTTCTTTATAGCATTGAATTCTGACCTGATTGCCTTGTATATTAATCGAAGTGTATTATTAGGATTTAGTTATTTGAGAATTTGAGTAGACGAGTAGCGTGGTGGTTGTAGTTTTATTCATGTTGATATCACTATCGTACTCATATTATTTGTAACTCAATGGAATTGGTGAAAATTTTGTATATTATGCGTCTTACATATCAACGTAAGCGCCTTTTAATTTAAGGCTCATTCTTCTAAGAAAAAGTCTGTAATATATTTAAATGAATCCTGAATATAACGAACATTTAAGATAAAGTACTCTCGTATCAACCAAAAGAGAAAATACAAGGAAATATCGAAGAAAGGATTAATAAATTGACGTGACGACGAAAAAAGAATGAAAAATGATGATAAATTTTCTTTACGAGGATTTCATATAATACACGTATAACAAATGTAGAGTTGACAACGATTTATGTGATCTCTCATTATTTATTTTATTTTATGTGATACATAGATTTCCTATCCATCAAGTTATAGGTATTAAGCAATATCAACAATAACAATTGGATATAAAGTCCGATAGGAAATGCCGGCCTCATCTAAAAGTAGTTATTTAAGAAATTGACGTGTAAAAGAGTTACATTGTAACCTATTTGCAAAAATAAATATCATTTATCATTTATAAGGGTGTCGTCTGCATAAGAATGATTTTTAAATCGCCACACTCGATAGACAGATTAAAAGTCGCAGCTTAAAATGTTCCATTTATATACAAGAAAAAAAAAACGCGTGTTTAACAGAAAAAAACTTGCCATGATATGTTCACTTCATTTAACTCCAAAAAAAAATGGTTTTGACACTTAAGAAAACATTTTAAAGTTGTATTTTGAATAACACATTTTTTATTGATTTAAAAAATGATACGATAAGTGACATGTCACTCACAGTATGTCCCATTGTTTTCTATAAAGCATCAACACAACAACGTGAGCCCAAAAAAAAATTAAATTAACAAATGAAATGGAATTTTCTTTAGCATTGAACACATACAATTTGAAGTATTTACTTCAATTCACACACGCAGCGAACCATGAAGATAGATAGCACCCAAAGGACTTTTAATGTAGGTAAACGAACACGAAATAAATTTGCCAAAAATCTCTCAAAGGATGAGAGACTTTGGCGAAAACATTGCAGGATTAAAGGATAGGGAAGGCTCTGTAATGATTTAATTCTCAAATCTCTTTGATTATGTCGAGGCTGTGTTTTAAGAACTCACGTTTTAGGTAAAGGGATTTTAACTTTCGTATATGTTGAAAAAAGGTTATTAAAATACTTTGAGCATTAAAATTTTTGTCAGCGATTTTTTTTTTTTTAGCTGGTTTTCTTCATTATAATATTATATTAGTAAAATTTCATTACGTTAGAATACAAAGATAACTCAGATATTATTCTTGTAAAGTTCGAATCAATCAAAACTAGAGTTGTTCAATTCTTGGATGAAAAACTAACTCTGTCAGTTTGATCAGTATAATGTCATAATGGTTTCTAAATTCGGTCCCATTCGTCCCGATCCCTTCAACCGTATAGACGTTAATGAGTGACCCACACCATAATTTACACAAACTGATACAAATTTCATCCCGATCTTTTCAGCCGTATGAGTGATAAACATTCATAAAATTAGTAAGATGTCTCTCTACGAAAAACATACAGACGAATAGAAAACCTCCTCATTTATCGGTCAAAAATTAATTCTTTTAAAAAATACCCATGAAACATGTCCTCACCTACCTATAGTAAGAAAACAAACAAACAGAACGATTCATGTATGAACGCTATTTCCCCGTAACTTTGTAAACGTTACTTTGGCATTGAGAGATGTCGGAAGTCGTAAAATTGTGTTGCAATTTATGAATGCCATGTTACTCGTACCAATGAATTATTGAATCCGAATCAATTCATACGTAGTCAAAGAAAATATGGGACGAGGAAAATTATTGCTTTTAGCCTTTGTACTTTGAAGGTGTTATTTTTAACATTTTTCAGGCTTGAAAATTTCGTACCTTTCGGCTTTTGAAAAGTCATATTCATTATTATACCTATTTATATTTTAAATATTAAAATTGTTGTAAGCAATGCATAATTAGGTCACTATTTAACATTCTCTTACTATATAGAATAGAATTAGGCGTTGCTTTGTGGAAATTCACGCTACACTAACAATACAATATATTTTTTGGTTTTCATTTCATTTGTCGATGTATTTTTAGCATGCAGTGTGCCCTCACAGTTTCACTCTCGCCGCTTATATCAACTATCAAGCATTAGTTTTTATCGAATAAAAAAAAATCGACTCTATCTCAATTATAATTATAACGCCAACAAAGTGACAGACAGAAGCTAGTTCCACTTTAAATAAATCCCATTCGCCAAAAACAAAACAATACACACTGCTCTCTTACACATGACGTGTAAATCACAACACACCCACATTAGGACATGACGAGTGAAACATTTACACCCGCTGAGTACACAGAAAATATCAAAAACCGCATTATGTTGGCAACGCCACGGAAATATCATAACACTCCAATTGTGTTTGGTAGGAAGTGCGGGTGTTTGGACAGCGAGCACCGGCCATTTTGTGGGCGTTATGCGAAAGGTGATCATGCATTTAATGTAATTTTGCACGCTTTAAAAACACGTTATGTGGATGGTTGTAATGTTGAATCTGAGGGAGTGTAGATATTTTTAACCTGTTTTAACATTCAATCATTATTTGCAAATATCACTACAAAGTATTGGTAATTCATGTGCATTGAAGCTAAAGACATATTGCGGGCCATACAGTTCTGTGTATTTAGTATTCAATCACCTCTAACTGCCGTTCTCAGTTATTTAATGGTTGCTTAACCCAGTCCTTAGCAATTGTTTTCTATACAAAAATAGTTTAAGCAATCATTAAATATCTCTGAGTACGTCCGTTAGGTGAATTACTAAGAGTGCAGAATAGAAGCGCAAAATACCTTAACTATAGGTATAAGTTATACCTATAGTTATACCTATAGTTGTTATAATATTCAAGTGTTATACCGTATAACACTTGAATATTATAACAACTTAGACGCCAAAAATACCTTAACTATACACTTGAAAATTACGAACTTAGACGCCATTAGTGGTAAAAAGAAGGCAGTTATAAAGAGTACGCTTATAAAAGGGGAAGAGCCGGTTCCGTAGAAGTTTTAAAGACAATATTTATTTTTCAATTTGAAGCCTCAAAATGTCGATGATGGGAAAAAAATCCTAAGAAATTTTCATTGTTGATGCCTTTTCATTCCCAAAATGCTGATCATTGCCTTTTGTTGTTTCTTATTCTCGTTTCCACCATAACTTTCCATCAATGACAAACTGCAACTTTTCCTTGAAGAATAATTTCGTATTGACGAAACAAATTCATTAAAAAGTCATCAGCTCTCCCACATTTTATTTTCGCATAAATATTATTTTCTTCTCGTCATGTTTCGTTACAACAAAACACAATAGGACGAAAAAGTTTATTAAAAGGGAATAAATTTTCAAGCAAAGTCTTTCAAAGTACTCAAGTACTTAGGGCCACTAACAAAGCCTGGGACGATATAAAATACTACAATACCACATTGTCTATAGTTTCTACGTAGAAAAAGTAACTAAGAGGTAAGAGGACCGATCGCATAAATGTAAAGCTACGCTAGGTTAGGAATGAGTGATCACTCTCATTATAAGAATGATAATAATTTCTTTATTTTATATTTAAACTCATTGTTCGCTCGTTGCACCCATAGTATACTCCTGTCTGCATCACCTAAAGGTCAGAATGGGAGATAATGCAACATTAAGTCCGCCTGATGTATGAATGTGCATAAAGCTTAAATAAATAAATAATCATACAAATAATGAGGGTAATCACTTTGGTAAAGAACACATTTGTATGTATTTAGTTATTGGGTTTTATTGCCAGAATAAAATACCAAATTTATTGACAAATTTTTTCTACGTTAAATTTTATACCCTGATTTTTCTATTCTGTTCAATTCGATAAATCATTTATACGATTTGTCAACTATGCAGTCAAAATTGAAACTTCACAAACCAAAAATCGTCAGATTGTTCTTTCTATAAAAAAATATTTAACTTAGTTGTTCAATCACTACGTTTCTTGTATTGCTAATGGTACCAGTACAGATTTGTCGTAAAAACTCTTGATTAGCAGCCAAAGAAAGTGTAATTAAATCCGGAGTTCCTTCTTTATCATAATTTAGCCAGACATTACTTCGTAATTACCAAAGGGAGCATGACGATGTATAATTTAAAAGTAATTTGTCTTCAGGAAAATGTCAAAGAAAACAGCTAGAGTCGCGAAAAAATGGGCATTATTATTTTTTGCATTAACGAGTAAATGTATCATTAATTGGATTTGTTCTTAGAAATATGTTTCATACTGAATGCCTAATGCATTAACTTTTATTAATATTAATATGTAACTGACTACAAAAATATTGTTAATGAATGTGATTTATTTAATTAAAGGTTTCTTTTTACTTTGACTTGCAAGTAAATAGAAAAAAATATATTTTTAGAGTAATTTACTGTATATTCAATTCATACTAATAATTTCTAGAAATCTCAAAGCATAATACCGTTACAAAATACTGAAAAAGGTATATTATGTACATTTTGTGGCAGCAATAACCACACTCATCATTATTTAAAATTAACGTAATGAATGGAAAGTTGTATAAAACTACGTTTAAAAAAACCGACTTCCAAAAAATAAAAACCTAAAAAGCAAAAAATAACTATCATTTGATTGTAGGTACTGCCTGTGTCTACCCACTGATAGTTGAGAAGTCGGTGCCACAACCTTAAAATATGAGGTATCACTCCGGTCGAGCTGGCCCATTCGTGCCGAAGCACGGCTCTCCCACACTTAAAATCCACATAGCAACAAATATTAATCATTGTTCCGTACTAAGTAAATACAGATTAGAATACAAATATGGCCTTTTCAGTAAATTCTATTTAAGTACAAAGCCTATGTAGGTCCAAATACCAAAGCCTACCCTCATCAAGTAGCGCGCAACAATTAAAATCCTCCTTTACACAGCCTTTAAAGCGTTTTTATATAATTTGAATTGCTAAACAGCGTTCCTGAACAGATATTAAGGAATATCTTCATTTTATAAGAAATTGCTTTCAAAAATAACGTATGAATATAATCAGTGTACGCTTTTGATGAAATTGTTCGAGGTGTGCGTATTATGTACAGTTCGCAAAGAGAGTAACAATGGATATTGTAAACGATACTCCTAACTTTATAAACGTAGCAAAAAGTTGAACATGCGATATGAAAGTTTTGGGTACTGAGAATTTGTAGGTAATTCTAACCTTTCGTCTGGCACTGATACTAAGTTACCTAGATTTTCGATAACTATTGTTCGAGTTGTTTTGATATAAGTATTAGAGTTAGGACTACATTTTAGCACTTGAAAACATGTATTATGGTACGTTTTATATAGAGGTTTTCAGATACTTTTTGAGATATTCAAGAGAAAAGTCTGTGCGTGAAAGAGAAGGATTACAGCTGTTAACCCACAAAATAATCTCGGTAAGGGTAAGATAGGTTTATTTCACAAACCATTTTTTACGCAAAAAACGTAATATATCAATTTACTCTACAAAAAGTATGTCTTTTTTGTCGCTCCTACGTCCTCAGTACTTTACTTTTGATAATGTGTGAAATGTGAATTTATCTCGATCGCGATTACGGACGGGCGTCAGAACATCAATAACTCAGTAATACGAAAAGCGTTTACGAGTGAAAAGAAATTGAATGTCTCGGAATTATCAAGTCGTGTTTTGGTGTGTGTATAGATAAATTTCCGGATATATGCGAAAGCTTCTGCATACTAGAAATACTACTTAAGTTATTTCTCGTCGTCTTTTGCAAAAAGCTAGGTAATGGTAGGGTAGTCTTTATTATAGTGAAGTCTCTATTTTACTAGAGTTGCGGACTGCCTAGCGGGTTACCGAAGCTCCGGTTTAAAAAGCAGGAGTATGAACAGAGTGGTTTATAGTCAGTAAGAGTCTGAAACCTCCTCTCGCTTCGCCCAAGGCGGGAAAAGTCGGATGATTTTTGCCCCTAAAACACCAAAAGTCTCAATTTTAAACTTCGAGTCTAGATTTTTCATTAACTGATCAATTAAAAGTACGATATTTAATGTATTCATTTCAGAAGTTACTAAAAATATTTACATTTCATTGAATACAACTACAGCCTTTTAAGGTTTCATAAAATAATTCCATGTCCAGATTTTAGCACAAAATTCCTTCTCGAAGTTATATTTAACATCAGAATTCGTGGAACTCAACGAAAAACAAATGAACGTGCTCCCGTATCGTATGCGGTCTTATTACTCAAGTGACCACTCAAACACAAAGCAGGCTCATCTAAATACTTGCACTATTCAAAAACGCATCATATTTCATGGTCTACAGGGTGCAATTTCCACTAAGTACCCCAGTAAAGTTTCCGGAGTATAATACCCTCGTAAAATGAATTGTGTATTTTAATAGCAATAACAAGAAATGGGTTTTGCATCGAAATATCTAATCGATTAGGAAGTTTATCGTTATACTTCTAATCGATTACGCTGTAACTTCCATGTAAATGGGATGTTAATAGTTTCTCGATACTAGAAATTGTAGTTTTATGTCTGCTAATGATAGTTTGGTAGGCAATAGATATGATTTAAGTACTTACTCATGATCGGTCTATTAAGCTGTCTGCAGACTGAAGATATCAGTGTAACACAGATAAAATCTCAAGATAAATATAATATTCCTTGAATTCTCGTATATATCTATCTGCATGCGTATTTCGACAAAGTTATTTGTTTTATACTAAGTGTACTTCTTTTATACTTAAGTGTGCGAGAGCCATGTTTCGGCACGAATGGGCCGGCTCGACCGGAGTGATACCACGGCCTCACTGAAAACCGACGTGAAACAACGCTTAGGTTGTGTGAGTGAGGTTACCGGAGGCCCAATTGCCAATTCCGCAACAACCCTTAAATTCTGAATCCCCAAAAGGTCGGCAACGCAATTGTAATGCCCCTGGTATCAAGTAAATCCGCCTTGTATATTTCATAATCACTTTGTACTTAATAAATATAATCTACCTTCTTTTATCTTGAGTTTCGCTCGATTCAAATCTAGAATCTCAAGAAGCTAAGCTATCTCAATAACACTTCTATAAAAACGTAAAGTTGAATGTCTCACAGCTAATATAATTAACATTACGATGGCCATTTATCTTCAAGTTTTAATTATTTTAAACTTAGAAATGTGCACTTTAAGTCTCTTGAATAGTTCTCTAGCAATCTACACCTACACTCTACGGTGCTCGGTAGTAAATCGTCTGCACTCATCAATTCAGTGTTGAACGTATTCGTGAGTTACCTTATAAAGTAGTGTGTAAATTACGTGAGGACGTTATTCGAGTTTTAATCTAAAGTATGCTTTACAGCGAATTTGGAATGCTATACTCTGATATATCCTAACATAAACTATAATATCCCAATTTAGTTTTACTCTTAAAAGAGAAATCATCCATTGACTTCTCCTGCCTCGGACTCGGCAAGAGGGAGTGTCAGACTCTTACTGAATAAAAACTATCCCGTTCCTACTCCTGCTTTTCGAGCCAGAGTCCCACTAGGTAGTCCGCAGCTCCGGTTCGGCATCAGCCCTACTGGGCTCCATCTGTGGTGGTCTGATGGCTCTTCGAGTCTCTAAAAGTGAAAATCTCTAAAAACGGACTTGTGTGTCCTTCCTTCATTAACATGCCTGCACGGTTGGCGCAGTGGCTGGGTAACCAACGTGTAGCGGGTTCGATTCCCGCATGGAACAGCTCTTTGTGTGATCCACAAACTCTTGTTGGTCCTGGTTCAGGTACCACGTGTATGTGAACGTGTGTCTTTGTAAACGCACCCACAACACAGAAGAACATGCTAGTAGGTACATGGCAAAGCTAAAAACATACAAAAACGTCAACAGCTCTATACAATTCACTATTGGACTCTGTCACACTCGGACTGAGGTTTGCATCAAATCAACAGTCTTCATATCACAGATACACTAACAGCATCCTTTACACAATATAGGTACACATCTCAACAATCTCCACACGTTGTCACAGAAGTCTATTTACTTGGTCTCCGGAGCGTGAACTAAGTCAATTGTGTTCCGTCTACTTCGACGTTAAGACACACTATGTATAGAAGTCACGCTGGTTGAATATTTGTGTCAATATGTTATTGCCTATAGTCGTATGTGTTTGTGTATGTACATAAAATATGAGTGTAATCCCCTAAGGAATTTAGGGAATCCTTGTCTTATTCCTCTTTGTTTTGACTGAGAGAAAGTGCACGTATAAATCTGTCAGGCTTTGTTTGTAAACTATATCAATGATTACATAATATAACACCATTTTTTTGGAAATGTATACAGTTGTTCGCATTAAAGTATCTTACAAAACTTAAAATTAACGATAATAGGGCTTTTTAAGGGGGAAATCATCCAATGTATTCTCCCGCCTTAGGCGAGGCGAGAGAGAGAGTGTCGGACTGAACTGATTAAAAACCAACCTGTTCCTACTCCTTCTCTTTGAGCCGGAGCTCCGGTAAACCCGCTAGGTAGTCCGAAGCTTCTTTTTAACATCATAAACAAACAAGTAAAGTCCCACCAATCTATTAACTAATGTCCTCAAAATAGTACATAAGCGGGCGACCGATGAACAGCTCTGATACCAGGCAATTACGCCTGATTGCTTTCTAATTAATTAGAAGAAATTTTCATCAAGAAACTTTTTCACACAATGTCCTCATCACTACATATTATAAAACTAAGACGCTTTTTCTGTCCCTATCTCCCTTTGTAAAGTTAAATCTTTAAAACTACGCAACGGATTTTGATGCGGATATTTTTAATAGATAAAGTGATTCAAGAGGAAGGTTTTATATGTATAATATATCAACGTTGCACCCATGCGAAGCCGGAGCGGGTCGCTAGTACAAATTATATAAACGTCGCTAGTACAAATTATATATACAAAAATCGGAAGCGATAAAATACCGCTTTCATACGACAGTGAACAGTTATCCTACAATCTAGTAGGCTGCGTTCAGTCTGGCAACATTCCAGAATTGCAATACGTAGAAAACGGACTTGTAAATTACACCTACCATTGATCCAAGTTTTGAACTGCATTTTAATGGCACCCCTTTACGCTTCCTAGAAACAAGTAACATAGTATTCATGCATAGTTAATACGTAACGTGGTTTTCCCAAAGGATATAGGAATAAAATATAAAAGAAATAAATCCACGGAGGCGAACGCTGCAGGTTATTTTGTGCAGATTAATTTTTTTCCATTACTGTGATGTATTTGTTGGTATTTCTTTCTATCTATATTTAAATTCGTTCTTACAAACATTCAGTAGCGAAATAAAAATATGTCGTGTTATGTTTTGGCAATGCAGATAGCATTTACACTAAAAATATTTTATTCTTAATGCCATTCCATAGCTAAGTAGTCTAAAACAATTAAAAAGTAATTACCTACTAACAGCTTACACATACAGGCTATTTTCCCAACAATTTCGACGACAAAACTCCCCTACAAAAGCAACTTGAATCTATACCAACCAGAAGGGTTAATACGAGTTTGTTTTACGTTTAACAAAATCAAAACGAGAGCGCTTTCGGCGATCTGATTGGTTAGTTCATTAGCGCCGGCCAATCAGAGCGCCGAACGCGCTGTCGTTTCGTTTTCGTTCAACGTAAAACAAACTCGTACTAAGGGTACAGTATAAACCTAAAACACAATGTTTAACTTCCATTACTCTTCATATACATCAAAGCGTATATTCACAGTACATAAACTGCAGTAAAACAAACAAGAAGTTACCGCGCGTGGTCGCTTTTGTTGCAAATTGAGAGGCGCGCCGTAATATTGCAGTAGATACTTGTACTTCTGTACTCCAAGCTCTAATACGCGTTAACTTAAAGTGATGGTGGTATCGTTACATGGTTGCGTACTTGTGTTCCGATACCCTTTGAGTTTCGTTTCAGATATAAGTAGCTACTTAGATAATCATCATAGAAAATCACATTACTGTTCGTCTCGCTAATACTCTTGATCGCTTGGACCGATTTGGCAAATTTTGGTCTAGAATAATTATTTGTGGAAGCCCAGGAAAGGTTTAAAAGTTGATAAAAAAAATTAAAATAATTTCTTTATTATATCTATAGGTTATAGGACCTTTGTTGATTTTTTAATAATGATAATCAATGCTATTTTTTTACTGCCTTAATCTTTGCTTTACAATGATGATGATATGACAAGATGTATTAATAATTTATACCCTTAATGCATTTGCTTACGAACTAATTTACCACAAAAAAACACTAGAGAAAAATGTTTAAAAAAATATAATTAGTTAAACACAATCAAACAAGATACTCAGTGTAAAAGCGCACACATACAAACGGAGGTAGCCGCTGCAACGTGATTAATTACAAAAGTAACGTAATTAAAATGGTAGCAACGAAGATTATGTTAAAATTGCTTTTGTCACTTTATTTAGGAAAACTACATATTCAAAACCCTTAATTTTATTTGATTACGGACTGATTTAGCACTAAAAAACATTAAATAGAAACATTTTAAAAAACATAATTAGTTAAACACAATCAAACAAAATACTCAGTGTAAAAGCGCACACATACAAACGGAGGTAGCCGTTGCAACGTGATTAATTACAAAAGTAACGTAATTAAAATGGTAGCAACGAAGATTATGTTAAAATTGCTTTCGTCACTTTATTTAAGAAAAACTAAAAATTTAAAACCCTAATCCATTCAATAACGGACTGATTTACCACTAAAAAAACCCTAGAGAAAAACGGTTTTAAAAAACATAATTAGTTAAACACAATCAAACAAGATACTCAGTGTAAAAGCGCACACATACAAACGAAGGTACCGCTGCAACGTGATTAATTACAAAAGTAACGTAATTAAAATGGTAGCAACGAAGATTATGTTAAAAATGCTTTTGTCATTATATTTAGGAAAACTAAAATTTAAAAACCCTTAATTTATTTGATTACGGTCTGATTTAGCACTGAAAAACTTTAAAAAGCATACCAATAAAAAAACCCTAGAGAAGAACGTTTTAAAAAACATAATTAGTTAAACACAATCAAACAAAATACTCAGTGTAAAAGCGCACACATACAAACGGAGGTAGCCGCTGCAACGTGATTAATTACAAAAGTAACGTAATTAAAATGGTAGCAACGAAGATTATGTTAAAATTGCTTTTGTCACTTTATTTAGGAAAACTAAAATTTCAACACCCTTAATCTATTTGATCACGGACTGATTTTAGCACTAATAAACTTTAAAGAGCATACCAATAAAAAACCCTAGAGAAAAACGTTTTAAAAAACATAATTAGTTAAACACAATCAAACAAAATACTTAGTGTAAATGCGCACACATACAAACGGAGGTAGCCGCTGCAACGTGATTAATTACAAAAGTAACCTAATTAAAATGGTAGCAACGAAGATTATGTTAAAATTGCTTTTGTCACTTTATTTAGGAAAACTAAAATTTCAAAACCCTTAATCTATTTGATTACGGACTGATTTAGCACTAAAAAACTTAAAAGAGCATACCAATAAAAAAACCCTAGAGAGAAACGTTTTAAAAAACATAATTAGTTAAACACAATCAAACAAAATACTCAGTGTAAAAGCGCACACATACAAACGAAGGTAGCCGCTGCAACGTGATTAATTACAAAAGTAACGTAATTAAAATGGTAGCAACGAAGATTATGTTAAAAATGCTTTTGTCATTATATTTAGGAAAACTAAAATTTAAAAACCCTTAATTTATTTGATTACGGTCTGATTTAGCACTGAAAAACTTTAAAAAGCATACCAATAAAAAAACCCTAGAGAAGAACGTTTTAAAAAACATAATTAGTTAAACACAATCAAACAAAATACTCAGTGTAAAAGCGCACACATACAAACGGAGGTAGCCGCTGCAACGTGATTAATTACAAAAGTAACGTAATTAAAATGGTAGCAACAAAGATTATGTTAAAATTGCTTTTGTCACTTTATTTAGGAAAACTAAAATTTCAACACCCTTAATCTATTTGATCACGGACTGATTTTAGCACTAATAAACTTTAAAGAGCATACCAATAAAAAACCCTAGAGAAAAACGTTTTAAAAAACATAATTAGTTAAACACAATCAAACAAAATACTTAGTGTAAATGCGCACACATACAAACGGAGGTACCGCTGCAACGTGATTAATTACAAAAGTAACGTAATTAAAATGGTAGCAACGAAGATTATGTTAAAATTGCTTTTGTCACTTTACTTAGAAAAACTAAAAATTCAACACCCTTAATCCATTAGATTACGAACTGATTTACCACTAAAAAAACCAGAGAAAAACGTTTTAAAAATTATAATTAGTTAAACACAATCAAACAAAATACTCAGTGTAAAAGCGCACACATACAAACGGAGGTAGCCGCTGCAACGTGATTAATTACAAAAGTAACGTAATTAAAATGGTAGCAACGTCTTCTCGATTGATTTATTACTCTTACATTTCCTTGCAACTTTAATTAAGAGAACAAACTCGAATGTATGGTCTGTTAAAAGTGAAATGACAGAGTTGAAAATGTTTTTTAATTTAATTACGAGTGATCTGATTGTGTTTTTGCGAAGATTTTTGGTTGATTTGAGGGATACGCTTTTTTTGAGGGGGAAATATCATCCAATGAGTTCTCCCGCCTTGGGCGAGGCAAAAAAGAGTATCAGACTCTTACTGACTAATAACCGTTACTACTTTTACTTTTCGAACTGGAGCCCCGGTAACCCGCTAGGCAGTCCGCAACTCCAGGTCGGCATCAGCCCTACAGTGCTTCATCCGATGTGGTCTAATGGCTCTTTAAGGGCTCCTTGAGATCTCTCTGTACGAATTTATGTAATGTAATATTGAAATTAGTCGCACTGGTGTGAATAGGCCTACAAAAAATCTTGCGATTTCATGAAAATATCATAGGTATCAATGCAGTCAACAAATCCACAAAACAGCTTTCCTAAAGAAATAATTACTTCAAGCAATATAACTTAAATTCCTTACAAGACACAATTACCTGCACAACTAATGCCATTAAGATGTAAATTAAAAAAGATGTTAAGAGAATGGCTTCAAGTACCTTGAGACTTCAAGTACTCACAGTACCTTCCATTTTTATATAAAATGCGCTCTCTTTGCTCCGGTTAATAAGTGCTTGAATATTTCCTCGTAGCAAGGCAAACCTTTTACTCTCATAATTACTCTAAGTAAGTCAGAAACGCACTAAACGTAGAAAGCTTTGTGGGGAAACATTAGTACTGGTACACTTGTGGAGGGCCGATTGTAATACAATGCTGTTTGTGGAAAAATGTGAGGGAAGTCGTCTATATATTTACAAATGAATGTATAATGATACACACATGAAATGAATGTATGTGAGAGTCTATAGGTATATATACATTGAATTACGAATTATCGTAGTGTACATGTACATGAATTATCGTATCGTATTAACATCACTTAACACATCTGACACTTTATCCCACGGGACCCCGGGTGAAGCCGCTGGCAGAAGTTAGTTTTAACTATTGAAACTTCTGCATTCTATAACAATATACACGTATTATTTACATCATCAGCCTATAAATGGCCACTGCTAACCAAACCTTCTCGCACGGAGAAGATTTTTTTATTAATCACCACGCTTGCTCAATCCGGGTTGGTGATTTCAAACTTATAATTAGAAATTATAAGCTCAGGTTTCCTGTTGTTTCCCTTAACCGTAAATAATCTTAGAAAGTATCACCAAAACGTAAATAAGTACACTTGGAACCCACGCCCCACTCATGTAAGGAACTAATCAATCAACCCTAGATTTTGCTCAGCACTACTTTCGGTACTTCATTCTTAGTCTAGAAGCAATTAAGATAACACACGAAACCTAAGTATATAATTCAATTAAGACATTTCTTAATGACATTCCTCGTTTATCACGTGCAACGTCTGCATTGTCAGTTAACACCGTTACTGAATAGCAGTTAGATTAATTAATCAAATGTTCACCTGAATGTGCTATTAAAGTGTTTGTACTGAATTAATGTCGGGGGACCACACTCAAGAGAGTCGTGTGTTGACTTTGCAAATTACTCTACTAATGGCCACGTTGCTGTTGGATTTAACAGAGATGGGATTTTTGGTTTTGTGGGTATAAGTGTTATATATGTACATATAAGACATATTAAATGGTTGATTTTAAATATTTGAGTGTGATTACATATTATTATCCTAAATTGAAATACATTCCAGATATTAACTATATAAAAATTATAACTATAACTAAAATGTTTACAAATTAAAAATACGGACCCAACGGCCCTAAAAATAAAATAAAATTAAATTAGTTGTAGTTATAGTTGTACGGTTCATTCAAATAACTGTTCGACAAAGGTGGTCGACTACTTTCGAGCTACGCAGGGGACCATGATAATCAAGTACAATTTAACAAGTTTCTTATCCCTATTTATAAATTGTGGGTAACAAACTTGGTAAGGTACGTTTCGAATATGTAGTTTGAATAGTTTGCCATAAAAAAGGGAATACATTCAAAATGTATTACTCCAGTTTTCCAAAACATACCTTACGTTACAATTTTACAGTCCGATAGCTGAAGCCAATATTGGCTCCTCTCCATTTTCCGAATAACTTCCTGGAATATGTCTCATACCTTTCCTTGAGCTCAAAGTCATCCCTTTGTTACTAACATTCAAGTGTAT
Organism: Spodoptera frugiperda; assembly: GCF_023101765.2. NCBI lineage: Eukaryota > Metazoa > Arthropoda > Insecta > Lepidoptera > Noctuidae > Spodoptera > Spodoptera frugiperda. The sequence continues at coordinate 10,513,905 of NC_064242.1, read as the reverse complement.
TCATACAAGTTAAGCCTCGCCCTATCGTTTCCTGGAACTATACATTGGGCAGCATCTCATCCTACACCTTTCTGTCAAATATCTGTATTAGATTTTCAACTTTATATCTTTGACGTAAAGTCGAAAATTATTGTTTTAAAGGATAGCTTGACATGCTAGTGTCTGTATATACAATGTTGCAGTTGATTGGTTGTCTAAACTCGATACTCGTCAGGCTATCTCGAAGCATATGTTCATGCATCCATATCAGATGATATTGACTGTGTCGGTGATGGTCGGACAATATTCTAATAACTTACTGCCTCTATTGTGACTGGGTTTTCAAATACTGACAAATGTGTTGTTGGGAACTCTAGTTCTAGCTTTAATAGAGATTGTGTTTTTTTATTTTATTTTTGAATTATTTTGTCTACATCGTTTGATTGTTGTAGCATGATGAAAGTACAAAGAGGAAATGGCATAATGTGATTGTGCACAGTAACGCAAAAAAACGGCTCTGTCCAATGATAAGCAAAAAGGAGTGGATAGGTTATCGGCACAGGAAACGGCACATTGAAATCTGAACAATTGGCAACCTTTTGCTAATATAGGACCGCTAGATGGAAAGATAATAGAAAGGGGTGTAGTTTGTAACGTCCCGCACTCCCCGTAAAAAAAAGGTATGAACATCTCCCTTTTGTATTTGCTTCATGTGTTACTATAACTAGTATTCCATAAATCGAACAAATTATTCCAAATTTATACAAATTCTCTTAACGACGGTTTAGTTGAAAACTACCAATGTAACTAGTAAAACTAAAAAAATCATCCATTAATATATCCCATCTATATACATTCCGTGTATATCCGTCTTAAAATATCAAACTATTTAAAATTAGTTTTTATTCCAAAAATACTCCTTATATTCTACAATTAATGCAGATAAGCTACTTAGCACAGTAAGCCCCACTACAATGAACGTGGTACCAAAATGGTGCTTTGTGTGCAGCATGAAATCTATAATTAATTAACTAAGACCTAACGAGGCAGCGATGGGCGAGGGTTGTCGGAAACCAATCAATTGATGACTCGCTAAGTTAACTTTGTGGGGACTTGGAAAATTGATAACTATCGCTACTTAGGACCAAGTTTATAGTGGCTAGTTTGAAGTAGGGGTTGTATTGATAGGAAGTGTTGCGATTGAATTGCTTGTTGCTAAGTAAGTGTTGAGACTGATAAAAATAAGTGCTATGAAAATTCAGGATAATGTTAAATAACGAAATATGTAATAAATAGTAAATAATAATTATTAATAGGGTTAACCCCCATTATTGCATTCACCAGTCACCTTCCTATTATTTTAACAAAAATAACAATACATTGAAAATCGCATTTCATATTACAACATTCTAGGAAAATAATATTAATAATATGAAAAATCGAAGTTCAAATAGTACACACACACACTTCACTAGCAAAATAGTACAGTAACAATTTCCAAGAACTCGCCACAAACGCTACAAATAGCGTGAATAATAATTATAATCTCTCTAAATTGACTAATTGGTAGTGGCTGAACTATTCAACGCCCTCAAATAAGCACATAAGCCAAGCGGACATTTACACAAGCCGACGTATGTTGATTCAAAACCAAACGTTGAACATTCGAATCTGTTCAGAAAACTAATAGAAATTCAATAAAGCAACCACAATTCAGCTAAAGCTAATGCCTAACAAGTTTTATTGCGTCGGAAACTTCTACGGGTTGACGTTTTGACAGTTTTACTTCAGCGAATTTTAAAATTTTCGTTCCGGAGAATCGACAGCACACGTGACGCTACATCTTTTCTCGTGTGATATTAAAGTATTGAAGCTAGCTAGCATATATATGCCCGAAACGGAGTGCTGCGACACGCGAAGGCGACTATTATGAAGGCCGCTCGGCAAAACGGGGCGCCTTTAGCAGCAGGGCGGCAGATGACCGCCTTGCAAAAAGAGCTGGGGGAGATGCGGCGGGAGATGGCCCGGTTGACAGCCTCCAATACGGCTATGGAGGCCGAGCTTCGGTCGGCTAAGGCCGAGCTCGCTGCTGCTCACGGAGGTCGAGGCCAGCCCTCACAGTCAGCGGAGGCTGACATGATCGGCCTGGTGCGGCGGGAAATGGCTGCGTTCCAGCAACGGTTTGACGTGCTGGAGAGCAGGATTCTCCGCCCCCCACTTGCAGCGAGTCAAGCAGCGCCAAGAAGTTTTGCAGCTGCAGCGGCGACCAATTCTGGTCAGTCAAGCCGCTCTGCTCAAGGCCAACCGCCGGCGAGAGAGCTGGTAGCCTCGCCAGCGCAGGCTCCAGCTGCACCGGCTGCCAAGGCGCCGAAAGGTCGTAGGCGCAGGGGCACAGTGAGTCAGCCAGCTGTTGCCCCAACCGGAGTAGAGCCTACCCCGGTCTCGGATTTTCTTGTTGATGGCGGCGAATGGCAGGTGGTTGGAGAGGCTAAGAAGGCCGCCAAAGAGGGGCGAAAGCGCCGGAAAAAGGAACAGCGGCAGCGGCGGCAGCAGCGGCGCAAGGAGAAGCGCGCTGCGGCAATGCTTGTCGCCCCTAAAACCGCGGCGGTAGTAATAACTCTACAGCCCGACGCGGTTAAAAGGGGCGTCACGTACGGCGACGTCCTCGCCAAACTAAAGGCGGCGGTAAATCCTGCGGAGTACGGGGCCCCAGACGGGTTTTCTATGAAAGTCACGGCGACTGGAGCCCGCCTACTGGAGGTCCCCGGCGCGGCCAGCGGTCCATCCGCTGACGCTCTTGCCGAAAGGCTCAGGGCGTGTCTCGGGACGGACGAGGCTCGCGTGTCCAGGCCCACCAAGTGCCTAGACTTACGCATATTGGGCCTGGACGACTCCGTGACGGCGGAGGAGATAGTGGCTGCTGTAGCCAGGACGGGAGGGTGCCCTGCAGACCAGGTGAAGGCAGGCACCATCCGTGCAGACAATTCGGGGTTGCGAACGGTTGTTGTGAGCTGCCCCGTCTTAGCAGCCAAGAAAATAAAGGAGGGTCGAAGGCTCCTGGTGGGCTGGGTCTCGGCGCAGGTCAAACTGCTCGAGCCTCGGCCTATGAGGTGTTACCGCTGCCACGTGGGTCACCACGTGAGCGTTAAGTGCACCTCAGAGGTGGACCGCAGTGACTGCTGCTTCCGCTGCGGTCAGCCCGGTCACAGGGCCGGCTCGTGCTCCGCCCCGCTACACTGTCAAGCATGCGCGACAGTTGGTAAGCCGGCCAATCACCGGGCCGGGAGCAGAATCTGCTCCCCTCCTGCCAAAACCAGGGGCAAGGCTAGGCCCCCGCCACCCCCGTCGTTCCCGTCGCCGCCACTGCAGTAGCAACCGCTTCCCCTACTGCTGCTGTCGCCGCGGCCGCTGCCGGCTGTAATGCCGCCGAGGAGGTCGTGATGGATTGTCAATAGTGACTTCATTACGCCTCCTCCAGGCGAACATCAACCACTGCGCTGCCGCTCAGGACCTACTAGTCCAGAGCATGGCGCAGTGGTCTCCGAGCCCTATTTCGTCCCGCCCAGGGATCATTGGGTGGCGGACTTGGATTGCTCGGTGACCATCATCTCGTCGGCCGCCGCCGGTACCCCGACTCTTGAGGGTGCTCAAAGAGGCCGGGGTTGTGTCGCAGCACGGTTCGGAGAGATCGCTGTGGTGGGCGTGTATTTCTCTCCGAACCGAACTCTCGCCGAGTTCCACAACTCCCTGAGGGAGTTGGTTGACGTCGTCGTCGGGTTCCGTTCCCTCCCCGTGCTTGTCCTCGGGGACTTCAATGCCAAGAATCTGGCTTGGGGTTCCCGGATCACTGACACGCGGGGTAGGATGGTGGAAGACTGGGCTCTGGAAACGGGCCTAGTCGTCCTGAACCGGGGTTCTGTTCCCACGTGTGTGCGGATGCAGGGTGAATCGGTGGTGGACATCTCGTTCGCCAGCCCCGCTCTGACACCGCGTGTCGTCGACTGGTGTGTCATGGAGGAGGTGGAGACATATTCCGATCACCGGTACATCCGGTTTGATGTCTCCGCCGAGTCCGCGGACCCACCGGTCAGACAGGCCCCATGTGGCCCGCGTTGGGCGCTGAGGCAACTGGACCGGGAGCTATTCCTGGAAGCCGCCATCGTGCAGGCCTGGGTGATACCACCGGACAGGCCTGCTGACATTAACGAGGAGGCACGGTGGCTCCAGGACGCCATGTACAGGATTTGTGACGTGGCGATGCCCCGGGTCCGTCCAGGACAGCGGAAGCGCCAGATGTACTGGTGGTCGCAAGAACTAGCTGCTCTGCGCAGTGCGTGTGTTGCTGCGCGACGCCAGTACACAAGGCACCGCAGGCTTCGTATCCGTCCTCCAGACGCGGAAGCTAGGGAGGCGGAGTTATATGAGGGGTACAAGGCGGCGAAAGACGCCCTAAAAACGGAAATCCGGCGGGCCAAAATGCAGGCCCGCCAGGAGATGCTGGAGACTCTGGACAGAGACCCGTGGGGACGCCCTTACCTAATGGTGCGTGACAAGCTCCGCACACAGGCTCCCCCGCTGACACAGAGTCTCCGGCCAGAGGTTGTAGAGGAGGTGGTCACCACCTTGTTCCCCCAATCACAGAGGGGCTACCGCCGTGCATGACTCCGCCCCCTGCGGTGCCCGATGCGGGCCACAGCGACGACGACGACGACACAGCACCAGAAGTGACCGAGGCAGAGCTGAGAGTGGCGGTGCGCCGGATGGGCGCCAAGAACACCGCCCCGGGACCCGACGGATTGCCTGGCAAGGCATGGGTCCTGGCTTCGGAGACTCTCAGGCCTCGACTAATTGGTCTTTTCAGCGCATGTTTGGAGAGGGGCCAGTTCCCGCTATCATGGAAGGCGGGTAAACTGGTCCTCGTGAAGAAGCCAGGGCGCCCTGCGGACTCTCCGTCCGCGTACCGGCCCATCGTGCTACTCGACGAGGTGGGAAAACTATTTGAAAGAATAATTTCAAACCGCTTCGTCGCGCACCTGACGGGAACAGGGCCGGACCTCGCGGACGGCCAGTTCGGTTTCCGCAGAGGGCGCTCCACGGTGGACGCCATCATGCGCGTGAGGGACCTTACGACGGGGTCTGCAGTGTCCAGGGGTAGAGTCGTCGTGGCGGTGTCTTTGGACATCGCCAACGCCTTTAACTCTCTGCCCTGGAGCTGCATTTTGGAGGCACTACGATATCATCGGGTGCCTACCTATCTCCGTCGTATAGTCGAGGCTTATCTGACGGACAGATCCGTCATCTACCCCGGTCACCGAGGTGAGTGGAACCGGCGAGAGATGTCGCGCGGTGTTCCACAGGGATCGGTCCTGGGACCGCTCCTGTGGAACATAGGCTACGACTGGGTGCTGCGCACCGACCTCCCGAGCGGCGTCAGCGTGGTTTGCTACGCTGACGATACGCTGGTACTAGCACACGGGAGGTCGCACCAGGCGGCGGCCGACCTGATGATGAGAGCGGTTGCGATAGTCGTTGAAAGGATCCGGCAGCTGGGACTCGAGGTGGCGCTTCATAAGTCCGAGGCCATGTGCTTTTATGGCCGCGGGAATGCGCCACCTCCGGGTGGGTTCCAGATCATGGCAGGAGGGGTTTCCATCGGCGTCGAGGTGACGATGAAGTACCTGGGACTCGTCCTCGACAGTCGGTGGAAATTCGAGGAACATTTCCGACGTTTGGCTCCCAAGTTGGAACGGACCGGGGCTGCCCTAAAGCGGCTCCTACCCAACCTTGGGGGACCAAACGCCTCCTGCCGGAGGTTGTACGCGGGGATTGTGCGGTCCATGGCCCTCTATGGGGCCCCGGTGTGGGCGCCAAATCTACGGCGACGACCAGCTCGTGCGCTGGTTTCATCCCAGAGGGTCATGGCCATTCGGATGATCCGTGGATACCGCACGATCTCCGGGGAGGCGGCTAACCTCCTTGCGGGATCACCGCCGTGGGATCTGGAGGCGAAAGTGCTCGCGCACGTATATAGCTTACGTGCGGAGGCGCATCGCCGGGGCGAAAGTCCACTGCCGCGCCAGATTAGTGCGTGGCGGGATGAGCTCCGGCGCGATCTCATGGCGGAATGGAAGCAACGACTATCGCAACCGAGGGCTGGGCTCGCTGTTATAGCAGCGGTAAGTCCCCTCTTTGAGGAGTGGCTAGAGAGGCGTCACGGCGTCCTCACCTACCGCCTGACGCAGGTGCTTACCGGACACGGAAGTTTCGGTAGGTTCCTGTTTCGGATTCGGCGGGAGGAAACGCCCGGGTGTCGGCATTGCGTGGATCACCCGGAGGACACGGTGGAGCATACAGTAGCGGTGTGCCCTGCATGGGCTGAGCACCGCCGTGTCCTTAGGGATGTGATCGGCGACGGTGACCTCTCGCGTCCGGCTTTGGTTCAGGCCATGATGCGGAGCGAGAGGGAATGGGACGCCGTCTCCTCCTTCTGCGAAGCAGTCATGCTAGCTAAGGAGGAGGCGGAGCGCGTGAGGGAACGATCCTCCTCACGCCCCAGCCGCCGCAGAAGACACTCCGGGCGTCGGGGATCGCGTGACGATCTCCGGCCACCGTAAGTGCGGGTCTGCGGACGGCGAGCAAGGGTAGCTCGCCGCCCGACCAGAACCAGACCCGTGCGTACGGCGCGTCGCGTTCCGCGCGCGCCTCAAAGAGCCCGACCACCACAGATGGGGCCCAGTAGGGCTGATGCCTGACCCGGAGCTGCGGACAACGTAAAAGGTTACCGGGGCTCCGGCTCAAAGCAGGAGAAGGAACGGGGTGGTTTTTAGTCAGTAAGAGTCTGACACTCCCTCCCGCCTCACCCAAGACGGGAGAAGTCATTGGATGATTTTCCCCCCTCAAAAAAAAAAAAAAAAAAAAAAAAAGCTAGCATATTTATTTAAAGTTATAAATTGATTTTGGAAAAATAAATTTATTTTGTTGGTCATAATGGTGTCTCATTAAAAAAAAAACGTGCCAAGGGTAAGGCAAATAATACAATGCTTTGAAAAAAGAATATAAACTAAATTCATTATTATGTTATCGGCTCACTCATGTAACTGTTTGACGAGAAACTCGAATAGTTTCAAGTCATTCTAGAGGCTCGATACCATAAGCATTAATTTAGGATATCTCAAGAAAGTTATAATAAAATTATAAACTAAATTGTTTTCTTACATAATAAAATTAAAAAATAAATCTTAACAACCAACAACTTCATAATAATTTTATTCACTCAAAAAATGGTACAGAAAAAAAAAATGTTGTTTTACAAATCCTATGGACATTTCGAGTACACTTCAAGCCGTAGCTTCTCTCACCGGTTGCAATGTAGTAATTTAGGCCACAGCTTAGTCCGCATCCGACAGACGTGACCAGTCCAATCCCACTTTAGTTCAAGGGCTTTATGAGCAACCCGGTGATTTACGACGAAACAGAACGTGGTCCTTTGAACCGCGGTTTTTTATCCGTCTTTTTTCTGCAGTTATGGGATGTTTCTATCTTTTTTTATTTTACCTTCACATTTTTTAAAGACTTTTCAGGCATTTCCTGTTTTTATTTATAGTGCATTTTTTTATTATTTCGAGTAACGATACTTAACACTATAAAATGTTAAACACTCTACTCCTAGACTGTTCAGAAAATATTTCATCGTTATTTTATAGTTCGTAATATTGTAACAATTGAATAATCGATTTAAAACTTCGTAGAATAATTAATTTTGCAAACAGGCTCAGCATAATATACATACGTGGGTCGTCTAAAATATATTGCTAAGTGGTCAAATATCCATGAACGTAACAAAAATATTAATTGTTAAAATAAAAAATAAAGAGGAAGCATATATGATCTGGATTTTGCGTATATTAAGAATTTATGCAAATAAATGTACTCTTTACATAATGAAGGAAAGTAACGGTTGGTCGGATGGACGCTTTTGGTGAAAAACAAGGGCTGTTTGACGAGAATACTTCATTTACATGATTTTTTTTTTTCACCAGCACGAGAAAAATATGAGTTTATTTTTTACTGAATTTTTGTATAAAAATTTTGTAAATGGACATTTTCTCTTTTGTTATTTGCTCTTTGCTTACTTTAAAAAATGTGTAATGTTTTTCCATCATATTGCGGCATAAAATAGGAACACGTTAAAATCTTTTACCGTATACTGAAAACCACTATAATATTGAATATTTTATTCAATTTCGGTAACATTTTAAAACAATATCTTTAAAACCCTCCGGCTCGAAGGACCAAAAACCTATCTCAAAAAGCAAACAAAAAGACCAAAACTCAAATCGCTTGGAAAAACGAAACAGCCCCAAAAAGAAACGTTTCCCTATGTATCAACGTTACTTGAAGAACGTGATAAGCACAAAAGAAAACTCCACAGCTTTCAAGATTACAAGAATTTACGACAATAGTTCACGGTGTACGGATACTACTGAAAGTAACCCCTTTTTCCCTCGATCGAGCTATGTACAACAGGTACATAGTCCTATTCTTTATTTGGGTATTGGAATCCAACTCAGGACTAGAATTGGAATAAAATGATCACGTTCCTTTTATATTGTGTCGTTTTTATTACGTTGTGATCGCGCGGTCACCGCCTCTATTCTTCGCTACGTCCCAAAGCAAAAAGAAAAAATATTACGCTACACGTCTTTCTCCTCGCACCACGTAAAACCGCAGAGTCGTGTGAACGAAGCTCCGTGCTACTTTGTAATTTAAAATTACTGAATAGCAAGAGAAAACTGACCCCTTTTTTAACCGACTTCATGTTGTATTATGAACAATGTTTACATAACAAAAAATAAGGATAAACAGGGACGTGCAAAAACTGCTTTAAAATAAAAATAAAACTTTTTGTAAACGACAGTCTATATCAGTGACAACCGCCGTCCTGACATCAAAAGACGATACAATAAAAAAAGCCTTTGTGCCGCCTAAGCAACAAAATGACCAAACATAACCCACAACACACAAGACCTATCTTTCCAATACCTAAGAGCAATTTATTTTGAAGCAATACATCTTCGGTGCCCACGACGGAGAAAGGTTCGCAGAAAGGGTAAAATTCTTAGTGTAACCCGACAAATTTATGCCCGTCATCTATATTTCCAAAAGTTGTTTGACCCCCGAAGACCAACGCACAGGTGAGCAATTTCAGCGACCGCAAACATAACTTTGTCGCCCAATACGTTGAAGAATGCGAGTCGTTCAGTCAATGTTGCCATGTCGAATATTTTTCGGTACATTTTGTTGGACTAAAAATATTTATAGTAACTACAGTTGCGAATATTTTGTTTCAGTTAAAAAGGACCCTTTGATCGGGGAGTCGGACGAGTCCTGTAAATATTATATTGAATCGCAAAATATTCACTTTTAAAGTTCACTTGCATGGTTTTACTTTGCGAATAAAAATTTGTAGGTCGATGGAATTTTTGGATTGCATATATATGAGTTACTAACGTCGCTTAATTTAATAAAGCATGAAAAAGTCTGCATATTTGTGACGATGTACTAGAGTTTGTGGCTCACGTAACACACTTTTCAAATCCGGCTCGATTGACGTGGCTGTTTCCTTTGATGCTGGACGTCAGTTCCACTAAGCGGATGACGAGAGGGAAATACAACTCGCAAACAGTTAAGTTACAGTCACAAACTATAGTACAGTACGGTACAGTTAAGTAATTTTCCATCAACCTTAATTTTTAAACAGAATATTTGTCTCAAAGATAATCCGTATTTTCTCCGAACACTGCCTGCTTGAATTTTTATATTATAAAATGTACCTAGCTGGTAAATGATAGAAGAAAAATATAATTCACTTTACTTTTCCACTAATTTACTGCCTTTGATAATTTTTCCACTAATATGACTTCTATCGTAAACACAAAGAGAATTTCTTTTAGATAAAATGAAACACAGCTAAGGATCGTTAACATAAACATAATATCAAGATTTTAATATGAAAAAGTGTTTCATAAATAAAGGAACATCTTATAATTGTGAGTGCAAGTCTGCTGTAGCAATTATTTTATAAGGAAAACAATACTTTCATTTCAATACCAATACACTCATGTTAATTAATTTCCAGTATTACTAAAGAAATTCCTATTTACTAAAGTATAGATACTTGTTGTAGGTTAAAGTGAGACTAATTGAGTTTTTAAGATATTTTGGACAAACCATTTACCTTAAGCTTAATCTTCATTAACATCTGAAAACGTACGATCATCAAAACGGTTCAATGATCAGAGATAATTAAAAACTCATAACAGCCTAAGAATAGATAATGGATAGGTACTATCAATCATAATTGCTCAGAACCCAATTTATAAATTGTATCAAGTCTGAAATAAACCTAGACTTAGTGCTGACCCTAACCAGGTAGAAAAAGAGCTAGATAAAGATCCAATATTCTCTAATTAAGATAATTAACGTTAACGCCTTAATGGAGTAACCTAGGCACGTAGCTCCGAATTTATATTCCCGGTGAGCAGAAAATGTTTTTAGGTTAATGTGAAAATTAATTAACGCATAGATTTGTGCTGTAATGCTAGGTTTGCATTTCAAATGTATTTATGTCTAGAATGTAGTTATTTCTTCTATTCTAGTCTGTATGAATGATTCAATTAGAAACTCTAATTATTGTTGGTAAACATAACCAAAGTATTGGATTAAATTTCCGAGCTGCCTGAAGTATGTTTCATAGTATACATACATGAATATATAAAGGAATTTCACCAAAATATATTTTATTATTACTATTTTTGTATTGGTATTAGGTCAGCGTTTGGCCGTTATCTTGCCTAGTAGTAAGCGATGATGCAGCACTACCTATAACTTTATTTTAGTGGTTTAAAACGGTTGACTTCATTACATGTTTAGCATAGGGTTTGATGTCACTTCTACGTATCTTTTTATTTTTGTTGGGTATTCCTAACTCATTTTCATTACTAATCAAACAAAACTGAACTAAAATAGGAGCATAACTAGCGGTATTGGCATAAATTATGATTTGTATTGAAACCTACACGTGCCTCCTATCGGTATTATTCTATCTTCATGGATGAAATAAATGTGTGTGTGGGTAGACCACTTAAATTAATATGGTTCATTTACTGATGGTGTATTTATAATTATAGTTTTTCAATAGCGCGACCGTTACGACATTTTTTAGTTAGAACTTAGTATTTATTATATTTTTTTGAATACGCTTTCTTAAATTTAATACAAAATCAGTTACGACTTAAGATTATTCTTGTTGCCAATCTTCGAGCCTGTCTTCTAGACACCCACACATACTTAGTCAGTCTCTCACTAATCCCATCTCCTATTATCCTCCTAAATTGGATAACGTAATACTAGTATGCAATAAGACATGTCAGAACATCATTTGGTCCTTTAAACATGAATATTTGATTCCCAATACCTTCAATCTGCGTCGAATACAATTATATGTGATAACAAAAGCTTTTATCTTAATCTGCTATTCATTGTAACGTGAGCATTGTTGGAAAATAGGCTTTATGATTTAGTACATTACTTTGAAATTGAGTTGTGACAGATAATTGACAGAGAATACCTAGGATTTGGGTCTGTCTTATATTCCCTATTATGGACAAGAATAATAAGAGCAAGTAAGAGTTTTATATTAGACCATACTCCAAATAAACGATAATCTTTAAATGATATCGGAAATTAAACAGATTTCTCTTTTATGTCTTTGATTCTTAGCGTAATAGTCGCATTATTATCAACCGGCTTCTGCCAGCGGCTTCACCCGCGTTTTCGTGAGTTAAAAATTGCCCTAACATCAAAATCCGTTCAGCAGTTTAAATGTGATTGACAGAAAAACCTCCAAACAAAGAAACTTTCACATTTATAGTATTAGTGTGATTGGAAAACTTAAGCTTTTCCAAAATCTACGTTTATTCTATACACATCTCTACAAAACAAATATATTTTCCAGCTAGGCTAAGGAGTGAGCTAGCAAAGGGGTTTATGTAAGGACATAAACCCCGAAACAATTTCCCAAATGACTTTAAAAGAACACGTAAACGATTTTATTCGTTCTCAAATGAACATGGTTAGGTTAAGCGGCCATGTTGCCGATTGACAAATGGGCGACAAACTGAGATTGATAGGTGTTCCTTGTACCCTCTTGAGTACGGAACCCTTATAAATTAGGTAACTGCAATACGGTATCCTGTTCTTAGTATACCGTAAGGCGCACAATCGATGAAAATATCACCCGTAATCCATAAATGGCGACTTTTATGGCCTTTATGTCGCAGATTTGTGTAAAGAAGATGTATTGGGCATTTGATTGTCATAGTGATAGAGCGTCAGGTGATTTTGTGAATTCGTGGTAAAGCGTCTGCTGTATCAATTCTTATTCTAACTTGGAACATAATGTAAAATGGGACATAAAGTGTCATAAAATATACTATAAAAATTTTCTTTATAGTTTAGACCTCCACGTAATATAAATGTTTTATGATAAAGAAGTTCAATATATTTAGCATTTTTTTTTAAGTTTTTTAAGACCTTACATGACCTACTTTGAAAAATCATCAAAGGTATATGTAAATATTCTTCCTGCTCATTAGACTCTTCTACAGCGACTGTTCTTTAATGCAAAGGAACTGGTCTTTTGATCCGCAGCCATTTTAAAATGAAAGTGGTCCTTAGAACGTTGTAAACTCAGATTTACAATGTCATCAAAAAAATTGGTCCTACAGAAACTTGGCAACGTTTTGAGGTAATATAATTTTATTCCTTATAAAGTTTGGAAAACTGTAGGCGTTACAAATCAAACTCGATTGTTTTATAATCCGATTTTCTTTGAAATATTTGTAGATTAGAAAATTTATTTATTTTGAGTTTGAAAGTCACAAATGTCGTTTTTGCTTAACAGTACGTAATTACATTAGAACTAATTAATAAATGACTAGAAAGCGCTGGTCTCTCACTACCATTACTGTTACTGAAAGGTAAATTAAATAGTATAATGACACAGTACTGAATGTGCATCAAATAACATCATCATATCGACGTGGAAGTAATTCACCCCGAATTACTTCATGTCAATTCCAAATTAGTCAGCTATTAGTACAGGTAAGATGCGTAACAGACAGTGTTTTTGAGTTGCGTTTTTTTGATAAAGTGTTTTATAAAACAAAATAGGTACTTAATAATATTTTTCTATTGACATTTATTTAGATTAACAAAGCTAAAATTTTATTGCAGTATTTATAAATCGAACATGAATTTTACTGAAATCTGTAAATAAAAGCGTGTTAAAACACATTTTTTAACCAAAAATCTATTCCTAGCCTACAAGATTTAAAAACCTGTAAAACATTTCTAGTTTTCCTCCATCGGCGCGTTTACAAACACTTTCGTTTGCACACGAGTTTCGGAACACGGTCTATTATACAAATATTGGGTCCGTGGATACCTAAATAGAACGCACAGAAACCAACCGATTTAAAACGTAAATTCCCTAAAATCTCTTTATCTCACTTTAAACAATGCGATTTCTATTCTATGAGGAATAAACTTGCTTCCATATTGTTGCTGGTAACGCAAACTGCAAGCCACTAAACCCGAGCGTATAAACGCGCGAGCGATACGGTCTGAATCTGCCTTTACATTAAATGCTTAGCTTAAATTTCCATATGCGTTGAGCTTGTGACATTTGAAACATTAAACCGTGGTTACGAGTAAACTGTTAAATGTATGCACAAGGTATGTTTGTGTTTGGAGTCTCAAAATTTATTGCGTAATGGGTTTATGGGCGGCATTCATTCACAAAATTAGCTAAGTATAGTTTCAACCTAAATAATTTCTTATGGCCATTCTGACAAGGTTCAATTCGACACTGAGACTATTATATGTAAAAAAAGTATCACACGTCGTTTTAATATAATTTATTTTGTACAAAAATTTGAATTGTGCCCGGTATACGGCAATAGCCTCACCCCCTATTACATGGGACTTATAACACAAATGGTAAAAAGTGGATGTACATTGTATAGCAGCATTGTAATCGTACCGTAATATACACCTCTGTCTACAAAAAGCGTGACTTTGCCTATTTTGTACAAAAAGATATGAACATTTCCATCCTACCAATTAAGAAAGTTTTCTGCTGCTACTCAAGGTCAAACCCAGGATCAACGCGACTCCGTTGGGTGACAAACTCATGAATAATGGCACCATTAAAGCTTGATAGTACACACCCGAAGTGATTATACGAGCACGTTCCTGAAATACCAAGCATTTTAGTATGTTGTGTACCTAAACTGAATATTTCCACAATATTTTTTGTTTTCACAATGTTTTCCATAATTTACGAAAAAAAAAACCGAAAACACTGTAATTCGTTGAATATTAAGAAACGCTTAAGTTTAGCTTTTTAGTTAACAAAATTTTAATTTGTCTTAGCTATGATAAGATAAAGTAAAAAATATTAATTCCTGCCGTAAAATACCTAATAGGGTTGATAACGGGGTATGAAAATTAAAAATGTATTTAGTCCGTTAGTTAGGTAAAGAAAACATATTAGACACGTATTTTTTATTATGTCATTTAAGATAACAATACCTCGATAAAACTAATCAAAGTTTAGAAGTGGGAGCTAACCTAATTTCTACGTTAAAATAAAATCATTATCCACAAGACGGACATTAAAATAAATATTACTCATCTGCCTTATTATAATCATTCAGCCACTCATGAACCACATAATTTCGTTGAGAAACAATAAATTGATACCTCTCTAGAGATGAAGAAAAATACAGAGAGACGTCAGAGTCGTTCAGGATCGATCGTGGATTTTAAATAATTGTATTGGCACCGACCGATCTGTTTGATCCTTCAACGGTAAAGACAATCGACAGCTCGTAATGGTGTTAGGTACTATGAGTAAAATAAGAAGGCTTTTAATTTTAATACTCTTTTACTGGCAACGTGCCTTGAACTAACTTGACGTGTGAAAGTCACTTTTGTCAAGGTTGGTTTGTATGATTTTTAGGTACGATAATATAGGTATAAGTTTTTTTCGTTGTTGAGATATTACTACTTAGGCAAAAAAGTATCTTGTGCCTTTGTCAGGTCGGAAAGTATTCAAACTCTTTTTGTATTTTATTAAATTCCTAATCCCCAAAGGCCCGCAACGCACTTGTAACGCGTCTAGTGTTTTGGGTATCCATTGGCGGCAGCGATTGCTTACCATAAAAAAATCATAACTCAATGTAAATACGATTATACAAACTCGAATTTTTAGAAAAAAAAATCTATTTTCATTCCATTGATGGCTGTACAATTTTATTAGAAATAGACACGCAAAATAAAGCGCTTCCATTTAACACAATGTCAGCTTCATACAGCGGAAATTACTCGACACGAATCGAATGGCGATAAAATACACTAGAAAATGATGTGTGCGGAGAAATGACGTCACAATATTTTGTTCTTTAAAATTCTCTTATATTTTGATGTAACTTCTATTTGTGAGTTGATTCACTAGGTTTTTTTTTAAAGTCTTCATTATTGTATTATTTTGGAATATTCGAAAAATCGCTGCTAAACAGCCGCCTAGTAGATTTGGTCGTCGAAGAAACAGCGAGTTGGCGTTCCATTGTCTCTGCTAACCCCCATAGGAGACAGGCGTGAGGTTATGTATGTATGTATGTAGAAATAGCGTATGTTTATATGAAGACAATCAAACACATTTTCGCATTTGCAAAGCGAAAGTGAGCTATTATTGAAAATAAATTCTACCATTTAAGTTAAAACTACTATAAAAACATTAAATTTGATTAACAATAACTATGTTAACTATATTTACATATCGCATACCTACATCCATAAAGCCATTTTCAAACTGAAGCTCTGAGGCCTCGGCCTCGAATTTTGCGGGCAGCGGGGCGGCGGCGGCGGCGGCGCGGCAGCGGCAGGATCTTTTGCGTATATTCAAATGGACCGGTTTTCGAAAACAGCGGCGCGGGAGCGGCGCGGGAGCGGGCAACGAGCGGTGCACTCCAGTCAAGCGGTGACCGCCCGCGTTGCGCGTCTGCATTGTAGTATAGTGTTGTGTACCTACATTTTTTTTTGTGACGTATCAAAATGTCCTCGGACGTGCAAGAGCAAATGATTTCGGCAATCTTTGAGAGGACACCCATACGGAACAGCAAAGATGTGAACCATAAAAATAGAAGAAAAATTAACCAATTATGGGAAGAAATAAAAAACGAACTGAATATTGAAGACTAAAGCAAAAACTGAAATCACTCTTGATAGTTTCAAGAATATAGTCAAAAGTTTCTACACTCATTCTAGTGTAGTCGTAGAATTTGTCGGGATTTTGTCTCTGTTCTTTATAATTTCGATAAAACTCGCCATTTATTTTCCTTGCCCTATAGTAGGTCTTCTTCTTTTGCCCACAGTAAATCGAGCGTTAGGAATAAATTTGAATCAAAAAGATTTCGTTCGCTAATAAAAACAAATATCTCGACAACACAACCACGAACACAACACTACACCGCTGTAGTGCCGCGCGATCTGCCCGCTAGTTTCGAGAACGGGTCCGCCGCCGCCGCCCCGCTCCCGCTCCCGCGCCGCCGCCGCCCCGCTGCCCGCAAAATTCGAGGCTGAGGCCTCAGGCCTCGGCCTCGAATTTTGCGGGCAGCGGGGCGGCGGCGGCGGCGCGCGGCAGCGGCAGGATCTTTTGCGTATAATCAAATGGACCGGTTTTCGAAAACAGCGGCGCGGGAGCGGCGCGGGAGCGGGCAACGAGCGGTGCACTCCAGTCAAGCGGTGACCGCCCGCGTTGCGCGTCTGCATTGTAGTATAGTGTTGTGTACCTACATTTTTTTGTGACGTATCAAAATGTCCTCGGACGTGCAAGAGCAAATGATTTCGGCAATCTTTGAGAGGACACCCATACGGAACAGCAAAGATGTGAACCATAAAAATAGAAGAAAAATTAACCAATTATGGGAAGAAATAAAAAACGAACTGAATATTGAAGACTAAAGCAAAAACTGAAATCACTCTTGATAGTTTCAAGAATATAGTCAAAAGTTTCTACACTCATTCTAGTGTAGTCGTAGAATTTGTCGGGATTTTGTCTCTGTTCTTCATAATTTCGATAAAACTCGCCATTTATTTTCCTTGCCCTATAGTAGGTCTTCTTCTTTTGCCCACAGTAAATCGAGCGTTAGGAATAAATTTGAATCAAAAAGATTTCGTTCGCTAATAAAAACAAATATCTCGACAACACAACCACGAACACAACACTACACCGCTGTAGTGCCGCGCGATCTGCCCGCTAGTTTCGAGAACGGGTCCGCCGCCGCCGCCCCGCTCCCGCTCCCGCGCCGCCGCCGCCCCGCTCCCGCTCCCGCGCCGCCGCCGCCCCGCTGCCCGCAAAATTCGAGGCCGAGGCCTCAGGCCTCGGCCTGAGGGGCGGCGGCGGCAGCGGCGCGGCAGCGGCAGGATCTTTTGCGTATAATCAAATGGACCGGTTTTCGAACACAGCGGCGGCGGAGCGGCGCGGGAGCGGGCAACGAGCGGTGCACTCCAGTCAAGCGGTGACCGCCCGCGTTGCGCGTCTGCATTGTAGTATAGTGTTGTGTACCTACATTTTTTTTGTGACGTATTAAAATGTCCTCGGACGTGCAAGAGCAAATGATTTCGGCAATCTTTGAGAGGACACCCATATGGAACAGCAAAGATGTGAACCATAAAAATAGAAGAAAAATTAACCAATTATGGGAAGAAATAAAAAACGAACTGAATATTGAAGACTAAAGCAAAAACTGAAATCACTCTTGATAGTTTCAAGAATATAGTCAAAAGTTTCTACACTCATTCTAGTGTAGTCGTAGAATTTGTCGGGATTTTGTCTCTGTTCTTCATAATTTCGATAAAACTCGCCATTTATTTTCCTTGCCCTATAGTAGGTCTTCTTCTTTAGCCCACAGTAAATCGAGCGTTAGGAATAAATTTGAATCAAAAAGATTTCGTTCGCTAATAAAAACAAATATCTCGACAACACAACCACGAACACAACACTACACCGCTGTAGTGCCGCGCGATCTGCCCGCTAGTTTCGAGAACGGGTCCGCCGCCGCCGCCCCGCTCCCGCTCCCGCGCCGCCGCCGCCCCGCTGCCCGCAAAATTCGAGGCTGAGGCCTGAAAGGATAAACGCGAGACGAACACGTAAATGCGCGCGAACGTCCATTGTTTCACAAAACAATGCACACTAGTGTTGTGCTGATTCCAACATTAAACGTAAGCCTCATGGACACGCTTCAATGACGTATATGAATGGTTGACTTATCCATTCAGCCAATCAGAATGAATGAATAGCAACGAGTAGGCCCGAAAAGTAAGAATGACCAGAATGCTTTTATAGGAGAAATGCACTCAATATAAACAATTTGATGAGTTATTCCATTACTGATTATTGAGAAATAAGAGTGTACGGACATAATAGTGTCTTAGTGTTTGTGTATGAATAATACTCAGAAATATTACGGTACCGATCATTTACGTAATTTATCTTTCAGACAGACTGTGTTATATTAAGTGTCACTGTAAGAATTCTTAATGGTGTCCAGTAAATATTTTTTTTAAATATATATATTGAGTCTCCATAACAGCAGATTAGTTCCATGTTCTAAGAAATCATTTCAGAAGAAACGAGTCAAATATAAAAAATATATATATAGTAAGGTAGAAAGAGAAATAACATATTGTAGTGACAGAAACGTAATATTGATACAACCATTTCTGGACATTGTAAATTGATGTCATAGTACTACGTGACATTGGCAATCTTTGCAGCACTTAAATAGATCTATCACCAACCTCGTATTGGCTACAATAGCCCTGTCAGTGATGATTGATCGGACTGGACATAGAGTGGGATGCCCGTTTTAAGAGAACTGGGTCGCCCTATTTGGTTCAGTACTAGAGGTCAAGAGATTCTAATGGTATTTTAGAAATGCTGCTTGAATTTTCCCACGTGTATGGATTGATTAACTTGTACAGATTGAATTGTAAAGCGCTTTTATTAAATAAAAAAAATCTAATTTTATCTCAATTACTTTAGAATCCTTTAACGATGGAAATAGAATCAGGTATGCTTCAGCACGCATACACCGGCTCAGCCGGAGTAATACCACGGCTTCACAAAATCCCTGATTCCCCAACAACCCTTAAATTCCTAATCCCCAAAGAGCCCGGTAAAGCTCTTGTAACACCTCTGGTGTTTCGGGTGTCTATTGGCGGCGGTGATGGCTTACTATCAGGTCAACCATCTGTTCGTTTACCGGCTTATACCATAAAAAAAACGTAACAATCAGCAAACCATTTTATTTCTTGTTTAACATTGACAAGTGCAGGTATTTTTACACTGAAAGTGTTTCATCGCAGTAATCTTCTTTAGTTCTAAAATTATAGGTGACATTACTATTCAATTTAATATCAGAAACAGCAGATTCACCAGAATTACATACCTTCACATACCATCAAAGATAGTTCAACTATTCAAGGACGGGCATCCCAAAGCCTTCATATAAGTGGCCGCAAATCACTACATAGCACTGACCCATTAAAATTGTGTTACCAAAGTCTCTCCAACAAAATGTCCGGATCCAATTTGTCTTACAATAAGTTCAGAAGATCGAACCGCGGCTGGTAGTCAGGGTGATAGCAATTTGCGGCCGCTTCGAGTGGCCATTATGAATCCATAATAAGGTCACCATCGATTTCCGAATTACAAACGACTAGACGTTCTTTTTACAAGGAATAGGGAACTGGTGATCTGTTGGCTGTGTTAGTATGTAGAGGAGACCTTTGAATAGAAATGTGGACATTTTAGTCACTGAGTTGCTAGATGCTACTAGGCATTCCAGGAAAAGGTTTTAATTTTTTATATGGTAAACAATCTGACGGGTCACCTGATGGTAGGCAATCACCGGCGCAGATGGACACTCGAAACACCAAAGACGTTACAATGGCGTTGCTAACCTTTTAGGATTTAGGAATTTAAGGATTGGTGGAGAATCAGGGATTGGGAAGAAGAAGATTAGTTATAAGATACCAATCATATTATTATTTGCACTACATTTTAGAGCATGTTATATGGTTGCCTAAATAGTTTAGCTCAAAGCCTCAAAGAATTTATTGACTTGTCACGCGTGTCGTGCAGTTAGTTAAGTAAGAAGCTGCTCTAGGGAACACAAAAGTCCTTCAAAAGTTGAAGTTGCGTATACAGTATTTCATCAACGCTATATCTAGTTTTTTCTAACATTAGTTCATCGTCGAAGTCCACATGTAACAAGGTTTGTTGGTGAGTTTATTATACCCGTGGGAGACCAGCCAACAACTCAATATCTGCGGTAATAACGTGTCTACTAGAAATGTATTAAAAATGCTTTTGTATCTGGATAGTATTGAATCATATACAAAAAATTTGGAGATAAACCTAAATTCGTTATGTACAATTAGGATATTTTTTTATTATTATTACATCATAATTATGTAAGTAGGTAATATATGTACAATGCAAATTAAATACATTTAAAACGTTTAAAAATGCCTTGATCATTAGATATCTACTTTCTGCCCATTTTTTTATTCATATCAAAAACTAAAAGAGCAGAAGTTATAACTATTAGAGTAACCTAGTAAATAGCCAACTCAATTTGTCAACTAATGAAATTTGTAACACATAAAAAACAACATAAGTATTTTTGAAACTAGATGTGGTCACCACTTCCAACTAACTGTTTCATTTACTTTTTTTAGACTAAAAATCGTCCCATTTCTTCTCCCGTGTCGAGCCGGAGCCCCGGTCAACCGACGCTTCCGTACTGGTTTATACAGCGCAACTAAATTCACTAAAAACATTTTCCATTTGCATTGACACAGAGCATAAACTTACTCCCAGTTAAAATTTCACTCGACCGACCAATAGTATACACATCAAACCAAAAAAGCGCTTAAGCTACGAAAATATTCCGTTTGAACCGAGAACTTATTTAGCTTCGTTTTAAAATTGTTTTGCACTAAAATACTGTTCGGATATAACTGGCTAACTCTGTTAATTTGATTTTTTGCAGTTTTCGTTTCAATGTATTTGCAAATGGAACAATTTTAAGAGTTATTTTCGCATGTACATTTTCAATTAAGTGTCTTGTGTTTTTAGTATGACTTTCATTTGTTTTCGACTCAAGCTATATGGTGCTCCCACACAGCGGTTATATAACGTTATACAACAATGTGTAACAATAACATTTGTGTTTAAACAAATTATAACAGTGGTTGTAGAGTATGTTACATGCTGTTATAAATGTTACACATTGTTGTATAACGTTATATAACTGCTGTGTGGGAGCACCATAAGACTGCGGACGACAAGCAAGGATAGCTCGCTACCCGACCAGAATCAGACCCTTGCGGCGCGTCGCGTTCCGCGTGCGCCTCAAAGAGTCATCAGACCACCACAGATGGGGCCCAGTAGGGCTCGAAAAGCAGGAGTAGAAACGGGGTAGTTTTTAGTCAGTAAGAGTCTGACACTCCCTCTCGCCTCGCCCAAGGCGAAAGAAGCCATTGGATCTCTCTGTCTTTCTACATTAAAAAACTTAAGATTGAAAAATGTAATACGTTTCAGTTATGATTTACCGTTTCAATCTGAGACTTTCGTGCAGACTTGTCGTATTGCTAAATAGAATGGAAATCCAATGCAACAAAGACCTCAAACCTTCCTTTAAGTCCTTTTATACGTTGCTCTATGGACAAGACAACTTCAAATTGATTTATGCCTAAGCTGCATCGACGATGGTCGGTACAGTAGACAATTAACTAAGCTACCGTCGACTGCCGCTTCATTGTCATGCATTACCCCTTTTGTTGCCTTAAGACAATTTTCAACCGATTAATTCAGCTCTTTGTTGCTATTAATTGGGTGCAAGGAAAACAATAGACCCGGATTAAAATAGTGTTGGGTACTTTAAGGTAGATATTGTTTTAAGGTTAATTATAACAAGGGATATTTATAGAGGACTAGCAAACCCGGCGAACTCCGTTTCGCCACCAATGATTTTCCCTGTTTTCCTGCTTTTCCATTGATTTTTTTTTCCTGAATTTTCTGAGCCCAAGACCTTTCCATGGAATGCAAAACCGTGAAAATCGGTTCGTGCGTTCTGGAGTTATAGCGTAAGGAAGGAAAACCCGACTTATTTTATGTTATAGATTTAAGTTAATACAAGTAGTAAAAAATATTTTATTTGGCCATCCCATACTTAGGTAGGTACAGCAATAGAACCAATAACTTAGATGACAAAAAATGTGCCACAAAAAGTTAACAAATCCTTTAAAATGTTTCATACAACTCAGTACCTTTCAGAACTTTTCATCTTGAGTTATTATATTCACAGAAAACCTTTTTCACATATGAAAATATTCATAAAAAAATCTTGAAGAGTAAACTTATAAAATTGTAATACTAATAACTTAGTTTCGGAAAGCCTCCACAAAATTACATTACTTACCCACTTGGCTTCAGTACCAACGTTTGTTATGAAATTTCAAGTGCACTCCGTTTCGGTTGGAACTTTTTCAATATAGGTATGCTTGAAACACTTTTTGGGTCAAACAAACCCGTATACGAATTGAAATAACACGTTCGTTCCACAAAAGTACTTTGGATTGGTTGAAATCTTTAGTAACAGTTCGCATAAGCGGTTCGCGGTAAGTAGGGTTATTCTGTTCCACATTTGAACACTTACAATAGAGATGATGACGGGGTATAAAAATGGAAAGTATATTCAGACTGTCAGTTGGGTTATGAAAAGACAATAGACACGTATTTTTATTTAAAAATGTAATCAACTTCAGGACATCATGAACTAACTTTAGTTGCTTAATATACATGAACCACCACAAATATATTAGTGGAAATATTTTTAATCTCTTTCTAAATATTAATGTAAAATGTTCACAAAACTATTTAAACCGCAGCGCATTTCTACATAGTATGTAATGCATTTTTGAGGAAACCACTGCTAAGTGATCTTGTTAGAGGATCTAAAGTGAGCGGTTACCTCTGCATTCCGGAGTTAAAGCTAAAAATTGTGAGCTGAATACGCTTAGTATAAAGATAAGATATTTTTAAAGAAAACCAAATAAAAAGTCTTTGTCATTTAGTATGTGGACATAAAAATATGTAAATATTTATCACAACATTTCACATTTTAACTTATGTTAAAATATTAATTATTATGTTATCGGCTTACTCACGTTAGCAGCAGTCGCGGAATGCTACTCATGAATATGAGCCTCTAGCATGCCTTGAAACTAGTCGAGTTCCTCGTCGAAAAGTTACGTGAATAAGCCGATAACATAATAATTAATTTAGCATGTCTCACAAAAGTTATAATAAAATTATATTAACATACTTTTGCTGACATATTAATCACAATAATTATATTTTAATCAAAAAGTTATTATTAAACTATATATTTTTATATCAAATTAAAAGTACTCTGATTATTAGGTAGATGATGAATGATCTTTTTGGAATTCATTAAGATTAATTGGACAAAAGGATATCTAGGTATTAGCCGTTTTTAATATCATAAAATAAGTCCTTCTTTTTCACAAAGACACGGTCATTGCCCTCATCATAATTAACAATCTCATGACGTTCACAGTTGAACACAGCCGGGTATCATCTCTGCCCGGGATTGCGAACGGCAAGCAAGGGTAGCTCGCCGCCTGACCAGACCCAGACCCGTCTGTACGGCGCACGGATCTGATTAAGCGATCTGATCACTACTGATGGGGCCCAATAGGTCTGATGCCTGATCCGGAACTGCGGACTATCTAGCGGGTTTACCAGGGCTCCGGCTCGAAAAGTAGGAATAGGAAAGGGGTAGTTTTCAGTCAGTATGAGTCTAACAAGCCCCGCCCAAGATGGGAGAAATCATTGGATGATTTTACAGCTCAAAAAAAAATCCCACTCACAGTGACAGTATTTCGAAATCAATAACGAATTCAATACATTACATACATAGAAATTACGCAACCACCATCAAAGACGTCACCAATTTCCCCGCTCACAAACAAGGTTTCAAAACACATTTTCCTTAATAAAAACATACAAGGGAACACAGACCAGCAAAGCCCTCCCATCCAATCAATCGGATCGTATAGGTACCATGAATAGCCAGCCTAATCACTCGGCAAAGTACTATCTATGTTTATACTTTCACTTTTGAGATACGAAAAACTTTCGGCCTCATTCGACGAACCTTAATGAGTTTCGGACCCCTCTGTATTGTAAAGAGTAGGAAATGAAGGACGTGGCTAGAGTAGTAACTAGATTGACCAGAATTTCAGCGTAGATTTGTACGAGTTGTAATGTATTTGATTACCTATACGTTGATTTTGGGCACACCTGGGATTTGGCGTTTTGAATGCGTATAATTACTGTCTTGATGATTAATTAGGATTTTCGTTGTTATTCTTTAAGAATTTATGTGTAATTTTTATATGTGTGGGAGAGCCATGCTTCGGCACTAATGGGCTGGCTCAACCGGAGTGATACCACGGCCTCACAGAAAACAGACGTGAAACAACGCGTTGTGTTTCGTTGTGGGAGTGAGGTTATCGGAGGCCAAATTATCCCCCTCCCCAATCTTCCGAATCCCTGACAACCCTTAAATTCCTAATCCCCAAAAGGCCGGCAATACACGCCTCTGATGTCTCTGTCTATGGGCGGCGGCGATAGCTTACTCAGGTGATCCCTTTGCTCGTATACCAGCTTATAGCTTATACCCTACAAAAACTCTTTTCCTGCCCCAGTATGTAACCCAAGAGCTTTCAGCTCAGCAATCAAAAACAGTGACAGCAAAACCAACAAGATAAATCTACAGTGTTTTTATAAGGAAGGGGTATACGATCCCTTAAGAATACCAACAGACAATAAATAAAGAAATGAAGAAGTATGAAACCCCCAAAAGTCTCGTATTACAAATTAAATTTAAAAAGTTGAGGAAACCCCTTACTCTTGGCCCCTGCTCTTTACTGAAAGAAACTCGATACCAAAGTAAATTATCACCCTTTTAATACCAAACAAAGTTTAAGTTAATTGTGTAAATAAACGTCTTTAAATAAACTTTAAACCAATATCATAACCATAGTTTAAAATGATCAATAATAATTTAATTTACTGTCTAGTTGGCGCAGTGGCTGGGCAACTTGCTGCCGTACAACGCTGCAGCGGGTTGAATTCCCACACGGAGCAACACTTTGTTTGATCCACAAATTGTTGTTTCAGGTCTGAGTGTCATGTGTATGTGAAATTGTACGTCATTTCATTAAATGAACATATTTTAACGTGACCCCTCTTAAGTCTCAGAAAATTACGGGATATTTTATAATTATTGAAAAACTTTTCTCCTTGTCTATATACGGCTAGGGCTTTACATAGAGAAGCGGAACATACCTATTGCAACATAATGCAATGTAACGTCACGCGTTTTATCCCCGAAGGGGTAGGCAGAGGTGCACATTACGGCACTTTACGCCGCTATACAAAACACATTGATCATTTAATTAACTCCATAATATTGGCATATTTAAAATTCGTCGGCTATTTATACCCAGTTTCACTTTATCCAAAACCATATTAAAATTCCAATTACTAAACCAACAAAACGGCTTGTTTTAATTATTTAGTACCCACATAGATAAACCGCTAACCAATTTGAGTGAATAATTAATAGCAACTGATATTAAAATGATAGTGTGTTATTGTTAGACTCGTTAATAATCGATTTATTAAATAATGAATACCTATTATTTAACAATACCTACGTTCTTCATAGTGAAACCTAAAACCACGAACACAATTTTAATCATAAAGGTGTTTATTGTAATTAATGTCTAATTATTATGTGTATATGATATGAATTTGACTGCTATTTTGGTGTAATGGATTGAATAAGAAAGATGTGTCTTGGCTTTTAAATTATTGTTAGGTTGTCTGTTTGTCGTTCCCAAAACGTAACTGTTACCGTCGCGTCTCTTTTCGCACATAATGTTCATAATCATGGCACCTGACGTGGCTCAAAACTAGTCGAGATACTTTGTCGAATAGTATCGTCAACACCGTACATTATAATTAAGTGTGGGAGAGCCATGCTTCGGCACGAATGGGCCGGCTCGACCGGAGTGATACCACGGCCTCACAAAAAAGCGACGTGAAACAAAGCTTGCGTTGTATTTCCTTGTGTGAGTGAGGTTATCGGAGGCCACATTACCCCCCTTTCCAATCTCCCCGATACCCGATTCCCCAACCCTTAAATTCCTAACCCCCAAAAGGCCGGCAACGCACTTGTAATGCCTCTGGTGTTTCGGGTGTCCATGGGCGGCGGGGATTGCTCGATCCGTCTGCTCGTTTACCGGCTTATACCATAAAAATAAATTGCTATAATTAGGCTGCTCGACAGAAACCTAACATCACTTTCAGTTAATGTAGAAATCCTACCTACCAGACTAACCTAAAAAAGATAAAATTAGTCGTCATCCCTATTCTAGACAAAAAGTACATTCGTTCAAGTTGCCTAACTACAAATAAAGTAGAACATTTATTTAACTAAGACAAATACGTGTCTTGGATTTAGATACCTATTGGTTTATCCAATTCTATTGCTTGAGAGAACGTGCAATCAATCTGGCGGGATAATTGAGTCTGGATAGTGATGTAGTGTATCATAACATGGATATCACACCTAGTACATGTATCTTTGAAAGTAAATAACAGTACATGTACCAAAAATACATGTCCCATTAACTGATGGCTTTTTTTTGACGTGGGAAAATCATCCAATGACTTCTCCCGTCTCGAGCCAGGCGAGAGGGAATGACTAAAAACCACCCCGTTCCTTCTCCTGCTTTTCGAGCCGAAGCCCCGGTAAACCCGCTAGGTAGTCCGCAGCTCCGGATAGGGCATCAGCCGTTCTGGGTCCCATCTGTGGTCGTCTGATGACTCTTTGGGGCGAACTGATGGCTATACCTATTAGATTGTGAATTAGGTATATTCACAGAATATACAAAAAGTTTTTGTATAATTTTCGTTGATCAACAATTTACGCTTGAAAAACTGGACCGCTATAATAAAAGAAAACTATAGTCATTTACATTTACATAAAAACTTGAGGAACTTATCCTTTATTTTTTGCCTTAATGAAGATATTTAAGAGATTTACTTAAGACGTTAATGGAATGATGAAACAACAAAAACTTACCAACAAAGAAAAAATCACTATAAATCCAGTTCAAACAACATACGAACAATTTTCTTTCCAGCTTCGTTAATGTTCTATTCATCTAAGTTTCTTTATTATATCGAATGTAAATTGAATCCACATCCAATACCAACTGGCGAAGTAAAGTGCAAATGAGGGTTCTTTCACTTCCAAATGCCAATGAAATTAATTATTTAGGTATTCCTTGTCGAAGCAAATTGCCAACGAACGCCTCCATTCATTGACTCTTAATAAAATCTCTAATACCCATCATTGTAATTTGGACCTTATACTTTAATCATAAGAGTCATCGATATTGACATTGTTTAATTATTCGGGGACTTTATATAAGTGACAGGGGACGGTTTATGTGACATAATCCGTAAATTTTATGTCGTGGAAAATTGGGTGCTGTTTATCAATGTTGATTTGAGATCGGTGGACAGGATGACAGTTCGACTTTGAATATCATTACATTAGTGTAATGACCCTTATGTCAAGGACCGAAGGATCAGCGAACGATAGCACTGACAAATTGTTTAGCGTGGAATAGTGATGCGGGCGTTAAGTGAAGCTAAAATGTACTTTATTTTCAAAGTAATTAAGCTCCCTTTTATCGACTTATTGGCTTGGCTGCGGTAATCTGTTAAGCCTCCTTAACTAAGTACGGGCTAAAATATTGGGCCAGATTTGTTGATCACCAATATTGGGGAATAATTTAGTACATTCACGATGTTATCGTCACTAAACTTATTACTTACACAGAAACATTAAAATTTCACAAAATTGATGTCTTTGTTACTTACCTTAAGAAACTTTTCTAATTTTGGTTACAAATTTTGTAATACAGAATTGAGCCTGATATCTGACAATTGAATTAGACTAAGCATTTATACAGTGAACGTAATAAATTAACTATAAGTATTTCTATTTATCCAATGATGGACTGAAATAAATATATAACGTTGATTGCACGGAATACAATACGAAATTACTGTATTGTATTGTATTGTATTCAGCACGTATTTCTACAACGAAATACTTCTCGTATCTTACTTTTGTAAATGGATTGGCATCTTGCCATAATTTACTGCCACATATTCTTCACAGTAATAAACATTTATCTCGGTTTAGAAAATGGAATAAAAATGTAAAAACCGACGTAGCAACAACAGAAAACATTTTAAGAACTCTATAGGTTTAACCAAAATTATTAATTCTCAGTCTTTTTGGGTCAGTGATATTCCGTATTTTCGAGGAATTGTTTGTAAAAAAAATTAACATAAAACCTGGCATGCCAGGTAGAAACAGACTTTAGAAAAATTTCATTATCACGCGTAAGTCATGATAATGTTTAAAAATAAAGAAGATAAAATAAAAAAAAAAATGTCTTTTACGTACTCCTACACTAACTCAACAACCTTACACAAACTTCATAATTCACAGAAGTCCCATCACTGCACTGGACCAAAAAAGGGTAGACATAAACATATTATAAACAACCACTACATCATACTACGGTAGACTTGTAAGTTCCCGTGCGTGCGGCGCGTCGCGTTTTGCGCGCGCTTCAAAGAGCCATCAGACCACCACAGATGGGGCCCAGTAGGGCTGATGCCTAATCTGGAGCTGCGGACAACCTAGCGGGTTTACCGGGGCTCCGGCTCGACGGGCAGGAGTAGGAACGGGGTGGTTTTTCAGTAAGAGTCTGACACTCCCTCTCGCCTCGCCCAAGGCGGGAGAAGTCATTGGATGATTTTCCACTCTAAAAAAAAAAAAAAAAAAAAAGACTTGTAAGTTATTTTATCAGCCACATTATGAGGATCATTTATTTTCTCATGATATGCCAGGATCATTGAAAGCTATTGCGAGGAAGTAACCATTATGGGCCCACTATGGAGTTATTGGGGTGTAAAGAACGTCGTAAAAGGACACGAGGGTGTTATTGTCAAAAACTCAGGATCTTGAAGGAAAATGTCTTTGTATGTGTGGACAAGGAGATGCTTGAACTTGAAAGATGGTTAAAATTGTGGTTATACTAATAACAACGAATATTTCTTAGATTTCTATTCCATATTATCATATTATGTCTGTTCTTTACATAATCTCGGGACCACAGGGTCCCGGACCTTTGGAAGGCGTACGAGGGGCCGAAGCCAACTCGCAGAGGCCCGTTGAACAATTTTGATCTAAATGTAATGGGACATCAGCCGGCGATTATCCCTGTATGCACTATGGAAGTACACCAAAGGACAATCCCCGGTAGATGCAGGACTATTGCGAGATATGGTAAAAGGAAATGATAGGGATATGGGTGTGGGTGGCTGTGGAATAGTTAACCGGTTAACTATGGGGACTATGGCCCCTGCCCCTGACCAATATTGAAAAATACGGATAAACAGGCAGGGGGTGACTCGCAAACTCAATAGTGGGCCCCCGGAAACGGCCGCTAGCATGTAGCGACAAGGGAAGCAACATCCGTTGAGCTGCTTGAGGAAGGGGGGGCATCCCACGGCTATCAGAGCAATCCCGGAAGTACGGTCAAGACCCCTACCAGCATCTTACTGGGATACGTCCTTCCCCCAAGTGGAGCTGAAGGCAACTCCACTCTTGCGAATCTCCACTCAAACCAGCCGATTAAGGCAAGAGTGAGGTAGGAGAGGCCACTCCGGATAGTCACGAGTACTAACCGGAGTTAAAAAGTAGGGCCTCTCCCGGGAGTCAGGTCCGTGGGGTCGCCACTGCCCAACAGCTCGCCACAAGCTGCCTTTATTATATTCCATATTACATATCTTATTCCATACCATCAGTAGATCCGTCTGCTCGTTTGACCCCTATTCCATAAATAAGTAAAAAAAAATTAAACAAGAATACATTACCACTTGGTCATCTTATTGGTCGTAATTCTAACTATACCAACCAGTTACCAGGGCTCCGGTTCGAAAAGCTGAAGTAGGAACGGGGTAATTTTCAGTCAGTAAGAGTCTGACACTCCCACTCAACTCACCCAAGGTGGAAAAAGTCAATGGACGATTTTCTCCCTCAAAACACAAACTTCTAACTACACATATCCAATTAGGTACTAAAGTTTAGTATGAATGAATTTGGCTTACATTGGCAAATTCCTGAACCAAGTATGAAACTCGTCGCACTCATACAATCGTACAGAATCCAAAAAGCAGTCCATGGAACAGTAACACATTTCAATATCCGCGTATTTCATTCGCACTCAATTGTGAAAGAAAGCCATCCATTTGTTTGAATGAATGAAGTATTTCTAACCGAAGAATTTTTCAATACACTTTCAATTACATAGAGAACAGACGGTATCTGATTAAGTTTGAAAAGCTGCGCCAAGATTGAATTGAGTTCGTGTGTCGGGTTTTGAGAACCTTTTAGAATAAAGGACACAATCTCAAGCTATTGTTTGCGTCGAATGATTACCTAACGTATTATTTATACGATGAGAGACTGATTACTGTTGTTGATTTGCTTTGGGGGGTATATAATTGGGTAAGATTAATAAAACTTTTTTTAAACGTTGCCCCACACTAGGTTCTTTTCATGTGCCGTAGGTGCGTTTAGTTGCCCCACACTAAGTTTTTCTCCTATGACAGACACGAAACGAACGTTTGTATGCGTGTCGTAGGTTCGTTTCGGGTCTGTACCCGGGAACAATAATTTGTGGATCGCAGTAAGAGTTACTCAGTGCGGGAATTGAACCCGCTACACGTTGCCCAGTCAACCGCACCAACCGTGCAGTCAAGTCAGGTAGATTGCACAGTCGAAAACAAATTATTTAGACTTTTCAATTTGATAAAATATTTAAAAAATAATCATACCCCAATATCTTTAATATTGTTTCCTGTATCTTGTTTCCTTTTTACCAATAAAACACACGTAACACCAATTAATTATTAATGAATTATCACTTATAAAAAAACATAATAATATTCTGGATAATTTAATTGTTTTTACCGAGTTTCGAGTTCCGATATCAGAGAGAATTAAGTGTTGAAATGTACGAAATCTGAACTTATAATGAGACTCATTTCGATTTAATTCCTCAAAGGGCACAGAGGATTTATTTTTGGTATTCCCGTATTCTATATGCAAAGCTTATTACAAATAATGATAGACATTGTATTATTTGTATGTAGATGTGGAACACTGTTATGTTTGTGACTGTAATTAGGATTTTTTTTTATATTCAGAGGCACAGCTTGCTCCTAATAGTACCAGTTAGTTTTAATGTTAAGGCCAATACATTTTTAGTATACAACATTTTCCAGGACGAAAGGCTTTTTATCTTTTTTCATGATATCTATAAATATATACCTATTTAAAAGTAAACTTGAACCTTCTGTACTGCTATCTCTACTGCCTACCAAGCGAGAATAGAATGGCAAACTGTTTTAAGCAGTGTAGGCCCATAGTCCAGAACTGAACTGTGATGAGCTATTGATGTTGATGATGATAAAGATGCACCCACGGAATTGAAAAAGCCTTACGATTTTTATTAAAATTTACGTGAGACGTACTAAATTAATTATTATCTTATCGGTTTACTCACGTAACTATTTGACGTAGTCGATGTCAGTAGCAGCGCGACAATCACCGCGTTGTGTGTCGCGGAATGCTGCTCATGAATATGAGTCTCTAGCATAGCTTTAAATTAATCAAGTTCCTCGTCAAACAGTTACGTAAGTAAGTCGATAGCATAATAATTAAGCCTTACGTTATTATTGTAACCGTAAATATTGTACTACCAAGTTGTTTAAAGTTTATTTTATAAATGAAATATTCCAGGAAGTGTAAAATTTATTGGTTTACTCCATAATAATATTGTTTGCAGTTTCATAATAAAATTCTGCGTAATATTGGAAATGCCTTTTGGTAAAATCGAGTTTAACCGATGCTTATCTCTTGTTCGGTGGGTTTTCGTAGATTTATTGGAACAACAGTATTATAATTTTATTACGAATTCCACGATTCTAGAAAACATTAAGTACAATCCTTTCTGATCCGAAGCTGCGGACTACCTAGCGGGCTTACCGGGGCTCCAGTTCGAAAAGCAGGAGTAGGAACGGGGTAGTTTTTAGTCAGTAAGAGTCTGACACTTCATCTCGCTTCGCCCAAGGCGAGAGAAGTAATTGGATGATTTTCCCCACTCAAAAAAAAAAGAAAAGTACTATCCTTTCAGTCACTCTCCAAATAAATATACCAAATAAAGGCTATCATTTAGGTACTTAACAATATAAATTCCTTTATAAATTCAAAATGATTATACAAACGAAAATGACCTTTATAAGCACGTGTATAAAAACAAATTGTTAACTTATCATATTATACAAAATGGCCTCAAAAAGGGCAATTTACGGTAAAAAATGATGAAATAAACGTAAAAGCAAAGAAACGCTTACGGTACTCGAATGAATCTGCCCTTTGATGTTACCTAAATGCTGGGGGCTTAATACTTTCAAATCAAAACACAGCATCAAATGAAATGCTTTATTTTTCTTTATATTTGCTCCATATATTATGCTGTATTTTACGTACAAACAGCAGTCGGATGTGATTAAAAATCAGTGCTGACTTACATAGCAGGTTGAAAAGGACAGGATAAATAATATCTTGCTCTATATTTGTTTCTGGATTCATGAACTAAGTGAGTCGATCAGGTGGTCAATGTATTAGGTAGTTAATATGTAATTATATTTTAACGAAGATTTTTATGCACGTTGATCGCTACTACCTAGCAGGTTTAATAGGGCTCCGACTCGAAAAGCGGGAGTAGGGACATTGCGGGTGTAAATCAGTAAGAGTCTGACAGTTCCTTGCACAAGGCGAGACAAGTTATTAGATAATATTCCTCCCTTAAAAAAACACGTTGATCGCTACATAAGATGAATGTAAAAATTATTAAGTACAGTGTTAATATCTATGTAGATTGTCGTCAAAAATGATTCAATACATTCCCAAACAATCTACAAGGCTTTACTTACCAGTCTAGAATTCTAGATCACCTAAATACACCTGTAGTCAGCACTAAAGCTACCGAGAACGGTCCTTACCGTCGTTCAATCATTAAATTAGGTCGGCCGTGGACTGTCTAGGCGTGTGAAACGACGCTATTCCATGATTTGGCTAACTAAGAACAA
Organism: Spodoptera frugiperda; assembly: GCF_023101765.2. NCBI lineage: Eukaryota > Metazoa > Arthropoda > Insecta > Lepidoptera > Noctuidae > Spodoptera > Spodoptera frugiperda. The sequence continues at coordinate 10,480,388 of NC_064242.1, read as the reverse complement.
TTTGCTTTACCTCGTTTAATCGTAACGAGCGATCGATACTAACTGGCGAACGTAATACCTACAGGCTGAACCTAAATGGTAAATTACTGGTGCTAGCAATACCTGAACTGCGTATTGCTATTTGATACTAGCTTTATTACGTAGCTATATCTGAAATACTATTACTTTCATTAGTATAGAAGATTTACGGAATATGATGACTGTGTTTATACGCACCTTAAGTTTGGTAAAATCACGTACTTATAAAAAATGATCAATACCTATGCAATTTTTGATGATCAAATTACTAGGTATGATAAAAAAACATGCTTAAATGATTATGAAGAGGAAATAAAACGTGATTGAAATCGTTTGACACAATTGCACCAAAAATAATTTTAAAATAGGCTAGTTTCCTACTCTAGTATATTATTTTTTCGTAACGTTAAATACAATATTTTGCATGAATATTGTATGAAATAGTGCGTTATGACGTCTTCAGATTTTACGCTTAATAAAGCTAAGTCGCTTCGAAATAATTAATTTTTAACTGAGGCAACTACCTGATTAAAAAAAACTGACGATCCACAGGATTATTAGACATTTTGTAGGTTTATTTAACATCCCACTTCGTTGTAATATTCTTCCTAAATACTGAAGCAACAGTTTTAGCAATGATTCGCTTTAAGAAATTTAAGATTAAGGAAGACAACAAAACCTCGTAATTTAATTATTTAAAAATAAGAAAACCATTTAAAAAAAACATAACCATTAACAATCCATTACAACAGAAATGACCAAAAAACAAACAAAACGCTGCACAAAAGTAAAGCCTTGAAATAAATGGATACTCATTTGAATAATGCAGTCGCCAGCAGACGAGTGCGATACGCCATTAGAATAGTGTCCCAGTTCCACTTAAATGCGTGCTGAATGCATTCCTATTGTTAATTCAGAACAAAAAGTTCCATAATTACTCTAACTTGTTCTTCTGCTTGGCAACAACGATTTGATTTTATGAAACTGTTTCAAGTGTCAGCGTAACTCGGTGACTAGAATAGAAGTCCTGAGTGGACTTGTATTGGATTAAATCTAATTTGTACAGAAGTAAGGGCTCAGAAAATGGCTGTTTAAAATTATATTATTACGTAATTTTATCATATTTGAAACTGATTGTTTGTTTTTTTGGGCTGCGCCGCTAAATTCAATTTTTCGTGAAAGACTTTAAGGTAGATTATGTAATTTCTATACCCATATAATATTATAAATGTGAAAGTTTATTTGTTTGTTTGTTTAGATGTTGGTCCGTCAATCACGCTGAATCTAGTGCTAGGATTGCTGTTTTATACAGGGTATGAGTTGACTTGGGTGAAGCCACTGGTAGAATCTAGTTTTGGTATAAAAGTATTACTTAAGCTTAATTTCAATATCTCCGCCATTAAAAGTAAGTTCTTCTCCAATTTAAATCAGACAAAGATAACATAACAGGTAGTAAGTACTTATCTGTAAGACCTAAATCTCAGGTCTCCTCCTAAACCCTCCTTCCTCCTTTACCTTTTCAAGAAAAAAAAAATAGAATTGAAAAAATAAAACTGTATCCGACTTTACACTCGAAGTGGAAACGACACTTGACATTTAAGAAATCCGTACCTAAGCTCTGAAGACAGAAAACAAACTACAACGACTGAGCCTACTCGCTTAATCGGTAAACATAACAACACGACTGCTATTGTATGAGAAAGATAGACATTGTCCTTACTGTAAAGAAACTTTTTTTTCAATTTTGTAAATAGATTTATTAAAGTAAGTTAGCCTATAATGAAAGATGGAGCTCCGGACTACTAGCGGATTTACAGGGGCTCCGGCTCGAACAGCAGGAGTAGGAAAGGGGTGGTTTTTAGTCAGTAAAAGTCTGACACTCTCTCTCGCTTCGCCCAAGACAAGTCATTGGATGATTTTCACCACTTAAAAAAAGTCCCATTATTGAAAGCCATTAAAATATTAGTTGTGTATTAACAGTAACACAGTCATTTTTAATTCTCGTCGACAGTACCCTTAATACGAGCTTGCTTTACGTTTAATGTAATCGAAACGAGAGCGCGTTCGGTGCTGTGATTGGTTGATTTGTATGAGCCGGCCAATCAGAGTGTACGCTCTCGTTTCGCTTACTTTAAACGTAAAATAAACTCATACTAAGCGTACAGATTGTACAAAGTAAATACTGATTTTGAGATTGATAAATGACTTGACCTTGAGACATTGGAAGTCTTATGACAGATGATGATAATGATGACTTTATAACGTTCTTCATTATAAAAACCAGTTACAAAAAGTAAAATGCTTTTAACTTTACAGCTTGGAAATAAAAACACGTAAAATTATCATTAGAATTCGGCTTTGAAATAAATAATTCGGTGAAGTACTAACTAATCTTCCTTGAGCATCATAAAAGAAAAATCTCTCAGTTTTCTGAGACGCAAATCCCACGGACATCTTGAAGGGAATTAATTAGTGGAAGTGGATAAACAGGAGGCCTTGAAAGAATTCAAAGAGCTACCGGCCCTTCAAAGTATAGTGAGGCGCCATCTGCCGATGGCCTTAGAAAAACAAAGTAATGTTTTTTTTTATTAGCTATCATTTTTATTTGAAGATTTAGGTTAGGTCATTGACACCGTAAAAGTGTTTTATATGTTTAGGCCCGTGGTATTTAACAAAAAATCTTCTCGTATCATTTACAATCGTATTAGCTTCTTCATATAATTAATTAGATTTAGTTGGGATTTTAATCGTATACATTAACATAATCACCAGTTGGTTTTGGCAACAAACTTGACTTAAAACAACATTACGAAATAAATAATTCCAAAACTTCTATTATTTGGCTAAATTAAATATTACGATTGTCAATTTCAATATGCAAATGATATTTCGTCGTCCTTATTTAAATCAGAGGGGAAGTCCAAAATATCAGCTAACTCCAAAACAATGGCCGCAATGAATCAAATTCATCAACGCATTAATTTAAACTAAGTAAGGATATTATGACCTGATGAGATCTTCATGGAAATTTGATCATTATTCAGGATATATTAAAGATTAGAATTGATGAAAACAATTTTCTATTCTTAGCTTGTTATTAAAGACCAAAATGGGGTATCATAAATAAGTACTTACAGATTTTCTAATACTTACAGGTTCTTGTTTAATTTACGTGTGAGAGTCATGCTTCTTACGGCTTCACAGAAACTAAGCGTGAAACAACGGCACTTTTTATGCGAGGGGAAAATCATCCAATGACTTCTCCCGCCTTGAAACGACGACGCTCGCGTTATGTTTATTCTGTGTAAGTCAAATTCACGGAGGCACAATCTCCCCAAAGCGACAACACCAACGCAATTGTAATCCCTCTAATACTGCCTGTATTCATGAGCAAGACTGATAGCTTACCATCAGGTGATCGGGCTACTAACAAACCCGTAAAACCTGTCTTCATAGAAAATAAAACACTACCAGCAAATACCTACTTCAAGATAATAATATTATATAAGTTCCCGAGTAGCTCAACAAAATGTATCGCATCCTGATAACTTGGAGACACACTCGATCATACGAGTGACAATAAATTAATAAAGTAATGGAGTGTATATGAAATATTCAACACACCACTTCATATATTCGCTGGCGGGAACATAAATCTAAACTGTAGCGACTGGACACTATATTTTCGCGGCAAGAGGTGCCGAAAAGGAAATGTCGGTCATTCGTGCATTTTATTTATGGTCTCTTATCATATTAAATTATCGGATAGCGTGTCGGTGTTTTGATGAATTTGTGTTGTTATATCGTTGTGGCGATGTAAACTTGTAATATGGACTTGCAGGAAAATGTTTTAAAAATAGAAAATATAATAAAAACTCGTTTCAATCAGTCGATCTGAAATCATTGAACGATAGTTATTTTTAGCAGTTTACGTCTTGTAGTTGATACTTGATATATAATGATAATTGGTACCCACTTTAAAATTGGCCTTAGATACTACTTTAAACACGACTAAAAACAAAACACACTTTATTACATGGCAACAAAGGTCCTTCAAATCTTTGCAATCCTGCAAACCAAAACACTACACACGAACTCCTTTTCTAAAATCAGGGCAAGGACTAACAACGTTCTTTGAGCAAAGCAATCCATTAACATACGTTACTAAATTGAGCTCACGGTCTGCATCTCAATACCGTCGCATGTCCAACTGGAATGAAATCTTAGAAATGAGGGGACTCAGATATCTTTGTTCTAATGTTCTGCTTTCCTTTTCCGTGGCCTTTTCTTTACTTGGGTGTAATTAGAATCATCGTTTTGAGTGAAGAGATGGTTTGAATCATTAAGACTGTAGATGATACGGTTAGTTGAATGGTTTTAGATTCGTTTATAAAACTCTTTATTGTACACCATAAAAACACAAAAGAAACATTCAGAAATTGATAGAACAATGGTTATTAGATTCTTGATATTTTAATTAATTACAACACGACAGCATTCTGCGACAGACGACGCGGCGACTATCACGCTGCTACATGAATATGAGCCTCTAGCGTGGCTTGAAACTAGTCAAGTTCCTCGTCAAATAATTACATGAGTAAGCTGAGAAACATAATATTGTAGAAGTCACAAAAAATCAAAACCAAGATACGATATTTCTATTTAGTATCTAGTTTAGTACAAAGGGTATTTCATCAACTAGATACATTTTTCAAAGACCTGATACCTAATAAAGTATGTAAATTGACGTGTAACCCACATACATATTCATCTCAGCTCGGATCTTGTAGGTTCATCCCTGAGGTATTAACAATATTCCATGGCAGCGATAGTTTGTAACCTCGTTAAGAAGTTCCACAGAAGATTTTGATAGTTTTAATTATATTAAGCCTGTAATTTACTGGCTCTTAGCACTAACTGAGATTTTGTGCGAACTGAACTTTAGTTAATGGGATTAAAACATTACATACCAACACGGTTGTAGGGAGTTATAAGCTTAGAGAAGCAAAGGGTTACCATAATGTTGTTGTATAAATTGACTGCACGGTTGGCGAGGTGGCAGGGCAACCGGCTGCCGAGCAACATGAAGCTGGTTAGATTCCCGCACGGAACAACTCTTTGTGTGTCACAAATTGTTGTTTCGGGTCTGGGTGTCATGTGTATGTGAACTTGTGTGTTTGTAAACGCACCCACGATACAGGAGAAAATCCTAGTAGTCTGGAGCAACGCAAAAAAAAATGTTTCTGGTTGACTTTCACTAGCACGGCCTTGCCAAACACTTATCATAGCTGTGTACAGATATACAGACTGAGGACGAATGTGATATTACATTTACATAAAGTGTTGAAGTAAAATTTAACACCAACCCTAATCAAATTCAGAGAATGAGCACAAATGATAACGTGACCCTAGAATAATAATAATTATCATCAATAACACCAGAACCACATAACTTTTGAGGGGATATCAGTTATTCAAATACTCCATGTCATCATAACTTGTGATCTCGAAACTTTATGAAGGTCGAAACACAATAAACAACAGCTATACAGATCCTAAATAATAAAATTAGACCTTAAACTAATTTACCAGTTTGGAAAGCGAATTAAGCGACATTCAAACCTTTTCATTTCTAGAATTAATTTCGGGACGAGTTGGGTACCCTTTCAAAGTCGACAAAATGAAATCCTTTTTTCGAGAATTCACTGAATTGATAAACATTATATTAAATTGTGGCTTCATGTATTCGTTTACGATGTTGCCATGTGACTTTTGCTGACATTAACTGTACATTTGTGACCTTCAATTGTACAGGTGTTGGCTACAACGTGGGTGTTCAGTGAAGACAATTATCACCATTTTGTTATACTATTGAATTGTGTCTAGTATATTATGGCAATAGGCTCACCCCCTATTACATGGGACTTACTTATAACACAAATGGTGAAAAGTGGGTGTACATTGTATAGCGGCACTGCGTGTCGTAATGAGCACCTTTGCGTTGCGTTTGTTATACTGACAACTCCAGAGCTTTAGGTACTAAAATTTACCTACAAAATCACTATTCCGCACACATCTCTTGCTTAATGACTTAGGTACGTATTATTTTCTTCATTTAAGTTCTCCAATTAAAACATTTCTTTGTTTTTTTTTTTAAGAATACTGAATGACACGAACTTAATTATAATTTTATCACAGTCACGTACATTTTTGATGCCACTTACTTACTTGTTAGAAAAAAGCAAAATCAGGATAAATAAAATCCAATTAGAAACAACAATCTCTTTTATTATTTCGTTCACCTTTCTTGTGACTCGACTGAAAACGGTACACTCTAACACAGGGATTTAAGGTTGATTTTGACCTGATCACCAAGATTAAAACACATATAGATCTAAAGAGCCTGGCTCTGGGGATTTTTATAGACATGAAAAAAGCCTTTGACACAGTAAGCCATCACAAGCTGTTACAGAAATTAAATAACATAGGTGTCATAGACAGGGCCCTCAAAATGCTCTCATCTTATTTAGAAAATAGAAAACAAGCCGTGAAAATAGGTAATTACACAAGCTCAGTTAAACACGTGCCATTCGGCTGTCCTCAAGGATCAATTTTAAGTCCGCTATTATTTTTAATATATATTAACAATATTAACCAAATAGGACTGTCAGGACACCTAACATTGTATGCGGATGACACATGTATTTTCTACTTCGATAAGTCCATTCACAACATTATAAGTAAAGCACAGAAAGACCTGGACTTACTCAGCGAATGGCTAAAATATAACCTATTGACAATAAACACAACAAAAACTTCATTTATGATATTTGCCGCAAAAAATAAACCGATACCCGAACACTTACCTCTCACAATCAACAATGACGTAATAAAACGCTCTAACTACGAAAAATATCTTGGTCTGTGGGTAGATGATAAACTCACCTGGAAAAATCACATCGATCATGTCAAAACAAAAGTGGCATCAGTACTGGGTGCTATACACAAAGCTGCAGGTTGTATTCCGAAAAAGATACGCTATATCATATACAACTCATTAGTCAAATCACATCTGGAATACCTAATTGAGATCTGGGGATCAGCTGCTAAGACTAACCTAAATCCACTACAAAGAACCCAAAACATGCTCATTAAAACCCTATTCCATTATAAATATTCTACACCAACAAAAACACTGTATGAGAAATCTAAATTACTCAATCTAACACAACTATACACATATAGCACATGTGTTCTCATAAAAAACATCACCAGTCATGCCATTCAATCAAACATACAGTTACATAGAAAAAAAATCACACACAACTTAAGAAACAAATACAAACTAGAACTAAAGACGGCACGAACAAATTATGGAAAAAAAACGCTTTTGTTTGAGGGAGCACAGCTGTTCAATAGATTACCGGACGACATAAAAAACTGCGATAACATTAAAGCATTCAAAATTAAACTTAAAGAACATGTTCAAACATTGTAAATCTCAATCTCATTAAAACAAAATGAATGTAACTTCTTACCGCACTAGAGGATATTGTCATATTGTTTTGTCATAGAAAATAAGGAACACTATGTATCTCATTTTAAGTGAACAATGTATATATGTTCTTATGAGAAATAAATATCTTTAAACCCATTTTTCCGCATTTTTTTTCTAAGTAAATAATTTATGAAGCCAAGATTGGTAGCGCAGACGATACTCGGATTATCGTTGACAAGTTGACAGAAGTGACGTTCTTGGGACCCTTGTCATACTGCCTTTGGTCTAACGCTAGACTAGAATGAAATTACAATCAGGCTTGGAGCTCAATCTCCTCGCTCGAAGTACGTGGCTTCTCTGTAAGGCTTAGACGTTGTGGCACATACACAGTGCACACGGTTCACGGATGAATCGGGATTATATGCAATTAGGTTCCAGCTTGTTGTTGGATATAGTGATATTATTTTTATCGAGAAACGATGTACAGTTATGTCCATACGAGTTGTTGGTATTATAATGAATGAATAACCATATTGTATAAAGGGTGCTTTCGCATGATTAGCTGTTAACAGCGAGTAGTCCGCACCCGCGTTATCGGAAGTCTCGTAGGTATTTTAGAACTTAACACGTGCGTGCTAATGAAAGGGGATTGACCAACTTGTATGGGACTTGGCTATTTTTGAACAAGCACTTCAGCTAATAATATATATATGTTTGATTTATTAGTTCATATCAGTAAGAATGATGATACAAACTTAGTTTTGTATCAAGATTTATATTTAGATATTTTTTTACATTTTATTTAAACTGGTTATGCATGAAATAAAACATTTTTTTCTATTAAAATGCATTATTAATCCGATTCATATGTAATTAAAATATGGTCAAGGAACTCGGCAGGTGGATTAATAATTTTCTGGTACCTTGCCCAGCTCAAAAACCAAATAATAGTTATTATATGTGCACATCAACCTACTGTTCTACGACCCACCATGCAGTTGCAGCAATATTGTTTTATGGCTGTCCTGCCTTTAGTGTTATTTTCATATAATATATATACAAAATATGTTTTCCTACTAATGTGTCTACTTTGTATTTTCCCACGCAATAAACTGCAGTTGCAACACTCACAATGCAAAAGAACAAAGCGAATAATATCTATTCTGTCATTTTGACGAAAAACACAACAGATTGACAGCAGATTGGCAGCACTAAAGTCAAATTCAAAGCCAACTACTACAAAAACTTGGTCTTATCATAACAAATACCAATAATTATCGAATTTTTATAGTGCTAATTCCTACAAAGTTATTAGCATCAGACATTTACTAAAATATAAATAAAATTATTGGTAAATTACATTTTTGTTGAGCAGCCTGTTCAAAAATAGCCAGATTTGGACAATCTCCTTTTATTGTTTTGTTTAAACATCCTTTACTAATTACCAGTCACCCTATATAAGATAAATAATATTCATTAATCCAACTGACTCCATGTTTAGCACACTGGAGTGACAACTGGTTGAAGGTACTTTTACTTGTCATCGGTTAGATTTAGGCAAGCAACGACTTGTATGACCCACAAATTGTTGTTCTAACTAAATGATGTGTATGTACATTTTTTAATTATTTCTAACAGCATCCTAGACAATATCCTAAAGTACTGTAAATAACTAAAATGAAAGAAACAAGCAAATGTAAATATAACTTGTTGATACATTTTTCAAAGAATAAGGTAGTAATTGACTTGACAGCAACTCTTGAAACGAACTGAGGAACTAATATTTCACAGAAGAAGCCTCCCACACAGCTTAAGGGCGCTTTTTCACCAGGGTTGTGCTATGCAGCTATGCTACAAAGATATAATAGCTAAGCTGTGGAACTATGTGACCGTTTCCACTGATACTAAGCTATGTAGCGCGGAAGACATCACGAGTAAGCCGTCCATAGCACACATCCCTAGAACGCAGCCATAACACTCATCTTTCCATATAAAAAATATAACTTAGCTGAGTCAATTTCCAGCAGTGCTAAGCTATATGTGTCGCGAAACGCATCCACAGCAACGTAGCATAGCACATCTCTGTGCTGAAAAACACCCTTAAGGTAGTTATCTACCGTTATCGTCCCACGCCTGCATTTCTTAACTTTTAGTTATAATAATATTTATTCCTTGTGGGCGTAATCTGCAATTATGTGGATAGGTGAAAATGAATACTGTTGAAGATACTGACCATTCTATACTAAAGACACCCACGTGTTTATGATATTTTAGCAAACAATTAACTCTGAAGAACTAGAACGTTTATCAAACAATTTCTTGCTTTTGAAGAGAAGTACCTAAATTAACGTGAACTAGGTTTTACTGAATAACTACTTCTAAGAAGTCCTTTGATACCTTATCTAGTAAGAATTTAATACTTCATAGCAAGTCTTACTTGAGATTGGATATTATTATTAATCAGTAATCTCTCTCCTTCTCTCTCGCCTCACGGAGAAGTCATTGGATAATTTACACCCTGAAAAAAGAAAGGTTTAGGTTTATCGGAGGATTACTGACACATCTCGATATTTTTATGGTATAAGCCCGTAAACGAGCAGACGGATCACTTGATGGTAAGCAATCGCCGCCACCCATGGACACCCGAAACACCAGAGGCGTTACAAATGCGTTGCCGGCCTTTTGGGGGTTAGGAATTTAAGGGTTGTTAAGGAATCGGGGATTCCTTAACAACTTCCCAGTCGGGAAGGGAGGTTTGTGCTTCCGGTAACCTCACACATATAACGAAACACAACACAAGCGTTGTTTTATGTCGGTTTTCTGTAAAGTCGTAGTATCAGTGCGGTCGAGCCGGTCCATTCGTGCCGATAGTCACCACATCGTAAATACGGCATTATATCCCATACAATCAAATACATGCATATGCAAGTAAATACCCCAACATCTCACTATTCACCCGAGCTGATTGGTTTGACCAAACAGCAGCTCTGCTACCAACACACTGCGGTTAATGATCATACAAACTCAACAGTCCAGACAAACAGAACATATTCATTAACAGAATAATGCACCTTGTTTACATGTACTGTAGGTGTAATTTGCAACTGCATTTGTATTGATTACGTACAGATAAAAGTGATTAATACACATTTTATCAGATGAATAAATATAAAGTTTATTTGTTTGCGTTCGGTGTTTTAATGTTTTGCTATACAATGATTAAATATTAAAAATATTAAAATTTGTTCATTAGTGATCATCATAAATGCCAATAACAATTGCCACTAAACTGTCAATTCCACTATTCTCTAAATAAGAAATCAGACGCACAGAACAACAATCTTCACCATCAACAAACTCATAATGAAACACTTAAAACAACAAATTATAATCTTCGAAAACCAAAGCAAAAACATCTTAAAGATAAACAAAAGCTAAAACGAAAGCAAACTCAACCTTTGTAGGTGGAAATTTTAATAACAAATCATTTCCACGTCCACAAGGTTAAAATCTCATTTTTCCAAGAAACTCTAGGTACCTTAGTATCATGTTCATTTAATGCAAATTTTTCAACAAAAGCATTTCTCCCGAGGTGTAGTATTTTTACAGCGTTCGAATAATGAACTCGTCCATCACCGAGTATCCTTAGAAAATTGTTGTTTAAAAAGAAATGTACTTGTCCGGGCGCCGCCATCATGGTTTCGCGTTGTAATGCTTTGTTACTGTAGCTGTTTTTTCTTCTCAATGCTGTTTGTATAAATCTTGTTCATGAATTTATTTTATTCTGTCTGTGTTCCGTGTTTTATAGTAATGTGAGTATCATTAATTATAGAAATTATTTAAAACTCCTTCATTGGTTTCATATTTAAGTGTGGTAGCGCCATGCTTCGGCTCGAATGGGCTGGCTCGATCGGAGTGATATCACGACCTCACAGAAAAGCGACGTGAAAATAAGGCTTGCGTTGTAATTCACACTCACACAACAAAACATTGTTGTGTGAGTGTGAATTACCCCCATCCCAATCCCTTTTTTCCCAACAATTATTATATTTCTAACCCCCAAAAGGCCCGCAACGTATAGGGAACGCCTATGGTGTTTGACTATTACCGGACGTTTACCGGCTTATACCATATAAAAATCGTTAATTTCCTCATGATATATTCATCTAATACTTTTACTTAGTGACATTAATTGAATAAATGTTATGTCTCATTACACACATTAATACAATCACGTACGAAAGATACATTCCATTTCATACATAAGTTAGTAGTAAGATCAAGTCGTGACGGTTGCTCAACTTTCTTCTCCCACGTCATCTCACTTAAAACTAATTGAAATTATTAACTATACGGAAGACAACTATTAATTTCAATCTACCCTTACACTTGAACATCGTTCTCAAATACCAAAATGTACCCCTCAATTTCTACATGCCTACACAATTAAGAACGACATACCTACGTATATATAAATTTGGTTTAGAATCACCCTAACTCATATAACTGGATTGAATCAAATTAAACTGGATTTCTCAACCATAATAATTCTAATTGGCACAGAAAGAGCGCAACGGAGCGTGCCGAGGCTCATTTTAAAGTTAAATAAAGCAAATTGACGTTTATACCTGAAGAACTTTGTGTACTGATAATGATAATGAATATTTCTTAGATCAATTATCAATTCTTAAATTCCTTACCATCTATTGCTTACCATTTGGTGATCCGTCAGCTCGTTTACCGGCTTATGCCATAAAAAAAAAAATAGTTGTTGGTACAATATATTTTGATGGAAAATGTGAATATTATCCGTAACAGCACACTTCTGATCTAGATCCCCACTCTCCTCCGTATAGGAAGATTTGCCATCACCACACGGCTCTATAACATCATTCACACTTATCATAACAACATACTTTTAAGTACCGGACTATGAAAAAGCTTTACCACACTTCAGATCGCAAATTAAAAGGCAAAAGATTACAATTGCCTTACTTATTATACCTCTAGTTAAAATTAAATACTGTTCATTAATATATCGCTTTTATACAAAATGTTTCCCTCTTGAGGGAGTAGAAAGCCACTTAATATTCGCAGCAAGGATCCTCTGATCTCAGGGTCGGATCCCCTCATCGTCAATTAAGGCCTCCTTCGTTATAAACTACATCAATTTCCCGACTACCATAGGTATTTTGTTACAACGAACCGAACTACTTAAATAAATTATTATTTTAAAAAAAGGTCTGCGCAGTTGGTCAACCTCTTTATAGATGGCTTTTTAATAAAGGTAAGGCCCTGTATCCATTTTAGAAATAAGATATTTTGGATTTTGTGGTACTTTATCACATCTGTTGATTTGATTTATAACTTCTAGGCGTGGATTAAATTTATAATTTTCTAGGAACAGGACCTAAATTACGGAAACCAACGACTTATTTATAAGAACCATATTGCAGTATTTTCAACCAATACAAATATCTTTTTCTTGCTCGAGTTCTTACACAATCATCATTAGTCATGTAGTTTTCTTATAGACAAGGTAGGTTATTGTCTAACATTTCTAGTGAATGACTTGGAATTAAGGCATAGTCTAACTACCGATTTTAATAACCGATCTTAATCCAAAATCTTTGAATCGATCTCCGTTTTTGATAGAAACTCTATAGAACTAAGAATCTAATACTCTATAGAATGAAGATCGGTTATTGAAATCGGTCGTAAGGGGATAATCTAACTATCGATAATCCACTACAAGTTATATTACTCCACCAATTACCCAACAAATGCAGAGAAATCCGCAAATTCATGAGGAACTCAGTAACAGGTACTAACATTATGCGGACAGGTCCTAAATGAAACACGTGCATGTCGTTCAAACCGGTAGACTTGTGGTTTCTGTGGCTAATCGTATTAGGAGAACAGAAACATTTCGGTTGAGCTATTGAAGTATAGCCAAATTGAAATGAGAAGGAATTACATGACCATTTATTTCTAGAACGAACTAAGATATTGTAAAAAAATATTAGGTATGTACCTTTTATGGTATAAGCCGGTAAACGAGCATACGGATCACCCGATGGCAACCAATCGCCGCCGCTCATAAACACACAAAACTCCAGAGGCCTTGCCGACCTTTTAGGGTTAGGAATTTTAGGATTGCTGGGGAATCGAGGATTGTGTAGAGGGTTTACAAACATACTAGTTCATATGATATTTGTATCATACGGGAACGGGAAACTCCAGTAAAGTGTGCAAAATCGCGGGGAGAAGCTAATAATAAATCAAAATCGTCTTAAAATATTGTGTTACATCTGTATTGCCTTTCAAAAGAAATGGGGACATTGTATTTGTAGTTCATCAACTTTTAGTTTTAAAAATAACTACTTACATAAATATATTCTAGAGTACGTGCTTTTGTAAAAAAAAAACACAGAATCATAATAATTAGAAACATAATAAAAAAAAAATATGTGCAAAACCTAATCTCATGCATCAAAAACATATCTTGTTTTAACAAACCACAAGAGAAAAGCGAATTACTCCCAAATAAAAAACCAGTACATCATACATTTAGAAAATATTACAAGAAACAAAAAATCTCTTTCATTCTATTCGTGAACCAATCTCGTACATAAGATGGTTATTAAATTTTCAACCTCAGACAACAAGTCTTGCACGACCTTAGGGCGGTTACATAGTCATCTTCAAACATGACATAAACCATTTTAACACTTATGTATGTTCATACTTATTAAAATATTTTATCCATATATTTACTTTACTTTCTTTACTATGTTAAAATAAATCTATTGTTATCCACTCGTAACTCCTCTCTAATTACGGTTATCCATGGGTAGTGCTGAGCACTTAATACGAATTTGTTTTACGTTGAACGAGAACGCTCGACGCTCTGATTGGTTGGTACATTAGAGTCGGTCAATCAGAGTACCGAACGCGGTCTCGTTTGGATCTCGTTAAACGTAAAGCAAACTCGTATTTACTAAGCCTTCTGATTAATAACATATTTGTCATAAGAAAATAATAATAAATAATCAATTTTAATAAAGGCCATCATTATGCCCAGGTTCATCGTCAACTGAGAATAGACCTTCCACTTTATCTGTCATACATACATAGTTACATATTTTAGTTTCCTTGAAATTACCATTTTCATTTACAGTTCAACCATCAAGCAACAACATGAATACAGTGTGTAAAGTCACACAAAATAATTATGTCTACTTGTCACTCTGTCTGTCACGTATGTAGCCGCCCTAACATGGTCACAGTGCCCGGGGAATTCAGGCTTCACCTGACTTTTATTACCGTCATCTATGTTTTATTTAGACCCATTCTTTTGCTGTCGCTCGCTTTGTAAAGGATACGTGTGATATTTTATCTGTCTCGGTATGTCCTTATATTTTACTCGTCTTCTGAATTGTGTAGATCATTTTGGGCGGTATTTAATAAAAGCAATGTCATCATATTATTTAGTTTTAGATGTTCATACTCATAGCAGTAGGATACAATCTAGAACATACACATACACAACCTTCTAGAGATATACTTATATAGCAAACCATAATTATATTATGTTATCGGGCTTACTCACGTAACTGTTTGATGAGGACGCGACTAGTTTGTAGCCATGCAAGAGGCTCATATTCATGAGCAACATTCCGCGACACACGACGCGGCGATTGTCACGCTGCTACTAAATAGTCGAGTTCCTCGTCAAACATTTACGTGATAAGACTTAAGATAGATATTAAAATGATTTAATTAAGTGTAAGAAGCCTGAAACGCCTGGTTATTAAATATTTGATGAAATTTTAATATAAGAAAGGTCAACAAGACTTTTAAACACTTTTTACCTGACTGATTTACCCTTTACAGTAATAACTAGCAGTACAGTCGATATAAAAATATACTCAAGTATTAACAAATTGATTAAAACTAACACTCTAGATCACACTAATTTGACGGAAGTAAAATATTTTGCTAAATAATATGTTGTATAAAACTACGTGTAAAAAAACCGACTTCCATAAACTGAAAACCTTAAAACTAAAATTAGATTATATTAAAACTTAAGTAGAAACCTATGTACACTGTAGGTATAGGTAGTATTGGTAAGTTATATTATGTTCTGAGTTATTCCAGACCAAACTCTACCCCTGTTTCAAATTTCTTCTCGATCCCTTCAAACGTTTTAACATGTAGGATTAACAACCAAACATACAATCTTTAGCATTCATAATATTTGTAAGATAGTAAGATAGTTACTGGTATTACAAGTATTTAACACGACACGACTGTACTTTCACTCTTAATTAAATTCGTTTCTATTTTCTACTTAATGAAATTTTCAACTCGTTTTTAATACCAAAAATTTGCTTCCACTCTTGCCGATATTATCCAGTCGATTGAAATCAGTGGGAACTTTACAAGTCTATTTTAGTGAAGTGGAAAGCCTTACACGAACAAAGTTAAACCAAGTGAAAATTTAAACGGAGTAATTAATTTAACTTTCATAACAGGTTTTAAAGTAATTTAGATACTTTATAGATTACGAATTGGTTGATAAAGACTTATTTCATCTAAATATTAGGGTGGTATTTATGTATGTCTTCTTAGGCCTTGCATGCAATCGTAGTATGGCTTTGGCTTAAGTAGTGTTAGGGTAGTTTCGGAAACATGGTCTGAATATAAAGGCTTAAAACTAACAATTACCAACACAACGTCTATGCACTTTTAATTTCTATATGTCTCTTAGACTCTAATAATATATAGTCGCGGAAAACATCGAAACCTAGACGAAATTTTTTTTAAACTATGACGAAAACTTTATCTTAAAGCCCACTATGAATTACTAAAATACACTGTAACAATCCAATATTGAACAGACACCAAACCGTGACCATCTCAATTCCACAACGACGTATGTCCCCACTCACTTTCTAACACCCCACTATAAATCAGGCATCCATTCGGCTTACTAACTCAATTGCACGCCCGCACGTCTTCACCCTATCTCAGATCAGTTTACACTCCCCTTGATAAATTAAACGATTTATGTGAACATCTCTGTCTTACTACACCTTGGTGATAAGAACTGACTTGTATGCCCAGCGATGGATGTGGTTCACTGATTTGTAGTCGTAAATCAGTCAAAACGTGACGTGACTTTCTTACACAGAGTATTGATAACATAATGAAAATTATGAGGTGAATTTTGGTTGGAGCTGTAAGTTTTAGCAAAAATATTTTAGAAGCAGTTCTTTAACAACATTTTGTTTTTCGTTTTTTTTTTGTGTGTAATGAGCTGGTAAACGAGCAGATGGATCACTTGGCGGTAAGCAATCGCCGCCACCCATGGGCACGTGAAACAACAGATGCTATAGTGTGCGTTGCCGGCCTTTTGGGAGTCAGGAATCTAAGTGTAAGGAAACCATATCAAAAATGAGAATGAAATACGTCTTTATTACAACAAAAGAAAGGCCATAAATTCTTGGCAGAACCAATACGTTTCCCAATGAAGGCAGTTTGATAAAGCCCTACCTTTTCCGAGCTATCACAAAAGTTTTAAGACTAAAGTCTAGACACACAAATCATAGAAGCTTCTACGTTGCCAAACAGGTTATAAATAAGAATTATGGTCGTATAACAATTCAAAAGAATTTCAGCTACATTTTCTCTTCAATGAAAGACGTGAACAATGGAATTTCTCTAAACATTGTTGATTGTTATGATCAAAACGTACTTTGTGAGAGGTAATGTTTTAGTTCTATTCGTTTATAATTTAAAGTAAACTATTATCGCCACCTTTTATTTAATGTTTTTAATTTCAATTAATTATCAAGTAATCAAGTATTTATTACATCTATAATGTACACAGATGATAGAAATACAGTTTTAAATCATAATTAGAGACTCTGTCAGACACAACATATTATAAAATTAATAGGAAAGAGGAAGGGCTTTTAGAAATAATTTAGATCTAGAATAATATTACGACAGACTTAACTTGGGGACCAGATGTGAAAAGTTTGAACGCAATCATCTCCTAAAGTACTGCGTATTTGTGTGCGTGATAAATTGTTTTTAAACTCTTCCTATCCCTTTAATGATTAAAGGCGTAACTCACAACACCCATTTACCGATAAAACAAAGCACTACAATCACCGTACCACATGTTTGGCAACGTTGCAGAACATAATTTTGCAGAGAAACGTAACACGTCGTGTATCGTGTTGCGCAAACATCCGTAGTCAAACATTCGTTGTTCTTCAGTGTACGTTGATTCTGTTGCATGTATTGTGAGGAAGCTGGTTCGTCTTGGCGTTGCTGGTTGCATGTTTATTTATGTGATGTTACATAATATACATAATTTCACGCCTGTAATTATTCCCCCTAGGTGTAGTACCAACATACACAGACCTGTCACATAAAATAATAGTGGTTAATGGTTATACATGATGTTCGGAGCTCGGAGGTTTAAGATGCCCGCTTCTCATACATGAGAGTGCGGATTCGAAACCTACCAACGGCAAGTACCAATGTGACTACTTGCGATTTATATGTACTTTCTATGTTTAAGTATTTAGACGACACTGACAAACAGTGAAGTTAAACATTGTGAGGAAACCTGGGGTTATATATTTTTATTATATGTTTGAACACAAAAGTTAAAAGTTTTAAAAAGTTTTTACTAACAACCATTTAAGTTTAGACGGATCAATCAAAACGCAATTAAACTATTCCATGAATAAAAATATGACGGTATAATCCGGTTAAAAAACTGATGTATAAAAGTTTAAAAATTAAATAAAAAAATACTGAATATTTCAATGCATACAGGTGACAACAATCTCCACGTATAAACACGACGCGACGCTTCATGGAATTTGTGACAAATAACTAAAACATTCAAAATTCCACTACAACACAACAGAATGCCTAGTATTTGTGAAATAAAATTAAATTATATTATGAAACAAGTGTGGGAGAGCCATGCTTCGGCACGAATGGGCCGGCTCGACCGGAGTGATCGAGCCTTACAGAAAACCGACGTGAAACACTGCTTATGTTGCGTGTGTGAGTTGCCAAATTATCCCCCTTCCCAAACTTCCCAGTCCCCGATTACCCAACAACCCTTAATTCCTAAACCCCAAAAGGCCCTTTTAACGCCTCTGGTGTTTCAAATATCCATGGGCTGCGGCGATTGCTTACCATCAGGTGACCCGTCTATCCGTTTACCGGCTTATTCCATAAAAAAACAACATTTTATTTTATTCTACGAACTGAAATGAATGTAGGAATGATATTGTTCCTAGCGCCACACTGCGCGGTTGAAAATACTTCCGAAAACAGTGGTGAGCTCGTTAACTCCAAATAAAGTGTGAAATGAATATTCGCTTTCCGAGCGCCTAGCATTGTAGCAGCAGTTTTAATTGTACTTAACCAACTTCATTTACAAACTAGCGCTAGTTATTTAAGTGATTTTAATGTAAGATATAAATATTTGATCCCTTATAGTAAATAACAGTTTAGTAGCGTTATAGTAAACCTTGCTATTTATTTGGATGTAAGAAGTTGACTTTTTAAACGTTGCCCTACATTAGGATATTTTCTGTGTCGTGGGTTTGTTTACAAACATAGAAGTTCATGTCGTAGTCGTCGTCGTCGTCGTCACACCAGACCCGAAACAACAATTTGTGGATCACACAAAGAGTTGCTCCGTACGAGAATCGAACCCGCTACACATTGCACGGCAGCTGGTTGCCCAGCCACTGTACCAACCGTACAGTCTACTATTAAATTATTATACTTATACATTTTCTTGTTTTTTTATTTGATCTGTAATATACGACAATAAATGGTTTCATAAACAATATTCTTACTACATCTAGCGGGTTACCTGAGCTCAGGCTATGGCTCCGGCTCGAAAAACAGGAGAGGAACGGGGTGGTGTTTAGTCAGTAAGAGTCTGACACTCCCTCTCGCCCAGCCCAAGACGGGAAAATTGACACACCCTGTCACTTTTCCCGTCTTTTCTTGTCCTGTAAATTTTCCATTTTATAACATTTTTAGACTAAACCCTAAACTTTCATCCAGTGACCATATTTCCTCAGTTTCTCTTTTTGTTGTGTGTTAATCCTTCTCTCCAACAATACATAGTGCCCCATTCACCTATGGTGGGTTGCCAGTACATTTTTACGGTAGCTGGTTTACGTTTATTGTGTCTATAAACTTTAAGGCTTGTAGTTGCCAAGATTGGGGGGTGAAAGTTTGCACGGCTACCGAAACTGGGATTAAAAGTATGGGACTACTTTAGTAAATGTTTAGTGCTGTTTGCAGTTTTACAAAAGAATATGCTTTGATTGTTTCAATCATTTTATTACTAAAATTCTAGTTTAAAACTGTGATTAGTTTCCGAGAAACTTTTTTACTGTCTCTTGAATTTTCGATGATCTAATTCAATGTTTCTCAAAGTGAGGTACGTTCGCTGTCACTTGGAAATTTTAATAGGGGTTCGTGGAGCCGAAAGTTTGAGAAACCCTGATCTAACTGTATTTCTTTATTGTCAAGCGTGGATATTGCGACAAATTCCTATTTAAAATGTATTGTACAGCAGAGGACGAGGATGTATTCTGTCTAATGGTGATGATGGAGAAGCTTGACTTGAATATAGTAGGAACACAAAATACCCTTTGCCATAGTTTGAACTTGTGACAAAATATGTATGTTATACATACTTCTGCCTACATGAAACGAGGAAGACGCGTAATAGCGCATTGTATCTAGTTATCCCTTAGGTTCTTAGTTTGATTACGGTCTGCATCCCGTCTCGAAAAGGTCTTGAATGTTAGCAATAGACATATCATAGACGTTTCACTAAAACAACCCATTCCACCCTGATCATAAAGCTGAATTTTGATCAGCAAAGCCATTCTGAAGTAAGTACGAACATCAGCATAATGTCTGACTGGAGTGGTCAACAGTTAATTCTACATAAACCTAAATGTCCAGTACTAAACATAAGTTACTAGAATAGACCGCTATTATTTGCGAAGTGTTTATTTTATGTCATAATCAACATACATCCAGTTTGTATGACTGGTATTATCTTAATCTTATGTAGCGTTTCCAAGACTTCTACTGAAGACAAATGAGGCTCATTATCCCTTTATGTTTATGAAATGTTTATGTCTATTTTCATAATCCTTATGAGTGGGTCTTGGTCTCATTACCTCAAACGCAAACAACTGTTGCTCACTTAATATTCTTAAAGCCTCTATGTACACATATATCTTTATTGTTTCACAATTTTTCGTTCAGAAACTAACTCCCAAATGTCTTCCCTCCGGAGATGCGGACTACCTAGCGGGTTTAAATGGGCTCCGGCTCGACAAACGGTGTAAGAACGGGGTGGTTTTTAGTCAGTAAGAGTCTGACACTCCTTCTAGCTTCGCCCAGGGCGGGAGAAGTCATTGGATGATTAACCCCTTCAAAAAAAACACCTCTTCCTTTATAACTTAAAGACAATCAACGTCGATTACACCAAATCATCAATCCCTACATATACATGTAAACAACAACTACATAGAGTTAGCAACACAATAGACCATCCATCCTCAACTCCGAACAATACCGTCCTAATTGACACCACTCTAAACCGAGATCAAGTATCAAAACTTCACAAACCCAGTTAGCACCCGTACAGTGCAATCAGCCGATAGATAATTGAAATTATAACAAACGAGTCGTTAACCGTAGCTATCTTTACATAAAGATAACTAGTTTTGATGTTTACAAGCAACGGAGCGAGTTTATTACTTAACTGGCTATTACTGGAGGATTGGGTGCCAACTATTGCATCTCGAATATGTATGCAAAAATTTTAATATCGATAAAACGTTTTTAGCTTGACATTTTAGATGGTGGTTATGGTTGTAATCGATATTTTTATATATTCGATGGTCGTGCTAAGTGTTGAATATGAATATGAAGTAATTGCGTCAACTGGCTGTTTGTTGAGTAGGTATTCATAATTACATTATTTCTTGTAAGAATATTGCTAATCGATCTTTAGGGATACGAATATTTTATTATTATGACGTTATCGGCTTACTCACGTAACTGTTTGACGAGTAACTCGACTTGTTTCAAGCCATGCTAGAGGCTCATATTCATGAGCAGCATTCCGCGTCCCATGAGGCGACGATTGCCGATAATATTTTTTTGTCTGGATTGTTAAATTGGCCGACGTTTGGCCGCTATCTCGCCTGATGGTAAGTGATGATGCGGCCTACGGTGGAGCACGTCTGCCCATAAGCAACCTATTATACGATTAAATTATACGAATATTTGTCTGGACTGCTTCGTTGGTCGAGTGGTCGCAAGTGCGACTGCCGGACAAGGGTCTCGGGTTCGATTCCAGGGTCGGGCAAAGTATTACTGGGGTATTTTCGGTTTTTCGAAAATTTCTCAGTAGTAGGAAGTCCAGTAATATGCTCACACTCTATTACATGGGTTTTAAAACACAAATGGTGAAAAGTGGGTGTGCACCTCTGCCTACCCCTTCGGGGATAAAAGGCGTGACGTTGCTGCTTATTTACGGATATTTGTTTACTTCGTATAAAATGACGAAATTATCTCATGTCACAGGTTTTAATCTCACACATATCAGTTACTGCAGGCCAACACTTCAAAGCCGTTGACTGACCTACATTGGCACGTAATTAAACAGCTTACAAAGCGACTTTCCGTAAATCCGGTACAGCAGAGCCGTGCAAAAATACACGTTCAATCCTTGTTTCCCATAATTTTCGACGTCGGTCCAATAAAATGTCGTTCCGGGAAGTTAGTCTCACAATACGACACGATAAAATGCCAACAGTCCCTAATAAATACTTTGGACAAATGCCGTTTTTTAGATTTTGTTGGTTTTGTAAAAAAAAAATTACAACGTTGTTAATCGGGTCGCGAGCGCTGCCTGATGTGCTAAGGTTGCTGAAGCTTGGGTGTAATCCCCAGGGCCAAATAATAAATATTACAAAGGTTTCTAATGGACGATGAAGGTATAGTGTTACGCTTATCATTTCATAATTATCATTTACCATACTCTCCATGCTTGGCAGATGGGTTGAAAATAGCAGTTGAAAAGGTTTAAAATCCACCACGGCCTAATCTCTGTCTAATGTATAGTCATTTAGACGGCTTTAACCAAATATTTGGGAACAGTGACAAAAATGTACTCAGCCATCACACCAAAGAGCCATTAGACCACCACAGATGGGGTCCAGTAGGGCTAATGCCGAATCCAGAGCTGCGGACTACCTAGCGGGTTTACCAGGGCTCCGAATCGTAAAGCAGGAGTAGGAGCGGGGTGGTTTTTTGTCAATAAGACTCTGACACCGCCTCTTGCTTCGCCCAAGGCGGGAGAAGACATTGGATGATTTGCCCCCCTCAAAAATAAAAGCTACACCAACATAGTTATCAATAAGCTATTATTATCTCATACTACGTGGAACTCGAACGATTTCAAAGTGAACTATGACCGACTACCTAAGGTAGCGTTGTCTCCGAAGATGCTAACTGACTCGTGTGACAATTACGGAGAGCAATTAATGATGTTATTGTTGATCGAGTTTGCTTACGTTTGTGCCGTTTCAAGACGATGTCGTGTCGAGTTTCCTTCAGTAAACTTCGTGTAAATGATTTTAAGATAGCCTCGGTTGTAGTGATTTGATTTATATGTTGTAGACTTATGTACAAGTTCGATTTGATTCTTGAAACTTTTGAGAAAATTAAAATTAATTGTCACAATAAAAAATATTACATAAACATGAGGTTTAAATAATGAAATCTGTATAATAGTTGTAGAATGTTCTTTTTTAAATATCTTAGTTACCTGAGTGATAGGTAAAACAAAATACATTCAATTGATCTTCTCAGTCGTTTTCTTCATTACTGAAGGTCGTGTCTAGTCTGGTGCATGCGTCACTTGATGTACGACCCTCCTCCAAGCGCTCCTCTTATCCAAGCGTTCAATTGATATAAGTTTTTAAACTGACATGGTCACTAACACTATTATTAGAACTTATTACGGGATATTTACCATGTTTATTCAATTTGGTGAGTTTCCGATATTTAATCCGTGATCATGGCGCTTGCAACAGTGCAAATATAATATAAATAATACTGGAAATATCCCTCCTGAGTTCTCCTAATGTTCAATATTATTGTACCTTTAATTGTAATAAACCAACCATATTTACGGAACAACTTGCTTAACTAAACATTACCAACATAACCCTTACACTTTCATATTGTTTTGTTGACAATCTGTATGAGAGACGAGATACTTGGAGAATATTGTCTGACCAAGAATAGATCAACCTTTTCCCTGGCGTACGTGCTCCAAGTGACGAATAAGGGATTATAGCAGATGGAAACGAAGAGCTCTTACGGGGAAATCAGACGCCTTAAGGTCAAGCAAGGCTTTCTTAAATATTATATTGTGAGTTTACACTATTTAAATTGAAACAAAAAAATATTTTATTAAACTAAGTGTGGTGTTGGTAAACATTTTTGTGTGGACAAAATAAATAGTAATGATAAACTCGGCCGCTAACATAATGTTAAACCTATTTATGTAAACAACTCCAGTAAATTAAGTGCTATTTTATTTTAATTTTTCATCTGCTTAAGCGTACCCAAAATGTTTTACGAACGAACTTTGAATATTTAAACGCCCGAAATATTTATTTGCTCCCAACTTAGCACTTCGCCCGTTTCATACGTACTTTATTAAATGCTAATCTGAATGACCTCATAAAATCTCCGACATCTTGGTAAATATATGAAAATTGAACATTGGGAACTCGTGCAAGGGCCTTTATTCGTGAGCGCTAATACTCCCTGGGGAGAAGTTCCCGAAACGTGATTATGGCGTGCCCAAAACAAGTTGTTCATTGGAACAAAACAGTCCGTTTTAAGTGACCCATTTTGTGCCACGCTTTGTGGGGAAGTGCAAAATCTTGTAGACTCACCAGAAACTCCCATTCGATTGCACTCACGATCGATTTATTGGCTACACCTCAGTTGAAATTTACTGGCAATACTCTCACCGTCCCGGTCATATAAAATTCAAAACGAACGTATATTCACATTTGGAACGGCAAATATAAAACTGTGGTCGTTCTCTTTCGAAACTGGTGATATTTTCCATATATTCGTTTATTCTTAAAGCGTGGTTTTGTTTGAATATATTGTATTTTATTGTTTGTGGTATTGAAGTAATCTGATTTTGTACAGAATTTTATTAAAATATATTATTTGTTCTGTGTCCAACGTGATGTGATTTATTGTGTTTACAAATTGAATTAACGTTCAAAATAAAATTTCCCATCCAGCGTAAATTATTTTAGAATTTGTTATACGAGTACAATTGAAACGCACATAATTCGTAATTTCCAACAAGTAGGTACTTAGAATTATTTACGTAGAAATACGGCAAACAGCTCCAAAGCGATTATTTTTGAACAATGTACCAAACAATCTATTTCTTTAAAAGCAATTGAACGAAACATTTACACTCGAGTGTTAATCTAATCAGGTTCCAACAAAGAGCGGAGTTCAGACGAGATTGACGTCACTAACCGAACGTTTCTATCACATGTAACAGCAGCCACAAGGACTTAGCTCAAAGTATTATGAAGCCAAGTCTTCGGAGTTAGGAATGAGATTTTCACACTTGAGCGGTGACCCCGAACGCGAAGGAACATGTATTTTGTTTCACACTCCAATGCTTTCGAGACTCGAAGCTGCAATCAGTGTAGTGTACTTACAACACTCGGTGCACGAAATTTATGTGACGTCATATTTGTTGGGATTGTTCTCGCTTTTTGCTCTCTGTTTGTGAAAGCATTACTTAAGAACATTTTTAGAAATTGAACTTGTAGACAATACAATAGTTACATTATTGGTATCAACAATCCATGACGGTATATTAAACAAATTACCACAATATGCACTTGGATGGATTAGAGATGGAAGTTTGAAAATTCCAGATTCATTCAAGAGAGCTCCGACTCTGACAAAAGTAGCCCAAAGTCGGCTCTTACACCCGCGGTAATCGACTCTGCCGTTATTACATAACTTAAGTATGCATAAGAGTTTACATATGGTTTAAATACACGCTGACTAACAGTGAATTAAATGAGAATTTTCTAAAATGGTGTGGAGGTAATAAGTTTCCTAAAACTACACTTTTTCTATTTTATTTTTACGCTGTAGCAGCGTGTTCGGGGTAATTCCTTTTAATTAAATTTTTACTTCGCTTTTGCACCACGAAGGAATTATATGGAGTGTGCATTGTCGAATTTCACTTACAATTTTCACTTAGAGTAACTTCGCTTTAATTATAATTGTAGAGTAGCAGTGGTAACAAATGTTTTTACGGGTATGAGCGCACTATTAAAGTGCGACGTATAATCGCACATAATCACAAATCTAAAAACGTAGCGGACATTTTGGAGGGAAAACAACCAGTGACTGAACAGTCTTAGTTGCGACTGAACAGTCGTTGTTGCGACTGAACAGTCGTTGCATATATTAAAATGAAAGCCCAAAGATTGGTTTAAACTAATTAAAGATTTATTTTAAGTAAGAAATTACAAAAAACGTAGCGGAAATTTTGGAGCGAAAACAACTAACTACTGAACAGTCGTAGTTGCATCTAAACAGTCGTTGTTGCGACTGAACAGTCATTGTTGCGACTATATAGGCAGTCGCAGTTGCGACTGAACAGTCGTTGTTGCGACTGAACAGTCGTTGATGCGAATGAACAGTCGTTGTTGCGACTTTCTTTCTAACGATTTATTTTAACTCTTCCGCTAACTTTTCTTAAATAGCTTATGCTTTCATACATCGCTCAAATATAGACATTCTGATCCTGGAATCGTCTATCATCAAATACAACGATAGGAACGTGATTGAATACCTTTTTGACCTCTAGAAATGGGCAGCACATGTAACACAACACGGATAGTCTGTTCCTAGCTAATTTAGCCTATATGATTGATTCATTCTAGACTTGGCACTAGGTAACGTCTACTTATGTAGATTATACCTAAACACTATTTCAGAAGACGTCTAGAATTATTGTGTTATATATACATAAGTAGTCTTAAAAAACTTCAAAAAATATATAAAAACTACGTATAAAAAACCGACTTCAAAAAACCAAAATCTAAAAATAAACAGAACGAATATTATATACTGATAGGTTATCAACCCACTGATAGGTTCGAAGCCGGTGCAAAAAAACAAACCTCCGAACGCAGTACGTCCTTCATTTCTGAAGTCGGTAAAAAATTATCAAGATCTAGTCACAGTTTTTTAACAATCTTGGTATGTATTATTTCGCAATTTACCAATAATTCTTTACCTTACTCGAAAATTCAACGCAAACTACAATGTATAATCAGCTGTCATACTCGCGACTTAACTAATGAGGCAGTAGACAATGTATACTGAAATCATTATACCAATTAAAATAAAAGTAAATAATATCCTTCATTTCATCCCTTTGAAATGAAATTAACATAATTAAACAATGACAGTTTATTGAAACATCCTTCAATATAACGAGTAATATTTTATAATACTCGGCGTTCTGAATAATAATCCGGAGCAGGCTTTTAATGGTATTAAAATTAATAATTAGGCCCACGAAGATAGCTAAGACTAAAGTAACTTTCTCATTATAATTAAATTCCCCACGGTCCATTTTCTGTATAAAAATTTTAAGTTTATTTTGACCCTAGAAAGCGAAAATTTGCACGAAACAAAATAGAAATTGAAAATGGTGTTAATTGTTCTTTTTTAATGTTGTCGCTCTCGAGTGTATAAAGTTCATTATTTTTCGTGAAATGGGTTTACTAAATTTCCCTGTAGCGTAATAGAAAATGTGATTATTTAAATTCTTTCCTTGTTTATGCCATCGCATCGTTTCATCTTCTACTTTTTTCGAATAAAATAAGGAGTCAAATTGCAACTAATCTGTTATACAGCGAGTGTATTAATATCCAGTCCCAAAACTCTCATCCCATGTAAAATATGCTTAAAAATGCGCCTGGCCATAACATGATGTGGCACAACTTACACATACGTTTACCAGAGGAACGTGTCTAATATAATGACCATTTCATAACGTCAAGCCTTGTATTCCCGAAGGAGTAGACGGAGGTGCATATTACGACACGTGATGTCGCAATGTACACTCACTTTTCACCATTTGTATTATAAATCCCATGTAATAGGGGGTGAGCCTAATGTCATATACTGGGCACTATTCCAGATTCAAGCACTTTAGTACTTTGTCCGACCCGGCAATCGAGCCCGAGACCCCTTGTCCGGGAGTCGCACTTACCACGACTCGACTAGCGAGGCTGCAATGTATGTCATGAAGCCTCTGTATCATTCTTACCAGAAGGAAGACTTCTTAATAACTTTGTTCACTTCTAAACATACTTTGTGAATTTAAAAACTTTGTATAGTTTAACAACTCACTGAATTTCAGAGCAACGACGTCACGTACTCCTAATAGACAATATGTTACTAACTTTACTACCGGAGATTCGAACGAGGAGAGACTTAAAATATAAAGATGATCACCTATGAAGACCGATCGCATACAGTGTAACTTAAATTTAAGAGCAGTTGGATAACAAAGAGCTTACAACATAACAAATTAAAAATAAATATTTGTACTTAAGCTAAAATTTCTACGTAACGTAATTCTAGCTGAGCGACATAAATTATTATCAAAATGTGAGATTATTTTTATTATATTTGTGAAGGGTCCCATGAAACAATCGAATCTTCTTCATACACAATACCAGATTAAGGATTTTGTATTAATTAATAAAGGAGAAAATTTTAAATCCAAAAAATTATATAAGTTCCCACGATCTGCAAATTACACTCAAGATCCTTTGTTCCATACCTACGCTTACTGCCATTGAGGTGACTAGATTTCAATCAAATCGAATCCTTTTTATGTGTCTGAATGACCCATTTGGCTAAAAATAGAGAGCTACCCGTTTCGCCATGTCGGCGTTTTAGAATTGCGTTAAAATACATACATGCTCCTGTATATTCAAGTTTTATTTTATTTTACAGAGCTTAAAAATAAAATATATTTTGTATCTATTTTATTTACTGAGGTACATTTTGGGACGTGATATTCGAAGTTTACTTATCCCACGTTTATTTGATCGTTTGTTACTAAGGGCCCTCTCTCAATATGTTACCATGGTCATACGACCGGTCGTGAAAAAAGATATCTAAAAAGACATCAGAACTAACTAACCGCCGTACCCAGAGTCATTTAATGATTACTTAACCCAGTCCTTAGTAATTATTTTCAGAACAAAATCGTTACTAAGGAATAGTTTAAGTAATCATTAAATGTCTCCGAGTGCGGCAGTAAGGTTCATTTTATCGCCGTCCACTACTTTTTTCCTTCTTAGCAAATAACATAGGACACAGTCTGTTTATTCCAATATTCCTGCAGGACTTCTGGTTCAGAAAATAATCTTCTGAATTCCACGCAGGCGAGGTCATTTAATATATGGTTCTAAATACATAATATCATTCATAACTAAATTTTCAACTATCAATCCTTACTAACCTTATCACACAAACATAAATTCGGCTTTATTATTCCTTTAACCAGATTTAAATTCCTTTCACAAAAACGGGGTATTTTTTGGAATTAACAAAACTATGGGTCTGATATGGGTAGAAGGTAAGTTGGCTAATCCATCATTAATCTGGGTTTAAATTTACGCCTGTCTAGTTCCCATCAGTGATTAGGGTCGCTGTTTACCGTTTTTTATCACACTTTAATCGCTTACTTTACTTAAATTTTCTTACAGTTTAAAAATAGCTATACTATGCTCTAGCGTCTCTAGCTTTTATTAGATCTAAAAAAATCTACAAACAAGGACAATAAAGGATGACTTATTTTATTTATTTATTCTTAGGATGGATTAGGATTCTGATTCTGATATGGATTAGGATTCTCAGGATGACTTATTTTATTCTTAAACATAACTTATCAACAAAATAAGATTGCATTTCAAAAAATGTCTTACATAAAGTCCAGCTTCGTGCATCAAAAATCCGTCGTCGCGTTGGTGCAAATACCAAACCATATCTGAATAAATATGTACTCAGTTACACACACAATAATGAACCTTACAGCCAAAGCCAGCGAGAACAGCTTGCATACAAACGACGTAAAATATTGATAGCTCTTCGCACGTACACGATCCAATTTACTAACATCTGGTCATTTCGAAACACGCTAGTATCAAAACACATCGTTATTATAACAACAAAGCAATACTATGTACTTTATATGAGTAGGAAGAATTTGTTGTAAAGGATTATTGTAAAATAAATTTTTCGACTGCACGGTTGGCGCGGTGGCTGGGCAACTGGCTGCTGCGTAACGTGTAGCGGGTTCGATTCCCGCACGGAGCAATTCTTTGTGTGATCCACAAATTGTCGTTTCGGGTCTGGGTGTCATGTGTATGTGAACTTGTATGTTTGTAAACGCACCCACGACACAGGAGAAAATCCTAGTGTGGGGCAACGTTTAAAAAAAAAAAAAAAAAAAAAAATTACAAAGAAGAATAGACAGTTCTGTAGTTGAGCATTGAATAATGCGTTTTTGTGAATGGAATAATATTTTAAAGACAAACGTTTTCTTTTTTAGTGATATAACTGCTTTATACCTTATTTTTAGTAGTTTTATAATTATAATGTATCTTGAAACTGAGAGATACGGAATTTCTATTTGTGCCGCAAAAACTATTATTGAATTTTCCAACAGATTGGATTTCTCAAACGAAATATCATTTCTTTACACCAAAATCAAGTCCATATTGCAATTGGAAACTGCCAACATTTCTATAAAGGACACTTTACACGCTATAACAGCTCGCTGCAGATTGTCACAGCATTGTTACGACCTACTTCAGCATCGTCGATAGTCTCTAACGGTCCCTGACATCGGTCTGTAACATCGGGCCCCTCTGATAATAGTGCTGTTTTCGGTTTCGGAAATGCGACGGACGCAAAGGAAATTCAACTGGGCGCAGGAATTCAAATGCCCTATTGGTATTCGAACTGTGCTCGGCGGTATTTATTTAGGGCAATGAACCTTAAAATACCCTTCGACAAAATACGCTGAAGGAAATATATAAGGCTGCATTGGATATACTTAACGTAGAGGTATCCTTTTTTATTTTGCTTTCATGGGAATCAGTTAAAATGTTGTGTATCTGAGAAGTATATATAAGCCATTTCTGTAATTAATAAGGATCAATAGCTAGTTTTTAGGGCCTCGTGCTTATTGCATTGCGGCGTTGAGACCACTCAAGCCCAAATCTACATATTTTGGTATTTCAAAAATTGCATAACAGCAAAAGTTCTAGAATTGTGTCTAGTATGTTTCCATAGGCTTCACCTAAGCTGTTATTAGATCTATTGTATTAACATAATTAACCTCTGTATAGTAAGACCAGGTAATGATGTCCCGATCTCAATAATTAATCTAAGCATAACAGATACGCTTGAGTGACAGAATGGGAACCACACTATGACCTTATTAGCACCTGGATAATGACGTCATCGTGCGGTCAATGATCTAAATCCGGTCATATTAATTACGATGATGATGGAGTTAAGGCACGAGCGAGTTACTTGGGAGGTTACTTAGTTGGGATAATGTAGATAGAGCACGTTAGCATATTACTCTAGTAGTTATAAGAAACTGCCTCGTGTTGGTGTAGTAGGTGCAGGCGCAGTACGCAGCTGTCAAACAAGAAATCACCAGCATCATCACCAACAGCCGGACGACATCCACTATTGGACAAGAAATATCGGATACAAATGATAAAAAAATGTTGTTAAGTTTCTTCAGTCTTGACCAAATATTTTACAAAAGCACTCAGTCTGAAATTATACCTGACCACGCCTTTTCATATAAATATAGTGTTGAGGTGCACAGGAATAGTAAAACACCAGCTTTTCACCAGTTAAGTTATGAGTCCCATATAATAGAGGTCGGTCCTAGGACAAGTTTATTTCACCGAATTCAATCGGAAAGTAACTTCCAATGAGAACCTTCCAAAAAGGTTCTATTGAAAACCGTTACAAGAATACAACATCCGCCATTTTACACGAGACGTTTCAAATACGGAAAAGGTATATTATGAAATGTTTTGTTAAAGATTTCATTTCAATTCAAATCTTCAGCTTTCAATATAGTCTTCAAAAGACGGACAATGATTAAGAATATTTTTAATCACAACTTATTTTTATAATTATTCAGTATTTGGTAGCTAAAGCCATGAAAAGGCAAAATAGTAATATTTCTGGGGATTTTTTATTATAACGATAATAAACCTTGCTTGCAATAATGGCAGGCAAATCTTTAAAAAGAATGGGGAATCTAGGCACAACAATTCAATGCAGATGGTAGCCATCGGGGAGGTTTTAGTGAAGTAAAAATGGTATTTTTTTTACTCGCTAACTTTGAAGGTTTCACTACAAAAATATATTGGACTCGAGACCCTTTCACTCAACAGTCACACTTGTGACCACTCAGGTAACGAGTGGACTACATTATAATGTATAACATCTAATCATACTACTCTAAATATTCAACATTAAAAAAACACCACCCTACGTTGAGTGCGCGGCAAATCCCAGAACATAACGTTCAGTAGAAACAGTCACATACAAACTATAAACCTTTGCTATAACAAGTAACATCACATAACTTTCGAATTCAGTAATCGTAAAGGGACCATAAAACCTCCGTACCTTGTTCAGCAGTATGAAACAAAGTAATGTTGAATGATCGCGTTGAGAGAGCCTTGAATACCTACAGCCACTTTTACAGTTTTCATAGCATTAAGAAAATGTTACGGTTTAACAAAATGTTCCTGCTGTGTTTCATGGTCTGAATTTATCAGTTTTATGTCTGCGGTGTTTTACATGTAACACAACATTGTATTGCATGTTATTTTAATCTTAATTAGATCTAAGAAGACAACTAAAGTGGTGCTTTAGTTTAAAGGTATTTCACACATGTTTATCGTACTTTGATAACTTCAAAGCAAACAAATGTAACAAATTAATCGTTCCCTACATTATTTAACAAACTAACTTCGCGCACAGAATACACACAGTGTAACCGCGTAGCAGCGTAGCTGGCGTAGCAACGTAACTGGCGTAGCACCGTAGCCGATGTAGAACTGTAGCGTGCTACGATCAGTTTGTAAGTTGATTGTTCCGGCTTTAGCTTGTTTGACTTCAAGTTTGATCTGAGTTTCGTGTTCCTGTATTCACTATGGAGTAGATCTGAATGCAATACACTACAAATTGAAATGACGTCTACAACGTATAATATTGAATTGTATTAGTATTCGACATGGAACTTGCTATCTTTGAAATGGACTCACGTTTTGCTAGATACGGTTGAATCTATATTGCTTCTATCTTTTTGAACTAAAGCCAAAGCATTAAATTTTATCATGATCTGTCCTCTACCCATATCACAAAACTTAATCTAAACCTAACATGGAAGAGGGAATACGTCAAGATAATTACGCATGTAGGAAGTTGGTAATACTTCCTATACGGGTATAACTCACCGTATCGTATCCAGAAAACGATCGTGGATAATTTATGCGCAATAAATCTCCAAAGTTAGCGTTCTAGGCATAATTTATGTCTATATCATCACACCCACTCGATAGGACTTTGACTTCACGTGGTTGAACTACATAAACTTTATTGGGCTTCGATAATTAATTGTGTTTTTGTGCGGATAGATTGGTTATAAAATTGTTTATTATGTTTTATGAAGTCTCGATAAATTGACTTTTGAAAACAATCTATCTAAGGGTATGATTCTCGGGTTAGTGATTTCAAACATGTAATTAGAAATTATAAGCCCAGGTTTTCTCACGATATTTTTCTTCACCGTTTGTCAATGGTGTCTAAATAATTTTAGAAAGTAGGTAGGTATAACTCGGAAAAACTCAAAATCGTACTTGTCTTAAACCTCTGGGCCACCTGGAAACCATACTATTGCTACTAAAATTCTAATTTTACCGAATTAACTATCGCGATCACAAACAAGTATTCCTCAAAATAATTAAACTCCAACATTTTACCAAACATCTAAAGATATTTCAGAAATTATAAACCTTTGACAGGACTCGTTAAAGTCAAAGCTATCGATCAAATAGTCATTTAATGATGATTATTTATATCAACATCAAAGGAGTAATTGTGAGCCATTTTACGTTGAAAACGGCTTAAAAGGCCTTAAATAACTCGAGTAAGTAGATACTTTTCCGTCTATTTGCTTCCTTTTAAGAAAAACAGGAAAATAAAGGTACTTTTCTCAATCGTCAGTTGAATGTGTATGACGGATTCGGTCGATTGCTTCCTGAAGTAAGGCAGAGCATACGAACGAATTTGAGCATAGTATACAAAGTAGAGTTGGGTTGTAACATGTTATATATATTTCCTTCCTGTTACTGTTATATAAAAATAACAGTTTTAGTAACTGTTATTTTTACTGTTATAATACAGATACTGAGTACAAATTGCACTCTTTATATGCAATGCAATAACAATATAACAGACTGTTATTCGAACCTTAACTATAACTTGATACGTGTTTGTGACATTGTGCAATTTGACATCTGACAAAACAGCTGTGATTGTAATTTGATATAATGTTCTCCAGGGTATATCAATGATATGTGATTATGATTAACCCTGGAAGACAATTAACGGCAATTAGTTATTATAGTATTTTATAACTTATGCCTATCTTATTAATATTATAAATGCGATTGTGTTGTGTTTGTTTATATGTTTGTTACGTCAAAATGGCTAAAAGGAAAAAGATAAAATTTGGAACAGGGGTAGATTATGGCCTAGAATAAAACATAGGCATTTTTTTCCTGTTCTATAGGCCGGGGACGCCGCTAGAAGAAGCTAGTAGAAAAAAACATAATATAGTTATCTATGTGATACCTGTTATAAATACATGTTATGATAAATACGTCACAGCACGCCTAAAACAAAGTGAATCCCAATGTTATGGAGCTATACAGGATGGAGTAGTTCTTTCTTTGACGTATCAGATCTTCCACTGAAGTGAACGGGGACAATTGTTTCGGCATCCTCGTTGGCATTCTGTTTGCCGTTCAAATGTTCGAAAATATTTGTCAATTTGTTTGTTTGGGTCTTGGAAGAAAAATGGTTTATAAGTTTCTGTTTACTACTACTTATAAAGGGTGTCCCAACAAGAACGCAAGATTTAAATTTTAAATAAAACGCAGATATTTTTAAAAAAATCGTGAAAGCTTTATAATATCGTAAAGTAGAGAGGATGAGGTTATCTATGGAACAATACATCGGGCAGATGGCTGCCGCTGGTTTACTGAAACATACGCGATCTTTCAATGAAATTTTCAATGATCGTTTTGCATAAATGCTGCGGTATTTCATTAATACAGGGTCCAATTTCCTTTTTAAGGCTTGAGTCGTCGTCGGCTTATTCGCATAAACTATCGACTTTAAGAAACCCCAAAGAAAAAAGTCTAATGATAAATCACATGATCTAGGCGGCCAATTCTGGTCTCTAAAACGTGAAATAACACGACCGGGACATGACTGATGCAGCAATTCAGTTGTTTCTCTGGTTATATGACATGTGGCGCCATCTTGTGGAAACCACATGCCTTCCAAATCCATTTTTTCAATTCGAGGTACGAAAAGACTGGTTATCATTTTACGATACCGAACACCATGATTGACTGTTTGCGCTTGACCTGCTCATTTTTAATCGTGTAGCGGTCCATTTTTACTAACCTCATCTTCTTCTTCTTCTTCTTTCTACAGCCCATTACATCCACTGCAGGATATAGGCCTCCTCCAATGCACTCCATACACTTCGGTCTTTTGCCTTCCTTCTCCACATCGGACCTGCGGCTTTCGCGATATCATCGCTCCAGCGAGCTAGCGGTTTCCCTCGGTTCCTGTGGCCCGATCTTGGTCTCCAGTCAAGCACCTTTTGGCTCCATCTTCCGTCCTCCCTACGGCTTATGTGCCCGGCCCATTTCCACTTAAGCGAGGCTACTCTTTGAGCTATGTCGGTGAGTTTTGTTCTCCTTCTGATCTCGGTGTTCCTGATCCTGTCTCTCAGTGATACACCTAACATAGCTCGTTCCATAGCTCGCTGTGCCACCTTAAGTTTTTCCATGGCTTCCACTGTGAGGGTCCAGGTTTCACAACCGTACGTCATCACGGGGAGGACGCATTGGTCGTACACTCTCCGCTTTAGGCTCATAGGCAGTTTCCCTTTCAGGACATCCTCCAGTTTATTGAAGGCTGCCCATCCTAGCCTGATCCGCCGCTTTATCTCTTCCTTTTGAGCATTTTTATCGAGGGAGAGCATTTGACCTAGGTAAATGTAGTGTGGAACTCGCTGTATTTTTTGCCCATTTACCTCAATATGATCCACACCGTCCTGGGTCATAAATTGGGTTTTATTGATATTCATTTTTAGGCCGATTTTACACGAGGCTTGCTGCAAGTCCTCGAGCATACTTTGAAGATCTTCTACAGAGGTGGCTATAATAGCAATATCGTCAGCAAACCTTAAGTGTGTTAATTTCCCTCCGTTTATATTTATGCCTTTGTTGGACCAATCTATTGTGCGAAACATATCCTCCAGTGCCGATGTGAACAATTTTGGCGAGATGGTGTCACCCTGTCTTACACCACGAGACATTTTAATTGGGTCTGTCAACTCATGCAGGCTTATTTGTAGGGTAGCCTTGCTGTATATGTCTTTGATGACTTGAACATATCGATCGTCCACGTTGGATCGCTTGAGTGCATGAAATACAGCCCAATGTTCCACTGAATCGAATGCCTTCTCATAATCAACAAACCCTACGTGCACCGATAAGTTGTACTCCCTACATTTCTCGAACAGCTGCCTCATGGTGAAGATGTGATCAATTGTTGAAAATTTGGACCGGAACCCAGCCTGTTCTACTGGCTGCGCAGCATCTAGGCGATTGGCAAGTCTTGCACAAACTACTTTGGTGAAAAGTTTATATATGTGGCCTAAGATACATATGGGCCTGTAGTTTGCGATTTTAGCCTTATCTCCTTTTTTATGAATTAAGGTCCCTATGGCGTTTTTCCATTCATCCGGAGTAACTCCCTCGTGGATAACTTTGTTAAATAGGACCTGTAATTGTTTGAGTATAGCCTTGCCACCGTACTTTAAAAGCTCACTTGTAATTCCATCTTCCCCTGGGGTCTTTCCTGACTTCATTTTCTTCAGAGCATTTTTTATCTCATATATGCTTATGTCTGGCAAGTCCTCAGTGAGATGACGAATAAGCTTGGCTCTTGGATCAGAGTTCGATGGTATCAGTTCCTCGGTCTGACTGGAGTACAGTTTGTGATAAAATTCCTCCACAGCTCTGAGTATAGCTGGTCTTTCGGTTACTGTGGTTCCGTCCTCCTTTGTTATTTTATGTATCTGGGCATTTCCTTTTTGCAACTTTCTTCTGAACACTTTTGGGCCGCGATATTTCTCTATAGTGTCTTTAATGATGTTATAGTTGTTCTTCCTAACGTCATGCCTGATAGAAGTTCTAATTAATTTATTAAGATGGTTAATTTCTTGTAACGATTGTTGAGGAGTAAGGTTTCTTCTTTCAATAAGTTCCTTTGTAGAATCACTGAGAATCGTGCCATATTTCCCTCTTCGACTCGGTTTTTTCATCGCCTTAGCTACATCTGTTATCGCCTCATTGATGTTTTTACTAATTTCGTTCACTGTCTGGCCCAGGGGTAAAGTTTCAAACTTGCGTTCTAGCTTTTCCTCGAACACTTGTCTCTGATCTTCAATTGAACGATAGTCCCATCTTTTCGGCTTGTTGTAGCATAATGTTCTACGCTCCTTCCTTAGGTCGAGTTTGATCTTCCCTCTTACGATTCTATGGTCACTTCCAGCAGTAATTCGATTTAGAACCTCTACGTCCAGAAACATGTGCTTTTTGTTAGACAGGATATAATCATACTCGTTCAGAAGGCCATCTGGGTGTCTCCATGTCCATTTGTTTTGGGGCTTTTTCTTGTAGAAGGTGTTCATGGCGTACAAGTTTTGGCTTTTTAGGAAATGAACTAGCATTTCACCCCTTTCATTGCGCTTTCCAAGCCCATAATTCCCGATACAGTTCTCTTCCTCCGATCTTTCTCCTATTCTGGCATTAAAGTCGCCCATGATGATAGTGAAATGGCAGTAGTCCTGCTCGGTAGCTTTTTTGATGTCATCGTAGAAGGTTTCTACCTCCGTATCGTTATAGCTCATTGTTGGTGCGTAGGCTTGGATGACTTTAAGCTTGTATCGCTTGTTTATGGATAATGTCGCGTAGATAACCCTATCTGAGATGTATCCAGTCGATACTAATCTATTTGCCATGGATCTGTGAATAATTAGGCCTACTCCTCCTTCAGATTTGTCGTTATCTTTGCCCTTATAGTAAAACAAGTGTCCAGAGTTCAACTTAAAAAGGCCTTCTCCTCTCCAACGAGTTTCACACAATCCAAAAATGTGCCAATTTATTTTATTGAGCACTTGACTTTCTAGCTCAACTAGTCTTTCTTCACCTAAAAGAGTCCTAACATTATACGTTGCCAAGTAAATCGTTTTGTTTTGGCAGCCTGATCGAACCCAGAGATTCTTAGCACCCCCTGTCCTGTTGGTTGACCGACCGCTGCCTTGGCCGGGCCATACAGGACTGCTGGGGACTAGGGGCCTTTCTTTATTTGTCTTGTGCATGAGGGTTTTATTTGGCCTTGAAACACCACGCTGGCCACTGCGGGTTGGTGAGTCCACCTATTTTGAGGATATTTCCATGCCTCACGGCTTGTGGAAGCCGACCTGGTCGCTTCTGGTACCAAGTTGGTCAGGTTATTTACCGCCGCCCGATACTCGGCGTTTGTCTTTCGTTTAGCACCACCCGGGGGCACGTGTAGGGTAACATTGGGTTTTCTACCTACGGACGCGAAAGACTCCACCCACCTCATACCTCCACTAACCTCGTACCTTATACTAACAAACAATAACACGTGTTCAAATGTCAAACAATGATACTTCGAATGCCGCCAAATTTAAATCTTGCGTTCTTGTTGGGACACCCGTTATTATAATTATAAAGTAAAGAATTACTATAATCTATAGTTCTATAATAGAGAATGTTCCTTTATAGCTTGCCTTGTTGGTCGAGTGCTCGGAAATGCGACTGCCTAGCAAGGGGTCTCGAGTTAATGGTCGATCGAATGATTTCCGTGTTGGCCAAAGCATTACTGGATTATCATCGGCTTTTCTAAAATTTTATGAACAAATGTGGCACCAAAATATAACGTGTACAAATCAAAATATTGTGTACTGATATCAGAAAAAAATATAAATTTAAATAACTTCTAAATACATACTCAGTGATGGAAATTACATTACATTTACTGATTCAAAAATAAAACCACACGTTATTTTAAACAGTCAGTTTCACTTGACAAACACTTCGCAAAGACTTAATAAAAACGTTGAACAAAACAAAAACTTATATTAATTTCCAAATCTCTAATATACAATACAATAAAATTTCTATTCCTTCTCTTTATAATACAGTTATACCAATAATACTGACGTCCCTACACTCTAGTCTAGATTGAACAGAACACAATCTAAAAAGCAATTTCCTTTGCGATTTGGTTCCTTAAAACGAGTCACAAAGACTTTCTAGTACTGACTCAAACAAGTCAATGTTCCATTTATATTTAATCTAAATGGCGTTTCTGTAGTAATAGATTACGTACATTGACATATAACAAGTGATCAAGTATGAGAGAATGAGACCAAAGTCCGTGAACACTTCAGGAACTGGCTTTGACGCATACCCGAGGATCACAATCATTCTTGCTGCTGTAAACATTCTGAATAGACTTATCCCAATGTCCGAAGGCGGAGTCGTTGTCACATAAAGAGCTCCAACCAACCAAAACGGTGCTAGATTCTTCAACTCCGATAAATACGCCCTTCTCACTATATCTGGATTTGAGAACACACCTTTTCTCACCCAAGTCATTGCAGCCATAGGACTCAGAGCTAATAACTTCACCACTAATAGCGCCGAATGCACCATGTACGTTTGTATTAATGGATAATCTAACGTTATTACTATAGCCATGTTTATTTAGTATTTTACTTATGTATTTATTTACAGAAATTTTGACATCTAAATGATAATGACAGTGACAGTACTTACTTTTTTTAAATATGTAGACTAAATAAAAGTTCATTTGGCAAAGAAAATAAGAATACATTTTTGGCAAAGATGAGAGAGTATGAGCTAGAATAATAAGGGCATTGTCTCAATGTGTGGGGTCATAAACTTGAGAGAATTTCATTAGCTCTGCCATACAGAGGCTTAGCAGTATATAAAAAAACAAAAATGTGATCGCTGACAAAAGATAAAGAAAAAGCTGTATATCTTTCTTTATTTTCAAGATTGAGTTGAGAATTCTCCTTCAATCTATGTTTGTAATAATAACACCGAGTTTTTTTATAAGAAAAATTGTTAAATTGCATTACTAGTGAACTACAAATTCGGGTATATGGATTTAACACTTTCTCTGTGTATATGTCTAATACCTAGAATATACACGTTTCAATTCAATGCTACTTCTCGACCATGTACCTCTTCACCAAATCATCGTTACCGAGCTATATACAGAGACTACCTACAATACTAGTACATGCACCATCCGATACAGAGCCGCGGAAGACCTGACGGGTTACCAGGGCACCGGCTCGAAGAGTAGGAGTAGAAACGGGGTGGTTTTTAGTCAGTAAGATTCTGACACTCCCTCTCGCCTAACCTACAGAGAGAGAAGATACTGGATGATTTTCCCACCTCAAAAAAAAAAATTGTACGTGAAAAATACGTGGCTTCACACCGTTAAATTAGTGACTTAAAAAACACCCATTAATAAGCGAATGAATAGTTACCATCTGCAACCAAAAAATACTATTTTTCACCCACAAACTAGCGCAATCTGGCAAAACCCCAACGAAACTTTTGAAATGAAATAAAGTTGATGATGCATGTCATATTCGAGCCAAAAGCCACCGAAATTCACAAATTTCTGTGAACATAAGTGTGTCGGTGAACTACACACAAACTTGCACTATGTTGCATCTTTGATGCTTACTTTGTAAACAAACAACTTGTAACTTAACGTTTGGTTTTCTTTAGAGACTTACATTTTGTGACTTATGCTGAATACTTTTTTGGTTTAGTTTCTAATGAATAGATTACTCATTCGTTTTGAACTCTTTTGAAAGAGGTGTAGCGTAATTATAGTTCAAAAAATCTTACATTAT
This sequence comes from Spodoptera frugiperda, assembly GCF_023101765.2. Lineage (NCBI taxonomy): Eukaryota > Metazoa > Arthropoda > Insecta > Lepidoptera > Noctuidae > Spodoptera > Spodoptera frugiperda. The sequence continues at coordinate 10,439,295 of NC_064242.1, read as the reverse complement.
TAGTTACGATCAAGAATGTTTAAAAAAATACCTAGTTGTAAATGAGTTACATTAATAAAATACTAGCTTTTACCAGTGGCTTCGCCCGCGTTCCCGTGGAATAAAATCTATCACCTTAATGAGCTCATACTCTGTCTGAATTAAATCCGTGATCAAAATCCGTGCAGTAGTTTCAGCGTGTTTGACGGACAAACATCTAAACAAACAATTTTTCATTTTTATAATATTAGTGTGTTTAGCCTAATGAGTCTCGTTCAACATCAATCTCAAACCGAAGAATAAACAAGCATTTATTCAAAATAAAAAACAAGACACATAAAGGTCATTAAAAAAGCCTACTTTCCATCATTCTAATAAGTCCTTACAATTTCAATAATTCATCTAAAATATTCGACACACAATAAGTACTTACTTTATTCATGAATTATTCACAAAGCGTCGCGCGTTAGCTTTAAAAAGGTTCGTCGTTCATAGGAGGTCGTTCCTACAAGTTTGTGAAAGGAAAGTCAACAAGTCAACTTTCAAAGATTGTGAACCTGAGGAGTGAGGACGCACCGACTGGGAAATCTCCAAAGTTTCTAACTTGACTATTGATTTGCAAACTTCGAATAAGTACGGTACACGGTACATATTCGTTTAAGAGAGACTAAAATCAATTAGCGATTAAAACTTGTTGAGCTTGAGGTCCTGACGAGATTTTTTGAGCTACAACAGTGGAACATAAAACAAGAATGTTTCTGTAAAACATGAAAACTAACAGACATGGGCTCAAGGAGAAATATATCTAGAATCTAGATACTTTCTCCATCAAGTATAACTGTTTGCACATAACCATTAACCACCTTTAATAACATGCATTCTACAAAATAACATTCAGAGATTATTACCCAAGAGAAAGAAGTATTATCTTTAAAAGTACCGAAGGGTAAACGGAGTAACTCCAGTCATATTTCATTTCAGTCGCAAGAACAAAAAGAAACAACAGTCGTATGATAAACTTTAACATTATATTGACAAAAGTATACATAATCATTTTCCTTTATAGCGACATAAATCTTACGACACATTCTTCATAATATGAATTTCAAATGCACAAACATTTTTGTGAAACGATCACAGTGTCTATAGCGCTTCTCTATACGCATATACAACACTTGCACCCATATAACCTGTTATTAGAAACGACACGAAGAACGCTGAGTCCGTGACTATTCTGGGTAGCTTGTATATGTAACCCATGGCAGCTACTACTCGAGCTACGACGTACACCCGAAGGAGTGACCTTGCAGTTATAGGTTCTGGAGAAGTCGTCATGTACAGGGCTGCCACCAACCAGAACGGCGTTAGGTTCTTCAAGTCACTTATATTCGCGCGCTGAATTTTCTCTGGATTACACACCATCCCTGCTAAAGGCGCCAATGCTAATAATTGCAACGCAAGCAACGCTGAGTACAGAAAGTAACTCTGCATTAGAAATGAACATGGAGTTGCACACGCCATTCTGTTTAATGTAATAAAAAGTACGAGATTTTATAAACCATGTATACTTTTTCAATTTAATGTCTAAACTGTCATAGAAACATAGTACAAAGTAAAGAAGCGGCCATTAAATGTCAAAACAGATTGTATCTTTGGTCATTGTATATTTTTTAATGTTTAGAAAAAGGGCATTAAGCCTTCTTTATTGTGTCTCCATCCGTTGTAACATAGGTTTTGCTTTCTGAAATAAATCTAACTTACATTTATATTAAAAGCAGAAAGCGTGAATAAACATGAAAATGATATTATCTTAATACTGCATATCAAGTGATTTCTGCGTAACGGTATATATTTTGATTAATCACCGTAAGGGTCATATTTATAAACATTAATTGGGACCTCCAATACGCTAAAATATTTATAAATAAATGGACGTTTTTCCCTTCGATGATGAGGGTGATTCCTGACATGACATCAAACGTATTTTTTAATTCCATCAATTAATTTATTAATTATAATCCAATCAGTCCCGAGATAATTAAATTTACTGTCGATATGAATTGGCAGCTGAGTTACACGTGTTAGCAGAAGTCATGCAAGTTCACTGGAGATGCCAATTTACTTGTGATTACACTCATTTTCTGCCTCATCGCGCAATTTGATCATACGCGCTACTGCAAGCCGTGGGTCAAATTACCGGGATGGGCAAATTATTATTACAATCATGTTGGTCTATTTTTTTATGAAATAGAAAGCAGTACGTATAACCTGATGAAAGCAACTAGCGCCGCCCAAGAATACCCGCAACACCAGTAGAATCACAGTTGCGTTGCAGGCTTTTTAGATAGGAATACGATCTTTTCTTGAAGATTTAAATATCGTATCGGTTCGGAAATAACTGGATTATGGGTCTGCTCTACATAACAGGCTTTTCCATAATCTTCTTCACGCTTGATAACCGGAAAGGTTAGAGATTGCAGTTTAAAAGGTTCCTCGTCCTCTTTGCATCGTTTGTCTTTAATGAATCACCTTCTTCCGGACTATCACCACCACCGTTCACCATCTTGTGGTCTCTGCAGCGGTGTGAATGGCATCGTAGACTGTTGTGTTTAGTTGCGCTGATTTGGTCAGTCCAGCGCGTGGAGCTTCGAGCTCTGGGTCTCTTTCTGTTCGCCTTGCTAGTCAGTAGCAGTTTTTCTAGCTTAGTAGATTACGGTTTAACAAATACCTCTGCTAACCCGTCTCTGTTATATGTATAGTCTTTAGTCTTTATATGTATAGTATTTTAGTTCTTACAAATCTCATAGAAAGAGATAAATAAATATATGATCTGCTGTCACGCCACAAAAGTAAGTATCGATAAAACGAGACTACCTTTTAGATGGTAATTCTTTTAAGAGTTTCTCCGTTCCTAAAACACGTAAATCCATTTGTTATTGCTTTAGTACTAAAATACAAATACTGAAGGAAGAATTGATATGCTGTCATACATGTATGACTGTTCATATCATGATATGTAAAAGATTTATAGGATTGTTACGACTTATAATAAATCTTCGATAACTTACCATGATAGTATGGGTCGAAGGTTACTCTGTTTACAAGGCAAACTTACGCCTAGTTATAACAATAAATAATTTATGATAAACTAGTTTTCTTTGCAGATTTCATCAATAAACGAGAGTCAATTCGTTAATTTTTTTTTTAAACCGTTTTCCACACTCCGATTTTCTCCTGTGTCGTGGGTGCGTTTACAAATATACAATTTCACATATACATGACACCCAGACTCAAAATAACAATTTGTGGATCATACAACAAGTTACTTCGTACAGGAATCGAGTCCGCTACCTGTTCCACGGTAGCCGGTTCCCAGCACCGCGTTAATCTTGCAGTTGTCATGCCACACACAGCCACACACACCACAGAATACAAAAATAGTTAGGTAATCATTAAATGTATGAAAATACCGTACTCAGTGACATTTAAAGCTAATTTAAGTTGTAATAGGACCACTGAAACCAGCTTTAATTTTTAACATTAGGTACATACATACAACCATAAAATTTCCGGATCACTGGTTATCATCCTCACACGAGTAAGCAATTAATAATACCAATTTATTTCCAATATTTCTGAACATAAAATTAAATTGTACATACCAATTCATGTATAGAAAGAGATAGCGAAATACATAAGACATTTTATTTAATAAATGTTGAATTATTGTATTTTAGCAGTAAATACCATTTGGATGAAGTGCTAGAAATAGTGTGCAGTCAGCCAAACTATTTAGTAGGTCTGGTCTATTTAATACCAGGTTAGAAAATAAAGATTGATTCAGTTCAGAGACACTTGGGCGAGTATCGAGTTGCCCAAGGGATACATTTGGTTTTCGTTAAATAGCATAGAATTGTTGTTTCAGGTCTAGGTATCATGTGCATATATTATTATATATTTGTAAACGCACCTACGATACAGGACAAAATCCCAATATGGGCCGAAGTTTTTTAATAAATAAAATTAGTATTACAATAGCTACTTTTGATATACCAATTTAATCTTTATTTCCTTAACGTAAATCAAATAGCCAAAAATAAATAATTAAATCAGTTATTTTACCACTTTGATAAGTATTCCGGACACAATTGATTTTAACATCTTTCTATCACCATTATCATCATAATCGCGACAAAATGACCCCCCTTGAACATTGGCATGCCTCGTATATCCATCTTGTGGGTGGACGTCTTACGCTGCGCTTGCCGGTACAGGGAAGAAAGTTTCTCGTCCTATTATCGACTAAAATTACGAGCAACAAAATACCAAGCAGAAACTCCAACTAACAATGTGCCATCATTATTTAAAAAGTTTATCCTTTGTAAAGAATGAATAATTCTGTAGGACATTGAAATTGATGTAAAACAAGCTATTGTTTGGTAACATCTAGGGAAAAGGCCTTCGGTCACAAACTTGTATTGTTTGTTCACAATAAAACTTGTGAGAGAATCATTTAGAAGGCTAAACCCCTTTTTAGATTTATATCCTTTCCTTCTGAGGTATTCCCTGCAGCCCATCTGTTTTGTAGAACACGGAATCGTAGAACATATAGTACTTGGGGAATACTTCCAATTGTTCTTACACTAAGACCGAAAAACACTTGAATTAGATTTATTGAGTCTTCCTAGTGATTGCTCATGTGATCTTGAGGAACTTAATTTGGTCCTACGAGGAATTATTTAATTTACAATAAAAAAAATCAAGCAGCCTTCTCAAGTAGTATACGCACACTGCTTATGATGTAGAATCCCTCAGTGACTCGAAACTAGTAGAGCTTTTCTTCATAAATTTACATGAGTAAACCGTGATTTTAAGTTAATTTAGTACGTCTCACGGTAGTTACTCTACTTAAGTCTTCGTTGCAACACTAGCACAAAATCAACCTTTAAAAGTAAGACATTTATACCTCACATTTCTTTCTTCTTTTATACTTACAAACTCTCAGTGACTCATCCAATTTAATTTAAACTCACTCTCACATATCAGAAACTTACCTGTGATAACTGAACACAAACTTTTAGAGTGCTGTAAGTAACCTACGTTTAAACTATTGCCATAAGGGAGATTGCAGGAGGAATTCCTGACTTTCTCGACTCAAGCATATTACTTCGGGAAGGTTCCTTGGGAATCGCGACATGCAAGCATTTCTATTTAAGTACATTGCAAGTTTTAACTTCCAGCAAAGTAATACAGAGTTTAAGAAGTTAAATTAGTTCTTCGTACGAATTCTTACTCCACACTCAAAAGTTTGATAAGACGAAAATTGTTGAAACACAATGTATTGATGAAGTACGTCTTTAAAGACTTTGTTGCAGGTTAATTAAAACTATTTGAATGGTGTTACAAGTTCAGTGGGAAAACGAATCTATTTTGTTTACGAATGTTCTCGTCCAATAGTTAAATAATTTCCGGAGCTGCGGACTACCTAATGGGTTTACCAGGGCTCCTACTCGAAAAGCAGGAGTAGGAACGGAGTGGTTATTAGTCAGTAAGAGTCGGACACTCCCTCTCGCCTCGCCCAAGGCGGGAGAAGTCATTGGATGATTTTCTCCTTTAACTGCCTTCCTTACCTACTAGAAATATTAGTCATCAACTAAATCATCAAGGGAAGTGATAAAACAAATATTCACTGGGGATAAATCAAAAACTCAACACACCAGACCAATTTTTAGACAATAAGGCCTGGACAGAACGACAAATGGATAGACAATTGCCTCAGGCAGTGAAAACTGTGCAAGGTTTTGCTACTAGCAGATAAAAGTAGTAAAAAGTTAGATTAGGAACAGCTGGCACTCTCGGCGTCCTGAAGTAGGACGTTTTTAAATATACTTTGTTTGAAACTCCCAAGTAGTTTGAACTACATAGAACGAGACTCCCCAGTGTCATTTGTAATTTCTTAAGTCCTAAGCTCCACATCGAAGTTTTAATTAAAAAAATCTGAATATCATGAAGCTAGTTGGAAACAATTTTAAATTCCATTCATCCCCCTTTATAAGAGTTGAACGTTTAAGTGGCCAGTCACCGGAAGTGAAGCCACTTCATCTTTTGTGACGGAATTTCCTTTGAGCGTGTTTAAAATTCATGCTTTTCTTGTTTTATTAAAATGACTTAGAAAATTGCCATTTTTTGAGGTACTTTGCAACAAGTAATAAAAATTATATTGACATTTTTATAGTGGGGCCATAAGACTATTACTTTCAATGTCTTCCTATACTGTTGCTTTTAATATAAATCGTTACACATTTTGAATTTATGTACTGCCAACACTATCGCCTTTTTAAGGGCGAAAAATCATACCCGATGATCCCGCTAGCTAGTCCGCAGCTCCGGAACACTATTGCCAGTAGACAGTACCATTAATATTATATAAGTACTTCCATCGCTATTAGCACAAAATTAACGTTTCCTTCTCTTATCAAAGCCCACAAAAAACCCAAATCTTTTTATCCAGTGAGCAAATATCTCATAAATCGTGGCAAACCAAACGTTGGCATACTCGAACGGATTAAAGAACTCGAACATTAATCTCATGTACTACCGATGTGAGGGAACTTAAGCCGCGAAGGCTTTAGACGCGAGCCCCTTAAGGAAGTTCCTTGTTTTTGTCCCTTCTGAAGTCTTATTATAATAAAGAACTGAGACGCCCTTTTGTTAAATTTTGAAAGAGCATAAATGTATTTCTAATGAAACAAGTATTAAAATTAATATAATTCTGGAATAAAATTACTGCCTCGTTGGTAGATTCGTCGCAAGAGCGACTGCACTGAGCGACAGAATTATTGGACTTTTTTCGGTCTTTCAAAAATTTCTCATTTGTAGCACGGAGTCTGGAATAGTGCCCGGTATATGGCACTAGGCTTACCACCTATTACATGGGACTTATAACACAAATTATGAAAAATGGATGTACATTGTACAGTGGCATTACGTGCCGTAATGTGCTCCTCGGCCTCTTCAGTCATAAAAGGCGTGACGATAGGAAATTGAGGTGAGTAAATAAAAAGCCAATAAAATATGTTACAGTTATTATTCTACTATAATTATGTAACGCTCATGTTGCGGTAGTTTTGCGATTTCGATGAAATTATTTCATTAATTTTATGTTGTATCACGACGTGGTCTCTTCCAGAAGTTGTTCAACGAGGACTCTTTCTGAGCATAGTGTAAGGCGATGGCACCTGCGAATTAAGTAAAGAGTAACTTGTTAGTAAGCCGTATGGACTTTAGGGAGCTGCGGACAACGTATCAGGTTACCGGGGCTCCGGCTTAAAGCAGTAGAAGGAATGGAGTGATTTTTATTCAGTAAGAGTCACTCCTTCCCGTCTCACCCAAAGCGGGAGAAGTCATTGGATGATTTTCCCACCTAAAAAAAGGGTGCTTTCCCTCCAGAGATGTGCTATACTACGTTGCTGTCGATGCGTTTGACTTCCACCAATCATATTTATTGGTACACATGGCATAGCACTGGTGAAAACGGACTCAGATTAGCTATGTTTTTTTTTATATGGAAAGATGCGTGCTATGGATGGCTTCACTACTATTGATACATCGTATACTCGAGCTGCGCATCTTGCTCGCACATCTATATACAGCTTAGTAGCAATGGAAACAATTGCGTAGTTTCACAGCTTAGTTTAACATCCTAAAAGTGAAAACAAGCTATAGACGTTTTGTCAGATATTGATGAAATTTTATATCACACTAATATCATAAATGTGAAGTTTGTTTGGATGTTTGTCCGCCAATCACACTGGAACTACTGAACGAATTTTAATGAAATTTGGTATACAGACAGGGTATGAACTGACTTGTGTGATGACACTTTTATCCCACGGAAACGCGAGGGAAGCCGCTGGCAGAATGTTTTTCTAGAATAAAAATAATCCCGTTTCATTCCAATTCTAGTGTTAGTGACCATGTCAGTTTGAAAACTTATAAAGAAAATTTACTTACGGCGCTTACTGGACTCTTGATGTCTCATATTCGTGTGACCAGGCTGGTTGCCCATGACAGTCTGGAGACCACTACATCGCACCGTTTGCTTGAAGATACTGCGTCCGAACCCCATCACTTTAGCCATATACCGTCCAGCCCTAGAAAATATTGCCATGACCTCTTAGAACCAAAATTATATAATAATTTCATCAAGATGCTACATTGTATTTTAACATGGCTGATGGCTTTTTTGGATCCTCATGTTCACAATCGATCGTCGTGGTAGCTGTTGACAATGTGACAATGAATATGTTTACTTCTTTTTAAAATTCTAAAGTTTGTTAGTAAGGAGGTTGGTTACATGCGTAGATAAAAAAGGCTTTAAGTTAATACATATTTGGAAGTGTATATTTGTTGATCCACTCTAACGTCCATGGATAGCACGGTATCCAAAAAAAGGAGCGTCATACGTCCATGGATACTATAGTATCCAAAGCGACGAGTTCTGTTTAACTCCCTCTAGTTTAAAATACGGTCTTGTTTGGTGAGTTTTGACTGATTATCTATACAGCTGAATAAATTGTTCGACGAAAAAATAAGACATGGCGTTGTAATATGCTTTGACAAACAAAATATAAATTTTTAAAGTTAGTTGACTCGTTTTTGAAGTGTTTTTGTGAGTTCCAACAATTATGTCGTAAATACTACAGTTTTGTTTAATTTATCTTGCAAGTGTTATACATCAAAATAAACTAGAAGATTTGTGCTTTACGATGATGTATAAATACCACAGTTTTAGCTGATAAATCTAGTCTAATTTTAACTTCAAACGATTGTTGTTTCGAAAAAAATGGCCGGTCTGGTGTTGGCCACTTTTAGTTTTGTTTATACATATTTTACATACTTTGCATTACAATAGTATATAAAATATCGAAATACATTTCGTAATAAGCAAAATAATACATTTTTCAAAGAGAAATATACTAAATTCATTGAAGATTCCATAATAATGTCAATGTGTTCCTCAGGTTTTTTGATGTGTAAAATTACGAGTAGTGTTTTCTTTCGATTTAATTACAATACTTAGAGTTAACCGAATATAATCATATATACATCAAAAGAAAGGGTAATGAGTCTAGTTTGTTGTAAAAATATTTTATTGATAAAATATGCAATAGTTGTGCCGTATATTCTAAAAAGGTAGAAATAAGTCTGTTTTTTTTCTGTGTTTCATGTTTAACCCGTTTTATTGTATTTAAAAGATTAACTAAAGATTTAAAAAAATCGTTAAGATTGATCAGTATTCTTCAATCTTTTTTTTGGTATTCTTTTCTTTATTCTAGGCATTACGGTTCAGTAGCTATATAGGTTTTTTGTTACGACGAACTTGCGAGTCGCGCGCGGTTCGGATGCCGTGCGCGGCTGGACGTTAGAGAGATAAACGGTCGCGCGGGCCGGACGTTAGAGTGGTGATATTAAATAATCTTAAATGTATGTAATAATAATTCCTATATTTGCTTCATATTTCAGTAAATTTAGTACAACCACGTACAGATCCAGTTTAGGTAAAAACATACGGGATTTTAGACATCTTACACTTTTACTTATAGTTGTACCTACTTGATACTATTGAGACTTTTATTGTTATTAACTCACATGAGACAATAACCATTAAAGTTTAATTAAAGGAAACATTTTAGAAATAACTTCATCTATTTCCTCGTAAGCAAATATGAAATTATGATATAGTATGAAAGACAAAGTACAACAAAAAAAATGCTGTAGAATTAGTACAACAATAGATTTTAATATCTCTATTACGGGTTCAGTAACCCAATTTATGTTCACACGCAGAACCATCGGAACATAGAACCAAAGACGGAACCATCAGAATACATCTTTCGATGCCGGCTCTTATTAATTATAATATGTTATCGGCTTACTCACGTAACTGTTTGACGAGGAACTCGACTAGTTTCAAGTCATGCTAAAGGCTCATATTCATGAGCAGCATTCCGCGACACACGACGCGACGCGGCGATTATCGCGCTGCTACTTAATAGATAACATATAAGCCGATAACATAATATAATAATTAATTTAGTATGCCTCACGAAAGTTACAATAAAGCCAGCTCTTATCACCACCACGCTCTTAGTGTAATGACACATATTTGCAAAGGAAATCATACTCATGAATATCTAACGAATTGAATGTATCCTCATTCAATAACGACTACATTTTGTGCTTAAAATTGAAACTGTGTTTTGCTTTGCCAATAAGGTAAAGTCGTCTCGATGAAATACAAACGTTATGTCGCAACGATTTGTTTAAATATAGCTTCTATTTGTTTCTTTGTAAAGTCTTAATTGGGTTGGTATGTAGTACATGTATAAATGTAGAAATGAAATGGATTCAAAATAGCTTTTTAATTACAAAAATACTTACAATACACCTTTTAATTACAAGCCCACCCCATGAATCAAATCCAAAGCTTACCGAGACTACATTGCGCGGTTACCGGGGTCCCGGCTCGAAGATCAAGAGTAGTTACGGAGTGTTTTTAGTGAGTAAAAGTCTGACTCTCCCTCTCGCCTCTCCCAAGGCGCGATGAAGATGATTTGATGTTTTTCCCCCCTAAAAAAGGGTTATTGAATAAGAACTCTATATTTGTACTGCTGAACACTCCTCTCTCTTTAATAGTACACTTAATTAAAAGTATATTCGTATCAGAAAAGTAGTAAACACTTGCAGCAACAAATCACAACACTACCCTTGCATCGTTAACATAAGAATCTCTACTCTATTCTAATGTGCAGACAATGGACTTTTGGTTGAATTCCTGGCATAGTGAGGTGCCCCATCGCCCGGAAACGTTCATAGCAAGGAGTCCCGCGTCACATACTTCAGACGCAACTATGTCGCGTTCTAAGACATTCTTCAGACTTACGTAGGTAAGGGATGGAATGATGGGAGGATGATGATTTTGTTTTCAACTATAACGTTTTTCAGCTTACTCACGTAAGTATTTGGTGAAGAACTCGACTAGTTTCAAGACATACTACAGCCTCATATTCATAAGCAGCATTCAGTGTCCCTTATTAACTGACGCAACGTCTGAATTTATTTTTAACTAAACCAATATTTATTATCAATTTGCTATAACCAATACTGTGAGCAATGTATACTAAGTTAGTTTACCTTGTGTACATTCTATTGCAATGTGGCTTCAGCGTTCTTTAAGTTTGTATTTACATGAGATGCATGCATTTGTGGCGGTCCAGAACACTCGGACCCCACCTCAAAGCGCAAGCGAAATCGCTCCGCTTGTGGACAGTGCGACCGCACCTCAAAATCACGCCACCTCAAGAGGTCTTTTGTTAATAGCTTACACGTGCCGCGCGCACGCAGCGAGCGAGTGATTTTTGTATGAAAGCAGCCGAGAATGTCCTTGAGAGACCGGCACGAGTAACCACGACGGGGCGGTCACCGGGCAGTCTGCATCGAGCTAGCTTACGCGCTGTACACCTCGCAATCGTTCCCGTGTTTATGATAAGTTATGCTTTTACGCTTTGTATGTTAAAGTAGTGCTTAATGTTTGGCTATATTAAACAATTAACTACGCGCATAATAATAACCTTCATTTTTGCTTTCGTCTATTTCATTTTCCTACTCACGCTTTGCTGCTAGATTACATAGCTTGTAGCTTCACGGTATATGTGGTGTGGGTTCGATTCCCGTGAAAGTTAGGGGTAAGCTAATTTGGCTTATTCCTACATTGGTGACCCCGACGTGATCTTCGCCCGCGTCGCGGCGTTGTTTTACGGAAGACTCCCGGAAGATCCTGAATATCCAGAGGTGCATCCAGGTTCCCGAACATCGGTACATCCAGGCTCCAGAACATCGGTGCATCCAGAGCGGCCGAGTATCCCGAGGACAACAAGCGGACCTAACGCTAACCCAGTAAATAACCGGAAAATATAAGGGTGTGGTCCCACAACCCATAAGCGGTGAGCGATTTAATTTTTTTTAACATGGCGGAGTCAGACGGTTTCGCCGATTGTAAGGACGCTCCCGTTATCTCTGGAGAGGTAGCGAAAGTGGGAATGCCATTGCGCTGCCCGGCATTTACTCCGGAGGAACCAGCATTATGGTTCGCGCAGCTTGAAGGCCAATTTATTCTGTCTAGGATAACCAGTGACTCGACAAAATTTTATTATGTAGCCACACAACTTGAGACTGAATACGCCAAACAAGTTAAAGATATAATCACCCAACCTCCAGAGACGAACAAGTTTGAGAAGCTAAAATCCGCCCTTATCAATAGGCTGTCTGCGTCTCAGGAAAAGCGGATCCAGCAGCTCCTCCTGCACGAGGAGCTAGGTGATCGTAGGCCTTCGCAATTCTTGCGACACCTACAGGGTCTCGCAGGCCCTTCGGGTGGCTCCGATTTTGTGAAGAGTGTCTGGACTAGTCGTTTACCCCAGAATATTCAGACTGTCATCGCGTCGCAAATATCTGAATTACAGGTGGAGAAGTTAGCGGAAATCGCAGATCGTGTGCACGAGATAGCACCGATGACACCGCAGGTCGCGAGCACCTCTTCTGCTGCAAGTACTGCTTCTACGGACCTGGCGGCGCAAGTGAGCGAGTTGACAAGACAGGTAGCCGCACTCAAGTCACAACTGAGCAGCAGAGGGAGGCATCGCTCGCACTCACGATCTAGCGAGAGCCGTCGAAGGTATGACCGATCTAGCTCTAGACTGAAAGACCCACCCAAGAATCATCCGCACTGCTTCTACCATTTCAATTACGGAGCGAGGGCGCATAAATGCAGGAGCCCCTGTAACTTTACGGCGGGAAACTGCAAGGGCAGTCGCAAGTAGCGGCCAACGACTGTCCCATTTCTTCAGGCCGTCTGTTCATCACCGACCGGATTTCGAAAATGCAGTTCCTGGTGGACACCGGGTCAGACTTATGCGTTTTCCCCCGGTCTGCTGTGAAGACGCCCTGCATTCGATCTAGGTATGATCTAGTAGCTGCCAATAACACCGTAATCCACACGTACGGTGCCTTACACCTCACGCTGAACCTAGGCCTCAGAAGGACCTACCGCTGGACCTTCACCATCGCAGACGTATCGAGAGCCATTATCGGCGTGGACTTCCTAAACTTTTATGACCTGCTGGTGGATTGTAGGAACCAACGTCTGATCGACAACACCACGACCTTGTCTGTTCCTGCCACGAATGGCAACTCCGGGGACGTCGCGTCCGTGAAGGCCGTGGTTGGTGACAGCGAGTACCATCAGATATTACGTGAGTACCCAGAGATTACCCGCCCACCAGGCAGACAGCTACCAGGCAAGCACAACACGGTGCACTACATCAGGACGACGCCAGGACCCCCGGTAGCATGCAAGCCTCGACGTCTGGACCCTGCTAGACTGCAGGCAGCGAAGAAGGAGTTCGAGGAAATGCTCGCCAGCGGAGTGGCACGACCTTCGGAGAGTGCATGGTCCGCACCGCCACACCTGGTGAAGAAGAAAGACGACGGATGGAGACCATGTGGCGACTACAGGGCACTTAACGCGCGAACAATACCGGACAGGTACCCCGTCCGTCACATTCACGACTTCTCTCACCAGCTCGCAGGTTGTACCGTGTTCTCTACTATAGACCTCGTAAAAGCCTACAACCAGCTGGAGATAAACCCGGATGACATACCGAAGACCGCCATTACGACACCCTTTGGTTTGTTTGAGTTCCCCTTCATGACCTTTGGTTTGAGGAATGCGGCTCAGACTTTCCAAAGGTTCATAGACGAGGTATTACTTGGCTTGGAGTTCTGCTATGGCTACATCGACGACATTGTGGTGTTCTCCGCGTCTCCTGAAGAGCACAAGATGCACTTACGCCGGGTATTTGACCGGTTAAAACAGTACGGCATAGTCATCAACACAGCTAAGTGCAACATCGGTCAAGCAGAGGTTGCATTTTTGGGATACCGTGTGTCAGCCGAAGGGACTAGGCCCCTGGAGACAAAGGTGCAAGCAATCCAGGAGTTCCCAATACCCAAGACGGTTAAGGAACTGCGCAGGTTCTTGGGTATGATAAACTTTTATCGCCGATTCGTCCCAAACGCAGCTAAGCTTCAAGCACCTTTGAACGCTGTCCTTGCTGGGCCTAAGGTAAAAGGGTCACACCCGGTGGACATGACTCCGGAACTGCTGAGGGTTTTCGACGACTGCAAGTCTTCGCTATCCAAAGCGACTCTCCTGGCTCACCCAGACGCCACAGCAGAGCTAACCATCGTGACCGACGCATCCGACACTGCCATAGGAGCCGTTCTTCAACAACGCAAAGGTGAGAACTGGGAACCTCTAGCCTTCTACTCTCACAAGCTCAGCAGTGCTCAGAGGAAGTACAGCCCGTATGACCGAGAGCTGCTAGCAGTATACGAGGCCATCAAATACTTCCGGCACATGGTGGAAGCCAGAGCGTTCGCGATCTTCACGGACCACAAGCCCCTCACCTTTGCCTTCAAGTCAAATAAGGAAAGCTGCTCGCCGAGACAGTTCCGGTACCTTGACTTCATCGGACAGTTCACGACGGATATAAGGTACTTACCCGGGCCAGAGAATGTTGTTGCAGACGCACTGTCGCGTGTGGAAGGGATATCTGCAGCTGGCATGAATTTCGAGGATCTTGCAAAACTTCAGGACGAGGATCCTGAACTGCAAGATTTACTACGTCACGGCTCGTCACTGAAGCTAGAGAAACTAGCCACTATCTGCAGCAACTACTTGCCAGTGTACTGCGACGTTTCGATGCAGATCCCTCGCCCGTATGTCACTCCGACGCTACGTAAACAGGCTTTCAACTCACTGCACAACCTTCATCACCCGGGAAAAGCCGCTACAGTGCGACTGGTCACGCAACACTTCGTGTGGCCAGGGATCCGTAAAGATTGTAGAGAGTGGGCAAGGCAATGCGTGAAATGCCAGACGTGTAAAGTATCACGCCACACCAAATCCCCACCTACATCCTTCCTTACTCCCTCCTCTCGTTTTTCCCACATTCACATTGATATCGTCGGTCCCCTAAAACCTTCTTATAATTACAGATACTGCCTTACCGCCATCGACAGATTCACCCGATGGCCTGAGGCGTACCCACTGGAGGACATCACGGCGGAGAGCTGCGCCGCCGCGCTGGTGTCTGGCTGGATAGCCAGGTTCGGTTGTCCCGCACGGGTGACCACTGACCGTGGTCGTCAGTTTGAGAGCCACCTCTTCAAGACGCTCACAGTCTTGGTTGGCGCGCATCATCTTCGCACCACCGCCTATCATCCGGCGGCAAACGGTATCGTGGAGCGGCTGCATCGGCAGCTGAAGGCTGCTATCATGTGCCACGATTCTTCCCAGTGGACCGAAGCTCTGCCACTAGTACTGCTCGGAATGCGTAGCGCTTGGAAAGACGATATCCAAGCTACGCCGGCCGAGCTCGTCTACGGGGAAACACTCACTCTTCCTGGCCAGTTCCTGTCACCGAGAGAGGACTACGCGGCGGCTGACGTCACCGAATTTGCCAACCGGCTGCGCCAGCAAATGGGCAAACTCGCTCCCCGACCAACTGCTTGGCATACAACGGCTACGCCATTCTACGTGCCCCGAGACCTGCACAGCTCTTCTCATGTGTTCCTGCGACGAGACCATGTCAGAAGTTCGCTGGAACCGCCCTACGCTGGACCCTACAGAGTGATACAGAGACATCCAAAGTACTTCACCATTGATGTACAAGGTAGACCAAACAACGTCTCCGTTGATCGTCTCAAACCGGCCTACGTGATGCGTGAAGACACAGAGGTCGCTGAGCCAGGGACCACGACCACGACCACGACCACGACCACTACCACTACTTCCAACTCGAGCACTACGGCTGCCGGCGACGCAGAGA
Source organism: Spodoptera frugiperda (assembly GCF_023101765.2). Taxonomy (NCBI): domain Eukaryota; kingdom Metazoa; phylum Arthropoda; class Insecta; order Lepidoptera; family Noctuidae; genus Spodoptera; species Spodoptera frugiperda. Next base: position 10,423,363 of record NC_064242.1, on the reverse strand, counting down.
AGACGACAAGAAGTGGACGTCGAGTGAGATTTCCTGATTTCTATCGACCGTAGTCACGGTCTGGCCGGGGGGAATATGTGGCGGTCCAGAACACTCGGACCCCACCTCAAAGCGCAAGCGAAATCGCTCCGCTTGTGGACAGTGCGACCGCACCTCAAAATCAAGCCACCTCAAGAGGTCTTTTGTTAATAGCTTACACGTGCCGCGCGCACGCAGCGAGCGAGTGATTTTTGTATGAAAGCAGCCGAGAATGTCCTTGAGAGACCGGCACGAGTAACCACGACGGGGCGGTCACCGGGCAGTCTGCATCGAGCTAGCTTACGCGCTGTACACCTCGCAATCGTTCCCGTGTTTATGATAAGTTATGCTTTTACGCTTTGTATGTTAAAGTAGTGCTTAATGTTTGGCTATATTAAACAATTAACTACGCGCATAATAATAACCTTCATTTTTGCTTTCGTCTATTTCATTTTCCTACTCACGCTTTGCTGCTAGATTACATAGCTTGTAGCTTCACGGTATATGTGGTGTGGGTTCGATTCCCGTGAAAGTTAGGGGTAAGCTAATTTGGCTTATTCCTACACATTAAACATTTCCTCGCCTGAGTACCGTAGTAACGTAATGTAATTATCGCGTAAAAGAAACTAAAAGCTTGCAGTCGGATTAAAAACCTTCACAGGTTTTACTTTGAAAGGATAAATAATATATCTGCTGTAATTACTTATTTTGTATGTGGTTCTTATTTAATATACAAAACTAGCGACCCGCCTCAGCTGCGCATGGGAGCAATGGTGATATATTATGCCTGTATTATACATATGAACCTTCCTCTTGAATCACTCTACCTATTACAAAATCCGCATCAAAATCCGTTGCGTAATTTTAAAGATTTAAGCATACAGATAAATAGACAAACAAACAGACAAAAATAGCGACTTCTTTTGCGGAGTCTCTGTTTCCTCATGCGTATAACCTGGGTGACTTCAAGGCCCGAGGAATTGAATTGCATAGGTTGCTCATGGACAGACGTGCTCCATAATAAGTAGGCCGCATGATCAGTTACCAGTCAAAAAAGGGGCCAAACGTCGACCCATAAAAAATATTTTGTTCTTGTTATATGACCAAGAATTTAGAAATTATTAGGGGTTACTTATTATTTTAAGTTCCTATGTCTATTTTTATAAACAGTTTGAAATTCTAGATACTGAAGATTCTCAACAAAAGGTATATTTTATAGTATTTCAATCACATTAAGGCTAACAACTCTCGTTCCATACTCACAGACATACATCATTTTACTTTACAACAAGACGACTTTAATTATTTTACTTTAAGAAGTTCAAAACTTTCAGAATAATTTACTTAAACAAGAATAACCTACACACGCTCTAACTAATTAACATGTAAAATATTTTACGCCCTTGAGCATTACTTTTTGTCTATTCTATATGCTCTAACAAAGAAAAGCGAGAATAAGAGCCCTATTACATTAGGACACCAAAATCGTGCGAGTAGGCACGCAACCATAGTGCTTAGAGCTACCAAGTGAGAGACACCAAAGCAAACATTAATAAAGCTGTGGATTCCAAAATGATGTGGTGAATTGAATACTTCTTTCGTTAAAAATACGACGGAAAACAATGTTTACAATTAACACATGGTCGCAGAGTGCTTCAAGCATCGCTTGATCTGCTGGTGATTCGGATAGCAATAGCATAGTTGTGCAACTAAGTTGATATGAGTAGTATGAGTTTACTTTACGTTTAAAGTAATCGAAATGAGAGCGCGTTCGGCGCTTTGATTGGTTGGTTTATTCCAGCAAGCAAATCAGATCCCAGAACGCGGTCTGGTTTTGTTGTTGTGCGACCTACGTGCCCTAATGAAAAAGGCCTTTAAAAAGTTTTTACAATGTAATTAGTGCTGTAGGGCGGTACACCTAATTCTTTAGACGATGGCAAAACTTTCCCGGGTATTAAATTTAGGAACTCTGAAACATTATTTGAATCTTAATTACATGCGTGCGAAAGAGATGAAGTTATTCAGAATAGACATGACATCTCTGTCTTATATATTGAAACGGTTTGGTTTGTATAATTATAAATAATGTCTTTTGATTAATTTTAGAACTGAAAAGTTAGTCGTTCCATTAAAGTCATATAAATTACAGATATTTTTGATTTACGGTAACTACAGAGGTCTTAATGTTTTTCAAAAACAATCGCCCAAACTAATGTCAAATTAATCATGAAACTTGCTCAAAGGACCAAAAACTTCGAAGTAATTTTTATTGAATGGCTCCGATGCAATTTATTAAGCCATTAACTGCAGAAGCTATTATGGAGGAACATTTTAAAGTTTTAATTTTTCAATGAAGTGAGATTTCAATTACACTCATACGATACGTATTTTATTGTTCAAGTTTGGACTAGCGAAGAAAATATATTGTTATTATAAAAGAATCTAATTAACTGCTGTACTGCAAACGGAATTAAACTCTATAATGTAAATAAACTAATTCCTTTTTGATATTTCTTGAGGGCAAATTATAAATACAGAAGGACATCGTAAACGACAACGAAATCTTGCAAAAATCTTATGACAATTTATAGGATCATCATTCATCGTCCAGTGACTAATTTTCATTTTTTCTTACTGATTATTTGAAAAAGTGATCGTAAAATAATTTAAATGATCACTTTATTAAATTACATTACCATATGTCACGTAAAAAGAGACAAGCCCAACTCAAAGAGCTGTATAACAGTGACTCGTTGAAACTGAAAAACATCAGAAGTACAAGCACGCAACTCGATCATAAATCCCTTTGTGAAGCGTCATCATGTCGCGAATGGGAGTTATGGAGTTGTCTATCTGATACCGCTGTAATTTATTGGCAGACCCAGTACCAACAGAAAAGTAAGCGTTTTTTTAGAACTAGCTTTCATACATTTTATAATGATATACAGATTATATGGGGAATTTGGGACGTATAAATAACAGTAAAAATATTTTCAAAAGATAAATAATTGATTATACTTTTGGTGTATACTAATAGACTACTAACACACTATACTAAGATTAGTAAAATAATCCTAGAAAATGGAAACATTGGTTTACAGTGTTTTACTACGACAGTATGACTTACTTAACTTAAGGTCCTAAGACCCCTGGATAGGGCAAATAGCGTCCACAGAGATTCGTCCTCTCGACCGGTCTTGAACTTTCCGTTTCACCTCGCTCCACGTCATACAGATGCTCGGCGCATCTGCCACTATAGTACGCCCCCAGGCTTACCGGGAATGGCCACGCTTCTTTTTGGTATGACAGTATGATATGTACTAATGCCAGTTACAAAAAAACCTTAAGTACAATGACCTCACATAAATATTAAAGGTCAATAACCGATCCATTACATATACATTACATAAATACGTATCTTTAACAGAAATAAACTACCAGAAAGATGTCGGGACAAACACGAATCAAGACATCGAACTTGTAAATCAGGTGCCGAACATACAGTACCAGGCGATAAATATTGCACATCGGCTTTTGGAAAGAGACAATTTTATGTGATAATATGATTATCCATTTTTTAAATAGATTTCTTGTTAACACGTTTTTATTAGGTCGATGTAACGAACTAGGTAATTAAATGTAAGAATCCTAATTAAATACACTTCTTATTCCTGTGTCATCATGAAACGTCGGTAATACACGCAAATTACATGACCATACTACAATATTATGGTGCAATCGACTTGGTCTGACGATAGATTTGAGAAATGGTTAAACCTTGGACTATGTGATAAGTAAAGATACCGAGTGTGGGCTCATTGGATATGTCTATTTTGTTCTGATGACTAGGATATAATTGGTTAGTGGCGTATTATTAGATTTTTAAAGTAAGAATTAAAAGTACATTAAAAAAGTACCAATAACCGACAAGCATGTATGAAAAGACTGATGACTGTTGATGAAGCGTAAGAGGTATGTAAGATTCGTAGCAATTGGGGTTCCATTGTCTTTGCCCATGGGAGACAGGCATGAGGTTATGTATGTATCTTTTTATTTTTAGTGTTGGACAAGATTTAACGATTCATAATCATGAGCAGTATACATCGATGTGCCATATTTATTGCCAGGTACTATACCGTGTTTGAACGATGCGAGTTTTATCAAAGTTTGATTCCAGTTAAAGCGTCGTTTACAACTTAGGTTTGTTCTTCCTTTTGATATACAACTTCTAAATACTATTTACATTTAACTCTCAGAATAACTTCGCAGACTTAAATCAATGTTTGGGTTAGAAAACAGGCAAGTGTAAAGGACCAAGTACTTCATTATTAAAGATTGGGTGTGGTCTTTTAATATTTTGTAGGTAAGTAGCTATTTTTAACGCAATTTTTTACTAATCTTAGATTTATTGATGTCTGAAATTGCGTCCAGTGTATGATAATTGGGTCACCTCCTATTATTCTTGGCACTTATAACATAATTGTTGAATTGTGATCACTATATTTAGGCCCATAATATGTACATATGGAGCTTTGTCCTAACCCGTTAGAGACTGAAAAGCCTAACCTTTTCGTCCCTGATGTACTGTATAGTAAGTACTTTTTTATACAATCTTTTTAATTATTTTTAGTCACACTATTTTATCTTTCTATACTATCTTCACCCAACTCACGATTTCCATTCATGCAAACGTATTTTGTTAAGTTTTTGTGCCTCAAACAACATTCGGCTTTTATACGGGAAACATTCTCGCGGACCCTCGAAAAAACATTTTTAATCTCTCAGAGTTCACTCACACATACAAACATAGACATTTTTATTGAAAATCCCCAAAACTTTTATATATATGCGAATAAAAGAAATCCTTATCAAGTTTACGAATGAATAGAAAAATATACGTGTTCATTTTTATTAGAATAACTTTTGAATCTATTTACAAAAGAAGTCGCTTGTCTGTATTTTTGTTTACGTAACATGTTTGTAACACCATGGTTATTATTCCACGAATATATGAACAGAAGTGTTATATAATACCTATACATATATTTTGGGGTACATAAGTCATTGGGGGAGGCCTATGTTCAGCAGTGGACGTCTTATGGCTGATATAATGATAGTGATGGTGATTATGATGATACATACTTTTTACTAATATTTTTTTTAAAGTCAAAGTTTCAATACTTACTAATTTAGTATTATAAAAATAGTATATTTGTTTGTTTATTTCTAGATGTTTAATGAGGTATTTTTGTGATACTAGATTAGTAACTGGAGACAATTTTGAGCTTTGAAAGTTGATATAGGACATTTGGCCATTTTGACGAATCTGTAGGGAAAACTAGGGCCTGAAACACCAAATCCTAAAATCGAATAATACTTTTGGAGCCCAGTGTCGATCCCAAGACCTTGTGCTTTACAGTTGTTTGTAGTAAGCGACCATTTTTCATTATTTCTGTTATCTTCACATTATAATGTATAAAAATCACGTAAACGTACAATGTCATAAAATACATTGTTGTCACAATATTTAATGGCGTCGCCGCGGTCGTGCTTCACTGCAGCTCGTGGTTAATGCAAGCCACGCAAAACTTGACCGTTTTATGTTTTGAACTCTGGCCAAGGTCGTAAATTTTGAAACGAGACGTGTTATGTTACTTAAATATTATTACAAAAAAATGTTTCATGATGGCTAATCTTTTTTTTAATAATAAAGGTGCAATGATACATATTATTATGTCGTATCTTGGAACTCTAAAATAAATCTAGTGACTTAGCAGTTTCTAAAAATAGTATCCATTTCAAGATATTTTCACTTCACAAGAACCTTTACAATAATTCGAGCATGATTTTCATGTTTATTTCTGTTGAATGGCTACGAGATTTGCTACGGCGTAGCGTACGTAGCACTCGCTACGTGAGCTACGCAGTGACGTCATTGAGTACTTCATACCTTTTACACCGAACCCATTAGGTTGAAGCAAGAGTAACGTAAAAAGCTAAAAAAAGGTATGGGAACAATAAAAATGACCTCTTGTTCTTAATGCGATGCGTTGAGCTGGAAATATGGTAATGTGTCGCCCGTCATCCTCCATCCATGCGCGCTCCTTCCCATACATTATTCATATACCCGTTTAATTTCACCCCACACAACAATTATTAGTACACGCTCTCGACTTTTTCCTTTCCATCTGACTAGTAATGTAATTTCTAAGACATGTTATTTCCATAAAACTTCAGTATTTATACTGTCAAAACAATAAAGACGATATTAACGGCAGCCATTTTGTTACTTTGCATAAATCGACGGTACGAACGTTATCTGCGCTTCAATAATACAAATTGTATTCAATTGGAATGCGCTGAGAGTATTGAATAAAACAATAGATACCGGTTTAAGCCGGGATGCATCGTCCCAACTCTTCAATTGACTAATTTGCATTGTGTAGATTAATGTTTGGGACTGCTGCATTGAAGGATTATGGAAAAAATGTCCATGGGTGGCCTTGATCGCTTACTATCAGGTGATCGCCTGCTCATTTTCCCCGATCCGACAAAAATGTACAGCTACAAATACATAATATGGAGACCGCGGGAGCATTGTGGTAGAACCATGGCGGTTTTTAGCCCGGTGACTTTACCCTAGTTTTTTTTATACTAAATAGGATGGTATTTCCTGTGGGTGGTGGTTGATGGTGTGTGGTGGTTGGTTGTAAGTTATGATGTGGCCATGAAGATCGCCTTTCACAAAAATAAGCGGTTAAAAACTGCCACGATTACACATCAGTGTAGCAGAGGGCCTTAAATCTATGTAAATGTTTAAAAATATTAATCTTCCAAAACAAAACAAAGATTTTTATTACTAAATACCTCAAAAAACTTAAGCCGAATAACAACAAAACGTCTAGAACTATTTTTCAATCTCCACTGACGTTTTTAGACTATACCTACTTTTTGCCTTCAAAATTCAAAGCCTTAATTTGAAGTCTTGTAACGACGATATCATAGCGTGACTTAGATTAATGTTGACAAATTAATCGTGATTAATCCATTGGTATAAATGAAATAATAATTTGTCTCAAAATGGAGGATTCCTGTTAGCTAGAAATTTAACTGAAACAGTACGGTACAATAAATTCACGTTCTTTTGTTTTCTGATAGATTAGTCAGGAATTCCAATTAAATGTTGGTTGATGTGATTTAATTGTTTAAATATTGTGTTAATCCTTAACATAATCTCCTTACTAATTCACGTTTAAATGTAAATGATTCTAATTTAAATTATGACTGCACGGTTAGCGCAGTTGGTCGCGGTGCAACGTGTAGTCTTTTCGATTGCCGCACGAAGCAGCTCTTTGTGTGATCCACAAATTATTGTTCCAGGTCTGGATTTCATGTGCCTATGAAGTTATATGGTTGTAAATGCACCCACGACACAGGACAAAATCATAGTGTGGAGCAACGTGCAATCTCTTATCTATCTGTTCCGTGTTTTAAGCAAACCAACGACATATTAAAAAACAATAGTGTGAGTCAACATTTTAAAAAAACTATGCATCTCTTATTTGTCAGTGTTTCTATTATTTCATTATTTACTTATTTGATTCCACTCCTTAAGGAAATAAACAAACAATAAACTTATTTTACCATGTAATTCGGTTAGTTTTCGATAGAGAAGGATACGAAATTATACGGATGCCATCGTCGGACGCATTTTTATCAGAAAGCGGCGGAAAAATATTGCAATCATCTTTCTACCTGCCATAGATAAAAGGTAAATAAAGGTAGGAATTTAGTATGAGTATGCAGGTAATAAATACGCTTTTGTTTTCGTTCACTATATTGTGCACAAGATGTTAAAAGTATTTGGTTATAATATTATTTTTAGATTTAGATAGACTGCCTCATTGGTCGAGTCTCGGGTTCGACTCCCGGATCGGTCAAAGTGTTACTGGGCTTTTCGAAAATTTCTCATTAGTAGCACGGAGGCTTGTATTGTGCCCAGTATATGCCAATAGGTTCACCCCCTGGGATTTATAACACAAATTACTACGTCGTAATGTACAGTACACCTCTGCCACCCCTTCGGGGATAAAAGACGTTTCGTTGCAATCAAATATTATTTTTGTATTCAGTGTTATTTAATTTTGAACGTATGTAAAATGTTTAAACATCTTCACACATTCATCGATTCTATTTTTAATCATCATCATCATAAGCCGAGAGACGTCCAATGTTGAACAAAGGCCTCTCACCCTTAGTATTCCACGTAGAACGACAAGCCGCCAAGACAACGATTTTTAATAATCCCTGTAAAATTTTGTAGAACATTATGCTATATTAATATTATTATTTTGCCAAACCAAATTACTATCTTTCGTCATTCACTACCTACGAAATATTCTTAGCACGATTTCGAATTTCTTAGAAAGATTCTTAGCATTAAGTTAAAAATAACTTACACAACCTGAACAGTAATCTTTTTGACGTCCAAACAAAATTGACTTGGTAAGTATTTATCATTAATATAGATTGTTCTGTCTGCTTAGGACTGTCAGTCAACATTTCTTTATCTATCTTTCCAGACTCCAATTGAAATCTATTTATAAACATTCACTGAATAATATAAAAACAACAGTAATACGTACAAATATTTTCCTCTATCAACTTTTATTTACGTCAAAGGTTTGGACTTCAAATTAAGCCTACATTTTTCTGCGAATTCACGTACTTATATAGTTGTTACTGAATCATCTTTGAATGGGTCTTTGTGAATCTCAGCCCTTTGTTTTTGGTTCAAGGTAAATTAGACAGATTGCTTTTTTCAATTACCGTAATCACTTGTATAAAGCGTTTCTGGTTATTTTGTAATCTGAATCTTAAATATTCTCCTTGACTTTTACCGAGAAGTAACAAAAGCAATTTTTTGAGTAATAAGTTGTTTTCATAACGCAAATGATAGAAGAACTACACAATATAAGCTGATTGTTAGAGAATGCCTTAAGGCATTAACTGCCGTACTCAAAATCATTTAATGGTTACTTAACCCAGTCCTTAGCAATTTTTTTCGGAACAAAATATTACTAAGGAATATTACAATATAAATAAAATTATTAATAAGTAAGTCCGTCATTCATTGTTATTTGTGTGAAGAGAAATAAATGAAAAACTTTACCGATACTTACGTATAGATAAATCATAATAAAATTAACTCAAGACTACAAAAAACTTGAGATGAGATTTAACAATAACTATATTAATTATATAATACTGTGAAGAAAATAATTAACATTACATTACATGTCACGCCGGTCACTGGAGACCGAAGTTAGCGGATGATTTGCCTTCAACAGATCTCTGATGGCAATCATAAGATTTATAAAACCCTTCAAAGAATTTTAAATATGCTTTAAACGAATTAATTGCAAAGCAAACGTTTCACTTGTCTACCGACTGCGGAAATGTTGAAACTTAATAATGTGAAAAGTAAGGCTTCGTTCAGATTTATTGCATTGATAAATTACCAAATTAACGGAATCTGGACTATTCGTTTAATTAGCGAAGACCGCAGAAATTCGGATTTATTACTCCGCCCCGGTGAAATTGGTGGCGGATATTTTTGGAAATATGATTCTTCACCTTCGCGCCCTTATTAATTTTCGGTGGCTTTTAAGGTGTCAAATTAATTTTAATATCGCTTTACTACCGGTTATTTTTTTATTCTTTATTTTATCTGCTTTGTATTCTGTTTTGTGGTTTAACGCAAATATAAAACATATGTTACGTGATTTGTTTTAAAGGGGGAACGTCATCCAATGACTTCTCTCGCCTTGGGCGAGGCGAGAGGGAGTGTCAGACTCTTACTGACTAAAAACCATCCCGTTCCTACTCCTGCTCTTTGAGCCGGAGCCCCGATAAACCCGCTATCATTACTCGCCGTCTGCAAACCCGCGCTTAAGTTGGCCGGAGATCGTCGCGCGATCCCCGAAGACCGGAATGTCTCTCGCGTCGGCTGGGGTGTGAGGAGATTCGTTACCTCACGCGCCCCGATATGTTCCGTGTGGAGTTCTATTCAGAGCAATTTGCTATAAACGTTATAACTCAAATATTTATTCAAGAAATATGTCAATCACGAAACATTCTTAAACATGATTTGTACGTTTTATGATAGCCTTTCCTTACCATCAAAGAGACTTACACAAGGTATTTTATTTACTGCATTGTTTCATAACCGATCACAATTATTAGCTATAGTCATGACATTTTCGTATAAATCAACTAGCTATAAAGAAAAAATATGCCAATAAACGTTTCAGAATCCGCCACCGCATGGTACATCACTATAAAGTATAAAAAATTCATTCCATTCAATTGTCAGCTTTAATTCAGTGAAATAAAGTCGTGTTTTTTGCAAATGTTTCACCCTCCTGTGTGTCGAATCTAACAGCATTTGGCTTTGCGAATTGAAAATGTTGAAGTGAGTAAAAATATCGTCGCGGTTTCGAAACACGTACGTTTTTTGTTTTATGCAAATACGTGCGGATGGATACTGCGTGTCACTTTCAACGTTATATTGAATTTTGTCGTGGAGTGGAACATTTCGACAGTTCATTGACCTTTGGTGCTACTGCCAAAGAATTCGTCTTATTTCTTTATTTGTAAATGGTTAGTACATGTTCAAATGATAAAGTGAGTCCAACATGTTTCATAGGTATAGAAATATTTATCAACTATTTTTAGACGTGATATTTTACCCGTATAAATTACACCAGATTCAAAGAATCACTTTAAAAAATCCGAATTCCTAACTAACCTAACTAAAAGGGGAAAAGCCTAATGTGCGGCCATGTAAAAATAAATCAGTTTGCACTAATCAACAAGCAACAACTTCTAATAAAATCTACCTACGCCAATCATAAACGTATAAAGAAGTTACATAGCGATAAAGAAAACAACCCTCAAATTCGTCGTCACACCCTTTTAATAACAATTCCAAGAAACGCAAATTAACAATGAACTTCGTACAACTTAGGTGGGTAGACGAAATTCTCAACTTGACAGCCGCCATGTTGTGACGTCACACGTTGAAATAAGCTCTGTTACCTCATTTGAGAACAACCGGTGCGTGCGTAAAGACGTGTCGTAATTTATTTGTTAACAGTTTCGTGAGTTCTTGTTGTATGGTAATTCGTCACTTTGCAAGTTATGAAATTGAAGGAAATTCGTATTTCTTACTTTAAGGAATAAAGGAAAGTTTGCTAACTACCTATGTTTTATGGACACTTATGTATGAATTAACACAAAATGTTGTCACTCAGTTATTTAAGTAAAAGGTTATTTCAGTGACATCGAAAAATAAAATTGTGTTTCTACATCAATGATTTCAATTCGACAAAAAGGTTTTTACTTACGTTTAAAATTATTTTCTTTTAGACCTTTTCCCTTTCATTTCATATTGGAAATCCATGTTGTGAAAGGACTTGATAAATATGAGAGAAAGTAAAATACATTATATTTTATAATACCGTGAAGATTATATGTGGAAAGGATACACCATCCCATGCACCTATAGCAACCCTTTGCTCTTGTATGAAACGTATATCGGTCAAAGATATCAAAAGGGTCGAAAGTGAAAGAATGAAACACGTGCTACCAAACCCTAAAGATTAGCAAACATAGAAGATAATTATGATAATGATGAAAATTATGGGATGATTTCCGAAAAGGTCTGGTTATTTATAAAGGTATCTAGATATACCTTTTTATCAATCGTTATCACAAAAGTAATAAATTGAAACCAAAACAAATTATTGATCAGAAAACAATAAACAGCTATAATTTTAACTGCACGGTTCCCGTACGGAGCAACTCATTGTGTGATCCACAAATTGTTGTTTCTGGCTGGGTGTCACTTGCATATTTGTCTACGCACACACGACACAGGAGAAAATCCTAGTGTGGGACGACGTTTAAAAAACAGATTTAAATTAATTCCAAATGATCAGTAATAGGATAAATAAGAACTTCAAGATTGAAAAGTTTGCCCTGTTTCGTATCTCACACAAGATAAGGTAGTATACGGAAACCACAAAACGCTGCTTAAAAAATATAAAACACGACCTAAAACAACACACAACGTCTCGCAGCGTGTGGTAATCATAAAACTTGGCCCATTTACTCGCAAAGGGTCTTCCCAGGCGGATTTACATACAAGAACAAACTTCTTTTTATTCTTCAAAGTACCGGGAAAACATCCACAAATGCTCTGATTCAACGTCCAATTGATTTGTGTGATTTTGAAAGGTAGTTTTTACGAGTATTCAATGGTCGGCGCCGACATTTATCCCACGGTGAAATGTTCAATTTCTGTTCGATTCAAATTTTATTTCTCTTTGATGAATATTCATGTTGATTTTCATACAGGCTTCCCGACTACATATATTTTTTCTTGCAATATTCTCGAGTGTTGATTGGTTCAGTTATATTAATTTGTTGTTTGCTATGAAAATATATCGTATTCATGTTTCACTGGGTTTTTACCGAAGGCATAATATCTACAGCACATACTTCTTTAGTAGTTTCGTAAGTACTACATATGTAGGTAATAGACAGCAAGAGATATGTTGCGCACTATCTTAATATTGCTATTCGTAACACCTATTGAACACAACGCTTATAGTTTTATGGCTCATTTTCGTTTTTACTTTCCGGTATACGTGCTAAAAAATGATAAAGAATGTTATGCCCAGAATGTAATGTTATACTAAGATGTTATGCACAGCCTTAGAGGGAAAATAAAATTTTAGCACAAGATAATCGTGAACTAAATCAACTTTTAGTAAATCGTGAACATTTCCAAATAGCATACTGAACGGCTAAGTTCGAATCTAAATTGCCCTTTATCGTAGTAAATATTTAAAACCTTTTATTTTTATAGCGGGGGTGGGAAACCTTTAGAAGGCGCCTAGCTTTTTGGGGATAAAAGACTAGGTAATATGGGATACTTACCTCACTTAAACTACTCCGGTGGCCACACTCAACACCTGTAAGGAGCACCGGGTCCTCTTGCCTGGCCTGTTACGACACATCCCTAAGAAGACCTGCATCTCCTATGAGCCTTTATATTAAAAACCTACACATCTTTATTTGTACCTTACATGACATACATATTATGATAGTCTATAAAGTTTAAAATCGATTGCACGCGATAAGAGTAAAATTAACACACAGAACACGCACCAAACATTTTCACATACTAACACAAGAAAGATAAAACAAACACACGACTTTCAAAGATAAAGTGTACTTTGTTTTCTTGAAAATTTATGAGATAAATTCGCTAAAACTCCATATAGGTGAACGTGGGAGACTTTGAGAAAATAGGCGGCGAACATCGTTGCATGAGAAGTGAGGTGCTGATAGAATTTGTCTTCTAGAATATTTTATGTGGGTACTTAAGGCTCTGTTTTTGTATTGCAGTTTTAATAAATGAAACTATAAAGTCAATCATATTTATAAAGCTTAATTAACAAACAGAAAGATTATCCCAGAGTTTTTTCTGTGATTTTTCTCAAGGTGTCCGATGGAAAGTCCGGCTGACAGCTTAAAATATTGATGTGTAAAAATGCTCATTGTAGCCTATTTTTTATTAATAATTTTTTTATTTCGATAGACTAATTTACAGACAACTAAAGTCGACGATAAGGTGTATTACGAAATTCATCCCACTCTATTTCAAGATACGATTTATTTCAAAATGCATTTCTAACAATAAACCCAACTAGGCACGCAGTACCTTAACTTTCAAACAAACAGAATTCCTACAATCATATTACCAATTTAGCGGCTAAAACAACAACGAAATTAAAACTTCACCTCAAAACCTAAAGATCAGACAAAAAGATGAAAACCATTATCGAGTTTGAAATTGAAAATTATCATCCAATATCGTACAACCTTTAACTTTTCAAATGCAAATTGAGTTCCCCTTAAGTTGTTAAGCACCGAAGTTAGGGGCTTCCTTTAGGTACCTTATTTGATGGGTATTATTAATTAAATTAGGGGTTCTAATTCAAGATAGTCGATATGTCCGTCCCTAGTGGCAATACAGAAACTATTTACTTTCAGGAGTTGATAACAAGTTTAAGACGTGTTTGTTATCATCGCTGCCATCTCCTTTATGTATATCCATTCCATATGATTACATGGACGTTTATACTAAAGTCTTAACTCCCATTTCAATCAGTACTTTATTTTGAGATAAGGTTGCATACGAATTAGCTAGTTGAAATGGCTATAGACCAGTCACATTTTGTATAACTGATGACTGTAAATGTGTAATTAAGTTCAGTAAGCTAAGCAGTATACTTGAACTAAATAAAAAATCGATCTACAGCTACGCAAATAGGCAAGGAAAAATCCATAATAAAGTTATGGTAAGGAAAAATTACAATGATATTAATAACTATTATGATCGTAATCTTCATTTAATTGATACATATTTTTCTTTTACATATTTATCAAAGAAATCCAGAACGGTTTATAAAAAAAAACCAAAACAACAATTTTCACTTTCACAGTCAACCTGCGCCAATCCCATCGCTTCAATAGCATTAACCCATCACAAAAGCATACAGGGCTCACATTAAGGAGTGACCTCGCAGAATCCATTAGGGGCATTACTAGTCTGTTCATATATTTCTCCATTTGCACAGGTAGACGCTCCGTCGCCCGTTCTCGGCACGTGATGGAATTTTCGATAAACGCCGACGGCCGCAAACGGCGTTCCGATGCAAAAATTGACGTTCCTCGCGATCTCGTTTCCAAGATATTATACAGCATAGTAAATGGCAAGTAATAAGTGAAGGAATCATGGACGGCTTCCGTATATTTTATGGTGTTTTGCAAAGAAGTGACTGATATTCTTATAGTTCTACTAGTAGAGGTAATACATTTTATTGAAAATTATTCAGGGATTCATAGTGACTGTAATCACTGTATTTACCAACTTTGTATTAAACCAACTGAAGATTTTCTTTTCTAGCACAATTTTTTGCAGCAATATTAATTGTGCTCAGTAACATGTGACTACCTGCTGTACAATAGTCTTCCCTGGATTAATTACCTGAAGAAATATTGCTACTTATCAATTACACTTATAAAACCACATCCCCAAGTACAATTGTAATGTATAATGGACTTTTTCTGTGCATTTCTTTATCAACCTTTTGCAATTGCAAATATGCGAAAGCTTTGTGTACTAAACATTCATCTTACGTAAATGTCAAGCTCATCTGCTGGGTGCACCCCTAGCCACTCGCCGGCCGATGCCCGCGAGAGAATAATTAATTGTTTGAATAATAAATAGCAACTGGCACGGTAGCTTGCAGGTAAAATAATATCGAGTTTAAGATGCAGTATGTACATACCATACCTATATACTCTTAGTATCTGCCTGTTGGGTAAAAAGTAACAGGGACATTAGCAAATAAAAAAGTTTATAAATATTTAAGTTTTTAAACTGACATATACATTAGATTTATATACATAAATCATAGTAAATATCCCGTCTTAAGTTCTAATATCAGATAATTGTAGCCACGATTATAAGCATAAAAAAATATAATATTACCGAACTATATTCTACTGACTAGGTCAAAACCTGTCTCTAGAAAGGTTTTTGAACTCTACGCAAAGTTTCTATGTTCGCAAACCATTATGTCGTACAACAGTAGAAGCTAGACGGATAAAATAAATTATTCTAGTCCTAACAACGACATAAACTGGAACAGCAAATATCACGTTTCCACGAATTTGCCTGCCTGCTAAAATATATTGGAGTTTTTATGAAACCTTCACCCCTAAACTGCTGTTACCAGAATCGTTGACAACTAAATTCAATTACTGTCTCTTTTGTACAAAGGTCACATGACTAATAGTTTAAAATTCAATCGCGTTTTTATATAAAACTTTAAAAGAAAATAATCAAATTCCAACAGAATATGTAATAGATACCTAGGTACGCCAGCTCTGTAAATGTCGTTTTCCCTTTTGCAAAAATAAGTAAACGAGTAACAGTTATTTTTCAACTTTTTTATATACCTAGATTGCAATCGGCTTCGATAAAACTGCGATCAACCACGAGAGGGACAAGTAGCAGCATCCTCTCTAAAGCATTGGTGATCATTATGTACACCTTCGCTCTACCTGCCAAGAATGGGGATGAATACAAACCCAATCCATTCACAGAAGACAGTCTATCTATATTTAAAACTAAAAACGTAAATGTGTATTGAGTAAACAAAGTAAATAGGTATCTGATCTACACCAGGAACTCCAATCACACCAAATAAAAAGCCAGAGATTAATAAAACCGATGAGATACTCCTTCAATTTTCCAATTCACCTCACTATCAATCATACGTAGATAGCTAATGGAACAGTCAACGCGTATATTACGACAATAAATAAACGCTGATATATTACTGAACATTATTGTTTAAATAAATCATTTGCAGATTTTGGGTCAACCTTTGTTTACTCGCTAATATTTACCCTACACAGTTTTTTCTAGTAAATACTGTGTCATTTTTTTCTCTATAATATTGTATTGGGTTGTTTAAAATTGTATTAATCAAATCAACGCCATTTAGGCTTGTAGAGAATTGAGTCTATAAATAATGACTTTTTGTGGGGAGAAAATCATTCAATAACTTCTCCCGCTTTGAGTGAGGCGAGGGGGAGTATCAGACTCTGACTAAAAACCACCCCGTTCCTACTCCTGCTTTTCGAGCCGGAGTCCCGGTAAACCTGTTAGATAGTCTGCAGCCCTGGATCAGGCATCAGCCCTGCTAGGCCCCATCTGTAGTAGTCTGATGGCTCTTTGAAGCGCGCGCGGAACGCGACGCACCGTACGCACGGGATAAAGAATGAGAAGACGTTTCGATAACATAATCTATTTCATTACAAAATGATTCGTAAAGTATCTATGTAATAAATTACATTATTTTGAACAGGTAACCATGTAATGCCAAAATATGCAATTAATATTTAAAAGGTCCCCAAAAATAATAGATTTTCTGTGTTCTAATACCTATAATGTAAACTTTTCAAAATTAACTACGAATGAATCTCCAAAAAAAAAACAAATGATTAATTACAAAATAGTTGAAAGACTATTTTATTATTAAAAGTATTAGATTAACTTTCTTAATGGAAAACTGACGTTAAATTATATTTAAAAAAGTTAACTTTAAGAAGATTTAAGTTCTCTCAAATCACGTTTCTAAGAAACAAGAATATCTTACTCGATGTTTAAAAAATAAGAATTGAATCTTTCTCTAAAAAGATTTTGAAAACATGAGTCTCCCATTTAAAAATGAACTGAACAGAATAAAGGATTAGTTCAAAATCTATTTATTTCAAAATGAAATGAAACTTTATTACAATACTATTAAAAAACGTTTTACGATACATTACATAATTGATTGAAGTATTTATAAGTACATGTACTCCTTGCCCTAATCTTAATTATTACACTAATATTATACATTATTATAATAGGCCAGCAACGGATCCGTGACTCCTCTGGTGTTGAGGGTCCGTCCATGTGCGGCGCTGATCGCTTACCATCAGGTGACCTGTATACTTGGTTGCTCCCTATTCCATAAAATTTGTGTATTTTTTGTCTGGTTTTTTGGATGTTTGTCCATCAATCACGCTAAAGCTACTAGCCGCTTTTAATGAAATTTGGTATTTACACAGAGTATGAGCTAAGTTAGGTAACGTAAGACTTTTATCCCACAGAAATGCGGACGAAGCCGCTAGCAGAAGCTAAAACTCATATTTTTGTTAAAAAAGGGATATATAACCAAAAGTATGAGTAACTTATTACAATAATATCTACTTATAACTTGGCCCAACACAAAGAAAACTTCTGACCAAAATCTAATTCTTCTACCAAAAAGAAATTCATTGAACACGAAAACTTTACGCAACACATTGAATCAATGAACGTAAGATACATCCTACAAAGCATTTACAACACAGAACTTATCCAACATTTTATACATAAGTACTATCTAAACTCACGTAAAAAGCAAGAAATTGAATAGCCACGATAGTCAAGTATTATGGCCGGCTTTGTGGGTAAATATAAAAGCAATGTTAAATGTCAGATTCACACGTAACCGTAGCCGAGTGAACGGGCTAGGTATATTATATTCATGAGTGGACCGGAATGTCCAATGTCCATACTTACTTATACTTTGATATTGCGAGATTTCCTCCACATTCCGGCAAGTTCCACAACTGTAATGTTCATGTTTATTTTAGAGGTTTTAGAAGAATATATTTTTGGAACGTCGTTGTAAATGGTAGTAGAGGACTGTTTATATTCAATGTTCTGTTAAAAGAGATATCTTAGGAATGTAAGCCTTCTTCATATTTGGTTTTATTTTCTTTATAGTCGGCTGAGTTCGAAAATGTGGATCTGTACCCTTTTTTAAGGGAGGAAATCATTCAATATTACTACTCCCGTCTTGGGCAACGCGAGTGTCAGACTCTTGCTGACTAAAAACTACCACTTTCCTACTCCTGCTTTTTAAACCGGAGCACTGGAAAACCCGCTAGGTAGAACCAGCTCAAAAGGAGAGCGTGTTCGGCGCTTTGATTGGTTGGTTTATTCGAGTCAACCAATCAGAGCGCCGATCGCGCTCTTGTTTCTATTACTTTAAACGTAAAGCAAACTCATAGTAAGACTACTGTTTACAGGTACTTATCTGTTTCTTTGACAAATATTAAATAAGTACTTAATTATCAAATTTATTTGACTTGTATTTATGTTGCCAAACCCTGTTTCTGTTATTTAATGAGTTTTCACGTTTGTCTCACTAGAATACCGTAAGGTTTCTGGACTAATTGAATATCAATTCATTAATAAATATTTTGATTACACACTCTAATTGCCACCGTAATTATTATTTTATTAGGTCACTTGTAATCAATGTCAAAACTGGTTATTCTATTAATAGAAAATATATTGTGTTTCTTAATTGCCTACTAATATATACATATTTCTTTTTTATATGACGAGAGAAATATTTATAAGGCACCTAGTTATTGAAGGAAAACGAAGATTTAAAACATAAGACCAAAATTAACCGAAGTTTGGTCTTGAAATTCTCATTAGGTCGAGTGGTCGCAATGCGACTGCCGAACAAGGGGTCTCGTATTCGATTCTCGGGCAAAAGTATTACTGTTCGGATTTTCGAAAATTTCTCGGTAGTAGCACGGAGTCTGGAATTGTCCAGGATATGGCAATAGGCTGCACCGATTTAGGGACTTTAATACAAAATGGTGAAAAGTGGTCCAGATTGTATAGCGGCATTACGTACCGTAATATGGCCTGATAAAAAAATGTTTGAGGCGGTACGAAGTTTGGCTGGTCAGCTAGTCTATCTATATACAGAAAAACTAATTTATTTTTAAGTTTATATAGAACAAAAAGTCAAGGATCTCTTAAAAAATACATAGTTACGTACCAAAAATCTGATAAGTTATAACAAGCATATTGCCCAATGCCTACAGCTACCCTTTTCCAAAAATAAATATTGAGAGAATTTTTTCGTATATTTCCGCTTCATCAACATTTGCTGTACAAGACGGCAATACTAAACGTTACCGTTCTTCAAAATATAGCACAACAGTACTTACAGTTAGACCTACCAGTACACATGTTTCTTTTATTATAGACCAAGAACTATTGTTGCGTAAAAAGGCCAAAATCAAAGAATTTGTGAGTAGAGAAATAACTAGGCACCTATTTTATGTGGAACTAAGGCCTGGAAAATTGTTAGTGTAATAATATAGATTCTTTATAAATATAAAGTATTTTATAACTTATACGTATATGTAGGTAAGTATTATATACTAGTGTAGAACGAATAGCTTTATAACAATTTTTTAACGCTGATAAGTCTGCGTTTGGCCACCAACCCGCTTACTGCCTTACACTTTTAACAACGTCTCTTCTCTCTTCTACACAGCAGTTACATTCCGACTAGATGTTTTTTTTAAGAGGGGAAAACCA
The DNA here is from genome assembly GCF_023101765.2 of Spodoptera frugiperda. Lineage (NCBI taxonomy): Eukaryota > Metazoa > Arthropoda > Insecta > Lepidoptera > Noctuidae > Spodoptera > Spodoptera frugiperda. Next base: position 10,403,259 of record NC_064242.1, on the reverse strand, counting down.
TCCAATGACTTCTCCCTCCGTGGGCGAGGTGAAAAGGAGTGTCAGACTCTTACTGAATAAAAACCACCCCGTTCCTACTCCTGGCTTTTGAGCCGGTAGGTAGAAACCCACTAAGTAGTCCGGAGCTCCGTAGAATGATAGCTACGTAGGTATATCAACATAGCCAAAAATAAGCGAAAAAGTTTACCTAAATAGTTTATTATTAACACAACTTTGATTCCATGTAACTGTAGTTATAGTCATATACATAATTAGTTACCTATATACCTACATAGTTAATTTTAGTAACAGAACTAGTGACATCGCTGCCTCGAGGTTATTAATGTTTCAAAATTACTCCATCATTGCCCTTCTATTAATCGTAATTTATGAATCAATTTATTATGTTACTTCTATCATGTATGGGTAGGCCATTAGAATGTTATATTTCACTGGCCAGAAATTAATCGGAAGACTTTTTGGCCTTTCTCCTGCTAAATTACAAATGATTTGTTTTATGGAGCGATCAGCGCCGCCCATGGACACCCACAACACCAGAGGAGTCACACGTGCATTGCAGGCGTTTTAGAGAGGACGTCAACGGAAGCTCATTCCGCAGTTTATATAATCTAATCTGAATTTACCTAAGTAATCATCAATAGGTAGATATAAAGATCTATAACAAAATTTCTATCATATGTCGCTACTACAGGGTTTATTCGAATTTATCTAGAATCCAAGCTACCGTACCTATCCAGCTTATCTAAGTTATGCAAAAAACGCTAAAAGGAAAGTCGAAATGCAAAAATTGTTCATTTCTCGTTTACGAAGCTGCCGTAGTGCTCGGCGAAATGTCTTCTGATTTCCGAATGAAATTCCAGTCGGTAAAGTGTCTCGCGTCAACCGGCAACACCCAGAATTTTATATTATTCAATCTTACATTCGCAGCTTCGTTTGAAGTACCTAGCGATGTGGCCCAACAGAAACGTCGCGTCGTTTCCTCAAAAATTCGACTTTACTCATCCACTCATTTTTCTATCTCAATTTATCTTATTTGGCTTCTTTTTCATTTGAATTTTTCTCAATTTGAATATCGAGAGTTCGGAATTAGCGGTTCATCGATTCCGCGAAGACTTTATTTATACGACGAATTTTTGCTTTCTTTGATCACTTGAGCAGCTATTTACGTATCTATTAATAATTTCATTGTTTTACTACCTATTAGATGTACCACTATGACACCATATGAATGCCACATAGCTGTTTTCATACCTTTCAGCATATTACAGAGGGATCTAAATAGTAGGGCTACATATTTATGTCAACCAAACCACCAAACGAATTTAGATAAGTGGGCTCTACAAACTCTCCGTTTACTCGTTATTTAACTAGAAAGCAAAATATAAAATAATGATAACAAACAAGCTTAAAACGCAGAAAATATTACAAAAGAAAGTTTGGAAAACTTTGTAATTAAGACTGTTAAACCCATTTAGAAATTACGACCCCAATGTAATGCAATAATCGAAGGATTAACCACGAAATTATCTAAATTCTACTCACACATTAAGGCTTAAGTAAATATCGAGTAATTTGGTTCGGGATTTCTTGCAACAGTTTTAGTTTAAATGAAAATCTTTGGACCATAAATATCGTATTATATATCGTATTTAAAATAAGATGATAATATACGGCAACCATTTCGAAATCAAAGTCTAAAAAATTATTAAGATGACCCGATTCAGCCATTCATAGGCACCCAATGATGAGATTATATATTCAGGACAATCCTAAGACACCCCCTTGTCTTTAATACAAGCCTAGTAGCTATATAGTACCTCTTGGGCTTTCGGATCGGAGGTATATTATTCGTCTACGGATTTCTAAGCCCCCAATCTCAAAACTCGGTTACAATACTTACAATCAAGGAACTACTAGTGTAGCTCCATATTAAGACTCTAGAGAAACATTAATTCCATTTTTTTATCGAACACGGCGTAAACCGTAAACGTATCACCTGATGGTAAGCAATCGCCGTCGCCCATGCACACTTGAAACACGGGGATTGGGAAGATTGGGTAGGAGGGAATTAGGCCTCCGGTAACCTCGCTCACACAACGAAACACAACGCAAGCGTTGTTTCACGTCGGTTTTCTGTGAGGCCGTTTACTACGCACCTAACTTCTTGGTGAGTGTATAGAACATAGTAATTTTCTCTCACCCTTCGGAATAAAAACCAAACCTCGCAACTTAACAAGCTCATCGAAACTTTCTCTGAGTGAAAATCTTTTTCGTCTAACACGTCGTAATTTTGGAGGACAGAGGCCTCGTTGTTTTTCTATTAACCTAGCCCTTTCCATTATAAGTCGTGTAACTTAGTTTTGAACGAGCGCCCTGGGCACGGCTTAAAAGTAGGGATGGCAAGTTTTAAAAGATAAGTTCATTTTAGGGTTGGTCAGTAACCCGAATGAAAGTTGTTCAGGGTTGCTGGTGCTAATTTGTAGGTCTTTAAGCCGGTATTTATGTCACGTGACAAGGCTACTGGATTATTACCCGACTGCCAAGGAAGGGTTATGTTTTTCGCGCGTATCTTGTATGTATGAGCCTAATATTCTTTATTACCTCATTTCTTCGAAACGGCTTGATGGATTTCGACAATCAGGGCATCGTTGGATTCGTCTTAATTACCCAAGTGTTCTTAGATATGTGACGTAAAACAAAAACCAACATGGCGGCCGTGAGGCGCCCTAGATAGAAGTAAAAAAAAAATTTTTTTTATTTGCTACAATATGGGTATCAAATTAAAGAGCTCATCATGAGGATTCCAAAATGGTATATCACTGACATATAAATACTATGTGCAATTAGGTTCTTTATTATCCAAACTAAATACTCGTATAGGTACTACGCGACGCGATTGACTAGCGGTTTCTGAACTGTCGTTTCGTGACGCGGGTGAAATCTTGAGAAACACATAGCCGTATTTTAACTAACTAAAAAGTGTTAAATAAAAATAAATAAATTAAAAAAATTAAAAAACCCGACTGCATAAAAAACACTTTAAATAAAAATAATAATCTTATGCGAAACATAATTGAGTGTAACAGTCGGGACCCATTAAATAAACTAGACTAAAATCATTCAATATGGGTCCCGACTGTTGCACTCAATTATGTTTCGCATAAGATTATTATTTTTATTTAAAGTGTTTTTTATGCAGTCGGGTTTTTTAATTTTTTTAATTTATTTATTTTTATTTGATTAAATTTGTTAGATATTTTAATCAAGTTACATTGAGCGGATATCCTTGTCAATCTGAATTCTGCAGCAAGACGTAGCAATACGTAGTTAAATCATATTTATTTAAGGAACACTGCTTCTATATTTTCTTCAAATGAATATTGATTTCACAGTCACAAAAGAAGACTTAAGTTAAAGCAAACATTTCTAATGATTGAAATCCGAATATTTTTCCGAAGTGAGTAATATAAAACCGCGCCAAACGATATCCTTTTGCGTCGATTCTTTTTTTTTGCAGACCATCAAAAAAATATCAAGTTTTGACAGCCCTACAAACTAATCCATTTAACTTTGGCTTACTTTTTTTTCTTATTTATGTATTGCGTGAACGAGATTAAAGGATGTCCGTTCAGGTCAAAGTTTTACTTATTTACATGAAATCCCTTCAACAAAAGGATTACGGAAACACGATGTATTTTTTTTTTTGGTCCTTTTTAATAATTTTCCAACATATTTTTCTTGGTCCTGTCAATGAAATTTGACTGGACCTCATTTCGCGATGAAATAGGAAGGACCCTTCTTCATGCGTGACAGCGTAACTTGAGATTGAATTTGTTTTTCATTATTTGCTGGTGGTTGTCGCTATTTTCTGCTGGGTTATGGGAGCCTGGTACATAAAAAGCAATCGTATTTTATAGAGTATATGACATTTTATTCAGTACATAACTAAGTATCGCTAAAAACTAAATCTCCGTTTCGGCCTTGGACTAATATAAAACCATTGATAGATAATATTGTAAACATAAAAATGAATATGAAAACTGAATATTCCTTATAAAGACTGCAAGAAAATACATATCATCTACGAGTCCAATTTCATTCGATGAGTTGGAAAAATTTGCCAGCTCCCCATAAATCATGGGAAGTCACGTAGATTGAAAGATGCAGCGAACCCCATAATATCAGCCGACCCCTAAATTGCCACACCGGGAGGAGTTACTAGCGGACCATCCACGGTATTGGGTTGCATAACTTGTCATCAATCAGTTTTCACATAGAACTTTAATAGTCCCGCAATAAGAATTAGAATTGTATGTATAGAAAGAATTAGAATTGTATGTATAGAAAGAATAAGAATATATCCCATATACATAATATGTCATAGCAATTAAGTTCTTTTTTATGTTTTCTTTTTTTATGTTTTTCTTCATTTTATTTCAATTTTATTTTTATAATTCTATGTTTTGTGTGTGTTAATGTAATTGGTTTCTTAAACCGTGTTAACATATAAATAATAAATAAATAAATAATTAAGTACTACAAAATTCCACATCTAGAATCTTACTTCTTTGCACCTAACAAAATCGAGGCTTCATGCTTCGTAGTCCAAAAAGATTAATTATTTTAGGTAGGTATAGGGTTTATACAAAATGTACAATTTCATTGACAAAATGGAATGACAAAGCACGGTGAAAATTAAATTTGTGAGCTCGTTGCCTTAATTAATGGACAACGGGGGCTTTAAAGCTTAGCCTATGAATAGATATAGTGCTACTGATAAATCTCGCCAGTGCACGCTCACGGGCCGAGGAGAATTGAATCCAGATTAGAAGGTGGAAGAAAAATTAGGTTAATTTAAAACAAACAATGGAAAAAACAGGCAAATAATTTTAATTTCGGAAGGCCATGTTGCTTATTTTAAGTGATTAGATTTGTAGAACTGGTTTGTTTGTTTTTTAAAAAGTTTTTTTTTTAGAAAAAACTTTACAGCACCTACTAAACTTTCAATAGAGTTATCCGCTGACCAAAAAACTGTTGATTTAAAATGGTATTCATCATTAACAAAATTTGCTATACTATTGCTTATTGCAACACTACCGCTAGTTTATAAGTGGACAGTTGCAGATTATACCGTATGCCGTCATCTACCTGAGTACCTAAGTACTCAACTATTACGCATAGACTTATATATACTTAAATATAAATTCTGACGCCAATAAAGCCCATAAGTAGTTGTTGTAGTCGCATTATTAGATTATGAACCAGGTAAGGCTTCACACGTCGTTCAAGTTCGCACTACTTATTTAGAACATTAAGTAGGTAGATAGGTATATCTATTTATTATAAAAAAGGTGTAACCGGCTATAAACTGCACCTAGGTAAGTACATGTGTCCCGAACCGGAGCTGCGGATAACATAACAGGTTACCGGGACTCCGGCTCAAAGCAGAAGGAACAGGGTGCTTTTTAGTCAGTAAGAGTCAGACCCAAGGAGGAGAAGTCAGGATGATTTTCGCCCCTCAAAAAAAAAACTGAAAGTTAAGTACATACATTGCATAATGTTCCTAACTACCAATAAATATATTTATTTAGAAGTGAATAAATGCAAAAATCATTAGGTTCATGAATTAAGCAATAACCAAAAGTACCCATGTAAATATAATCTGACTTAGCCAGTCTCAACTTGCTGCCCATCCTCAATGACTCCTCTGAACCAAAGGGTTCAGAAGTTAAGATACACGAACCTTTGTTCGAACCTCACGCTACCCTCAAGCGATGCTATTTGTTGATAGTTGTATTTGTAGCCACAGTGTGCTAAATTAGGAATGGTCATGACCGAAATAAAAAAGGGTTCCACAACAAAAACGGATCAGCTAATCAACAAGGATCTCCTAAGGGACAAAAATAGATTTAGAACATCTAATTTTAACCGCCCAAGGTCAATTAGGTAGATGACTATTTTTTATTTTAATGTCCGTCTTGTAGATTATTTTAAAATATTACACACGTATTTTTTATTTTCTTACGAAAACAAATACTTTCGAAAATATATCGATTTGAAATATCGCGTGACGTCACTTTTAGGTACAATAATTAATACGTAGAAATGACGTATTTGCACCCACTGCTAAACTTTGATTCATTTTATCTAAGTATAATTATCTTATATGACTAAATATTAAATAGGTGTCTATACCTAATGCGCCGTAACAAGGTGCGGCTGACAGATTCAGTAACGTTTCGTATCACTCTTGAAAGTTGCTGCGATTTAAAAATTACGCCTTAATATTTTAGCTGTATCACATTCGTATTATGTTAAATCCAAATAAATTAAAACCAACCGGAATGTTCTAGTATTTAATTAAAATCTAATGAAATGAAAAATAAAGTAAAGTGTTATGCGTATATCGTAAAGACATAGTCGTGTTTAGTGATGGGATGTACGGCTACGATGGATAGGTAGTCGATGTTTTTTTAGAATAAAAAACGAAAATCGTGCGTCGTTCAATTATCATTCTTAAAAAACCTTTAATTATGTGGGTAAATCTACTGTAGACGCTCTCTCTGCCCAAACCACAGTGACATTATCTGAGCAGAAATATGTAGTAGGCATTTTTCTAGACATTTCCGGCGCCATTGATAATGCGTGGTGGTACTTAATCTAACATATACAAACTAATATACCCTTGTTTTCTTCACGGTTCTGTAAAACTGAAACTCTGAAACACCTCAGGGCTCGGTCATAAAATATTTATTTTGACAAGTATATACACGTAGTTAGACTGCACAACTAAATAACACACACATTTAATAAAAAAATTAAAGAGAATTAAATGTATGCTGCGGGTATCGATAGCGATAAAAAAAGATTTTTCTAATGTCCATCCCTAAAGAGAGACGTCAACGTCATACTGGCATCTGTTAGCCGCACCTTGTTACAGCGCATAAGGTATAATATTTTTTCATTACCTAACTGACGGACTAAATACATTTTTAATTTTCATACCCTATCATCATCCCTATTACCTAGAATCAACACCGTAACAAAGTAAATCCTCTTTAGTAAGAGAAGGCACCTCATACATACATACGAAGTACATGTACATGTGAGCTTGTGAATTTCAATGTGTAATTCACTTAGCGTCGAGGCTCCCCGCTACTCAGTTCACTTACTTACACTACCTACTTACCAATCTAACCTACTACTTACCTACTTAATTCGTGCTGATTACGCTGTTACAGTACCATTATTTTACAGGATTTTATTTAAGAGAATCGCTACCGTTACTAGCAATTCGGTTGCCAGATCCGGACTGATCATTTCCTGGAAATTTCTAGGGCCAAAAACGGGATCTGAGTTTTGGTGTCTCATCTCAGACTAAACGGTAAAAATAGGAATTAATTAGGTACCTAGAACTCACCCTTTTCGCCCCTGAACTGTCAAATCACGCAGCTTGATTGACGAGCACGTTACAACGTTTGTTTGACTTTTGCAACCTTACTACAATATATTATTTTACTTACTATTTTTGTGAAAAAATCTAGTATTTTTTCATTCTGGGACAGTAAAGTGAACTTACTGGACACGGAACAGCACACAACATTCCGGGACAGTCCCGGAAATCCCGGCTATCTGGCAACCCTACTAGCAACTACCGCGCGGTTTTTCCCGGTTCACCGCTAGATCGCCTTTCTCGATAATGGAAGATTTTTGGAAATCGAAGCAGTAGTTCCTTGTATTAACACGTTTATGCAAACCAACTTGCAGCCCTACATTATTATTAAAAATATTACACAACTTCTGTACCTGAAACCTCTCTAAAATGCTAGAATCTATCTATCCATGTGGTTTGTATGTGATTATTTATTTATCTATGTTATTTTAATTTTTGAGAAACGAATACTTATGTCTAATCAGTAGATACATTTTCATTACTTTTTTAATAATTAATTAATTATAAAGCAATTTTAATTTAAATTCCAATCCAACTTGATCATTGTACAAGCTTGAATCGTTGTTAGCAGTTACTAAAGACAAATAAAACTTAATAAATAATTAATTTCATCCCAGTCGCTTGAACTTACAACGTAAAATATAGTAAAGTAATCAGTAATTTATTTTTATTTTTACCAATAACTCAATCGTATGACGTCGATGACTCAATCAGTATTTGTGATTGGTTCCGGATTCCCGACGGTGTGACCAGTATTCTCAAACGTGCGCGCACTAAAACTTAGAAAACTTAATACAACATAAATAAAATACAAATATTTTATAATTATATACGTTGCTATTTCCATTTGTAATAAACTCTATTCAAGTCTACAACAATAAATCGATATAACTTTTTACTACTAGCAACACAATAATCGACTAAAACTATATTTACATAACGTCACAGCGTCACCTCACTGGTTTTTATTATGTGAAGTCGTTTTTTCTCTTCTCTTGTCTTGTCGGCAATCAGTGGAAGCGTAGTATTAGAATTTTTGATAAATATTAAATTGACTGATATTTAGCGGTAATCAAGATGAAGAAAGTAATATTTGTATGTTTGTTATCACTGTCGGTGTGTCTCAGCGCTCCTAACCAGACTCAGGGTAAGTAGAACTAATTATAATTTGAGAATAACTAAGTGTTTCATAAGAATTTTCTCACGTTAAGATGCGTAGTTTTGATTGTTGAAGTATGTTTTATGTGGAATGGTGTATATTAGTCAGAATATTGCGGCAAACAGTTATTATCGATTTTTCCATGTTGAAATATCCACGTAGTTTGTCAAGGTCAAGGAAGTATTTTGCTGTTTTCCTATAAACCAGTTGCTTGCTGAGATTTTTTATGACGCGGCAATGTTGCTGTATTGCAGCACATCATAATTATTTTAATGTAAAACCTACGTAGAAAGGCCATAATTAATAGCATTCATGATAGCACAGCATTTAAAATAGTACTAAGTACCTGTTCTTAATGTGAGATCCAGTTATACAAGCTTAGGAATGACGATTGCACAATTATTTGTTAGTGTATTAACTATTAACTAATAAAGTTATCAGTAGATGTGTAAGTATGTTTAACTTGCAGATCTTTTACTAGTGTTGTTGTTAAATCAATATTCTTATAAGATTCTAACTAATTGACAATGTACCTATATAAAATAATCTCTCATTGTGTGATAATAAGATATTTCTTGATATCCTTTGTTTTAAACATAATTTACATGTGGCAATCACAGATTCACATTACATTTGGATATTCCATGTGACTGATGGAAAAAATTGTTCTGGAATTCTTATTTTTCACAACATTCTATTTTGAACTCATGTAATAAGCAAATAGATTTGTTACAATAAACAATATCTTCTTAGTTTGTTATTTACCTACATATTTGAGTGGGATTTTAGCGATCAAAAGAGTTACTGGTGAAAAATGTTTCATACATTACGCTGAATACTCTATTTACGGACTAGAGACATATTTCTCAACCAAGCCTAATACATGTTGCCATAAAAACTGTAATACAAGTAAACCATTAACATATTTTTTGATTGCACAACATCGCATAAAGTAATGTAGAAACATACAAAAACTATAACAATTTAGCAATGTAGGAAATAAAATTTCAATACATAGACATGCAATAGCCCTACTTTGATTAAAAGTGTAATTGTGATCAACTTTATTATGAAAACAAACATGTTTTTGTTTACTTTAAACTCGTAATATTATACAAAAGAGTATTGTTGCTTTAGATAACACAGAACAGATGTTTTATTGACATGTGTAGTCGGTATAACCTCCCTATCATTATGAAACAGTCATCAACCTTTGGCCACCTTGAGGCCAATTATTCAATAACCATACATTAACATGTATTGGTATGAGAATTTGAATAATAAAACTACTTTTGGGAAACATTCAACTGGAATGTCGCAAGCTATTTCCTAACCAAATGTTAATTTGACATAGGGCAATGATGTTCTCCGCATTTATTAAAACTGTACACATACATCAAAAGCCTTACCTCAAATATCTTTTTTATTTTTCATTGAAAAACTACCTATGTAGGTTTGTATCCGATGAATAGCGACTCTGTTAGGTTCTACAATATATTCTATTATTGTAAAACCCGCATTATGCTAATGCTTCCTGTATAAACAGTGTTTGTATTGTTTACATTACATTAGAAACAGTACTAGTTTGTACTACAGTACTGTAGTATTACAATTAATTGTCTCAATACAATTATTTTTCATGTCCAAGGTTAGAACTTAGTCCTACTGCACAAGCCATGTATTTCTGAAGTACCTAACTCATTAAAATTTATTGATTCTATGGTTGATACTATTATCCTTCCTTACAATACCTAATTATATAATACAAGGGGAAATCCCTGATTTATAGGTACTTAAAATACATGCCATTGTTATTTTTAAACTGGTGACCTCCCAACAGGAAAAATTATCTTAAAATCAATTTATTTTTGCTATGGCAACATACCATTAAGTACTGTTATCTTATTTCATGTAACTCTAGAAAAATGTTCTATGATAATTATGTTTGTAGATCAAAACTAAGGAAATGAAAGTTGTTGTTTCAAAAGTGCCATTAACGCATTGTATGTCAGAACACAGATCTATGTGAGACACAATGTGTTTTCTATTGTGTCTCATATTGTATTTATATTACTGGCAGACAAGAAAGAGGTTAAGGATACTGTTTAATTTAAATAAAAGATTTAAAAATGTAAATTATTACATTAGTATGTACAGAACACTTTTTTGAGGGGAAATGATTTTCCCTCCCTCAAAAAGTGTTTCAATAAGTCATTGGATGATCCCAATGACTTCTCCCGCCTTGAGCGAGGTGAGAGGGAGTGTCAAACTCTTACTGACTAAAAACCACCCCATTCCTATTCTTGCTTTTCGAGCCAGAGCCTCGGTAAACCTAGTAGGTAAGTCCGCAGCTCTGGAATAAACACTATTTTACTATAATAACATATTAACTTTGACAGTTTTCTGTGGACAATCAAAAATAGCTTTACTTAATAATTTGCAGGTGTTAAATGAATCTATAACAATAGGAATTTTTAGGAATATTCATGGCTCTATTAAATGTTTAAGTATAGACTGACATTTCTATATTTTATCTGATAAGGTCTATTTTGCATATAGAATAGTTGTCTACGCTGTTTGACATTTAGTTTTCGTTTATAATTTTAATGTTTTTATTCATCTTATTTTCGATAAAATAGGCTCACTGTAGCTTATTATGATATAGATTACATGTTATCTATAGAATCTAAGTATCAGTTTTTATAATCTCGCCCACAGTTGTCATCTGATCAACAATTTTGATAAAAAACATGATCAAACTAGATTTTCTTCTAATTTCAACCGTGATTCTGTTCGTGCGAATTTCATTGCTACGTTTTAGAGTCGTGGTTAACCAATGCCTACACTTGAACACAACAGTGTGCTGGTATTTTTGTATCGAAATTCTAGGACACTGCCTAGCCGAGTAAGCTGTAAAAATATATCCATAACAAAGGAACAAACAGTGTTATTGTTCACTCACCAGCAACCTATTTACCACGTCAATAACGGTAACACTCGTCACTTGAGCCAATTTGAACCTAATTACGTCTCAAAAAAGACTTTTATGACCTGGATCCGTGATTTGAATCAATTAATCGAATTATAGTAATGTAGCCATATTTATTTGAACGTAGTACTAAAATATCAGGTGTTCCTAAAAAGCTGTAGGTATGTCTAAACAACAAAAACTATGGAATGAGCAGGTTTTTTTCTGCTCAAGGTTACTCAACTCATTTTATGTATTAGATATTGTTACTATAAATATATTAGTTATGTGCTACGAGTTTTAAAAAAATGCTAATTTAATGTCATGATTGAGACGAGTGGTCGGAAGATAGAATTACTCATTTTAATGTAGTTAGGCATTCACACCTGTTTATCTAAAGTAGGTTCATTATAAAAATAAATTATTTACTATACGTAGGTAATATGAGGGTTTTGTTTATTTTTAGAAGCGGCTCCGGCACCCGCACCGGCGTCTCCTCCCGCAGCTCCGGCTGCTGCCGCTACAGATGCGAACGCTGCACCGAAACCCGAGCATCCTGTAGCTAAGGCGAATGAGACCGCAACCAAGCCGGCTGCTACGGTACCGGCACAGAACACTCCTCCGGCTACCAACAGTACGCAACCCGCTCCAGCGTCTAATGAGACCTCAAAAACCAATGAAACTAAACCATCTGAAAAACCCAATACGACAGACGCTAAAACCAACACGGACGCCACAGTGAAACCCACTGAGAAGGTACCAGAACCACCTAAAGACAAAACTGAAAACAAGACAGTAGTCCCTGTTGCTCCCACTAACGGTACTAACGCAGACAGCAAGGATGGAAAGAAGAATGAAACTACCACCACGCCGAAGGCTGACAATGTTAGCCCCACTGTTGCACCCACAGTCCAGACTAAAACCAGAGCGTAAGTATCTAGAATTCACATATTCTTTCACCTGTTATGTTATCGGCTTACCACGTACTGTTTTGACGAGGAACTCGACTGGTTTCAAGCCATGCTAGAGGCTCATATTCATGAGCAGCATCCCGCGAATCACGCCGTGAAACTAGTCGAGTTCCTCGTCAAAACAGTACGTGAGTAAGACGATAACATAATAATTAATTTAGTATGTCTCACGAAAGTTACAATAAAATCATATTCTTTTTGCATAGAAAGTAGATTATCGAAGTACATATTCCAGGAATACAAGTGAATGTAAACAATAATATAGATAGAGGAGGTGATATAAAACCTTGTCATCTCATATTCTTAGCTAAAGCAATGTTTTATTCACAATTCCGCGGAAACCTTATTACTGAATATTTTATTAGCACTACGTATTGGATTGCCGGACCTAGCCGTTTCATAATCGTTAATTACGCAGCATAGAGTGCTTATTATCGTGGCAAGGGAATACCGCGCAGTAGTCGCATGCGTTTTATAGATATACATTTTAGATGTTTATTAAATGAATCTATAGAATTGCAACCAGTTATTGATCTAATAGGAAAATACTAGCGTTAGACACTGAACAGGAAAATCAGACAGTGTTGCGTTTAACTGATCCGTGTCCATTACTAATTCATACAGGTATCGATTATTGCACGCTACCGACCAACTACGTAGGACATTGACGTGTTTGAGCTATCTTTAGAGTATAAAAGTGCGGCTATACGTTAGAGAGAGTATTCAATGTCTTCGCTCTGTGAAGTATTTGAATGTTTTTCCCGATATGTACCTATGACGAATGTTCTGTTTTGTACAAACAGTACCTCAAGAGCATTATTCTTTGCTTTTGCCGTTTGTTTTATTACTATTTACACTATTCAAGTGAATTCTCAAAATTAGTTGGATGCACATGTAAACACGTAAAGAAGAAATCAGTTCCGTGTTAATTGCAACGAGCACGTTTTGTGATGATAACAGTTTTTGCACGGATATGACGCACGTTTTTGCAAGCGTATTACTTTTTGTTGTAATGTGGTTTTAACCTGTTTGCTTTTATGTTTTGTTCTCAATTCACGCGTCATTCCGTTAAAATTAGCTTACATACTTTTCGGGTCAACCATTCATGTTACACTGATATAAAAATTAAGTTATTAAAGTACCAATATTATAGGAAATTGATGATAAAATAAGCTGGGGTTATCGTAATACGATAGCCATTTACGCTTGTAATGACAACACACGACTCTTATCTACCAGTTGCACGAAGATGACAATGAGACTATTCACAGGATAGTTACGTCATCGCAAATAGAATACCGTACTCTAGTCTACAATAAACAGCTAAATTACTGTGCTAAAAATAAATACAAACTTACATTGCCACTAATGGATATGGGAACTTTTTGGCGAAAAACATTGATGACACATTGGCACTGACTGTGATTTCTACACATCTGTTTCAGTTACTGATAAAAAAAAAACAAATATTTACAGAAACGCGATACATATTAAGCTTCCTAGAAGTGTGAATTGTTTTTGTACATGTTTTAATTCAAACTTGTTTATGTTTTCAGATTTGATGGGCCAAGCTTCATTGGAGGCATCATTTTGACTCTCGGTCTTCTAGCCATCGGCTTCATGGGATTCAAGTACTATAAAAACCAAACCGAAAGAAACTACCATACTCTCTAAATAATTTTAAGTTCTCACTCTATTCTAAGTGCACCAAACTATGTATAAGATTTATAATTTTATAAATTGGATATTATTTTTCCTTCTCTCAAACTTTTAATCTTTCGAGTGCACATTAGTAAAATACAGGTATATACTTATTATACATTTCCTTGTAAATTGTGTTTGTCTCAATATTTTGACGTAACTTAGCTTTTCCGAATTTATAAATTAGGGTGATGTCTCACTGGCGTCTGTCTAGCCACTAAACCTAAGCCGAACGAACGGTAGGGTATAATATACCTTGGTGGTTGGTCGTTAGGTATAATTTACGATTCGAATTATAAATTTGTTCTTATTAAATAGAGTAAGGTTTGTAACTTCTAGTAGATTGTTTGGCATTTATTTTTCTATGTTGCATGCTTCATTTTAAGTAAGCAAGTATGTATCTATAATTTTAATCCGCCAGGTTATGTACCTAGAGTTATGACATTCGTATATTATATGAAAATATGTGATTTGTACATTTGGAATCTATAAATGTTTATATACTGAATTTTAAATGATTATGAAAATACTATATGAAACCCGAAATGAGCCACTAAAGATTATCGTACTATTTCATCTTAGAGTGCAATTTAGTTGTAGTATTGATGTCCTTTTCCTTGGAACTGTGCCATGTTTCGGATTTCTATGTGGAACACTGCATTTGGTAAAAATTATACAGCTTCGTACACACTATATTTCAAAGATGTAGCTATTAAGTATATTTATTAATGTTAAGTGTTATTGTAAGGAAACGCAATGTGATGATGAAAATAAGGGTCTAAAGTAGTACCTATCTTGGTTTGGCATAATTAAGTTTACTGAATCTCTGTTGTACTCGACTAATTCAATTATCTCGTTCTCGTTACTAAGCTCGTTAGAGAATCTCAAAATTCCACTAATGACTAACTATAGAAACTTTTTTGTGCCAAACCATAACAAATTCTGTATATTTTGTTTTTTATTTGTGATTTTAACACGCTATTTGTAAACTGGGGAAAGTTGATTCCATCCTAAAGTGCTCTTAAATCTGAACTATTTATGGATAGTTATTCGAAAGGTTTACACGCCACTATGAAAATTCTGTCTATCTTACTGCTACATTCATGTCTGTCAATGGTTATGTTGAATAAATAAAGGTATACATACATACGAGATTTTATTTCATCTATTATATAAAAATAAGTCGGGTTTTCCTTCCTGACGCTATAACGCCAGAACGCACGAACCGATTTCCACGGTTTTGCATTCGTTGGAAAAGTCTTGAGCTCCGTAAGGTTTATAGCAAAGAAAATTCAAGAAAAAAAAATCATGATGGCGAAACGGAGTTCGCCAGGTTTGCTAGTTCCTTATAATTATACCACACTTCAATTCTTGCTTAGATATATATTTCTTCTTACGATACCCTGATTAACCACGCACCAGTATATATAACTTATGTGAGATCTAAATTCATTTCTGCATACATCATATAGGTACCTAATATGAGTACAGGTGGCGGCTTGTCCTTCTACGTAGAGAACTAAGAACGAGGCCTTTGTTCAACAGTAGACAATAACACACACACACACACAACGTCACGCCTTTTATCCCCGAAGGGGTAGGCAGAGGTGCACATTACGGCATGTAATGCCGCTATACAATGTACACCCACTTTTCACCATTTTGTGTTAAAGTCCCATGTAATAGGGGGTGAGCCTATTGCCATATCCTGGACACAATTCCAGACTCCGTGCTACCACTGAGAAATTTTTCGTAAATCCGAAAAAAGCCCAGTAATACTTTGCCCGACCCGGGAATCGAACCCGAGACCCCTTGTTCGGCAGTCGCACTTGCGACCACTCGACCAACGAGGCAGTCCTACGGCACTACCTACGGCCTAGGCAGACCAACGAGGTAGACAATAATACCTAATATAATAAATTGATATTAGTGACATTTCCATACACTTCACGATTGGCGCAGTGGCTGGGTGACCGGATCGGCTACTGTGCGATGGGTCCCATCTGTGAAGACGCACCCACGCCCACAACACAGGCAAATTCTAGTGTAGGGCGATCTTTTATAAGGCCCATAAGATTTATCAATAACACGATAATCAATTAAAAATAGTTTTTATTTTCAAATTCCAATAATAAATAACAATCATAATATATACTTATAAGGAAAAATCACAATTCAAGGCACAGTTTTGTTTTGTAAATAGCTAAGGATTAGACTAAGGACTATAAAACACATGATTGATGATCCTTACACAATAATTTACAAGTATAGTCCTTATTATTTACATATCCCAATATTATAAGAATATCAATGTAAATCAACATACCTATTTGTGATCTTAGATCATGATTTAATTAACAATACTTGACTTTAACATTAATAATACTTTTGCAATGATAAAAGATGCTTAAATATAACATGGTTTATACAATGGTGTTTTACGGTCCATTTATGATTATCGTGTAGAAAGTTCACAAATTATCAAAATAAAAAATTACCACTATCTTAAAGAGGTCTTTACCACGTCAAACATTCTCCTGAACGAATTTTAATAGCAAAATTTTACCGGACATGTAATCATATTGGATATTTAATGTACAGGACATTATTTATTGTTGATTCTTCTATACATCCAATGTTTGCGTAAAACCAAAACTACAAACTTACAAAATCTTTTCCAATTTACTTTTTTCACGTTTTCCATTCAATGAATTACTATTCTAATTTTAACAGGCACTTACTTAAAAATAATAAAAATGACTAAGAAATCCCAGGCTTCACTTCGCATCAATTCATCTAACGAACATAATCATTATTTTGGATTTAAAGTAGAAAATAAATGATAAACAGATTTACTTAAAGCAGGTCCGATATTGCGAGTTTGATCACCATACTTTAAACTTGCCAGAAGTAGTTCTCCTTCTTGTTGATCACATTTATAGTAAGCAACAATCAACGAATGTGGTGTAGGATATCTATTTGTTATTGCCAAAGCTTTCTCCACAGAAACTCCTTTTAACTGCAGAAGTAATTTGATAAAAGTATCCTTAACTGTTAGTGGTTTGGTTTTAGCTGATGATTTGTTAAAGTATTCAAATGTCATCAGTTTCACAATCTGAGGTGCCCCAAACCTCATATCATCATGAGTATCATCGCAATCTTCGCCGCCATTTCGTAGTGTCATTTTCTGAAAAAGGATAATATACATTAATTATTACAATAAAATTAAACAAGACTACCTTGTTGGTCGTGCAAGTGCGACTACCGAACAAGATGCATCATCCTTCGAATTAGACTTTCGATTCGGGAAGTTTTGTTGGATTTTTCGGTATTCAAAAATAGCATGGCATCAAGTTCAACCCAAAATTTAATAAGGTGGTGAAAAGTATACACCTCTGTCTACCCCTTTGAAAGACGTGATGTTATGGCCGAAAGCGAAAATGTTACTAAAATCATATAAGAAGCCCCCGAGGCATCTGTGCGTTCCATAAGACTGAACATAAAGGAATTATTGCTAATAATAATAATGTATTAAATCCAGAATAATTTAAAAATATTCACACAGGACCTCTGTCATTGTCACCGTGTGTGGTATTTTTTTTTCAATGTAATCTCAGATCATGATAACACTTAATTGTTTTTTCTAAGAACCCTAAAATTTCCAAGACACATTTTTACAATAGAATCTCATTGGTTTACTGATAACGGCAACACAATGCACGCGTCTTTGAAGATTTTAAATACCACGAAGCGTTATAGCCAAAATCTACCTATACCTACATCTATTCTATACTAATATTATAAAAGTAAAATTGTGTGTATCTGTTTATTTGTCCGTCTTTAGCGGTAAAACGGAGCAAGGAATTGACATCATATTCTAACTAGAGATAGTTGAAAGGATTGAGAGTAACATAGGCTACTTTTTGTCTCTTTATAATTCTGTCTTCAATAAAATGGGGGTGGAAGTCGGTATAGACATTGGAGCATTTCGCCATTAGAATTAGATTCGAATTCAAATTAGAACTCGAAAAATTGCTGGCACCCGCGGAGAGTCGAACATAAACATTGAACGCAATGGTGCGTGCGAGGCACTCTAGTAATGTCTTTTAATTCGGGTACTGTAAAAATCCGCAGAGCAGTAAATGCGTAGAATTCCTTACCCCATATCGTATTGTCAGCCTTTTGGTCATCATAGCCAAAAAACGCACTGATTGGTTGAGAGAATTAGTAGAACGAACTTTAAATCCATCTTGGACTCTTGTATTAGTCAAGGCTTGCAATAGACTTGGTAAAGGCAGTCCCAAGCCTTTATTTTTGTCATACTTCTCTACTAAGTAAATAACATTTTTCAGTCCACATCTACGGAGTCTGAATTTTTGTTCATGGAATCTCCCATCTTTAATACTTGCTGCAAGGTCATCCATTCTCTTTCTCTCTACTACATAGGGTAAAACCAGTTCTTGATCAGGGTGATTCTTATGTTTGGCTATCCAAGTAAAGTCTCCGACTTTCAAACTTCTGTAATCATGTTTCAAGTCTGGATATTTGTTGAATTCCATTATTGTTGGATCATTTCTTTTTTTAAGCCTGGAAAACAAAAGAATTTTAAATTTATTAAATTTAGTAAAGAAGTATAAATGTAAAACATCTTGTAGCTTAAATTAAATTTAAATAGCATTCAATTCTTGTTTGACAATTGATGCCATGAATTTTGATTGGTGTTCATAGTCACATGACTTGAGGGTGGAATATTTATTAAATTCTATTAAATAAAAAATTAAACCCTAGTTCAGTAAAGAAAGTATTGTTTTTTATTATTTTTATTATAGAAACTACATTTTCATGGTAAAATAATTATTTGAATACAGTATTTTAGAATTTATTCCTTAAATTATTTTTAGAACAATGTACTCACCCTCCAGTTTCATTTTTATCAATCAGTAATATTATATCAAAATCACCAGGTTGCATTTCTATTAAACATTGTTGTTGTGTTGTAGATGGTCCTTGTTTAGGAGTAGTATTGGGGACCTGGTTACTTATACCACTACTTGTGGAAGGTATATCATTAAAAATAATATCATTTACAGTAGGAATACTTTTACTAGCTTCTAATAACTCCATAGCCAACTTTTCACCTTCTGAAGTCAATGAGTATTCAGCATTCTTCTTCCTAGTTTTAGTAACCAGACCTTTAGTCAAAAGTCTGCTCATGTTAGACCAAGCAGTATACATGGACCCAGCTTTAGGTCTCACAAATGACTCCTCACAGTGAATTTGAGCTTTCTCAATTAAATGTTCCTTGATCATTGAACAATTTGGAGGGTTTTGTTTACTGTGTTCCAGTAATGTGACTAAAATAGCATAACTACCTGATCTATGAGCAGGTTTATATGTACCAGCTTTACCTCTCTTCTTTTTATTACCACTGGACAAAGCACCAGAATCACTTGATACATTTTCTTGAAGATTCTCTGATACTTCACTATCTGGATTTGATGTTCTTGATGAAACATTTGTGTCTGGCTGTCCAGGAAAACTAACAATTGGAAAACTTTCTGACACAGGACTATTGCTGCTACTTCTGGTACCATGCTGACTAGGCAGGTTTGGAGATCTTTTAGAAGATCTGCCAGAGTGGCTGGGTTCTTCACTACTTCTATTTTCACAATAATCAGAGAAGTTATTCTCATTAAAAGAAGTTAAACATCTTTCAAGATATAAACACAGTTTTTTGTTAAAGCCTTTAAGTATTATACACTCAGATGCCGTCTTCAGCGGTAACGGATATTTCCCCAGAGACTCTGCTGCCTCTTTGAGCATTGGTTCGAGGTGGCTTTTCTTTGCTTTCGCTTCAGCACACAAACGTAATAACCAGTCTTCAAAACGAGCATTCGGCCTTACCCTTTTACATGATACTTTTTTATCCATTGCTATAGCACTGAGCGGCATAATGTTCAAAATAAATAAGCACTTGAACAGTATAAACAAACACTTTTGATGTAATTATTCTACCGCTTGCAGAAATAAATTAAAACTTTAAGCTTGATAACCAAATAATTTCTTCAAGTGTTTGTTAATGATAATAGAAACTATAATAAACTGCCAATATACAGAAATCTAGATAATAATTTATTACTTTATCTTCCTGTCTTCATTTAAAGTTCATAATATTTACATTATTTTACTGTTTACATCTGTCAATGAATGAACGACAGGAATGATAAATGATTTATAAACATACATCATGACATTTTCGTGACGTTTCTACACATTTATTTATTACTAATAATTTAAGTTTTTATTTCATGAAGATTTATATAGTAATTATTATTTATATAAAGATAATTATAGCCTTTAATTAAAATACCTTTATATTTGTCAATATTATAAGCATAATATATATTACATACTATATGTAATAGCTACAAAATATTTACTTACCAAGTTTGGTAAGTAAAATAAAAATAGTAATGGCAACACAGCAAAGAGTGGGGGTAAGAGACAAACTCGGTCGCGTTCGCCTCGAAATCGGTATCAGTCATTCGTTCCGTCATTCGCATTCGCTCGCTCGACCGTAGCGTTAGTTCGTCAGCGCCGCGTATTTTGTGAAATTTTATTAAATATAGATTTAGTATTTGGTGATGTAGTAGTGTAGTGTGTAATAAACAAACAGCAAAAATGTCGCTTGAAATCCCGTTAATGAGCACGGACGAGGTGATTGTTTAGTGTTGATAATATGAAATGTTTAATTTTAGTGTAGCAAAAGTGACAGTGTCGTAATACATTATTTTTGTTTATTTAGGTGATTGAGTTGGATCCGGAGCAATTACCTTCTGGAGATGAAGTGCTTAGTATACTGCAGCAGGAGAGATCGCAGCTCAACGTCTGGATCAATGTTGGGGTAAGTAAACTAACCTCAAAATTTGTTTACGCTGGTTACACGTAGCGCTTCCAAGCGCCTAACAGCAATAATTTTATTAGAACATTGATTTTCAAGAATGAAATTAAAAGTACAATATGTTTTCTACTATGTATGCGTTATGAAAGCTTATTCTTGTCCATTTTTCGTGTGAAAGTTACTGATAGTATAATATGTCAATAATAGTTTTGTAATGAGTCAAATAAGGATAGATATTAGTTGTTTTTCTAGTCGAAAATCTTTAGTTATACTTGTTTATGTGCATAATTCTTACAATAACACTTGTATCTATTTGCTGTTAGATAATTTCTCAAGAACCACTTAATATTATCACTGGTTGGAATATGGTAATTTCTCAGTACATTTAGAAATTAAGAAACACTTATACTGGTTCCATACTTTCCTATGTACCTGTAGGTTTTAATTCAATGTTCTATAACTCAAGTAATACCTGTTATCTTAACTGCAATATGCAGTTGGGATGTTCAAGATCAGGTTTCAACAGGTTGTTGGAACATGGCATTCTCATAAAATCTAATGAGATTCTGTTCTATGTATGTAAGTTCAGTAATAAAACTAATGAGTTTTGTTTAATGCCCATACAAATCAATTAAAATATAAGGGCTTAAATCTATTTTTCAACAGACCAGGAATTAATAAACAAATCTATTTTCTGATATCTCTAATGCAATTGCAATTAGTTAATATCAAAGAGTACATCATAAAAACCAGATACAAAATTAGGTATTTCTATCCTAACTGGGTTTAGAAAATAGTATGTAATTCTTCTGTATTAATAATCCAATTGAAATCAGTTAAAGTAATTAGAAATAGAAAATTTTATTTATTTTTCTATTTCCTAACAGCCATTAGCTATTTGTTGATAATTTGTCAAATTATCCATAAGTTTTAAAGGATCATATTATCATAATAATCTTTGACTTGTGGTATTTTTTACAATTTTTGTGAGAAACATGTAGGTAAATTCCAGTAAAAAGTGAACAATAGAAATGTCCTTAGAAAAGATAATTAGGGAACAATAGGGCTCTATTCAAAACTGATAAGGATTTTGTATGGTATTTTTCTAAGAAAATATGTTTTAAAAAGTGTGAACTAGTTTATCTATTGTTTTATAGGCTTATCTTAAATAATACCTAAAATAGATAAGGTAGTTTATCTCCCTATTCAAAACCAGGAGACAATTCTAGGTAATTGTCTAAACAATAGGAATCTATTCCAGGTAGTCCCTATATGTAAGTTATGATTTTTGTGGGAATAATATTTTCACATTGGTATTTAATGTAATGCAGTTAGTTTGTAAATGTGCACTAAGAATTTGTTCTGATTGCAGTCAATATAAAATAGGTATGTCATATAATTGCTTAAAGGTACAGCATAATATTATTAGTGTAGGTGTAGATAGTTTTGTTTTGAGTTTGTTGATATTATACTATCAACCAATTTGAAAAATTATCTATTTAATTTACAGCTTAATTCAATACAACTGAAGGTTGAAAATATTTTGCATACAAAAATATCAAGGTTTTATGTTAGGCACTACTTAAAAGACATTTTTGCTTCAACAAGTATGTTATTAACAAAAAACTATAATTTCCTTTCAGCTTGCATATTACAAACAAAAGAAGATCGATGACTTCCTCAAGATATTGGAGGCCTCCCGTACGGAGGCCAACATTGAGTACAGGGACTTTGAAAGAGATCAAATGCGAGCCCTCGACATGTTGGCCGCATATTATGTACAGGAGGCCAATAAAGAAAAGTTGAAAGACAAGAAAAAAGAGTTGTTCACTAAGGCAACTCTTCTCTACACAATGGCTGACAAAATTATTATGTATGATCAAGTAAGTTATTTCAAATTAATTTTATTTTATATATTTTGGAGTCAAATCTATATAAAAGTATATTTCTAACAACATATTTCCCTTTCAGAACCATCTCCTTGGTCGAGCAT
Organism: Spodoptera frugiperda; assembly: GCF_023101765.2. NCBI lineage: Eukaryota > Metazoa > Arthropoda > Insecta > Lepidoptera > Noctuidae > Spodoptera > Spodoptera frugiperda. The sequence goes on along the minus strand of NC_064242.1, from coordinate 10,380,113 downwards.
ACTTTTGTCTCCTCGAAGGTGATAAAATGGAACAAGCAGATGCCCAGTTTAACTTTGTGCTGAACCAATCTCCTAACAATGTGCCTTCGTTGCTCGGTAAAGCATGCATTGCATTCAACCGGAAAGATTACAGAGGAGCATTGGCTTTTTACAAGAAAGCTTTAAGAACTAATCCTGACAGTCCAGCTGCCTTAAGATTGGGAATGGGTCATTGTTTTATGAAGCTGAATAATCAGGAGAAAGCAAGGTAAGATATTTTTTTATTTGTGAAGAAGTTAAAGCCCGCAAAATAAGTTATTTTCTTTCATTTAATAACTCGTCAAATCCTTAAGAGAGTTGTATCCTGTGATGATGTGAAAGTCTGCTGTAGCACCGGTAGTGGATTGAATAAAAGCCGAAACAAACAAACATCATCTTTAGTAGAACTTATTGGAAATAATTTATACTTAACTCAAAGCCAAAAACTTATTGATTTAGAGAAAAATGGTCATGAGAATTTGTTACTGGTTTATGGATCATGTTCTCATATTTTTCCAATAAAATTATAGTTAATCGTCATTTTCTTATTTATATTTTTTTCTTCCAGAATGGCCTTCGAAAGAGCATTACAGTTGGACCCACAGTGTGTCGGCGCCCTTGTGGGCTTGTCTATTCTCAAACTGAACTTACAAGAGAGTGAATCAAACAAAATGGCTGTGATCATGTTGTCAAAAGCTTACGCTATTGACCCCAAAAACCCTATGGTCTTGAACCATTTGGCTAATCATTTCTTTTTCAAAAAGGTAAGTTGGTGTTCTTATACCTATTTAAATATTTTGTTTCTTTTTTATGTTAATGTTAGAAATATCTAATTAACAATCCTCTATTTTTTCGTAGGACTATAGCAAGGTACAGCACTTAGCTTTACATGCGTTCCACAACACGGAAAACGAAGCCATGCGAGCAGAAAGTTGCCATCACCTCGCTAGGGCGTTCCATGCTCAAGGCGACTGTGACCAAGCTTTCCAGTATTACTACCAGGCTACTCAGTACGCGCCACCCAACTTTGTTCTGCCACATTACGGGCTGGGACAAATGTACATCTATAGAGGGGATACAGAGAATGTAAGTTTTTATCTTTTTATACGATAATTGCCTCAGTTTTTTATTTAGCTCATTTTTTATTATTAAAAATAAATAAGTTACTTGAACTTTTCGAGGATGCTCGACGACTTTCGAGCTTTACCAGGGTTCATAACACTTGCTTAATTCTTATCAGATTTGTGTTTTCTTGACTTAATACTAAATTCGTGTATTTTTGATCTATACAGGCAGCGCAATGTTTCGAAAAAGTACTGAAAGTCCAACCAGGAAACTACGAAACAATGAAGATTTTAGGATCTTTATACGCAAACTCTCCTTCACAATCAAAGCGAGATATTGCTCGCCAACATTTGAAGAAGGTCACAGAACAGTTCCCAGATGATGTTGAAGCTTGGATTGAATTGGCACAAATATTGGAGCAAAATGATTTACAGGTAAGGTGTACCAAGTTTTATAGTTTTGGAGTTGGTGACCAACATTGGTCATTCTATGTGCCCATGTCTAACACGATATGTTTCTTTTGTAGGGTTCTCTCAACGCGTATAGCACAGCAATGAAGATTCTGAAAGAGAAAGTGAATGCAGACATACCTGCAGAAATATTGAACAATGTGGCAGCCCTACATTACAGACTCGGGAATTTGAATGAAGCCAAGAATTATTTGGAAGAAGCTCTTGAAAGGTAAAATATTTTCTTACATTCTATTATCCCGATAATTAAAAAAATATGGGAAACATTTATATGAAATCAGTCTAGTTAAGTGGTATGCAGTTGAGAATTGATTCATTTCAGAGAAAGTATCTATTACTCTATTAAATTGTATATTTATATTTGTCAGCTTAGTAACCAACCAATACCTACTTTTTCTTACCTTCTATCTTAATATTCTTTATTGCATACCAAATAAGTAGTCTGTCTATACATTGTTATTTATAAAAATATGACAAAATAACAAATTTTAATTATTCTTTCAGAGAAAAAGCCGACGCAGAAACATTAGATGCTCAATACTACAACTCAATAGCGGTAACAACTAGTTACAATCTGGCGCGGTTGAATGAAGCGCTGTGCATGTACAACAAGGCTGAGAAACTATACAAGGACATCTTGAAGGAACATCCCAACTACATCGATTGTTATTTGAGGTAAGATAAAATACCTTTATACTTCCATATTTGATTTAAAAATTTAAAAGTAACTTATTAAAGAAGAGTATATTGTTTCTTGGAATAAGCGAATAGCTTCACATTTGTCATCAGGAATTTTCTTTGGTTTTTGAAATATTGGACAGACGAACTGACTAAGGTCGCACGGAGCCGCTGGATGGATGCAAGACGCTTCCAACCAGCCTATTTGGAAATCATTGGGGGTGGTTTATATTCAGCAGTGGACATTCTATGGCTGATATGATGATTGAAATTAATTTTGACTTTGGCTAATTTAAAGTTTTGTATTGATTTTGTATACAGTTATGCTTTAGATACCTGATTAATTAGATAACCCTTAACCTACTTACATATTATTGATCTTTGTAGAGTTTTATGCTTTCTGATTATGTCTGTAAACTATATTTAAAACAACACATTCTCCATACAGGTTAGGTTGCATGGCCCGCGACAAAGGACAAATCTACGAAGCTTCTGATTGGTTCAAAGAGGCTTTGAAAGTGAACACGGAACATCCAGACACTTGGTCGTTGCTAGGCAACCTGCATTTGGCTCAGCAAGAGTGGGGACCGGGACAGAAGAAGTTTGAAAGGATTCTACAGAATTCTAGCACTTCTAATGATGCTTATTCGCTTATTGCTCTTGGTAAGTTCATTTTGAAATTGTGAACCTTATTTTCTAGGTTATAAAGATTATTTATAGTGCCTTCCTGGTCAATTAGAAATAAATAATTTGGACTTTGACTTTATTAACAGCCTATTGTAAGATTAAATTTTGGCATTACTTGTATAGAAAGAAATTAAGAAGAAATTCTGTAAAAAATTAAGAGATTTTAAATTTCTATCAGTCATTTCAGTCGTTAGTTGTAGTGAAGACATAAATTCCTGTCTTTCATAGTTCTCTCATAACTTATATGATTATTAATGAAATTAATGTTTCTTTCAGGTAATGTATGGCTCCAAACTCTACATCAGCCTTGTCGTGAGAAAGACAGGGAAAAGCGACATCAAGAGCGTGCGCTCACTATGTACAAACAAGTACTAAAGAGTGATCCCAAGAATATATGGGCGGCTAATGGAATTGGATGTGTGCTTGCACATAAGGTAAGTTATTGTTTACTTTCTATTAAAATTGTTTTGTTATTTCACCAGTTATTTTTCGTGCAGTTACACCTGCTGCCCGGTTTCTATTAAATTACTTTAGTCAGAATGTTTCATGGTCTATAGCGTTCTTTGATAAATGGACTATCCAACCGAAACATACTTTTCGAATTTGAACCAGTAGTTCCGGAGATTAGCGCTTTCATAAGTTTCAGCACAAATACTTCAACTTTAAAATATTAGACTAAAAATTATTAAAGATGTTAACTTATCTTTTTATTTTGTAACAGGGTTGTATAAACGAAGCTCGCGACATATTCGCTCAAGTGCGTGAAGCGACGGCCGACTTCCCCGATGTTTGGATGAACATCGCTCACATTTACGTCGAACAGAAACAGTACATCAATGCTATACAGATGGTAAGTGGCAGATTGCAGCCTTAAAATCGTTATTGTCAATATTCGTTTATTTTTTGTAGCTTCTAAGAGTCCACTGTTTGACTGTGAGTCTCTTCTATAAAAGGGGAGTTTGCCATAAACTCAATACTTTTACTAGTTTGGCAAATGGGGTTTAGGCTTTTTCAATAACACGTCTCTAAGATTTTCCATTAGCTTTTTGTATTTCGTATGAAAATTGATTTTCGTTCTTTATATCTTTCGTCTAGTAATTATACGTCAATACGGTAGTTTCCAACTTGTCAATATTACTACTTTCATTGTATTGAAAAGTCAAAATAATTTGTTTTTTACCTAGGAAACTACCCAATTGTGTGTTACGAACAGTGAATAATAATATAATTGCATTTCCCCGTATAGTACGAGAACTGCGTGCGCAAGTTCCGCATGCACCACGACGTGGAGTGGCTGACGTGGGTGGCGCGCGCGCAGACGCTGGCGGGGCGGGCCGGCGCCGCGCGCGCCTCGCTGCTGCGCGCCCGCCGCGTCGCGCCGCACGACGCCGCGCTGCAGTACAACACCGCGCTCACGCTGCGACGCCGCGCCGCCGCCGTATTAAAGGACGAGCGATCCGACCTCCGCGTTGTACTTCGCGCAGTACACGAACTACACGTGTCTCACCGTCACTTTGCACGCCTGGGTGAGGCCGAGGCAGGAGCCGCTGCGGCCCAAGAAGCTAGAACTTGTGCTGATTTATTGTCTCAAGCGCAGTGGCACGTCGCCCGTGCGAGAAGGCAACATGATGAAGAGCTTTCGCTCAGAGATAAACAACGTGAGCAAAGAGAGGCTTTCCGCAGACAACAGGTATGCTATAACTATTTCCTTACACAATTATATAACATCTTACATATTTACCTAAAGTACAATTCTTACAGACTATTTCTCTTTCAAGTTCCATCACATTCGCAATTGCAAAGATCAATTTGTACAATATTTAGACTCATAAAATATTTATTATTTACTTCCCTGTTTAAAAGTGTTTACTGTCAAACAAAAACTAACCAACAATTTTCTCTTAACAGGAAGAAGAACGCAAACGTCGCGAAGAAGAACAACAGAAGAGCACAGTGGAGATGTTACAGAAGCGTCAAGAGTACAAAGAGAAGACGAAGAACGCTCTGTTATTCGCCGACATGCCGACTGAGAACAAGTCGAAAGGAGGCGGCCGCGGCAGGAGAAAGGATGAGTACGTGTCAGACTCACCTGGCAGTGGAAGCGAAGGACCTAGAGAAGACAAGTAAGTGTTCAAATAACTCTCTAAACAAATATCAACTTTAACACAGTGTAATTAAAATCAAATTTTGACTGCGCTTTTCTTGTTGCTTGACTCAACACAAAACACTTCTTCAAACAAATTCCAACTCTAGTTTGATATTATTAAAGCTAACTTTTAACTAACTTTTGACTGCCTCGTTGGCCGAGTGGTTGCAAGTGCGACTGCCGGGCAAGGGGTCTCGAGTTCGATTCCCGGGTCGGGCGAAGTATTACTGGGCTTTTTTCGGTTTTTCGAAAATTTCTCAGTGGTAGCACGGAGTCTGGAAATGTGCCCGGTATATGGCAATAGGCTCACCACCTATTACATGGGACTTACAACATAAATTGTGAAAAGTGGGTGTACACAGTGGCATTACGTGCCATAATGTGCACCTCTGCCTACCCCTTCGGGGATTAAAGGCGTGACGATATGTACTAACTTTTAACTGTAAACTGTAACTAAACATATTCATTTTCTTGCAGACGTGAGCCGAAACGTAAACGCAAACGTGAGCCTGGCGAGCCTCGGAAGGGAGGTAAACGTAAGAGTAGGAGAACCTCTGGCAGCGATAGTGATCGCGACCCACCTAAGAAACGAGGCAGGAAGAAGGTCAGTTGAAAACTCTATACATTAATCACAGATAAAAGTCTTACCTCCCTATTACATGGGACTTATAACACAAATGGTGAAGTGGGTGTACATTGTATAGCGGCATTACGTGCCGTAATGTGCACCTCTGTCTACCCCTTTGGGGATAAAAGGCGTGACGTTGCATATAAAAGTCTTATTTTTTTATTAATTAAATGTAAAACATTATTATAAAAAAGTATAGAAAGATATCTTGACTCAATACTTGAGAGTATTTCATATTTTTGTTAAATGTAAATTAAGTACTTACATAGGTTGCGGTGTCCACTTATCATTAGGTGGGCCGTCAGCTTGGTTTACCGGTAACAATACAAAAAATAGACCATATATCTTATCATAAACTTGGTATTAAATTAACAATTTCTTATACACAGGGTGAAAAAGGCATCGGTAAACGCGAAAAGGCAAGAGCAGCGAAGGAAGCGGATAAACTGGGCGCCAAACAGCGCGCGAAGATTGTTTCCAAGGAAACGATATCGACTTCCGAATCGGAGTCGGACACTTCTCGCAAGTCCCGGAGTAGAAGTCGCAGCGGCAGTGGAAGTCGGAGCGGTGGAAGTCGCAGCCCTCCGGCGAATAAAGGAAGGAAACGGATCATGTCTGCGTCGGATAGCGACAGGTATTCATTTTTAAGATTTTATTTATAGAATATTTCTTTATTTGCAAACTGTCCTACTGATGGACAAAGATCTCTTCTTACAACAAGAACAAAAGTTTTAGCCAAACAATTTTTGTCACATACTAGTCATTCCGAGTATTGATCTCTATTGTGATTTTTGTCACATAGGATTATATGTGACAAAAATTGTTTGTCTAAAACTTTGTAGACAGATAATATAATCAAGTATGAAAGAAGCGGCGTTTGAAAGATTATGCGAGTGTTTTACATCAACCGCAGGCAAAGCTAGAAATGGTTTTAAGCAATTCAACATAAAAAAATATATCAAGGATTATCTTTGAGAGTGTGAGTTTTTAGTCTAAATGGCGAATTTTTTTAGATCAAGGTCCAAGTCAAAATCTCGCAGTCGATCAAGGTCGGGATCCGCAAAAAGTCGTTCAAGATCCAAAAGTAAATCGCGTTCTAAAAGCCGTTCCAGATCTAAAGGCAGGTCTAGGTAAGCGTCTTTCGGGGTTTTTTATTCAATAATTAGCATTTAATTATTTTTTGTTACCATAGTAACAAAGAATATAGTTGTAAGTTCTTATTTAATTGATACATTTTAGGTCTAAGAGTGCATCCAGATCTAAAAGCCGTTCAAGATCCAAAAGTAGGTCTCGTTCAAAGAGCCGTTCCCGGTCTAAAAGCGTTTCTAGATCTAGATCCAGGTATTGACAATTGTTTTGTTTATATTATCGTCATGAACATCATCGTTTATATATATAATATAATAATATAAAGATATTTAAGTGTGTCATTGCTTTTTAAATAAGTAAGATTTATTTTCCTTTTTGGAGCTTGTAAGCAGCGATTCTCATTGTGCTTGATATGCTTCATAATTTATATAAGTAGAGCATTTAGTCTTTAAGAATCCAATATTCTGTTGTATATTACGTACAACCTCTTAACGTCTATTATTATTTCGCAGGTCAAAGAGCAGATCCCGTTCAAAATCGAAGAGCGTATCGAGGTCGAGATCCCGTTCAAGGTCAAAGAGTGGATCCCGAAGCAGGTCTGGCTCCCGAGCTGGATCCCGCGCATCCAGATCCAGATCCCGATCTGGATCGAGGTCAAGATCAGGATCCAGAAATTCCCGACCAGACACACCAGTATCAAGAAAATCTGTCTCCGCCAGTGAAGATGAAGCTTAGATTAAGTTGTAAATATTTCATTAGTTTTAGGGTTTTGTCTTTAGTTTTCTTTACCTGCAAGGTAAACTTATTTTTCAGTTATCTGTAAGTATATGTATTTACAAATGTACTTTCGTTGTTCTTGAGCTAATGGACAGTTAGGACAGACGCTTGATTTATTAGGAAGGAGTGTTTAATTGACACTGGTTAATATCAGATTAGTTGATAGTCAATTGAAGGACATTTATTTAGATGGTGTTTAGTGATCGGCACTCGTATTTGGGTTGTTTACAATTTGGAACGCACTATGCCCGTTAACTAAGTTCCATAGGTCGGTAAGGGACCATCAACAAGCAATAATTTAAATGTGCAAATTGATTGTGCTAGATTTTGTACAAACATTTTGCGCAATGCAAACATTGTATAGTATATTTTGTACGACATTTATTTACCAGTTGCGCTATTTCAAGTTTAGCCACACCTTACTTGCGCAAAGCGTACTATGATGTATATAATTTGCGCAAAGTAAATTGGCGTTTGCGCAATACTAAATCAATAAGCGCAGCATATGTTCATGATGACTCTAGATATTGTCACATTAAAAGGATTGGATTTTTTAACGGCACGTTGGTGTCTTGAGTGAGCAAATTTAAACTTGTGTTACTAAAAGATATAATATTTACATAGCTTCCTGTCGAATGATATTTACACTACTTAGATAAATATTTTATACAATTACCGAACTTCCTAATCTAATCTTCCAGTGTAATGAAATGCTAGTTTAGTTCTTTATTAGCGCAGAACATTGGATTGTGGAACTTAGAAATAAACGCAATTGTAAAACATGTCAGTATTTGATTTCAATCATTTGAAGTGAAATAATAATATATTCGCGGCATTTATCTTATTCATATTGCATGATAACTAAAATTTTGGTAGTCTGGCGACTTCATTTCAAGTCTTATTATGTTGTGTTAAAGTTGCTTTTAGGACAAAAAAAAATAGTGCTTGATTTATCATATTTGTATGTTATCTGATTATTAAATTATTCCGACGTTCTGCGCTAAATAGTTGATCTTTCTGTTACTATTTTCTTAGACTATTTCTAGACTTCAAGTTATTATAGCTCTGTTCTTCTCAAATCTTGTACCTATTATGTTCTGATATTTTAAAGAGCGATGATTGTAAACGAAATAAAAAATATAAAATGTCACTCTTGTGTTTTTATACAATCCTTTCGTCCGATAAAAATCAAATAAATACCACAGATTTTTATAACAACATTTATGATACTCATTTAATCTACGTCGCTTTAGGCTAAGTTTTCACTAATAAATAACAATGCAAACTTATGTCGTTAAAATGCGGTCAATGGCGGAAACGTGCACAAACGTCACAGACGGGTGCTGTTTGTTGCGGGGTTTACACAGACCAAAGATTAAAGGTAATCAGCAATCTCAAAAATCTTACTAGTGTAAAACCGCAGGTGGTGAATTGCATATGACAGTCGCTCCGTGTAAAATACTGACATTCAACCGAATCTAGCTAAGACTCAGTGTTAATACAAATCTGAAAAGGCCAGGTAAAAGAAGAAATACAACAATATCATGAAAACATTGTATATTTAAGTCCCAATTTAGAAGTACATATTATTATTATATTTAAATTATTCGCATTTTACATTCGAGAAAATCAATTTTTATACATAGTTTAGTTATATTGTGTTTAGCGTTTAAATAACTTGCAACAATTTAATAAATAGCTTAAATATATTACAATTAACATAACACAACCATCATATTGGTGAAATAACCTTTTCTTTAGAAATTCTTATGAAATAATAATATCAATGTTTTATATAATACTATACAAGTTGTAGTTGAGACACTGAAAAGATTGATCAGTGATGAATTTTGCACAAAACGGCAGTTTTGTTAGTACTTTCAATAAGTTACATTTAACCAAATAATTTATTACGTTTGATAAAACTAATAATGGTATGTAGGATCCGTAGCAATTGGCTATCTCTTCCTAACACCATGGGAGACAGGCGTGAGGTTATGTATGTAAAACTAATTCCTTATACATTTTTTTTTCTATTACGGAAATGTTAACAGACATGTTTCCTTACAGAGTTCAATCTTTTCAGTTTCAAAACAAATTCTAAAAGAACAATTAGTCAATTCCAATGACAATCCCAATTACTGATAGATTTATCTAAATAATGGACTAAATTTTCACTATTAGAAATATTAATACTTACTCTTAATAATTGAGCGTTATAACGATACTAGAATTTGAAATAAAAATAATATCAACAATGAAATATATTTTGCTAATAAATACTTAATATCGGAACGGAATTCGTTAAAAATGTACAACTGGGGTAATGTTAAATTGTTATAAATCGCTAATACTCTGCTTCATAATAATAACATTTATGTTTAAAACAATAAAGCTCAATCAGGAATCATAATTCAATACAAAAATGAATGTTGGACTTGTGGCGATCTAATGTTAACTATTATACTCGTAATTCCGCGTTCAGCCTTCGCTAAATTTAAATTTTCTAAAACTTACAAAAACACGATCGATAAGTACAATTTCTCACAATTTATAGAAACTAGATTCCAAAATGTTATATAAAGATTACTATTATTTTAATATTGAGGATATAAATTTGAGTCAAAATTCGAACAGGTGGCAGTTATCGTTACCTTCATTCAAATCGAAATAAGTTGGTTATAATAAAATGGAGCATAATATAGATATAAATTACTAAAACTATTTAACTTTAATGTGCGCTAATATATTAGACTATACTATCAATGACTAGTAATCTAGGTAGTTGGTGTTTCTATAGCTAATATTCTGTGAGGTTAAATATTTCATGATTACATTTCTATAAATCTTTCCAGTCCAATCATTAGCTCTTAAATGATTTTATTTTTTCTTACAGTATGCTGTAGTAAGTATAATAATTTGCTTGAATGTCTTTGTGTATTTTGTATCTGTGGTTATTATAATATGTCTTGTGTTTTTTTAGTGAACTTTCATGGATTGTGGAGAGGTAAGATCCAATTTATAATATTTTTTTACTGCGTTTACTGGTTTATTGTGCATTTCAACAAAGGTTAGTGTAGCTATAGGTCTCTTGACCAATAGATTATTTCCTCAATGTCTATCAACTCGGGACTATTAGGACCTTACGACTCACTAGCGATATCTCCTGAGTGCAAAATCTTCATGTTGGGTTATTTGAAAAAGACTTGTAAGCCACAGTTTCCAGAACGTTCTTAGATCATTCTAGAAGCTATATCCTGTAGCTAGTTATCGGCATGATAATAAAAAAAGGCGGACAGTCTTATGTCTACATGAGAATGACTAGTAAGATGACAGTGAAACCTTAGCACGATATTTAGACCTTACAAAATGAGTAATCTAATACTCCGTGTGATATTATGCTAACATTTATGTTTTACATAAGAAAAGAACTTTAATAAATTGTAAATCTTTGTCAAACCTTTTGGTTCACTGTCAGAAATCTTATTATTTGTAAATAGGTAAAAATAAGCATTTTGCATAAAGATTACAATTACGGGCAGAAGATACAAATATTTCTAATTATTCAATTTCGTAAATATTTTCCTAGCTTAGACCATAGCTGGAGATTGCCTTCACAAAATAATTTATATTTTATTTGAGAAAAAAAATTTCTTTTAAGTTATGAAGATATTTTTTGTGCATGTTATTATAAGCTCGAAAGTATAACGTCTATTAAATATTATCATGAAAAATATGAAGTTAGTAAAATTGTTTTTCATAACCATTTTACAAATAATTTTATTCTTTTTCTTTGCTATTTTAGTTAATGGCATATTATAATCTCCAGCCTAAGTTTCTAAGGTTCCTACGACACAAACTTACATTAACAGGCCTCTTTTGAGTTCTGCGCACCGTTGGTTTGCGCGAAGGTAACGGTGCCGTTAGGAATTGTTTGTGGGCCTCCTAGGAATGATGTGAATGTCGTGTCTCTGCTCATTGGTGGCTCCAAACCTTCTATGGGTATACAGTCTAGGGTCGGGACCGTGTATTCCCTGTAAAAGAAAGATCATATAAAAATGTAGTTAACTATTTATTTCGGGGGCATAGTACTAGAAAATTCTGAGTAGAAGCAAAGACGAGCTTGAAATAACACCGAAAGGCAATCGGCTTATCTCCTACTTCATAGTATGACTATCATAACTAACTATGTGGTGCATGTCTATAATTGGCATAAGCGCATGATCTTGTGTCTTCATCTTGTTTTTCATTAATTTTGCGTTTATTCTGTTGACATGCCTTATAAAATAAATTAAATAAACATAACTGGCAAAATATAGGTATTGAGGAATAGGTTCATCAACTATATTATAAAGAACGATTTCACAACCAAACATAATTACAGGTTACAGAACCCAGACATTGGCGAAAGGAAGGTGTAATCAACACTTAATAATAATAAATAAAGACATACATATGAGGCCAAAGCTAAGTGCTAAGCTTTGGCCTGTACTGACTGACTCTTAAACACGGCCTAGAAGCCGAGCTAATAAAAAGGAAAAAAAAATATAATAAAGAAAATACAATAAAAGAACTTACATAGATACATTATCCTGTGACTGTACCGAGTCGTTGACTAGTTGCGGCAGTCTGTCTGGTTGCGGCGGCGGTTGTCGCGTCGGTCGCGAGCTGAAGAGGAAGACTCCGACCATCGCCAGCGTATACGACAGGAAATAGAGAGCGTGGAACTGAAATGTAACAGTCATAAGACTTGATTCGTGTATACAATTTTACTTATTGATGTTTAAAATAAATGTGTGGTAAATGTGTTTGAGTTTTTATTTGTGTTTACATGCCCCTTATTTATTTTTATTTTATTTATTGATTTATATCAGGCAACGAAGGCCCATATTAATACAATAATACTATACTAAAACATAAAATACTATAAATACATAATTCTTATATTAGTCGCTATTAAGGTCACACGATGTGACGATGCGTGGCGTCGTATTACGCTGCTCGGTGTCACGTAGCTTGCCTCGAAAACGTTAATCTTGATCATTTTTATGAATGGACCACCTTCTTCAAAACACGATTTCTATTAATTTTCTCAATAGAAAAAAATCATAAACTAACCATTTAAATTGAAATTCTAGCCATTGTAACTATATTATTTATGAACATATCTTAATAAAATTAATAACAGTGACGTAATTTAAAATAATAAAGGGATCTGCCTTATTTATTTGTCGATTGAAATGAGATATTTGTAAGAATTAATATAATTCATGATAAATAACTCAGAACGAATCGAACAAAACGTCGTCCGATCATGACATCTATTCGTTTCTCTTTCATTCCTACGCGGACCGGCAGTGACCGCTGAGGCGCGCTGCTTGGTGGACCTATGTCAGTTTGTGTCAATCGCCGCTCAGAAAATAATCATTCACTAACATATCTTTTTGCTGTTTGTAATATTTTATTTTGTAATTAGCTTTTTCTGAGTTGGGTTGTCAGTATATTTTTTTGTACGAAATCGATTTGAATTATAAGTTGTGTAAATACAATTAATTTTTTCATATACTATTACCGCGTAGCATGGTGCAGATGACACATTCAGTAACGTTCCGTACCATTCTTGAAAGGAGAAGGGGACTTTTGGGCCCAGCAGTTAACTAGTTGAAATGTATATTAAAAAAAACCGTAATTTTTTTCTAAGGGAAATCACAAAATATGGTACCTTGTTTCTATCTGGGAAGCGAGAAAACTTAAATTAAGTTATCAAACATTTATGATTATTTAATCATTTATGTATAACGTACTCTGTGATTTAAACTTCTTACAACACTCCTGTCTGATATCAGTCATATACCGATTGACAGATGACACTCGTTCATTGTGTTTCGTTCTGAGTGTGCACGTATTTTCCATGTTTTATTGTTTAACCCCACGACCTCGGCTTTATAAAGGACTTTTGACGGATCTTGCATCTCTAAATTACCTGACTCTCTATTTTGGACAACTGTTTAAGCCTATCAATTGGATGTTGACGACATGGATCGCTGTGTAAATTGTACAATTGCGACTGGTCGCAGTAACTCTATTGGCAGAAGAGTCTTGGAATTATTAGTTATTCGTCAGTGGCGTGCATCTCGGCCTGTATAATATGGTATCTCAGTTGGGAAAGATACCAAGAAAATATACCCCGACCCCCTACCCAATTCTTAGATGACATTCTCCTAATTATTGAAGATGAATAATACATATTTTATACTAATATTGGTGTTTTATTTATATATCCTCCTATCCCTTTTTTAGTTTTTAAAAGGTTAGTACTGCTTATAAGTGCAGAATATTGAATGTAAAAACTTATCTTTGACTGTAGCGACTGTTTAGGGTCTCAGCACACATATGGGATTGGAAAGGGATCGTCACCGTATCGCCTCGAGCCGTTCAGAATGGTTTGTATTAAACTCCCTACTGCAACGCACACTAATCGGAATAATAACGTAATCGCCTCGCCTCGGAACAGGCTCCGAACTTGAATTCCCGCGCTTACGGCTCATCGTCCCCACGCTTACGTTTCTCCGTCCCCGCGCTTACGTCTCTCCGTACCGACTAACTATCGTGTTAGTCTAGTCGGTGTCGCCTAGCCGTAGCCGAGTTGACGTACAGGCGCTGCTGATACGCTTTCGTTACGTGCATACGGTAGGTTGACGCCTGGTTGACAGCGAGGCGAAAGGCGTTACGGTTACGATCCCTTTCCGATCCCATATGTGTGCTGAGACCTTTAGGGTCCGGGAGAGCCAAACGTGTCAGATCTTCGACACGTCACACCAATGAGGTTTTACTAATAGAGACGTCATACTTATTGTAAAGAAATAATATTCAGATTCAGATAATATTATATAATATGTATATATATATATATATCCTCAGATTATATATAATATCATTGCGTCACACACGCTCCTTGACTGACATAGACGTGTTTAGTGATGAGATGTACTGCTATGATGGATATGGATAGGAAGTCGATGATTTTTTGGAATAGAAAACAAAATATATTGTGCGTAGTTTAATTTTTATTTTTAAAAAACCCTTAATTATGTTGATGAAACAACGGAACATTATAAAATGGGTTAAAAAGTTGCTAAGAAAAATTATTTACTTTTTATTCGTCCAAACTCATATTATTATCTGAGTCAGGATCATCTGAATCTGTATCTGTATATCTGACATTATATACACGCAGATACACTGCACAACTAAACAACACACTTTAATAACAAAATTAAAGAGAATTCAATGTATGCTGCGAGTATCGATAGCGATAAAAAAGATCTTTCTAATGTCCATCCCTAATTATGTGGTACTGAGAGACGTCAACGTCATACAGGCAACTGTCACTAGCGCAAAAACTATAGTAGTAGTAAGTTTGAGTAATTTATTGTTCGATTTCGGTTTTAGTCATAAAAAAACTAATAAAAAAAATAAATAAAAATAAAATAAAAATGTATACAACATAATATTGAAAAAATAAGAAAACAAAAACTAATACGAGTAATGAGATTCGATCTTAAGGATCACGGAACGCGAATCTAGACAGCAACGCACTGGGCCACTCGTCCATGAAACTATAGTAGCGAAATTACGCTCCTAAATAAAATGGAATACGCGTATCAATGACATTTGCACGGTGCACCCCTCAGTACACGAGACCCACTTCACCTGCTTCACCCCTCAAATACATAAAAGTTGTCTATTCACCGCGCCTTAAGCGTTGTTGGGGAATTGGGGATTGGGAAGATCGGGAAAGGGGGTAATTGGGCCTCTCATTGGGGCAAATGGGGGTAAATCACAATTTGTATGTATAAATATTATCGTTATCAATCAAGATAAAAGAACAACTGGTTTGTAAAACATATTAAAAACAAACTCACCTTAAACTGGAATATGTACATCCCGGCTATGAGAGTATAATAATCCGCTGACAAGAATGACAAGTGCAGTATAATAGATCCAGCATCCCTTAGCATAAAGCATTGTAATATCTGGAATATTGTCTGCACAGAACAGTAACTGCTAAGTTGGACTATAGTGTCCAAGTCATACCAGTTAAACTCCATTAATTCACCAAATTCTAGGAAAAATGTTTGGGTACAGGATACTACACTGCCTATAAGACCTAGGAATGCTAGGTAGTCTGAGCAAGATAGTGTGTCGAGCATCATTTCTTGTAGCACTGTGACCATGGAGTAAAGGAGGGATCCTGCTAAGCAAAGCATGTCGCCAACTAGCTGGTTCTTGCCTGAAAAAGAAATTAGAAAATGTTTTATTGTCTGTTTGGTGTGTTAGTGTTATTGAATGAAAAATTAACTTATGAATTACAAGGTCTTGGGTTCGATCCCCAGGTTTGTTGCAATTTATTTTTTATGGCTGATATTTGACCATTTATCTACATATTTTACTGTGCTACTGATACAAAATCTTTTGTTTGGGACAAACCTACCAACTGGTGCAACTCCTGTAAGCTAGGATGTAAACTAGATACAATCATGATCACCGGAACACTGTAGTTTGGCACACCACACAGACAAGAATAACTGTCTTGGATCTACTGCTAAAACTTTAAGGTCCTGTTTAGTAGCACTACTCATAATATAAAATTCCACAAACCATCAGTAGGAGCTCCTTCCACATCAGCCCAGACAACACAGACTACTGCCATGAGGCCCATAGTGGCGCCTGCAACATGGACTACTCCGAGTCTCTGTCCTCGCCATGCTCCTCCAACGAGGGCGGCCCCCACTCCACTGCAGGCCAGCAGCTGTCAGCTCAGTACTGATGTGAAGCGCTGTGACATTACCAACAGCCAACTTGCTGTCACATCCAGGGTACAGGCTATTATTACCACCCACCATTTTCTGGAAAGTAGAAATTAAAATCATGTTATCTTTAGTTATGTTAGTTATGCTAACAGAAACTTAATGAGCAGTAAGTAATGGAATAAGGTCTTAAACTGCCTGGCATTATTATTTTATAGTTTACAATGAAAACTAAGTTGAAAATTGTCATTGAAGTGCAAGATTAGAAAAAATAAACAGTAGGCAGTAAATATTGGTAACATAACAAAGAAAGCTTGACTTACTTGGACAAACTCTTGAGCCCGTTACAGAGCAGGGATGGAGTGAACAATATAAACAGTGCTAGGTACGGGACCACGAGCTGCCCAGTCGTGGGAAACTGCCAAGTAGCACTTTGCAATAAAGTGGTCAATATACATTTTCCACTCAGCAACAATGACAACACCTGACCCAAAAGAATACTACGCCACACCCTCCTGAAAACGAGTTACAAAAATATTACACTTTTGTTTATAAAACCAGCAGAAACAAATCAATTTGAAGACGGAATACTAGCCATCGCCCGAGCTCCGAAAGGTACTCTTCTATTTTATCACTAAAAGTAGGGTCTTCCATGATCTTCTCTAATTTAGATCAAGTTTTTAAGTAAATACTGTAATGTTTAGGATATAATCCTCGAGAATAATCAAATTATCCCAATAAATAGCCATAATTTTCTTCGCACGGGCTGAAAGGCAAAACAAAATCTGACAATTGAATGGTTCGTTTAGAAACACCACTACACGAACTTACAGACTTACAGTGTATTTGAAATAAAATATTATTAAATAATTATTTCGTAGTTAATATAATATGTATAATAAATATAAATCTTTTTATTCATAAAATTAAATGTCGCTTTACTTTAATGCAATTAAATTCGTTGTTATTCCTTAATTGTCAGAATAATAACATGCAGTGATTTTCGAACGCAAAAAGTAAAAAACATTCCGTCAAACAAAGTAATGTCAAAATGTCATTAAAACGCGCTCTTCGGTTCGGTGTATAGCACTGCATTATTGTTTGTTTATTATCTAAATATCTATCAAATATTTGCATACATTTTAATAAGTCATCAAATAAATACATTATTTAACGAACTGCACCAGATATTCAACATGGGAGACGGTAAGTTGAGTTATAAGCATCGATTATAAAATGTTTGTGGTGATTATTCGTGGTCATTAATATTGTTTCCCTATTTCCACAGAGGATGTTATTCGCAGAAGACTCTTAATAGACGGAGATGGAACAGGAGACGACAGGAGACTGAATGTGCTGTTAAAAACATTGATAAAATGGTGTAACAGCACTGATGACAAACCTGAAGAAAGGTTAGAATTTGATAAACAATATGATTGAATTATGAATAATAACATGCATTTGTTACATTAACTGTTAACTCTCACTTATATAGACACAAAACTAAATAAGTATTCTTTTTTAATTTCAGTAAAGCAACACACGACCGAATGCTTGCCCAGCTAGCACAATGTGAATTTGCCGTGACAAAATCTCAACTAGGCTCCGAAATGATGTCAGCCGAGCTACAAAGTTACGAAGCAATGTCAAAAGTACTGGAGAACTCAATAGAAGTAGCCAAAAGTCACATAGAAAAGAGTAAAGCTGACCTCGCTCAAGCAAAGACAGTGCGTAAAAATCGCATAGAGTATGATGTGCTAGCAAAGGTAATTAGCGAACAGCCAGACAGGAGAGAGACATTAGAACGCCTTGGCACTTTGAAAACAGAACTGGCCAATCTGGAGTCCACAAAACAGCAGTTGGAAAGCCGTTTAGCTTTAAGAAAAAAACAGTTTCATGTGTTGGTTACTTCTATACATCAACTACAAGCATTGCTGGATGAACCTGATGATACGGAGTCTGTGTCTGATGATGTTGAAATGAAGGACAATTTGAAGGACATTCTGAATGAACCCTAGTGTTACTAATTAGGTTTAGTGTTATGTAGCTCTACTATATTGAAGGAAACTGACAAAATAGTATCTGTAAAAATCCTTGATTTGTTCATAATCATCAAAGTTCACAGCCAGATTAAAGTTCTCTTGTGCATAAGCCATTATCTTTTTGTCAGTTTGGTGATAGCTGGTTAAAAGGTCAGGTTCATCAGTGATGCTGACCAGTCTGTCAAATGTACATTTAATCACCTGGTTGACTCTTATAACAACTCACAGAAAACCGGCATGAAATAACCCTCGCGTTGTGTTGTGATGTGTGAGTGAGGTTACCGGAAGCCCAATTACCTACCTTTCCATTCCCCATCAAGCCAAAAATTCCTAACCCTCAAAAGGCCCGCAAAGCACTTGTTAAATTGATTGTTTAGTTTAATCACGTTATAGGGTCCAAATGTTTCTGCATGTATAGTTGAGCTATTCTGTGTATTCGATAAAATAAGGAAGATTATTTTCTATTGACTTGTAATAAAACATACCATCATGTATTTTGATGGTGTTCCAATAATAATTTTGTTTTATTTTGCTTTGAAAGAACTTTGAAAATTCTATGAAATTGATACAAACCATGCCAAACAAGGGTGATTCCAAGAATAACGCAGTATATTTTAGAAGGTGCTAATAGTTAATTCAATACTGTGCTCACCCATTAATGTTTTACTCCACTTTACCTTGAGTCATGAACAAATACAAAATGTCTAGTTTTTACATACTGTGTACATACAAATGGTGTACTTTATTTTACTGGATATATAATGAAATGACTGACTGACGTAACCCTGTAGCTAGTGACTGTCATGGGAATATAGAAGGTCGTGCTTAATTTTTTTTTCGGTGCGTTGTCTAGCCTTATGTGCTTTTATAAATAGGTACCTCTTATTTATTCTTTTCCAAGTTCATTTATTTTTGAAAGCGGCATAATCTTAATAAATATTTTTAAAAATAACTACTTGCACAAGTAACGTAAAAACGCTGAAAATAAAGAAAGGCGTAATTTTATATTCCTTCAGTCTATCCTGGATGTTATGCAAAGCTCATACCATTCCATGGCTAGCCTATAGGCCTCCTTTGCGTAGGGTTAGGATAGGGTTTGCCATAATCTCTACGCTCGGTACCCTTTAGTCCAGGTTTATCAGACGGCCTAGTAGTCTCTAGGACTCTTCACTTGTGTCCCTATGTAGTTAATATACGGCGACTACGACGCTGCCCTGACGAGATGTATATAGCGTATCTACCTCCCTACCTATGCATAAAATGCATGCTTATGTCTGGCTACAGGTCGTTTGCGTGTTCACTTATTTGTTTGCGTGTTGTAGCTCAAATACTTAGATTAGCTATACCTACATACCTACCTCCTACCTATAGATCATATTTACCTAGACGCAAGATAAAGGTACCTTTCTTTATTTCTTCATTGATTGACTTATTTTTTGGGTTAAGTAAGGGCCTAGTTAATAGTTAGCAATCAGCACTCGCAACACCAGAGAAGTTACAAGTGCGTTGCCAATCTTCGAGGATTGGAAAGGGGATTGAACTACTCCACTCACACGGCGAGTTTCACACTTTCTTCAAGTACGCAAATTGAGTTAAAAATCATAATAGTCTCCCTTAAGATCAATGTTGGTAAGTTTGTGATGATTTTAGTTAAGAGACGTGTAAACCGACAATTTAGATGATCAGACAGCTGATTTTTGGTTTAGTTTTTCTACTGAAAGCGAGAAGTGGACGCGCGTTATAATGTGAAAGTGCATCTCTACCTGCTCATTCGCGGATTAAAACCCGAGACGTTATGTTTAACTTTTTGTACTTGTTTGTTTGTTACTGTGAGAGCACAACTAAAGTCTCAACGCACTCTTTGCCAGTGCCAGCAAGTTCACTGTTACTTTATGCCATCAAGGACAATAAGGTTTTTCTTATAATTTATTCAACAATTTGTTGCGTTGCGTGTCTACCTACTGTCTAGTTGAGAATTCACATATGAATTCCCTAATTTATCCATCAGAATGTGCCATCGAAAAGTCAATAAGAATGAATTAATTAATCATCCACCTGCGGAACGTACTATCGTCGAGAAAATACTCTTTGTAATGTAGAAAACTTTACTTATTTTCATCGTAGTTAATCAGACATATTGTTGTAGATAGGTTTTTAGTATTTTAGGTGCGGTACCTAATGTTGGGTATGTGACTTACGTGCTACCTTAATTATTTTGTAGTTCTGTTAATTGTATAACGATTTGCACACATTATTTGAATTGTCTTATTTTTTTCAGATGATTAGGTATTAGGTAAATATCGGCGGAACATAAACTATTGACTACGTAGATTCCTAAACATGAACGTTCTGCAAGTTCATAAGAAATAAGTACGCAATAGGGTTCTTGATACCACATACCTAAAAAATACAAACTTAAACTTAACTCTGCGACAGTACCAGTAGGTACATTGTCAAAAAAACTAAGTTGAACGCGCAAGTCTACGTTGAGACTTACATAAAGGCAGAACTCGTCACTTCGTTTGAGCGGCCCTGTCGAACGCACGCGGCTGCCTCGCACCGCCCGCGGTCCAACTAAACACGTTTCATCAAAGAAAATGCCTTCCTGGTGGGACTATCTCCATTTCAATCGACAGTACCACAACAAAAGAAACTTAGAGGAAGGTCTTTTTCAAATTGCTTCGCAAACTTGTAATATTTTGGTGAAAGTTAACAACACCAACAATATAAATCTGACAAGGAACAATAGAAGTGATGAGTACGGTTGTGCCGGGCCCCCTAAAAACAAGAGCTCCATGCAGATCTGCGTGCCCAAGTTCAGGAAGAATTCCATCACGTCAGGCTGCAACCCTGGACTATCGGTGAGTACACTTTTTATTTAAAGTAGGTCATCGGCAACCTAGTGTTGCTTTATCTAGACACACGGCAGTGTGTCCGCCAAGTTCGAGCAAAAAACCGACACACCGGCCGTGGGTTATATTACACGAACCATTTCGGGCCAAGTTCGACCCACCTATAACTCAAAATCTATTTTATCTACGCATATGAAATTTCTAGTATCTGTCGAGTACTTACTTATCTAAAATACAAAATTTCATTAATGTACCTACTTGAAACTTCGCTATTTTTACTATACACTCACTGTGACTTCATCAAAAACCTAGACCACTAATGGTCGTATTGACTTGAAATGGCATTCAGTTACTAAACTTATTAGTTTACCGTACTCGTGTTTCGTTAAAATATTCCAACATAGCAGTGAAAAGTTTTATTGACAGCGATAAATTTTATTTAAAGTAGGTCATCGGCGACCTAGTGTTGCTTTACTGCTATTCATAAATGAAGAGTTGCATGGTCATTCGCGTAATAATAGTGAACTGACGTCAGTGTGACAAAAACATACGAGACAGTAGCAACAATAATTGAAAAGTGAGGTGTAAAGTTGGTCGGTTGGCGCGCGGCCACACAAACTTTTTGAACGAATGCATAACTTACGTCCTTGTCTTCAGTGTAAAAGATGCATAGGCGCGCAAGGCATGTGCAGTCCACCCTCATAGTTCATTGGTAATAAACGATATCCAATAACAGTGCTAAATCGCCGGGAGTGCCGCGGAGTGAATTGTGTCGCTGTCATTTCAACATTCGCAAGCTGATTCCGCTTGAGGTGGGCGAACTTGCTAACTAGTGTCGATTATGTTGTGTTTATATTGTTTTTTATGGCGGCGTGCGACGATGCGACCGTTGCTACTATATCGATTTTATGTGAAGGAAGACATCGGTCGCAGCAGACGCCGTCGGCCCGACATTCGACCTTGTTCCAATTATTCACTTAGAATGAGGTTTTATTTGCGGTATATACTTTATATAGGATATATGCACTATATGCTTGTTAACAAGGCAAGGTATATATAGCGTACGATATTTCTATTTACCTAAAAATTTTAATCAACGGCTTAAAAAGTAATATCAAATAATAAGTCAAAGTGATAACTTAACTTTTCCGAAACTTTAATTATTACCAGCTGTTACAAATAAAACATAATTTATCGAATAATTAATTGGGTAGGTCACGTCGAATAATTGTTGAAATAAGAAAATTTATAGAAAAATGCCTTCTGTAGTCTTGATTAATTTACGTCGAGTGCTTTGGTTAATATTTTTACATAGTATACGTTTTTAATCGTAACATATCGGTTGAATGTAATTTAACGTAATCATGTTTGTTAAAACAACGTGACTTCAAGTAACTAATTTACAGTTCAAACGTCTTCTAATTTGTGTTCAATTATTAACGTATCGTTTATTTACTTTGAATATGACTTCATTCATATATCAAAGACACAGGAAACATTCTACAAAATCTAACAAAAATACCTACACTCACTATCTATGCAAATCGCTCCACCTAAATAATACAGAAACAAAAACAAAAATGTAGGCACATTCTGTTTTCAGTCGTTAGTTAGATTGGCCAACTGATATTTGGAACTAGGCTAGTTCTACATTAGCATAACACGAAGACCTTCAGCTTTGTATCAACAGAAAGGTCAGGAAGTTCACTACGGCTTTTAGAGTTCCACTGTCGAAATAGGAACCAAACCTTGTGAAACTTTCTTAGATATTAGTTTTGAGTTTGTGTGAAAGATTTCTCGAAAATAAACTTAGGTACTGTGGGTCTAAATAAAAGTAGGTTACACTACACTATTATTTGAAATCAAAGTTAGTAATCTTTCTTGATATAGCGATAAATATTAGAAAATAACATGGGTGCGAGAACCCTTTCTTTCTTTTTTCTATACAATTCTAACGTCAATCTGATCTTGATAAAAACAACCCCATAAAATATAATGAACCGGATCTTTGAGAATAGTTTTTTAGCATTTGTTTAACCCTAAAATGTTATAGCATAGAAATTACTAGGAAATTATGTCGTGTTTGCGGCTACGTTTTTCGTAGCAGACTACGCCGTAGCGAGCTACGACGTTCGTAGCCGGCGGCTACGAACTACCAACCAATTACTGTTCAATTTCTGAGTAGAGCGTGAGATTAAGCAATTTAAAATTTTGATGTTTTATTTGTGAAATGGTTTTCTGACAACAGTTTAGTAATTTTGGGTACCTACTATTATTACATTTAGGTTTAACTAGTATTTGCCTTAAGCCTTTGCTGTCACGAATCTAATCAATTTACGTACGATATTTTTTTTTTTCAAATAAGTTACTGTATAATTAGCCCTGTCATAAAAAAGGAGGCTATTACTCAGACATGGATCCCATCCATCCACAAAACGTCAATTACTGAGCCTAAAAAAACAATACTTAAAATGACTCTCGATATTGTCACTGGAGAAATCTGTGGTTTTAACAACCTTCAGCTAACCTATTTGAACTTTATAGACATGTAAAAAACACCGTAAAACTGGCCCTATAGAAATGTACATAGGTATTATAAAAAGTTTATTCGAAATTCGACCTAATGTTCACTGGAATTACCTGTAATCACGTGTTAAAATTGATTCCACGAACGAAATCGTTCGCAATTATTTTTAACCTTTTTTATTTTAGTTGTGGTCGTGTTATATGGAAACTATAAATAAATGGTATTGTCGATTAATGCGAAATAGCATGTTTCTGTTTTTCCTCGAAGAGTTTCGTTGCGCGTGTTTTCTGAAAGGAAACTGTTTTAATTGGGACTAGACCTATATTTATGGTCATCAATCATCACATTTGCAAAATAAATAGCAATTATTTTTAAAGATCTGTGGTAATATGGCGCTTTAATTTAACGCAGAAGAGTTATATTAACGCACTTTATATTTCTATACTGGCCATAAGCCACCTTTCTAATTGTATTAAACAACAAAAATGAATGATAGTTACTTCAGCAACATATAGGAACCAATTCTGCTTCAGCGATAAGTGATACAATTCTACATAAGTTACATGTAACCATAAAATCCATTATTCTCCCGCTTTTAAATCCAAATACATTACATACTCCACACAAACCTATTTAAATTTTCGTACATACATAGAGATATAACAAACACCCATACAATCCATACATATGTATTAGTAAAACACAAAACAGCTTTGTACTGGTGAACCACAATTGACATGCTAATATCGCGTGCCGCCGAACAAAATCATTTGCATATCACTTTGTTGAGTATATCCACCTTTTGATTTGAAGGATTACGAAGGGTTTCATATATTTCATAAATACCTATCAATCTGTTTTTTTTTTGTTCACTTAAGTAATTGGATTATCTAGTAACAAAATTAAATTAAATCAATATCTAGTCTAGATATACTTGATGAACGAAGCTATCTATTAAAAATTTTTGATCAAATAATAATATGTTGGTCGTTTACAATTTATAATACTGTAAGAACAACTAGTTTAAAGATAAAGGAAGAAAGAAAAACATTTATTTCTCAAGCAAAAAAAGCAATGACAAATAGGTACAGCAAAAATTTGACAATGCATGTATTTTGTCTGCGGTGAAATGGGATCAGTTCAGCATGTGTAATTATCTCGTTATCATGTAGTTTTTAAACTGCTGATTTCATTTTCATAAAACACTCCTAACAGCCCCCGTGCTGAACAAAGCTTCTATTTAAAAAACTACACTAATTTCGGTTAATTTATTTACGAGTTAAACTGCCATGTACTGACACAAACAAACAGGTCAAAATTGCATCATCCATCCTTCTTTTTCCATCGGAGGTTAAAATTAAATCGATGCTAAGTCGAAATCCGATTAAGCGTGATTCATTAAAATAGGCTTTGGGTCGTGCATAACATCATAATGACGTCTGTTTACTAATCCTAATGTGAATAATACGTTCGCTTTTATCCGGTAATACCTTATGTAATATTGGCTTCGGTTTATTTCTATGCACATGTAGGAAAATAAACGTGCCTGCGAGAATAACCTGGACTAGGCGACATACAGTTATTATTTTATGGCGCATACAGGCCGGTAAATAAGCAGACGGATGACCTGATGGTTATTAATTGCCGCCGCCCATGGACACCTTAAACACCAGAGGCGTACAAGTGCGTTGACGGCCTTTTGGAGATTAGGAATTTTTGGGTTGTTGGAGAATCGGAGATTAGGAAGGGGGGTAATTGGGCCTCCGGTAACCTCACTGATACAACAAAACAACGCAAACGTTGTTTCACGTCGGTTTTCTGTTAGGCCGTGTTATACAGTCGATCCGGCCCATTCGTGTCGAAGCATGGCTCTTCCAGACTAAAACACACCTGAAAATTACAGTCTTAATAATAGTTACTATTAAGACTATTACGTGTATTGTATCAGTAATAATACTGAATTTAGGAACACCATGCAAAGACGCTCTTTAAAATGTGTAGTCCAAATATGTCTTAAAGTTATTAATCATATTTTTCTAACAACATAATTTTGCGTTAACAATCCAACATTTTGTCGTTGACAAATCACTACCTAAATTACTTTACGAATTCCATTAAATTAAAATATCGCATGACAATGTTCGTCGGAAATATCGTTATTTAATCGTTTCCTTAGTTATTATTTATCCTTAAATGCGAACGGAATCTTGCACGCAAGTTGACTCAAGTCATAAGTCTATAATAAGCATATTTCCCTTTAGCTTGTTGTAAACTCCTTTATGCGTGTAATTATTCAGTAAAGGTGCTATTTATTTACCGAGAATGCTGCTATGTTACACATGGGTAAATGTTCAACGTATGAAACTCGCAGAGTCTTTGAATTATTTACGAGTACAAGCTTGAGTGATGCTGTGATTCAAAGTGAGAGATAATGTTTAAACGTCTACAGCTTTCGAGATAAATGGTAAGAGAAATATTTATACTTTTGGACGATAAGGTATATTGTTTTTATTTGCATATTATGTAACTTTAATGTTTTAAAGGATTTTACCGCCAATAAGTAAGTACAAATAGCATTTTTATTAGGTGTCCAATACACCTATAGTTTAATTAAAAGTCCCCCTTTTAATATTAATTGATTAAAGTAAATAAAAGCGTTTTATGGTCGCTTTATCTATGTTTGTATACGATGCACTATCCCAATGGCGTGTGATAACAAACTGATATGCATCTTACTTCCTATCGGTTAATTAAAATAGGGACAATTAATTCTCAAAGCGTGTAGGTATAGTCGTTTGGCGATGGCAAAATACTTGCACCCCACAGATGTCGTAAGAGCTTACTAAAAGACTACATATTTAACAGAGACTAGGCAGAAACGCTCTTGCATAAACCTGAGCGCTTACTGTTGAAATCAATCTCAATATCAAAACTTTACAACTCCAATCGTAATTTTTAAATACAGCAATTAGATTATGGAATATGATGCTAAACTCAATATAGTTTTGTTCATTAAATATCAACGCAATACGGATGCAATGGGCGCTAGTGTTGCAACTCAAGAGTACGAAATTTCACAATATTAATGTCGATCGATCGGAATTGGATTCAAGAGTTTCTCCAAAACTTTTTAAACTGCGATCTCCTACCTGGCTGTCAAGCGTGCAGATTATGGTAAGCGATCTTATGTAGAGAAGGTCCCTAGTTCAGCAGTGGACTATCACGGACTGTTGGTGTGATAGAGTAACAAATTGTAGTATTTACTAATAATGGATGAATTTCTACTATTAGGTAGTACTACAATTAAAATTTGTTCCTTTCCAATAGATGAATTTCTACTATTGTTTAAAGCCATGACAATTTTAACTCGCGTTGTGTTAGGCATTTAGCCTTGACAATAAAAATACGATACAAATAAAAATAGCTGCTAGTAATTTTATTGCTTTTCTTTTTATACTGAAATACTACAAAACAATGCTGGGTGGGTTTATAATGTATAGGTACCTATATAAATAAAAGTGATCAATTGTTTTGTATAGCTATACTGTTCAGATGTACGCAGATTTTACGTGAGGAAGCAGGACACAGAGTAGAATACGAATTTTCACTGTAGATAAGTATTTTAGCAATAAGTCTTTACTGATATACATAATATACACAAGACAAGAGGACATAGGCTTCATAAAAATCTCCAATAACACGTTTAATTGCAAACACGAAATAAAAATACATTTCTTTACAAAACATTTACCCATAAAAGTTCGGCTACATTAGAATGAATGTTTGACTCCAATGAGGTCGGAAAAAGACCTTAAAGAGACCAAATGAAGTTGTACGTTTTACTTAAAGTTTCGCGTTTCGTTAAATTACAATTTAGCTTCTTGTGAGGTTAGAGGCTACCACTACAAAGTTAAGAAAATAATGGTTGGGTAGCGGGCTCTAAGCAGAATTAGGAACGGGGTGGTTTTAGCCAGTAAGAGCCTCCTCGCCTCACCCAAGGACTGCAGCAGTCATGGGATGATTTTCTATGATGATGAAGAGAACTTTGAGTTATTGGAAACTTTATATATTTTCTCTCGTTGTGGCTAATTAAAAAAAATTACATTAATATAAAATGATTATAATTGACCGTATCACACCCGTGATTCTACTATGGCCAAGCTTAGCGACTATGGCCAAGCTTGGCGACTATGGCCAAGCTTGGCGACTATAAGTTTAGTTTTGGCGACTATGGCCAAGCTTGGCGACCTTGGTATGAAGTTAGAATTTTAATTAATATCTCTCTAAGTTTTGCTGCATACGTCTCCAGGCTTGCGATTCCCAAGTTATTTATTGGCTGACTGAAAATAGCTACAAAATTCACGATGTATTAGACAGCAGCCTATCGATCAAGCATCTCGCCCCTGGCCTAGTTCACCTCAAACTGTTCAAAGTTTCTTTAAAGGTTTTGTCTTTACCATACACTTATAGGTGAGCTTGAACGAAAATAGACTGCATTATGCAGAACGTGGTCGTTTACAGACGGAATATTGGCATTCGAGGTTGAAATGCTTTCCGGGTGGTTGTGTGATTGCCTTCTTTTTATTAAATGACACTATAATCTTACTGTCTTCCGATCTACATACTTATTGCTTCCTTCACTTGTAAGGTTATATAGTGTTGTTCGATAATAAAAAATATCGATTAAAGTTTATTTTAAAGACTTGTTAGTGATCAAATGTTTCACTTATCAGCGCCACTTATGTTTTCTTTTACATACATAACCTCACACCTGTCAAAGCCCATGTGGGTATATAAATCTTACATAAAAATTCAGTCTCGTGTAGTGTCATTAACAGTCATCAGTCTTTGTTAGTGATTAAATATTTCATTTATTTGATTTATAAAAACAAAACTTATAGTCTTTCTTGAAAATCTATAGAGATATCATTGACGCGTGTTAATTTTATTATCATCATCTCATCACATCACATAATACTAAATCATAGGAAGCTAAAATTTTCGAGTCGTTTTGGTTTAATACTACAAAAATAATTCAGTAGCTAGGTAGAAATGTACAGTCAATAACTTAATTTGAGTAATGACTACTATCATGTATAACCTCGTTTAAGAATTTATACGGAATAAATACATACATGAACTTTTACTTTTAAAATTTAGAGAATAAATGGAAAACCTTATTAAGTATTTGTTTACACAGTTTTGTGACTTAGTCAGTTAAGTACAACAAATAATGGGAGTAAGCAACCTATTAGATCTATTGTTCGGTTCCTTTAAATAAAACTGCTTAAATGTTGTAAAGTTCACCTCAGCCTCTATTCTATTGCATCATCGTCATTTAAACATATGGTAAATAGCTCATACAAATTACGTTCTATATTCAAATCTGGTTGATAGATTTTGAGTGGATATAATGGTCCAATGCCTTTTCCCGTCTCCCGTCGGCAAGGCGAGTGTTAGACTCTTACTGACTAAAAACCACCCCATTCCTATTCCTGACATTCAAGCCGGAGGCCCGGCAAACTGTTAAGCCTTTTAGGGCTCCGCTTTGGGCCTCAGCTTTACTGGACCTCATATTCTGTAGTGCGCTCTGATGGCTCTTTAACGCGACGCATCGTACATTCGGGTTCTAGTCTAGCGACGAGCTACCCTTGCTCGCCTTCCGCAGGCTCGTGCAAAACATAGATTGGTAATTTTTTATCACCTAAATAACTTTACGATGACAATATTACCGATACACTGCCATTTACCTCTAAGAAAAGAAGTGATGTCAGTCTATAGACATTAATTACCCACGCAGTAACTTTTTATTAGCGCACTTAATTTCCATAAGAAAGCATGCGACTTCAGGGAAACGCTATCGTGGTGCGGTTACTTAGGACCCATTAGTTTCCGGGTGCCTCATAGTCTTTATCTAGGTAATCAACCAAGGTCAAACTCACCACTGACATGAGGTCAAGGTGATTTATCCAAGGTCATTTTTACTCTAGAAAATTAAAACTTAGTATATGGACTTGTACTAGATTAATGATATGGAATTATAAATATTAATGAGCTTCTTATAATTAATTCGTTAGTTAGAAAAGCGTTATTAATGTAATGTACTTATAATTTTCTTAGTCATACGAAAAATATTATTTGATACTTATTTTTACCGTCGCAGTCAAGCAACTTATTAACCGATTTCTTTTCACCTCAACTGTTTGAAACATTTTTTTAATTTTCTGCGAATCACGCTTTAACTTTATGTTATGGGTGTTTATTTTGCTATGGGTGTGACACCAATAAACTTGAAAACTATCAAATTATACAACCCCGTTCAAACTCCACCATTATAAAATCCAATGGCCTCAAATTTTCATCCATATTTGAGGTCATTGTCAAACACTTAATATCGATTAAAACAATTAAGTTGTGAATCGATTTGAATGAAAATGTCCTAGAAATTGTAACAACTAATGAAAATTAATCGTATTATGCCTTGCGTGTGGCTCCTGAGCAATAACTATTAGGTAAGCCACTATGTAAATTGCTTTTTAAGATATATTTTATAGATTTTAATAAAATCGATAAACGTGTGATCGTTATGATTGATATTGCCCAAAAAACAGTCTTAACAACTTAACGAAAAAACGTTGTTAAATATAATAGTCAAGTAGTGTTCAATTATTCTACTTATTATTTAAATCAATTGTAAATCGCGATTGAAACAACAATACTATGAATAGAATAGAATAAGGCGTTACTTTGCGGAAATCCATGCTATACTAACAATAAAATATTTCTTTTTAGTTTTCATTCCGCTTGAAGATGTATTTCCAGCATAAATGCTCACGCAGCAGAGGTGCAATACATAAACACACACACCACACGACACGCAACAAAACACTCGACATATGTTTCGCTCCTCCACGGAGCATCTTCAGGAGGTGTTGACTCAGCGGCTCCCGCAGCTCGAAGAAAATTATTGTAAAAAAATATTGTATTGTTAGTGTAACACATACTCTCATCATCAGCTGAGAGACGTCCACTGCTGAACAAAGGCCTCCCCCTTAGACCTTCACGGAGAACGACAATCCCTGTAACACTACTATGATTTGTTCATAGTAATGTTGTTGTTCATGCTATATGATGTGAATGTCATTCTTTTTGCTTTTCTCCCGTATTGATTTTTTCTTTTTTAATAAGGTGACAAATGTGTTACTAAACCAATACTTATTGTTTGTTCTGATAAAGCAGTAGATTAGTTCTATAGGAATTTTCTAGAAAAAGTAAAATATCGTGTTACGTGTAAGTCTACACTTTATACAGCGGTTGACAAAAAAACAATTACTTTGTTTTACATTAAAACATTACAAGCGAACTGTGTAGTTAACCTTTTTTAATAGTTCGTTTTGACCGCTATCTAAGTTAAATCAACTGGAGGTACACGGGTTAAACCCTAGTTCAAAGGGCAGTAGCTCGTGACCTTTGTGTTTTTTTAAACTGTTGGTTAGTTTGTTAGTAGATGTCAGACGCTTGGATGGACGGCACGAAATGTACCTATAGATTGTATATGTATAGTCGTAGTTTAAGTACGGAGTTTCAAAAGAATAGAGGGACTTGGTTACAGACTACGTATGACGAAATGTGATTGAAACTAAATGATAAAAATATAATTTTGTAAAACAATAATGTAGGTAAATTCTTTCAAAGTCTTGTAAACAAGTTTCATACTTTAAAATTGGAGCTTTATAATAAATACCTTTATTAGCTGTATACCGTAGACAAATACATAATTACCATTAAATATCTATAACTAAAAAAACCAGATCGATTACACGAATACGCCCGTTTTGGAGTTTGACCCAATTGTATATAGTAGTAAGTAGGTTACATAAAAAACAAGTACTTATAAAAACTAAGCAATGTATAGTACCTATATATTATTATAGTATATGCACTAAATAGGGTCACCTTACTAGGTAAAAAAATACCTAACTATTCTTGAAAGTGATGTCATTATCATTAACCTTTTATTTTCTAGAACTTGCGATTTAAGTAAATAGGTACTACCTACTAACCACTTTAATTCAGTGTTTTTATTCGCCTACTAGTAAAAGTGACTAAACATTTTCATTGGAACTCATTTACCTACATTTATATTGTTTTGCATTTCCAATACACGCAGTTAGAATGACGTGTTCTATATTTAAAAGCTTTTACATTCGTTTAATTAACAACCATGGACCATGACGTCACCTGAGCTGCCAGTGTTATAAAAAGTCAGTTTATTTTTTTTCCGGGTGGAAAGTTGACAGTTATATCTTAGATTTGTTCTTGTACATTTTGTTATTTTTCTTTTTTGGTAGGGGTGTTAATTCGATCAACAAAATGTAGGGCAACTATGGAATAATTTATTGATGTTCGTTTTATACAAGTTTTGACCAAACAATATGCGTGAATCATCAAATGATTATAGTTTTCACATCTATTACTTGATGGAAAATGGAAATGTCAAACTTTGACATTTGCGGAAAAGTGCTGTCTTTTAATAGGTTTTGTAAAATGCCCGTGTAGTCGGAGTTGTTAAGAAATGTTTTAATACTTTTGAATCTATTTGGAAGTTAGGAAATGTCAAAAGTTATTTGACAATTTAATTATTTAGTTGAGCCCTCACTGTGCAACGTTTGGCAGTGTAATAAAACCAACAATCTTGAACTACCGAAGATTTCAAAACTGCAAAATCGAAATAAGCAAATCATGCTGAGTAGTATCTACCATATCAGACAAACGAGACTGAACTTTAATTAAAGCAAATAAAAACCATTTTCCTATGAATATTCAATGTCACTATCCACTTTAAAGTTCATTACTTAGTATCAAAGGTTCATGCATTTGCATGATTAGTTTTTTACGAGTTGTCTGCAAAATGTGAAGAGCTGTTAGGCAGTCGTAAACCCGCCCATTTTATTGAACACTGCCGATATTAATGAGCAGCTATAAGGAAGAGAAATACGGTATTTTTTGATATTCGTGTTCTTCGAAAACTGATGTCACAAGTTCTGGTGTGTTTTTTATGGGATAAGCTGGTAAACGAGCAGATCACCTCATGGTAAGCAATTGCCGCCGCCCGTGAACATCCGAAACACCAGAGGCATTACAAGTCCGTTGCTGGCCTCTTGTAATTAGGTCTCCGGTAACCTCACTCACATAACGACAACGTTGGCGTTGTTTCACGTCGGTTTTCTGTGAGGACGTGGTATCGCTCCGGTAGAGCCGGTCTATTCGTGCCGAAGCAATCGAAGGATGGCTCTCCCACACTTAAAATGAAAATGTACTCTTTGCTGTTAGGTACTATAGCGTACGTATATCTCGTGTAGTCAATTTTATAATTCTTCTTAATTAGAGAGTAGTTCGATATTTTGCGAAGTCTCAGTTTATACAATAATGCAATTTAGAGCCTATTCAACAGTGTAGATTCTTGGTAATTCATTAGAATATTTAGAATCTGCTAATTCGAGATTGTAATGAAAATACGAAGAAATTATGCTTAGCAAGTAGAAGCACTTATTACGTGCTCGTAACCGAAAACATACGAATTTTAACTTATGTAAATACCTAAAACTCAATAAAAAAATTCCAAAAGTTTCCAACTGTAATTTAATAACAATAAAAAATATTAATTGGTAAATTTTGACGTAGAAACTCAAACTAGGTAATAAAATCCGACCCACAAATAATGGGAAAGTTCAAATAATGCCAAGGCCACACTCGCGTCCCTTGAAATTACATTATTAGTCATGAACTTGTAATAACGAAACAAACTAATAATAAATCAATCGCGTGACGTATAAATTATTACGAAAGTACTAAAAAAGAGTTTCTATTATAGTATTTAGGATTTATATTTGTCCTTAATGCTTAATCTTCACGTTACAAAAAAAAATCATTCGTAATTCAAAACATTCATTCTTAACGTTATAAAGTTATTCGTTCTTAATTTAAAATATTCAATCTTCACGTTTAAAAAAAACAAAGGGAAATATTTTTTGTGCACTTTCATTCTCTGCGTTATAAAAAAAAATATCCATTCTTAATTTAAAATAATATTAATTCTTCACGTTTAAAAAAACAAAGGGAAATATTTTTCGTGCACTCAAATTCTTTGCGTTATAAAAAATATTCATTCTTAATTTAAAATAATCATTCTTTACATTTAAAAAATACAAAGGGAACTTTTTTCTGGGCTCTCAAACATTCATTTCTCATGAAGTAGGTACATAGTGATCGAAACATTTTCTCATTCTTTATAACACGTACATTATTTTATAACACGTACATCATATTATATGAATAATGGGGCACATACTCACTTCTACACATATCTTCTTACAGTATTTCGCGCACTCAAGTAGCTAGGTACTCAAATAAAACACGTATCTACATATAGGTAATGGAATAGTTAGGAATGTTAGCAAAATATTCCAGAAATTTCCAGACAGTGACGTCACGAAACTTGAAGATATGAAATATAATACCAGGCGTGACGGTATGACTCTCGATGAGCAATACCTACGTCTGATATTCTGTCTAGTCCAAGTAGGTACTGTATCTAATCGTCTGATCTTTGTTTTAGTGTGTCCATGTTCCTAGTTTAGTGTTTTGATTTATGATGAACTAACTTTCCGCCCACGACTTCATTCATGTAGACATAGGACATAAAAACCTAATAGAAATAAACAACAAACATACTAAACTCAAGCAATAATAGTAAGAATATGCATTTTTATTATTTTCAATTTAACAATCTCTTTAACATGTAAAGTTAAATGCCACCTAAAAGTCTTTCTTCGAAAAATATAATCCGTTAAAATTCCTTTGTTTTAAAAATCCAATTTCATCAAGGTAAAGCATGATCACATGAAGACAAGTTTTGTTCAGACAACACATGCATTTAAGTGCTTGACATTTCTGAACTAAATTGTTACTGAGGAACGAACAAAGAATATCTTGGTGCACAAGTTTTTCAGTAATTTAGTCTCGTCTCGTATGCTACTCGACTATGTACTATTTTATGTTATATCAAGAAACTTGTACAGTCGCCAGCATATCTACCTACTCTGTCAATTTTATTCATTGAATTTTAGACTTTACACTAATACTATAAAGTTCAAAATGTAATAAAGAATAGGACAAAAATATAGACCGTACATTTGAAGCAGGTATCCAGACGTACCTACAGTAAAGGATTTATTACGCTCGGTACACGAATGAATACGAAGCTTATAAGATTGAAAATGTAATTTGAAATCCGAATTCGAAGCTTTAAAGCCATAGATAAACTGTTCTAGTGTGCTTTTTTTTTAAGAATTTAAATATTTAACTATTATAGTGATGGAATATCTATCCTTTATTGAAGATAGTCTTAAACATCTTGCAATCAAAATAGTACTCTTTATGAGAATACATACGTTCTAAAATCATTTATACATTTCAATTTCAAGAAATGATGCCACTCAATAAGTCCTTAAGTTTCCTTCTGTATTACGTCTTCTTATAGACATAATATGTCACCTTTTGTCATCTCAGGACTTAAGTTACTCCTGAGGGCTCTAGAGGATTAAGAAGCTTATTGAAATCCTTCATTCTTCTTCATATTTGGAGAAATGAAGAAAGATTTCAATATTTAGGCAGGTTACCAATGCCTTTACAATATACTGTTTTAAAGACAATAATTAAATATCACTTGAATATTTAGATTAGGACGGACATTTAGTTAAAATATTCATAATTCCCTCTTTGCTTTTAGTGTTCAACTTCAAAGTCGTTAATGTATAAGTTTTTAGCAGAACATTTAGTTTTTAATCCCTTGCCTAAATTATGATCTAAATATTTTCTCGACGACACGCGACTGGTGAAGTGAAGTTAGGACTTAAAAAGTGGAAGGAACCAAAGATTGTATGTATGTTTAAAATGTATGATATGATGGCTATTTAAATACATTTCTTCTCTGTATTGGAAGATTAAGCTGATCGTAAACCGACACATGCATACTGCCATCAGAACGGGTCTGCTCAAACTGTTGTGGCTCTTTCTTCAAAAGGTCACTACAGAACGAACTTGCACTATTCTCACAGATCACTTATTTAAATTTTGTCTGGACTTTGAAAGAGACAATGACCTCTGAATTTGTTTCGGCATTTGTTCTCAGAGTAGTCCGTTAGGAAATGCTAGCTACATCTAGATTTTTTATATAATAATTTTGACGTGTAAAAGTGTTCTTTTGTAGCCTATTTACAAACATAAATTCATTGTTTCATTGAAGAGGCTGGACAAACCAGCATAGGAACTATTTAGGCAGATGTTGAGCTATCTAATCAAACGAATTCTACTGATTCGTAGATATCTAAATATAGACGCTAATTATACTGAAATAGGCCCTCAGATTAATGTACGATTGTCAACAAAGTTCATAAGTATATTTATAAAAGATAGATGCCTACCTTTATCCACAATTTAGAGTACGAATGGTTCTAGACCACTCGATACCCACGCTATACCGTCATTAGGTAGAAAACAACACTGGCCTTAAAATTTAACAGATACTTTGTCGATAAAACCCATGTTTTCACTTGTCCTTCGATATTTAAAATATCGTTAATCATTGTTGATTTGTGTGTAGGTGAAACGACTTGAGTTTGATCGATTTTAGGAGTAAAGTCAACAAGAAATGTCTAGGCTTCTAGTTTGATTAATAATGTAGGTGTTAGGGTAGAGTAATTGAGGTATAAGACTTTCGTCTTTACAATCGTAAGAGGTGATCGTCACGTCTTTTATCTCCGAAGGGGTGGGTAGAGGTGCACATTACGGCACGTAATGCCGCTATACAATGTGTCGATCGCACCGTCGTTGCCAGTCGTAATTACAACCACTAGACTATTAAGGCATGGCGGAATGGCAGCAGCGACTGTCGCAACCAAGGGCTGGGCTCGCTGTCATTGCAGCGGTAAGTCCCCTCTTTGAGGAGTGGCTAGAGAGGCGCCACGGCGTCCTTACCTACCGCCTGACGCAGGTGCTTACCGGACATGGAAGCTTCGGTAGGTTCCTGTTTCTGATTGGGCGGGAGGAAACGCCCGGGTGTCATCACTGCGAAGACCGCCCGGAGGACACGGTGGAACATACGCTTGCGGTCTGCCCTGCGTGGGCTGAGCACCGCCGTGTCCTCAGGGATGTGGTCGGCGACGGCGCCCTCTCGCGTCCGGCACTGATACAAGCCATGGTGCGGAGCGAGGGGGACTGGGATGCCGTCTCCTCCTTCTGCGAAGCAGTCATGCTAGCTAAGGAGGAGGCGGGGCGCGTGAGGGAACGAACTTCCTCACGCCCCAGCCGTCGCGAGAGACACTCCGGGCGTCGGGGATCGCGCGATGATCTCCGGCCACCGTAAGTGCGGGTCTGCGGACGGTGAGCAAGGGTAGCTCGCCGCCCGACCAGAACCAGACCCGTGCGTGCGGCGCGTCGCGTTCTGCGCGCGCCTCAAAGAGCCATCAGACCACCACAGATGGGGCCCAGTAGGGCTGATGCCTAATCCGGAGCTGCGGACTACCTAGCGGGTTTACCGGGGCTCCGGCTCGACGGGCAGGAATAGGAACGGGGTGGTTTTTAGTCAGTAAGAGTCTGACACTCCCTCTCGCCTCGCCCAAGGCGGGAGAAGTCATTGGATGATTTTCCACCCTAAAAAAAAAAAAAAAAAAGACTATTGAGGCAGTGCGAGGTTTAACTTTCAACCATTTACTTATTTATTCATAAACACTCAGGAACTCTTTTACTTTGGTTTTTTTTCAGTTTACTTAGTACTTTTGATGCTTCTAAAGTCGACCAATGGTCCGTAGACAAATTTATAAAAGTCAAATGACCACGATAAATAATATTCTTATCGATGTAATGGCAAAATAACCTTGTAATTAATGAACTAATGACAAATGTACCTAACACATGAGTAAGCATAGGTTTAATATTTTAAAACAGCTGACATACGTACGACTCATACAAGTATACTACAAAAGAAATAATAAATTCAGTTAAACGACCCGTACAATTGAAAAACAATTTATTTTATACAGAAATCAAAAGAAAATTTGCTGCTTATTCATGTCAAACGTTCTAAGAAAAAATGGAATCATATGTAGCTTGTATTAGCAAAATAATAATTGCTTGATAAATCTTTAATTTCAATCATACTACTTTAATTTTACTTTAACACCCTATAAGTGACCACTGCTGACCAAAGGCTCTTCTCGCACGAAGAACATTTGATCATTTATCTTGCTTGCTCAATGCGGTGATTTCAAACTTATAATTCGAAATATGAAATTATAAGGAAAACATCAACAAGAATAGAACGTTTGTCAGAGGTGTCTAAATAATCTTAGAAAGTATATATAAATCTGAAAAAATTATATTGGTACTTACCCTTGTTAGATTTTGAACCCACTCTCTCATGCATCCATAACATCATATTTCAATCATACGTATAGGTATAATTATTAAGACGGATCATACGCACGTATGGCATAAGTATAATTACGTTATACAGTTTCACACTTTCGTCCAATTAATGAGTGCCTTGACTTCTAAAGTTGTATAGTAAACAAAAATCAAATTGAACACAAGTTTCAAACATCTGGCAAAGTTCAATAAAGTTATACATTCCCATACATACACGAAAGTGCTCACAATACGATACAACTCTATTCGAATTCTGTATAACATTTAGTTAGAGTACGTACTAGCACATTGGAATTGCAAATATATGAAACTGGCAACACCTGCGCTGTGTATTGAGAAGTAAATTTTAATGCTTACTCGTCTGTAGCACTTCTCAAGTGCTTTGAATATTCACTTCAATAACTTTGACATTTTTATTTTCGCTTACAAACAATGCACGAGTTTCTTTGAGTTTAACACTTGTCTGTACATTCTGTATTGTATTTTTTATTAAGGGCATTGTTCTATCACGTCCTTGATAATATCTTGTGCGAAAATTCTAAAGGGTTTTTGTATTAGCTCGAGGGCGGAGAAGGTTGAAAGCGTTTTGATGTGTCACTTAAGAATGTGTGTTTAAATAACGTTTTATGGAAGATTTTCAGCACTTACTCAAGTAAATAGACTCATAGTGGATAATAAAAATGGGACAAAGACGTGTTTTTGAGTCCTATGCTCTTATGCTTTGTTGTAGTAGAACTGTTCAGTAAATTACGCGATATTTTATGTATTCTAATGCATTATTCCGTAGCTGGTGCAGTTTAAAGTGCCCATTTATCGTATAGCGGTAGTGGAAGGTATTGTATAACGGCGGAAGTTTATGTGTGGAATATTTAAAAAGGCTCTTATGCATAGCATAGGAGAACATGCTAGTTAATAGTTTCTGTTTAAGAAGAAAAATCGAAATTTCGTAAAGCGTAGCCAGTCGCGTGCCTGTGCGAAATATGATAATCGATATTTTATTTTCGATTTATTACTTATCACTCTTTTCTTAAAAATAAACTCAATGGAAACTGGATTTTATAGATATCACCTGCTAACTTTAATATCTTATTTTGAAGTTATATTTAATTAAAAATCTCCAATACCGTCTCTGAATATCGATGTATCGCTGACCTCATCTACGTGATGCAACTGTTCCGAACAACTCGATCCCAGAAACTTCGACGTCAGTCTAGTGAAACTTTCAATAAATACATCAAAACTTTATATCGGTGTGTTTGAAAAACGTCTCTAGTTGTGATATTGATAATATCTTAATTATTATGTTATCGGCTTACTCACGTACTATTTTGACGAGGAACTCGACTAGTTTCAAGCCATGCTAGAGGCTCATATTCATGAGCAGCATTCCGCGACACACGACGCGGCGATTGTCGCGCTGCTACTGGCGATTCGAGGATCGCGCCCATCGCGCCCTCTGTCTGGAATCGCGCGCACTATCTGGCGCGCGCGACGATGTTGGCTCGTTAGACTCGTTCGCCGGCGGCTGCGCAGGTGTTAGATTCGATTCTCGGGTCGGCGCAAAAACGGTGCTACATACCGCGCTCACTGTGTCACACTCCAGACCCGCAACATTGTAGGCTGACGCAGATTGTAGACTCGGCTTCCAGGCAGGTGGTAATGCCCAGCCACCGTCTCTGTTGAAGTTGGGACGGCGACTTATTTCGATGGCCTCACGTACTTTCCGCGGTACAAAGTATTTCTCCCTCGCTAGTACGGAGACCTTGTCGAAGCGAAGGAAATGAGCCGTGCCCGCGCTACAAGCATGCTCGGCTACTGCCGATGTATGGGTGTCCCTGTTCTTCACACTGCGTATGTGTTCTTTGAGTCTGGTTGTGATGTTGCGGCGAGTTTCCCCAATGTAACTCGAGCCACAGTCGCACGGTATCATGTATACCCCGGGAACTGCCAGTGGATCCTTGTCCTTAGGCGAGCGTAACAAGTTTCGTAATTGACCGGGTGGGCGGAAGATCGTCCTGATGCTGTATCTACGGCGTAACAGGTGTCCGATGGTGTCGGTTACTCCTTTCACGAATGGTAAAAATGCTGGAGTCCGCTCCGCAACTGCCGGTCGTCTTTTACCTGATGAATTACTCGCCAGTCGAGTACATTGGCGCCAGTTGTACCCATTGGTTTCCAGTACCCGTCTAAGGTGATCAAGTTCTGCGTCAATGTACTGGGGATCACACAGGTTCAGTGCCCGGTTGATTAAAGTACGGGGAACAGAGGCAAGGTGGGAGGGATGATGGTGTGAGTCGGCTCGTAGGTACCGGTCTGTGTGTGTCGGTTTACGGTAAACCGTGTGTGACAGGCGGCCGTCTGTTTCACGTCTCACGAGCACGTCCAAGAACGGCAACATTCCTTCCTTTTCCTCCTCAGTGGTGAACTGAATGCTACCGTGCACCGAGTTTAGGTGTCCCACGAATTCCGCCACATGTTCCCGGTTGATGACGGCGAATACGTCATCAACATATCTCCACCAGTATCGCGGTCGTACCGGGGCGGATGTTAAGGCTTGACCCTCAAACCACTCCATATACATATTAGCAACCACTGGCGCTAGCGGCGAACCCATAGCAACTCCGTTCACTTGCTGGTAATAATCCCCTCTCCACAAGAAATAACCTGTTGTCAGGCAATGGCTTACACAATCAATGTATCCAGTAGGTAAATCTGTCCCGTTCAATGTTGTGGTGATAATATTTATTGCCTCATCTACTGGAACATTTGTGAAAAGAGATGTGATGTCAAAGCTCATAATTATCTCCTGTTCTTGGAGTCGGATATCAGCCAGTAGTGTGATGAAGTGACGGGAATCCTTTACATATGAGTTCGTTTTCCCAGTGAAAGGCTGTAATATAGTTGCCAGATGCCGCGACAGTTTATAGGTTGGTGCATCAATCTGACTAACTATAGGTCTCAGGGGCCAGTTTGGTTTATGTATCTTGGGCAAGCCGTAGATCTTGGGCGGTGTAGGGTTATGAGGGCGTAATTGTGCTACCAAGTCTTTGTCACCTAGGCCTTGTAATAACTTAACAGTTTTTGTAGTCACCCGGGCTGTCGGATCGTATGACAGTTTCTTGTAGACTGAGGTGTCACTCACCATTTGCGTGATCCTCTCTTCGTACGCCTTGGTATCAACAACCACAGTCGCGTTGCCCTTATCAGCTGGTAGCACAAGAATGTCCGGATCGTTACGTAATTCGCGGAGCGCATACATTTCCTCCCGCGGTATGTTACTCTTGGGGGGTGTAGATTTACGTAACAACGATGATACATCTTGCCGTAGGCACTCGGCATCACTGCGAGGTATCCTATTCCGTATAATAGTATTTTCTATACTGCTGATGATATCCTCAACAGGTATTTTCCGAGGGGTTGGAGCATAATTTAGGCCTCGGGCTAACACATTGACGAAGAAAGGAAGGAATGTTGCCGTTCTTGGACGTGCTCGTGAGACGTGAAACAGACGGCCGCCTGTCACACACGGTTTACCGTAAACCGACACACACAGACCGGTACCTACGAGCCGACTCACACCATCATCCCTCCCACCTTGCCTCTGTTCCCCGTACTTTAATCAACCGGGCACTGAACCTGTGTGATCCCCAGTACATTGACGCAGAACTTGATCACCTTAGACGGGTACTGGAAACCAATGGGTACAACTGGCGCCAATGTACTCGACTGGCGAGTAATTCATCAGGTAAAAGACGACCGGCAGTTGCGGAGCGGACTCCAGCATTTTTACCATTCGTGAAAGGAGTAACCGACACCATCGGACACCTGTTACGCCGTAGATACAGCATCAGGACGATCTTCCGCCCACCCGGTCAATTACGAAACTTGTTACGCTCGCCTAAGGACAAGGATCCACTGGCAGTTCCCGGGGTATACATGATACCGTGCGACTGTGGCTCGAGTTACATTGGGGAAACTCGCCGCAACATCACAACCAGACTCAAAGAACACATACGCAGTGTGAAGAACAGGGACACCCATACATCGGCAGTAGCCGAGCATGCTTGTAGCGCGGGCACGGCTCATTTCCTTCGCTTCGACAAGGTCTCCGTACTAGCGAGGGAGAAATACTTTGTACCGTGGAAAGTACGTGAAGCCATGAAATAAGTCGCCGTCCCAACTTCAACAGAGACGGTGGCTGGGCATTACCACCTGCCTGAAAGCCGAGTCGTCAGCCTACAATGTTGCGGGTCTGGAGTGTGACACAGTGAGCGCGGTATGTAGCACCGTTTTTGCGCCGACCCGAGAATCGAATCTAACACCTGCGCAGCCGCCGGCGAACGAGTCTAACGAGCCAACATCGTCGCGCGCGCCAGATAGTGCGCGCGATTCCAGACAGAGGGCGCGATGGGCGCGATCCTCGAATCGCCAGTAGCAGCGCGACAATCGCCGCGTCGTGTGTCGCGGAATGCTGCTCATGAATATGAGCCTCTAGCATGGCTTGAAACTAGTCGAGTTCCTCGTCAAAATAGTACGTGAGTAAGCCGATAACATAATAATTGATAATATCTTATTAATATCGGATTTTATTGTCAGAGAAACGTTCACTTTCTCTCACTCATTTTCACTGTTTGAATAACAATTTATTATAAAAGGTCTTACTAGTTGATTTATTGATTAATTATTTTATCATAATTTTATTCTCGTTAGTTTCAAAAGTCATCCTTAAACTCTTGTATGCTGGTATATGAGACACAATACAAAATTCTTTGTACATATCTCGCGTAGATCTACGCTCGCGGCATACTACAGGTAAAGGCGTAGAACAATGGTTCCACATTTAACATATCAA
This sequence comes from Spodoptera frugiperda, assembly GCF_023101765.2. NCBI lineage: Eukaryota > Metazoa > Arthropoda > Insecta > Lepidoptera > Noctuidae > Spodoptera > Spodoptera frugiperda. The sequence continues at coordinate 10,336,985 of NC_064242.1, read as the reverse complement.
AACAAAAAACGGGAGAGTTACTCCATTTCTGTTCCCCTTGCCAGTTGCAAACACCGATTGTCTATTAACCGTTTTCCATTTAGCGGCGGCCACTGGCCATATAACCTGTGGCTTTGCCCTCTGTATACTATATACCTTAATACTTATATAGCGGGTTGACACGCGATACTGTTGACGTTTTATCTACGAAGCGATTGAAATATGTACCAGTGTGCTCTACGGTGTACCTACAGCTAATGTCTACTATGAGTCAATTGTAGTACATTAGCATTTTAGTGTAATTAGTACTTATTTCAAAGATGATTTATCATATGATAATAACAGGCTAATGTTTAGGTGTCATTTTTTTCTACTTACTCGAATCGAGCCTAGAATAAAAATGTGATCTTTCCACGATATAATGTGTACTATCATCATACATTTTTAATTATTTTTCTTTCCTTCTGATTTATTTCGTTGCGGGATCCAAGGCAGTGTTCCGGTGTTTTCATGGTTGTATCTATTGTAGATCCTGGTTTTCAGGAGTTGCAGCGGCATAGGAGGTTGTGGAGGGCTTGTCCGATAAAAAAACTTTTTTAATTTATCTATTCGTGACTCACATACGTTACACACAAGGAAACATTTTAAGACAAAGATAATAAAAATAGTTTCAACTCACCTTGCTCTTTCATTCCTTTTCCTTGAAGGAAGAGACCTTTGTGCAGCAGTAGGACGGTTAAAGGCCAACACGTTATTAGATATTTTTCGCACTTCTTACTATAGCTAATTAGAACATGAATAGTTCATCTCAGTAGAGTAACGCTACCAACCTTATTACTGCGTACTGGTTGCTCGGTTTTGCTGCTAAGTGTTGGTACTTAAATAATTACGTGTACTGAAGTGCTTCATTAATAGTGGTTGCTATTGCTTACTACGTATGGATTTCATCTTTGTATTGGGAATAGTAGAACGCTAAATAGACTATTAGGGACCTACTTAAAAAGAAGGTGACTAAGTAAAGTAATACTTTATTTGTCCCGTACTTAAATTCTGAGTGAACATGGAGTGTTAATGGAAGTATACTCAGTTTACAAATATACAATGTGATAGGGGCGAGACTTCTAACCCGTTAAGGCTGAATACTTGGGCTCGCTGTCATTGCAGCGGTAAGTCCCCTCTTTGAGGAGTGGCTAGAGAGGCGCCACGGCGTCCTCACCTACCGCCTGACGCAGGTGCTTACCGGACATGGGAGTTTCGGTAGGTTCCTGTTCCTTATTGGGCGGGAGGAAACGCCCGGATGTCATCACTGCGAGGACCGCCCGGAGGACACTGTAGAACATACAGTGGCGGTGTGCCCTGCGTGGGCTGAGCACCGCCAAGTCCTCAGGGATGTGGTCGGCGACGGCGACCTCTCGCGCCCGGCACTGGTTCAAGCCATGGTGCGGAGCGAGAGGGACTGGGATGCCGTCTCCTCCTTCTGCGAAGCAGTCATGCTAGCTAAGGAGGAGGCGGGGCGCGTGAGGGAACAAACCTCCTCACGCCCCAGCCGTCGCGAGAGACACTCTGGGCGTCGGGGATCGCGGGACGATCTCCGGCCACCGTAAGTGCGGGCCTGCGGACGGCGAGCAAGGGTAGCTCATCGCCCGAACAGAACCAGACCCGTGCGTGCGGCGCGTCGCGTTCCGCGCGCGCCTCAAAGAGCCATCAGACCACCACAGATGGGGCCCAGTAGGGCTGATGCCTGATCCGGAGCTGCGGACTACCTAGCGGGTTTACCGGGGCTCCGGCTCGAAAAGCAGGAGAAGGAACGGGGTGGTTTTTAGTCAGTAAGAGTCTGACACTCCCTCTCGCCTCGCCCAAGGCGGGAGAAGTCATTGGATGATTTTCCCCCTCAAAAAAAAAAAAAAAAAGGCTGAGTACTACATCTAATTTTATCGACAAAAGTCGGGGGTCGAAGGGGTCGAATCCCCTCCCCCTAAAAATTATGGCTATTTTAATATTTTTTTAACTTTTGATATCAAAGGTTGTATGCGTCGTAGAAACAAAAAGAAAACGACAAACGGTAGCTAATAACCTTGGCTAACTAATTCATTACTTTTTTCATATGTTTGATAATGTTTTGGTGAGAAAAAAATCATTTGTGAATTATTCTTACCGAAAAAATCACTATTTTTCAATATTTTCAATTAGGGGTTCAACCCCCCATATATTTTTTTTGTCGATAAAATTAGATGTAGTACTCAGCCTTAACGGGTTAGAAGTCCCAACCCTATCACATTGTATAGAGATTTGTCGCCGTTATGTAGAACTTTTAATACAAGTAAAAATGTACTGAGTACGACTTATATTTACCTACCTTCTGTTTTGTGTCGTTTTCCGACGTGTGTGGTAGACAATATTTTTTTTATTAAAAAAAACTTCACTAGGTTTTTTCTGTTCCTGGGTGCATTTACAATCATACAAGCTCACATACACATGAAATGTATCGAACCCGCTCCACGTTACCCGACAGCCGCAGTCCTATTAAACTTAAAAAGGACAAACTACGAGCAAACATATAAAAGCTGAAAAGTTTCCATCAAATCGTACCTCAGAATAATACAACAAACATTTTTCATATAAAACTATGAAGGTTGTAAAGTCCTTGGTTATTATTATATCGTTATCTTCTGTTTGTATTGACGTGGACCCCTGTCAGTTATGAAGTCATTCATTAATATTTTATTCATAGTTCACACCTATAAACATTATATTTGTGTGTAGTTGAAGTTTATGAAGACCGAGTGCTTGTTATAAGGGTCGGGATTAAATTAGTCCCACGCTTTACAGCTGGTCGATATATAATAATTAGTCGAATGAAAGGTCGGTCATTGAATGTATTAAGGCTATAATTTATGCTAAAATGTAAGTACTCACTAATAAGACTTAGAGCACTCAAGAACGTATGTCTTATATGTGTATATTTTAGAGGGTTTACTGTCTCGATGTTCGAGTGTATACATATATGTATGTTTGTATGTATATATAAAACAGAGCCATTGACGTAAAAAAAATTTGACGGGCCCTCATGTAAAGAAAATCTTCAATGAAATAAAAAGTAGTGTCTATAGTTCTTCGTTTTCGAGTTATTGTCTCACTGCAGAGCAAAGTGTTTGGAAATCCAATCTCGGGGTGAGGCAAAAAATTGACTGCACTATTGACGCGGTGATTCATAAATTGATATTTCGGGTCTGGGTGTTTTGTGTAAGTGAAATTGTATGTGTGTAAATGCACCCACGACTCTGCAGAAAATCCTAGTGTGGGGCAACATTTAGGAAAAAGAAACTCTTGAATTGGACGTTGTTTGTGGCGATAAGCCCAACCTCTATTACATGGGACTCATAACGTAACATACTTGGTGAAAAGTGAACGTTATGTGTGTGTAGTACATATTTGTACTGATAAATACACTACATACACAAGTACTACACCACCTCCACCAACCAGTTTAAAGTCATGATATTGTTTTACATATTAGTTAAACCATCAACCGTCTTCCTTGTAATTACTATCTGAAATTATCGTTTTATTCGCAGTCTGTAATCATACAAATGTTTTCTCCCAAGGGTAAACTATAGGAATAGTATCTCATGGCCATACTAAATTGTAACGTGAATTTGTTTTCTTATTACTTTGAGTGGTCAAAGGAAATATCGAAATTATTTTTAGAATATTTGTGTTTTTGCTTTTATCCACTTTGCTCTTGACGTTCATAAAATTGTAATGGAAAATACTGACGTGAATTTCATATTAATTGGTTTCTTTGGGATGTTTTGTGGGTTGTTTACTTTCATTAATCTGAACCGATTGTAAATTGTTGGGGCATATTACTGTTAGGGATAAAATCACTTCTGGACAAATATTAATAAATATTTTTATAAACCTAATTAATAAAACTAAATTATATCTGACGACCTGTAGTTGAAACGAGAACACGGTCTGTACTCTGATTGGTTGGTTTATTCGAGCCGGCCAATCAGAGCGCAGAAAGCGCTCTCGTTTCGATTACTTTAAACGTAAAACAAACTCATTGGTACTAAAGGTACTGAATGGCAGAAAATAAAAATATTCAATGTATTTTCCCGTTTCGAAGCGTCCATTAAAAGAAATGCAAGTTTCATTACCCCTTTTATTACCCCTAAGAGTCTGAGAGCCTTTGTTTTATGACAAAGGAGTATAAAAAGTCGTGCTTTATCTAAAAGCTCGTACTGAGTCTGCTATTGCCATCGGACAAAAGGAAGCTCCGTTATATTAAAAGTCTGTTTGATTTAACAAACGTTTGTTAAGAGTATTTTGAAGAAGTAGCTCAATACTTTCTTCTTAGATAGACATAATACCAAATCACATCAACAGCCTATTAGTGGCCAAATTTGGTCATACTTTTTAATTCCCGAGCCAAAGATAATGATGAACTATGTAACATCCACTTTTCACCAGCTATGTAAAGTCCTATGTAAAGAGTACGCTTACATCGGACGCTATTCCAGACTTTATGACATACAAATGAACATTATGGAATCTAAAATTACTCTAAATATCTTTACCTCGGTGTTGCTTCGCACACTTAGTTCACTCAATCAACGAAGGAGGAGTAATACTAAACCATTATAATAATATTTCTACATAAAAACTAAACCACAAAACTAATACACCTGCAACAATATCAAGCATATCAACGTCATGTTCGTTTTCACGAAAAAAAAACACTAAATTCTCAGAAACTTAAACAAAATACTAGGTAACATTACATTGTATACGATACAAAGCTATTCAATATACATATACAATTACACACACATATACATACAGTTTTATAAGTAGACGATGTAATTATACGCCATCGCGATCATAACTCGCCACATAATTATTTCTTCGCCAGTAATAGAGAGGTTTATGTACTACGAGTAGTAGCTGCAGTTATTGACCGATCTTATCAATACGTGTAATCGGCTCGCTGACCAATTATGCAATATTAAAAAGCAAACTAACCTGAATAAACACTTGACTGCTGTGCAGGTTAAACAATAAGTGTATGTTACGTGCCCACCGGTAGAAATGCAGTTTTGACCATTTCGGTTATGTTATTATTATGTGTCCCATACTTAGATTTTTTTTTCGGAAAACCGAAAAAAACCCAGTAACACTTTGCCCGGGAATCGAACCCGAGACCAAGCAGTAGCACTTGTCATACAGACGTTAATAAAATATACACTTTTTTTTTAAGTTTTACTCACCAAGTGTTGACATTTATTTATCATCAAGAATTGCTCAGTAATACCTAGTAATAGGTTGCGTGGAAACCTTTTATGTATTTTCTGCTTTCAAATTAAATTTATTTATCGGAATTGATTTTGATTACGCTCGATATGCCATATATTAGATTCTCAATGTCCAGTATACGTTGACCATTAATTAAGTAAACCTTGCATTCTTCGAGAGACCAATTTATAATGGAAGTTTATAGTCTGAGGCGCTGTCGTCTATACATCGGTTCCCAAACTTAAGGGTGTAAGGTCACGCTATATAGCAATTACCTAAGCACGTTAATAGTGCCACTAAAATTCCTAACGATTTCAGTTATGAATCGTAGCAGTTGTGCTACGGTGCTACGGCGTAGCGTTGCTACGTAATAAAGGTAATGCAGTGTATTGTTTTTTTCTCAATAATCGTATTTCGTTTGTGATAATATAGTGATTAGCACTGTTATGGATTGTTGATGAAGTTCATTAGAACTGAACAAGGCGACTTTGATTATGTTTTATCTGAAACCTCTAGTTTAGTCCAGTCACAATTCTTTTAAAATTTCTTGAAAACATAATTATAATTGTCATTTTTAATTATAATTTAGGAAATTATCTATAGGTACTACTTTAATACTCACAATCACCTGTTAATCTCTTCCTTTACACCATTGTGTGCTACGCTGTAACTACGTAGTGCTACGCGCGTAGACGTGCTACGAGCTGGCTACGAATTATGTTTACTTATAATTTTTGACATAAGTAGGAACAAAGCGTAGTTGCTGGCATAATCATTGACTATTACATAGATAAATACATCATTAATCTAAATTAATGATCACAGAAAATTATTCCACTGATGTGTTCATGTTATGTAAGTTCCAAGGTCGTGTAATTTCCGTGTCCCATCGTACCAATCACCTATTGTAACTGAAAATGTTCCTCGTATTAGGACGCAAATACCTTCATTAATTCGTCTTCCTTCTAGACTCTAGCAAAACGTTTTAATGTAATAATAATATGATAATAATTTCGATAGGAACACACAAAGGAGGCTTTGTTGAATATTTAATTTAATGAAACGGATTTTGAAGCTCAATTTCCTTTGAATATAATGGATAAGGAAAATTTTATTGTTCAAGAATTTGTATGTTTTACATTTTCATAAGTACTTTGGAATTATTATATTAGTTCAGGGATTTGTGATACTATTTTTGTGTAATGCGATTGAACTTATGTAGGGCGTAGTGCAGTACTTAAGTGAATAATAATATTAAATGTAGTAGTAGGCTCACGCCTTTTTACAATGACAGTGAAAACCATATACATCACAACCATACCATCAAAAATACAGTCTCTATAGACATAATGCTGTCTTACGAGTATAATGACGTCGTTCAAGAAATAACTGAAAACAAGTGAAGAAAACAAAAGAGACAAATAAATGAAATTAGAAATATGAGTGGACATTGATTATAGTTTTAAGGCAACGGTTGTTTTTTAATAATTGTGAACCTCCTGCTTTTTGGAAAGTTGGTTAAAATAACAATTAACATTTTATTTCCTTCATTAACACAGGCATAGGACAGACCCTTAAAAGTTACTCAAAAATTTACGGGTAAAGTCATAAAAATATGATGTTGATGTTCAGTGTTCAGCAAGTAAAGCACGTAATACTTGATGCTGCGGAAGTCGTATAAAAGTGAGATAACATTTACAGAGATTGTCAGCGCTTAGTAAGTGTTTTTAGTAGGGAGAAAGTAGGAGACCCATTAGGTACTACATAAATACTTTGATAAAAACATTGAAGTAGAATAGAATGTTAGGTACAATAGTTAAAAGATAATAAATAAACAGATAAGTTACTTAATGAAGTGAACTCCGGATCAGGCATCAGCCTTACAGGGCGGTCAGTAGTGGTCTGATGGTTCTTTGAGGCGCAATAGTCCATTGCTAGAATATATACCTCCTTAACATAAAAGGGTTCGCCCTAATCTCTAAGTGGGTGTAAGTAATGTGTCTAAGTAATCTCTTTTAATAGGAAAGTTGGAGATCGTAGTTTAAAAGGTTCACGTTGCGAGCACTGCTGCCCGGTCTTTGTCAAATGTGTAGTCCCTAGTCATTTCAACTCTCGTGAGATAAATAATGAAGGTGACAAATGTACCTGGTCTATTCTAACTAATGTAGGTACCTGAAAAGGTCAATTAGAATATCAGGTCAGGGGTAAGCAGAACCGGCGCTGTGAATCCGTAACAACGATTCCAGTACAGCGCTGTCCAGAAAAGCCTGAGTGTGATGAGGATGGCTTCATCAAAGTTCAAAAGAAGAAGAAGAAGCCTACTTCTCGCAATCAGTGCGGTACTGGACTGACCGGACCAAACATGCTGCTGCGTCCAGCTGTACCTACGACGCTGCTGTATGTGTCCAGACTACACCACACCACGAAAGTTGAGGACATCGTGGAGTATGTGAAGGTGAAGACCAACTGGACCTTGAGGGTCGTAAGGTTGGAACCGCGTCAAAATACTAACTTCAAGTCGTTTGTCGTGCGAGTTCCAACTCAACATCTCGAGAAGTTCCTCAAGGCAGAATTTTGGCCGAAGGGTGTCAGATACCGACGTTTTCGAGGCAGGCTACGTGACACCGAGCAGCGTAATACGACGCCACGCATCGTCACATCGTGTGACCTCAATAATTAATATAATAATTATGTATTTATAGTATTTTATAATATGTTTTAGTATAGTATTATTGTATTAATATGGGCCTTCGTTGCCTGATGTAAATCAATAAATAAAAAAATAAAAAACAATTAACCCGGTATTACAGTTCGCAAACTATCTACAAGTTCCAAAGCGAAGATTAACTAAATTAAAGCGTTGAACCCTGGTTGAACTCATCAGCGTATGCTCAATTGCTCACTATGAACACATCAATAGATCTTTATAATACAATCACACTAAATGTCCCAAGACGAATTCGCAGGTCATTAGCCCTTAGAACTAGAGGGCAGCACCGTAGCCACTAGCTATAAAAACCTTTATCAAACGACTTTGTTATTCCACATTACATTAAAGAGACACGTGAAGAATAAAATGGGAGTTTACCAAGTAAATACGGAGTTCTTTGACTTGTTGATATTTTTGACCCAGTTGTTTGAAAGTTCTTGGCTTCCGTGCTGGTGGCTGGTCTTAAAGTTTTGCGGCTATGAAGATTGATCTGACAGTTTAATGAAACTGAGTTTGAAATTGTCGGAATAGATAACGCGGTTTCTATTTCAGATACAGTTTTAATAAAAAATATTCTAAGGCAGATTAGGAGATAGTTTCACTTATGACAAAATTACAATTTATTGAAGAACTCTGACAATGGATGGATATGTATATTAACAGGCCCAATGTTCAATATTTTCATTTTAATGTTAGGTCTCTCCTATTTGGCCTCGTTTGACTTTCACTAAATCCTAAATCAACATTTATTTAAGGAATACCACAAATTGAATGATAACATATGTAAACCTTTCCCTGTTTTCATTATAAACTGACTCTATAACTGAATAAATCATAAATGTATTTTAACAACCACACTAGTTAATTGAGAATAATATACGCTGAGTCGTAGAATAAATAGTACAATTAACTGTGCTTACTTAGTATTACTGAATGTAGCTCTTTCCTTGTTATTTCTAATTAACTATCAAGATATCTTCATAGAAAGTTTGTCTTGCTAATAATTTCTGTTTTTAACGGTTAAAACAATATCGCAGATCGGGTTCCCAATAAGGATGAGTATTGTACGACATTAAAACCATTTCAGAACCACATTAAGATTATGTACTTTGTTGTATACAAAACAATATATTATGTATTAAGTTATAATTTAATTTATATACAGTATCCAGATGTGAGAGAATAGAATACCAACAAAGACAAAAATAATCGAGAGCAAAGTTCTCCTAACAAGATCATGTTTGTACATACATAACATTAACCTCCTTTTTGAATAATAAATTACTCTCACGCTTCGACCGTGTAATATATCAAGTCCTCCTTCTGAGGTCATTGACTCTTCTACTTTCGATAAACAATAAAGTTTGGTCAGATAACAAATGTTGCGGTATCTTCTTCTACTACAAATGTTCGTTCACAACGAATGTAGCATAATGTTGTATGACGAACTTAGACAAGGAGGTTATTATGTAGATAGAAGTTTAGTAAGTAACTCGTCAGGCTTTATTCGGAGAGTTCAATGAACTGTATTTTGGCATTTTCCAGTACCGTTTGTTTCGAGTATTGTCTTAACTATTGCAGAATGTGTCTATGTGAATTTTATTGAGATTCTGTGTTAGGAAAATCTACTTATAAATGATCTTTCAGGTAGGTATTCTTATTTCTTACTTTTTTAGCTATTTTGAAATTGTAAGTAGGCACTTAGCTACCTATTTCTTACTTATGTTTATATCAACTGTTTTATTTGTCCTACAGACTGCCAACATCAAAACACAATCATCCTTTTAGTGTGACATTGTTATAATGTGATTGTCGATAGAACCTTTGTCGTGCTAAAAGGTATAACCATTTGAGCCGGATATTCGGCAACGATGCTAAAATGGCCATCGATCATTCTACGCCCTTGCAAACAACAGCACTTTATAAACAACTGTGATGTTCCACTTTTGATTTTTCTTTTTGTGGCCACTATGAATCTTTACATGAACAAATCTGCGAATACGGATTAAGTACCATTCAATGACTTCGAGTAAGGTGGTTATCGAATCATGCCTTCCCGAGTCAAATATTATGCTTGTACATGACTAATTTAGGTAGATAACTAATTTTTATTTTAATGTTCATCTCTTATATTACTTAAAAATATTAGACACGTATTTTTTATTTTCTTAGGGAAACAAATACTTTCGAAGATATATCGATTTGAAATATGAAATGACGCTACTTCTAGGTAGGTAACATTTTATACGTTGAAATAATGTATAATTTGCTCCCACTCCTAAACTTCTTATATAAGCATATTTATCTTATATGACAAAACAAAAATACATGTCTAATATTTTTTCATTACCTAACTGACGGACTATTCAGATTTTTATTTTTTATACCCTGTCATCATCCCTATTGCTGGCCGTTCCTTTTCTTTAATTAAGACATTACAAGTCTGTTTACTTACTAATATAAATTTTAATAGGTTCATTACCCTGCCCAAGACACAGAATACTAATTAAACTTTGTCAAATGATATTCCAAAGGGTCTTCCTTTGAGAATACCTTTCGAAGGTAAATCCAATTATCTTCTATACATTTTAGATATACTATTACCTGTTCTTAGTAGCCTTGATTAATTATAAGAATGTTTTAGGATTACATTATAAAGTCGTACAGGAATTAAGTGTAGGAGAGCCATGCTTCGGCTCGAATGGGCCGGCTCGACCGAAGTGATATCACGGCCTCACAGAAAACCGAAGTGAAACAACGCTTGCGTTGTGTTTCGCTGTGAATAAGGTTACCGGAGGCCCAATAAATTATCCTCCTTCCCAATCCTCTATTCCCCAACAACCCTTAAATTCCTAACACTCCAAAGGCCGACAACGCACTTGTAACGATTATGGTGTTTCAAATGTCCATGGGCGGCGGCGATTGCTTGCTATCAAGTGATCCGTCTGATCTTTTCCCGGCTTATACCATAAAACAATGGATTAATATTTTAATGAACTACTAATCTAATCTGCTGCACTACTCCACTATACACTTTCACAAAGGTTGGTGTAAACAGGTACCTACCTAAATACGTATTTTAGTGATGAGTATAAACTTGATGCATATTTTAGTTAAGTAAGTATTTTGCTTAGAACAGGTTATTTGACTGAAAAAAGTTATTTAAAAAATACCAATTTTGTGGTAATGTTAGTAACTTCATGTTTATTCTACATATAATACACCCAATTACTCACCCTATGATGTAAGTGCTACGGTACCGTTTTAAATAACACGTAATTTCCATACTAAACTACCATTATTTACATTTGCATCGCATATAAAGCGAATATTTTTGACATTCTGCCACGTCCCAAGGTCGTCCATTATCAGCGAATTACGCAATCGAGTGCTCAAATATTTGCCTAATTTTGTTATTGCACCCGTTACCATGGCAACAAACATGTAACTTTTACATGTAAATTTTGTTAGATACGTACCTAGATGATTTTCCGTAAGCTAAGTAGCTATTTAGACGAAGCTACGTGGGAATTGTACAAGTGAGGGAGAGTCATGCTTTCGGCAGGAATAGGCCGGCTCAAACGGAGTGATACCACGGCCTCACAGAAAACCGACGTGAAACAACGCTTGCGTTGTGTTTCGTTGTATGAGTGAGGTTACCGGAGGCCCAATTACCAATCTTCCCAATCCCCGATTCCCCAACAACCCTTAAATTCCTAACCTCCAAAAGGTCGGCAACGCACTTGTAATACCCCTGGTGTTTCGGGTGTCTGATTGCTTACCATCAGGTGATCCATCGGCTCGTTTACCGGCTTATACCATAAAAAAGTTAGCTAAAGTTAGTTAACATGTCTTTAACAATCAATTCGTAAGCCAAACAGTACGAATGAAAGACTTATGATTAATTACGAAACATAATTTCCAATGACCGTATTTATTGCGTAGTAAAACATTTTGTAAACACAAAGCTCCTTAATAAACGGTAAAGAAAGTAATTAACTAATTACCTTCAGATAGTACCCATTCTTCCATAAGTTTAATTACGTTCAATTTTCAAAGAAATGTTCTTGTTTACCTCAAAATAATCATTACTTATAACAATGCCTAAGTATCGTAAGTCAAATGGCTGTTACAAAGGAGTTTGGTATTAAATCGAAGGACATTAGAGTCCAATGTTGATTTACCAAATTCTTGCCCACACGCAATGCTCGCGACCTTTTGCGTTATCATCAATTTGTCTTCTAACACTGTTGTTAAAGTTTCTATCATTAGGGATCATTTCCTTGGATATTAGACGTTTAAATTACACGGTACAGTTGCATGTCAACCTACACCAATTTTCATTGGATTTTCGACTTTACATAAAAATTATAAGGTTGAAAATCTTATAGACAAAATGTTCTAATCACCTCTAACGAAGATTGTAATTGTATAAATATTAACCTAACCAAGGACATCAATCACACTGGAGGACAGGTGGTAGTTGAGTTGTACAAGACAGTAACAGAATCTAGTCAATAAAAAAAAAAATAAGTAGGTAAGTACTGGGTACTACAGTGAACTGAAGTCTAGGCTCCGGAGCTGCGGATAACGTTAAAGGTTACCGGGACTCCGGCTCAAAACAGGAGAAGGAACGGCGTGGTTTTTAGTCAGTACGAGTCTGGCACTCCCTCCCGCCACACATAAGGTGGGAGAAGTCATTGGATGATATTTTCCCCCTTAAAAAAGGCTATGTTTTTGTTAGAACGCATAGCTAAAGTTTGAAACTACTAATAGAACTAGTACCTATTCATATTATTAAAAAGGTTGATAAATAAATTATTTATTTCAGTAAATTATTCCATATTTATAAGGATACTCGTATAAAATTAAATAATGCACTGAATCTAGTACTTACTTAGCATTATTAAACAAAACTGCGACATTTAAGAATGGCGTACGTGATCGAAACCACGTTATGAAGCGAGACTGCCATTTTTACAGTAGACTGTTATACCCATCATAAAAACCAGTTTTTTTTAACACTAGCTTTTACTTAGGGCTTTATCCACGTGAAACTTAGTTTATCAGTCGAAATTAATAACCGATCTGAATCTCAAATCGCTTGAATCTACTTAAGTTACTGTCAGACACTCTATAGAACTAGTGTCAAAAATCGATCACAATCCAAAGATTTCGGATTGTGACAAGCTATTAATTTTGTCCGTACGTCTTTCTCCATAATCCACTAAAAAAATAGATAAAAATATATTTGGAATAAATAAAAGAATAGATTAGAGATATAAAAGGCCAAATTAAAAGTACCCTTAAACGACGAGCATGCATGAAAAGACTAATGACTGTTGATGAAGCGAAAGAAGTATAATAAGATTTGCAGCAATTAGCGTTCCATTATCTCTGCCTACGCCCATGAGAGACAGGTTGATAAAAAGTGAATAAGTAAGAAATAAACAAACTTCGTTCTCATTTATAATACCTCCTTGCACTGGTTCAGATTATGAAGATAAGTATTTATTTAGACTACTGTATTTACGTTAAACTTAAAATATTAACTGAGTTAGGTACACTAACTGAATAGAGATGTCAAGACGTCGACCAGCCTGAATATTTAATCAACATAATTTAGACGTAGAGGAAAGTATTTTACTTAGTGGGACCGTAAAGTCTTGTTCCCACTAAACAACTTTTGACACGCAACATGTTACGCTTGCTCAGGAATGTTGCACGACATCGGGCAACGTTGAATGGTAGCCGCATAATAATAGGTGGCATGTAGTTTGTGTTTATGCCAGATGCTGTTGATAATAAAATATTGTCTCAGAATAATAAAACTTTGGAATGAGCTGTCGTTGGCGGTATTTCCGAACCGATACGACCTTCAAACCTTCAAGAAAAGAGCGTATTCCCTTTTAAAAGGCCGGCAACGTATCTGTGTCTCCTCTGGTGGTGCGGGTGTCCATGGGCTGTGCTTATCGCTTACCATCAGATGACCCGTCTGTCAGATTGCCAAACATTCCATAAAAAAAATTTCGAGTGGAAATGTGACGTGTGATATTTGTTTCTCTAGCAACATGTTGCGATCGAAACCTAGTGTAGACAGACAATGTTGCTGTACAACTGTTTTGTAACTAGTCCTCAAAATGATGAACAACATTGTCAAATATTGCATATAGTGGATACGAGGCTTACTTCGGTAGACGACAACCTCGTTGTTTCTGTCCAAAAAAATTACCTTGTTTTGCACAGGAATAAAGTTCACTTGTAGGTTGATTACTACTTTATATTTATGTGACTTGTGCTGAACGTGTACCTGTGCACTGAATAAATTATGAGACCTTCGTGAGATGTCTTCTTTAAAAGAGTTAGGTAACGTCGCGTCGGAGATTATTCTTAATGTAGGTTCGTGTTTACTCCAGTAAATTTTAAATTACTAACCCACGACACTAATTAACTTACTTAGGTAGGTACTGTACAGCCATACAGAGTAGTCCACAATTAATGCCACAGATATAGCCTTTAACTTTTATTTAGCCAGATTTAGATTTAGATTTCAGCCATGATTCTCCCACTGTAATACAAAGGCTTGCCTATCCTCCTTCCACTCCTCTCTGCTTAAAGATTTTTGCAGTCAATCCTTGTCATAGATGTCGAGTTCGTCCCGTCATCTTCTTTTGGGCTTGTCGCGATATCTGTGGACGTTGAGCGGGCTACACTCATTAGTGAGGTAATTGATTTAACTCGATTTAACCAGATATTTTTTAAAATCTATGGGTGCAGTTCGTTTTTTTTTTTAAAGTAACTTCCTTCCATGTGGTAATGTTGCGGGCAAGTATAGCGTAATAGGTAGGTACTCACTATACTTATATCTGTCTATAGTTAGACGAAAAAAATCCATAACAAGAATATTAATTTACCTAAGTAAAGAGAATTTGATAAAAAGAGTTAGGTGACTCTCAATATAGGAAAGTTTTGGTATACGCACCTTTCATTACTTTCAAAGCTCTACGGCCTTGACCAACATAAACAAAAACTTCGGTCAAGGTTGAAAAGCAAGTTTTTATTATCATATGAGTTTACATCCAAATTGTTGATAGTTCAGGCTTGCTTTAGTACTTATAGTTATATAGATACCTAGTACGTTGATACGTATCATTTTGTTGCTTGATAAAATACATTTTTCTTTGAATAAGCCAGGGACTGCATACCGGTATAAATTTCTGTACAATTTTTTTCTGTATGACGTCATACCATAAATGTTCTGTTATTCAAAAATAACAGTACAGATATTCAAACAGTAATGATTCGTGTACATATCTTAATTATTCTTGTATCGTATAATATTGGTACATATATAACAGATGATTAGGATAGCGGTTATTTATCTATATTATATTGATATTCTTATGAATTAGCAGGAGTAGGAACGGGTGGTTTTTAGTCGGCAAGAGTTTGCCATTTCCTTTGGCTTCGTCCAAGGCGGGAGAACTCATTGGATGATTTTCCACTCTTAAAAAGACTACTTAGAAATGACACTGATGAAAATAAGTAAACGTACACTTATTTTCATGAACACATTTGATGTGATAGTGTCTCAACTACTCTCAAACATCAACAGCCCGTGACAATCTATTGCTAGTTTCCTCTACATACATAAGAGGGTTTGCCAAGTTCGAAGGTTGGAGTTTTTTGTTTAAAGAGTTTGGAAGTGTAGATTCAGATGTATTGGAGAGCGCTGCTGTCTCTGTATCTCACGTGTGTGTAGGTATTCCTGTAACCCTAATGAAAAAGCTACTTTGAAAGTATTCACCACCTAAATGGCATGTCTTTTATACCAGACCTCCCATTACTAGTAATGAGAACCAATTTTCATTTCATATGGCCCCTACATTTCCATTTTACTAACACCTAACGAGCGGTAGGACTATTACCTACCGCTGAAATAACCCTAATCTCAGTGTCATTACTTTTAATTATGCCCGTTCACTTTACATTTTAGTTCCCTTCTAAGTAATTGTTAGCGTTACATATAGCTATTTTAGTCCTATACTTAGGAATATTATCTTTCCAAGCTATTTGTGGACAAAATTGTTGTTGTTTGGGTTTTGTTGTGATTATGATGATGTAGGCGTACCTAAGGGTAATGTAGGGATAATGTTACATGCTCACTGCCACACCCAGAGACATTTGATGATTACTTAATAAAGATTTTGTTCTGAAAACCATCGCTAAGGACTGGGTAAAGTAATCATTGACCTTTGAATCTTTCTTAGTAATATTGTAAATGAAAGCGCGTTTGTTTGGCTTTCTTTCACGTTGTAATTAAACGGAGCGTTTTTATTGTATGACTTTGTGTCTGGATATACTTAGTTGGGAAGTTGGAAAGTGGTTACTACTTTTCTGCTGCGGATAAATAGCTAGTAATTAATTTTATTTCGTTTTTGCTAAGCTATATAGCGAAGCATCTACGTAAGTGTAAGGGACTTAATAATTATTTAAGAATCTCAAAGTAGAAGTATTATAATACACAGGTAGATACCTGTTCTGACGGAAAAAGATTTTCACTTTCTTCTTCTTTCACGGTACCTGCCGATTTACTGTGCTGAAGCCATATTCAAAAGCTATGAAGCCCGATCCCTTTACTCAACACCCACCTACAAAAAGTACTTACTTGAAACAGAAAATATTGAACTTTCCAATATTTTATCAGAAAAAATGTACAATCATAGTTGTCTGGGAAAACGAGGAACCCGTCCGCTCGAGGTTTTATTGTCCTGTCTCAAGTCTAGGGGGAGTCAGATTGGAGTGGTCCTAACCAATTTTCTATTACATTGCCCAACATTGTCTGTAACAAGCGGAACCTTCCTTGCTACTCTAAAAGATTAGGATCTATAAAATGCATGAAGAAGGTAGGGAGGTACATAGACTCCCTAGAGTTTCTAGTTCATTATTGCTTATCTCTAAGTTACGGATTGAGAGATAGCACCTTCCTAAGTAGTATCTGATTCCATGCTGTCTTACTTTACGTACTTAGCGTTATCGCTCAGTGATTAAGGTAACTAACGACGGGTATCTACCCAATACCCTGAACTAAGTTTAAGAACTAGAAAAATATACCAAACATTCCCACCTTTAGACACCAGACCTTCAATACGTTTTTGCTTTACGTTTAAAGTAATCGAAACGACGCTTTCGGCGCTCTGATTGGCCAGCTCGAATAAACCAACCAATCAGAGCTCATACTAAGGGTACAGACTTAGCACTTACTTACATTGTGTGTTTATATTATCTGTGGCAAGCTGGCCACTTATAAGAGTGGAAACTATTTTATGATCTTCTTTTGTTTTTATGAAATATATTGAGTGTGCTTCTGATAAAATATTACAACAAAACCTATATATTTAAAATATATAACAAGTACAAATTATTTACAGAAGTTAAGGTAGGTACTATAGTACCTAACAAGTTATTATTTTATTATATACCTATGTAACAACTTTGTATTTACCGTGTTTCTGGCAAATAAATATATTATTATTATGTTTGTTCTTTACATAATCACGGGACCACAGGGTCCCGGACCTTTGGAAGGCGTACGAGGGGCCGAAGCCAACTCGCAGAGGCCCGTTGAACAATTTTAATCTAAATGTAAGGGGACATCAGCCGGCGATTATCCCTGTATGCACTATGGAAGTACACCAAAGGACAATCCCCGGTTGATGCAAGACTATTGTGAGATATGGTAAAAGGAAATGATAGGGATATGGGTGTGGGTGGCTGTGGAATAGTTAACCGGTTAACTATGGGGACTATGGCCCCTGCCCCTGACCAATATTGAAAAATACGGATAAACAGGCAGGGGGTGACTCGCAAACTCAATAGTGGGCCCCCGGAAACGGCCGCTAGCATGTAGCGACAAGGGAAGCAACATCCGTTGAGCTGCTTGAGGAAGGGGAGGCATCCCACGGCTATCAGAGCAATCCCGGAAGTACGGTCAAGACCCCTACCAGCATCTTACTGGGATACGTCCTTCCCCCAAGTGGAGCTGAAGGCAACTCCACTCTTGCGAATCTCCACTCAAACCAGCCGATTAAGGCAAGAGTGAGGCAGGAGAGGCCACTCCGGATAGTCACGAGTACCAACCGGAGTTAAAAAGTAGGGCCTCTCCCGGGAGTCAGGTCCGTGGGGTCGCCACTGCCCAACAGCTCGCCACAAGCTGCCTTGCGGACTTATTATTATTATTGTTACTATGGGTAGTATAGGTAGGTAACCAACCCAGCAATTAATTCACATTGCATGACTTTCGTTATGCAAGCTCTTTGTGACTGTACAAGTTTTTTTTAATGTTCTGATTTCGTGCAGCCATCTGTATAAAGTTAGTTCTTGTAAATTGTAGTTAGCAACCAATTTTCGTAATGAAACAAAACACGGACGGTAGAATTGCTACCATGAGTTAGGTAAATAATAAAAGAATTTGAAATAATGACTGTGTTGTTCGCCGTAGTAAAAAATAGGTAGGTAGATGGGTAGGTACAGAGCACTAAAAAGTTTCTCGGGTAAAAAATGTGGGTGGATAAGAAAGTTTTAATTAATGAATAAGTACCTTCTAACTTAGAAAAGTTACCTATTAATTGACATAGGTAGGTAATCTCCAAATGACAGAACAAAACGTAGTTCGGTACGTAAAGAGTGTAGGTACTTGTAAAGCCTACCCAATCACTTTAATAGTGTTGCGCAAAACTGCGATTAAAATAACTTTACAATCGATAAAACCCATTACATATTCTATTGCTGTAAATATCATTAGGTATAACGGTAAAATTGTAAACACAATCTAGTCACTTCACTACGTGTGCCATCAAAAGCTTTTAATCCTATTACAACCTCGTACAACTACACTGCCTATTAAGGAATTTATTGTTAATGTAGGTAGGCATCCATTTAGGCTAGGTAAGGTTTATTTTCTTGCAATTTACTTCAGTAGAGCCGCGGTTAATGTCGCGTATAATGTGTATTTTCTGTTATATCACGGTCAAAATATTTTGTCACAGTGTAATTTAGTGAGTTGCCGTGGCCACACGACAAAGCGGTAAATAGGATATATTTTTTCCAGTAATATTAAAGTCGAATCGTCAATCACGGCGTGCTCTGTAATTTAAACAGTGTGATTAGTTAGGTGTGGTGTCAGTGTATAATTACAAAGAGTAACAAACCTGTGTACTTCCAACTGGAGGTAGGTAAATAATATTAATTTCGGTGTTATCTACTCATTAGATAACCAAGACTTTTTTGTATTCTTACATTTGTCACGATCACATTTCCTTCATGTATGTATATTGAGCATATCTACTAATTAAACCGTAATCGTTACGTTAGCAAATGAATATTGTTACCAAGTTAAATTAAAGCAAACTAGCGCAGTAGTTATCTAGCATCGTTGTAATAACAATGTTCGAAACAGTTCTGCCCTGAATAGTTTTACGGTTGATACTAACCTAGTATTTAAAATGCACATGTACAATGCAGTGGTTGCCGACGTCATCTACTTTGCAGTAATATTTTTGCCACTAATGCGCCTGCACGGTTCGTAAAGGAACGCCAGGATACACAAAAATGCAGTGTAATACGTGTTGGTTTCGTGATTGCGATAGAAATTCTTTGTTCAGTGAACTTATTAGTTTAGTGTTAATTAGTTTATACCCTTTGGTTACTTAGTGA
The DNA here is from genome assembly GCF_023101765.2 of Spodoptera frugiperda. Classification (NCBI taxonomy): domain Eukaryota; kingdom Metazoa; phylum Arthropoda; class Insecta; order Lepidoptera; family Noctuidae; genus Spodoptera; species Spodoptera frugiperda. The sequence continues at coordinate 10,317,283 of NC_064242.1, read as the reverse complement.
AGAAATAATAATAATATTATGGTCAGTATGAGTTTCGTGAACATTTAATAAAATAAATAAACGAAAATAAATAATATAAACACTGTCAATAAAATTTTAAACTGATAAATAAAATCATAGTTTTGAATATATCGATTAAAATTAAGTGCTCTAGATGTAACAAGACGCGGGGTCTGGTTTAATTGTCAACAATGTCAAAAAATAGTGCTCGGTCTGCAGTGTTTTGAAACGTTACGTCAGTAGCATCTAATACAAACAAAGTTTCTTTGTTTAAAAACTTAGCCTTATTTGTTTCGTATTGTTTTGTGTTAGTTATGAACTGATAGGTATCATATTACTCGTTAATCATGGGCTACTTAATTTCTTTTGTTAAATACATGTTGGAATATTTTAAGGTTAGTCGGCTACTTCATTATTAAATGAAAATATTCAAAGATTTTGTGTTATTAGAGTGTAAAGTAGTAATTTATTAGTTAAATTATAGTGTAATGGGTATTGCGTGATTACTAGTAGTGGATACTGCCTGGATTTTACCATCCCTAATTTTTTATGAAACTTTTTTGTGCGGCAGACGATGGTTTTAAAATAACTTTTTTCGTATTTTTGTAGACTGTTCTTGAATCTGGGAGTGTGGGGAACGCGTCGTCGTCTGATGAAGAACTGGAGCAGTGGGAACAAATATTCATGATGCGAGATGAAAATGGAAATAGTTATAATGACAAGTAAGAATACTTTTGCTAATTATTTTTATTTAATGCTTAGCGCCTGCTTTGTTAAAAAGATATAAAAGATTAATGTATAAATATAGTGTTATGTCTATTTTTCATATTAGTATAGTACATTTTAATGTAGTTTTGTAAATGTATTGTTCATTGAATTTCTTTTTTTTCTTCAATTTGTGTTTTTTTCTCCATTTACATTATTGTGCATGCACTAACCATTCTCAGATCATTTAAAAAATCTATCCAAAAGTTGCCTAGAAGAAATTACTGTGTGTGATAAGACCACCCATTGTACTACAAATGATAAATTATATTTATTTTTGAAAATAGGATAGTTACAAGATAACACATTTACACAGCAATCTGTTAAATAACTAGACGATTTCTATCAGACTACTCTGAGAAAAAATGCGGAAACATATTCAAATTACTATTAGAATGTAAACATCTCTATGTGTCATAAAGTATAAAACAAATAATTTGGCTCTGAACTAGGCTAGATTTGTTTTAAACGCAACGGAAAAGAGTTCTATAAAGTTTTGATTTCAATTTACAATCTGCATAAGTACCTTCAAGGTATAAAAAAGCAGTAATTTAATTTAAAAAAATATGTTACTTACACTATAGTAATTAATTCAAACATGAAAACAATTATTCGTTATTTTAATACAGATAACCTAAGACATTGTACACAGTTATGATAACAATGAGTACCTACTGAGCAGATGATAAATACAACATGCAAACATGGACTAATTAAATTGCATTCATAAGTTTAAGATAAACATTATATTATTTCCTGTTATATTTTCCTCTATTGGATACTAGCTACACTCTGTGGTTTCAACCTCTTGTTCAGATCCTATTTATTACTTTAGAATGACGTTTTATAGCCTATAGCCTCGGCCGATAAAATGGACTATCTAACACAGAATTAACACATTGAATGTGGTGGTCACCGGTGACCGACATTAGCAAAGAATTTCCCTTCAACAGTTTTCTATTGGCAATCAAAGACTTGATCAATTTGATCCGGTAGTTCCAGAGATGATAATAATAATTATTATTTATTTCAGGCCATGTCATTAATTTTGTTAGTAACATTGAACTAAAAAGCATTACGCTTAAAGATTACCATGTTCAAATTAACTCTTCACCTTTAAATATTGAAAGTAACTATAGATAATGTGTTATCAAGAAAAAAAAATTATTTGAGCGGCACTATGCTTCATATCATTGCGTAAATTTTTGTTTCAGAAGAAAAAAAAGAAGTATATGGTGTCGTCCCTCATGCATCCCAGTGTCAATAGTTATAGTTTTAATAGTTTTGGTAGTGTTGGTACCACTGCTCGACCAACCTAACGCAGTGCAGATGAATGCTACCATAGCCGCTGTTTCTTTACATTGCTCAGATGAGTGTAGGTAAGTGAATAAATTAACCAATTCTATTCTATGCTATTAATGTTTGAACCTCTTTTTACTAATTAGGCACCTTTATTCACGAATTACACCATTGCAATTGATGATAAATGCATAAAAGTGTTATCATTTTTTATGAGCTCATCATTTGAAAGCCCCTACTTTTACTTTTTTATATTTCTACGTAATATTATGTCTTTGTTTACTACTAACTAAATTACTAATAACTGTAGGAATGATATTTTGTTTTACCTATTTATGATTTTGTAATAAAATATTGTCAAGATAAAGATACATAAAGCACATAGTTTGATTTCTGGGCTTTCTATAAGTTAGCCTTCATTTGAAAAATAATATTAATAATTCACTACAAGTACTTAAAGTGATTTCCACTACATCAAGAAAGTAAATTTACTTCAAGTAATTTATTACAAAACAACAATACATTCAAACAAATTTCAACCTTAATCCACAGAGTTACAGCTCAATTTTCCTTGATTTTAGTAACTTTTCCTAATGTCACTTAATTATATTTTTTTTCCACATAGGTAATGATAGAGTGAACAAGAGTGACTTTTAAGTATTGTGATTAATGGTGTTCTTTTTTTCAGGTTATCATTAGTTGAAAGTATACCAGAGGGTCATATGTACCCTCCAAATGTGACGCATTTACCTACGAAAAATGTGTGGTTAGACTTAATAGATGAAGCTCAAACGAAGATAGAAATAGCATCATTTTATTGGTCTCTTAGATATAATGAAGAATATCCTTATAACTCCTCTATAGAGGTTTGTAACCACATTCCATATTTGAAAATTAAAAATAATAGAATCATATTGTTTTTGGCGGTGTTATATTTCTTTTTTTTTTTGTTTTTAGGGCGAGCAAGTGTTCCAAGCTTTATATGCTGCCGGTTCAAAGAGAAATATAGATTTAAAAATTGCTCAAAATTGGCCTAGTAAACAATTTCCTAATGTAGATACTGAATATTTAGTTAAGAAGAAAGCTGCACAGGTATGTACCAAAATTAATATAAATATCAGAAAACTGACTAAAAATCACGGTTTACTCAAGTATACGACGCGGTCACGTCTCCATTTATAAGTAGGCTGCGCGACGTCGCCGCGTCTGCACACGCTGCTCATAATGAAGAGTCCTTCTGTGACTCGAAACTAGTAGAGCTTTTCTCCATTAATATAAGTGAGTAAACCGTAATAAATAAAAAACTGATGAATGTTACAAACTTTTCTCTTTTTACCAGGTGCGGAGTTTAAACTTTTCAAAATTACTCGGGAGTGGTATATTACACACCAAGTTCTGGATCATAGATAGAAAACACTTTTATATTGGCAGTGCTAACATGGATTGGAGGGCGCTAACACAGGTGAGTGTTTTAAAACATTGTGAATTTATTATCTTTCCAATTTATATTAAAGACGCTATACTCCTATCTTCGGCCACCGTAAGTGCGGGTCTCCATATGGCGAGCAAGGGTAAAGAACCAGGTCCGTGCGTATGGCGAGTTGCGATTTGCGCGTGAGTTGGGCTGATGTCGAACTGAAGCTGCGGACTGCCTAGCGAGAAAAGAGAGAAAAACAGGAGTAGGAATGGGGCGGGTTTAATCAGTAAGAGTCAGTGACACTCCCTCTCGCCTCGCCTAAGGCGGAAGATGGCATTGGATAACTTCCACCCTTTAAAAAAAGATGATCTGTCTGCTCTTTTATTCATACATCATTCTTATATCTTAAATAGTTATTGAAAATGTATATGTATATTCTTCTTTCCTTCATGAGTTGTTCATTATAAAATGTTTTGTTCAGGTCAAGGAGCTGGGTATAGTCGCGTTCAATTGTTCCTGCCTAGCAGACGACTTGGGGAAAGTTTTTGATGTAAGTATAAGTAAAGATATGTACTTATGTAGTTAATTAGGTACCTATATATCATCATCATCATCAACAGCCTATAAGTGGCTACTGCTGACCAAAGCCTCTTCTCGCATGGAAAAGGTTTAAGCATTAATCACCACGCTTGCTCATTGCGAGTTAACTATTTCCGCTATTTAAATTGCCCGTGTGTCAGTGGTGTCTAAATAATCTTAGAAAGTACATACCTATAACTCGGAAAAAGTCACATTGGTACTTGGCGTTGCTAGTTCGTCGCACCCTTATGCATAGGGAGTATAAGTCTGTCTTAAACCTCCGGGCCACCACGACATTTTATACCTATACATACATATGTACAAACCAAACGTGTGTATAATAATTTTATGAATTTGTAAATGAAAGCTAAAGTATTTCCACAACCTAAATAAGTAGAAGGTGCTTCGGTCGGTACCCTTCTAGCAGTCGAGTTAAGAAATTCTTAAACGTCTCAAATTCCTGACAAAGAAAAATGAATGAATACCGTGTTAGAATTAAAATTAATTACCGTTTTGATATTTATCAGCTATTTTCGTCCGAGAAATAGAACAGTTGTGCTTAACTGAGCTCCCTGTATTCACGAAGCGAGAGGTTTTAATTAGCGCGCCCCGCCAACGTGGCGTGTTAATATTTCATAGCTTTATATTCGTACGTTTGCTGTTTAAATACTAATACTTGTCGTGTTTTCTTGCTTCGTGAAATATTCGTTTTGGATTAACACTTAATTCCTGCTTGGAATTAATGTTCGATTGCAGACGAAAGTATCTTAACTTGATGAGGGACCTATTATAAATTCTTAGATTTGCCAATACTCAATGTTTTTCTTTTAGTCATATTACTTACATAGTTTCGAGTTTTGACCGAACCCTCTCATCTCTCAACGTTTTTTTTTTTTATGAAACACGCCGGTTAGCGAGCAGACGTATCACCTGATGGTAAGCAATTGCCGCCGCCTATGGACACTTGAAACACCAGAGGCGTTACAAGTGCGTTGCCGGCTGTTTGGGGGTTAGGAATTTAAGGGTTGTTGTTCGGGAATCGGGGATTGGGAAGGGGGGAATTGGGCCTCCAGTAACCTCACTCACACAACGAAACGCAAGCGTTGTTTCACGTCGGTTTTCTGTGAGCCGGCCCATTCGTGCCGAAGCATGGCTCTCCCACACTTCAGGTTGATCTCTTAATTAGGTATGATTAATTTTTAAACTGTTATAATATATAACCCGCCTGCCAATCGTAGAAATAATGACACCAACTGTTTATGTGAACCGTCACCTGTTTTGAAAGATATATCGAGAATTGACAGATATAAAATATACTGCACATAGTAGCATATAAATAGATACCTATATACGGAAGTAAAGAATGCCATTATTATCGTGTGCGACCGTGAAAGTACAATATGACCCTCAGTTACAGTGTCACTGCCAAGAGGACAGACCTTGTGTTGGTCAGCCACCGTATATTTAGTGCACCTAATGCATGCTACATTATTAAATATAGTATATAGGGACTTTTACCTTGTTTAATGCGATCGATATTACTTCTATATAATTAATTTACAAGATATACTTTTTTGTTACCTACCTACTTAATGCTTATTTTTGATGACTAGTACCATGTTATGTTACTTATAAAGAGCAAAAGAGTAGTTTATATTTCTCTACTTATTTATGTTGCTATATACATATCGATATGATGCGTTAAACCAAACTAATATAACCTATGCTTTATACAATTTCTGCATTTATATCTAGGTAGGAACTGACACAAAATATTCTGTTTTAAACATAAAATACCCAAACTATTTTTAGTATGATTCGTATATCCTACTTTGATAAATGTAGGTATGTAATGTGAAGCCAAAGTTTATCATTTAATACAAAACAGTAGGTTTAAATGAATAAAGTAACTTAATTATACAACAACAATTTAATTAATAAACTGCAATTTAATTATACAACAACAAAGTGCAGATAATATGTGATGACATCATAGTACCTACGAGTATTGCTGTTTATAATAATTCTAACATTGTATCATTTCATCCATATTTTTGAACCACATATAAAATGGAGGATGCCAATTCACACATACCTAATTACACATTATGGTCTTATTTAAATACAAAACTAGTAGGAACCTATTTTCTACTTATCTATACAAATAAAAATGAATCGCCAAAATGTATGTACGCGCATAACTTCTGAACGACTGCACCAAATTGGATGATATTTTTTAATGTATTCCTTATTGTTTAAAAAAATATTATAAGAAATTCTTATAAACTTTAATATAAACTGTTATTTATATTATACATATAATAAGACAGAATAACACTTAATTAACAAAGATTAGGAGATAAATTTCCATGGCGAAACAAAGTTCGCGTTGTCCGCTGCCTGGTTAAAGATAAAACTAAAACTACACCAGAAATGTCTTCATAAACTATGAAAATCAGTTTCCCTTTCAACAAACTAGCAGATAGCAGACAACCGGGCTGTTATCTTGGAAAGTTGCAACTTAACAAGCAAGTGATTGTCAAAGTTATCCGCTAAATGCCGGGTGGTACGGGGTAGCACGCTCAGTTACCGTCATAACTTTGTTCTAACACGTCAAACGATGAACAAATTAATGGACGGGCTAAAGTTCTTAAGGTCGTGGCTACACCGACTTTTACTTAAGAATAAAGACGAGTCGACACTGTGGCTTTATCTGTTTAACCCTTTAACCGCCTGTGTATGCAAGGACACAAACGTGTGTCGTGTACACAGGCGCTCATGTCATATTGCTGCGACAGAGTACATGCATGATTTTTTCGTTCTATTCACACGATTGCTCCTCCTTATTTAGCGTAGATATAATTATTTCGATTTGTAACCGCGCTAGAGGCACGGTAATTGATATTTAACTTGGCGGTTAAAGGGTTAAACTTTAAAGAAGTTATGCTATGCGATTTTGTTTAACTTTCTACTTGACTTGTTACGTTCGAAGTTGCTTACGTTCAGATTTGTTTGTTAACGGTTTCAATGTTTGGTTTGCATAAAATGTTTTGTGTATTTTGCGATTAATATAACGTGATCAAGTATCGATTTAGCGTTGTAAAGTACCTATTTATTTCTCTAATCTGTTCTGTAAAATTAAGATTTATTGGTCTTTTAAGATAAGATTCTTTATTCTAAAGCACAATACGACCATTCTACTCCTTTATTTGAACCACTAGCAGAGAGCTTCTTAGTAAGACCACCTTAATTGCCATCAATCTTAATTTTTTTATGTTTCCCCAGGTATACTGGAGCCTGGGTACCCCAGACGCAGTGGTGCCCGACAGCTGGCCTTCAGAGCTTAACACAGACATCAATATGGACCATCCCATCAACATATCAGACGCTCAACATAGTTACGGCGCCTACATCACCGTGAGTTTATGTTTCTTTAATTTTTTTATATAGAAGTCTGGCGAGCTTAAGTTCTTGTGACTTTTTTACACATCCCAATAATGTATTTGAAGATAAAATTGTTCAATATCACCTTATATTGGCGTGAAAGAACTCATGTATTTATTAATCAACATAGTTTTTCGCATTAAAAATTAAAAGAAAAGTTTTCTGCATGATTTCAAAACTTCAACACTAGTTTCTTTAGCTAGACGTTAGGATCAATATTGTATTATATATTCACAGAGCTGTCGCCCCACTGCTGTTAATTAATAATACATTTGTTTATAAATACATTATAATGCTAAACTTAATTATGGTGTGCGTGATGTCAACAGTCGGCAAAATAGGTACTAGGTATAGAGTTTATAATTTCTGCTTATTTTGTTGGTATATAAACAGCGAAATATAACACTACCAGAATAGGATTACGTTGCAAACATATAAGGTGGTCTAAAAGTATCTGCCACGGCTTTAATGGGAGGTAGTGTTGTGTTTAATTCAACTAATTCAATTTGAGAATATAAAAAAATAATAATAAACATTGTCCCTACTCTGCATAAAGTGGTTCACAAATACGCACGATGCGAGAGAGAGAGGCATAATGTTTGAGACATTACTGCACACTTAAAATTCGATGTTCTGCAATACCTAGGTATATACCTGTTCGGAAACGTCCGAACGAACATAAAACCTTACGTATAAATACTTTTTGTTTGCTGGCTGGCGACGGGAAAAGTGACGGCATCAAAGGGAAGATCGCGACTCGCCACTTTCGCCCGAGCAGCTGTACAAGCATCACATGCGCGCGTCGCGCGCATAAAAATTATTCTTTTGTTTTCTTTTCCTCATATTTTTCTCATATATTTTTATAATCCGTTGTATAAATATACCAGTACCTATTATACAGCCCAAGTACTTCTTTTCTTAACATACCTATTACCTAACATTATAATGTCTCCATAAACGAGTGTTACGTATAAGCCATAAATAAATGTATCAGCGTTTCTTGTTTCATGTCATAATAATCCCGACAGCGCCATTAAGGACGAGGCGACGCCTATTACCAATAAAAGTGTATGTTGTAAAGATCGTAATATTTTATCTGTCGTTAAAGCTAGACGGAATGGCGTTGGATCGTTTTAAATTGGCAATATGGCGAGTGCTGTGGCCATTCCATTTAAGGCTTTTATGGCCACCATCCGGTAACCTTGATAGGTGGCTATAGTGCTGGAAAGCACTGCTTCCTCTTGCATTCAGGTCGCTTGCGATTGCGGGGCTTGGCAAATGGATCTTTTGTTTATACTTACTAACGATCATTTAGGTTACCATCACTAATACTCGCGAAAAATATTTGAAAGGTCAGCGGATTACGAATCTGACTTGTCTGATTTCAGAATAATTTGTCAACTAATGTGATACAGCTTACCTATACTAATAAGTTTGGAAACATTTAAAATCACGATAAGTGCCAGTTTAACTACAGACAGCCCAATTAGTCCAGTCAAATAAGGTTAAATTAGGTAAGAATCTCGGAATACGAGATACCCAGCTGTAATTTTGTATATACTTGTATATTGACCCCCTAAAACTTGTCTCAAAACCTACATATGGTAGGGTGTAAGCAACCCTTAAAATTCAGGGTCAAAGGGCCCAAAAATCGTTTTTTTGCGGTTTTTTCGAAATATCTCATTTCTTATGGGTTTTTGGTAGTTGTATTCAATAGCAATATTGTGTAATACAAAATTCTCTACAACTTTTGTGTAAACTTTTTTTTAATACGGTGAACCGTTTTCGAGATAGAGGGCGGAGAGCGCGCGGTCACTGCATCTCTTAAAAAATTTTTTTTTTTTTCGTCTAACCTATCCGTGATGGTTGTCTATGGATAGGACATTAAAAAATACGTCATGGTTCCTAAAACCATTTTTCGTCAAAATCAATCGTTTGAAAGATAGACGCTTCCAAAGTGGAAAAATGAGGTCTATAGAATATGTCCTGCCCTCTAACTTTTAAAATAAGTGAGTAAGAAAACTAAAAAAAATATATGCTGTAGATTTTAATAGAAACTTTCAACGAAAATTGGTTTGTATGTGATATCATAATTAGTTTTTAGGAATTGATTAAAAGAATTGAGAAAGTGGAAAATTAAGTGTGTTGTTTTTAAAAATGTATCAATTCTTAAAAACTAATTATGATATCTCGTTCAAACCAATTTTCGTTGAAAGTTTCCATTAAAATCTATAGCATATATTTTTTTTCAGTTTTCTTACTCACTTATTTTAAAAGTTAGAGGGCAGACACATTCGATAGACCCCATTTTTCCACTTTGGAAGCGTCTATCTTTCAAACGATTGATTTTGACGAAAAATGGTTTTAGGAACCATCATGTATTTTTTAATGTCCTATCCATAGACAACCATCACAAATAGGTTAGAAGAAAAAAATTTTTAAGAGATGCAATGACCACTTGCTCTCCGCCCTCTATCTCAAAAACGGTTCACCGTATAAAAAAAAGTTTACACAAAAGTTGTAGATCTTTTGTAGTCTACAATATTGCTATTGAATACAACTACCAAAAACCCATAGCGAAATGAGATATTTCGAAAAAACCGCAAACGATTTTTGGGCCCTTTGACCCTGAATTTTAAGGGTTGCTTACACCCTACTATATGTAGGTTTTGAGACAAGTTTTAGGGATATACAAGTATATACAAAATTACAGCTGGGTATCTTGAATTCCGAGGTGAATTCCTAAATTGACTGGACTAAATACGAACATTCGTCTACTAAGCCTTTACGAATTAACATTACATCAACCGATGAACGAGCTTGTTTTGCTATAATTTTAATTATAAAAATAACTAGCTGAAAGTCACATTGAACTATGGTAACCAAGGAGTAACCTTGGTCGAGGCTGACTCAACGCCAACGTATCGGTGGAAATCAGACCTTTTTGCTTGTGTAACTAGACTACCTAGGTACTAGGTACATAGAGATGACCTATCCAAGTCAACACTAGGAATGGTTTAAAGCATATATGTTTACATGACTTGCCGTTTGACATTTAAAGTTATGCTCACTAGATAGTTTCGACTATGCGTTAATTAGTTTTAGTATCAATTATATTAACATGTTAATTATCCCTTCATAGTAAAATAGTATATCAACAGCTTTTTTATAAATAAATTAATCCTTATCTAACCCGTTATCATAGTAACAGCCATTGCTCATTATGGAAAACAACATTGATCTAAAAATTAACAGCAACACATAAGCTACGCCTGTGTTCTCGGGCACACGTTAAAATGTGCAGTGAAGTTACCTTAGCAGTTTTATACCTATGTGGGATTTTCATGTCATTTGTGTGTGCAATAGCATTGTGGATAACTTGGTGCATTTTACCAAAGTGGCGGACTCTTCACAACTACGTCATTGTGCAACACACCACTATAGGAGCGTTGAATTTAATGTCTCTGGGTCTCGTGTTCACAGAGCACTTTAGTGTATTCATATTAAGCTATGATATCTTCTTCCACGCGTCCATGAGCTGGTCCTTAGCCTCCTCACTAATCGCCTACTTTAAGCTAGTACTGGTACACTCGGTGAAAATAAGTAATGAGAAGACAATCATCACCGTGTTCGCTTTTGGATTAACCATAGTTTCTGTAACAATTGTTGGAGTAACCTCACAAATAGTTTACGATTTAGAACTACGTGAAACTGCTATTCTAGGACTGTTTCCCTTGTATTTAATATTGATGATGAAAATATTCTTGTTTATAAGTGTTATTGTATCTGTTATGTCATGTTGTAAACGAAGCATGTCTCGCAGGAAGTTTGGTCACGTGGTAGCGTTGGTAGGGGTAGCTCTAGTATCTGATATTGGGACTATTGTGTGGGTATTTCTGTTGCTATTCCTGAATTACAATATAATGGACGCCTGGTTCTACAACCGGTTGATTCCACAAGCACTATTTGTTCTGTTCAATCCTTCGTCACGTGCACATTGGAAGAAGCTTTGTAGTCGACGGAGGCGTATGAACGCAGTCGTGTAGTTGTTTCTCAAGTATAGTACAAATAGATTATAACTAATTTAATACATAAGTTTACCACTAAATCACGCTTACACTACGCTGAAGAGGAAGACTTAATAAATAATATGATATCAACGATACAGAAACACATCATGCATACATTCTTACATCGTAGTCTAACGCATAAAAGTGTCAAATTTTTGTACTATGTCGAGCTTAATCGCGAAGTTGTGTATTACAGTGATGAAGAATGAAAACAATTCAAGTTCCTAAAGGGAGGTAAGTCCAGTATCGGAATGCGTGCTGTATAATTAGTGTGACGGCTTAACGGCGCGTGTGTATAATAGGGCTGCCAATGGTCGATGTTTATCGCGGTAGGCGTGTCGGACTGTATTGTTTGGCACTGTTATGTAGATCGATAGTTGGTACCGGCTTTTTAAGGGTTTTGTATCAGGTGCACTCTGTAATTGTATGCTAACGTGGATTTGTATAATAATGGTACTAACTGTTTGTAGGTAGGCATTCATAGCTGAACATAGACCTCCCCCAATGACTTTCAGATCGACCGGTAAGAAGCGAACTGCACCCAGCCAAGGATTAAATAAAAAACAGATACTTACTTTTCTGTTACAGAGCTCCCCACCACCTCTAAGTCCAGTTGGCCGCACAAATGATGATCACGCCATCGTGTCCATCATAGAGTCAGCGGAAGAGTTCGTGTACATCTCAGTAATGGACTACGAGCCTATGTGTGTGTTCACGCACAAGCTTACGTAAGTATGAATAGCACAGTTTCTCTACTACAGGTTAACAGTTATGAACAATGTCAAAAGTACCCTCAATCAGGTAGTGTCTATGCATTCAAGAGATTGATGAATATTTGCTAGAATCAGTATCCTATTCTATTAAGTACTAGCTACTTCTGCGCGGTTTCACCCGCACTGCTCGGTTCCTATTCATAGTGGCGTGATGATTTATAGCCTATAACCTTCCTCGATAAATGCGCTATCCAACACAAAAATAATTATTCAAATCGGACCAGTAGTTCCTGAGATTAACGCGTTCAAACAAACAAACAAACTCTTCAGCTTTATAATATTAGTATAGATTATATAGATTTCGATCTACTTCAATTAGAAACAAGCGTGACCAAATGTAGAAAAATATTTAATAATAATTAATGTCTATTCTTTTTTCTTTCAAGTTTCTGGCCCGTCATTGACGATGCGATCCGGAAGGCGGCTCTCGAGAACAAAGTGAAGGTGAAACTGCTCATCAGCTGGTGGAAGCACTCCGCTCCTGCTGAGGACTACTTCTTGAGGTCACTCACTGACTTGTCGCAGTCATACCCGAGGGTCGACATACAAGTGGTGAGTTATTCAAGCATAAATTATTTTTTATCTAGGTCCAAACCACATGGCGATATCTTTCTTTAACCGCACAACACATGTAAGCAATCACCGCCGCCCATAACCTTACTGGCGTTGCGTTGCCGACCTTTTGTGGGTTTGGAATTTATGAGTTGTTAGGGAATCAGGCATTGGGAAAATTGGAAAGGGGAGTAATTGGGCAATACATTAATGGAGCCCATATTAATCCTACTGCTTAAAAAATAAAATAACATCAACACTAATTATTTTCATTACAGAAACGCTTCGTAGTCCCTTCAACACCAGAGCAAGACAAGATCCCATACGCTCGCGTCAACCACAACAAATACATGGTGACCGACCGAACAGCCTACATCGGCACTTCAAACTGGTCGGGAGATTACTTCACCACTACTGCGGGCGTAGCCTTCGTGTTCCAAGACCAAGCTGATGGGTTATCACAGAACATGACCAAGGATATAAGGAAAGATCTCCAAGAAGTCTTCGAAAGAGACTGGAACTCGCCATACGCAGTTCCACTCAGGCGGTTATAGCGTATAACGTAGACTTACTTAGTTACATAAGTTTTAAAATGGCATTGTGTCTTTGGAACTAACATTGGGGATATGAAAGTGTAACCAGCGCGATTGGTAAAAAAGTAATGTTAGGATTTCGGTTTTCTTAAATTTTCATTATAAGTGTGAGTATTCACTCTGTTACATGCGTCTGACAATTGGTGTTATCTTTATTATATGAATTCCTTGCATATTTTGAGACATTCTGAATTATGGGCTCATCACTCGACAGCCTCCGTGCAAATCTTAATCTAATAATACACCTATTGCTAAATATCTGCAAGATGATAGATTGCAATTTAAAAGGAAAAAAATACTCTGCATATTTATCTCTTTGGCGATGATGAGAAGAATTCCAAATAAAAAATATCCCATTGTTAGTTGTAATGATAGCAAACGTCTTATGTCAATATCTTCCTTCTTGTTGAAAGTTTAGTCACGTGTGAGCCTAAGTTTGTGTGTGAATTTGATTCGGGTTTACTCGTATTTATATAAGGGTTACCGGTATTATTGTTTGTGATATATTACCTGTATATTAAGCCAATATTTTATTAGATATTAACTCGTATGTTAGGCATTCAAAAAATTTATTAGTAGATTTTTAAATCTGTAAGTTCACCTTGGTATAATAGATTCTTCAAATTGGTTTTCCTTGTTTCCAAAATTTTAGTGACCATTTAGAATGGAATAGTTATCTAATATAAATATTATAATAATCAATTGTAAGATTGTACATCGAGTATTAATAAAATTTAATGAATTTTTAACTCTGTATGACTGTGCCTTCTTAGATTGAGCAACGAGTATATGAATTCTTCGCGAGTGTCTAAGTAGATTTTTATAACTTTTTAGATTTACAAATAAATATAAGATTAGGGGCGGTCCTAACTATGTAGACTTATAACTGCTATTAGGTGAGAAGTTGTAGTTCTTTCACATTAAATAAGTTGTAGGAAATCTTAAATATCAGACCCAAGAATAGGTGCAATTTTTATACATTGATTTTAATTTAGCACAAAATATGCTTACGTTTATTGGTTCCGCCCTAGTAAGATAATGTTTGTCTTTTAAGTGTAAATGTAAGCATTGAGAACTTTTTTCAAGTAGATCTATTATTTGTTGCTACAATAGTTCAACTGTAACTCCATAATAAATAAGTAGGCTATGGACATAGATACCGGGGTTTACATAATGATAAATATCGCCAAATAAATGTATTACGATTCAGTTAAGAGTACTTAATTTATCAATAACTGTATGCATAGTCAGTATCTTACATTTTTCGTGGACGTGTTCGTAACCCAAAATAATATCTATTTACAAGGTTCATTTTTAGTCATTTTCAATATAAGAATGTAAAATTTTTATTTAGTAACGGCATGGGCAATACGTTTATAATTTCATGACAATATTGTGAAATGTAGAATAAATTGGAATTATATTGAATACCTTTTGTTTTTTTTTACCATCACCTCTAACAACAAGGATTGAAATGAAACTAAAAAACACATTTAAAGAACTTTAATTAAAAACTAACTTAACTATAAAATGGAATATTCTTAACATCACTGAATACTTAAAAAACCAAATTGACAGTACTCAGTGATGTTTAGAAAAAAATATATTATTTTATAAAAACTTGAGAATCCAGAAAGCACTGCATTGACATCGTTGCTGAAAGTCAGTACAAAAATAGAAATTTCAATCAATGCAATTGTTTTCTGTTATTTTGTACAGTGAACATCTCCGTACTTAAATCTAATATAGATGAAAACAATGTCAACAATGTGTCTATAAAATAAATGTAACTAATAACCTTACAAATCAATTAATTTAGAAATAATTATCAAAATAAACTAAAAGAAAATCAAATCCATTCAATTCTTGAATTATATACGATATACATAACTAGTTAATTTCATGTCCAAACTCCATCAATGTCCATCCGAAACCTACTCAAAACATCCAATTTTCAAATACACTATATCACTGCCCTTAAATGGTGGAGTAAAGAAAAAATATTTTACTAAGATTAAACGAACAACCAGCATTCCAAAACTTGTTTACTCAGGTTAAATACATTAACACAACATGCTATCCCCGGAAAGGAACAAGAGGCTTTTTCTGACTTCGTCGATGAAGTTAACTTAAAATATTGTAAGTAATCATATCATAATACACATACAGGGCTTTGACGATTTAACCAGCCATCATCAAAGACATTCCCTACGCGCGAAACAAATATGTAATGCCTCGAACAAAAACAGTGCCTTTGCAAATATCTTCAGTGCAGCTGCACATGAAATTCAATTCAATTGTGTAAAATTTAAAGTTCATTATGCCTACGCATGTGTAGCGCTGTCCTCCACGAAGTCCCTGGCCTCGTCCTGCGTGACGCACTCGACGTGCGACACTTTGTTCCTGAACTTGACTCCGTAGAACTTGTGCGCGTGCTCCAGTAGTTCAGGTCGGAAAGTGGTCGTGATGAACTGAGCTGATGTTGACAGTTCGTGGATCATGTTGGCTATTGCTTTACGATGCTGTGCGTCTAGAGCCTGGAATGATAAAAGTTAAATGTTAGGGACTGTTGTGTATGCCTAATCGTACCAAATTATATCATATTTTGCTACAAATAAAGTTCATATGCTGTACTTTCAAATGATCATAGGATATGGCTGCTAAAGTGAAATACTAAAATATTTTACAACTCACCTGATCGATTTCGTCGAACAAGTAGAAGGGTGCAGGGTCACACTTCTGTATAGCGAAGATGAGAGCTAACGCCACGAGTGACTTCTGTCCGCCGGACAGTTGGTTCATCTCTCGCATGTCACCCTCGCCGCCGGTGAAAGATACTTTGATACCCACACCCGTAAATGGATCTGCTTTTGCACGCTGGAACAGATAAAATAATGGTTAGTTATGTATGTGTGTATCTATTTATTAATATTGACAACGGTCTATAGGTGTCTACGTAAGAGAGTTTGCTATAATATCCACGCTTAGCAAGTGTAGATGAAACTTTTGGTTTCATAAAGATTTATTTTATAAGGAAATCGATCCGATGAACAAGCTACACTAACCTACAGTCAAATAACTATTGGCATCTGAATATTTTCTTTGTGTAGAACTTCTCAAACAATTGTTCGTACGTAGTTTAAATAAATATTTAATCTTCGGTTGATTGATCACTAGATTAAATGTTTGGACTATTGTATCATAAGTTTGGTTATATGTAATTTATTTTGGTTATAAATGTAATTGTTTTTTTCTATAACTAAGCATGGAATCCTAAGAAATACATTCACAATTCCAAGTCTTAATTCTTTTCAGAAAATATAAAATAGATACTAGAGCAATTTTCCAAAATCAATTTTCGGAAACATAAGCATTCTGTTACATTTTAAAGATTAAACAGAAAAGTGACGTATTAGCGAATTACCGCAGGATTGCGATATTTTTTCAATAATGTCATACAGTCACTATCAATAAGTACTGCCCATGTTTTCATTATGTAGTAACACGAGAGTTTAATCGGATGCTTATCAACATTACGTGCGATTTAACAGTAATTTAAATTCACAATAGACATTGCTCAAGCTTTGGTCAATTGGTCAATCATTTAATTTAATTTGAAAATAACACAGTTTGCAGAACAATCAGTAGAGCTAAGTCTCCGTTACCGCACCCTATGAAATTTTTAAACAGATTCCTGGATTCAAAACCAGAGCGTGACGTGTTTTCGAGTGAAAGAAGATTATTTTCGTCGTTTGAAGTTTTGCGAAAGAGATGGATGAATGAATATTAATATCTAAATTTTGTATATTTTTATTTTCTCCATTTTATTTTTTTTAGAATTTGAGTAGTGTAATAGGTTTTTTGTACCGTTCTATAATTAAATAAATAAATAATAAATTAACACGATATATTATGAGTCTATTGTGTTAATAAAGACATTTGAATTTTATTTAACATAGACTTACCTCGGAACTAGCCTCCTGTCCGTCATCCGTAGCGCCCCTCATGATGAGACTGCCCCTGCCTTGTGGCACTAATTTCTTGAACACCTCCGTGAAGTTCTTACATACTTGTTTGAACGTGAACTGTATAGCTTCTAACTTTCTATGTTCTAATGTCTCTATGAGCTCACGGATTTTCTCGCCTCTGTAAACAAACATAATGTTTTTAAACGTTGCTTCATACAAGACTTTTTTCTGTACCGTTGGTGCGTTTATAAATACATAATTTCACCGGTACAATAATTTGTGGATTTCATAAAGATTTATTTTATAAGGAAATCGAACCGACGAACAACCTACACTAACCTACAGTCAAATAAGTATTGGCATCTGAATATTTTCTTTGTGTAGAACTTCTCAAACAATTGCTCGTACGTAGATTAAATAATTATTTAATCTTCGGTTGATTGATCACTAGATTAAATGTTTTAAATGTTTGGACTATTGTATCATAAGTTTACTCTTATAAAAGAATAATAAATGATAGGAATTAAAGTTATTCTTAGTTACAATACCCATAGTATGAGTTTGCTTTACGTTTAAAATAATCGAAACGAGATTGACCGAAACGAGAGCGCGTTCGGCGCTCTGATTGGTTGGTGTATTCGACCCGGCCAATCAGAGCGCCGAACGCGGTCACGTTTCAGTAAATCTCGATTACTTTAAACGTAAAGTAAACTCGTACTAAGGGTACAGATTAAATCAGCTCTATTTTATAGTGTGCTATGAGTTCAAGTGCAAACAGTGGATGTTACCATAACAAAACTAAGGTAATGGTCACTGCTAATGACAATATTAACATAGGTAAGTATTAATAGTACGAGTAATTGTTTGAGAAGTTCTACACAAAGAAAATATTCAGACACATGCTACTATTTCTATATTGACATTAAAATTCATTGGATACCTAATAAAATCGCAAGTACAAATCCCAGTACGTGTGTAATTTTCCACATGAATTTATTTTAGAGTTTTTCACACATACAGCTTGATAACACATTCAATGTATTGTTTGTAGTCGTTTAAAAACTACATGAGAGTAAAAAAACGATTAACTTTAACTCTCCATTTTAAATTGACGGTCTTTTGAGAAGTTTTTCTAAACAATTTTTCGAGAGCAAGCGTTGGAACCTAATTAACAGAGTAGCCTCGAACCACCGATCTAAATAAAACTGTGTTAAGATTATAAGCAATTAACAATGGGGTGAAGTTTAACAACAGGTGTAAGAACAATGATCACATATATATAAGAGAACGCATTGTTTCACGTACAGACGAGCCGCAATCGGCAAGGAATTATAAAATGTACATATACTTATTATTATTAATCTGCAAACTATCACACGCCAACTTGGTAGAGGATAGAAGCTTGTGGAGTATACTTGGGAGTATTGTGAGTTATTCTCAAGGTAAATTCGTACCAGAGGACGCGAACCTTTCCATCACTGAACTGGGAAAAAAATATGGTTATCACGTGGAAAGGCACACAGTGGTTACCGAAGACGGGTACATCTTAAATTTCCATCGAATACCTTCACGGAATAAGAAAGCCGGACCTGCAGTGTTCCTAATGCATGGCTTACTGGAAAGTTCAGACACGTGGCTGTTGCTGGGACCCAACAAGGCGCTCGCGTACCTATTAGCAGATCACGATTTTGATGTTTGGTTGGGCAACAGCAGAGGAAATAAGTACTGTGAAAAGCATGTGACGTTAAACAATACCATATCAGAGTTCTGGCAATTCTCTTGGGAGGAGATCGCAGTGAACGATTTGCCTGCTATGATCGATTACATCCTTCACAAAACTGGATTGAAGTACTTGTACTACGTGGGACATTCCCAAGGCACTACGACGGGCTACGTGTTGTGTGCTATGAAGCCAGAATACAACGACAAGATCAGCATAATGTTCTCGCTGGCCCCGGAAGCCTGGATGGGTCACCTTAGAAGTCCTATAGTGAAAATGTTCTCCCCCGCTCACAATTTACTCGCGTACCTACTCTCGGACTTCAACGCTTACTACGCAGGGGTGGACTTCTTCAATAAAATATCAACATTCGTGTGTACTATCGCGCCGGCGAGATGTGACAATATATTGTTTGCGCTGTCGGGATACGAGAGTAAAATAAACGAGACGTTTTTAGCGGTCATATTAGGTCATTCTCCGTCTGGATCATCGACGTTTCAATTCGCCCACTACGGACAGTTGGTGGAATCACAGCGGTTCTGTCGATATGACTTTGGCAGAGAACGTAATTTGATAAAGTATAACCAGACTATGCCTCCCGAATACGACTTGAGTCGAGTGTCGACGCCAGTGGTGCTATTTTACAGTGATAAAGACTTGTTATCGGACCCTAGAGACGTAGATATATTGATGAGAAAGCTTAAAAATGTACAGGAAAGTATTTTTGTAAAAGATTTTACACATTTAGATTATGTTTACGCTGAAGAAGCGGCTGTTGCGGTCTACAGTAAGATCGTAGGACGGATCATAAGTGACGAAGAGAGACGTGCTTCGGAGCACTACATGATCACGCCGCGACTCACTGACACGTCCGCTGCGGGTAGTAATAGTAGTACCATCAGTAGTACAGAGGATACAACAACCGAAGAGACATCAACAGAACAGTGAAATTAACTAATGAAATAAATAACACCTAATTTATTTTGTTTTCATTTGCGTTTAACACAAATAATAATTAACTTATGCATTTTAAGCAGCAATCATTTTCGACTGCACGGTTGGCATACGGTGGCTGGGAAACCGGCTGCCGCGCAGCGTGTAGCGGGTTCGATTCCCGCACAGACTAATTCTTTGTGTGATCCATAAATTATTGTTTAGGGTCTGGATGTCATGTGTCTGTGAACTTGTATGTTTGTAAACGCACCCACAACACTGGAGAAAATCCTAACGTTTAAAAATTAAACATATGGTCATGCAAACTAAACATGTACACAATTTTAGCACAATCAGTTGACAACATCTGCTTGAAAATTTAGTTACAAGATTCCAATACACAAATCTATACTATATAATATAATATAATATTATAAAGCTGAAGAGTTTGTTTGTTTGAACGCGTTAATCTCCGGAATTACTGGTCCGATTTGAATGATTATTTTAGTGTTTGATAGTGCATTTATTGAGGAACGCTATAGGCTATAAAACATCACGCTATGACCAATAGGAGTCGAGCAGAGTTGGTGAAACAGCGCGGAAGTGGCTAGTATATTAAATACAAACAAACATTACAAGTTAAAAAAGAGCTTATAAAAAGGTAAACACAAACTCACCCTATATCCAATTCCTCTTTCCTCTTGTAGAGTTTCTCTTTCTGTTCCGAGAAGCTGATGAACTGGTCCAACGCCTTCTTGTTCACATGGTTGTACTTCTTCAGGTGCTGGTTCGCCTTCTCGAGCTCTTTAAATAGCTACAAATAAGTAAACAAAACTTATAAATAACTAAGTACAATTGATCATTTCATA
This sequence comes from Spodoptera frugiperda, assembly GCF_023101765.2. Classification (NCBI taxonomy): domain Eukaryota; kingdom Metazoa; phylum Arthropoda; class Insecta; order Lepidoptera; family Noctuidae; genus Spodoptera; species Spodoptera frugiperda. Next base: position 10,296,301 of record NC_064242.1, on the reverse strand, counting down.
AAAAGTGTGTATGCATCATACTAATACATGAATAGTGATTGAACGCGTACTGGTGTGAATTGAATAATTATTTTTATATTGGATAGTCCATTTTTCGAGAAAGCCATAGGCTAAAACATTACGCTATGTTCAATAGGAGCCGAGCAGCGGGAGAAACAACGAAAAAGCATTTAAAAAAAATGGTTAACGAGCTGACGGTTCACCTGAATTGTGCAATTGCCGCCGCTCATGGACATCCAAATATCAGGAGTGTTACAACTGCGTTGCCGGTCTTTTAGTTAGAATTTAAGGGTTACTGGGGAATCGGGAACTGGGAAGATTGGGGTGGGAGGTAATTGGGCCTCCGGTAACCTCGCTCACACAAGTCACACATAATACAAAACAAGTACTAAGGTGCATCTAGTACAAAATAAGTAGTTTCTTTTGAAGGGGCAAAATCATCCAATGGCTTCTGCTTTTCGAGCCGGCGCCCCGATAAACCCACTAGGTAGTCCACGGCTACAACCGGTAGTCCGCAGCTACATAAGTACTTAGTTATCTCGTTACCTGTTTCAGTGACATTTTCTGATACTTGGCGTGTAGCTCGGGTGCGTTGGGCAATGTTCCTAGAGCTGCGATCTTGTCCAGGGACTCCTGTATTTTCTCCTGTAGCAACACTTCTTTGGACGCCATCTTTTCTAAGCCTTTCGCGTCCTCCTCCATTTTGTCTTGAGCTTCTTTTTCCTATTAAAAAAAGGTTATAAGTACTATTAGGCGTATTGTACCGTTAAAGGAAAGTTCTGATAGCACCTACGTAGTTTATTAAATCTAACATATACTCATACTCAAGCGCAGCTTGAGTATAGGAGGGGGGTTGAACCCACTTCCCCTAAAAATTATGGCTATTAAAATTTTTTTTTTACTTTATGTGATATCAAAGGTTGTATGCGTCGTAGAAACAAAAAAAAAACGACAAACGGTAGCTAATAATATTAACATTAATAACGGTAGCGAATTAACTAATTCGCTACCGTTATTATTAGTATTACCGTTATTAAGGTTTAACCTTGGCTAACTAATTTATTACTCTTTTCATAAGTTTGATAATGTTTTGGTGAGAAAAAAATCATTTCTGAATTATTTTAACCGAAAAAATCGCTATTTTTCAATATTTTCAATTGGGGTTTCAACCCCCCATATTATTTTTTTGTCGATAAAATTAGATGTAGTACTCAGCCTTAACGGGTTAGAAGTCCCACCCCTATCACATTGTATAGTATTTGATTACCGAAAATCAACTTTACAGCTTACAAAATAAGCATTAAAATCAAAACATACCTTATTCCTCCATTTATCGAGCTCCAATTTCAGTGCTTTTTCATTCTTGACGGCAGCTTGGACCTTTCTCTCGACCTCTTCTAATTCTTTGTTAATCTGTTTGATACGTTTCTCAGTGGCGGCGAGATCTGCCTTGCTGTTTGCCAGTCTACGCTTGCGGTCTTCTACTGATATTTCTTGAAGGGCTTGTACTAACTCGTCTTTACGTCTGTGAAACATTAAAGGTTAGGTTGGTGATGATATCTTAAGAAAATATACTGGTGTTTGAGACATTTTGGATGTAAATATACTATTGATTGATCTGGAGCAAAAATACTTCAAATAAAAATACATATTTTATCATTAACTCATACATACATTAATATCATCATATATGTAAATGGTGGTCATATAGACCTTTACAGGGGCCTTAGTACGACTTTGTATTACGTCTAACGAAATCAAAACGAGAGCGCGTTCAGCGCTGTGATTGGTTTGTCCATTTAACCAATCAGAAACGACAAGACGAACGAACGAAACGAGAGTGCGTTCAGCAGCTCTGATAGGTCAAATGAACAAACCAATCACAGCGCTCTCGTTTCATTTTCGTTCAACGTAAAGCAAACTCGTACGAAGCGTACAGAATGAAGCTAACTATAATCTGTTTTCTTACCGGATCAAGTTATTAGTGAGTAAATTCTCGAGTTTATTCTTGGTGGCTTCCAAGTTCATCCTAGCACTGAAGGCCTCCTTGTTCTCCTGCGTGAGACGCCGGATCGCGTCGTTCAGCTCGTCCACCTTGCCTTGGTCCGCCGTCGATAGTTGCTCCATTAGTTCCTGTTACACAAATCATAAGTTTTACGTGAAAAACTGTTTATGGCAAGAAAACTTTATAATGATAAATGATATTTATTTTGCAAATAGGTTATAAAATAACACTTTTACACGTCAATCTCTTAAATAACTAGATGAGGCCGGCATTTCCTATCGGACTACTCGGACTACTCTCTCAATATTGAAAGCTGGAGTAAGGCAAAGTATTGAATTGATGTAAATTTTTGATAATTTCTATTGAGGTTCGTTCAAAAATCTAGCTAGTTCGCTATAGAGATTTTGGTTTGAGATTAGATATTTATTTTAGCCATATAACATTAAAAGTTTTATATTAATAAGTGCATAATAGTATTTAAAGCTTTAGTTATTTTCCAAGATTAAATAATAATGATAGTAATATTTACCTGATGTAATTCAGACTCAAGTCCTTCCTTAGTAGCCTGCATAGCTTCCAAACTGGAGCGACACTGCGCTAGAGAGCGCTCCTTTGGTCCGCGGAATCTCTCTATAGATGCCAACTCTTCTTTCATTAGACGGATATCTGCCTTCACTTTGTCAAATATGTCCCTGTAAAGAAGTTAATGTTAGTTTATCAACTGAAGGGTTACATAGTCTATTAAATGCACGATTTTCTCATCATTTATAAGGCAAGATCTCAATAAAAACTAGAAAATTATATTTCCAAGTCTGTGCACAAGTATGATGCAAAATTATACTATTATATAAAGCTGAAGAGCTTGTTTGTTTGACGGCGCTCATATGTGGAACTATGGGTTCGGTTTAAAAAAAAACTTTTTGCGTTAAATAGCCCATATATTGAGAAAGGTTATAGGAAAGGTTATATAATACTAAGGAATAGTTTAAGTAATTATTAAATGAATCTGAGTGTGGCAGTTAATGCTTTAAACTTAATTACTTACTTAGCTTTCCCCTGTTTAGTTTCAGTCCTCTGCATCTCAGACACGATAGAGTTGATGCTTGTCTCAGTTTTATTCAGTTCCTGCCTCAATGTGCTCAACTCTTGTTCCAATGTGGTGATCTGTTCCATTAGCTCTGAACGAGTCTTCTGCATTTCTAAACGAGACCGCGACTGGTTGAAGTAACCTCCTGTTAGGGAACCTTTTGATGATACCTGTGTATAGGATAAACGGAGCGATTAATAAGACTGAAAAAATACCCAGTTCGAGTTTATTTTACGTTAAACGAAAACGAAACGAGAGCACGTTCTTCGCTCTGATTGACCGACGCGCGGCGATTGAACCAACCAATCAGCGCCGAACGCGCTCTCGTTAAGCGTAAAGCAAACTTGTACTAAGGGTATTGTTTCAATGACTTGAGTTTGGTCTACGACCTTTGCTTGCACATATTATGGAGCTTATAATTATTATTATTAAAATTTTATCTCTATACCTTGTGCGCTATAACAAGGTGCGGCTGACAGATGCCAGTATGACGTTGACGTCTCTCTTTAGGGATGGACATTAGAAAAATCTTTTTTATCGCTATCGATACTCGCAGCATACATTTAATTCTCTTTAATTTTTTTATTAAATGTGTGTGTTATTTAGTTTTGCAGTCTAACTACGTGTATATACTTGTCAAATTAAATATTTTATGACCGAGCCCTGAGGTGTTTCAGAGTTTCAGTTTTACAGAACCGTGAAGAAAACAAGGGTATATTAGTTTGTATATATTTCTACTCAGATAATGTCACTGTGGTTTGGGCAGAGAGAGTCGCGTCTACAGTGGATTTACCCACATAAATAAAGGTTTTTTAAGAATGATAATTTAACGACGCACGATTTTCGTTTTTTATTCTAAAAAAACATCGACTACCTATCCATCGTAGCCGTACATCCCATCACTAAACACGACTATGGCTTTACGTTATACGCATAACACTTTACTTTATTTTTCATTTCATTAGATTTTAATTAAATACTAGGACATTCCGGTTGGTTTTAATTTAATTAACTACGCATCCGAATGATTTAACATAATACGAATGTGATACAGCTAAAATATTAAGGCATAATTTTTAAATCGCAGCAACTTTCAAGAGTGATACGAAACGTTACTGATTCTGTCAGCCGCACCTTGTTACAGCGCATAAGGTATAGTAAGTATACCTACAGATAAACAGGTAATCGAGATTGGCTGTAAATTAAAGCATATAGCAAGACTACTAATATACAAAACTTTTGTCAATTACGTATTTCAAATATAAAAAAATGATTTAGACACTTATAACAGTACCTGATCTCCCTCCAACGTGACACAGTCGAGATGGAATTGTTTCCCCAGCTCCGTGGCACACTCCAAGTTCCTACAGATGAGCGTCTTGCCGAATATGTACTTCATCGCCTTCGCGTACTTAGGGTCGTACTTCAACTTCTGTACCATGGCTATGGCGTTCTGAAATAATATAGAAGCAATAATAATAACCGCCCTCATCTAGCTATTTGAAATATTGACGTGTAAAAGTGTTATTTTATAACCTACTTACAGAAATAAATATCATTTCATTTCAAATTGTAGATTTAAAATTTTGGATACCACAACTAATGGATAAGGAACTTCAAAACTTTCAAAGTAATTTATTAGTCATTTGTTAACCAAATGTAATTGAGAACCAATTTGGACATTGTAAGGTTTACTTTTACTTAACAAACTAGCTAGTATTATCGAGTTATTTCACAGCTGCTGCATTTTTTTTTTTTTTGAATTTTTTATATATTGACAGTTCACAATGTTCCAGTACCGTTAGCACGAAAATAATCGGAACGAGAGCGCTTGGTTGGTTTATTCGAGCCGGCCAATCACAGTGCCAAACGCGCTCTCGTTTTGATTATTTTAAAAGTAAAGCAAACTAACACTAAACTTTTATCTGGTAGATTGGTAGTAATCAAAAAATTACTTTTGTAAGCGTAATATTTGGTTCAAGTTACAATTATTAGAATACACCATAGTATATAGTTTAGGAGTAATAAAAAGTATGTAAAACTTACATTATCATTGGGATAGACCATGTCTCTGACTTGCAGTCGGTTGAGGGGCATGAAGGTGACCTCTCCAGGCAAGCTCTGTCGGTTCATCTCCTTCAGGATCTTCGTGCCCACCGTGTCCGACTCTACGATGTGGTGGAACAGTCTGTTACCTGCTGTCACCTGTTTAATAGAAAAAAGAGATTATATTAAACACTTGCTACTTCCGCGCGGTTTCACCCGCTCTGCTCGGTTCCTATTGATTGTAACGTAATGATTTATAGCCTATAACCTTCCTCGATGAATGCGCTATCCAACACAAAAAGAATTATTCAAATCGGACCAGTAGTTCCTGAAATTAGCGCGTTCAAACAAACAATCAAACAAACTCTTTAGCTTTATAATATTAGTATAGATTATGGCGTATCTTGCTTGTTATGGAGTTTTTTACTCATTCTTCTCTATAGGCATCTATAGAAAAGAATATAATTAATCATATTTTCTACACTTTGGAACGAACAAATGGCGTCACTTGAGGACTGACCGACTGTTTGACATATTTAACATTATTGTATGTGCTGTCAAAACTGCCTTCCTGGTCTATTTGAAATAAATAATGTTGACTTTGTCTTTCTCTATAATTTAGTTGCGCGATGCTATGAGCCCTAAGCGCAACTTGAAACCAGTTACAAACTATCGTTATTACTATTATATGGAAGTTTAAACCTTATAATTATGAACTTAAAGGCTAAAAACTAATAAAAAAACTTAGGTGCAAATCCCAACACACATAAAATGTATTAACCCGTTGTCTGTCGGAACGCAGATCTACGCGAGACACAATGTGTTTTCTATTGTGTCTTATATACCGACAGACAAGAGATTAAAACAAGTCCTTACCTCGACGGCAGTATAAATAGTCTTATCACAAGTGAAGTTCTCAATGACGGGTCCGTAGTACTGCGTGGCTATCTTGGCCCACTCCCCCCCTCGTTCCTGGAAGGTCTCCAGTACTTTGCGCACACTGTCTCTACCGTTCAGGATAGGCTGCAAGGAAATATCATTGTTAAGATTACTATAATAGAGTTTATTATTGAAGAGGAAAAAGTTTAGCAATCTCATTATAGGCAGGGCGACGCGCCACGCTGCTCATGATGAAGAGTCCCTCCTCCCTCGAAACTAGTAGAGTTATTCTCCATTAATGTACGTCAACCGTGATTTTTTTTTTTTGTCCCACGATTGTAAAAAGAGTTATTAAAAAAAATAGCATTCTCTGGATTCAAATCTGAATACAGAATTCGATATATAAAAACTGCTTAAACAATAAACATACCTTTCCCGCCATAGACCTCAGAGCTTGATCTGCTTTAGCCAAATCTTCTTTTAAAGAAGACAGGTTCTGTGTTAGCGACGTTTCCTTACGCCACAGTTCACTAAAAATAAAACATTTGTATTAATTATTGCCTCAAGGCCTAAAATTGAGTGACAAAAACGGGTTGCTAAGTCAGAAAATTCATTATTCTTTGAACTATTTTTTTTTTAAAAACGTTGCCACACGCTATGATTTTCTTCTGTGTAGTGGGTGCGTTCACAAATATACAAGTTCACATACACATGGCCCGAAACAACCATTTGTGGATTACAGAAAGAGTTGCTCCGTGCGGGAATTGAACCCACTACACGTTCCGCGGCAGCCGGTTGCCAAATAAGATATTAAATCTATTAAAGATCAATAGTAAGTAATAACAACACTTACTTCCTAGCACTCTGCTCCTGATCCTTCCTCTTCTTGCACTCGTAATACTGTTTGTTATGTTCGTCGATAGCGACCCTCTGTCTCTCCATCTCCTTCGTAGTCTCTTCTATTCTCTTCTCCAACTCCGTCAACTTGGTCGCGTCGCGGCGAAGATCGTCACGCAGCTTAGTCTCGTGGTCCTTCTTGTCTTTTATTTGTTTGTTCAGAGACCTGGGAACGGGAATTGGTATTTAATACTTAGATGTTAAGGTTGACAATAACTTTAGCACTATTATATAAATCTGAACCATTAAAACTGCGATCGGCAATCCACCCTGACTGATAAATAATTTGGAGATTATGCCAAAAAGTATTATGCAGTAAACGCCAATAGTTTAATGGGGGACTGTCATGGACTGCTAATGTAGTAGTAGTAGTATGTTAATTCCAGAATATTTTGTTTGTTTAAGTTAAGTGAAATTTCAACATGTTAAACATCCATATACAAACGAAACTAGATTGCTATCGTCGGTACTTGTCGATATTTAGCAGTGCTGCCGCTAAACGCATATGGATCACCTGATTGTTGGCAATCACCGCCGCCCATGGACGCCCAAAACACCAGAGGCGTTACACATGTGTTGCCGGCCTTTTGGGGGTTATTGGGGAATCGAGTTCGGAAAATTGGGAAGGGCCTATCTATACTAATATTATAAAGCTAAAGAGTTTGTTTGTTTGTTTGAACGTGCTAATCTCCAGAACTACTGGTCCGATTTGAATAATTCTTTTTGTGTTGAATACTGCATTTATCGAGGAAGGCTATAGGCTATAAAACATCACGCTATGACCAATAGGAGCCAAGCAGGGCGGGTGAAACAGCGCGAAAGCAGCTAGTAAAAAATATAATGTACATACTTGAGTTCCTTCTCAATCCATCTGTCCCTGTCTTGCTTGGACGTGAACTGAGTGCCTCTCCCCTGCTTGGCGTACAGTTCCTGTCGCTTCTGCTGGTTCAGTGCCAGTGCGCGCGTACATTCTTCCTCGCGAGCCTTCATCTCTTCGTATTTGGGCTTCAACTCTTCTAGTTCACGTTCTTTCTCTGCTATCTGTTGTCTAAGACGCTCGAGTTCACCTTCGGCGCGTTCCTAGAACATTATATACTTTAAATTAGAATACTTTGTATTTAATTTCGTGATATACCTAGAATGTGAAATTGATGAAAACCTATATAGATTTTATTACACAACTGCACTACATAGTATAAAACAAAGTCGCTTTCTCTGTCCTTATGTCCCTTTGTATGTTGAAATCTTTAAAACTACGCAACGGATTTTGATGCGGTTTATATGTATAATACATGCATAATATCAATATTGCACCCATGCGAAGCTGGGGCTGGTCAAAAGTTTACAGATTTACATAAAGTAATAATTGAAAACTTTTAGTTTGTTTTATAATACTTAATAACTTTCATTTATTATTTAGATTTTAACTAAATTAATAACAATAGCATTAAAAGCATAACTTACCTTCGACTTATTGTCTCCGTCGACATCGTCAGACAAATCCTTGATGCCAAGCTCTAACTTAGTCTTCTCTCTCAACAACTGTTGTTGCTCTGTAGACAATATATCTTTCTCTTCACGGGCCGCAGCTACATCTTTACGGGCATCCTTTAGCTTCCTATAACATAACAATTTGTAAATCTATAGAATAGTAAAGCCTCATCTAATACTAGTAGTTTTTTTTTGAAGGTACACAAAACCAAAAGATTATTTATTTATTATAAGCCTAAAACGTAACGCAACGCATCATCACACACGTAATGTCGCTATACAATGTACACCCACTTTATACCATTGCAAAACCTAAAATTGTAGCTTCAATAATAATTTGTATAGAGGATATAAAATGGATCAATTACCTGTTAGCTTCTCTGACATGTTCCTGTGCCTCCCTGACCATGTCAGCATAATGTTGCTGCTCTTTACCGCTGTTTGAGCGCATTTTCTCCAGCTAAACATTAACACAGTTAACTATTATATCAACCAAAAACGAAGTAGAAATCGAAACAACAGCATTCAAGAGTAGGCAGTTAAATCATTATTCAATTGCAAGTAAGAAAGTTCAGACTTGTACCAATAAATGATGAGACATGGCTTTATTAAAAAGCATATATAGCAATATATCCATGGCTGGCCACAGAGATATATCTCTGTAATGAATCTTGATTTATTATCTTGCCAACTTGGTTCAAACACTATAACAACCATTTTTAAAGTATTCACAAATCTTATCTCACCTCTTCAAGCTTTCTCTTGTTCTCTCTATGTTCCGTGTCATGTATTATGAACTCCAGCACACGCCGGGCTCTGTCCCATTTCTGATACTCTTTCAACTCCTCTTTCTCTTCCTCCAGAGTCTTCAGACGCTCCTCTATTGTTTGCAAGAACTCATTGATTTTTTCCACCTGTGTGAAGGTAAAAATTTTGTTAAGATCGCTGCAAAGATTCGAGAAGAAAGAAACAAACACAGCCAGTTGCTTTAAGGTCTAACTGTAAGATGAATTTAATATTCAGTCAGGCATATAGACAGACACTTTTGAAGTTATATTATGTACTAAGTAATAATGACGCACTATTGATTAGTGTAATGTAAAACATTGAACGCTGTTGTGGTCACCGGCGATTGACGTTAGCGGTGGATTTCCCTTAAACAGTTTTCTATTGGCAGTCAAAGACTTAATGATTCTTAGCACCCGTTTCATGACCTTCATGTAAACTACTTAATAAGCTTGTGTGGCAGAGTTCATACAAATGACATTCTGAATCCAATTTCTGGTACAAGGTGGCTATCCAGAGATTATGCTCTTATTTATTGTACTATAAACATTGTTAGGAGTTACATTATAAGAGTGAGTACCTTTCCAACAGTTTCTTTGAGAATGGTGACGGATTCCTCTCTGCGCTCATCATACACTCTGGTTCCAGCCACTTCTCTGAGAAGTTTCAATCTATGGGAGTCAGGGGCTATAGCCATTTGATTAATCTGTAGGAAAGAATATATTTCACTTTATCTTTGCTCTAAACATTTCAAACAAGTACAAAGACACAGATAGCATTTTTCTTTTTTAAATTGGTTCATTCTAGAATACAACCTTTTTCAATTTGACTCATATTATCATATATTATGAAGTATTTTTAAAAGTGTATTTAAATCACTATCATATAAATGGGAATACAAATAAATAAAAGTAAAAAAACTGATATGTATTTACTACACTTAATATTATGTATACAGAAGCTGTTGGTAAAACTTTATTAATAAATAAATAAATAAATTAAAGTAATAACAACACAACACAAATTAGGAGGAACCTTATTCCAATTAGAACAAAAAAAAAACTTTATGTATTACTTACTTTTCCCTGCTTGACAATGTAGTATGGATTGGAGTTAGACAAACCAGCACTTTCAAGAAGATTGAGTACCTCGGATCGAGGCACCACTTTCTTGTTGAGGAAGAACTGATCTTTCTTTGATCCAATAACACGGCGCAGGAAGATTTCATCTTTCTCAATCTAGATAGACAATTGTTTTTAATTAAGTTATATTAAGGTTAAGTAGTACCTAGTCATTGTAATGATGGAAATGTTTTTTTTTAACGGACAAGACTGCTTCTACCTCCCCAAACCACTGCAACTCTTGTAAGCCAGGACCTACAGTAGGTGCAACCATGAAAACACCGGAACACTGAAGTCTGGTGTGTTTCAGGGACATGAAGGACTGTCTTGGATCCCGCAACGAAATAAATTATAAGATATTATTAGATTAGAAGAAAAATTGGAAATGGTTACCAAATGGTATATTGGCAAGTTCAGGTTATGAATACTTTATAGTAAATACAACTTAGTATTCAACATGTCAATCTATTTATATTCCCAAATAGAAAAAGATTAAAATTACAATCTTTCGGAAAATTAAATGTTAATGTACAAGAGTACTTACTGGAATCCGATTGTCAGAATTGTCAAATATGATCTCGACAAAGGCCGAGATGACTCTAGGGCCTGTACCTTCGTGTAATAGGGCCAGCCTTTGCTCCGGTCTAAGATGAGAGAACTCATCACTCAACACAAACTGTATGGCTGAAAATTAAATACAAACATAATAAAATTGTCAACTATATACTTTAATTCACTATAATGTTATTTAATTAATATTTGCGTTGGTTTAGCAACTTTGTTTAGTTTTTCTACAGCAGTGATTGACAAGCGTGTCACAAACATTACTTACCATGGAAAAAGTTACTTTTTCCCGAACCATTTCTGCCAACAACGACATTGTGTCGCTTGTCGAATGGCTCGACCACAATTTGTTCCCGGTAACTCTTGAAACCCTGGATTATCACCTATAAACAGAGGCACTCACATTAGCGTCACTTTCAAGTTACCACAATTTACTTTAAACTAGTATAATTACAATTTTATTATTATAATAGTAGGGAAAAGCACTTAATATACCTGTTTTATATGCATTTTTATAAATTGTCAGCGTCTTTAGCATAAACTTTTAATTTATTGTTTACAGTGGCGATGATACGTTGACCGCCATTTCGAAATGCCAAATTTGACATTACGTTTCAATCGGCACAGATAAAAAGAGAAAAGCAAAGAGTTCAATGATGTTCTAAATTCTCTATGGTTACCAAATAGCGTTCGGATACACACACAAAACTTTCTAAAAATGTTGCCATACTTTGGCATAAATTATAATCTGTGATTCTAAACCGTTTTGTGTACACTAGATGGCGCCACTCCATTTTTTTTTGATAATAGCGCCATCTATCGAGCAAAACAACAGCGCCATCTACTGAGCAAAACAATAATAAGTCTCCTAGGGTTAATTGCTTTATATTTTATCGTATGCTATATATGAAAATTATAATTTACTGAAACTCTTAGAAGTTATAGATTATATTATTATTAAAAAGAATTATGTACGCTTTGTTCTTTAAAATGAATCTATATTTACATTTTCTCCTGTGTCAATTCATTGCATTTAAACAAGTAGGTACCTATATAGCTATTTTTTTTGAGGGGGAAAATCATCCAATTACTTCTCCCGCCTTGAGCGAGGCGACAGCGAGTCTCAGACTCTTACTGACTAAAAACCACCCCGTTCCTTCTCCTGCTTTTCGAGCCGGAGCCCCGGTAAACCCGCGAGGTAATCTGCAGATCCGGATCAGGCATCAGCCCTGCTGGCCCCCTACCTATATAGTTTAGAAGCTCATTTCTTAAAATAAGTATTGTTTTTATGGATATCATAATAACAGTAAAACGAAAAGTAAGTGACGTATTTCAAACATACAAAAATATATATTGTTCAAAGATGTGTCTCTATGATCGATGAACGAGGCCACACACTGATGTGTATGTTAACTAGTCCATTACAGGCAGCCCTAAAAATAATTTAAGGTACCTACAACACTTACCTTGACACAATCCAGAAAATTACTTCTAATCTATCTCATACGCACTTGAGCCTTGAAAATAATTATCAAACATTTTTAATGAAGCCTACTTGACTAAACAATCGTCAAGTCAATGTGTGAATTAGTTTGAGCTTCAAACTCCATGTTGTATTGATTTTAAAGTTTGTCACGTGTTTGTTTTGAAAACTAGGATACTGGCCGCTATGTCGTCACAGCCACACCTCCGTTAGCATATTGTGTTCACCCACTGCTTAAATGATCACAATAAATTGTCCTGAATTAAACCTTCTGTCTCTTGATAAACGGTTTTTTTGCATAAATGTTCTGAATCAGACCTCCTGATTTCGTAATCAACGGTTTTCATTCAACAATGCCTGTAGTCTCTATGCATTGTTATAACGTCATTGATTCGAATGTCTCACTCACAGAACAATCTATAGAAGACCCATTATGTATCTTAATACCTAATTAAATAAAACTGGAGTGAAGTAGTGAAAGTGAGTGTTTTCACGGTGTTCACAGCCGCATACTAGAATTCCTCTATATTACAAAATTAAATACAAAATATGCATATCACATCTAAACCCGGAATAACAATTTGTGGAAAAAATAAATAAGTAGCTGTTCCATGTGGAAATTAGATCTATACTGTGACATGTTGTGCAACAGTCTAGCGTTTATCTTACCGCATATAAATAAATACATACAATACTACTGTTGGTATATGTCTACAAACACTTGTATTTTTCGAATTTTGTAATTTTCTTTAGGGCTTTAATTAATTTAAAATGCAAGACGATTAAAAACTTTATAAATAAATGACTATTTATTATAAGTAGATACCTACCCAATATTTATGAATTCTTGGAACCCACTCTAAAGTAAAAATGAGAAATTTTAACCACTTTATCAGATAATCATTTACGTCACAAAATTGTACATAAATGGCGAATTATATTAGTATAAGGTTATCGAACTTGATTCTCCTGATCGATTTAAATGAATCTGTTATATGTGAACAAGAACATACTCACACAGATACAAATCGCCACTTAAATGCTAATTCTTAATGCTGCGCCTACGTAGGCACAAGCAAATATCGGCCTAAGGTGACTTAGGAATCAATCACACGGTCCACTCGTGGAATGAATAAAATGAAAATAAATGTAAATTTTTGGGAATTAGGGAACGCCCAAAGAGATGATCTCAGAATCTTAGTGTACCTAAAATAAATAATAAATTACCTGCATTAATAAAACATGCTTGAGTGCAAGCGTTTTATTGTTAAAAATTTTAGAAAACAGTGATTATAATAATAAAATTATATGCTGTTATAGATATTTTTTTCTTTCTTGTTATCTTTTTCTAATAACTGACATTAACCAGATAGGACCGGAAAATCCTTCCGATATTCCGAATTAAATACGTTGAAAAAAAAAAACGATTAAATATCTCAAAAAGAATTGGAATAAGTAAGTATTAGGTAACTGGTTTGAACCAAACTCGCAGACATTTTACAGCTGTTACAGTTACTCGCAGACATTATAAATACCAATTTACAGGACAAAAAATATAGTTAGGTGAATACCTGTAGGTAGGTAACTAAAACAAAAAGGCAGACGTGATCCATCATTGGTCACGAAGAACAGATAAACTTGGCCAAATCACTTGGCACAAGGTCAAACGTCTACTTACCTATTAATTATTATAAAACTAATGGCAAAAAACTAAATTAAATGTCCGTAGGTAACAACTTCTTAATGTAAATTGATAACCGACAAAACAAACATGTTCTGAGAATTCGTAATTGGGCAAGACCAACTTTTCCATTACACTCGTCAAGCGCATTTCCGTCCATTGCTAGACAAAAGCCCCTCCATTCTCCATCCTCAATAGCACACCACTCAATTCATTTTTTATTATTAAACGGTCATATTTCGCTTCACCTGTTTGTTTGGTTGTTGGGTCAAATTTAGTAATTGAAATTTATTCGCCTTCCTCCAGACAGAGCAATCTGATTTTTGGTATACATTGTTTTTCTCGATGATCATACATATGAAAACCTTATTATTTACCCATCATCTTAAGCCTCATCATTGTGAATACCGTCACTCCACCATGTTGAAGGGCATTTTACACCAAACTTGCCAAGCAGTGGTCCATACTTCAGAATATTATGTTTATCCGAACCATCGGTTCCCATACATAATTATATGAACGCCTACTGGCCCACTGTCATTTCAGTTCGCTAAAGCTAAGCCTATGGTACAATGATAAAATTTAGCCTATATTCATTAGCAAGTACTCAAAATATTCTAAGTAAGTAAGTAGGTACAAGTTTCCTTATCTATGTAATTTCCCCAAATTCAAGATTAAGTGTTTTTTGAAATAGGTTTGTAGTTACATTATTTACTTGTAAATTGATGTAAGTTTCAATTTAACAAGATATTTTTTTCTAACAAAAACTATTCAACCTATTAGTAAAAGCCATCAACCTCATAATTACGTATACAGTAGAACTCCAATTATCCGAATTAATGGGGACCGGGACCCATTCGGATAATCAAATATTCGGATAATCGGATTTTTTAAAAAATATTGCCTTTGAAGAGAATAAAAGCTACGTTTTGATATTGCACTATTTTTTTATTGAATTAAATTGCGGGGGAAGTCAGTGTAGGCACAACGGCAAGTTAAGACAAGTCAAGTCAAGACTTGACGCGCAAACACTGGCTTCGCGGGGGAGAATAATAGCGCACTTAAGACTTTTTGGACAATTTTTGTGATTCGGATAATCGGCGATTCGGATAGTCGGAGTTCGGATAATTGGAGTTCTACTGTATATCGAATACATTACGTAAAAGTAAGTCAATAGAATACGTAAAAGTAAGTCACTAGAATTAGTTTTTAATTTAACATATAAATGTAATAATTCAATTGTTAATATTATCGGTAAAGATATAATACGTCGAATAAGTATGCATAGATATTTCTAAATTGACTGCTCGTATAATATATTGAGGACAAGTTTTAAAATGGTATAAAAAAAAATGAAAAAAAAAAACTAGGCATTGGAACGATCACCCAGAAATTGACTTTCAAACGAACGTTCGAGTTTAGTTTACATACATTTTGAAATTCCTCCTGATCTTACAAAACAAGATGTTATTTAGGCTTTGTAGCTCTGTAGCAATATTTATCACTTAGATACCTTTTAGACTTTATTCGCGACTTCATACCTACTTGTGAAATATGTCTGTAGCTATTTATTCAGAGATAAACATTAGCATATTATATGTTATTTCAGGCCACCTACTGCACAAATTCCATTAAAATAGTTTTGAAAATGTAGGTTACAAAAAAAAACGTTACGATAAAACTACTATTTTAATTAAAAATTAAAATAAGGCCCAAGATATACATACGGGGTGATAGTGTAGTTGCAACCTAATTTACAATATATAAACCTTTATGTCATCATGTTTATCTTATTTAAGCGACTGTTTACTGTATTAAAAAGCTACTAGAATATACAATTTTTAAATTAACTTAAGAATATATTTTTAATGATAACATTGTTCTAATATATAGTGCAGCACGACACCGAATTGTTAGTTAGGTGCATTATACATATTTGGCGCAACATACTTTTTTAAATGTCGAATACATAATATTGAATTTCCACTTAAGAAGATAAAATTCACGGTTCACGTCGTCCTCTTGACTGAGCCACTTTAATAAATATTTATTGTAATAACTGTATCTATAGTGAGCTGTCGTATTTGTTTCAAGAATTCCGAATTAGTACGATCTTGCCATTTGATAATAGCGTACCGGACGCAGAATTAAGTTAGCGTCGTCCGTAGACGTAGGCGTACGGCGTATACGCACATAGCGAAAATATACGTAATATAAAAAAATATTATAAATTAGTAATTTCTAAATAAAATATTAAATAATCATGACGGCGGTAAAAAGTGAGGAAAGTGATACAAGAAGTGATATTTTTACAAAAATAGAACGTTTCGGAAGATATCAAACTGTACAATATATTTTAGTTTGTTTGACTTTATTTATGATTTCTATGACACACGTGAATTATGTATTTGTGGCCGAAAATGTTAATTACAGGTAATGATTTATCTTTAATTAATTTATATTTATTTATTGTTTAATTTATTGTTTTTGTCTGTCTGTCGGTTGGTTCTGGCTAATCTCTGAATTGCCTTGCTGGAGCTGCGGACTACCTTTTACCGGAGCTCCGGGTCGAAAAGCAGGAGAAGGAACGGGGTGGTTTTTGGTCAGTAAGAGTCTGACACTTTCGCCTTGCCCAAGGAGAAGTCATTGGATGATTTAACTCAAAAAAAAAAAACAATTTTGACGGGACTTTTATTGGCAGGTAACTGATTTACTAAGGAGTAACTTAGGTTACTTTTATTTCAGATGAAAATAAAAATCCCAAATTAATAATATTCTAAGCGGACGAAGTTTTGAGCAACAGCTAATTCTGAAATAAGTTAGAAGAAGAAAACGTTTCCTTTTGCATAAAATTATGTCGTTTTACAGAAGTAGATTTTACTGTGCGGCTCGCTGGGCTGAATATATTCCTGTATCAGTTTGCAATTGGTTCATAAATTTTCTAGAATCAAACGCAATATTTTTGTCCTTGTCCCATATTCATTAAGGCTAATGTAAAGTATTTTTTTATCAAGAAGCATTTATAAATCTATAAGAATTTCCACGTTACACTGATAAATAATTTGCCAGAAATAAAGCTTTTGTCATAAGTGTTACACACTCTTTCAACTTAATTATACATGACATGAGTACTTCGTTTATTTTCCGCAATGTATTTTTTTTTTGAGTTTTGTTTTTACGATACTTCTTTCCGAATCTGGTATTTAATCTAGTGCTCAAAAAAAGTTCATCATCATCAGCTCTCACGTCACTGATCTCAAGCTTCAGTTATTGCCATCCGACCACTGTTAACCACCACAGGGGATTTCATTATTCTGCTATCGGTTATCCGAAAAGCTTTGGTAAAACGACTGGTTAATAAAGGGTTCAGACTTAAGCTTAACTTTCTGAAAAAAGTCTATGAACTTACTTATTCTAGACGTTAATATTTGTATGCTATTGGACGTTCCTAATCTAATTGTACATCGACCAACAGAATAACTTCAATATTTATATTCAAGCCCAGCCTCAAGAGCCTCACAATGAAATTCAAAATTTTCCATTAACTGCCTCTCTTGGGTCTTTTTAATTGTTGTCCAGGGTCTAATTTGCTCAGGACATTTATAATTTGTCTCATAATTGTCGAGAAGGTTAATATACTTTTAATAGCTTGTATCCATTCCTTGTGGAAGTTTTGCTTTGCTTAATTAAGAGCTATGGGCCCTTGACAACCATTACGTGTTAATTAGTTGTGGAAACGTACATAGAAATTAATAAACTTTAACAAAAACAGCGGAGCTTTGATAGGATCCAATTGACTTATGGCTGGATGTATCCCTGTATCAATTGAGCTCATTGTGGGAATAAATGGTATCAATTTTGCATTTTATTAGCAACGAAAGTACTTGAGTACATTTATCACTTACATTACATGATATAACATCATCATTACCAACACCTGTGTGCCTGTCTGCCTGCGCTGTGTTTGGTTGTGTGAGTGAACCTGTGTTACCGGAGGCCTATTACACCCTTTCCCAATTTTCCCAATCCCCGATTCCTCAACAACCCTTTATTTTCTAACCCCCAAAAGGCCGGCCACGCATTTACGATTGCTTACCATCAGATGATCCGTCTGCTCGTTTGCCGGCTTATTTCATAAAAAAACCTTTTATCCTCCCCATTTTTGGACACAGCTATATGTTTTGAGTTTCATGGAGTCGAGTCTTCACCATGCATTGCATAAAAGGCACACTTAAGTGTTTTGAAAAGTATAAAGTCTACGATTAAAAACAATGCGCAACCACTTTCTCAACTGTGGAATTTCCGCTTGACAATTTCGCGACCGTCCAGCCAACTAAACAGTCAATTAATTTCAAAGAATAATTTATTTTAATTTATCACAGATGTCGTGTCCCCGAATGCGAACATGAGAATCAGAATATGGAAATACCCACATGGTGGCCAGAGGACATAGATCCCAAGTGCTACAAGCCTATTCTAAATACTAAGAAATGGGCTTTGTCAAATGGAACCTGTACCAATTCTTCTTTCAATGGAGTAATAGAAGAGTGCCAGCATTGGATCTACGAAAACAATAATTCTATCGTTGCCGAGGTATGTATGTTGTTGTTGTTTTGAGATCTGCGTTTGTTGTGTTGCGTAAAATTAAAATCAGGTTTATGACGTACGATTTTGTGTAGATTTACCTTATTATTTCCAATAACTGGGCTTGTTTTCACCTCGCCTTGGATTTCGATAGGAAATGGAATATGACCTTAGACTTAAAATATGTCCTGCAGAAAACTTCTGGCGAATGTTTTGAATTATTGGGTCTATAATATTGAGAAAGATACTATTTAAGTTTTGCTCAGTTTAACCTGGAAAATAGTTCGGATTCGATCATTGAGTGAAAAAATTGATACCTATAGAGGTGATCTGCACTTTTTGGGAGCAGTAAGAAACCAATAGATAGTAATAATCGTAAAAACCAAACATTAAAAAAAAACACTAAACGAGGTGAATTAAACCAGTGCGTAGGTCAATCACCTGATGCAAATGTTACACTACGACAATATTATACTTCAAAATCCACAAGAAGCTCTTTGATTCCTTTATCAATATACAAGATTTATAAATGTAAAACATAGGGGCTTGTTATAAACACAATAAATATTTGTTCGTGCAGATAACTAATATGTAGGTAATTTAAATTACATTAAGTAAGTAGTATGCATTGCATATTTGCATGTATATTATAAGTATTACGTTAGTAATAATATTGTGATATTTTGACATTGAATTGTAACAACAGTAGTCTATAATTAACCTATAATGTAAGTAAGGGTATTCCCATAAAGTTAAACAAAAGTAACAAGTATCTGCAGAGAATTTTGATAATTTCATCCCACCCAGTGCAGTGTCATCGCTCTGAAATTAGAAGTGTTTTGTGCAGCAATAATTCCATAGAAAAACATTTCCTCTTTAAATATTTGGAAGAATAAATGAATTAGATCTTCTTTAAGACAAGTATGCATATAACATGAACTTCCTAATTGACAGGCATAGATACATATATAGGTACCCAAGATTTTCCTCATTTGTTTCCTATAATAAAAAAACGAAAAAACCCAAAAAATATGATGATCAAAACAAATAGGTACCTATTTAAAATGTTACGTAATTTATTTATTATGATTGGAACATCAACTTGGGCGCCAGTTTTCCTTCTTACATCATTGTTTATTATTGAATAATAATTAGAAGAAATCCTTTTTGGAACCCCACACTACGAGTTATTAATTAAATTAGCTAGCTAGTCAATTTCGGTGAACCGCCAACTATGTGTCAATCGGATTAGCACATGCAATGTTGTTTTCCGTTGATATCAGCGGAAAATGTCAAGTTTGCAGTTTTACTTATGACGTATTTATAGCCTAGAAGCTAATGAAAACAGGGAACTTTTTAAGTGACTAACTATATCCGGTACCTATTTTGCAATTTAATTGAAACAACAACAGAATGATTTGATGGAAATAATTTACTGAGAAACTTCGAATTTTTGGCTGGGTTATTTAAAAGTACCTAACTACAAAACCAGATTAGACTACACAGCTGTGGCAGTTTCATAGCAATAAGCTTTAAGTTAGACTCAAGCCGTTCCCACCCGCCATTTTGGAAGTAAAATTTTAGACGTCTATGTTCTACTGCGGACGCCTTAAGGTCGTTACAATGATGAAGATGACACGTATACACAATCTTTAGTTCTAGGTATACAATAAATTACTTTTGTTTCAGTTAAACTTGGCGTGCCAACCGTGGAAGATAAATCTAGTAGGAGGCATCCACAATGCAGGAATGATAGTGTCCATGATATTCACTGGCTGGATAGCTGACAAGTAAGGCAATACTAATGTTTGACTCAAACCTACAGGAAATTAGAAACCTTTATTAATTCGTCATTGACAGACATTTTATTTAGGTACGTTTATAAGCAAACCAGCTTACACTCAAATAGGTATTAGGTAGGTAATAAAATATAAAGATGTAGACACTAATTAAATATCCTTTTTTTGTAATTATATTTTTTACAACTTTTACAAGAAAAAACGTTGTGGTAAACAGATAAAGTGCAAGATTTGAATGCTTGTTAAACTGCCCAAACAACATTCTTCGAACAAGTCTTCCTAGAAAAATCTATTGGAATAACGAATAAATATTAATTATGTTGAAGTTTTACTTGTTAGCCTTGATCTCGACCACATCACATGGGCAATATTCAAGTTCATTACAATTTTTACAATTCATATTCCGCTGTTTTGCGTTACGGAGTAAAGGGTTATTCACCTTTGTGGTGAACCAATTTTTACCCCTTTGAAAACATTTTTTTCGCCTAAAACTGCACCGGAGAGCAAGTTACTTCTTTATCTTATTGTAGATCTCTATAATTACCAATTGAATACGCAGAAATAAATTAATACTCTTTACCTAACGTTATTTTTGAAGAATCTGCAAATGTTTGCTTTCAACTTGCCGCTACCGAATAATTTCTTTCCAACAGCTACTTACGTTATCATAAAGAATTAAAATGACTCTATTTTCTAAATATAATTTTCCTTAAACAAGAAGGATATTATGTTGAATTTGAATTTTCAAATTGTCCTCGTGCGCACTTCTTGTGAGATGAAAGGATAGATGTAGGTAGTATAAGTTTAACGGACTCGTAAAAGATTATAATATTATATTATATTTTACTATAGTTGGCTATGCATCTAGAAGAATTAAATTATTACATGGTCTTTTTTCAGAATCGGAAGAAAACCAACCTTCATAATTTGTGCTGTCGGTGCAAGTATTGGAGTATTTAAAATATTCATGACCAACTACTATTGCTACTTGGCACTGGAATTTCTAGAATCTGTTATGGGATCGGGGCTTTATACTGTGGGCGTGGTTTTATGTAAGTATTTTCTTATTACATATATAACTTGATATTTTGTTTTGTATAACCCTGTATACTTTATTTCTAATACCTACTTCTTGGTTTTTTTTAGTGATTGAAGTAGGAGGAAGTTCCAAAAGAGTACTAGCTGGAATTTTCTTTTCGTATGCTGTTTACGTTGGTGAAATTGTGTTCGCATTCTTAGCAATGAGCCTTCAATATTGGAAATGGTTGATTATAGTGGTTTATGCACCAATGGCACTCTTTGGCCTATACGTTTATTGTCTAAGAGAAAGTACAAGATGGCAAATGATACGTGGAAGATTGGTAGAAGCCAAAGAAACTTTAAAGGTTATGGTGAGAACGAACAAAATCGATTTGCCAGAAAAAGAAATAGACGATGCAAGTGACGACCAAATGCGACTGATGTTTGATGTGGTAGAACAAAAAGAGAAAGAAGATATGAAAGTAATTATAGGATCGAAGGAGATAATGACCCGTTTGTCAGTGACGTCATTCAGCTTCTTCACTTCTAGCTTCCTGTACTATGGATCCCTAGTTCATGTAGTTCTGCTACCAGGAAATAAATATACCAATTTTATTCTCGCTGCGTTTACGTCGTTCCCAGGAGAAATGCTTGCTTATTACACATTTAACAAGTATGGAAGAAGAATAACTTTGCAATGTGGTTATTTGCTTTCCGCAGTATTTCTTATAGCACAGAATTACTGCCCGTCTTGTGAGTATTATTAAACTATTTAATGCTTATCTTTTGCATAATACTATTTGCTTCATGTTTAAAGATATTTTATGATGACTGATGATGATTCTCTTTTTTCAGCACTATCTTGGTTGAAGGTGATATTGTTCTTGGTCGGTAAACTTGGAGTCGTCATTTGTTTTACTGGTATTTACACCTACAGTCTGGAGCTGTTCCCTACCAGTGTCAGAGGAACCTTGCTCGGCTGGGGGAACACTGCTGCCAGGATTGGCAGTATGTTAGCACCATTAACACCTTTATTGGTAAGGACATAAGAAACTTTCTCCATAATTCTTTTATAAAATCGTAATTAGAAATTGGAACATTTCAGGCTTTTCTTGTCATTAGGGATAAATAAATTGAAAGGATAATATCAAATTAATAGGCATCATCGATAAATAAAGTTGTTAAATCAACTGAGACGCACTTTACATCGAATTTGAATATTTAAATGAGGTCTATTTAAAGAGGTATTTGACTGGTCGCATCAGCTTATTACTCATTGGCCTACTCAAGGCTAGGCTAGCATATCTTAGCTATCAGTACATTTTCTATAGGTAGGTACTATAAAGATATATTGTAATCCAACTAGATGAAACTTATAAAAGTTGAATACGAATGGTATGTAAATGCGTGGAAATTAATATCATGCTTAACATCTATGCAAATTATCTATCTAGTTTTTAATTTCCATACTATCTATGCCTAAGAATAAAATTATAACGTTCTAAAATATTTTTTTATGATTTCACATCGTTACGATGACGCATATCCTAAACTTAAATTGAATAGCTAACACGGCTTGTTTAAATAACAGCTTAATGCTAAATAGGTACCAGTACTGAATTGAAAAAGGTACCACTTATTTGGTCTTTTGACTAAGAACACTGGTACGTTTTTAGATTATTCATGTAGGTCCAAAATGTAGCTCTCGTTTATTCTAGGACTCGGTGCCGTATTTTGAAATTCCCAACTTTGAAGCTACTGACATGATCTTTGAGGTACTTTAGAAGAACAATGTATCTTTTTATCTCTAACAACACAATCCATTTCTCTTTCATAATTTATTTAAATTCCTGTCTTTTTTAATCCACTTTTTTAAATTACAGATAACTGAAATACCAGCGCTTCCATCGTTTTTGTTTTCATCATGCGCTGTGATGGCTGCGCTCCTGTTAACCTTCACGCCAGAAACCAAAAACTTGCCTATGTTTGACACAATCGCCCAAGTCGATTCCTACAAAACTTCACAATTCAAAGAAGACAACGTGGAAACAGCGACGGGGCCAAACACTATATGTACGAAATTATAGACATAATTTATGTATGTTATTTAAATTGTGACAAAATGACAACGGTATTATAGTGCCTAAGTATGTATGTTTAGTGTGATAATGATAATGTAGAATATAGATGATGATTGTAAATGATTTGTACCTTTAGTACGAGTTTGCTTTATGTTGAACGAGAACGTGTTCGGCGCTCTGATTGGTTGATTCAATTGCGCCGGCCAATCAGAGCCCCGAATGTGTTCTCGTTGCGTTTTCGTTCAACGTAAACCAAAATTGTACTAAGGGTAGTGATATAGTTCATGTACCTAGATTAATTTACTCAATAAAATATTAATATGGTAAGAATTTAAATACTGAAACATACATTACTATAGAGACTATTCGTTCCTATAGATATATATGAAAAGTACATTTTGTGGTTACATTCCTTACTTACTCAATGTTAAGGTATTCCGCGTAGGTTATACAATGTCAAAGAATTAAATAATTTATAATGTTATTTTAGTTTTACTACCTTATACCTGCTAAGAATTAAATATCAATTCAGGAGAGGGGCTGAAAGCTGACTATGACTGCATACTGCGTGATTAGTAATCACGCAGTATGCAGTCATTAGTAATCACTGATTACAATCCATTACAATGTTAAAAGTGCAAAAGTTGAGTTTATTTTAATTTTGAAAAACTTTTTAATTTCGCTGGTTGCAAATGATTTTTTAACTTAAACAAGTTTTCGATACCCCGTCAGAACGTGGCTCATGCATTTATTTTATGAGATCAGTAAGATAACGTATTCTAACTGTTGTTAACAGGATCTTTCGCCGTCTCAGTAATGCCATCTAGTGAGCACAAAAAACATTAAGAGAAATGAAAGTGTATCCAAACGTATAAATTATTTTTTAGACTTGCAACTCCAAGCATAAACAGGAAATCGTTTTGACAGTACGTACATACATAACCTTTCAATCTTCCGCTAATGCATATTGGTATCGCAATTTTGCCAATTTCTATTGTTTATTTTCCTGAATAACAGAATAGTTCCTCTTATTTAACTTTTCCAAAGGTAGCATAAGTTGTTAAAATGGAAGGATTTGAGATAAGATTGACAAGCAGCAAGAAGGTAAGTGATATTCGTCGTATTTATTGTATTGTAATCGAAGTGTTTTTTTTTTATTGAATTGTAATTTTTACAGGGTAAAGGACTCTTTGCAACGCAGAAATTTGATCAGGGTGATGTTATTTTAGAAGAGGATCCTTTAGTTTCTTGCCAGTTTGCTTGGAATGCGGCTTACAGATATTTAGCATGTGACTATTGTATGAGGTATGTTTTATCCGATATTTTTATGTATTTCGTTTTATTTTGTATTTTAGTATCTAAACTAAATTTAGCAGTGTTATTTGACACATATTATATAGTAAAAAATAAAGTGCGTGCATAATTACTAATTTTACAACTGAGAAAAATATTGTGAAATGTCGCGTGATTTTGATGAAAAATTAATATTACTGTTCTTTACAAATGAACGAACATTGTGTGTTAAAGAAGTGCCTTAGAATTACCAAAATATGTTTTTAATAATGTGGTATCAGTAGGGATAAATTACCATTTACATTTAATTTCTAGTCATACCAAATGTTTTGCTACAAGGTATCACAAAGATGCAATTACATATAATAAAATAAATTCACAACACAAACTAAACCAAATTATTTAGTCTGTAACTAGTTTATTTCATGACTTTATAATAATTATCAAAATACAATGTCTTATATGTTAATAAAATTATTATGTATAGGCTTACTCACATAACTTTTCAGCCATGCTAGACTCTTATATGTATGCTATTTTCCTTAGTTTGATATAATCAAAGCCATTTTATTAATTTTAAACAGACAAAAACCTAACTCTTGCATGTTAAACAATTAAAATAAAACATGTGTATCAAACAGTCCCTTGTAGCCACTTGTCCACTTTTGTATTTAAGGGCCTAATGAAAGTTCCTTTTATAATGTTAGGAGCTCTGATTGGCCAGCTACAATTAACTAACTGCATTAACTACTGATAGCTAAATACGCTAACATTAAATAAATACCCTAAATAACTGAACTACTGAAATGAACTGAACTGAACTTTGACTGCATGGTTGGTGCGGTGGCTGGGCAATTGGCTGCCGCGCAACGGGTAGCGGGTTCGATTCCCGCACGGAGCAACTCTTTGTGTGATCCACAAATTGTTGTTTCGGGTCTGGGTGTCATGTGCATGTGAACTTGTATGTTTGTAAATGCACCCACGACACAGGAGAAAATCCTAATGTGGGGCAACGTTTTTAAAAAAAATCTGTATCAAATCTAATCAATGTTTACTGATTTCAGGCCACTGGAAACTCCAGAACAGAATGTAAGGAGACTATCGTGCAAACCAGACATAGTACTCCCACACTCTGATAGATTTGAGCTGAACCTTGAGAGTATAACAAGCTGTGACCAATGTGGCGCCCTCTATTGTTCCGAGGGATGCAGACAGAAGGCGTATGTGACATATCATAGAATATTGTGTCACAATCCGAGTGATGCCCAACATCCTATTGTTGTTCTCATGGAGACATGGAAGTAAGTGTGAGATTTATTAATTGTTTTACACATCTCAAAGTCAAATCATTTATTCCAATTAAACCATAAATTTAATTTTTGAGACATCAACAAATAAAGAAATAAATAATAGTCTGTCAGTCTGTCTGTCAATAAAGCTAGGTGCTTGTTCCAAAGTGTAGCTTTGAATGCAGAAGAAGGAGCAAGGAACTACATTCGTTATTAAATAAAAATACATAGTTTAAATAAATATTTACTTTCTGTAATAAAGTATATAATAAATAAAATATAGACTTTCTTGACTAATTAAATTAAAATATGAATAAAAATCTTCTTATTTTCAGACAAATGCATTACCCACCGGAAACAACAAGTATAATGTTGTTAGTAAGAATACTGGCTTACATACAGCAGAGTCCAGACCCGTCGGCTGCTAGAGCTAAAGTGAAGCAGTTCTGCCACCGCACTGAGAATGAGGACGCTGAGTTAGTACACAAGTTGCTCGGCGAACAGTTCACACATCAAATGAATACACTGAGAGAGATGACCGGACATGTTGTTAGCGGAGATGAAGTACAAGAGGTAAGGCTTTGTTTACTTTGATTATTTGAAGAGAGAGAGCAATACAGTATTTCTTTCTTTACATCTTTTAAGATATAGTACTTGAAATTATTGATACATGAGAGTATGAGATCTTTACCATCATCAACAGCCTTGCATGGAGAAGATTTGAGCATTAATCACCACACTTGCTCAATGCGGGCGATTTCAAATTTGTACTTAGAAATTATAAGCCCATGTTTCCTTCACCATTTGTCAGTGGTGTCTAAATAATCTTAGAAAGTACATAGAACTCGGAAATACAATACGGTACACTGGTGTAAGTACCAATGTGACTAGTCCGAGGTATATGTTAATAGGTTTTGAACTCGCATCCTCGCCTATGATAAGCTGACGAATTAACCTCCGGGCCACTACGACATGCGACCATTTAACATACAAAAATGGATGATCAATTTTTATACTTAATCTTTAACTAAATAAATAATGAGTTGTACTAATGAGGAAATATTAGACAAATAAAGAAGTTATTACTCCGTTAAATAGGAAGACATGGAATTTGGGTTCCTTGAGTCGTTGAGTCATTGGACAATCAATTAGAAGATTTGAATATTAATGTTTGTACTATAATATTGGTTTTGGGCTAACATGATTATAACAAAGGGGGCTGCGGAAGAATTTCGTTTCTCGCACCTTCGTACCCACGTGTAGGACGGGACACTGGGGTGGGTTTTAGTCAGTAAACATTTTATGGTCAAATACTAAAACATCACTCAATTTTAAGACGCTCTCAAGAATAGTTCTCTCTCTACAAATTCCTTATAAAAGACAGAGACAGAAAGATATTTAAGTACAACTTACAATTGATTAGAGTTTCAGTATTTGGGCATTACTGTCCCTTTCGTCCTCTCAAGACGACGGCGCTGCATGAGGATTTCCCACCTTGAGGTTAAAAAATACACATGCATAATAATACATAGACAAAGGGGTTTGAGTAACTTTGTATGGACTTGTGGCGTCATTTTTTTTTTCAGCGGCCACCAATAATTTTCATGTTACTTTGTTCTGCTGTGTTCATTACACATATATGTTCAATTATTTTTATCCTAAGTTATATCAAAGCTGAGATATTTGAGTTTGAAGAATTTAAAAATGTAGTCTCTATAAATACTTCAATTACCGTCCTGTGTGAAAAAAAATCTTAGTTATTGTATATTATTAGAAGATTGATATTAGTTATTGGCTTTACTGTTTCTCGACCTCTCGTCTATCAATGTGACGTTAGTATTGGGCCCTAGGAAATAATAAAAACACAATATTATACCTTATTGCATTTATTACATGATTTTTAAAAACACATTTACATATTAACTTTCTTAGTCCATTTCGTTCTCAATGTCATGTCGAATAATGGTATCTAAAAATTGTGCCGGCGGAGTCAGATTATTTTGATATCTGCCCCATCCCATGTACCATATAATGGACATTATATGCGAACAGCAGCCTAAGGTCCGTTTTCCGATTATACATGAGCAATAGTGGCCCAATATTGCATCTAGCCCTTGTACATCTTGCCCTTCCAGTGTTTCTACCAGAAAGTCGAACCATGAAATGTGCGACCAAAAAAAAAAAAAGATTATGTAATATTTTAAATAGATTCATAGGTAGTCATACAGACCTTTGCCAAACAGGGGATGTACTATGCTAACTAGACACATAACGCTCTGTAATGTCTAGGTACGCATTTTTCGGGGGGGTTTGAACCCCCCCCCCTGGCTACGCCTATGGTCGTTATAATTATCCACAAGTCCACGAGAGATTAGAAGCGCGCCACACCATCGGCCCATAGATAAAGAGTGCAATAACATTTAATAACTTCTTCGATTTCAATGACCAATATAAAACCAAATATCTCAGTTCCGATATGGTTTAGAGAAATATGACCATAATAGCTTTTGATCGCTGTATTCTGTTCTTTCATAATATTTAAGTTTCATTACTGGCCGCTCAACTTCAAAACGACGCCAACTTTACCCAAACCCCTTTGTGTAAATACTACTCAAAATAAATGTTAAATAAACAGAATAGTGCAATTAAATAAATGGCACAAGTTTTTTATTGACTTAAAATGTTTGCTCATTTATACATGTTTTGATGATGTGTTTTGCAACCTCCTACTATTCATATAACTGTAAAACTCTGTATAAACTGGTATACTGTTGTTTTTGAACTCTTATTGACTAGTCTTTGACTCATAAACGACTTTGTTTGTTATGACTATATTTCTCAGTTTGTCTTCATCAATAGATTTTAAACTTTATTTCTTTTGAATAGAGTTCTAAATCTATTAAAGTTAGTTGATTGAAGTTAAATGTGTTATAGCATCTTTATAGTAATAATACTTAGATTTGAATATTGTAGGGCCATAAATGATAATTAATGATATTTATTTTGCAAATAGGTTACAATGTAACTCTTTTACACTTCAATCTCTTAAATAACTAGATGAGGCCGGCATTTCCTATTGGACTACTCTGAGAAGAAATGCCGAAACAAACTCAGAGGTCATAGTCTCTTTTAAAGTCGAAGTAATTATAAAATACTTGCGAACTTTGTTTCGCCTTGGAATTGTTTCTGCACATCTTTGTTACTATTTCTTACATAACAATAAAAATACAACAAAAAGAAGTAGCGAAATTCGTTCAGCGGTTTACAAGATTTGCACATTCTACGATTCATTTTTATATTATAGTTATGTTTCTCTCTTTTTACAGTTTCTAACACCAGAAGGATTTTGCACACTAATGGCTTTAGTTGGCACAAATGGCCAAGGCATTGGTACCAGTCCCCTGGCTATGTGGGTCAACTCTGTGCTGGAAATAACCATGTCTGATGATGAGAGGCAACAGCTGGATCTGTTTATTGATAAACTTTATCAGTATGTGGAAGAAGGTATGTAAAACATATTAAAAATCTTGATAACTTAATGTAATATCATATTGTGAGAGCTTTACTAGAAGTCTGCAAGTCTCTTGACAAGCAAAGTGAAGTCTCTTAACTTGAATTATTGTATTTAGTCTCGTTGTAAGAGTGTAAAACTGCCTATAAAAAACGTCTAATTTTAGAAACCACTAAAAGCTACTATGTATTAACGGTTTACTGTCGTAAGTTAATGGAGAAAATCCACTAGTTTTGAGTCACAGATGAAGACTTCCTCTTCATCATGAGCAGCGTGCGCAGGCGCGGCGCCGTCGCTGCTATATAGCTTTTTGTCAATTTTAACATAAATCTCGCCTCTTATTCCACGGAAATTGTTATAGACTGGCCAATCTAAACTCAATGCTACTTATTACTGATTGGCATACAATATTTAATTTTCTACCATAAAATTACAGAATCCGGCTCATTCCTCAACACAGAAGGTTCCGGACTCTTCCAGTTACAAAGCTCATGCAACCACAGTTGTGCGCCTAATGCTGAGTCTACCTTTCCATATGGCAACCATCGAGTGCAGCTCAAGGCATTAAAACCTATAATGCCAGGTGAAGAGATCTGTATCAGTTACTTGGATGAGTGTACCCTGCAAAGGTCCCGCCATTCACGGCAAAAGGTGAGAGAAAGAATAGTTTTACCTTATAAATTATATTATTCATCTTAATTCACAAATCAACTCTTGACTTTACCCCCACTTTATCACTTTAGAGTATTATTGTATTAATATGGGCCTACCAATCTTCCCAAATCCCCGACAACCAAAATGAGTTCCTAACCCCAAAAACGCACTTGTAACGCCTCTGGTGTCCATGGGCGGCGGCAATTGCTCAGTAAATCAATAAAGTGATCGACCTGCTCGGTTTATACAATAAAATAACTCTTCACTTATCTCATCACCAGGAACTGGCCCAAAACTACCTATTCGTGTGCTGGTGTGAGCGCTGCAGCTCCCAAGCGTCGGAGCCAGACTGCACCAGCGAGGAGGAGATGAGCGATGAAGACATCGATGCAGATGACTGATGTTCCAACCTACTGGCCTTTTGCTTGCTCGGCTTATGATGCAATAAGTGCAAGAGGTCCAGGTATTACCAAAACGGTAATAAACATAATAAGAATAACGAATCAAGAATATGGTTCGGGGCAATGCTTGTATTCAGTCTTATATTCGTTGCTTTGTTCACTAAGAATGTCGTTTTCTTGTATATTGAGTTGATTCTGTAGTGTATTGGTCTAACTAACGTACTCGGAGACATTTAATGATTACTTAAACCCTTCATTAGTAACGAAATGTAATACAATAGTATCGAAAACAATTGCTAATTGAGTTAAGTAATCATTAAATGACTGAGTACGGCGATAAGATGTATAGTAATGGACAGATATGATGGTAAATTAACTATTTGATAGTTATGTTGTTTGGGTTTATTACACATTACACAGGTAGGATTAACCTTAAAGTATTCTCATGACAGATGATTTATGAAAATATTCGTGTTGGCATTAAAATATTTCTATTCAACTCGTTAGTAGATAAATAGATGTTACTAGTAGTAATAATAATAATTACTGTTATTAATAAAATATACTATTAAATGAATTGATACTTCCAATAATGTGTGATTCATGTACATAGCTTTTGTTCTAGCACAATTTAGTACATGCTCTACTTGATAGCGAAGATACTTTTCCAGCTGTTCCATATTGTACTTTATTTCAAAGGTGTTAAGAGCGATATGTGTAGCGTAAATGCATTTCAAATTTTAAGAGCAATATATTTTTAATATGACATTCCCTAACGGCACTAATCAGAGTATACTTATATATAGTATAAAGTACATATATAGTTATATGTATATGTCACTATACGTAATTATAACTAGCACTTGGCGGTAATGCTATATAACGAAACAAAGGAAAGGAATGTGTAATGTTTGGCGAAATACAACTTTGTGTAGCTGGTATAAGATTTAAATTGGTGTAGCTTATTGACATTTATTCGTATGACTAAAGTATTGAAACTATCTATGTTTTAGCTTAAGAAGAAATAGTAACTGCCGTTCTCAGAGATGTTTGATGATTACTTAAACTGTTCCTTAGTAACGAATTTGTTGAGAGAACAATTGCTAAGGACTGTGTTACATAAGTAACTGTTAAATAACTCCGAGTACGGCAAAAAGAGTTTAAGTATTCTTCAACGAAAATATTATATAGGTATTGAATGATAAAGGGCCCAAAAAGCGGCAATGGAGCAAGTAATCGAATTTTGTAACGTAAAGCCTCGGAGAGTCGGCCTAACGATATATAATTATAATAAAGAATATTACTATTATTAATAGATATCTAATAATATTGTTCTCGTGTCAAATTATTGCAACGATGCACAATTTTTGTAGGCTATTACTGTTGGTAGCGAATGTAGTATGAAAACACCTGGGAAGGAATAGAACGATAGTGTTACTAGTTAAGAAATCTAGATGTTTTAATTGAAATATTTATAGCATGCATTGGGTTACTATAGTTGGACGATAATGAGCTCTAAGTGTAATTGTTTTAAAGCATATTTTGCAACAGGACCAAACTTTATAACATCATCAATAACAGCTTATGACCTCCTCGTATAAGTGGTTGGATATCGCAATTTTAAAGGATCAGGGATACCAGAGCTGTTACCCTATTTCTGTCAAATGTGCAGAATGTGTGTGATTGAGATAAAAACTTAACAATATTCAGTACCCCTACTACAAGTTTGTTTTATGTTTAACGAAATCGAAACACGACCGTGTTAGGCGCTCTGATGGGTTTATTCATTCGCACTGGCCAATCAGAGCGCCGAACGTGCACTCGTTTCGTTTTCGTTCAACGTAAAGTTAACTAACATTACTAAAGGTACAGGCTTGTACGCTCTTGGCTACACCCAAAAAGTTTGGTTTCTCGTACATTAATGAGTAGCATGTTAAAGTTTTTAACTTAATATTTAACACCAAATTATTAATATTACTATAGCATAATTATTGCTAAACGAAATTGTTATAAGTAAATTATATGTGGCACTTAAGCGGCCAATAAACGTTACTTCTACTATGTAGGCCTAACGATAAATACATATTGATATCTCTGTCTTACACGTTTATCAGCAAAACGTGTGAGTGAGATAGGTATATTGATCAAAGAAACATTTTGGCTCTTGACTACACGACATGTGTCGCGCAATGTTACTCATGATTATGAGTCCCGAGCGTGGCTTGAAACTGCTCGATTTACCTTGTCAACCAGTTACGTGAGTTACGTTCAAATACCCAACGCCACTTAATTTTAAGACGCTCTCAAGAATAGTTCTGTCTCTACAAATTCTTTATAAAAGACAGAGATAGTATGATATTATAAACAACTTGAAATAAAATTAAAAATTAATATATCCTACAAGAGTTATAATACAAGAAGTAACGTTTGTTGATCGCATTATTATTATTATATTATTGCATTTCTGGCAATCTTATTATTGTTATAGTAAATCTATATAAGTATATAGGTGTTATAATATCAGGGTACTAAATTGTGCCAAATAGTAATAGAGTAGAATGTTCCGAAATAGATTTTAGAATAATAATAATAATTGGCATTTGAATTTGGAATAGTCTGTTCATTTTGTGACGATAATTATTGTATGAAGTTTTTTTGTTTAAAACCTTGTTTCGTTAAGAATGTTGATTGATGTTTAAAAAGTTAGGGTTTGTGTTTTTATATAATATGTATGTTTTTTATGACATGTTTGTTAAGTGCTGGACACCTAACGAATACGTGAGTTTAATTTAAAATAACATAATGTATAATTCTTAAGCACATTTCCACGACGAAGTAGTTGTATACGTTAACATTACATAATATATGTGTGCTTTTGGGGTCTCAATCTGTACTCTTTGTACGAATTTGCTTTATGTTAAACTAAAACGAAACGCGTGTTCAGCGTTCTGATTGGCTGGCGCGAATGAACCAACCAATCAGAGCGCCGAACGCACTCTCGTTTCGATCTCGTTGAAGTAAAGCAAAGTCATACTAAGGGTACTGTATCTATTCTGAAATTCACTCTACTTATGAAAATGACAAATGGGCATAAATAATAAAAGTGAATAAAAATGTTTTTAACAAATAGGAAATATGCTTACGTTTATGTGTAGCTAATCATCGGAAAATGAACAGCTTTAACTTATTAATGATGAAATAGTATGTTCACACATTATATTGTTTAATTTACGTTATGGAACACACAATATAGTTTGTTATAGGTGAACAGTACCTTTACCATGAGTTTGAAGCAATAGTATTTGTCGATAGTCGCTAGCGATGACGTAAATTTTTGTTTGGCAAATGTTAGTTTCACAGGTGACCTATAGAGGCGTTGTAAATTTGCCATACAAAAAATTTACGTCGTCGTTCGCTAACGACGACGTATTTTTTGTATAGGTCGCCACCTATCAACAAATACTATTGCTTCAAACTCATGGTAGAGATACAGCAAACCAAGCTATCCGAAACTATCAAATTTAAACTTTCTGGCTTTGTAACAAAGTTCAAATTCGATAGAGAATTTGATAGTTTATGATAACTTGTAATCTGATGGTGAATAGAACATTTTATTGCAGAGTTAATTTTATATGCAAAGAAATGAAATATAAGAAAAGTAAGAGTATATTATATTCTATATTGTCAGCACAGAATTTGTTTCCAAGAATCACAGAGTGTAATGAATGTTGCTTTTATACAGAGAGTGTTACTCAGCTTATATTTTTGAAATAAACCCTTTGACCATACACATTGAATTGCTTTTTACTTAAGTAGTTAAGTGTCTGCTTCGTTGGTCGAATGTGCTATTTGCCAGACAAGAAGTTTGGAGTTTGATTTGGTGTTTCGAAAAAATTCTCAGTAGTAACACGGAGTCTGGAATTGTGCCCAGTATATGGCAATAGGCTCACCCTCTATTACATGGGACTAACAACACAAATGGTGAAAAGTTGATGTACATTGTACAGTGGCATTAAGTGCCGTGATGTGCAAGTGCTATTTCTGCCTATCCTTTCGGGGATAAAAGGCGTGACGTTACGTTAGTTAGGAAGAATTCGAAAAACCATTACATGCATCTTTGTGGAATTGATCAAGTTGTGCAACAGTCTACCGCTTAACTTCTACCTTAACCTTGCATTCATATTATTATTCATTAACTTTACATATAAAAAAATAAATAATAAGAACAGTTACTGTTAAAGAAAATAGTAGAAAATCTAAATACGTCGTATGTAGGTACTATACGTCCTTAGTAAAAACGACTCCACGATCGATGAAGCGAACAATAATAGACCTATTGGGTAATCTCTTAGGTACTAATTTGCGTAAATCAATTAGTTGGGACGAGATACCTATAAATATACGTCGATATGAATAAACGTCTTATTCGTATCTTGATTAATTAATCGGTCGAGAGCAGTCTTTAATTACCCGATAGTACTTCAGTTCTCGATGAGCTGACTTGAACGGTGAAGTACATATTGAGTTATACAAAACCAGTTTATC
This sequence comes from Spodoptera frugiperda, assembly GCF_023101765.2. Classification (NCBI taxonomy): domain Eukaryota; kingdom Metazoa; phylum Arthropoda; class Insecta; order Lepidoptera; family Noctuidae; genus Spodoptera; species Spodoptera frugiperda. The sequence continues at coordinate 10,261,084 of NC_064242.1, read as the reverse complement.
GTGGCCTCGCATTGTATGATTTTTCAGCTGATTAAACGGTCAGTTTATACTGGTTTTGTATAGGTTTATGTGTAACCGTGAGTACTACGGTTAATTATTGAAAGGAGAATGGTACGTTTGTTGTGGGTTTGTAAATTGAATGAGTTATTCTATTCTAAGTTGGTTACGGACTTTGTGATTAATGGGATGGAGTATGGGGGATAGTTTCCAGTTGTAGAATTATGGAGTTATTGCCTTTGTAGGTACCTATCAAATTTCGAAGTTCTTAATAATTTCAGGTCTTGTAAAACTGAAATCCTATTGTCAGGTCCTACCTATATACCTACCTATCTACTACCTAGCTTTGGTTTTTTAATTTTTTTTTCTAAGCTTTTTATAAAACGAACGAAAACTCAAAAATAAAATTTTGAAATATTGTTTACATTGTTACATTGAAAATAATTACAAAGGCCATCAAACCTGCTATTTGAAAGAATAAAATTTTACAACTGAACAAGAGCTCCCCTCCAGCGTTTACGCAGCGCAATTACAACAAAATGTCCGGACACCACCGCTGTTTTACGATGCTGAATATTGAAATGGCAATACATAAAAAATAGCCGTGAACACAAGCATAGAAGACAAAGTCTCCCCGAGAGAGCATAGTGCAGCCTAAGCCCGGCTCAGTGCAAACATTCATTCGTGCCCACCCCACTTCAAACGACGTCTATCCTTAAAAGGGAGGAGAAAATTATCTCGTGAATAAATTATATTTTCCCCCCTTTATGAAGACAGTTGAAGTGCATTTTCGTTCATGTTTTTTTTCTCTCGTCTGACTTAGATCAAAGACATTGCAGGAATTCCGGCCGCGAGCCCGTGACCCCGCAAAAATAAAATGAATAAAGAATTTAATGTGACTTGATGTCTTGGGATAATAACGTTAAAGTGCTTTAGAATGTTTCCCGAGCGAATTGTTTGTTTTTCCAATTGTATTTGCCCGCCAAATTCTGACCTTTGGTGTTGTTTAGCATGTAGAGGTGTTGTTGCTCGTCGCAGGGAGGGTGGGACGCGGAACGTGGGACGTGACGCTTGTTTTGTTATGAATAATATGTCAATGAAATATTACGAGTGATCTTTTGTGTTTTTGTTGAGGCAAATGTTACGGTTCCTGGTATACCTAGCTACTGTTTTGAATCAAGTCAAATTTAAACGTGATGAAATTTTTTTACGGTTCATTGCGTGGTCCGCTTTCATCGCATAAACCGATTACGCATGTGCCCATAAAGGGATTTAACCAACAATAGATATCATTCTGCTTGCTAGTTCCTTTAAATTTCGAAAGCAGCGTTCCGTTTGATTCAATTTCTAACAGGGCAGCCGTTGGTAATCGGCCGAGCGAAATTCCTGTAGCCAGGGCAACTGTGCTCATTCCCCACTCTTTGATTTACGTGAGTCCCTTTGCCCTCGCAAAACTGAATACGATTATGCTGCAAAAGGACAAATCGTTAATGTGGTTCTCAAAAGCGGTCTCTGGGAGGACATCGCTTCAACAGAATGTGCTAATAACGGCGACCAGATATGGATCGCTTTAAAGGAGGGCTAGATTTAAATTAAAATCATCCCTTTACTTTGAAGAATTGGTTGGGAGGGTATTTAATTGTGATCCGTTCCGAATATTGGTGTTTTCGTGAGTGGGTTGAATATAATTGGCGAATTTTATACTCAGATGCCTTTTGTCGTCTGTTATTGAGTTACTCGAGCGTCCCTCCGTGGAATTGCTTTGAGTAATGAAAAATTTGGTGATAATGCGGTTTCGTAATTTTGTGCCCGGTATTGTATTTTGTGGGTAGCCCGCCTTTGACGTAATTAGAATTATGGGCGGCCATTGTTTAGTTTTCTGTTATAATTGTCTTTTGTAAAAAAAATTAGGCTTTCAATTTTTTGTTTCTTTTGGTGAAATTAAGGCTTAAGAAACTGAAACACCCACTCTGTCTAAAGTTCAATGGCATACCGATGTAACTAGAACAATTTATCTAAAAGGGAACATTTACGACTGTACAAATCTAATAGACAGATTTGATTTGACGAGAAGTGAATCAACAAACCTCAATCTAGTACCTGTCTGGCTGAATAAACGAGACATCATTTAGGCGAACATTCGTAATTGTAATACAATTACTTATTGAAATAGTAATACTCGATGTAGGCTCAGGCCCCTACGAGAGCTCTACAAACATAGACTTGATTCGGACCTATTGAGGCTGTACCTAACCTAGCTTTGTGTTTACCATCGGATAATAGATGCTCGATAGAGATTACCAACTTGTATTAGTGTTCTTGTTGGTATTCATGTGATCGATCGTGTTATTTGCATCGTGAATAGACCGATATGTAGTCGGTTTCATCGGCAATACGATAGTTTCCAACTAGTCAAATTCAATACTTTTATCTGAATGTCGAAAACGATATGTTACTATAAATTTTGTAGGAGATCGTTACTTATGACCTCATCAAAAAGAAAAAAAAATAGAGAACAAGTATATCGTCAAATTAATGAATGATTATTTTGGGATATTATATTGTGTTGAAAAGTCCTACCCAATTGCTTGTTGTCAGATGTTTTAGGTGAAACTTTTCAATAGATCAACGAATGCTGTGCTCATTGGTTTCATTTGAAACTATTCGAAATTACAAAAAGCTTCTCACTCTACGATAGGTAACTGAAATAGAATGAAAATCAAGTCTCCTTTGAGTTGATAGTTCGTGTAGTCTCGGCGTCCATAAAATCTTCGCTTTATTTGTCCGTTCATCGTGACGACGGTGAAACAGCGGAGGGAATAAAAACGAATCTCCTGACTTTAGGTTCTCAAGGAACGTCTCACATCCGACAATTTCGCGTCGAAACTAATTAAACAAACAAAAACCGCTGCAGTAATTGTTTCGAACCACGTAAGTAGAAGAAACTTCACAGAGTTTAAAGCTAGTAAATTGAAAACCACAGCGGGCCCGCATAGACCCCGCATCGCTTTGAGGGAATAAAAACACGAACGAAATGAAAATAGGTTAAGCGCGCCCTCGGGGCGAGAGGGCCCAGATATAGGTTTTTGTATCAACGAGGCACAACTCTCCCTAATAAAAATTTAGCAACGCACTCAATAGAAACTATTTGACCAGTCACGTATCGATTGTTCGACTTTTTACGTGATTGTGTCCATGAATTCTCGTTTACCCAAAGGTTGCCGGTCAATATGTAGAGTGGAGAGGTTACTAGCATTCATAAAGATGAATTTTCTTTGTATGCACAATAGTTTCACGCTCAAATAAATTCATTGGAATTTTGCGCTTGTTGCACAGATGTTTAAGTCTAAAGTAATTGTGATGGTTCTGGGAACGCTTTTGGGGTATTAAGTGAAGACGCAAAAGAGCATCTATACGACTGTGACAAAGAGAAAGAGAGAAGCGATGGCAGGAATGAGAAAAGTAATGAGAAAGTCACGGTATAAAGATGGCTCTATGCATAGACGCCCATTTGAATATCTAAAAATAATATCTTTATTAACGAACCAACCCACAAAGAGTTTTAAATAGCTACCAAAGAAGATTTAATAGATCGAACTACAAATTATCGCCAGCACTATAAATAGATTTCCTTGCAAATCCTTCTAAATCCGTTTCTGTCTCTCGTCTGTCCAAACAATCTGGCTGCTTAGAACCGACACGTATGCCTCAGTAGCGATGTCAAGAAAAGTTAGGGTACTGCTTAATTAGGGAGGCTCGGCGGCGCGTTGCTAAATAACACCGATTTAGAGCAACGTTTGTAAGGCTTAGGAGTCGGCTTCTGTAATCCCTCCCCTACCCTGCCGGTGACGTATCGTGAACGTACAAATGCCAAATAGAAAATTACACTTACTTATTAGCTTATATCGAAGGCTGGTTACTGAAATTGAATGTACGGTTGGAGAGTAGATTTGTTTTACCAATTTTGTTAACTATAATTACTAATCACTGCGGTGACTAAACAATAAAAATTGGCTTGTTTTGGAGTTAGTACGTTCCTATTAGGTTTACGATTGTCTCGTTGGACAAGTTGTTGCTAGTTCGACTGCCGGGCAAGAGGTCTTGGGTTCGATTCCCGGGTCGTGCAGAGTACCTACTGCTTTTGCCCGGGTTTGGCATTATTCAGTTTTTCGAAATTTTCTCAGTATTGGCACAGAGTCTGAGTCTGCATTGTCTAGTATATGGCAATAGGCTCACCTGTTACATGGGACTTTAACACATATGGTGAAAAGTGAGTGTACATTGTACAGTGGCATTAAGTGCCGTAATGTGCACCTCTGCCTACCTCTTCGGGAATAAAAGTCATGACGATACTATTAAGTTTAAATCTTTGATGTGTTAAATGTCAACGAAGTTTTTTTTGGGTACACAGGGCAGAGACGTTTGTATTTGTATTACGTAGTTAAACAAAAACAAAAGGAAATTTCGTTAAAAGAGAAACAGCTAAAAATATTCGAAGGACAAGCACGAATAGCTATTTATGGGTCATAATCCATGGGATTTGGTGGGTTAATTCCGTCCAGCGATCCGTTGGTTGGTCGTCGTCATCAATCTTGCTCAGACCCGCATAATCACAGAAAACGTAACCGTGGATTATATGCCGACCTCAATTTTTAAGCGATGCCATATGTCTTATAGTAGGCTCTATAGCGACTCGGGAAACGGACGGGCCGGTGCTATTAATCACAATCCCGCCTTCGTCTTATAAATTAGAATATTTGTTTCCCTGATCGAGGTTTTCGGGGATGATAGTGAGTGGTTTTAATGCGACAAAAATAGAAAGAGCGGTCTTTATCTATGTAATTTTAAATGCGAATCTAATTTGATTAAGTATTTTTTTAAGCTCCTCATATATAGGACTTCTATATCGTGGGTGCGTTTATAAACATACAAGTTCACATGCACATGACATCCAGACCCGAAACAACAATTTGTGGATCACACAAAGAGTTGCTCCGTGCGGGAATCGAACCCACTACATGTTGGACGGCAGCCAGTCAGCAGTCATCCATGTTACAAAATAATTTTCTGTGTATTGAAACAACATAATACAAGATAAATAACTAAACAACACTTGTAGATTATATCCTTACAACTCCTAATCCCTCGTTAACAAAACTATAAACAAATCAAAGCAGCATTAATAAATTTAATACTTCATCCGACAATTTGCTTCTCAAGGGTGAAAAGACGCGATCTAAGTAACGGAATGTGCTAATAACGAGATCGAAAAACCCTGGCAAGATAAAGCCAGACCTTTGGAGGGTGAATTTTAATTAAATGCGTCTACGGACATTAATGAGATGAAAGTGAACTTGCCCTTTAATCGTGATTTGTTTGTCCTAAAAGCGGAGGGTCCAAGGCTTGAGTATCAGATAAGTAGGAATACTTTGTATCTTAGGGCTCTTAGGTTACCTTATCGATGGACGACTTTCTTTAGACGTTCTTATTTGTTTGTATATAGGTATTCAAAGTTGTTACTTTACTTTCTCACTTTAAAGGAGAAATGTATACTCGTTAGGTACTATAGCTTTGAATTCGGTAAATTGGACAAGTTTAATAGAAGTTAAATTTTTCTTCTAATGTTTTTAAGCAAAAGCAAAATATCTCGGTCTCCTGATTTGTATTGATATGTCTCGGTGTACAGTTCGAACGGTCGGTACGGTCTGGTAAGTTGTTCAATGTACATTTGTATGTGGATCATGAATTTTGATTAGATATCAGAACGTTGGGAACGTCCTATACTGAAATGGGGTTTCCTAATAACGATAAGCTGAATGGTTTTGTCCTCTTCCCTCGAATTGTTTAGTTCAATACTCCTTACAAAGCGTACCTACTGAGATTTCCGAAATGGTTGCCTATTGAGAAACACAAAGAGATTGTATGTAAAGTAGGTTGCTTTTATAAATAAAAACAAAATGGTCTGTATTACGGAATGCGTATAAAATCAGTCCCAAATCATGAAACGATTGAGCAGATTTTCGTCCCGAGACGCAAATTGTTCTATCGGCGGCTTTAAACGGAAAATGGCGCAGTCTCAACAGCGAAGTGATCTTAGCGCAAATAAATAAGTCAGGGGTCATATAAAGAGACTTTTAAAACAACACCTGAATGCAAAATTAGTATACAATATGCAAGAAGCGGGTTTAAGTGGTAACGCACGGACCACATCAAATTTTCACGAGCTCTGGCCGAAAAAAGTGGAGAAAGGTTTTTTTGACAAAACGGTGTCGTTTCGGCTCCCGTGCCTTAAAAGGATTCCGTATTTCCGATCTCAGTGGGACAATAAACCTATTTCTTTTTGTTTTATCTTTCACTTGAGTAGTACGTCTGGAGAATGATGTTCGGGTCCGATACTCGGATCTTATTATTTGTTTTGTGATATATGAGCGGATCGCTGTGTGACCAGATCGTCTGTCAAATAAATATTTCGGGTTATGCAAAACTGGGAACACGTAATAATGTTGCTTGACTACATTTGTAGTTTAGGATAGAAAACTTTTTGTGACTCTCTTGAGACTAGAATATTTGTCATTCGGTTTAGACATATTTACTGTACTACAGAATTTTGAATAGAATACGAGTTGATGGCCAGAGATGACTGTGAATGACTGAATTCAAGTCTGTTTATTTAGGTTGATTTAGGTATCCTACAGTAACGTCTTTTTTCATATAATCATTCTAGGTTAGACCATGGCAAAACCGTGAGCATTTATTTAACTGCTTTTTTTTATTATGACTGATTTATTTAGCTTAGATACCATAGAATTATTAATTATAGAATGTTTCGGTTGGCGCATTGGCTGGGCCATCGGCTGCCACGTAAAGTGTAGCGGGTTTGATTTCCGAACGGAGCAACTCTTTGTGTGATCCATAAATTGTTGTTTCAGGTCTGAGTGTTTTGTGTATGTGAACTTGTATGATTGTAAACGCACTCACGACACAGGAGAATATCATAGTGTACGGGTAGGGGTGTTTTTTTTTTCAAAAATGTAAAGGTAAAACGATCCGTACACATCATGCTTATAAATAAACTAATAAACTTTGTTTACTTACCTACTTTTCCTAAACAATACATTAAGTAATCTATACCTACTTAAATCCCAATCTACCGCTAATCTACTAAAGCGGGAATCGTTCGGATAAATCTTAATGAACGGCCCAAATAACTCCGTTTTCCTGTACACTATTATCAGAAATGATACATTCGTACTCACGCGCTTTATTTTCGCTCTTTTGTTTGTGGAAGTGTGTATTATACTGGGTAATTAGAAGGTCCGTTACGTTATTAAGATACTTTACCTTTTTTTTATATGTTGTGACTTTCAATGTACTTACTCTCGCCTTGGGCGAGGCGAGAGAGGTTTTAGACTCTGACTGACTAAAACCACCACGTTCCTACTCCTGCTTTTCGAACCAGAGCCGCGGTAAACAGGCTAGGTAGTCCGCAGCTCCGGATCAAAGATACTTTACGTATAAATATTTGTTGTGATTTTTATATTTACCTATACAATTGTTGGTAATCGATTTCAGCACGGTGTAGAACCATGATGCCTGAATACAATAGGGATTATGACGGGGTATGAAAAATTTAATGTCTATTTAGTCCGTCAGTTAGGTAATGAAAAAATATAAGACACCATATTTTTTTGATTTTGTCAAGAAAACAATAGATAAAAAGAACCAAAGTTTAACAGTGGAAGCAAATACGTAATTTCTACGTATGAAATGTGCCGAGAAGTGACCTCAGGCGATATTTGAAATCGATATATTTTTGAAAGTATTTGTTTCTGCAAGAAAATAAAAAATACGTGTCTAATATTTATTTTAAAATAATCTACAAGACGGACAGTAAAATAAAAATTAGTCATCTACCCTATTATGTTCATAGGTTCTTTATTATATAGAAGTCAGATCTTGACCGCTGTTTATAACTTCGTAGGACTTTAAACACCAAAGACCACATAAGAATTGTAACCAAAATCCACGTAATTAAAATAAAAGCTAGTGAAGTGTTATAACATTTTAAATAAAGATATATTGCCGATGTTTTATATTTTAAAAATATTAACATGTGAATAATTTAACATGTGAATTAAACAAATAGTCAGAAGCACACTGAATATATATCGTAAAACAAAAGAAGATCATCAAAAAGGTATCCACTCTAATAAGTGGCCAGCTTGCCACAGATAATATATATTATTACGTAACATGAAGTAACTATATGACGTCACAATCTACATACGATTCAAGGCAATATCTATTCGTAGAACAAACAAAGCCGTGTTTAACTTAAAAGGGGAGGTATTGTTTGCAAGTCGTTCACCTTGTGTCAATCGCGATCGATTTGCAAGTCGACACACTTCTAACTTGTGACATCCGATCGTCATATGTCTGTCAGTTGGACTAGAGACTACACATTGTGGAATTTGTGATGTGCTGCTTTTAGACAATTTTTATGGTATAAACCGGTAAACGGAGTAAACGACGGATCACCGGATGGTCGCCGCAGCAATCGCCGCCGTGCATGGACACCCGAAGCACCAGGGGCGTTACACGTGCGTTGCTGACCCTTTGGGGGTATAGTTTTATTTTTGTTAACGCACCGATGACATAGGAGAAAGTCCTATTGGTTCTTGTTAAATAAGAAAATTAACGATACCAAATATAACCAGTGAAGAAGGGTTGTATAACGTAACTCTGTTGTAGTGTAAGAAGAATGTTTATATAAAAGTAGGTACCTATATAAAAATCCACCACATAAAACCCTTAACTTTCATTATCACACAAGAGGTTCCTGTATTCAAGAGATACCTACCCACGAGTCCGTTTAAAATTTCAATCGCAACAAAAAATACCAATATAATTTGCATATCAATGCCCTCAACACATAAACGGGAATGACCCTATAAATCCATTTTTCCACCGACCCTTACAGAATGACCCCTCCGTTACCCTCCAGGACAGTGCAGTATTTTTTTCAAAGCTCCCGTTGCATATTTAAACATACCGTTTTGTACTACAAATTGGATTCTTCAATTTGCATTCTTTATTACTTACAAATAGCTCCTCGAAGAATGGATGATGGCTGACGAGATTGTGCCAGTTGGATGCAAAGAGTTCATGTCGACGGTTAAAAGGAAATAGGGTATAAGCGACAAAAAATTAAATGCTCAGGAGAGCCGTTTAAACTCGTCGGTTGTCAAAAGAATACTAGGAAAATTTTTTGCAAAATTTTTTGGTATAAACGCCAAAAATGTCATCGTCAAAGCCATGAGAGTAAGCGCATTCGAAATAGCGGAAAATTTTACGTAGGATAGCATAATAAACTCATTTTTGACCAAATTGTCGCTTATACCCTATTTCCTTTTAACCGTCGATATGCTAGTAGGTAGAGTGAGGGAAACAGGGAAATGGTATTCTGTGAGTGATGTCACGGGGTGAGTGACGTATGGTCTATAAATAATTTTATTCTATGTTGGAGGTTTTGATATTGTAAATTCTGCGTGACATATCTGCTGTATGTTTTTGTTTTAAATCATCTGTGACGTATGAAGTTATGTTTTGGGGTTCCGTGCTATAAAAGAAAACGGAATTCGTTAGGTAGGGCTTGTTGGTTGAATTTTTTGATCATTATTCAGCTAACTTCAGTTTAAAACAAAGATCTACGACAATAGTTTCTCTTAATCAAGAGAGAGATGACCTTTTAAATATGGCCAAAACGGCATACACCGCTTATGTACTTACTTTAAGGGATCTAGAAAATAATTTGTTATTGGAAAATCTCTACAGTTCAAGGAAGCTATATGTTAACAGAACAGACACGTGGAACGTTTAAAAAAAAAACACGCAAATATAAAATGTTGATACATTTCCGAGCAATGTTATCGTTTTATACGAACCTATTGTGATTTTTATGAGAAGAGAGAAAAAATCAACGCTTCCACACGAACTGAAATGATTGTTTTATTTCGTAGAAGTCTTTATGAATATTTTGCTACCTTGCAATCTGCTGTGAAAGCTGTTTCCACTACTTTGAAGGTATGTAGGCGCTTGTCGTACATTTTTCCACGTGTATGTAACAACAGCTGAAAAATAAAATGGCCTTGAAGGTGCTTTTCCACAAGAGATGTGCTATGGAACATTGCTGTGGATGCTTTGGCTGCCAGCAATCATATTGATTGGTACACATAGCTTACCACTGGTGGAAATGGACTCAGCTAAGCTATGTTTTTTATTTGGAAAGATGTGTGGATACATCGCATACTCGAACTGCGCATTTTTCTCGCACAGCTACTTTGCGGCGGCGCATCTTCATAGCATATCTTACTCGCACAGCTACATAGCTTGGTGATAGTGGAAACAGTTTAGCTATACATCATTACCATAGCTAGCATATATAGCAACACCCTTAATCATGTGTTTTCTTTTAATCTTAATTTTATTCTTATTTAGGAAGGGTTAAGGTTTGGATAACTTTATTGGCATATTTTTCAGCTTCCAATATCTGAAAATACAGGGCTAGTTCTGTGTGTATAAAAGTCTAAGTTAACTCCCAAAATATTCATCAACGGAGTTCCATAGATATCCGTTTGAAAAACTTCATTCTCTCAAGGAGCCCTTGGTTCGCACGGCTGTTACTTAACCATCCTCTCATATTCCCAAAACACGTTGAAAATGCTAATTCGTAAAGTGTCTCTCAGATCAATAACCTCTAATTCAATTAAGTGTTCAGGTGTAATGGCGGGCTCCCTTATTTTCAATTAGAATAAAGTGTAATTGACACGGCAGTTGGCGTGACACACTTTGTCACAGATAGCAGTTACGCTGTCAGATCACTATTTCGTCAAATTGATATTCTATTTCGTATTTTTCTTCTGACGGTAATTGCCTCATAAATACTTTATTAATGTGCTTTGACGATTCTTTAGTATGGTAATAATTTATTAATACTTATTTTTTTATTTCTGGACTTTCTCGTCTATTTATTTCGACCTTGACGTCAAATCAAATTAAGATTTTTCTTGTAAAATAATTTTCTTGGTGAATTGGTGTACCTATTACACTGAATTAATAATAAATTGTAAAAATAAGTGACCCGAAGCTGCGGTTGCCGGGACTCCGGCTCTAAAAGCAGGAGTAGGAACTGGGTGGTTTTTAGTCAGAAGGAGTATGACATTCCCTCTAGCCTCACCCAAGGCGGGAGAAGTAATTAGATGATTTAGCATCTCTAAGAAAAATAAACCCAATAGACAAATAAGTAATTCACCAGGTTGTGTTTTCAATTTTAGGCAGACACGTGACGCCGCAGCTCTTCCTGAAACAAAATAAAACAAACTTCAATCAGCAAACATTACAATTCAATCCAAGCAGAAACCGCACCAAAGAGTTTTACAGATACCCGAAACAGACATAAACCTTTAACGTGGACTAGACACGTCCACCGCGCCATTCCGCATAATTCGACGCGAAGCATACTATAAAGTGACCACACAACATTACTTTTTCATTTTCACCTCAACTTACAAATTCCGGGCACAGTACACCGCGGCGCTCCACGGAGAGTTGCTACTATTTTTGAAACACAACCACGGCCCTAATTTCGGAGACACCGCGACCGCCGCAAATCGTAAAGTCGGCTAAGTTAGTGCAACCCCTTGCCTACGTACAATCCGTACTACGTGGACTCTGTCTCACATACATAAAACCCTATACTATATAAAACGGGAGCTCTCCCCCGGAATTGTGTTGTAGATTGTTTTAATCTCGCCTCGTGGTTGTGATAAGCTTTTTTCGTCTGCAGTTTTTAGGTTAGCTATATTCTAAACTGGACATACGTTTTTGTTTTTTATGCTGCGGTCACTGAAAGTTATTTTTGTTTAAGCGACATTAAGCGCGGCGCTCTGAACATTATCCTACACATTGTTGTACTAAAGTGAAACATGTGTACATTACAACGATTTACATGTGCTTACTCGTGCGATTCTGTTCTGTTTGTGCTGAAATAACACACAAAAATAGGTCCATCGTAGTAATTTTGTATTTTGGATTCATAAACATGACTTTTTAGGCTTGTTCCTTACTAAAATCAACCCCTATAGTATCTTATATTGATGGTCCCCTTCTTGAAATAAATTCGTATAATTTGGTTAGGATATTGCACCAAATTGGATCAATCAGACATTCAGGTAATATTTTCAAGTTACCCCATGTACCGGTTAAGCCTCGGGCGATGCAGGGAGGATTTTTTAAGACCCTTGAAACTTTTCTGCGGCAGTCGTCAGAAGCAGTTGTTTGAGAATCGATCGGTAGGGTAGTGAACCCCAGCGATGCCTTGTAGTTGTTTAAAATGTACGTTTTAAAATCCACATATCTATTAGTTTTTTTGAGATAATAGTGATTGTGGTTAAACACACATACACAGCTAACAATCATATAACATAACATCAAAATCTTATAAAACCCATCATCTAACCCTAAACGCATCGCCCAGAAATAACAAGTTAGGTCGAGACACACAACCCGACACTTGGGTAATGTTGGTCGAAGTGGCAATGCAGTTGCATGTTAAAGTAAACATATGAAATATTCCCGTGGCCACGGCAACGTGTGACCATGCATAACTGAGATGGTTTTACGAGGTAGCACAGCAAACTGGTAAAATATCGCATGGTTCCTGTACATTGAAATATTTGTCTGAAGCAAATACTCTAATTTATGAACGGCTACACCGTATCCTAATACCTGTTTCGATATAAAGTTTAATGATCGAAGTTTATATACGACGGAGGCGATGTAGCTGATGACGCGATAGGCGCTCGGATTTTGTGGTAACACATATTTGCACATTGATGGCTTGACATTGTAGGTTTACATACCAGTAACGTTATGAGAACGGGTGTAATAAAACCAGTAATATAGACTACAGACTACAGTATTGTATTATGGCAATAGGCTTGCTTCCAATAACTGAAGAAATGTCGGCCTTTTATTATAAGCTTGTCTACATCTACCGTTCCCTTTGTGACTTACAAATCTGCGTTGGCTATCATAATGTGCCTAAGAAAGTAATAGATTCACCAAAGCAAGTAAAGTTTACTATTTTTTTATGTATGTTTAACTATGAACTGTTACAAAAACTATGAGAGGTCTATATTTCCCATTTATCTACTAAAAAAGTTAACAAAACTTTCCACAAACGTCATACAATAACCAAAGCACATTCCCCGAGTACTAGGCAAACATAAATCCGCTTCGGTATTAAAGTGACTTCGGTTATTAGGGAGAAACATGAAGGTTTAAAAAATACACTGGGGCGTACGCAATACGGTTGGCACGGCGTTCTCGTTACGAGCCGGGGCAGTCATAACTTACCCGAGTTTATGGGGAAGGTTCGCCGCCAGTCTAAATATTTAGGAAATAATTACATAAGTACCCACAGTGTACTCGTATGTACGTATGAACGAAATATTGAAGCGGAGCAGGAATAACAGTGAATTCCAACGTTTATTTCAGTAACGTACAAGAGAATTAAGTTCGGATGCTCGAATATCTCGGCGCTGTTTCTTTACAGTTTCAACAATCTGCGCTTGTAATTCTGCGTGTGAATAATGAACTGAGTTATTTTATACGTGAACTGAATTCGCGAATGTAGTACGAATACGAATTTTATTCTACCTAAGATTTTGTTCATTTTGCCGTGGTAACAGATGAGACGAATTTGTATGGTTGGTGTAAAAAAATCGAATGCTTCTTAGGTGTCCTTCATGTGAAAGATGTATATTGCTAGTCTTTTTTCAGTCTTCTTTATCAATTGTCATCAGTAACTTTACTACGAGTTTGCTTTACGTTGAATAAAATTAAACGAGAGCGCGTTCGGCGCTCTGATTGGTTGGTTAATTCGCAGCGGCCAATGAGAGCGTCGAATGCGCTCTTGATTAGTTTTCGTTCAACGTAAAGCAAACTCATACTAAGGTTACAGACAATACCACACTCTAATTTTCCATTTATTCATCTATTTCTATGATTGTTAATTTCATTCATAAGTGCCTTACAAACTCTCTCACTTTAAAAATTAAAGTACCATCAATTAGTGTTTCGCTAAAACCACTTAAGTATCGACGATAGCACTTAATTTAAAAATTCTAAAGTAAACACCAGCGCTTTGGCCGGACACTGACCGAGCTAGCTAATCGCTCACTAGTCTAAAGTCACGCTAAATGAAACACCCCTTAACTTTTGAAAGATATCGATTAACTTCACTTGACTACGAACGAATGAAATGAAATGAACTGAAATCTTTTTCCAACTATTTAAGTTCATGACTAGGGGCTAAAGACTTTGAAACTTTAAATTAAATGTCTTTTTAAAGAGTTTTGAATTTCAACACGAGTTTTCATTGACGTTGAGTAAACGACGTGAAGATTATGAGCATTTAGTTTTGTTTATGTTTTTAAGAAATTTTATATTAAGATTAGCTTCATATATTCTTGTTTATATATCACGTAGGTGTTATTTACCTTCTTGATTTGATTTGCGACGTCGCCGCGTCTGCGCACGCTGCTCATTATGAAGAGTCCCTGTGTGACTCGAAACTAGTAGAGCTTTTCTCCAATAATTTAACCCTGATTTTTAGTAAACATAATGAATATACATTTAAATATTAATCATGTTTGATTTCATTGAAAAATAAGTAAGAATTACATCCTAATATAAATACTTACTCTAATTATTCGAGCAAAGCCACAGACTAGAAGTTACTAAGAAATAAATAAATAACCAACAAGTTACCAATTAATTAAATAGAGTTAATACAATTACGACTAAAGAAAGTATTGAAAAGAAAAAAAGTTGTAAACACAATACATTTTACAAACAACAGCTAACAATGTATTATTTGTTGTAATGTAGTTGACTGGACTTGGTACAATTTATTATACCTTTGTTTGCGTCAATATGAAATGGTAGTACAACAAATGTGAAAGTTTTATATATTTATACAGGATTGTTGCCGACAATTGCGAGCAATAAGTTAAAGGCTATAGAAACAGCGGATTAGAAATTACCTTAGCAACGTATTTATTAAAAGAATTTAAAATAGTATTATGTGACTTATTCTAATGTGTTTTTCTATTAAAAAGTAAAGTGTTCAAATTCGAAAGGCCTATAACCAACCATCATTTTAGTCACGATCAGCAACAAGTCAGCAATACGGTTGGCAATGGATTGCGCGGTTGGCGCGGTGGCTGGGCAACCAGATGTTGTGTAACGCGTAGCGGGTTCGATTCCCTTACGGAGCAACTCTTTGTGTGATCCACAAATTATGGTTTCGGGTCTGGGACTCATGTGTATGTGAACTTGTATGTTTTTAAACGCACCCACAACACAGCACAAAGCACTTGTAACCTGCTCTAGTGTAGCAGGTGATCCGTTTATTCGTTTGCCGCCCTATGCTATGAAAAAATATATATATTTTTTTTGCAAACAATATCCACCGCTGTACCTAAGGCCCTAATATTAAACACGAGGACACAGGTTGACACGTCCCAGCACTAAACACCGACATCTGTCTGCCAATGTTCCGCTTTGGACACGATTCAGGCTTTATTTCCGGTACCATGTATGAGCCAAAATACGGCGGGGAGTTTTTAAATTGAATCTTGTATGTATTTTATTTGAGAGATTTTGAATAAAGTTTAGATATTGTTGGGATTTTGAGGCTGGTTTGTATTTATGAGGTGTGATAAATGTATACGTTTTGTATTTAGTTTTATTATACATATTATTGTATATTATTGTAATTTTTATAATAACTATCGTGAGGCATACTAAATTAACTAAAACGTCAAACGTCAGTAGGCTGCTCCTAGTCGCTGCGTCTACACACGCTGCTCATGATGAAGAGTCCCTCTGTGGCTCGAAACTAATACTTAGAGCTTTTCTCCATTAATAATACGTGAGTAAACCGTGATTTTTAGTTAAAATTGTTAACTATGTGCTAATCTGTGATCTATGTTCGCATTGATGCTTTCGAATAGTTCCAACATTTCTAGATACAAATTTTAAAGCAATCTTTATCTTATTGTAAAATAAAATATTATGTATGTTATCGTAAACAGAAGCTCAATAATATGATCTTTCATGCAATTGAAACAAACAGCAACCTATAAAAAATCAATAATACACAAACAAACATCACATCAGATAATTACCACTGCACCTATGAGAAATCAGAACTCCGTTTCATTTTTAAATCCTCTGCTTTACTCCCCAAAGAATTTACTTGGCAACGTTTGGTTTTTCACCACCGCTATTGGCAAATAGAGGCTTGTTTAACAAACTGTAGTTCCCAACTTAAGTTTTGGAACGTGATGGGGCATTGATTGTAGTCCCAATTTTATCTAGATTTTAGAGCTTTACTTGTGTCCTTAGGGATTCAAATGATACTGAATTACTTGACTAGTATTGAAGTACTAGTAGTAATTGTTTAGAGACTTGTATAGTTGACATGAGAGTAATTGTTTCGTAGTTTATTTGTCTTTTCTGAGAATATTTTCAACTTAATTTTGTCTTTGGGAATAGAGCAGATGGTTTTCGAAGTAAGTGTCTTTAGTATACTTACATATTATTTTGGTATCTTGGGAACAGGGTGGATTATTTTTGAAGTAAAAGCTATAAGTTATATATGTGGTATATATTTATGTAGAGAACATATTTATGGTTAATTTATCACAAACTGAGACTTTATTTACATAAACATGCTCCAAAAATATATTTAGATTTTTAAAGTGGGATATAAATTAAGTAAAATGGGATATAAGTGCAAACGTTTTCGTTTTATAAGCTACAGAATAAAATATCGGTTCCTCGGAACAAATTTAGGTTGTATCACGTAAAACCTATTGAACTAAGAACTACATCGACACTTCGTTTGGTTACTACTAACTTTTAAGGTAAATCTGCAAGCACAGCTGTGTAAAAAAGATATCAATCTCCGTGAAGGACGATTTTTCTTAGAATGATCTGTTTTTGGAAATTCTCAGTAGTAGCTCATTGGAAGTAAAGAGGACAATGTTGGCGCAAAATAAATACTCTACGGTAAGCCTTCAGGCTATTCAACATTTTTCTTAGAAACAGGCTTGTTCTGTACTAAGAAAAACAAGGCGTCACCCTCTTATTATTATTCTTAAGCTCGAAGGTCAAAGGTATAAGATTCATGTTTCTAATCAAAGCGTAATTAAAGGAAAAGGAAACCACAGAGTGTTATTAGGTTCACGTAACCGTTAATTAATTTTGTTAAGCGATTAACGCTCTTATGTTCGTTAGCTAGAAAGGCCACAATTGCCTGCAATACTTCGGTAACAATCTGATGTAATTTCCCGATAATAGCCTTTTTATTCCGTGTCTTAACGTTTTAGAGTGATCAGGGCTAATTTTTCGTTTTGGCAAATGTCGGCCGCTGGAGATCGGATATTTGTGACTTTTTCTTCTTAACGGGGACGAATAAAAGACTAACTTAAACAATTGTATTCAATTCACAGTTGGAAAGTTCTAAGTTGTTTAAGTAAAGTCTGGTAACATTTACAAAAGTCGTTTGTAGAACGGCTGTAGCTTATTGGTTAGAAGTACGACGGCTAAGCGTAAGATATCCAGTTGAATATCTTAGGTTAGGTAGAGTATCATTGGGTCTTTTGTTTTAGAAATTCTTGGCGTGAACAATGAGGTGATAGACCACCTACCCATACTGAAAAATATCATTGTTTAGTCTTACCGCATATTTGAAACAATATGTATTTTACAGTTTTTCTTTCTAGGGACGCACAATCCTTTGCAGACAGAGTACAGGCAAGCATTAGACGAAATGCCCGATAAGACGGCACTATTATTTTATTAACACAGTCCCGCATTCACTTAGCTTTAGTCAAGTGAAAAGAAATTTCATCTATTTACTTTGGCCGGTCGTATTGGGTCCTGGCCGCTTTCATTCGTACTCTCAACGTTAAGTGGACATACTTAAGTGCTGTTTGGTCAGGAGGGATTTACCTTTGCTCTTTTTCCCTCAACCTTATCCCACTCAATCAGGAGCGAAGCTTAACTCTTAAAACGTTTTTGCTTTGTAATTTTTCGTCGCTCGCTTTCTTTTTGTTGTTGTGATGTGTCTGTGATTGAAATTGGAGGTCAAGTTACATTTGGTATGACTTTTACTCTCACAAGACATTTCTATACAATTATAGATTCAGCGTCATCATTATTATCTTACCTCAGCTACAAGACTCTTATGTACACTGCTATACATATGCGTTCATCGCGCTCTGCACGATTTGCGTCCAATAGCTTACGACTTTTATACCAGTCGCCTGACTAAGTGGATTGTTACTAAAATCTTGAAATTGCTTTCCGAAAAAAAATCAATAGTAGCACGGAGTCTGGAATTGTGCCCAGTATATGGCAATAGGCTCATCCCTTATTACATGAGACTTGTAACACAAATGGTGAAAAGTGGGTGTACATTGTACAGCGGCATTACGTGTCGTAATGTGCACCTCTGCCTTAAAAACTTCTAACTGTTTTTGCCCCGTACGTAATACATAGTTTACTCGCACACTATGTATCGGACGCATAATTCTTCCATACATACCGAAGCCATCAAGGCCTAGTCATATGAAATAGTCGGATATATTTCACGCTTTTCAAAGGGTTGACCCCTTTCCAAAGCTCAAGTGTTCCGACCGCAGCAATTTTGTTATTTGTCGTTTGTATTCAGGTGTAGCACGTACCGTGGACACGGGACTTCACTTTGCGCCTTTATTTTTTCCCTTATACTTCACGTATGAACATTGCTACAAAGATGGGGGTTTTCATATTATGTACATTATGTAGTTGGAGATAAGGTTGCGATTGAATTATGTCTTTTTGGAAGGCAGACGCACCCTGCCCTCTAAGTCAATTATATTTATAAAAATGTATTATTTTTTTATACCTATCATTGAGGGTTGAACCCCTAATTGAAAATATAGGAAAATAGTGATTTTTTCGGTAAGAATAATTCACAAATTATTTTTTTCTCACCAAAACATTATCAAACATATGAAAAAAGTAATGAATTAGTTAGCCAAGGTTATTAGCTACCGTTTGTCGTCTTTTTTTTGTTTCTACGACGCATACAACCTTTGATATCAAAAAAAGTAAAAAAAATATTAAAATGGCCATAATTTTTAGGGGGAGGGGATTCGACCCTTCGACCCAGGACTTTTGTCGTTAAAATTAGATGTAGTATTCAGCCTTAACGGGTTAGAAGTCTCGCCCCTATCACATTGTATATACTTTCAGTAAACACTAAATCGTCTACATATTTTTAAAATTACATTGTTAAAGATATTCAACAAGTTTTTTTATGTATTGTTTTAATAAAAATATTATGTGTCGATAGTTGATGATTGTCATGTCCACACGGATCTATCCAAATACTATTGGCATTACCAGTAGTGTATAACCCTTTTAGTACAGGAATTCTCCATCGTAAACTGGATATGTTTGTTAGTTCATAAGGATATTCTATCCACTAACCCATTTTCCTGAAATTACTGCACCGTGGGAAGTGCACAGCTGAAAGACTGTTTTTAGGTCGAGTTTGTTGGAATACCAGAATTTGGTAGACATTTTGTTTCTTTATGTAGACTTAGGTATCGCTTCTACACGGTTTAAGAGCCTTTTGTTTCGTATTGTCTGTTTTTACTCTAGGATTTGGTGATCTTTATCAATTTTATCCTTGGAATCTATGAGCAGAGTTTCACAGTTTAATGACAATTGATATTTGACTTGACTTTTGACACGAAACATTGACTTAGTAGTAGATCTAAAGTAGCTAGTAGAAATACGTCCGTATTTCTGGTCTGTTTCGTTTGAATTTATATTTTTTTCTCTTTAACTACCAAGTACGTAAAAGAAGCTAAATAAATATATTTAGGCGAACTCGAAGTTAAATGCAGAAATACCGAGAATCCTATTTATATTTTATCCTGGCAAGTGTGTTTAGGGTAGAAATTTCAAGAAATCGATATGGGAACCTTTCACGTTGGTGCTTCCTTACATTTAGTATGCGGATCGCGAACCAAGTGTGTTACGCTCTCCTTCGTCGAAAAGGTACTCTATAATTTTATTTTCCGACCAAAATGTAGTTACTGAAGAAACTGATACTTTTACAAGATATATTTCACTCGTTGTTTATGTCCCCGGTTTTGATCAAGGGTAAATTGAGTTTTCCATCAACGTATTGAAATGATCCTTCCCATATGAAGGTATGTTTTGTTTTATTGAATTTCGTTTAATGGGGTATGATGAGCAAACATAAGTAAAGGTTCATGTTTACCTTTATGCATGCGTTTATGTTATTGAGTTGAATGTGATCCGCGTTTGATGTGTATTGCGATCTGTGTTTCTTATTGTTAGTAACCGATAGCTCGATCTGTTGTAGTATCACCATTATACCTAGCACAGTGCATTTGAGACTGTGATTTAATCATATTTGGGTAAATAGTGAAAACAAGGTCCAATTACGCCCTTACCAATCCCTGATTCCCCAACAACCTTTAAATTCCTCACCGCCTCTGGTGTATCGGGTGTTCAAGGAATCAGGTGATCTGTCTCCTCGTTTACCGGTTTATACCATAAAAAAATCCAGTCAGTTTCTGACATTAACTCGGTTTCACCGAACAAATTAAACGAATAAATTACTTTGCCACAGGACCTACAACAAACGACGACACGTGTAGTAGGCATGTACCTAGATATTTTTTACACGTTTACAAAATATCACGCATGATATAATATAAAGTTACGAGACACACCAAAGGTTTCACGAAATTCAAACGCTAACCTTTGAAACGCTGTGTCTATATTTGTCCGCACATTTTTTACCTGAGGTAGCTCACTGAGTCACGGCTCACGTAGGTACATATGCTTATATCAAGAGTCACATGTCTGTACAGCAATAGTAAGTCGTGCCCTACGCCCTACTATACATCTACTAACGAATAGACCCTCCAATAAGACGTTCTCGTCACGTGCATTGATTTTCAGTACATTTTGTTTGCCAAACATTTGCTACCAATGTTTGACTTTTACGTTTTAGGTACTTACTTACTTACCAAGTAGTATTATTTCTATGTGACATGTCTTGTCTAATTAGTACTTTTAAATAAATAATTATGTAGTTTTAATATTCGGGACGCAGGCAGATGAATAACAATATAGAGTTAAAAACAGTTACAAATATTTACAACTTTAATATCAATCTGCATTTACGAAACAAATTCATTAATTATACTTACTCTTCGTTTTAATTTACAAAACTTTTTAGCTAAACATTTGTTTTTGCGAAACGTTTTTGTTTTGCACGAAATTCCATTTCATTAACAATGTTAATGTTATCGAAGTATTTACATTTATTGCAAATTTGTAACTAAACTTCTTAAAATGAAACCGTACAAATTAAATCACTTTTGAAATTGCGAAATAGAGTTTTTCCTCAAACATGGCGGATATTTGTTCTGTGTCGTACGTTGGGTGATTGACAGATATAAAACAATAGTACGCATAACTCTAGCAAAAGCGAAACTTGGTTGTTAGCTACTGCCAGGCATCCGTTCTATAGGATGGATGGGATGGTCTTCAAAGGGGGGTTTAGAAATCCCAGTACAATGAAGTTGGGAATTTGAAACGAGTGTCAAATAGTTACTGAACTTTTCTGCAGGTTATCTAGATAATAGAAACTTTTGGAAGCTAGTACAGTAGGCGGCGTTAAATATTGCAGAAAAATATTTTTGTATAATATTCCAATCATTTACTTGAACTTTTTTTTAGGGGTGATAGTCATCTAATGGCTTCTCCCGCCTTGGGTGAGGCGAGAGGGACTGTCAGACTTTTACTGACTAAAAACCACCCCGTTCCTACTCCTGTTTTTCGAGCCGGAGCTACCGGGGCGCCGGCTAAGGCTAGGGAACCCCGCTAGGCAGTCTGCAGATTTACTTGTACTGACAAAACTGCTTCTTTTTTAATTGTCATCGTTTCTTTTTCAAGTCATGACTAAAGTGGCCCATCAGTAATGAGTAGTATACGCCGCAACTTAGACGATTGTCTCTTTCTAAGGTGGATGTGTAATATTTAGCGCCAGATACTGTACATACTTCTCGTTTTATTAAGTGGCAGTTTGGGTAGAAGTGATTTAAAACTTTATTCCTAAATTCAGTGTCCATACGATTGTTTAAAGTTTGGTTAGCAGTTCCCAGTAGAACTGCACATCGCACTGACCTTTTGTCAGCGTTTGGTTTTGTGTATTGCATAACGTGAATGCGTTTATCATGCATAGTTTATGAATATGTGTTTCATATTAGCATTTAACAAAGTTATTTTGGAATTGTGTTCTATGGAAATGTCCATAATACCAATGGATATTATGATGGTAGTTTATTTCTTACTTTCTACATCTCTACTATAAGGCTAATTTATTCTTTTTTTAGCAGGTGATTCACCTGATGGTAAGCATAAGTATGGTAAGTCATCAGCTCCATAAATAACAGCAATTCCAAATCAGGTGATTTTTTTTATAAAATTTAAAGAGATCAAAAAGTTTACCTTTATTGGTATGATATATGGTAGTTTACTGAAACTACAATGCAACGAAGTCGAGGGACTTTTTACAGCGTATCATACCTATGATAATATGCCTATGAAATCAAATAAATCATGTACCTACATCATGTCAATAGGTACGTAACTAGTTAATTTGTCGGCCACTAAATAATTCACAACGAACGTTTATCTGAAACGGTTTTAATTCATTAATCTGCTTAATGTGGTTTCGATCCTATAACATTTAAAAGCAGTGACTGAAATTATTTGCTTTTTAGCCTTGTTTCTGATTTAAAATTTGTCTGTAGACTGTATGTATATAATGAACCTCGTAGGTAATTGGTTCTGTTAATTTAGAAAAACAAGTTTATCTACTATACCAATAATCACACTAATATTATAAATGTGAAAGTTTGTTTGTTTGGATGTTTGTTCATCAATCATACTGAAATTATTGAACGGACTTTGATGCAATTTGGTATACAGACAGGGTATAAGCTGACTTGGGTGATAGGATACTTTTTATCCCAAGGGAATGCGGGCGAAGTCGCTGGCAGAAGCTTTTTTTATGGAATGGGTGGCAAACGAGTAGACGGGTCACCTGATGGTAAGCGATTAGCGCTGCCCGTGGATACCCGCAACACGAGAGGAGTCACAGGTGCGTTGCCGGCCTTAAAGCTAGTACAAAACAGATTTAAATCAGGAATTTATCAGATCATCTATGTATATCGGAAGACTTTGCAACTGTTGTGATTTAAAAGACAGATTTTTCAGTACTTTTTATTAGTTCCTCTAAAAGATTACTAAAAAGATAAAGCAAAATTCACGACATTAAAATATTACAAACACGACAAACTTTAATGCTGTGTCATCAAAAATATGGCTCGACATAACCAATGCAAGGTCTTTCTTTGTTACTTATGAGGGAAGTGAACATTTTTGAAGAGCTAACGAATAATTTAGCTTATCAGATTATGCTACGAATCTACATGATTCTAGACCCCAAGGTTCATGGCTATGTAGTATGGCGATATCATCAGAATTGGGTCTGTCAGTCTATGAATATAATTTGCGAGATTTATAGAGCGGCTCGAGCCTGACATACAGGAAATTTATTCAATGGTTGGAACTGATCCCTGTATATAAAATCGAATGTAACGAATTGAAGTCTTTTCATACATTGTTGTCTGTTTTATTGGGGACCCGGATTTATGGGGATTTTCATTTTTGTTGTGATATATTTTTTTCATTTTATCGGTGTGTGATTGTTACAGTTAACTAAATAAAACCTTTAAAATTGTAATGGCTTTATTCTATCTAGTATTACCGACCGAGTGTTTTTTTAAATATTATATTATTCTAGGATTATTGTCAGACAGATATTTTGTTTTTTTATATTGTTATATTTGCTTTGACGCTCAAAAGTGCCTTCGCGGTCTATTTGAAATAAATAATTTAGATTTGATCTTGACTTAAAGTCAAAAAAAATAAATTATATAAAAAAAAGAGACTAGATTAGGGTTAGATTAATAGGTGTATGCTAAATAGTTCGATGACATTTATACAATATATTAAAGTGTACTTCTTGGAACGATAAGATTGCCATTTTACATATTATACCTATTGGTATTCACAAATGTATAAAAGTATTATATATACTATTACTATCTATACAAATTATATTCCTTCATACACACTTTGTATAGGTGTATTGGATTATTTAGAGCACGACTTTTCGTTCTACCTGCGGTATTCAGAATCATTTACTGGTTGCTTAACTCAGTCCTTAGCAATGGGCATTGTTCATAATTTATAAAATATCGTAATTGAAAAACCATTTCGAGGAATAGACTTACTAATCATTATGGACTAATTAATAATTTAAAATATTTATTATTTATTGATATTTCGTTAAAATACGGTTGACCTTGCTTGTCCTTCAAATGACGTCATAATAGGACGTATAAATTAGTATCGTTGCCTCATGTTTCAAAAATTAAAAAGTTTTAAGTCAAGCCTACAACTGTCAAATATAAATGTCATGTCAGTTTGTTTCGGTTTTGTTTACAAAAAATACAAAGATTCAAATTCTAAGTTTCTTCTGCATAAAGTGAAAATGGAATACAGAAAGGGCTTTGTTCCAAGTTGCAGCCGTAATTGTAAAAATTGTCCAAACAAAATCTTCGTTCGCAATAGGGAAGACTTACAAGAGAAGTGGTGTCGAGAAGCTGGTGCGGAATATTACAAAGTTTATACTATGTATTGTCGCGAAGATCATTTTAATGTAAGTACCACAGAAGTAATAGACTCCTATGATATTATCAGTCCCATTATTGTCCATATCATATGTTAAATTACGTTTTATCACATGTTTTATTGTTTACAGCTTATTTTAAGGTTATTGTTATTGACAGTTCTATTCAGACAGCTATTATTGACAGTTGTACTTTTTTAATGCAACCACACTATGGCACAGATACTATCGTTCTGAGCCTTATGATGACGTCACCCATATCAAAAATTTGAAAATCTTAAAAAAATGTTTTTGACGTGGTTTCTGATCCTTTTATCAAAATATTCAAATTAGTTTCTTTAAATGGTCTATATTATCGAAAAATTCAATAAAAACACAAGGTTATTTTTTTTGAACAATGCCCATTGTTTTCGATACAAAATAGTTACTAAAAAACAGTTAGGGTAAAAATGTAATGTCTCTGATAGTAAGTCTTAATATAAAATGCGTATAAATACAACTTCAATTGATAACTAAGATACAAAATCAGTTGTACCTTTCTACTTTGTGTTCGATTTTAGTATTGTGCCCACTCAACTTGCAACACACGGTTAACCACAGATTTATACAAACATATCCATATATTTTCCAACTGACATACCCTCACAACTCCATCCCGGATACAATGAAACAGATAAATCCCTACTATTATGGGTTCATCAATCCCATTATGGGCGTCGTATAGGGCCGATGGGTTAGCACTAAATACGGGGTATCACTCGCAATGAAATTTACTAGGGGAACAAGACATATCGCTGTGGTCTGTTAATTTATTGAATGTTTTTTGTACGAGCCGGCTAATGGCCTATTACGGGTCTTTGAACTGCCCGATAGGTTAGGTACTGATTGTTTCAATGTATAAAGTTGTTTTGTTTACTCATTCATCTCTGGGTACAGAACTTTGGTTTTGTATGGTTTCGTGTATTGACACTTAAAAGTTCAATTAAATCTGTAAATAAATAAAATCAAATAAAGCATTCAATTTCTTCTAAAAAAGGAAAATCTCTTGAATGAAAAGTAAATATATACATACATACATAACTTCACGCCTGTCTCCCATAGGGGTAAGCAGAGACAATTGCACGCCAATTGCTACGATTCTTACACACCTCTTTCGCTAAATTAAAGAAAATTCACTACTATAATTTGTGCGCCTACATTCAAACCGAAAGCAATTCACGCTTACGAACAACATTCACACACACATACGTATAATTTTACGAACAATTAAACATTAGTAACAAAACAAAAGAGTAATTCCAAAATCACACGATTAGAATAACATGTGCACAAAACACCAACTATACAACGTTTTCATACGGCATACATCGTGAAAATCAATGGTGTGTGAGAGGCCGGGGTCCCGTCTGATTTCTATTGATACACGGACCGTTGAACTCGTGAACTGTGCAACTTTTGACAGTTTACGTTTTACTTGTAATACTTGTATTGAAATGTCATTGACTAGCTGACTGGTTTGGAAGTCCATTGGGCATAATGGACCAATAGTTCAAATAGTAGCGAGTATGGCTGCCTAAGTATTTACTTCAAGGTTTTGTGCTTAAGTTTCTCATCAACGTCATCAAGAGCTCATAAAAAATGTTGGATTGTTTTGTTAACTTGTGGACAATGGTATGGGTTGCATGATTGTTACTTAGTTTTTAATACGTACTTTATTTGTTATGTTTATTTATGTAACTGTTTTTTTGTCCCTTAATAAATAAATAAATAAATAGATTGTTCACGTCCTTACCGAAATCCCCTTCCCAATCTTCCCAATTGCCGATTCCACAACAACCCTTATATTCTTAACTCCCAAAAGGCTAGCAACGCACTTGTAACGCCTCTGGTGTGTCAGGTGTCCATGGGCGGCGGCGATTGCCATCCTGCCATCTTACCATCAGGTGATCCGTCTGCTCGTTCACCGGTTTATATCATAAAAAAGGAGATTATCATAGTCTTCATACTTTGCAGGTCGTTTGAAGATCGCAATTTGAGAATTACTGCCCGGTCTCTAATGTGTGTAGTTTTGTTTCTTCGTTGCCTATTACGACACCCGTGGGAAGAGTAGACGACATTTGTCACCAGATCTGACATGGCATCTCATAGCAGCTCAAGTTTTTATTTTGGTATAATAATATCATTTTGTCTCACCTAAAAATCGAGCCGGAGATCCTTAACCCACCTCTCACACTTGTAACCACTCAGCAACCGTAGCAGTACCTATTATCTTCAATGATGGTTATAAACTTCTGAGAGCTTTTAGTCGAGTCCTTAAGGGAGGTACCCAACATCATTTAAGGTTTTTAAAGAGAAAGGGATGAAGCCAATGGAAAGATTGGGAGAGTTATTATCAGTATTCAGTTCACTTCAATCATATCGATGGGTAACTGTAGTCTACCAGAAATAGGTTCGTGTCATAAACCCTTACCTAGGGTTAAATCCATGATGTTACATCATGGGACATTCAACTGTTAACTATAAACAATAAAGCAGGTTACGACATGTATAGTTTATTGTTACAAGCTATAGTTTCAAGGGTAACTTAAATATGTTTGAGATAAGACGTTGAAAGTTCGAACTCAAGTATTCTATGAGGATTTGTACTACCGCCGCTATTTACAACATAATGGTATAATGCCAAAGTAAGGGTGAACTCCTCACCCGAAAGGGTGAATGAACCTTATATGAATATGGTATGCACGTTCTCGAGCAAGGTATAATAAGTAAAAATACACGATTTATTCCATTCATGACTTCAATGTAAGCAAAAAATGAAACGTACTGTTGTTTTTAAATGTTCCTTTGTATTTTTGTGGAAATTGTTACGTGTTTTTACAAGATTTATGCATAGCCTAGGGGAAAATACTGAAACCGATACGTGCACACGCATTCGAAGCCATAAATAACGGAAAAAAACGAAAACCTCTTTCCTATATACTTTAAATAAAATTCGTACTGGCAGGTGCAATAAAGGTGACATTTTGGGAACGTTCTAAATTTAAAGATGGCGCGTATTTCCTTGTCACCATGGAACGCACGTTATGAGTGTGCAATATTGCACCTGAGGTCTCAGTTGGGTATGACACGTGTAGGACCCATGTATGTAGAAAGAATACGACCATGATTTCATATTTCCTAGAGATACAGCGAATATTTTACTTGGAAAAGTCAGATATTATACAGAATGAAAACATTATTCTTCTACGAAGTTACCTTCCAAACTGTAAGAATATTTTTGTCACCTACGATACAGGTAACAATATTTTCATTCTTTATTCCTACTTCTCATTGATGTGACACAAATTCGATCAATTCTTATTCGGAGTCCAATCTAAAAGGTCCGTTCGGCACCGCACCTGTCCCAACGCATTTCTTATGGATGGTAACCCTATCTCATGACATATTCGCTACATTTGTATGTAATGCTTTGGGTTATTGATGTATGAAACACGTTGCGAAGGGACCTTGTTAAATTTATTCGAATTATAATAATAAGAGGGTCCGCCATTGCCGATGTTATTATTGGAAACACATTTTTATCTTTTTCGTGCATGTTTCAAGTAAATTTTGAAAAGGTTGTTGAACCGGAATATTTATTTTACAACGTTAGTAAAAAAAATGTTTTCTTTTTTCTTTTTTTTTCACGTTTCTTGGTAAGATTGAAAGCACCACTGTGTCTTAATTAAAAGGGTGCTTTTCCAGTTCAAAATTTAATCATGTTGAAGGACCCTCGATTTTATAATCGCTTAGACCTCCGACTGGCTGTTCCATGAATTCAGGATTAAAATAATTTTATCTTGGTCCGTTGATGAAAAATTATTTGAAAATGCTATACATATTATCTTGAGTTTCAGGTTGGCAACTTGAGTTTTGAAGAAGTAAAACAATATATAAGATACATTTTGTTAAACT
Organism: Spodoptera frugiperda; assembly: GCF_023101765.2. Taxonomy (NCBI): domain Eukaryota; kingdom Metazoa; phylum Arthropoda; class Insecta; order Lepidoptera; family Noctuidae; genus Spodoptera; species Spodoptera frugiperda. The sequence continues at coordinate 10,232,208 of NC_064242.1, read as the reverse complement.
TATGCAATTTTAAGTTCTACTTAAATATCGTGCTATCTCTTTCATTTTCTAAGGTATTTGTAGTGACAGATATATTTTTGAGAGCGTCTTAAAATTGAGTAGCGTCTGAGTATTTGAACATTAGGTAGTCAATGTAATGATTGTGCTATTTTTGGACAGACACTGATTATACCAACATTAGTTTTATACCCAAGAATAATGAAAGAACAATTTAACCAAACAATTGGACCGCAGCACGTCACAGTCCAAGTGGGTCAAGCCCGAAGTTGTTCTGGCACTTGTAAATTAATTATTCGGCATCGTTGTAACTAAGGTAAGGTCCAAACATGGGACGACTTGAATTATTAAACAAGGCTGCCCGGGGGAAATCACAAGTGCGAAGTGGATAGACAACGTCGCTTATAGTGTGGAAATAAATACAGTATATCAATGAGTATGAGAAACAAACGAATATAAGAAACTTTCAAAGAGTAAACGGCCCTATTGCGTGGGCATTACGTACTATAATATTAATTCTGTACAGATAAAGGTTTGACCTTTGAATTTGCCTCTGTTTAAGGGTCGCATTCTTGGAACAAATACGCGCTGTTTGATTGTAAAGGTTTATGGTTTCAGTTTGAGCAATTCCCAATATAGGTTTGAGTTTGATAGCTGGGAAAGAGGTAAGTGACCTATAGGTAACGTAATCAAATGTGTTGATGACCGCGCAAAATATTTAGACGTTATATCAGCAATTAATTTTAATTACACAGACAGTCCTGTAAAAATAACACAAGCAATGTTTATTCAATATTGAACTGTATGTAATAAAGTAAAATATCCCGATACTCGTACCGGTTACCAATTAATTTCGAAATTACAACTCTCAATTCCAGGCAGTAAGCAATCAAAGAAACTGAACTGGGCTTGTCAAAGGGATATTGCAAAAAAAGCGAAACACCGCTGGTATTAACCTCTGCACTCTTTGATTAGCCGGAGGGAAGAGGGCGGGCTCGAGTAGATTTCATTCAAATTGATGACTTCATCGGTTTAACCCCAATAAGTAGGAGATTAGGGACCGCACCAAAGTTTGCTCAACAACGCCAGAGTGAATTGTTTTACTTTGATTTTCTTTTGATACAGATTGCTACTGATATAAATATTTGCTTCAACTTTAAAATGTTAGGGTGTTCAGAGATAACGCGTAATAGAAGACAAACTTTTCGGGTGTATGAAAATAAAGGGTGCCTCAAAAAAGTTGCTGTATAAATATTTTGCAGAAAGTTTTGATGCACAATATAGACACAAGCTATAAATTCTCCTGTAGATTTTAGATAACTTTACAACAAGTTTTTTTTTTTTTTACCAAGAAATTCAATTCAAAGCATGTACGGAACTACAGATATGTATCTACTAGATAGAAGTGATTGCAGATCAAAACATCACTGGAATTGTACATCCAGTAGCATTTTATTACACTTTTACCAACCTAATAAAACGTACGACTTGAATAGGGGTCAGAACGGGCTTCCAGTACCCTACATCTGACTGGATAAAGCAAGTCAGTAATTAATCAGCAAAGTGCGTTTACAAGGGTTGATCTTTTTTACATGAGGGGTGGTGATTGAAAGGGCTAAAACTCATTAGTACGGAGACCGTATTCTGGCATCTAACGAGCACATGTAAAGGAATTATGTTGCTGAATGATCATCAGGTTTATTTACATTTTTATGGAGCCAGATTAAGAGCAGGAAAAATATTGTTGTTTATAAAATATCTTGTTTCAACTGTGGATGTTCTACTGTTACATATGACCGGAGGTGTGTGCCCACGTGTTGTTAATAAGTAGAAAATGAGGCCATTGTGATACAACGGAAAATTACTTACGGTAAAGCACGTTCGACACCTTACGATGTATCTATGCAGTTTTAACTGTACAGTTGGACTGTTTACGTGTCTGAATCTGAAAAAAAACTTCTATGGAAATGGAACATAACGTTTTGAATACTGAATGATTTTTCCTTTAATGAAATGATGACTTTAATAATTGTAGTAGTTAGAGTTTCTTACAGAAATGCAGTAAATCTGATTGCTATTTCAAGATACCTTTTGTGTTATAAAATAAAGTATTCAAACACGATCGATCGAAGACAATAACTAATATAATATACATACTCATCGTAAAATGAGATAAGATTCATGATTCTGATCCAGTTTATATCGAAATTTCCCAAACAAACGGGGCCCTTTTATTATTATTCCTTTAGTTATAGCTTTGAACTCCATGGCTATAAGGTAATAAAATGCCGACACCATACGCCATAAGCAATGAAGAGGTGAAAGCTCGGGTACATTTGAAAAAGAGGAACGTAAAAATAAGGGAGGAAATGTACTTCAGAGGCTCGACCATGATGGCTGGAGGGAAGAAATCGGGGAATGTTAACCAATGTTATAAAGAGAAGAGATTTAAGATTGTTGGTTGAATTATTTGTTACTATCTTTTGCTAGTGGCTTTGCCCGCGTTCGCGTGAGATAAAAAGTATCCTATCACCCAAGTCAGCTCATCTGATCAGTCTAAAGATTGATCGGTATAAATAGTATAGATATAGGTAGAGAAGTATAGTTTGGTATAAATACTTATACTACAAATACTACTTCATATAAATTAATACAGTAGTTTTAGCGTGACAGAACTACTAGGTTGGTGCAGATGAGTATAAATGCTACTTTTTGGAGGATTAACGTTATGAGTCCTGTTTTAGTAATTTAAGCGCTTTTTACTAATAGTTTATAAAATTATAAAACTTAAATTAATAAATTATCATCTACAAGTGTATGACGGGGCCGGTGTTCATGGTTCATGATTTCGCAGTAGTATTTATTTATGGGACACATGGGACTAATACGGTAACAGTTTTGGCAAAGATGGCGAGTTATACGTTTAATATTATTTATTCTTAATTTGAACTAAAGTTTTGACTAGCATACGTGTTGATAGATACTTTACATGATAGAGAGAATTAACTACAAAAATGACCCACTATTAAAATTAGACTACCTACACGAAACAACATAAAAGCATTAGCATTCTCATTTACAACAGAATAGAATAAAATGACTATCTAAATGCGACCTCACATTGAGATAGCTCGAAGCTTCCATAATATGGCACGCCAATGTAAGTCGGGCGCAATGGACCGTGCTAAGCATTATTAGCGGTTTGGGGTGCAGAGAAAAAATAGGGAACTTGTGATGGTATTTAACCATTCTTGTACATTTGTATAATGTGTGAGGAAAAGTCATTTAGTAGAGTACTTCGGTGCTGACCCTTTGACTGAATGTTTTCAAATAAGTTGTAGCGCGAACTAATAAAAAAAGATTTCGTTATTTATGTTGTAAAAGTTCTTTCAGCATTTTTTTCACAATGTTATTTATCTATACATGGCTAAAATGTGATTTTCTAAATGTAGGTTTTCGGGTTGATTGTTAGATTGCATTTGTTAAATGTTAATTCTCATATTGTGAATACAAACTACGATCAATTATTATGTTTTTCGGGTTACTTAAGTAACTATTTTCGTTTTTATTACTCGTTAGGAGTCTCAGGTTTCCTAGCATACATTACAATAATCGTCGTTTGTGTTAATATTAAAACTTTCGTGTGACATGCTACATTAATGATAATGTTTTTTGGCTTACTCACGTAACTATTTGACGAGGAACTGGACCAGTTTTAAGCCATGCTAGAGGCTGCTATAGCATGCTAGAGCATGCATATCAGTAGCAACGCGGCTGTCGGCTTTTCATGTGTCGCAGAATGCTGCTCATGAGATCCTAGGAATTATAAACAAACAAGAAATACTTTCCGCATCAAGATGTAATTGACAAATAGATTAGGGGCTTCAGAAGAATTTGTAGTCACCGCACTGACAGAACTATTTTATTAGACTTCTAATCTCTTTAAATATTATGTTCCTACAAACATTTCACTTTGAAAGTGAAGCTTAAGACAGATAACTAGTAGCGTTGGCGCTTCTATTGGCATAGTGGCCGAGTGATTGGAACAAATATTTGTGTAGCCAACCGATAGTTTGTCAAACGCTGTTTGTGCATTTTAGATTTGCTTCTAGACTTACGTCATACGAGATATAGGGTTGTGTGGCTGTTTATTAAAGATTTCATAATTATATAGTCCTAGAAACTATGAAGAAGTCATCCAATTATTTCAATTAAATGTGAATTCATACCAAATAGTCTTCTAATAAAACTGGCTATAAGTGACCAGGAAATTAAAGGCGTGAAGCATTGTTATTTTTAGAGATGTCCTTTCATCATGACCTACTCTTACAGAAATAATGTATAAAGATTTTATTTTCACTTATAATATATATATAGTTTTCGTGCATATGTAAAGATAAGATAAACTGTCCTAACAGTTTGGTGGGTTTATGTAATGTATATTTTTGTAGAAAACAAATAAAGGATTTTATTATTATTATAAGTATTCTATAGGGTACGATTTCCTGAAAATCTCCATCTCATAGTTTTAGGGATATCGATACCATCAAACGTCTATCATCAATCCGCTTGTCGGACATGATACTTACAGCTACGTAGGTATATCCCTGTGGACCGTTTACTGTAGTGGTCGATAGGGAGGCCCAAGATGCGTATGATTTATTATGATAAACTATGCCTGTTTATGGAGTGAGCTGATCTTTGTATAGAAGACCTTTTTTTGAAACGAATATTTTGTATGAATAGTCAGTTTTACTTCACTAAAACAATATATTTCTGAACTAATATGAACACAAAAGAAAATTTGTTTTTTTTTAAAGCTATCTTCTTAAAACCATACATATACAGAGAATCTTTCAAGACAGACTATTTTTTTATCGAATAAAAGTTAGTACTTTCATTTTGTTCATGTATTTTTCTAACTTCAGGCTCCAATAAAAGACTTTATAAGCACTTAGTATTAGTGCTTAAAACTATTAAAGTAAAAACACAGTCTGAAAATATTCCGTTAAAACAGAGACTCTTTAGAAAGCATTCCCTGCTTGTGAATGCTCTTATTTTCATATTAGCGAGCACACCTCCCCTTTCAACACGACAATACACATTCATATTAGACAACAACACGGACTTGCAGAAATGTAACATTCATGCAAACTATTTACGCGACGTATTCCGTAGCTCCAAACAAAAATAGTATAAATATTTTCGTGCTATATATGAAATTTCATATGAAAAATTCGTCACGAATCTCCGGCTTGCAGCGGGCGAATGCATTCACTGTTCTTCCCTTGTGAATACAAAGTAGCCTCCTCTCCAAGGAAATAGGCGCAGGGGGGCGCATATATTATGGGAACAAGTTTAATATCTTAAAATGCGACGCCATATTTTTGGGGTAAAAAATAGAAACAAGATGTTTAGGTTGCGTTTGGGGAGTTGTGTAATGTACTGCGCAAGTACCGAGGGGAGGCAGTTAATATTAACGTAATTATGTACAAAGTATGTGTTTTTTCTGAATGAAATATTGTGCAGATTTTTTGAAATTTTCTCCCCTTTTGATACTAACAATTACAGTGTACACTTCTGTCTTCCTTTTAGAAGAATGTAAGGCATGATATTCTTTTATGAATGCTATTTATAAATTATAAAAGATACTTAATTGAATTACTATGGACACTTTTCTTTATATTCGTTTTAAGAAGAGAGTAATTTCATATATTAATAAAATTAACGCAAACATTAAATTTTCTTCAAACCATCAATATGTAAAAAGTAACTTTAAACTCAAGCAATTGTAGTCGAAACTCATAAACACGTAAAAGTAGTTATAACAATGACAATTTGAGCGTCAGACGTTTTCCCTTTAAAAAACATAATTTACATACAAGAAACTAAAAGTCCAATGAAACTGCGTTTAAAACAGTATTTAAGAAACAAGTCTCATTGAATTCCACTTGAAAAGTTTGTTCAATTCGAAACTTAATTAAGTATTGTTTTTGTTCCTTTCATTTAACGATCCTGTTTAATTGAGGAGTTTTTAAAGAAGGAGAAGTTTGAGTATTAATGTTATCAGCCTTATAGTTAAACCTAATCAAGTATAAATTATAGCTAATTACACTTGCATATAAGTACCCAGTCATCTATCACTTTTTCATTCAGGTTTTAGTACTAAGTAACAGACTAAACCTAAACTTTGATTCGATTACATTTCCATAGTTTTATTCATTAATTCCCTTCTTATTTTTTCACCACCATTAAATCCCAGAAACATTGGGAAAAGCATAAATGAAACACCCAGACATAACGTCCATATACAGACCAGAAAACTTACAGCAGAATGCGACATCAAGAGAGACGTAAGATCGTCTCATTCATACTCAACTCTAGAATTCCGAAGACGACTTGAGTGAGTTAGTTGTATAATTGCGTCTGTTGTTTCTCCTTACGACTCTGTTACGCTTAATCTAAACTCAGAACTTTGTCTCGTAAACGGCCTGCTACACACAATAGATAAGGCCGATGTACACTGTACAGTTTCAGTTTATCTTCGGACTATTTTGGGGAAGTTCATGCAGTTCGACGTGCGAACTCTTGGTAACGTGTTCTGTCTCAAGGTTCTTATCTCATACGTTTTTGGATGTAAGTATTCATTTTTATTAGGGTCTATTTGGTGAAGTCCAGTTAATGCTGGAAGGTTTTAAAGAGGAGTTTAATGGAATATGAAATCTTAAAAATCAATTTTTAATGTTCACGCTATAGAAGAGGAGGGAATTTAACTTGCACTGGAACGATTAAAGCTGAGATACAGATAAATCAATTAATGAAAATGAAATAATGATGCCAATTTTGTACAGTTTAGAAAATTAAATGGAAATATTAATTAACAAATAAAATAAAAGCTTATAAAATGAAGACGTCGTGTTTGATTAGCGTGTTTAAAACACACGTTTTAGTCTCACTCAACCCGCTAATTAAAATACCACTTTCTTCGCCGCTGAGTACCAGGCTCGCATAAATTGAAGCAGCCTCTAAAAATGTTGCTAACGCAAACAATAAAATAGGTACTCAACTAAAACCGCGTTACTCTTGCAAACATACTCTTATTACCAAACTGGAGTCTTATTTACGGAACTCGTTACATCTAAGTGCTCATGAAAATTCCCACAGCCAGTCCGCAGTATGGTTTTAGCTAAAGAATAAGCGAAATACTGGTTAAGATATCTTGTTATTGCTTTCGTGAGAGATTTTTAGGTCGCCTTTTGTGATGGGTTTCATTTGATGTGAAGACAGGCTACTGACACGTCGCTGTTTGGGTACGTATTCATTCTTAGGATTCCTTACACATTTTATGGAATAAATATGAAGCTTATTTTGGTAGCTGAGATTTTATAGACATGACGTATTACAAAGATAGGATTTGGGTGTGAAATATTACAGTAGAACCAGTCAGACATAAACTTAGTTTATTCCTGTTCGTTATTTTTAAAGTAGCATATAAAACGCTGGCAGCAACCGAAGTAAATATCTAAATACTTTCGCGCTGTATATGCGATAATAACGTTAAAATAAAAGGAAGCAAGCGCTCGTAATTTCTATAATATTACGTAAACCCGCAGGTGAGTCCATTAAGAATATAAAATGAAGGAAGGACGAATGCGAAAAACTTCTGGAATGGTTCTTGGCGGTTCTAAGACGAGCCTGTCTTATTACCTTTCTTTAGACTTTTCTAAGGAACTTTTACGATGTTATTTTGTTCCTCTTTTAATGGATTTACTGTTCCACACGAAATTGTAGGCACAATAAGTATGTAACAAAATGTCTTCGCAACAAAAGGTAATAGCGAAGAATTTATATTTGACTTTTCTTTGTGAAATTTATTTTTGGGGTATAACAAGCTTTCTCTTTTCCGTCAGACAAAAGATGGCGGAGTGAGGCTTCATTCTCGTTATAGTTTCCTGAATGTGCTTCTACTATTGTTGGCTTATTTTAGACGTGTTTACCGTCTTTATGTGAAAGGTCTTAAAATAGCGGGAAAGATGGACATCTTTGTCCAAACTTCAACATCTTTGTTGACGTCTTATTATGTCTATTGTGGTTTAAGTAAACACGGGTTGTACTTTGGTAATCAAACCTTCAAGAAAAGAGCGTACTCCTTTTCGTTAGGCAACGCACCTGTGACTCCTCTGGTTTTGCGGGTGTTCATGCTTGATACTTAACATCAGGTGAACCGTCTGCACCTATAAAAAAGACTTTTTTACAATAAATTTAATTACTATGACAAAAGTATCAATTAAGTAGTATTTACATTTGGTTTACTGATTCACTCTTTGTTACTACTATTGTCATTCAAGGCCTATGTTCAGCAGTGGAAGTCTTGTGGCTGATATGAAGATGAATTATGAGTGCAGTGCGAAGCGCGCTCGTATACGGTCGTGTTTACAAAACTTTCGAATCGCGCGGCACTAGCCGCTGCCTGCCTAACTTGAGTACCCAACCACTCATAAATGAGTTGCTGGCATTTACAATAACATGGTACTCGATACGATGGATGTTAGCATCTTGCAAATCTGCAAATCTAATTCAAGGAGGAGACATAAGTAGCGGCAAAAGTTGCTATTCCAATGTCTTGAAAGCTGGACGACATGCCAGCTCCCGAGAGGGAAAGAAAAGTGTAGGTTAATCACCTTGCTAAGGTCAGACCCCGACGATTGCCTTTCGTGGCAAAGACCTGCACAAGCTCCCCCTTCACCTTTGATCACGTTTCCAGGTTGATCAAGGACATCATATCTTGAAGACAAGTTGGGAGTACAATCCAAGGATGTCTTCAGAGAATACAATTGGAGAATCCGTGCGGAATTGATGGCGTTATTTGCTGTAAGTGGGTACCGAAACTGTGCACCGACGATTACAAACATATGCCGCGGTTGTGCTAATGCATCGGTCAGCAGTTTTGAGTCGGCGAAGGCGCAGGCATAAACTTACGTGCGGGCCTGCAGTGATCACTCCGTCGAACGGCTAGCGTCTCCGGCGCAGGCTAGAAACGTGTGAGTACGTCGACCCCCAAACGTTTCGCTGATATGCTGCAAAGGGGGTAAGCAGGTTCAATAGGGCGAAAAGCCTCACGTGGATTTGCATAAGGAGGTTACTAAAAAGAACCAGAATGAAAAAGGAAGGCTTTACCCTGTCGAAAGAAAGAATAAGAGGAAGCCTACTTGCCGCAATCAGTGCGAGTACCGTCATTGACAGGACCAACTATCTTGCGTTTTGTACCAGCGACGCTTTTACTATGTGTCCCGTCTGTTGACTCTACAAAGGTTTAATGTGGAGTTCATCAAGTTAAGGCAAAGCTTCATCTGAAGGTCGAGCAGCTGCACTCTAACACAGATGGACTTCAAGTCCTTTGTGGTCATGCCGACTGAACATCTGTCGACCTTAATGAAGGAGGAGTTTTGGCCGCGATAACTAGCTACCGACTTTTCCGCGGTCAGCTACCGGACACCGCGCGAGTGACGACGCCGTCATTTCGTGTGACCTGATTATTAATTAATTAAGCTAAGTGTACTATTGTTTGTAATGTATGTAGAGTATTTATAAATCTTTAATGTAAAGTTTAAGTATTTTATATGGGCCTATGAAGCCTGAAATATGGAATAAATGAAATTACTATAAACATCTTCTCCAGTTGACTTCAATACCCTATTCCCCAACAACCCTTAAATTTGTAACCAAAAAGGCTGGCATTGCACTTGTAACAAACCTCTGGTGTTTCAAGTGTCCGTGGGCGGCGGCGATTGCTTATCATCAGGTGATCCGTCTGCTCGTTTACCGGTTATACCATAAAAAAACCTGGTGTCCCAAAGGCTGGCAGTACCACCAATAAATAAAAATAAGCGTTAATCCACAACAACCCGTTTCATCTATTTATCAACAGTGTACCGTGTAACTTCATCTTAACATAAAACAGAACTGTCAAAGTTATTTGCGTTCGAGGTTCTTGGTAAAACACATAATATTAGAGTTACCGACGTTAGGCCCTCGAGGGTGTTTCCTGAAATACGATCAATTAGACAGAGAAACGTGAAGTGATGTCTCGACACATTCGCTCCAGGGAAATTAGGTTTGTACTCACGGATTCCTTTGGCTATGACTCGATCTTAGTATAATATTTCTTGAGTAAATATTCTAAATAATGTTTGGAGTTAATGATGGAATTTGTTTGGAAATGTTATTTGGTTATTCGTGTTGGTAGCTGTTGAGGTGAAGGTATTTAGTTGTAAGTGGTTGTTTTGTGAGTTATTAGGATACTTGAAAACCTGAATATGAAATTAGGTTTCCAAATGAGATTAGTTTTGTATAGTTTCTTATTGTTTTCTATTTACATATTAAAAGAATCATATCATGCTTTTACTAAGTTATATAATACGAAGAATTTGAAATAAGGGTGCTTTTACACCTGAGATATACTATGCTACGCTGCTGTGGATACGTTTGGCTTTCACCAATCATATTCATTTTTACACATAGCTTTGTACTGGTGTAAGTGGACTCACTTAAACTATGTTTTTTATAGGGAACAATGCGTGCTATAGATACGTGGTATGGATAGCTTCCCTACTATTGATACATTGCATACTCGAGCTACGCATCTTCTTCGCGCAGCTACATAGCTTAGTATCATTGAAAATCACATAGCAGCTTAGCTACTACATCTTCGTAGCATAGCTAAATAGCAAATCTTTGCTGTAAAAGCACCCTAAGACTGTTGTTATTCCTGACAATTAAAAAACAGTAATCTCTTAACTGATCCAGAAATTAAACCCAGAACCAAACCAATCAACTAGCCACAACAAGGTAACTAGTATCTCACATTACTTACTCTCTAGATAAAGTCACTGTGTTGTACCTATAAACATAAAAAAAAACTTGTACAACACTTACAAGTATACGAGTAACTAGCTAGCATTGAAATTATGAGAGAATATTTTTAAAAGAAACAAAGACATGAAGTACAAAGAACATTCTTACGACTAAGTTTAATTAGAAGCCGTGTCTTTGAAAACAGTCTGTTCTTTGTGCTTTACTAAGGGGCTTCACACAAGCGGTTGCGGTTTCTCAGATACTTTCACTGTGTATTATATCAAATCTTTATGTTTTTCTTAGGGCTTTGCCTTTTAATTTTTGTTATGCGTACATAGAATGTTATATCGTGTGGTAGAAGATGCGTAAGATTACTTTATTCTTTTTATTTTATCTTAGCCTTGACAGAATGGTCATGGTTAGTATAATATATGATGAGTTCGAATCAGTTGCCGAAGCCCGTCTCACGATATTCCACTCTCTCGACTATGAATATTATAAAATTTTAAGATAAGCGACGACAACGTTCAATCATCTGTAGACACCCTTACGTAGTCTACGTCTGAACGTAGCGCTCTTTGATATCAAGCGAGATGGAAACTAAGTAAATATACAACGATTAAGAATGTCTCCTAATCCATTCAAAAAACGGTTAGTTGCAAAATCAAGACTTCAAGATAACTTTTCAAATCAAAAAATGATTAATTGAAAAAGTTACTTTAATCGTGTTGTATTAAGTTTTAAAATGACTTTTTTGAGAAATGATGTTTTGACTTTTAAGTATTTCAGTATGCTTGATATGCTTATTGCGTTTTGTGATTTTTAAAAAGTCGGCAGAGAGTAATCTATATAATCAATAGTGGCTTGTATGGACATATCTAATGAAAAGTTGGTCACATCTTTGCTTGAACCATATCGAGCAAGAAATTAACTAACGTATTTAATTCCCTTATAATCAGCCTAAAGTTACAACATGGTTGCATTGACGTCTCTCTCTCTTGGCCATCAAATATAAGATACTGTAATAATTGTATTTCATACAAGACCAACTTAAACAAATAACAACTGAAACTAAAAACCGCACTCACATACAAATAGGCACGTCACTACACATGATTCCCTAACGTCGGTTTAATTTGTATACCAGAGCTGCATCGGACAGGATATTGCGGTCACAGACGATGAGAGCTGTGACGTCACAGCGGCCATGTCACTCCCACAGATTAGAGTTTTTGCAATACACACGAGAATATGACGAGATTAAAAACGAAAAGCTGATGGTTTTGTGGGTTGAGAATTTGGGCGATCTCTATATTATATTTTGTATGTTATTCCCTGAAGGTAAAGGTTTAAATTGGTCTGTAGCATATTTACATGATTACCAGTTACATTATTAAATCCTTTGTAGATAATACAGGGTGAAGTTTTTGCTACACACTATGTGGTAGGTACAGTTCCAAATTCCATTAACAATCGCTTTTTTAGGATCGGAGAAGTCTTCAACGTATTCTCCCGTCTTAGGCGCGGCGAAAAGGAGAGTCAGACTCTTACTGACTAAAACCACCCCGTCCCTACTCCTGCTTTTCAAGCCGAAGCTCCAGTAACCCGTTAGGTAGTCCACAGCTTCGCATTAACAATCACTACTACTATATTTGGTTAGATACAAGACGTCACCTATAGAACATTAGCCTCCCGTAATGACTTGCATAATGGTCGGTTAGAAGTCCCTGCGACTTTGATCAGGTTAAATAAAAAAAAAACTCACAAATTAATGCACCCTAAGGATTGTGCTCAAGATTTCGTATTCAAATAACTACTCGACTAAATCGTGCTGTGGTACTTAGAGACTCATAAACCGAAATTATGTTCTAGACGATTAATATTGACATGCTATGAATAGCTTCAGCCGTTGATGCAACATAATTTAATTAATTAATTAAGTCGGTTTACCAGCTTTAATGCACGTTTTGACACTAACACGTATGTCTAGAACGTAAGTAGACAGGTTATTAAGTGTATTACTAAATCTAGTTAAATATTTAGACAAGATTGAGAGTTAGGTAAATTGGAATCCATAACATGACTTGGAAAGAGGTGTCAAATTTTTTCCATTATGATGTTGTATAAACCACATCTGATAGACAGACAGCCCTCTCCAAAAATAGAAAAGAAATGACACTAAAGTGACGTCTCGCTTAAAATGACAAGAACAACAACATAACGTGTTCTCCTTCTACTCACTGTCCTTTGATTAAAATCTTAAGAAGGCAAGAAGAAAATCACGACGAAAATCTAATTCAAGATGCGTGTAGAGGTCAAAAGGAGAGCACATAAGTATGCAAAATTAATGTTTTTATAGCCAAAAGTTTTGAGACTCATGCTCGATATTTATTAGAAACATCGCAGACTTTGAACATTTTTTTCGTACTCTTTCCACGTCTCCCCGGCGTCACCTTGAAAAGTCCTTTCAAAGAATTTGACCTACCACGACTTAAGAGACATTCTTGATAAAAACTTCTTCATTTTCAACGGCCGTGTTTAGTTTTATTAATCTCCGCGCTATGCCTAAATATGTATTGATTATATTATAATTTAAGTGGAATTAAGTCTGGTCTATATATTTATGCGTGTTATATTTATAAATTTTTTTTACATAGAAACTTTATAGGCGATTTCCGAACAAGAGGTATCGAGTTCGATACACGAAGTCTACAATTACCGGACAGGTATTTAGCAATAGACATCTTGTTATATGGGGAGCCATTACAAAGGTGCTGCATTGTAGTACCATATTATGTTATTGTAATAGGTGTGATGACGGGGTATGACAAGACAGGTAATGAAAAAATATTAGGCACGAATTTTTCATCAATTTTATGTTTTTATTGTCATATAGATAAAAAGAATCAAAGTTTTGGAGTGGGGGATTATTTTATCGTATCAAACTTACCTAGAAGTGACATCACCCAACATATTTTCAAATCGATATATCCTACTAAGTTTTTGTTTCCGTAAGAAAATTAAATGAGTGAGTAAAATGTTTTTAAATAATCTAAAATTAGTCATCTACCCTATTGTACTGTCATTATAAACTCAGTAAACTAATTCGTAACAATTTCGGAAACATGTTTGAACACTTAGACACATACTATTATTCTGCATAAACTTGCCCTACAACTAACCGCAGAACGTTGTCATTTGCACTCTGACCAAGCAACGACGCGACATGTTCAACCAGCCTGATTTCCCAAAGAATTTCGCTTACCAATGTAATGTGGAATTCAAATACATAGATTACTTATTGTTTTGACAATCCGTTTTATGTAATTAGAGACCCGTTATGTGTCTACATATTAGGCAATTATTATGATAAAGTTATATTTTAAATTGTTATCATACGAATATTAATTATTCACTCTAATAATATTATATTCTTTTGGAGGTCTCCCGACCACCACCAGCGGCATATGATAAATAATTATAATTATTAACTTTAATAACAGAAAATTTTGCTATCCAAAAATAACTTAGTTAAATTATAACGCGTTTATGTTAGTACCTATGTTGTTAATAATAATGAAATTGTAAATTTTACCGATATTGGCGTAATGAAATTAAATTATTGAACTCATTAATGTATGCAAAGGGAAAGGCTATCAAATATTTTTAGGGTTTATTGATAAACTAGCGACCCGCCCCAGCTTCGTATGTGTGCAACGGTGATATATTATGCATGTATTAAACATATAAAACTTCCTCTTGAATCATTCTATCTATTGTAACAAAATCTCTGAAATAGAGACAGAAAAAGCGCCTTTGTTTTATACTACGTAGTGATAGTTAATTTGACAAGAAATTAAGCGCAAGGTGCAATATCTTTAAATCCTTAAATTTCAATGTCTTTAAAGAAAAATGTTACCTAAATATATTTACCCTACAAATAGTATAGCAAGGAAGGAGTTGTACTGAAACACAAGACGGTTGTCTCCTGCTCTGTCTGTGTGAAGGATCGCTGCGGTTACAGCTGCAGACGGACCGCGGTCTCAGACTGAACACTGCCCGACTGGACATCGTAACGGTGGAATTTTCGAGAACCTTCCTCAGGTAGGTAAAATTTCGGACTAGAATTCTTAGTTTTGGTGAATAAGTAAATATCTAAACATAATATAATGTAAGCAAGAAGATGTCAGGATTTGAGTTTGGTTCAATTATTTATAGTTCTTATACAGCGTGTAACCAAATACCCATATACATCTAGAAGCACTGAAGAATACAGGTTGAACAGAATCTCTACACAAAGTTTCAGCTTAAAATACGTTAAAAACATTGGTACCAAATACTTGGTATCGCATGATTTTTGATTTTAAATCATCATACAAACGTATCACAACCCTACAGGGGTCACTCGCTAATTACGAAACATTACTTCTGTAAATCTTATCGCCTAGTACCTGTATCTACCTAATTTTGATATTCGGTTTCTGGAATTTTATGTATTGGAATAATTGACTTTAAGATTTGATCTGATGTTCTTTTTTCAAAAGGTGAACTCTATATCAGTCTGTTGTACTTCTATAACTTATCCAATATAACATGTTACTAATAACATAACAGAAGACAAATGAGTACAAGCCTCAAGCTAAAATACAAAGTACAATTTAATAAGAGATATTAGAGTGAGTTTAATTATGGTGGTGCCATTACCAACAGTTCCCGATAACAGAACTTTATGAAACACGTTAATATTTGCTAGTAGTTACGGTTTATTAGTTGCCTCTGGGAAATTATATTTACAATGTACCTATCGTTTGATATTAGTTACGTGGTCGCGGTTATGCGGGTGCGCTGTGAAATTTATATTAGTTTTGTATTAAATTTTGTGAAGGAGTACAAATGTACTCCTATGTAGTGTATCTATATACTATATAATGTATCTAAAATATATGTATGTTATATCTACTAGAATAGAGTATGTTATAGAGATAGATATATATGAAAACCAATTATGGCAATACTTGTTCCAGCTTATTCCCTTAGACAACGCATAGGTTAGATCTATTTAATCTGTGTTATACCGGAAAGCAGGTCTATGCGAGATGTAATGTGTTATCTTCTATGTCTCATACATTGGGATAAAAAGGTTAAACGCTAATTGAATGAGTCAATTGCATTGCTTTGCCATAAGTTTTGATACAATTTGGCAAAATTATTTTGGACCTATTTGACTTGTATTTTTTATAAAGGGGCTGTTCGGTTACAATCACCCTAAATGTATTCTCAGTAAAATCTTAATTTAAAATAAAAGGTATGGAAATGGACTTTTTTTGTAAACTCTACTCGGAAATTCTGTTTTCGGGAAAGGCCTTTTTCGTCAGTTATATTAAAAGTATAATAATACTAGGAACTTGCTGTTCAGTTCAATTGTGCTAACTGAACATTCATTTTCACTTCACGTACGTTTGTTGCTTAAATAAAATGAAGAACACAGTGTATTGTTACAAAGAGAATTAGTTAAACTAACGCTATGACGTCACAAAAGTCTCTCAAAATATAATTATTTTAAATAAAATAGTTTTCAACATCACTAACGTAGGTAAGCATAAAAACTAGCATATCAACCTACACTTTAAACAGCAACACTTTAATTGATATTCAACTTTAAAGTTCCGTAATAAAGTTGAATATAATTTGAAGACTTACAAAACAGTGTAGCTTGATGTGCCTGGACAAAAAGCCCGTGGAAGTGTACATTACACGGTCCGCGTGTCGCCAGCTCTCCCGTGAACTTCGCAACTAGCAACTCCACAAAAATTCCCAGAAGCTACTAATTACTCGTAAAAATAAACAAACACGATTAAAACCTTTTCAGAACAAACGCAAAAAATGTAAAATTCAATTTGTACTGTTTTTGTTTCGTTTGGAAATTAGATTGTTCGCAGCGTCGCCGGTTGTTTGTGAAGAGTTTTAGTAATACTCAGATTAAAGCTTTTGTCTGTTAATCTATTTTCGTATTTACGTTACTGAGGATCCAGATTGACCTACTTTTAACATATTCATTTAATAATATTCTATATTTTATCTACTTTTGTAAAAAAAGGTTTTTTGTTCAGAAATAGAGCATTAATGGAGATCTACCTACTTACAAATTCAATGAAGGACTTGTTTCTTTTTGTGATAATCATTTCTAGAACATGAACATAAGAACATTATCTTCTACTTAACCTAAAAAGAAAAGAAATAAGATTTTGAATTCAACCGCCATTATTCATATAAACGAATTCAATTATCCATAAACCTTATTACGTGTGATATAGAGTACTATTTCTATTACTTGAACATAATATGATGTATATCGCAATCTATTCTCAGAAGTGGACCACACGGGCTCTGTTAAGTTACGTAATAAAACTGGCCGTGCTTAATGGCTCGCTTAAACATCGTAATAAAGTGCATAAGCGCAATAACGCAAGAGTAATGTTTGACAACATTGTACCTTGTATTTCCTTCGACAATTTACGTCTTACAATAATAGTGTTATACTTTGAGGGCTTCTAATGTTGGAGTAGAGAACATTCTTTTAGTTAGATATTTCTTTAAGAGTTTGCATTGTTTTTTCGTTTCAGATTCATTTAATCAGAATTTCCTTTTTCTATTTGTAAGAATTTGCATAGATACCAACATATGTGTTGGTTGTTAGAAGCTATGAAATACTCAAAAGCTAAAAAAGCTAAAAAAGATGAGAATCACAATAGACAATAGTTAGATTAATAAACACATACCCCTATTAATTATTGTTATCGCCTTACTCACGTAACGGTTTGAAGAGGCTGGAGGAATGCTGCTCATGAATATGAGCCACTAGCATGGCTTGAAACTAGTCGGGTTCCTCGTCAAACAGTTATATGAGTAGTACGATAACATAATAATTAATTTTGTATTTCTCACGAAACTTGTAATAAGACATGTCCCTATATCAAAACGTGTGTTGAAGTGGCTGTCACAAAACATATTTTTTGGATTAAAAACAACACAATAAATAAACTATAAAATAATATACGTTTTTCCCAATGAATCTAACTTATATCCAAAGTCAAGCCCAATCAGAGCTATGATAAAATGAAACAAAAAATTATACTTTTTTCAAAAAAATATCTGACCAAACATCTAACCTCATTCATAGTTATCGTGGTAGACACAGGATTTCGTGCGGTATAATTGTCGGAGCATTGTTTTAATTAAGGCTCGTTCTAGCAGAACTGTGGGCCGGCCACGAACCATACAACCAGCAATTAGGCCTTGTACTCCCACATCAAGCTAAACATAACCAGTTTATCATGGTCTGGCTTTGTATGATCTTGCCCCACATTCAGGGGTCAGGTTATACTGGTGTTGCTTAGCTTGATGTGTCTTCTACTCGTACGTGCTGCCCACTTATGGGAAATTGAATATTTTTTAACAACTTACATGTTTACGTTTGAATGTAAATGCTCGTTTCGTGTGCTTTGGTTTTGTTTGAAGAATTGCTTGTTGTGAAACAGTTAGGGTTTTATGCTTAGCGGTTATTTATAGAAATGTATAACAGACTGCCTTGTTTGTCGAGTCGCAAGTGCGACTGTTGAACATAACTTTACTGGACATTTTTTGGTTTTTCAAAAAGTACTGTTCACTGTTGTTATTATTAAATGAAGCCGTGTAACTAACTCATGAACGCTTTATTAGGATTTCACACGCGTTACATGAAAAAACAAGAGACGCTTACTGAAAAAATATAGCCAACCAAACAATAATAAAACAAAAACCTCTAATATTACTAACCCAAGAACATTTATGTATTGCCATAATAATCTTAACAGGCACTAACCTCTTTTCAAATACCCTAAACTTATTTAATTTTTAATTGCCTTTTCTCAAGCTCAAGTAAACGTTGACGATTTTCTAATCTCAATTCATAAATCCATTATAACCACATAAGAGCTCTCATACAAAATGCTTCGAGTGAATTTCAAAAGAAACCTCCTTCATAATGTTTAGCTTAGAACGTCATCTCATTACGTGAAGTAGGAGCACCAAATTATATAAGGCCGCTATTTATTTAGCTCACGTGTATAGACATAACAGCTCTAAGGTTCTATACACACAGGAAACATTTTTTTCAGCTTGTACTTCTTCTTCAAAAATGATTGTTCAGATAATGATAGTTAGATAATGATAGTTCAAATAGTTCTTCAGTATAAAATGGTATTTGTGTAGTGGTTACTAATAAACTTCTCCTTCAGATTCGTGGTTTTTGTTACAAAAATGCATAAAAAATAAAAAATAAAATAATTTTCTATAAATAAAATGAAAGATAAGAAATCAAAATAAAATTTGTATAAAATTTGGTACGAGTTATTTAATCTACAGATTTGTATGATCTCTGTTTTCTTTCGTCTAGCTAAAAACAATATGCCAAGAATATTACAATCATTTATATTAGAAGCATACATTGTAAGCGTACGTTTTCCTCATCCTTCCTATTAATAGATATTAATATAATAAAATGTATGTAAATATATCATGTTTGGCTTAATTAAACATTACTATACATACATTGAAAGTTACAGTCGAATATAAAAGATAAAAATATCCCTTGAATCAACAGAACATTTCCAAGAACCCGTTTTCCCTACAAATTATATTGACACAACCAATAACCAATCAATTGATATTCTAGGAAAAATCTTATTCTTTATACTGAAACCTTACCGTTTCTGTGTACACTCAGGCCCTTAGGTCGTTAGCGTCGGAACTAACAAGTGGCAACGTGTCAAGCCTTGAAATAGGTTAAGATGCCACGTCCTCACTAATTTAGTAACAGTATAACAACGCCTTACGGCTACGTCGTAGTACTTCGTAGCACATCGTAGCACGTCACCGTAGCACGAGCTACGAAACTAGGACAGAACCGTGTTTTACTTAATTTATGAAAACACTTGAGAATGTTGTCTTAAACGTAGCGTTTTGATTAAGAGGAAATGTTGGCTTTTATATAGCCTTAAAGTGTAGACTGTAGGTACCTTCTGTTTCCGAGAAGGCTACTGGGTCTGTTGGGATATGTACACATAATATTATATTGTTAAGCTAAGTTAATAATTTAAATGTAAATACAGTCATGCTCAGTTTTGAGTTCATATACGTGTTGGGAGAGCTAGGTATTTTTAATCTCTTTGTTTAAGACCAATTCTCTCATAATTCAAAAACATTTTCTCTTTTCGACCCACTTAGTAAGGACAAGATATGATTGGTAAAAACTTAAGATGTTTCACTGAGTATACTTAAAATGTGTCTTAAGTCAACCTTCTTACATTCTTGTCTTCAGTCCATAATAACTGCCGCTGGTGATGTTGCAAGGAGGCGGAACGTGTGCCTAATTAGATACTCTGTTAATGCTATTTTACTGAACTACCTACTACATGTTCATAGGCTGTCCTATGTTTTAATATGTTATTGTGGTACTGAATACTAGGTAATTTAGGTATTTCATACTAGGTGTAGAATATTATGATTCTAGGTTGTTTAATAATGCATTTTTTTTAAACGGGAACCGCCTTCGAATGTTTTAGTTCGAACCTCCATTTTTTTAAGTCGGGTAATATATCGAAAATCTTCTCCTAACTCTGAGGAATGTTATGCTGTAAAATCGCGTACAAACATACATACGTAGATAAACTGAGAACCTCCTGTTTTTGAAGTTAGTTAATTAACTAAAAACATCTTTACTGAGAATATCACAAGAAAAACAAACCCTTGTTAAAAAGAATGAAAATTTGTTGTAGTTGAAAAAGTAAGAATGACAATTTTTTATTCTAATGTAGTAAATTAACTAAGTAATATATTTTCATCTTCTGTAGTGACTATATATTGTCTTCATCAACAGCTTTACCTAGTACAAGAAAAGCCAAAATTCGGAGCGAAATTTCGGTGTTCCCGGAATATTTAGTTTCAAAGGCCGAGGTACTCTTGTAAGAACTCTTCACTCCTAGACACTAAGGATAAAAGGGCCCTCTAGCAGAGGATTTAAATATTACGGATATATTTTATTTTCCTGTAAATATTTATATTTAAAGTACGGGGAAATTAAATTAATAGGAAACCTGATTTAAAAGGACAAGGAACGTTTTAAGTTAACAATAGCGGATGTAGCTAAAATATTCAATAAATATGTATATTTTCTAACTGCATTATCCTAAAATATGTATATATAACTGTTTATAAAATAAAAGTACTGAAAGCAATGAACCGAATAATATGAGCGCACAAGCAAACTGCCAATTCATTGCTTGCCTCCGTAACTTACTAACCGAGCTCATAATAAAAAGAGCTAAGAAGTTGAATTCAAACATTTTCCTTACCCGATCACATAGAACTGATATGAAAGAAGACATTTAAATAGCTTTCAGTCGCTCTTTTCATAGCCAAGCTTCAGTATTATGGAGAAATAAAGAGAGTGCACATTCACGGTTCTACACTCCACCTCAGTGAGACTGTCGGGGTTTTAATTCTTTTGACTTTATGTAATGAGTGAGTAGTAGAGAACTAAAACGTCTGAAGTTTTCATTTCTTAAGCCGATTAAATCGTGTTTAGAATACCGGCTCCGTTTTAAAGGCCTTTTTGTAGGATTAAGACTTTTTTCGTAGTCTGGGAGTTTCTCTGTTGGAGTTAGACGGTTTTTTATACGGCTGGTGTTTTATATTTAAATGGTGGTCGTTACGTAATTTTGGGTTTAAATTCATAGGTATAAGTTAATCTTGCTTTTCATTTTTTATGTTCTTATCGTAGTGTAGTGAAACTGTTGTATAAGCGGTGTTTTGTAAAGAAACGTACTTTTAGAAGAGTTAAATCCTAGACATAGAATCTTCACAGTTGAGAAACACTATGTATAGTAGTAGTTTTACGACTTCTAGACGCCTCAAGATGTTGAAGTTTAACGTCAAACGTTTAATTACAAGACATGACTTCATCACACAAATTGACGTCATCGTAACGTCTTGGAAAACTCATCAATCCTCCGATATAATTTCCTCTAATTCCCTTTCGAAATATATCCCTTTCGATTAGTTTTCGATTACAAGTGATAGGAATAGTTTGCAACAATCTGAGACCTCTGTCAATAGGACCTTTACAAAGTTTAGTTCATCAAATTATTCTGTTATTATCGATAGGGCTCAATTAAATCAAATTAGAGACATTTCGGTAACTCGATATTTTCGTAGTATCAAAATTTTAGGTGAAATATAATTTACTTAATTAATACTAGCTTTTGCCCGCGACTTCGTTCGCGTGGAATAGTGACTTCCGGCAAATTTTTGGTTTTAACCACATAGTTCCCGATCTCGCGGGATCTCTTCAAAAATGAGATGTGGAAGATATTCCAGGGAACTCTTCAAAAATCAACATAATGAGCTCTGCGTTTGAATTTAATAGATGTATACTCATTTAGGGCATTGAAAAAATAGTTTAAAAACGGACTTAAACTAACTTAAAACTAAAGAAAGCTACGAATTACGAATTTATAACAATTAAAAAAGAAACTATATTACAACCTATCCTCTATGCTATAATAACCAAGCTTAAACTAAATAATTTAAAAGAAACGACTTAAATCTAATCTAATCTAATTAATTTATAAATTAGACTTACAATTTTATTAAAAAAACTAACTACAGTAACTACTAATAATCGATATCAAACTAAACCTACGTTAAATAGTTTAACCAAAAAACCAGGAAAACCCAACAAATAAACTTATTAATTGACAAATACAACGAAACCAATTTAGAATATACGAAACAGCAGGACCACTACAGACAAATAATCATACGACTGATAATACACTTTTTCTACGATAGTACCGAAGCGCTCGGCCGATACCCAACCAAATGAATGTAACGAAACGCGCGATCTATTTCGATCCCAACGCCATCTATCGAGGATAAAGACAACTTGGATTATTTATTTATACTCCGTTCGGGCATTTTCTTTGTACTAAAAGTTTAATTATATTGATATTATTTTTTTCATACCTTTTTACTAGGATTATAGACTTTTTTCGATCTGGGAAATTAAAACAATAACATGAACCGAAGTCGTGTAACGATCGACATAGAATTATCTATACTCCGTTAGAGCATTTTCTTTGTACTAAATGTTTTATTATATTGATATTATTTTTTTCATACCTTTTTACTATTTAAAACAATAACATGAACCGAAGTCGTGTAACGATCGACATAGAATTATTTATAAATAATTTATTTCTTATTTTTATTTTTTGATTTTTGAAATAAAAATATATCTATGTCCTTTCTAAGGTTCTAAACTATATCTGTACCAAATTTCAACCAAATCCGTCAAATAGTTGCGGAGATTAATGGTATAAGCATAGAATGTTCGACGTGATTCTTTAATTTGACATAACTTTTTTATTTATGAACCGATTGACATGAAACAAACACTAAATGTAAATTTAAGCATCCCACAATATATTCGTGAAAACCGCATCCAACTCGGATCAGCCGTTTCTGAGATTAGCGCGCACAGACGAACAGACAAACAGACAAACAGACAAACAGACAAACAGACAAAAAAAGTTAATTACATTTTTGGGTTCGACATCGACATAACAATAACCCCTGCTATTTTTTTTATTTTTATTTTCAATGTACAGACAGCACTTTTCTACGATTTTATTATATGTATAGATTGTCTGTATCGAAAGTTTTTGGTGTAATTGCTATTGTATATTTTGGTGGTGAAATTACTTCGGGGAATCCTAATGAATGGGTGTAAAAATACTTAATATCTCGTAATATCTAATATCATTATACTGCTGATATTTTCAAGATGGTAAATACATACGGTGGTACAACGGAGTGGAAGCCAAACCAAGGTGAGATTTCGTTACCCATTTAAATTGTTATATTTATGGTATATGGCCGGATCATCTGATGGTAAGCAATCCCCGCCGTCCTCGGACACCAGAGGCGTTACAAGTACGTTGGGTTAGGAATTCAAGGTTTGTTGGGGAATCGGAGATTAGGAAGATTGGGGATAAAATTCAAAGTAACTTTTACTTTCATTTTACAGTTATTCTAATTGAAGTCTGTTCTTTTGTTCCGAACAACTACTAAACAAACATACTGCAAAGCATTGTAAAGAAAATACAAACTCACATTGTAATGTAAACAAAATAAACTTTCAAAAAAAACTAACACAGTGTACTGGATCGCAATACATCAGAGTGAGACAGCAATGAATTGATTTGAAACAACATTACATCAACTGTAAGCTAGCCGCCATGTTGGATTTATTTCTACGCTGCCTGCACCGCGTGTTTTGTTCTACGCAGACAGAAATATTGTATGTATTCAACTTTATGTTAGCTTTACGTGTTGGTTCTTGGTTCACTTCTTTGGGTATGCGGCGGAGTAGAAAGTAAAATTCAAAGTAACTTTTATATGCAAATATTTGGTTATGTGGATTACATTTGTTTTGATGTTTATTCATTGTATTTCATTCATAGCGATATATAAATATAATTTGTTATTTATCGATGTCTAAATATAATATTTTGAAAATATATTGTAGTAAAATGTTTGAATTTTATGTAACTGTAGTAATTATGGTCAATTACGAAGTGACATTTAACACATTAGAGGTCATGTTGGATAACGTTGACCGACGCTAGTGGATTCCTCCATTACCTCTCTCTGCCTCTGCCTTTCTCTTATCAAGCCTTTAACAGTTTTTTGTTGGCAGTGACATGCTTATCTGCCATACTATAATATTTTCCATGAAAAACAAGTACAAAATCAAATAAAAAAAATGTGCGGGAAATTATTGACAACATGAGCGAAACTTCTAAGATATTAAACAACATAATTCTCTGTACACGATATGACGATACGGCTTCATAGACGCTGATACTATTACTAAACCTAATAACAAATATATTAACAAAGTTGGCTCTTTATACAGCTTGCAAACAACTTGGCTTGGCTGTGATCACACAATATTTCATTATAAATCTACATTTCCGTATTAACGAAGCTAAGATTTTCGCAGAATTTCCTTTATTAGTTTACAATTATGATAATTATTTTGAAGGCAGCCATGTTTGCAATGCCATTAGCAATGATGAGGTATGTTTAATAAGGTACTAAAAATAACTGGAGTCATACAATTGTATAATATAATATATAAAGTCTTTTATAATATGCATGATGGCAAACGACAGACCCGCCCATGGACACCCGCAACACCAGAGGAGTCACAGGTGCATTGCTGGCCTTTGAAAAATAGTGAATGCGCTCTTTTCTTGATGTTTTGAAGGTCGTACGGTTTGATTTGTGTTGTTGTAATACGTAGGTGCATATATGCAGTTTTCATAAAACTGTTAAAACATTAGTAACCATATGGCTACAAAAACAATAATAAACAAAATTTGTGATTGTATGTATGATCTATGTATTTTGCTCTAAAACTGTGTAGAACCTCCACTTTTTTTGAAGTCGTTTAATAAACTGCACAATCTTATGACGTACCTATAGAATTTGCATACTATCATGTTCCTCCTATGCTATGGTTAGACGCTATCGTGAAGGGAACCAACGTCAAAATGATCAAGTTTCCTTCACAAGATAGTCTTTGCTTTCTCCATCAACAAAACATAAGCGCAGAGCTTTAATTAAACAACGTCTCACAACTAATTCCGTCTTATACAAGTTTAATTAAAATAATGCGTTTTCTGAGCTCGTACTCGCAATACACTATCGTATGTATGTATGTCTCGTTATACGATGCTGCGGTTTGATGGTTTTCATATAAGTTGTGTGTTTAGAAGAAGTGTTTCTTATAAGAAAATAAATTAAGTATTTATTTTGTTGTGTGTAGATATTTTAGTTTTAAACTCTTTTTGATTGTGTGTAGAATTCTTGCAGTGTTTAAGTCAAAGTCAAGTCAAAGAAAGGTTCTGAACATCAAAGTAAATATAACAATATTAATAATATCTGTCTATCGGTCAGCCCTCAAGTGAAGCTATTTCCTGGCATTTTAAGGCAGTCAATGTTCAGTTCTTTACAAGGCATCGAATTTCCAGGTTGTAGGTGGTAACAGTAGCAGTTTATGATTTGTAATGAAATTAAGTGAAATCATTAGTCACTTAATATTAAGTAGAAAGCTGATTCTCAGAAAACAGGGAAGATGTTATTAGACGAAGCAGTAGGAGTGAAACAAAAGGTCAACAAAATTAATGAACGTTGTTATTCTGTCAAGAATATCCATATCGCTCCTTGTTGAACCCTTCGACACGTCACGCGATAAGGTCACAAACTATTTCCAACAAAATTTTCTATAATAACATCTACAGATATCAACATCAAAGTTGGCGATAATGAGTTCGGTCTTAGGTGTCATTAAAGGTGAACGTAAAAGGCACACGACACCAATTTGGGTACGCGTCAAAAGATATTTACATGTAGGTTGTAATCTGTTTATTTTGTCACCACCCAGGGAAGCAAATGTAATTATCGGGTCGAAGTCTATAATAGCCCTTGATTAACGAGCTCTGGTATTAATTGGGGTACCCCCAGAAATACTTCGGCGGTTATTTTCTTGTAACGAAGCTGTTTAATTAGGTTGAGTGTTTGGTTTCGCTTACAGTTACGTAATGTAGTTACAGAACGGTTTGTTTGTTTGTCTTTTCCTCGTTCTTTTTATTGGATGTTGCGAAGTTCATATTAGTGATTGAGCTTATCGATTTATTGACGGTGTGCGTTCTGTTTATTCAAGAACCAAATTAGTATGTAACGACAAATTCTACAAGAACAACACAATGATAAACTATTCGGTGAATATAATGGGTATAAGTTGCAAGTGTACAAATTGTGACAAGTTTCAAAATGTAATTACATGAAAATGTCATTGTCGAGGACATTTCCATATAACACGCAACGCTACGAAACCCAAAACCTAAATCTAAAGTTGTACCGCAACATATTCGCCCATATTCGCCGTAATACGGGACCTCATTTCGTTCCCTACCGAAATTATTATCATAACAAAAACATGTTACAAACTGACTCGCTCGCGAACTGTTCGCTCAAATTCTCGCAAATTACGAAACTACACTTTTCGCACCCCGCGACGAAATGCAAACACGAAACACTGTTTAGGATAAACTTTCAGTTCTGGTTTTCGCCTAAACGCAAACAGAGGGAAATATTTTGCCGCCATAAGTTGGTCTCTTCGTTTTTTCCCCCGTTTAAAACTTTTCCTTCCCTGTGTAGGGCGGCTGAGGGTCTCGGGCAAGTGGTTGTCGTGGTACAAACTTTATAATTGGCTATACCCTCCAATACGTAGCCCTTCCTACGGGATCCGGCGTAATTAACTACTCGATTGTACTCGCCACTCTGGCGACAATATCTGAGACCGACTTGAATACTAAGATTTGAATTCTTGGATAGTCCTCCTTATGTTGGATTGGTATTACGTGTTAGTTTATTTGAAACAAATTCATAGAGAAATGTGTTTTATATAATTGGAATCTAATATCCTGTACAACTTAAATATAATAACTTAATAATACCTTTAATAAGTTGGTTAAAAACGTCAGCCTCCTTACAATAATCTCATCTAAAACTAAAGCAATAAATATGAATTAAGTAGCTTGCTCGCAACTCAAGACTCTACTTGGAAGCCCACTTTCATATTTTTAGTACAAAAAAAGGAGTAATTTATTAGTGAAGGCTTGACTATCCTACGTTTATTTAGTCCGAGGCTGAAGGATAGTGGCTGTCTGCAAATGTCCGTAAAGCGTGCGGTCGTCACATCGTAACTATTGTTGCATTGTACTGTATGATTAATTGCCGTGAATACTATTATAACAATCCTCTTTGGAATTATTCAACTTTAGTTGATTACTTTGTTCTTTGCTGAAACCTGAATATTACCTACTTTAATAAAAGAAAGGCTTGTCAAATAGTAGCATGTCTTGTAGTAAGATTCCAGGTATATTAAAAGTTTCATATTGAACAGATTTTTCTTTATTACCTTATTCTCCCTTCAACAAATATTAAATTTCAACCTCACCTTGTTCTTTCCCTCTATTTAGATTTACAATATTAAACCCCAAAATTAATTTCCACAATTGCCAAAACTCAACATGAAGGGTTCGCGCGTGTTGTATGCTAATAACAAACCCAAGTGTCAAGTCTATTTCGCTTTTTGCCATCAAAACGGAAACCGCGTCCAAACTCAGTCGTCTTGCTGCAAATTCAGTAATTCAAATGTTGTTACTCCCTAACGTTACAATTCGCGTTACGTTACTATGGCGTGACCTAAACAGATTAACGTTGGTTTCCTCCTTGTTTTCCGAGTAGTCTGCGCTAATTTAAAACCTGGATCTCAAAGTCGAGACAGTTTGACGTGAACGTAGCGTGTTTGTCCTAACCTACAGCATTAAAGATTTGCAGTTTTAATGGAAATGTCATAAGTAGATGTTGCTTGAGGCTATGTTGTGCATTGAAAATGAAGTGTGTTTTGTTTGAATAGATTTTCAAATGCACAGACTGGTAGTGGAAGAAAATTACTTTGGGAAAATAATGAAACAAGTCTTCGTGAAGCGTGTTTGATGGTTGTCTAGGCAATAAAATGTTAGGCAGCTGCTATTACAAACTGATGATAGGTTTATTAGTCGTTGTTAGTCGACTAAACGTAATTGCAATATTTTTATTATGATAGGTCTCAATATACTTTCCCCTGTTGACACAAGTTCCACAAACATTTCGCCTAGTAGTGCCAAGCTAACACACCAGTCGACTTTCCTAGAAATACTTAAGTACCAGTCCTCTGCAAACACAAGGTCCCTTCGCTACAATATCCAATACTGTGCAAGCA
Source organism: Spodoptera frugiperda (assembly GCF_023101765.2). Taxonomy (NCBI): domain Eukaryota; kingdom Metazoa; phylum Arthropoda; class Insecta; order Lepidoptera; family Noctuidae; genus Spodoptera; species Spodoptera frugiperda. The sequence continues at coordinate 10,203,422 of NC_064242.1, read as the reverse complement.
AATCCAGTGTTTAATATAGATCCTCGTTGTAAGCCCTAGACTGGCGTCGCTGGTCCGCGTGACCGACCTTAAATTTCCTTACACGAAAGCCTTTGCAGTTGACAGTCGGGCGGGCGTGGGTTAGGTGGAAGGGGTACTCCATTCGCAAATATCGTGCCCCTAAATTAAAGTTTTGGCCTCCACTGTTTTAACTTGTTAACAAGACTGGCCCGTTTTATAAGTCAGGCTGTGTATTCTGTGTGCTAACGCTCAACTGTCGAGTGGGTCACTGTTGGAAGGATGGACGAGTGATTTTATAGCGATAGTCTGGTCGTGACATCGAAAGTCAATGCTGATTAAGATTTCGACTGAATTTAATCTGAACTTAATCTATTAGAATTTTCTAGGATTTTCAGCTCTCTTGAAAGAGACTCTAAGAACTAGACTAGAAGAATAGACAAGGTTCTTGCCTCGAGAAAACTTTACTCTTCAGGCAAATTAAATATATCACGGTAGGTTCTAATAAGGGACATATACATACATATTTGCACACAGTTTCAATAGCTATAAATAAAATAGGCACATGAAAGTTATAATTGGAACGTCAAACAAAATGTTACAGAATAGGTATTGGCAACTTATTAAGTTTCAAAAGGTTTTAAATAAATGATTCGGCATTATTCATTCATAGGTAGTTGTTTGGAATATAAAGTCGTGCCTCAAACCAAATTTAACTTTAAGGAAAGTGGGTACTGTAGTACTTCCTGTGTGCCTAAACTTAGTGAAACTTAGCAACAAAGACTTCTAGAGGTACTGTGGCCAGCAGGTTAACCTACACTAATCTGCCAGTGTCTTCAATAGATTTTCGACTCTATATCAAAGCAATAAAGTGGAAAATTTTATGAAGACATTGGACAGAAAGGTGTATGTTAACACGCGTCTGTACTTTAGGGACTGAAAACTTAGTACTTTCACATTTTACTACGCATGTTTTCGACGCGAATACAAAGAAAGTTATCAACGTGGGCAATATTAATGGAGGTTTTATGGAAAACTTTTAAAGAGTTACTTAGGTAACGTAATAAGAAAAGTCATAGTAGTAACTAAAATAAAAAATGGATATATATTATCTAAAAGGTCACTTGGTTTTATTTTGTACGTCTAGAAGTACGCGTTCTTTATTTTGGTTAGTTTTATTTGTTATCATGTCTTGTCATAATGCTCATTATACATAATATGAGGAAGGTCAATGGACTCTTCGAAAATAATTGTTTTAAAAACATTTGAACATAAATGAGAAAGTTTGGTCTTAACACCGAGATGCCAGCTTTTCTTACAATTTTTAAACTGTAGCTTCGAAATGTAGTGCACATGGCACATACTCGTACACACACTATATTAAGCGCATGTTTCACCACCTTTATATAAGTGCATATACAAATTACGTTCGTAATTCAAAGTTATCTAATAAATAGCGGCTATCCAGGTATTGTGAAAAAAGTCCTTAGGAATAAGCAAAACTTTCAGGAACAAAAAAATTAAGTAGAAAATTCCTGTTATTTAGGTATTTGTTTGACGAAAACTTCGTTCTCGAACATTCGTATGAGCAACGTCGTAGGAGTTTGTTTTGTTATGTTCCTTGGAATATAACTGACGCTGGAGTATTACAACATAGTGCAGTTAATTAAGGCTCACAGTAAAGCCGGCGAGCCTGGGGCGAAATGGGAAATAGGTAATTATGAAGTTGCGTAGTGGCTTGCAGCTTGCCACTGCCTTGTATTGTGCATGTCATGAGCAGCAGCGGTTGGTTATGGCTGCTGGTGTTACCCCTTCTTTCATATGTAAGTTAGTCTATTGATGTAATTCAAAAGGTATTTTGTTAGTCAACTTGATACGATCGATATGTTTGTTTGGAGATTTTTTGGTACAGTTTTTGAGCTAGATAGCTAGCTAGGTGAACAGTGATCGGTAATAATAAGTTACCGTAACCGTTATTAGCGATCTGCTGCGTGTTAATGTGGTGATAAGATGTAGTAAATTCTTTGTATTTACATTATTTTACCTTATTTTGTTTGTTAGCTTAAAACTGATATTATCATTGTCTCCTCTTGCGAATTCAGTACCGTTTTTAAAGGGTTAAAATCTTCTTAAGTCAAAATGGAAATTAAATGTTTCAAAATTCGTAATGTTAATGGTTTATGATGATAATTGGTACGTTGGTATTCTTACATTGGGGATGTATCAGGCAACATAATGTTACCCGCTTATGCGTATAACTTGAGTGTTACCATAAAATCTCTAGTGCTGTGGTGTTATGTGAAATTAAAATATGGGTCTAGTTCATTTGAGTTTAAATTTTTTATGATTTTATAACGAGTTCTACCATTAATATAGTGATATTATAATATGCGAAGTTTATTTAGTTTTTGAGACTCATATTGTTTGCTTTAATCATATATTATTAATTTAAGTAGAAGTATGGTTTAATTAATATTTCCTAGTAAGAATATTCCAAGAGTAGAGAACATTTTGTGGTATCTTTGCGAGATCGTATTTATTTTATGTGCAGAAAATATTAAAGCCACGTAAATGTAGTTGCATTTTAGGTAAATTTTGAGTACATGTGAAGATGAAGATTTTGTTTCGGGCAAATTTTGAGCATAAGTCTTGATTCCCGGGTAAAGTAAACAGTATTTTTTGGTATATTTTAAAGCTTCAAAAGTACGGTGTTCATCGGTTATTACATACATGTGATTTGAATGAGATACCTAATGCTTGGAATTTAAAATGAAGGTTCATAATTGAGTTTTTTCACCTGATGGTAAGCAGTTGCCGCCGCCCGGATACTCGAACCACTAGGGCCAAGTATAAGTGAGTTGCCGGCTTTTTGGGGGTTCGGAATTTAAGGGTTGTTAGGGAATCGGGGATTGGGAAAAATGGGAAAGAGGTAATTGAGCCTCCAGTCACCTTACTCACACGACGAAACACAACGCAAGCGTTGTTTCACGTCGGTTTTCTGTGTAAAAGGTCTTTTCATAAAGCCGAGCTCTTTATGACATAAAAAAATCCGTTTTAACTTTTTTGAGAGACTGAATAAATTATTCCTAGAATTTTAGTGCTAAGTAAAGCTCTTAAGAGTTCTAAATAATTGAGAAGAAGCAAAATAGTTGTATTAATAATCTGCTATAAGATCCTTTGGGTTCTTGGTTCTGTGAAATCTTTTATGAAACTATCCGTAGTAACTGTGCTGCATAGTTTTTTCTCCAAGAAATTACGAAGTATATAATACTGGTAAGCCACCTGAAACTGTTCATACCATTAAGTTAATTAAGTTCATATAACCACAAGTTATTTACTGTTATTACTATAAACTAAAACGCCAAAATGGACCTTAAACAACTCGGCTTTAAAAGCTAAAATTCAAAATCAGCCACATTCACATTCAAAACATTCAATCGAATTCAAAGCCCATTTACTCGCAATTTACAACTAATTACAAAGTATTCAGTGCAAAACATATTAGAATTCACAGTGCGTGTTCAGCTGACAGTGCAACCGTGAACGAACCTAATTGCACCAGTCACCGTATAAAGCGATCGCTTCAGGCCCATTGCGGATATAACTAATTACAAACTTGCGTACAACAACCGCAAGATACTACCGACATGTGGGAATATCAACCTTACCTATCAAGTAATAAGAGCGCTACGAATTAGTCTTTTGACGTAAAGTTCTTAGACTGCGTAAGTCCTATCGTGCTCCTGAGTTCAGGGCTTGCAAGTTCTAGTCATTTAATTAATAATTTCTTATATTCGATTTATGTAATAAGGTGTATTATCGTTTGATTTGAGGTTGATCGTTTCTTCGGAACAAGTTATTTTATAGATATTTTTCTCTTTATACCCGACTGCGCCAGAAGTGGGGTTATGTTTTTCGAGACTACGTATGTATGTATAATTGTTTGGCATGCTCTGCAGCCTAGACGGCTTTATAGTTTTTCCTGCTTTACTGATGACTTTCTTGTTTTAGGGTTTTTTCATTTTCATATTATAAAGAAACGCAGTCGGGTTTTTTAGTTTTTTAAATTACCTTTTTTGTGTGTTAATGTTCTGTTTCTTTTTTGCTGTTTTGTAAAGAGAAAGTAAAGCCATGACAAGGTTTTTATATTGAAACCATAGTTTTAGTTGTGGTAAAAAAGTAAAGCTCATAATATAACAGAGTTAACTATTTTTAATTTCATGAAATATAAATTAAAGAGCACGTAGTTTCAGGTGAATAAATATGTGTAATAGAAGTCTTACTTAGTTAATGTCAGTTCAGAATTAACCAGAAAAGTTACATTACAGCAATATCTTAGGAATAAAATTAAATAATTTAAAATGCACCGGATTCATTCCTCCAAGTACAGTTTTAAAAGGATTTTAATTCTGAAGCTCGTTTTGAATATAAAAATACTTCCAGGAAAATTGGAAACAGAAAGCTAATTAGGGGTTCTAAAAGAAAAACTTCCAGTTTCTAGTATAACTTGTTTAACATTCTTAATGAATACTTTTTTAAATTCTCCATAATTCCTTTTGGACTAAATATGACGTATATCAATAGGAGTGTAGTAAAGTTTTTAAATAAATGTGGGAGAGCAATGTTTCGGTACGAATTGGCCGACGGCCTCACAGAAAACTAACGTGAAACAACGCTTGCGTTGGTCTCCAACCAATTACCTTCCGCCCAATCTCCAACAAGCCTCAAATTCCTACCCCAAAGGTCTGGCAACGTAACATACAAGCACCTGGTGTTTCGGGTGTCTATGGGCGGCGCGGATTGCTCACCATCAGGTGATGGGTCTGCCCGTTTACCGGCTACTCTCATAAAAATATAGCCCTATATAAGAAAGTGCCAAGAAAACACACTGTTAAGAAACATTACCATCCTTTTGAGCTTCGCCACGTATTAAACATAAACTTAATACCTACATACAAAAATTACAGTTAATAGCTAAATACCAGACAGAGAGAAACGACAAGTCGCATCTATTCCATACAACAAAGTCAACAAAACAAATGCACATCTAGTGACAATTAATTCAGCAACTAATCCCATCTCTAGGGAATAGAATCAATGTGTGCTTCAAAGCAACTAGCTACAAAGTTATGTGTCTTTGAGATGCGATCCAGTGTAAATGTCACTCTATATGGTAATCAGTATGTAAGAGTGCTCGAGACGATGCGGTCGGGAATATTTTTATAGTGATGTGTTGCTTAATGAAAGTTCCAGAGTTGTTCGTAGATTGTGAAGTGGTGCGATGTTGTTGTGACTCGTGTATTCGGAATGCAGAGGATTCAAGTATATCGATACTTTTGTAAGGATATTCTCTATAGTATAAACGTCACGCCTTTTATCCCCGAATGGGGACGCACTATACAATATACACCCACTTTTTACCACTTGTGTCATATGTGTCCCATGTAATAGGGGTGAGCCTGTTGTCACATACTGGGCGCAATTCCAGATTCCGTGTTACTACTGAGAAATTTTCGAAAAACCGAAAACAGCCCAGTAATACTTTACCTGACCTGGGAATCGAATCCGAGACCCTTTGTCCGGCAGTCTTCTGACCCTTTGTCAGTGCTTATGTGTAGTATTCGATGTAATTCCTTATTTTATCTTCATAAAGCAATTATTATAAGAAAGAATTACTTATTTAACTTAGAAACTTAGAAGATGTTTAGGTTTTTTCTTCATCCTTTCTGTTATTTTTCGATAGCACAGGTCAGCGCAAGGTAGTTACATCGAACAATCAGCGTTAATTTACATGATCACTTACTTTCAATTCATCTATATTTAATAAGTCAACTGTATCAATGTGTCAATCCGTTATAATTATAATAAGTTCTGTAAATGTTTGTTACTCCTATGTTTAATGCATGCCGTGGCAGCCTTTAATTAAGGCTACACTACAAAATGTATTTATGTGAGTGCTATAACATGTATTTTCTGGTGTATGCTTTGTTGGTTGTCCTTAAATAAATAAATAAATAAATAAATAAATAAATAAATATAGAAAACTATAAATAGATGACCTACAATTACACGGTGAAGACATTGTTAAAAATAAGGAAAACAAAATATAAGGATAAGAAAAACTTCAATTAAATCTTCCACTAGAAATATAAGTTCGGAACGACGGAAAGAGGAATTCATTTTGTGAAAAGATTCTTTTCGGCGTACTCGGCAAAGCGTAAAATTGAGAAACAAACATGCTCATGTCTCCTTTGTTCCCAAAGGGATTAAATCTTAAAACCGTTTCTTTTACTTCCCCCTACAGGATCCTTCAAGACTTTGATTTTGTTGGCTGAGACTGGAGTAAGCTGTCATCAATATTTCAAACTATCTCTTGAGAATTTTGATTGTTTTGTAGTAGTACCTACCTATGTGTAAATACTGGAGGCTGGGGCCTCCTTTGGGACCTCTCAATCCTTTTGGAGCTGAAATAGTATTTAATTGGTGGTTAGTGAAATTCTATTGAAAATATTAAGGATTAAAAGTTTACAAAAGTCATACAATGAATATAGGTTGGTAATGACGATCAGCATGTATGATGTAATGTATTAATCAAATATTCTATAAAATAGACGAAACTGAATATTCGAGCGACACATTAGGTGAGATAGTAGGTTAAATTAGTAACAATACCTGTAGAAATATGACAATCACATACAAAAACCACAAAAGCCTATCACCGATTTATTAAAAAAATAACGATTTAATAAAAACAGAAAAGCAGCCATAACAATACTCATTCTCCTTTAATAATGACAACACGAAGTCTTGGAAGATGTTCAACTTGGTCGGGGCTGTAACAGAATGACCGCTGCACTGCACCCCGACTCGCAACAACAATACAAATATCTAAAAACCAAAAGAAAATAAACCTTCTGTTCTTAACAATAGAAGTTATAAAGAATGCAAACGTTTGTTGGTAATGTGTAATCCAAATGAAACGTTGACACTGAGCCCCAAGCGTACAAGACGGGAAGAAAATTGTGAGATGAAATTAGGTCTCGGTTTAAAGTCCCCACAATAATAAGAATAGCACGAAAATGAACGGTACGAGTGGTTTTTATCGTGTACTGAAAACGAGGAATGTAATTAAGTCGCCATCACAGTTTGTGGCGCAATCTTTATAATTTACAGAATAAAATATTTCTTTTACAGTATACTAGGTAACATAGAATTCTTGAAGTCATAATTAGTTACTTCACGACTGCACGGTTGGTGCGGTGGCTGGGCCACCGGCTGCCACACAACGTGTATAGCGGGTTCGATCCCCGCACGGAGCAAGATTTTGTGCGATCCACAAATCGTTATTTCGGGTCGTGTATATGAACTTGTACATATGTTTGTAAACGCACCCACTATACAGAAGAAAATCCTAGTGTGGGGCAAAAAAACATGTTCTTAAATGTTTAATCTAGTACGACTTAAATCTTAATATCTTCTAAAATGATTTATGTAAGTAGCTAATTATTTGGTATCGCAAAAAAACCACTAGGGAGAAAAGTATAATTTAATATTTAAAATTAATAAAAAATAAGGGAAGCAGGTACAAAATGAAAACTACTTAAAATGTGAAGTCTAACTGATAGATTGAGTTCCGAGGCAAGTATGAACAAAATCCATTAGTCGATTCCCGTAGGAAGCAACCGGCAACGCGGCGTTCCGTTTCGGAAATTACATTAAAAAGCAATACTTCCCCGCCGATAACTTAAGATACGAATAAAAAGATGCAAAGAAAAATTTACTTTGTGACTTACTTTCTTCAAGAACTATGACGTCAATTTAGTTTCTTTTTTGTCTGGAGTCGGAATGCCTTTTCCATTACTATCAATTAGTCTGCGTTTATAGTTTTTAAATATTTCGCTCTTAGGTCTGTAAGCTGAAAAAGGCATTAGGTAACCGATCTTTTGGGTATTCTAAACTTTAGCTACAAATCAATGCAATTAGTAGTAATTTTGCATGATATTAATTATCATTTTATTGCCATTATTTTCACCAATTTAAATATGTTCATTCACAGAGATTACTGAAACTAATGCTTCTAGCACAAATAGAGTTCAAATAAGCATAACTGTATACTATCATTTATTTCGATATAATTATGTTTGTTTTGTTAAATTATTAAATGCTTATACATCCGTGAGTCACCTGAGGGGTCAGTAGAATACCAGCGCATTGTCTTCTACATATTGAACTGGTCCCATTTACCGTAAACTTGGGACATTTTTATAAAATCATGTATTAAGAAATATTTGTGTGAACTGTACATGTCATTAGTTTATTTAGCTTGTGGTATAAAATATTTTTTTAAACTATCTTTTCTCTATCAGTCAAAACACAATTAGTTAAACACAATACAATTGCACCTCTATCTATCTTCCTTCTACAAAAACACAAAATGTAACATTACATAAGGTAACTACGCACATCTCTAACACGTTGACGTAATACAAAAAGACAAAAGAAGATAAAGGTCACGAATAAACATATTGTAACAAGGATTGTCCCTTCGTAATCGAATGTGACGTGACAGTGTCGCAATATGACACTCGGGACGTGTGTTCGAAATTTCGTGTGTGTCTGCCTTTAAAGAAACGGTGTTGGAAGGAAAAAGTGTAGGTATGTTTAAGTTGTTTTTGTGTCCTTAAAGTTTTATGTTAATAAATGTTTTGAATTCGTAATTGGTGGCGGATGTTCAATAAAAGAGCGTATTCCGTTTAGAGCTGGCAACGCCCTTGTGACTCATCTGGTGTTGCGGGTGTCCATGGGCGGCGTTGATCGCTTACCATCAGGTGATCCGTTTGCTTGTTTGCTTCCTATTTCATAAAAGAAATGTGATAATCAAACTCGACTAACACTCTACTAGCTTTTAAGTGTAGGTTAGCCATGCTTTGCCACAAATGGGCCGGCTCGACCGGAGTTATAATACTGCCTCACAGAAAACCGACGTGAAACAACGCTTGCGTTGTGTTTCGTTGTGTGTGTTCGGAAAATTGGGAAGATTGTTCCCAATTTTCCAAAAACCTTTAAGTTCCTAAACCCCAAAAGGCCGGCAACATAAAAGCTAAAATAGACTAAAACAAGTACCTACTAATCATTCTATTATCTACTCCCATTTTTAACTAAACTTCCAAACAAAAATATACTCATGTACCAAAGTAAGTACCACAATAACAATTATTATGAAATTTAGTAATAATATAAAAATAAAGCTAAACAGTTTTATTCTCTGCTCCGTTTCCACAAAGCCGTTACTTGTGGGGCTACAATCTCGGCGTTTAAGTAGGCACGAGCGTGTGCGCCAGCGCGTAAAATTAAGAAACAAAACGGAAATCCTCTTTGTGGAACAAGGATTGGGACAAAGGAAGCATTAGTAGCTAAGCAATTGATATTAAAAATGCGCAAAGAAGAAAAATTAAGAAAACTTTTCTTTTTACTTTAAAAATGCAAAATATTTGTAAAGATTGTACCTAAATTGGTAGGTAATTATTTTTTAACGTTGTTTAAACTATCTTAGATATATGTGCATTCTATGCATTAATTGTGGTATATTTTACAAACGTAACATTAAAACTACATCGGTAATCAATAACAGAAACGAGCAGGTTAAATATTCGCTGGGGTGTTAAAGACTCCGGAGCAGATAATCGGCCGAGCCTCAAACAGACGGTAAGCAATTTAGTCTGGATTAAACCCTGATTCCCTTGCAATACTCGCCCCAAAGCGAATAATGCAGTCGGATTTATTTGTACTGCGAAGTTAGACCGTCTAATCGAATAATACCTATTGAGGGATAGATAGAGACAAATGGTAACTTCGCATAGACTTATTTGAAGTGGGGAATTACATTGCATTGTTGTACGTCTGACAATACTAGTGTAGTTGGTGTTTAATTTTCCTTCAAACTTGTAATACAAACGCTCTCGCAGATTACGGGAGGATGGGTTTAAAGCAAATATTGTGTTACCTTATTCAGATTTCGTGAAGCCGTGCCAGCCGAAGCGTTTGTGAGTTTAGTACGGATAATTTTATAAATTTCACAACTGTTAAAAGCTGATACGAGTAAGTTTGGAATAATTTTAGAAAGAGCCTGGAAACTGTTCATGATTTGTTAACTAAAACTAGAGTTAATTGCTTTACTTATCCAAAATGAACAAACTCAAAGCTATCTATATAAATTCGAAGTTAAAAATAAATAAAATAGCAATCAGGCTACCAGGCGTACAGAAATCCGTAGCGGTGGTGTTCAAAATCCATGTTATTAAATGTCTGACACGCAATTAGCAGAGTTGCCAGTGTTAAAATGTCACGTCATTATCCACGGTACGAATGACATGTCCCTGTCGTGTCACGGCGGATCTTTTAAAAAATATAACGTGAATTTCGAATAACGAAATGTAATACGAAAGATTTTGGTAGTCATTAAAATGGTGAAAGTTAAATAAAGTATTTTGATTGCAATGAAAATGTAAGGGCCAAAAGTCCATTAAAGTATTGAATACTTCTGCAGTTTAATATGAATTTGTATGAGAGGAAAGTAAGTGCTTACTATTAATCATGAACACTTAGAAAGTGTAAAACTTTAAGTTTAAAGTTGCGTGGCTGTTTCCCCCGGGGTAAAGGAGTGTGTTGAACGAATACGAACTTTAAAATGTTATACGAAAACGATTTCAGAGAATTAAAAATGTTCATTGGTAGTACGGATTTTTAATTATTTATTTTTATTATTTCAATTATTTGTAATTATTATTTATTATATTTAGAATTTATTTTAAACAAAATGGCCAATTTAGTACCTATCGTAAACAATCGTAAGTATGACCATTTTTCTTACAAAACTTTTTAATTCCTAAAAAACAATAGAATTTATAGCTCTCATCTCTTTAAAACACCTTCTACAAATACTTAGCAACTAAAACATAGGTAGTTGAAATCTTTGAACTTCATATTACAAAGAAAAGTCAAGGAAAACGTTTTTATTCTTTTAATAGATTTATACTAGAGTCAGGCGGTCGCAAAGCTGTTTCAAAAGAAGAAAGAAATACAAGAACATTGGTCTTGAACCGCGTATTGTAAGGAGTGAAATATTGTATGGAAATGGTAGGTAGAAAGTCTGCTTCACTTTTAAAGTTACCGGTACGTACTGGGAGTATTACAAAGAATTGTTGAGTTAATTATGACAAAATAAACGCAAATTTTGAAGCATAACAAATATAGCCAACGGAACAATGATAACATACATCATCGACATCTCCTGAATTTGAACTATGTATTTTTAATTTCCTGATATGATAGTATTCTTCCTTAAATTCACAATATTAATTATAATCCCATCGAGAGAACTGAAAAGAAACCAATTACTACGTTATCGGCTTACTCAGGTAACGGTTTGATGCGGATCTCAATTAGTTTCAAGCCATGCTAGAGGTTCATATTTATGAGCAGCGTTCCGCGACACACGACGCGGCAATTGTACTGGCTAAATTATGCAAATTCCTCGTCAAACAATTACATGAAGCCGATAACATATTAATTAATTTAGTCTTATATTAGTTTTGTCTCTCGAAAATTATAATAAAATAAAAGAAAACGTTGCGTAATAAAATACTATCTCTAAAAACTTTTTAAATCACTGAAACGAAAAATAAAGTCGTTCCAGCGTCATCGTTTGCCATATCTCCTTCAAGTGCAGCGTTCCCAAACATAAATCGTGGTATCCACATTTTTGCAGTGTACCTGGGTTGTTACCGGATAAATTTAACGAGCCTGACCCGTGTCACGAGTTACGGGGTTGTGTCACCGGCCAAGACCGTCCCACCTAATTTCAACAGAATATATTGCGCTAGAAAATTGCGAGGAATCTTTTTGTCGCGCTGTTTGTCTGTCATATTATATTTTTCTTGTGTACGTGGCTTAAAGAGGTTCTGGTTAAAGTGATGGTTTTTGTAGTTTGGTTTGTTTTTCGTTGTAGTGAAGATGTAATTATGTATACGTGAAGGTAAGTATAATGTTAGTTAGCATACTATATTGAGGTTAAAATATATGTTTACTAAATACAACTGTAATAAGAAGAGTTATTAAAGTTATAATGCTCTACCCGTATAACTGCTATCCAGTTTTTGTGTAAAAAAGTCGAATAAATAAATAAACTCGTCACATCAAAATTTTGCAACCCTGTCTACGCATTCGGGTGTTAAAGAAGTCACGTTGAATATGTTGACACAAACCACAAAAAAATACCTTGGACAGCAGAATATCAAAGAATCCAGTAAATAACTTCAAGTGTTTAACATCTCCAAAGAAAAATCAAGGAACTATAAAACAATTTAATCAACAAGATCCAAGGAGGACTCGAGACACAACAATTAAAAGAACGATCGCACGGAGCAAGTCACAACATGTTCCATTCTGTTCACGTACGCATGCCCGAAGACAAGTATGCATTTAATGAAAATAATCCTATAGTACTAATGACATCCCTTTACGTGATGGATTCCTATAGTTCAGTATTGTATGTGCATTGTCCACAAGTGTATTTTTATTCATTTCTAAATATGAACTAATGATATCTATTATTATTTTTCTAATAGAATAATTTATGTTTAACGATTTATTCACGTGCTTATGGTGTGTATGGTGATATAATTTGACTAATTTCAAGTCCAGCTAAGGGCTTATATTCTAGTGGCATTGTGTGATATTTTTTTTACTTAGATAGTACCTATGTAAGGTTAGGATGACTGAAATATCCTATGGAATGTCATCAGCTGGAACATGTCCACTGTTGAACGAAGACCTATAAACTTTTGGGAAAAAATCCAAATTTCCATTTTTAGTACTTATACAAAATACTTGTTAAAATAGGTATCTTTACTAAAATTACAACAATGTAACGTTTAAGTAATTTGTGATCAAGAGAAATAATTTAGTTTTTTTTAAACAGAGTTTGTATTATCATATTGAAGTATGGATCGCAAGACAAATATTTCTTCGATAGGCATTATTTCACTAAGCATTCGATGTAATTCCCCTAATATGACAGGAGACGTCTAATTTCCGAGAAAAGAATAAACAGCAAAAACGAAATTATTTCCAAGTAAAAGTTGGCAACTTTTTGCGTTGACATATTTAACATAATGTGGTGAGAGAAAAACCCATTTACGATCGACGCGTCGCGACGGTGCGGGTGGATTTTTGAATTGCTACAAAATTGTCTAGAGTGTTATCATATCTCGGGACTTCTTCCATTAGTGTAAAGAGCCTTCTCCGTACTGTCGTTCGCTTGATTAGACATCGCTTTCCCCGCTTTGGCGGAACGTATCTAAGTATTCTCAAAATGAATGCAATCAGGAATATTAGGAACCTTCCTTTTTTGATACATATTTTATTCCCTTTGAGAATTCAAATGAGAAACTCTCGGTAGTTAACAAAATGTCGAACGAGTTTGTCGTGCAAAAACGTATTTACTTTTCTGCATTTAAAATTAATGTGAATTTTATGTAGAGTAAAAGTGTGTTACAGCTTTTTATGACATATTTGAATAAGTTAGCAAATAAATCCAGAACGCACTATCCGATAAACAATGTGTCAAATGTGTCTTATATAACAGAAATTCAAGTAATTATTACCTTTACATACAACAACAAATTATACACATTCGATAAATAAAATAAATATTCATATTATAACCACTACTCCCAATTAATCTTTAAACCAAAACACATGTCAGACACACACACACACATAGACACATTCACCGGCAATATTCGCTACCTCACAGAAACATCTGAAGCATAATTAAGTAATTAATCTAACATCGAGCGATTACGTCACACTTATCTTATTTATAAGGCAAATGTCTTCTAATTAAACTGCATGAACCGAGTAAAAAGTTGCAATTATGCAGGCCTGCCCCAGAACAGATAACTGGCAATTTAGTCGAGATTAAGTCGTAATGTTTACTGGACTACCGCCGTGGTTCGTGAGGTGACCATGCTCTGAGACGCGTCACGGTCACGAAACTGATTCTATTTTTATAACAGACGGCAGTGGTAGTAACTCGTTTATATTAAAAAATCATAATTTAACAAAATGACCTAATAAACATTTTTGTTTTGTATTCTTCTACAAAGAAACATTTCTATTACCACTGGCGATTAATTTGAAGATGATTATAGAAATAAAATTATTAAGTATTTAGATTTACAACAAACAAATTTAATATTTCAACATTGTGATTTTTTTTACAATAACATTTTTAATTCAGAAGGAGTATCTGATAAGACCTAACCGCGTCTACTTACGCTGCTCATGATGAAGAATCCTTCTGTCACTTCATGAATAATACGTGAGTAAACCGTGAAAATAGTTAATAGCATTGTGACTGATAAAGGAAGTATTTCAATAAATTAAAATAAAATTCGTATAACAATAACTTAAATCGCAAGACGTCTTATCCTTCCTTACTCTGCTACTTGGTCACCGTAATGCACAATCTAACTTCCAATTTACTGTATAATCCACAGGACGAGTTTATCATTTACGACCACCGGTGTGCACTATTTGTGGGAGACTATTTATTATACCTCGGATAACTCTGTACGGTACACTTCCTTACACAGTTTGAAGAGAGCCTTCGGGCGTCGAGCGTTCGATTTCATTAATTACAATATTTCCTTTAGAACTTTGGTACCTATTTGCTTTTGTCTAGTTCTAAAATCCTTAAAAAACAAAACAAGAGAAAACACCAAAGGGTAAGTACTATGGCTTCTTTTTATTTATATAAAGTATCGATAGGAATACCCTAGCAATATCCATCTGTCAATATCTCGACCCCCAGCCACGAAAGCTCAGGTATATTGTGAGATATATCCCCATACGTTTGTAAAATCCATTGCAAGTACACAAAGGCAACCAATTTTCTACTGATCCCCCAGAAATGATCGCCTATAAAACCAAACGCAGTTCCCTGTGGAACCCTAAAAAATCGAATTCGAAGCCACATTGTGCGCAGTGCATACACTAAATGTATCTAAGAGAGAGAACACACTGTAGAATCGCGACGATTCGAGCCAACGATAAATTTTCAAATAAAATTTCAAATCACAAAAGTTTCCATTGCATTTCACTAAAGAGACTGCCATAAAGTTTTATGTCCAATTTCAATTGGTTATTTGAAAAGTTTATAATGTACCCAATAGAATTGCAGTAAGCCCATTATTCTCATTTTTATTACTGCAGTAATTTGTCTTGGTCATATTTTTGAGAAGCGTAACTGAATACGTAATTAAAATATTAGATTTTTATCATTCATGCTTCTCTTCTTAGTCTACCTTAAAGTCAGATTTCAAATTTGAATAAATTCTAAATTTGTTCAATAAGGTTTACACAAAGAGTAACTTAAAGGTACGCCCACATCTCTACCAAATTTTACCATTTGTAATGTTATAGACTCTCACAGATTGTATGAAAGCTTCGAGAAAACTCCCTTACTTTAGGTACACGATCGGCCGATGGTAATCGGCGAATGTGTAAACACTCTAACTACGGTCTACAACGGCCATATAAGGCGACAAACTGACGACACGGCGGGTTCTCGACGCGACAAAGTGAGAAAAATATGGTTGTTCAATATTTATAGGATTTTTATTTCCGTCGTTTAGCCTCAGATACACGTCGACAGACCGAGGTAGGGGACAATGTTTGAGGACGTAGAACAATGCTAGATGTGGCAACGATTTTCTCTTTAGCTTCATCGTATTCTATTCGCAAATAGTTTATAGAGGCTTGACATTCATATCATATACACATCAATAACATCAACATTAAGGTAAAACTGTTGCATCATAGCTGTAAACTGATGTCATGTCTACATTTTCTACATCTAAATCATCAGTCGAGTGCGTACTCTGTATAACATTTTTATTTGCATCGATATACTTATCTTGTCATTACAAAATAGCAAAAAAATCTACAAGTAAGATTAACCAGTTTCACGATTTCAATTATTATCACAGATTAAGATCCAACGGAGGCTTCGCTAGTTTTTTACAACGCATTCTCTTCCAGCGTCATGTGGTTTCACTGTCTCATGTGTGTTGTTTTTCTTGGCTGTTGCATTCATTTGGGCGGGCTTAGGCGGATACATAATGCATACGACCGCGGGGGGTCATCAGTATTCCGCGACAGTAGTTGCTCTGACGATGTCCAACCTCGTCGACTTGTGTTACCGATGTTTGATTTAAGTTTAAATTACTTTAGCTTTTATTGAGTTTTGGATCTTATTGGATTTTTCGGATATTTCCTGATTTTGTTTTTGGGGTGTTTTAGTTTCGTTATTATTTAGATGAAGAGTAAAATATATTCTTCTGAACTTTTAGAACTCGCTAGGCTTTTGGATTAAAGGAGTACATCTACCAATAAGCATCACGTTCATCAACCAATATTATTTCGATATTTAAATAAAAACACTTAAAACTTTAACTAAACTTAGAGATGATTCCAATAGTAAAGCTATTTGACAGCCGTTTTGAGCGAACATACTTTAAAGACTAACTTTCCATACTTATTATACTCTTTGAGACTAAATGCCAATTAATGCCAACTATGGCACATAAATAAATATTGCTTGGTAACAAAGTAAAACAATAAAGACATAAAGAAAAAAAAAGCAATACAATGTTCCATAGTGCGCTACAAACGAGGTCTTAATTAATTAATGCAGATTATGTCCAATTCGGAGGGCAGTGCCGTATGTCACCGTGATAAGTTAATTCTTGCTGACGAATGGCAGCCATTTTGTTTTGTAGAAATATTGTTCGCGAAGGTGGGCCTTGACAGTAGATATGGCAAGGTGCGTGTTGCCAAGCAAACATTATGTGGAGTATAAAATTTGTGAGTGTGTTTATTTTTAGGCTTCGGAGTAATTTACTAAATGTCAATGAAGTTATTTTTGGTTATAATGAGGTTTGTTTTATATTGGACTTGTAGTGGACTTGGAAGTCGATCCCAAATAATGCCCAACTAATAGAGATAAGGTTAGAAAAAACTAAAAGTGTCTGTAATGTCCAACAAAGGTTAAACAATAAGTTGCATTTTCTAAGGAATAATTTTTAAGATAATAAAAATATTAAACAAGTAACAAAACATACTTACTCCACTGCACAATATCACAAACAAAACCTCTAAGCTCTACATGTTTAAACCACTTATAAAAATCTCCAATCGCAACTTAAAGACGGCTTCATAAAAATATCAAAAACAAAATGGTTTCCGTTCAAGAAACAATACAGTTTGAAAGCACCGTCAGCTGGTTATTTTCACTTAAACTTCTAAAACTTGTATCCTGTACGTAGGAACTATTCTTAGTCGATACGTAAAAAGAGCTTGCAAATCCTTGTAGTTCCCTTCTGTTGGCGAAATAGTCGTGAGTGTGTGATAGCTTAGCTGAAACTTCCCCTTTTAGAGTGGCAGATTTTAGGGGTAAGCGATATTGAGTTGGACTATTTTTCTAGATGCAATTCTTTTTAAAAGGTAGGATGTGTTACTATTGTTTATATGGTTTTTTGGGGGGTAAAGAACATGAAAGTATTGTTTTAGATTGTTTAAATTATGATTACGTGTCTTAGTTTTTCAAGTTTTATTTTACCTCTGCATTGATAATCAAATTGTACTTTGTACATTTTACCAGAATGTAAAGGCAATATTTAGAGTCTATCTAGAAAGTTCACGACCTCTGCCAGATACTCACGAAAATGACGCTGCAGTTTTATTTCAAAACAAATTATTTTCAAAACCAATAACTAAACTGAAACTTTAAAGCAATCATTGCAAAGCAATTTGATAACTAAAACAAATACAATAAAAATCGATATAATACGACTGGACCAGTCACATTAAAACTAATAAAAACTTTGAGAATACACCCCTCAGCCCCAAAGGAGTCCACTTCCATACCATTCGCTATTTACTGCCTTCGTCTCGCAAATCAATATTGCATGTCGCAGATGCTTCGATCCTTGAAAATGTTTATACCAAACGAAATTGTCGTCGAATTGTCGAGTTTTGTGGGCTATTTGTAAACTGTTTGGAGATTATAGAGTTAGGTTTCTTAAAGATATAGATATGTAGTGTTGAAAAGAGAGAAAGTAGTGGTAAAGAAGAATAAAAATGGTCAGAATGACAGAAATCTTTTATTGACACTTTTTTATGTGTTCACTAACTGATCTTTTTTATGTTATAAACCGGTAAACGAGCAGACGGATCACCTGATGGTAAGCAATTGCTGCCGCCCATGGACATCCGAAACACCAGAGGCGTTCCCAATAGCGTTGCCGGCCTTTTGGGGTTAGGAATTTAAGCGTTGTTGGGGAATCGGGGATTGGGAAGAAGGAATTTTCATCCATAATTGAATTTATGTTTCTCTTTTAATCGCAATTGAGTCTTAACATGTAAAACGGAACATTCATCTAAACATTGAAACCAAACTTCACAAAACAAAGCAAGAAACGTTCAACGTTCGATTGCGTTCAACCTATAAACACGAGCTTTCAACACAAATATACCCGAAAAACGAAAAACACCAAATGTAAATCCACCTTTGTTTATCGTATGCACATGTGTGTGCAGATAAAACAATGGCACAACACGTAAATGATAGTGTAAACGTTGGTTATTTTGACGAGGAGCCGACGGAGGCATGTCGGAGGCGTGCCACGAGCGCGGGGGCGGAATAAATAACTTGTACACACTTTGAATATTGATCTGTGCATGCGGTCGATGATGTGGAAAACTGTACTGGTGTATTGTCTTCAAGTAAGATAGATAAGTAGTTGTTTTAAAGGGTTGTGAAGGATGAGAGGCCATCATACTTCATAAATAAGAGGTATCGCGGTGTGCTACCGACTTATAATAAAGTCGGAAAACGTTAAACCAAAATAGCAGTAGTAAACAGAAAGGCAGAAATGTAGTGACTTCTATAAAAATGACAAATTTTATGCTTTCTTTTGACCCTCATATTAAAGAAGATTCAAATCAAATTTTGGGGATACACTCAAATTTTTCATGTACCAAACTCTTGCTTCAAAATCACTAAACCAATCAACCAGTAATGTCTTTTATCTGTTACTTATTGAAGTAATATTAAGCTGAGCTTTAGCTTCTGCACAAATATTATGGCTTGCCTCGACGCAGACGGCTGAACATAAGCTAGATCCAAATGAAAACTAAACACAACTTGTGTATCGTGTGTCTGTCTAGACGTTAAGGAGCAAATTAGATTTCGTCTCAGTGTAACAGAAAACTGTTGCAGCCTTTTATCGTGATGCTTTTAGCGAGTATAAATGTATGCAATGTAATTTTTTTTTCTATGGATTTGGTAACGGTTTTTCACAAGCCTGATACTAAGGATATGAGTCGTAAACGTAAACATAACGTCTTTCTCCTTCTACAGAAGGCTTCAAATTTTTGTTTTATTATTTTAAGAGTTCCACATCAAGGGTTGCGAGCCTTTTGCCGTATTATTATTTATACTATATGTATATAGTGATTAAGAAATAATAGGACACAAACATTATTCTTGCCTACCAGAGGTCAAGCAAAGTTTTATCTTAACATAAGCAATATCATTTCGGTGACATCGACTATTAGTATTAGACGGGCAAACCCAAATACAACAGTGGATTTAAACCAGGATCTAAAATAAATACCAACAATTAAAATGAAAAACCGAACTATGAAGCCAATCGATGACATCCCCTACTGTACAAAGGCTCTATCTACCCTAAAAATCCTTTGTGTAGGTATTAATCATCACTTTACATCACAAATCAAAAGCATATTATTCTTTGAAAATCCGTTCGCACATAATCTTCGTTAACTATAAAGACCACAATATTCAAACAATGTATAACTTACAATCGCATTAGAGTGGTGCACACGACTGGGGCTTATCCGGGATTAAATCGTCCAGTATGAAGGGAGATCGGTCAATTCAACCATGTTTACTCATTATAGTGTATGTTGATCTAACTTCTAATTGTTTGTTAACGAATGAAGACATGAGAATGTTAATAATGTAAGCCTTATTATCGGATGCTTTTGCACCAGAGATGTCCTATGTAAGCTGTGCTACAAAGACGTAAGAGCTAAATGAAACTATGTGACCGTTTCCACCAATACTATACTATGTAGCTGTGCGAGTAAAATTTGCTATGAAGATGCGTCCCGCCACATAGTAAATGCTGTAAGTATTCTGCTCCGCGCATGTCTGCACCATTCGCGATCATCCTTAGTAAGCATCTTTCCATATATCACCTATCTGGTGAAAAGCAATTTTAAAGTGAAGCTATAATTGGAGGACCGACCTTCACGCACAAACAGACTGGTAGACAGATCTGTATCAAAACTGGATTTTTGTGGATTTTATGAAATAATAATATTTGAGTGATATTCCGAAAATAAATGATCCTTAATTACTAATTAACTCATGATTACATTGATAAAGCACGATTGATTTGGATGATTAGAAAATATCATTCATTTAGATTATTCTTGATACATACTTACACGATGCAATATGACGATAAATGCAATTACTTTTGAGACTCGTGCGTAGGACTTATTGGTGACGATGATATTATCAATTATGTCCGGTACTGACTCTCCATCAACGCTTGGTCAAAGGAAAAAGTAGTCAATTTATATCACTCGTCAGCTTCTTAAATAAGTAGTTCCAGGCAAAAAATAAACTAAAAACATTCCGTTGCAACTTTATAGGATGACCATAACATACTTTAACTTGACTGCATGGTTGACGCGGTGGCTGGGCAACTCTTTAATGCTCCTTTTTGTGTGATCCATAAATTGTTGTTCGAGGTTTGGGTGTCATTTGTTAGGTGTATGTGAACTTGTATGTTTGTAATCGCATCCACGATACAGGAGAAAATCCTAGTGTGGGCCAACTTTAAAAAAAATAGATATTTATGTTAGTAAGGTTAAACAGGAGGTGATGTGTATGATTACGTTTATTATTTAGTTCCTTAAATTCTACATACAAAAGTTAACATGTGCTGTAAATTGTTCATTTAATAAGTACTTATTTAATTACCACAAAACAATTTCTTACCATGATAATTTCAAAGACAAGCAACCTTCGAGTACGTTCGCAATATTTCAACTAATTACACGTATACGTATGTATGTTCTACGTAATCCGAAAGCCATTTTAATTCACCGAGATTCGTATTTCATTATTTTAATTAATTTCGTTATTATGTCGAGTTGAAATAAATCGTGAACTCCATGATGTAATGACGTGTACGTAATTTTATATTCTTGGAACGAACTGGGTTAGTAGAATTTTTATGAATATTAAAGTTTATTTTATAAAACGTACTGTGTACTGAAGCGAACTGCCTTCGTATGTGCGTAATTCACGATTTTAGATGAAATAAGCTTGAAATAGCGGGTCTGTTGAGCTTGAGTTGATCACCAATTTGTATAAAGTATTGTTCAGTTTTGCGTTATAACTATTGTGAGACAGACAGAATTAAAATAAACAACTTAAAGATGCTCGACTAGTTTCGAGTCATACCGGGAACTTTGTGCGCGACTAACAATGACCGTGTTGCAGTCGTTTACTAGTGGTTTACTTATGTTAGTCGTTAGTATATTAATAATTTATTTATTATTGAATTTTTTTTATTTTCAACAATAACACATAGCCTCAGTTGTCTTAATTGTTGTATAATTCACTGAGTTGTTGTATATTGCAGTAACGTACATACATAAATGCACTTCGAGAAATATCTACTGTTTAAAGTGTACAAAGAATTACTAAGTAATCATATTCATCCTCAGTTTATCGTAAAAGTTTGAAGAACTTTACTTCAGTGAAATATTAAAGGAATTAACGACTACATAAAATGTAATAAACAAAGGCTCTTACGTTGAAAGGAGTTTGGAAACACCTGCGTCTAGTCTTTGTTGTTTGTCTTAAAATACTTAGATCTTAATCAGATTCTTGTTTTTAATGAAGAGAGTGCCTGCTTGAGTACCTTACCTATACGTTTCAAGAACATTGTATTGTAATTAATTTTGTATTTTTAGCTACACTTGTCTTTTTCATGTTTTGTTGTTCAAAAGGGTTGTGCGTTTGTATTTTGTTTTGCAAACGTTATAATAAGGTATGGTGTATTAAATAAATAGATAGCGATACGATATTTTTACCGACTTTTTAAATATGTAAACTACCCTTCAAGTCATTGGTCACCTGCATCAGCAGAAAATTTTTCAAACGTATAAGTATAGCGACGTACCTAATAAAATCAAATTTTGTTGTAGAAGTTACGATATTCATCTAATATAAATATCTTGTCCAACATTTTATACACATGCTGTCAAAATACAACCATTTTTACATTCTGCTTCTTCAAATCTTCATTTTACACCAACAGTTGTGGTTGAGACACAGACAACAGTAGCTCCAGAAAACACAAATAAACTAAACACATCTCACCACAAACAAATAATAGAACCGTCTTCGCGAACCAAAATCAATGGGACACAACTGTATACTTCCAAGTACTGAAGCCGAAGATGGGATTGCTCCTTGCAACTAATTATCGGGCCTTTCAAGAATGGCGCTGCTGTCCTTACAAGTTGAAATTCCAATTTGTCATACAACGTATTACGTTGAACCGTTGAATGGACGCAACAAAAGCCTGTTTTGTCTTGTTCCTGTAGTACGGTACGGTAGTAGAAGGGAGCGCACAGATGAAACTATGATTATGTTGTTGAAATTTTCTCAGTTTTGAGGATAAGAAATTATATTTTGTCTATTAGGTGATTGGTCTTGTAATTGTGTCTATCATACGTAAACTAGTAATGAAACGATTGAATGTTTTATCAATGAGGTTATTAGATTAGATTAGGTAAGACGGATACAATACATTCTTGATGAAAATTATATACATTTTCCTAAGAATGAGATTGTAAATAATTAATGAGCTATTTCCACAAAATGGACTACAAAGTTCTTATACTCTGAAAAGAGTACAAGAAAACTTCTTCTTGAACTTGTACTTCAAACTCAAAATCACACTTGAAACTTTGAAAAAGCCTGTAACATTTGTTTTGATTAAGAAATTAATTAGGCAATGAATTTTCATTATATTATATTATATTTAGGAACAACTAAAAGCGTTGACAACCATATTCTACATTATAAACTGTGTCCATTCTAACCCTCGCCTGCCTTTATACGTTCTTAACAGTTGCTTTCATTGTTGGGGCTTCATCTGCAGACCGGAGATGCGGGCGCGATACAAATTGTACCCTTTTCAGCTCTCTAATAGGATTTGGATTTTATATTGTGTTACACTGTAATTGTAACGCGGTTGTCTCGACTGCAACGCTTTGGGAATACAATTGTGGACGTAATTGAGTAAGGAATTGTGCAAGATTGTGGTAATCTTGGGATTAAAATTACATTCATCATTATTAAGATGTAATCTATCATCTATCGAGGTTAGATATATACAATTTTAAGCATCGTCATTAATTTAAAAGATATTGTTTTATAATTTAGCCGAAAACTCAATTGAACACACGTCAAAACAATAACAAACCCTTTTATCTTGTGCATGCAAAATAATTACCAACACAATAATGCGCAAATGTTGCTCTCAGTCCACTGAATATGGAAACAATCGACTTATTATTTTTCGATTCAGCACAACAATGCGTGTAATTGTCTGTTTATTTGCCACTTTAATCTTTAATTATAGGCAATAAGGTCGTTAATTGCTCAGGCTTTCGATTCACAATATCACAGGTTACAATACAACCATAAGCGCCAATAAAGCTTTTGTTTGTTAGGCTGTGCACCCTTTCTCATATTGTTCCACACGAGTGGTTTCATGTGTTTGCTCAATCTAATTGCTACTCAGTCATTGTGGGTATCCATCTGTATGAAATCATATTGCGAATGGAAAACCCGTGCGCATTTGTTAGCATGGCGGCGGCGGCGGCGCGGGCGGCTGATACGGTTGTATTAAATTTTGTAATAGGAGCAGCGTGCGTAACGTGGACGTGGGTGGTGTGGTTTTCCTTTTGTACACTGAATACTCTAGTACCTATAGGCAAAAAGGGAGGCCGCAAAGTTACAAAACTATTGGACACTTTGTCTTGAAGGTTGCCCCTATAAATTCAGCAGAACTTTCTCTACATTGTAGATGAAAAAGTACGGGTACAGGATAAACAAGAAAACTGTTTCTAAGGTTAAACAGTATTTTTGTATCAAGGCTTTTGAAGAGTTATACTGCCTATATGTGAACAAAATGCGTCTATCTCAGAGGTATGTAGAAACCTCTTCACTCCAAAGAATAACTCTAAAGAAAACATTGAAAGAGTGTCCAGGAAAAGGGGAGTTAAAAGTTTAAGGGAGGAAAGTATGAAATAAAGCATGAATAAACCCTATTCAGAGGAGCTCAGTTTCTAAATGAACAAGTATGTTGAATGAGGAATTTAATTAAAAATCAGATTCCATTCAGTATAAGTTTCTACTTGTAATATTGTTCGTGTTCTTGGTATAATGGTGTATTCATTGGCTTGGCTTGTACCTACGTTGGGGTTTTTTAATATCGATATTTTCTCCGACTTCCTTTGTGTGGTTTAGCCAGTATATGATTTTGAGACTGCCTTGTTAGTCTAGTGCTTTATAAGTTTGTTCCCATTGTAGTGTATTATTTAGGTTTTCAATATAAAAATTCTCAGTAATAGGATATTTGATTCGATTCGATTTGTTTAAATATTAACAGATAATATAACCGTAGAAATTGTGTTCTGTTTCTTTACTTTTTCCAATTGTTCATTCGTTGTAAAAATAAGAATATACCTAAGGCAGTTGTCCCACCGGCAACGATGAACGAGTAACGAGTAGAGCCTAGAAACGAGTGAAAACGAGTGAAAACAAAAACAAACAAGTGAAGCGAGCACTGCCGGCAGTGTGAACAGTGCTCAACTATTTGATATGCTTACACGAAAATATATCTATTGTACGTTTCTTGAGCGAGAAAATAGCCGATAGTTAGTCGTTCACTCGCCGTTGGTAGGACAACTGCCTAAGTAGCCTTCTAAGCCTGCTATGTTGACCTATATAACTTTTTTTACGGAACTATAACAGGATTTTATAGAGCTGTTATAAAATTGTAAAATGCGCTCATTTTTTATTCTATTGAAAATACCCAGACGGCTACGCTCTATCAAATACCATATCAAATACTTGATAACATGCCGTATATTGATAACGATAGACCTAATAACGTTATTATGATATTATCAATTATCCAGGAGATTATTATATACGATTATAGGTAATTAGTACTCAGTTATGATGATCAATGTTTTATTTACTATCTCCAGACAGTGAATTTGCATAAAATGACGCAGACTGCACAATTCGTTTTTGATTATGATACAAGTAAATGACGTTTCGTTTTTTAAGTGTAATATAGGGGTAGACGTAGAGCTATTATCTACTCCTATTAATTCTTTTATGAGACTTTTTTATGGAATAATCCGGTATACGAGCAGACGGATCACCTGATGGTAAGCAATCGCCTCTGCCCATGGACACTTAAAACACCAGAGGCGTTACTAGTGCGTTGCCGGCCTTTTGGGGGTTAGGAATTTAAGGGTTGTTGGGAATCGGGGATTGATAAGGGGGGTAATTGGGCCTCCGGTAACCTCACTCACACAACGAAACACAACGTAAGTTGTTTCACGACGGTTTTCTGTGAGGCCGTGGTATCACTCCGGTCAAGCCCATTCGTGTCGAAGCATGGCTCTCCCGCGCTTAAACAAACTATAATATTTACTAACAAATCTATGATAAGTTTCCAAACACTTTTTGTTAATTGAACTTACCTAATCTCTACCTAATACCTAATCTCCAGTCCATAGGTACATTAGTTGATAAGTCGAAAATCTTTTTAGGTACCGTACTAAGTATATAAAATTGTGTTCAAAGATTTTCTCGCAACAGAACCCATTTACTCGTTCCATGTTCTCTTTATCTTACTAGAACAGTTTAATTTAATACGTACCGTTATAAGTACGCTTCTTGGAATACTGACTTATGTCTGGGCTATGATCAGCTAACGCTAACATTGTTGCAAAGCCTTTAGAGACTACACATTGTAAACGTTGACAGTATTACTTTTAAGAATCGTTTAACTTAAAATTTATGATATGGGAAAATCAATCTTAAGGCTCAGTGTTAAATAGCGATACTAAGTTTCCAGTTACTATGCATTTTGAATGGAGACTGATGGGCTATTCTTGTATGAAGAAACAATAGTAATATTTTTTTTATGAAATAGTTGGCAAACGAGCACACGGGTTACCTGATGGTAAGCGATAAGCGCCGCCCATAGACAACTGCAACACCAGAAGAGTCACGGGAATACGCTATTTCCTTGAAGGTTTGAAAGTAGGTAGTATCGGTTCAGAAATTTTGCCGACGACAGCTCATTTCACAGTTTTCATGTGCGAGGCAGAAAATTATCTTTAAGAGAAAGTCTTGAACTAATTATTTTGAAAAAATTACACTAGGTACTCTCTGGTACAAATACTTTTCACTACGTATAGCTTTAAAGACAGTAGATAGAACCCTTTCCTCAAAAATCGCGTAACCACCAGAGAAATGAAGCAGAGAACAATTACGTATGCCCTATATTTCTCGACGATTAAACAATGCATATTTATCGGGCATTAACAGGCGTATCCGCATACACCATTACGCCGCCCTTACAGGGACAAGTCATACAGTCTCTGTGCAAACAGAGACCCCTCATATTTGATCACTTTAATTGGATCCCCTCTTCCCGTAGTCTGTTAATGAATAAGAAATGATATCGTGGTGACGGAGTATGGATGAAATGGAGTGTTAAGTCTTGAAATGGTGTTGGACAAAAGTAGAGTTTGATGTGTACGATGTTCATCTCTTGAGTTTTAGTCACGGTCAAAAAATATTGTACTCTATAAAATACGTGAATTTTATTTTTTAAAGAGTTTTGGTCACGGTCAGAAAACATTGTACTCTATAAAATACGTGAATTTTATTTTTTAAATGAATATTTTTTCTGTATTCAATATTTTAAACTAAACGTCTTTCTATTTAGTTTAGTAAGAAAGATAAAACTTTTTCTTCATTAATACAAGTGACATTCTATACACAATATTATAAATGTATTAAACTTTAATTATTCTTTACTTTAAACTACAAATATTATTAAACATTTGGAATATTATCTATCGCTATTTAGAAACTTTGAAACATCGTCACGATAACGATAATAGTAATAGTTTTATCAGTGCTGGTCACTCCATTATCTACATACTCCGTCAACAGTACACAGAAGCAATGCGTGTTTAATGCACAAGTAATTATTTCGAGTTGTTAGCAATGTCAACATAATTCAATTATTATGAGTATGTTGAGACGAACTGAAAATTGTTATTATGTTTGCCATAAAGACTTTTGGGGGGTGACGTTCATTCGTGGATTCAATATCAATGTGTTGTACTTGGAAGTCGTAAATGTAACATCGTACATTGTTTACTTTTTAATGTCTTCTCTGATGTTGTCAAAACATGTTACTCGTGTCATGTAATGAGGTCCCCATTTAATTTTATCGTTATAATTATGAATTGTTTGAAATTTGTAACATAATTATGGCTTTTAACATATTCGTTGAATGGAATAAATGTATAAGTCGCTTACATTTGATTTTAGAACGTAACAACAGATGAGAACTGGAAGTTTTTCTTTAAAATCATTTTGGTCAATCCATTCCCAATACTTTAAAATAATAAAATTATAAACGTATGGTATATACAACGTGTAACAAAATGGGGGTATACATATCAAGTACACGGCTTCTAGATAGCATAACAAACGATACGGTAAGGGTTTTTTAAACTCATTTTTTCATGGTACCAAATTATGAATTTTTCAAATCGCGCCGCCGCGTGATTCAAAATTAGGTAGATAGGTACTAGGCGATCAGATTCACATAAAAAATGTTTCGTAAAATTAGCGAGTGATCCCTGTAGTGTTGTGACATGTTTGTATGATTTAAAATCAAGAACCATGCGAAACCAAGTATTTGGTACCAATTTTTTTTAAAACGTATTTTAAGCTGAAACTTCGTGTAGAGACTCTATTCAACCTGTATTCATCAGTGCTTCTTGATGTATATGGGTATTTTGTTACACGTTGTATATGGATTCTAAATATTCCTAAATAGCTAAAAGCGTACTTATGCCTCTATTAATACGACACAAAACCAATTAATATTAAACACAGTTAACAAAACTTAAGCAGCCAACTTCGTATATCTCTTAACACCCAATTATCGGTACTAGTTCAGTATTAATATTAACAATCCAGGGATTATAGGGGCCCGTTGGTATAGCTTTAAGCCAATGGGCCGATACCCGGCAGGATTGTCCCAGGCTAATCGGTAGTCTAGTACTTAATCTCAGATTTACGTACAACTGTCGTCTATGAAGGAAATTTAGTGGTGCGATAGTTCCTTGTACCGGTGTTAATTGAATCAAGATTTATGTTCAGTTTCTGTGTAATTGTCATTTGTAGTTAGGTACATTAACAATGTATGGAGTAATCTAAGGTAATATACATATTTAGGGAACAGAGAGTAATTGTTCCTTTAGAGAAGGACGATCCTCCGACCAGGCAAGGTGATCGTACCTTGCGGGCTTTCTGCCCAACTATAGTTCGTTGGGATTTTCTATCCATGGTTATTCGCATGTAAACTTAATATATGCGATATAGGATTTATGACGTCATCCGTTGATTTGATTGTCCATCTTGCGTCATATGTGCGACTCATAGATAAAATGATATTTTTTATGTCATACCTTTTACACAGTAATTCATTATAAGACTTAACAAGAGTTTCGTTGTGATTCTCAGGCCTCTACCCAACCAAAGCCCCTGGCTCACGGTCACTCGACGAATGCAGCATCTAAAGTAAATTTGCTCGAAATCCTTGTAATATTTTGTGTCGTATCTTATATCAATTGCAATTAATCTTAATAAGAAATTAATTAGCCGCATTACTGGAGATTTAGATATGGAATAAAGAAATACGTGTATCCTTTAAGTGTGGGAGAGCCATGCGTCGGCACGAATGGGCCGGCTCGACCGGAGTGATACCACGGCCATACAGAAAACCGACGTGAAACAACGCTAACGTTGTGTTTCGTTGTGTGAGTGAGGTTACCGGAGGCCCAATTACCCTTCCCAATCCCCGATTCCCCAACAACCCTTAAATTCCTAACCCCAAAAGGCCAGCAACGCACTGGTAAAGTGGTAACGCCTCTGGTGTTTTAAGTGTCCATGGGTGGCGGCGATTGCTTACCATTAGGTGATCCGTCTGCTCGTTTACCGGCTTATTCCATAAAAAAATAATCCTTTCAATCATTGAAAATATAACACAAAAAAGGTTAGTATGCATATATTACGTTCTTGTTCGTAGAAAATTTATATGAAGAATAACAAGATAAAAAGAGAATCATTAGCTACGTATGTTGTTTATAATGCTCATCATATGTTTGATACAAAGGTTTTCCTTGCAGACTGTTATTGGATTTAAAAATAAATATAAAATGTTCCTTTCTTACACGTGGACGTTAGAAAGTAAAGGTTTCCACTTTCTATGCTCCACGTGTAGACTTGACATTTAATGTAGAAGGAGTTATTTGTGTTAATGTATTTCTTATTTTCTATAAAATAAATAATACTGAATAGCACCAGCCCTCTGGTCTAAGTCAGTGCCAGAAGCCCATAACAAAATCTTTCTTACTGAAACTAGGCACACCCACCCAGTTTTCATAATATGTAGTTTTGATTAGGACTTGGGGCACCGAGTTCTTAAAATGAATAAATTTTTTTTTTTGGTTTTTAGTTCACGATTTTTGAAGTCTATTCTTTCTGATGACTTCCGTCATCTATAAAATAGTTTCGTTTAAGGATTATTATTATTTTTTAATTGCATTCGTCTTTTTTATGGAATAGGAGGCAAACGAGCAAACGAGTCACCTGATGGTAAGTGATCAGCGCCGCCCATGGACACCCGCAACACCAGAGGAGTCACAGGTACGTTGCCGGACCGGTCGTCTCCACCTAAATAGCAGTTTAAAATAGGAAAAATAACTTATCTTCACCAAATTTTCTTTAAACTTACCCCTTCAGATTTCATGATAGATGACATCTTGAATTCCGAAATCGTAAGTTTACTAGGGTAGCAAATACATACATAAATAAATATTTTTGTAAAGGAACGTGACGTTTGGTGGGACATTTTGTATACTCCAAATGTTTAGAGGTCACATCGTGACCAAACAGTTATATTCCCAAGAAAGTAGGTACTAACTTGTATCCAACCCAGCTTTGGGCAAGGTTCTTCTTATACAAAGAAGAAATGAGAATCAATGGAATGATAAACAGGATTGATCAAGGCGGATGGACTTTAGAATTCTGACACATTTTTGGCCTACACCATGTAATAACATTAGAACTTAAAATGGGTGACATGATCACGGAAGAACGGATTTATAATAAACAGTTCATCTCTGATCATGGTGCTTGCAACAGTGTCGACATATCGGAAACTCATAAAAACTATTAAACTTAGTAATTATTCCGTTTGAAATTCCAATGATATTACTAGTGACCATGTCAGTTTAAAAACGTATACACCATGTAATCCTAATAATAGGTAAGATTAGTTTCGATACTTATAGCAGAAGCACAATAAAACATAGTTTGTATTATTGAAGTTAGGAGCAAGCATCTTCATTCTCCGTAGAGACGTAGGCGCTACAACTTTCGAATATTAACAGACTGAATTACGTAACATACGCTCAGTTCTCCGTACCACTAAGCCTAAGCCATCCATATCAGCTACCGAAATTCTCAAACCCTAAAATTATCACGTTATTATCCTCGCCATATGTTACGACACTCAAGTATACCGAGAATAAGTTTCCAAGTCTCCTTCAATCCCAGATTAAAGTGGCTCTAGTGAGTCGGCCTTAACTTGGCCTGGCCCTGTGCCTAATAGTCGGGTGACCATTATGGCTTCTCTGCTAGGATCACGCGAGGTTCGAGATAGTTCGTGCGTTCTATCTCAAAGCTTAAACTTGTCCGCCACTAAATTCTTCGAGAGAAAGGTACGGGATTATTTCCTCTGACGTTTTACGGGTTAATTGCTGAATCTGTTCGGGTAACTTTTGTGTTTGTAACAAATAGTTGTGATTGTATAACGTACTTGTACTCTCCACAAACTCGCTTAAGCAGCTATTGTCGTGCTATTACAGGTTCATGTTAGTATGTTGCCTATTTATTGAGATGTTTTCTAAGTATTTGCTGTATTTTTTTAGGCAGTCTTTTATGAGTTTCAAATATCGGAAACTCATAAAAATTTAAAAAAAATGTTAAATATCTCGTTTCAAGTTCCAATTTTATTGTTAGTGACCATGTCAGTTTAAAAACTTATATTCTAAAAATGGTAAGAAATGCCAACAAGTACGTAATATTTTCCAAATGTAATATTTCATTTTTCGACGATTGTTATTTTCTACCAGTTCAGTTTTAACAAAGATCTTTCCATCGATTTGCAATATTTTTTTTTAAGTTGGGTATTAGTTAATAACCCTGAATCTAGTATCAATTTCTAAAATTTCCTATATCGGAGTTCTCAATACAGAAGTTTAGTGTACCTCTTATATCGTTCTAGAAAGCCTAATATTGTTGAAGTGGGTGTATTTAGTTCAACTGTTCGGAGAAAAGCATGCAAAATATTGTGTTAGTGGTCTATTGCTGGCAATTCCCAGTAATATATCGAACTATGGATGTGAATAGACAATGAACTCCCTCCTACTCAATCAATTACATAAGTGTTTACCCTTGATAACATGACGCAAGTAGGCACTGAAAGTGTTACACCTCTAAATTAAAGAAAAATAGAACATAAAAGGCACAATTACAATCCCATTCAAATGTTCACAGGACTTTTAATTACAGACAAATAGAAAACACGCATGAAAAATAAACAGACACAAAGAAATTAATAGTGCAATTTAAATAATTTTATTAGGGCTGTCCAAATACAAAGCGGGTTCGGTGCAGCGACAACTGCAGGGCGGACGCATGAGCCCTCTTTGTATGCTAATAGCCAGTGTTTTAGCACAATAGGGCTGCCTCGTAAATACTCCACGGTTACTAAACTTTATGTTCCTGATTGTCTTTTTGAATATCTTTTAAATGGTTTCCTTTTTGTTTTTTAATTGTTTAAGTAGTTCTTTTTTTGATTTCGTATGGGAGTTATTGAAGGTCAGGGGTGTAAGGTTGATAAATTAATTAAAAGTAAGTACAGTTTGTTAATTGTATTTAATTTAGCTGTAAATTTCCAATTTCACGGTTGGCGCGGTGGCTGGGCAACGTGTAGAGGGTTCGATTCCCTCAAGGAGCAACTCTTTGTGTAATCCACAAATGCATGTGAACTTGTATGTTTGTAAACGCACCGCACAGGAGAAAATCCTAGAGTGTGGTAAGATTTTTTTTTGTCAAAGTTTTTAATGTTAAAGGTATTAGTAGTAATAATTTACCAAACTACATAACTAACTAAAGTGTCGAAGTGATCGTAATGTCTCCCTATCACTTTCTTAGTATCGAATACAATACTTTATTTTATTAGCTGAGCATTAATTTCTTATGATTATTCGCTGCTATTACTATTACTATAACTATAAAGGAAGTAAAGGCATGTGGAAAACTAAAAGAAAATAAACCCACACTAATTTTGACATAATTGGGGATGTTAAGACTAAGTATGAATACTGAATATTTAAGAAAGTTTTTCGAGAAATGGTTCAGTGCATGGTTATCCAAATACCTACTTATTAATTTTATTTTAAATAGGACTGCCTTGACTAATATCTTCTCAAGAAACTGTTGGAAATGGTGAGTGAATCAACGCACACTCTTCTGAGAGCTTAGTACGAGTTACGCACGTACGGCACTGTAATTGGCTGGCTCCAATACAGCAACCAATCACAGCGCCAAACGTGCTCTCGTTTTGGTCAAACGTAAAGAAAATTCTTACTAAAGCCTCTGTACGTTGATTTCAATAATGTCATCAAGTAAGTGTCTTATGACATTGAATGTTGATAAATATGAAAAAGGATTTGACACTGTCATTTAAGTATCTAAATTATTCCTTATGTTTACGTGGCAGCCCTACTTTCTGCCGCCTTTTATGCGAACTAGCTAGGATTGGTTACATATGAATTTTCGTTATTTTGAATGCGTATAGTAGAACAATATCAATGCATATTTAGCTTTTTATGTTATGTTTATTTCTCTTTGAGTAATTGTGGTTTTATATACATACCTACATACTATGTAGTACGTACTCAATATACACGTATTTGTGCACATTCTACTGTTATTTTAACTTATACTTATCAGATATGTTTATATTATAACTTTCGTGAGACATACTAAATTAATTATCATGTTTTAGGCTTACTCACGGGTCTAACTGTTTGACGAGGAACTTACGTTTTTTAGTAATCGTGTCTTTAGATTTAGATACAATATTACAATTGTATAATAATAGTGAATGAACATAGTCTATTGACCAATAGGACTCAGTTACTCCGTACCTGACTATCTTTGAGTTACATACATATATGTACCTACTAGGTATATATAATGTTCAGTAACTAATACTCAGGGAATATATAGATCACGTAGTATTGCTTAACGTATTCTGATCGCGAAACGTTGGTGGTATTTATGGCTTCTAGCCATGTTAGGTAGTCTAAGGTTAAGCTTCTCAATAAACATGACCACCGTTTACTTTTAGGAAGATTTACTGTCAATGTAAATACTCTTTAGTTACTCTTTAGTTATTAAAGATACTGTCTGATGTTCGAGTAGTCAGGTTTGAACCTGAGACGTGAATTTGAGCGTTATATAGATAAGCAACAAGATTTACACGTATATAATGAAGTTAAATGAAAAATTACCTTATTGTCGTGAGTTTGTACAAGGAATGAAACATTTTATATTCTAAATTAGTAAGATCAAATACAATAAACTACCAAAAATTAAAACCACATTTCAAAAAACAACACATATTAATGTAAATCTATTCATATCACCGCTAACTGATTAATTTTGTACGTCTTCGTGAATAATGTAGACACACTAGATATCATTAAACCTAGACACGTAACTAATCAAATTAATCATGCGGTTTGATAGCGTTATATGTGATTTAAGGGGTCATATCGAACGGTACGTGAGCCGGTTCTCGATCACAATTAGAACGCCTTTGAAAACATCCCACACATACACAAGTAAGTTACTGCGAAACTTTATAATATAATATTAGGCTTTGAATATTTTACAACCGTACGTTGCAAAGAAAATACATTCAAAGATGTAATATGTTAGTATATTTGAAACAGAAAATGAACTTAAAATGTAAACTTCCCTTCAAATCTTCACCAATTTGACGCAAGATTGATTCAATTGAGCTTCACCATTTCCATTTTGTATGCAACCGGATAATACTTGAAGAGTTTCTCTTCGATGTCCCCACCATAATAACGAGACCTCTTACGGCTTGAGCCGTACAAACAGACACAACATTCGAAAACTGGTAACTAGTGATTGTTAGAGATCTTGTTCAGTTGGGTGCTTTCATGTCTCTTGACATTTGAGAAGCCGAGAATCGCCCAAAGCGGACCCCTTTTTAGGGCGTGAAATTGAATCTTGTTGCGGGTGGAGGGTGCACAGAAAACTTAAATATTTAAGGGGGAATTACCATCTAGAGAGGCCGCCTGACGATTCAGAGGTAAGGTATTAATTTTACGATCCCCATTGTAACCGTCGACGGGGATGTATGAACTCGTTAAGTTCTAACAGTCGTTTGTAGACAGGATTTAGCTTTATGGTCGAGAAGGGTGTTTAAGAGTTGACTTTCAGTGTGCAGTTTGAATTAATTAAAATTAGCGAAATTTCGTGGGTGTTACACATTTCCCTTGTGTGCGACACAGCTGATGAGATTGCGTGGTCGCTCGTAAAAAGTTTAAATCAGATTGTGTGAGAGTGCCAGGGAAAGTTTTTCGTAAGCCGTATTAACTTATAAACTGCGAATGTTCCGTGCCGACTGATGAGCTCGCCATAAAGTGATTTGTTAATTCCGGAACTTTTGAAAAGGCCGCATTTTATTTGGTTTCCATGATATTTTTGGCTCTATGTTTGAAACAGCCGTCTTTAAATTTGTTCGCTGTATTGTCGTTACATTGTTCTCACATATAAAATAGGTAAAGGATTAAATAATATGATTGTAATTGTGTTTCAAAAGAGTAATCATGGAATTTCTTGTTCCTTCTTCTCCATTCGAAGCTACACTTTGTAACAGGCACCTAGTTGCACTAACAGACGGACTGACGAACAATTTAATTTGACGTTCAAAGGTACCTAATTAAGGATTAATTGAAATAAATGCTTTGACTTTCCCTTTGACCAACGTTTAATACAACCACACTTTCAAGTCTCTTGTATTTCTGTGAGCTTCATCGTCATTATCTCAATACTAACTTTGATTGCTGCATCAGTACATTAAAGTACTTTTTATTGATCCCATCATCAATATCAAGTTCAGAAACTCAGAATTTGACAGCAACTCGTTAATTTGGCAAGGCATCGATACCATTGTCTTTAACTGGGAACATAGGGACCGCGTCTAGTGTTGGGGGGCTATGTTTCAAGGGATCTGCGGTACTATCCCGGGGGAAGTCAATTTCATTAGTACTGCGGTTGGCACCCTTCTAGGGAGGCGTACATTTTTAAACATATTAACTGTAATTGAATACCTGCTCTCTGTGCAATGAATTAAGATTAAGGTGTCTCGGTTCAGGTTTTTTCCTGTTGGGGCTATATATTAATTACTTAGGGAAAAGTAGAAAGTTTTCTTTGAATCATGGCTGATGTTCATCTCATTGATATTTTACTTAAGTAATTGTTACATTTGCTTTACCTACAAGTTAGACCTAAAATGTTGTGTATTTATGCACTAAGCAGTCCTTTCTTTGGTCCTTTAAAAAACCATATATTATGGCAAAAGTATTCACTAGTAAATACGTATTTAATGGCAGCAAAATACCTTTTTGAATAATGGGACTATATTTAGTTTTTCAATATATTTTAATGTAAGTAATGCAATCTTAAAGTAATTAAAATTATTTTTATAGTAAGATACTTTATTTCTCATTCAGTTATTCTATCATTAAAAATATACAACAATTTAATAAATTAGGGGAGGGGTTTCACTTCAGATCCCTAATAAGACGGCATGTACATATTTCTTCTTAGAAAAGTTAATAAGTTTCTTCTGTTTATTATTCTAGGCGGGCCACTTGCTGCCACAAAAACATATTTTTCGCATAAAGAAAATATGGAGGCTTAAAGAGTTCGAATTTTTTTGTGATGTAATCTAGAGAGATTACCTTGGAATTCTTTCGAAGGGGAGACGGAGGCAAGAAAATTGTTTTACAGTTGTTTTTATTTGCAAAGTTTATTATAAAATAAAGAGGTTTCTTTCAAGCCTGATTCGACTAATGGTTGAGCTAAATCTGATTATTAAAATACCTGAAGATATGATTTCTCACTTTATCAATCTAATCAAGTGGTCAGCTAGCAGTGCTCAGATTATACACTTGAGCACATTGAAATAATCTTTTCAAGATATCGATGTGTAATAGTACTGCCCAATAGTGCTGCCCCAAATATCTATTTCAGTTTTCTCACACGTGTGTTCTATGATAGACGTGATGGCAGTAAAATATATTATTTTGTTCTCCGCGTGCTTTGTGCTAGCCTTAACTCAAGATAATGTATTGCAAACTGTTAATGGAAGAATAAAGATTACTGTGGGTACCACATCAGGATGCTCTGATACAGTAAATTTTATTAACAACCAGCTGGTACCAACAGTTCAAGCGTATGGAGAGTTTCTTGACATTGAGTTTGTACCGTGGGGTAGGACAAGGTGGGAGGACAATGAAATCTTATGTCAATTTGGTATTACCGACTGTTGGGCTAATCGTCTACACCGATGCGTTCTGGACAAGTTGAAGAATGACCAAGTGGCCATGCTCCATTATATGGCTTGCGAGTTTTCTTCGCCGTACCCATCGTACTTGCAAGGGACTTATCTCTGTGCTCAAGCTGTCAGCTTAAACCTGCTCGATGTTGATTACTGTGTCGCTAATCCTAAAGACAGTTTGGATAGAGAAGCTTCGGCAGCTGCAGTGGACCCAATGGAAACAATCAATTTCGTTCCGTACATCATGTTCAATGACAACTTGAATCTGGAACTGCACCGGCAAGGGTTCAGCAGGCTCGCGAGTTTGGTCTGTTTTGCTCTGGCGGAGGACCCGACTACTGGGGTAACTAACTGTTCTATTTAAAACCAGTTTTAAGACTAATATACATGAAAACACAATTTACGCGATTTTTCTTAGGCACAGTTTTACCCGTTCTGGTTTCACCTATGTAGTGTAATTGAGAGATTAACTAAAAATCACGGTTTACTCACGTAAACTAATGGAGAAAAGCTCTACTAGTTCCGAGTCACAGAGGGACTCTTCATTACGAGCAGCGTGCGCAGACGCGGCGACATTGTGCAGAAAGTTTTTCTGCATTAATTTACGCGAGTAAACTGTTAATTTAATATGTCTCACGATAGTTATTATAAAAATATTATTGAGGGAAAATTGTGAATATAGAAAATGTGTAAAAGTATGTGTTTGTTAAGCTATCAGGAAAATATATAGGCCCATTGTACCTATACTAAGTACTGGTGCCGATTTTGTACAAAATGAGTCACTTTTGCGTCGTGTTTAATCGATACGTGCAAATGGATAATCGTCAAGATTATGACTAATAACTTAGTGAAATTATATAAGAGGAAGCATTCTATTCTTTCAGTATTCCTAAAATTAGATTAGAATGAGTATCGACAAAAAACCAATGCATAGCAGCTACTAGCATTGTCATATATACGACAATAATTATGTCAAAGCTTAAGTTTTTATCTACTCTAGGAAAGCTGGTATTGTAAAATGTTTGTGATATTATATGTTTGCAATAAATACTTTAAATTGTATTGTCTTTTTATATTAACTTACGAAAGGACAATGGGCAAATTCCATACAAAAATCCCACGACCAATACAGACCAAACCTAGCTCAGATTATCACACATGTCGACGTTATATTATATACCTATA
The DNA here is from genome assembly GCF_023101765.2 of Spodoptera frugiperda. NCBI lineage: Eukaryota > Metazoa > Arthropoda > Insecta > Lepidoptera > Noctuidae > Spodoptera > Spodoptera frugiperda. The sequence goes on along the minus strand of NC_064242.1, from coordinate 10,164,993 downwards.
ATATATCTTCATTAATTTTTTGTTTAATTTCGCTGTAGGATAAGAAAATTTACTGTAAAATGGTTTTATTTGACCTATAACTGTATCTCACTTACACATATACAAGATAAACATATAAAAAGTATTTTTTGACGTTCATACTACTTCTACTTAGTAAAGGTGAATTCGATAATAAACTGCCACCCATCCAAAAACTAACCTCGGCATGCAAAGCTTAACTTTCGAGATTGATTCGAATGCTTGATATTATTTAGCAATGAGCTTTTCAACTATACTATATGATTCTAATATTAGGTAGAGAGAGCATTTATAAAAATAAAACTGTAATTGCATTGAAAATGAGCTAACATAATTATATACGGGGTGACTGGTGAGATACCTTCAATATTTGAGGACGTGATAGTATGCGAACATATATTATGAAATAAAATAACATAAAAATGAAATATTAAATAACTACATAGTAAACTTCGTACACAGTACACCGAGTCCAGTATTTATTTATTTAACTGCGGAATACTTGGACACTGCGCGTACGCACGGGTCGCGCAGCACGCTATTAACACAGAATACATAGGTACCTAGGATAATACCTACCTACATCGAGACCTATTCAAATTTCACTTATTTTTAGAGACATTTCGATAAAAAATTAAGTACCTATTTTTTATACCAAGTTAACGAGAATCGAGTACCGAGTACTCTCCATAAGTATTGAAGGTATCTCACCAGTCACCTAGTATATACAATATAATATCTACTATTATTCAAAACCGGGAAATTTCTTTCCGCCTATTCCTACATGATAAGGTTCAATACTAAAATAAACAAATAAAATAAAGACATTTACAACTTAAAAATAAGTTAATAATTCTTTAAATTACCTATTTCAATCTTATCAATGTTATCGTTACCTCAGATAATCAGTAACGGCTATAGGATGATTTTTTATTTTCTTTTAAATCTTTATATAAATAGTGTTTTCTCATTTTTCGAGGATACATTAATGACACTAAGTGCATTAGAGTATTTAGTTGCATGCGATATGACTGCCTATTGTTTCTTCCTATCATTGACTTTTGTTAAATTAAGTTGTTTTATTCGTTGTGAGCTTAATTTTTAATTTATTATTAGCTGGTATTTATAACTTTTTTACATCGCATCCGACGGACGTCGCTACCATCGCAGTGTCAAATATTAATGACGTTAGATATTGTCATAACATTTGAATAATAATTTTCAATCAAAAAGGTGCCAGAATGTTTTAGCCGATTAAACCAGAGGCGTTTTCAAATTAACGTGTAGACAGGACAACGTCTGTCGGGTCCGCTAGTATACATATAAATAGTGTTTTCTCATTTTTCGAGGATACATTAATGACACTAAGTGCATTAGGAGAAGTTATTGGGCCTCCGGTAACCTCACTCACACAATGAAACACAATTGACTTTTTTACGTTGTTTTATGTCGTTGTGAGTATCAATAGGTCGAACAATTTGCCCATTCGTTTAAATGCTCTTCCACACAGTACATACAATTTAACTGTAGATCCGGTAAACGAAGAGACGGATCACCTTCCATAATCCAAAAGTTATACCTGACAAAACTTATGAACCAAGTTAACAGAGGCGTGACAAGTGCGTTGTTTTTTTTTTAATTAGGTTAGGCCTACATTAGGATTTTTCCTGTATCGTGGGTGCATTGGAAAGATTGGAAAGTTCAGGGCAGTGACACCCAGACCCGAAACAACATATTTGTGGATCACGCAACGCAGGCGTTCCATAATTCTACCTGACAAGACTTATGAACCAAGTTAATTGGTTTTGTTTGGTTAGTGTATAAAAATTATGTTCACTTTGGTAATACAATTGCTATCGTAAGTAGTAAGTATACATAGTAATTTAAAGCTAGCTGAGAGTAAGGCACATAGTACAGAAAAGGTCTAGAATTTTGGCGACAGGTCGCAAAATGTTCACTCAACAGGTTGAGGATAGTCGACCTAATAAATATTACAGGATGCAGGACCATTGGATGCAGGTCATCTCCAATCAGCTGATTTGAAAGTCATTGAGGAGGCCTATCTTCAACAGTGGACGTTTAGTGTTGATAGTGATGACGATGATGATGAGTTTGAACCACAATAGTTAAAATGTATTAAAAACCAATAAATATTTTATGTATTACATACTGCCTGTATATTATTCATCAATAATACAGATATTATAACGCATTATTAAATTAAATATAATCTGAGATATCGGTCGGTAACGGAACTATCGCCAAAAAATTCAGTACTTGTATATGTGCAGTTCAAACTCGACGTAATGGCGGCAAAATATATAATTTTATTTTCAGCGTGCCTTGTGCTCGCATCATCTCAAAGTAATGGGCTGCAAACTGTGAATGGAAGAATAAAGGTTACCGTGGGTATTACTTCATCAAATTCTGAAGTACAACTATTCCTTAACAATCAGCTTTTACCAGCGGTCGCAGCGCATGGACAGTTTCTTGACATCGAATTCGTACCTTGGGGAAGGACAAAGTGGGAGAATAACGTTTTCGTGTGTGATAATGGTCTTGCTGAGTGTTGGGCTAATCGCGTACATAGATGCGTTTTGGACAAGCTGAAGGATGACCAAGCCGCCCAGCTCCGCTATATTACTTGCGAGTTTTCTCATCCATTCCCATCATTCGGACAAGGAAGTTATGCCTGCGTTCAAGATATCGGCTTAAATATGTTAGATGTTGATTACTGTGTCGCTAATCCTGGAGACAACTTGGATATACAAGCTTCGGAAGCTGCCGCCAAACCTATGGAAGAGTTAAAATTCATTCCATACGTCGTTTTCAATGACGACATCAATCTAGAACTACACAATCAAGGTTTGACTAGACTCTCAAACTTGATCTGTTGGGCTCTATCGGAGGACTCGAGCACTGGAATAACTAGCTGTCATGTTTAAAAACTCCTCAAGAATATTGTATTATCAGAGTTAGAATGGACGAATTGCGAAGTCTTATCTTACTTAGCCTATGCTGGTGCCAGAATTGTACTAAATGTCCAACTTTCGCCCGCGTTTTAATCTACAAACTTGTGCAATTGGGCAATCGTCGAGCGAGATATGGCAAATAACTCTGTGAAATTTTTGATGATAACCAGTGAAACTGTAATGAAAATGTAATAATAGCAGTCTATCCTTTTTGGTGTAATGAAATGTTTTAGATATCTTTGCAATAAATGATAAATTACTATACCACCGTCATTTTATAGAAAATATTTTAGTTTTGAGTATTTTGTTGTACCTAGTATATAATGTCCATGATAGAAAATCAAATGTTATCAAAGTCATAAAACAGATATTGTAACGAAAAACTGGAATATATTAGATATTTATATCACTATGACTTTGTGACCGCCTACTGCTCAAAGTGTCGCATGTTCTATTTTCACATGAAACAGTTCTTTATGACATTAAAAATTAGCTCTAGGTCCAGACCTAGTGAAAATTAAATCTAGATGTGACTTATTTGTAATCTACCGGTAAGAATTAATTGAGCCAACTATTCAGATGCATGCATAGGTTAACAACCGAAAAGTTAGCACCAACTTAAATGTATTTGCTACAGTAATTTGGAACCTATTGTCATACGACAAAAAATTTGTAATTGATGTTTTGACATATTTCTTATTTGGACATGTATTTTTTTTAATATAAGAACTTAATTAAGACTTTACACAGTTTTTTTTTAATTAAAAGACGCTCCGTGTCTTAACGTGCTTTGTGTTACCCTTTACTCAAAATACATAGAGACGATTAATTTTAGACCATTTTGGCTCAAAGCACTATTGGTCTCGTGTACGTGGGTTACAAAGATATTTACACTACAAATTTAAATTCTTTGAACACATTCCTTTGGGGTAAGTCTCTAAATCAGATTTTAAAATAAATAAGTTTCCTTAGCAATAATAGAAGTGTAAATGGTGATCTACTTTAATAAATGAATAAGTTTCCATAAATTGGTGTATTTTGTGTAATCCGTCGTTTTGTTTTGTAATAGTATTGTAAATGGTTTGCAAACGATCGCACTAACTGCTTGTCAGTGCATTGTACAGAGAACATTGTAGTGACACCATGAAAACACACAAAATAGGATGTTATATTCAATTGCCCAGGCAATTGAATTTAATTTTTTTTTTAAAAACTACTTATGCTAATTGTCAAAATAGATCCATAGACGAGCGACTAGTTTACTAATTTGGTAAAAACTTCATATTATATTATGTACCTAAATACTATAGGTATTTAATTAATTAAAAACTCAACTAACATACTTTGTGAGAAATGGGAACCGATAATTCTGGTCACGATCAGTCGACGAAGACCATTTAACCAACAAGGTAGTCATTTTTTACACCTGACATGTCAGCGTTTGAATACGCCTACCTATAAGCAAACTATCGAGGCTACTCGAGGCTTGAAGACACTCTGTACTTGCCAATAGGTTGTATTTAATACTATTTAGATTATAAAGATGTTGAGAGATTATCTTAGGACATTATTCCGCTTCAATTACATAGGAAATGAGCTAGTACACAATAGATATTAGATGCCTATACATTTAATCAGACAATGTCGACGTATGGTGTAATCTTAATTAATCTGGTTTGGCTTACGGATTACATACGCACGCATTGATAAACCGTGATAGCTGTTTACTAAGCGTTGCCCAAGTCAATTAGCAGTGATTAAATAAATTAGTATCATGATTAAACATATTATTATTAATTTAGTAATGTAGACCACATATAACTTAATTGATTTAATACAATTAACTGACTTAGTAGAAGGTATTAAACGGATTTATCGATTGTTGTAAAAACAATCTAAAAATATCTTTTGTATAAAGAAGTGGACAAATTTTGAATTAAATTCAAGACAGAAATGTAGTACACACCTAAAAAGAACATCTTAACAAAGCAACGTCACGCCTTTTATCATCGAAAGGATTGGCAGAGGTGCACGTAATGTTGCTATACAATGTACACTCACTTTTTACCATTTGTGTTATAAAATCCCATGTAATAGGGGATGATCCTGTTGCTATATACTGGCCACAATAACAGACTCCGTGCTACTACTTCTAAAAACCGAAAAAAATCCAGTCATACTTTACCCGACCACCTCTTTTACGCACTTGCGACCACACTTGTCATCATCATCAGCAGTCAACATCTTAACAAGTAAGTATTTTTATGTGGGTAAGTAATTACAGTACATTCTTATTACCGCAATTTAGAGACAGATCTCAATTGCATTTAAAAGCGAGGCACCCTACTACATTATTCCGCCATAGACGGCCTCATGAGCCAATAATGCTGCACCATTAAGCGATTGAAAAATGTCATACACCACTTTGCAGCGCCGATGCGCTACATTAGCTTCGGTTTGGAAAGGGCGCATATTGTATGAAAACCGCTACCTTATGATGGAAACGCTTTAGAATTATATCCTTGGGACATGCAGTAAAATGAACTGTGATATTTTTGACGGGGAACGTTTTATTGTTGGTTTTGTTAGTTCTAGTATGACTTTTTTATAGACAAATTGTAACTTAAATTGTTTTTCACAAATTGTATCGATTTAATTACTTCCATATCGTTATCGTTACCTTACTATTTTATCAAGACTAGTCGAATAAATTGATTAGATAACAAAGTCAATTTATGAATTATTTCAAGGTTCAAGGCAATTATTTCAAATTTTTTAGGTATATTCTATGTACAATATCAAGTATGTTACAAGAAGAAATCATATACATGTCTTTTCACAAGCAAGTGGAAAAAGCATTTATATACTATTTGTTATTAGAGTTGAATTTACTGTGAAAGGATCCCATAACACTACACTGTATATCACAGTATAAGCACGGCTATTAGCCGTATTATGCAGAGCGGGTCGGTAGTTGTAACGGTTATTGAGTTGTCCATGCAGTTACCTATCGTTATTGGCGTTGTAACCGCTTACGTTATTGCTAAACGTTTACCAAGCCCTAATAGTGTTGCCGTGTTGACAAAATTTACCCCGTTTAAGGGCTTTCTAGAATAGGCTTAGTTGCAAATTTCGATAGGCACGTTTTGTAACGAAGTTTGTTTAAAATATGAGGTAAACTGTTAGATAATTTTCATAGTTTATTGTTTAAGTGTTTGGACGAAATCGAAAACAATTCTGTAGAGATGTTATCCATATCAATCTATGGATCTTATTTGATTGGATTGCGACTCAGTAGGTTCAGTAATTTGAAGTCAGGCAACAAAAAATATTCCTTATTGTATTTATTTTACTGTTCAAGAACCACGAAGTGCTCAGCATCGTTATTCACGCTCTCAATAAAACAGTCTGACATCGGGAAGCAAAATACATTTTTATTAACATTCGCAAAGATGCTTCGGCCCTCGGACGCCACGACAAGGACAGATGATTTCTTCAAACCATAAAAGAGGAATAGCAATACACTCAAGATGTAACAAACGAGTTTTGCCGTGGAAGTAGGCAGCTGAATAATTGAAGAAGTATGGTCCCTGGGCGTGCCGGATCGTCTAGCCGTTCGATCGATACTGGCCGAAATGTTACCTGTGTACAATGAAGATTTTTGCAGGAACACGAAACCGTTGCATACGTTATTCTCCTAGGCTATGCCGTACTCGAGTTTGTTATTTCATTTTGAACCTACAATGCTAAGTGTTATGATGATGGATGAATTTATTTTGTGTTTGTAAAACTATTTTTGCAACAGTGATAATTATTGTGTCCGTATCAATTTAAGGTATTAGAGTGGTATTAAAGTGCGAAAAGTATCAGTTGTTGTGCAAACGACCGTATCTCTTGATAAAAACTCTTATCTTTGCTATTGGCAAACCGATGCCGAAAAACTACACAATCTAAGATTAGACGTAAAATACCGTATGCTTACCGGACCTCGGTTGTTGAGCTATAGATTTTAACAACATAAACAAATCTTTTTACATTTCAAACCAAAATATTTAGCAATTGTAATAAAGCACCCTTGGATCATTAAAATATTTTATAACTTCTAAATTCTTTGTCTATTTTTTATTACTTGCCACGTCCGTGAACAGCCAACACTTTTTACTACTAAATGTCAACTCTAATTCAATTCTAATAAGGTGGTATGTACATTTAATTGAAAAATATAGGCCACTAAAATGTTCACCCTAGCCCTGAAGATAGGAACTGTAATTAAATTACCGTTTCTGTTAATAAACTGCTCACCACGTGGCATTTTATTGCTACATTTTCGAGACTTGATCATAATTTATTGCTATCTGTGAATTATCAAATACATCGCATTTTTTATGAGCGTTATGAAAATTTTAGACGATGAAGTAGCATATTAACGTTTTGCGATATGAATATGATCATTTTGTTTATATTTGAAACTGTATTGAATGATTTTTAACTTGACCTTACGCTGCGGTGTCCATTGCTGAATAACGGGCTCTTTGACAATTCCGATTTTCCCCTGAAATCTAGACACCAATAAAATTCACTAACAAAATGAAAATTATACAAGAATCTAACAAAATTCGTCTCAGATTCTCAATAAAATTTGTGAAAGACATTTTCATTTGCCAAAGTCTTCGCAGAAACGATGAAAAAAATGGACGTTGATAATAAAAAGAGCGAACTTCTGAAAGATAAAACTTGTTCGAATATCAATACTGACAGTCGCTGAACTAAATTTCAACTTGGTTCATAGATTCTTATCGAAGGAAGTTCGAGGCCCCGTCATGTTTTGCAATTAAAAAGGTCTGACTGGACTCCTTTTCTATTTTTGCTGCAACTTTATTTTAACTTTTATTTCTACGTTTATTTTTGCTGTTGCAGTATCGTTTTGAACAGGTTTGGTATATTTAAACGTGCATAATAAAATAATGAAGTTATTAGTGAGCAAAGAAGTGGGAGCTTGTCAGAATGTATCGGACTAGAATATAAAAATAAATAAAATCTAGAATTCGAATATAGATACTATAAATGTCTTTTTGATATGGTTTAAAAACATTTTATATTTTCCTAAATTGCTCTTCGAAATTGCTTTCTGGAAGATAATATCTTGAAGCCACTGCTTCCCAATTATACCCAGCTCCTCCGTACATTATGCGTGGTCCAAGATTGCAATTCATATTTGCAGTATAATTTGATCATGGATAAGAATAATATAATATTAGGGGCAATAACAAACTTATTTCTCATATCAACAAAATTCCGAAACGACCGCCATTCTATGTTTATTACGCGAACAGAAAGGACCAACAAAATACTGCAACTTTATATAGAAATATTATACGGTTGAATGCTCATATCCACAGTAACTGGGTAGTAATAGTTTCCAATAAGCAATATCTTCCGAACGAGTGAACTTTGGCCTAGCTAATTTATTTACAAGTGTACCAAGGATATTTGAGACAAAAGGTAAAAATGTTTTAGTCTATTCCGCAGGTGCGCAAGACTATGTTGTATTCAAGGTGGCGTGTGGATTGCGTATTTATATTTCAACAGTTGAAAAATGAACGTAGGTAGTGAGTTTTAAAAATTCTAACGAAAATGGATACTTTTCAATTACTTTATGAGTTTTTGTACCAAAGTTTTTTGAAGCATTTTATATGCAAGAAAATCAGGCATAAACGTTTGCATTTACGTGAAAATTGAAAGACAAAAAACAACACAAACATAATAATGATTATTTAATTTTTGTTACTTATTTTCATTGCCTTTACGTTCATATTTAAATGCACCAATTTTAAAGAATTTCACTGAATCCAATTATTATACATGAGAATCTTTGGGAAATGTAATGATACTAATTATATTATTGTCCAAAAATGAGTTAAAGTTTAAATTAATGGGAAAAGACAATTCGTTAATTAATAAGTAGCGATCAAAATCGCTGTAAATGACAGGCAGCGGTTATTGGAGCGCGGGGACAAGCACTGCGGTTGTCAAGCGGTGTTGATGGCAATGACCTATTTTCTGATGACGTTGGCAGCAGATATGGTACAGAAGGTCATGATAGTTTTTTTTTTTCAGGGGGGAATATCATCCAATGACTTCTCTCGCTAGGGCAAAGCGAGAGGGAGTGTCAGACTCTTACTGGCTAAAACCACCTCGTTCCTTCTCCTGCTTGTCGAGCCGGAGCCCCGGTAAACCCGCTAGGTAGTCCGCAGCTCCGGATTAAGCATAAGCCCTACTGGGCTCCATCTGTGGTGGTCTGATGGATCTTTGAGGCGAACGCAACGCCCCGCACGCACGAAGGTCATGATAGTTGCAGATCGAATGGGCAACAAGCAATGACGGTGTTGTGTTGCGTTGAGCTGTTTTAAGAGAGGTTTTCTTTAAGATTTTAAGGTTCAACGACCAAAGTCATGGTTAGATAATAATATTATTTTAAAAGATTTTATTAATTTTGAGTAAACTTCCCATAATAGTATATTTTTTACTCAAAAATAACGTAGCTAATTTCCCTCCTATACTTTAATTCATTTTATCTTAGTATCTTATACGACTAATTAAAAATACGTGTGTAATATTTTTCATGAACTAATACTGATGGATTTCTTTTTTATTTTCACGCCATCGTCAACCTAAATTAATTATGTAACGTAGTTTGAAGTTCCAATAAGTAACAAAATCCCAATTTTCCAAAAACAACATCCGAAAATGTACATAATTTCCACATTACAAAGCAATCAACACCACAACTAATTTAATTACGGTTACGTCATACGTGTAATTAATCGAACGTCCTAATTAATCGGCAAACTTCGAGTTTTGAGCGCCATATCGAAATAATTTAAGATTCATAGAGAACCGGCCCGAGCGTTTAGTGCGCGATTTTGCCTCAATTTTCCGTGCCAATAGGCCCCTTGGCACTCCGGCACGGCGGATCTACTGCCAATAAACAATATCTTCCAGGCGAACGAATGTTGAACGAGGTACTGCTAATTAGGGCCATGGAAACCGATCAAAAGGGAGCCTTTGATGCGAAACTGAAAAGGTGACAACGATGCGAGTCAACCGACCGGGCGGTGATGATGGAGTTACCAATGTTTTCAGTTTCGTGAAGAAAACTGGATGAGGTATATCATGATAAAAGTAATCAGTAATTTTGTTTTATTGTTTTTGCTATCAACTGGGGAATTACCTACATTGTACTTTTATATGGCTCAGATATAATTAGCAATGTGATAAGTATGTTATACAACACGGAACTTGAATTAAATGTTCTATACCTACAACCCAAATAGCAGAAAACCTTTTATAGAAATCCAGGATCAACCTTAACCGTCTACACGAATTACTCACATGTAGTTTACAAACCAATGTACTGAACTGAACACCTTCATTCTTTCACACTAACACAAGTAAGCGAACGTGACGTCACCTCATAATAGTGCTGTGAAAAATCTCGGATACCAAAGCAGTCGCGGAATCGATTTCAATAAGCGATAACTTCTGCATGACCGGCCAGCTATCCTTCACTGAGAGCATTTGCGGATGCCACTGATCAAAGCGGTATTCCCAGATCCGCTCAGAACTGTACTTGTTGCGGATTTGAATCTATTACCCTGGATATATGACCTAATTCCATTTAATGTGTGAGGCTCTGCATATATTTTGCTTCATGTAACGAAATGGATTTCATACTAGGCCTACTGTTATTTGTTGACAAATAAACTGAGTTTATTGGGAGATTACCTACACATTGGTTGTAAAAGAGAAATATAAAATGAATAAATATTTATAGATGCGGTTACATTTAACAGAAAAGAAATATTGAAGTGTAATGCTTACTAAGTAACTTTCACAAAATGTGACCAATGGAACAGGATTTACTTTTATATCTTTGTTCCATTGGATTTCACGAAAATGGAACCAATAAAAATCCACTTAGATTTTACAACTGGTTCGCAGATCCGTGTTAGAGATAGGCTGGAAACTTAGGCCAGAGCTATAAACCTAGTGAGGGAAATACGAGGAAACGGTATAAAGCCATTGTGTCGATGACGTCAGTCGTGGAATATGCATAAATGTATAGGTAGATACCAAATAGAGTGAGACTTAGTTGGTACATAGTTTCATGTTATATGTAAAGTTGTGAGAATAGCAAAGCACTTGTAATTTCTCTGGTATTGTGACTTTATGAGCGTCCGTATTTGGCCCTTATCGCCGTCAGATGATTGGTGTGCTTGTTTGTCTCCTACCCATAAAAAAGTTGATATATAGGTAGCTAGTGGTTCGAGTCTTGTAACTACATATAATACTTATATTGATTTTGGTAGTTCATTTTACTGATACGAGTGTATTTCTGTAGATAACGTATGTGTAGTAAACATGTTAATCAGATATAACACATTCCTTTAAATTATGATAGTTGTCAAAGTCCGCTTTTTCACGTGCAATATTTTTATTTTAAATAAGCTTTGGAATTTTATTACAAAAACAAGTTAATAATAAAATTCACATTCCTGAAATCTTGTCTGATGTCCAAGTTGAGGTCGATTTCATAATTTTTTTCTGAAAAAAAAAAACGAACGAAACAAGGACAAAAAATAAATACACGTCATATTCATATTTTGTTTTTAAAACTGGCTTCTACGATAGTAATGCATCTTATTCTTAAGCACAAAAGACAGGGAAGGCGTTACAAGAAATACATATTTTACTCTTTTGACAGATGTCCCCCCTTAGATTTATTATTCCGTGGATATGAAGTAACGTACAACCGTGTAGGAAACGTGGATTTTTCGTTGTTTTATACGTACAAAGATAATATTAAAATGCTTTTCTCATGTCCCGTCATACGGAAAGCGGTCTTGAAAGTATAAATCAAATCGTTTTCGTTCGTATAAAGGTTTTGGGCATGCTTGAGTGAACTTGTTCAGGTTGAACATTGCTTATAGCTTAGTGATATGCGGAAACTATACGGGATAGAAATATTTTGGGTCGTGTACAAGATTTTGTAGTACGTAGTAAAATATTTGGAGTTTGAATTTTGGTTTTGATTTTTGATAATTATAGCTTGGAGTTAAGTATGATATTTTGTTTTTACGTTAGTGTCAAGTAACGACTTGACACTAAATTTAATCAAAAAATGTAACTTTACTCACCTTATTAGATTAGATTAGATAGGATTAGAAATTATTTATTCATTAGATTCGTAGCACTTGGCGTTCCATTATCTTTGCCTACCGCGTGAGACTATGTATCTATAAAATTATTTGTTTGTAAATCATTGGTATACCCATAACTTTAAATTAAGTTCAAAAATTAAATATCACACAAAACTGCATTACTGTGAAGATCTTTTCCTGCATTTCTGGGATAAAACAACCAACGTTTAATTTACTTTTGAAATTAGCATATCACTAGCACCATAGAAAGCTGTCTTAAAAATACGCAGCTAGTTCACTACGGGCCAACTTCACCCATCTCCCTACATAGTTTCCTTAAGAAAAGTATTTATTATCCATGACTAAAGTTCTTTTCCGACATCTTTCAAAACTCTATCGACCGTTAAAGATGTATTTTACCAACTTTCCCTCGTGATTTCCTTTAGTTATGTGAGTTGAAGGGAATTTTCGTTGTTGTGTTCGATATAAACTTTCTGGAATGTTAAAATGTTAAACTGTATTGGCATAGTTACGTCATTGTTATTGAATTGATGATTGAGATGAATCGGTTTTGTTAGTTTTGGTGTATTTGATCCTTTGATATACTTATTTTGTTGTAATAAGTATCACAGTATTTTTTTTTGGAATTTATTAGGAAGCCATAGTTTTTTTTTTCTTATGACCCAATAGTTTTCCGTCCTTGATTCCTGATTCTTAGTTTGACGATTATCAATATACGAGTAAGTCAGTCTTTTTTAGTAACTAAAGAAGATTGAGTTATCTGGAACTCTTCAAAATGTTCTACAAAAACTAAATAAAGTTTCACAAGGTCTGGCTATCGTCGTCTCAGATATTAAGTTTTTTTCTATTATCAGACCCGACCAAGGACTCATAAATTGTGGAAGCCTACAACTTTATTGCGAACGATAGGACCACTGCCCGAAGGAAGGTAATGAAAGCAAAATTGTCTCTCTTATTTTTAAGGTTAAGGTTTAATATTTGGTAGTTGACAATTTTCATTTTTGTTGATGAAATGTTTTCAATTTTTCAACGTTGTTTCCAGGTAATAAAGTCCTTAATCCTGTGAAATGAGTTCTAGAAGGATTGTTTACTTACAGTGTATTAAATAAGATGTAATGAAATAAATGTTTTTTGTAGTCTCAACAACAGTTGAGAGACAACAGGAGATTGAAGTTGATTTGATGGTTTAGAAAAATGTTCTGAAGATGTTCCAATCGTTTACTAATCTCGTTTCTCTATTCCCTCAAAGAGTGTAACTGTTTTTAATACAGGTCACACACACGGAACACTCCCAAAAATGCTATAAAAATATTTTTTTGATTACAACTATTATTACATAGAATAAACTATTTATTCCTTAATTTTCTGAAAATAATACTACTGTTGAGGATTCCGTTTATATCCTGTATATATTTAATGCAATATATTTATTTTTCTTTATTTGTTGGCATTTTATCATGCCAGTATTCAGATATCTAACTAAAATAAGAAAGTTGATCATTAAAATAACGACATCTACCTCTAAACTACACTAGTTGTCCGGCGGGAGCTATTCGGAAACGTCTGCGATCTCTAATAAGAAAAGTTCGCCGGTAACATGTCAGTAATTTAAGAGAGCCCATACAAAGTTTTGTAGCAAAATTAAATTTTTGTTGCGCGCCTTACAGTTTGCTGCGACTACGAGTATGTTAGGGACTTTGCTTTTTACATTTTTTTTCTATTTAAAGTTTTATATTTGAGAAAAGAAAATTAGTTGAAGGTAGTCCAAAGTTTCAGTTTTTGATTTTTTCTACTCTATTTGAACTTAGCTAAAATCAATAATTATTTTTGTATGAGTAGATCAGACTCACGACCGTGATCAGAATCTTTTAATGATTACTTAACCTTACTTCAGAACAAAATCGTTACTAAGGAATAGTTTAAGTTAATTACAAATCAATGAAAGATATGTGAACCTTATCACTAACAACTTCTAAAAAACATTTCGATATTAAAATACATACATTTCAATACACACAGAGAAAGCGAACTAAACAATCCTCCTCAAAAAACAACCACATACACACAAGTCAAATAAACGTCTCCACAGAAAAATAATAATGACAATAACATATATTCGATACCATTTCATTACCTTCCACTGTGCAACCAGTATACCTTTACGTCCTTAGGGACAGAATAATGCTTTCAAAATAATGAATACAAACAAACACGAAGGGTTTTTCTCTCCAACAATAGATATATAAGAGAACATTTTATATATAAACGTATGCACATAATTTAGGGTAGAATTGCGTACCCCTGTCACCTAGCGACCTCTATGAATTATACAGGGCAATTTGTTGGTAGATAAGTTATCAGCTTCTAACCGAATATAGATAGGGTATGTGATGTATGAAAAAATTCTGTACGGTCAATTTGTAATGAATATTTTTTACTAATCTTTCAATAGGATATGTAACACCATGGCTGTTTGCTATTAATTATGTTATCAGATAAATTATCTTTTTTTGAAACGTTGCCCCACCCTCGGATTTTCTCCTGTGTCGTGGGTGCGTTTACAAACATACAAGTTCACATACACATGCCATCCAGACCCAAAACAAAAATTTTTGGTTCACAGAAAGAGTTGCTCCGTATGGGAATCAATACGCTTCACATTGCCCGGCAGCCAGTTGCCCAGCCACCACACCAATGGTTGGTGTGGCAGTCGATTGTTAAAATGTATCACAACTCTAGATCTCATTTTAAATTAAATTATTTTATGAGGTTTCAATATGAAATGTATACATCGCCTACATTATTGTACTCGGATATCAGTCCGAAAATTGCAAAATTCGTATAATTCGGTTACAAAATAAATCAGTCTTTACTGTTGCTTAACTAAAAAGATACTCATAACATTATATTACAGTCATAGAAAAACCAAACGTATTTTTGTTCTATGAACTCAAAAGTGTAACTGGTCGAAGACTAATTTACTTTACCACACTCGCTTAAACAAAAAATTGAAACAACCGCGTGAAAATGAATTTAAATTTCGAGAATACAATTCATATGGAACTTTTACAAAACATTGCAAACCAAACACAGTTAAAAAGTAAATTCTTTTACTATTTGATTAAATTTTAACTCTGAATTGAATAAAATTTCTCAAAAAGTAATAAAGAGTGAATGCACGTAGGGTAGGGTATGTAAAACAGTGGCCAATATCATTATACGAAATGGCCACTTCCAATGTCCGAAAGATGAAAGCTTTATTCGATAGTAAAAGGGTAACGCTATAATATCGATAGTTGAGGATCGAATAGGATTATTCGAGTACGCTATAATTTTATTAAAGGTTTTATAGATGATTTATTGCGTTTAATATAATTTTATGTCTCTTTTTTCTCTGGAATAGTGGCTAAGGAAGAACTAAAGGTTTTTTTTTCAAGTTATATTATTTCATAGAAATGAAATTAGCTCCTACGTATTTTTAGGTCATGGTGATTATATGAAAACATCAGAAGTAGAAATAAAAAGTATTATGACAGTTTTCCGGGTTAGGCTGGATATATGGATATAAATAGAATATATGATGTACTTACCTGTTATCTAAAATAGGAAATACCTATTTAAATCTACTACTCGTTTTATAGCTTATAGACAATATTTGAGTAGAGGTATCACATACACATAATACATATATGTACTAGTATCTATATGTAGGTGTTATATGTGATCAATTTCCTTTACCAGTTTATCAATGAGTTTCCATCTAAAATATCCGATGTAGAGATATTGAGTAATATTATGTATTAGCTGTAGCAGCAGAAATAAGTCCAGAAGATCTACACGACAAAAAAAGTATAAAATAAATAACCTTCAAGTATAATTTTCCGAAATTAAGTAGGTACAATAAACTATATTTAGACATAAATGATGGAAGTCACTTGAATTTGTTTTTAACTTAATACTACGACAAAATAACTTGACAAACTTTCTCAAGACACGAGGCCTTATAAAAAATATATAGCAATAAAATTTAAACAAAGTTCGGTAAAAATCCGGGGAACATGTAGCTAGGGCGACAGCTGCCCCTGAATGATGGAAAGCTTAAGGCGATTACAAGACTTCCTCCCAGTTCAAGTTTAATATAAAAATAAGAAGATAATGCCATTTTAAGTGTGTGTTCTTTTGGTACAACGCCATTTTGGAACTTTCTTTCGAACGTAGGGACGTGCCGTGTTATTGAACGTTTTATCCGACTGCTATCCGAGAGGCGGATATCATTTTCGGTAGATGTTTTCTATTTTGATTTGCATTAACGATAACGTGGTTGGAATATAGTAGGTGCTTACTATACGACACTAAAAGTAAGTAGTATATAAAATATTTATAGATAGATATTTCAGGCGTGAGATACTATGAGGAAATATATACATAATATTATACAAACATTTAAAAACTTTGCGTTATTTTTTTAACAAATGTTGCGTATATTTTCGGATATTGATAAAAATACAACATTGCAAAACCAGGGCATTATATTGGCAGAGGGGAAAAGAAAATGCCTAAAGTAAATGTTAATATTTGCTTAAGCCTTGCACACGGTGTGGTGACAAAGAAGAACGCATGTGTCTGACACAAACTTGTCACTTAAGTTCAGTTTAAGTAATAGAATAATATTCTTAAAAGATTAAGTATTCCTCCCTTCCCCTTGTTTTTTAATCTTTAGATGATTTGAGTTGGCATTTTTATTGTGTTTCAATGAGGTGACGCAAAAAAAGCAATTCAGTAAAAAGTCATTTCTAATAAAACGGCATGGAATTCAGAATTAATTTAAACTACAACATTCACTGAATTCCTGTTAATACCTATATACATATATGCACAAACTAATTGTTTACTTTTTAATTTCTATGTTAATAACATACATTTATGTGGCTATATCTTTTATAAGAACTATAGTGAGATATACTAAATTAACTAAAATCACGGTTTATTCACGTACAATAATGGAGAAAAGCTCTACTAGTTTCGAATCTTACAGACAGTTGGCTGCGCGACGTCGCCGCGTCTGCGCACGCTGCTCATGATGTAGAGTCTTTCTGTGACTCAAAACTAGTAGAGCTTTTCTCCATTAATCTACGTGTGTAAACCATGACTTTTAGTAAATAAATGTGGCATTCAGCTGTCTTAGAACTTCTCCGCAAAACTCCAGTAATAAAAGATCTCTTACACAAAAACCTCATTTTCCTCCGAAAATACTTTGAAGCACTTCTCACATTTCACAGCCTTACAATAATTTTTATGGCACCAACAAACAAGTAGTAAAAGAGTAAGTACTTTTTACATTTCTCTGTGCAATGGTTACTTCGGTACTTACAATGGTCGGTAACATACCACTAAGTTTAATAGGCTATTATTTTCTTCGTTTTACTACCGGACAGACGGCCTAGATTGTTGAGTTATGTTAACAAGCCTCTTTACTTAGTCCCACGATGAAAACTGTAGTCTGTC
Source organism: Spodoptera frugiperda (assembly GCF_023101765.2). Classification (NCBI taxonomy): domain Eukaryota; kingdom Metazoa; phylum Arthropoda; class Insecta; order Lepidoptera; family Noctuidae; genus Spodoptera; species Spodoptera frugiperda. Next base: position 10,147,277 of record NC_064242.1, on the reverse strand, counting down.
ACTTTGGTGACTTATTTTTTTAGGTTATAATTTTTTTTTTTCGTTTGATGTTGGTTTTTATTTTACTAATTATTTTTATATTTCTTTTGATGTTTAGGTTTAGATTGTTTTTGTTTTTAATTAATTTTCTACGTTGTAAGGCTTTTTTTTTATTTTTTTTTATTTTTTTTCAGGGTGGAAAATCATCCAATGACTTCTCCCGCCTTGGGCGAGGCGAGAGGGAGTGTCAGACTCTTACTGACTAAAAACCACCCCGTTCCTACTCCTGCCCGTCGAGCCGGAGCCCCGGTAAACCCGCTAGGTAGTCCGCAGCTCCGGATTAGGCATCAGCCCTACTGGGCCCCATCTGTGGTGGTCTGATGGCTCTTTGAGGCGCGCGCAGAACGCGACGCGCCGCACGCACGGGTCTGGTTCTGGTCGAGCGGCGAGCTACCCTTGCTCGCCGTCCGCAGACCCGCACTTACGGTGGCCGGAGATCGTCGCGCGATCCCCGACGCCCGGAGTGTCTCTCGCGACGGCTGGGGCGTGAAGCCACATTGGCGGTTGAATCGAGGTTCGTTCTCTCACGCGCCCCGCCTCCTCCTTAGCTAGCATGACTGCTTCGCAGAAGGAGGAGACGGCATCCCAGTCCCCCTCGCTCCGCACCATGGCTTGTATCAGTGCCGGACGCGAGAGGGCGCCGTCGCCGACCACATCCCTGAGGACACGGCGGTGCTCAGCCCACGCAGGGCAGACCGCAAGCGTATGTTCCACCGTGTCCTCCGGGCGGTCTTCGCAGTGATGACACCCGGGCGTTTCCTCCCGCCCAATCAGAAACAGGAACCTACCGAAGCTTCCATGTCCGGTAAGCACCTGCGTCAGGCGGTAGGTGAGGACGCCGTGGCGCCTCTCTAGCCACTCCTCAAAGAGGGGACTTACCGCTGTAATGACAGCGAGCCCAGCCCTCGGTTGCGACAGTCGCTGTTGCCATTCCGCCATGAGATCGCGCCGGAGCTCATCCCGCCACGCACTAATCTGGCGCGGCAGTGGAGTTTCGCCCCGGCGACGCGCGTCGGCGCGCAAACTAAAGACGCGCGCGAGCACCTTCGCCTCCAAATCCCACGGCGGGAGTCCGGCAAGGAGGTTAGCCGCCTCTCCGGAGATCGTGCGATATCCGCGGATCACTCGAATAGCCATGACCCTCTGGGACGTGAGCAGCGCCCGAGCTGGTCGCCGCATCAGGGTCGGCGCCCACACAGGGGCTCCGTAGAGGGCCATGGACCGCACGATCCCCGCGTACAACCTCCGGCAGGAGGCATTTGGCCCCCGAGGTTGGGCAGGAGCCGCTTAAGTGCAGCCCCCGTCCGTTCCAACTTAGGAGCCAAACGTCGGAAATGCTCCACGAAGTTCCATCGACTGTCGAGGACGAGTCCTAGGTACTTCATCGTCGTCTCGACGCCGATGGTAACCCCTCCTGACGTTGTAAGGCTAGAGTTTAAAGTGTTTAACTACTTACTATTGTTGTTGAAAACTAAACATGAATTTCAGTAAAAATATGCCGTGTTTCAATTAAATGTAATTTTATAAACATTTTCAGAGCTCAATCATTTCAAACTAATTTTCATAATGCCTACAAAATTGCACCAGACAACGATATAACGTTAGATAACTTTTTTAAATTAAAATATCATTATTAAATAGTGGACTTTTTGACAGTTAACTTCTGAAAAATCTATAGAATGGTTTTTAAACCAGGACCTCGTATTCAGCAACCGTTCTTGAATCCACTAAACCAACGTACATTTTAGATAAAAAATCTAGTTACATTTTCTACAGCAACAATATCGGGTAGCTAGATAAAGATAAACATCGAGCACGCTGTATACACAGGTGTGAACATTCAATACATCCTGTATACAAACTGAATATGTGAGTAGTTGCATTCGTGAGGTAGCTAGGTGTTCACATTCCGCAGTTTTCCATATCGCGACGGTTTATCGCGATCGCTCGCCCCCCGTCGTCTCGATGATCCATCTTCGAGGGAGCTTCGAATTTGTAGACGAGCGTTTAGAACGCCAAGATTCAAGAATTTGTTCGTAATTTTAAAATTGTTTTAAAGTGACTTTTAATACTAGATTAATTTTGTAACAATAGTGATTATTTTGTGTGGTGACATTTGTTACTACCCCTTCCTCTTTGATAAACGTAAACTTTTTGTACTGCAATTTCCATCTCGGGTGCCAATTGTGAAAAAAAAAATCCTACTGAGAATCCTCTTAGGTTAAAAAGGCCCAAAGTTGCAATGTTGTTATTATTTTTTGTTGTAATAGAAACAATATTCAACTAAACAAAATGGCTCGGACAGGTTGAGTTTACATATTGTTATAATAGGACGTAATTTGAGCGGCTTAAACGCAGCGTGTCAACCGCCGGTCTACGCGGATACATGTCGCGCGTACCAATGATCCATCTTCGTGAAAACACGCGCAAGCGACGCGTGATTCCACCAACAAGGGTGCAGTAGGGCCGTGAAATATTTACTTTTTTCTCTGCTTTCCCTTCGACGAGTAAGTTTGGTGTCAAACTTAGGGCGACAAATGGTGGCAACGGGCAGGGAATGCGCGATTCTTTGTTAACGGATAAACATTTCAATGGCCTTGTAGTCCTACTTGTTTGTAGTTTTTCGTCTTACTTTTTTTTTGTGTGCTTTTAATCCCTTTTGGGGTTTGTAAAGTGTCACAGAATTGTGACAGGGAATAGATGGGTGCGTTAAGTTGTATTCGTTTGTCAGATGTTGTATCCGAGACGTTTTATTTATTTATAGACATTGGTTATAATCGCATTACGAAGATGGCAAAGTTTATGTCTATTTATTAAAAATGCAAGCTTATTCTATCTGTGTACCTGTCTAGTTTTTTTAAAGGTTAGATACAATCATAATTTCATCCTGCCAAACATCTTATTTCTAGTTGAACCTTTTCTAATTTCCATTAATAAGAAAAACCAAAACAAACTTTTTCAACGCAACGTCAGTACACGAAGCTTTGATCAGTATTAAAATATACACAGTTTTGTAACGTCAGTGGTGCACGCGGCCATCACCCCGGATGTGATGGGGAGCGTCACGCGAAGTGCGAAGCTTCCCCTTACCCTCGCCGGACAGGTCGGCAGTCGGCACTACGTATCATTTGCACATAATCTACGGCTGCGAGTGAAGCGATGCGTCAACGTGTGTCTGTGTTTGTTTCTGATAAAATTGTTCCTGTATGTAGCCAACTATATTATGTGTACTTGTATAGTATATAGATATGTTCGTGATAATGATAGGTTTCAGGTACATTTGCAAAAGGTATACAGTTAAACACAGTCAAGGTTACTTTTTATGTAATGCTGTGGTGTCTATACTATTTATCATATAGGAATGCTAAATCTAAACTTTGCTTCCAGAACGCCCAACAACAGTCCATATCGTGCCATGCTAGTTAATAAAAATGACGTGCCAACCGCCACTATAGGCAAGTCACTAAACAAATAAGGCACATAACATTCCTTCGTCGAATTTATTTACATAATCTGTGAAACTTTACCGTTCCGTCAGCAATGTTACCCCACGAAATAGCGATTATGATCGTATATTTGTAACACAAAACTGCGATAAACGCTGAACAATCAAAGTTTCAAGTAACCGTATTGTCGGGTTATTAACCAATGTTTAAGTAACCTAGAAAGTGGTGGGTTTCAAGCTGAATACATTTTTGTACTCGATTAAATCGTAATTGAAAGTCACGCACTTTAATTTCGCGACCCTACTTCGGAATGGGTAAACACATTATACCTACGATTCCCTTTTACCGCTAACGTTTGTACTATCAATGTTTTGGTGGAGTTTGGTCGGGAAGATATCTACTTATTTTAAAGAGTCATCGCGAAATCGTCTTTTTATGGAAATTATCTGTTGCAGTTGATACGTAACTTAAGGTACAATTTACTATTTTGATTTAGCTTTTAAACACGATTTTATTCTTGTCTTATAAGCTACTTACTTACATAAAAACCTCAAGATTAGGTAAAAGGTTCATATCAGCATTTTGCACACACCATCAAAAAAGACTGAAGTAGCAATAAACCAACACATCTTTAAAATACCATACCATCTATTACGCCACCCTTACCATGAATCATTAAAAAATACATTAGGCTATTTCCTTAGTAAGTATATTCATCATTTTTTGTTTATTTTGACGTGTCTAACGAAGGTGAAAAACAGCTAGATCAGTGCGTAGTAGGGGAGGGTGCGTCGTAAGTGAGCCGTCAAGGGTCGATGGAAATTGATTTTCCGCCATCAGTCATAAGTTGTATGCGTGCACACTGGAGACCTTTGTGACTTTTCATACGTCGTTTTGAACAAAGGAAGTCGGAGTAAATTGTGAATCTTGGCAAAAAAATGGACTATGTTTTTTATCATTTTGATTATAATTGGTTTTTTGCATAATCTTTAAATAAACTACTGAACATGCTTATCGAATAAATTTACAAAATTATGCAATTTCTTATACCAAACGTACGTTGTAAATACATTACTTCGCAATTAATGCCTGCGATTAAAAAATCTGACTAATGTTTATGAAAAAGTAATAGGCAAGCATTTACAACAGTGCCACATTAACATATTAAAACAGTAACAACTAATCTCAATTACTTTAATACAAGAAAATTACTTGAACGTATCAGTCTATAGCGACTTGTAACGACTTCTAAGCAGTCTATAATGAAGGCGTAACGATTCTGCTTATAGCCTCCTAGTCATAAATATGTCATGAGAAAATAGGGATGGGAAGTGACTTACTGAGTTTTTTTAGGATACAAAATGTGTATGCTAATTTTATGACATTTATAAAATGGAATACGTTTTAAAAGCTTACTGCATAGTGCTCATGCATTAGTTATGATATCTATGTGCATGATATGTATGTTATATTGATAAAATTGATGGAAACAGAGAATTGGAATAGGGGACAGGATTTGCATTCTCTATTCGATAATGTATTTTTTTAATTAACAAAACCTAATAGTAGCTATGTGCTTAGGTAAACAAACTATGTAGAGTAGAGAAAATCAACCATATTTATTTCAAAACTGTGATAATTAATGATAATTTGATAACACACTGAAATAAAACTCACACTCATTCTTGCAACATCATCAACATATTCAAACTCAATAAGAACGCTCAATTTCACATCACTATGCTCGAGTCAGCTCACAATATCACCACTACTAAGTTAGGGCTGCACTTACATCGACATGGAAGCTAGCTAATGGCTGAACACACAAAGTAATAGGTTATCCAATTGATTTATGATTTCAATGCATGCGCTGCAAACTCGCTGATTCAACTGATCAGTTTTGATTAGTCCGGACTATGAACGGATTTGTGTTATTCGGTACCAGTAACTAAGGGTCTATCAATGATGACTATTTAGGATTAATAATTTACTAATTTTGTGCTGATTAGAATTTAAATTGAATTGTGGTTGTGGTTATTTAGTCTTTAGCTGGATTGGGTCGTGTGATGGGAAATGTTTGAACTGAATACTTTTCTTTTGATGAAAACTTGTAAAGATCGTGTAATTTACATAGTGACTTCGATTTTCGTATAGGATTTTTGATAGGATTTCTTTTGAGAGGGGAAAATCATCCACGTCTTTTTTCTGCCATAGACGAGGTGAAAAGTAGTGTCATCTCTAACTGACTAAAGACTGGGCTCGCTGTCATTGCAGCGGTAAGACCCCTCTTTGAGGAGTGGCTAGAGAGGCGACACGGCGTCCTCACCTACCGCCTGACGCAGGTGCTTACCGGACATGGGAGTTTCGGTAGGTTCCTGTTCCTTATTGGGCGGGAGGAAACGCCCGGGTGTCATCACTGTGAGGACCGCCCGGAGGACACGGTAGAACATACGGTGGCGGTGTGCCCTGCGTGGGCTGAGCACCGCCAAGTCCTCAGGGATGTGGTCGGCGACGGCGACCTCTCGCGCCCGGCACTGGTTCAGGCCATGGTGCGGAGCGAGATTGACTGGGATGCCGTCTCCTCCTTCTGCGAAGCAGTCATGCTAGCTAAGGAGGAGGCGGGGCGCGTGAGAGAACAAACCTCCTCACGTGAGCCGTCGCGAGGGACAGTCCGGGCGTCGGGGATCGCGAGACGATCTCCGGCCTGATAGGATTTCTTTGCGGGCCTGCGGACGGCGAGCAAGGGTAGCTCATCGCCCGAACAGAACCAGACCCGTGCGTGCGGCGCGTCGCGTTCCGCGCGCGCCTCAAAGGCCATCAGACCACCACAGATGGGGCCCAGCAGGGCTGATGCCTGATCCGGAGCTGCGGACTACCTAGCGGGTTTACCGGGGCTCCGGCTCGAAAAGCAGGAGAAGGAACGGGGTGGTTTTTTAGTAAGAGTCTGACACTCCCTCTCGCCTCGCCCAAGGCGAGAAAAGTCATGGGATGATTTTCCCCCATGAAAAAACAAAAAAAAAACTGACTAAAGACCACTCTGTTCCTTCTCCGGTTTTTTGCCGGAGAGCCGGCAAATCGGCGGTAGTCCGCAGCTATTTCGCGGATATCGTTCAGTTTACCTATATTAATTGTTAATTTCTGTTAACATACCGAGGCAAAATCCAATATGGTGTGAAGTACTTTTTCAAGGAACTTAAAATACCAAAATATGTATACTTTTTGATTTATTATTGTTCTAAGTACAGCTAATGAATTATGAATTACATTATTATCTTACAGGAAATATAAGATTGTGAACGTCTTAAACCCATATTTCACGTCTTATGCAGTAAGATCTAACTGATTCTACATTTTCTATCCGATTTAACATTCAGCCAGTAGGACAGTGCTGAGAAATGGTAAGTATTAATTTACGACTATCTGTGATCTTGGAACGGCTCAAAATGAAGTTTATTTCTTTTTGTTTCGTAAAATATCTTCAGTGTAAAGGTTTCTTATTTCCTCAGCATGTAACATATACTTATGTACATTTTTTTATTGTATAATATTTAGATGCATCATAAAGGCTGGAAAAGAAATTGTTAAAAAGAAAACTAGCTGCTCGCTTTTATATACTTCTACTGTCATAGAAACTACATATGTATATCTACCTAATCAATTAAAACTTATCAAAGTAGCAGAAATCTAGGCATCTAAAATTGGACCCGGTACCTCCTTTAGGTGCAAATGGGGCCACCATTGCACCGGGGAGGTTATAGTGAGGTAAAAATCCCACAATCCCTAGTTTTTTCCCCAAAGTGCTAGGCGCCTTTTAGGGGTTTTACCCCCGTCAACAACAAAAAAGGTATCCATAATTATTTACTTGTTAAAATTAATTTACAATGTACGAATTAAAATTCATAATTAACCTCGGACTTAAACAATAGCATGAAACGAAAACAACCCTTAATAAAAATGTCTCGCAAACAAAACACGAACGGTTGTTAAAATGTAGTTTGTATCAAAATAGCAGACACGCGCGAATGACACCAATTTACTGTGTTACACGATTGACATGAAAATCAAACGTTTATACGTTTTGCCTTCGTATTTTTGTTTATAAAGGCCATTTTTGCTTGTATCCAATCTGGCTGAACCGACTAGTTTTAGCCCGTATAGTTTGATATGGGTATTTACTTTTTGGTTCTAACTAGATTAAGGTTCAATTTGTAAGTGCAGTTGAAAAACTAAAGAAAACTAAAAAGAAAAGAAATGCCTAATGATTAGGCATTTCTTTCCTGAACAAAACAAAGTCATATTTTTTTGGTTATCTTACTATAAAATATTTTATAAGGAATCAGTTGACGGAGTTTCTAGGACTAAGTAGTATGTATCTGGTGTGTGGCACTGAATATATTGGCACTCTTATAATACATAGGACTCTTAACATACGTAATAGTTAACGAAAAATTTTATAAGCCATTTATTTATATGTGTTCTCATTTCCCCGGGGATTAAAAGAAAACTATAACTATCGATTAAAACTAGTATTAAACCTAGTATTAAACTTAATAATTCAAACAAATACATAATTTATTTCTACATAATATATTTTATTTACCGCAGTGTACCGCTTATAAAACAGCGGCTCGCGCAGTGGTTCGCTAATGGCTGAGTATGCAAAGCGAGTGCAGTCTCATTGATTTACGATTGAAACGCACGCTTGCTCATCGTTGCGTGCACAGAAACGTCGATAACTGGTCTAGTTATGTCTCAAGGGGACTCTATTTAGGGTTCTGAAGTAGGGTTAGGTATCTATTCTATTTTACACGTAATTCTAATTATGGTGTGATAGTAATTAAATTATCATAATGTTAAGTTTTAATGAGTTTAGTGTTAGTGAGGTTTTGGTGGGTTCGTTTTGATGGTGATTTTAAGTAATTAATATAATAAGAGATCAGTCTAAGGTATTAAAGAGTATCCAGTGTAATTCTCTTGTAAGAGTAGAGGCCTCATATTTTTGTATGCGATATTTAGATTGCTCAAATCTCCTCAGACTTGAGCAATTTGAACGAAAATCCTAATTTTTTACATTTTGTAGCATTCGTGTAGTCTATGTTTCCTAAAATGTAACAGTAGTGTCCTTTTTGTTGAAGTATGTATTTCATGTGATTTGTGAAGAGTTTTTTTACAGTTACTCTACATTTCCAGACACAGATCTTAGTATCTTTCTTAGATTCTAGAATCTAATATCTGTGACTGAAAATAAAACACCGAACCTTCTACCAAACCTCATACTCATTAAAACATTGCGAATTAAAATAATCCACTACAATTTTACTTTCTTCAATCCTTTACCCAAAACATGCTCATTTGTTCCCACTTATCATTATGTCTAGTTTTTCCCCACGTTTTAATCTTGTAGCGAAATTTCAAAGCACTTTGAGGTCGCGACGTCGCTCAAGTTGTTCTTTGTGTGTAATTTAATCAGCGTATTCATGTTGAAAGGGGTTGACATAAATGAGGGAACTTTTCTTTGTCATTTGACCTTGTGTGTACATTCAATACTTAAGAGTTACTCTGTTTGTTCTCAGAGGATTTTATCGTTACTCTGTATACGTACATTGTCGTCTATGTTTTTATTTATGTGTACCTAATTGTGGTTACTGGTAGGCTCTCTTGTTGTCTAGCGTTGTGATGTTACTTAAGTCAGTCTGTTAGGAAATATCTTTTATGTATTTGGAGACCATGTGGTCAGAACTTTTTTGTCTATTTGGTGTCTGTTATTTTTGCTTAGCACAAGATCCGCAACACAATATTGTATTTAATGTCCCATTCTATTAGGTATCAGTTGGTAATTTGGTTAATAAAGACAAGAATGCGAATAACTGTACATTAATTAAAAGCAACTTTAAAGATTTCTCATGTAGTTAAAATATTTTACACTGAAAGTCAATTCAATGAACAATACGAGGCTTTCAGATAAATTTTCTCCTAATGAATAGAAAAATAGCAAAATCTTAACCATCAAATACTTGAAAGTGTTCATACAATGGTCACACATTTTATCTATACAAAATGAAGTAGAAAATCCAATTAGAAGTTCTCACTCGGTTTTCAATAGCGTGCTTGCGATGCAATACTGTATCGAGACACCGACAGAAGCTTTACAACGCACGTTAAATCTCTACTGACGATAAAACTGTTATAAATCGATTCCGCCAGGTTAAAGAATTAAATGGATCGTAAAAATTAATAGGTCTCAGTCGTGCGACGAATCGTCTGGGCACAGGAGGAATGGCACTTTCCCACTTTATGAATTACTTGGGGACTTTATGACGGCTTTGTCAGACTCGGCGTTTTTTCGGCGTCACGTGTTGTCGACGGATGCGAAATTGGATTTTTTAGATAGAGAATGGGAGAAATATTGCGAGGGTTTACTTTGGAAATGTTAACTCGTTCTGTTTGTTTAGAGTTTTCGATCCAATTATCTGGTCGACTTTATTGGAACCCTTTTTTTCTCGAAAATTCAATTCTCCTTTTTTATATCGTAAACTAGTCAAGAATTGTAATGAATTCTTAACACATGTTTGATATCTTTCGTATAAATTGAATATCGCCTGCTCTTTTGTTAATGGTAACGTCGGAGTTATAAACACAACATGTAATTTTCATCACACTCAGCTAATCACAACCCCACTATAACATTCAAGTTTAGATGAAGCAAAATGTGCTCTATCACTTAGCATAAAAGTCTAATGTTCAATGCATGAACGGTACATATTAGTGACGTGGCCCAGTGCACCAGGTTCACATAAATAAAAGGAAAACACATCACATTCGACCTTTGTAGTGTGCACTCAACCGACCTCCCGTGGAGTTGTGCACGCCCCGCGTAGCAACTACTGAAACGGCGAATGAAATGTTTTAATATGCACAACGCGGGAAATTTTCGAACAGCTATTTACGGCGGAGTTTATTTCTCCGAGTGAGCGGTCTTTGGTTTCCACATTTTTTTTAAAGCCTGTTTCAAGGGCTTTGAATTTTGGTTTTATTTGGTAAAAACCCATTTGATATTCACCAACGCTATTGAGGCCTGATCAGACGTTGTTTACCTTTCATTCGGAATGTTTTGAAGCCGTTGATTTGAAATGAGAAATTATTTTAACTGTTCATCGAACTCCGTTTTTGGAGTAAACATGAATCGTCGACCACACACACGTCACAGCTATCAGCGGAGAGATCTTCTGTCTATAACAAGAAAGTGATGTTTTATATCAGTCTGTATGTAACCTTAATACCGAAAATGGTGTCCACGAAGGAAGGCGTGTATCTACAGGGGCATGGTGAGATGCCGCCGGCAGTACTATAAACTAAGCGCGACATGAGCGCGATTTGTGCGCGGCGAATGGCCAAGCGGTCACGATGTGCACCTAGAGGCTCGTCCTACATTGCAAGCGACGCGAGTAATCACCCGATGTCTCATAAATTCGATTCTATCTGCTCAGTAGTGCTCAGTCATTATTAATTCATTGCCTGGTGAACCATTTATGTCATTTGATCCAATTTAGAGGCTTTCTGTCGCTAGTACCATTATAGAAATAGACTATCCTTGTTAACAGGCAAATAAACAAAAGGATTTTAGGAAAACCCAGGGAAGCTTTATAAATAAGTGCTATAAACTAAGGAGTTGTTGTAAAGCGAAGATTTTGTGTTTAATAAATAGTTGGGTATGATTTCAAGAAACAAGTCTTCGCTGTAATTATTTTCCTTTTGTTCTATCTTCAGTTAGGACTTTCTTAAGTCATTAAAGAGTATCTCGGATATTTAGTGTTTATGTTGATGAAATAACTCTTCAGGAATATTAATCTTTAAGATTGAAAGGATAGGAGAAGGTATTGGAAGTAGGCTATCGATATTACCTTTACATATTATCAGACACTACTACATTGATGATATTTATATGTAAGGAGCTATTGTTCACATGAGCTGTTATTTAGGATACGGGTAAATATTAACATACCTAGGTAATGTTGTGTGATTAAATCGAAAATTTTCCGGACATTTTTAAAATTTTGAGATTTAATCGATCATAATTTTGGATTTATGGATTGATTTAGATAAGGACGCTACTCCTTCGCCAAGATCATTTTAAGAAATTATTGTCATCAGATCAGATTTTTTTTTACCTTATCTTGCGCCTAGCTTTAGCATCGCTAAGAGAACAGTGGAGTCAGTACACTCATGTTAGTCCATACATGGTTACTGATCCCATACGGAGTGCTCCGTTTGATAATGTTGCAACCTGAGGTGGCTATGAAACGGTATATTCGTAACATGTTGTCCATTATTTCGAATATTTTAAGACATTGTTGTTGACTTTGAAAGTTAGTAACCAAGCATGTTGCTAAATAGTACGAGTATTTTTGTTGAAAAATCTACATTAATATTTTTTATTGAAACTAATACTATTCTTTTCAGGACTGGTAAAGTAGATCAAACAAAGGTACGAGGTGAAAGGTAGAGCTAAAAAATAAATGGTGTTCCAAAATGTCTAAAAGTATATGATAAAGAATTTAACAAAAAATATCAACACATTAAAAATAATTTCTCAAATCAATTCACTATTTCTGTACATTGACTTTAATTGTACACAATTATTGACGTTTTGTATAATTACGGACGCGATTTCAACCCCGACGTGAGTCGACGACAACCACAAGAATAGTTCGCTGTTGGAGTAATTACTCGGTGATTGGTGTGATTGTTTGCTGCTATTGTTTATTGGAACGAATGTTTGATATTTCTTTTACGTGATTATGTATGTATAGTAAATATTGTTTAATTTAAAAGGCATTTTATACGTCATAGAAGATGAAACTTCTTGATGTTTCTGATTAATACGAATCAATCCCCTAGCTAGAGTTATTAAAGGACTGCCTGACGAACAGGCTTGATCGTGAAAAAAATATATGGTTTATTTGATAATCAATTGATTGAGCAACGTTACATAGATGTACTTTTAATTGAGTGCGAGGAATATGAGATTAAAAAAAAACTACATCCAAAATAATATTCTAATTCTATAAATAGGGAAAGTGGGGTAATTGGGAACACTTAACTTTAAAGGCAAAAAACACAGTATTTTCTTTTAAAAAAGGAATCAACTTTTATTAAAACTTAAACATTATTTATCTGTCTGCTTATAACAGAAAAAATATTTTTTAATAATCAACTTTTTATTAGAAATATTAGCAAAAATAAAAAACATTGCCGTTCCTATTTACCCGACACCCTATGGGGTAATTGAGATCAGCCCGTGGAGGAAATGAAAACAGTATTTAGAAGTGGTAATTAGAAATGGAGTAGTTAAAAATGGCACAGAGAACAGTTATAAATAACTAAAATATATTTTCGCGACACATATCACACACGTAACTTTTGCTGGTCTCTCTGGAAGTGCACTGCACATGTGCCCAAAGCTTTATCGTGGTCGTGTAAATCTGATATTTGAACTGGTGGTATCTGGTTCAGTCTGGCAGCATCAACGTCTCGCCTCATCTAAAAAAAATTGTATTGTAATAAAAATATAAAAACAAATTGTAAATTTGTTCGTTCCCAATTACCCGCCACCCACCGTTCCTAATTACCCGCAGTCGACAATTTGAATAAAAATGGTCGCGACCTTCGATTGCGTTTTAAGTGAATCCTATAACACGTAAAATTTTAAAACTGATTATCCATGAAATAAACTTACGAAATATGGTGTCATTGTACTTACAAATATGACATTTGCATCTAATGTATGAAAACACAAAATTTATAACAAAAATGCAATAAAAACATTTTGACTCACCGTGTCAAGATGCGTGCATCCTCCAGCTATTCTTGCGCACTTAGGGGCGGGGGAAGAATATCTCGAATAAACGGGATACGGGGAGTGGGACTTATCAACGTGTTCCCAATTACCCGCTGTTCTCAATTACCCTACCTTCCCCTAAGTCTGCAGAGACAGTTCTTTTTCTATAAATAACATAAAGTATGCAATAAAAAAAATACATCCAAACCTCATTTGCAATACATTTTACAATTCACAAACAAGCACCGAACTTCCCGATACTGTCACTTAAAAATTCTCCCAAAACCTTGATTTGGGTCGTAATCAGCATTCAACAGTGACACCTTGTGGTTTAATTCTTGATCCGGGCTCTCTAAATAATTCCTTCGTTTATGTTTAAAGACGAGCTTACGGCGGTAAAAAAGTAGAATCAGCCAAGCGTCGTTGGATGAGCCGCGTTTGAATAATTTACACCTAAAGACATCGAGATCCTTCTGCACCAACTAAACTGAGATCATTAATAACTTTGGTCTCTATAGTAACTCTATTAAGAGCTACATTTCTGTAATCTGCAGCTTTCTTACCAGCAGATTTAGCTTTGTATTTTTATATCTTGGAATCTCCGACTGTCACAGAGCGTCTTCTTTATTCGTATCCACATTTCGATGTCAGTTTTTGTTGCTTCTGTGTTATGCCGTTTCGATTTAAGAGCTTTTTAATACGTGTCTTATTAGCTTGAACTGGTTTAAGGAAAGAAATGGAGCCTGCATTTAAAGGCTTGACTGGTGTAAATTATAATTTGACAATCTTGATTGACGATTGGATTACAGATACAGGATTCAAGATTGCTTTTGAAAAGGACGTGAATTTTATGACAAGCGTGACCGCTGACCATATTTTTGAGATTACTTTAAATATCACGGTAATAAGGTACAGTATGCTTAACCGACTTTTATAAGATAAGTAACTGTCATATTTTGTGGTAGTAAGAGAAACAATGAACTCGAAATCAGTATTAATTTAAAAAAATGATAAAAAAGTATTAATAGCTTGTTACACACAAATAACTCAAAGGCGCTAACCACCCAATATTCCTAACGACATTCCAGAGTCTATCAATAAAAAATGTGGTATACATCCCGTCCAGTTTAACACGTAATTACCGAAGCAAATGCAATGATGCGGGCGTAAAATTTCATTACTGTCACTCTTGACACCGTCCGTCAATCCGTCCGATGATTGATGACATGTTGAAACTTGTTTAGCTCTAAATGCCTGTTTGTTAAACATTGGATTTTTTCCTTGATTATATCTGAGTTAAGCTCATTATATTTTGATTGCTTGTACTTTTTTGTTCTTAGGGCTCTTTTTCTTTTAAAGTTTAATGTTCGTCCGTTGCATATGTAATGCGAGGTTTTTGTTCTGATGTTCCAATAATAAGTATGGTGGTGAGCATTTTTTGCTGATTTATCTAGTTAGTCATTGGTCGTTGAATTTCATTATAGATTAATTGTGTTACTGGTAGAAAATCAAATCGTTAAGAAGTCTACCATTTGCTAAGAATAGACGGCAAATTAGATAATTTATAATCTTTGGAGATTGCTCTGCCGAGGTTTTTTGTATGTATAAAAGTAATTGAGGTTTGTCTGCTAATTATAATAAGCATGTGTGACTTTTAAGCTAAAGGGATTTAACTTTAAGTCTTGGATAAAGTGTTGGTATGAGTATCCAGAGCTCAGACTAGTTTAAAATATATTGCCTACTTAAAATATCGTACGTTAAAAACTTTAGTAATTTATCTCCTACCCTTATCCTCACCTATGGCCTTAAATAGATCTTAAGATGTAAAATCCCTTAAATTATCTTTGTACTGCCAAATTTACATATAAATGGGCCGTTACTTGAGTTGGTTAGTCTCTCGTAATGGTTGTTTGTATTATATACCGCAGTTCATACCGCTCGTAATCTGAATTTAACGAATGATAATAGGGCACATAATAATATAGAACACTTTGTTTATATTAAAGTTAGTACTTTTATCCCCGGATTCTGCGAATTCGGAGCTCAGTCTGTTACGTCATGAGATGGACTAGATACTGCTATTGTAGGTATTATATAACGTCCAAATGTTACTCCGAATCTTTTCAATGGACGATATTTCGGTGCTACTTATTTTTTTTTATTAGACGTAAGAAAAAATGTCTGGGATTACGATTGGAGTTTTGAAAATCTCGTTGCCTGTTACAATGAATGGGATTTATATTTATATGATTTATATAACAAAAGATGGATAAAGTGTTAGCAGATAAGCGTCTATTTACAACTACTAAGGTGAAAACAAGTACACAGTGGTGAGACGCTATGTACCTATGCTTTCAAAGACATAATTCAGGGAAATAAGCGTAGTATCATTCTATATGACGTAGGAAAAGAACTTCAATGCAATCACCTTAAAGTCCTAAATTGGGCATTTACCGTACACGATGTATCCATCTCTTGCAAAGGTCTACAAATTGGCATAAATAACAACTCACTACAAAAACATAGGTACTCACACTTTAAGCTATACAGAACCAGTTTGTCATGATCTTGCTTTGTGTGATTTTTCCGCACATTTAACAGTCAGTTTACATTGGTTTTGCATAGCTTGATATATAGCCGTGTACGTTCGCTTCAACTTCTTAACCTATTTTAAAATGGTTGCAGAATTTCGTGGAAGCTTTTACTCAGAAAATTAACTAACAATTTTGCTCTCTACCGTGCACAAGCGAGTTCGTATGCCGTTTGATGCATTTTAACTGCAGCTGTACGCTCACTAGAAAAAGAAAGCACAACTTAGTTCGTTTTTCATTTTGAAAATACCATTTCTGAAGTATGTCCTCGTAATTTTGCATGCCAGGAAACTTTTGGAGTTTTAAAAATTGTTGAAAAGTTTTACCTGTGTGCTGGGTTCTGTATGACTTATTTTTAGACGGTTTTTTGCATGCGTACAGATCATATTCATATCACTTATGTTTGCACTGTACGAAGTAGGTATTGGTACTATATATGAAAATGTAATGGTCGGCTTTTGGTAGCCACTAAATGCTGAGATATTAAATTTACAATAACTGAGTCAGTTATAGCGTTTTTTAGTGCATTGAATTAGCAATTGCAGATGTTTAGTATAACAATTTCCTGAAGTACTTGACGAAGGATTTGATATATTAATATTAAAAGAATTATAAAATACTTAAACAAGTGACTAATGATATTTAGTTTCTTGTTAATAACCATTTTATCTCACTGATACACGATCCCGACCACACACATTCTCATGACACATGCTGTCACACATCTTAATCCAAACGTCTTAATTTCAAGTCCCAATCTTTAAAATAAAATCATAAGACTAAAGACTTTAGTGATTCATTTCAAATACCTCAATATTTTTTATTAGAAAAGGTGAAATATAGATGAACATATTTTTCTCATGGTTATTAAGATTGATATGTTTTTAATACCTTATGAATCAACTTGTCAGGTCTTATAATTTTGTGAATCATTCTTCTAAGATGAATTATTATGTAGAGCAGTTCGTTTAGTTTGTTTTTTTTTTTGGTACTACGTCATTCTCACGATTTTATTTTGGGTTATTGATGTTCTTTGGCTATTCTTGAAAGATGCCAATTGACATAATGTTATAGAATATACTACTCACTTGAACATTAAAATGATTGATGAAAATATAATAAATGGCAACTCTGAAAAAAAAATATATATATATAAAAAAAACTACAGCTGAACTTTAACTGAAGTTCGGTTATCTTGATTAATGACAATCTTATTTTTATTGTCACATTACTTCAAATCTTTCTTTGAAAATAAACTTTTACAAACATACAAGTTCACATGCACATGATATCCAGACCCGAAACAACAATGTGGATAACACAAAGAGTTGCTCCGTGCGGGAATCGAGCCCGCTACACGTTGCGTGGTAGCCAGTTGCCTAACTACCACACCAATCGTGCAGTCATATTAATCTATGTTAAAAATACCTACCGACTTAAAACTAGCAGATATGAGAAACTTTATCTAATATTAGGTAACTTTTCTCTATAACAAAATTGTCAAGGAATCCCAAAACATTTCGCAGTCCTCACGCTCGTCTCACAGTTCAGGCATCAAATGCACACACATTCATCTTGCTTTTCTGTGAGATTTGAACCGTTGCTTAAGTGTTTCAACAAGTCGCTTTCATAAATCACGTATTTTGCTTGTTTACTGGTAGTCAGGATGTTAACTCGGGTTAGTGTGACGTAATAGGTCTCAGACCTGGGTTAAACAGTTCCTATTTTGGTCAAAAGTACAGTAGGTACTTACGCCAATGGTGAAACGATAGGTCGGGTTTAGACCAATCATAGGCGGTTAAAGAGCGACCTAAGCAAGCACCCCGTAGGTGCTCCTTATTTTTTTTGTATTCCCTTCATAGTAATGAAGTGAGTTTGAAACAGTAGTTTCAAATCATTCAATTTATACTATTTCCAACTCCAACTAATGGTCTTTCAATAATCATCATCTCTATAATGATATCCGAAATATTTCCTACGTGTAATGTAGACGTGATTAAAACCAGTCACTTCCCTATCAAATTAAAGCGTAATTTGCCATCATATTTGTTCGCTCACTGGCTGCAGTGCAATACTAACTAAAAATGCATGAGTGCGTTGTTTTGCACAGAGACCCTCGGGAGTGGAATATTTAAACAGTGACGGTTCGTTTAGGAACATGATTTATTTGTTCTGGTTCAAATCAACGTGTGGTTACTCTGCTATTATATTGTGTTGTAATAGTTTGTTTGGGTATAAACGCTGAGGGTAATGTGTGTAGGTAATATTTGCGTTTAGTCTAAAGTTAATATAGACGATCTTGGTATTGAGATTTTTGGTGACATGCCTATATAGAGGTTTTTCTCTTAATTATTATGTTAGCGGTTTACTCACGTGACTGTTTGAAACTATCGACTAGTTACAAGCCATGCTAGACGCTCATAATCATGAGCAGCATTCCGCGACAATCGCCGCATCTTGTGCTTTTTCTTCTATTGTCCTTTCTTACATTAATTTAGTTGTACAATGCTGTAGCAATGTTACAATTCCAAGGTTCTCATCTCATCATCGATTCCGGGCCATTTTTTGATTAAACATCTGAAAGCCATTTCATACTAATCAGCCTATCTATTCAACACAAAAATCTTGAGTAACCGATCAATCAATCCGTTCCCTGAAAGATACAATATTGAAACATTTTGTACCATGTAGTACTGCCTCCGATCTATCAAATAATCCATGGAATACAAGCTATGCGATTTTCTCATATCTTCAGAGCTGGTGATCGATATGCCTTCCTAAAAAGATACAAAGTTGTCCCAAATTTGATATGAAATATTGTTCAGTATTCCATCACCAATTGGGCGCCTAAAATGTTTTAAGATATAATTATTGTAAATTAATATTGCATGCCTTTCGGTATTGTTGGATAAAATTCGATAACAGAATAAAAAATACATAGAATATAAAATGTCGAGATTTACTTTATTATTTCGAATAATCATTCCAGCAAGGTCGACCCAAATACTTACACCAATATATATTTTCAAGCACGCCCGGATTATCGTATCGTAAAATATTGATTACTGTACAGAATTTTATTATTTCATATCTGACATAGCTTCACGATAAAAAGTGCTATTTTAGCGCTCTTGCCACGTCACGGCACGTCCATCAATAACGACTTGGCTCTCATATTGGACGAAAAATTCAATAAAATTTCGTCAGTCGTTTCCATAGTTTGTGTGACCAGAACTCGGCTTCATTTGTTGCAGCCTAGACTTTCAAACGACTGTGACACGTGTTCCTAATGTTATTTTAAGTCAGCATCTATAGGCAATGTTCAGAAATATGAATCTTGTTTCAAAGATCGTTTTATGCCACCAGACTTAACTTAATAGAAATTGAATATTTTTAATATTCACCTTACTTCATCATTTTCGAAGATACTTATCTTAATTACAAGCAGACAGTTTAATTACAAGTAATTAACTTTATTAAATTTACTTTCATTATTATTAACGTTTGGAGCAAAAAAAAACTCGCCATGTAAGAGCGTAATCCCGTATTCAACTTACAAAACTAAATAAATCAAAATCTATTCTCCTACGCCTATACAAAAAATATTCAAGTTTAAAAGGAAAATTTTCACGGCGTAGTAAAAATTCAATCGAGCGTGCGAACCATAATTCAATACCGCGAACTTTAAAAGTCACTCCAACATCACAAAGAAATCTTCGGGGCCAAAAATTCTGGAAACCCTTGAAAGGAATGCAGCCCAACTCGGGCGAGGGGTACATCTTACAAATAAGGAGGGGGCTGCGTATTGTGCAGAACCTTCAAAACCAGACATCCTAATCGACCCTTTTGAAATTTCCAACTAACGGGAAACTCGTATTTCCATGACAATAAAAATGTGATCCGAACATCTAGAAATGCCTGCGCGATATTCACGGATCATAAAATCGCACTCGCTCTTTGAATACAACATGACTGATTTAATTTGACCCCCGTAATCTCACTGCCGGTGCTTTGCTAGCACCAATTAGAGGAAGGGAAGAGGTGTCATTATATTTTGGTTCTCATATCCAAAAGTGGTCGTTGTCGCTTATGTTTGGACGATGCTATTTTATGGGCCTGCCGGCAGCTGTATTTAATTTAGTGGAATCGTCTAGTGTGTAGTGGCTGTTCAATCAAATTTTAATTTGTTTTTAAATATAGATCTTTTGATTTCAATACAATTGAGGAAGCAAATCTGGGACACTTGTAAGTATCAAAACGATGAATAGAAAAACAAAAACTGAACTTCTTGAAATTCTATTTACAACTCTTCAGATTAATTTATTAACTTAAACATAAACTAGATACAAATAATCCAATCCATTCAAGAGAAAACCTTTTCTAATTTGTTAAACAATAGCCTATTAAGAACATCTCAAAACTCAAAACGAAATATCACTAAGTTTCCAAGTAAATGGAACTATGAATAACAATACAAAAAGCAGCGAAGTTAATCATAATGAAATTATGTAGCAAGACGTCAAACTGAAACTTCAAACTAATGCCCTTTACAAAGGTCGCATGGATTTTAATAATAAAGAGATCAAAGATAAACAAAAGATAGAGGAAAATAAACAAAATAATATTATGTATGTTGCTTGCCAAAAGGTTTACCTACACACCCACTACACATCCTAGTAGGCGTATTGTCTGTACATAAATATAAAATTTTGATCAATAAGGTAAGTACGTGGGTATCAGAGAATAAGTAATATTTTGAATATAATTTTATTAGGAAATTTCTGTAAAAGCAAATATTATGACAGTGCGTACAACATTGTTAATTTAAACAACCCACTCGTAAAAGATCTAAAATTGGATTTATTTATTTATTTATTTATTTTCATAGGTACAGTGACAGACTACAGACTAAGACATTCCGCACAGTAAATACAACATATAGTACATTAATCTGAAGTCCAATTATAACTGTACACGGCATTTAATGTTTAACATGCTTCATTAGTGACATAAAAAGTGAAGTAATATGTTATTACAATTTATATAGATAATTTCTAAATTCTTTATAACTATTTAAAAACAAGTCTACTTTATGGCAAATTACATTATACTGATTGCACATTCTGGACAACGGATTATTTTCAGAAACATTGTTATTGCTAGAGGGAATACTAAATAATTGTGGAGTGCGCACAGATCGAGTAGGTATCTTAAAGTTTAACTGGTCAAGTAACTGAATGTCAAAGGAGCCATTAGCAATTTTATGCAATGCACTCAAATCAGCAACCCATCTCCTTCTCTCAAGACTCTTCATGCGAAAATGTGCGAGTCGCTTATTGTAGTTGGGGAGCTTACGTCTGAGGCCGCATTTTGCACTTAAAACTCTGACAAATCTTCTCTGTATAGATTCTATACGATCTATATGAGTGTTATATATTGGAGACCACACAGAAGAGCAGTACTCCAATATAGATCTTACCAGGGAGTAGTATAGTATTAATAATGATTGCGGATCTTTAAATGGTTTCGCATTTCGTAATATAAAAGACAGTAAACGATTAGCCTTATTGCAAATGTGGTCATAGTGGGGTCTGAATGACAAAACCGAATCAAACATAACACCCAGGTCGCGTACCACTTTTACTCTATCTACTACCACTCCCCTAATAGTGTAGTCATAATTAATCAGGTTTTTACTATTTTTAGAGAATGTTATAACTTGACATTTTTTAATATTTAATGACATGGAGTTCTCATCACACCATTCCACAATTGTTTTAATGTCTGACTGAAGGGTCTCGCAATCCTGGTGGCTTGAGATACGTCTGAAAATTTTTATATCATCTGCATAAGCCAAGCATTCGCTTTCAATTTTACTCAGCAGATCATTAACGAATACCAAAAACAACAACGGGCCCAAATTCGAACCCTGGGGCACTCCGGAGGGTGCCTGAAATGGTATAGAGTCATAGCCGCTCAGTGCAACAAGTTGAGTACGATTTAACAGATAGGACGAGAGCCATCTGTAAAGAGTCCCATGAATGCCAACGTGATGCAACTTCATAAGTAATATAAAATGATCAACCCGATCGAAAGCCTTGGAAAAATCCGTGTAAATTGAATCTACCTGACGTTTACAATTAAATGAATCACATAAATATGTTGTGTACCCCAATAAATTAGAATTTGTTGATCTACCAGTGATAAATCCGTGTTGTCGTTTATCTAGTATGTGCCTAAGGTGAGTATACATATATTCATACACGAAACCCTCAAATATTTTGGCGAACAAGTTTAGTATACAAATTGGTCTGTAGTTGGTGACGTCACTCTTATCTCCAGATTTGTAGATAGGCGTGACTTTTGCTATTTTCCATAAATTTGGAAATGTACCTTCCTGTAAAGATTTACAGGAAGGTACATTTCCAAATTGATTGGGAGAAGTATTTTTCGATTTTATTTTCAACAATAAGACAGAGATAGTAGCTATGCCCGATGGCAATATAATACAATGTCTAAAAACAACTGTTGAACTGCGCTACGAGTAGGTAAAAGTACACCTCAGTGATATTTTACGATCAATCATGTGACCATTACACCAATGAGACACTCAAAAGAAAATAAACATAACATCGTAATACTATTGTTTACTCTAAAATAACAGTTATTCTACGTACTCAGGTTTATTTCGTCCCACAGGAGTGATCCACTACGACTATCATACCGTTTGGGACCAATTAGTTTCCTAGTTATGAACTTTTCATCTGTCAGATTTATACACCCTCGGAATTGGGAATTGCTCGCTCAAATATTTACGTCATTTAAAACTACCTGGACTTCGTCCTTTGATAGTTTATTTTTGAACTTAATTTTATTTGTGAAATTTCTGAAAATTTTGTTCTTTACTTAGCTTTAAATGATAGGGCTGTTGTCTTTCGTAATTTCGACTTGAAGAATCTGGTTTTGTATTTCGTTTAGGTAAGTATTTTAGAAATTATGTTGTTCCTTGGATATTAATATGCCTTTATCATATTGGTGACTAGCTGTATATTGTGTGATCATTGTAAGCATCAACTAGTGCTATGTTATAGAAAATGTAAGTATCAAACTTTATAAGTTGACAATGCATATTATTGCGACAACTAAAAACATTTACCAAAAAATAAAAAATATAAACAAAAACAAACTAAAGCAAAGACAACTCGAAAGGACAAGCTCAAACATTTTTCACAAACGAGTGACACGAGTGCGACATTCCGACACAATTTATAACGATTCGAAAAATTGTGACAGACCAACACGTAGAATAAGGCAATCCACTGCACAACTGGGTCAGTATGGCATGAGATCCCCTGTCAAATTAACGCTTCCCTGTGTCTCAGCGTGACAAACGACGCGAGCATAATAAAAACTTGCTCATGAACGGTACGAGTTGAAAATAAAGCTATATTCACTGACATTTACAGGACCACAGGGAGAGAATGGAAATTATAAGAGGAAATTAAAAATTATTTACACGGAAACGAGGCACGATGCTACCGAATTGCAGGAGATGCCAAACGACTGTCACATTATATTGTTTTTTTGTTTTATTGGTCTGGCTTTTGCTTTTTATGGGAGATTTTTTTTTTTGGGGAATTATAGGTTTTTAGCGAATTTTGGGGCGGGAATTCGTGCTGCAGTTTAGATTTGTGATATGAAATTGACTGCATAACATAAACATGGAATGTTTGAGCAATTTTATAATTACGAGAGTCTATCTAATAAACTAGAGTATTTAGTAATAACTATTTCATCATTGCACGTATAAAGTAAAACCCTCTATCAAGTAATAATTTTACAAGAAAAATAAAAACCATTTTTCCGAGAAAGCAATTTGAGGTAAACCTCTTAGCAATATAAACAGTATTAATCTCAGTTCCCTCATAAGTTGGCCAGTCCACTACATCAAACTTAAGAGTATTAAATGTAAAAAGACCAGTAGTTCGATGGTTGGCTTCCAGCCAGAAATTGCCTGGTGCCTTCGCCTGGAACACCATAAGACCAATGAAGTAAATTCGATTTCTTCGTAATAAAGTTTGCGGGGTAGGCAAAGTTTGTAGGCATCGATTCTAGTAATGACACTTTGGTAACTTTTCACCTACGACGGAGTTTGGTAAGATTTGTAATCATAGTTTGTTTTGATACTCGTTATAAGATTTTTTTTGATAAGTTAAGTGACTAGACGACTTGTAATCTGTCTCTTGAAAATTCTTAATATGACATTGATTTGATCTTCAAGTACTTTCGGATTTAGTTACTATTGATTTTTGACTTAACTTGGTACACGTGTGATTTCGCCTAAAGAAGACTATCGGCCTTAAATCTTCACTATACCTAAAAATATACCTAATGTAAATACATTAGGTAAAGTTTTATTGCTAACGTGGAATATCTATCGGACAGCCTTTAATGGATTTTTGTAATAAGATTTTTCTCTACCACTTTTCGTTTGATAATATACAGTAAGATGTTTTTATTTTATGTATTCAGAAATACTTATCTTCTCCCACACTTACATTCTCTCTGTTCCAAACAACATTCATATTTTCTAAAATATGTACTTCATTCTTGATTTCTGTAAGTGCTAGCAAATTTTGTATTCCACTTCCATTGCCCAGCGTCGAGGAATTTAAAATATCCTTTAAGTTTTATCCAGCCCACGTGAACGAATAGCTTGCTGTTTGAAATTTTTGTCAGGAACATTTAAAAGATATTAGTTTGTTCTGTAAAATTAAATTCTATTGCTAATGAAATAAAAACTAATTTCATTAGCATTTCATTAGGTGCTTAGTATTCCTTAGTAGTTGGCTCTAGGGTAATTGATAATTTCATTTTCTTTGTAAAAAAGAGTTAGTGGGGTCACTCTGTAACTGTTTCTTTTGTACGAATAATATTATTACTTAGAATTACTTTTTTATTCAAACGTAGTGTCTAGACACCCTACCTACAACCCTAGTTCTTACGAGTCAAAGAGTTATTATTAGACCTTTCAATTTTGGATAAAAGTCAGCTTTGAACCTGGCACTAAAAATAGTTGTAAGCTAGTTCCCTAAAATATGCGTGAAAAATTACTCTACCGAAGTTTTTCCCTTTAATCTTAATAACTTAATTCAATTTTAAGGACGTCTTGGGATCGAGAAATGTAGGCACATTTTTTTAAGCTGAAGCCTACCTAAGAATTTAATACAGGCTTCCTAAAACCTTAACAAAGAAAGGGCCATTGAAAAATTCTTAATAAACGTAAGGTAAGAAAAGGTCACACCAGGTTGAAAGGTATCTTATTAAAATACCGCAGAATATCATTGGCCCAGTTACACAAAAGACGAATAAGTGATATCGTCCAAAGAAATCGTGAGCATCAAAAGGAGCAACAAAAAATAATGTCTCTCTAAATTGAATCATTTGTAATATTCATTCTTTTTTACTCTTGCTCCTGTGGACGTTTTACAAAATCTTGGACAACGATCTAGGAGAAATGGAAGTGGTTTGTGATGACTAAAGGATATGTAGTGTAGGAATAAACCGTACAGTACTCTTAGTACGAGTTTACTTTACATTGAAGGAAAACGAAACGAGAGTGCGTTCGGCGTACTGATTAGATGGTGCTCTTTTGTTGGTTTTCACTCCATGTCAAGCAAGCTCATACTAAGGGTATAGATCTTACACTGTTACAAACGTACAGAGAGAATGATACAAAAGGCTGACTGCAACATCCTTTAATTTTTTGCGACTGCGATTCTCAAGTTGCACGCAGCAGTCTATGAGAATTCTGCCAGTTCCTTTATGTTTTTTTATAAAAGAGTGGGCAAAATTGGCATACGTTTCACCTGATGGTATAAGTGATCAGTGAAAAGGGTAACTCACTAGTTCAACTATAGATGTCCCTTCTGATTAAGGCTGACGATACCTAATTATAATGAAAACTATGTGGCCTTCAAAGGTAATCTAATTAGGGATTGCAATCCGGTCCGGCGGATCCGGTAATCCGGCGGATCCGGCGTGTTTTTGGACCTGCCGGATCCGGTAAGTCGGCGCCGGATCCGGTGGCGGATCCGGTAAAGCAAAAAATACACAATTTCAATACCTAACCGAAAGAGAAATAAAATTCTGAGCTCAATATAAGTTCACAATGCGATTGTGTAGTCGTGTATTATTAACTTATTACTTGTTCAGTCAGAATATTTACCTGCTTTTTTTTTGTTAAATTCAGAACGGAAATGTTTATGTATCTAGGGTATAGGGGGAAAGTTAATGCTAACACAGAAACAGATTATGAGAAAATACTTAAAAAAGAAATGACTGCGTATGAAGTAGAAGGAGTAAAATGGAAAACACATTTCGCTGATCTACAGTTACTTGATGGCGATTAGGCCAACCAGTGTTGAGGCAGAAATGGCCTTTTCTGCCGCAGGTTATATTTGTAGTGCCATCAGAAGCAGACTAGGAGACAGTACAATAAACACTATTTGTTTTCTTAGATCATTTTACAGGCACAGAAATAATTTTAATTTGAATTTTGCATTCAAAGTCAAAGTCAAAGCATTTATTTCAATTAATCCTAAATTAGGCACTTTTGAAACGTCAAATTAAATTGTCCGTCAGTCTGTCTGTCAGTGAAGCTAGGCGCTCGTTCCAAAGTGTTGCTTCGAATGGAGAAGAACGAGCAAGAAACTCCATCGTTACTCTTTTCAAAAAATGTTTTTTACAATATCTCTGATACATTATTTGATCATTTACCTATTGTATATATATGTAGGAACAATGTAACTACAATACGACGTCAAAACTATGGGACAATAAAACCATTGCAGAAAATAAATGCTTCTTGTTTTGTTTCTTAGGATTATGAACTGAAGTTGTTGATTTTATAAGTACAAATTTAAAAGACTGTTTTGTTATATAACTGTGTAGATTATTAATAAGAGTTTAATAGTATTATTATTACTTAAGTACTTTCAGATACTTACATAAATAGGTACAGCAATAAGTGAGAGTCAGACTGATTACTTTATTATTAAAAATAGTTTCATAATTTGATTTAGTACAAATAGTACCAAAAATTACAATTAATACCAAAATAATAATTAAAAGTGATTTTATTTTCCATAAATACGTATTTTATTTTCTTTTTATACATTATTATCAAAACTATAAACCACTAAATACTAGGCCCTAAGTAACTTTAAAATCCGGCCGGATCCGTCCGGATCCGGCCGGATTAGCATCAATCCGGTGAATTCCGGCCGGATTGAAAATCATACCGGATTGCAATCCCTAAATCTAATGTAATCAAATTATTTCCAGTTTTTATTTGTTATGTCTTCATCGGATTTTCACATCTAGTAGTTATCTACATCTTTATAAAACCAAGCGTCGCTCCTTTATGGAACTCGTTTCAATAATCAACTGCCTTCAGAAATCCGCAATGTCATACTGCCGGTGTGGCATTAGAGAGGAATAATACCTTTTTAGTATTTCCCCAAATTACTATATTTAATATTTTGGCCGTAATATCTATTAAGTAATCAATGTTTATTGAGTTTAACATTAGATAACATAGAAGTGTGGGAGAACCATGCTTCGGCATGAATGGGCCGGTTCGACCGGAGTGATACCACGGCCTCACAGAAAACCGACGTGAAAGAACGGTATCGTTGTGTTACATTATTGAAAATCTGACTTTATTAATTAACAAAAATATCAACAGTAAACACATACATAATTCAAATACAGATTAGCAAACTCATGTTACAATTTTAAAACAAAACTTCAAAGTTCAACTGGCTCACTAAAAAGGCACGAACAAGTCTGATTTCTTGCTCTTGTCTCGACTTAAGGGGAAATAAAACTGTCGTTTCATAGTAAAACGGGGTCGGACATGTTACTGTACTCACTGGTATGCGGGGTTCTAGTTGACCTCCCCCTTTTGTGGAGGGAAGGTTCCCCGAGCAACGTCACGCGCGATTCCGAGCCGCACAAATCACGCTAGACGTGCACGCGACCGGATCCCTACCGCGAACATTAAAAAATCAATTAGAAACGTTGCAGACTCACTACCTCCTATTCATTGCTTGTTATGTTTCAAAACGTATGCAACCGTTTTCAAATGAACGCGCAATGGAAAACAAAACCTCGATTTGCGGATAAAAATTCGTTTACGCTCAAAGGTCGGGCACAAAGCCCAGAGCGATATGTCAATAGCTCTGTTTATTTTTCCAGTAAACGCCTCCTTTTTCTAATAAAAAAATACCGTTGAAATAATAACTTAGCTGTCGCGGACACAATAGATGGCACGCCACATTCTTTGTCAGCCAGACAACACGAAACCCTATGCAAATGTTACTTGTACGGTTTTAAATTTTTTGTACCTTTAGTACTACTTTACTTGGTAATTGTATTTTTTGATATTTTAATGGCGACATTAGTTTTGGTGGTTGATTTTAATACTCTATGTCGCGTGAGTAGCACAGATTAACGGATAAATGTTGTAGATTAAGGGTAACTTTCGATTCCCGTTATTAATAGTTTCGTGTTATCTGAATGGAGACCTGAATTACCATTTGAACGAAGAATTATGGCCGACGATTGTCAACTGATTTAATATTACGTATTAAACTTCTACCTTTAAGTTTATAAAAGGTTAAATCAGTTCCTTTAATTCCATTTATAGAACTATATTTACTGTATTTTTACGAAAAAGAATTACTATTAAATTTTACCTATGTTTATTTTACATTTTAAATAATAAATCCACTCATCAGAATAAAAAAAAAACATCACAACAAAATAAAACCATAAATAACAAAAAAGATTTCAATTTAAAACTGGCCAGCTACAAAATGCCGTGGAGATTTTTTACTCATAATAACACTAGTGTAACGCATTCCGCCCACTGTCACAGTGAGGGCGGGTGGCAATTTAAAACAATAAGCACGCTTTCATTTCTAGGCGATACTTTATGCTTGGCAAGCACGCAACCAAGCTTATAACAGGACTAGGCTGAATGAACTGGCGATTAGGTGCCAGATTAAAAATGCGGTTCATTGTTTGAAAATCCACATTCTACATGTAGGTAGGTATGTGGTGTAGGTACTAATCGTCACGGTTTCTGAAGCAGGGAACATTACATGTTATACTGCTTATTACCTATGCCAGTAAGATTTATGAATATATATTAAGTAGAAACGTACAATTGCAGGGCAACCTGCTATCACGCGACGTGTGATTCCCGCAGGGAGCAGCTCTTTGTGTGATCTATAAGTTGTTGTTTCGGGTCTGGACCCATGTGTATATGAACTTTCATGTTTGTGAACGTACCCACGATACAGAAGTAAATTCTAGTGTAGGGAAACTTTTTTTTATGAAATTGTTTTCGGTATTCTTGGTATCGTCTGTGATCCGTTGCACCCTTCTAAAAGCAATAAAATAGATAAAATGTGGTCAATTCCTCATGCCAATAAAATCATTTTATGATTTTGGTTCTTTTGCTACAATTATATCCAAAGACAGGGGGATACATCCTGATGTTATTAAAATGATCCAAAATTTGTTCCCCACTTATCCAAACAACCACCTTGTCATCACAAACCTTAATATGTAGCATAAAGTCCAACAACAAAGTAGTATATACCATCACGGAAGTTTACGCGTTCATCGTAAACTTAGGGCTATCATCGGCCCAAAGTTTGAAGGGCTTTAAAGATTAAAGACATTAAATTTTTATGAAGACCCCTGTCAGTGACGCGGCAATACTCACGATAAGGAAGCCTGAGTCAGTACTTTAGTTATACACCCACAGATACAACGCCAGTATCTACACGAACTTCCGAAACTGAAATTTGTTAAAGAAAAGTGTTATTTATTATCTTTGAGATAAGGTTTACGAGTTCGTGCACCTTTGTGAGCGCTGTAATGTCACCGTAAACAGAATTGCTTTTACGAAAAGTGAATTCAAATATCGGGTTTTATTTTTTTAGGTGTAAATGTGTTGGAGTCTGTTTATAGGGTTGAGGTACTCGCAATACGTACGGGTTGTAACGTTTTACAACACATGGGACTTATTTTAGCACTTGTATACGTAGAGGGGTAAACATGGATACAGTATGTATGGCAAATAGTACCGCATAATTATGTTTCCCTTTCAAATTGTTTAAAACTTGTCATGTCTTTATATAAAAACAACTTTAATGACAAGTATAAAAATAAATCACTCTCTTTGTGAAATACTCGCATACAGATAGCCTACCTCTATCCGTATATTAAGATGAATATATTAATAAGAAACTTACTGGTATAAATGCAATCTACTATCTCTATGTAATAATATAATAACCGAGAGAATCACCATTTTGTTTAACTTTATGTAATTTTCAGCGATTGAATTATTAAGGTTGTACTAAGCTATAGCTTTCATTAATTCCAATTAAAATGTTCAAACCTAAATAGTTGAAAGTCCAACTAATTAACTTTCCTTGATCCTAATACAATTAAACTTTATAACTTCATTTTCACTTTACGAGAGAATCAAGTATAGAAAATTTCACAATGCTATTTAATTTTTGTATGGTGTTACAATGACGATAGTTTCAAGGTACATGGAAATATCAAGACTAGCGTCGATAACAAGTATGCATAACGTGCCGTAATGGGCACCTCTGTCTACCCCTTTGGGATAAAAGGTGTGACGGTGCGTCTTAAATAAGTACACAAAAATTATTGTTGACTGTATAGAACGTAGATAGAATAGTACTTATTTCTTAGTTTACATTGCAGTATCATCTTGATTTTTTTGTTCTTCAAAAAATACCAATTTTCGAATACAATTCGAAAATTTTTGAATTTTATTTTCAGTATTATTTTCATAATAAAAACCCTTACTTCTCAATTTAAATTTATAAATCAAGCTCGGAATTTATCTTCGTAGCGCTGAGAATAAATTAATAATTTCGCACAAAAAGCAAAGGCACCTCGAATAAGCTAGATACGAAATAAAATTAATGCATTTGTATAGAATACAGTGCAAATGACTATCTATCTACAATTGCTTTAAAATTCTCGCCGAGAGGACAGTCTATTCACAGACTCACAAAGGTTTTAGACCGTCAGGAGAGAAGCTTGAAATATACAAAGGGTGTTGGTAAAAGAATTATTCTTCTATTTTGGTGAGATCTCGTTACTGAGACCTGATTATGCGGGCGACCGACACACTAGCATTCAACATTCTTTTGTGAGTAGTTTTTCGACTTAGGTCACTGAATCTGAACTGTTGCTAAGGTTGAAGAATAATTAGGATTTCGTAGAATAAAAGTAGGTAAAAGAAAATACATTTATAGCAAATTTTAGCACGGTAAGCGTATAAAAACTTAATAGCGCTAAGTCCTATGGCGATACAGTTTATGATATTACTTATAAAACTTTAATTTTGTACATAACACCATAATTATACGTAATCTTAAATATTTATCAGAAAACCTGTTGTGCATCTGAAACAAAAGTTGTATGTTAAAAATCTGGTGATTATCATCCAGACTAACATATTTATTGTAAAACAGTTCAGCTACATCTTACATACATTCTACTTCAATCACCTGCCAGCATCTCATCGTTATGCCCCTTCGCAACAACCCTCTCAAATTGTATGCCCAACTCTTCACCTTGGAGGTACGTTGAAAATTATATTGCTCTGTTGCTTGCTTAATTTTCTAAGCCGTTCTAAATTAAATGGATCCAGCCTAGACAAACTTTTGGACTCTCATCAGCTAATGCAAGTTCAAAGCGAAGTGATGTCCGAAACTGTTTTGTACCTCGAGTCCACGACAGATACGTAAGTGTTTGCAGTATATACCATTGTGTTGAGAGATATATAGAAGGTTTACGATGAAAAAAGGGGATATTTTATAAATTACTTAACTCTATGGTGGTAGCTTTTCACAGTTATGTTTTGTAAAGAGCAAGCTAAAATGTGTAGTTATACCTAAAGAGTATTTTTGGAGTTCGATAGAAGATTAGTAGAAGTCTCTTAAATGTCAATGGTCGATCGCCAAACATGGAGTTCATCGCGAATCCTCTTATAATTCAAAGAAAACTTCGGCCAATACTGACCATAATTCGAAGTAGGTACATACTTTAAAACCAATAAAAATATTCTCTGATACAAAAATGTTCCACAGGATTACACAGAATGAACCTTTTGCCTTTCCTCCGAGTTGTATGAGCTAACAATACACTTGTCCGGAACGTTGGCCGGTGCGGAGACAGACTCCTTATTATGGAGCTCCTTTGAACCAATCTCATGTGTGTAGTTTGAAGAAAAACGTGATTTTCTTCGTGTTTTCTTGCAAAGAAACGAATTCTTTGTTACTAGTACGAACAGAACTCATTATTATGAATATTTTTTACTCGAATTGTATGGTCTGGTTTCTTTAAATTGTAAGAATGTTTTTGTATTGATATCTTTGTGTAATGGGCTTTTGTTGAAGGAAAATCTAGATTTGAGTCTCGTTAATAATATTCTGTGTCGTCCAATCCGTCGTTGTTATTGTCTGTTTGAAATGAAAACAAATTCAGATTGATGTGAATTATCGAACAAATTAAAAAATAAATAATATTTTCTGTATTTGTCTTTCCAAAATTATTGGTATTGAATCATGATTACAAGTGTTATTATAAACAAATTAATAAGAAAAGGACAACTATCGACCGCATAATCTTACTCTATACTATTTTACTTCACAACTATAGAGAAAAAGCTCATTATATCCTGAATGGAGATTACAAAAATAAGTAAAAACTCCATTAAAACCGTATCCCGTTGCTATGTAAAAACTACGTTAGTTGCTTTTACGTTTCGCACTTTGATCCTTTAATGTTTGAAAGCGTAACAGGTTTTAAGCGAAAATAGTACTAAAGTTTTATTCGACTTTTCCCCGTGGAATAAACTAATGAGTGTTAGTGTCAATGTTTGGATTAAAGCTGGGAATACTTCGCAAATACGAGTGCCTCCTAACCAATGTAGGCGGATAGGATTATTCGATAAAACTAGTAACTAAAACTGACAGGTAATTAGAGTTCTTTAACTAACTGTACGCCCACATGATTTACTGTAAGGTTGGGTAGGGATGTAGGTATTACTTCCTTATTTAACACATTGGACACTTTCGACATTTGAGTTATGAAATGTATACTAGTGTGTGTGTTAGTGGGATGACCATGGCTGAAAAAAATGTATACTTATTTGGTGGAAATGTGCCCCGTACATGGCAATAAGTTCACCACCTATTCCACCTATTCCACACATTGGACTTACAAAATATATTGTGAAAAGTGGGTGTACACTGTACAGTAGCATTACGTGCCATGATGAGCACGTCTGCCTACCCCTTCAGAGATAAAAGGTGTGACGATATAAAAAAATGCTGTTTTGAACTACACTTTGGTTGAAAGAAGCTAAACATTAATCTTAGCTTTCATGTTTATATGTTACGTCTTTTTCTTTTTATATGTTAAATAGGTATCACTTGACGCTGTCTTGTGATATTTTATTTTTATATGTTTTAGGTTCAGGAGATCCCTTACCCACATGGTGTTGTTAAAGGTAACTGCAACTCTAATTTCAATACATTTCAGATAGATATTACCTAAAATACCCACTAAATATTTGTGAACACATTGAAACTGGGTCGTTTCAATCGGCTCGCTTTCAAATTCGTATTGGACATGTTTTCACTCTGTGTATCGGGCCATACACAGGGTAGCTCTATCAATTACTTTGATCATATCGCGTTGCACAATCGCCACTCAATGTTTGGCCGATTTTGTTAAAATAACACCCTGTTTTTGTATAGAATATTTAGAATATAAATGTTGAATATTTTTACTGGTATTTAGTAATATGGAAATACTTTAAATTTTTTATTTGTGTGATTATTTTTTTGTGTTGGCTCTATTGTGTTGTACAAAAGTGTTTGTGTTCGTTAGTTACACATTGTACTTACCTATTTATACCTAAATACACTCATCAACGAACGAACGTTTAATTGTGAATTAGTTATATGAAACAATGTTTTTTCGGAAATAAATAGAATATTGATGATTGTTATATAAGATTTTATATTCTCTGATACGATTTAAATTGTGGATAAAATATGAAAATTAGATTGACAAAAAAATAATAGTAGAATGTGAATATGTATTATGAAGAACAAGACATATAGGGTTTTCAAAATTCTTCAAAACTGCAATCAAAACAAACCACCATCACATAATATACAAACATAAGTCAAATGCACACACCTGCCATTAAATATGCAAGGCCACGCGTCTCATCAGTGTAAATCGGCCTTATCGATATGTTTAATAAGCGCGCGGTAGGCGAACGTCAAAGAGCTCGCGTTGAGAACGGCCGCTGATGTATGCACGCCTTAATCAATGGCCATATAACGTCAGATACGAGATTGAAAAATTCACGTTATTACAAGGCAATACCGCTAAATACTCCAATCGGTAGTGCCGCATTAATAAACCTTTTATAAGGATAATTTTAGTGCAAAACAAATTATGTTTTGATTGGGTTACGGTTTATAATGAGGTTTAATGTGTATGTTTAGGATAGTTTATATACATTAGGGTTCCAATTGTATGAGTCATCGGGAATGAAAGGTCTACTTTATAGTGTTTACTTGGGTTCGGTATAAAATAATATGTTGAATAAATGACTTATTTTCTTTTTCCAAATCATTACCACAAGCTTTAAGATTATTGAAAATATTCTTTATCTCTTTTGTTTTTTTATGGAATAGCAAAATGGCATACGAGCAGATGGATCAATGGATAATCACAACACCAGAGGAGTCACAGGAGCGTTGCGGGCTTTTTAAAAAGGAATATGCTATTTTCTTAAACGTTACTTGTTTTCTTTTTTTCATGCCATAATAATGACACTATTTTCCTTATAAATATCGCAGTAACAACTATTAATTAAATTGACACATCGCCTAGATATAAATTGGATAGGTAATTATAACTCCTAATACCTACGTATTTAAGTACTTAATCCCAAGATTATTCTACTAGGATTATCCGAAGATTATCCGCTTAAACAGTACCAATAAAAACACCTAAACTAACAGAGAAAGTTCTCGATTAAAGTCGGTTCTTAATTAAGACCAATTTATTCATTAATCGTATGTTTAAGAAAAGATACGATACAGCCTTTTTAAAACCGCTTAATAGAGATCTCTCGATACTACTGATTTATACCTTAAGCGAGAAAGGTATTCAATGACATAATTAAGTTATTGCATTTAATTTAAATAAAAATTAAGATTTAATCTCTTTATGCTCGTCCTTTAGTGTTTAAGATACCTCCAATCGTAAACGTGGGTGTTTCAAGTCAGTAAACGGAGATTATAATGATATTTATTTGTGACTGATTCAGTTAACTAATTTATGTTTTTTCCGGGATTTGTAAAGTTTACAGTCCATCTATGAGATTGTGCGGATTCAACTACAAACTGGGACTTGAATATTCATATTTTGCCGAAAAAAATCGGGTCAATATTAGCGTCTACTCAATTAGATTCTCTAGAGAGGTCGATGCCTTCAAAAGCATAAAATTGACACACATACTCGTTCACATCCCTGCACAATAAAAAAAGTAAACCGACTCAAAATCTCAATTAGTCACCACACTGTAAAACAAAATAATTAACCCAACTCACTGCAAGTAACAGTTGAAATATTTACCGAAAAATTCGACCTGAACATTGCTATAAAATAAAATCAAAAAACATTTTAACTTAATTATAAGGTTCGAAAATAAAAGCAGTCCACGGTCCACACATTCGTACTCCAGCCATCTTAAATGCTATGCATAGCACTCGGTTTATCGATCTGAAGTATTTCAATATTGATGTTTTAATTAAAACCTTACTGGCCATTTCGTTTTTGGCCCTTGTGCGAACAACTTGTATAATAAATGTTCCTTTATGAGTCGATTTCGACTGCGGCTGCATTATTAAATGGTTTTATGTTGAATTTCTTTTTACGAATAGTGTTGCTATGTTATTGTAGGAATTTAAATGTGACTAATGGACTTTAATTGACTTAAACTGAGTACGAATTATGTGATTTGTTATAATGTGTACCTATGGCGTGACATTATGTATGTATGTATGTATGATTGTATAAATATTCGTCAATGTTGTGTTTATCTGTTTCTCATGGGGGTAGGCAGAGACTATTGGCTTGATATTTTCGCGCAAACTGGACGTGATGCCATCAGGATTTTGTTTATAATGTCGGAAACCGAAAAAAAAACGACACGATTTACAAGCACGTAGGACATAGCTGCCGCGTCACACTTGCGATGAATTTGTGTGTCACCGCACCGGTTCGCGTTCGCTTCTAGATTGCTCATACAGGACATCGCGTAAACATCTGATTTAGTTTGAAGGCTAACAAGATCCTGAAGAAGAACAATCAATATATTTTGTACTAAAAAAATAAAATAGTAAAACATTTTCCAAGAAAACCTTTCCAATTGTCTGGTTGTGTGGACTTTAACTACTATTTTCACAAATTTAACACAACTAAAATATTTATTTGACATTTGTTTTGAACTTTTCAATGAGCTTAAAACTAAAAAATAGACGTCAAATAGAAATACATTTGAAATGTAAAGTCGTATTTTTCTTTTAGTTTTATTTGAACAGATGACTCCCACATTTTCGGTCGGCTTTAATGAATCGAATGAGAAGATTAAAGGCTTCTATATTTTGCTCTTTATTTTGTAAAATATACAAAATGTAATAGTAGGCCAGATTTTTTTGTAGTATGACATACATATATCTGAAAAATGTAATATTTAAATGTACTGCACCCACTCTTTGCTATTTATGTTTCTAGTCTTATTTGCTTAACCTAAGTAATATTGTGATACTACCACCGTTTTTTTTCTTACATCACATTATTATGTCTTGCTCTAAAGTACTTTAATCTCCTCGAGTTTGTTAAAACTCTCAGGTTACTGAGAGCTACTAATTTTCATCAAATGACTACTTGATGAGTAATTTAATCAAATTATAAAATACAGATTAAGACGACATCAAAAAAATTAAAAAAGGTTAAATACGAAACACAACTACATATACTATTTCATACACATACATACATACCTTTACCTAAATTCCTGCCTACTGTGTCTGTCTCGTATAGCCTCATAGACGTACGGCTTCTGGAAAGTCGTTGAAGTGAGAGGTCTTAATTAAAGACATCATATCCAGACGGTCGCAGCTGGCACTGGACAACTCCGAGAGCAGTCTATTCCTTACTTGCCTGCCGTACTATATGCTGCGTTTGAACGTTCAAGTATCTCTTGGATAGTTGTGATGAAGTTTACCTCCTGTATGTTTAATAATGGCTACATTATAATAATATTCAATGTATATCGTATTCAAGTAGTCTGTTCCTTACTTGCCTGCCGTACTATATGCTGCGTTTGAACGTTCAAGTATCTCTTGGATAGTTGTGATGAAAGGGACTTCTGTATGGTTATATAGTGGCTACATTATATTCATATTCAATGTGTATCGTTGTTTAATATTTTAAACTGGCTGACCCGGTAAAGTTCGTACTGCCTCAATATTCTTTTCTCACTTTTTAAACCTTCTCTGGAATTTGACAAATAATTCAAGACCAAAATTAGTCAAATTGGTCCAGTCGTTTTCGAATTTTAGCGAAACAAACAAACAGCAATTGATTTTCAGATATAGAGATGCGAAAGTAATGATTTGTCTTTCATTGCAACAGAGCATTCTTAATGTTCTTGTGATATGATTTTTGAATCTGGGTATAGTCTGAAGAGTGATAAAGGCTTTTTTAATCTTGCCTCATGGTAAATTATGAAGCGGCCTACGATGGAGCACGTCTGCCCATAAGCAATCTACTTCTTACCTTTGGCCACGCGAAGGAAGCTGTGGGTAATAGCTTAATATGAAAACGTTAACCTACATATTTTGATTAGTCGATTATGTCTTCATCTTAAGCCTACAAAATTTGGGAGAAGGCTTAATCTCCTCTATATCTCTCTCCTCTTTCCTCTATATCCCTCTCTATCTCTCATATATAATTTTAATTCTATGAGTTATGTATTTTATGGTGACGGAAAATTCGTTGGTTATGTAAATATACCAACTTCAAGTAATGACAAGCTTAATATGTAATATATGTATATTCATAATGCGTAGAAGATAATGTTGCTTAGCAGTAAATTAAACAACTAGTATATTGTAGTTTGAATAGTTCTGTACCTATATGCAGAACTTGGTAGAGTTGGTGTACTTACGTCTTAGTTCAGACTATTTCATAGTGGCTAACTGTGGATACGAATATGGTCCTATATTATTAAGACGATTATTATGAATTTACTCAAAAAAAGGTATTTGTCAGTAGTCGTATTGCTACTGTTGGAAATTAACGTGGTAAATGAAAAATATTGTGGATATTTCAGCAGATTTAATTGTTCTTCAACCGATCATAGAAACTTTCATACAAGAGATACGAGCATAGACTAAGGAAAAATACCGGCTGTCAAAAATGACAGTTAACTTTTTTTTTTTTTTTTTTATAGCGACCAGTTCTACTTTATAATAAATATAGGTTGTGTTTACAAACCAGAAAAACAATCTTTCCAACACTGGCCCTTAAACACAAGCTGAACTATATTTCACAATATAAAAGAAAAACAACAAAGGCATATTTCCTAACCATGGTTCACATCTCACCAATTAACATACATCTAACATCAGTATTACATATAAGTTACACAGTTAAGACTTGCATAAAACATAACACTCGGACTGAGATACATTCTCATATGTTACAGTTTTATCAATCAAAACAAACTCAAAAGAAAATATATTCAGTTATAAAACCAACAAAAGGAACTTAAATTACAGTTAGCATCTGGCTTACAAACTTGTTATGTTTCTCTTTACAAAGTGCTTTGGTTAGTACATCCGCTAACATAACTATAGTTGACAAGTATTTAATTTCAACAATACCTTTAGTTACAATCTCCTTAATAAAATGATGACGTATGTCAATGTGCTTTGTTCTAGAATGAAATATAAAGTTTTTACACAGTTTTATAGCTGATTGATTATCATTATAAATCGTGATTTTAGGCTTGGTACCAAATATTTCGAATATGAACTGTCTAATGAAAAGAGCTTCCTTACATGTGTCTGACAACGCCATGTACTCTGCCTCGGTACTAGATAGAGCAACAGTGCGTTGCTTACGACTCTCCCAAGCGACGACAGACTCACCAACAGTGAAAACAAAGCCTGTGTAGGACTTACGGTCTATGTTGTCTGACGCCCAGGCCGCATCAGCATAAGCTGAAATGTTCATGCCTGTTTTAGAAAAAACAAGATTAAAGTTAATTGTACCTTTCAAATATCGTAGGATTCTTTTGGCAGCCTTCCAGTGACTTTCGCCGAAGCAATCGTTGAATTGGCTGAGATAGCCGACTGCATGACTTATATCAGGCCTTGTGCAAACTGCCACATTAGCGAACCTATCAAACCTCTGTAGTCGTAGGTTCCTTCTTGTTTAGGTTCCTTGGCAAGTTTCAATCCTGTCTCCATGGGTGTCGCAATAGCGTTACAATCCTCCATTCGAAACTTCTTCAATATCTTCTGTATGTAGTTTGATTGATTGAGGTAAATTTTATCATCTTTCCTCATCAACTTCATTCCAATTATAAGCTTAGCTGGCCCAAGATCAGTGATGTCAAACTCATCCTGCAATTCTTTCTTTATATTATCTTTCCCTGGGAAATTCGGGGAGGAAAATATAATCAGATCGTCTACATACAATGCTATGATCATCATCAATCCATTTTCACTCTTAGAGTAAACACAGGGCTCAGAAGTCAAGCGTTTAAACTTCAACTTGTTACATAGAACCTTGGTAATCTTGTCATACCATGATTTGGATGCCTGTTTAAGGCCATAAACAGCCTTATTCAGCTTATATACCATTTCTTCACTCCCTTTGACCTTGAAACATTCTGGCTGCTCCATGTATACTGTTTCTTCCAGGTCTCCATTTAGGAAAGCTGTTTTTACATCCAGGTGTTCTATGTCTAAGTTATACTCTGCCGCCATTGCAAGCAGCATCCTGATTGTTGAGTATCGCACAACCGGTGAAAAGGTATCTTGGTAATCTATCCCATATTTCTGTGTATACCCTTTTGCAACCAAACGAGTTTTAAATTTCAATAGCTCACCATCAGCACCATACTTCTTTTTAAAAATCCATTTGCATTGAACGGGCTTATGGCTTGGGTCACGTTTTGTCAGAGTCCAACATTTATTTTTAATAAATGAGTCATACTCATCAGTCATTGCCCTGCGCCAGCTGTCTGAATCTGGTCCATTCAGCGCCTCGGTTGCAGTCTGAGGTTCATCAGGGTTACTGTCGACCGGTCCCACAAAATTAGCCTGCAGGGGAGACTCAGGAGCTGCTTCATAGGAGGTGTCTGACTGCTCCGCCTCAGCTATTGAGTCTTCACCTGGAATATAAGTTTCATCCGAACAATTCTCTGTTTCATCACTTAGGTCTTCGCTCTCAGAGTCATTTATTGTGTATGTGCTGACTCTTTGCTCATTCTGTGATAATCTCATGTCATCAGAAACATCAGAACTCACACTGGATGACTCTGATTGCTGAATTTCATCTGAATTCAGATTGTTGAAGTCAACAATTGTGTGCTGATCAACATTTTCATCATGTGACATTTTTTTGTTACAGAATTTATTTTCTAAAAATACGACATTACGAGAATTGACACATTTTATGGGATTATCAGGATCAATTAATCGGTATCCCTTGGACTCTTCATTGTAACCCACAAATATGTATGGTTTACTTTTAGAATCAAGTTTTCTTCTATTCTTCACAATAGAATATGCAACACAACCAAAAATTCTTAAATGGTTTAGATTTACCTTTTTACTAGTCCATTTCTCTTCAGGGGTTACTCCAGCAACAGCTTTCGTAGGACTTCTGTTCTTTAGGTAAACTGCTGTGTTGACCGCCTCAGCCCAGAATTTCATTCCGAGTCCAGCATCTCGCAGAAGACATCTAGCCTTCTCCATAACGGTCCTGTTGGCGCGTTCTGCAACGCCATTCTGTTGTGGACAGTCTGGTATCGTTTTCTGATGCTTGATTCCACATGTCCTGAAACTTAGAACTCATATATTCTCCGCCTCTATCACTTCTGAGTACTTTTAATTTCTTTCCTGTTTCATTTTCGACAAGGGCTTTAAATTGTTTGAAATATTCAAAAGTCTCATCTTTCGATTTCAAAAAATAAATAAACTGCTTCCTTGTGTAATCATCAATGAAACTGAGAAAATATTTAGCACCACCTAGAGATGACTGTTGCATGGGACCACAAAGGTCTGTATGAACCAAACCAAGTACCTCTGTAGCTCTACTACACGACCTTTTGGGAAAAGGAAGCTTACTCTGCTTCCCTTCTACACATGCAACACACTGCTGAAAATTAGAAGTGTTAAAAGAAATGCTCAATCGCCATGATCAGTGGGTCGTAGTCATCTGTGAGCCCACTCAGCATGATGACTGCAACGAATTCGTCGTCCAGTGGCGATTCAATTTCATGGAGTTGATGTGAAATTTCTTTTATTTTGTTCAAGTAGACTTCCATTGAACTATTCTCCGACAGCTTAGTACCGAAGAGGCTACGCAGTAAACCTAGCCTTCTGCTCAGGCCACGTCCCTCGTAGGCTTTTTGCAGTATTTTCCACGCTTCATGTGCACTCTTTGCTGTACGAATATATGGAATTACAGCCGGTGTCACGGAAAGCGCAATGCGCGCCAACGCTTTGTCAACTTTTTTCTTGTCGCCATCTTCGCTGGGTTCTGCTTCCACGCAATTCCATAATTCCTCGTGGATAAGCAACATGCGCATTGTAAACTTCCACGTGGAAGTTTACAGCTGTCGGAGAATAGTTCAATGGAAGTCTACTTGAACAAAATAAAAGAAATTTCACATCAACTCCATGAAATTGAATCGCCACTGGACGACGAATTCGTTGCAGTCATCATGCTGAGTGGGCTCACAGATGACTACGACCCACTGATCATGGCGATTGAGCATTCAACTTCCAAACTGTCTACGGAAATCATCTCACAAAAATTACTTCAGGAAACCCAAAGACGGGAAGAAAAATCTGAAGAAACAGCACTCATCACACAGAAGCAACCTAAGTGTTACGGTTGCGGTGCCAAGGGACATATGATAAGGAACTGTCCGAAGAAAAAAGGACCAGCCAAAGTACAAAACCAAGAGAATGACCCACCGACCCAGAGAAATCCAGTGAAGAAGTCAGCGAGGAACAAAAAGACCCTTCTGACGGCTCTCTCGGTGAAAGTGAATAGTGATGTGTGGTACATAGACTCTGGAGCGACAAATCATATGTGTAATAGTGAAAAAGTGATGAAGTGCAACCGTAGTAAATCCGTAGATGTAAGCATAGCAAATGGTGAAAGGTTAACAACAGCGGGCTTAGGGGAAGTGCAGATTAAATTGAAAGACTGCGTAAGGACAATAAGTGATACTTATTATGTACCTAATTTAAGTACTAACCTGTTGTCTATCAGTGCTATGACCAAAAAGGGATATGTTGTCACTTTTAATAGTAATTCATGTACTATTTGCGACAATGATGAAATTTTAGCTACTGGTACGCAAGTCAATGGTATGAAAGTTTCTATGATCGGTTGAAGAACAATTAAATCTGCTGAAATATCCACAATATTTTTCATTTACCACGTTAATTTCCAACAGCTACAAAAACAAAGTGGGTGGGTTCAAAATGTTCATTGGTATATTATGTAGTTTGTATTCTGTTATTTCTTAAAATAACTTTTTACTTGTAGGTCACTATCAATTTTGTTCAAACATTCTCCCCGCACTATTATTTTCGCCTGTATCGTGGGTGTTAAACATACATTTTTTTATTTGAAAGTTTCACATACTCATAACACCTAGACCCGAAGCAATAATTAGTGGATCACAAGAGATGCTACATACGGTAAACGAATCAATTTATTATTACTCAGAGAAAGAACCTAAATGTTCCCCATCATTTCAATTCATCATTCAATCATCCTAAATGTGTGTTTCATAGTTTCCACAACAAATACCATAACACAACACCATATTTTTCCCATCACTCAAATATAAAAAAAAATCTGCTTCATTTCCAAGCATTTTAGTTGTAATTTCTTTACTCCCTCGCGATGTTCAGGTGCTGTAAATTTTTCACCTTTGAACACAATATCAAAGAGGTGGGCAAAGCAATCTCAGTGAGTAGTCTTACTGTGGCCATTCCCTAGCGGGTAAGTTGCAAAGTCAAAGCGCCGATTGCAATATTTCACGGCAATTTTTCAATATCATCAAATCGAGGAACAACGGAATGGAAAAGTGCATTACAAGAACGACGAAGCAATGATATAAGAATTTAGTCTTTTTTTTGCTTTGTGTCTTTTTATTGGATGTTGAAATTAAAAATCGTACTTAATGCTCTTTTATGGAAATGGTATTAATTTCGTAGTAAGATTGAAAGATGGTAATTTTTGGTTATTTGTTTTTGCATCCAACCACGAACTATATATTAAAACTTTGAACGATTGAATTCAGAGAACAACAAAGATTTTCGTTGTGGTAGATGTCACTCACTAACTTCTTGAAAAAAGTCCCATTAAAATAATGTTAGCCAGGATTTTGGTTCTCAGTCCATGTCTACTTGACCGAACAGAGTTTTATATTCCGCAACAGCCAACCAATATCCCAACATTTGTCCAAACATTTTCTTCAACAATTTGTCGCTGTTAACCCGACACATAAATAAGAGGACGGGTTATTGGAAACGTACAAAACCCAAGGGGTCCCCTATACGATATGGCGACAGAAAGACCGTTTCCCATTTAATATTCTAACATTTCAGTAGAACAACTCGCGAAGGGGCGTCTGAAAAATTTAATAAGAGTTCAAGAAATGCTTTCTTTTATTGGACAGTCAACTGTGACAACTTTT
This sequence comes from Spodoptera frugiperda, assembly GCF_023101765.2. NCBI lineage: Eukaryota > Metazoa > Arthropoda > Insecta > Lepidoptera > Noctuidae > Spodoptera > Spodoptera frugiperda. The sequence continues at coordinate 10,103,192 of NC_064242.1, read as the reverse complement.
ATAGCTCTACGATGCTTTGTAATTTATAAAAAGTGTCAGGAGGTGTTGCGAACTTCTGTTATATTTCCTAGTATTGAATTATTGTAGGTTCAATAAAATTGACTTTTCTTCTTATTTTTATAGGTCCTGGTTGGTATGGTTCATTCTGATCCTACAAGTGATTGTCAGCTTCATGATTATATAAGCACATGGTGGTATACTTTACAGCTCAAAAATTTAGTTTATGTATCGAGAAAAGAAATGTTATATTGTAGCTTTACTGACAAATTAATGTTTTTCGGCATACTCACGTAACTCTTTGACGAGGAACTTGACTAGTTTCAAGCAATGCTAGAATCACGCGCATTTCGTTTTATCTGCGGCGGCAACGGTGGTGCTATTTGTTTTCTAGTGGCTGCGAAGGTGATGGGTTTGCTGTGTCGACGCAAAAATAAGAAGAAGAAGAAGAATTAATTTAGTATTTCTCACGAAAGTTATATCAGGCACTGACAAAACGTACTGTGCACCTATATACAAACATTCATAGACAACTTAGTCTGACCACTAATATCTTATGAAGAGAACCCTAGAAGGGATTAATTGATATATAACAGGTTACATTAAATCTAGCCAACTATTTATTATCTCAGGCGTCAGATGTGACTAGATATGAGACTTAATTAAACATGCCAGACGGCGTTCTTATAAATTTTAATACAGAAACGCCACTACAAAGAGATTGCGTTTGTTTTAATATTTTAATAAACTGGTCGCGGCAACGGGTTTCATATTACATTCTTGGCAGATGGTTTTATTTATTATGTACGTACTTATGTATTCCTAACTTAAGTAGTGAATTTGCTGTCATATTTTAGCTACTTTTTTCTGCATTACAGGTGAAACTATTAACTGAATTAGGAAACTTGACACCTTTTTTGTGGAAAGACAATCGTCCAATGATTTCTTCCGCTTTAGGTAAGGCGAGAGAAAGTGTCAGATTCGTATTGGCTAAAAATCACCCAGTTTCTTCACCTCCTTTGAGCCACAGCCTTGACACCTTGTGGTTGATAAGTATACACTCTAAAAATTTAATTAATTAATATATCGGTGGCAATAAAATATAACTCACATGTACTCCGACCACATCTAAATTTTTTTTTATAATTGTTGACGTGTAAATAAGTGCTCGTTTTTAGCCTATTTATAGAAAAATAAAATCATTCATATACAAAACTCATTCAAGAAATCAATCGGCTTTCCAAAATTGTAATCTGGTAGTTATTTTATAGTGCAATCAAAATTTTGAGTATATTCGTTCTCCATGTTTTAATTTAATGTTTATACTGCTAATATTATTTAGTACAGGCAGTTACTGACATGTTCATGTTAATAGGATCAACATCCAAACAAAATTAACTCATGAAAGACGAAGGGTTCCGTCGAGTCAATGAAAGGAAATTAATATATTAACGAAAATCTCGACTTTCCATAATTTAATTGTTCCCGAGATAATTATCAAAGTTTCGACAGTTCAAAGAAAATCATAGTAAACCAATTATGTTATTGATTGGTTAAGATAACCCAATAGTGTGCCGAGGGATGTCGGATTATATTTATCTTGTTTACGGAATGTAATTATGTAATATTACGAACAAATAAGGTCTTTGCTTAGAAGAGAATATTGTAATAGTAGGGTAGACTGGGTACGGTTGAAACAGTTTCACTTATAACGTCCATAGTTCTGCTTTTTATAACCCGAGCGATGAAGAAGATATGTTAAATAAAAGAGCATGTTTCTGTCTACTAATAGGCAATATGTTTTTAGTCCCAGGTGTGTTATTTTTAAAAGTAGATCAAATAAAAAAATAAATCGGATTTGTTGCAACCGTCCCCATACCAGGGGCGGTTGAAACAGTGAATGAGGTCAGTTGAAACACATGCGAATAATACAAAATATAATATTACAACACGTTTTATTAATTGTTTATTTTAAATCTAAGAATAATTAAGTAACTCTTTGACATTAGTAATCAGTCTTCAATATTTATATACTTGAAACGATATTTTTAATCAGCCTTTAATGTTTTAAAGCACACTATTTAAAATATATAATATCAATCATCAAAAAACTAAGTAACTACAAATTACTTAACATTGATATAAAATTTACGTAAATTAAACCAAAATCAACTGTTTGTTTTTTAAACATAGCAGCTAAACAATAATATTTTAAAAAAAGTTTGAAAGAAAACAATTTTTGGCTTTCATTAGTCCAATAAGGATAAGCCAAATTTAAAGATCAATCAGATCACTCTTCACACGTCCACATTAAAAAATATTATTTGGTGTAAAAACAAGAAAAAAATAATAAGTACACTGTTTCAACCGTACCCAAAAAAAAATGTTTCAACCGTCCCCAACTCCTACTTTAGGTAAAATTCAGTTATTAGTCATTGTAACAATAATGATACACAAAAACTAGTCACAATGTCATATTCCGCGAGCTTCATTTCAAACAACAACGCACCCTCAATGCTGTCACTTGAATAAAAACGACAATAATTGGAAAAATCTCCAAGCAAAAATACTTACTTTTGGTTATCAAAACACAATAGGGCCCCCTAGAAACAGCCAAAGCGCGCGGAGAGTGACGAAACACTAAGATTCGTGTTTAGACCTATCGTCCGCTTCGTTCTCCCCTTGGACCCCTAGCCGCCCCGCCAACGGTTTGCGAGATATTCGTTTTGTTTCAACCGTCCTTTGTTTCAACCGTACCCAGTCTACCCTATGTTGAACAAATAATATCTTTACTTAGTAATACTTTTAGGAGACGATTGAAATAGAAACGTAGTAAGTTTGGACGATATCTATAATATTTTTTCTAAGAATATGCAGATTCAAAGTCTAAGTCAAAATTATTTACTTAAAATATACCAGGAAGGCACTTTTGAACGTCAAATCAAATATTATAATATTAAAATAAAATGTCTGTCTGTGGGTCAGTCCTCTAGTGAAGCTATTTGCTCGTTCCAAAGTGTAGATTCCTATGGAGAAGAACGAGCAATTCTTTATAATAGCTGGATAGGTAGATAACAAATTCAAAAACATATACATATATCCACTAATAATATTTACGAAAACACAACAGCGTAAAATAAAACTCACGCCAGAGAATAAATTGGCCATGAAATGTACGCACCGATTAATCTCATATCAACTTTCCTTAGACTACAAAACGGGACTAACTATGAATAGGTTGCTCTTGATCGGTAATTGATGCAGAAACAAGCGAAAGGTTGGTGTAATGCGAACCTTATAAATTGCGATACGCAAAGGGCGGGGCATCTCGTCATTCAATGTCCATACTTTTTACCCTTCATTAACTTTTTGCAAACGCATTTAGAAGATACCAGTATAAAATTAACGCTAGCCCGACGTGTGCAAAGCACCCTATATTGTTACTCTTTTGCATACAATACAGTCGCATATTTTTATTAATGATTTCCATTAATTATTTTGCCTTTACTCGGTTTAATAATGAGAGTCCATACACTGATTCAGTCTGAAAATAAAGGCCAATTTCGATGTTAACAAATTAAATTAATTTGTATTGTGTTCAATTATAATAATAAATTTGTTGATTTTTTAACAGTCTGTAATTGGATGAAAGTGTGAAATTGGGTAAATATAATTAAAAGGTAAATTATTATATAGGTTTATTAGTATAACGCAATGTTCACTATAGTAGTATCACGTAGTATTTTTGTATAGATGAAGTTCAGCCTTTTAAGACGCAGCTGAGCCATTTTTGTACCTCAACGATGAAAGTAACCAGTGAAACACACGCTTTATAGCGACATTAAAAAAGCAGGCCTTCTAGAAGGCGGGTGATGTATTAAAAAGTTATATTAACGTTTCGAAACTTAAATAAATTATTCACTAGTACTGAAATTGGCTAAAAACGACAGCAGCGCCGCCTGTCTGCGAACTTACATTACTTCTAACGTACTCGGGAGGGAATTCAGAAAGTTTGCTCAGCCAATGGAACCAATTTCCTGAATTTGTGACATCGGTACATACCGTCTAGTTCCGAATTAATATACCCGATACATTGTGTTCTGTGTGTGTTTGTACAAGGGTTTGTTTGTTTGCCAGAGGCAGTATTGTGGCGGCCTTGTGGGTCAAGTTCGATACCCGCAAATAATGAAATAGAACTTTTTCCTTGTACAATAAAAATATAGCAGTAAACCTCTGTTTCAAACCATGTTTCGTTGTGTATTATATTTAATAATTTCTGCAAAATATTTCCAAGCGCAAGGGTTACTATAGTGTAGCCATTAGACACATAACATCTACATACGCAGCTAGTTAGGGACGTGTAGAAAGTCCATTGCTTATAAGAACCGTAATAACCCTCTCCCCTCGGTTGACTTTTGCCTCTGTAGCGGGTTGATAAGCACCCTCACATAAGGTGTGCTGAGATTCCCTGGCATATACGTGAACTTAGGTATATTTAGAGAAATATAAATTAATTTAGCAGACATTCTGAGAGCCTGCAAGGCTAGAAATGCTAATGAGCTACACTACACTCTCTTACAATTTTGAAATCATGCAGTTTTAACAAAAGATAAGTAGAAATATTACATTTCATCACTTAGTCCAACGTGAAACGCCACAAAACCGTTTTAAGTATCAAAAACTCATTAATTTACATTATATTACTTTATTTCAACATTAAATCTAAAACGAATATCAAATATCAAATTCTTTCTTCATTTCACAATATTTTCACTTTTATTTTATCTACAAATGGAATATCGTTTTACAAATTAAAAAGTATAATAGGCCGTATCAGATTGTGGAGTCAAATCGGCCGTCATAGGTGTAATGTACACCAAAAATTAATTACTTTGAATGAATCTAGATAAGGTCAAAAAAGGCGTGTGGCCGTAAAAGTGTTCAGAAATGTGGATATTCAATCAAAGTCATAAAGTATGGTGATTTTATGGTCCATTGAGTCATTGGTGTGATTCATTGGTCGTTGAAAGTATTTACGCAAGTTGGAGATTTACGGGCGCGGTTATATGATAGCGTGAGATCTGTTTCAGTATGCGAAATGGTCGGAGATAGTTTTGTAAGCTATATTCATTTTCTAGGAATGAATGAGTGGGCTGTGATTATATCGATGACACAGAAGCTGGGTTTTACGTTTGTGGAGTAACATTTTACTTTTTTTCATCCTGGCTGTTTGAGTTGTGTGCTTATATTTTCATGGTACATATAAGCCGGTAAACAAGCAGACGGATCACATGATGGTAAGCAATGATCGCCACCCATGGACACCAGAGATTTTGATTTGATAACAGAATGTTTTGGAAACCCGCAACACCAGTGATTGTGATTTGATACACGTTCAACAATACGCAATAAACATTCTATTAGAGGTATTGTTGAAAGTGTAAAATTAACAAAAATGTGAGTGTCTAATAATGTCTATTAGTTTAGCGTAAGCCTTACTTTACAATCTAAGATCAAATCAGTGAAGCTAGATGCTCGTTCCAAAATGCAGCTTAAAATGAAAACAACAAACTTCTTTAAAAAAAATATATGTCTAGCCTAAGTCACATATGTGTTGCACCTTTGATAACTGTCCTATTGTCGCTTTGTTAAGTTCACACTCCACCAATTTTCAATAAAGGGAATGTTTAAGAGTTCGAAAATATTGTTACAATAATAATATTGGAAAACTACTCTATGTTAACAGGAATACGATACATATTTGTGTGATAGTATCTGAATTACAGCTCTTGCGGTTGACCATTGCGAATGCCAAATAAATTCGGAAACGAAATGCTTCCAGAGTTCATAATAAATTTACCAATATATCAACGACCACACAGAACTTAAAATTTACGACATGGTCGTATGAAATCCCATAAATTGTGGCCACAACAATTTTTCTTAGATATTGGTAACTTTCTGCCGCATATCCTTCAGTGACTAATTTCGTAAACACCTTTAATGTGTTCTGCGGTTGTCATAAATCTCAGTTTTATTTACGCAAGAGGCTAAGGATTAAGTCGCGATTGCGTTTTAATTGCTCTTCTAGGTAGCTTTTATAAGAGTGACACTTTTATTCTTATCAAAATTTATGTGCAGGCAAATTTGACTTCCAAGAAATCGTTCTTAGTCAGGTGATTCGTCGTTTAAGGAAAAAATATTATAAACATTGGTACGCCTAATTACAATCTCTAAAAGCCGTACTCAAAGTCATTTAATGGTTACTTAACCCAGTCCTTAGCAATTATTTTCGATACAAAATCGTTACTAAGGAATAGTTCAAGTCATCATTAAATGTCTCTGAGTACGCCAGTAAATAGTGATTTCATAAACTGTCCAAAGTTAGAATATTTAGTGATTCTGATTACGTTTCATTTCATTTCAGAGCAGCCTCATAGGTAGCCTCGTATCTATGTGTATGTAATTATTTTAACAGTTCGATTTTGTGTTGATTAATTCACTTATTAATCGTCACGTATTTATCAGTTCAGTATTGGAGATTGGAAATGGTTTTGGTTTGTGCTGCCAAAAACATTCGTAATCGAACAATTATCGAAGTAAAGATTAATTTATATAAACCACAGACACGGATTCGCCGTGACGATTTATCACCGGCAATCGTATAATAATCGATTTCATTAACGCTTTCATTCGCAGGGGTCGTGCAAACAGCGGGGAGCGCGCACAATGGTCAGTTTTTCCAGCAAAACGAACGGAATTTGTAACAAAACTTAGATTATAGTAAGACTGGAAGAGAACATTACAACATTAGGTATCTACAAATGTTTTAATTTCCAACCGAACAAAATGCAATGTATTAAGATTTAATTTATTCATGATATCATTAGTTTTGTATACAATCTAAAGCTATACCAAAATTCATCAATCCAATTATGACAAAAACCAAACAAAAAATGCCATTCTTAGCATTGGAATTGATACTACATAAACATATAAGAAAAGAAGTTAAACTTTATGAAAAGTTAAATGGAAACAAAAAGAGTAGACGCTATAGGCACCTGTGTCTGTTAGGAACTTAGTCGACTTGTTCAGATTTATTGGGTCGTATTGTGTACTGTCGCGTCGCACTGAACTGTGTCCGATAAACATGCAGTAAACTTCTTTATAGTACTCCAAACGATTGAATAAAATGTCCAAGATTTCAAAGTCATTTTAACATCATTAATCTTTGCTTTGCATTGAAGTACATTCGTGATTTTCATCTTGCGTGAACGTGACAACTTTGACTAATATTCAGACACAACAATATCGGGAACCTTTTTTTTTGAGGGGGGATAATCATCCAATGACTTCTCTCGCCAAGGCGAGGCGAGAGGGAGTGTCAGAGTGTCAGACTCTTACTGACTAAAAACCAACCTGTTCCTACTCCTGCTTTTCGAGCCGGAGCCCCGGTAAACCCGCTTGTATATCGGGAACCTACAAACCCAGCCCTACCTTAATATTAGCAGATTAACAACACAACTAGAAGATAAAAACAATTAATAAAAAGAAAATTCATGTATGTATTGATGTTTATAACGAGTACACATAATTATTGTAATTTAGTTTCGTTCCATTTCTTTCTACGTTCTAATCTTGATTTAAACCATCCAGCGTTTGTTTATTCCTGGTATAGAATAGTTGGGTTTTCGTCCAGGTTACCGGTAATGAACGGGCGAGGGAAGTAATGGTGAGGGGCGATTTTGGTGGCCGCCGCAGTTAGTGGTTACCGGCCGAACGTTGCAATGAAAAACCTACGTACATCTATACGAAGGTAGGTAGGGTTACCCTGTTAATGACATTTATTGCACGTGATTTAAACGTATTTACAAAATCTGTGAAAGGGTTCCTGGTTAGTGGTGGGTGACAGTTGAACGGTTTTAATGATCTGCCCATATTTTTTATTTAAATCGATTGGGATGATGAAAATATGTAACATAATTTTCTGATAGGAGTAACAAATGTAGGATAAATAGGCAAAAACGTTTTACTGCTTTTGTTATCTCAAGTCCTGTTATATCTATTACGGATGAGACTATTGATTATGTTGGGTAGAATTGAAATCCTTATAAAATAGTCAACGGTCTTAAAATATTTATTAGGTACTTGAACTTACCTTACGTACCCTAGACATACGGCCTCATATTTTTCTAGATTGCGCTGTGACAAATGGTGCCACTGTATTAAGGTCGTTTACACATATCAAGAAACATTACGTCAAGAATTTTGAGCAGCATTTTATTTTTAATAAACTTTGTACACTTTTAAAATGGATTTTGTTTGAAATCTCTTCAGAACGTGGCATATAAAATATACTTTTGCAATAATATTTTGTTACTGGTAACTAATCTTTCGACACCAAGTTTTTTTTTATGGCAGTAAACTAGCAGACATATCACCTGATGATGGTAAGCAATCGCTGTGGCCCATGGACACTTGAAACATCAGAGGCGTTACAAGTGCGTTGCCGGCCTTTTGGGGGTTAAGAAGAAGGGTCGTTGGGGAATCGGGGATTGGAAAGATTGGGAAGGGTAATTGGCCCTCCGGTAACCTCACTCACACAACAAAACACAACGCAAACGTTGTTTCACGTCGGTTTTCTGTGAGACCGTGGTATCACTCCTTTCGAGCTGGCCTATTTGTGCCGAAGAATGGCTCTCCCACACATAAACTCAGTTGGATTTCGAAACCGTTGATATCCAAAACCATTTTGGTCATTATCTAGTACAGACATAACAAGTAACAACAATGTTACACGAAAATACAAAACAGGCTCCGACGTACATACGAGTTTATAGGTACGTCGGAATCGTTTTCCTAGAGCATTCTCGTTCACATTTCGCTCGTTTGGAGCACTCCTAAGGGCGGACAACTCAATCATCCAGCTTCTATATCCCGAGCGTTCCGGAAAATTGGAATTTTGTCACCCTTTTTTCGACTGATCTTTCTCAGCTTCGTACAATTTGGGAACCACCTTTGATTGGAGTGCGTAACCGGATAACCGTTGAGGTTATCGTTTTCTTCGTCTATTGAGTGAATGAATCCCTTTATCGTATTTCAGGTGGGCTTTGATGTCCTGATTTATTTAGTTGCCTACGTTGTTTGGTATGGTTTTGTATGGATGATTTGATCTTTCTGCGTTCGTATAAAATATTTGTATAATATAAGTACTCCTTCATCGTTTTTATCTGTAGTTCATAATAATTTGTAAAACATAATAATCATGTAATACATTCGTGAGAGGAATACCAATCCAAACGATACAAGTTTAGTATTTCTCTAAATAAATAACGAAGTTTTATTTAATTATTTACGATCGAACTAGAATAGGTTTTTGATGTTTTTGTTGATCAAAACTTACGATAAGTATTTCTAAATTATTTTGTTTGAACTGAAGTGATATAATTGAGAAAATTGTTTGTTATTTTTGCGTTATTAAAATAGAATTACTTTAGTCAGTGCTATTTTTAAATTGTTTAGATGTTATCAAAGGAATCTTTTGGCAATTACGAATTACGATGAACAATATTTTTGTTCTTGGAAACATGATGAATAAACAAAGATATTCATAGAATCGTCAATTTATTCGTAATGTTTGTAATTATTTTTGTATCATGTCGAGTGAAAATATTAAAAACATCCTACATTTTGGACAATAAACTATATCGCGGGATTTTATAAAAACGATCTTCTGACTATCTTCTGGTATTTATTGTAATTATGTCTGAATAGAATTATGAGGAACACCACAACAAAAACGACAAGATTCGAACACAAGACTGCATGTTCAGCTCAGTGTGCGTGCAACAAACGAGCCTTTCCAACTTTTATGACAAAATGACCCATTATTACAAATCAATTGAATCTCATAAATTCATACAAATAAATGGCCGTGGTCGACAGCCTTTTATAGCTGGCTGGTACTGTTCAGAATTGCTACGAAGCTATTTTAATAGTTTTAAAACACAGTGGTTCACGTTAGCGTTTCTATAATGAATAGTTCAGCGACATTCAATTTGTATAATTGCGACTACGGAGTTGTGGTGCACTGATTTTATTGTTTAACCGCTTTCCTAGAGCGTTCGCAGCTCTAGATTGGATGTTCCATTTGTTCAGGATTTGTAGTTTAATTTATTAGTGTTTATTTACAGATGGAAGGAATGGGGGAATTTTGTAGTTCGTTATTTTAATGCTTTTGTCTGGTCAGTCTTAACTTTTGGTTTGTTTAAGCCATTGTGGATCAGAGTATCTGGTGTTTGGACTACATTTCTGATGTTTGTGGTCAATTCGTATTTGTAGCAAAAATTGTAAATAGCAAAATTGAGTGATGAATTATTGATTATGAGGAGATTCGAAATTGAAACGGACTCACTCTTAAATGATTGGGGTTTATCGAAACACGCAAAGAATGAAGATAATGTTACTACTAATTTATGAATAGAATTTTCGTCAGATTTTTTCCCAACACCAATTCCAAATATTACTCTGCTAATATTATTGAGACTTCAGGAAAACCAAAATTTTTAAAATATTTTTGCCCAGTCTAGCAATCAACGCTCTGTGTCATTGGTAGCACTTAAAAGCATTCAATCAAGTTCATAATATTTTTTCTTGCATGCGACCTAAATTGCGTTACACAAAAAAAAATGCATAAAACTTAACTAAAATAGACTGTTAAAGTAATTAATTGGGTTATAAAGGTTTTACGAGGTTTATAGTAAGTTTTATGAACATTGGACAACGTGAAATAAATAACAATTTTTCAATATAAAATTTTCAAAGGGTAGGTAATTGTTTTCTCCCTCAAAAATTGTTCTGAAAAGTCACATTTTTTATATTGCAAACACCAGTGGGCAAGGTATTTCCCATTAAGGCTCGTTTATTTGACTTTTTGATAGTAAGCATGTTCGATGCAAATTGTTTTATTTATCAACTATAAGCTAAATTGTGTCAAAGGCGACACGTTTTTCTAATCAAATGAATTTGTTTGCGTTTATTTTAATAGTCATTGATAAAAAAAACGTAATGCATAAAAATATTACAACAACAAACCACAGCTGTTCACAATAAAGTTCATCTCTATAATTAATCAAGCATAGTAAAAAAAATGACAAAAATGATTAATGGTAAATTCGTAACCCCATTACAAGTGCAAAAAAAATGGTGTTGAATGAGCTGACATTAGCGGCAATGCACTGCCCTGTAGCGTACACCAGTGGGGTGCGTCAGGCGAGTGACATGTATGGCACTGATTGGTTATTGTGAAATAATAGCCAACCCATAAAACCATGCACTATAAGGAAAATATTCCGGGGACAATACCCATGTAATCACTTAGATTTTTTTTTTCGATAAATTGGGAAGATTTTTGCCACGTGTTAGCTTGGCTCGTTAAAAATAATGAGATCGGTTTTCGGCGATAAATAATAGGTTTTGCGGCTTCTTTTCTCGTTAGACTTTAGTTGGACCCTTTGTTCCTATTGTGGACTGTTTGCTGTATACTAAATTGAGCGTAAATATGGAATTTTTATGAAGTGTCGACTTTTTTTCGTGTAAATTGGAATCGGAATTGAGGTCGACAAATATTGTCTAGAATAAACAGGATTGTTATTTCATACGATGAATATTTTATTTTGATCTGGTTTCGTATTGTTAAGAATAACACCGATTGTTCGAGCGCTCTAGCTCGCTATTTCAGTTACTGCCGACGCCTACTTGACATAATTTTGAATATTAATCCTTTGTTGATTTGTTTACGATGACGTTGGACTTTGTAAGGTACAATCTGTTCATAATTTTAGATAATTAATTTGAAGTTTTAAGCCTGACATTTGACTAAAATATGTTTACTGAATCACTAAAAACATGGTTTTAGTTAAACGTCACGCTCTAAAACTTCAAATTAATTATCTAAAATTATGTGCTTCAAATTATTTAATTTTGTAAATAAGAAATGTCACAACATCTCTCAAAATTCACTCTTCTCGTCATAAATATAACCTGAATATCACATTCACGACTAAAATAGCAAATTGCATGTTCATTTCTGAGAAGGCTTATAAAATCAATGTCTATTTTCACACTCATTGCTATCGATTGGAGTCGCAAGGAAACACCAATAAATCACTGTAAAGGGCCGTAACAAATAAACGGCAGGGATTTTCAAATAATTTGCCGATGCCTTAGACCAATTTGAGAACACGCGATGCAATTTCAAAGCTAGAAGCTTGCATGTCGCCACAGTGCCCTTTACCGAGGGTTGTGGAAGACCCCAAGACATTTAACGGTCAAATACCAAGTATCGTTATTATTGAAGAAATCGAAACTATATTTTTTCCTATTTTCATTTTTGTTGTGACTGCAGAGTGTATGGAATGGTTTAAGCTGGTTTATGAAAGGGTTAAGATTTATGTTTTTTGTGTTATGTACTCTTATGAAAGAGTTTAGTTCGTGAATGTTACAAAGTAGTCGTTTTCAATCTAGGAGTCAGAAAAAGCGTGATGATTAGATATATGATTAATAGTCATTCATCAAATAAGTGATCCAATATCAGAACTAATACATACTATATTAAATACCAACTTATACAAGGACCTCGTATTATTGCCACTGCCACCCAAATCCCAAAAATTAACCCATCTTGTTCATATTGTTAGTTACACCTAATAGTCGTACCCCATTTAGAACACAAGGTTGCAAAGTTCCGAATCGAATCGCTAAATTGTTTACTCGTCGAAACTCGATCGTTACTTGTATAAACTGTATCGAGAAGGGCGAGAGCTTAATAATAAGTGACGATTATAAAGGGGCTCAGCAGACATGGTAAATTTTGGGTGATACAATACAAGGGGCAGCGATTTGTCGATTGTGTACTGTGATTGGGTGTGACGTGACGTGTGTTTATTGCCGACTATCGGACAATTTTAGCAAAAAAAAAAAAAAATGAAATGGTGGTAATCACAATCACATCTGTTTTTCCAGTGACCTAAAAGTTAGACCGAAAAAAACTAAAGTGCTGTTACACTACTGAATATGCAAATTGAAAAAAAATATTTTGGCTTCATAAAACAATTTACTGTATATTCATATTGTTCTCTAAATCTTCTACGTCAAAGTTCAGTTTTAACTGCTCATCAACACAGACAGATTAGCGAGTAACAGTTACTTCCCCGTATGTCTTCGCCCCTACACTTGATATTCAGTTTGCAATATCTTTGTTTAAACTTGAGACAGCCTCCGGATTAGGTTAGATTAATTTTGATGGACTGAACAGAATGGTTTAGTTGACAGGCGGCTTAAAGGGCGAAATTATTTCATAATTTTGAATTGTTTTAATTAAAGTTTTGAATTAATAACAGGGGTGAGGGAAAAGCGTTTCGTTGACAAGGGATTTAGAAGATGGATGGCTATTAGTGTATTATCTTAAAACACTTAAATAATTTATTTTTGGATAGCTATTATAGGGTATTTTGTTTTCATTGTGTTTCTGACGGGTTTTATGTTAAGCGCCATCTTGCGCCGAATAGCGCAAGTATAAGTTTAATATTTTTTTAACAGATGGCGTTACGTGTACCATGCGCAGGCGCATGCGGAGCTTTTAACTGGTTTCGATTCACACAAAATCTTTAAATAAAAGTATCATTTAGATATTTGTTAACGTTCACGGTCATTATTTATCTGTAGTATTTATTATATTGAATACTGAAATAATAATGAAACAATCGTAAAATGGAGTTTAAATTGAAAAAAAAAATGACAATATAGACAGTAAGTAACGAAACGGTAAAATTAAATTATGTAAGAGTGAACATTAACCTGTTTTATTTTTTTTTCATATTCGTTATGCAGATAAATATTTGGGTAAGCTGAAGCATAAAATGAATCTGATGGCTGCTCTCAAATAACTTCGCACTATCTCAAATTAAATTGACATTCATAAACGGATTCCGTTCCGTTTTTAAAACCAAATGTCATGTTTGCTTTTTTTTCATTAATTTTCGAGTTCCGCCGTGTGTAATTGGATCCGAGCCGTGTGGCACCGTGAAATCACTAATCCGACTAATTCTGACAGCCATATGTCACTGTTTAACGACTACACTGCCGCAATCTTCGGTAAGACTTGAGCACTGCACTGTCAAGGACTAAATTATGATTTATTTTTATTGAATTTTGTAGGTGAAATTGGTTTAGGTTATACTCAGAGACATTAATGACTACTTAAACTTTTCCTTACTAACAATTTTGTTCTTAAAACAATTGCTAATGACTGATTTTGAGTATTGCGGTAATATCAGATATATTTTTTATTTAGATTTCTAAATCATTACCTAGTTTCAACGTCGTCCATAATGGCGTTTAGTATCATAGTTATGAGTCTTAGGTTTAATTCAAGTTAGTAGCAGTAAAGGTAAACTTACTATAAGACTACTTAAGACAAAGACTATAAAATTCTGCCTCACGAAAAGAATTAGTATCAACCCTAACTGGTTATTTCTTCAAAATATACATCTACAGTTGGCACATGCATGATTCAGTGCAAATGGCTTGCCAGTCTGTGTGGCGTGCTCTAAACATACTCGTATTCCAGATTCAAAAATTCTTATTCATTTCTCCGAAACAAAAGTATCAGAGAAGGTGGCATGTGAAGCTAAATAATAACTACGACCTTTCTTTATATGAAGCAACTATGTAATGAGAGGTCAATTTATATTGGTGTTGTGTAGTGTGATTTGCTGTTGTCTGTACCTAAAGGTTCTCATTTTAGATTGATATCTCACGTTCGTTTGAACGACAGCCGTGAAAATGCTAATGTGGAACGGCTTAAATATATTTAAACGTGATATTATTAAGAGATAAAATTTTTATGTCCGTATTAAGGTACTTTACGGATTTCAATATAAATTAAACATTTAAGAAACTGGTTGTGATGTAAAGAGAATCAAATTGGATTACTTTGTTATTTAGAAATTCTCAACAATAATAACATAATACTAAGTAACTCAAATATTTTAATATAAAAGTCATATAACTAGAAGTTCTTATTGAAAGCAATAGAGTGATTCTTAGAATTATTTTGTTAGAGTATCTAAGTAAGTTTCCAAGTTAGAGTCAAATAACGCATTATTGTCAAATTATTTTCTTAATATTACAAGAAAAATGTGGAGTATGCGAATATTATGTTAAGATTTTTACTTTGATATTATTTGATATAAAAATTCTTTTGAATTATCACAGTGAATAATTGTGTAATTTAGAATAGAACATTGATCCACTGAAATGTTGATGATGTTAGCTGTTTCATCACCATCATGTCAACCAAGAGACGTCCACTGCTAGACACAGGCCTTCTGCTATAACTGCACAACCAGCACATACGGTAGGTTCCTGTAACTCTCATCAGGTCATCTGTCCACCTTGCAGGAGGATATGTCATCCTGTGCTCCAGTTGTCTGTATACATAGCTTCACACTAAAAAACTATCAAATTTTCAATCACAAATTAAATATTTATACTTCTTTAAAATTTTCGCCGATGAACTCACTAACAAGCCAAAAATCACAGACAAAAAACGTCACAGTTCGTCGCCTGATCGACTTGCAAGCTTAAAACTTTTAACATATGTCAGAGACGGTAGCATATTTCAAACCTGCACTAAAGCGAGTGATATATCGAGAAGACAGATGCAGCATTACACGGATTATCTTTAATAGGACCACCTGTTTTCAGACACGACACTACGTGCCCTTACCAGAACGGAAACATTCATTTTAATAATCTTGAATGGGATTGTTCGCGATTTATGATGTGCGGGATCACGGGATTTTGGTGTCTTGAATTATTATTACATTTTTGTTCTTTTATAGTTCGTTAATTGGGTTTACGGGTCATGGTTGCGAGTTTATAAAAGGATATTGCGTCTCTAACTAAAAGACAATTCCATTTAGATTGTGTTATTCAAAGTTATGAATACTTTGGACTTTAAAACAAATGAGATTTGACTTTGAATTTCAGTTGTTTGATTCAATTTAAATAATTTCTATTTTGAATGTTGAATGGCGACAAAAGACTTAATTTAAGTTGCAATTTTTTTTTTCGTTAGACTGATTCAGAAACTCATTAAACTGTTTTGTGCTTAAGTATAAAAAATATGGTGAACATAGAGTTTCTAAATAATATTATTATGTTAGTAGTTGCTTAGTATGTATATGTTATTCTAAGATAATTACAAATATGTTATTGACACAATATAATCTTTAGAGATATAACAGCTAATACCTAGGTTAATTAGGTAAATTCAAAACGTGTAGTATATACATACAATGAGATTACTAATTGTGGTTTACTGTTGTTGAAATAATAGGAACAGCCATATTACCTAATTAGTAATTTACCTGAACTCAAGTGAGTGTTCTAAAGATCCTTATCATAATTTTTAAAAGGAAATCTTGAACTATGCCAGTAATAAGCATGCCTAGCTAGTTTATTTTTTACAGCTGTGGATTATTATAGGTCCATATATTTTTTCTTATTGATTATAAAAGTTAATTATTGAGTATTTACCTATGCATTTTTGATTACCTAACATTCAATCAGAATACTTTGCAAATCATTTCACGAGTGTAATCTGTCGAATCTAAGATCTTGTGTTTAACAGTTGCAGTTAGTACCAACATGATAGTTCATAATCAAACAAAAAATATTAATTCCCTAATCCCAACAATAAAAAAAAAACACCATTTACTTCTACAACCGCTTAACAAGACAAAAGGTCTTAAGCGCCACAGCAATAAATTCATTATTATCACCCTTATGTAATTTAAAACACGTCATAAGCTACATCCTCCTGTCATTATCGTCTATCATAGTTAGACCTTCTTAATGAAGCTTCCATTACCAGGTCCTGAGAGGAAATAAGGGGGAGATTAGATAGCTTGCAACCGCTTCGGTAATCTTGTTAAAACGAGTTTTTATTGCACATGTTCAGGGCTGCTGTTTGAGGATATTTTTGGATGTTTAAGTAGTTGCTTTTGTTTTTTAAGAATGTTGAAAAATAAATGGCATGTTTTACAAACGAATTATATTATAGTCTTTAATTTATCTCCAAAGTAACCATTTTGATATCAAAAAACCATTTCTAAATTCATTTTTTGGCATGTTACTTCTGATTGATTCATAAAATCAAAATTACATTTTACCAACTGCGTATATATTTCCTTTACAAAATCATCAAAAAACATATTTAAATCATTTCGAAATTGAAGAAAATGTGGAAATGAACGTCAACAATTTTAGATAACGCAATAGTTTTTGTGCACTGCAGCGTAATGTAATAAAGGTGAGTCTTCACCTAGCAATGTTTAATCCTTAAAACCTCTTCCAGCATATTTTCATTAGATAGGTTTTTTTAATCTACTATTACTTACATACTTTAATTTAGACTCGTAACATAGGAGGAGCTGAAGCGTTTCACGTTAAGATTGTAATATTATAATAACCCGAGAACCTATTTCCAACGTTCCCAATCCCCTTTTCCCCAACAGCCCTTACATTCCTAACCCCCAAATGGCCGGCAACATACTTGTAACGCCTCTAGTGTTTTAGGTGGTGGCGATTGCTTATCCATCAGGTGATCCGTCTGCTCGTTTACTGGCTTATACCATAAAATAATGTGCTACTTGATATTGTTGTTCGAGTAGATGTTGCTGACGTTGGCATAATGGTGATAAAATCCTTAAATGAACTGTGCAAATAATATTTTATATGGAGTCAACTTTCAATCCGCTAACGCTCCTCTCATACTTGTGAAGTATGCACTCATTTTACACACACGCAAGAATGTGTTGTTAATTTTCACACGAGATTTTTTATTATTCCCTCGGGGCGAGAGCTATGATTGAATACAATCTGTGAGCCGCGGATGTCGGCATTTCAACTGTAACTCGGTTTTTTTAATAAAAAAGTGTGCTATCAGTGTTTTAGCAGTGTAAAAACACCTTTTAAAAGTACTCAGCGATGATGACTTGAGGGTAGATCGTTTTTTGTTTTAACTGAACCCCATTTTAATATGAAGACAGGGTGATACACTCGCCATGTTTCGCGGCAGAATCCTACTAAAGTTGATTAATGCATTTTAATGTATACTTACACTACTTCACTGTGGAAACGGATGTACGACGCTGTTTTTAAAAAGGATTTTTTATCAATCTTCCCGATATTCCATTAGATATTTTCAACCGAACGAGCATCTTTCCATGGCTCGTATTTCTAGTATCAATACCCGTTCTTTACAAAAATGCAGCAGAAAAATCCGGAATCCAATCAAAATGAACAACAAAACGAAGCCTATTCCCTCTTCAGACATCCAGTGTCATTCAAACAGCCTACCTTGTATTCATATCGAGGCTTTGATTTAGTACTAATTAACCCTCTGTTGCAGCGTACTTTTTGCTACACGAGTGTCCATTGTTTAAAGGCAAAGAGGATGCTATAAAAACGTTGCTTCATGTCCCACTTAAAGCGGCACTTGAAACCTATTATACTTTTAACTAAGCACTCGCCGGCCGGCGCGGGCCGAAATAAATTGTGGGCCTGGTGCATATTAGGCGTATTTTTTCGCCCTTTCCTTTCGTCCGGCGACCTTTTATTTGAGTTAATTAATTGTAAACAAATTAGCAAACCTGCTCCATTTGCTTACGAAGGGTTTTTGAAACGAGGTACCTAATGAAAGTTATTGTAATGAGAATTTTGTATTAAGCATTATACATAATGTACGATTTCATTTTGCTATAAATTGGTCAGTATTTCAGAGTTGGTCGAGTTTAAATGTTAATTTTATTTTAAAAGCTTTGCGCAGTGTATATTTATTGTAGTGTGAACTTAATTAGGGTTACCAATTAAAGTATTGTGAGATTTTCTGGTACTGTGTATTGTACAGCTCATAGATTTTTTAAGTGTATTGTATATACCTACTTAGTAAGTATTATACAGTAGATTTATGATTATAGTAGTTGGTCAATTCATTTATTGATTACTACATATTCACGCGCGGTTTCACCACTCTGTTCGGCTTCTATTGATCGTAGCGTAATGTTTTATCGCCACAAACTTTCTTCAATAAATGAGCTATCCCACACCAAAATAATTATTCATTTGAACCAGTAGTTTCGAAGATTAACGTGTACATACATTTTGGCGATTCCTTTTTATTTATGTAGATAATTATAACATATTATTGTAATAATTGAGAAATATAATTGATACACAAACAATAATTTTTCATCATCGAACTTTATGCAACATTGTTTACACAAAATACAAAATCAAACAACAGGCCATCGGGCGTGCTAACTAAACGTGTCGTCGATGTCAGTTTTAATTTAAAATCGGCATTCGCCGCCAACTGGATGCATAACTCAATCAACATCAATCCGAATCGGATTCGACATGGATTTAACAAGTAACGTCACTGTTCGTACTCGTTCCGTGTTTGCGTATACTCCGGTAACGTAACGTAACGTAATTCGGAACCGAGTCGTGTGGTCCGGCCCTACCCGAACAAGCTTGTCACTGCAATGAATGTGCCCCACAAATCACCAGTTCGGTTGTTGGGGCATTTTTTGTCGTTTCGTTCATTTCACAGTGAAATTGAGTTTGGTCTACGGTCGAAAATTTTTCGGCCTGGACACGGTAAAAAGTGTTTGTAAACAAAAATATTCGACGCGATTTATCAAGGACGGGAAGATGAGATCCCGGTTTCCGGACTCGTGTCCATCTATGGCCATGTGTTTTAGAGGGTTACGGCAAAAAAATGGTTGGCTCGAAATGATTGACGTTACAAACGGTTTTTTTCACGAAACGAATGATGTCTTGCCAGGGGTTTTTGGTTTTGAACATTTTTCTTAACCAATGTTTTACTCAGTTCAAAAAAGCACCAACCACCACCGTAAAAGTTACTTATAATATTTCCAAAAACTAAATAATTCAACTTGTGACTCAAACTTACTCTTCTCATCAATTACATCAAAATATGATCTCTTGTGTTATCGTTTCGAATACTCAAAAACCTTCCTTCTAAAGGGCGAAACTTATAAAACTGAATTTATTATCCATGGCCTGTAATTTTAACTGGCAAGTTATTATATTTCAAAAGTTTTTAGTCATAAATCTTAAGGCGTTTGATTTTTATGAGACGTCCAGTAAGGTTTGTCTCAAAAAATAGTTGTAAAATACTCGTACAAAGCAGTCGTAACTTTGCACGTATCATTTTTGTTCCAATTTTGAATAACTGTCTTTTTGGTTGTAAAATTCTCTTTTTATCAATGGATTTATAAAAAGAATTCAGATGTTCGGAATTCGTGGTTTGTTTGTTTTTTATTCTGTACGACCATCCATGCAATGTCACGCCTTTTATCTCGGAAGGGGTAGGCAGAGATACACATTACGGCACGTAATGCTACTAAGCATACAATGTAAACCAACTTTTCACCATTTGTCTTATAAGTCCCATATAATAGGGGGTGAGCCTATTGACGACGAGCCTATATACGACTATCATTAGATTTAAACATTTACCTTACATAAAACTATGTACATTATGTACAATTACTAATTTTATTACCAAAGTCTAATAATAAATGACTAATGACGCTATGCCGTCTAAAGTCGCACTCAATTAACACGAAGAAAAATAAATTTAAATAAAAATGCATAATTTAAAACAGTTCACCTCTGCAACCTTAAAATCTAACAATAAATCATGATCCGTAAAACTCGTAATTAAACCGAAACTAATTTACATTAACGTCATTTGTAACCTAAAACGGTTAAAACCAAAAGATTGATGGCACTTTCCAAGAATAATAAGCTATTTAGTTAATTTTTAAGCTGAACATTATAGTCTGCAGTCTAAATATAGGTACTAAGAAGACCTACTTAAGGTCTACAAAAGTAATAAATAAGAATTGTAAGGCCTCTAATAGTCCCTTAAAATAATGTAGTAGATTTTGCAGTCTATATTTATTTTGAATAGAAATTAAACCTTCTAGTTGAAGTTAATAGTCAAACAATAGTTTTAAATACAAGATTGACACGTCGGTTAAAAAGCTCCTTTGATAGATCACCCAAACCTTAGAACAGACTTAATATTAAATTATAACTCTATCAACAGTATACACCTCATCATTGCTTTTTAATGAAATTCATTCTATTTCTATTTTAAAGTCAAAACATTTCACAATCTTCAAACGAATAAAAGTCGTATTTCTTACAACGCTTTAAAACCGCCAAACACTAACCAAACTATAAATCTATTTTACACTCCAAAATTATGATGTCCGAACCTTTTTCAACTCAATTAAATAGCCATTCATTTGCAGTATCCAGACTCTGGCGGTCCATCAAACAATATGTTTGCCAACAAATTAGCGAGCCCACAAACTCTGAGCGCATCTGAGTCAATTTAGGTAGTCCTTATTGAATTACAGGCCGACACGTTACCGCGGCCGGTTTTCGTGTAACCACCTTTTGATCACACCCGTTCGAAAACCAACCTTGACTTTCGAATACAGAGTGTATTTTTGAATGAACTTGCAGTAGTTATTAAGAATAGCGGAGCGGACCAATTCAGACCTTGTAAGGTTAATGTTAGAGTTGGAATTAAAAGGGGTAGTCGAAGGTGTAATAGTGCAAAGGGCACGGTACATGCAAGAGCAAAAGGGCGATGAATGATGTGACGTACGTAGCCTCTGACTCCACGGCATCGTGCGATCGACTGTACCAGTGCGCTCCGATGATAGTTATTCATAGTCCTGTTTAAAAATATTTTTTATAATTATCATTAATCAGTTTGTAATGAGATTTATAATGAAGTAATAAGTTTTTGTCTTTTACGGCTGGTTTGTATGAGGAATGGTAGCTCGAATGTGTTATGGGGGTCATAAATCCTTTTAAAGTTATTGATAGCTTTTAGAATTAGAATTAATAAACGATTTAACAAATGAAACAGTTTCGCTCCTAATAAATAATATAAAGTAATCTGGGGGCACGGCAGTGGCCCCGCCAAGTCGAGCAAAAAATAGCGGCACGCCCGTACCATCCTTTTCTCGAAGCAATTCGGGCCTTTTTCGACCCCCTATAATTCGGTTGTGGATAATGTGTATTTACGCAAATATAGAAACTGTGACATGGTGTCATATTTTCTGCCCAATTATTGATTGCACGATGTTCATTTGATTTTGATACTTTCTTAATAAAATAAAGTAAATATATTTCAATTTGTAGTCAGCCCTATAGATAAGGTATCGGTGCATCAAACGTGAGACGTGGGTGAGATGCGCCACTATTGTTTACTAGCTCGCGAATATTGTGCCACTCACTGACGGGCCCATTATACTTACGATACGACATTTTTACAATGCTGGAAAAAATCTGCAGATTACATGCAGACAATTTTAAACAGCAAAATAGAATTGTACATCGTTTTTTTTTGTAAATTGATTCTCTTTTAAAAATAATAACGTAAAGTAGAGCGTTTGCCTCACCACAACAGTTAGGTTCATAAGGACTGCTATCCGATCTCTACTAAATGGGATAATCTCTCTACCTCTTAGTTGGGTTTTACGACATCTACAAGAAGAACAAAGGCAGGTGACAAATAATGTATTCTAGTCTGTAAATTCAGCTTACCTTACGGCTCAACCCGTGTATGTGCTTATCATCATCTCATCAGCCTATAAGTGGCCACTGCTGACCAAAGGCCTTTTCTCAGACGGAGAAGGTTTGAGCATTAATCACCACGCTTGCTCAATGTGGGTTGGTGATTTCACAGTTGTAATTAGAAGCCATTACAAGCCCAGGATTTTTACCATATTTTCCTTCACCGTTAGTCAGTGGTATCTTAACAATATTAGAAAGTACTTACATGTAACTCAGGAAAAGTCGCTTGGTACTTGCCGTTGCGTTGGTAGGTTTCGAACCCGCACTCTCATGCAAGAGAAGCTAGCCTCTTAACCCGTTGTCTGTCGGAACGCAGATCTACGCGAGACACAATGTGTTTTCTATTGTGTCTTATATACCGACAGACAAGTGGTTAATCCTCCGTGATGTATGTGCTTATAATGATAATAAATTCCCTGATTTTAAAAAGAAAATTCTTTACTTCGGATGCAACAAAACAATGGACACGCGCCTTCATCTGCCTGGATATTATACGTCCCTGTAACAAGGTTGAAGTGTTGATAATAATGACGTGTTGGGTTTATTAAACATCTAATGGCTGCTTTTGTGCTGGATGGATAGGATATTCACTAACAGCCATTTCACAGAATAATCTAGGAGATGTGCAGACAAAATTATATCTAGGTGTTTTAGTGACACGGTTTATTTTTTAACAGAAGATTTTTTTTATTATTTGGCTTATCGTCAAGTTTTTCATCACCATATCAGCCAGAAGATTTCCACTGCATAAGCAATACAGACAGATCACATACGTCTGGTCTTATTTCCCAACGATTTTAAAATGTTCCCCAAATTGCATCTCTCTTAGTCGTATGAGCATCTAAGATCTTCCAAAGGTCATTTCACTAAGGTCAGTCGTGTATTTCACTTAACTTTTATGACATGCGAATACCCCTAACCTCACATTGTTGTTCATGTAAATTATGAAAGGTTAAGTGATAGCTACAGCTATTACACCTTGTACAATGCTTTACGAGTATCGTGACGTAGAAGGCGTTATAGCATTTCAAAGGATCAATCAGGATTGTGTGAAGACCTATTCAGGTCTGGAGACAATGTGCAATAAGCGAATGATAGAGGTGTTCATATTTTATGGTTTTTTGTTTTCGCATAATTATAGAAAATAACAGTGATGTATTAGAGTCATCAGAATTTAAGTTCATCAATCAAACAAAGGCCTTCACATAATATTAAATTTCTAAAGAAATATATTTACAAAGCACCCTTTTTAGGGGAAATTCAATGACTTCTCCCGCCTTGGGCGAGGCGAGAGGGAGTGTCAGACTCTTACTGACTAAAAACCACCCCGTTCCTACTTCTGCCATTCCAGCCAGATCCTCGGTAAACTGGCTAGGTAGTCCGCAGCTCCGGTTACAAAGTACCGTGATGTTACGACCACCGAAATAATAGTTTTGTTTAACAAAGCATATATCTATTTTGGATCGTCTTTTATTTTTTACACTCTTATTAAAATTGTCCCCGTATTCTGGCATCTGGCATAGATGTCCCGGCTCATTGCTTGAAGCAGTAACAGTAATAGTTGTTTAAAATTTATTGTTTACGTCTGTGTTTACCGTTCAAAGTGAATGATAAAATATTTAAACTGCTTACAGTTTTAAAAAGGCATTTTACATGCAAGGGTTAAAATAACGATTATTGATTTTGTTTAAATGGTACTCCATTTAAACTTTGTTTTGTTTTAAAATAACATTATAACAATTGAGGTGTTTAGAAGTTCCTATCGAGTGGAACAACTTAGGCATTTAGTTGAGTAGTTAATTTTGCTTTTTTTTTTTTTTGGGACAAGCCCGCCACAACCTCCCATACCGCTGCAAC
Source organism: Spodoptera frugiperda (assembly GCF_023101765.2). Lineage (NCBI taxonomy): Eukaryota > Metazoa > Arthropoda > Insecta > Lepidoptera > Noctuidae > Spodoptera > Spodoptera frugiperda. The sequence goes on along the minus strand of NC_064242.1, from coordinate 10,078,583 downwards.
TCCTGTAAGCCAGGATCTACAGTAGATACAACCATGAAAACACCGGAACACTGAAGTCCGGCGCGTCCCAGGGAAATGAATGACTGTCTTGGATCCCGCAACGAAATAAATCAGAAGATATTATTAGAGGAGAAGAAAAGAAAACGATAGTTTCCACTTCCCTCGGTGAATTAAATGCAAGAGACAGACTCCACAACTGGGAGAAGCCCAGTCGCCAAGCACCACGGAAATTTGACTTAAAACTAAGTGGGTCCTATGTGTGAGCTGTTATACTTGCTTCCAATAATAGGTATGGCAAAAACGCCTAAACGCACGGAAATTCGTTCTAGACTCCACAAGGTCCGTGTAATAGACTACACCTGATGAAACAGTTAAATTATCCAACATAGTGTTACGCTCAGATTGCCAGAGACCACACTCCCAGAGTATGTGATGGGCGGATTGCTCATGTTGCAACTCCGCTGTCGAACATTGGCACCATGGTGAATCAACGAGTTTAAATGAGAACAATTTGCTTTTAAAGCTTAATTTTGTTTGTTTAGGTAAAGATTTTGTCTTTCGATATGTGATCCTGTTCATTATTTTTACATTTGGAATTCTTTCTTCGTTTAAACACAATTTTCATCTTCTTTTGATTAGTTTATTACGATGGTTGGGATATTTAATGGAGGACAAGTTTTGACAGTCAATTATTATCTGTCAGACTATGGATATCTGCTATGAGCACTAATAGGAACCTATTTCCATTTAGCAAACAGACAGAGTTTGCCCCCGTCATGTTATTGAAAAAAGATTTAAGTAACAAGCACTGTAATTAACTAACCCATTTGACTTCTATAAAACCAAAATGAATAAATTTATGATCATTTGATTGTCAAATGTCTTCCTGCATAGACACATTGTCTAACCAATTTTGTATTGTCACATTCTAAATCAAAATTTTATTGTTCTATTTCATATATCACAATGAGTAATAGAGCTATTTGTTAGCTATCACACATTAATGGCTGACAGAGCTATTAAATAAGTTTTTAATCTTGTCCCAATCGAATAAAAAAAAAGTTGACGTAAATTAAACTTAAGTATCGGTTCAAGAAAACAATTCAGAGGAATTGGTCGTAATTTTGAATTTATGCTAATAAGTCGCAGACCCACACGCTTACGACAAACTGTCTAATATCGGGCCACGGTTTGTACAGACGAGCGTTTAAATCGATTTATTTTTTACACAAAATCCGGGTACTACTCGTAGTAATGTGTCATTATTTTTTTATACACAAATAGGGTAAAAATATGGTTGTATAGATTAGCGCTAATCCGATTATGAATTATGGGGCACATGTTTTGAGCACAGTTTTAGATTTTTTTTCCGCAAATGCAACACATGTTCCTTTTCTACCAGGAAATATTCATGAAACAAAAAGGACCATTTGAAAATGATATTAGTAACTGATCACAAAAATAAAATTGTGATAATCAATTTTAGATCGACCTAAGTTATTAAGTTTCGCATCAGAACTTTTTTACAAACAAAACTGCGGCACACCCGCTAGTCTGAACCGGTATAATCATGGCTAACCAACCAAGACATTAGCCAATAGAAACTTATTAATTTTTAAACCAATCAGACTATAATGTTAATAGCACAAAAAACAAATTAAGACATATTTCGTTCTATTTAACGGCCTGTGTTCATCTTTAAATCATTATTTGATTGGTTTTTTAATTCATTTATATATTTTTGATACATTTGGTGCTGGCCATTATTAACTAGTTGTTGTTTTTAATAAGGATGTTTGACATTTTGAATGAATAATATTATTAGGTTTTGATTATTTTCCGTTAAAATCCCATCGATATATCCGACTCGATTGTGTTTAATCCTTAGCTGAGTAATTACATTCCTCAAAATGCCCTTACGTTGACATTACAAATCCTTAAAGTGCTGATACACAAAAATCTAAGCGCTGACAGGAATTGAGGGAGCCTCCCTTGGGTTTACAAATTTAATTTTGTTGGGGCCATCGTTGCATTTTAGCGTCACAATCCAGATTTAAACGTTTGATAATAATGTTTACATGTTGTATTTCTACATTTCCTTTATGGACCCAGTATAACCCCTAGCGGTACTCCTTAAAGTATTTGCAAAGCGTGGCGAAGCATAAAATTGATATTTTATTATTTTTACCAAACATTTGAGTTGCATACATGGATATTGTGCTAATAATATCTCTAAACAATAAACTCTGAAAGAGATAATATTTTAGGGAACTTTCCATAGATCTATAAATGCTTTCTTCTGCACCTTGAAGCGATAATTATGGTATTTTCTTTTACTTTCGTAAGTATAGAAGTTTAGTAGTTTTGGAACAGTAAGCCTAAGTTTGTCAGTGTTGATCTCACTAGTAATCCAATCAGAAACTCATCAAGAGAGCGTTGAGTCGTGAACGCGCATTTCAAGTTGAGATAAAGGCCCGGACACATCAACGCACGTGGCAAGCGCGTGCTTCACCAATATGCTACCAAATGGGTGCAAAAACATGTCGTCCCCTAGAATTGGGGTGTCCGTCACACCGGGACCGCCTTGATTGGTTCCAGATTGCCTTGTTATTGATTTAGCTGGTTATAATCATGTTATAAATAATGTGAAATTTCTCATAAAATGTCTACGTTTTATTTCGTAAACGGAATGAAGTTTTAAACGGGTAAGATGTTTGTTAAATTCAGAGGAAGGTAAATCAGTAATTTTGAGATTTCTAATTTGGTCTCATAAATATTGATATTGAAACGAGCAATCTTCATGAATACAAGAATCAGGACAGAGTTCTTACACAGGTATAAATTATGAACATTGTGATTGTGCTCTATGTTTGTTACGATTACTTAAATTAACTCCGAATTTATTTTTTGTACAATTGAATTGAATTATAAGTTAAATTGCACAGAAACATTTTAATGCAAAGCTACGCTTCGGTGTAACAGCAAAAAAAGTAACCCCAAGCGCGTGCCCAAAAATAAAACTAAAAATAAACCCTCCATTAACTAGTTAATGCGCTAACAATGTTCGTTGAAAAGGACAGAACGACTGCACATTTGTATGAGTGGAACTGTCCAATCAAGGCTCTTCAGCTTCCGAGCCCGATATTGTCCTGTAGTGTACTCGTGCTGTGGTTTTTACTTTTTTCGAGTACAGGTGAAAATTGCTGCTCCCGCCGCCAGTGCGGCCGTATTCATTTGCGGATTTCAGTCATGTGGACACGCGGCTTCACGATTAAATGGATTACTGGAACTTGAATTAATTATGTCCTTGTGTTTATACTGTTTAAAATGGAGCTCGATTTTTAGGTAATTGTAGTTTGATCGATTTTTATAGATAGGTGTTGTGTATGTAAAACACGTGGTTTGTGAAAAACTGATTTCATTCTTTAGTTTTTCTCGTAATTGATTTTGAGAAGTTATTATTAAAGAATGAACAAAATTAATTTATGCATCAACACTATGATTTGACAATATGTAGAGATAGTAATTCCCGCTCATATCCTTGTTAGCACGGCCATAATACCCGTTGACTGAAAAGTTCAAAGTACGTAAAACTCAGCTATGTTTGGCTCTGAAAATACGCAAAAACGGGTTCAAAATTTAACAATTTCCACGCGAAAACGTGCGAATATGAGTTGCAAACTGCTTCTAATGAAAGCCGCAATTACACTGGCACACGTCAAGGGGATGAGTTCCCAGGCTGGCAATAAACGTTTAATTAAAAATAAAAAAGCGGTCCGACTCCCGTTTCACAGATAGTTTCTCATTAAACTTAGTTTCAAGCAAGTATCGTGTTTCAAAGCGCCTAAGTCCCTCACCCCAGTGTGAATTAGGCCGAAGTTATACCTTAACGGTGTCATATCAAACCTTTTGATCATTTCGAGAATGTCTTCAAGGCGTTCCACTGTGACATTCTCCAGATTAAATTTTAAGTGGAAGATAAAAGATGAAATGTAAATAAATCATGCTTTGGTGCTATTTGTGTTATTTTAGATCAATTTCAAAGTTATTTTATTAGTGTTTTAGTTGGTTCTAATTACTTTCCGAATAAGATTTTTGGAGTCAATTCCAAACGATCTCAATTACAAATAACCAAGATTTTGAGAGTTATTTCTTGTTTATGTGGTGATATCATTATTTTTTAGCATTTGTATCAGTCCTAGTCCTACTTAAACAGTTCTCAACAAAGATATAATGGTCTGATTGTTCACGAAATTGCTTCTAAAATGTTCTTCACAGACAACGAAATCAATCACATACAGATTACGATCTTCTATCATTTGTTCTAGCAACTGCTACTTATTTAGAGTCAGTGAGACCACCGATGTTCATACATTGTCTTCTGAAGACGAAAGGGTTACAAAATGGAGACTTTGTATAGAAATAATGACATTTGATGCGAGTAAAATGCCCTTACAATCCTATTCTTTGCTTGTTTGTTAATTATATTCGAGATAGTAAAGAGGTATTGTTCAATTCCGTGTTTATGTCATTCTTGTAAGTATTGTCAATTGCTCAGAATTATAAATTATTAATAGGTACAAGATATGTCTTCTTTGACATTTTACAAAGAAACTATTTTATGATTGGATGATGAAATTAGCAATTGTTTTGTGATAATGCAAACATTATAAGCGCAATAAGACATCATTAATGAGAATCGTGCGCACGCACAGCGCACTGCGAAAGTAGCCCTCGAATCTCTATTTTTAAAGTTCCGCTTTTGGGCTTGGCTCATACCGAAATAATACGAACTTTTATGTTCGGTCATAATCACATCCTTTCGTGTAAAATGTCTCAATTAGGTACGGGAGGATGTGTGGACACGGTTGAATTTAACGACTTTTGAATACGACGCTTTTGATGGTCGCGCGCGATTCGTGAATGAGATGAGACTGTTATCGCTTTGTTCGCTCGTTCATTTGTTGCCGAATGTGTGGGCAATACAATATTTGTGGCGTGGTTTATGTTGTATAAGCCAATGTTTATTGTGATTTTAGGTGCAAATTTTTAAGCTGTGGTTGATAAATTGGGTGATTGTTAGCTAATGCATTTAATTTCAGCCAAAGTTTATTTTACCATTAAGGTTACACATATTTAATTGCAATTATTGGTAATAATTGTCACAAATGAGGTAAATGCTCGTTCATATTTACATATAAACTACGAGTTTACAAGCATTACCTACTTTTTCTATGAGAACTGTCCCAATGCTCATGCCCTACATTATAATACACAACAATACCAAATACAAGTACAGTCTCACACAGTTCATTTACCTGTTACACTGTAACAATGAAGTTATTTCGCCCCCGCATTGATCTGTATCAAATCTATCGACACCTACGAGTATTGTCGATCTAATGAATGTATAATCAAAGCCGATATGAATATAAATAACTTAAAATGAATATTGTCGTTGAGATGCTGTGTTTGATTGTACATCGGTATTTGTAATTTCGATCAGTATAGTTTATTGAACTTTTAGACCATTCATGAATTCCAAAAGGAATTAGATTATTCATAATGGTGTTATTATGAAAGTTAAGATGGACTGTGAGAGTGAGATAAGCTGTTACCGAACTCCCAACTTGATAAGTAAGCAATTTATTTAGGAATATGAATTGGAAACTTAACGTCGTAAATATTGGTATGAAAAATTCATTATGTTAAGTACTCTAACAATTTTGGTGTCGATGTGAGAAAAACTTCAATATCTTCATTGTACAGACGATAGTACGTTCAACTATTCTAAACTGATAAAATTAGTTTTTAGAAATTGGACTTTGTCACAGAATAATAAAGTTGAAAATCCGTTAAAGTAAGTACGTTTGTTAGTATGCATGTAGCTATACGTCACAATAAAAGAAACGCGAAACATTAAAAAAAGTTGTTAACAAACGCGAATCGGTGTAATAAATCTGTGAATAAAATAAAAGTCAGGCCACTCTGTCTCCGCCCTCCCACGTAGGGTCAAAATAAAGGACCTAATGAGACCGCTCATGGCCTCAGTAAGTTATTCGTGTTACTTATTTAGTGCTTTTATTACAGCTGGGGCCTTCCTGCGGATTGAACCTCATTTGTTTCTGCTCTTAATTTTATTGCAAAGATGATTTTGTTTTACGGCGCCCTGGTATTTATTGACAACTCCGATACATACTTGTTGTAAGCTCCGGTTTCAACTTAATGAATGAATTAATGACTTTGAATATATTTTAATTTTTTTATTCAAACGTTTTACAGTCCCATTTCCCAAACAAAATCCAAATTAACCCGACGGTAAAAGCTGATATTTTTACATTACGCATAACATTTTGTAGCTTCCAAACGAACAACAGCTATCAAATAACCCAAAAACTCATTATAAGAAACAATATTTGCCAAAACGAAACACAGGATCCTTAATAAGTAAACAGATATCATTGTTCCATTTTAATAAATAATCTCATTCGTTGTAATGCTGGCTTGGAAACAAAGCAAAAGAAAAATCCACCCACGCTTTCCGCACGAAGTAACCGTGTAGTGCAAGGGGGACTAAGTTTTAACACGAGACGACCTACAACTCTAGTGCTCTGGCGACTCATTAGGGACCCCGCTCTGCGAGGAAGGGGCCTGAGGGGACTCAGCCCAAGCAAAAGGGGTTCTTCAGCTTTCGAGAGCCATCCGTGTGCGCGTGTAACTACTACGTCACTATATGTCACAGTCTAACAATTGTTGCTTCCCGAAATTGATGCGCTGGGTTATTTGGCCAATTTTTCTCCATATTTATATTATTCTGCTGTACACAGTCTAGGGATGTGAGCATAGTACGCAATAATAGTACCTGTCCTCACGGCAGTTAGGTCGCGAGTTTCTTGCACTACAAGAACGTTGTGTGGCTACAATTCTCCGCTCACATATTTCAGACTTTGCAGTGTCTGTTAATTTGAAATTGTCTTAATTTGTTTTGTCTGAGAGGCACATTTGTTTCTTGGCCTCTAGGGCGTTTGTATTTACAACGGAACGTGGCCTCTGTTGTCTTAATGTGAAGTTTATGCTTTAATTAAAATTAATACAGTTCCTTTCGTTATTTTATGTTGAAACCCAAATTCTTTGACTTTATGTCTTAGGTACTCTTCGCGACAATGAGAAGTTTTCTACTAAGAAAAGTAATATAAACTTCAACTATTTCACTGATCTAAAATACCGTGTGAGCAAGTGAAATTGTAAGCATAATTTTGAAAGTTTTTAACAACCATGTCTGTGCATTTTTTGTTCTTCAAAATAGTAACGTAATTGAATAAATATAAAGTTTATTTTTATTTACAATATAACATCTTCAACTAGATGTACTTTTCAACACAATACTAAGCAATCATTATAACATCAACCAACAGTTTAACACCACAGTCCACTAACAACCACCTCAATACATTACAAGTAGCACCTCTGATTATCCCGATCGACCTCGTAAAGTTTTATTTAAGCCATTTCTATACGATCTCGTTAGTTCGCTTCTTGTATTTTAACTGTGAGGCTTTGGAACAGAGTCTAATATAGGAGGACATTGTCACATAAATTGTCACTTTAAATGCCTTTAAGAACATGGTATGCTTATAAAGAAATGTTTAAGGGACCTTTGTGGTTATGTAGACAATCTGGTTCGAGTAGGAAGTGTTACCAATCGACTTTGTTTATGTACCGACTGTCTTGAAACGGTTACTGCAATTGATATTAAGACGCATAAAGTCTTTATGGAATGGTTCTGTGGTGGTTTTGTAGCTTGTGAGGTTGTTATGTGGTAGGAAATTGTTTGTGCTGTAGTTTGTAGATATGTGTATTTTGTTGTGTAAGGGAATATTTTCTACAATTTTTATTGTTGTTATCAATAACGTTTGCGTTTATCCAGACTCGAAACAATAATTTGTGGATCGCACACAAAGAGTTGCTCGGTGCGGGAACCTGCTTCACGTTGCACGGAAGCCAGTTGCACAACCACCATGTCAATCGTGCAGTCAATTACAAAATTACTATCAATTCGTCCATTTCTATACCAAACTTTAGATATACTATATTAAAGTTTCACACTAACCTCTCAACTAGCCAAATTTAACCGAATAATATTGAAGCTCGGTGCACGTAAAGACATTAAGACGTTTCAAGACAACCGATATGCTAACACGTTCCATGCAGACAACATTGATCGAGTACTCCACGGAGTAAATATTCAGTTTCGACAACCCTCGAGCTTCCCCTACAGGCCATCTATCGTTAAAGGCTAAACCTCAAACAAATGGTCAGAATCCCATCACTCTTAATAATGAAGGATCATGATGTAGATTGATAAGCAAACCCTTGGGTCTAGATGTAGAGGGCTTCATTCCGTAGATGCGGCCGGTCGAAATGATTTGATTCCTCTTTGGTTAAGTGAGATATAAATAGATTGTTTGTTCTATTTTGTTAATGAGTTTTTTTTTTTTTTTTCCTGGTCTGTGATACGGGTAGATCTTTTGTATGAGTGCTTCTGAACGATAATAATTTCTTTATCAGAACCAATATTATTGTACAAAATTATATGATCTTTTGTAAAGTGTTCTTTAGGGAATTAACTACAATAGATTCATGGATGTGTATCACACTGATATTATAAATGTGAAAATTTATTTGTCTGTCAAATTATGTTGAAGTTACTGAATAGATTAAAATTAGTAGACAGACAGGGTATGAGCTGACTTGCGTGATAGGATTTTTATCCCATTGGCACGAACCTTGTACCTAATACATATACCTACTTGTGATTACATCAATAGGCATGATAGAAAGACAACTACGATGATGATAAATAAAATGACACCGCCAAATAACAAAATATCTTATAAGTTCGTAACAAAAGTAGGACAAGACAGAATTAATGGAATGCAAGGTTGTTATAGAAGCCATAGATATTGGACAGGTGACGATGTCGAAAATATCAAGTTACCTGTGTTACTAATATCAATTCTTCGTTTACTTGGCGGTGGATAAAGCAATTTGAACAAGTACTGTCACTTAATATTTATTTTTTATTATTTTGAGTTGGAAAAATCATCCTATGATTTCTACCGCCTTGGGTGAGGCGTCAGGGAGAGTCAGACTCTAACTGAATAAAAACCACCCCGTTCCTACTCTTGCTCTTTGGGCCGTAGCTCCGATAACCCCCTAGGTAGTAATTTAACAGTGGTATGGAAATTATTTAAACAACAAAGTTCCTTATGAATTAAATGAATTCTCATCTACTAAATATTCTCAAACTTCTTTGAATATTAAAGCGACAAACATTTACAGTAAAATGTAGTTTTAAACTTTGTAAAACTTCTTAAATCTGTATTTTGTACGTTACTCATTACTTAAAAGGATTACAATTTTATCCGACGCAAGGATAGGGCTATCGGGTGCGTTGCTGATCTCTTCCTACCCCAACGTAATGATTGATGCGTTGAGGAATTACTTTAATGTAATTAATGAAGCTATTCGACATGGGTACGTACTCTTTTTCTTATTTGAATAAGCCTTAGATTTAAATCCGTAGAAAATGTAGCGTTTTTCATGATTTTAGTTACTACAGGTTTCCAGGTATTTCTTTTAAAGAAAATCATTTTGTAATTTTTCAGTTTCTTAGTATTTTTTTCCTTTCCCATATTACCTAACAAAGCCCAGTCGAAAACCACCTGGTGAAAAAATCTCTTCGATAAAAATTACTCATCATAAAACACATAAAATCATCGCTCCAACAATCACCGAGCCGGAAATTGCTTTTAAAATATTGAATTTTTATGTGTAAAATTCACTTCAACACCGTTTCATTTTGGCGGACGGTAATCATCTTCAAACATCCTTTGTTTTAAGATTACCGAGAAACCTTGTTCAGCGGCTCAAGAAGCGTAAAGCCATTTAAATTCGATAAAATGTAATGGAAACGCAAGTATCTACATCGTTAGTGACACGTGTCTTTACTGAGGAAAAAACAGGAAAAGGTGGTCGTTAAAATTTCTGCATGGGTCAACGCGAAGGTTAGGCAGACGAGGGGACATTTTGGCGATCCATGGACATCATTATCGTGCCTGCAGTACAAGGATTCCATATTATATCGCACTCAACAATACACTACAGACGATTGAATAGAGAATAAAAAAAGGAAAATTTCATACTTGACTTTATCGCTGAGATTCAGAATTCAATATTTTTTTGTTGTCTCCTGTGAATTCTGAACAAGTGACAGATTTATTTGATACTAAAATGAAGCTTCGATATATTTATTTGGTATTCTGTGGAGATCCTTTTGAGAATTCACTGGGAATCAAATAGGTTTTTTCGGTTTTTCGATGTTCAATTTTCTTCACAATACCTTTTTGGATGATCTAAACTTGTTATAAAATAAACATTGGATTGTTACAATTCAATTTCGATTAGGGATCGAAAAGTGACTGAAGAGACTTTAGCCTAAAATCACACGAGTTTTTTATTTCAAAATAATGAAATAGCTTGCTAAATATTTGTATTCTAGATACCTATATCAATAAATTGTTTCTTCGTCACATATTTACAGTAATGCATTTTAAAAATTAATAGTGTTCAGGAGATTTTCAAGTATACGTCTATAGGTATTACATCAAAAATATAAAATATCAAGAGTTATCATAAACCAATACCACCTTAAAGCCCGTCCACAAAATACCAAAAGAAAATAATAATATCGAAAATAAACGATATTAATAGAACCAAGGAAACCCTCACTTACGACGCGATTTACTAAACGATCGTTAACGTTAATTCCATTTAATTATTTTTATTACGGAACATTTTGGGCTTGGGAACAAATCCTTTATTTTATGTTCTAAGATTGGGTTAGGTACTTTAATGTTGTTACCTTCTTTTGTTTTGAATTACTCACAATTATTATTAGGCAATTTGCCTGAAATAACACTGAGTTCTACAAAGAATTAATTATCTTTTAAGAGTCTGTGTCAAGTGTATTTGGTGGCGCAAAACGTTTACGTTTTGTACGTTAATGTTAATAAATGCTACAAAAAGTTAAACTCTTCGATATTTAACATTAATAACATTATAATAGTTTCTTGTATAATTTCAACATTTATTTACTCAGTATCCTTAGCATCGCCGAATGAAAAACTTACCTGATTGATATTTAATAGGCGACCGTTTGGCGTCGTGCGGACACCTTGGCCTCCACGATAATTTGATCTAATAAAAAATTAAAAGCATTTCAAAAACATCATAATGGTAACAACAGCATAATTGCTTAATGGCAACCCTAAATTGTGATTCCATATTATTTATTCATGAGTCGAACATCGCCGATCTTCACATGCGATCGAGCGTTTGCACCGAGCCCCGAAATTACCTATCCCATTATGTCATCAACCGTTTTATGAATCTAAATTCTTTATGATACGAATTAAGTACCTTTTTATAATGGATCTTGGTTGCTTACACCCTCGATTAACTGTAATAACCGTTTAACAATCCAATAACTGGGTATGTGTACATGTATGTGATCTTACTCATACCTAGTTTAAGTTCAGAACGAAAAAATTGAAGGTCAATTCCATGAATGAGCATCACCTAAGCGCGTTTTGATTACAGTAATCACGGAGCAGGGTGTATTTAGCAAAATAATTTCGACATAATATTTTGATGCGCGATATTTTCCAGAAATTGATATGAATCACAAAGTGTGCATGATAATGCTAATGAGGATCATTTACTTGGGCTAATTTTTATAATTAGGGTTTGGTATTCGGGGAGTCACAAAGGATAAAAAACATAATTGGTGGCGGTTACACGGATAAAATCTTTTGATTTATGAATTTGTGCTGTGATGTGATAATCAGACTTACTTACCTTTGTTGCTTGTGAAAATTGTGAATCATATACAACATTGTATTTATTGTCTCGTTGGTCGAGTGGTTGCATCTGCGACTGCCGGGCAAGACGTCTCGAGTTCAATTCCCGGGTCGATCAGAGAAATACTTTTGTCGATTTTTGAGCATGGAGCCTGGAAACATGCCTAGTATATGGCAATAAGCTCACCTCCTATTACATGCGACTTATAACATAAATTCTGAAAAGTTGTTGTACATTGTACAGTAGCATTACGTGTTATAATGTGCACCTCTGCCTACCTCTTCGAGGATATTTTACATACATTCTAAACGGAATTGTTACTTCCAGGAAAGGCTATTTTAGATGTACCTACTTGAGAACTTTACCCTAATAAATAATACTTATTACAACTCAACAAACAAGGCATTAATAACCTCTTCTATTCAAGTAACCAAATTAAATTCACCAGCTATATACAAAACTACTACAAAATTATCTAAATGTCTATACATAGTTAACAAAGTAAACCGTACTACATTTCATAAGTAAGTACCTAATATGAAGTAGAAAACGAAGTTTTAACAAAACAATGTAAATGTAATGATTGCGAACCTTCAAACTAGAATATAATAACAGACCTATTCAAATACATTCCCACACTCGTTAAGCAGTATCACTTTCAATTAAAAAGCAATTTTGTAAAAAATTCATCACATTGTACCTACATCGTTAAAGGGTTTAATAAATATCAAGTTCACACTGTTTTCAATACGATGAAACAGAAGGTTTAACCCAGATTGCACAGTTGGCGCAGTGGCTGGGCAACCGGCTGCCGCGCAACGTGTAGCGGGTTCGATACCCGCATGGAGCAACTCTTTGTGTGATCCACAAATTGTTGTTTCGGGTCTGCGTGTTATGTGTATGTGAACTTGTATATTTGTGAACATACTCATGACACCGGAGAAAATTCTAATGTGTATAAAAGATTTTTTTTAAATAAGAAGTTTTACAATACATAAAACACTATTTATGACACGTTGACAAAATATATTTTTTAATTTTTATTTATTAAAGAGGGTTTGATCACATAATGAACATGTCACTATAGGCAGAGGTCATACCCACCTGTCGCACTGGAAACTCTATGTTTAGTAATGTTGGACTTTTTTTTTATCATACACACATAAATGTGTTGAGGATCCACGTTAATAGTGAACATTTTAATATACTATGGATGACCTGAGAATCGATCGACCAACGAGCCATTTAATAAACTGTGATCAACTCGAAATTGTTTCTAAACATAACGGTGAGACAAAAGATAGTAATTTTAAAGTCAAACGTTTGAGAACACATCAAGTTCGACATCACGATCGTTCGCCCGTAAAATTAAATGCTAATACAAATTATTATATTCAAACTAGAATGTGGCTAACAGCATTATAATAAGATACCTCGGGAAATGAGATCGCTACAAGCGATGACTAATTTTAAATAATTCGAATCTTGATTTTTTGCCTACAATACCCAATTTTATACACGGAACTTGCTTTATGTGTAATTTAGGGACGTACTTAAGAAAATAAACCACCTTTTTGATGTTTTATTTTAATTATGAAGGTATTGAAAGGTTGATTATTGCTGTGGAAATGTTTATAATTATCGTGGTCGCGTTTTGTGTTGTTTATTGTACCTCAGGTGCCTCTTTTGTTATTTATACGGCTAATTGTTTCAAGTTGTACAGAACATAATTTGGGTGTTTGCGCGTTTTCAGTTATTTTATCTTTTGTTGTTGGTTTTATTTTGGGACTTGATTTAATTAGTGTTGAGATTTTTTGTGCACATGATGATTATAATTTAATTAATGTAATTTTAAACCGTGGTACTTTTGGTTTGTTTGAATATTAATACGCTTGTACACAAAATATCAGGGTGCTTTTCGATAGCTGGAGTCTGGTAACCTTGGTCACCTTTGTTTTCAGACGAAAAGCCCGTATGAGCATTTTCTGCCGAAACTGAATTAAAAAGTTTGTACAATTCATTGAAATAGTATTTAATAGAAATGATACATTTGAAAGTTTAACTTTATTGTTGTTAATTAAAGTTTTAATGAATAGTATTTAATTTGTACTCTTTAGTATCTAATACTGTCCAACAAACTTCTATATCGATTTTAGTTTTCAACTAATTAGATTCTAATCCTTTTAATTTGGTTATTAATAAAACAATAAGTGAAATAGTAAAACTTCAAGATTATGATACAAAAGAAATAAGTCCAGAATAAAAAACAATCACTAGTTTACGTGATATCTTAAGGGCATAATAACGGTAAATACTATCTTATAAAATTGAAATAAAATAAAAATTCTGACGAGCTACAAATGCAGACATGAACCGGTCCTTGTAAAATTTACTAAAAGGAGAAAATACACAACACAATAACGTTTTAAATGCAAATCGTATCAGATTGGCTTATTTATTTATTTATGGCATAAGGCTTAATGCCGTAGATATTTTCTACCAGCCAAACCTTTAGGTGATGCAGAGACAAACAGGTGGTATTGCCTGAAGCAAGCAAATCTCTTACTCCTTCCAGCACATCAAATCTGCGGATAACGCATCAAAACTATAAGAAGCTCAGCAATATTTACATTGACACCAAAGTATCATACACATTCATACAGTAGCAGGCAATAAATATCGCACATTGGTCTTTGAAAATTGCCATAATATTTTATCAACATATATGTACATACGATTGAGCTTGTTTTGTGCTTTGCCATTAGAAGTTTTCAATTACCTTCCATTTTAATGACCCGAAAACCTATTTCATTACCTATTTCTCTTAATCATTCAACAGCCTCTAAATATCCTACTGAGAGAAGATAAGAGAGAAGGTCTCTTCTAACGCACAGAAGGAAGGATAAAAAATATTAATCTCAATGTCTTTTTAGAACCATTGTGAATATTAGTTCTGATGTGCAATATACATCGCCAGATACTGTACTTATATACTGTTATATGCTTACCAATATGTGGCCGGGTTCTGTCATAACATAACAATTCAATATTGAAGATACACAAGACGGGGCAAAGTGGAGGAGGCTTAGGTCGACGAGTGATATCTGTCGCGCTGCAAGATGGTTAGCGAGTGCTATTGTGTCTATTGGAGTGTTGACTAGTCTGTTTTAGGGTTATATTTGGAAACTGAGGTTAGAGTGGAAATGCTATTGCGGTTTTTATTTCTTGAGTGACCTAAAATGTTTTCATGTCATCTGCTTTTTTAGCTAGCGTGATGTGTGATACTTCCGTAAAAGAAATAAGTGTCTAGTGTTCTTTTTTACAAACAACAACTCTTTTGTTCGAGTCATCAACTAACTTGTTTGAGTCATCGTGAAGATCTAAGGGGGAAGCCTTTGTTCAACAGTGGACGTCTTCCGACTGATGATGATGTTTGACTCCAATGTAACATACCCTAGTGATTTTAATTTCACCCAAATTATTATAAGTGTGACCTATCAAAGACTGGTTTTCTGTTACTAAAACTAACAAAAAAATCTAAAGGAAATGATTTACTACAGACCAGTCTTAGGCTATAACTTAACGACTACTAATCAGGAGATGACATAATAAAAGTAAAAAAGAAATCCCTAACATAAATATTCGAACAGGGATCCTTTCAGATGACGTCGTGCGAGCATAAATATTCTCTGACTTCAATGAAAGCGAGGATGTGATGCTGTAGTTTAGTGTGTACCAGAAAATTTTGTAGGTAATGTAAAAAATTTTAGAGGGTATAAAAAGAGGACACATGAAAGAAGGGGTTATAATTAGTGTTTTTTAAAGGAAAAAAGCCTCGTTAATAACCTTTATTCAAAAACATAATTTCATAAACTTATTTCTTACGTAGTCACTTCAATCAATAGTTAAACAATAATGTGATTCCCAAGTAATTTGAAAGATTAGTTTATATTCAAATTTAAAAAGCATTGGTGATATGAATAGCAGAGTCGCCAATATTAATCAAATTCAGCTTGTATAGGACGCAAACATATTGCACTGTGCCTATAAGTTACTCAACCACTGCCCGGAGCATTTAAAAGCAAAACCTTAAGTGCTAACCGCCGATTATCCAGATTATATGACCATTGTAAATCATCTAATACTTAGCCCTTTCTTCTGCACTTCGATATGGGCCCATGTGAACTATGAACTATAAAATTGAAGCATTACCTTTATCATACAAAGGGCTTCATATCTCGTTATATAGGCTTTAACAATGGGGGTTCCACCGTAAAAATTGCAAATAAGCCGGTTTTTATTATGGATGGCCTCTAGTAATGAGATGGACCGACGAAATTTATTGTACCTACTGTAATATCCAATTTGTATATTAAGGTTTTAGCGTAAGCTTCGGAAGCAAAAAATGTGCTTGTATGGAAAGTCGTAAGTCACGGTGGAATGTTACGAAGGCGATAACAATTTAATTAGTGGCTGGACAAAGAACAAAAGTCTAGCTTAGGTACCTATTGACCTTGATAATTGTTCAGCCTTGAATAATGGGATAAATAAAATAAATAAGTATAAGAGATAGATAAGGAGAGTCACGAATGTTCGAGTAAATTAGAAAATGCGTTCAAAGTTATCTTTTTTGCGCAGGTATGTTTTATAATATTAAATTCAGAATTTTTCTTTAGCTTTTCATATGTCATTACTCTTCAGTGT
Source organism: Spodoptera frugiperda (assembly GCF_023101765.2). Taxonomy (NCBI): domain Eukaryota; kingdom Metazoa; phylum Arthropoda; class Insecta; order Lepidoptera; family Noctuidae; genus Spodoptera; species Spodoptera frugiperda. Next base: position 10,061,957 of record NC_064242.1, on the reverse strand, counting down.
AAGACGCTTATCGTTTCTTTTTTAATAATTTAAAAATATTGTGACTATATTCCAACACCATTAAAATCACATTTTTTAATCTGCTTTCACAGGTGATTGCAACTGAGAGATATTTTAAAAACACTTGAATTTTCACTTGTGTATACCTTATACTACACAAGTTTCTTAGCAAGATCATATCATCTATGTATAACTATAAACATTTTCACCTATAATGGTCTAATAATAAAAAAGTACAATATAATTTTCTCCTGACACAGAAAAAAAGCTTCTAACACTACATAAATAAAGATAAGTTTAGTATCATTATGAATTAATAACATACTTAAGAGGCTCTTCACCATTTTCAAGGACTTTCGCTCCCTGGACAGCCAGACGTTGGTCTCCAAAGTCTAGACAATAGAACGTTAGGTGCCAATAAGAACCCTTGTAAGCCACGAGTGAGACCTATTGAAGAGTGTTTGCTAAGAAAACTGACTCGTAACTATAGGAAAGCTGTTGAAATTATATCTTTATAGCTGGTTTGTGTTACCTACACGTGGATAGTGTTTTCTTTAACGAGTTTTCTAAGAAATATAGAACATAATATTACATGTTATTTTTAGTTAAGTTGAAGACTAGAAAAGGTTTTGTTACTCGTTACAGTTTTGAGAAAATATGCCTTCTAGCAAATGAGTCGTAAATTAACTGTTATTCAACGCGAGGATTCGGTTTGATTCGCTTTTTAGGCTCATCTATTTTCTATGGAGACTGAAGACCTATAAACCTTCAAAACAAGAGCATATTCCTTTTTAAAAGGCTGGCAACGCACCTATAACTCCTCTGGTGTTGTGAACTGAACTTACTATCAGGTGACCCGTTTTCTCGTTTGCCCCCTATTCCATCAAATAAAAAACAAGAAGAATTAACATTATTTTCACTGTCACATTACAAAAATTTACAGAAAAATATCCCTTTTATATATTAAGTACTAAAAGACGAAATTATAAAGTACTAAAAGACAGTTTTAATTTATTGGAACATTCCTTTCCATACAGTGACTCAGAATATCCACACATACCGCAGTTTTTAAAGCGAAAAACCACATCTTTAAATGGTACCGCGCAGCCAATAACGTGATGTTTCCAATTACCACCAATGTGCAGTCAATCACGGTGTTGGCAGCCAGTTCATTTGACGTCACATCCTCTTCACTTCTCATACCAGTTTGCTGGACTTCGGGGCTTACAAATTATTACCTTTTTTTTCGTGTCTGCTCAAAGGGTGTTGTAAATCTGAAAGATTAAAATATTAGACGTGTATTTAAAAGGGTTTTGAAAAGTAGATAGTAAATTGTCTTGTCTTTCTGCATATTAAAGTACTTAATTAACTGCCTTTTAGTTTAGTTGTATTATAAAGTATAGTTTGTTTGTACATAAGATGTTGGAGTTTGCAAAGGGCTTTGTTTATGTCCAGTGCATCCAAAGAGAAAAACGTAATTCAATTATTAAACTTCTAAATACTTCACTTTTGTCTTGAAGTCATTGGTTTTTCCCTAGCTAGAACTTAAACCGTAGCTCTACCTCTACCATTATAAATTTTGTGAGACATACAAAATTAAGTATCATGTTATTCGTCTTACTCACGCAATTGTTTAACGAGGAACACGATTAGTTTCAAGCATATAAGTAGGTATTTCGATTTACTGCCTCAAATGTACAAACAAAATAGCAAATTATCTATAGTATTAAAACGTAGCTTCGTTGTAACTTGAAATGACAGAGAGAACAAAAGATATTCAAGATTTGCATACAATAACATCTGCTATTATTTCAGGTGCTATAAACAATAGACTTCGTTACAATAACAGAACATTTTCTCTTTCAATACTACACTGAAAGGGAAATTTCAACAGAATTTTGACGACTTGCCAAAAGATTTACTGCACGATTAAGTCGATTTTCGCATGAAATCTCCCACGCAATGAAATATTTTTTATCTGAGGTAAAATCAACAAGACTGTCGTCAAATAGTCAACCGAAAGGGTTTACGCCTACAGATTTCCTACAGCAGACGTTTCTTAAGCCGAAGTTTATCATATCAAGAAGAACATTATCATCATAAAGACTTGCCTTAAAGAACTGTCGATACATAGATCATGTTTAGAAAATATAATGATAATTTATTTTTAAAATCCTTCCCATTTAGACATTTATTGCTAAAATAATATGGATAAAATTCCTTTGACGTAGTATTGTGTACAAAAATACGATGTTTTTCGACACAGTTGCATGTAATTGGAATGTTTTATTCAAACGTTTTTTAAAATAGGTTTTATGCCGTATTTCATATTTAATTCAAAGAATATTTGACACAATGATGCCTGTATAAATAATGCTGTGAATAGATGTTTGAATAATTTCAAAACAAAATGTTATGTTTATTGGATTTTTGAATGGGTACCTCAAAGGAACTGTGAGTTTGATAACGATGTTACTATAGCTTTGTAGAAACAGTAAAACTACTAATACTAATCATTAGCAAATAAATCCTTTGACTTTGACTAGGGAATGCTCTACAATGTGGCCTCGAGTTATAATAACCATAAATTCGTACCTATAGACATTTAATAAAACGCAAAACAATGGGGACTAGTAAACACATCTTTGATATCTTTATAGCACATGATTTTATCGCTCCATTATCTATTTTCACTCGCCCCAACAAAACAAAAGCATAATTATAACAAAATAAAGAACTCTTCCAAGTCCTCTATCTAAGTGCAATACCGACTAAACATTTATTTATTTACATATCAAACTATTAAGAGCTGTCACAATAAATAACACCAATTTACTATCCATTTAGTATAATAAGCACTACCCTTCACTAGTAACGACTTATTCATAGCATAAAACACTTAATGCTTTCATTACAGACATAAAAAGCCTTTCACGATACTAATTCGCTGTCAAGTACTATGAAAAAAATTACACGAATCCTTCACTATACTCTCTTATACAATACATATACAAACGTTCCCTAATCTAGTTTAAAGAGATATCAACTTTAAATACGTGTGGAATTAAAGTCTAGTTCTGAATGAAAATGTTACTTCAAAAAGTCGTAACGGATTTTTTCATGTATACAAAATTGCACCTTGAATTGTAGAAATTAGGTGAGGTTTTGTGTAGCAGGATAAGTTTTGAATTTCAATGTAGCAAATGTTAAGTTAGTCCCCATTTAAATATCTAGTTTCACAGAACGCTACATTCAATTATAATGACGGGGAATAGACAATAATTGAATTGGATTACATAGTGTTTTGACGTTCGTCAGGGGGAATAAAAGTGATCTGTCGCATAAAGTAGTTGAAGTTTTTATTTTTATCGCAAATTACCTCGTATTTTGATACACGTAGAATTCATTTTTCATAATTTATCAGGTAATGGCCGGCTTAGATTGTCTAAATGTCAATTGATGCATCGTGGGCGTAAGCTTTTGTTCTTTCATTTCTTTTGTTGGTTATTTTGTGAAACTTTCTATGTGTGTGAGAGTGTATGTACAAAAACATTAAACAATGTATTGTACATATCGACGGCGAAGTAACAATACCTCCTAACTGACAAAAGTCTAAATATAACACAAAATGTAATCGTTTCTAGGGACCTAGGGGTTTTCATACATTAGTCACTAATTCGATTAATTTAGAAAAATGTAATGTGTATTTATGAGGTATTTGCTATCGATATATAGAGTACGTTGGGGTAAGATCGGCGCAGGGGTAAGAACGTACAAATCAAATATCTCACTCCGTGTTAACCGGAGCGAGTGGTGGTCACCGCGGGACGGAGCGGAATTTAATGACGTGCCACGCAATGTGATCAGCATTAAAAAATATAGCAAAATAAGTGAGATATTTGATTTGTACGTTCTTACCCCTGCGCCGATCTTACCCCAACGCACCTCGAAACTCTATATAAAATAATTTTCCAAAGTTTACGATTAATTTATATGGATTCTTATTTGTATTTTTATAACACAATAAGTTTGTGTAAATTATTAAAACAGTACAAATATCACATTAACTTAGATTAAGGTTGTTTTTTAAAAGATTTTATGAAATAATTTTCACTTAACTTTAAACATTGCAGTGACACTTAAACCATTACTCTAATTAAGCAGGCAAACCCAGGAAACTATCGCAACCAACCTACATACACAATTGTTGCGTGTTTGCTTCGTCAATTAAATACTACTTTAGAACGTTTATTCAAACTAGTATCTGGTTCATTAATGCACAATTAATTGCTCTAGCATTACTTCTCATGATATTTTGTTACATTTGAAAGTTATATCTATGTACGATCTCGTAAGTGTGAAATTGTACTCGAATATAGATTCAGATTAGCTGTTACCTAGAACCAAAACATGTTAGTAGCTTAATTTTTAGTACGGTACTTATTCGCACTTTTCTTTCTTTGTCAACGAACGACGTGTAAGATCCTAATCGATTGATTTGGCGTCTGTTACAAGGCGGTACGTAATAAGTTCTCATTTTTGATAACCAATACTTTTTACCGAACTGTGCGACGCCGACGCTTAGAAGTGTTATATGAAGTGTTATATATCTCTTATCAAAGCATTAATAAAATGTTAAACTACTACACAAATAATAATGTCTACATAAATAATTCTGTCTGTATACCAAATTTAATCAAAATCCGTTCAGTAGTTTCCGCGTGATTGACGGATTAACATCCAAACTAACAATCAAGAAACTGAAGAAATACATTAACACAAAACAGAAACAAGCACTAACATAATAATATTGAACGAAGTTATACAAAATCATAGCATAGTTTAACCAAGCTATAGGTAGCTACACAGGATTGCAACTAAAAGTTTTCCATTGAAAACTGCAAACCGCCGGGTGGTTGCTGCGTAGGACAACCTCTAATTAGTAACTACTGCGAACTGTGACCGGGTCGCAAGCTCTGTTACAATGTTACCAGTCATTATTCCGACTAAGGGTCTCCCAACTTCTCTTTAACAATGTCAATTTTTTAATTGTTAATTTAAATACTTATTGGTGTTTTTACAAGGTGGTGATTTGAGCATTTTATGAAATAAAATATATATGCTTAATTTTTGAAGCTGAAGAATTCGTTTGTTTGTCTGAACGCAGTATACATACTATAATTTCCAGAAATACAGGTCCAGAAATACAGGCTGGATAGTCAATTTGTTGAGGCTATATGCTATAAAATATCACGTCAGTAAATGTCGGCTGCGTGTTGCTTAGTCGAACATAGAAGTAAACTCCTTTTTCCTTTCCTTTAACTTTTTCTTACTAAACCTAGTATTAAAACTAAAGGACACAAGTTTAAATAAAAAAATTATGTGAAACGTAACGTAACTATAACTTAATCATACCAAACACAGACCATTTATTAAACAATTTAGCTGATTTGGCGAGGAGTCACAAAATTATACCACTAACACCTACCCAAACCCAAAAAATACCAAAAAATAAGTATAAAGTTTTTGCTATGTGGGTATAATTAGAGGGTTTTATTACACACTTTCGGGAACGTCGACGTTGGACATTTGGCTGCAGACTTCGTTAAGTGAACGGTCTAACCAGAGCCTGGAGTTTATTTCTCATTAAAAATAACGGCCACTCCACTAGCTACGTATTTAGGTTTCATTTAGGTACCTTTAGACCCCAAACTTAGGTTCCAGCTTGTGGCTTTAAAGACCATTGGCTCAGTAATAAAAACATTTTCTGGACTTTCAAACAGTCGTAAAATAACCGAAAATTCGATCATAGTATTGCTTTTATGCCATTAAACAATAATTTTTTTGGTTCTATTTCGGTAAAATCCTAGAACCATAACGTTCTAGCACCAATAGGTAGATTATCTAATATCCACTCATCATTCTTCTACTTTCTCAAATCCATTATAGAACGCTGCGTCATAGAACTCATTTTTCACATTACATCGTGGGAAATGCGTAATGTATGCAAAGTGCTGACAATTTCACGCTGCATCGATCTTTATACTATAATCTATCGGCGACTATCAACTGTAAGGAATAATGGGTTAGTGCAAGTTTTAAAGAAAGCACCAGTCACTAGACTGTTTTGCAAGGAAACGATGGATTTATTTTTAAACGATATTGATTAGCTTGGACTGATCATTAACTGGTATTGTTTTATGTAGTTTACAGACAGTTGGATTCATGACATGACAACTCGTGGATATACATAACAATATGTATATTGTAAACTTACATCATATTACGTCATTACGCATGAAGTCTTGAAACAGGAGTATGAGTTTTTTAACCATTTTAATGTATGAGATATGGTAGTCTTAATAGTGTCTAATCTTTTTAGCCCTACTAAAGAACTAATTGACATCAATTAAGGAATAGTTCCGGTCGTTAACAAACTTTAATCTGTCGGACATTTAAATAATCTTAATGACAATGAGTGAACTTATGTATCATCCAACAGTATGCGGAAGTTGCATATGATGTACGTATATATTACAGCACATGAAGGTAATGTGGGTTGGCTTTCACGATCAATGTTTGTGTAGGTAGAAGACATAATTACATAAACAGTCTTAGATGCCAGTTTCACCAAGCAAACGACTATATTTCCCACATAAAGCTATCTTCACTGAACTTTCTAAAGAGGATCTACGAGTATGTTGTCAAGCAAAAGTAACTAAACATGCCATAGGAAGCAAAACAAAGGAAAACCACAGTCCGAACTCCAGACAGTGGCAAGGTGAACGATTCAACACGCTGTCTGCCACCGCAGGTCAACCGGGCCCGTTCGAGAACTTTCTATTGCACTCAGCAAATAAGTCGGGGACTAATTAGTACATTCGGTGGAACCGAACAGAACCCGACAAAAGGGCCAAGTTTGCGATTGCGACACTATAACGAGCGATGCTTTGTGTTCTGTCCCATTCTATTCCGCACTGGGAGACGCTGCGGCCTTTTGTTGGTAATGTTTAAACTTTTATTAATTTGTATTCTATACAAGTTTCTTTAATTAGATCCGATAAAAGTAGTTAACAGTTTTTTCTCTTTGTTGTCCCGTTGTATTCGTATTTTTATTGAACTTCGTTAAAGCTTATCGAACAAATTAGCTCTTTATGTAAAATGTTTTAATTAATAAAATTTACATGAGATTTCATAGAGCTGCCTTTACCTTTTGTCGTACACTGACTAGTGTATACGAAAGAATTCTTAAAAATAAAAGAGAGTGACTCAATTTCACACCTGGTTTGTTCCCTCTGCGTCCAAAGTTTCCTATGGGAGCTAGAAACGTGTTTCCAGTGACGGTGTCGGGTGTCAGCTAATTAGTGCATGCGTTGACGCGGAATGAGTGGTGATGGAACGAATGCAAAGGTGCGGAGTGAAACGCTACGGTAACAGCACGGATGGCTCGCTTTTTAGAAAAAATGTTGAAATAACGCTGGGTCTCGGTACACTAACGTAGCATGTGTACAAACAGTATTGGCGATATTTGGAAAAGCTTCATTATTTTGAGCATCGTTCAACTGCGACTTATTTTTTAAACTACTGCAAAACATGAGTACTCCTCCCGATTTTTTAAAGTAGCGCATGATTTTTCTTAACGGGTGTGAGGATTAACAAAAGGAGCCAATTTAAATGTAAATAAAATTTTAATATCGTTAAGTCCGCTAATACACGTGCGCTCTGAAACTAACGACGTATCATTAACAGTGAGGGGAGCCCCACAGAATAAAGATACGCGAATCACTCTCAAAATGTCGCTAAAGCGTGATAATACGCAAACTCAGACCACATGTTTTGTTCACATCGGAGAATAATAATACATTTTTGCAGGCTTCCAATGTCTCTCTCTCTACCCCTATAGCCACAGTCTAAAAATGTACCTTACAAAAATACGTACCAAACTGCAGTATGTAAGCGACAGTGTACGGGATTAATTTTACCAGGGTAGCATAAAGAGGGTTGAACACTCTATGAATTAGGGTAAAGGGTCAATAGTGGGCCAGATAAAGATGGGCTGCAACAAATTGTGTGCTCTCCGGCCTTTTGTTATCGGTCCCTGCTGTACTTAATTGTGCTTTTGTCCGTTGTTAGGGACCGTCCCGTGATTGGCCAACTTCCACTGGATTTGACCCGGGACTAAAATAATATACATGCGAAATGGTACGTAATTGATTTCGTCTCCGTTCCAAACCCATTCATATTGTTTTTGTATTTAAGGTGAGATTTTAAATTTGATATTTTTATTATTTCACAACAAAATCTTTGCACATTTTGTTCAGTACATGCCTAAGTAATTCACTGCCAGATTTGACCAATCTCGAATACAATACATGTGTGTGAAATAATAAATAGGCCTAAGCTCTCAGGGTAAACAAAACATAATTATGTTTTCATAGAAGTAATTTATTCACCAAATAGATTATCCAGATGGTCACAACATCATCTGTAGATCATTGCGTGCTGAGTTTCTATGAGAAAATAGACAAAAATAACAATAGTTATAATGTTGCTATCATGTTTTTTTTTATAGAAACATGAATGTGGTACTATCTGCTGTCTCCACCTTTAACTTGCCACATGTCGGTAGCTTTCAACACATGTTTTGGTATTAAATAATTGACGTAATTTTTTTTGTAGTTGGACCAGCGATGGTCGAACTTTTTTTTAATTCTATAATTCGTCTAATACCTTTCCTTTTAGGACGCTTATCATAAATGTATTTTTTCTGTTAGGTTTAAAATTGTTTTCTTCTTTTCATTTATTTTTTTTAAGTGTAACTAAGATTTGATACAGAATATGATTTAGTGGTTTATAATATTCTGTTTAGTGATTATTTGTGTATGATATATTGATTTAGGTTACTCTTTGCACTTTTCGAATATTTTGTGCTCCAACTAAGTATACTTTAACCAAAGTGCTCTCGAAACAATTTGAAGTAACGCAATAATGTACAAACATTTTAACACGTAATTAACTGTCAGCCTATTTGAAACCTGTTTTTGCATAAGCCACGGTTCCATATTAGCATAAGCGTCCATATGAATTAGAGCTAAGCCTACACTTTAATAGCTGTGAGATGTTAACACCCACAAAAGGTCGAATGAAATTAATTCGCGCGCAATGTAATTTTATTGTCATTGAAAATTGTGTTTTACGTTGTAAATATTTAAGTTGGATATTTCAAAAAGCCACACTCAAATAGAATTGGGTGAGACATGTTTGCCACAAGCTATGCAAGTTTGTTTACTAACAGCTCTTTGGGAAGTCGTTCTAGTTTAGTAGCGTGCTTTTTTATGTAAGTAAATAAATTCTGCCTCGTTAGTCAAGTGGTCGTAAGTTGGTCGAGGGGTCTTGGGCTCGATTCTCGGGTCGGGCAAAGAATCACTGAGTATTTTTCGGTTTTTCGAAATTTTCTTAGTAGAAGTCTAGAGTTGTGCCCAGTATAATAATGGCAATAGGTTCACCCCTATTACATGGGACTTATAACACAAATGGTGAAAAGTGGGTGTACATTGTATAGCGACCTTTCGTGCCGTGGTATGCATCTCTGCCTGCGTATTGATAAAAGGCCGTCACGTAAACAGAATCTGAGGTACAGTTTTAGGATTTGGATAATGTGAAAGGTTTTATAATCTGTAGATCAAACATCAAAATCTGTTTAGTAGTTTCAGCTTGATTGACGGACAAGCATCTAAACAAACATACGTGCACATTTTACTTATAATATTAGTATGATCCTTGTCCTTGTCGAAGACTTCAAATTTACTAAACTAGTATTATAATTATAATTGATTGGATATTTCGTTTACATTTAAATGATATTCTTGATTGATTGTGTTTAAATTATTTTCGCTTTTATTACTGGCATTTTCGTCAGTCCTATATTCTTAGTTTGAATGGAAAACGTCTAAACATATCTTAAAATTGAAAGATGTTTAAATATTTAAGTAATATGATACAAACTTTACACGTGTCCATTTGTGTGCCAAAGAAAACAAATTCGTAGTACGAACATTCAAAAGTTTTTAGGATGACAAGTCTCGAATCAACTGTCTGTGTGGATGTACTTAGTTTGCTACGTACTCAGTAGTTACCTAACATCCTTCATTAGATGTTCCAAACAGTTACCTACTTAAAATGATTTCATGCGAGCTAATTAAAATACAAAGGGCCCAAATCTGATAAGAGGCTTAATAAATTTACTCTTTGTTACCTCCGGAGCAACTTCAAACAGTATGCAATGTGGTCCAAAACAAAATGTGTAGTCAACGTTCTCATTTAATTTTATAACTTCATAAAACCCTTTCCGACATTTTATCGGATTAATATCTCAATCGCCCCTGTCATTACCACAATGACCACTTCTGAGTGCTATCAGCATATCATTTCGCTCTCCATGCCACTTCGTGGCTAACGGACAATCGCATTAGAGTACGCCTCAAAAACAGGCTTTTACCGCGAATCGCCATCCTAAATAAACAATAGCTAGAAGGGGGCACAGCTTTTAAACGATCTCCAGCGGCTCAGCTGACAGATTAGCTCACCCTATTAGCAAATATATTTCTGCAGTCCATAATTAATCACCAGTAGCTGTATGTCCTATGCAATAGAGTACATTTTAGAGTGCATTACGCAGTATTTGGGTGAATTTGATGCTGTATGCAGATGGGTATGTCCGATAGGTGGTTATAGAATTTTTGAGGCGACAGAGGGGTGTGATTCGACCACGTGCTAACGTGGCTTATGAGTTTGATCCTTTTATTTTTATCACAAAATGGTGTTACTTTGGTTGAGGATTTCTTTTAAGGATAATTTTTAATCGCTAAAAGGAATGTTAAAATTGTATTTCTTAGAAATTGGCAATATATATCATCAAACGAATGTTGTTTAGAGTGTTTTACTGAATGTAAGGCACGAATAATTCCCCTTTGATTAAGTAGCTCTTAGCAGGATCAAATTGAAAACAAATTCTACGAAATAGCTAAATAATATTATAAACAGTAATGGAAATATCTGTCTATAGCTTTATATGAATGAGTATTCAACTAGAAACAGTAGATGAAGTAAATAAAACATTAATCGTGAAAAGAAAAGCAATTTAGAATTGGTAGTAAGAGAGTAAAGAACAAGTAAAACAAAAGGAATTAAAATAACTTAAAATTTAATTGAATATTTCACACACGGACAACAACGCTACTCGTTAAGTTGGTAAGATCCTCGTGGGACGCGAAGCACATGCGTCTCGTTATAATTAGCGAACAATGTTTGGCTTTAGCAAATCCCTTCGGGGCGTAAATTAAGAGATTCTGCTCTCCGGACGGCTTATGGATACATTTGTGTTAAAACCCGTAGAGGACACAAACATGCACGATATTTGTACGTATCTGTTTTGTATTTGCATGCATTTGTACCAACACTAAGTCCGAAAATTATTTATTTCAATCTTTATGACGTGCCTTCCATAAATTCGTGTTTTAATTTCTTTGAATGTCGATTTTCTTTGTTGTATGTTACTGGTATTAGCGTAACTTGTTTTGCCTTTATGAATCTTTACTGTAGTATTAGTTTGATGACGCACATCTTCGTTCTTAATTTGATGAGTTCAAGAGCCTATTTTAAGTCTCCTTATTACGTAGGTAGTTTAATTATACCTGAGTAGTCAATTATTGGCCTCAATTGCAAATCATTTTCAATTGGTTCTGATGATTTTGCGTTGTTTAGAGATTTATGTCCAATGCAATTTGAAAGGGTTTTGAATTTAAAGATTATTTAAAAGTGAATGTTATTTTTTATCATGCAAAATCTTATTATCAGTTATGGCATAAGTACATTTACTCTTGGCACATTTTTGTTAAAGTATTTATGTAATATTTTCATATGAGCGCGCAATAAATTTTAATGTAGGTTAAAGTATTAACGGGCGCATAATAAATTATCCGTTCCTTGCAGTTTGCGTGCATCAACGTAATGTTCTGGATTTTACGTTTGACCAGTCATGAAATTTTTATATTTTATTTAATACGACATTTGAACTTTTAAATTGGAACGTAAAAAGACGCGTACAGATCGAAATATGATTGTCAAAAGTTATACTGGCGTTGATTTTAATTGCCGTCGAAGTTGAAATTTGATAACACAATGAAGATTCCAGTTCAGATAACGGTATAAATATGTTTATGATCAATAAAGATACAGAATACAAAATCGGAATTGTTTTGGGTCTCATTCGTGATCGCACATACAAAATCACTTCATTATCTCCGTATCCAAAGATATGCATTGAAACCGCCGTAAAACCTTTTGTAAAGTATTTTTCCCTTAATTAAATAGAAGATACCGCTAAACGGCAATTAATTTCCGTATTAAATTGTTATTTAAGTAACCTAATCTTTTAATACGCCCCCTATAAATCAAATCTTAAAGCAACCTAAATCATTATAAATCCTGAGTGCTTAAAATTTTATAAAATCTTCTAACCCTTTCCTAATGTTTACTTTACTTGGGCCTTCTCAGATTTATGAACATTCACATTTCGTCTGTCAACGTTTACACACGTAATCTTGTTTGAATATCATCTCTGCTGGCCGCTGTTATTTGCATATTTCTATTATTGTCGTTGAGGTCTATACGACCCTCGTTTGCTCCAAAATCAACACGTGGCGTACCGTCAGATAGGTTATTGTGGCTCCGTATTGTATAATGATATTGTTGCAATGCGATGTGGCGTGAATTTGCTGCCGGATTAAAGGGTATTTTTTTGGGTCACAATTTTTGGGGATATTTGTGTTTTTTCTCTGTTTGGGGTAGGATTTTTTATATGTGTGTTATGTGTTTAGGCGATTCCATTTTGCTTTTTATTGCAAAAATGTATGTTTGTAACTTAACGTTAAAGAATGTATAAAAAAGCTTCAGTATTTAAACGGCCAAAGTCGGTAGCTCAACAAACAGGTAATTGAAGTAAAACCTAACAAGGACGTCCCGCGTCGCGACTGACGGCTGTCGAACTTTTTAATTAATGACACCTTTTTTGACAACGAAAATCTTTTGCGGTGTGAACTAATAGAGGACAAGGAGACATGTTCATTAACATGGTTCGGATTCCTTAGCTTCCATTAGTCGGATATTTTAATTGTTTGTTGGTTTCGGCGGAGACTTTGCAGCTGTTATCCGCCTACCGCGTCGAGTTATTTACAGACAAATTGCTTTTAAGTTGCACCACTGTTTCCCTAATACACTAAATTTAAAATTTATTGGAAATGTTCAGTTTTTGCCGCTGCTTTATAGTCGTATGCTTTCAGAGACATTTGTTGGGTTAATGTAAATGTGTTATGTGGCGCCGATCAACTTGGCGTCGGTATCGGTCTATTCATAGTGTGTGTGTATTAATAGAGTCAATTTCACGCTTATTAAAGGTTCCTTTACATGTCGTTGATGGATTGGATAATATTTAAGGAATGATAATATTTTCTATTTTAAAACTTGACATAATTCCACTTGAAAACTGTATTAAGAAGGTACAGGACTTCATATGAGATTTAATGAAAAAATATTTAATATTGAATATTTCGCATGGGGATTTATTTTAAAATATATTTTATTATTCATGAGCAATATACAAACAGGCAATCACAGTAACGAACATTCGTTTTCTTCAACATCAAAGCAATAATTCACTTTATCTAATCAAACGTTCCCCAAAACAATTTCACAGCGATTGTCTGCGCCCCGGATTTGAGTACCACCCCATATATCATATTCAAATGATAATTCAATACCGTTGTGATTTCTGACCCAGAGGTTGGGGCGGCCGATAAAAATACATAACATAATCCGAATAAGCATAAAATTATTACAAGGGACGGTTTATTTAACGCTCAATAATTTATGCCTTTACAGATACAGAATATAAGCCAACCAGATTAACGATTAGACAATCTAATAGAATATTAAATTAATGTGCGTGCGGTTGCTTATCTCTAATGTGAGAAAGCCGCGTGCCTGATACACCGCACAAACAATTTAAACCTGATTACTGAACATTAGAGTCCAAAATTGAATTAAGGACTCACAATTGTCACAATACTATTTCCATAATATAATTTTGTGGTTCTCGAAATGAAAAATAAATTAGATTCCAGTATTCGCTAAGGGTTTTTGAATAATCCGAAATTTAATTAATGTCAAACAATTCAAATATTTTTTATCTCATTAAAGTTGTTTCGTGTTTTTGTCCATAGAGAATTGGGTAGGCAAATTCAATAGTTTTTATTAGTTTAGGGCTATAAAAGAAATTACTTTCTTTTGAATTTCTATTTTTCATTTAGTTTTATAACAGCTGATTTTGAATACAACATTGTTGGTAATTCTAGCGAAATAAATTTTAAGAGCCATTAAATATTAACCATTTTTAATGTAATACGAAAACCTTGTCCATTCTATAATTTTCGTAGTAATGTGGATCATCAAAGTGAATAAAAAAACCATTTTCTTAATCAACCATATTCTTCTAACATAAATCGAGAATTATATTAAAGCAGTTAATAGAGTTGTGTAGAAAACGTTACATTAATACAATAATAACATTTACCGAGTACTTACTACTATTTTAGTCCATAGTAACAAGAAAGTTTCAGATAATTATATTACCAAGTTGGTCAAAGTAAAGACCAGCAGCAGGTCAACCACAAGATTGTCAAACTCGTAACTAATAGATTTTCAGCTTTATTGCGACACAATAAGATTGGCTATTTCGAAAACTGTGAGTCGCATGAGCTGGAATACCTATATTCTGTAGATGATTCATCAATATTGTTTTTTGTGATGACGGGTAGAACCTTCAAAAGCCGCCTAGCTTTCTGGGGATAAAAGACTAGACAGTGTGGACACATTTTAACCTCAGTAAAAACAGGTGGCGACCTTCAGCTCACCTCAGCTCAGCTCCAGCAAGGGGCACCGGGTCCTCTAATAGACCTGCTCCGGACCATCAATATGCCTAGAATTACGAAAAAGTCAAACTAAAACGAATCCCTTCAAAATCCCATTTCCAGTTCCAGTGACACAAAAATATTGTACTATTTGCGGACGTTGAGTAAATAATAAAGTGGGACGATGTAGTGAGCTTCTGTCTGGAATATTTAGTTACACCGGCCAAACACGTAACCCATCAGTTTAAGTCTCAGGTTACAGTTAAGTGACCAACCAGTGACTACCATTAAATTGTTTTCTTTGCACACAATACGTCTAGCAGAACAAATAATAGCTCTTAATGAAACGTGGTATAATATAACACGTTTTTTTCTGGAAGGGATTTGCAGTGAATATACCTACACTATTTTCTGAAAACCTACTTTTCACCAGATATTTCGAAATAGGATGAAAGCGCGAAGGAATTTGTTCGGTGCAGAATCACAGAAGAAATAATTTTGTTATCGACTCAAAATGTAAATGTAAGTCATTTCATGGACAACTTGCACCCGTGATTATCGCAGATTATAGCCATAGTTTTATGTTGTGTTTATGAAGTAAGGCTTTCAATGTATTTTGTGTTAGGTTACACAGGTACGTTACTTAAACGAGTTTAAAAACCTTGGAACTATATTGTGTCTAACTCAAAAACTCAAGTTTAATCGTCATACTAGTGACTATCAACTGGTCAAACAAGCCATTCAAAAGCTTAATGGCGGCCAAGATAACGAAGAAACAATAATACTAGAGAACGTTGTAACTGTATGGTAATTAAGTGTGTGTTAACAAGGATATTAGATAAGCTGTAAATTGCTACGGATCCTCATTGGCTGGAGTGTGGAGTACCGTGACGGTCGTTATCATTAAAATTACTGAGACAAGGATTAATTACAAACATTGTAAGGCGACGGTAGCGTGTGTGTAATGAATGTAAATACGAGAGCTACTATGTGTGGGTACCAATATACTGATCGAGCTTGTTGTCCAGTTTTAACTACACATTATGTATAGACGTCGTATAATGACGGAAGGAACTCAGTAGCATGCTATTGGAGAGGCCTATATCAGGCAGTGGAAGAAAACAAGATGAAGGGGGAAGAAATGTAGCAGCACGATATCCTAACAACCTTTAAATTCCTAACCCCCAAAAGGCCGGCAACGCACGTGTAATGCCTCTGGTGTTCCGGGTGTCCAAGAGACGGCGATTGTTAATCATCAGGTGATCTGTCTAGTCGTTTACCGGGTTACACCATAAAAAAACAGTATTTTCAAATCACCAATGATCTTGATTGTACCTGGTTTTAGTTCAAAACTTATTGCAATTTGATAAGTAACATTTAACTGGTGGAAAGTGGCTTTAAGAAGGATTACTTCTACCAGCAGTACAATATAATAAAAATATAAGAAATGAAACAAAATAAGAGAAAATTTATTCAAAAAAATATGAAACAAAACCTAACAGAATAACAAAAGACTGCCAACAAAACTTCACAAACGAAGTAAAGACGAATTGCTTAAAGAAGTTAAGAAAATGTTCACAATTCGAATGGAGTTGACTGGAGAGAATAATGATTGGTTGTTCGCCCTTCCGTCTCAACGAAAATGGGTTAACGATTAAAATGTTCCTAATTAATGTCATCAGACTGTTGCTCTTAATAAAGCTATAAATAGAGATGAGAATGCTGTGAACTAATTTAAAGCAATAAGGTTTATAATCGTTAAGCACGTGTTTGTTGATTTGGTTCTCATAATAATAGTGAAAGAATGTTGAATTTATCCCATGTTTATGAAGCGTCAATATTTACAATCTGACCTGTTTTTGAATGTGAGATCCTTCATTTTATGCGATAATTTATAATTTATTGTGTTATTTTAACACATGTGTTAATAAGCGTGGTTCAATATCCTTCCATCCGAATGAGAGGAAGTTGCTATGTAGGTACATTTATGTATGTATATTTTGCGCAGTTTATTTTGGTTAGTAGCTCTTGGAGAATTATGTAGTTTAGTACTGTATGTACCTACTTCTCTGGCTTTATCATCCTTTCATTCATAGTAATAGAGTTCAAATTTGTTTACCCAAAATTATAGCAATTTGACTTACCTGGAATCAGCATTCAATCTTATTAGAAAACCACTTAAGACGAACACGAAATAAAATTAAAACTTATTATTGTTTCATACCTGAAAAAGTAAAAATAAAACATTATTATCCGAACAGCCATCAGACACCAATCAAAAAGTAATCCTAGAAATCAAGTGAATTAGAACTTTATAATTAATTCTTTAGTATTATAAAAATAAAAAGTTTGCGAACAAATTACATTTCTATGGAAAGTTCGAAACACAATTAAAGAATAAGACGAGTGACGTCAAGATACAATTATTTATAAGTTTTTAGTACAATTTATTGGATCTTTGTACCTTACAGAATCAATGACACTGCTCTTTTTTAAGGGGGGAAATTATCCATTGATTTCTCCCGCCTTGGACGAGGCGAGAGGGAGTGTCAGACTCTTACTGACTAAAAACCACCGCGTTCCTACTCCTGCTTTTTGAGCCGGAGCCTCGGTAACCCGTTAGGCAGTTTGCAGGTGGTTGTATCATTGATTCTCTCTCAACTTTTAGAGGTTTGAGTTCTGATCCGGAGCTGCGGACTACCCAGCGAAACCCGCTAGGTAGTCCGCCACCAAGGCTCGAAAAGCAGGAGTAGGAACGGGGTGGTTTTTAGTCAGACACTCCCTCTCACCTCGCCCAAGGCGGGAGAAGTCATTGGAGGGGGAATCCCCAAAAAGAAGGTTTAAGTTTCATAATTTTCAACAAGATTTCATACTAAGTATCTATTGTATAATTATCTATAAAGATTATAATTAGCTATACGGTCTTACTAATAAACATTTATACACGCTGTATACACGCTGTATACACGTGTTATAGCATATTCATTACTAATAATCAATGTACAGGGGTTGTCATCTTATACACCCGTTATAACAGTTGTATAAGTGTATGTCATTTTACACAATCCTTATTCAGTCAAATGAGCTTGTTTAGCGTGTGAATAACCAACAAATAACTTATTGTCGTGTCTTATCTCGTAACATATTTTAATTTAGTGGTTATTATGGATTACTAAGAATATCTGCGCCATTTTAATATTCTCGAGTTGGACAATGAGGAACGACCAAGAAAGACAAAACCTTATAAAACACGTATTGATTTCTTTTCTTTCGAAGAAGATGAATGTAAACAAATACAGGTTTACTAAAACCTTATAAAACACGTATTTGATGCCTTTTTTTTCGAAGAAGATGAATGTAAAGGTAAATACAGGTTTACTAAGAGATATGTCAGAGAAGTGGTGGACTTGATCCGAGAAGACATAGAACAAACAAAGATAGCTGGCAGCTTCTCTGTGGAGCTTCAAGTTTGTGTAGCTCTCAGGGCATGGGCGCAGTAAGAAGTACAAGACGATGCAACCAACATACATGGCAAGAGTCAAAAATCAAACATTTACTTCCTCTTGCTGTACTGTACATTCTTTAAATGTTTGAAACTGGTAATCAGCCACCATTTCATCAACAACAGGGTCAGGCATCATACAATATTACTGGACAAATTGCAAGACAATTGTTTATAAGAACACAGTTTTAACAAACATTTCCTTAAAATAAAATAACAAGTTTATACTGAGAATGTATTTTATTTATTTGAGTTTCCACTAAAATATTTTGTTATTTTCAATTTCTTAGACGAAGCTCTTGTTCAGCTCGTGTCCACCCATGGACTTCTAGCGTGTGTTTCATTTTTACCTCATTTTCACCCTTTACGACAGTTCTCATTGAGAACTTGATTTCTTATCATCTGCTCATCCTTATGCTGAAACAAATAGGTAGTAATTTAAAAAAATATATAGTTTTGAGAATTAACTCGAGCCGAATTTGGTAAATAATACTTACTTTAAACCTAATCACAAGGGATCCCAATTAGTAGCACGCTTCCTCTTCTTTGCTACGATACAAACGACTCCATTTCCCATTATTATCAATAATAAAATGATCTTATGCATATAAGAAATATAAATACGAAAAACAACACGACCTGGGTTTGTATTTATCTTTTTACATTTTTTGCGGAAAATGACATTTGACGTTTCAAAGCGCGTTCAAAACATGTTCTTCTTTATAGATGACATTTTACTGATTGGAAAATTTTAAATAATATAATTTAAATATCTACACGTATGTATACTGAAAATATTTTGTAATAAACAGAAATTGTTCATTTCTTCCTTTTCTAGTCACTGGTAAATAAAATCATGTAAATATGAAAGAAAAATAGAAATAGAAAAGTGTGGTGTTTTTTACGTTTTATGGTTTCGGAACACTTCTCAAAATGTTACCAGCGGTTAGTGTTATAACAATTAAATAGTTACTCAAGGCTTATACACTGTTTATTAGTAAAGTAGTGTATATCTAGCTATTCACGCCTTATTCATTGAATAAGTAATTAGACGTTAAACAGTTGTTTAACATATTTTTATTAGTAAGACCGATAGAGTATAATTATATTGACGGCTGTCTCAAAAAGTAATTTTTTTTATTAGCATTCTTGACTTTGAATCCAACTCCTCATTAAATTCAAAAAGTTGCATTCATGAATTAGCAATGAATGTTTCTTAATTTTGAATAGTACGTATAAATCATCCTCATTATCTGTATTTCTGTAACACAAAAACGATATAAAATATTATTGGGCACAATTCCAAGTTTTGAATCGATCATAGTACTATCAGAAACCGCGAGCCGCGACCGATTAATCATAATTAAGTAAATCATTTGTCTATTAATCATTCAGTTCTACAATATTTATCAAATCTGACAGTTGAAAGTGACAAAATTAATACTTCATTTGACACCAAAGTTTGTCGCAATATATATAACTCTTTCTAATTAACGTTAATGAAAACTAATTTTATCGTTACGGTGATCGAGAAACGAGATTCCTGAGATAAACGGACCGATGCTTATCTCGGCTTGTGTCAACGAACGTAACCTTAGAGTTACTTTCGAAATACACGCAATGATTACTTAAGCTTTGTATCTACCTATATCAGTTCCATTAAAAATAGTTGACCTTGTATCTATTTATAAAAGTTGAACACGACCCTTTCCTTACATGACCCATTAATCGCAGATATTGATGACGTTTCAACCAAAAAATCTTATAAAAACTAATTGTTTTACGTAGTATAGAGGCTCACACCATAAGCGATAGTAATATAGGCACAGTACAAACAAAAAAGACTAAGTTCTAATTACAAAACAATTTATATTGGTTGATCACAGTACACCTAAATAGTCAGATACGAGTACATAATAAATACTTATCAAGACACAAATGAAGCCAATAGCCAAGACAAAATAGAGGTGACAAAACAATAATGAAAACTAATTTTATCTCCCCAACGATCTGAAGCTGTTAGATCCAGCAGATAAACATAGATGATCAACAATATTCATTATTAGTTCTCGTTCCGTACAATTGGCTCGTTAACTTCGCTTGACTATCACTAATTGTTGCAAAATGGCCGCCAGTTAGTTGACAATAGAAGACGCTTCTAAAGCCGATGCGAATGCACTTGTTGTATCTAGGGCATCGTTATTTGCAATTGCTGCTGGTTTCTCTGTTGCATTGTATTGTAGGTATATAGACTTCTATTTTTTTATCTAATGTTTATGTTTATTGTTTTTAACTTTAACTATGTGTCATTGGCGTTTTGTAACATGTTCATAATTAGACACGACGCGTCGAACGTCGTTGTTTTTTAATATGAGCCCCTAGCGTGACGTGAAACTAGTCGAGAGTCGAGAAGATAATTAAAAAAAAACATTTACTTGTTATCATAATGTCAGCAGCAAAACGTTTCAATACGTATCACGGTACAAATCTCAAAATGAAAACATTAAACGAGGAAACAGTATTTGTAGCAAACATCTGAACTCCAAAGTTCTAATTAATAATAACTTTTCCTATCTATTAAGTTAAGCCGAAAACGCTTGAAACATTTTACTCCAAAATATTGTAAGGCCCTTAAGATTAAAGGAAAGTACCATTGAAGTTCGGAACAGCAATTAACTTGACAACATCAATATTAAACAAGAATTAATGTAAATACATAGTTTTAGAAGATTTATTACAAAATTATATTCAAAAGCGGATGATGTTTGAATTTCGAGTGATGTCTATATATTTTAGCAATTATATAAACATACCGAAGTCATGCTTGTATTTCTCTAATAGGCGTAAGTACTTAGAGTATCTGAATCAACTTTAATCGATTGTATTATAAATGTGAGTAAAGTTTTAGAGGCCCAATTCCCTATCTCTCAAAAGGCCGGCAACTTGTATCTCCTTTGGCGTTGCTGGTATCCATGGGCGGTGTCAACAGTTACGAGCCCCTAGCTTCACAGACGGACAGACTGACAGACTATTATTTATTTCTTTACCTAAGTATTTATGGTTTAATTGGAATTAATGAGTTGCCTTTGACTTTGACTTGGCCATCACTTGATCAGTCTACTCGCTTGTCGCCGAATGCCATAAAAATAGAGAAAAGCTTCTGAACAACCTAAACCAAGACTCATATCACCCACAATAACAAAACCAAAGAAAACAAATTCATTTTAATACGACTTGCCAATTCAAAAACACATTATGAGTCATTACCATCATTCGTCAGTTCCAGTTCCCATAAAAATTGTACTCTTAAATTCTAAAAAAGTAATCTTCAAAATTATACTCCAAGTATAAAAATAACAGGGAATAATAATCCCATCTTATTACGGAGATTCAGGCCCGTTGCAAACAATTCAAGGGACATTTTTTCAATTACACTCAGCCACCGCGAATGCAATCAGATTTTCATTTATTTACCCGTAACTTGTAATTTTGATTTTGTTCTGTCTTTTTATGTAATTCTTATTCAGCTTCCATTTAACGTATCTGGCGTGTGTGGTTTTTATATTATTTAGTTTTAAGTTTATTTGTTTTATTGTCTAGAAATAACTTGATGGTTTTATTGAGTTGTGCGTGTGACTCGACTCGAGCATGTAGTTTAAGTTCAATCCTTCTATAAGAAGTAAGAATATACGTATAATTATTCATATCAATATCATCAATAGCTTGCTCTAGTCTATTGTTGGACTAAATAGGAATACGTTTCTGGTAAAATGTGTAGTACTTTAACAACATAACACACTTTAACGGCATCGCTTGAACTCACCAATAAACTTGTCTTTTAAATATGAACATTAAATCTTATGTCATTTGATATATTTCCTAACGTTTATGCGAAAACGCGGCAAGCGCACGGTCCGTGGGTGGACAACGCGCTTACAGCATTTACATATTATTTCCAAAGCAAGTAAGTATGTGAGCCTTTTATGAATGCGGAGTGACAAATATGTGCTCTTCTCTACTTCTACCACATGGCTCAATAAAATTACACATACATAGTAATAAGACGTAGAGACCTCGAGAGTCAACATGTATATTAAAACAAAATGATTACCTTGATCATAATGTATTAAGGAAATTGATAAGTTCAATAATCATAAACCCATTATCTTTGTGTACTCGTAGATTATGTTGGTCAACATTAATTTAATCCACATAGTAAGTACTCACATAAATGTATAGGTAAACAATCAATAAATCTATTATAATTATAATACATTATAGCTTCTATTCTTCGCTTGGTCGTGGTGGCCCAGAGGTTCAAGACCTACCAACGGTAAAAACCAATGTGACATTTTTCGAGTTATATGTTTTTTCTATAATTGAGACACGACTGATAAACGATAAAGGAAAACATCGTGAGCAACCACCTGGGCTTATAATTTCTGATTATAAGTTTGAAATCGCCAACCTGCATTGAGCAAGCGTGGTGATTAATGCTCAAACCTTCGATATGTGAGAAGAGGCTTTGGTTAGTATTGTCTATTAATAGGCTGTCAATGATGGCTTCAATTAAGGTTTGATTTTTGTTTTTTTTAATACCTAAAATAAATAAGGAAGCCCAGAGAATATCTCTAACAAGCTAAATCACATACGTTTTAATTAAATCTAATGTGAAAATCGTTTAGCGTAAATGATATTAACTGTTATTACAACATCATAAACGTACGCTTTATTCCAAATACGAGTAATTCATATTTATTTAGTGTTGCAACTAAAACTAAATTATTAAAACCAGTAACATATTAGTTTTATTCATGTCAAGTTTCCAATGAAAAACGATTAATGATTGTCAATCACTGTAATAAAATATAACTAAATATATTTAATTCAGTCATTTGTATTCTCATTATGATTTTAACCAGAACACTAAATTAGCAGCTCAAATCAATCTAACCGCATAAAATGCTGTGATAAACAGTAACCCTTTGCATAATTAAAATCAAATATTTGATGGATTTGATTTGATAACATTATTAACTGCCGATCACATTCACTGTGTGGTTTGTCATTATTGCAAAATTTATGCACTAAATCAGAACCGATGAATAGTGACAAATAAATGAATATTAACTTAAATCGAGTTCATTCATTTTAGTAATCAAGTTATTGCATCTGTTGTTTGATGACAGACCCAAGATAATAGCAAAAAAAAATGTTTTAGTTAATTTATTGTTAGATGCCATCGAAGACTTTGATCTACAACTCTTTTGCAATGAAAAGCTAATCCGTATCGGTATTTTCAGATCTTAAAACATGTCTATGTTCACAAAATCGTATTTTATTGCCAAAGACAGCTTCCGCAACAAAGACCAAAAGAGAAAAAAAAAACCTTAAAAAGTTAATTGATGACGAAAGGCATACAGAATTATTTAGTCACACGTTTCCACAACGGTGTTGAATGTTGATATACATCCGAAGATAACCCACGTAAATCAAGCATTAAAACCAAAACAACGCGCCACATAATCCGGGATTAATAGTCTATTAATCAACAGAGGCGACATCTAGCTCCAGGCTTGAAGCGTTCAAAATTAGCGCTATTTGTGTTTTATGATAGTGAAGGAGTTGGTGTGGATATTCCGGCGGGAATGATTGAGATATTCTGATATTGTTTGTGGAGAGAATTTGGTGAGTTAGTGATGGAGTTGTGGATGTTTTAATGGTCCTTGAGGAGTTTAGTTTAGAGGTATTATATTAATACGATAGGGTTGTTATGTTGAATTATTGAACAGAAGCTGCTTTAGAAAAGTAGTAGTGATGGAATGTTACGCCTGCTATAAAAAATTGATGGGAGATCCCGAAAAAGTCAAATACAGAGTCCCTTATAAATCCCAATTAGACTAGGCTTTTTTTGAGAGAGGATAACCATCCAATGGGTTCCCATTGGATTTTCAAAGAGGAGAAGTAGTCAGACTCTTACTGATTAAAAACCACCCTGTTCCTACTCCTGCTTTTCTAGCCGGAGCCCAAGCTAGGTAGTCCGCAGCTCCGGATCAGGTATCAGGTCTACTGTGTATGTGCGCTACGTGTGCATGCCTTCCGAAGAACCGCACCAAGTGACTTGGCTGGCATAATTTAAATCCAATAAAATTGTAATTATGAAATCTTATAATATGCAATGTAATTTAGTCTTGGGTTTAGCACCAAGTCATTTTCATCAGATTAATCAATTAAGAGTCAATCGACATACAGCTCCTCATATTTCTTAGACGCTCCAAAATCTTAAATTCTAAGGAACCTTCCAACCAAAGCCAGTGCACCATTGCTAGCTGGTACACGAGAAACATGGAAGATTTACCGCTTACCCATAAGGCACCATAACTCAGTTCCTATCGTGTCTTGTAACTATTCATAATTACCAGTATCGACTTCTTTGAGCTCCCGACCATGCAAATGTATCGCAGATTAATTTATTGTTTTGCACTTCGCAAGTACTGGTATAATGTTTTCCTATTGGTTGGTTATTGGAAATTGTGCGTAGGAATTGAAATGATAGTACATAATTTGTTATTTTTCTAAATCATCAAATGATGCAAATATGTATGTTTATTGTTACAAATAACGTCAATTCAATTTGTAAAGTCACGTGACTGTAAAGAAAAATCAACAAACCTGTAATACAAAAATCATTGAGTCCAAGATTGCTGTTTATTTTGCTTCTAATTGAATTTTTAAGGAGGTAACAAATTGCTTTCAAGCACGTGCAGAATAATTGTATTTCACCTAGTAAAATAGTAGTTAAGTAATAATGAGTTTGTTTGTTTAACACCTACACGTGAAAAAAAGTTTAATTTTTTTTTCATTTTAGATTTGGTAGCAACAGAACTTATTGACCGTCTGACGATAAGCGGCCACCGCGTCGTAACATCTGCAAGACTGCTAGAGGTAAATAGAATCTTAATAAGCACCACAAATAACCTAATATTTTCTAAAAAAGTAAATAAAAATATGTCCATTATAATGACACAGCATGTCTAATCCGATACATTTGGCACAGGTTCCTAAAACCCTGTGTCGCGCCGTGTTTGTTACGGGAAACATGCAGTGTGCCGAGCGCACTCCATGTTTTACGATAACTTGTAAT
This sequence comes from Spodoptera frugiperda, assembly GCF_023101765.2. Taxonomy (NCBI): domain Eukaryota; kingdom Metazoa; phylum Arthropoda; class Insecta; order Lepidoptera; family Noctuidae; genus Spodoptera; species Spodoptera frugiperda. Next base: position 10,036,345 of record NC_064242.1, on the reverse strand, counting down.
TAATGTCGTTGCATAGTGCTTTATTGTCCCGAAGTTTGTCGGCTTGCGAACATCGGTATAAATTATGAGCCGACTTCGTCGCGTGTGAGCTTATACACATAAATTATTGAGAAAAATGTGTCAGCGTTTATGTTATTAAATCTCTTCGGTGTTCAGTTCAAAGATGCGAAAGCTAGAAGAATAAATCTTAAGGACAAGTTGTAGTGTTTGTGAGCATGATTTATCGATTATTGTTGGCTAAAATGACGACGTAGAGTGTCCTATGAATCGTCTAATGAGATGATTTGGTCGCAAATATAGCTTTCTAGATAATTTGTAATTCATTTGTACCAGTAATATAAGTCTCGTTAGTGTAATATTTTAGCTCTTAATCATATTTGAATTTAAACATGTTGGTTTATTCTGCATCGTAGATTCGGTTTCATCAATCATTAGGCTCTGGAGAATGTAGCAATAATTGGATTGTTTATGTAAAATCATGCGGGAGACTGGAGGCAACGACCTCAAGTTATTGTTTCGTATTTAAGAATCACGTATGTACATGTTTTAAATCTTTTGCAAAATCTAAAAATTGAAGAGCAATCTAAACTTTCATTATAAAGGATATTTTTAGAAAATTATGTTTTGCACAATGTTTTACATTTCCCAGTTTTTGTTGAGTTTGTTACTTTATACCACTGATCATTAAACGAACGTATATTTAGAATATTCATTAAAAATCCCGACACACATGTAAAATAACCCTTTTGTTTCCGAGCTATCATACAATTAGAAGCATTACGTTGCCCTCATTACCATACAACAGATATCACAATTAGAGCCATATTTTTATGAACAGTTCTCACATAAGTACACGTGTTTTGTCAAAGTGGGCCACGGTACAGCTGCCAAGCAGATGGTACGGGCGTTATGATAGCAAAATATTAACCGCTAATGCCAAACATTGCTGTCGTATGAACGTCCTGGATGGCACCCAAATGTACTGTTCTAAAATGCTTTCGAAACAAAACTGCAGCTTTTCTATTTGTTCCTGTATAATATTACGTGCTACTCATGTTGCTAACGGTTTTTAATAAGGCCACACAAACTTTGATATTACGGAAAATGTTATTTGGTTACTTTAATATTGTAGTTTAGGGAAATTTGTTTTTATTTGCCACTCTATGGTTATTCTAGCCACTGCAGATTATTATTATGCGTAGTAAAGCTTCGATGTTACTTAGTTTTAAATGCATGATTAACCCGCCATTGGTAACCTATATGTCTATGAGACCGGGTAATTTAAAAACTAAGAATAATTTTTAAACTGTTTGTCGAATTAGGTTGCGATTTCAAAAAGCTGCTTTACTACACGCCCTCTACCATTAGTCCACCCCGCAACAGCAATGCGAGCTTTTTATTTTTATGTCCTTTCTATGAAATTTTATCTCTTTTATTTTCTATTTGTATATTTATGTCATTTTGTGTCCTTCCAATGTCAATGTCCTATTTTATATCGTTTCTAATTCAAAATATCTATCTAAAAAATCTAATAATAATAAAAAAATAATACATAAACCACAAAATCACGGTGCAGGAGACCAGGGTCACTGACTACGTAAGACAAATACACGTCACCAATGGCGGGTTAAAGATCGACATTAAAACTATCGAAGTTTGATTAGGAATTAATAGAAATAGTAATCGGAGTTCAATGTCTAATTTTATAATCCAGATTTCGACACAGACTCCCAAGGTAGGTATTTTCAATGCCTAAACGTAGCATTTATTGATTTTTCAAACTACTTACTAATAATAGAAAAGAATAAATCAATTAGAGACATATAAACGTTTCTACCTCGTTAGTCTACAAAAGTTTCGAACCAACTACATTTATCCACTTTGCATTCTTAATCGAGTACTTACTTAAGTGGACTTAACTCTTTTTTTAGCCTTTATTTAAGTAGGTATTAGTCACAAAATTATATCAGAAAGTAATGTAAAAGTTTCTTTAAAAATTTCCTATACTACGATTTTATCCTGGCGTATTTCAACATTACTTTTCACTTAGGTGAAATCACACACATGGCACCTAGGTGTCACGTATGAAATAAATGTATGTGCAAGTGGTATAGACCCAAAACAACCATTTTTAGTTAGTAGTTTCATTATGGCTTCCAACCAAAAGTATACAAATCAGTGGACGTTACAAGTAACGCAATGTGTAATATACGATAATATTAAATCAAGATCTTTATATTAGAAGCTAAGCCTCTGTTATGATTAAATATTTACAAATTCCAACGGTAGTAATATAAAAATATTATACTTCAAACAAAAAAGACTTTATTAGTTTTCTGGCCGTATATTATCATTAGAGATTCACACAAAGAGCGATTGTGTTGGGCGTTCCCCGGCCTTTGACTTCTTAAGCATTCTTTACAGATTACATAAATTAATACTACAAGTCCTATTTAGTATTTTTTATCTAGATCTAATATCAAAACCGGTCTTATAAAATTTTATTGACATAATCTTTAATATTGAATAATAGTTAGGAGCAACAACTGCCTAAGAGTTATTTACATAGCTCTCAAAATAGAAAGAATTATTTCCGAAACTAAATTTTTATAGCAAAATTTATTTCATTGCAAATCTGTCCAGTGGTTTTTAAAGATACGACGTAGTTAGCAAAATCTTTCTATGGGTTTATTAGAACGATAAGTAAAACTAGTCGTACATAATTGGCAATTTATATACGTTGAATGAACAATAAATTAGAAGAATTCAACGCATTTGTTCGCCTCACCTACGCGCGATCCTTTCGCGGTCCACTAATGATGGTTAATAAGTAAACCTTTGTATGGACGCCACGTTCACTCGATAGCTACGTGTTGAGACAAAATAGGAAATTACACATATTGATGATTTGTAAATTGACCATTTTATATTTCACTCTGCTACTTTATTTTCTTAAGTATTTCTTAAGACCAGTTGGACCCATTATTAGCATACCGATGTTTGAGAGTCATTGTGTGCTTTATATTTTCGTCAAGTATCATTTTATTATAGTAATTTATAAACTTTATTGGAACAGGCGTGGTCGGGTATTTTATTAGAGAGCTATTTAATGAGATAAGAGTAATAAATGTAGTGCTAAATTTCGGCCACTGCTTATTTCGTATGACAAACAAGTTAATAACAGATTAGCAAATATAATCTGTCAGTATTAATAGACCAACGGACATGCGAATTTGTGTTATTTTTATTATAAAATTCGTAAAAATGTAATCCAATCAAAGAATGTAAATTGAAAGCGTGCTATACCATCTTGCATATCACTGTGCATGAGTAATCGGTCCACTGTGGGAAACGGGTTACTAAGACCATCGTAGGCGGTACATTACAAGTATTACGGCACTCTACTCATCTCAACAAATGAAGTCAAGTTCACACCATCTGAAAATTAATGCAAAGAATTTAAAGAAAATTCTTTTCCAAGTGGTAATTATAATATTCAAATGTGAGAATGTCGTTGGGAGAGCGGATGTTCGCGTGTGTACTTCACTTTACTGGTAAATACTCGACCGGTTGAAAAAGTCGTCAGCAAGACTTGTTTAGTAAAAACGTTTACTTTGCTAATAGCACACAATTTATTACCATTTAGTCGTATAAGCTATACGTATATGCCCAAATCCTTAGCGTTAATATTATGCTAAGAGGATTAATTATTATTTATGGGAGTAATGTTGCTTTACTGTTACGTTATAATGTCATAATTTTTTATGTTGGTCAAAGAAAAAAATATTTTCTTTATTTATTTTATTTTATCGCAAATAAGGATTTGTCACACTCGTTTTTACCAAGTCATTGTAGTCTTTTTTTAGTTTAATAAAGTCAGTAAGTTGACAATCTCATTTCGAGTCGACGTAAGTTCGATCGGATTTGAATATTAAGTTTACTAATCCATATTAGAGCAAGCGAGCAACGAAACTATTTTGTAGCCTTAAGCGGTCGCTATAGAACACTCATTTTACGAGTAAAACATATTACAATTCACGTCATTCAACCAGTAAAAACCATTTAAAAATCTCGCTGCACGATATGCCTGCAATATTCTTGTTGTAAAAAAATCTTTGAGCACAACACATCAATCATTCATCTTAAGATTAATTTTCTTACATTTATGAATGCTAATGAACCTGGTAAAAAACTAAATGAGTGTGCAAATATGTAAAGTAATTAACAGAAAAAGTGTTGAGACTTCGTTGTGCCGTTGAGTGTATTCATTGTGTATTCTGTAAGACTAACTTTATCAAGGCATATCAAATAAATCTGGAAGGGTGGCGGGCACGGTGGAAATTTTAATGATTCCACACCGTCCATTGCGACGTTGAGAATTAAAAAGAATGGCAAGGAAGCAGAGCCCGCTTTGCTTTTTAATTTTCCGTTCGCCGCCGGCTGCTGGGGCTTTAACAGTTTGCGGTTGATTCAATCTTGCAGCGACATGAACTCTTATTAGAAATATTAAACTAACATCGATTTTATTCCTCAACGAACGAAAGTAATGTTCGTATCGGTTGGGTGTATTTTGAAATCAAAGCGCCTGTCCCGTAAACGGTAATGACGAAATACCTCATTCAAAGTTCGGTGGACATTGTTTACCACCAGAAACTTGGAACAATCTAGAATCTCTGAAGATTCCGGGGCCGAAGTTGGACGCAACATGTAAAAGCAGCCCCGACCGGGACGAATGTTCAACTGTAATGAGATTCCTCCGATGTTATCTCGCTTGACAACGAATCCCCAATTTGTGGTCAGTCAATCTTCTCGAGGAGATTTTGTGGAATTCAATTTGCTTAGACAAAAGTAATGTCTTCCTCTAAAGCACCATTGAATTTATAGCTTCGAACGAAAATTTTGGTTCTCGTAACTTTTATGCGAATTAAACGAGTTGGAGCAAGAGTTTTGTTGAAAAATGTGTGAAGCGAGTTTAAATTGTAATGTTTATGTTAATTAATGACTAGTTTTTTATTCTTCTTATTTTAACGCGCTGTTTTAACCATAGTGGACATGCATAATGTCTTAATTTTAACAAAATAAAGGTTTCATTCGCAGTGTTCATGAGATAGCTATTATTTGTATCACAATTTAAAACGAAACTGGTCTATTCATAAAATGCCAACCCTCCTTTGCTACTTCCTTGGTCGAAACGAACGGAACTGCTTCGAGAGCATTGCATTATAAAAAAAAACAAATTTAAATTCACAACGCATTTACAGAAATAGCCCCCGGCCAACGTTAAAAATTTACACCCACCAAATTTTATAGCCTTGGAGTAACTTCTTAGATACTTTCACGTACTTTAATCGTTCCTATCGGCCACACTTTGCTTCGAAGGTGTTGACGTATACTAATGTCCAATTAATATGCCGTTTTATTCGAAACCTCTCTAATTTATTGTGTACCAGGTCGGAATATATTCTCATTAACTTGACACTCACAGCCTATTATAAACTGACTGATCATTAGATGCCGCTGATAAATATCGATACCGATAGCACCGCAACGAAATAGAGATATTCTGTCTATAAATTCTTAAAGCTACCGTTGTGATATGGTCAGTTTTATATTCCTTTTATTTTTCGGCTGCCAAGTCCCTTATCAGATGTTTGAATGCAGTAAAGTTGTTACGTTTTAAGTGAGAGTGCTTCGGAATTAGTGGCGGCGGCGTTTCCTTTTAATTGCAGGTCTTTTCGTATTTAATGGATGGTGTGAAACAAAACGTTAATGGGTCATTAACGACTGTCGTCCTGTGTGACCATGAACCGATGAAGACAATGGGCTCTTTATTTACCCCATAACAAAATTCTACATTTTAATGGACATTTGACATTGTATTTAAGCATTTTTCGATTTCAATAAAATTATGTTGTTTATGTTAGTAATCGAAGTCCTAGTACAACCATGAAGCTGTATGTGGTCCAATAAAACCTTGAACATTTTATTTTACTCTTTAATGATGATCTTGTGAGAAAATAAAGTAATCGATTTTTACGACCGTGGCGAGGATCAACCGATGGGCCGTTACGTGCGTGTCCATTTCGAATGAGCATCCGCGGGGATCGACTAGAAAAGTCTCGGAACAAGCAGAAAAGGACCAATAAACAGTGCAAGAACAGTTTAATTCTTAAATTATTGATGTAATAAAAAACAACTCACCCGTAATGTATTCAAACTGTGACCGGAGAGATGTTCCGAACGCTATCGAATCGATGTTTATGTTAATACGTCGCTCCAACTCCTTATATTGAGACATTCTGTTTGTTTATGTCGTCTCTCATCGATGCACGCTCATTTAAAGACTTAATTATTATGCTGTTTTAATTGCATTGGCATCTCTAACATGACAATTAAATATTTCATTGCATGTAATATTTCTTAAGTCACGTGAGTTTATAATAAAATATAAATAGATTTATTTAATTCACAAAATGAATGATGTATTCACTTATGCTTCTAAATCAGGATACAATGGGGCAATGTTATAAAATCGACCCATTTATCAGAAATAACATAATTGTCTGAATCGACAATACTGCCATCAATCTTCTGTAACATCGAACTGGACAATATGGACAAATGAATCGGTCGTCACGCGTCAATTTATGGGTCATTAGGGCAATAGACCCTTTGGAGTCAAGCCACCCAGGTAATAGAAACGTGCCAAATACATCTCAATGCAGTAACAATAAAAGTTGCTACTGTTCCTGGCAAAATGTGGCACGCTTCCAAATCTCAAAGGCAGTGTATTAAATGCAGCTAGTAGCAATTGTTTCACCCAGCGGGATCTCATTCTACTTCTCGGAAGATTGTAAAAGACAAAAAGTCTGTATTCTGTAGTGTCTTACAATAAGTTTTGAACAGTGACGCAAATAGAGACAAGTTTAACGCCAATTTTAAGTTGAATTCGGTCTTTGTAACTGTTTGTTCCTTTTCTCTTTATTGTAGCTTAAGTGTCGTGTAAATGTTTTTTGTTGTCAATTTTCTACACATATTAAATCCGCTTGTTATTTTCTTTACCTATTCATTGAATTTATGGTCTTTTGAGCCCTAAGGTACATGAAGTCAGGTATAATATTATTATTACCTTCTAAAACGATTCACTCGAACAGATATTTCTATAAACTAAATCCACTTAAACCCAGAGAGACTTCTTGGAAATAAAATAATGTTATTAGTTACCTACCGACTAATATTTTGTAGATCAAATCAAGCGAATGAAAATCGACCTTCCAGTCGCAAAGGTAAAGTAATCTAATGAATAAAATATTTTATAAATAATATATAGCAGAAAGGCTTTTACTGTTACCAATTGAAATAATATATTATGTAATTGCTTTCTATCAGTGGTTTATTACATTATTTCAATTTGACCGTTAACGACCGCCCTTCGAAAGTTTTCTAAACGGATAAATTTTTAAGTTCATATGTAAATTATAAGCCTATGTCAAACAAGTAAAGGCGATTAGAATAAGACGCATCATTTTAGACGTCTGTCTTAACCTCCGTCATATGTCAATGTAATAGGATTAATATGACGAATCGTAGAATTTCAATTTCGGGTGTGAGTTTTTTTTTGCCCACAGGAATCCGAAGTTACCCCACTGGGAATCAATGCTTCTATTGATACGATTAGTAGAAAAAGTAGAGGCCACACAATGTTACGCTGCTCGACCAAAAGTTTTGTTAAAAAAGCGAGAGAACAGGGTATGTTAAGTGCACAGTTTGCTTCGTATTTAGTGATTGGTTGTATGAAGTTGTTCAGGAGAGTTATTGAGGACTTGTGTTTATACACATGGAGCATTTATTGCGTCACATCGAACTGCAATATAGCTGGCGACGTTTATACAAACATGGAATTAGAAAGCGGGAAGAGACCGATGATTTGATTAGGGATTCGTTGTTGATCTCTACTTGTATTTCTAATGCTATGTAAATAAGCACTTTTCTGAATCTACTTACAATATGTTATAACATGAATAATATTCTTTAATCTTTTATAAATACCCTATAGGTTAAGAATTTTATTTACATACAGTATTAAATTGCATAATTGTATGCTACTGTAATATTTCGGTTGGTAGAAAAAGCATTCCGGCAATAAACCCGCCATTGTACATAAAGTGTTAAATAAATAAAAAAACTAATAATTCTAAAAGTTTTATTATAATATTATTGAAAAAGAAAAATGCGGATAATCTCACTATTTATTTTAAGGCAGCTCGTTTAATATCTTTATAGTACAAAATATAAGATTCTTTGACCTTTCTAGGCAATATTTAACATCTTTAACGTTCGGTGCTTGCCACAATTTACCGACGCAATACTACGGTGGCTGAGTGCTTGTGATTAAACAATAAATCGTAGAAGGGAGCCGCGTGGCGAGCCGGGTCTTAAGAATATTCCGGCATATTAGCTTTGGGCCATGTTGTTCTAATATATTATATCGATGTATCCTATACGCAATGTGTTTAGTACGAGAAGATTGGAATGCGTAAATTCTATACCTAATTGTTTTGTTGGTTTGATTATTTCTATGAAAATATTTTAGCCTGTATTAATTGATACTTTTATTTTTGAATCATAATAAAAATAAAAATCTGTAACACAATAATCCTACAGTTAAAAATAATAAAAGTGTAAAGCACGTTAATGGTAACAAACAAAACTCAAGCACCTAATTGTGATAGACAACCGTGTAAAAATACAGCAATGCAACAAAACGGGAATTAAACGTATCTCTTTTGAGACAACAATAGCAGAATTGGCCCACAGTGCTAGCATGCCGCCCGCTGATCAAATCCTTTGAACAAAAATATTCCGTGTTTTGAAAAAGTCAAAAGCGATTCATAATTAATTAATGTACGCGATGCGTATCGGACGTTCTGGGCAAATGGGACGGATGCCCACATTCCATTGTCGTGTAACTTACGCACATCGTTCATCAAGTTGACAAGCGTTAATCCAGTTTCCGGGATATTACTAGCAGTTCGGTTGTCGATTTCGGATGCTGCGAATTTTCGACATTGTTTATCGAGGCTCTGCGGTTTGTCAAACTGAATATTGGATATTTCGAGGGTGGTGAGATTAGATTGTCTCGAAGAACTTTGCGTGCCCTTCTACAAGTGAATTATGTAAGGAATAGACAGCTAATTTGGAGTTTACTGCCAATGACTTAAATGAAACAATCGCAGACGCGAAAATATTCTTTGCAATGATTTCGCAGTAATCTCACCTAGACTTTTAGATGTTGCTATTTATGCTATGTTTTTTTCAAAAGTATCTGTTACAATTACAACTGAGAACCAATCGTAGGGATCAGCTAAAATGTCCCGCCCCTGTACCCCCGAAATCTCGATGACAAATCGTTGCGTAAATGATAGTGTTCGTTCGCTCGTACGGCCGTTGAGAGCAGTGTTTTTGTTGTTTGATATATGTCTGCGCTTTGTTGCATCCATGTTCTATTGTTCGGGATTAGGTTGCACAGTTTTTGTGACACATCATTGAATTTTCGCTGTCAGGTTACGGTTTGCGCTGGCGAGCATTAAAAGTTTGTCCGTTCTATGTGGTTGTAAAAGGTTTAGAGAGTAATTTCACGTTGCTATTAAAATTGTATTGTTGCAAATAGTCTACTTTGACTGTTTCTTAGTTCTTCAATTAATTATTGGTTTGTCTCTTTATGTTATATATCTCCATAGAATCGCAAAATTTCACTATTTTGGATTAACTGAGTGTCGATCTGAACAGTAGAAATAACATCTAAAAGTTGAAATGTGTGAAAATTATAGTACTTACGGATAATCACTTCGACAACCTAGGTGTTATAATATTTCATAGAAATATTCTTACACCTCGTACTTCAGCTTTCCATTTATAGAACCAAGGCCTCACACGACCAATCACGCAACGTTCTTCTATCTCCTTAATGGATCAATTCGAATCAGACGTTTATTTTATTTATCCAAATAGCTTCCATGAAACTCGATTACTATTTACACCACGTCATTTAACAATTATGTTTTCAAAACTACGTAAGTACTTTCAATTGTTTCGACGGCTACTACACTAGCCACGAATTTGAACCCTTTTACTTTACAATCAGATAAAATGCACCTGGAGATTAAACTGTCGGGCGGGCCTCGCCATGTGGATGTCCGATGACATGGACTAAATTATAATAATTAATCATTATTTTATACTGGACCCTTCGAACAACAGGCGTAATGACGACTGCCTGCGGGTGGGTTTTTCTATTACCATACGTTTCCTGTCTCGCGTTGAAAGTTTCATCTATTAATCAATAAACCACAATGAGAGGGTAACATGTTTTATGATGTTTTGTAGACAGATTGTTTTTAGTTTTTTGTGCTCATCCTTTGGCGTAATAAAAGGAGAAACTTGTATTGTGTACGTGATAGTGCGAGGGCTTAATTTATATTTCGATCGTGTAATTTTTGATTTGTCGATGTGATTCATCAAACAAACTTCGATCTTCGCCAGGAGCCGGAAGACGCCTGCCACTGAACAAAGGCCTGCTCTTTATTAAGAGGGTTTGCTTCACAACTGGACCGAAAAAATACACTCGGTGACTGATGAAAGTTTTAGAACAATACCGAGTCTGAAACTACAGTAACTTTCTCAATAACCTGTGTCACAAGTTATCAATCGAAGAAAAAAAAATCAGGATAGAGAGTCTATACTCCACCTACCTCTAGAGGGAACAATAGACGATGTCCCGTTTTCTTTACCAAAATTTTTAAACACAAAAATGTTCTACTTCAAATCGATTTTTCAAGACAACGGCGACACTCGAACCTATCGAGACTACGGAATTAAAAAAAATAATAAAAAATACACCCTCGAGGGCGTTGTTCGTATTTCAATTACCGACCAACATATTCACAGGATCGTGTTTTGCTTTCATTCATTTCAACCGAAATAATCTCCACCACAAACAACGTTTGTACAGTCGACTTGTCAAATATAATGCTCCTTTTGTACACCCAAAAATCGATTATGGCCTTTTTGTTGTCAAAATTGAGGTTTGAAATTCTCGAGTTTCAATAGTTGCGATGTTTATCTCGCCAGGTGCTGTTCTAAACGCATTTTAATTGAGTATAACGGAAGATAATCTTGCCCAACTCCAAGACGTATGGAGAGGTGTTATTTTATAGAATTATTGTTTGTTATTTTAGTTTGGTAAAAAAGATCTTAAGGCTACGAAAATAACCTTTGATTTTTAAGCCTTAGATGACAGCTTTTATAGAAAAATAAACTTTAAGTTCAAGAAAATAAGACCTAGTTTTATAATGTTAATGTGTTTGGACTTAAATCTGACCCTTTTAACAGCTGAAGACGAATTCCAAATATTTTTTCGAGTTTGATTTTCATAACCTAATCTTATTTCAGCTGTGATTGGGTCTTATTCAGTTTTTACGAAAAATCTTCTTAGGTACGATGGAAAAAGAACTGATTTTACATTGTAGTGGTAATACTGAGCAGCCTAATATTATTTCATTATATCTAGAACGTGATTAAAGGCACCTTCTCATTATTTAAAAGCATCTAAGGAAAGTCCTCCTTGATCTAGTTGATTGCATGAAAATAATATAATATACCGAATTATTTTTTATTTATTTTCGTAACTATGATATGAATAATGTCCTTACCTAATTTAATCTAGACAATGCAAGCCCTTATATGTTTAACAGTTAATTTTAATTTATCTTTGCTGGCTTTGAATAAACCACAGGAATGTGGTTTGTTAGTCCACATTCGTCTATCTAATATTCTTTCAAGTATTTCATTATTAGTACCAAAGACATTAAATTTTGCTTGACCACCTTTACAGATTAGTTGACAAAATGAGAAAATGTTTTCAAAGCGATTTTGGTAGACAACTTTGATGCGCTAAGCCATTTAAAACTTGTGTAATCTGACCAAAAATGTTTTAATGAAATAAATTCTGTTGGAATAACCTCGTTAGAATTAGTTCGTACATTTGTTGTTTTTGGAGAAAATAGTTTGGGTTTTAAGTAACGGTAAGTAAATTGGGAATAGAAGATAAAGTTCTATAATTTTACTTTTTTATAACTGTAGGTTGCTTGTTAGCTTACAAGAGTAATTTTAAATTACTATCATATAAACTGCGCTATTCTTGTGCTTAATTGCGACTGTCGCTACGCTCTATATTGCACATACCATATATCCTATATACCATTTGTGCCTTAAGGCTTAAGTCATTCTGTCTCTTGCATTAAATTCACCGAGGGAAATGGAAACTATCGTTTTCTTTTTCTTCTCCTGTAATAACATCTTCTGATTTGTTTCGTTGCGGGATCCAAGACAGTCAATCATTTCCCTGGGACGCGCCGGACTTCAGTGTTCCGGTGTTTTCATGTTTGTATCTACTGTAGATCCTGGCTTACAGGAGTTGCAGCGGTATGGGAGGTTGTGGCGGGCTTGTCCCAAAAACTTCCTATATAACATACAATATATCGTAAAATATTTTTTATTTTCATGTAATAATTGCACCCAAACCTTTAACCAACTAACATACAAATTATACAAACACCTATCCCTAAAATATTATGAGGCAAATGTTCCCGTACCATTAATAAGATAATTCTGACTCTATTTGTGAAGAAGGAGTGGTACACACTGCCGGACAGACATGGCGTTAAATTAATTATCAGTGCAAGTGTACCAAACGAAACCGCCGCGGACCGCGGCCTGTTAAATGTAGGGCTTGCTATGGAACTGAGAGGAGCGATTTTTAATTATAGGAAAATAAGAATATCTTTTTGAATTGAGGTAATCAACCTTTTAACTGGTCTATCTGGAAGTCAAAGAGAGGCCTATGTTCAGCAGCAGCTACTCGTATATTGTATAATAATATTATTTTAACTCTTCAATAAAATACTAAAATTTATCGATTCCAGATAGCTAACTCTTATGGACACTTAACGTTAATATATTTTCTATTAAAAGATTGTTCATTACAGCAAAACAAAAGGATTGCAATTATCTCATCTCTGCTCACAGTCACAACTAAAAGACAACACATTGAAACTTGTTTACGGTACTAAACTGTGTAATGACAAATTAAAATAAAATTCCTTAGAATATAATAGTCCTTTCGTTTCCTATCCATTCTTGATGAACAAAAGAAAATATAATAAAGAGTTACAGTTACTTTTGTCTTCAAATAATAAGCCCTCCCAGGCAGAAGAATCATTGAATAGTTCACAGCACGCGCGCAGTCGGTCAAAGGAACTAAAAGTAACAGTAATTTTAGTATAGACTAATGGTGCTCATTATTCCATCGATTGTATTTTGTTATGCATGTTATAAAGGATTGTACTGTTTTGTGTATCCTACTCCTTACATACAGCCATCTTGATCATTGTACTCGCGACAATGTAGCTTTCTTTAATTATGATATACTTACATTTAGTTAATTTAAGGTAGACAATAAAAGTTAAATCCTAATGGTTCAACGTAATTAATCGTATTTCAAAAATATCCATTGCACTACAATTACACATAATTAGTAAAACGTCAATACAATCGATCGAACCTTACGACACTCACGTAACAGTTCTTGACATGTTACTAATATAAAGAAGGCGAGTTATCTCGTAACATCCTTACCGTAATCCACTTACGAGCATAATGGCAACGATTGAAGTCCGCTGCGACCATCAATAAATCATCGGCCATATAAAGCCGGTTGCAGACAGACCGGCCCGACGACACGGCCGGTCTCCGGCCGACAAAGCAGCACCAATTTGCAGATTAGCTGATGCGTAAATTGTTGCATTAGCCATACGTTCAACAGTGAAGGTCCGACCAATTATGGTGGTAATTCGATACCGCGCTCCAACGTAATCCGATGTTATGTACGCACCTTTATGTTGTTTGTAATGTTAATGTACCGTGAATTTGTATATTGTGTGCAAGACTGTTTTAGTTGTTAAAGAGTTGAACACAGGAGTTTATTATTGTTAACAAATAAAAATTTATGATTCGTAAAAACAACGAAATTTTTAATATAATATTTTCCTGCCATCCTTTATTTATTCTGTTTTCATATTATGCAGATTTACGTTCAACCAACTCGACATATGAGATTACGGAACAGTCTTGCTCTTGTATGTCGTAGAAACAAACAGTGTTAGACAACATAGACATAGACTTGAATATTAAAATGACGGATATTTATTCTCTTACGAACATACGAAATAAAATATGTAGACACGAGTAGCTCGACGAAGAGCATAAAATTGATACTGTCAGGAACACTGGCTGAAATACACACAAAATGTGTCTTTATTACAGGTAAGATAAAATTCAATTTTCCTTCTAATATTTTTGTTTCAGGTTGTATTAAAAATGGTGATCCGTTTCATTTTATGTAAATAAACGAGCTAATATTATGTTCTTTTGCTAACAAGAGAACGTTTCGTTATTTGTGAAACAAATCTCCGTGTGGATATTGAAGAGAAATGGGCGCTTAAAGTGAAATATTGAAGTAAATATGTAATAGAGAACGGAGAAAAATGTTATGTAACTGTGTATCATTTTCATAGGTGTATTTATGACCTAATTTTTGGTCTGAAATAGAGCAGGTAATGGCTGGCAATCTAGGTTGTGTTACTAATTCCTCGTTCAGCGCTCCCGTGTCAGTCAATCTGTAGTCCAATTAGAACGAATTTCGTGTTTATCAGCGTTGGAAATGACAATACAAATAGGGCTTCAGAAATAAAATTTATTTTTTGAATACGTTTTCACGCATCAACACATTTATTGGCATTAATACTACTGATAGTCGTGTTAGTAACGAACTACTGATCTAAAGAAAAATATTTTTCGGTAATGTTACTATATTTAATTATTTAATTTATGAATCATGACTACCAGAATAAATTGGTTTTTTTTGCGATTGCCGGACAAAGTTTCCAGGATTTGAGCGCTGCCCTGTTTTATGGAACTTATTTAGAATAGCGAATTTGAATAATTAAAGAAGATTTTAAGCTACGTGTTTGCGGAATATACATGATTTCATAAATATTATTTGCATCTGAGATAGAATAACACTAATTTGATTGTAACTATAAACTTAAACGCAGTGTACACACATGCATAAATTAATCAAAATGCAACGACAGACTCAATCAAAGCAATATTGACTTTAACTTCATAAAACTTATTGGTATACAAACGATACTGTAAAGATTGGGCACCATTCGGTATGCTAAAGATGCGCGGTGCGTCGTCAAGCGTCTTTGATGTGCTATTTTCATCCGTATACCGCAGTAGTTAAGGTTTATTTTAAATTAATTTATTCTCAGTATCTTCACCGCAGTTCTGCCAGTGTGTGCTGGGCCTTCCAGTTATAGAAGAAACCGTTGTCTTCATATACCATGAGACCAATCACCGAAGAGGTTTATTGCACCACTAAAATAAAATTTACTGGCCACAAATAAATGGAATGTTTATGATTGAACGGCTACATAGGTTGATTGAGCGTTTTGTTAGCTTTTAAACTGCCTTTGTATATAATTTCGTTAAGTTAATAGACTTAGGAATAAAACTATTGTGAAATTATACCATCAAACTTGTTCAAAATAGAACAAAGTAACTTGAGAAGTTAAAATAAAATCACAACAATACAAGCGAATACTTTAAGCAACAAGTGAAACAACTATCTTCAAATAGTTTTGAAATATAAACATCTATATTTAACGTCTTTGTTGTACAATTGTAATTAATACCATGAATAAAAGATGGCTTCATTAAATATGAATTAATCTCAAAGATCTAAACATTTGCATATTGTCTTAATATCAAGTAATGGTGCACCAACATTTCACGACTCATCAATATCGCGAACCAGTGATATTTTATAGATCAAAGGATTTCTATTTGAATCCAACTTCTCTTTGACTAACCCCGGCTAAGGCCAGCCACCGTAATTCCTCAGTAATTTCCTCTAGACTCTAATCTCGCCAATGGGTTTGCTCAGAAAATTCACGCCCTAATAAATAAGTACTCTTTCACTTCCTGACTTCATTTTAATGAGGTTAAATTGTTTAAAAAAGACTTTAATAGATATCCACTAATCGATCTTAAAGAACGAAACGGATTCAAGAGCAAAAAACGTGAGCAGCGGAAATCTGGAAATTCGTTCAAACGAGAAGAAATCGTTCGAAAGACAGATTTCATGTAGGTATACAGCAAAAACTGAACATTTCAATACGAAAGCTGAACGACTTTAATTTGCTATAGAAAAGAAGCTTTTAAGGAAAATTGGTGATTATTATTAGGGCGACAAAGTGAAATATCGCAGAACGTTTGTTTGGATAGCAGTAAATAAGTTTTGGGTATAAATCACGACGTTGAGGGATAAAAACGAAAGTGTGCGTTCGGGTAGAAAATTTATTTCTTTCTTCCACATTTCACTGGCTCTTGTAAAAGTTTTAATTATTTGCCGGATGCGGTCCGACGCCGCTTCGTTTGGGATCAATGTACTGTTGACGTTGACTCTTTAATTGTGATGCTTCATAGCAGACTCAAATTAAATATACTTTCTTACTTTTTTCGACTGTGATTGTCTATTTCAATGTTTTCAATTTGACTGCGGATCAAAATCAATCGTCATTAACGTAGATTTCACATTGATCGAAAGTTTTTATCTCTCAAGTCTTTTATTTTGTTAGAGATGGTTCGTGGCTGAAACTCTTACCAAGATCAATCAGAGGATTCATTATTTTTTTAAGGCCACGATAGTTTCTATATCTTACAAGAATTAATAAATGGTAAAATACAATAGTTCTTTACTTCATTTGAGGATCAAACACAAAATAGCAGTCATATTCCCAGAATTAAGCGACATCATAATAAAGAGAAAATCATTCCCTTTCCTAATACTACTTTCAGACGCAATTACGAGGTTTAGAAATGAGTACAAGATCCTTATTACAACACTAATATTGGCGAAGTTTCCTTAGCACGTTGTTATGTCTACATGAGCAGTTAACGTTTAATGACTTGTATGAGCTCTGACATATAAGTTTTTATTTTGTTTGTTTTATTTTTCTTCTTCATTTTTGACTTTCTTAGCAAAGAGTAAGTAAGGTAGCAAAGAGTAAATAAAATTTCCCAAAAATCTACCACTATTTACAGACATCCGGAGTGATACTACGGCCTAACAGAAAACAGACGTGAAACAAAGCTTGCGTTGTGTTTCGTTGTGTGAGTGAGGTACTGGAGGCTCAATTCCCCCCTTCCCAATCTTCCAAATCCCCGATTCCCCAACAACCCTTAAATTTCTAAACCCTAAAATACCAGCAACGCACTTGTAACGCCTTTGGTGTTTCAAGTGTCCATGGACGGCGGCGATTACTTACCATCAGGTGATCCGTCGGCTAGTTTACCGGCTTGTTCTATCAAAAAATTAGGCATATGATGTATTTAATCAACGGCAACGGCTGTAAGACGAAACAATCAAGTCAAAATTTTCGTATACATACCTTTCCGAAACACGGTGAATGACGTGACCCTACATTTTTGTTGCCCTGAAACTTTCGTGAACGAGGCTTTGCCTATCTGGCAAAGTCACAATAATAACGTTTTTAATAGTATAAAGGGATTAGTAAAGTTTTATTGCAATTTATTTCGGCTTAATCTCTGCGTGTTACCACGTAGAATTATTTGAATAAAATCCTTTTGGATTATTGTATTAAGCCGTTTTGTTGTCGTTGCTGAATGTAGGTGTATTTTTCTATTTGTGGTAAGTTGAATTTATCACATACGGAATATTTGTCTTATTTATCGTATTTTTTTCTCAGTCTCTTACTCTGCTGTTGATTACTGGCTAATATATGTATATTTAAGTTTTCATGGGAGTTTGACATTAGGATTGGAAATACTCAATTTGCTGAATATCTTTACCATGGACTAGGTAGAGAAGTCCAAATAATCCCAAAGAATCTAGCACGAAACATTTTCGTTAATAATAATACTCTGACAATGTGACGAAACCTGCTAGAATAGGCCTTGCCAAACTAGATTAAAATGGAAATGTGTCAAACTATTTGTACCACCATTAACAATCTTATCACAGTACATTGCGACATTATTTTGTATAAAATGCAGTTTCGGATAAGATGTTGAAAGCCGATTTCAGGTTTGGGTGGGAACAATAAATTGTTCAAAGTTATTTGTAAACAAGTTGGGCTATCGATTGCTATGTTACTTTAATGCGTTTGTTTCAAAATAGTAACATTAGTTTATATTTTGCATTTACTATATCTGTACAACTATTCATTTAATTTATCCCTACTTCACTCGTTACTTCTTACTTTATTATCATTAGCTTTATAAACACTACATTTGCATCATCTTCATCATCAATGATCACTAGAACCTCATTTGGTCATGCCTCGTCCCTCACCTACCACCTTACTACAAAAATACAAACTCTATCTTATCTTCTATGAACTAAAACTGACCTACATTTACAAATCTTTCCAACAAAAGCACTGTACTGCAATTTAAAACAGATTCACTTAGCTTCCGAGTAAATGAAAATTCGCCACGACATTTATTACGTCATCCAATCTTCTCACCTGTAATTTAGAGGCTCCTAAATTAAAACTATAAAACAGAATTTTAGACGTCCGTCCGCTCGTTTACATCTCTTGCCGTCACTCTAAATTGTGTCGTTGAAGGAAGTGAAATAAAATGTTGTTTTGTTCCTCCAGTGAAACTGCCTGAAAATGGGGCTGGAACTCGTGTTGTTTTTAGTGCTAAAGTTTATTAATTAGATTTGCTATTGTTAAGAGAGGTGAAGAACTTAATCTAGGAAACGTTGTAAAAAGGAATTTCCCTTACTTTACTACCTACTAAGCGTAGAGGCTGAAATAAGACACCCAGTAGCTGACAACAATAAATTGGCTTATCAACGACGAGTATCTAATCAACTGAACAAGTTTCTAAAAAAGACATGAGTTGATAGACCTCGCTTTGCTTATCTAATCTAATCTGATCAACACACAAAAAAGGACATGAGCTGGAAGATCTCATCCTGCCTATTATTTAGGAAATTAAATAACAAACTAGATCATACATATGCAAAAGTCCAACCTCAAACAAGAAAATAATCTCAAAAATCACAACACCAAAAAGCAATCTTTATTTGACTACAGATGTTATACAATAATTGAACATACCAGCGTCGAATACGATTATACCAAATACCACGCAGCTGTGGTATATCGTATAAGAAATAGTCTAAGATAATATGTAGAAGTGTAGCAGTCATTATGGCTATCCAGACGTCTCCATTGCCGTCTGGCGCGTAGGCATTGACTATCATTCGATAAGGGTTGGGTAAGCTTGCATTTATATTGGCTTGGTTATGAAAATAAGATTGTGAGAATTTTTTTCTTGCTATTTGTATCTGATGTGGTGAATGGTAAAAGGCTCATCTTTTAATATGGGATTCAAAATATTTTAATATGGAACTCATACAAAATGCTTCTTGCATTTGATATTTGCTTTCTTCTGCCTTACTCTTGAAGTAAGATAAGTTCTTTTAAGAGAAAGATTAAAATTGTGACGTTATTTTGACGTAATTGCCATTGCAATAAAATTCAGGTCTCAGAAAAATATAGTAAGATATCCACTTAGTATTCATTCATAAATAATTGTTAAACAATATTTGTATTCCTGTATAGACGAGCCTTTATAATGCTCTTTATAAATCAACGATAAAATGCAAAGAAAATATAAAACAATATTGAAATCTTGCTTTTGTTTCAAGTTATTTTTATCGTTATTCAATGTTCGTAGTTTTAATAAAAATAACTTTCTATATTTAGTTCCAATATTCTAGATTTTTGCTAATAGTGTTATTACTGCGATAAATCTCCAAGTTGACGTTATTAAGTATTTTATTAATAGACTAAAGAAAAATGTGGTTCCATTAGTTTTTGAATAGCCTTTCGACATTATTTATAGAGGTTTTCAGAATTATTAGCACTTAGAGCTCTAAAAAGGCTACTCTGAAAATCATTATTTTTCTTTAATACGACATTAAAGTTTTTTAAAATAAGAATTTCGGTTTGATTTATACAAACCTCCAAGTACACATTCAGGTGCTCAATGTGTGGTTATTCTTTTAATTTTAAAATAAAACACCTAATAAAAAGTACCATTCAAATAAAATGTTTTACTTTAATTTTTAATGACAATAGGTACACACATCTCAAGTATTGCTACACAGGATATTGGCTCACTATCTTGTTCTATCTACGTCATAATTCGAAACAAATAACTATAATTAATACAAAATTACACCACCGAACTTTAATCACGACTCAAAGCATAACTCTAAACAAACGAAAATCAGACCCAATCAAAAAGTCCAACTAAGCAAGTTCCAACTTACAAACATTGGTTTGGACTAACAAAACAAAACCTCACTATTTCAAATGACTTTATAAGAAACAAACATAAGCCCAGAAGTCTTAGGGCGGCCATGTTTGTCCAATATAATGGGTCCAATGTTTGCAGTTGGTGATTGATGCCGGCCGGGTTAATGGATCGATATCCGTCTAACTTATCCTTGGTCGGTCCTTGGTGTAGTTTCTGTGTTCTACTTCACCCCGATCGGTGGCGTATGTGCTAACGAGGGCTAGTTATTGGTGATTGATTGTTGGGACAAAATCTGGAACCTTGATGGCTTTATTTTTTAGTAACGACTTCTTTTTTTGGTATTGTTTGGTTCAATGTCTCTTTAAAGACTGAGATAAAAAAAAATATAGGCATTCTATCATATCAGAACAGATCACACATCAATTATGTGGTATATGTTCTTCTGCTACAAATGATGAAAAAGACCCGTGCGTGCGGCGCGTCGCGTTCCGCGCGCGCCTCAGAAGATGAAAAAAAACAACCTTAGTAAAACAAATTTTTTTTTTTTTTTTTTTGAAAATAAATAATACTGAAGCTCAAAATAAACACTATTAAAACACGTCACCTAATATTTGTACACCAAAACATATTTGCCAGAGTTTATTAAACGCTTCCAGAGAAATTCCTTTACAAGTAACTTGGAAAATTTGCGATCAAAGCAAATGAACATCAAAATTTTAAACTTCGTTGACTAAGCATTGATTTGTTTCTTTACCAAATTGCTTTTACACTTATTCAAGTTGGAAGTCGATGTAACATTAAATCAATTCTAAACTCGATTCATTAAAATTTGCAAACTCACTTTAATTGGACAAAATGCTTTCATACAGAGAAGCAATTTCAATGACCGTCGTTTAAGTGAGAAGATACTAAATGACAGATGTATATTGGTATTGTTGTCAACACGCCTGTTTTAATTTATGTATTGTATCATCACTGTAATTTGTTTAATTGAAGAGTGAAACGAGAAAGTCCTTTAAACCATCGAGGCTGTAGACATTGGGTACATTTCCAGACTTCCAATGCCGAAATCAAAAACCTAACCTGACCTGCAAGTATCTACATACAATCGAAAACCTTGTACTTTGTATTCATGTTTGCGGTCACTCTACTTAAACATGTAGCCAGTAAAATCATGTCTATTTTTGGAAACGATAAAATCATAATTGTTATCGGACCACATATTTCGGCAAAATACTTACAGCCGTTTGGCTATTTCAAAAGGCTATTGTAATACTTATTAAAATACAACTTAACGTGTGCCTTTGTTGGGACAAAAATACAATATAATTTGAGATGGATTATAATAAAAACTTTCTCAGTTTACTTTGATGATTTGCCAAAGATTTGAAACACGTTACCGGACTTTTGTATTGAATTTTAAGTTGACATCTTCAATAACAACACCGAATTCTTTTAAGTAAAGCCAGAAACACAATGGCGGACCGAAAACACATGCTAAGTCCATTTAAGCAACTTTGATCAACAAAAGAAAAAAATAAAAGTGACATTGTGTTTTTATAAACACACTTGTCAAAATAAGAGTGCATTTTAAAGTTTTGCAGGGAATTAGAGGAATAACAAGCCCTTCTGTCAATCAAAAGGCCTCGTTACTTTTATTTCACAATATTTTGAATTCAAGTTTTTATTCAAAAGGATGCGAATATATTATGAGCTGTATTTTTTATGTGGAATTTGCATCCATACTTT
This sequence comes from Spodoptera frugiperda, assembly GCF_023101765.2. Classification (NCBI taxonomy): domain Eukaryota; kingdom Metazoa; phylum Arthropoda; class Insecta; order Lepidoptera; family Noctuidae; genus Spodoptera; species Spodoptera frugiperda. The sequence continues at coordinate 10,014,112 of NC_064242.1, read as the reverse complement.
GTTTGAGAAAATCTTCGTGTCCATCTTTGATACCAATTACTATTTTGTTTATGTTTTATATCAGCCATATCTTGGGAATTGCAACATCGTTCAGCATAATGTAGAAAGAATCATTCATATAATGAATAGGTACTTTTTGATATTTCTTAAACCAATATACTTGAAGCAAGTTACAAATAAAAACCTAGTTAGTACTAGGTAACACATACTAACATAATATTTTTTCAATACATCTTTGATTTCTTTTCGGATCAGGGAAAAAGGAAGCGTGGTTCTCCTCGTCAAACTTGGCGTCAGTGATGGGAGAAGCCCCAAGCATCAGAATGACGTGGAATGAGGTAAAGCAAGAAGCTCAAGACCGATCAAGATGGAGGACCTCTGTGGACGCCCACTGCTTCATCTAAGGGACATAGGACTCTAAGTCAAGTTAAGTAAGTCATCTTTTGATTTTGTCACAAAATTATCTTTCTTAATATTTTTTGCAGCAAGTTTCAATAAGGCCATGAAGCGAATCGTGTGAATCACAACATTACTTTGTATAGCAACATAAGTGGTAATGCTTAAGTGTGAATGTAAGATGCCGCCGGCAATAATGGGTTTGTGTAATCTAAGAAATATTGCTTCTTCACTTCCGTACATGTCGTAAAAGGCTACCATTAAAACTGCAAAGAGATTTCAAGTGGAGATGCTTGAATCACAATGCAGATTGATGACAATATGTGAAAGTTAGTCCATTGAATTATAAGACTAATTGTGTATTATATTGAGTCTAGTTTTGTTAATCAAGTGGTTGGAAGTACCTATTTATATACCTAGATAAAAATTCAAAAGAAAATAATCACAAAATTTTCTTCTCTGTTCTTTTTATTTGATTGTCTTCAATATCTTCTTAACAGTAACAGATTTTGGAAAACGAAAAATATATTCCTCGACATCTTTCCAATATTGAAATGAAGAAACTCATTTAGCAACTTAACATAGAATAATAAAGGGTTGTGCAATAAATAACAATATTATGTTAATACAAGTTTGTATTCAGCTTTAACGAGATTCGAACGAGCGATCCAACTTGAACTACTCGTTAAGGTGGAATCAAAATATTTATTATGAATCTATTTACATAAGTAGTAGGAAATATGCATGTTTGAGGTATAATAGCAACTGTTCGGAGTCAGTTCTTGCCGACTTTTAATGGCGTTTTATTACACTTTACGGTTATGCACGTTTACAATGTTTTTAAGAATAATATTTATGTTTTAATTAGTAAGAAAATCAAATATATTTTGGAGATATGCTTTTTTATACACGCTTTATCATAATCTGTGTTATGAAGATATTTAAGCCCGATTATGGTAATTTAGAAAGACATTTTTCTACGATTATGTCGACATAAGATATTGGTATTTTGTAGGTAATAAGAAAGTTCTTAGATAGTAGAATAAAATTCCAGTCTTTTTTGTTATGACCTTACGGCATTCTGTAGAATTTCGCATATAAATCTAATTTCATTTGTAAACCTTATCAGGGATAGTGGCACGATATAAATACATAGTGACATTCACATTTTTCACATCAGTCACAAGACAAAAAGCTTTTTTATGATTCCGTAAGCATAATATTACCAGATTACTCTACAGATAATATCATAGGGGCCCAATTTAAAATGCGCCCTGCAACGTCTGACACAGATTCTGACTTATCAGACATAACAGTCACATATAAACGTTTGTTTCCTTTTCATCGGTAGCTTTGTTTCTGTCCGTATTACATTATAATGTTTTGCCAAACCCACATTGAGCTGTCAAATTCCCGTCAGATAAGCAAGAAGCGTGTAATTATTTCTGTGAATGTACCATTTAAATAAGTAGAAAGTATTAAATTACATGCTTTGGGTTGTTCTTAGATAGAAGCTTTTGGAATGATTTTTCACACGATAACTACTTTTTTTTTAATGAGTGTAACGTCTTTATTGTTTTGGTTTAAGATTCGGTGAAGACATTATTTTATTTGGAATTGTTTTCTTGTGAGTCACGGGACGGTTTCTTCATTTGATGTTGACTAATCTTTTTGAGTCATTTTCATATTTTAATTATTATGTTGTCGGCTTACTCACGTAAGTGTTTGACGAGGAACTAGACTTGTTTCAAGCCGCGACAATCGCCGCGTTGTGAGTCGCAGGATGCTCGTGAATATGAACCTCTAGCATGGCTTGAAACAAGTCGAGTTCATCAAACAGTTATGTAAGCCGATAACATAATAATTAAGTTAGTATGTCTCACGAAAGTTATAATAAAATTACATTTTCATATAATGTTAAAAACAAATATAAATGAAGTGAGCCTAAAGTAACACAATGAGCGCCATGTTTTACAATAAATAAATACATATACAATACATTATAACGTAGACACAAACAAAGCATGTGAAGTATACAAACAATGAATTAGCTTTTAGACATAAAAATAATAGAATAGAAATAGAAAATAACAAAAGATTGACACAAAATAGGCCTTGTTAATTTATTCATTAAAATAAAACTATACGCTTTTGTTTTCAGAGCGCACATCGAACGAAGTCGGTTTATTTTTTCAGCGACATCGAATATTCGAGAATAGTTCACACACATACATAATATTTACGTAACTAAAATAATATTCCATTATTTAAAACATGTATTATCTCTGGGAATTTTGTATTAAACATAATGTGACTGAACTTGCGTTAAATAAAGATCTTATAAATATTTACTTGTGTTTTATATTTATAACAAAACTGTTATAGTTTTATCATTATTTTTCATCATTTTTAATAAAAACTAGTTTCCAGTATGAAATTAAAATTATTAATTTATTTATTTAATCTTTAATGTATACAATACAATAAAATAGTGGTACATAAGGCGAACTATTAACAATTATCACGAATTCCTTTTAACCTCAAATATACATATAAGAACATATTCATGATAGCTGGGCCATCCCATATATCTTAGAAGTGGTTAAGATGACAAATGCTGATATAAACAGTAACAAAAAGGCCTTAAAATTGAGCCATCAAAACCCAACCTGTTATAAAGTCAAATATTAGCCTACTGAGAAAAATGGGGCATATCACACAAGATGAACCTTTATTTGCTCATTGTAAACGGTTTTAGACTTTCACTACTTGGAAATAAGGAAGAAGGTAATAAATTATGAGGTGTGGACAAGTCGACGTGTTCGTATGATTATTTTAGGATGGCGGCATACAGAGAGATTGACGGCGCTATGAATTAGATGATGGGTTGAGGATACAGTAAAGCGGAGAAAGCGGTAGCGACAGCGATGTTTCAACATTTCGAAGAGAGATTATCTTTTGTTTTGTCTTGATTTCTTATTATTAGATATGTTCTTCTGAATTGTCATAACATTCATGAGTTTGTCGTAAAAAATCGAAGTGCTATCAAATTCAATGTCAACATCGTCGAAATTTGTATAAATTTTTAATAACACAGATTTTTGACCATAAATCTTAGCAGGATGTATTTGTTATATATTTTACAATGATTATCTGCATAAAACTTTTCACAGAAAATTGATTGTAGCTTTTACTCTACACGATTAAAAACAAAAACAAGAAAGATAATAAAATTATCCGAGAATTCTTAAGTCAGTTTTGTATAGAATCTCTTTTAGTATATTAAGTCCTTGTATGATAAAGCTAAACACACCTGTTAATATAATGTTTGTTCTGTCATAATGAACGGAATGCTTTGACGATGCTTGTGTTAATTAGATGAGAAAAAAAGTTAAATATATCAATGTACTTGACTGGACTCTTGTCTCGGATTTGTGAAATTAATATGATGGGTGACTGCCTCGTTGATCGAGTGGTTGTAAGTGCGACTGCTAGACAAGGGGACTCGAGTTCGATTCCCGGGTCGGGTAAAATATGTATTTCGGGGCTTTTTTAGGTTTTTCGATCATTTCTCTAATCGATAATAGCCAAATAATACTATGCGAATGGTATTTTCTTCGAAGGCATTTTACAAACACTCATGTTTTCTTTGCATAAATAAAATATATTTACCAATATCGTAGGTGTCTAATTTTCTTACAACTCTCAAAGTTCCCACGTATTCATTTGAAAAATGTATAAAAATATTTTTCTCGATAAACATAGGTGTTTTCAACAGTGTCATATTGAAATTAATGATACTTTACGTTATACCAGAAATTACTTTAAACTATCTCTAGTTACAGAAGTCATATTTGGCCTTTAAAGTTCAAGGGAACAGGTCAAATTATATTAATGTCCATTGAATGTCAAAGGTTTTAATTTGGATCACCGATACTTAATCTACTTGAAAGTTTTGTTACTATCCGCGCAAAAAATAGGTGATATTATACCTACGTCTGGCGCTAAGTGAGTGTATTGGAAGCCTTACCGTAAGGATATTTATTTATTTAATAGCTTGTGAATTAAAGCTGATAGTAGATAGATATAAGTGCGTGATAATTTCAATATTTATGGATTGTAAATATGAATATATGTTTAATTATAATAACCTCTATAAGCAACCGCAGTAAATTAAGTACAATACCTAAATATCAATTTAATAAAAATTCACGACATTTATATTACTAAGTGGAAAATCTAAGAATGGTTGCATGAACTCGGCAAAGTCCAAAGAAGTGATTGAGTGATTATAAAAATATGTATGAAAAATGTAACAGATAAAGAGAACTGGTGTTAATTAGAATAATAAAATTGTTCAAAAGGCCCCATTGGATTGAAATTAGAATTTTTGTGTCAGACGCATTTAGGGGATGATCTGAAAAGGAATCGACGTATTTTCCCAGTAAATCTTCCGGACTCAGCTGTAAAGTCTCGAACGAGGGCGAATTTATAACGCAATGAATAAAAGCCGCGAAAGCATAAATCACGAATTTAATGAAGAGTTTTATTTGGTTAATAGTAGCACGTCTTTCACTTGCAAACTCCGGTATTAATTTAATGACATTGTTGTACCAAAAACATTGTTCGGCGACAAAATTTTCTGGTAGTTTGCTCTTAATTACTATAATATCATTCTCCCTGGTTTGCTTGGAAGCTACTATTTTCGTTCACGGTTTGTTGAGCACCTTAAATGGGTACATTATTTCACCGTCTAATTTTCATTTGTGCGAAATTTCATTTGGTTGGCTGTGATACGGCGTGCGTGGCTCCCTTTCTTACCACATATTAGCCGTTTTCGAGTATTCAGTGCTTGTTGCGAACAAAATGACTCGCTTTACCTACTAATGAATGCTTATGTCGTACCAATGGAAAACTTGAACATTTCCTTTAATTAGAATCTAATTTTCGCAACGTTTGTGTTTGTTTTGTTTAATTAGTCGCTGCGGTACGTAAGGGAGAAATATGTATTTTGTTTTTCAACGAATAAATTTTGTACCTACGTTTTAACTTTGTAGCGTTTTTAATTACGAGTAATCATATGTTTGTACATGTTTTGCTTGGGGCTCACGTGTGGAATTTAATATCTAAATTGAGATTTTTGTAGGAAAACTGGCCGTTATTTTAGATTAGAATAATCTTTTCAAAGTTATTTATACACAAAGTAATAAGTTTATTTTATAATTCTAATCCTAAATGTATTCCATTTATATGCTAACATTCGCAGCAGATCGCAAATTATCGACCACCCTCGCCGCACACCTTTGGATTTGACATTATACATCTATATTTAGACGTCCAACGGAAGACATTTAATTTAATATAACAGATGTCCCCATCTCGAGTGGACACGCTTCGCAGAGAATCCTTTGAGTTTGTCACGGGCAGGCTCAAAAGAACCATCAACAAAGGATTGTTATTCCAAGTGTGTTCAAAGTTGTATAAACAAGTTTGACAATTGAGCGTACGCTGTACGGCTTCGAAGACTCTTTGAAATCTTATCAAAAGAAAAAAAAATAGGATTTCGAAAATAACGTGACAATGAACGGGTCTTGGATAAAGAAAGTGATTTTTGCTAATTCAAATGTTTGAACGAATTCAGAAATGAATATAGAGATAGGTACTAGCTAAAATGTTAGCAATAAACCTGATTTATCTGCTATTAAAAAAAGCAAGAACACCCGCAAAATCGTTCTTTTATTGATCTCAAAAAAGTAAAAAATCTCTACTTCTCACAGTCGAATAAAATCCCCTGAAAATATGCGCTCTTTCTGGTAACACATTCAATGCATCGATGTTTGTTTCGTTTTACGTTCAGAAAACAAATGGTTGAGATGGATAATTGAAATCCGAACTAGGGCAGACTTCCCGGTTGCCGTCCGTAGTGAATACCGATGGAGTCCTCTTTAAAACTATTTTCTATCTCTCCACATACCCCTTTGCGGGCTAGTGACCGGCAAGCTTGTGGCACTGCGTACAACTATGTAGAAGTCCCATGACCCACTTGTCGGGCAAACGAGGCGAAATTATTAAAGGAATTTTAATAAAAACACGACATGTTGTTTACGACAGAGTATGTATGTTTAAGGTTAGAATGGGCTTCGTGAGTCGATTATGGAAATTGTCGAGGGTAGTGTGACGTCATGGGGAAGAATAATACGGTGCTGTGTGCTTAGTTGTTTACGCTCGCAGCTCGGTTTGATATTATTTGGCCTAGATGGTAGTGGTTTTACCTTTTGCTAGGTAAATCATTAATTAGTGCCAGCTTAGAACGTAGGTTATAACCTTTTTGCTTATGTAGAGATTTTACGAATGTAAGAATATCTGAGCTACATTTTATTATAAAGACAATGTATTAAAAAAGCCGCCGAAAAGTAACTCATAAAACACAATAATGAAGTAGATATAAATAGAATCTATTTCTGATATAACACAAAAACAAATTATAACATAACATAATACGCAACTAGAACAAATAAAACTAAAATAGAACACTCAAACACAAAGAAACCATAGAACTTTCGAATAAATAGTCAATCCAATTCAAATGTACGCGTCTTCATAAGTCAATAATTCACATTGATGTCAAAAGTCACTGTGTATGTTACGTCATACTCCACGTTTATTACGAAAAGAATCATCGTGAGTGACAATTTAATGAAGTGTTGCCCTATTGTGTAATTAAAATCAACGTCATTAAAGTCCAAGTTGCAACTAATGAATGGATTCGTGATGATAATGATAAATCGGATGAGAATTTCGTAAGAGAAAAATTTGATGTTGGTATTGAAGGAGGTACGCGTAGTGTACTCATATTAAGTTCAAGTTGCAATCGTGCGTAACTTTTTGTTGTTACTGTTGTGAAATCTACGGAACTGCTAGCAGTTAGGTAATATGTCACAATGAGTTGCCAATAAAATGGTAGTAACAATTCGTTTTTAATTAACACGATGTCATGTATATATGTATACTCATCGTATGAGGTGGTCACAAAAATATTTACCGACGGTAAGCTTACGGAAGAATCCCACAATTTCGAGAATCTAGAAATTCTAAACAAACTATAGGTCATAAATGTTTTTTTTAAAGCGATGCCCCACACTTGTATTATCTCCTGTGTCGTGGGTACGATTACAAACATACAATTTCAGACTATTTGTGGATCATACAAAAAGTTGCTCCGTGTGGGAATCGAACCCGCTACACGTTGTATGGCAGCCTGTTGCCCAGCCACTGCGCCAAACGTACAGTCATCAATGTTCATTGCAAAGGAAAGACTACAAGTATTCAATACACTTTACAGTATAGATTAACCTAGCCATTCATATACGCACCGTTGACAATTAACTAAAGACGAATGATTCATCAACATACAGAACTATAATATAGTCAAATTCATCTCGGAACGCATTACCGAAACAGAGATTCATGTTATGATTACAACGTATCTCAAACGTGAAATTAATACAGCGAATACAGATATCTTTGTTTGTATGACAATTACAAACATAGTCCTAACGTTTAGTAGGATTGTTCATACCGAAATTCCCATTAGCTAAGTGTAATCAATCAGGTTTAACAAGAATGTTCATTGCTTTTGTGTTGTAATCGTTGAATTACATTCGTCCTTCGCTATCTCTGTCACAATTATTTGATTAATTAGCAATTTGAAGCTTGTGTGTTGTTCTGTTTGTGGTTATGTCGGATGCTCTCATTGTTTCCGCTAGTTTAGTTAAAATGTAACTTAGTGCTCTTGTTATATAGATTACTTTTGAATGTTTGTTGTCTTTTTCTTAGATTTTTGTGGACTACCTTTAAGATTTTTCTTCACTTTTCTAATTTAAGCTTTCTTTACTCGATTATATTTTATCACGTCTTATGCAAATATAATCTTATAATCAAGGTTTCATTTACCACATGTCTATTTTCGTCATCTACATTTATCTGAAGCGCTGCCTCTGTAATCTCGCACGTAGGAATGATATAATTGAAGGAGGCACGTTATTCGCATATAATCAAACATCCATAAAGGTAATTATTTCGACACAGCGCGATGATATCATAGAGACATCGTTAGCGGTTACATTGTACGTTTAAATGCGGATTAAGTTCGTCTTGATTGATTATAGCGTAATGCGAAATTGTATCTTTACTTAATGTTGCCTTAAAGGTCATAATGTTTTGCGGATAGATTACAAATAATGTGATCGTTAATAACATTGTTTATAGCACCTGAAATGCATGAGCAATAAAATGCAATGTCAAGCTAGTTGATAGTTTATGATGCTGATGTTAAATCGATTGATGCTGTTGTGCGTAGGATGGTACAATTTAATGGGCATCATTCGTGACTCGTTTGGTTTGTTACTGACAACGGGAAACTCTAATGACTGCATTATTGTTGAACAAGGAACAAAGGTTGTAAAAGGACATTTTACGATACTTAAAATTGTTCCACATGAATTTCTAATTCGCACCGTAACATGAGATGCAAAAAAAAACAAAAGTAAATTGAGTAACAAACACAAAAAGTGAAAGAAACCTGTTGACAGTAAATTGCAGTGGGGTAACGTTTTTCAAGAATGTCAATCAGCTTGAGCCTATTGTTAAAAACAAAGAGGATAATAAAAACTAAGAATAAGACAAAGTAAACATTTTGCGTGATATTTATGGAACAAAAAATATATAACAAAAGGTACGGACGTACTTAGGAGAATTTATGTCATGGTTCTAAGACCGTTTTATTACTGCTACCGTATTTATGTCAATAGGGAGTCAACAATGAGTCATAACCTTCCATGTGTTTTATGGGCATTTGGAAACTTTTTTCCCTTTTATGCGTTTTGAGAATGTTGCTACTGTGAATATTGAAGACAATGAAATTAGACATCCGTTCTGTTGTTTTTTTTTTCTGTTTAAGTTGATTTTGAAACTGATGATGTAATAAGTAAGACTATAAAAGGAGAAATAGAAATAATTAAACAAGTTACGGCAATTCACATCGTTTCTAGTATTATATTCGAATTTTTTATTTTATGTTTTACAAATAGGTATAATTAGTAATAAGAAATAGACCTTTACCTGAAGTTACATAATTTCATTGCTTTTCAAATTATATTTTAATTTTAGTTAAATATTTAAATTAAATTGTACATCAGTTTACCTTTGCAACAAAGCAAAAACTTTGCCACCTCGTACAACCGCCGCTCGCGCCGCCATATTGAAAAAATGGCGCCTAACAAACGAAATAAATAATGAATTACCATGGAGCTATCCTTAGCTAAAATAAATACCCAAATGGCATTTTAGGTGAAGGAAAATACAAGAAATAATAGAGACGAAATACATTGCGTTAACAATTATTCGCTTGGGGCTCGAGAAATAAACAGTACGTTAATAGCAGCCAGTCTCCGTGGGTGAGATACTCTAATTGATGAAATAAGTGAAGGAGTGGGTGTTAATGGCCACTATCATTGTATGACAAATGTCACATCAAATTGTTTAGCTTTCGTCAGGTCTCCCACAGTAACTCTTAATGATAATGCTTATATTTTGGAAGAGTTGATGTGGAACAATGCCACGGTATTAAGTGTCTATTCGATTGTTTTGACTTTGGAAATTATAGAATTTTATCAATATGGATACTACACTACAGTCAATAGTCTTTCGGTTTTGAAATTTAATAACACGTGGTTCAGAATTGTGGTCATTGTTAGGGCTAATTTTACCTGTCTACGGAAAAGGTATTATTGTTTAACTCTCGATAATAGCCTATGGAATATATTTTATTAGAAAAACGTTGTTCTGCATTAAGATGTTCTCCCGTGTCAAGGGTGCGTTAACGAACATACAAGTTCACATACCCAACACACCCAGACCCGAAACAACAATTTGTGTATCACACAAATAGTTGCTCTGTCTCAACTGTCTCAAATGAGAACTATGAAATAAGTGATGAAACAGTTTGGGATAGTATATATAGGTATCTACTTAGTTCTACTTTTTTGATGCTATGACACAACAACGACCTATGAGAATTTCTGCCTTCACCTGACTCACACACTCATTCCATTTCAATAGACTGATATTCAATTTATTGCTAGAAAACTGATGAGCAATATTCAACTACTTCTTAGTAGTAATACTTATATACGTAGGTCTATAAGTTATGACAAATCAATATACCAGTACTTGTAGTCTTGAATCAGTTAAGTAAATATCGGAAGTCACTTATCATGTCCGTTATCACTGTTTAAATGGCATTTCCTTGTTGAATTTGATACTTGATCAACTACATTACGCATATCATATTTGCATTCTGGAATGCTATAATTTAGTTATAATATTTTATAGGTATACAAATCTGAATGTTCGTCGTCAGTTAAGGGATCAGCCCTTATTATTATTATTGTAACAGTAAGGTATTGGTATCGAGCGCAATTGTAAAATATTAAACAATTGGAAACATACTAAAGTCTTTCGGTTTTGAATATAAGATACCAGTCGTTAAATTTGGTCATTGTTAATTTTATCGGTGTACAACAAGTCTTACGTTAACCATATCCAGACCTTCTTTTTACTATGTGAGAATTTACAAACATAGAATTCGAGATGACAACACACCATTTGGTATCTACGAAGAATCATCATTATCATCATTTTTTTCTTCTTTTCTGTATTTTGTTATGATAGTCTTTTAATATTCACGAATAAAATTAGCCACAAAACCGAACTTACCTCCCAGATACGCCACTTTCAAACTCTGAATCACGAGACACCTCATAAAGTCATAATTCCTAATTAATCGTTAGACGTCGCAAGTGCTATGAGAACTGGATCATTGCTGAGTTAATTTAGTTCACATGTTTGTCACCTATGATAGGTACCTAATATATTTATTCTGACTCACTCATTGTTGACGGGATGAGATAGTTACATTGGCACGTGTTATCTATGAATCATAGGTTTGTTTATCCTCAAAATCCCATGGAAGTGTGGGTAAACCAATTCCTTTCTTATTATATTTAGGGCGTATTTCAGTGTCTGACTAATTTGTTGTTTGCCTAACTGACACATTTCATTTGTAAAATACGTCGAATTACCTATCCATTAGTTAAACTATATTATTATAGGAATACTAGCAGATGGATTGTGTAAAACAGACTTTAAGTCTAATTGTTTTATTGAACGCATTCGGTTCTAAAAGGCTTTTTTTAAGTGGAGAATACTAAGGAGGACCAAGGACTAAGGAGTGATACTAAGACTTCTCCCGAGACGGAGTGTGAAACTTTTACTGACTAAAAACCACACGTTCTTACTACTGGTCTTCGAGACGAAGTCTGAGCAACCCGCCATGTTTTCCGTGGCATCAGCCCTTCTAGGCTGTGGTCTGATAATATTCTAAAGGGTTTTATTTTTGAGCGGGGATAGTCATCCAATGACTTCTCACGCCTTGGGTAAAATGAGAGGCAGGGTCAAACTCTTTCTGACTAAAAACTACCCAGTTCCTACTACTGTTCTTCGACTCGAAGCCCCGGCAACCCGTCAGGTCTTCTGCAGATGTGTATCGGGCATCAGCCCTACTGGACCCCATCTGTGGATTTTACTAGACTACTCCAGTAAAATCAAGCCAAACTTTTGTAAATAAACTCTATACATATATATTGTACAATACAAACTGAATTATCTTCAATTACATTAGACCTAGAACCTATTTTAGCTTTAATACCAAAAGCAATAATGTAGTCACTTACTAAGATTGTCTCATACGACGATGAAGACGAGATTATCCTGCCTAGAGTGTCTAGACCCACAGGTTAATTCCCCAGATTCAATTGTCTGCCCCAGCCTAGGCAGAACAGAACTGTATTCAATTAGATCTATTTGTGCTGATTCGAATGGTAACCAATGAATGTGTGTGTAGTGTGAGATTATTTCTACAATATATGAGTCATTGGTGTAGTATATTTGACTTTTAAACTTTATAGATTACTTCCTTATTGTAAGTAATAGTGCTTTATTACCTACGGTGTTTGTAATTGACCCCGATGTTTTGGCAATTGTTTGTCATCTTTTATTATTATGGAACAGGAATATAACTAGCATAGTTTTTTTATGTAGTTATAGGTATTATTATTATTTAGTTTACTTTTGTTTTCTTTAAGTGGCTTATTGTCTAGTAATTTTAGTTTAATTATGTATCCTTCTGTATAAATATAGGTTTTTTTCTGTATACTTGCGTAGTTCGTTGTTGTTATCCATCGAATAGTATTCCTGAGCAATTATTAAAACTGTATCACCGAGTCACTTAGTCAGTCACTCGCTCTTGGCTAGGAAAAAAAAAACTCAACAGGTATTTTCAACTTTGTATCTGACCCTGGAATCCAACATAATACTCAGCGGTCATGCTTACTAATATTAAAACAGAGCACAAAATTTTAAACAAAACATTCTAATCTAACTCAGCAAGAAATCAATCAAACAAAAAATGTCACAGAGATTGATGATTCCATTGTGATTGTAGGTATTGATAAAATAACAATTACCGAATAAAAGATCGCGGTCACTTCCCAATGCCTATTTGTCATGCTAATTTACTCACTGAAACCAAACACAGCTAAATTATCGCTAGGACAATCTTCCCAGCCAATAAAAATTAATGGACCTTAAATAGGCCAATGAGGCAGATGGGTGTTGTAGATGTTGCATATTTAAATTGGCCTTGACCAGTCTAAGCTGGTCTTTGTGAACGCTGTTTAGAAGAAACCTCAGTGAATTACGAGATCAGCTTTGATTGGTATTAACAAGAAGTGCTAATTAAGTGAAGGATTTAAATCTTGTATACACTAAATGCTTTATGCAAATAATCTTATTCATATTCAGTATTTGTATTTTATATATACCATTCATCTAGATAATAGGGAAGATAACTAATTTGTATTTTAATGTCCGTCTTGTAGATTATTTTAAATTATTAGACACGTATTTTTGATCTTTGGGAAACAAATACTTTCCAAGATATATTCATTTAAAATATCCCCTGACGTCACTTCTAAGTACATTTTTTACGTAGAAATGACGTATTTGCTCCCGCTCCTAAACTGAAATTGTTAAAAATCTCTTGAAAATGATGGTTAAATAAGTATGATAATGAAATGAATTCATCCACGGATGTCGGTGAAGTCAAAAGACGTTTGTTTGCTTGTCTCAGCTATAAACTTTTTAACAGTCTCTGTTCAAGTTTATTGTTTTAATTTTTTATGGCGTGAAGGGAATAACTTAGTGGGGTGTAAGGATTTTAGTGAGTCATTCTGTCTAAATAAGTTGCGTCTATAAAAGAAAATAGTCCACATTTCAAATAGTATTTGTTCTAAATACAAAATTACAGTAGACTTCGTAATTCATATGGAAGTAATAACATAGCTGAATATGAGGTAGCGAGGTTAAGTTAAGATCAAACTTAGAGTCTATCATTAGCATAGGTAACTGCCAATAGTGGCCACTACATACTACGATAAGCTAATGATAGAGATAACCTTTGTCCTAAATGGAATAAAAAAATATTGTTAACAAAACATTTTGGAACTATTAGCGCTAAGATACATACCCCTTACGGAATACAAAAGATATTAACACGTTAATTGGGTAGATGACTAATTTTTATTTTAATGTCTGTCTTGTAGATTATTTTAAAATATTAGACACGTATTTTTTATTTTCTTACGGAAACAAATACTTTCGAAGATATATCTATTTGAAATATCGCGTGACGTCACTTTAGAGTACGTTTTATACTCAATAGTGACGTAGTTAGCTCCCACTCCTAAACTTTGATTCGTTTTATCTAAGTATTGTTATATTATATGACAAAATAAAAAAATACGTGTCGAATATTTTTTCATTACCTAACTGACGGACTAATTACATTTTTAATTTTCATACCCCGTCATCATCCCTATTGCCACGTAGGTCACCGGTGATCTACGTTAGTGGAGGATTTGTTCTCAACAGTCTTCTGATGTCAGTTAAGGGCTTAACAAAAATTGGAGAACTACTTATCTAAATGTTTATATTTCATCAAGAATAAAACAGTTTCAAAAAATTATAATATAAGAAATATAATTAATCTGATTATGCTCCACTTTCCTTTGAGGTTGTATAAGAAGGTTCTGAATTTAAAATTCCGTCGGTGAGTCCCTACGATTATGATATGGCAGAGATGACCGCCATATTCTCGTCACGTCTGCCAAGCTTTGTCAGATTTGGCCGTAGGTACCTCGCCCCTCTATCTATTGCGTTTTTTAATTTCAAAAGATTTTAGAAATATATTTATAGAGCTGATCTTTTTTTCTCATCAAGTGTTAGAGATTACTAAGGCGTGTTTACTTTTATGATGAAATATTATTAGAAGAAATTCAAAAAATCTCTAAACAACTGTGTTTGGGAGAGTTAGATATGATACCTACCTATTTGTGCTCGACACTTATTTGATAGATTGTACGGTTGGTGCAGTGCCTGTGCTCAACGTGTAGCGGGTTCGATTTCCGCACAGAGCAACTCTTTGTGTGATCCAAAAACAATTGATTTGAGTCTGAGTGTCATATGTATGTGACCATGTATGTTTGTAAAACCATCCACGACACAGGACAAAATCCTCTGGGGGGCAACGGTTTTTAAAAAGAATAGAAAAAGATAAAACTTGATCAAATAATCGAATGTTTAAAAAAAATTACCTATCACGAAATTACATTTCAAAAAGAGTAGCTGCATCTGCGAAATTTTGAACACACAAAGTGCTAAAATCTATATCACCACTGAAACAAACAGTAGACACCTATATATTTCCTACTTTATCGAAAAAACCTTCAGACCTCCACGCACGAAACCTTTTTGGTCGTAATAAGATCGCATTACTGCGTGGCGTGAGCTACCAAAGTTTATACACAAACTATGCCAACTGTACCTAATCCAAATTAACACGCACTTTTGTGTGTACATAATGTTATTTGTATATTTCTGATATCATGAAGTATTTATATTATTTTGATAAACTATTTGGAAGTAGGGCAAGTTTTATGTGGTACTTTATGAACGTTTTCCACACTTGTGTTAGTGAATAGACGACTTTATATTAGAGTGAATAAGGTTAATTATCTTTAAGAAGTCATCTCATAGATCCAGTTAATATTTTAAAAGTTACACTAATTTTGAATGACATATTAAAAAAAATGTTTACTTACTTATAGTTGTTACTGCTGCAAACCTGCTGGAACCACTTTTGTGTTACGATTTATTATTACTTATTGATTTTCTACTTTCTTACAATACAATAAAGATGCATTTTGTGTACCTTTGCTAATTTAAAATAAGATCTGATTAAGAGGTTTGAATGTTTATCAGTCAGTACAAGAGTGATTATTGAATCTCGTTACGAACTTAATAAAACATTTTCACACAACTGAAAAGTGTGTTTGTGTGTGTATGTAGAGTAGTTGTAATAATTATGTTAGTCTGGTATTTACCTAATTATGGTGAGTGTAAACTCAAATATCATTAATTCTAACTGTAATGAAACCATAAACTCTTCAAATGTGTGTTAATTAGGGGAAAAATAAAAAATAGTTTTTATAGCAAAATTATCACAATGGCTTTATTAAAATACATAAATAGTATACTCGTGACTTATATGGACATTTATTTACAATCTATATACAAATTCACATAATAATTTCTACAGCAGT
The DNA here is from genome assembly GCF_023101765.2 of Spodoptera frugiperda. NCBI lineage: Eukaryota > Metazoa > Arthropoda > Insecta > Lepidoptera > Noctuidae > Spodoptera > Spodoptera frugiperda. The sequence continues at coordinate 9,997,937 of NC_064242.1, read as the reverse complement.
CTTATAGAATGTATTTACACCGACATTATGAAACGCCCTTTGTAACGGCGAGAAATTACAAAAATAGATTAAAATCTTAATTATTTGGTAAAGCGCGCGTTGCGGTAATACAAATATTCACAATGAAGCTTTGACTAAATGGTTTTACATGAGAAGCGAAGACTAGACGAGGTAGGCCTGGCCTGAGGACTGAGTGTCGATTAGTGGTGGAGGAGGGGGCCAGTGCCTGAACTCTCGTCTCCTATTAGGATTGTTTGCACCTAGCTCTAATGACGAGTAATCGGAATCTATAGAAGAGTATATATGATCTGAGGGCGGTCTACCGTTCGGTTCGTACGTTGCAGTAAGAACTTGCTGTGGACGATTTTCCACAAACTCCGGCGTTGTACTAACACCATCCGCCGATCCTCTCATTTTCTCAGTAAAGGAAAACGACCTCATCGTACCGTTCTGCATACCACTCCTCATCGTATAAGAATTGATATTGTTTCTATAAGTAGATGATTTAGATTTATATTTCTGATCCGGCATCGCATAACGCAACTTTTCCCAGAATTTGTTTTGGCCCCATCTTATCCTTGAACTCGTTTTCAAATATGGCCTCAAATCGGGATCGCATTCGGCTTCAGGCAATACGGAGCTTTCTTCTATTATAACTAAGGTATAAATTCGAGGCTTTAAGATTTCGTACAATGCTTGGCGAAACTCGAATCGAGACCATTCTGTTTCGATGAAGTTCCTTGTAAGAACGATGATAATGCGTTTAGATGCTTCCGCAGCCTCTGGTAGTGGTAACGTGCATTGCATGTATGCTACATTATGTTGCGGTATATCTCTGTAGTGTAAACAAAGATGATATGAAGGACTACCATTTTCCAACTCAGCAGCTAACGTTTGAATAACAAAATCGTCGTCTTTAGGACTGTAGCAAACATAAGCATCGTATAATTTATCAGTGTCATCGTACGCTCCAGTGAATGGGAATAATCTTATACCGCAACTTGTATAAAGCCATATGCGAATCGTGTCTCTGAATAAGAAAATCACAAGGATGACTAGCATAATCAACATGAATCCGGATAGCGTTGTCAACATCATGGGCATGTAATTTGAGACCAACATGTTATCTATAACAGAATCTCCCGCGTAGTAGTCACTGCAGATTGTGCCATTCAAGTTTAGTTCTTTCTTTTGTGTGGATTTTGGATCAGTGTTCCAACACCACACATCTGTTAAGTCTACAATCTTAGCGACGTTATCAGATATATACGATGTGAACTTTTGTAAATACCTACATTTGCATGACCACATGTTATTTCCAAGCGTGAGAGCATTCAAGTTTCTGTTAATTGTCAAACTCCATACATTAAAATCAACCAATCTATTGCCATCTATTCTTAATATTTTCAATGAATTCAATGTCAGGAACGTCGAGTTAGCTATATGGCTGATAAAATTGTCTTGTAAGTAAAGCTCGTTAAGCTGTGTCAGATGTTCGAACTCGTAGCCGTTTAAATGCTTTAGTTTATTGTTACCAAGATGCAGCGTAATGAGGGAGGATAAACCAGCGAATGTTCTATTCTGAATGTTTTCTACTTCGCTTGCATTAACATACAGGGATCTCATATTTTTGCGACCGATGAATGCATAATTTTGCAGTTCTTTGAAATCATTACCGTCTAAATACACTTCTGTTGCGTCCATTGGAATTTTCTCGGGTATTTCAATTGCACGTTGGCTAGAACAATCGACCACGTTTTTATTCCATGTCGGATCGTGATAACAGGAGCAATTATTCGGGCACGTCATTTGGCAATCGCATGCTACGTAATCGCAGCAGCGGCATAGAGTGAAACAATGAGTTTCGTATGTGCACAAGAAATCGGTTGACTTTAAGTTGCTTAATGGAACGTGTGTTACGCCTCTAGTGTGTGTCATTTTGCACAATACATTCTCAAGATCCATTATTCTTGGGTGCTGTCTCATAGCAGTCATATTGTTTATCAAAGGCAGCCATTCCATGGAGCAATCACAGTTAAACGGATTTCCTCCGATGTAGAACTCGGGCAGCGACTTGTTCAGGGGAACCGGGGACAACCGGAGGCTGTTGATATCTAAATGAGATATCTCATTTGCGTAAATATCAACTCGAGTGAGATTACGCTTCTCCATAAATGTATTCACTTGGATGCTGTTTATGTGGTTATTGTTTATAAACAGTAACTCCACGCTGTTGGGAATAGCCATAGGCGAAATATCCACAATGCGATTGTGGCTAACGTCTAAAGTTTTTATATGAATTTCGTCTTGGAGTTTGTAATAGTTGCCCAAATGTTCGATAAAGTTTCCGTGAACGTCGAGCCATTTCAAATTAATCGGTATAAAAGCGTAATCAAACCAAACTAAATGGTTCTCCGATAGATTAAGCCAAAGCAAACTCAGTAAGGTTGAAAAAACTCCATTGATGTCTGATATGAAATTGCCGTCTAATCTGATCGCCTCTAACTGTTTATTGTTAACAAAGGTGCCTCTTTCTACGGCTTGAACTTTGTTTTTGGCCAAATTAAGCACCTGGAGGCTTGGCAAATCAGAAAACATACCGACTGTAAGGTTTCCGATTTGATTGTCAATTAATCTCAAACCGGTTAATTGGTCTAAGTTTTTGAAGGAGCCGTTTTTGATATCTAATATTTGATTCTCGCCGAGATCTAAAGTCTTTAATAGAGATAACTCCCAAATTGCTGATGGAACCTCTGTTAACTGGTTTGAACTCAAATCTAACTCTTTGAGGTCGGAACAGTTTTTAAATGCCTTCAGATCTATATTTATAAGTAAGTTATTGTTCAAATTTAATTTACTAAGTACAAACAATCCATTAAATAGGAACTCGTCTATCGTATGTAAGCGATTTTCTGCTAAATTCAATGTATGCAAATTATATAATGGAAGAAAAGTATTCTCTTCAATATAACCTATAGAATTATTTCTTAAATCTAATATTTGCAGGAAGAACAAGTCCTTGAATGTCTTGCCGTCTATTCTCGTCAACGCATTGTTAGATAAGTTCAGAATGACTAAGCGTATAAGGCCAATAAATGTACCACCGTCTATGTGAGCGCTCGAGAGCTGATTATTCGATAAATCTAAGACAAGCAACTGTTCTAATCGGTGGAACACGCCTCTGGCTAGTTCAAATAACAAGTTATTATTCAAATATACCTCTCGCAACTCCTTCGTGCTCGCGAACGTACCCTCTGGTATAAACTGAAGGTTATTATACGAAATATTAAGTATTCGCAGCGAAATAAGCCCATTGAATGTTTCACCTGAAATATCAGTGATATTATTGTGTTGGAGTCTTAATTCTTGAAGCCGCTTCAATCCCGTAATTTCCGATTCCTCGGAAAGCGTCTTAAGTTCATTGTGGCTTAAATCTAGGCTTCGCAGTCCGGAACCACAGCTTTTCCCAAAGCCAAGACGGTCCACACTTTTAATCCTATTATGAGTTAAATTTAGCACTTGCAAATTATCCAACGGGCAGAAGACATCCTGTGGTATCGCCTTCAAATTATTTTCTCCCAGATCGAGTGTTTGCAACTCCCGCAAACCGTTGAAAGTTCCGAGTGAGAGTTCCAAGTTTTTATTCGGACTCCAATCGTAGTTTTTAGATCGAACCGACAACTTTTTCAGTTCTCGTAAGCCTTCGAACGCGTTGCCGGGTATTCTCAAAAGTTTGCAGTTCTCAAGTGATAGTTCAGCAAGCGTTGAAAATCTTTGAAAATAGTTTGCTTCCAGATAACTTTCAAACAGGAGCAGCTGGTTGCATTCTACTGAGAGCCGCTTCGTGTTCTCAGAAGATGCAGATGTCAAACTGGATCCATCAGCGTCTAACGTGCGCACCCGGCACAGGGTGCCTTCGTCACCTTTAGTTAGGCGACTGCAGTTATCCACACCTTTCGGAGCATAAGCCGCATAAACACCCAAAGTCACTAACAAAAGAGTCAGCAATTGAAACATTTTCTACACTCATTTGTCTATACTGATTTAATAAAAACTGTAACTGGAAACGGTCACTGAGTTTAAGTCAATGTAATATCATAGAGACATTGTTAATGTGTCACTTCACAGGTTAATGTTTACGTCGCGGCGCACGTACGTTCGTTGTTGGAGGCGACGCGGACGCGTGCCGTCCTCATCGTGTTTCGTGTGCGACTGGCGAAGCGATCGGTCCGTCAGTTCGGCGAGAGTGGTGGCGTTCATAGCCGCCCCTCTGCGAACTCCCCCCGCACCCTCATCACCCCCACATAGTTACACGTTCCCTCGCATGGCGCCACTTGCGCGCCCGACAGCTCTCGCACAATTATGTAATGTTTTCTTAATCGAGCCACCGCATCGAGTTAAAAAAGGAAACCTGCGCACCGTCTGAGAAATTATGGTAATAGATGCATGAACGTGTCTTTCTTTGAATGACCGATGAGTTATTGAATAGTTTATGAAAGAAATTTTCTACCGACTTCATTCCGATGCGTAATGTGTTCTTTATTATTATTTTATTGTATTAGAGAGTGAGTACATTTGTTGTTCTATGTGAGTTTCAGTGAACTTTGAATGAAACTTGTTACTTTGGGAAAAGTTTTTGACCAACAAAGAGAAGAAACATCAAAGTGACAATCGGGTACAAAGTGCAGGTTACGTTATCGCGGGTAACCCTTAATTCGTTTCACTGTCACTTATTGAATTCCCAGCTCGCATACTTTGGCGAAGATACCCAATAAAGCTTGTTTGGCGTCGCGTGCCCCTACACATATTTTTGTCTAAAGAAACGTACAGAATTTTCAAATAGTGAAGGGCGACCGTTTTCGGGCAACAAATTCCGGTATCTCGTACGGGCTGGAAGAGGTGCGAAGTTGGTAGGAGTTGATAATTTGATTTCCTTGTTCGACACGTAAAGTCGTTTACGGGTCTAACTGGAAGTTAGTTACGTACAGAATACGGCCCGAGTTTGGAGGCAGGCGCCGGGAATAAAGATACCGAAGTTGTTTGTTCTCGATATATTAGCTTTGATACTATTATGAAGTTACAACCTCCGTGCGAGAATGTTAAATCTTAGGGTAGTTTAATGCAGACAGTTCTTCAAATAGCAGTGTAGAATACTAAGAATTACGAGTATAATACGAATGTAAAAGCATTTTTAAGACTAAGAATACTAGTTGCATAAAAGAAAAACTACAAGTTCCTTTATCTAGGTCGCGTTTGACACGACAGCCGCAAGCAAAAACTCCCTGACGTTAAGAGGAAAGTTTTCGAGCTTAAGTGATAAAACACGTTGGAGACATCCTAAAAACACTCCGAGTACTACGATATCCTTATTATTAATGTCTAGCGCCGGCGTATCCTGTATCAAAAGTTCTCCCTGTCGAGAGTTCTTAGCGCTAGCTTGATAAATGACTTCGCCCACTTTTGTGAAAGTTGTTCGTGTATTATTTTTTCTATATCTGGAGGCTGTGTCACAGGCTGGTGTAAGACGTGCCATGACTGCCGATGACGTTTCACTAACGCGACCCGCGTATTATCTCCTCCTGTTATTTGGATCGGTGTCGTTTTTAAAACTTTTTTCTTTGTTTTCTTCCTCGCGAAATATTTTGAGTTGTTTCTAAAGATTTGTTTTGATGTTCGCATTGTTGTCTCGTTTACTTATTTTGTTGTTTACTTTTGTGTTTCATTCATTGATCATTGTTACGTGTTTTGGGGAACATGTACATCATTATAATAAACATCTTATTTACATACATGACAATAACTTCCCATTTGGGATTATCTTAGTAACAGTCTCGGTCGGATCTCACATTATAATAATACAAGGAACTCCTTAATGCGATCAATTAAATAAAGCTGAACAACTTTACTGCGCTATCTTCATCTCAGAACTCACAATAGCAAAATAATCGTTTAGGATTTTATCCGTACCATTAAGAATAACGACTTCTCCTTGCATAATTCAGAGGCAAGTAAATGTAATTAAAATGCACATTATGCGAGGCTTAACAGAGTTTCTTCTTTTGTTATCTCTATGTCGAGAAAACTGTTTGAAAAACCTTTGCTTTTTGTATTGTCTCAGAAGTTTTGAATGTCGTACTTAGTTTTCTGTAAAGGAGAAATTGGGATTTTGATTACTTTGTTATTAGACTAGAGTCGCGAACACATCACTGCTAAACAAAAAAAATGTTAATGTCTTATGACTTGATTAGTAAGGCTACTTTTCCTCCAGATATGTGTGTTACGCTACGTTGTTGTGGATGCATTTGGATTCCACCAGTCATATACATTGATACACATGGCTTAGTACTGGTGAAAATGGAGTCAGCTAAGCTATGGTATTTTATATGGAAAGGTGCGTGCTATAGATGTGTGCTATGGATGGCTTCCCTACTATCAATACATCGCATACTCGAGCTGCGTGTCAAGCACATAGCTAACCTGTGGAAATAGCATAGCTCCATAGCACATCTCTGTTTAAAAATCACCCTAATGTTCTGAGATCTTATTGAACCCTGAAATATCAGAATATAACTTTTTAATCCATGTACTACCATCATAATAAGAACATCAATAGCCGTATCATTACAAACTTGAAACTCTTACCAGAGTCGTAGATCAATCGGCCCGCTCTATATCTTAAACACATTTCGACATAAAATATTATATCGAAACACCAACAGAATACTCTACTGGTACCAAGATTACATTACAAACGTTACATAATAATGTAGAGCACGTTGTTTACAAAGTTACTCGTACAAGTAACTATGTAAGTAGAGGTCGATTCTATGAAGCACCTGTAATGGTGGTTCTAATACGTTTGATACATAGCAACAATATATTTTTGCAGATAACATTATTGATGTCTCATTCGTCAAATGGTCGCAAATATGATACCTGTAGTGAGTGAGATTCCTGGATCATGCTTTTAGTGGTGATTTTGTTAACTGTGTTGGTTATTGAAACTGGCGTAAGGGTGACGCTTCACAAACTTGGTTAGTTAGACCCTATCAGATTATATTTTTTTAATCTAATTATAATTAAATAAATATGAAATTGTATACGTTTTCCTTAATGTCGACAGTGATATTATTTAAATATGGCAAGTAATACTCTTACTTATTTTTCCTCCACCCAAGGGTCAACGTCCTTGAATACAGATAGATATACTTATTTAGCTAGAGAGGTTCGTACCATCCAATTTGTACCCAACACTATCCGAAGTTAAATAGTATCATAGAGCTGTGTGGAGTTGCGTGTCTGTATCTATTCAGAGATCTGCTCTAATCGTCACCTGAGGCCTATTGCAGATACAATCCCATTGGGCGCCGCGACATCGGCCGATAGCGTGTCCTATTCAAATCGCCGAACCGGCTTTATATGAGGACGATGGAGTCAGTATTCAATGCACTGTTTTGGTAGGCAGATGTTGATAAGAGCTACATATAGATAAAATAAATAGTAAATATGCATAGATAGAATAAAAATTCCTGTCAAATTTCGGGATGTTTGCTATGATTTATTTAAGAAAAAACGTGCGTTTACAAACATACAACTTCAGATACACATGACACCGGAACAACAATTTTGTGGATCATACAAAAAGTTGTTCCGTATGGAATCGAACCCGTGACATGTTGCACGGCAGCCAGTTGCTTAGCCACCGCACCAACTGTACAGTCCCAGTTTCAGTACCTACGCTTACTTTCAAACAGTCATATACCATTTTTTTATAATCTCCTTATCAGATTTTAGTTACTATTAGAAGCTTATAAGTAGGTATATTCAATTCTTATTCGATTTTTCTAATGATTTTGTTAGAAACCATATTAAATTAGAAATCAATGACAATGCTATCCATTTCTTTTTGTTAAAGTAAAATGAATTTAATTTTCCAGCCCGGATAGATAGATGAGCATTAATCATCATCATCATCATATCAGCCATAAGACGTCCACTGCTGAACATAGGCCTCCCCCAATATCTTTTAAATATAGAAGATAAGCATTAGGTAGGAACTTATGTTTTTTCTCACAAACAAAACCAAAACAAATGTCACAATATTGTATTAAACTTGTCAGAATAAGTAACTTATGTAGATTCGTTCTTATACTTAGGATTTTATCTCTGGTAAAACGTTTAGATAAGTCTCTTAGGACGGAAGTCTTCAGAAATTTATATTTCAAGGACGTTTAAGAATCTTTTCGTTTGTCTTATTTTCTGTTTTCAAAATTAAAAGTTGGTAGTATCTTTCTTTATCTTTTTGGTTGAATTATTTCAAAAGTTCTATTTACGTTCTGAATTCTTTTTTCGAAACAAGACTATCTTGCTACGTGACTTTTATACTAGACTTGTCAAAAGCCCATACTGTAAAGCTGTAACTATTTTTCGCAGACAAAAAAAAAGAAATTAACAAAACATTCTTCCAAAAAAATGGAATAAAAGCCTAGCCATATAAAACTCAAATCACAGTCGACATCACAATAAAACATGAATACCGAATCCAACACTAAACTGGACAAAGCGGTGAATTTTAGAACTAAATCTGTTTGAATGGGGATTCATTGAGATAGCTATAAAATGTTCTAGTGTTTGATGACGTCACACTTTTTAATCCATGAAAGGGTAAGTAGGTCTCCACTAAGTATACAATATACAATGTAACACTCATTTTTCACAACAGTTAGCCATTATATCTACTACCATTTTCACAACATACCAGACAGGATTTCGAACTCCGGAACTCTGCTTCTATTGGAGAATTTCCGAAAAATAGAAAAAGAATACGAATATATTGCTTAACCCGAGAACCGAACCGAACCGTTGCTACCAACGAGGCAATTCACAGAATGTTCTATTGTTAACAGGTTTCAAAAACTAGGTACAGGTAGGTACTATGGTTCGATCTGTGTACTAGATTTTTTGTGCACCTAATATTTGAACAACCTGGATAAATCTAACAATAGGCCATTGGAATGGGTATGAACCTGAGCTTGATTTGTTTTCTTTTGTAGAAAAAATGTTTGTTTGCAATTCGATCCTTTATAATGAAACTAGCTACATACGTGGTTTCACCCGCTCTGCTCGGTTCCTATTGGTCATAGCGTGATGTTTTATAGCCTTTAACCGATAAATGCACTATCCAACATAATTATTTACGTTGAATCAGTAGTTGCAGAGATCGGCGCGTTCTAACAAACTTTTGAGCTTTATATATTAGTATAGATGACTTTAATGAAATATGGATCATGGAGTACTGAAATTATATCTAGTATGTTAGAACGGCTATATCATCTACGTATTAATCGAATGTGTCTGAAGTAAGCATTGAATTGTTTATAACAAATCTTGTTGTCAATAAATTACAAGTTTGGTAGGTTCTTAAAAAATAATTAGGTAAGTTTCAACTCCTACACCTTAACCTCATAAGTGCCTATATTTATAAAATATAACGTAATATAGGGGCAGACGTGACTAGTTCTCATTAGAAAAACATTCCAACTTATATGAAATCACTAAATAATACACTTCTAATCAGAAAAACCTTTAAGAACATTTTACTCTTTAATACCCTTGAAACCGAAGCTTAACAACAATAGGTATAAGAAATCTTTTCATACCATCTCGACTCCCTTCAACTCACACAATACTCACGTTTGAAAACGCTGAGATTATCACCGAAGATCGGGTCGAAAACAAATAGTAACATGCATTGTTAACCGGTAAGCTCCAAACTGCCTTACATGAGGAAATTAAAGGCTCTGCCGTATTGTAATTGAGTTCTCGCGAAGGATATTAGTTGAAGATTGCTCGTCTACTCGGGTTCTCGCTTCAATCACCTCGAATAGTTCCAATAGTTCCAATCCGGGGCGTTGATTAAACGGAACCGGTTCACTGGGACAGCTTAGTGTGTCAATCGGTACAGTGACTTTATGTGTGTGTACCTGCTCATTTGGGGCAGGGATGATTTCTTAATTAGATTTTTTATATCTTTATTGGTGCGAATGGTCAGAGTACATACTCTATACTGCAGTATGTCGCATCCTTGTTGACTTATCTATACATATAATAAAATCGTAGAAAAGTGCTGTCTGTACATTGAAAATAAAAATAAAAAAAATAGCAGGGGTTATTGTTATGTCGATGTCGAACCCAAAAATGTAATTAACTTTTTTTTGTCTGTTTGTCTGTTTGTCTGTTTGTCTGTTTGTCTGTTCGTCTGTGCGCGCTAATCTCAGAAACGGCTGATCCGAGTTGGATGCGGTTTTCACGAATATATTGTGGGATGCTTAAATTTACATTTAGTGTTTGTTTCATGTCAATCGGTTCATAAATAAAAAAGTTATGTCAAATTAAAGAATCACGTCGAGCATTCTATGCTTATACCATTAATCTCCGCAACTATTTGACGGATTTGGTTGAAATTTGGTACAGATATAGTTTAGAACCTTAGAAAGGACATAGATATATTTTTATTTCAAAAATCAAAAAATAAAAATAAGAAATAAATTATTTATAAATAATTCTATGTCGATCGTTACACGACTTCGGTTCATGTTATTGTTTTAATTCATCGAAAAAAAGTAAATAAATAGTAAAAAGGTATGAAAAAAATAATATCAATATAATAAAACATTTAGTACAAAGAAAATGCTCTAACGGAGTATAGATAATTCTATGTCGATCGTTACACGACTTCGGTTCATGTTATTGTTTAAATTCATCGAAAAAAAGTAAATAAATAGTAAAAAGGTATGAAAAAAATAATATCAATATAATTAAACTTTTAGTACAAAGAAAATGCCCGAACGGAGTATAAATAAATAATCCAAGTTGTCTTTATCCTCGATAGATGGCGTTGGGATCGAAATAGATCGCGCTATGGTTTCGTTACATTCATTTGGTTGGGTATCGGCCGAGCGCTTCGGTACTATCGTAGAAAAAGTGTATTATCAGTCGTATGATTATATTATTTGTCTGTAGTGGTCCTGCTGTTTCGTATATTCTAAATTGGTTTCGTTGTATTTGTCAATTAATAAGTTTATTTGTTGGGTTTTCCTGGTTTTTTGGTTAAACTATTTAACGTAGGTTTAGTTTGATATCGATTATTAGTAGTTACTGTAGTTAGTTTTTTTAATAAAATTGTAAGTCTAATTTATAAATTAATTAGATTAGATTTAAGTCGTTTCTTTTAAATTATTTAGTTTAAGCTTGGTTATTATAGCATAGAGGATAGGTTGTAATATAGTTTCTTTTTTAATTGTTATAAATTCGTAATTCGTAGCTTTCTTTAGTTTTAAGTTAGTTTAAGTCCGTTTTTAAACTATTTTTTCAATGCCCTAAGTGAGTATACATCTATTAAATTCAAACGCAGAGCTCATTATGTTGATTTTTGAAGAGTTCCCTGGAATATCTTCCACATCTCATTTTTGAAGAGATCCCGCGAGATCGGGAACTATGTGGTTAAAACCAAAAATTTGCCGGAAGTCACTATTCCACGCGAACGAAGTCGCGGGCAAAAGCTAGTTTCTACAATATGTTTTATTGCACACATAGAATCAGACAGCTTCGTTGGTCGAGTGGTCTGGCGATTGCGACTGCCAGGCAAAGGATCTCGGTTTCGACTCCCTGGTTGGGCAAAGTATTACTAAACATTTTTCGGTTTTTTCGAAAAATTCCCGACATTGTACCCGAACAGAGCCCGAAATTGTACCCAGTATAAGGCAATAGGCTCACTCCCTATTATTACATAGGACTTATAACACAAATGGTGTGGCATTATATGCCGTAATGCGCACCTCTGCATACTTCTTGGGGGATAAATAGCGTGACGGTATTTTTTTAACATAGAATCAGGTCTAGAGCTCATTATATAAGCAGATAGTCCTTCTACAACCATACCATTCATATGAATAGACGTACTACGTCTGCTTAGTAAGAGATACAAATCCTTCTAGATTTCTCTCAAGCAAAATCTATTTCTATTTAATCATAGTCAACAGTAATATATGATTGAATAACATAAACAAATATTTCATTAATGCTTCTCTTTGCCAAGTCTCGTAGCTCTGTATTAAATATTGACTCAAAGGTTATTTAGCTCGTTCGACATGATACATCATTAAAACTTTGTAGGTAAGTTATCAACATCACTTTTGGTACCGACGTTTTATTTGCTAAGGGAATTTATTTCCTCATTAAGATCTTAATAGTTAACATGTGGGGCTAAAATGTTGCTAGTATTCTGTTTTGTGTCGAAATATAGTAATTTTAATAAACAAATGAAAATATAACACGATATGAAGTATTTCCTACAGGTATTATACCTAGGATTACAATTTAATCCTAATTACCTAGGATTGCAATTTAATCCTAAAATCGAACCAAATAATTCTGTATGAATAAAAAAATAAATTGGGCAGCCGTAACTGCCTAACATGAACGAATATTTTTTTCTGTTTTTCAATACAATCAATGATGATATGTAGTGCTTTCTAATTTTAGCATTCATTAATTAATAATCAATCAATATAATTCCAGAGGCATTTTACCGGCCCAAACACTGAATAAAGTTCGCTGTAAGCAAACGGCGTATCTGATAGATATTATTTGCTTACAATTTTCACTGATACCTGAGTGTTTGAGTTGTCACCGCCACAGCGTAGTGTTTGAAGTTAATTATGGTAATGGACTGCAACGCAAACAGGTCTAGGAACGGTCTACGTAGACCGGGTATTTGAGTTTCGGCGTTTGTCGAAAGCAGCATTTTAGTGTTGTGAATAGAATCTGACTGTTGAATGTCGACTAAGATTTACGGTAAGTTACTTGGGTATTTGCATAAATCTTACTTCAATTTGTTGTCGCTTTGCTTGATGAAATGTTGGACGAGTGACGGGGATGAAGGAAAATATAACTGAATACATTTTATAACTACGCCTTTACTGTTGGTAGGTTTTTGTTACCCGACTGCGCCAGAAGGAGAGTTATGTTTTTCGAGAGTATGTATACTGGGTGTAAGGAAAACGCTCTCGAAGCCAAAAGACTTTTGCTTTATTATACGAACACAGTTTAATAACAATAACCATTCACCAAATGGTTAATGTATTAGTGATTTAGTATTTTTCAAAACCGCAATGTACAGCGTACAGAATTTAAGGTAAACGACATCGCACGCGCGCGCAATTTTCATACCTACCGTACCGCCCGCACGATCCAGCGGCGCGGCGGGCGGTACGGTGAAACACGCGCCTATTCATCCAATACGTCGGTATAGGTTGAAGCGTATTGTTTACTGTAAAACACTTACCTAGCTAAATCCTTTGCGATCGAACAAGGTGGGGCTCGAATTGTGCCCCATCTCGATGCAGAGGCGAGCTCGGCGATATGTTTCCGCATGAAGACGGGGCATCATAGTTGGGTCTTCATTAGAATGCTCATTTTGCCGCATTTCATCCGCACTAGAACACTCGCGGTCGAACACTCTTTCCTTAACGTACCCCCACAAAAAAAAGTCTAAGGGGGTTAGATCGGGCGAACGGGGTGGCCAAGCTTGTGGCCCTAGCCTGCCGATCCACCGGTCTTCCAACATCACCGAGAGACGCTCACGGACACTTCTCACTACGTGCGGCGGGGCACCATCAACATGTTGCCGTATTCACGAGCACTGTACACGTACGGTTGTGGCATTGTTAAACAACACGAACACAAACTTAACAACACGAACACAAACTTAACAATAACTAACAAGAAACTTAACAATTAACTAACAATAACAACAAAACTGTAATTTTAATCTAAAAACGTAACCGGAACAAAATTAGGCGCGTCTACGTAATTCGCAAGGGAATACTGACTTTAAAACTGTTGCACGGTTGCACAAGTACCAACAGTGTTGCCAGTTTATTTTTATGTAAATAATACTTAGACGAAATAAAAAAACAAAAAATACCTTGTTGCGAGGTCTTGATTTTTACCCCATGACCTACTACTGATGAACTTGAGAAAAACTATCTTAATAGTTACTTGATTCATAAGAGTTTTTGCACACTTAAGAAATAAAGAAGAAACAAATGCAAATTTTAATACAAAAATTCAAATAAAAGTGGCAACATTGCTCGAACTTCCCCGAAAAGATCTACCCGGTGGCGGCGCGGTGTCGGCGCCATCTTCTTGTTCAAAGATCAATAAATTGCAGACACTTCTCTTGCTTCCTTTGTTTGCTACTGTTTTATTCGTGGTTAATTACGTTTCTCAGTTATTTTATCTTAAATAAATTAATTAATAGAGAATCAAACTAAATGCATGAACGTGTGAAGGCTTCTTAGTAGTGAAGTAAAACGGACTAAATTGATACCTACTATCGCTACCTAACGGTACTTGACGTTAGGGATAAAACTATCTCAGTGTCACTTATACGGCATGTTGGTATGTTACTTAAAGTACCTAAGCAAAATGTTTTGATTTGTAGTTCGTTTAGAAAGATGATTTAATGATTACATAATAATTAAATGATTGAATGATGATTGAATGATGATTAAATAATAAATCAGAATAGTGAAGTTAAAAAAGCTTAAAAAAAAAAAAACGAACTTACGTAAAATAATAAAACAAAATGTTAGCAGTGTAGGCATAATGCATGTTTAATCATTATTGTCACCTCTGTTTTATTTTAGGCGCGTCGGCTTGGCGCTTGACGTTTGCGTATGTAGTAGTGTAGGGCTTGCCCACGCACACATAGTCTGTACCGCTGTGCCTACTACGTGCAACAAAGTATTGCGCGGTCGAGTTAGTTGACCCGTGGCTTCACAGCTGATTGAATTAATTTACATTGCGTTTTGAAAAATAATTACTGAATATGGTTTTTTTTATTGCGATTCTATTTCTTTGTATGTATCAAAGGCTAGTGACCTAAAAAAACCGAAAAAAAAGTGTAAAAAATTGGTTTTTTTTTCGCGTTTTTTTTGGTGCCTTCGTATCAGTAATCACCAGCACTATCGCCTGTTTTTGTTTTCGGGAGCGTTTCCCTTACACCCAGTATTTGTATAATTGTTTGGCACGCGCTACAGCCTAAGCGGCTTGATGGATTTTGGCTTGAGAGGTGTCGTTAGATTCGTATTTACTATGAGAGTGACACGGAAAATATAAAAGTATAAAAAAAATTGATAGGGGTCGTTTGATTTGTTTTTGCTGTGAGGATGACACCAGATATATCAAAATATAAAAATAATAAAACAAAAGAAAATAAAATAAGAAAAAGGTAATTTAAAAACTAAAAAACTCGACTGCGTTTCTTTATTTATAATATGAAAATGAAAAAAACCTAAAACAAGAAAGTCATGGTAAAATTGAAGCAGTCGGGTTTCGGGTCATTGTTCCGTGCGGGAATTACTTCGTGCGGGAATTACTCCGTGCGGGAATTACTCCGTGCGGGAATTACTTCGTGCGGGAATTACTCGGTGCGGGAATTACTCCGTGCGGGAATTCCGTCGTGCGGGAATCGCTCCGTGCGGGAATTACTTCGTGCGGGAATTACTTGCGGGAATTTAATTTTCAAAAACCCAGCAAATCTATACCGTGCGGGAACTATTTCGTGCTGGAATTACTTCGTGCGGGAATTACTTCGTGCGGGAATTACTTCGTGCAGGAATTACTCGGTACGGGAACTTTTCCGTGCGGGAATCGCCCCGTGCGGGAACTATTTCGTGCTGGAATTACTTCGTGCGGGAATAATTTCGTGCAGGAATTGTTCCCTGCGGGAATTACTTCGTGCGGGAATTACTCAGTGCAGGAATACCTCCATTCGGGAATTACTTCGTGCGGGAATTACTCCGTGCGGGATTTGTTGCGTGCGGGAACTACTTCGTACGGGAATTACTCCGTGCGGGAATTCCGTCGTGAGGGAATCGCTCCGTGCGGGAATTACTTCGTGCGGGAACTTCTCCGTGCGGGAATTACTCCGTGCGGGAATTACTCCGTGCGGGAATTACTCCGTGCGGGAATTGTTCCGTACGGGAATTACTCCGTGCGGAAATTGCTCTGTGCGGGAATCGCCCCGTGCGGGAATTACTTCGTGCGGGAATTGTTCCGTGCGGGAATTACTCCGTGCGGGAATTCCACCGTGCGGGAACTTCTCCGTGCGGGAATATTAGATTTTCGTGCTGAATTACTTAGTGCGGGAATTATAGCATCCGTGCGTAATATAGTTTCTTTTTTAATTGTTATAAATTCAATGCCCTAATTATACATCTATTAAATTTAAACCCAGAGCATTAATTTTTGAAGAGTTCCTGGAATATTACATCTCATTTTTGAAGAATCCCGCGAGTCGGGAATTATGTGGTTACGAAATAAAAGTATCCAACCCTTCGTCACTAAGCAATTTAATACTTAATTCTACACAGTACGCATTATTAGGATTAAAAAGTCCAATTGTAACTAGATAATACCAAAGTAATTCATACGTTACCAACGATATTAGAACTTATTATTGTAAATTCATGGATATATGAAGGGTTAAGCCCGGTGTTAGGGATTTAGGCTTATTTGTTCGGCTCTCACAGATGTAGTTAGGCTAGACCTAAGTCCTGTAAATGAGTTTGGTTTTCTAATATGAGGATCTACGTTTTTATTGAGGCCTTTGACTTTTGAATTAAACCCTATTAGATTTTTAGAACTAAACCAAAGTATGAACCCGTACAAATAAATAATAAATATTACCTATGTAAAGCCGCATTATTAATTTTGAAGGAGTTTCCGAAAGTACGTTATACGTTCATATAAGTTCTGAATAAAGGCGTTTTGATGAACCTGTTAGAGGTAGATAGGTAAACAATTCTGCTTATACTAGATAATGAACACAAAGTAACCAAGGACAGACCCAAAATATATAAAGATTGTGCAATCTTATACTATATATTTTGTGTCGATCAAAACTTTACAATTATTTGGTTTCAGAAAAAAGTCATTATATTCTTATGGATGTTCGTTTAATTATTTCGATTTGATTTTCGGATAATGTCCTAAAGTTGCAACCTACTTCCGTGTTGTCATGTCAAACCACAACAGAAAAAAATTTATGAAACTAATTTTTTGTTAATTTTTGTTCACCAAGTTATAAGAATTAGTTAAACCAAAATAATTCATAAGTGAATATTTAAATGATACCTATGTTCCAAATTTCATCTCAATCCCTTCACCCATTTTAACGAGAAGGAATAACAAACAAAAGATTGAAAAGATTGGTTTTGGATTTTACGTAATGTTCAGTATCATAGATAGTAAAACGTATATTGATGTTAATAACATTGCGATGAGTTCAATCTATAGAAAGCTTTTAAATAAAATGTTATAAAAAATCATACATCTATCATTACCTTGTCTGACCCGGGAATCGAACCCTCGAACTCTTGCCCGGAGCCGCACTTGCAATAACTCGGCTAACGAGGCAGTCGCAATATAATTGTTTTAGAATTTGTGATATAACACAAATTCTATTAGATACTCGTATACATAGGTACTTGCAGGTTTATTACGGCCAAAATGATCTATAGGTCTATTAGATACATAAACAATAGTCATGAATGATAATAACAATAATTAGTATTATTTGCATACAGGTATTGGTATTCGATTCCGTATTATTAGATGGCACTAATGTTATGGATAGTAATGTGTGGAAATGCAAAGTTAATTTGGTTATTATAATAAAATCGATTAGCTATATACATACATATATATATACTATATACATAGCTATATTATATTAGCTATTGGCTTATAATTGACTAGCAGTTACCCATGACTTCGTCTGCGTAGAATAATGCCTTGTGACAGAAATTGGGACTATTCTACGGTTGCAACAAATGTCAACAGAATAGGCTATGTATTAGAGATAGCGCTAAAAAAAATTTTCAGACACAGTAGGATACAGTAGGATGTATTATAAAGTTTAATTTCAATAAGTACAAGAATAAATTATCAATTTACAGTATTTTCATGTCTCGCCTCTGTTCTATTACACACAATAGCTACATGCCAAGCAAAATTGAACCCAAAATACAAACATAGGTAATATAAAAGTGTACAAAATGTAAACGGTCTTTCATATCAGCGGGACCGAACAAGGTTTTGATTTATATATTAACGCTTTATAAACGCTACTGCGCTCATGGCAGTTTTGCGCCATACATATCCAGTATTCATACGTTTACACGTCTGTAATAGAAAAACATTGGAGTTACGTTTTCTTTTTTTCAGATTTTATAAAAATAAAAACATGAATATCTTCAAAAAATATATTATAAGGTATTTGATATCCTAATTGCTTATTCATTCATTTTGATCTGTTTAAAACTACCCACAGTCCATAATGCAAAAGGTCGGTCCGAATAGGTTTATACAATATTTTCGCGAATTACGAAATAATATTATGCTTTATTTTTGTCGTCAGTACTTTTTTAGTTAAAATTACACAAGTCATTTGTTTTCTTTTATCAAAATGGTGTATTTCACGCAATTGAAAAATGTGATACGCATTAAAAAATGTGATATCTGTATAAGTAAAAAATGTAGTGTAATCAAAAGTTTCTACGGTTTTCTGTATTCAGGTTTGGCAGAGCGCTGACGTTACGCGGTGACCGGCTGCCTGTGACGATGAAATATTGATCGAAAACTAAACAAATCTACACACGAACATGGTTCTAACCACTCCGTTACTTTTTATTTCATTTCACCTCAAACTCAGACTTTGTAATGGTACAAATCCAACAACACTGAAAAAATACGTCCAATTTCAAATTTCACATTTGGCGAATTCCATAAAAATAAAATCAATTGTTTCCTCGTAAAAAATCATACGTTACGTCATTTTTGTGTCTTGAAAATACCACCAAACATGGACGAATGAAGTATACAGACCCACGGTAAAAAATAACAATAAAAATTCATTCGCATTGTTCGGATTCGTTTACAAACAAAGATTCGTGAAAACAGTAACCACCCAAAAAACCTGCATCGATATAAATACATGTCATAATATATCTTAGTTACCGTGGCTCTCGGTAAAGTGTGAAATATACTGTTGTTCAATATTTATAGGATTTTTATTTGTGTTATTTATTCACAAGGCACGTTTGTCGTTGAGACAAAAGGCAACTCTGCCTCCGTATCTTATTTTTCGTTAGTATCTGCATTCGTTTTGGTCGTCTTAGGGCGTATAAATAATGCATTATCACGCGTTGGGTCTCGCCATGGGACCGGTCAGCAGGAATAAAATTATTTGTTGTGGCTTAGCACTTTTACAACAAAACAATCCTCTGTCGCACGTTGTATGAAATAATTTTATTGGGCTTTTAAAAATAAGTTGTTAAGTTGGTGTAGCGGGGAAAGTCTTGGCTAATCTCCACTTTGAAGTAAATCTTAGGCAACAAGAACTTTGGTGCAGGTACTCTGAAGAAGAATTAGGTCAGTATGAAGTGCTTTTAGCAGCAACTACAAATATTACTTTAAACTTCGATATAAATTTAACCTAAAGAGTGGGCTGACGTGTTTTTATGACACGATTTTTAATGTGATTAGAACGTCGCAACGTCAATACGTAGAGTAACTGTCGTCATTATTAAATACACATAGAATATTAAGAACCAAAACTTCATTTGCTTTCACATACATACATAATAGACGTTGCCATCCCTAGACAATATCAAAGTTGCCTCTCACGACACCTTCCTTAGTCGGGAACCACAAAGCTTCACAGCATATTGTGAAAACATCGCTTTCAATTCAGGGTCGTCTAATGGCGTCGCTTCGTGAAGAGCGTCGTTAGCTTCTTATTGGTTGTTATTTTTGCCAACTTTATGTACTCTTGTGAGGCTTTGTATTTCCGCTTCTGATAGTTTGCGTGTTAGGTCAATATGACCAATATGTAAATGATAAAAAAAATGTACCTGTTCTTTGAGGAAATAATATCAGAACTGTTTTGGGTACATTGCATTATGAGTTTATTAGGTATTTTTTATCTTGCCGAAAAATCTAATTAGGTTGAATTTTTTAATTTCAAAAATTTCCAACGTAGTTCGCTATTACGGCTTAACAACAAGTCTTGCTACACAGAAACTTTAGGTAAACAAACTGAAGTACTTACAAGAAGCAGCCAGTATTTACAAAATAAGCCAATACCGGGTGTCTTGTTTTAATTAGAATGCAAATTTAATAGCCTAGAGGAATTTACATGTCAATGGTTGCCTAAATAACGTAATCTAGAGTACAAAGGATTCGACTGGCGTAGTACGCCAGCTTACTGGCTTCGGCATATTGATCTACAGTTTATGAGCCTCCCAGCGCTTATGAATGCCAATAACTGTTATGAGTACCAGCAACCTTGAATAAATTTAGCCAAGTTGCTTCGGAACACTTCGGCTACCGCCATCGAAGCTTGCTAATATGTTTGATTGATTGCGTGTCCCTGAATACAGCACACTGAAGAGATTAAACTTTTATGGTCACATTTTATGATGTAGATGAAATGGATTTTATGCGTAATTTCAAGCTTGGATTGAATTTTGATGTTTCGTGGTATCGTTTAGATAGAACGGTGTACGTATCAATATTTATGGGTGCATTTCTTCATTATGCAAATATGAATGTACCTACATGTTCTTAAATAGCCACATAGAATTATCTATCACATTTATAATTCGTTTTTTATAGACTTTATGACTAATAGCAGTTACATGCACCGAATCATTCACAAACGTAACATTGTGTGTGTAATTTAGTAATTGTTTTCGTAGTTCAAGCGTAATAGTTAGCGGAAAATTTCATCACAATTGAAATAGTATTGTAAATTGACCTATTTCGCTGTTTGTTTTATTTACGTGTTAAGTCAATTGAATTTTTCAGAACCGATTAAGTGACATCGTTACGTGACGTCAAACTTAGCACGTCACTAAGTAAACTTACTAGGTTAACGATAGGAACGGGGAAACTCTACCGTCATTATCATCTTTTTATTACTCATTGTAAACCTATCTAAAATTATCCCGTTTTCATCCACTACTGCACATACGTGTCTTTAATATAGTTTATGTAGTACATCATTTAATCGCACTATGAAAAAATTCACTAAGGTTGATGAAAAACTATATGAGTTGAGAACGCATCGCATATAGTAATTGTCGTGTAGCTTTTTTTTTTTTTTTTTTTTTTAATGGGACAAGCCCGCCACAACCTCCCATACCGCTGCAACTCCTGTAAGCCAGGATCTACAGTAGATACAACCATGAAAACACCGGAACACTGAAGTCCGGCGCGTCCCAGGGAAATGAATGACTGTCTTGGATCCCGCAACGAAATAAATCAGAAGATATTATTAGAGGAGAAGAAAAGAAAACGATAGTTTCCACTTGTCGTGTAGCTTACGTTAAGCGTTCCAGCTGGGTTTCGTATTAATTACCAGCTAACTGCAGGAAACGAGGAAATTACTCCAAGACTCTAATGTACTAACTTACAGCTCAGTTGGATATTATGTACAGACAACCGCTAATCAACATACACTAAACTTATAAAATTCTCCAATCTAATTTCAACTTTACACATTTCTAATAAGGTTCAAAATCTGTTGCACCATTTTCATAGGTTGGTATACGTTCGTGTGCGGTGTCTGTACTCAGTGGCATTTCCATTTCACATTAGGTAGTACTAAAAAACGAATATCCGACTTTCATTGCGGTGTGAAAATTAGAAATTAAATCTTTACAATTCGTTTGCATAGCAATATCATTGGTTTTAATATTTGCTAAGCATAATTTTTGACAATGATATATCATGAGTGATTTTACTAACACCACTTTGAATTACGGAAAATGAATGCGTATTCCATATGCGGTCTACTTGACTACGATCATCAGAATCGATATGATAGACCGATTATTATATAGACATTGGTTAGTAAGATATGATGTGTATATCTGAGAGATGCAAATAATTGATAATTGAAACATCTTTACTTTGTTTTTTGAGGGGGAAAATTATCCACTGCCACCTTGAGTGAGCCGAGAGCGAGTGTCAGACTCTTATTAACTAGAAACCACCCCGTTCTTACTCCTGCTTTTCATGCCAGAGCCCCGGCAAACCGCTAAGCAGACCGCAGCTCCGGAAAACATCTATGCTTACTATATTGATACGTGTTATTTGTAGTTGACAAACTATTCTTTAGTAAAAAAGTAAAAAACGGGTGGTTGCATGACATGCACAATCTTGATTAGAAACTCTTACATTTTGATTTCATGCAGTATATACCTATAAACTCCTAGTTGAGTATACTGAAAGTTTAATTAAATTTTAACCGAGACGTTTAAACCAGATATGTTGTTGGGACTTTGTTGCAAGTTCTACAAAGCGAAACTTGTGCAGGAATCTATGTCTTACAAGCATCTACTAAGTTCGGGAGTTGAAGTTGTATGTGTATAAGTTAACGTGTGAGTGGTATTGGGAAGCTAGTAGCTAAGTGGTGGTTTTATTTGAGGGTGGAAAATCATCCAATGCCTTCTCCCGTCTTGGGCGAGGTGAGAGAAAGAGTCAGACTGTTACTGACTAAAAACCACCTCGTTCCCATGTTCCTTGCTTTTCGAGTCGGAGCCCCGGTAACCAGTCCGCAGCTCCGGGTGTGGTGATGTTTGAATTTTCAGAGACATTAGGATTTTTTTTCATAATTCATAGCTGCTTTGCAATTTTATTGTATGAGTGTATATTTTATCAATAGGCGGTTTAATAGAATTGGCAAAGTGAGTGTTACGTACTAATAAATTGCACCCTTACTTAGACAAGCTTAAAAATAATGCGCGTGATATTTGATGCTATTCGAATTGGCGTCTTGAATTGAACACGGCCTTACAGGAAAGGATAAGTCTTAAAATGAAAGTGCTAGTCTGACCTCTGCTTATAATAAACGCAAATCAAAATTATACGTACGTACATAAAAATAATAAAATAATTTGTCTATGCTTCCATTGTGTTTATGACAATAGCGGGTATAATTTTGAGCATGATCATCACAGTGATATATTGATGGCAAAGGTGCAGCACATAATGCGAAATTACAGACTTGTCAGGCTTTGCTAGTTGCAGCGTCATCCGCGATGGCTCGTCTACAGGATGATTTGATTTTGAAGGAATAAAAAGTGCGTGAAAGTTATTTAGTCAATGCGATTTGTGAAGGCAAAATGTGATGGATTAATGATCTTATGAAGAGATGTGCTATGCTATGTTGCTGTGGATGAGTTGGGCTTACATCAATCATATTCATTGGTACACATAGCTTAGCACTTGTGGGTTCAACTAAGATATGTTTTTGTATGCGTGCTATGGATGCATTCTATAGATGTGTGCTACGGATGCGTACTATGGATATGTGCTATGGATATTTTCCCTACTATCGATACATCACATACTTGAGCTGCACATCTTCTTCGTGCAGCTACATTGCGGCGGTACATCTTTATAGCATATCTTACTCGCACTGCTACATTGCTTAGTATGAGTAGAAATGGGCACATAGTTTCACAGCTTAGCTATTACATCCTCGCAGCATAGCTACATAGCACATCTCTGGTGGAAAACCCACACTTAAGCTTATTTACTTTGGTACATTCAGTAAAACGCCATATTCTTAATTTAACGGAATTCAGTAATACGCTCGTCTATTATAAATGAACAACTTGATGTTGAAGGTGAAGTAGAATAGAATAAGCCGCTTTTATTACCCCTTTAGATTTCATTCAATCAAACCGGGGAAAATAACAATTATAAAATAAATTGATATCATTAACGTTATATGCCTTTGAAGATTATTTATAAAAGCTTAGAAACCTCGTCGAATTGAATGTACTTCGCGCCTAATTGTAAGATGGCCGCCTAGACACTGGCCATTTTAATTCCTTCTAGTACTTTCCAAGTAAAAGTCTAGCTTTCACTATTTGGGTTATAAAATGTTCTTTGTAAATATTATAAACGATACTTAAGTAAAATTGTTTAATGTTTGCACTGATGTTATGGCGTTGTTTATTCGTTTTGTGTTTGTTAAATGTTAGCTTTTTGATACTAGCTGGTAGGGTTTGCAACTAATTGTGTAACTATGCATTAATTACATAATGTTAATTCTGTTTACTCATCGAAAGTATCGGTAAGATAAGGTTTCTTTGACTTTTGGGGGTGACTTTGACCCAAATTCTATTGCTATCTATTTAATGTATATCTTTATATTCGTTTATCATTGGACTAAAAGTTTGGGTCAAAGTTACCCCCTAGGGCCAAATAAACTCGATCTTACTCTTATCTTTCGTGACATTTTTTGTTTGGAACACATAAAAATAGGTCTTTTAAAGAAAGACATGTTTCTGCTTGCGGTAATACTAGTATTACTATTGTGGCGAGTTATACGATATTTTTTCAGAAAATATGTATCTTTGAATTTAAGAGTTTACTATAATTCTTTTATGTTTTTTATTAAGGTTTTATTAGCAAATGTTGTATTTTCAAATAAAACATCAATTAGGCAATTAGGATGAAACTTTTTCCAACTCGAAAAGTAAACCTCACGGCTCGAAATCAGCAGCTGCCCTCAAACAACGAAGCACTCATCATTAATTTATTTAGAAAGGCGAAATCTCGTTCGCGAAACAACAACATTGTAAAAACCGAGAAGAATGTTCATCTAGATTTGAATCAGTAAATATCACTGCGCGTACTCACTTCGAACATGTTCTCACTCCATCCATTAAGATAAATATCAATAAAACAATTCGCTTAATGGTTTTCGAAAACTCAATTAATAATATTAATATAAATGGCAACAATATTGTTTAAGTAAGGAACAGTGTTGCCACTTTAACACTTCATTGTAGTTTTGTTATCGTTCAGAATTCGTCGCAGTTATGAATGGGTTGCCGTCTAGCCTTTGTTTTTATTATCTGTGGTAATGTTTGTATAATCTGTGCAAAATTTTAAAAATATTGCTTAGTAAGAGTGAAATTGATTATTAATATTGATGTCCACAACCATGCGTAGCTTGTAGCTACATAGTTGTACCTAATATTACACTTGCAACGTCACGTCTTTTATCCTCGAAGGGGTAGGCAGAGGTGCACATTACGGTACGTAATGCCAGTGTACAATGTGCGACCACTTTTCACCATTTGTGTTATAAGTCCCATTTAATAGGGGGTAAGCCTATTGCCATATACCGGGCACAATTTCAGACTCCGTGCTACTAGTGAGAAATTGTCGAAAAACAGAAAGAAGCCCAGTAATACTTTGCCTGACACGGGAATCGAACCTGAGACCCCTTGCCGGCAGTCACAATTGCGACCACCCGACCAACGAGGCAGTTACATACAGCAGTGCCATTTTATTATATTAGATAAAGCCTGAAAAATATTAAGTGATTATGAGATAATCTTTGTAACGAAGCGACTATTTTATTTACTTATTGTGTTTAACTTCCGTAATAACATAATTGATTTTGTTTACGGATGCTCTTGCAAAATCGGTTCAATGAATCGAATTCTTTCGATACACAACGTGAACGTGACCCGAATCCGATCTGACAAAGTTCAAATGATGTACCGAAAATTAAATCTGACGTTATTTCATTACGTAATGAGTTACCTTTGAATTTCTAAACGTAACAATGCTTCGTTTACTGATGTAGGTTACATTATAAAAGGGCACAAGGGCCAGATGACAGCCGCTGGGATTTGATAAGAAATGAAATGAAAATTAAACTAATCTATCTAAAAGTACACATCAGAAAGTCGGTTAGAAAGGTTACTGGCTGTAATGTTCCATTATGAAACCGAAATGTCACCAAGTCTCGCAATAAGGCTGCTTTTCCAACAAATTGTGCTATGATTTTATTGTAACTTTCGTGAGACATACTAAATTAATTATTATGTTATCGGCTTACTCACGTATTGTTTTGACGAGGAACTCGACTAGTTTCAAGCCATGCTAGAGGCTCATATTCAGTAGCAGCGCGACAATCGCCGCGTCGTGTGTCGCGGAATGCTGCTCATGAATATGAGCCTCTAGCATGGCTTGAAACTAGTCGAGTTCCTCGTCAAAACAATACGTGAGTAAGCCGATAACATAATAATTAAATTGTGCTATGCTATATTACTGTGGCTTCCACCAATTACATTCATTAGTACACATAGCTTAGCATTAGGGGAAACGGACTTAACTAAGTTATGTTTTTTATATGGAAAGATGTGTGGTATGGATGACTTCCCTACTATAGATACATTGCATACTCAGTTATTTTGCGGCAGCGCATCTTCATAGCGCATCTTACTCGTTCGTCGGTCACATAGTTTCGCAGCTTAGCTAGTATATCCTCACAGCATAGCTACATAACACATCTCTGGTGGAAAAGCATCTTAATAAGCACTGTTGCTGCAACATGTTGGTTCCTGTAATATGTTACACTAGCTTTTGCCCGCGACTTCGTTCGCGTGGAATAGTGACTCTCGGCAAATTTTTGGTTTTAACCACATAGTTCCCGATCTCGCGGGATCTCTTCAAAAATGAGATGTGGAAGATATTCCAGGGAACTCTTCAAAAATCAACATAATGAGCTCTGCGTTTGAATTTAATAGATGTATACTCACTTAGGGCATTGAAAAAATAGTTTAAAAACGGACTTAAACTAACTTAAAACTAAAGAAAGCTACGAATTACGAATTTATAACAATTAAAAAAGAAACTATATTACAACCTATCCTCTATGCTATAATAACCAAGCTTAAACTAAATAATTTAAAAGAAACGACTTAAATCTAATCTAATTAATTTATAAATTAGACTTACAATTTTATTAAAAAAACTAACTACAGTAACTACTAATAATCGATATCAAACTAAACCTACGTTAAATAGTTTAACCAAAAAACCAGGAAAACCCAACAAATAAACTTATTAATTGACAAATACAACGAAACCAATTTAGAATATACGAAACAGCAGGACCACTACAGACAAATAATCATACGACTGATAATACACTTCTTTTACGATAGTACCGAAGCGCTCGGCCGATACCCAACCAAATGAATGTAATCTATCCTATGTCCTTTCTAAGGTTCTAAACTATATCTGTACCAAATTTCAACCAAAT
Source organism: Spodoptera frugiperda (assembly GCF_023101765.2). Classification (NCBI taxonomy): domain Eukaryota; kingdom Metazoa; phylum Arthropoda; class Insecta; order Lepidoptera; family Noctuidae; genus Spodoptera; species Spodoptera frugiperda. The sequence goes on along the minus strand of NC_064242.1, from coordinate 9,970,729 downwards.
CCGTCAAATAGTTGCGGAGATTAATGGTATAAGCATAGAATGTTCGACGTGATTCTTTAATTTGACATAACTTTTTTATTTATGAACCGATTGACATGAAACAAACACTAAATGTAAATTTAAGCATCCCACAATATATTCGTGAAAACCGCATCCAACTCGGATCAGCCGTTTCTGAGATTAGCGCGCACAGACGAACAGACAAACAGACAAACAGACAAACAGACAAACAGACAAACAGACAAAAAAAAGTTAATTACATTTTTGGGTTCGACATCGACATTACAATTACCCCTGCTATTTTTTTTATTTTTATTTTCAATGTACAGACAGCACTTTTCTACGATTTTATTATATGTATAGATAGATAGATTTGCTTGAACCAGCACGTTCGGCACTCTGTTAGCTGTTTACAATGTTGCAACAGTACCTATTTGATTTGCATAGAGGTCTGTCAGCAGTATCTGCTATCTTGGCTCAATCTTTGGAATGAATCAAAGTTTTTTTTTTGTATCTGAAAGAAAGTAAGGGTTCAGGAAAATAGATTAATAGATGAGATGTTATGTTTTAAGTACATAGTACACTATCTATAGTATTACCTGAACTCTTATTAGGTAATTATTAGATCGTTTTAATTGCGAATCTGTGGTCCAATCGGTCTAATTAGTTTTCCGTATTCCGGTGTTCGATGTAGATACTGTGTCGTGCTCCGATTTCCTGGCTTTCGTAATAAATTGTTCACGTTTTGATTCTTTTTAATTTATTTTATTTTTTATAGTAAATATGAGTACTTTCTCATTATGTCTCTACATTTCTGGTGTTTCAATTACCGTCTTTGATTAACCAGTGCACTACTATTGTCGAATACGTAATGAATATAAGAAGACTATATCTTATTTATTACTTATTTGATTTATTTTATAGCTGGTATCGATGTGTACCAATTTTTCTCAATTAAAACATTCTCTTAGAAGTACCGCCTTACATAATTAGCGATTTATGTTCTCCCAATCGATGCCGTGAGAGAAAATTCCGAGAGACTTCATAAACGTCTATTATTTATATTATAAATCAGATAATCTGTCGGATTGTTCGACATTTCGTAGTTCGCACGGCGGCGCAGGCGCAGCCTCCATTATAACTCGGCGGCGTTACGTAACTGGCGGGCGCTACGATTTTTTCCTACGTCAGTGATGGTAAAAAAAGTAATGCATAGGCATTAGCCATGCTTCCATGTACCCGTTCACTTTGAATGGTATCTTATTGCGGATCGAACGAATAGAAAATTATATAAATTGCTTCTCGTAGTACGCGGCCCCACGGCCCGCGAGCCCGTTATGGCCACTTCGTGAACAATTACTGATGCTAAGAAGAAAATATATGCTTTTCGTTATGATTGACGAGTCACTTTTATGCATATTGCACGTTTACACGTGCAGTTTGTTTGTCCAGTAATTGAATGTGAGCTTTACGGGAAACCATTACGGTGGTACTGCGAATGTAAGCGACGACGCTTTGGATGTAAACATACTAGATTGCATTGCTTGTATTGTAATTCTAATCAATGAGCACAATATGAAACTTAGATGCAACATTACTCTTCCTACATCGTCGTCGTATCGTCACGCCTTTTATCTCCGAAGAGGTAGGCAGAGATGCACATTAAAGCGTGTAATGCCACAGTACTATGTACATCCACTTTCCACCATTTGTGTTATGAGACTCGTGTAATAGGGGTTATTGCCATATATCGGGCACAATTCTAGACTCCGTGATACTGAAAAAATTTCGAAATGCCGAAAAAAGCCCAGCAATGCTTTGCTCGACCCGGGAATCGAACCCGAGACCCCTTGTCCGCCAGTCGCACCTGCAACCACTCGGCCAACGAGGCAATCTTCCTACAGTTGGGTAAAAACATAAACCTGAAGGTTTTAAATGTAGCCAAGAGTGTGTCGTCATACTTACTAAACTATACTACATACTTTTATACATAGTTGTACTGTAGTAGCCGTGTCTAATCACTCGCCCAGTCATCTGTTCTCATTCGTCATGTTAATTACCAGTTAGCTCAGGTGCTGTATCTATTTATATCTCCGAAGACACTGCCTGCTTAATAATAGATGAAAATAACGCTATTAGCATCAAAAGCTTCCGCGCGTTGCGTGTTCGTGTTAAATTCTCATTAGAACTATCCTCGTGATTGGAATAAATCCTTCTATTGCACTTGTTGACTGGGTTTCTATTACTGCAGCTTCGTTCTATTGCAAGATGGTTTTATTGTTGTCTCATTTCTGTAAGTATAGGAGATTATATGTCGATTTTTTCAAATATATAGAATAGAATACATAGAATCAAAGAGAAATCCAAAGAATAGAAAGGAAAGTCTATTGTAATTTTTTTTCAAGTAATCGCATTTCTCAATATTATGAAACCTTCTTGATTTACTTTTCGTTTAATGAAAATTTACTTTTCAATTCACAGGGTGCTTGGTATCGTGTTTACTATGAATAGAGAAAGTATTACAGGAATTTCATATATAAGTTCAAGGCACTTTCTACCACTTGTCATTTACCCACATCTAATTCTGAACGATATGTAAATCGATGCGTAAAATTGAATATTTCAACGCGTTTAAGAATAGGGGTTCAGCGGCGCACACGCACATTAATCAGCGGCTCAATGGGCATGTTACTGACAATTAATGTTCAATAAGTCATCGCCGGCCCAGCACTGGTACACTAGAGGTATAATTTACCCCCGTACTTAGTACTTAGCATTTAATTTCGCTACGTTTTCACGTATGTCTGGGGTTTCGAAAGCGTGATTTAATAGGACCTATATAAACGGGAGCGGTGATAGTTCTCTAAATGCGTGTAACGAGATCTGAACACGTAGTAAGTAGTTACTGGCCAGTAGTCAGGCTGTTGTTTATGTAGGCTGGCTGTAATTTTCTTAATGTTACGCTTTTAGGTGGTGGTTGTGTGTGTTTGAGTTTGTTTTTTTTTGTTCGGTTGTGTCGATTCTAGAATGGATCAAAATATTTGTAGATTAGCCTTTTTGGTTCAGTAGAAATTTGCTTAAAACGTGCTTGAAAACATACAATACATATACTTCTTTTCTTAAGGGTTGCAAGCACTTAGCAATCATTTACTGTGGTCCTGATTTTGATTTTATTAAATAAATACGGCTAGACATACTTATACATACTTTTTTTGAGGGGGAAAATCATCCAATAGTGTCAGATTCTTACTGACTAAAAACCACCACGTTCTTATTCCTGCATTTCGAGCCGGAACTCCGGTAAAACGCCGGGTTGTCCACAGTTCCGGTTACTTATATTTATGCCTATAATTGCATATTAAAAAAAAGCTATTAGATAAAAAGTATAGCGAAACATATGTTATGTGCTTAACATTACATCACTCATGATGTAATTAAAAATTATTTTATTATGTGATACGTGAGAATTTCGACGTCGTCTTATTTTCTCTGAGGAATGAAAGAAAGTGATGCGAGTGTGAGGGATTGTGTTCAGTCACGCTTGAAGGTGCTAATAAGGAGATGATGCGTTAGTTTATGTATTTGTGAAACTGCATTTTGTTTGGTAGACGTAGACGTGGTCTCTTTGTGGTTGTTGAAGTTTGTTTAATTTTGGTAGAAGTAAATAAGTAGAGCTAAAATTTCCCTTATTGGAGTTAACATATTTTTTGACACTCATCCATCAGTGGATTTTTTTTCGTGTACCATTGTACATTGTAATGTTGTTTTTCTTGATACATACTAGAATACATGTTTGTATAAATTTATATCGTCAAACTTCTCTTCTTAGGATAGGGAGATGCCAAAGAATGTCTATTACAATTTTGGTATACCTGATTTACTTCTCAATCTCATTTTATTTTCCTAATTCTAATGATTCTTATTTTATTTTCCTGTAACGTAAATGAAACTGCACTTAAAAGTGTAGCACGGAAAATTTGCATTCAAATGCTCTATACATTTATGTACTCATAATGAAAATATAATTTACTATCCCAAACAAACAGCGCTGCACCGTATCTCATTAATTCCAATAGCAACGCTCGTATTCGTTCCGAATCGCAACCGATTATGAATCGAGATCAAATCGCATTAATTACATCGAGTGGAACGTCTCTAGTTAATAGAGAGGACCGGGATTATATCGCAAATAAACAATTTAAACAAACAAACTTTGACAGGACAATTCGTATGAAGCGACAGGTGAAATGTATTGAATTAAATGCTTCCATTCATTGGGTGATGTGTGTTGTATTTACAATACAATACAATACGTCTCCCTCTATAACTGGTGTTGTTTATTTTTATGATTAGTGATGAAGTTATATTTTTTTGAGAGTTGTTTTATTAGATTCTTTAGCACCGTGAGATAAATTATAAGCTTTCATATAGTTTCAAAGTAAGATTATTGAGAAAGCCTATTCCATGTAAATTATGAAATACTTTTTGACATTTATTGGTTTCAATGTTATCGTGTATGCAGCTGCAACATTGTGCAACGTTACTTATCAACGTGTCCCTATTGTAATACACTTACGTTACCATGAATTTATGTGGTACTTACTTGAGTATTACTACTACTATAATTAATTTTAATAAAGTGTCATTAAATTATGCATTTTATCACCTACCTGTCGACTAAGATGCATAAAATGTAACATGTTCACAGACCAGGATTGAATGGGTTCATAAAGAACACTTATATTATTACTCATATATTATATGCCATTATTCAGAATTTCGAAAAATTTATAAAACTGACCTACCCGGGACTCGATCGATAAAAAGAGATTTTGTTCATTCGCCCGGTGTTGCGGAATAAGCACAGTAAGTTGACCGACCCAGTTTTTCTTTTTGAGGGAGGAAAATCATCCAATAAAAAAAAATCCCTTCTTCTGCCTAGGGTGAGGCGAGAGGGAGTGTCCAGACTCTTACTAACTAAAAACCACCCCGTTCCTACTCCTGCTTTTCAAGCCGCAACACGCCGTAACACGCCAGATTCTCCGCAGTTCCGGATACTTATACTTATACCTAAAATTGGATACATTTTTAAAGAAGCTATTAGATAAAAAGAAAATCGAAACATAATACTCCTATACTGTTATGTATTTAACATTAAAAACCTTTTATTCACCAATCACACATACAGCAATAATTTCCCCCACACACTTACATATTAGGTACATTATTTTAATTATGTACTAATCTCGTTTTAAAGACCATTCAACCGTAAATACATAATACATATTTCAAGTCGATCTTCAAGTCAATGGTCGAGATCTTATTCAGTTCCGGTTTACATTGACGTCACACGTTTCCGATTCCATAGGCTTAATAATCGGATTACTTACAAGTTACGGGTGGATGTTGTAGTCAATCGGTTTTATAAAGTCAGAACTATGAATGGCTAGAAAACATTTAGTCCGAATGTTATTTGATTAAAGTATTAAATGCCGAAAGAAAACTGTTGAAGGCAAAGGCTTAAGTGGTTGGCAGTTAACATGTTCAGTATGGATATCTAAGTTGCTCTGCTTTTTGCCGTAAAATTGTGTGTGTTTTGGAAAGGAGGTTACAGTTTTTCAGTCGATATTTCAGTAAAAATCATGTAACTTAAGCCGCAGTTATAATGTACAGATCTACTTCGTTACCTATCCAGGGAACAAAGCACAAGATCATTATTTCTGCGAAACTATTTTGAATTCGTAGCAATTGGCTTTCCTTTAGACAGGCGTGAGATTATGTATGTGTGTATGTATTTTAAAAACCTATTTATCTTCTTACAGAATTGCCCACCAAGCGGTAGTTTTGAATATTCCTAGGGCATACGATAGAGTTCTTGATTTTCAGCCCACCAGTCTCACTTGCGACCAATAAGTTTCTACTTATGGTACTTGCAAGCAACTAGTTTTAAAAGTATATATTCACAACAGCATACAGTAATGTACATAAAAGAGTAGTCGAAGCCTTTATTTAGATTAATTCATTTTGATTAATGAAGAGCTCAGTGAAAGTGAACCTCGCCTTCCTTTGTTTCATACCTCGATTTGGGATTAGTTTTACTTGTATACGGTTTCACCTTATACAAGTACTTTAATACTGCCTTATATAACACTTCTAAAGTTATTTACAAGAAGGTATTGACAGCTTATCAAGTTATCCCAAAGCTGTCTTTCTTTAAAGTATTTTGAACTTTATTATTCTGGTTTAAAGTTGATAGTTTATTGAATGGGTTGGGTTGTTTAGGGGTACTTTGAAGTGCGTGCCGTCGGCAGTAAGTACTTGGTTACTTTATCTTGTTCTCGATGCAAGATTGGATTGCTGTCGAATTATTAACGTGAGATTAGATGTTTAATAATATTATTATACTATTTTGTTATAGTACTATTACGCATTGTAAATATGAAAGTTTGTTTTACTTTTGAATGAGGAAACTGCTGGAAGGTTTTTTTATGAGATCGATATTATATTAAGCAATTTTGTCATGATATTATTCAGAATAGTCAGTAAAAATGTTAGTGATATGTCGTAGTACATGATACGTTTAAAGTAAACTTTTGGTTTAAGTTGTTATATGATCGCATAGAGAATCCTCTGTTACATACTACTTACAAAACTTGATGAAGGTAATTAGAAATAACAAAATAAATTAACTAAAAAATCGCTTTATGTAACATCTTAATATCAAAAAACAACGTGTTAGTTTGAGCTATCGAGTAGCGAAAATTGTGGCCAATTTCTCATCAATCTACCAACATGACTCGCCGGTTTCGAATGAGGCCGTCTAGACAAACTTTTCGACCGTACAAAGCCTCGCTCTGACTAATATTAGGATTAAAAGCCATTTTGTCGCGGATGACATGAATTGTAAAAAAAAAAATATGTAATTTATACCTTAGATTCGAAAGTAGCAACGATTTATACTTTTTGGGTCACTGTACCGAGCGTTCCAAAAAGTTTTTACAATAACCATAGAGTGCGTTGTAGAGTTGCTGGGTTCTGTATTAATAAATAATCTAGTTGGTTTTGGGTATTATTCAGTTACTACGGTGATTTTGTGTGACTATTGGTAAATAAAGTTAGAGAGATTTAGGTTTAAAACGACGAAGGAACTTTAAGATCACTATTTAAAATCAATTACTTATTAACACGAATATACATTTTATGAAAACAACAGATATTATATCTGTAGTTTTATGTATTATCTACTAACAGTGTAAACTGAAATTATCCTGCTATAAATTATTTACATGTAGGTACATGATAACATTATTGTTGACTATTTTTGAAAAAAAAGGCATAACTATTTTTATTTGTATAGGAAAATTATATCTAGTCTAAAAGGTACTCTAAAATAGACAATACTACGTCACAATAGAGCAGTATGTCCCCGCGTCATCGCGATCATTAGTGAGAGACGCGCCAATGACGCCCAATTTCATCATTATGCTTTAAATCGAGCCGTTATCATTAACTGTCATTTTGGGTCATTTCACGAACCGTTAAGCTTCTGTCTGCACTGTGGACTGCGAAAACGGTTGCAGTTTTTGGGGGCGTGTGTAGGAACAATACATTGTATAGCTACACTGTTAGTTACACGTACGGTAGCTAATTAGAGAAAATAAGACTTACGACTTACGACATTTAATGATTATTTAAACTTTTCCTTAGTAACGATTTTGTATCGAAAACAACTGCAAAGGACTGGCTTAAGCCAGCTCTAATTGTAAAGCTTGAAACTTACTATAAATTGGACTAAAGAAGATACGAGGAAAAATGTGTATTAACTTAAAATAAGTACATTTTATGAACGCATCTTATTCGGTGACACGCGTCATAACGAGACGCTCTAAACGTCACATTTCCCGCCAATTTTTCTGTCATTGTCATTGCAGTGTAATGGCGGACGCTCGCCCTCAATGCGATATTTTGATGAATCCCCGCAATTAGAGTAAAACGCTACTAAACAGTAATTTGGACGAATTTCCCGTGTTTAACGCGCCATGTAACTTTCTTTTTGTTGCGACGGTCAAGAGGTTAAATAGACTGTAAATACCAGGAGCCAATTTGATGTTTTGTAGACAATAGAATATATTTTCTTTTTACGAGCCTTTTTTTACTTTTCGCATTAAAATGTAGGTAATCACTTGTGATTTAGCTATGACTGTTTTCCTCTTAGAAACCGATTGTTATAGGATAAAATTAAATGACATCACGTTAAATAATTAAACTATGAATCTCTGTGTTAATTAGGTACAACATAAAAATAAGTTATTGTTTCATTTCTAACTATAGATACAATACTTACCTATTATAATAATTGCCTACAATTTTAGTTAAATAGTCGAGAGTTTATTTTGCATTCAATTTCCTTAGTATTATTCAAAAGCTATTTATTTTTATAACCAAACGCTTTAGGCTACATAAGTAGGTATTCAAGTGCCATTGAGCGGGGTATCAATTACACTCACAACATGCACTAATGTTGAATTGACCACACGAGTGAAGATTTTCACGTCACTTTCCTAAAGTAATAAGCAGAATCAAACGTTGAGTCATCATGTCGCTGCAACAGTCAGCTAATTGACAAGCCATTATTGGCCGTATCGCAATCGTATCAAGGGCGATAACGGTTTGCTTGTTTTGGTTTTAATTGAACTAATTGTGTTCGTGTCTATACGAGATTGCATTGAAAGGCGACAGATAGAATGCCAATACTATTATTGAAAGTGAACAGGAACATTGATTCGCAGATCTGATTATGCTAAAAGATGACATGATGACTTGTGATTATCTTTGTTATTGCATATTATGTGAAATGCATTGGCTTGGCCGTACAATTTGCAACAGTCACAAACGTACCGATACATAATGTAGAATCACGCCTCTGATTTATTTCTTGAGGGCAAAGGTGGTCATTCATAAGTCATATTGCACTCTTACTTTTTGTCGTTTAAAAGTTTTATTTCTAATGAATTATATTATGCCTGCTTGGATTATACCTACCCAGGGTGTGTTCTAAGCAGGCTACTAGGTAACTAGCTTCCTACCAATGATATTTTTTTATTATTCATACTTAATTCAAATATTTTTGAGCACGCTATTTGTAGATGTTTTTGAAGGTAATACTTATACTTTAAATTGGATTTGTTTTTACCTATGATGAATTTAGGGTCCTCTATTTATATAAGTAAGTAAAAATCGTATCAAAAATTACTGTTCGCAATAAAAAATCCTTTTACGAGTCTTGACAACCTGTCTCATGTAACGCTTGTAAGCTCTTGTTCATATCAATTTGTCTTGTATTTCTCGAGTGATTGATTTATTATTAAATGAGCCGATATCGACACATTAAGAAATTGAATTTGACATATTGATTGACACATCACTGAGTTTTTTAATCGATTAGAAATTTGTAATATGTTGTTGGCTTGTGTAGCGTTTATGACCCATGTAGGTCGTAATATAGGTACATAGTAAAATCGTATCATGAAGATTTTTAAGTATCTTCAGTTTCACTGACTCTGGATAGGCTCAGTCTATCTAATTTAGATGGTGAAAAGGATACTTGTATTGGTGAGGAATCCAGCGACTGGGACCGCAATTAACTGGGACCAGAGTCCTAGTTTCTGGATCAATTTATTTTTAATATTTGGATTTGATCTATACGAAACATTTTTAACGCAATATTAAAGAAATATACTCACAATATAATTTGGACCGCAGTCCCAGTTTAGTCATCAGTCATTACCATCCAGTCACCGAATTCCTCGTATTTGTTGCGGTATTCAAGACATATACCTATTTTTTTTTACTTTACCTCTGTTACGGTAGTTCATTTCTGTCTGACCTGTTGTTCACTAGTTTTTCTTGTATATTTTCCATAGAGCATTTAATTTTATACTCTAGTGTTTGTTTACAACTGTCTAGAATTTTCTATCGACAGTCATAACACAAACAGACGGCGTTCACAGGCATGCTTCCTTCTTTTGTAGTCGTGTCTTGTACAAATCAGATCGAATCACCGATAACATCTCAGAACGTGCGAAATCTTGCTCAGCCGCCGGTTGCAGCTGCTGCCAAAATATTGCTTTATAGATTGTAGATTTAGTTCTTGACAGTACATAGTTTAGAGGCGATTACGATCTTACGTTCAGTACCTAACTATCGATATTCATTGAATTTGTCAAGTCTTATGAACTTAATTTAAAGATTGTAAATTAATAGAAATATGGTTTCGATACGTGGATGTTGATATAACTAAGATGAACTGAACAATGACGATGAAAGTGGATTGATTATGACATTCAACTTTAATAGAGAATATTTAGTGAAGATATCCATTCACAAGTATATCGTCCAAATGAAGGTTGTTAATACATTTCATAGTACGTTTACGGCGAAAATAAGTTTTCTCAAATATATTTTTTTCTTAAACGACATAATTCATCAATTTTCACAGTAAACAAATTGACAAGACACATTGCGTACTACGACTACGACGTAGTTTCGCGCACACAACGCTAACGGCATCAGTATGCTCGCTCACATACATCTAGATATAAGTCGCGTGTGCCTGGTACATTCGTTGTAGCGTTGTGCCTGTATTCTCGACGTGTTATCTCCTCCGTCGTACACTGCAGTACACTCGAGTACTCAACGCAACCACTTCGAACAGCTGTTATTATTTTTATTGATTTATTGGGATAATTTGTCGAGCTCAGACTTTTAGGCTTAGAGTTCACCGAGGTATAAATATTGTGTAACGTGTTGCAGGCGTCAGGTTTGACGATGCAAATGCGTTAAAAATGCGCTTAGTAGGATCAAAGCAGGAGTTAGAACAGGATGGTTTTATAGTTAGTAAGAGTCTGACACTCCCTTTCGCCTTACCTAGGGTGGGAGACGTCATTTGATGATTTCCTTCTTTAAAAATAGTACTCTGTAATGAGTGGGTCTTCTTGTTCATGTTACTATGTATTATCTATAAAGTGACACCGTGCAACGTGCAACGCGTTACACTACATTAGCTTGCCTACACCGCGCCATATTGGTATTTTTGTGCCCTAGTGAATCCTAAACTTTATGTTCTCTTATACAATTAAGATTTTTGCTCGTTTTGTACAATCAAACCAATATGCTTGTTACGGAGAAGTATGAATCATTCGTATTGCTGTCAATTGCTTCGAGACTCAGTTGTTCTTGTTTTCGTACGTCGCACGTGGCTTTGGGAGGTCAAGGATCCTCGTTATCAATTTTTACTTATTTCGATGAGGAGCGAAACGTGCTTCATCGTCTGTGTTTGTTTATCCTTTGTCGTTCTGTAACTCGGAACCATCTGTTTGTTTATGCTTTGTCAAATTGTTTGTTGCTAATTTTATTTCTTTGAAATGTGAATGAGTAGTTCTAAGAGTAGGTATGTATTTTATAAGAATTTTTAGCTGGATGTTTCTTAGTAATAAATTATGTCAAAATAAAGTTTCACTCTATATGGGAGTTCCTCAAGGCAGTATCCTTGGTCCAACTTTACTCTTAAGTTTAAACCAATAACCCGTGTTCTACCAAAACTATATTCTGGTTTAAATTAGGCATTAATTTCGTCCCGCCAACACTTTGAGTTTGTGGATTTTAAGCCTTTGTTACCTTCCGTAATAATGAGTTTCACCGCAGAATAATTATGTATTAATGTATTCCTAAGCAGTTTGTGTTCATGTACCCCTAGAGAACACTTTCCGTTGTTATTGCGGTCCCTCGTTGGCTCGATTATTGTTGTTAATTTGTATCGCCTCTGTTTATCACAGTTTCGTATTTAGGACGCCCGCCTGGCCGCCCGCCCCCTTTGACCGTGTCTTTCTCATAGAAAACCTTTCAACGTGGATTTTCTGTGTTGATTGTTGTGCATGCGTAATTGTTTTGCTATTGTGAAGATGAGATGTTTGTATTAAAATAGAATATTATTTTACTTTAATTTCAATTCGAAATGATACATTAGATACATGATACATTAGGGTGGTGGCGCTGCAGTGCGCACGTAAACAAATAGTGCCGCGTATTTTAAATTTTAAAAATAGTAAAAGTGCATCTATCGCCTTAAAAACCCGATAAAAGTTAATACATAACAACTATAAGTGTTTAAAAAAAGTAGTTCAAACGAATTTTTGGAAGAAAAGTGATAAAAACTAAGAATTTGTGTTTACGCCAACGAACTTTTTCAAAAATTACGATTCAAAAATTAAAAACAGTTAAGTGCCGAAAAAGTGTAAATTATTGAACCACAAGCTACGAACATATTCAAGAAGTATTAAAAAGGTATTAAACAGCTATTTCCTTATAATATATTCATAAAAAAACAAACCAAAATAAAATTACTAAAATCAAAAACACAAACAACGCCATCTAGCGACGAGTAGCGAAAACAACTGCGCTGTTTTGACAACAAGACGTTCCTATGCGATTTATCGAAGCCGAGACGCTATTACACACTAGAGGGCAGTAACTACAAAATCTCTAGAAATGGCAACTGTGTGCGGAGGATGTCAACAAGATTTGTCTAACTTAGAAAACCTTGTTTGTTATTTTTGCAAAGACAAATACGACCTACAATGTGCAAATATTTCTAAAATAAGTTTTCATAGTATGACCCCAGAACAAAAGAAAGTATGGAAATGTCAAGCATGCCGCTGTAAAGTACCAAAAACCGGTAACTTAAATACACCTATACGACAGCCTGAACATAAGTTAACCAAACCACCAAATACACCTGTAGAACAAATTAACACCCCTGAAAATAATATTACGATTAGAAAGAAGCCGAACAACAGTACATTCAACATTACACTATCTGACGACTCGAGCTTTCTGGGCGATACCCTATGCTCAGACGATAAGGAAAACGATACTCCTACTAATCTTTCCTTTCAAAATCTGAGTGAACTCATAATGCAAAGATTAAAAGAAAACAATAAACATATAATTTCCGAAATAAAGAACACGATTGAGGACGAAATAAAAAAGGCAATATTTAAACTAAAAGAAGAACTAGAAGGAAGAACCAATATACTATCCAAGAAAAATGATGAAAGAGCGTTAGAAATAAAAGACATTAACAAAAGGATTGAAATTTTAAGCAAACAGAATGAAACCTTGAAAGCGGAAATTAAAGAACTACATACTTTGAAAACCACACTAGAACCTAAACAGGCAGAAAACAACTCGAAAAAAATTGTGATTTATGGCTTCTCTGAACAGCACAACGAATCCGAATGGGAACTACATAGCAGGTTAATAGATATGTTTCATGAAGTACTTAATGTAGACCTGACGGGCTATATTGAAGAGATCTATAGACTAGGAAGGAAGAATACAAAAACTCGACCTTTAGTAATTGAGCTCCTAAGTAAAAGAATGTGCAAGTACATAACTGAGAACGGTAACTACTTTCAAGGAACTGGGATATTTATAACCGAATTCTTAAATGAAAACGCGCGAAAACATAGAAATTTACTTCGTGAAGAAATGATGAAAGCACGGAATAACGGCCAATATGCAATAATTCGAAACAACAGACTATTTATAGACGGAAAACTAGTTACACTAAAAGATAATAAAGAAATCTACCTAACTTCAACATTAAAAACAAACCAACAAGAAAAAACAATTCAACAAAACACGAACATAAACTATACACCGGTCAACAACGAAGCCCCTCCTAACAATACATTTCGTAACTACAGAACAACAATTTAAAATTCTATACCAAAATATACAAAGTATAAACAATAAACAACACCTACTCGAAGCTTTTATTAACGAAAAACCTGAATATAACGCCATATGTCTAACTGAAACGTGGCTATCCCAGGAGAAACTAGAGCACCTACGCATCGGCGGCTACACAACTGCAGCATCCTACTGCCGGCGCACTCGAGGAGGCGGCGGCGTCTGCATACTGTTACAAGAACATATAGAATGTAAGGAACTATGTGATATTAGGGATATGTCTATAGAATATTGTATAGAAACATGTGCAATAGAACTACCTAAAGAAAATGTACTAATAGTAACTATTTATTGGAACAAAAAAGAAGAAGAAATATTTATGTGCCAACTAAAACAAATTATGCATTATATAAATAATAAATACTCTAAGTACAATGTTATTATAGGAGGAGATTTAAATATAAATATTTTAGATAATACTTTAAAAACTAACCTATTTTTAGATTTCATGTTAGAACACAAATTCATACAACATATAAAATCACCTACACGAATTTCTACAACAACTTCAACATGTCTAGATTTAATATTTACCAATTTCAATAACAAAAACAACTACACTACCATTGAAGAACTAGGTTTCTCTGACCACAGTGCAACAATTTTACACATGCAAATAAAGAACACCAATCACAGTAAACAGATAATCTGGTATACTAAAAAAAGAATCTTTAACGAAGATAACATAAATAAATTCAAATCAGAAATAGGAAAACATAAATGGCAGGACATAATAACAACTAATAAAACCATCGATGAAAATTATACTAACTTTAAAAACATATTAATAAAAAACTTAAACCAGTGTATACCTTTACAAAAAATTAAACTAAAAACAAATCCCAAAAAACATTGGCTAACAAAAGGCATTAAAATAGCGTGTAAAAACAAAAGACTACTTAAGATTCTAACAACGAAAACTAATGAACCCATCCTAGCAAACTACTATAAACAGTACGAAAAAATACTAAAAAAAACGGTAAGAACATCAAAAAAATTGCTATATATTAACAAATTAAACAAATCAACAAATAAAACTAAAACGATGTGGGGCATAATAAACGAAAAAACAAACAAAACAATAAAAAGAGAAAAAAATAATTTAAAACTTAACATAGACAATAACGCAATTACTGAACCTAAGCATATAGCAAACATTTTCAATAACTTTTTTGTATCTATAGGAGAAAATAACAACCCTTTTGGAACCGAACCAATGGGAGCTCCGGTAGTCTGTCCTACAGAAAATACAATGTTTCTCAGCCCAGTGGACGGATACGAAGTAAACCGTATTATTAAAAACCTAAAAAACAAAAGAAGCCATGGTATTGACGAACTACCCCCCTTGCTAATCAAACATTGCGCTGACGAACTTACACTACCCTTTTACCTTTTAATTAATCAATCATTCGAAGAAGGACTATTCCCAAAAGAATTAAAAATAGCTTTAATAAAACCCATCCATAAAAAAAACAATAAAACAGACCCCAGTAACTACCGCCCCATAGCACTACTACCTACGGCATCAAAAATCTTTGAGAAGGCAATGAGCAACCGTGTATATTCGTTTTGCGAAAAATATAAAATACTAGACGATTGTCAAAATGGTTTTCGTAAAAATAGATCCACAGCTTTAGCAGTTTACAAATACGTACAAGAAGCCCTGAATATAATAAATAATAGAAATTACGCAATAGGTATACTACTAGATATGACTAAAGCTTACGATAAGGTGAAATTTAAAATACTTTTAAATAAATTACACGGGATCGGGATACGGGGAAATGCTCTAAAATGGTTTGAGTCCTATTTAAAAGATAGAGAACAAATAGTAGAAATAGAGTACTTTAATAAAAACAACAACGAAATACAACAAATCAGATCTAACCATAAAGCAGTGAACGCGTCAATCCCACAAGGGAGCGTCATAGGATGCCTTTTATTCCTCATCTACATAAACGACCTTCCCAAAACAATAAATGGACCATGTGTATTATTTGCAGATGATATCTCAATACTCACCTCGTGCCAAGTAACCGAAAATATAAATGAAAAACTAAATTCCTTACTTACCTCAACATTTAACTGGATGGAAAACCATAACTTAGAAATAAACTTCTCCAAAACTAAATTAATTACCTTCCACCCCCATCAAAAAGCCCCAATAAAACTAAACTACTCTTATAATAACATAAAACTAGAACAAGTTAACGAATTCACTCTCCTCGGTTTAACAATAGATACACATGTAAACTGGAAAGCACATATACAAAAAATTAGAGCGAAACTTTCAAAATTCTCATACGCATTACGCGAAATCAAAAAAACCACAAACCTACAAACTGCACTAGTTACATACTATGCCTACGCCCAAGCGTGGCTTAGTTATGGCATCATATTATGGGGTAATAGTACCGATACACCCACCATCTTTACCTTACAAAAGAAACTGATCCGGATAATAACCAATATCGAACAAACAGACAGCTGCAAACCACATTTCCAAAAACATAAAATTCTCACACTTACCTGTTTATACATACTAGAAATATGCAAATTTGTCCGACTTCACCCAGAATTCTATAATGCCAGACAAGATATTCAAAAAAAATATAGTCTACGACACAAGAATAGATTAAATCTACCCACATCCAACCTAAAAATACACTCTTCCGGTCCGTTAATTATGTCAATAAAAATATACAACAACCTACCTAGAATGCTCAAAGATGAAACTAAAACCTCTGTATTTATAAATAAATTAATAACCTTCTTACACTCCAAATGCTACTATTCAATAAAAGAGTTTATGGACGATAAATCAATAAAAAAATAACATACACACACACACACACACACACACACACACACACACACACAAACACACACACACACACATGCATACTCACTCACTCACTCACTCACTCACTCACTCACACATACAAATACGCACATACATACCCATCCACACACTCCCTCCCCCTCTCTCTCTCTCTTACACACACACGCATACATATACATACACATAAGTATTCACCTACAAAGTATAATTTTAAGATCTCAATAATTATAATTATTTAAGCTATTTAAACTAAGATAAAATTTAATAATATAAAATTATATAATTATTAAGCCTGAATTTTTATATCTTTAAAATTGCTGTGCCCAAACTGGGTCCATAATTGTTACTTTTACCTATAAGAACATCTATGTACATACATTGTGGAAAGCAAATAAATGAATATGAATATGAATAAGCAAAACTAAACCTTATAACCAATACAAATAACAACATCGGGGTAGTAAAGTAACTTGATGGTACTCTACATAAAAATACCAGGAGTTATTGCTTTTACAAATAGCCAAGCAAAAGTTTTTTAATAAACATTAAAATTAAAACAATACAACACTCCTTAATAAATAACAAGTTTACGAGATGCTATATAATAAAGACATGCGAATGCCATTAGTGTTATTACACTTTTATAGCGGCTTATAGCAGGTGTATCAAATGCAGGGATAACAGTGGCGACGGAAAATCTCATTACGGTTGAGGCGCAAAGTCTTGGAAGAAGCGGTAAGCGATTTATATTGACGGAGACTTGTGGTTCTTTAGGACACATAAAATCTTTATGTAGGTATTTGGTATGTCACTGGATGAATGCAAATGTTGTATTTTTAATAAAATTTTGTATAGGTAAACTTCACCAGATCTGAAATAGGGAACCATTTTATTGAACTCAGTTAATCACTTTGACCTAATATTCTACTAACGTGTTTGTATTTTTTTGTTTTTTGATATAGGTTTTCTGATAATTACCTGAATTTTTTGATACTAGTCTATGTATATCTGAATTTTAGTCTGCGCGCCGACGCGTGTCGCCGGGGCGAAACTCCGCTGCCGCGCCAGATTAGTGCGTGGCGGGACGAGCTCCGGCGCGATCTCATGGCGGATTGGCAGCAACGACTGTCGCAACCGAGGGCTGGGCTCGCTGTCATTGCAGCGGTAAGTCCCCTCTTTGAGGAGTGGCTAGAGAGGCGCCATGGCGTCCTCACCTACCGCCTGACGCAGGTGCTTACTGGACATGGGAGTTTCGGTAGGTTCCTGTTTTTGATTGGGCGGGAGGAAACGCCCGGGTGTCATCACTGCGAAGACCGCCCGGAGGACACGGTGGAACACACGGTTGCGGTCTGCCCTGCGTGGGCTGAACACCGCCGTGCCCTCAGGGAAGTGATCGGCGACGGCGACCTCTCGCGTCCGGCTTTGGTTCAGGCCATGGTGCGGAGCGAGGGGGACTGGGATTCCGTCTCCTCCTTTTGCGAAGCAGTTATGCTAGCTAAGGAGGAGGCGGGACGCGTGAGGGAACGAACTTCCACACGCCCTAGCCGACGCGAAAGACACTCCGGGCGTCGGGGATCGCGTGACGATCTCCGGCCACCGTAAGTGCGGGTCTGCGGACGGCGAGCAAGGGTAGCTCGCCGCCCGACCAGAACCAGACCCGTGCGTGCGGCGCGTTGCGTTCCGCGCGCGCCTCAAAGAGCCATCAGACCACCACAGATGGGGCCCAGTAGGGCTGATGCTTAATCCGGAGCTGCGGACTACCTAGCGGGTTTACCGGGGCTCCGGCTCGACAAGCAGGAGTAGGAACGGGGTGGTTTTTAGTCAGTAAGAGTTTGTTTGTTTGTTTTTGTTTTGTTTTTTTAAAAAACGTTGTTTCCCCCCTGAAAAAAAAAATGTATATCTGAATTTGACATTTTCTTTTAATTACTGATTACCTTTTTTATATTTTTATAATAACTATCGTGAGACATACTAGTTACGAGTCACAGAGGACTCTTCTTCATGAGCAGCGTGCGTAGACGTGCAACGTCTCCTCGTAAAATATTTTTATATAAAATCGCTGCAACCTCATTTCTTACCCTACATACTAAGCTCATGGTATCTGTGAGTGTCAGGAATTAGTTTTGTGAATGATGCTTGATTATATGGGAGGAAATGATTCAGTGAAAATTAAGTACAATTAGGTTTCGTTCGCAGACTTGTGTCCGACAAATTATATGGTGCGATGTTATGTCTTGATAAGTTTTTATCACGGATGATGGGAAGTCGATTTTAATTATGTTTAGTTTGTTGTTTCATTATGATGGTGCTCAGTTTTTGTTGTTTAGTTAATTATTTTCAATTAAGTTTTCGATGTTTTTAATTTAGTAACAAGCTGCTTCTGTCTTTTTGTTCTGAAGTGTTGTATAGTACAAGCAATTTTATATTCTACCGGTATCTATCTACCTGTTTAAAGAATGAGTCTTAATTTTAATGCATGATGACAGAAAAAAATAAATAATTCGAATCACTTTAATGCATACATAGTGTACAGTGTGGTCTAAAATTTTAATACAGTAATATAAACAAACAACAACAACAACTAAACTAAATACGAAATCGAGTGTTTAAAATTATATTAAAAAAACTAGGAACATAATCGTTTTATTTTTAATCAGATTTATAAAAGGTTACGCTAGAGATTTTTCAGCTATTGCAGCCATTTTGAAATAAGTAGAGTAAACATGAAATAAAAATATCACCGGATAAAAATATTAACACAGAACGCCACGGAAAATGTATCATGCAAAGGTACGCGTAGACTCGTTTATAAAAAAAAAAAAAAACTTATATTTTTTTGCGGAACTTGCAATGAAATCAAATTAACGGTTGGTAGCACTTGGGATTTTTCAGTAACTTTGTTTTTCAACTATGTATAAAGATTTACGTTTAAATCTTTTTTGTTTTAAAACGTCGATAGAATAAATGAATTATTTTAGTACCAATATGAATTAGCGTTATCGTTATTTCTGCCTGAAAAATATAACAATGGCAGAAAAATTATAAAAAAATGTTTATTAAATAAGAAACTGTTATTTAGGCAGAATTTACATGCAACGTCACGCCATTTATCCCCGAAGGGGTAGGCAGAGGTGCACATTACGACACGTAATGCCGCAATACAATGAACACCCATTTGTGTAAGGGGGTGAGCCTCTTACCATAGGTATACCGGGCACAATTCGAGACTCCGTGGGACTACTGAAAAATTTTCGAAATTTTCAAGCATACTTTACATTATATTCAAATGTTTTTTTGTGAAACTTAGGTAACATTCTATTGCCATATCATCATGCCACTACATTATATGGATGAATTTATTTAAGCTTATTATTTTAAGTGAATTGACATGTTCATAAGCTTTATTCAATATCCTTAGTCTTATGAGAGCGTTTTAGTGTCCGTGTCAGTAGTGGCCAGTGCAATCCATCAATCACAATGGCCACCCTCTGTTTTCATGGTATCAACACCCATTGTGTGGGATTTAGCACCATGAGATCTATGTACTTATGTGGATAAAAGTAATGGAAAATGATAATTATTTCTATTTGAGTTAGGGTTTTTTTAAATCATCTACAGAGTTCTGAAATAAGATGAATTTTTCATTTGAGGCATTTTCTTCACACATTTCTAATTTACCTTGGAGGTGTAGTAAGGGTGAATTTGGTATTTATTTCTTCATTTAAAAAATCCTAATTTAAACAGCTAACACTTTTATTTCAAAAGGAAATTGAGTCCCCCTGTATAAATGTTTAGCACTTCACCCACTTACCCAAAATAAGTCCTCATCCAAAAATGTAATAAAAAGACGAAATAATAAAGATCAGAATTGCTCAAACTCTTAATTTCCTGAATCCACTTCTAAGCTTTCTCAACTCGACAACGTCCGTACACCGATTCGATTAAAGACAACGATCGCGTTTCCTATTAGGTTCAGTTGCAACGGCTCGTGACGTCACGCGCTTCCCTGGGCGGCGGTACGAAGCGTTTTTTGCAATATTCTTTCCAGACCACTCGAATGCTATACCCGTAATTGGAGTACTGAATATTGTTCGGAAACTTCATGACTTTGAAGAACCGTATTGTCTACTCTTTCGGCTATTGAATGCACTTTTCGAAATTGGTTACAGTAATTTTATTCGGGTTTTTTTATGTTTTTTCTTTTTAAATTTAGGTCGAGTATAGGAATATTTTGTGTAAGTTTGCATTTAATACTCTCGTTGCAATTTTGAAAGAAATTAATTTTCAGTCTATAATTTACGTTTTTTATAAGGGCCTTAGTCATAATGGCCATGGCCATATTTAGTCATAATGGCACAATGGCATAATAAAACTGAAATGTTAGCATCATCAGACAATAAATACAAACTTCAATATCGAAACACAACCAATTAATTAAAACAAATCAAACATTCTTTAAAAAACCTAACGCATAGGATACACAATCAGAGCACAACATAAGCTTAGTACACAACCACAGACACAATAAAGGAGGGAAAATTAAAATAAAACACATCTATGGAACCACAGGCGTGCCACAGATAAGCTAGAGCAAAAAGAGATCTCATATTATACGTCCCCATATCGTGTTATTACAACTGCTGAGTGCTCATCGAGGCGCCCGTGGAAAGGAACGCCGTATGTGCCTTTAAAATTTAATGTAGGTGAAAAGTGCTAGGAATAATAAAGTTGGTTTCTATTTTGTGATTTGAGCTTAGTAAATCATGCATTTTTTTATATTTTTTTACGAAAAAGTAGCTGAACGCTAAGATCAATTATAAAATTTCTATATCTTTATGTTTGAATACTCGTATAATAATGGTAATTTTTGCGTAAACATAAATAGAATTTAAAACGGAAAAAACTCAGAATTGGTTGTCCCAATATTATTTTAGTTGAGTAAATCTCTGCTGAAATCGGAACGATGTATACAAATAGAGGACGCTTGAAATATTGGCCTCTTTTCGATGTGAAAAGCTATGAATACGGATTCATTTAAAACAAATAAAAGATTTTTTAAACCTACCGGTCATTTTATGAGTACCTATTTCACCAATCAGATTCTTTACATTTTAATGAAGTCTTCTAAAACGTTGATTTTGTCTATAAATTTTAGCACTCCCATTAAAAGGCACATCGTTAAAATTTTATCAAATTAACACCATTAAAAACTTTTCACTTTGCGCAGCAGTAACTGTTGATGTAAAAAAATGCTATTAAATGAACCAGGACTTTGATAACAATAATAGGAGGGAGGACTGTAAACGATATTCTAATTTATTTTGTAGGATTTTAATATTTTTAACGAATACAAATGTAATTATTGACAACAATAAATCCATGAACTACATACCCAAAGCGTGAAGGCAGAAATCTGAAAGTAAAGAAAAAAAATATGAAAAAGGTATTTTTTAATATTTATTTCCATAATGTATATTATGTAGCTTATATATTATATATATATACAGACATTAAATTGCATATATATAATATATAAGCTACATAATATACATATATAAGTATTCCAAGTTATATGTTACGATCTCTTATATATAAATTGAGTTGGAACATCAAAACAGTCCTTTACAAATCGAGAGCTCTTGTCATGCTTGACTAACAACAACAGTATCACAGAAAACAAAAGGAAAATCTATGGAAGTACTGTCCTACATAAATGATTCAATAGTTTTTCATGCAATAGGGATCTTGAATTTGTTCTTAAATTGATATAGTTTCTACAAGAGTAACTATATTTATACAGTCTCACCAAACACATATTTTTTCCTCTATAGTTGAACTGTCGAGATCTGAAACATCGACATAGACCAACGAAAAATCCAAATTCAGCCTCCTATTTTTAAAGGCGATTTTAGTATTCTTTTCTGAAAACCACATCAAAATCGATTCAGCCAATAGTGAGATAATCGCGCACAAACATACATATATACAGTTCAAACAGAGAACGTCATCCTTTATTGAAGTCGTTTAAAAATCCAACCACATTTAATTTTAATGCAGACAATTAATAATCACGTACTGCGTTCTAAATCACAAGGAGCGCCGAGATGCGAAGCTTACCTCGCGCCAATGCAAAGGTTTATCTAAGACAGTAATGAATATTAATCTAGAACTACAAACCTAACAGTATTTGCTATTGAATTTGCGGTATTATAATGAAAAACTGTTTATACGTTTTAGTTATTATTTCTAATGTATTCAGACTTAAATCCAGAGATCGAAATAATTATGAGATCGCTTTTGTATTAGATAATATAAGTAAAAAAACATTTTTTTGGGACTTGCCCGTCACAACCTCCCAGAAGCCGTTGCAACTTCTGTAACTTCTTCTTCTCTTCTAGGGACAAGAATGACTGTCTTGAATCCCGCAACGAACTAAATCAGAAGATATTATTAAAGGAGAAGAAAAAGAAAACGATAGTTTCCACTTCCCTTGGTGAATTTAATGCAAAAGACAGAATGACTTAAGCCTAAAGGCACAAAATTAAATGAGACTGCACAAGTACAAGTAAATAAGCATTATTTACTATTCCTCGTAAATTCAACTGCAACTCCTTTCAAAAGACCCGGCGAGTCTTGAAAGTTCCGTTCTACGATATGTAACTACGGATCAGTACAAATCTTCTGGTTACTGATGAGAAACTGTAGTTAGCAAACTATTCGTCGTCGATGAATGTCTTCACTGCAATGCTGGGAATACCTTTATTACGTATTTAGTAGAGAGTACAGTGACACTAGTATTACAAAATATACCAGCACGTTATGATATCCAATAGTATTAGATTAGGTACCTAGTACAACAGATTTTGGACCCTATCTCGAAATAGAAAAATTGAAAATTGATTGTTTCGTTTACTCATTCCTGTTCTTGCAATCAATAAACAAAATATAAGTAAGTATTACTCGAACCTCTCTAACTCTCTGACTAACTCAAACCTATCTTAGGTTCAGTCTAGTCTCCTTATTTTAATATAGACTGTTTCAGTGGTCATGTGGTTGCTAGTACGACTACTAAGTAGGAGGACTTGGATCCTATCAAATATCCTTTGTTCCTTAGAGATCCGATGAATCGTATTGATCAAGGTACTATTAGGTTAACTGAATATAATTGTCTTAAGATATATAGTTGTCTTAAGACAATTATAATAAAGAGAAAATACCTATATGAAGAGAAAATATACATAAGTAAGGCACGTCGTTTTATCTGCAAATAGTTACCGTTTAATTTAAATTACGTACCGTACAAATAGTATTGCTGACTATCTTCGACCTTTACCCATTTGCAGAAAACTGATGTCATAACTTGTTAATGAGAATTAATTTCAATAGTACTATGAATGTCATTAATGGAGTAGTTTTTTTTATAGAGAATTCCGTAATAATTCCA
The DNA here is from genome assembly GCF_023101765.2 of Spodoptera frugiperda. Lineage (NCBI taxonomy): Eukaryota > Metazoa > Arthropoda > Insecta > Lepidoptera > Noctuidae > Spodoptera > Spodoptera frugiperda. Next base: position 9,946,631 of record NC_064242.1, on the reverse strand, counting down.
ATTGAGGTAATGAATTTTACCGGAACGACTCAGAGGATATTAAATAATTTCTGCTAACTATTACTTTGTGCTTAGTACCCATATAAGTATTGAGGTTAATTAAAAGTTACTATTAACTTTGAAACCAGCTTCAAATATCTATGCATAGAACATTATAACAAATACTTGCAATTTTCATACCTTGTAGACTGAGGTAGGTTTGAACATATACATTCGATTTTTGACTAGAAAATCGCCGAAGACTAGCGGACACGGCACCGTAAGAACATTTTCTAAAATATTCATATTCTAAGAACATTTTCCTCACAATAATAAGCCCAACAAAAAAAGATTTAACAAAATCGATTCAGCTGTTCTCGAGATAAGCGCCCGACAACAATTTTAGCGATTAATTTTTGTATTATGCGATAAACAAAGTCAATTTTCAATAAAATCTCGTATCTTGACTCTAGACACTCTAACCTATTCTCACATCTCTGTCATTTGATGAATTTGCGACAGCAATGTCGATTTGTCTGGACTGTATTCCCCAGGGGTTGCAACGTAATGAATATTAACATCCCGACCTAAGGTTCCAGAAGGCTGCGTTTCTCTCGAAGCTGTTCCACTCTATTTAAAGTTATGCCTATTGATACCTCAACAACAGGGAAGGGGTTCTACGGCATTCGCCTCATCTTCAACATAGATAGATCGGCCAACTTATCGCCCAACTAGTCAATACATTACGAAGAGTTAAAGGCCAGATCTCGACTTGTGCGACTGTCAAAGAGATTTTATTGAAAAGAATTTTGATAAAAGTAAAAAGGTGGTCGTGTAATGGTATGAAGTTGGAAAAGGTTTTTAATGTATTGATTTTGGAATGAAAATAGTTGAGTAGTGTATATTTTTTGTATGATGTTGCAGACTAAGCTACAGTCATGCTCTTTGAGTTCCTGTAAACTTGAAGAGCATAAAATTCATTTGAACAAATTATAATTTATTAGTCGGATACCTAGCAATGTGTCATTTGCACACCAGAACTAGTCAAGTCGGATTACTTATTTTTCTCTCTTTTTAAAGTCTTCTCTAATAACATCCTAATAACTACAATATTACAGACGCTCACATTAAAAACGTAACAGGATTAACTGGTGACGCTCGTGTTACGAGTAGCAGAATGCAGCTGGCGTCGCGTCGCATTAAAAGAAAATTAACGGAATTTGATGCACAGATTATGCAAATCGAAGCATATCCGCCAACGTTCTTTGTTATCACGTACACAAAATGAGTTTTGATGGTAATGTCGGGAACAATTTGTGTTTCTTGCACTAGTTTTATCTCGACGTTAATTAATTTTAGAGTTGGTTTTGTGGATCCGTGGAGCTTAGCTCTAGTTTGCTTTGTTAGACTCGTACATCTCTGAGTTGCTAAGTAGAAATCTCAGAATAGTAACTTATAAGCTATTTTTTGTTTTAAGAATGAAAATAATTCTTTGTTTGTCACAGTTAAATCATGCTATTTACGTAGAAGTTGCTTTAGACATGCAGAATTGCAAAGCTCTTGATCACAGATAACCGACCTTAGTAGTGTATAGAAAGTCATTAGCTTCTGTTCAGGTTTTCAATTCATAACTTCCCTGAATTGAGGTTTGATTTGCTCCTGCCCTGACCGTTCAATAATAAATAAAAGGTTACTAAAATGTCTCCGATACAAAAAGATAGAGGAAAACAACAACAAACAACCTTCCTGAACACAATTCAGTCCCTTCGAAATTACGGTATCGTAAAACAATGATTGAAAATCTCGATATCAGTCTTATATTTCCATTAACGTTGGGGGAGTGAGTAGTCATGCAACTGTTTATCAAACCAGGTATCTATAACTTGATTTGATAATAATAACTTGCAGCCGGGAAATGTGGATATTAGGGGGCGAAGCCGAGTGGGGCGTGAAAATGTTTATACACTTTCATAATTTTGAGGGGATGATATCGAATACAGTACAAAGAGGGGTCGGACAAGGAAAGGGCTTTCAACAAAATACTTAATACGGAAAATGCGAGGTAGAAAACCTGGTTATTTCTAGCTGATGCTATTATTTGGGCGTTGATGTTACGCGAGGATTTGTTTCCAAGTATTGCATTACCATATTTTGATGGTGTTCCTCCTTTGATGGGTTTGTGAGTGCGTCTGCATGACTTTTTAGATTATTTGTGTTTCATTTCTTTGTATCTACATCAGGAAATTATAAATGCAAATGGCGTGGTTGTTCAACTTTATACGTTATTTGAATTCGATAATAATCTAAATTGTTATCAGAATTGCATTATTAATTTATGAAACATGTTATTAGATAAAGCTTCATAACCAAATTCAGTTATTATCAATTTAATGGTAAAACATGGTATCAAATTGAGTTACACAATTTAATTGACAAAAGGATGTATTTAGTACTCAACAGTGTGGACGATACTTGACTTTAAAAATCACAACACGACCTTATCAGATTAATAAGTAGCGATACATTGATAATCGCATAATTTGCCACATCCCTTGTTATCGTTATCTCTTCATCCAAAGCTCTTGCGATGTTAATGTAAACAAAGCCTTATCTCAAATGATTACCAAATTCTTTTTTTAATTAAAAGGCCGTTGAACGAAATTGGATCGGCACTCTTTGTTCTAAGGCTTTAAGGATATTTATTCTTGTATTTTTTGCACAAATTATTCAAGCTTATTGAACACTGGACGTCAGAGTGGGCTATCTATCACAGGGATAGACGGAATACGAAGCCTTGTAAAGAAAACTCGACCCGAATAAGTGGGTCACAAATCCTTTAGAAGTTGGACCTTTAAAAATTGGTTTTATTCGTTCGTATGTTTTTGGATTACGTAAGGTTGATATGACTTATGAGGTAGAAGGAAATATTTGAAGGGACGCGGACGTGTGTGTTGTCGCAAAATATATAAGTATGTAACTTTATGATGGACATATAAAGGATGATTTTTATACAGATTATGTAATTTTATGAAGTTTGATTACTAAATGTGTCCTTTATATTAAAAATGGAATGGATAGATATTAGATGAAGTTTGGATATTTTACTTCTTTATTGGTTTTGGAATTTAAATTGTTAGTACATAATGTAATTTGAAATCAAACTAGGTATATCAAGGTATATTATTATGACATTACAATTTCAGTACGTAGAAAAACTCAGGAGCATTCACAAAAAAGAATTTAATGTTCGCACAACTCAGTGAGAATAATTTTAATTAACATTTTAAAACCTTGAGTTCCGTAAAAGTAATGTAATGTAATAAAAGCAAAGTGGAACTAAAATTTCATAGCAATTCACTATGCTGGATATGAATTACAAAAAGTACATGAAATGTCAGTTTTTATGGAGATGCATTCCCTTTTTAAGCGACTCAGCTAGTGCAAAGAAAAATTCTTCTATCTTTCATGTTTTTCAGCTTTTCAGAACGTCATTAATGTGTAATTTTTCATCAAAAGCAAAGCACGATTATTACTTTAAAAAATGTATTTAGATTTCAGTTTCCACGAAGCAGATTACTTTGATGTCACATGGGGGGATATTTTTTGCTTACTTGTTTTATTTTACGCGGCAGTGAGTTTTTGGATTCATCTATCAATTCAGTAAAAGAATTCGTTTCTATAAATAGAACTTATAATATCTAAAAAAAACTTAAACATATCTACCCCGTTTCCTAACCTAACCTAGACCGGCCTAAGTATCATCACTACACTTCAGACTTGAATCTATAAAAAAATTCCGGCTACCACGACGGTCCACGACTAAGAATCAATCTCCATTACATCGTAGTGGTGTCATTCGGGAAAGCAATCCGCGGACATAGGAGATTACCTTATACGGTATAGTGGTTACATATCAGAGATTCACAGGCTTCCATCGACCCTCATTCCCTTCGGATATCCTGGGAACTTTTATTGCCACTGTAAAACATGGAACGACTGAAATAAAGATTTCGTAGCAGGTAAGCCGTGTCGGAGGTTTTTAATTTTAGGTAAGTGTTTTTTAAAGATGGGTTAAATATTTTTTTTAATGATTATGGAGTGTTGTAATAGGTGGAAATTAGTCTTCTCATAGTATGTACTTTAGCATTCTTTATCACAAAAATTGGAAACATAATTTGTTTTATTGTTGAACCTAGTAGCAGAAAACAAAGTCGAAGAAAAAATATTCATTGCACAAACAATTAATATGCAAACAACTCTTTAAGTTAGTAAATGGTTAAAACACACATCAACACGCAATAATTTCGACACGTAATTTGAAAAAAGCTGTTGTTTTTATCAGTGCCAGTAGTCGCATCTTTACATCCAATATACCCGTATCCCATCTAGCTTAGGGTCAAAGGCGAATGGCGTCCGTACTGGGTCGCCGGACATCTAATAAGGGAATTGCTGGAAACAATTTTTCCAATCTCTTTGTGCGGGCAGCGGAGGCTCGACGATAAATTTTATGACAAATTGAAATCCTTCGGCTGTGTCAGATTACGACTTCGTTTAAGTTAGAAGCGGTTCCAATGATGGCGTCGTAGTCATGAGATTAAAATTGTGAAGTATGATTAGATGTGAAGTTTAAAGTAAATTACGCTGGTAAAAATTAAAACATACCTAAAATGTAAGTCTTCCGCCATTTTTTTGCCATAGTTGCAACTGTGCCAACCAAACTGCCAATCTGCATTGAGCAAGCGTGATGATTAATGCTCAACCCTTCTCTGTACGAGAAGAGGCCTTTGGTCAGCAGTGGCCATGTATAGCTTGTTGATGATGATGGTGATGAAACTGAAAAATAATGTAGAAGTACAATTTATCGTATATAGTCAAGTACTATTGTATATAGGTACCATACCATATATGATAGTAATACCATCTTAGGAATGGCAGTGCTTTACGTCTTTACCGCTCATACCTTGGGCTAAGTAACACACGCAACCGCGTGTTTCGCTAAAACGTATTTTTATCCGTCAAACGAAAAATAATACATTTTACTTATTCCTTGCTTGAATGATTTTGTTGCAAAGCTATCTGTTATTAGGTGTATTACGAAATAATATTAGAAATGGTTCATTTTACACGAGTTACAAGATACTTCTTCCGTAATAAGCAATTTTGAGAAAAAATATTAAAAGGAGCTCATGATTTGTTTTGTTAGGTGTAATCTTAGATTCTTTAAAATTGCAACTTGGAATGATAATGTTGAATGTTGATCATATTTACTACAAGACGTCCACTGCTGAACATAGAGCTCCCATCAATGACAATAACATTATTAATCATGTATGATTCATCTAAGATGAATATCATCTATCATCATCTAATGATAGAAAAGAAAGTAGGCAAAGTAAATTAGGTAACGTAAGAAATAAAGCAGTAGTAGCAGTAGATATTATAAAACTGTGATTTAAATTAACTCATCATTCTTAATCATTAACTCTTAATAATCGCATAATCTATACAATAAAAATAAATACCAAGCAAAAAATTATTACCATTTATTATACTCATTTACTCATCTGTAACTTATTAAAAATATAAAAGTACGTTACTCGCAAACTTCTCAAAACTTCACAATAAAAGAACATAAGTTTCTTAGCAAATCTAAAACAGATTTAGTTAATTGAAATCGAGAATCGTTCAGGCATTAAATTAGAGCCAGCTGGAATTTTGGGGCCTAGAGTCTGTGCCTTAATACTAGGTCTTAGTGTGTCTTTAATTAACTTTATGAAGGTCATATTCTTGGAACATGGCAATGTATCGCAAAATCAGTTTCTAGCTTACTGAACCAATTTATTCAAGACATATTATATGTGACTTAATTTTGTTTTACTCCATCATTTTGTAAGTTAGCTCGAAATTATTAGAAGTTCGTTTGGGTAGGTTATAAATTATAAGGGTATCTAAATTGAGTTACGTAATACTAGGGCTTGTGTTTAAGGTTTCAAATGAAGTAATTTATTTATCCAAGAATGTTTTGATGTTAATATGTTGTACATAATATGTATATACAAAGTAAGTACTACTAATTACGAAGAACATTAATGAGTTTGCACATTTACAAAAGTTGTTATAGGTAATTTAGTGCTAAGAACATATGCTATGTCTGTACAAATAACTATAACAAGTTACACTTTGACTTTAAGTTTAGTTAACTTTGAGGAAAAGATAAATAATAATGAAGGAAAAACACACTATAATATCTTATATCAAAGGGGACCCGTTAATACTCTTAAGTATGTAAAGGTTAAATCAATTGACATAAATAAGAAAGTGAATCGATCATCTAAATATAAACTCGTTAAAAGTAATTAAGATCTCAGCTTGTGGCGGTAACAGACTCCAATTACCTTTAACTTCGTGAACAGATTAAAATCCCGTAATATTTTATCCAAAGATAAAAATAAGCATCGACTTCGCAGCGTTGAATTTTAATAAAAACATACCTAATCAATTTTTATTAAGAATCCGTATAAAAAAATATCACCGAATTTTAAAAACAAAAACACGAAACTCCATTAAGACACTAAGGCATCAAAGAAAAATAAAGAAAAATGGAATTAGCATAAACGAAATACATTAGAGTGGGACCCACAGAGACTAAGAAAACAGAAGGAGATTTCAATTTCGGTACACAACAGTGCACCGAATTCTTTTTGTGGGGTGCAATTTTAAGAACGAATGCTTTTATTATCAAAACACTCGAGTTGGAGTGTATTAGCTGTAATAGGTTGGAGAGTTAGGTAATTTTCTTTCCCATTTTTATAGAAAGGTGGTTTTTATTTATATTATTATGATTCAAAGGCTATATGAACTTTTGAAGTCTCTTTGAGTCCGTCAAGAAGTGCATTAGCAATGAAAAAAGTTAATAAACTTAAAAGTGGACTGTGCTAGATATGCTGTGCATGGTTCAAAGCAATATTTACTCTTCTACACGCACCAAAAAATTCCGCAACACATTTTTTGTACGCATCATCTAAACAAACAAAGTACGGTAAACAACAACCCACACAGATGTTTACGCATGCCACAAGAATATGATGCGAGAAAAAGCTCGTTGCACTCAAGTAACAGTTTTCTTTGCGCCTTCCCCGTCTCGGACGCTCTTAATGCAAATTTTATTTATTCATGTAAATTAATATCTATTCTCTGGGACACCCAGTGAGGCGAGAAATTGAGTACGTGCAAAAATAATGCTGGCTACCACCCTCCCGGCTTATGCAAACTCCGTAGCGTCGATGGTTACCAATTAGATTGTGTTGTGTCGTGGTGTATTTGTTGCTAGTGCATTAGGAGACACTATGTCGACACGGCGCACCCAGGGGAGCATAAGTTTCGATGTTTACGTTTCTATTCCGCCTTTGAGAAATTTTGTACCGCTATATGGGACTTGGGGAAGCAAATTAACATTTGTGTAACAAATAAAAACAGACATTAGACTTGGTACACCGTATATATGTTGATATTACCATTATTACAAGTAATAATAATATTGCTAATGCTGAAAAATAATCTTACAAAAACCCAGTTTCTAAAAAAGAAATCCGAAGAAAAACAAGATCAAACCACTGAATAACATAAGAAATCCAATCTCCAAACCCTACCTTGATAAGATAAGGTGACAACGACATCGTCGGTGTTCCGTAACCCATGCGTAACCCCGATAATCGCGATATCTGAACAAACAACATACAAAATCGCGAAGAAAGTCCCCCAAAGCAAATACAACACAATCATAGCCAACATACCGAGCAAATAACATGACGATATGATAAACTCATAGCTGGATGACTTGAGAAGTTTTTCCTCGCACCATTTACCGTGAAAGGGAATATGAAAAGGGTTGGGAATTAATTGTGATGTCGTGACGTCAGTCGCCTCGGTGAGCATCTTGGGACGCGAATTTGGGTCTCTTTCTAGTCCGATTATTGTGACAGTTTTGTGTAGGTGAGCTTGAGTATGTACAAATATAGGAACGTATTAGGTTTCCTTTTATATACAAGGATGTCTTATGAATACCAGACATAACTCACGGTTTGATGTAATAGAATTTGTTGCCGAGTGCTGAGTGATAATTTGGAATAACATATGTAAGTATTTGGTTTTGTTTACTTAAAAAGGAGCATATTTAAGTAAAAGTAAACTAACTATCATTTAATAAGAGCGTTTTAAGTTATGGTTATTTAGTCAAGTGGCTACAATAACGCATTCTGTTCACAAGATTGTCACTGAAATCGGGAACTATAATTGTTGGGCTTTAGTTACTAAACTTACAAGAAGCATGGATTATAAAATTATCCAAATCGTAACGCGTCTAATAAAAAACCTTCAATACCAAATACATAGAGAAACCCGAAACATAAACTTGCGACCACCCCAACGCTATTACGAAACAACAATCAATATTATGACAAATCTAATTTGCTTCCTTTATTGAGTATCGCCGCTAATCAAGCTCAAACTGCGGATCAAATGCATTTTCGAGCAAATACTGCAGACGGCTTAATAACCCTCAACACCTAATTGATAATTTGATACACGCTATGACATTGAAACAACAAACAAAAATGAACCTTATGCCCTCGCAACACGGACGTAGGTAAAGCAAATAAATAGGAGCAGACGAAATGGGGGGTACTAATGGAAGTGTGAAATACGATAGCATTGAGCGAATACATTATTCAAATTTAGTAACAAGGTTTTTTATTGTATTTTTCATTTTTGGCACGGTAAGAATGTTTCGAAGTATTTTACGCTCGTTTTCATGATCCGTGTAGGAGAAAAAGCGACTAGAATGACAACGTTGTGGTACAATTACATCATACAAAGTTTGGTATGTTTGTAGTCATAAGTATTGTCATAGTAAGAATGTTTTAAATGTTTGGCATGCCAATAACCATTATAGTACGTAAGTATGATTAACCGTAGTGTACTAAAGGGTACAATTTTTCAAAGTCAAAGTCAAAATAATTTATTTCAATTAGCCCAGGAAGGTACTTTTGAACGTCAAAACATAATATTAAGATATAAATATAAAAAACTCAGTCTATCGGTCAGTCCTCTTGTGTAGTTATTTGCACATTCCAAAGTGTAAATTCATAAAGAAACTCCATAGGACTCTTTTTCAATCAGGTTCACAATATAATTATATTCTATAATATATATTTAGTCAAAGAGATAGAAAAAGAAAATAACCTTGGTCAGTGGGAACGGACGCCGTCAATGGGAATTAACGGCGTCCGTTCACGAATAAGAATTAATTTCAGCGGAGGATGCTTTCCATGATGTTGATGATATTGGTTCCAAAATTCCAACCCTAGGTATTTGATTGAAGTACAACTACAACAACAATAATCTTAAGATCAGTTTAAAGCCATCTTAATTTTATATAGAATCAGAACCGTTTAAAGATTTTACGACTGTGTTACCCTGTATAAAACTTAAATGAAAATTCTTAGACCAAGTGAAACTTTAAACATTTAAAGTTATAGCGAAAATGGCGCTATAAAGTTTAAATAAAACAATTATCCCAAACTAATTGGTTGAGCCAATAAAACTACGACAAGCTTGAGTTATTCTTATAATCAACTATTAAAATTACGACTGAGACTAGAATTGCTTTGGAACTAAAAGTATAATTATTTTTGTACAAAATAATATTTTTTATTAATGCGAAATAGAAAACAAACCTTAAATATTTTGAAATCATTAATTACACGAAGCATCTTTAGTGTCGTAAAATAAGTCTACTTCCTATAATAATAATAATCAAATGGCGCCCAATAGAGCTGATGCCTGACCCGGAGCTGCGGACTAGTGTGTTACCGAGACCCAGGCTTGAAGAGCAGGAGCAGGAATGGGTTTTTAATCAGTAAGTTTGACACTCACTAGAAGAAGAAGTCATAGGATGATAGTCACACCCCAAGAACAAAAACTGGCTGTAATAATAACGTAATTAACGAAAAACTACTTTACTATGAGTTTCCCACTGACTTGCCTACGAGCTACGTGCAAAACCGCAGGCACTGCGTTGTTACACTTCCTAACCTCCATACTATGTGGATTTGCCTCAGTCATATGACATATGTAATTCTATAACATGTCATGTCATGAGAAAATCCTCACAATGTTTCAATGTCACTGGTTGTTTCTTCCGTCATCCTATTTTTTTCTCACGTCAACATTGTCTGTTTGTATGGCCCAAACAAAAGTATCTGATATCCCTTTGTTTGATAACAAACACTGTTCCCGCGGATATTCTTCGAAAATACTATCATAGCGACACGTTTTCTTGGTTATTTTTAATTGCTCATGTGGGGATGATATCAGAGAGTCCCTTTTTCTATTGAGTGTCCATTTATCTATTTAGTAGATATATTTTCAATGGTTTTGCTTTAGTTTTTCTTTTATATTTAGTCAAATATTAGGTCAAAACCTTTTGATCATGTAACTACCTAAATTGATAAATATTCTACATGGTAACTTGGAGAACTAACGATAGTTACTATCAATATCTAGGTGCTATTGATATAAATAAAGTGCTACTAATGTTCAATAGAAATATTTAGAAAATATACATACAAACATTACCTCACGCCTATCTCCCATGGTGGTAGGCAGTGACAAAGGTACATTAGTTGGTACCGACCTTACATACTTCTTTCGCTTCATCAACTGTCATCAGTCTTTTCATGTATGCTCGTCGGTTAAGTGTACTTTTAATTCGGAAAATATGTACGTAAACTATTGTATTATTCAATTTCAAGAGAGTAAATAAAAGGGTTAATTAAAACCCCAAAACCATGTCAGGGAAAAATAGTAACCGTTTAGCTTTACAACGCAAATAACTACATTTGCAATTCGGTCGGCATATTTATTTCATTTTCTAGCGTTTCCCCGGAGGAATTATCTCATTAATGGATACAACACGTGTGTACATTACCCAATACGTATCGCACTTACTAAACAGATAACCATTCGAATTTGGACTTTATTTCTTTAGTGTTAAAAGCTTCAAGTTTTCTGTTTAAGTGAATTTTAACGTAACCGCGTTGTTTGTTGTGGTGGACTAATAACTTAATACATACTGACACGCAATATGGCGTACATTTAGATAAGTAGCTAATGTAAAGTATGTATGATTAACAAAATTGATGTCTTTAACATTTTGTGTTAAAATCATTATGTGTTGTGTTGTCTCTATTATGCCTAATTTGAAAATTCGTATGGAAAGTTTAACAGTTTCGATGTTGTGTTCCATTATTATGCAATTAACAGTTTGAAACTTCATATTTGTTTTATCTGTTTCCTACTTTAAAGTTTTATCGTAGTGGTAGAGATTTTTACAAAATGATGTATTAATATCAGTATGTAAAATATTTATAGTTGTAGTTTGCTATTTCTTGTTCGAATTATTTCAAATACTGGAATAGTCACTATACACCAAATGCTATTTTCTTTCATACATTTTTTTTTTAATTTCTATATGGAATTGTTCACTTTCATCGCAATCTATTCTGCTCTTGACGCGTTCCCCATTCTAAACAACAGTGTGTTCCAAAATATAATTTAGTTTGTCATACAGGAACTTATTCCCCCCAGTAAACATGCATCAGTAAGTGTTAATGGTCTGTCATTATAAGTGTTTATTTTAGCCAACGCCGAGTGTGGACATTGTATTGTTTTGTTTAGTTTTACTTTTCAAATTGGTATTTTTTTAGTTTATACTTTTTTGTATTTGTTTTTTTGAAATGCTTTAGCACTGTTCATTCTCAAAATAATCCAATTAAATGAATACGATAAATAAACAAAATGAAAGTGTGAATTACGATAGATATTATACCTAAATTAAATAATTTGATGAAACAGACAACTAACAGATGGACTTAGAAATAGTAAATTTTGGCTCTGAAGATGATGAAGATCCTTGACGTGGCTACGTATAGAATAATGAAGCTAAGTAGTCTAAATAGTTTGGAGTAGATTAAACAGAAACCAGACTATTCAGACTAATTCGTTTCATTACAAAAATGAAATTATAACGAAAAACGCAGCGAGTCGAATGTTATCATGTAAGTGATATTTAAAACCAAATGGAAAGCAAATGAATGAATACTAAATCACAATGATTGATTACAAAGATTACATATAAAAATAAAGAATCGGAGTGTGAAAATCCAAAATGAAAAGCATTATACAATCGACAATCGTAATGTGGAAACCCGCACCAACGTACCTAAGATGACTATCAAAAAATTAAAACGATCTCCTGATATCTCGCAAATTGTATGCAAAATACTCGAACGTACAAAAAAGCATTCAATATTATCACGCAACAAAATCGTATGGAAACAATAGTAAATATCGAAATAGTTTCTTACAAGTAACATCGTGCAATATCAATGCGGTGCACGCCACGAATCCGATTAGATGCTTCGATAAACGAACATTTTGCACTAAGTTTCACACAGCACGATTCACTGTATGTTTAGTTGCTTAGTTCATTGTTTTCCATGCAACTTCCACCCTTTTGTAATGCTTTGTTGCATAATTCAAGGGTCTTTTATTGGTGCTACCTGTTTCGTAATATGGTGGTAATAGCGAAATTAGATGTGATATGCTATCTGTTTTGAATTAGTATCGTTTGTTGCGTGTAATGTGGGTTTTTGTTGGCACGTGTTTTTTTTTATTGGAAGCTATTATGTGCGGTTACAACATTTGAACACACGTGTTTGCATGTTGCGCAACATGCTACAAGTTGTTTAACATTAGTATTATTTTGATTGGAGAGTTTGTTGTACTGTTGTATATACTCTGTAATCATAATACGAGACTATCTTTAGAAACTGAATACAAATATAAATAGATTTATTATATACTTTAAACGTACAGCTAATACGTTTAAAGTAATCAAAACGCGAGCTTCTACTCAGTTGCGAATAATTAAAGTTGATTAATACCTGTTTCCAATAAATCTATTTATACTTGTATTCAGCTTCTAAAGATAGTCTAGCCTAAATCCTAAATTAACTATCTCTCTACATAATATCAAATTAATTACTGAATCTAGAAATAGATCTGTTATTCAGATTGGTTATAAGTTTACATGAGCTATTTATGTATAGGTAGGCTGTAGTTAATTTTCTGAAATGGTAAACTGTGTACAACATAAATTTTTATAGGTTAAAATTTTGCTATACAAAGAAGACAAAACGTCTTTCCACAATCACAATTAAAACATAATATAAAAATGTTATGATCCAAGCACCTAATTTATCAAGACGGTAAGCGTCCATAAACCCGATTTAAACTCGCAAACTCATTTCAACATTTTCGCGCCACTGAGCACTAATCTGCGAAAGGAGCCATTCTCTTGCTCGTGACAGTAACATCAAAAATAATGTCAATAACAGTTACGTACTCGGTTGTCATTCGCTCTCCCTTTCTACTCATCACAATAAACTCGACATTAGGGCTCGAATTAAGTGCCATTAGTAGCGAGTTGGTGTTCTTTGAAAAATTTCTCCTCACTAGTTACGAAATCACGTAAAGTATACCGACGTTATTTATTACACCGTTTGTCGTTTCACATTCAACCTCCATAAATTCAAAGTTTTGTTTTATACTTTTTTTTTCTGTTCTAATTTGTTTCCTTTTGCATAATGTTTTGTGTTAGCCGGCTCTGCTAGGTCTTGGGCATATGAAATGAGGGAGGTGTAATCAGTTACAGTGTTCTGTGTTTTCTTTAAGGTAAAGTGAACCTTGTTGTGAATTTATTAGGTTTTGATTCCGTTATGCAAGAGATATAGATTTATTTCCGTATTTAATATTATAACATAACATTATTTTATTACGTTTATCACAAAAGGTTAAATTGAGGTTTAGTTATAGAATCCGTTTTTCAATAAATTTCTGAAAACTTATTGTTACCAAAACACACTCAAATTGACTCTTCTTCTCACTCAAATGATAATATTATGATATCTGTCTATCGCAAACTTTAGCACCTATTTAATTTCGACAAAAAATGCCAAACACTAACAGTCATCAAATGAAGGATCATTCCAAAAATTGTATATTTAATTTGAGCGGCCATTACCCGAAATCCAGTAAAGTGCGGTCACAAAGAAAACCTTATTCTATTCACCCAAGATATTTATACGGGATCCACTCTAGTGACTCATTATGCAAAGAGTAGAATTCCGTCCCATAATTTAATTTCTTTGACGTACAACCACGGCCACGGTCTTTTTCTTCCATTACTTTCAACATTCGTCCATAGTCCGACGATATGTTTACGACTGTAGTAATGGATGATTTTGCTCGTTAATACAAACGTGATTCTCTTAAATCGCACTAATTGCTGTATATAAATCATTGGATAAGTTTCTTTTTTTTTATCGCTGAATGAATTTATTGTGACACGTTTTGAAATACTTGATTTGTTGGGGCGTTGATAGTCTTAGATGTAGGGCTTAGATTTTCTTTTATTCTTTTCTATATATACATATATATAAGTAGTGGCGAACGACACCATTCAAAAATACGACACAAGAGATATTTTTTGTGAGATCTTGTCGCTTAGTTAAGACAGTTTTGTACTTATGTTGGCCATTGTTATTGTGGCGACACATGACAAGTGACAGATGACAGAAGTCGCACATAGACGACCGACGAGCTAACCAACGGATGACGTCATAATATCCTGCATCGCGCAAACTTCATAAATAATATGAAGTTTAAATGTAAATAAATATGGAATAATCCCAACGAACAGCAGTTGGGCAGAAAGCCATGCACGATCACCTTGCCTGTCCGCAGTATGCTCCTTTTGTTAGGGAACTTTACTCACTGTTCTCTAAATTGTTATGAATAAAGATTTATTGTAATCATATGGATTTCTAATGTATTGAGAGTGCATTTAGACTGTTTTTAAGCATCACACCCAGGCTCGGTACACCAATTGGATTAGGTATACAAAGAATTTGTTTACCTAATCATATATTACACACATTACACACTTTACATAGCTACTGCGTCAACCATGAAGTCAAGGTTTGGTAAGTAAGATTTAATATTGGCTTTACTATATTTTGCCCAATGTGTGGTCTTAGCTCAGAATAGATACTTCTCGAGTTACATAATGGCGCCTTGCGTTCTAACCTCACCTGCTTCTAAATGGAGCGTAGTAGCTCGCTGCTCTGTTGCAGAATAGTTTATGGATGTAGTGGCTTTATGTATGCGTTGCAGGTCAAGTATGTAAACCTATAGTGTGTACTTACCTATATATTACCTAAATACCTTTCTCTATTCTATGATAAATATGAAATATTTGATAAACATCGTATTTTCTAAACAATATTTAAATATGAAGTCTTTTCAACAATAAACATCAAACAGGTTGTTAATTTAAATAACGGTTATTCAAATTGATAATTATCTTAATACTATCTTATGGCATCTCGAAGCTACCGGTCGCACACTAATTTGGTAACTCCTACAATATTATCTACCTACGCTTATTAGGCAGTACAAAGAAAAATATTTTAATATAACCGACGTAAACTTCAAACTATTCCAAGAAATATTCAAATATAGAGTGGAGGCGCCTATAACAGAAAAACAGTTAGAACAGAATTGATTTTTGAAAGTAGTAAAGCACCAATCTACGATAGTGGGACATAAAAAATGAAATCGTAACTTAGAATAAAACACAACAAAATTCACTTTGTCGGTCATTTCCGAGTCATTAGAGCTATGCGTAAGAATTGGCTTCTTAAAGTCCCGCTTGATAAAGCACGCCACATGGGACGTTTTACGACGTGGCTGTAAAAGTATATGTCGTCTTAAATGAGACATAAACACAGGGACGTGTAAACGAATGTCGCACATTTATTTTATTAGCGTCATTAATTCCTACGCTTTCGTCGCGGTCGAACTGTCCGACGCAACATTGATACAGCGGATCTCGTTTTGATTGTGGCTCGGTTTTTGTGGAAAAATATTGTACTAGATATTATGTGGAGGATGATTAAGAGACGTATTAAAGACATAATTAAGATGTATCTTGTCTACTGTACACATCATTGAGTGTAATTATCCGATTGACAAGAACTTAGATGCTTTTCTTCAAGTAGGAAATATTTTTTGAAGTCGAATCTAAACTAGTCGAGGTACTCGTCAAACAGTTACGTGGCAAAGCCGATAACATAATAATTAATTCTTGATGTGTTTAACAACACAAATATTAGCCTTTTTTTTTCGAAATATATAAATAACTTATAACAAAGAAACTCATAAATACTTTTATTTCACAGTCCAACAAGAATACCCACAGGACTGAACATCAAAGTTAATTTTTTTCTTAAAATAAACATTTTCATATAGCCACCGCTGTCTGTCATATTCCTGCTTATTGACACGACCTCTATAATTCGACAGTCATTTATTTCTCGTCATGTATGTTTTATAGACATGACCTATTTCATATTTTCACTTATCTACGGCTCGATATTAAAATAAAGTACTTTCATACGTGGTCGTAAACTTTATAATGTTAACAAAACTCATGGAAGGAAAACAAGCTAAATGCAGTAGAAATGTTACGGCTACAATCTACCCTTTAGCCTCTAACAGTATATTTTATGTTGTTTCTTTTAGTTCAGACTAAACTTGGCAGTTTTCAAGTGTCCTTTAAGACAGCAAGTAGCGAAATCCACAAAATCGCGTTACATCTGTGTCTTTATTCTGGTTTGGGAACGTTTTGGGGGATATGTTTAACTGGTTGTAGCGAGTTTGAATATATTTACGGTTTGAACTCGAAACAATCGATGGAAATCACAGTCAAATTCTCCCATTTACAAAGAATAAAGCGTAATTTAAGATATGGGGCGTAATATTAAAACTATACAAACAGAAGAAAATTAGTAATATTGTAATTGCTGACAAAAAAAAATCTGATAGAATCTGTTTTCTATGCATTTATCAAACTGAGGGTTAATTTATTAACATTCAGTAGAATAGAAGCATACGGATATTATTCTTAAGGCTGGTCTCTAGAATACGACTCCCGGATCACTTATCTCCGAGTGAAGATCGAAACTACGAGAACAAATGCTGATAATGCATCCACCTAGTCGTGAGTGCACTCTTTTACAAAGCTTTTTTATCGACTCTCACAAACTTTGGATTTTGTTTATAAAATTTTAGCATTCAATTTTATTATTGTTGGAGTGTACAAAGTAATTTCATTCTGTAAGTATTGCGTTGTTAAGAATAACAATACGAAAGGGTTTTTTGAGTGTCTGCACAGAAAATATATTTGAATTCAGTGAACAGACAATAATCAGACATTGCACTCGTATTATCTTTATTATAAGTGTTTTCTTTTTATTTATCTCAATGTCACATTGTATAAATCTGAGAATGTTTGTTTTTGAAACTTTTTTTTTATTTAAGCATTCGTTATCCTTAACATAATAATGTACAGAGTACAATACATCTTTTTTTATCATTGAAATAAACAGAAAATTATATAGAAGATAATTTTAGTATCATCTATTTTTTATTAGATTTATTCTTTAGTTTATATTTATTTGTTAAATGTAGTATTTTTATCAATTTGATAAGTGGCTACCACTGAATGCTAATCATAATTGAAGTTGAATTTGATTTACTAGATAGTGAATTAGGTTTTGGGATAGCGAGTTTAAAATAAAAGTAAAATATGATTTGGTTAAAAATGAAATTGCAATAACATAAATACAATATTCACAAGCATACATCAGTATATAATATATAAGTAGGTATATAGATATATAGCCTTACTAAAATGTTTAAACTGAACAAGATTAAATCTTCCCAATGCTTTTTCAATATCTATCCACACACATCATAATAAATCCTTTGAAAATCAAGCAAGAGAACAGTAAAGCCCACACATAAATGATACACCTACTCTGCTTCATAATTTGTGATAAATATCGCGCTCGGACATAATCTAATACAGTGTTTCTCAAATATTATTTTGCCAAGACACCTGTAATTTTTAATACAACATCTTCTTAAGCAAATTGACACTTTTAAATTCTTACTTGGTGCCTTAAATGACATAATAATAGCCATACAATGTAGCAAATGGTATTTACTGCATACATGTAATATCAGACATCTACCTAACATGTTACCAGGGTTCACATAATGTAACGCCTCTGGTGTTCATAGATGGCGGCAGTGGCTTGCTTACCATCAGGTGATCCGTCTGCCCATTTACCATATTATACCATAAAAATGCTATACAGCAGCGCTCTTTCATAAACTTGAGACTTTGATCTTCAATCCACTAACTAGCCAAGCCAAGTGTAGAGGAGACTAAGGTACTATTGATTGACTCACGGGCTATTGATGATAATCTGACTGGTACCGGGTCGCGACCCAATGTTTGAGAAACACTGACCTAACAGATTTATATTAGCAGATGAAACCTAACGAAGTTCATACAATCGCGTGCAACGACTTTTTGTCCATACAGCGCGCAACGCTCGTGAGTTTTATAACAGCTTTGGGCTTAAACACAAAATATTTACCTCAGTATATAAACAACGATACGTGACCCGACCATGTTTAAAGTATCCATATTCTTTTCAAAGCTTTTTATAATAGCCATTTGATGGAAAATGTCAGTTTTGTGCGAAATTGACGAAATTTTTGCTGAAGTAGTGATTAGGTGGCGTATTGTGTCTGTATTATTTTGAAGGTCATAACATATTATCCAGTTTACTTATTTAATAGGTTCACTAGAAGACTTTTTACAGCATTTTAATACAGTTGGCTTTTTGAAAAGTTGTTCCACCACAGGATTGTCTCTTGTATCGTAGGTTTTTTTAATGACACCTAGACCCGAAATAACATTTTGTCGAATCTGGCAATTGAATCAGCTTCACGTTGCGCGGCAGTCGGTTGCCCAGCCACCGTGTAACCGTGCAACCATGCAGTCAAAGTTTAATAGCGCTAAGACGCACTAGCATATTACTAAAGAAAAACTGCATAATCATATTGTAAATTATACTAACAATATGCTTACATTATCAAACAGATTCTCTTCACAATACACAGCCTCAAACACGTTGCATAATAAATTGAAACGACTGATTAAATATACATCATTACTATGCAACTTCATCCCTTGCCATTTCCTTTCATCGATAATCCGAAAAACAAGTCGGAAAATAAAAAGTCACCATTACTTTTACGTTACATACAGTAATAATGTCAGAAATATGACACACGATATATCAGTACAGCACCCCACTATATTAACCCTGTAACGCCTGCATCGGCTAAGCCAGGCTTATTTTTCAACGTCATTAGCCCCGTCAGAATGTGAAAGGATAACGCATTATTTGCCGTAACGTGATTATTATATGCGTTACAGGGTATGATGGAAAACGGTAGCCGTTTAGAGGGTTGATTTTAAAAGAAAACTCAGCTGTTTTGTGTTGAAATTTTGTTCGTCATCGTGATAATGAAGTCTTGAGGCGATGTGGAAATGTGTTTTGTGTTTCGAAAGTAAATCGTAGGTTGGAGGTTACTTTTTTATTTCCTTGGTATGAAATTGTTTATGAGAGGATTTTTACGATGCAAGCTGAATATGATGATTTATATACAACTTATTTACCAAAGATATGATACGGTAAAACCTCAAGCCATATAAAATATATCCGTATACCTACTCATATTTTCATTGCTATTTGCTATGATTGCTCATTTAGTTGTGAACTGAATTTAACGAAATCTAGCTTTGATGAGAAATAAATAAATAAATTATTTTGTTATCGGCTTACTCACGTAACTGTTTGACTAGGGACTCGACTAGTTTCAAGCCATGCTTGGGGCTCATATTTATGAGCAGCATTCCACGACACAAGACGCGGCGATTGTCACACTGTTACCGAATATGTAAGCCCATAACATAATAATCAATATAGTACGTATGTCTCACGAAAGTTATAATAAAACGTAAATAGTTACAAATAAAGACTAGTCTGCATTAACATTCCATACATTGCAAAACAAATTCAAAACAGAACTTCAGAGATTTATAAGTCGCAAAACTTAAAATACTTAATCAAAAGGCAAGTTGGCATCGCGTGTTCCATCCACAATAACACTAAGTAACATGAATGTAACATTCATAAAACACTACGATTTCTGTGCAGGCTCAATAATGTTGTTTGATCATGCGAGTGCATAGCTATTTGTAACGAGGTGACAAAATTTATAGGAACGAGGTCGATGACCTGCCATTTTTCGTGGAAAAAATATTGTATGAACCGTTTTGTGGGTATATCACGCGATTTTTTTGACGTTGATAAGTATATTTTTTTTAGGAAATATGTTAGTAATATAGACATTTTATTCTCTTTTGTCAGCGATTCCTGCTAATATAGACATGAAAGTTTATGAAGATGGAAGAATACTTAATCGCTAATAGGTACAACTCGAATCTAAGGCTTCGTTTTAGTACTTATTTCTAATTTAATCTGCAAAATTAATTTCCTTCTTTTTTTACATTTAATCGGTTGACGTTTGGCCGCTATCTCACCTGATGGTAAGTGATGCTGCGGTCTACGATGGAGCAAATCTGCCCATAAGCAACCTATTCACTCAGGCTTTGAAGACACCTAGGTTATACCCATCAGGAAACACAGAGAGTTCCACTCCTTAGCAGCACTCTCCTAGCACTCCCTTCTTTGAAAATACATCGAAAATCATCACGGTAAACTATGATCTGTACAAATAATAAATAGGTTACAATTTTACCTAAGAATAAACAAAACCGCAAGCAAAGTGCTGGTAGAAAGTAAATACGTACAACAAAAAGGTTTTCGTTTTATTGTAGCTGTCTTCCCTCGCATTTGTTCCAGTTTGCAACGTGTAGCCGCTCATGTAATTACTGGCACGTGAGAACGTTTCAATTTTATCTTCACTATGTATGTGTTTAAAATGGGTTCTGAATATCCACATACCACCATACATTTTTAATGTTTTAATGTTTTAAGCGTTTTGGTCAACGATTAAGTATATAAGACTCTTAGATTGTAGTTCTTTTTTTATTGAAGGAAGTCTTCTATTATTTTTCCCGCCTATGGTGAGGCGAGAGGAAGTCTCTAGAGTTTCTCCGGGTTGGGAATCAGCCCTACTGGGATACAGATGGGGATCTGGTGTGATGAAATTATTATTTTCTAATGAGAGAATTGGATTTGATTATATTAGTTATGCTTACCTCAAACAGATAGAGATAGGGACAAGAAAAACAAATTACCCTAACTGGACCATATATGGATTAGTTTTAATTGAGCTGTATGGTCGTTGGTTTCAGGTAACTGATATGTTGACCGAGAATAATGAAAATAATGACTAGATGTTATTACAATCATAACACATGATATTACAGTATTTTTATACCCTGTTAGGTAGAGCACATTAACACAATGTTAGCTAAAACTAGGTTACATTTAACACCAACCACACACAAAATGTACAAAAAAGTGTTTAATTAAAGCCGTTTAAAACTCCTCGTGAATTTAAAATATATGATCTGTAAACACCACGTTTACCTACAAGTTAAGCCCTGTTTACATTTCCCTTTGACCGAGCTCTGTCGTTATTCTTCCTCAACCTAATCTGGATTACAAAAAACATGTCTTCACGCTCGCTACCTTGTAGACGGGCGTTTGAAGAAATGAAATATGTAATACGATATAAGGTAAACTGTAGATTCTATACATGTAATTACTACTATTACTTTTAAATTAACTGAAAAGCAAAGAACGTGAGTATTCACGTAAATTAATGGAGAAAAGCTCTACTAGTTTCAAGTCATAGAGGGACTCTTCATCATGAGCAACGTGTGCAGACGCGGCGACGTTGCACAGCCTATTGTCTACTATTACTCTTGTTTTTTTTGTATTTATACAGATCCAATCCACATAAACGTTTAATCCATGAGCCTAAAGTCTTCTATTTTAAGCTCTTTCTGTCCCTTAAAACAGAGATAAATACTACCTAGGTAACTAATTATCAGATGACTTGAAATTGTTTTGCTACCATAAATTTTAGAAAAATAGACAAAACGTTTTGAATATCTATAAACTCCTACAAATAACTGCAGGTACAGAAGAATGAAAAGCAGATTTAAAATTTACTCTAAAGCTTCTTCAAAAACGCTCGTGTACTAAATGTTACTTCTAGTGCCAGAATTCTTCACAACAGTCGGTTGTATTCCGCATTTTAGGTCACAACCACACTAGTACCAGTAAGAACTGTAGAAAACGTGAATAAATAAAGAACTGCGTTAAATACATTCATTAACATGCGAAGCTCGTTATACATACAGAGGATAATAATTTAAAAATATGATTGCAGTACAACACGAGTGTTGAAAAGTTCTATAGTTTGTAGAATATTTATATTATAATATTTACATATGAAATTTTAATTGGCTGTGTTAAGATAATATAATCTAAAAACACCCATATTATTAAATCAACTAATAGAAAGGTTTTAAAGTACCTAATAATACTTTAGCCATACCTCACCTTCATTCCGCGTGTGCCTCAAAGAGCCACAAGACCACTACGACTGGTGCCCGGTAGGGCTGATGCCTGATCTGGAGCTGCGGACTACCTAGCGAGTTTACCGGGGCTCTGGCTCGAAAAGTAGGAGTAGGAACGGGGTGGTTTTTAGTCAGTAAGAGTGACATTCCAGACATCTCACCAAGCCCAAGGCGGCAGAAGCCATTGCATAACCATAATACTAGCTTTGTCTTAAATTGACTATGATATGAATAATTATGAACTTAAAGACACACACAATAAAAGCTACTAATTGAAAAACGACATAAATAACAAAACGCATTCAAAAAACACTCCCCTTTAACTTAATGATTCTCCTCTAAAAACCCAGCTAATTTAAGCTCTGTGCAAATTTACTTTATCTAAAAGGTTAATATTATAAATGAAGTAAAAATTCATAGTCGTTTATAATACAAGAGATAGGTATTATATAAACGAATTATCGTTATTTGAAAGAGGGCGATGGAAGAAGGCTATATAATGGTATTGCAGGGGTGCGTCAAGTGACTGTCTCGATGCCATCCATTATAACTGTGTCCTTATTCTGTGATAGACTGCGTATTTTTGAGACTACGAGTATATTGTGATAAACATTTTTTTAAATATCAAGCAATTTATTTTCTCGCCGTATCGTCTCGCCTTTTATCCCCAAAAAGTTAGGCAGAGATGTTCATTATGGCACGTAATGCCACTGTACAATGTACAACTTTCACCATTTGTTTTGCTTTTCAATAATGCTTAATATAGTATTTTGAGGTCGTTTAGTGATAACATTTAAATTAGGAACATACATAGTATAGTAAGAACATTACAAAAACGTGAAAATACAAGCCCTTCTTTTGCAGTCAAGTAAAAATATCGTAAATTAAAAACCACTGCATTGTTACACTTTCCCGAAGGGGTAGACAGAGGTGCATATTACTGGAAAATAATATTAAGTGTGTGTGTGTGTGTGTGTGTGTGTATATTGAGTTGTTTATCATGTACCAGTTCTGAGAATATTTTTTTGGTAAAGATGAATATTTATTTATCGAAATAACTTCTCGATTAATCCGTTTTTCATAGGAATGTGTGAGTACGTTGTTAATTGAGAAATTATTTGCGTTCCGTTAACTTCCTAGAATGAAGATGTTTTTCATGGAAAGTTTCGTTATCATTAAGTTTATTAAGTAAACAATCCTACGCCGCAACATGAAATTACATCAGTTATATTAATAGTGTTCATTTCTGTGTTTTCCATTTATTTTTAAAAGATCTTTGCCTCATACTTGTGTTTTCTCTTCATGGTAGACTTTACAAACTTAAAATTTTACATACACATGGCACTCAGCCCCAGAGCCACAATTTATAGAACATACCAAGGGTGTTTCATGGGGGATCGAACCTGCAACACGTTGCACGGCAGCCAATTGCCCAGCTACCCCACCAATAGTCGTAAACTGTAGCTACTTATACCAAAAGAATGACCATCTTATTAAAAAACAGAAGACAGAGGTTACATAAAAATGGCACCAAACTATTTATTTTTAATTACGGATTCCAGAATAAGGACGCTTAAGACGTTGCGTACACATTGCCAAGAGCTGCATTCATTAACTAATGTATAGACTTTCAAAATATTTGCTCATAAATTTTGCTTAAAGGAAGGGAAAATTTGGCGGAAAATGTCGAGTGTATAAAGAATCGTTATTTCGGAACATATTTTTTATAATTTTAATTCCGATTTTTTAATTAAAAGGGATTATTTTGATGTTTGTAAGGTGTACGTTTGAAAATTATGAGAATGGATTGTATTTTTCTAGAAAATTGATAAGCTTTTCCCAAACCATAGGACCGATGGGGCTGAAATTTCGCGTGCAGGTGAGATGGAGATGTTTTGACATAGGCATCCGCTAAGAAAGGATTTTGATAAATTCCATTAATAATAATACTTCTTAAAGCGAGCAAAGCCATGGGTAAAAGTTACTTGCTTATATTACGGTGACCGTTTATCATCAGGCAACTTCTCAGATTTGTCACTACTGATAGTAGTCTTAAAAAGCATTTTAAAGAAAATAGAATTTACCTATCCATTAAAGACTACAATTTATATTACTTCATAACAGTATAAAGCCCCTTCCCTTCCCGACACTTTTAAGTATAATTTTTAATCATAATCTTTTAATTCCTCATGAATTGAGTTAAATGGGTCCGTCAGAGGCACAAAGACAAGCTTTAACCGCGGTTTTAACTCAGATAAAGCCATTTGGAGTGCACATTTTAAAACTACATTAATAACCTGCTAGAAAGACGGGAAACAATCTCCAACTCAAAAGTTTTATGTAGATGATTTATGGTACTAGATGTGGCTACTTATTTGTAATCATTTGACAAAGAGCGCTGTTTTTATTTGCTGTGAGTGGTTGTATTCTATGAATATTGGCGTTTAAAATAATTTGCCAATAAGTACTCTCAACTAGCTTATGTAATGTTTATTTATTTTATTTAATCTTTAATGTACACAATACAATTAAATATACCACTATTTAAATCTATTGTGTAACTATACAAAAGGCGAACTTAATGCCATATAGCTTATGTAATCTTAAAGATTGGTAAGGTAATACACATATTTTGTGATAATTTTGTGCTTGATCTTTCATAGATTGTAATAAAATTATCGCGGTTATTTTCAATTGTATTATAAAAACATGTGTATATAGAACCGATAGGAATACCAACACAAAATCTAATAAAACTTCCCTAGAACATAGCCGAAGCAATTTTCCTTCCTTTCCAGTTCCCCATAAATAAATACCGTATAAATTAGCCAACATTTCTAGCAGTTTAATTCGATGTTTACGAGCAACTGCACAGAGACAGTGCAAGTCTAATATCTCAGGGCGTCGAGACAGCGCGGTGCAATCACGCCGCGTCCCTGACGTGTCAGCTCGACTTGCTTTGTTGCCTGACATTTTCTTGTTAACAGCACTTCGCTTACTGCGCCTTCCAGTTATGTTTTACAACTATTTTAGTCATTTGTATTTTGTAATTGTTGGTAAAAGAAAAAAAAATGCAAAAATATTATATTTTTTATAATTTTATCCTTAGATAAAGCAGTATTAATTAATATGCATGTATTAATTAAAATGATCGAATTTCAGTACTTACGCATATCAACCTTAAATTTATCTTTTAATTTAGCAATTCAGCTATCAGTAAATACTGTAGCTATAAATGTAACCAACATATTACCTATTTCCCAAGAAATAAAAATATAATAAACAGGAGATAGTTCCGAACAAGTCCCTGGGGTATCAAACGTACAACATAAAATACGAGCCAACCTTGTTATTCAAGCAAGTCTTACAACATCATTTTCTATCATAAAACCTCGGCTCATTTAATAACATGTTGTGATATCGTAATACGGCATTTCCCGTGTCAGCCATGTCAATTAAAGTGACGTTACAACGTATACAATGACGTCACATCACAACAAATCCCTCGTTACTTACCGAATACATTCTCCACATAAAATGGGCTTAATTATTTAATATTCAAAGCCCCAATGCCTTGACGTCATGTGATATGTAACGAAACGTAACTCGTACATAAATCCAATCAACACACAAGTAAACCTAAACAGTTTTTCATCATGTGTCATTCTCACAAATTATCTGTCATGTGTTTTCGTTTCTCTCTCTTCGTTCCATCATACGACAGATAAATGTGATTGAAATCACTGTACTAAATAAATCCCGAATACGCTCTAACAAACACGTTGAAAATCCAGTTCAGCGAAATATTCTAATAGAGAAACATTTCAATTCACCATAAAAAGCTTTATCTTTTCTCACTCGAATAACCCGTAAATGCGGATGCGGTCGCTTCTACCCGCCGCACGCCGCTTGAATGAATGCCGGTGGCAGGGCAGTCAGGGCGGTGGCATTGTCCGTCACTCCGCGCGAATACGAACGGCGCGGTCTTGGACGTCGTCTGAGGCGCCGCACCGACGTCCACAGACGTTATTTAGGGCTTCATTGTGCCATTGGCCATTCAGACCGACAGTCGCGATTTGACTGTTGATAAGCATGGATTGTTTCGACTGATGGACTGTCACATTATCTCTTTAAAAAGCTTATTCAAATAACGAAGAAAAAAAACCAATTTACGATCCGTTTAAGCGTTTACGAGACATCATTTAGCCGTCCTCATCGAATATATTTAGTGTCAAATTAAGCGGCAAAACACATCATCACTAGTGAATTGATTTTACAGGCTCATTCATCAATCTTTTCGACTTATTGATTGATGATTGTGCGGCCCATTGACGGAAAGTAATTAAAAAAACTATGTGCACAGCATATCTTTGTACGATGGACCGTAAATTGTTGGCTGGTATAAATTGGTCTGTGGTAGCGTTTGAGGGTTTCTTACGGCATGTGTCTAATGTTAGAATTTTGGGTAAGTGAGAGTTCAAATGATGCTGGTGTTTCTGTACTGTGGAGTCAAATTATTTTATTATCGAAGTGTACAATCGAATAACGTGAACGTTGCCCGTGCCATTTTGTGGTGACAGGTTATTTATTTTGGAATACACAATGTGATGTCGGTTAAGGTCATGTGAGATTGGAAAGAGGTCTTCACTAATGATGTGTTACGACACATCCTGTTTTATAGAATTGTTTTGTTGGTGTGGCCATCTGTTACGCCAACAAGATATTGCACAGCGGCAGTGGTAAGAGCTATTGCTGTTAAGAAATATGGTGCACCTGATTTTAAATCGCTACCGGGTGCAACTTACTGCAACCGGTCAAACTTAGGTGTGACTACTATTACTACCAACAATATTGAAAATACCATTACATCACAACTAATTGGTAATAGTAGATCAGTAGGTAGTAAACCAGGGAAGACTCATATTAAACTAAGAATTCCGATGTTTCAAAACTAGAACTTTTCGCAATAATATTTACTATTTATTATTTATTTGCCTGGCCTCCTCTATTTTTACCAATAAATAATCCTGTCTTATTACTTTTTACTGTAATTCAATAATAAGACTCGTATTGACGAGCCATTGGATTTAGTCGAATTTTCCAGCTTTTCAAACTCAATAACTTTTTAAGAAACTGTGTTAACACTCAAAGTTACAATTGAATCTATGACAAGTGTTAACTTACTGTTAACAACGTAATGTGATTAGCTATTTATAACGATGTAAATATTATGATACCTTATACGACTTGGACGTATTTATAGGTACTCTTCGTGAAATTGTAATACCAATTACTACATAACTTACAAGAAGTTACAAGAAGTTCCTAATTTAGGTCCTATTAGGCTAAGTTATATAGAAACATGTAAATGGAACTAAATATAACTATAGATTTTTATAAGATTTACTCTGGCTTTGGCACCATCTGACTATCGCTTTATTTCTTACCCTTGGACTTGACTCACTTTCTCTGACTGTTAGATAAGTCTGCTATTAGTTCAGTTTATCGATTATGTTGGATAATCTCACTAATATTATAAATGTGAAAGTTTTTTTGGACGTTTGTCCGTCAATCATGTTGAAACTACTGAACGGATTTTAATGAAATTTGGTATACAGACAGGGTATGAGCTGACTTGAGTGATAGGATACTTTTTATCCCACAGAAACCGCTGGCAGAAGCTGTTAAATAAATAAAAACAAATTTTTACTCATATTTTGTATAATCATCACCCCTTATGAACACATACAATGGAATCTAATCTCAAATCTCCCTAAATATCTACCAAAAATCTATTTGCTACCGTTTATTCCGTTATCTTTTAACATGCAAGGTTCTATTAACCCAATACGTGTTCCTATTTATTACGTAATGCAACGGCTTACTCCTTATAAAAGGTTGTTTTGATAACAACCAGTGGAACTATAGACTCGTATTCAACTGCTCGGCTTGTGGTGGAGCTTTGCAATCAGCGATTTTAAAATTGATACTGTTATATTACTGGAGAAGGTCTAAGTATGATGATGATTATAATGACTCTTATAGGTATTCATGGATAAATAAATATACATGTAAGAATTAATGTAACTATAACATATAACTTGAAAGTGTAATAAAAAAAATATTAGACATATCGTTATACCGTTATAACTCATTTGAATTCTTTAAATTTTAAATAAATTAAATCACTTACGTGGTTTAGTCAAAATTGAAAAATAAAAGATAGGAACTTAGTTTATTATTTCCTCTTATTTTATTAAACACTGTATCGCATGTTACAATTTTACTTTCCCTGCCGCAGATCCACAGGAAAAAATCCAATTGGAATATGTCACTCACTTACTTCAATTGCATGTGTGTTGTCCTTAATATTGTAGGTATGTACATAAATAGAAAAAAAAAATAAAATAGTATTTGTCTGTGTCAATTTTTTTAACACACACAAAATATAATTCCACAAGTAACTTAAAAACCCAAAGTCAAAACCAATTCCGATTCAACCATCTCAGTCATCACGAAACCCGCTGTTTTCCCCGCCCCACACAGCACCGGTCAACCGCCTCGACCGTGTTCAATTAAACCAGTGGCGAGATAGCGACCGTCACGTACTGAGGTACCGACGATTGTATCTTGTCACATCTCTAGTACTGTATGACCCCCAACAGTTTTAATTAGTGCACATTTCCTACATACATGAGAGCTGAGAGCTATTGGCAAATCTGTTAAGCTAATTAATTAATGATGGGTGCTTTGTGCTGGATTTCTGTTTTATAATGTTACTAAATACATGCCAATTATATGTATAATATCATCAGCATGCCTGAAGATTAAGAGAAAAATTTACATTTATATGAAACAACAGGACTCGATGGTTGACTGTTAGAGAATGCCATCTGGCATTAAATCCGCTATCGTATATTATATACAGAAGAGTAAATAAATAAATAAACAGGCATGGTTATTTGATTAAATAAATTAATGGATAATGGATAAATTTCTAAATTCCAACCTTAAGTTCTTATCAAGATTTCAAACAAAAGTTAAATTAAAAGGAAAACCAAATAATAATCAATTTTCTTAAAAATAAATCACTCATTATTATAATATCACTTTTCATATGAGAATTGAAAGCGATACACATACAAAATGATCCCTAGTTATACAACTTCTGAACCAACGAGGCAGTCGAGTTCAAGTTTTAATTACAGTACGTGGTCTTATTAGGAGTTTCCGTTCTACGATGTACGACAAGTTTTTGCAATGTTATGTTGAATGAATCAAATAACTGTTTCTGTTTTATTTAATAACATTTTGCTATTTATAAATAGTAGTAAAAACTGCTATGAATGTCAGTAATAAAACGTAATTATTATTAATCAAGAAGTCGTTAAAAAGAGTAGAATAATATGCTATGGTGCTTCAAGCTAATCTGAATCCTACATGATTCAAAATACGTCATAATTTCCTAGAAACTCATCACTCGAAACCAAACCCTTAATTTTTAGCGACAATTTAAAGAAGATTAGACCATTAAATTTCGCCAATAAAGACAAATCTTCAAATAAAATTACAGTGAAATTCTAAAATTGCTTTTCGAAAATAGACAAGAAAAGAACCAATTATTATTGAATCGAATAGATTGGTTATTAACCCTAACAATGCTGATTGGTCGTTATCGGCTAGTTTGCAAGCAAATTGCGTATTTAATTTTATATTAGGTTACGACTTGGATCGATTTAAAAAGCCCGTAATTGTACTGTTGAATCTTGTTATACGAATTATAAATTGTTTGCGATAAAAAATGTTTTCGTTTGTATTGGTGATGATAAAAAGTTGGGTGGATTTTAATCTAATGTTCTTTTTTTGTAGAGACATTGTATAGTGGGCGTTTAACTGATGGATACCTACATGTGAAGAACTAGAAGTAAAAATCGTATGTAATTGATACTGACAAAAAATCTTAAGTGTGCAGTGCAGTGATTTGGCAACAATTTTGAATAGGCAGATAATGAATAATTGCTAAATAGAATATCACAATTGAAATAAATTGAAGTGTATATATTTAGGTATAGATTGTCTTATCACCATCGTCCCTAAAACTATCCTTACAAAATATTTGCAAACTACAACTGTATACAGACCAACGTCAAAGTTAAGATATATGTGTACGTTGACCCCATGCTTAATACATAGTACATGTTGTGTTTATTCAATGTTGTGTTAATTTTATCTTTATACAATTTAGGGTTATTTTACTGATAACAGACAGATACATGAATTATAAATGCTGATACATGAAGTTTATGAGACAAAATGAAAAGCAAGCAACAACGCTATATTTGAAAGGATTTTATTACTTTTAAAACTTTTTGTTTTGATATCTCTTTAATTAAAATCAAATAGTTTCTACAATAAAAGTTACTCCTTAGTACATAAGCTACTTAGCAATAAAATTCTCATTACAATCGTTCGAGTCATTTCAGAGTAGCCGGAACAAACATAATACGTATATTCATATGCATGTAGTAAGAATAATATTACAAAAAGACACACCATTTTTATTTATTAGTCTAGAAGATGGCACGACAGAAACAGACAGAATATACTTCTTTAGCACAACAACAGTACTAAAACATTTTACATTTGAAGAGAAAGAATAGTAAAATTATTTTTAAAGGACAAAACTTCGCGTTAGACAGTTTTATAGGCTCCTTCACCTTAAGTCAGTGGCTAGATTTTATAGCACTACACCAGCAGTTTCGTCTACGAATATTTCAATTTTAGTTTTACTACTTATATTGTGTTTTCTTTGGTTGTAAAACACTTTTTGTTGTGGTTATTATTAAAAGAAAATGTCGAGGGAGTCTTTTAGTCTTGGATTTTCTTTCTTGTTTTAATTGTAAATGTTTTACTCTAGGTATGGGAATTTTCATAGTAGAATGTATGCTCATTTTTTTATTAAATTTTCTCAGTAGTAGCACGGTGTCTGGAATTGTGGCCGGTATATGGCAATAGGCTCATCCCCTATTATATGGGACTCATAACATACATAAATGGTGGAAAGTGGGTTTACATTATACAGTGGCATAATGTGCACGACGTAATGTGCACCATTTCATTTCATCACCTCTACGAGGATAAAAGGAGTGACGATGCTTTTTACTTTTAAAGTTGTACGTGATTTCTAATTTTGTAACACTACCGAATTGGTATCTAAAAACAGACAGTAGTACATAGCCTGTCCATGAAAAATCGTGTTACGTCGTTAGTTATTTACATAATTTTCAACGTGATTTTCCAGCAAGGTTAAAAAAACTGCTTTTACAATAATTAGTATGATGTACAAACATAATTTATATGTAAATTCTTATTTTAAAATACACAAAAAGTAGTATTTTTGTTTTTATTTCTGACCTTAATATTGCTTTTATATTTCGTTCATGTGAGGTGGCCTACCGTAAAAAGATATTTGAAATAGCTTTTAAATGGAAAATGTCTGGAAAAGTAAAAGGCAACCTCGGTGTTCTAGTAATTTTATTTTGTTTCAGATTATTTTGTTTTATTTCAAGTATGAACAGTCTATGGATATAAAAAGTAAGGGGTCGTAACGTGGGCGTATTTTTGATATATTCGATTTTTTTTTAGTACTCTAACATAAATGTGGAATGTACCGAATGTATATTATATAACTCAGAATCTATGCTTACGTAAAGTTTTAATTTTTTTATTCTTTGTTGAACAAAACCGTTCAACTTTATTGGAACGTGGAAATGTCAGGCCTAGTTAGACATTGAAATCTTATACCTATGTAATTTTCTAACTAGAATGCATTAAAAGACTGATGACTGATGATAGAGCGAAGGAGGTATGTAAATTTCGTAGCAATTGATGTTCCGTTGTCTCTGCCTGCCCTTATCAGATTAGTAATTGGATCTCCGGTAATCTCACTATCACAACGCAAGCGTTGTTTCACGTCGGTTTTTTTTGAGGCCATGGTATCACTCCGGTCGACCCGGCCCATTCGTCCCGAAGCATGGCTCTCCACACTTAAAGGGTCAGTTCTTTTTCAAAGATGCTTCATCCTGAAACATTTTATTTCAAAGATCACTCTTAGATTAGGCTATCAAACAGCAGTACATAAGGGAAACTGATATGGGAAACTAAATAAAACATACATACATACATATGTGCCGTTAAAGTGCTCATAAAATTCAAGCGCGTTTTTGTAAGCGGCCCACGTTACACAGTATCTAGAAGATGGCGGCTTTTATAGTTCACCGTGTGGTTATCGTGGAAATATACCCGAAGTAAGTGTGTATAGTGAAGAAATTTAAGGAATTTTCTTAGTTTTTATAGGAAAAGTATTATAATTACTTATTATTATTGGATTGTGTTTGTAGAGTATTTTGCGTAAATCAAAATAGTATTTCCATACGATTTAATAGTATTTATTTCATATTGGGATGAATGTTTTTAGTTTGATATTTTGTTTGTTTTATATTGAACTTCTCAGTAGTAACAAAGTTTAAAGTTTGAGCCCTCTTATTACTATTTTTTCAGTGAGAAAAGGGTATGAATGATTTCTTAACCGACTTCAAAAAATGGAGGCTGTATAGCTTTGGTAGTTCTATGTTATTTTACACATAACTATACAGATGTTGATATGATATTAGTTACATACCACGAAAGGGGGTGATTCTAAGTTATGAGAAGGGCAACAACCCCTTGGAAGTTATGGGAAAAGTTTCATGAAACATGTTGTGACAGCTATATCTATATCTCTACTCGTGTTGTTCTGTTACGAGTTTAGTTCGAATATGATATAGAGTGGTTTATAGTTTTGCGGAAAAAGAGTTGTTAATCTGGGGGCACGGCAGTGCCTTGCCAAGTCGAGCAAAAAAATTACGGCCGTACCATCCTTTTCTCGAAGCAATTCGGGCCTTTTTCGACCCCCTATAATTCGGTTGTGGATAAAGCAAGAAACCTGAATCTTCAGTAACTAATCCGGCATTGTATAAACACGGAATATTTAAAATTTCAGTCAATTTGAACCAGTAGTTTAAGAATGACAACTTGTTAAAGTTTCTAAATTTTGTCACTCACTGACTCACCGATCATCAAAAGTCCAAGGCACTTCTAGCAGACTTAGAAGCTTCATATTTGGAATACATATAGAGTTTAGTGTCTTAATCATGGGAAAACTTAAATATTTTGTAATTTCGGTCCAGTTTTCCAAATACACCAACTGCATAAATAACTTTGTAATCCCATATATTTATATGGGATTACAAAGTTATTGATGCAGTTGGTGGTTGGTGGTGGTTATAAATTTAATAGGTGTAGATAGGTACCTACCATATGAGGCAAGGGAGGGGGTATAGGGTGGTAAGGGTGTGTTTAGCCCATGAAACTGAACAACATTATTACTTGTAAAATGGTCGACGTAATGAAAAACACATGATTGGACATGTCTTGAAGTACGAAAATATAATAAAACAATATATTATAATTTAAATCTGTTAGAAGTAGTACCGGAAAAGAAAAAGAGGAAGACTACATATAAAAATAAGAAAATATCATAAGACCTTTAACAAAATTCGTTAGAAGTAGATGGTATCAAAAAGAAAGGCTCTACAAAAAGAAGTGAGATCTCATCAAAAACATCCTGTAAAAAACTCAAGTCTCGCAGCTCAGTCTTTCTACCGTCAAAAGTTGTGAGATCCATGTAATACCAAGTCGGTTAATCTATTTAGTGTCTACTTGAAGGACCTTCTGTCTTAAGTTATTACATAAGTTATTATCATGCCAATATTAAAAATATTTAACGTTTTAAACAAATAGATCGACTTGGACATCGCATGAAAACAAAATGAATATTACAATATTATATTAGATTCTTTAGTCTCTCGCGCCTCACGCGATTGAAACTCTCGTTCCTGTTGGTCGCTGGCCCGTCGTGCTGTGTAGTGTGATACATACTAATAATCAAATCAAGCGATGTCCAAGTCGATCTATTTGTTTAAAACGTTAAATATTTTTAATATTGGCATGATAATAACTTATGTAATAACTTAAGACAGAAGGTCCTTCAAGTAGACACTAAATAGATTAACCGACTTGGTATTACATGGATCTCACAACTTTTGACGGTAGAAAGACTGAGCTGCGAGACTTGAGTTTTTTACAGGATGTTTTTGATGAGATAGTAATTTTTCTTTAAAATGCTATGTGTACTTGACTGAATTATTTAGTTTATCATTGCTGTCTTGTGTGTTTGTCTGCGTTGGTTTTCATTTGGTTATTGTTCGGTGAAATGTGTAATCTTGCAATTTCAATACACATAAGTTTAATTGTCTTAAGTCTATTCGGTATAAAATATTCCCCAATCAAATTACGATAATGAACGCAGTCACAAATATTTAATAAAACAGTTTACAAAACTATTAAACAAAGCTCACGGATTCACGGTCGATGACACTGAAAACTACAAACTAGCTACTAATATAAAAACTAAAAATCGATAACGGTCATGAAAACCATAAAACTTCAACATTCAACAATTACTCTATCGAAATACAATACAAAACAAAGGGAGTCATTAAACCAAAGTACAGTTCTGCAGGCCATATCAATTTTAGCTAGCATGCTTCCACCCAGACAACATCCATCATCCAACGTACGCCATGACGTCAGAATTACAAATTCAAATATTATTTCAAGCGAAAACTTTCACAAATCCACTTTGCATGAAAGCGTTCTTTATGACACGCCACGCCACCACCCTAAGGGTGAAACACCCTTAGTTTTCAATATAAACATAAATGTAGGCATCTTATTATTTGCCGCGGTTAGCACAGAAATTGCTTTTCGTTGTATTTTCTCAACATGTGAGAGATTGCTATGGAAATAAGTTGCTGGATTGTGAAGTGAAGTTTCAGTACTAAGAATACAGATGGCGAGTTTTAGTTGATGGTAAATGTTAATGTTATTATTGGAGCCTTAGATTGGGTTGGATTTATTTTCTTTGGCATTTTACTTGAGATGTTTTCATATAAAAATGAAACGTATTGACGGCAGAGTACTCGTGCAGATTACATTTGGTCACTTCGACACTTCTCGAGTGTTGTAAGAGCTGATTATGGGATGAGGTACAGATTTTGATAAACTGGCTTTAACTCGTTTGCTAAATATTAGACTAGGGTGTCTGACACTCCTTCTCATCTCGCTTAGGGCGGGAGAAGTCATTAGATGATTTTCCTCCCTCAAAAAAAGGCAAATCCTATCTTGTCAAGTAGATCTATAGTTCAGCAGTGGACTATCATACTGAAGCAGATTTTTGATTTTTCGAATTTATAATTAATTTTTATTACATGTCGCACACTGAGCCCTTTATCATCATTATTGAAATTACATTTCTATCTCTTGCACAGAATAATTTGGTCATATCATCTTATCAAATAGATGTAATCTATGTCACTCACACGATTTAAAACTTAAGTTGCAGTCAATAAACTAATTCACGCAAAATCCAGTTGGACATTAGTTTTCTTATAGACTAAAAGTAATTGACAGGCATATGTCGAAATTAGATCAGAATCAGCAAGTCGTTCATAAGACTAAATGTCTTTCTGTAATTAATGTCTTTTTAGTTTGAAACATAGGTAGTTATTCGGGGATAAAAGGTGCAACGACACACCTTTTATCCCCGAAGGGGTGGACAGAGGTGCACATTACGGCGCGTATTGCCGCTATACAATGTACACCCACTTTTTCACCATTTGTGTTAGAAGTCCCATGTAATAGGGGTTTTTTTATGTTAAATGGGCGGACGTTTGGCCGCTATCTCGCCTTACTATTTTTGACTATTTTTTGACTATTTAATTATGACTATTTTTGGGGTCAACCAAAAATAGTCATAATTTAACTATGACTGCTAAAATACGACCACAATATAACTCACACTAATAAGATTTTCTACTATCTATCAATCCCAATTTTTGAAAGCTTTAGTAGAATCTATTGAATATACTTCAAGGAAATTTCAACAAGCATTCACTTATAACCAAAACAATGTATTCAGGATGCCTGTAGAACAGGTTAAATAAATAATTTCCAAGCATATAAACCTTTGACTGCAATTCCCTGCGGTTACCTTTGCTACGTCGGTGGTTTCTGGCTTCCCTTTAGAGTTTCAAGGCTTCAGGAGTTCATTGTTCGTATACTATTGTTGCCATATATACCAGCTTAGAAGAAATCGCTATTCAACAAGCCAACATATCTGAGATATTATACAAAGTGCTACATTTTCCCCGTACTTACTTATATGTATACTTTTAGTTTAGTGGTTTGTAATAAATAGACTGACTGATTTTTGAATTTTTTACCAAAGCTACAATCTGCAGGGAATCGCGAAAAATAATAAAAAAGTAAGTAAATAGGTAGACACGTGAGAACCAATCGAAAGTTCGAGGTGCAAACTGTAGGAGGCGTCGGGTGTCAACTTTAATTGGTACTGTATTTCAAGCCAAGCAACAGTTCGTGTCCGTGCATCCCGCGTAAGGTGCGGCTTAGTGCTAGCGAGAAGTGTTCTGAACGAAT
Organism: Spodoptera frugiperda; assembly: GCF_023101765.2. NCBI lineage: Eukaryota > Metazoa > Arthropoda > Insecta > Lepidoptera > Noctuidae > Spodoptera > Spodoptera frugiperda. The sequence continues at coordinate 9,909,394 of NC_064242.1, read as the reverse complement.
TCTTTAATTTACTGGAATACTATTTTTGCGAATTAAAAATAACGCTTTACTCACATAAATATAGCAAAAGTTTTACTAGTTTCGAGTCATAGGAGAACTCTTCCTTATGAACAGCGTGTGTCGCTGCGTGTACGCCGCGTATAGTATGCGAGTATACCGTTATTTTTACTTAATTTAATATTTCTCATGATAGTATGATAGTAGTAGATCTGTAACCATTTTCGTCAAAAATCTATTCTTATTAGTTGCGTTAACCAATTTCGTAACCCATTCTGTTCTTATTAGTTGTGTTATCAAGTCTTCCGAAGTGCTTACTCACGTATGGAGCTACTAAAAATCGTCAATACAATACATGTTAGCAATAGGTACACAAAACAGTGTTGTTCATTTAATGTGTAAGAAATAAGAGTTATAAGGGTTAACTATACACAACAGAAAATTGAATTTTAGTTGCATCTCTAGCAATGACACCACGCCTCATGAATTTTTAACGTGCGATATCGAGGGTTCTATTGTACGTTTTTTGAGTTTCACTCGAAAGTGCGTCTAATTGGACGGTCGAGAGCTGAAGAGGAAGGATTTCCATTTATCTTTTAATTCCTTTTTTTATCAAAACAATGCCTCAAAATCGAGGCGAACGTGAAACTTCACCGTGGTAATTTTCCTGAAGTTATACAGACATTGAGTTGGGTTGAATTCGTTATAATTAGCGATTCTTGATTATTAAATATTTTTGCAAATTATCATGCCATTTGTTGGCTAAAAGGAATGAGAGATATTCTGCAGAAAAAACAGTTTCTTTGATATTTTATTCAAATCTGAAATTGCCTCTCTTAATACTATTAAGTGAAGTTAAATAAAAGGATAGATGGTCGATCAATTTTCATTTCAATATAAAAATTCTTGGTAAAGTAAAGCAGTATTCGAAGAATGAGCGTTCACTATAAAAAATCGTTTGCACTTTATTACATAAAAGGCATCAAAAGTTTGATTAAACTGGCAGGTCAGTGAGTGTCGTAATGCTCCCTTAATTTTCGTTCGAAACGCGTCCAAAAAATCGTGGATCCGATAACTCTGTTCACGGGCTTATTTTATATTAGCTTAAGAACATTCGACTTTTCTGCACAGAAAAAGCAAAGCTGATTTCAACTTTGTCCATAATGACATAGAGGCAACTATCGTTTGTGATGCTTGAAAGGATAGGACACAAAGAGATCACTGAGCATGTTTGCAGGCTTAAGCTTTAGCTGTGAAAAAGGTTACCGAGCCCGCGATGGTGGGAATATTGATTCGTCTTATCAATATTTGCATAATGTTGCGTGTACGATGTTTACTTTTTTAAATTTAAAGGGTTTCGAAGACAGGTGTTATTTAATTTGACAATGTGTGTTCTTTCAATAAGGTGTGAAGACACTTTGTTTAAGTTTGTATTGATAAACGTTTCTTTGTTTATATTTCCAAAGTTTAAAAAAACTGTTCTGATTCTTTTTCTAGCGTGTGCATGGACCAGATACTAAAATTTTTATTGTTAAGTTTTTTATTTTATTTTATAAAGCATACCATATACTGTATCGCATTAAAGTAAAAGGTGAAGATTTGTAACTTAAGGTCTCAGCACACATATGGGATCGGAAAGGGCTCGATCGTAACCGTAATGCCTTTCGCCTCGCTGTCAATCAGGCGTCAACCTACCGTATGCACGTAACGAAAGCGTATCAGCAGCGCCTGTACGTCAACTCGGCTACGGCTAGGCGACACCGACTAGACTAACACGATAGTTAGTCGGTACGGAGAGAAGTAATCGCGGGGACGGAGAAACGTAAGCGTCTGGACGATGAGCCGTAAGCACGGGAATTCAAGTTCGGAGCCTGTTCCGAGGTGAGGCGATTACGTTATTATTCCGATTAGTGTGCGTTGCAGTAGGGAGTTTAATACAAACCATTCTGAACGGCTCGAGGCGATACGGTGACGATCCCTTTCCGATCCCATATGTGTGCTGAGACCCTTAATAGTCAAAGTTAAAATTATTTATTTCAATTAGACCAGGAAGGCACTATTGAACATCAAAGCAAAAATAAGAACATTAAAAAGATCTGTCTGACGGTATATACCATTAGGTATATTTCCGAATATTGATTTAACTTATCGTCGTTCGTGTCCTCATTAGCAAGTACACCGGAGAGTCCCTCCATCCGTGATATTGCGTGTTTGTGGTTACTTCCGGAAATTATTGACGTTCAACAGATCGGCCGACCGCTAAATGTCAAACGGAAACTTGGTCGGATATATGCCACCTGGAGATTAACGGGTCTTAGTAAGCGGCCTGTTTAGTAGGACTTGTATATAAGTAGGTTTGGTAAGCTATTAACGCGAGTTTACTTGACATACATACATAACCTCACGCCTGTCTACCAAGGAGGTAGGCAGAGAGATAATGGAACGTCACTTACGTACCTCTTTTGCTTCATCAACAATCATTGGTTATTTATTTTCATGCATGCTGGTCGGATAAGGGTACTTTTACTTGATTAAAATAAAACAACGTGAATATACTTCAGAATAGAATAATGTCTAGTTCTAGTTCCAACAGTCGTGCTTAGGTAAGTCCCTTTCATCAGTCATGGAAAAATGTTTTTAATTTATATGATTTGTGTGAAATATAATATTTAGATATTTATAAATACTAAACATAACCCTTAAAAATATTTTTTTTCCACCGCAGTTGGAAAAAGGGGGATATTGTTATTTATGTTATGTGATCCCCTTATAAAACCTACTCCCAAACCACAATTTTCTTTGCAACTAAACCAAACACAACTACCCTAAACCAATACATTATCAATTGGCAACTGCCCCCATAAAGTAGAACATTGTAAACCAATAAATTTCAATTTAAAATCTAAAGATGCATAAAAGCTTGGTAACGGTGTGGCCGTAGCGAGGTGTTACCGAATAAGGCGCAAAGTGTACTGCGCAGTCGTAAATACCACGTCTCTCAGACATTAGTGGGGAAACGTGAGACTGACGTTAGCTGAAGCAAAGCGTGCGCAGTTTTGTTTTTTCCTTATATTTTCTTTTCTTTCGTTTTGTTTAGTAAAAGTCTTGAGATAGAGAATTTTGTCATGTGTTTTGAATATTATATGATAAGAGAAGTGATTTATTTTATATGTAATGCTCACAAAAATATTAGAAAATCAAGTTTTAAAGTCGCTACAATATGACTTTTTTTAATTGGGATAATCATTCAATGACTTCTCTCACTAGGCAAGGTGGCTGTTCCTACTCCTGCTTTTCAAACTGAAGCCCCGGTAAACCCACTAGGTAGTCCGCAGCTCCGGATTAGGCTACAATATGACTTAGTTGTTTTCTTGAAAGATATTTCAACAATTTCGTCTTAAATTTAGAACCAAGTACCCAATAAACAATAGTTTATCTATAAACAATTTGTCAAGTCTAATCCTAGCACTAAATTCCAGAATGTTTGAAACAAAACACAATTTCAATAAGCCACGCCTGATTTAGCTGTTCCTACCAATAAATCGAAGGTTGGATGTAAAATGGCCAACGTGCACCGATACGACCAACTCGTGAGCGAAATTCACGTGTTAAAAACAATGTGAATTCTTTTGATTATTATGAATAAGTTAATCTTCAGTGCACGCTTCCCCGCGGGGTTGATACGGAGACTTTAAATTTACGAGTAGTCATGCACAGTTTGCGAACCAAATTTATGGTAAGAATTTGTTGTGAGTCTCTGTGTTGACTGCGAAATTATTTCGTTGTTTATGTTTCAGTTGTGGTGCTTCTTTATATTTTGTTATGGTTAAAGCAGTTTAGCTTTACTTCATTTAAGTAAGTACTCAAACTTTACTCAGCAAATGATATTGTAACTTAAATAGTTAGCTTCGTAACAAACATTTATGTATGTAATGTTATGTAACATAAATCACAGAATTGTAGTTTCATTTACATTATTCTAAAGTCGAAAGTAAAACATAACATTTTAGATAATGAACTCTCAGGTAACGGGTCTATGCACGTGCCAGAATCTATCATCACTTTCGATCTTCTACTGACAATTCAATTACCCATAACTGCACGTACAAACCACCTGCATTATATAACTCTTTATTACATACTTATGTAAGTGTCAAATTACATTTATCATTGACATAAACGTTTTGCCATCAACACAAAACAATAGCCGAATGAAATGAATTTCCGAAGCAAAACACTATCGTTTCCTATCACATTACCAGCTGTACGACGATCGATGATTGCCATAATCGATTCGGCCGAAAGGGTATCGATTAATTGAAAATATTTGACGATAAATGTAGTAATTTATCGAATTCATGATCCAGTAATCACTGGTTCGATCGCAACTTTCTTCAGAGAGAGATAATTACGTTTTTTAAAAGCGGGCTTTTGATGTAACAGTTTCTTTGAACTGAGTTGAGATTTTTTTCTAGATAATGGAGAGTTAACATTAGGATAAAGTGCAAAAAGTTTGACCAGATATAATGTAAAAATAGAGACATTAAAATATGTTGATTCTACTCTAAAGAGTGACTCTACAATATTAGGTTCATAATTAGTTTTTGATCTTCACCTAAAATGTCTCAAAGATTGAGCAATTGCAAGTGCGACTGCTGAGCCAGAGGTCTTAGTCTCAATCTCGATTGTATCAAGTACCAAGCACAATATTATGTCGATTGTCGATACCATTACAAACTAAGTAAGTACATCTCTACGTACGAATTTGTGATTATTACCAAATCAAAACAGAACTATTATTTCGACAGTCCATTGTTTTGCTGTTACGATTTCATATAAGAAAATGTATAAAATTAACGTTAAGAACAAATATAATACACGTAGGGTTAGAGAAAACCAACTGGCTGTGCCAAAAATTAAAAACTATTATGGTAAAAGAACATCCGCCTACTTAGTACCTAAAGTGTTTAACAAGTTAGATATATTAAGAGATCCGGAAAGAAATCCATGGTACCAAGTACCAAGCACAATATTATGTCGATTGTCGATACCATTACAAACTAAGTAAGTACATCTCTACGTACGAATTTGTGATTATTACAAAATCAAAACAGAACTATAATTTCGACAGTCCATTGTTTTGCTGTTACGATTTCATAACTTTACATCTGTGTATAGTTGATGTAAGTTTAAGATTACTAGTTGTCGCTTATTATCTTCGTTCGTGGTTTAAAACTGTATTTGTGTTTTCAAGGACATACCTAGACAGTTATTAAGCTTCTGGGTCAATGGAAAAACAATAATAACAGTACTTTAGATATTTTAATGAAGGGTTTTAGCCACTTGTGTCGTGTTTTTGCTTTCTACGTGTTCGTGTTTAAATATTGGTCGACGACCTTTGAGGTTTGTTGTTTTGAAGAGAATGACGGGATTTTAGTTTTTGGTGCTAGTATTTGACATGGATAAAAGGGACGTTAGAAGTCCAGCTTACTAGTATAATAGCTACTATAGTACAAATCTAACAATCACCTTACAAAACTAGAACTGTCCTGTACAACATTACAGGCAGCAGGTTGCAACAGGCAGGTTGTATGCCTCATATTAATTTCGAAGCATTTAACCTACACATATACATACTTGCTTATGTTATATACAACCAAAACATTCCACCAATTCCACTAATAAGACAGCAAAAACGCTAGAAGGAATAAAAAACGCTCAAAAGCATTAACCTTTTTTGAGCTCCAATATAAAAGCAACGTTACTTCGGGCACTAAAAATTACATACATTGACATTCGGTGAAGCCATCTGCGGTACTTATGTTAGCAACTGGTCAATGAGCAGCTAATAATACGTTATTAGCTTATAGCCTAAGAGCATAGCCTAGATAGTGGGTTGCAAGTTGCGCGAAAAGCAGCTGGTATGACATCTGTTCAATTTCAAGGTCAACCCGAAAAAGTTCGGTTCGATAACTTCAAAAGAACATGACAAGTCAGTTTTTGCCTAAAGGGTAGCCAAGAGTGTTAAATACAGTCAGTTTTGCTTGTCATGGCAGTCACAGGAGGTATGGATGCCGTTCTTTACCTATGTAAGTAAAGAAGCGATTTCGTAATGAAACATTCAGTTATTGTTAGGTCTCTTCGAATAGATATTTTATATCGTCAAAGTGCATGGTCATTAGAAGATAGATTGCTAGAAAATATAGATATATAGTTTTAATGGGCTGATAAGCAGACAAAAATAATTAATAATTTACAAATTATTTGTGTTTAATACCATGTTATTGAGATCAAATACATTTTAATGAAAAATTACATAAGTAATCTGAAATTCTTAAAACTAAACGTAATAACTAGATAATAGGAAGCCGATAATTATTACATAATGTACCTATAATGAAAACAATAAAAATATGAAAATTCCATATGAATTTTAAAAGTGACAAAACGGATAAACTTAATTTTCGGACAGCGCGTTACGAAATGGAAGTAACATGGACGAGTTTTTAAATAGTGTCAGGTGTTTCCTGTCATCTGTGCGCAAATGACGTTCGTTTAAAAATACTCATATCCAACGTTTTATACGTGGATAACTTTATTTTGTATTGATGTTGATGATTAAGTATTTTCCTTTCACTTTTTTTAGGATTAAGATGAACCTTTAATAAACACGTGGAATTGAGAGAAAGTTTTCCTTGAAGTTTTGATTGTATTTTTGGTTATTAAGGTAACCTACATAAGTCACAGCTGTCGATCGTTTGAGGTGCATTAAGGATTTCATAAAACATATTATTGTAAAAAGACATTATTTGTAATCAACTAAACAAAAAGGTGTATCTTACTGAGATATTCATTCGCTTAAGTTACTTTGTTAATGATACTGCTTTCATTAAAGCAGTAACTACCGAAAGAAAACTGTTAAAGACAAATCCTTTGCTAGGCGTCAGTCACCTGTGATCGACGTGGCAGTTAACGTTTTAATATTAAACCTGTTATCACCAATGACACCAGTCATACGTATAGGTACTAAAAAAAAGTGGTAGACATTAAAAAGGGAAAGCTAGCAATCCCAACCAAGACAGATTCTATTAAGAAACAACAGCGACGAATACTTTCAATACGTCACATCTAATTAATTATTTAATTTCAATAAGCCTTAGTAAAATTAATACCCTTCTCAGTGCAATATCTAAGCTGGGCCTCCACGTCCGTGGGTGACTGTTGATTTAACAATGGCAATTACGTCGGCTGCACTTGGCCTCAGGCTCCCGACTATTCTTTAACATGACAGATGCCAGCGAGATTAATTACCGCCATTTATTATATGGGGGGAAGTATTCGTGAATTAGTCTTGTAAGTAAATTCTGGATGTACTACGTTATCTCTGTTGCCGTCTTTGTAGTTTTGTTCTTGATTTATCGTTCTTGTATTGGTTGGGATGAAGTTGTCTTAATAGTGTAGATGGTCTTCAGATTTCCTAGCTTTTGTCCTTATATTATTTCACAAATAATCTTACTTGTAAATTAGTAGCTTCCGTTGGTTACTGAGCTGACTACCAAAAAGTTGTATCTAAATTCAATCGATAGTAAGAAATTAATAAGCGAACAATGTAGCAGAATTAACTCTGATTTATTAATCATAGCAATAAAATACTTAAATGGAAATAGATCCGTTATAATTTATACGGTGCATTGATCTCAATAATTTATCGAAAGTAAATACCCAAGTGCAATTCTATTGAATAAAGAACTTTGTTAATAAACACTAAAGTTCCAAACCTTTCGTCCAATTTAGTTTGGAATTCTAACAAACAATACTTTTAGTTTGCAATAAAAACTGAACAAACATTTGGACAGCCTGAATAAATATCAACTTAATCTAATACTAACAGCACACATCAGTGTTGTGTTAAAAATACAATTTTGTTTTAAATTAGAATGCTGTGTTGTTTGTGTATTGGCACAAACAAGATGGCACAAACAACACATAATATTGGTATAAACACATAGCTTTTACACATAATTCTGGGAAGAGCATATTGGTGACTTGTATCGCAAAGGCCTTTTGCAATTTTATCCATCCTATAGGAATGTGCTTTGCTACGTTGCTGTGGATGCGTTTGGCTTCCACCAATCATATTCATTGGTACACATAACTTAGCACTGGTGGAAACGAGCTCAGCTAAGCTATGTTTTAATATGAAAAGATGTGTGCTATGCATGACTTTCCACCTATCGATACATCGCACACTCAAGCTGCGCATCTTCTTCACACAGCTACATTGCGGCGGCGCATCTTCATAGCACATCTACGCCTACAGCTACATAGCTTAGTATCAGTGGAAACGGTCACATAGTTTCACAGCTTACCTATTACATCTTCGTAGCTTAATTACATAGCATATCCCTGGTGAAAAAGCACTCATATAATCAATTCAGAATCGACAATCGTACATAACAAAAGAAAAGCAAAAACAGCATAAATTCCTCCATGACCACTGTGAAATATAAAACAATACATCTCTAGAGTTGCCATAACCGCTCGCAATATTTTAAAATATTATAACAATTTACTGCGAATATGAAAAATTCTTCGAATGGGTGCGGAATATAAATTTCTTTGTGACCCATAACTGGGGGGTGTGTTCACTCATAATTCCTTTTTCATTGAGACAAATATTCATATAAACGTGATATTAGAAGTGCGTGCGTTCCTCGCATGTGAGTCGCACAGAGTTAGTGATAATATTGAATTGAATTATGGAGATTTTCCGTGAGATGAATGTCTTTATTTATTCTAATTTAGTGCTATGAATAAAGAATAGGGTGTGTTTGTTATAATGAACTGGGTTATTCACTTCCCGGGTATGTTTTAGTGGAGCAATAGTATTTTTTTCAGGATAGCTATATTGTGTTTTACATTTTTTTTGGTTGTTACTTAAATTTTGATTAAAATATCTTAATGTGGTTGCATAAAAACTGTTTGTTGACTGTATGGATAGGAATTTTGTTAAAGCGTTCTGATAATAAACGAGGTCCTTAAATTGGAACTGGAACTACTCATTTTACAATAAAATACTTTATACTGTAGACCCAGATCGTCTATAGCTGCAGGTTACCGAGTCTCCGGCTCGAAAAGCAGCAGTAAGAACGTGAAGTGAGAGTCAGTATTAGTGACACTCCCTCTTGCCTCGTCCAAGGCAGGAAAAATTCATTGGATGAATTTCCCCCTATAAAAAAGACCCAGATCGTTTCTATGAACCATATTATTACCGATATAATACAAAACATCTATTAACACAACCATAATACAATAAAAGTAATTGCTCAATCTAACAAATTTCAATGTTTAATATGAAGAGATGAGAACGATACTTTAATGCTTTGTTCATTTCACGTTACTCGATTCGAGAGTACGACTCGACGCCTCCCATGAAAACGTGACGTGTATGAATTAAGGAGCTGCCGTGAATAAAGGTACAAGGATGTATGTGTGCCAGATGTGATTGAAAGTGAAGATTCCTATAGATAATCATAGATTTTTGGTGTTATGTAAAGGAAATAAGAACTAATACATGTAGTCATTCAGTTGCCTGAAAAAAATTGACGACGTAAACCCATATAAGTATGACTGGGTTTATTAAAATTTCGTAAATTTCTTAGTAGTAGCATGGAGTCTAGAATCTAGCCCAATATATGGCTATCGGTTCACCCCGGTCATAATATAGGATTTATAAAACAAACGGTGAAAAGTGCACCTCTGCCTACCCTTTCGGGCGTGACGTTGTGTGGGTGTTAATACAATACTAGTATAGAACACTATCAACATAACGAGAAAAAAAAATGTCCAAATATCCACAAAACATCTGCCAATAAATGCCAAAAAAAAGTAAATCGAAACTTACGACACTAATATTAGGAACAGTTGTTGAATAGCACCCATTTACAAGAAATATGTTAACATTCAGAATTTCATATCTCAACTTTATGTCTAGGCATAAAGATAAGCGTTCACTCAGATAGGATCTAGGCGCTTCCAGATTTAACGGTTCCAAACATACGCCTTTATATTGTAGGGAGGTGTATCCTCATTTTGGAGTCATTACACGAAATAGTATCACCGTATAAAGTCCCTAGGGAGGAGGGAGTGACTTTGTGGCTTCTGTTTGTTTATACACTCCCATATATATTTTGGTTAATTAAGTTTTTGTGCGGTCGCGGATTAGTGGTTGCAGGTAGGGGAGCGAGATCGGCAAGACTAATCGTGATGTAGTGCGCTGGAATGGTCGCTGTACCGCAAATTTTTGGTGGAAAATGGGGTGGATTTTCTTATTAATATATGTCATTAGTAAGGCTGTATAAATAGCTATTTATGCTTGTAATCAACACCATGTAGCTATGTTTATTCTAACACACCTACATAATTTGTGTATAAATTTAGTAAATGTGTATCTAATGGCTGACCACATAATACAACTGTGAATATTAAACAGAAAACAAACGCGCTTCCAAGAGCCATCAGTATTAATTATTATCAAAACATATATAACAGCTTTTAAAGGCATTCAGAAGCTCTAACGCCTGGTATAATAATCTCATCATGATATCAATGTTTTCCATGAATCTGGAATTAAAGTCAAATATGTATGTACAAGCTAATTGTGTATCTATGTAGCGAAATGAATATACAGGTATATAGGTATACGAACCGAGTTCTTTGTAGGCTTAATTAATTAAATCCACAAGCTTCAGTTATCTCACGCGTTTCTCGGAAACTCCAACTCTTTCAAAAGCCAAATATTACAAGGACTAATCACGCTCGTTCCGCAGGATGCGTACGTAAATAAGCAAAAATTTTCCATTTACTTACTGTAGTACGCAATTACTGAGTTTCCCGTAAGAGATTGAACATCAAAGACTCTTAATTAAGCCTTAGAAGGGCCATAAATAGCGTCCAAAGTAACACTGAAATATTTACTTGGTCCTGTTAACGTTTTAATTGAGACTAGCAATCTTTCCTATAGGCGCGCTTTGAACTCAAAATTTTGGCGATAAGCACTCTCGTTGTAAACTGTGAATCAGTAAATAAATAATATTAATTAGTATATTGCGTATTATACGATACTGGTAATTAATTCACGCTTGATGAATTATTGTTTGTAGAATTATGTCGCTTAAATTCGTTAATTAGTACTGTGGAATTACTTCGAGTCGGTTATTTTATGTAAGGCGCGTAAACATGTGTTGAACGTCAGAAAATGCTACTAAGTGTAGTTATACTGCTGCAGACACTATTCTATGTTTATGCTAAAAATTCAGAATCAAGTCTTAACTTCGAAAATGTAAACAACAACAAATAGTGACTTAAAATAGTCAAACCTTCAATAAACGTCGAGGTTCCCTAAACTTCTTTTTATTTTAAATCAGATTAAATAAAAAATCTAAACCAATTATTTATCAATTCTATTAAAGAGTTCCAAGAATAATAGTCAAATAAACTATTAATAAGAGAAACAACCTTTAACACAATCGAAGTTGGTGTTTTTTAAAGCATTTCGTTTCATTATTGGCCGTTGACCTATGGTGTAACACACAGTTTAAATTAGACGATACGTTCGTGCCACATACCAGAAAAAGGTGTGAACATAATATGTTTTTAAATAGTCTATTAGTTTTGACGAATTGTGATGTTGATTGCAAGTAGGCTCTGTTGAAAATTCTCCGTACTTTCATCTTGTGTAATTATTAAGAGATTTAGAACCAACAAACGTGTTGGTTTCAGAACGCGTATTATAATCTTGAAGTATCAAAATGTTTTTAATCTGTACGTTTCAAATACGTGACATCAAAGCAGTAAGTAGTTATAGTACTCTCCTTTATAGTTCAAGTACAATAAAAACGTTCTCAAAGAACTCCAAACAAGAATTCGTAAAATCTGAGAACACTCAGACTTGTCTGTAGTTAAACCCTTTGTTGTCTAGGTTCACATCAAAAAGATTCATTCAACTTACTTACTGAACCGCAAACGTCTCAAAATGACGGTATCAATTTTATTTGATCGAATACTGAACAATCACGGATATGATTGAACTCGAATATTGAAGTCTCACAAAGTCATTCGTTCAAGCGAAAGACTCTTTCGGCTAAGTTGCCACTTTTATAACTAGAAGATATGGCATATAAGAATATCTCTATATCTAACTGCCCGAGGCATTCGGAATTTTATTAAAACTTCTCCCCTTGAGATAACTTCTGTTTGATAGAAGCCAGAAGGAGGTTGGGGACAAACGGCCCACCTCCTCGGCCCGACAATTAATGCCACCATTTACGAAATTTTATTTCATTTGCGATTGCGAACTCCCGTTATTTGATTATTAATAAAATGAGTTTTATTTTGTTGCTCATTTGCATAATTGTTTCATTTTCGTCTTCCCGTCCGTCGTATTCGATGAAGTAAGCTCGCCAGGAATCTTTTAAAAAGAAATTAAACTCGAGTTTGCTGAGGCCTCCGAGATTTTTAGTGTTTTCTGGACTGAAATTTAATTTTTCTGCTTAGACCGGAAATTGTGTTGCGTCTCATTTGGGTAAATTAGCCTCTTTATCTTTTTACATAATGATCTTAGCTTGAAATGGAGCTAATAAGACGCGATTGAGTCGCTATTAAATTATGTGGTCTCGACTTCAATATTTATTGGAATAGACTTTTAATTTCCTGCCAAGATAACTAGTATCTGTAAGTGTGATTAACGACTTGGTGATGCAAATTATTAGCGACAATTCTTGTATAGTATAAAGTTTTAAAATTCACAAAACTGGTATAGTTTATTGATTTACAACGAATCAACTAAACAGTCCGATAAAATAAAGTAGCTCTTTGATTACCCGTCCTGGAAATATGTGACCTATTGGAGGATGAACTAAATCAGTTCTGTTTTTACCCGACTGCGCCAGAAGGAGGGTTATGTTTTTCGAGAGTATGTATGTATGTATGTATGTATGTATGTATGTATGTATGTATGTATGTATGTATAATTGTTTGGCACGCTCTGCAGCCTAAACGGCTTGATGGATTTTGACTTGAGAGGTGTCGTTAGATTCGTATTTACTGTGAGAGTGACACTGGATATATCAAAATAATAAAAAAAAACAAAATGGCGGATTTTTGGCGCCAAATTCGAATATTGCCCACTCTCTAGCCTGAACGACTCGATGGATTTCAGCTTGATAGGGGTCGTTTGATTCGTATTTACTGTGAAAGTGACACTAGATATATCAAAATATAATAAATAATTAAACTAAAAGAAAATAAAATAAAAAAAAGGTAATTTAAAAAACTAAAAAACCCGACTGCGTTTCTTTATAATATGAAAATGAAAAAATCCTAAAACAAGAATACAAGAATAATTTAAGCAGTCGGGACCCATTCTAAACATTATGAATGATGGTTTTCTAGAATGGGTCCCGACTGATTAAATATTTCTTTTATTCTTGTTTTCGGGTTTTTTCATTTTCATATTATAAAGAAACGCAGTCGGGTTTTTTAGTTTTTTAAATTACCTATTTTATAGTAACAAAAGGACTAGTTCACAATATTTTTACGTAATATTGACTACAAAAGGACCAAATTCCGTCTCAAACCGTATCAGTTTCCTATTCAAAGTTATTCTCAAACACTTAAAATATAATCAGACAATGTTGTTCCAATATCTTTGCTCAATAACTTTCGGAATGCTGCACTATAATTTGAATTGTATAAATGCAGCCGACACTGGAATGTGGTGCGAAACTTTCATGTTACACAATGAGATAATTTTCGATTTGTATGGAATCTTGTTATTTGGAATGTCTTAGTACTAAGATACTTGTGTTTATTATCATTTGGTAGATTTTATGGGAGATGAAGAAGAAAACTTATGTTTAAGACTTTTTCCATTAGTTGTGGAAGAACTGTTAACGTTTCCTAAACGCCTGGTCGAGAGATCTCCTGATCACAGGACCGGTCTATTCCTTGGTCGGAGGCTAAGCATTGCCATACAACGTGGCAATGCTGCGCAGCTTTCTGGATACTGTTGGCGCCGATGCAGACGTATTTGTTGATGCTGTTAAAAAAGTTGGATTTTTTTTTGTTCGTTTTACAGTTTATATGTATTATGTTATAAATAAAAACTTTTAAATAATGAATATTCTTACTCTTAAAGGTCTATTAACACTTTCCATGGCATATTTGATAGAACAGCCTTACTATCTTAAGATAAGTTCGCTGCGCACTAAAGCATCTTTAAAGTAAAGAAGGCTAATGTGTTCAAGGACATGGGACAACACTCTTGAAACATTACAACGATGTTAATTAGAAAATAACTCACCACGAATACCTAATCGTTTTCTCCTTAACAAGGACGAGGCAGAACTTGAAACATTCGGCGTCGCGCCAGAAATATAAGACAAATAAGATAATTAGTAAATAATTATGTAAATGTAATGTGAAATTATATTAATCCGAGAACCCGCCTACACCCACCCACGCCACCTTAAAGGATTTTCCAGACTGGAAAATTTACAGAAATAAATGGGTGTGTAATAAAACTCTTCGTAAATTATTTGTTTAAAATTTTAACTAACAAACATTCTATTTGCAGATCTAGTTTTGAAACTAAATTCATTTATGAAAATTAAAGCTGGTATAAGTAAACAATACGAATTTTGTTTTTTCTTTTTTAATATGTTTCTAATTCGTACCTAATAGTTTTGTGTCGTTCGTCCAACCCACAAGGTGGACAGTCATTTAATAAGCTCACCCCCTGTTAAATGGGACTTATAACACAAATGGTGAAAAGTACAAGGTACAGCGGCATTACGTGCCGTAATGTGCACCTCTGCCTACCCCTTTGGGGATAAAAGGCATGACGTTGTGTGTGGGTGAAATAAGGGCATTATACAGGACGGATACTGGTTACTTTCTAACACCGGGAATTTATTGTTATCATCTAAAATTAGTTTAGATAATAGCTCAGTTTGGACCGGTTTTATAACGGCAGCTTATGCTAAGAATTAGAAGGGGACAGAGCATTTTGCAACTGCTCCACCTGGGACTATGGTGAATAATGCAGGTTCGACCACTGAGCAGGATGGGGAAGAAGATCTAGTATAAAAGGGGAGTGGCAAGTTTTAATTGGAACGTTTATACACACATTTTGTTTTTACTGATACAATTATAATAAATATTCTTGAAGCGTATTGTTGTAAACAGAAAATATTGGAATAAAGATAATAAGGGAAATATACATACATTTATCTATTTTTAATAAGTAACTTAAGACACTGTTGAAACTAAATATTACGTTAATTTTAGTAGCATTGCTAGCGATCTCTATACGAATGCTGCTATTTGTAGTAAGATGGTCGAAAATATTTTATAGTTTAGGTTTAATTCTGTTTGCCTATCCTATTTTTCTTAGAATCATTTATTTGAATACTCAGAAGTTCCATTTCTATAAAATTATATCAAGGTTGTAAAGTTTGAAGCTTTTGTTCCTTTTCTGTTCAGTGACAACAGACGTCTTAGTGCACGGTGCAAAATGTTATGCAAAACTTGTGATCATAATTTTGGAGCATAACTGGAGTTGCCCTACCAGAGTTGTACGGATCAACTTATTTTAAGCACTTAAGTTAATTTATTAATAACGCTTTTTCCAGAAACTTATTCGAGAATATGTACAAGTTATAACTTACTGTACTTAAACTAATTAGTTTGGGAATAGGTTGCTAAATCATAAATCATAGTTTTTTTCTTAACGATTCTTAACGACGATAATAGAATTTTTAGTAAACTACGTTTGAAAAAAACCGGTTAATGTTCTAAAACTTGCTCCTAAGTGTAACAAACACTTTAATGATAATACAAGCCAAACTGAGATCCTCCTGTTTTTTTTGAAGTCAGTTAAAAATAGTTGAAATTCGTTTACCTATTGATACATGCTTACCTCATAGTTCCATTTATTACAATAGTTCAATGACAAAAACGAACATAATTTTGATACATTTTTAAATATCCTTATTCTAACTTTTCGGAACCCTTAAAAGGCACTATGTTATAAATTTAACAATATTCATTAGACAGACTAAAGAAGACTATCACAAAATAATTATGATAGATTTAACGACGCCTTCCGTTCACCGTACCGAACGATCATCAGATAAACAACACACAACCGAACACCAAAAATCATGACTCGAGCTTAAAATCTCAAAAACCTGTACTAAATATCGATTTTTATAAGCGTATACATCATGTTGTGACAATCAATTACTCACTGCGACCGACGTTACAAACAACATTAGTATCAATCAACGTCGCATTAATTAGATCAGATACGACTACACCCACTATACCGGTGATATTGTTATCTGTTTAGATGTCACTATGAGACAGATTTACTTAATGTACGTATGGAGGTTTTTGGGAGAGTACAGTTTTAGTGATTTCGTTTGTGGTATGGTTAAATGAATCATTATGCACTTAAATGAGGCAAAGTATGTGCATTTGGTTTGATAAAATTGTGTTATAAATCAAAGTTGCAATACTCTTAAAAGCATTAAATTACGCATTATTTTTTATCTAGGTTGTAATATATTTTTTAAAGTGAGTGCGTTTATAAACATACAATTTCACATACGCATCACCTAGGTCCGGAAACAACAATTTTGGGATTTCACAAAGAGTTGTTGCGAGAATCGAACCTGCGACACGTTGCGCTACAGCCAGTTGCCCTATCACCGCACCAGCCTTGCAGTCAATGCAATAACTTTGTATGGACTTTTATAAAAAGATCATATTATGTATATTTAGAAGAGACCAATGAACCCTTCCATTACCTGGAATAAACTGAACTAACAAAAATAGTAGATAGTAACAGCAAAAAGGCATAAATAGCACAAAAGGCCCAAGTTTAAGGTCAAACACATTAGTGAAACCAACTTCTCCCTTGTGGGGTGTGTCAATTAACATTTAATGTATAGACGGCCTCACACTAGGCCATTCTTTTTCTTGTCTATTTGAGCAAATTTAACATGGCTTGCTTATACCGTTCCTACAAGACTTCACTATCCATTAAGATTCATAATATAGGTATAAATATAAAGGTAATAGCTTTTCTCATCCAATGATTTAATATGTAAACGTATCCATATCAATTTATTATAATTTTCCAATATAAATTTAGCTAATGTTACATTGAATTTTTGCACAGTCAAAGGTTAGCAACAGCTATCAAATTCTGAAAAAAATAGTAGTCTAATTTTATAAAAATATTCCGTCCATGTAAAACCAAATTTAGATATCAGCGGTAATTTAATTTTTCAAGTTTTATCTTAAGGATTCTTGCGCCGGCTTTAGAATTAAAAATAGAATATTTCAGAGCCCTTAAGATTGGCTTACAGGTACAAACTTATCTTGGAATAATCTTATTTAACATTTTATAAAGATAGTAAATATGGATGAAGGTTAAGATATTTTAAAATTATGTATTTTTAGATGACGAAATTATTAAGTAGGTAAAAATGAGTCAACGAAATTCTAGGCAGCATGATATTATACAAAACTAAGACTAATATTTAAATTCATCTAGCATTAATTCAGTTTTTTTAATAACTGACTTATTTAAACAGTTTTGATGAACTCGCTGATACAAAAACAAACTTTTTTTGAAAAGAGCAACGAAGGAGTTTCTTAGTTCTTCTCCATTCTAAGCTACACTTTGGAACGAACATCTAGCTTCACTGACAGACAGACTGACGGACAATTAAGATGTTTAATTAGTTAGTAATTGAAATAAATGTTTGATTTTGTCTTTGATAATAACTTGCATAATTTTATTTTTATGTTACCACGTAAAAGAATCAACTCACACTCTTCCCTCCATAATGAGTGAACCAAAAATACGAAAGCTTATTAAGGAATCCGATTAATTTCCTCAACCCGTAAATGACGAATGAATAAATGAGTGCAAAAAAATTCTCAATCAACGTTCATAAAATACATTTGCAACTGCATTGTTCCCTTCTCAATGCATTATATGAGAGTGCTTAATTACGAAGCCTGGTAATCAATCGGGTTCATAAAACCTCTTAATATTTCACTTGAACGACCGAAAATAACCAACAACAATGTGAAATTCAATAAGGTCCTTTCAACCGTGTCTTGTATGTGCTTTATGTACGAAAGGAAATGTGGATATTCCGTTGACTTTGTGTGGATTGTTCTGGAAATATGACATTTTATAATTTTATGCAACGTCATATCTTTTATCCTCGAAGGGGTAGGTAGAGGTGCACATTATGTCACGTAATGTTGCTATACAATGTACAACCACTTTTAACCATACGTGTTATGTAAGTCCCATGTAATAGAGGGTGAGCCTATTGCCATATACTGGACACAATTCCAAACTCCGTGCTATTACTGAGAAGTTTTCAAAAAACCGAAAGAAGTCTACGGTAATTAATACTGTTCCCAATCCGGGAATCGACCCTGAGACCTCTCGACAAACGAGGCATTTTATAATACAAATTTAAATTTGCAGTGTAAAGTATTCTGCTTATAATCAAGTGTAAAGTATGTAAGCAATTAAGTCGCCATAGAAAAATATCAGACACAAAATCAAATAATAAACAAATAACAAAACCATGTACCTACTTACTTTACTGTACTACAATTCTACCAAATACCTATAAATTATTTATATTTGAAAATCACCTCATAAACAAACCTTTCCACACAGAAATACGATAATCCAAGTACACAAACAGAACGTGTTGATATTTAAAAAAATCGGCAGCCAATACCCAATCACGAGGCCTGTTTCTCAAAAGGTACGCAATTTTTATGACTCCAGGAACAATGGCACTGTTTTGAAGAATTAACCCGTGGATTAATTAACATGTCCACAGACCGTATCTAATTACCGAGCCTTTTTAATTAAAACTTTAAACTTCTACGCTTTATTAGCTTCCCGGCCAATGAAGGGTTGCGATGCCGGTTTTAGACCTTGGCTTTTTTCTGGGATTGAGTCAGACTTTTTTAAAATACTAACTAAAAACATTTATAAAGAATTTTGTTTAAAATTTTGCCTAAGATTGTAGAAATTGTTAGGTCAAGGATTTTTTCTACCTGGGTAAAGACAAAGAAAATGCCTTTTAATTGCCACTGTTCGTTTGAAGAATTCTAATAACTTGACTGTGACAATAAAACGTTGGTTGGATGAGTTCAGTAGAAGTTTCTACTTTTATTAGCTATCTATCTAAACGTTATAATATTGTCCTAATATTTACTGAAACTAACTAGCAATTATCATCATTATCATAATATCAGCAACAGGACGTCCACTGCTTAACATAGGCCTCCTCCAATGACTTCCAAATAAGCCGGTTGGAAGCTACCTGCATCCAGCAGCTCACATTTTTTAAGGGGGTAAAAATCATCCAATCTTGCCAGGTCGAGGCGAGAGGTAGTGTCAGACTCTTACTGACTAAAACGGCTCTCTGCGACATTAATCAGGTCGTCTGTCTGTCGTCTGTCCAGCACGTATAGATGTACATAAATATTTTCTATAATTGTATTTTAAGCAGAGTCCATGCATTACATTTCTCCACGACTATTACCTACTAAAACTGTACTAGACCACACCTTACAAGTCAACTACCCAGTAACACTAACCAAGTTTCCTAAACATAAATACAGACACCCGACAGCTGATTTATATCGCTTTCTCAAATGTAAACAAATGAAGCATTTACTAAGTCAGTTTTCTAGTCATAATAACATGTTAGCTGGTATACATTCTCCATTGAATATGAGGCAAGAAAATAGCTGTAATCACTATGTGTTTTCTCTTAAACTACGGAAACCAGTATCTATGTAGAAGTACCGTTGAGTAACGTGGTTTTTAACGTTAAAATGTATGTTATGTTTGTGACAGTAAATGTTACTTATGTATGTGAAATTGTAGATTTTGCACAGTATGTTGATGTCATAAATTGCATATGATGAATACTCTGGTAGTTACAGCTTACTATACCAAAAGACAATAGCAAAAACAGAGAAAATATTTATGGTAGGTACATATTATTATTACTTTAAATTTTGAAATTAAAAATAGATAAAGATATTTTTTTAAAAAAATCATCTTTCGAGATAATGTTTGGTGATAGCTAGCTTTATAATATTTGGCTCCTTATTAAACAAAGACGAACCCAACCAATCCTAGGTTTGCTTATATTTACCAGAACTACCATGAATTGCAGTTATCAATATTAAGTAGATAGCATGATCTTATATGTGCACGTACCACGTGAAAAGTGGACGAACGGTACATGAGAAAACCTCGTACGACGTGATGACATGTTATGTTAACGTATCAGCACTGCATCATAGGCATTACACACATATTCCAACAAATATAGATCTACCAACTATGCTTGCAATGCTAACTTTATTCGCAAAACCTCTAGTTATTCAGATCTTTCCTATACTTAGATAGATAAGTTGGACGGATAGCAAGGCTTGCGATTACGTCAATTACCTCCCGTTGTGATAATAACATCAATGAGAGTGGCCTTTTGCCCAGCAGTGGGTCAATGATAGGCTACATCCGCGCCTCTGTTGTTAAGGCGAGGCTTGAGAATAAGTGCTTCGAGTTCTTGTTTATTTTAGAACTTATAAATGGCAGTAGTTGGAATGAGGATCGGTTTTTAATATGCATTTTTTTCATGTTACCTATAGCTAATTATAAAATGTTAGCAATCGTCCATCCAGCTCTTTGGTTCAATCCTTAAATCACAAGAAGGCGATTTAACATTGTAAAGTCCTGCAACCGCGCAATTATGGAAATCTGCAAAGTGCAAGTGCAAAGTCAAATGTACCTACATGATTAACAAACACTTGGTTATGGCATATAATGATTATGTATAAAGTTTAGTTAATTAAGTAACACCACGTACTACTATCTCACGGACTAACGCTTACGTCTTAATTTTTCCTTATATTTTTATATTAAGGTCAGTTTGAGTTCCAACAACGTATTACTCATAGTAGAAAATAAAATTAAGTGTCACCGAGATCGTATGCCAGATAAGTTGATTACGGATTAAAACAGGATGACTGTGACATACTAAGTGTGGTCTAAAAGACCCGACGTCGGATTCAAGCGAAACTTAAATTAGTCACCGTACATTAAAAAACGCGTCGTAAAATGACCGCAGGATTTTAATATCTCACTTTTGATACATATTACTCATTAATGTAAGTCGACCTTATTTAATTAGTCACATAATTTATGGCTTTAGGCCTTTCTACAAAACTTGTCTTGCGGTGTAGGCGTATAGGCGTGATATATGACGTCATGCGATATTTCTCCAATGGCGGACCTTCTTATTATCATATTAACACTTTAGTTCATAATTCAAATAAAGATAGATAGATAATAAATGTTTGGTGATAAATTAGAATTAAGAAAAAATGCTCGTCGATTATATTCATCTCTTTCGAAATGAAATGATAAATGGAGTTAGCAAATGTATATTTTCAAAACACCGGAAATAAGTAAGGTTATCCGTTATGTCCGTGGATTTGATATTAACAAAAAAAAAAAACTAATTACCCATCAAAGAAAAAAAAATCAAACTCGTATTCTCATATTTGTGACATCTAAACCTACGTCACAAATGAGTACGGTATTTCCCAAAAAAAAAAAACATTTATTTAAAAAACAAGACCAATCAATAAAAGAATCCTGTTCCATTCGAAACTCAAACAAAAAAAAAGAATCCTAAAAAACACCATCACAGAAAACAGTCAAGTAGTTTCTAAAGACATTAAGGACAAACAAACGAACAATTAAAGACAAACAACTGTGCAATGTAGAAGACATTAGGTAGCAGATAGAAAGATAGCGTGGTATCGAATATCAGATGCTAAGCGTGCTAGAACAGGCAACCAGCATTCCGACCTGCCGGTTTAATGATGCCGATTTGTATAGAGCTGATAAATGTGTGCCGTCTATGTTAAATTGTTATTTTTTGTGGGGTTCCAACTTGCTTAAATGATTTCGGTAGTCGATTAGGAAGTGAGTTATGTGGAGTTCTGATTGGATTTGAGAAAGTTTGGTTTTTTGTAGATACTATAGAGAGGCTAAACAGATATTGCCTAAAAACTCTTAATAATGATGTTGAGCATGATAATGAGCTATAGTATCAGTTGTCAATTATAATAATAATATGCTTAACAAAAGCCTTTCTCTTAGTCCACCCTCTGTGACTTACTGTCTTGTATCCAACTTGTACTTGAGATTCTGTCAATGTTATCAATCGCCTGCCGATCGAGGCCTGCCTATACAAAGCTTCACAATTTGTATTACTTATTAAAATTTTACTCTATAAAACAACAAACTAAAAATATGTGTATAAACAGCTCTATATAAATATAGTGTTTCTCTAAACTACTACAGATATTATACGTAGAATTGGAGCGCAAAAGCAGTTTGCTGACTATTAAACGTGAATGCGATTCAATACCGCTGCAGCGTACCTGTATCGAATGTGCGAAGCCCTTATTTGCTTTTAATGAAAGATAAAATAATGATGTGTGACATATTCGCAAGCTGAAACTTTATCTAGATCATTTCCATATTGATAACTTGAAGTCACTGGACTAAACTAGTTTTGTACTTACATTAAAATTTATTTTTGTTCATCTTTAGCAATTGTGGCTATTATTAGATGTTCCTTGACGAAGTATTTTTTATGCTATTGGTCAGATGGAGCAGAGGGATCACCTGATGTTAGGAATGGCGCCGTCCACCCTACCAACAGCAACCAATAAGGACATACCTAACACCATAGGGCTGGCAAGAGCGTTGCTGGCATTTTTTTAGAATTTGGTTTCCAGTTACCTTATTTACCCAGTGAAACACAACACAAGCGTTGTTTCACGCCAGGTATCTGTCGTGGTACCATTGAAGCTTGACTTTTAATGTTTAAAATACTTTACACTGTAACTGTGATGTAAATGCAGACGAACAAAAACTATAAATAATATATCACTGAATAAAATTTTGCTCTAGTTTAAAACACAAATATCATCCACATATGCACCATCCAATCCATTCAGTCGTTTCCAACTCCCAATTTGCATAAAACTGGTAAATATTAAATATTTTATGTTCTGCACTAAAAAGCACTATTCATTCATATCGAACTAACTTGTGTTCTGTTTAGGTTTTATTGCTCAATAGCCGACGTAACACTTACTCGCAATATCAGGTAGTAAAATAAAACGATAAAATATTATTACACCTTTAACGTACATTGTCTATTGTATTTCAGTGCTGCAAGGCGCAATGATTTCTAATATATTATGATATTGCCTCCAAGTTACTGCCACTTCAAGTTCTACTATTGTCTTACTCGTTTTCTAAGACAGAACTTATCGGTTTCATATTTAATGATTTCTATCTACGACCGAGCGAAAATACCAATGAATTGGCCGTTTTTTCTGTTAAAATGTGCAATATTTTCTTCGTCGAATAGTTTCTAATTAACTTTTAAGACTTCCTGTAGTAATTAGTGGTTATAGACGCTCTGTTTAAGTAGTTCAATATTAAATTACTATTTTATGGGTCCTCTCATTTGAGAAACATTTCTTATTGCACTTTTTAATTTATTTGTTGGAACGTTGCAACTAATTGAAATTTTCTTTAAAGAGGAAATATTAGTTTCCATTTTCTATAAATTAAAGACAAATAGTAATATGTACATTGTTCCTATATTATTATAATGGAAATGAATAAACAATTTGTCTTTAAAAATCATAAAGATGTCTTAAAATGACAGCAAACTACATAGCAAATACTCACTTTAGTTTAATTTATTCCAAACCAAATATTATGCCAGTGCCTATGCTAAAAATATAGAATAAAAATGTGGCATATAATATAATATATGTCATATTCTTAGCATTGCTTATGTGTTTCGTTCAGGGTAGATTGGAGTCTTTGAAAGACTGCTACATTTTATTTGATTCACACCTACCCAAAAACAAAGTAGTTGGAAAAAAGACCAGGAGAAGAAAGGAATCATGTTTTACCGTAATCAAAGTAAACCAACCAGCCTGAACCACAGTATAAGCGTAAATACAGCTCAGCACGCGACTAGTAAACCCATAAATTCCTATTCAATTAACTTGTACGAAGTGGTATTATATTATTAGTATATTTGATTTCACTTGCGTAGGCCGCTACAGTTATTAGAACATTTACCGTATATAAATTTTACGAGAAGCTTATTACTAACGCCAGAACTGTTGTTCGTACCAGCTACTCATATTTCATGATTTCTCTCGAAATTATGTGAAAATGAAAGTAATGTTCGCTTAGTTAATTACCTAGTTTTAGAGTAAGGACCTAACTTCAATTCTTTGGAGTAAAACAATTTCTGGTTTTTAGTTAATTTTCTTTTTAATTATTTTGTAGGGCAGGACATCAAACATTCAGGAGTTCTACGAATAAATCCTAATTTGTGTTAATGAGCATAAAATTTTAATAAAGCAATAGGTAATGCCTAAATAGGTCACTAAAATATAAAAGGTTGTAACAAAAAATAACATCATCTAAATTGAAGAAAAAAGAAATATTCCATTTTTATTCAAAGACCATGTCAAATAAGAACAAACAGTAATTCTGGACTATCAAGCAATTATGTTATTTAGAAGGACCAGATTTTGTAGATCTATAAGATAATGATACCTTTTAAAACAGATGTGAGATATCCTAAATACTTTAGACACGCAGGCAGTCAGACCACACAAACGATATTATGGAAATTAGTTTATTATATCATTCATACGATGATCAAACATTAGATATTTTTGAACTGATATTTTATTTAAAAATACCTAAAGCAACTTTTACAAATTTCGAAAACACATTTTCATTTACGTAATAGATATTTTAAAGTAATTTAAAATGTCATGTAAACTATAATATCTCATAACACATAGTTTTATACTAAAGTTTTAACTTAAAAAATACTTATCAGAAAATAGAAAAGCCAACAACAAAGCTACTACAAAGAAAACAGCAACAAAATATGGAAACACTTGAAACCCAACAGATACATCAAACCTTTTACGACGAGATAAAGAAGCAAACAGGCCTAATATCGAACATAAAAAGCTCAAACAAGATATCACACTAAGATAACCCCATGTTTACAAAAGTATTAGCAGTCACTTGCACTTCAGTAAACAGAGAGGTGTCAATAATATTTGTGTTCAATCGGTGGACGATCACCGAGTAAATACTATTTGTTATCTTTAGTAATGGTTTTTTTGCCGGCCGTGTAGGAACGTGAATGTTTTCTGTTAAGTTCTATTTGTTCATAAGGTGTGACATCCAGTAAGATGTTTTGGGAAACTCTTTGTGTTCCGAAGAGCGATAGTTCCCGTTATATTTTCAATTCTATTGTCATCTTTATGATTAACGAATAATATGTTGTTTGAGTGTGAAAGTCACTTAAGAGTTGTGGCGCCAGCGTTTGAAGTGCATGGTGCAGTGTGAACGGTTCAAAATGCTAATTTTATTCCATTAAACATGGTTCAAACGTATTGCGTAATGAAGAAAACATGGTATACTGCGTATGATAAGAAAAATATTGTTTCTTTGTTGTAATATCAAACTGGTATCAACCAACCTGGTTTAAGAATCAAATACAAATATTAAAATACTTGCTTCTTTCAGCGGCCTCGCCCGCATTCCCATGGGATAAAAATCTTATGTGTTATTACAGAACATAATCTACCTCTGTTCCAAATGTCATCCCGATCCTTTCAGTCGTTTTGAAGAATCAGAAACAATATTAGTAAGCCTAAAAAGATTGTAAGTTATACCTCAATAAAATCTTCAACCCTTCACAAAATAGAACATAACATGATATATTATTATGAAGTTATTACATTATGAAAACAGTTTAACACTTGGAAATAACTTTAGCATACACTTAAAAGTATTTTAAGAGCCAAACTATACTGCTTTGTGTTTAAGTTCCGCGGAACTTGCTTTATTAAGTTAGTCTTGAATACTTAGACTGAAGCAGACATTCAAGATGTAAAGCGGTCGTAGCTATACTTGCTTTAACGCAATATAAAGCAGTGGAACGTTTGCAATTTCTTTTAGAAATAATGTACCTTTAAAAGGAGCACAAAATATAAGTTAACAATATGAACTTTTCCCGGAAAGAAAGACAGAAATCTGTACTGTAATATTCATGGCCTACTTAGAAGATTTTCCCAACTAAATTGTTGATAACAATGAAATCTCTAGGAAGACTTACAAAAGCAGTCTAGTCCTACTTTAATAAGATTTAACAGTTGGAAATTGCTTGCAAAATGAGGTAAACAACTACACAAAAAATGTCACATAATTTCAGACACGCCTACCTACTTTATCATGATTACTAAAGATCACGTAATTACAAGTTAACCGTTCTCTTGAACTACATAAAACCATATAATTGTGACAAATCATATACCTACGGAAACAAGAACAAACATGGCGGCTAGCCCCAACTGACCTATAGTATAAAATTAAAAATTTCGAAAAAAATTGAACAAAACAAAATTATATATCATTATGAGTTCTCATCTCATATTTACTTGCACCAAGTTTAAGAGACCGCGAGTGACACAGGCGATTCATTGCGTAAACTGGAGCTTTGCCTAAGGCAGCATTCATTAGTCGACCAATTACGTTCTTCAAAATGTCGGATGATTACAGAGAGTCTCCGCCGGAGGCTGGACGTTCAACAGATGCCGTTCGCTCTTTGTTTCAACGGTCCTCTCTTGAAACTGAAATTTTGACAGGCTTTTGAAATACGAGCTTGAAACGGGGACGCCGAGGACAGATGGTGTCCCGCTAAATAGAGCCGCACCAATTTCGGGTTCTTAAGACATAAATTGTTGTTATTTTGTCCTCTGTTCAGGGAAAATCTTCTCTAGAAACATTCTGAAGTAACTATTGAGTAGATAAATTTTCGGAAATTTTCTTTGACAATGTTTCAAAAAGCCTTTTCTCAGAAAACATTCTTCTTACGTAACAGATGTCGCAACTAATGTAATTTTAAACAAAATTGCTCATCGTACATTGATGGTTCTACAATAATCATAAGCAACAATTAAGCTTTAATTACTTGAACAATTTATAAAACTGTAGACTTTCGTATATGACATTTGCGCTTATACAACACAAACTTTCGACTATTACAACATAAGAACAGAACATATCAAACATAATTAAAATGGGAACCAATTAATAATGTAAGACATTACTGTTGAATGGAAAAAAAGCAAATTAAGAAGCTGAATGTTTACGAACATCATTGACCCAGAAAGAATACTCGTTGAAAGGTTGCTCAAACAATTAATTTGAAACGATAATTAATTTTATAGATCGAAATCAGACATACTATTGTGGTAGCATCGATTTTTATTCGCTGCCTTTGACAGCTACGTAATTATTTCAAGAATTGCGGTACGCACGTACAAAGGAATGATGTAATATAAAAACATCGATCGTTTTGTTCTACGAAAACGGAGAGTAAGGTAAAAGTATTGTTATAGTATTTATTTATTAATATTTCTTTTAGGGATATATTTTGTGAACTAAATTCAGTTCTGGATACTATTGTTCCTAAGAATGTTTTAACTATTTCGTCATTAGTTTTTGCATCTAGACTAATCAATAAAATTGGAGTGTCTATTTGTAATATTGAAATAGACAGCTTTTTAATAAACGCATATAAATATACATACAACATTTTTTATATATTTTTTTTCTATCTGTCTGTTTGTTCCAGCTAATATCTGAAATGAGTGGACCGATATTGACGGGAATTTTGTTGGTAGATAACTGTTCTAAGGAGGAACTAAGGCTACTTTTATTTTAGAAAAAATAGTTTAATTTAAAAAAAACAATCATTTTGTATGAAATCACTATGCGGACGAAGTCGCGGGTAACAGCTAATAATCACTACATACGAATTATGAAACAATCTTCTGAAACATAATATTCTTAAATGAAACTTATACTTTATGCTTTCTCTCGAATCCAATCATGGAATTCACACTTACGTACATTTGAGGAATGAAGGCTGACTGGCAAAAGAATCGAGGTAATAATTTTGTCATTAAATAGTAATATCAGTTACCAATTCAAATGTAATACTTCGTTCAAAGCTAACCTATTGCACAATCAAAGTAAAAGTTCTGCAGCAATTTGCACGTACGTTTAGTGCTAAATGTATATCACTAACTAACCATTAAATAACGTGTGTAATAGTAACTGCCAATATCGACACGTGCTGTGAAAGAGTTGGTACCTAATCGAATGCTCTGATTGCACGGTTGACGCGATGGCTGGTTAACTGGTCGCCGTGCAACGGGTAGTGGGTTCGTTTCCCGTACGGAGCAAGTCTTTGTGTGGTCCACAAATTGTGAATGTGAAATTTTATGTTTGTAAATACACCCACGACATAGAAGAAAATACTAGTATGAGGAAACGTTTTTTTTTAATGATCCTATTGCGTATTGTGACTTTTGACTGAAATCGGAAAGTACCTATATTTTTGTTTAGTTATGATGACGTAACAACTTTAAGTAAAGCCAAAATCTTTTCTATACTTGTAACAACAATAATATCTTCTTGGGAAAGTCAAAAGACTTTGGATCGAGATGTTACTTCTGCTGGTGGTTTGACGAATCTTTATTAGAGTCTACCTACTATAAGTTCTTTTTATCTAATTTTCTCAGAAATAAATCCAATTCATCTATAGCTTCTCAACTTTCGTATCCCAATATTTAAAATTCAAAACTATTTTCCTCAACAACCTCGCTTCCAGAAACGAATAAATATTGCTTAAAAACAAAACAAAACATAAAATCAAATCAAAAACTTGAAGTTTACAACAAAAACAATAACAACTAACTCGCTCACTACGCTATTTTCCAACAAGAGTTTTAGCAACAAACACGAACCCGAATGAAAATTGAATTAATTAAACTACGATTTAATACACAAAATATAGATACTTTGAAATATAAATATAGATAACGCAATCTGTAGCTAAACTGAGAATAAACGAAGTATTTTAATCTTGGATTAACTATTCGTATTTTAGAGAGATCATGGTGCATTCAGATAATCTTAATAACGGAAGTATACTTAAAGTCAACAAGACTTCTAACCAAAACTTCCAAGAAATGTATTAAGGTAAAGTGAGAATGAATCTTAGCTAGCTTTTTTTTAAATCGTTGCCCCACACTAGGATTTTCTCATCATACAAGTTCACATACAGATGACATCCACACCCAAAACAATAATTTGTGAATCACACAAAGAGTTGCTCCGTGCGGGAATAGAACCCACTACACGTTAAGCGACAGCCGCCAACCATGCAATCAAGTTACTATTTCATGTTACCATAATACTCGTTACTTCTTGAAGCAGTGGGCAGTACACTCTGTATTATTTATATTTTGTATCAAAATTAACATATTAAAGGTAGCCATCAAGTCACAAAAAAGTTTCTCACGCTTAAAATTAAAGCCAGGAGGCATATACTAAACATAATGACCAAGGCTCAAAAATAAACATAAAAGGACGTTTTATGTAATCAATACTGAAACCACAAAACTTCTTTACATCACTAAACTACATTAGTCATATAAATGGCTTAATAATCTACATACTAGCTACTATAATAAATATCACAAGTTTCCCCGAAGTCATAATTCCCCATGACAACATACAAACCGCAAGCTGGCCATAAATTGTTTAAATTAAATTAATCATCGTGAAAGTTGGATGTAACACTAACATAAACGGTTTCACCTTTGTCATTTATACTCGCTGAATCACTATGAACTGTGCTGTGTTCTGGATAAGACTGAAAATCTGGTATAATTTTAGGAACAGTATGACTATTTTTTTCTAAATGCAAATTTTTAGAGTGATTTCTTGGTACTACTATTGTAACACAGAGAAATTTAGTTACGTAATATTGTACTTCAAATTCTTTTTATATTTATGCCATTAAATTGAACAAACCGAAAAAATATCTTAATTCAGGTACTTAGTCATTTAGGTTTTGAATATCATTATTCATCATGTAGAATCATATACCTACGTATACATAATTCGCTTCTTGAGAAACTATGTTTCCTATTAATTTAGACTGCACAATATGAGTATGTGTGTAAACAAATGACAAAAATAACAAAAAAAAACTACCTTTTCAAGCACTTATAAAACCTTTTTAACTATAAGTAATACAATACCCATACATTTAATGTCACCCAATAGACTTTTCAAGTACTCATGAATCGAATCCAGCCTTTCCTAAACTCGATATTCACCATTGTTAGAGCTAGAACAACAAGGCAAGTTTGCAATAAAATTAATCAAAATATCTCGTTAACAATTTTCCCACAATTGTGTGACAGCGACGCTGGTCACATGGATATTTTCGGTCGTTATTACATGCCGCAATGTTACAAAGCTTAAGACATTTGTGAGGACATAAAGGCACTACCAAATGGTTGTGGACGGCTTTAAAGTATGGTGTAAGTTTATAGGTGACGGCGTTTATTGGGAGTACTTGAGGTGCATGCTCTCGAAGTCTTCGAATGCAGAACATTAGTATATTTACTGATTACAAAAATAAGTGTTGTACTAAGAATGAAAAAAATATAATAAAATAAAACTATAATATTCAGGCATTTGTAATAATTTGTAATAATCAGGCAGTTGTTATTTTTTAAATTAAATGATTTATTTAGCCAATAAATAATATCTTATGGTGCTATGAATGTAGAAGCGTGACAGTCGCCATCGTGTGTCGCGTAATGCTGCTCCTGAATGCCTCTAGCATGGCTTGAAACTAGTCGAGTCCTCGTCAAATAATAACGTGACTAAGCTCGAAAAACATAATAAATTTAGTATCTCTCATGAATAAATTATATATAATATAAAAATTATTTTATTCTTCTAGCAGTTGCCTATTCCGCTGGTCTCTTATCACTCATTCCTAGTTACAAGTGGCAATAAAGAGGTGGACAGCCTGCAGCTATTGTTAATCTCGGCCACGGAACAGGTTCGAAGAGGGAACTTTAAAGGCTGTAGATAAGAACACCATGTGAATGTTTTTTGATTGCAGCCGTTAACTCTGTTTATGTGGTCAAACCATAAACTTTTGTTTTGAAGTGACGCTTTGTTTTATTGTCCACCATTTTTTTTAAATATTTTTTACGTAATTCTCGAAATATGTGGTTATAGTATATATAATTTATTGTGTTGAAAACAGTTAAAATATGACGAAATTGTATCTGTAACTATATATTTTTTGGTGGTAAAATATTGTTTCAATACTAATACAACTTTTAATCTAGGTGTACAGAAATGCCTGATCCGGAGCTGCGGACTACCTAGCGGATTTACCGGAGCTCCGGCACGAAAAGCAGGAATAGGAACGGGGTGTTTTTTAGTCTGTAAAAGACTGACACTCCCTCTCGCCTCGTCCACGGCGGGAAATATATTGTTTACTAAGAAAATAAGTTAATTTAATCATCAATGAAAGAATTTGTAATATCTAAATATTTCTATTCCTAAAGCATTTATATAAAAAGTAACACAACAAAAACACTCACAACTACTTCCAAAGAGAGCCCTTCCATTATAAGTTCAAGAAAGTGTCCTTAAAATCTACATTATTACGAAGAAAACGTTGGCGCAATACAAACTAGACTTACTTGCTTACAATTCATAACTCAGTCTGTCTGACAAATTCATATAACGTCGTTTAAACTTAAAGCAAGCCAACTTGCTTCGAGTAATCAATGAAAAGTTTCCACGTGGGTAATGGGCATCCAACTTATGCACGATTTGCATAAGATTTGCTTTATTTATTAGTATTCTTAGTTCTTGTACTGATTTTCTGAATGTTTAATTTATTTTGTGTTTATTTTGCCGTGTATTACCTTATGTGTTTGTTATGTATGTATGTTTAAGTGTATTGATATCTGGAGCTGCGGACTTCCTAGTGGGTTACCGAGGGCTCCAGCTTGAAAGAGTACGAGTAGGAACGGGGTGTTTTTAGTCACTACGAGTATCTGAAACTCACTCTCGCTTTACTCTAGGCGGGAGAAGTCATCGATGGGTTTTACCTATTAGACAAGAATACTATTGATATGGCAGTAATCAACTTTCTTTACTAAATAGATATGCCATAAATATTCATAGAACCATTACAAACAACACTCGTACTTAGGCAATTTGTATAACTTAGGTAGTAAGATAGAAAAGTTTTGGAATCACAATGTTCATATTGTTTATTTTGGTTTCAAAACTGATTTGAACTTTATACTGACCTTAAACAAAGACTCTTTTTACGTGTACCATTAGTATTTTACATTTTGATTAGCTTGTTTCTATCACCCATGACATTAAAACATTATCCGATACAATCCTCTTACCACAATAGACAAATCCATTTGACAGTTACCTTCGAGGCAACATTTCAAATCATACTTACATCTATTTATGCAAATATGTGATAGTAATAAAATGTCAACCGTAACGTAACATTGATTTGTAACAGCTCTAAATATATCACATGTTGCAATAGTGCTCTCGTAAAAAATAAAAGTTCGACAGCCTTTTTGAATTTGCGCAACGGAATCTGATATTGGTATTAGATCGCAGATGATAAAATGAACTAATTATTGATAGAATTATGTCTCTGATCGACATTATATCGATTTGATTTATACTATACCTATACCATTTTTGATGTGAGCAAATAGTTTTGAAATAAGAATTGATCTATTGTGTTGATATGGTTATCTGGAATGACTCGCGTCTTTCGTTAAATAAGCTATATAAAAAATATACCTGCGTAAGTAATGACGAATTCGAAGAAGTCCAGATACCAATTCGAAATTGAGGTTGTAGTACAATATTTTATCAACAACTCAATACTTTATTTTGTATTAAAGGGTAGCTTGTTGCTTTATTTCTTAAAACATTTAACGTGTTGCGTCACTAGAGTTCTTCTAATCAACTTTCGAATCTTTAAGGAGTTGAATTGAGTTACAAGTTTCCCGAAGAATCGATTTGGACTGTAGTCCCTGATTGTTTTCATTTTAAAACCAGTGTTGGTTTATATTTGAAATTGTATTCAATACTTTTTAGTTTATTATTATAAATAGGCTCTGCAAACAACATTTTCGTTCTGTTAAAAGTCAACATCAAAACAAAACAAAAAGTTCTTTAAGATACCTGGAAATCATCTCCGCAAGCCAATCATCATTGTCAATGCGCAAAAAAGAGAACAGTTATGCACTTCAACTGAGCCAGTGAGCGAGGCAAGATGATGACGTGTTCTTAATGTAATCATTATCACTATCTCCAGAATCAATATAGAAACAAAAAGACTAATTCTCAACACAGACAATAGAATCCGACTACCGCTACCGCAATGGAATGCATGTGAAGTATTACGGAATATTTTCCACACTTTCATATAATGATAGTTGTTTTCACGCACCGATGTAACGGCACGCCTTGCACACGGTATTGCTCTTTCATTAATTATAACTTTTAATTAATCACATCAAATAATATCTCTGTTGGGACCGGCCGGTAATAAATGAGCTTTTTATTTGATCATTGCTTCATATCATAACGCGTATTTATTTATAACATTATCTTTTGATGAATGTTAATTAAATTATTTTGTGAATTTAATTCGATCATCGTTCTGAATATTAAGTAATATTGGTGAAATAACGGTCTATGTGTCGGTAAAATTATTCACAATTATCTTATTTTCGACTGCAAATATGCTAAACGTTTTCGGAGAGAATCGTGTCAGCTATTGTTAAGTTTGCTTATTGTTAAAACGAAACCAATTTGCGATGACAAAGAGTAAAAAAGATATTTTTCATGTCGGTAAATATTACCTTTAAGCATTATTGAATGAAAAGTACGTTATACACGATTGCCCCAGTTACACCTCTTACTTAATTGCTCTACTTAAGCATATAACTATTATTGCGGCATAAATAAATTGGTTCTATAGTAAAGAGCCCTTAGCATTGCTCCACTCTTTACTCACGTTGTTTTTGTATTACTATATATAGATTTCATATTCAAAACACATGTTTCGGTTAATTTACTGATGAATCAAACATGTATGTTTGCGGACAACCATTTTGATAGCAACAAATGTGCCATTGTAGCCACAATACTTGGTTAATAATTTCAATAATTAATCAATGCTATTAGATAAACTTAAAATAGTGTGACTGACGAATGATAATACTTATCGACACCAGCAATTTATACTACGCTAACTCGAAATTCGGAAAAAACTTTTTTATGCCAAGTTGCTTAAAATGTGTGTTTACATACGTCATAAAAAAATTGAGAAGAAATATGCAAAAATAAGAAAGTTACAAATCTTATAAAACGCTAAGTAAAGGTACTTTTTGAAATCACTCGATTTATATTACGCCAACTATTATTAGCGGAGTGTGCGCGAGGATCACTTTGGTCAAACTCCGTACAACACTGCACTAACTCATAGTTAGCGTAGTTTAGTGCGTTCGTGTGTATACTTGTTCGTTTGTAAAATGAACGACTTAGCGACTTTTACATAGTAAATACTTATGTGTTAACGTATTAATTAGTTTATTAATGGTTCGCTGACTATTCTTTTTGTAATTAAGTACATGTTCTTTATAAAATATTGAAATATGCATCAGATGATTGATCATGCACTACGACGTCCCGTACTACACTACGCTAACATTAGTTAGACGTGTATAAGATGTAAAATTTTTTTGATGAATTACGTTTATATACGGCTAACTTGCGCTAAATCAAAAAATAGAAATAATTAAGGAAATATAAATATGAGATATTACAATAAATAAATTAAATATTAATCGTACCAAATTTCAAAAAAGTATCTTAATTAATGTAAAAGTTATCACGTTTTTCCCTTTAAACGCCTCTACTGTAAAGTACGCTTTTTGAGTTAGCGCAGTATAAATTGCTGGTGTCGATTATGTATATAGAAACTTTACATAAACTTTGATTCTTACAAACGAAAGAAAAGGATCGCATAGAGTTGCACGAAGCTTGAAAGACTCAATGGATGCTTTTCTTATTTTAGCCATCAATATTGATTAAGAAGCAATACGAAGCTAATTAGACAAATAAACCAAGAGAACAAAACCGTATTAGGGATCAAAATATACCTACAAATAGATATATGAATTAAGACCATATAATCGTACAACCTCTAGCTATATCTATTAAGTACGTCCTTTGTCTGACAGTCGTGTTGTCCTGCAATTTATGGATTAGTCCCTTTGTTAGCTGTCTGTAATATATTGACATTCGATTGAAGATAGACCGTGTCTGTAATGGATGGTCATCTAGTGAGGTAATGTCAATGGCAATTAATGCTTGAGTATCTGCGTCTTCGTCGGTGAAATGTATTTTGCTTTGGTACTTGAGGTTGAAGAATGACATGGTTGAGGAGGCTGAATTTGAGAATGTCGTATAGAAAGAAAAAGACTAGCAATTAAATGGATCTGGTTTTATTAAAAACTGCGAATGGGTTAAAAATTAAGTATTGATTTCAATCAAACATCTGTAAGTATATTGTTTCCTTGTCAATGTAAGGAGGCATAGCTTTTTCTTGAATAGATGTTCAGTTGGGTGAGTTTAGCTACCCAAAATTAAATTTATCATTTATTGTTTACTAGTGTGTGGTCAAAATAGTGACACCCATTACCTTTAATGTTAGTTCATAAAATAAATATTGTAACATAACAAATCTTTCACGTTCAACAAACGTGTAAGACCAAAAATCAATTTCCGTCCTATTTGTGTAACAAAATTATGCACTTAACCGTTAGCGTGCGACCATTACAAGAATGCTCAATGCTAGTACACAGCGTACGTCCCACACAACCGGGATTTACAAAGCATCTGATATTTTCAAAACTAAAATGTCTTCCGCTTGCGAGCCCTCGATTTATAGCATTGTTGGCCACGACTCGAATAAGAGCTTGTACGACAGTTATCGCGAAGCAATGCCTCGAATTGTGCTCAGCATTGTTAGCTTAACCTACTCAAATTTATGTGGTGTAGCCTTTAAATACTTGTATTACAATTTACAATACAGAAATGGCTTTGAATAGATTGGATTTAGGATTATTATATTGAAAGGGTTTGGGAATGAATTTTACTTACATTGTAAATAACATGTTGAGTTTTCTGGGGTTGTTTGTGCTTGTTATTTTCTTTTGACGTTATTGTATAAAGATTTTCTTACTCTTGCTAATCAAAGCTAAATTAACTCACAAAGACTACACAATACATTTTCTATTTCATAATAACTCCTCCTCTAAAATTTTCGTACTATCATTAAGAGAACCTAGCGGATTTACCGGGGCTTCGGATCGAAAAGCAGGAGAAGGAACGGGGTTTTCGTACTATCATTAAGAGAAGGTTATAATATATATGATTACATACCACAAGGTCTGTTTGAGTTGAAATAACGGAGAAATAAAGCGTGTCCTTACACCAGCTGTCTTATTACTCCTTTGTTATATGGGGCAAGATTATTGTCATAATGAAAACACAGAAATAAAGAACCTAATAACACAAGGACATAGAAGTATATAGGGTCATAATATAATGCCTTGTACTAAAATGTACCTCCCAAAAAATGGTACGTATCAACAGATTTGTCATTACTCATTACATTTGAAGTTTATCCTATTTAAATCTGTTCTTTTATATGATAGTAGGCAAACGAGTAAACGGATCACCTGATGGTAAGCGATCAGCACCGCCCATGGATACCCGCAACACCAGAGGAGTCAGAGGTGCTTTGCCGGCCTTTTAAACAGGAAAGCTCTTTTTTAAAGGTTTGAAGGTCGTATCGTATTGTTTGATAGACCCGATATAAACCTTCATTTTGTAATAGAGGCATTTAACGACCAACAAAACTGACATATGCAACCTTTTTATCTGATAACCTTTTTCTCAAAATTTCACCAAAACCGAACCCTTGTTATTAAACCGCAGAGAAATGAAATGACGTTTCTTTAGTATTTTATTAGTCATACATTTTTACTGACTACGGTCGCGGCTCGATCAAAAGTTCAAGCTGAGCTATCAAAACTGTTTCAACATATGATTATGACATTTAATTTGAAATATGAATCACCAACATCCTTGATAACTAGATCATCGACTTTTTGCTTTTATAATACCTCCAAGTTACGACTGTTCTAAGAAATATTATACATATTGTAACCACAAATCGCTCTGACTAATATTCAAATGTGATCCTAAGATAGTAATTCGGAAATACTCCGAAATATACATAGAAACACTTAAATTAATTACCCATAATACGAGCAAATTACATCCGTTTTGTACTTAGATTATGTTGTGGGCAGGATATGAAATAATACTCTGTAGTTGTAGTTGATGATCAGTAATTTTATTTAAGTATGAGAGTTAAAACCCTACTTTGTTTGTAGTCTTGTATTAGAATGAAAATAATAATTATCTGGAGTATTTTTCTTTATTTTTAAGGACTTTTTTGTTAAAAAATATGTAGTCTCGTAAGAACGTATGTTATTTTCTTACACATAACATATTATTGATGATTAATAACTTATGTTATAGTGTGTATCCATAAGCGCCGCCGATTGGATCCATATTCCATAAAAATAGTGGTTAAATCAACACCTTACAATGTATCTAGAGTCGAAAAGTAAAATAACGCGTATTTTCTAGTATATTTCTTTGCTTTTCAACTTAAACTTTTTCAGTCAAAAACAAAACAGAACGTACAAAACAAAATTAAAATCCCTATCCACATTCATCGAATCCAAGAACCAACTACAAAAAGTTGAAGAGCAACAACTATTTTATTTCAATGTTTAATTGTTTTAATATTTCTTTTCACACAGTTGGTGGGCAAAGTAAGGATCCATAATTATACAGTGTGTATCAACCAAATATGTAATTATTACATCAACCTACATCGCAGGGACTTAAGTCAGACCATTATGTCAGTCCGCTTTATTTTAAGGTCGCCCATTCGATTGCGTTTGTATGTGAAATGTAATTACAATATCTGTGACAGGTTTGCTTCGCCTAGAGGTGAAATTTAATAGTGTA
Source organism: Spodoptera frugiperda (assembly GCF_023101765.2). Lineage (NCBI taxonomy): Eukaryota > Metazoa > Arthropoda > Insecta > Lepidoptera > Noctuidae > Spodoptera > Spodoptera frugiperda. The sequence continues at coordinate 9,871,086 of NC_064242.1, read as the reverse complement.
TGATTAAAATTCAAATTTAAGGTCCACTGTCACTGTTGTGTGACAAATTGTTCTGGAATTTTATACGTGGAACAAGTTTTGTAGTAACTAGTAAGTGCAGGTCGACATAAATGCGTGGCTAAAGTGTCTGTTTCAAAGTAATTGTTTTATGTCGGGTTCTGGTATTTTTATAAGGTATGTGTGACGGTTTGTTGCTTGCTGTGCTGCTCGTAAACGTTGAATATTGTCTTTCGCTGTCACGGTTTTGTGTGCGAAATATTACTGTTGTTGTTACGGGTTAAGTTTCTTTTGTAAGAGTAAAAAGTGCTTTGGCTATGATAACGATTTATTGAAGTAAAGTATAGTTTAATATAGGGAATGTTCAACCAAGTCTCTCAATCATTATTGTTTGTAGGTTACTTACGTTTCACCTGTGTCACAACTCGTGTTACCGAGTTAAATAATGTCCTCTACTTTCTTGACAGAAAAAAAATATTATATCAAACATCTTCATTTTGTATTAGAGACATTTAACGATCAACAAAACTGAGATGTGCAATAATCATTCTGATAACTTTTTCCTAAAAAAATTCTAAAACTAAACCCTTGTTATTAAACCGCAGAGAAATGGATGACAAAAGAAATGCATTTATAGAAGTAGAAGTACACTTTAACATAGGAAATGTTCAATCAAGTTTCTTAATCATTATTGTTTCTAGTTTACTTATATTTCACTTGTTACATCGGGTTTTAGCAGGAAAATTACTTACCGAAAAATACATAAAAATACAAGAAATATACAACTGAAACACTACAACCGTTAGCTTACAGTAACAAAAACCGCCATAAATACAATGGTAAACATTCCACAAAGTATATGACTAATGCATGTATATCCTACAGAATTTTCCACAGAAATAATTTACTAGTTACAATTTTATTTTCATTACTTCCATAAATGTTTAAACCACGCGACCGACGTATCTGATACCTATCTTTCCGCGAAAGTAGTTGAGTTGATGAAGAAAAACAAGTTAGTAGAGTACTTGGGCAAGTTACTTGCACGTAGAACTGGTACTTTAATATACAAGGCGGAGCCTTGTTTGGACTTTGTAAATTATTTAAGTTCGCATGCATTCGTTGTACCTGTATCGTTTGGGGTTCGGTAACAATAGAGGTTTTGAATCAATTTGCGGCGTATGTGTACTAGCTATAGTTATTATTTTTGAATCATTTGTGTTCCATTCTGGCTATGAGTATGATCTAAAACTTTGACTAGCAACCGCGGAGAGAACATCGGTATCTATAAAATTTTAGGCGATGCTTAAGTCACCTGTCTTGTATTGAGATTGCGTTTCCGCACCTTCACTAAAAAGGAAAAACTAGTCTTCTTTAAGTTTTCATCTTGTATTTGTTTATAAAATAATTCCTCAAAAATACTTACCATTACTAAAGCCATAAGGAATAATGATGAAAATTAAACAGTAACAAAGACTTTCCTTTTCTTATCATATAAAATAGCATGATATTATATTAGATACATACAAATAACTTTACAAACACTACTATTTTCTAATAATGTCTCCAAATTAATTTATTCCCACACAATTTATGATCAATTAATCCTGCATACAATTTATCTATTTAGTTCCTAAGCCCACTGGTGCAATAAAATTCAAAGCCACATGTATTTACATGACATTTATGCAGTTTCTAAATCTCTTGTATAAGTTCCTAACATGATATTCGCAGTATAATAATGTCGTTGCAAATATTAACTGCTCTAACCTAGATTGGATCCGGATTTCTAAAATACATTGATTACAATAGCTAGAGGTTTGAGAAACGTTCTATCGATGACTTCATTTATGAAACAGTTTAGTCAAGTGAATCAAGAAAACGTTTCATTTTATTATTAAAATTTCAAACAATAGTAAGTAACATAACCGATACGATACGACCTCGGAATCTTTACAAAAAGAGTGTATTTCTTTCTAAAAGGCCGGCAATGCACCTGTGACTCCTCTGATGTTGCGGGTGTCCATGGGCGGCGCTGATCGCTTACCACCAGGCAACGCGTCTGCTATTTTTTCCGTATTCCATTAAAAAAACAAATACAGTTTATCATGAAACCATTCTCATTATTTTTTTCATTCTACGGTAATTAAAATTCAATAAAAATAAAATACTCTGATTAAATAAAAATAAGTAAGTACATATCTAAAACTAAATTCTTACATTCAATTAATCCAGCTGTCACTCCACCAAATAAAGACCAAAAACAAATGCTAATCGTGGTCTTAATTGGAGCAAAACTTACATAACAACAATGGAATCTGTTGTGCAATGCAATCTTGATAACGAGAAACAAATAGACCGAGTGAGATACGACAAAAGCCGAACCGAAGATTTTATCGGGCACCTCAAGTAGCGACCAGTAATTAGGAACAAAATCCAACATCTTTATCTTAGCGATCGAATGCAAACCTTGGATATTATAGCCTCATTAAACTATATCGGTAGTGATTAGAAAGCAAGGTCACTGTTTTGTGCGCTGTTTTGTTATATGGAGCCATGGAGCTTTTGATATGGTCGTGATTTTTTATTTGGTTTAGGGTTTTACTTTACATTGCTCCATCCATAATCTATTAATTTTGATATTTATTTATTTACTTAAAGGTGAATCAACAGCTACATTACCTATACAAATTTAACAGAAAGATATGCATGTAAATATACGCTACGCTAGTATGCTTTTAAAGCGTGTAAATATAAAGCTATCTGATACAAATTTTGTTTTTGATGGGATCAAAAACAAATGTGGAAAAATCAGTGTAAAGACACATTAAAGGAATATGCCTTGGTATCATTGCCGTCTGCGTTGTTTTTCTTAATACTATAAATGTATTCTTCGAACCTAAAAAGGAACCCTATCATGTTCTTCTAGCCTGTCACTAGTTTAACCAAAAGCTATCTTAGTAACATCCTCGTTGAACTGACGGATTGCAAGACGAATGCGAGATACCGACTGGTACCGGTAACCGCCCCAGTTCTCAGGCTTTGTCGTCGAGCCCCTTTGTGACTTGACTCTATCTGGATCACGGAGCTACCGCCACTTATGCGTAACTTACGGGATGCAGCGGTATTGTTGGCAACTTGTTTTCATTTGGATCTTAGCGCTAAAATGTTTTTGGGTTGCCTTAATTTTGTTGTTTGTTGTTAGGCTTGTTTCATTTTCTTGGAGATTGTTTTGTCTTGTCATTGTATGTGGAGTATTTTTAGTTCGGTGTTTGAACTCTTATCGTCACCTTTTTATGGAATAGGTGGCAAACGAGGAAACGAGTCACCTGATGGTAAGCGATCACCGCCAGCCATGGACTTCCGCAATACCAGAGGAGTTACAGTTGCGTTGCCGGCCTAAAATTTCAAATACTCGTATAAGACTTATTGATTTTTTTAACGAATTCAATACTGGTTAATTTGTCATTGTGATTAATAAACTTGCAGTTTATTAAGTCCCTCTATCAGATTGGAAAGGCATACTATGACTGGCGAGACTTCTATTTTATTTCATGAAACTACAGAACTCTAATTAATTATAGTTTAACCTTAAAAACATAGTGGCACGTGCTCTAAAAACCTTGATAGTAAAAGTATAATTCATTTGAAAATGTCACAGCAACAATACCATTAATTACTACGCTTTAAAACTGATTAATAAACTGGTCCAGTGTAGGCTGTGCACTGTTTTATTTCAACCAATAAACAATAAACCAGATATTGCATAATAACCTTGCTAAATAGAGAACTTGTACTCGTATAAACTTGTTCATTGGTGAACGAGTGCAATGGTTTAAGAGTACCTATAGATAAATAGCTTTTGCCTGCGGGCTTCGTTTATGTCGGTAGGTCCTACTTATAAATTTTGTCAATCATTTCGTTAACCTTTCTGTGTCCACTTTTATGATTCTGTATTTTCACCTTTTTGAAACATAGATGGCGTTAAAGTATATTTACAACGCACGACAATAATGTTTTAACTACGTCAGTCATCACATTTTCTTTAAAGAATCTACTAGCAATTTCTAGCTAACTTAAATATATCAAAATAATATAAGGACAACAACCTCTATTTTCCTTATTCATTACGATATTCAAATTGAAAAGCGACACTTACTTCGATCAAAGTAAACTAATAACAAGCTTCAAGTTTACAGGTAGTTGCCCTTTCAAGCTATAAATAGGCAAATGATTTGGTACTTACATGACATCGCACTTTATTTTAACGCCCGATACAAGCCTTACCTACGAAGGGTCAAAGAAAACCAAAATAGAATATTTTCTATTACCTCCGTTTCAAGTAAACTTCTAACGTAGTTAAAAGAAAATTCTTGATTATTTTTGTACTGCAAAAGTTCTTTATATTCAAGAGTCTGTCGTAAGTGGGAGTAATATTAATTAGAAGTAAAAGTGAAATTTATTGTTTCATAAAGGTCAATTTCCTTGTTTTACCCTCGTGGAATGATGTTATTTTTAAAACAATACCGTTGATTTTAACAGGAATCGAGGAAATAAAGACAAAAAATGGTTTTCAGCGGTCGAAATATTGTTGGCTTACTTTCCACGTAATTGCGATAGGATTGTTGTACTAAGAGAACATTGGGTGTACTCTAACACACACACTTACATATCTACTTCAATCTACAATCTAGGACATGCGCTTATGTACTTGACGCAAAGCATCTATTGCAGTGTAGCTCAAGTTTTTTTTAACAAAACGGCTGTAACTGTCACTTCTTGTCCTGGACATTGCTTGTACACTGGTACTGCAGTCAAACGCGTATCGATACACTGGATTGACGGATTGATTGATATTGACACCAAGCATCGATATGACAGACATACAACCTCATTTGAATACAATACAAGGACTGGTAGGTGATATTATAGAACTTGAATGCAATCGCGCAGATTTAAATCAAACCTGTTCAGAAAAAATAACAGGTAAAATACCTGTTACATTTAAAAAGCAAAATGGGAATAAACAATCTATCATTCATGAATATTATTACATTCGTTCACCACTTAGCCGGGTACAGCACTCGAGGCGTTAAATTTATAAAATCTTTACCGGCAATATTGGAATTTGCGGTTCGATTTATGCGAAGCTTGCATGACGTGAATCGTAATGAAGTGTGCGCGTTAAAATGCACATTTTTCAATAATTCCATTATGAGGGCGCGAAGTGGTCGGAAATCATTGATTTATTGATACCAAACACCTTTTGAATATTATTTTCTTTCATACAACTGACGGTCGATGTTCGAGTGTGCGCAGCCATGTTAATTTGTCAAAGTAATAATATTTTGTACGCGGTGTGAAATTGGTAGGCGTTAAATGGATGGGGGACATAAATAACTTGATTGTTTCTTCTGTTTTTTTTAAAGGCTATATTCAGCCGTACTAGTACATAGAAGGTATATAAAATTGCTACCAGACGTATGTATAAAATAAAATAGTTCAAAGACTTTGGCTGTATTGAAGCAAGAGTATCAAATATTACCTTCAAATGTAAATAATACGAGCACATATAAATTAAGACTTATCTAAACATCAATTACAAGTAAATAACAGACGTTACAATTTCTAGTACTAATGTAGTCATTTTGCTAGTTGTAATTGCTTTGTTAGGACGTAAATGAAGATAATTTGTACCTAGATAATTACACATTACGTCGTCAGAAACAAAGATAAGTACGAATTTCACACAGACCCATCTATTAGACGATTTGTAATGAAACTGTTGAAACAACAACAAAGACATTATTTTCTCAACATTAAACGCGGTCACAATTCCCACAGCGCAATGCGAATTAGTCAAAAACCTACGTGTTTTAACTAAAACAAGATTACATTCAACAAATATGTGGCAACGCTGCAATCTAGTGCAATTAAAACTTTAGTTAAAGTTTGTGTATGAGTGCACCTTTCGCCCAAAATTCGCCAAGTTGGCCGAGTTACACCAAGTTTGTTTTGGCGTTTATCACAATGGACCTGGAAGTTTGCCGCCCCGGGACGTTCCGGAGCGACTCAATATTGTTTGGAACTTGGAGAAATATTGTGTCATAGGTATTACGATCGGAGACGGTAACGATCGACTTTATGGGCCGTTGGAGAGAAATTAAAAAATGTTTAGGTACCGTGAACATAGTTTTCAAGAGAGTAACGTTTCGTTTAAAGTTTTTAACAGATGATACATTAACATTTTCAGTGGTATCCGGAGCTGCGGACTACCTGATGGTTTATGGAGTGGTTTTTAGTTAGTAAGAGTCTGACACTCCGGATTCCGCATCCTCCAAGGCGGGAGAAGTCATGGGATGATTTTCCTCCCTAAAAAAAAACATTTTCAGTGGTACCAATTTCTAGATGAAATTACCACGTCTCCGTTTAAATTCAAAGTCTAAATCAAGTAAACTTGAAACTATTTCGCCTAATACAATAGATATCTTAACGATCTATAAGAACCCTTCAACATTTGTCTCAACAGAACAATAAATAATAACTGAATGCATACTTACCGAACTAGTCTCGTTATCTAAATTGCTAAGACAATTAATAGGCACTCGAACTCCCAAAGTCCTTTAGTGTTAAAGCAGGGGCGTATTAATGCACTTACAATAAACTACTTAGAATGTACTCCATTTGGCAAACTTCTTCAGGGCTCCAGAGACTCGAAGAGTGCTTCAATATTGCCTTTAAACTTTATAAAATATTATCTTCATATATTGTCTACTCTTGCACCGCGTGCGTCCCTACTTTGAGAATTTATATCAGCTAGTGTACCCTGAATTATAAGAACAAGTATCTATTATTACATGTCGTAAATATTCATGGCTTGCTTGCTTGCATATGCTTGATGTTGCATGCGCTGTAATTCTAAAAGTTGATATAAAAATACGATGTTCGTCATGTGATAGTAAAGAAATAATAAGCGTATTTTGAAAGTGTATCAAGTTAATAGATTAGATTTTTTGACAAATATGTGACTTTAAGATTTAAGAATGTGACTTTAAGTTCTGGTTTGGCCAGTTTTGTCTTAAGAGACTTTTTGAAAGGAATACGAGTGAAGCTATTTAAATAAGAGACACAACAAACATGACATAATGAGAAAAGTATCTAAAACAGACATTGTAACATACGTTCACGAAAGTAATACACGAACAGACAGCCCCAAGTCTAAGACGAAACACTAAACTACACTAAACACACGAAACTATTGAACCAAACTTTGGCTTGATTCTAATCTCAGTTGCTAACTACTTAGACATAGACATCCAATCAAATATAGGTCCTATGCTTAAGCAATACGATTGTCAATGATAATTTGACTAACCTTTTGATTAATATCGATAACTTTTCAAGGTATTCCTTGAAAACGTTAAGATGTTGCGATAAAATTGTCGAACAAAACAAAGCGTGAATATCTAACATCTATTGGATTTTGTATTGTGACTTCCAAGTGAGAAAATGGCATAAGTCGAAAAGACAAAAAAGCGAGGTTCTGTAAAAATATTATTGTCATCTCATTCAATATGGCGACTGTTATGATGAAATGTATTTAATACTTATATGTATATGACATTGTTTTATTTTAAGGTTCTAAATCTAATACAATTTATCTGGTTGGTTTTCTTCTACCTAGTACTTCTTCGACTAAGGACTATTACAGTCCTGAATATATGAGAGAAAACTTTAGACTTATTTTAACATAAAACTTATATTCCACATCTTACACCGTTTTCTCAGTCAGTATGAACTCCGTCAACCCTATGAGTTTGTTCACAAATGCCAGCGGTGTCAAACCAGACGTGACAAATAAAATGGCGACCGTGCGATTGTACGGTCACCTCTCACTTTTGTATATTAGGAACGACGCACAGATAAAAATGTGGATTCGTAAATACCGGTGCTAGCAAAACTATTACCCTTCCAATTATTATTTTTCTTCATTATCATTATATTAACCGCGAGATGGCTATTGCTGAACAATTTTCCGTATTGACGACGAATTTCAAAATATATATTTTTTCTTTTGTTCAGAAGGCATAAATGACACGTCTAGTGTACATAGGCTACAGTAGTCTAAGCTGCTAAGAGTTTTCACCTTCAGATTTTCTCAATATATTTTCACGAGTAAACCGTTATTTAGTTAATTTATCTTTATATTTTTTTATAATGATTTTGTAATGAAATCGTATTGAATTAGGTTTTTATTCTATCTATTTTATGGGTAAGTATTACCCAGTGTAAGTTCCACCTTAAATATCATAGTTAGCAAACATTATTATAGTTTGGAGAGACATTGAGTAATTCAAAATTTTCATAATAAATCGATCAGTTTTACTGTTAAGGTGCAACAGAATATTATATTTCGAAATCGAACGTGATTGCTTTTTGTAACATCAAGATAATTTGTCTTGTATTTGACATGGTTAATCAGTTTGATGGTGTCTTGATTAAATTTGGTTTAACATAAATGCTTGAAGGCTTAGTAATGATTTACATTTCTGGTTATATGGCGTTAACTTTAGCCTAGCTTCACTGACAGACGGACTGACGGATTATTATTTATTTATTTGTTTTTGACATTACAAAAGTCCCTACCTATTTATTGTTTAATTGGAATAAATGAATTGACCTTGATATAAGGTATTATTGAAATTTGTTATTTTTCATTTTAACTGCAACAGAAAGGTGGGAGAGGGGGCAAACTATTTTATAGTTGCTGTTTTTTTTCTGAGCGGAGTTTTTAGACATTTATATTTATAATATGCTGATATAAAAAAAAAAACTCCTTAATACAATACAATTATAATAAAAAAAAATACGTTATTGTGCTGGTATTGTAACTATACAATGAAAAAATATATTGGTATTTGTAGATCGATGTCGAAACTAGGTCTATTAGTGTCGTTCAAGTTTATGCCTTATTTCTATCATGATTAGATCTCATTACAAGTTTCGCAATGCCATCTGATCGGTCCTTTTGAAACACTACTAAATTATTTTATCTCTTAATCAATAATTAATTCTAGCTGTCACATGATTATCTGTGACACTCGTCACGCCAAGTTTGGTTATCGCTTAGGTATATTGCACCATAATATAATATAATAAAGGTGCACTATTAAAAACTGTCCTTACTAAACACAATTGTGTAACTTGAAATCTCTAGAGAAAGAAGTAATTATCTGCATTATATGTTTGGTTATAATTCCTACGAATATTATAAATGCAAAAGTATGGAAGTGTAACTCTTTCACGCAACACTTCTAAAGGTATCGGGACGAAATTTAGAATAGGGATAGATTATGGTATGGAATTACACGTAGACAATTTTTATCCCACGGAAAAGCAGGCAAAGCCGCTGGTAGAAGCTAATTCCATATAAAAGGAAAGAAGTAACCAAAAATATACTTAAACATTTCGAGATTGATAACATTATTTAACTTTCAAAAGACAGATTTTGTATCTTATACCCATTTTCACCAACATCTCTTCTTTCTTCTGTAAGACTGGTGACACTTAACGACACTTTGATTTTATATATAATAATACGGTACTCTTTAGAGATAATGTTACTCTTGCTACCGCTTGAAAAACGAAACGTGTTGTTAATTTGTTATCAATTTATTTTAACATAACGAATTGCCATGAAAAGGGGTATTTAAAAAGGCTTTTAAAAACATTTATAGAGTTGCAACAAAGATAAAATCGCTCTGAATTTGCAACCCAAAAATGTGATTTATTTTTAAAACTACGAGCAAATCCTACATTCGTTTGAAACTAAATGTATGCTGTAATTCATTGCATTGAAATTAAAATTCATCCATTACACGATGTGAGATGAAATCGTGATAATGTTGAAAAATTTTGTACCTAGTGTATAAATTACGAACTAGAAATGTTTCAATGTGTTTTTTTTTTTTATTAAATACGTTTGTGAAAAGGTTAAAAGGTAAAAATAACAAAACATATATAACACTAGAGTTCAATTTAAGTATATTATGTTGAGTAATATCACTTTATTCAGACCTTGGTATTGATATTTCAAGTCGATATCTACTATTTTAATACCAAAATATCACACACGTTATGATGCTTCTGGGGTCAAAGCCCAGAACATTTAAAATATCAGTCACCGTGATTTACGAACGGTATACGACGCAGGTGTAAAGGATCCGTCCATTCGCTGGGCCGACAATTTGGCCAGTCACCACATTCGGCTGGCATAATTCACAAAATGCACTTACGACTGGACTTTGCAGACACGTACTGAAGTAGTGACAATTTAGGATGTTAAACAGTCACTGACTTGTTTGATACGATTGAAATTCGTTTAGTAAATAAAAATTCGTGGTTCCGTCGTATAAACTGATATTATTTTTTCTGTAGTTAGAAACGGCACCAAAAATTTAGCCCACAACCATCTTCAGTTTTCTATCGCAAATTTTTACCAAAATGTTTATAATAACTATCGTGTGACATACTAAATTACCGTTTACAGTACACGATTACAGTAGGCTGCACGACGTCGCCGCGTTTGCGCACTCTGCTCATGATGAAGAGTGCCTCTGTGACTTGAAACGCTCGACCTCTGTAAAATCCGGGATCAGTAGTTTGATAATTTTCAGTGAATATAATACACACTACAAAAAAACGTTACACTTCCAACTAAACCTCATTCCTATGACATCATATGACATCTTTAATCAACAATCTCCCTTACGTCCTAACAGGGCTAACATGTTCCTGTACGAAAAGTCCCTAAAACAATAGATAATAAAAAATCCAATTTCCCTATTGATCCTCGTTCGAATAACATCGAGAAACTTCCGACTACCTATAGTAACCAATGTTGGGCAAAATTTATCGGAAAAGATTTGTGGGCGACGCCGATGCTGCAATTTGACTATCGGAAAATATATTTTATGACGTCCACGGCACTTTGTTGGGCTTAATGGTGGTTGGTGAATGTTTTTTTTTAGATATCGAATGTGTTGACTGCATGGTGGCTATTAGTTTGTCTGGCTCAGTAGTACATGCATATTGCAGGGGCTTTGTAACTTATCAAAGTATCCATTCGTCGGTAAATGATTTTGAACATAATCAAAATGAAAGTTTCAAAGAATGTAGTGAAACTTTCTTTTTGGGGGGAATATCATTCCAGTGACTTTTTCAGCATTGGGCGAGTAGAGAGATAGTGTCTGATTCTTACTGACTAAAAATCACCATTTTCCTATTCCCGCTTTTCGAGGCGGAGCCCCAGTAAGTCCGCAGCTCCGGACAATGTAGTGAACCTATAATAATAACTTAAACAACTTAATTATACATAGTATTAAAGTACGCAACGCACGAACTCAAAACATACCAAAACAACTTTACAAACGCTTGCAGCCGTTACAAGCTAAAAAGTCAAAGAAATATTAGAACACAACTCTTAATCACCAAAAACAGAAAACTAATGTTTATTCCATCGCGCAACTAATTGTTAAACAAATTTCAACTTTATTACAAACATATTGAAGTGCTATTGAAGTTGTGAAAGTGTACGCTTTTACGTTTTATTCAAGCAGATGCTGTGTACAACCTGTTAATTACGAACAACTTTTTGAAATAGGCAGGTAGGTACTAGTTTTGCAATAATTGCTCGACAGGGCGCGCGACAGAAGCTCGTAAAAAGTGAAACAAAAAGAAATGTTGCTTGTCTCAATATAGAACTTGTTGATTGCATCGGAAAATAAGTTCAGACGAGACAGTCCTTTGAATTTTGTTTTCTCTTAGTTAATTTGTTGCAATTGAGCTTTCGCAAAGTACAAGTCGTGCACTTTTCCTGTCTAGACAACGTAATTAGCAATGCAACTATTTTTTTATAAATTTATGTTAGGATAGTTTTTTTTAAACGTTGCCCCGCACTAAGATTTTTTCCTGTATCGTAGGTGCGTTTACAAAGACCCAAGTATGTAAACTTGACACCCAGACCCGAAACAATTATTTTTTTGTGGATCACACAAAGAGTTGCTCCGTGCGGGAATCGAACCCGCTACACGCTGCGCGGCAGCCGGTTGCCCAGCCACCGCACCAACCATATAGTCAAAATAGTATTCTGAACTCAGTTGTAAAATGTACAGGTAAACAAGATATACGATATAGAAATACGACCGCACGAGACTAATTACGTGCGTAAAACATCGGTGTAAGTCTTAAGTAATATGACATGAATGATACTACGAAACTAAACAATTTTCTTACGCACGTACGTATAAATGAAGAGTAAACAAACAGTTCTGTTTCATATTATTTACTCTATGACATCTTCAATGAACATACTACGACTCATGGTCCGTCAGCTGCCGTCAAGTACGGCAAATACTTCGAAACAATGTAGCCAACAATTAACCGAGCACACCACATAACCTAGACACTTGACTTTAAAACAAAAAGAACAAAATATATTCCATTTAAGGACATCAAGGGATCTTGTTTAACTGGTTGTGTTTGCTGTAATTATTATTACAGTGTCGTATAAACAAGCAGGCCGTGACGTCATCTTGCTAAATTGCGCGTGGCTGCTAATAAAAAGATGTGTTCGTGTTTTAAGTAGCATTTTATTTGAGGCAGTTTTCATATGACCCGCTGTAACTTGGAAAACCACAGCTACAAAAAATATTACACCCATTTTTCCTGATTTTAAGATTAAATAAGTAATTATTTTATTCGATTAATGTTAAACCGTTCGCGTATATTAATTTAATAGTAGCTACCTACTCGAGTACGAGGCTTTTATTTTTATAAGAACGTTCCTTTTCTGCCATACCATTGCTCAATCCGTTATACTTAAAACAAAGCCTACCAAAAGACAGTCACCTTGATTCCATAATATAATGCAAGGAATGTCGCCCTCTATTAATAAATTAACAAGCCCAGTAAAGCGCATGCTTGATGCTTGATTAAAAACCTCCCACTTAAAATGCTGTTTAGCAACCGATGCAATTGTTGAAAAATCTGCCCCAGCTAGCACCTGCTGGATAAAAATGGGCATGCGACATTACTGCGTCACCTATTAAAATAGTCACTTTGAAAGCTTTTTTATTGAACAAGTCTACCACTCATTTTAACGGACTTGTGAAGAATTTTATAAGGGACGGGATGAGAATGGGATGTTAAGAGATAAGTTCGTTTTATGTCTTCAATATTGTTGAAGTATTTGCACATGATCCCGCCTGAATGTCGGTGACATTAAAATTTTGTTTACGGCTCTTTTTGGGCTCGTAACTCAAGGCATTTTATAGGCATCGTTATTCGTATGACTAGTTCATTTAATTATAACATAAAGGCAATTTTATTGGCAGTTCAAAGATCAAGCTGCAGTTTTAGGTTACGTTAACAAGTCTTTTGGGAGCAGTATGTTTCGACAAAGAGAGTTTCAAGACTGCAGAATCTTTTAAATCCATACCCTACATATTTGTATAGTATTATAGTTTATAGTATATATTATCTATATATTAATACGTGATGCAAAAACTTTGGACCGCTTTTTACGAAAATTGCGCGGACGTAGGAGCATAAAATTTGGTACACTTATAGTTTATGTGTAGGAGAAGTGCAGGACGCTAATATTTTTTAAAAATAATGCTTATAAAGTACATTAAATTAATAAATAAAACATTACACACACATGCATATTATCTGATCGTATTTGACAAAACGTCAAAATCGATAGACATTGCGATGATGTTGACGTCTCATATGAATAGAGTTTTATAAAAGAGTTTGTTTGAGTTTGAGTTAAATAAAAATTATCCTTGAACGTATGTTAAGTGGTATTGTAAATTAAATCGTATATGGTTGAATTTCAACCACTAGGCGACCACTAGTCTAAATTATTAAACTTATACTTACAATATATACCAAATAATTCCTACAGTTATAAAAACAAGTCATAGTGATGAGACTTCCTTATAATTATTTCAATTACTCTATCTTTATAATTATCCAAACTTATATCAAAAGTCGTACCCATATCGTGTATACCTCGTCCTTTTCAAAGGGCATTCTCATCAATGTCAAACAAAGTTGACGGAGCACTCATAAGATACCAGCTTAACTAGTTATCACCAGCGCCAGGTGTCGCTAAAAATAGATCATTATTGCTATTCTAAGAGCACGCTTTAATTTCCTTTGGACTCGATTAATCTGCAAACTGCCATGTGTCGTTATGAAAATATGTTTAATGGTGCCCTTAATGTCAATGTACGTTTTGTGATTAAAAACTAGAATGTAGCATGGTGGTAATTACTTGTTTTAATTTTATTTTTTTGCAGTATTTCTTGATTAAATAGTTAAAGGCAAATGGTTATATTGGTAATATTGTCCGACTAGTAGTTAACTTATATTAAAGATTGAATATTTAATGGTGGTGACTTTATAATTTCTTAATTATAAGGAGATTGAAACATTATGATTGTGACTGATAAAAGTGATTGGTATTTTATAATTCCGATTTTATTGTGTGGTTTTGGCCCTCATGGGTTGTAATTTTCCCAGTTAATGCACTTTATAAATTACTTAAATCCAGTTTAAATTACAAATTACGACTTCCAACGCATTAACAAATATAACATTTCCGCAAAATTAACGAACAACTCTCTATACCCATATAAATCGCCCAGCAATACAAAATAAGATATTGTACTTTTCACCACCCACCTCGCGAGCTATGATACATAGACATTACAGGTTCGCGCCACAAGTTAAACATATTTTATTCAATAGAATAACTAGCAACATTTCTGTAGTGCCCGTGCCACAATCCGATATTTAGGTTACAGCCAAACCGAGTCTATTGTGCAAAGTGAAACGTTGCCGTTTAATGTGTGGGCCAAATGATAAGGGATTTGCGAATATGGTAATTGATGGAAAGGTATTTATGTATGGAGTTTTTTCTTACGTAAGTAAGTATAAGTAGTTACGTGTAAGTAGAGGAAACGTTTAATAAAACATTGCCCCACACTAGGATCTTCTGTATCGTGGGTGCATTTACAAATTTACATGCTCACGAGTCTGGGTGTCAACAATTTGTGGATCACACAAAGAGTTGTTCCGAGCAAAAATCGAATCCGCTACACACATTAAACGGCAAACATTTTTTTTTTGTTTTTGAGGGGGAAAATCATCCAATAACTTCTCCCACCTTGGGCGAAGCGAGAGGGAGTGTCAGACTCTTACTGACTAAAAACCACCCCGTTCCTTTACTTGCTTTTCGAGCCGGAGCCCCGGTAAACTCGCTAGGTAGTCCGCAGCTCCGGAACCGTGCAGCTTGGTGTCAATATTTTTTTTTCGCATGATTGATTTAAATTATTTATAGATATTTTTTTTTATAAAAAATAAAGTCTCAGAAAATCAAAACAAAATCAAAAGAAGTTGTACTTAAAAACTAAGAACCAGATAAAACTTTATATTACTACATTCCCTCACGCAGTTCTTAATAAAAACCTCTTCATCTCGTCTCTCAAGCCTCATCTGTGCGATGTTTTATTCAGACGCGCGACTCGTTAGCGTGGAGCATTGTGGTCGCTAAACAAACCGACAGACCATGGTCCCTCAATGCATGCTTGATTTTTCAACAATAATATAATTCCGCCATCGCTAAATCCAAAAGTCATGCCAAGTTTTGACGAACTGACAGCTTAATGAAGTTGATACACATGTTTATCTTGCTTTCTCTCGTTAAGGAAAGTTAAAATGTATTAAAATGATTAAGCTTTTTCATGGTCATGGACTTTTACCGGATTAGTCATCTTAATAAATGCCTTTACCTATAGGAGTAACGTCACGCCTTTTGTCTCTGAAGGAGTTGGCAGAGACGGTGTACTGTACAATGTATACCAATTTCTCACCATTTATGTTTTACGTCCTATGTAATAGGAGATGAGTTTATTGGCATATATACTAACCACAATTCTAGATCCCGTGCCACTAATGAGGAATTTTGGAAAAAAGTAAAAAAGCTTAGTAACATTTTGAACCTGAGACCCTTTGCTCGGTAGTCTAGATCTATGGTTAATACATTAACAAATAAATCATCTAACTACATAATTTATGAAAATATGCAGATTTAATATGATCTCGCTACCGCAGGAATAATAAATCCGCCCTACAGAGAACCGGCCTACATCCAAATGTCACAAAGTGCATTCGAACTAAAAATATAGGCAACACAGATAAATCAGAAATATACAGTCGCCGATTAATAGAGTGACAATAAATAAATTCATACACAATAATAGCCTATTTAAATAAACGAACCGTTTTTTAAACATTCAAATTGTATACTGATAAAAGCGTAACATCGTCTATACTTTTATCATCGTCTTGTCATACAAACTGCACAAGTCCCGCCCCTTAATAACAATGTAAAATCGCGAATACATTAAAATTTCCGTTCTCAAGACTATTAATATGTCATTTACAAAATCACCACATTGTCTCCCCTCTATAATCATGTACTTATTGTCACTGGACCTAGTATAAACACCTGTGATAATCAAACTCATAATAGCACAGTCCCCCTTTGCAGTGCACCTCTATTTCCACATGTAATTGCTTTTCACCCCACAAATCATTTGCACGCGGCTATTTTTTCCAATGCCTAATTTGCACAACCCTTTTAGTTTAACAGGAGCGGAAGTTTTAATTGCATAGTTTTGTATTTTATGCACAAATTCGTAACACTGATATGACGTGTACATTCGGTGACACAATTCTTATTTTAAGCAATATTTTGTTTCGCAAATAATTAAAAAGACTAGGACCTATTAGATATCAAAACTTATTCAAGTTTGTTTATTCAAAAGAAGTCGAAATTGATTAAGTCATTATTAAGTTATGGTAATACCGATAATTAATTTTTATTGTCAAGATAAATTTTTCACCTTTTAAGATACGAGTTATCAGTAATTAAACGTATCTCATTATTATAATATTCACACACTTATCTAATCGATTGGCAATCTTATATCTTTATACAGATAACTGCTCTGATGAAGCTATTTCATTAATTGATTGAAACTGATACATAATAATATAGTTTGGTTGAGTATTTTTTACTTCATAGTTCTGTGTAGCTTATTACATCCTTCTAACACAAACCACATTAATTTTACACACAAAAAGTGGCGTCATGTTATGCCTCTGTCATAATAAAGAATAGATTCTATACAATTCCAAAATTCTAAGAAACCACAATAAAAGCTAACAAGGCAGCCATAATGATACATTTCAATTAATTCGCATTCAATAAATAATTTCGAGGAACATTTTCGCGTCGCCTGTACTTGCCTACAGTTGGGTGATTCAAGAAATGCCCGACTAATTACAGGCTAGCTACCATTATAAAGGTAATTTGCTTATTCCGGTTTTGTATAGCATCGACATCTGTGCAATAACAGCTATTAAAGGCCCTTGGACGTATTACGTAGTACGTTGGCTGTCCAGTAATTGTTATGAAATCTGGATATTTGATGGACAAAGTCTCGGTAAATATATGGACCATGGGCATGATTGCTGCCGTATTCCGGACGAACAGATGGTGCATTTAGGCTTCAAGACATCTGCTCGTTTTCTTTCGGAGATACTCGTGTAATTTTGGTTACATCTGACGTTTATAACAATACATATCTTCTCTTAAATGGTTTCTTTGTAAATGAGTAACTACTAAAGTAGTCTCAAAGTGAGTCATAGTAGAGCTTTTAATTAAATATTGATGTAAATCGGCAATAACGTAGGCACTAAATTAACTAAAAATAACGGTTTACTCACGTAAATATAGTGAGAAAAGTTCTACTTGTTACGAGTCACAGAGGGACTCTTCATTATGAACAGCGTGAGCAGTACTAAATAATATAGGTATCTATAGACCAGACCCAAAAATTATAAAGAATGGTATCAACATGACAAATAAAGCTAAGTTTTCAACATTATGCTAAATAAAGTAGACTCATCAAAATTACGAAAAAAAATCAATAAAACTACAATTCCCAAACACAAAAGCAAACAATTTAAGCACTGAATAAATCTACATAATGGTAATTTCTAAATCATGATGTGTAATCGCTGCGTAAATAATTCAACTCAATTCTATTTGATTCCAATCAAATCACAATACATAATTAAAATCCATTATGATTCAGCTCAAATATTGAATATTTTACTTGTATAACAATGAAAATGCCAAGCGGTACGTAATGGACAATATTTATTTGATTGAATGTTACAACATCGATTATGGCGGCTCGTTGTAATTATATCTCTATAGTATGCATTACATCGGCCTTGTCAAAGTATGAAACGGTAGCTCGAATACAATAAGCTAATCATACGCTGGCAAGAAATTGTTGTAAGTAGTTTGAGACACACTGGTTGAGAGTTTGGCAAGCAATGATTTGCTGATGTTATCTTGTTACCAAGAGGACGCTTAACGTACCCATAGATATGCAACACTAGAGGTGTTATAAGTCTGATACTCCCTCACATCTCGTCCAAGGTGGGAGAAATCTTTGGATGATGTTTACCTCTGAAACAAAAAGAGGAGTTACAAGTGCATAGCCAATTTTTAGGGACGAAAATTAAGGAACTGAGGGATGGATTTATAGAAGTGAATATATTATTATCCCGGCTAATGATGTCTTTCTTAATTACATAGTTTAATAAAAAGAAAACATAGAAAATTCTGTAAATGTACTTATGTATAGAAAATATTGAAAACGACAAATATTTACCTCAAAATAAATTGGTGAATAGGTGTTAAAAAACGTTTAACTATAAATAGAATTAAATATCAGGACATTTAAATGTTCAATTATATGGCAAAGTATTTTCCTATAATAATTACAGTTCATGAATAAAAAAAAGAAATGTTTATTATTGAGACAAGGTCTCCATTTTGGATTCTAGGAAATACATCAATACATACTTTTAAAATTTTCCATTTCGTTTGATTGAGTGATTGAGCACCTACTGAATCTATAAATACATTCTATCAAGCTATTTAAAACATTTAAGTTTGTTTTTCGTTTTATTAATATCTATTTAGATGTAGGTACTTCTTTGTAATAATAAGTCAACGTATTTATTTTGGATTTTTTAAACAGTATCTTAAGGTACCGTGCTTGTCAGGCCTCTTTTGCAAATAACAAGTAACACAGGCAAATTTTGATCTTATGTGGATATAATCTTATTAAATACTAGCTTCCGCCCGCGACTCCGTCCGCGCGGATGTCGGTCTTCGCGTGGAAGTTTTATTTTGTCCATTTTGAGTAACTCTGACAATGACATCTTATAAATATCTATTGGACCCAAATACGGCGAGGCCCATAATAATTAAGGAGATACCTCTATTGAGCTACTGCTGTTGAGCTCGCGTTCTGTAGAATAAAACTGAAAAATAAAGATTTTTTTCTACATATTTTTCCAGGATAAAAAGTATCCTATTTTATGCCAAGAATAATAAGGTATAATTATACCAAGTTTCATCGAAATCGAACCGTTAGTTTTCACGTGATGCCTGAACATACAGACAGACAAAAAATAGTCATATATGTATTTGGGTTTGGTATCGATCCAGTAACACCCCTGCTATTTATTCTTTCAATATTTTCAATGTACAGAATTGACCTTCTACAGATTTATTATACCTAATATGAATAAATGAAAGAATGAATGAATGAGAGTGTTATAAACATAAGAGTAGACAAATATAATCAGAAAGCTCCGAACTGCTAAGCTATCGGAAGTTATATGTTATTGTGAGTCAACCATAAAAGATAGACATTTGCTGTCACAAAATATTTTTTAAACCATTTGAAGGAGAAAATTTCCGTCATACATGATTTCTGTGTAGCTTTAACCATTAAGGCTGCACACGCGACGGAAGCTTAAAAAATGGAGTAAATTCTCCTGTTTTCCCAACATTTCCCTTCACTGCTCTGCTCCTATTGATCGTAGCGTGATGAAAAGTATACTATAACCTGCCCAGGAGTATGAAGAACAATTGTACCAAGTTTCATTGAAATCTGTCGAGTGGTTTTTATTTCTATAAAGAACATACAGACAGACAGACAGACAGACAGACAGACAGACAGACAAAAATTTTTCTGATTGCATTTTTGGCGTCAGTATCGATCACTCATCACCCGCTGATAGTTATTTTGGAAATATATTTCATGTACAGAATTGACCTCTCTACAGATTTATTATAAGTATATAGATAGAGCTATGCTTCGGCACGAATGGGCATGTTCGACTGGAGTGATACCACGGCCTCACCGAAAACAGACGTGAAACAACGCTTGCGTTGTGTTTCGTTGTGTGAGTGAGGTTACCGGAGGCCCAATTACCCCTTTCCCAATCTCCGATTCCCCAACAACCCTTAAATTCCTAACCCCCAAAAGGCCGACAACGCACTTACAACGCCTCTGGTGTTTCGGGTGTCCATGGGCGGCGGCAATTGCTTACCATCAGATAATACGTCTGCTCGTTTACCAGCTTTATTATACATTACTTATATTTTTTTATAATAGATATACTATTATAAAAAAAATTACACAAATTAAATTAATTTGCTTGCTAAATGAATTCGTCCATATATCACGCAACAACGATAGAACGATAGATGAATGGACGTTCCATTCGCGTACGGCATTTCAATATTATCGCGAACCTTGTCAGGTGAACAAAGGCTCGAAAGCTGAGAGATGAAGTGGCGTCGTTAATAGGAAAAACCTTATGTATTCCCACCACTCTTATACAGTCGCCATAGAGTTCAGTTTCGTATAACTCTTGTCACAGAAAAGATAATTGTGTCAAGGATGTGTTACGGTCAGTTCGTTTGACAATGCCTTGGACTTGATGGGAATAATTTGATTAGGATTTAATTAATTATAGTAAGGTTTTGTTTTATATTTATTTGGACTCTACTGGACAATGATTTGTTGATTAATTAACGGGTCTCGTGAACTGAGTTCCTTTTAGAAATTACTAATTACTGAAATTGTGGGTTAAAATAGAACAAAATTTTGATAGCGTTCTCCAAAAGGCAGTAAGAATTGGTACAGTTGATTTTAAACGTTCGTCGAAGTAACGGAACACACGGTGTTTTTTTTTTATAAAAAACACTTGAATATAGAATATTCCTCATATTAATAAGGTTGACATTCGTTTGTATAAAATTGAACATTGAAGTAACATTAACTTCATAATCTTCACATAAACCAGTAAATAAAAATTGCTTCAAGAAGTGTAAAATTAGCACTTTAAAGATAGCTTCCATTAAATAACACGTTCTGCCTTATAATACACAAATACATAATTGATCAGCATAGTTGCTTCGTAAATTAACTTTACCTTATTATAGGTACAAACGCCAGCAGATTAACTGAGTCCAATCTGTCAAATTTTTCATTGGATTTTCAACTTTATATCAAAATAATAAAGTTAAATATAAAAGAGTAGGTTGAGCTGCTGACGCCTGTGCATAGCAGATGCAAGCTTGAACATGTCCTATAATTAAAAAACTATATTTTACGCCATTTTCTTTTCAATTTGTATGAAGACCGCGAATTTAAGAATTGCTGCGCTTATAACATAATTTGTTGTTTGGTTTTTATGACCGATTCAGTTTAATTACTATGTCGTTTGCAATATATTGTTCTTCTATGTATGTACTACCGAAGAGCATCTTTTTTGGTGTCAGCCGGTAAGTGAGCAGTTGGATCACCTTATTGTAAGTAATCGCCATTGCCCATGGACACCCGAAACACCAGACGCGTTACAAGTGCGTTGCCGGCTTTTTGGGGTTAGAAATTTATGAGGTTGTTAGGAAACGGTGATATTATAATATAAAAAAATGTCTGTCAGTCATACCTTTAGTGAAGCTATTTTTTCCATGGTGTATACTCCTGTTAAAAAGAACGAGGTTTATTGTAATCAGTCTCTAATTTAAAATAACCGCAAATTTAATTGTAACACAAATAAATTTAAGAAAGAAAATAGAATAGAAAGTAAACACAATTAATATCTGTATCTCAACATGCCACAAGCTAAGTCTGAACTGTCAAAATATTCTATGACGCAATAAAATACTTTTTATGACCGCGTCATATTAGAGGGCGTTTCATTAATTTTTAATTAGAACATTCGACTTTATACTTTTTAATTAAGCATTGTGGTGCTGTTAACTTTTATTACCATCTAACTATGTTTTCCAACTAAATAATAGTTAAGTGTTGAATAAATAATTTTAAACCCTTCATTTTTATGCCTTTCATATTAAATTTGTAGAAAGTTTTAAAATTTTAAAAATATTCAAGTGCCAGTTTAGTACGAAAACATTTGTCGAGTAAATTGAATTAATCAAATAAAAACTGTTTGAATAGTTTTATGCTATTTTTATTAGTTTCTTTTAATTTAAAAAGTTTTATGTGAGACGTATAAAATTATTTTGATGAACAGAAAACTTGTTGTCATGGCTATAAAAAGAGTCGGTAATTGAGGACCATATATAGGGATTAGAGAAAGAATTTAATGTACAAAGATGTTAAAAATGCCTGTTCGAACATACAGATTACATTCGTTTTCAGTTTACCGAAGACATAGGTACAGGATGATGTTCACTATTGCAAGTATATTGATCATGCCGCTTGAAACTGTGTCAAAATATCGGAAACTCATAGACATAATAAACATGGTAAATATCCCGTCTTAAGTTCTAATATTAGTGTTAGAGACCATGTCAGTTTAAAAACTTATATCACATTATAGCTTATCACCTGATGAAATGGTGGCCAAACGTCAACTTATTAAGTATAAAAAAAAACGATACTTTGTCATAAATATACAGACAAAAAAAAATCATTTCACCAAAAAACCACAATCACGCACATAAAACAAAATACCTACCGGATCTAACCACGTGCTAATCCCGACAAAATCCCTCTTATTCGCACTTAAATAAAGTTGTTAAAAACCCCTCAACGAGTTCAGGCAATGAATAAATTTGGCACAAACGCTTGCAATAAATACCAAACATTAATAAACATGATGTGCGATATTTTACGTTGGTAGATTAAACTGATGTTGTGTATGAGGCCTTAGGGAGGCGTTTAACTAACTTAGTGATGCCATAGAGTTGGGGTGTTCATAGTTTTGTACCTGTAGATACTTCACTTCGTTGATCTTTGATAAAAAGCGTTGGAGATAATTTGGTTTTATGATAAAAGACTAGGGAGTGTGGGATTTTTACCTCACTAAAACCACCCCGGTGGCCACCTTCAGCACCGATAAAGGGCACCAAGTCCTCTAATTAGACCTGCCCCGGATAGTAATTACCCCTAAATATGCTTGACACGTGCCAAGATGCTTGCTCGCTAAAAGTATTGTAAAAATTGTCACTTTATCAAAGTTTAACTAATTGATCATCTTTTCCTCTATATGAAACGTATGTAAGCACAGTTTCATCGTTGTAAATCTGCTTACTATTCTCTAAAGATGTAAAGACTGTCGCATCTACCATCCATAATCTTTGGTATATTACACGGTGCTGTAGATAAACTCAAAAAGGGTATAAAAATGTCTAAAAAAGTAGTGAATTGTCCGTAACGAGGGCAATATGTTACGTACTGTTAGCGACTTGTAAATTATACATCCCCTCGTGGGTCGTTTGAAAAACTTCACTCGTATTATGAAAATTTATGTAAGAAAGAATGCAGATTAGTTGCAGAATGTGCCCCCATTTTGTATTCATATTTATATCGGAGCAAATGCTCCGGGCATTATTTAGAATAGTTGATTTTTTTTTTACTTTTACTAACTAAAATTATAATATGTCAAGTCAACGTATATGTTAATATTTTTTTTAGATTTTAAGGCTAATTTTTATTTGAACATCATGTTACAGTACACGACTGTAGTGTCTTCCTGAAAAAAAAAAAAAAATACAAACCCTCTACCGGTCACCCGTGAAACTAAAATTTGCCATACAAAACCTTTACATCGTTGCTAGCGACTATTGACAAATACTATTGCTTGAAACTCGTGCTAGAGGTACTGAAGGCATTTTGTCTCTTTGTATTTTTGTTACATACTATCTACTGTTTCCGTAGATGAAATAATCTTATAGAAGTAGTATTATAAAGTGTTTATAAAATTTCATTTAACTTAAAAGATATTTTGCTTTACCAAATGAAGCCTTTACCATTATCCACGTTTTCCTTCCATGGACATACTTTTAATGCGGAACAGAATTTCCAACGTGTTTGTTTCATACATGGCATTTTGTTGTTCTAGGACCGCGTCCACCAAAATACATTGACCTCCCACTACTCCCTTGGGTATCTGCAATATAGGAACGGAGTGGAACATCAACTAGTTAGAGGGATCAAGGATAATTGGTTGCTTTATACGTGAGAGCATGCTTCATTTGTTCCTTGCTTCGGGCATCAGCACCCGTACCATTGTTTATGAGAATGGCCAATTATGTCTTTACAACACACTTTCTTTGTGCCGTGCATTATTTTAAGTTTGTAACATGCGAAGTATTAGATACTTCTTCTCATTAAAACTTGAACCTATTCACTAATAGCCCTTTGTTTTCGTACTATTATGTAATGAGCCTAGACTTGTAGATAAAGTTATGAACTAGAGAACCGAGCTGTGCTATATTGTTACTAACTAGAAGTAAAACAATGTAAAGTATACCTTAGATAAAGACGAGAACAGTTCTGCGTTTGGTAAGTAAATAATGCATTTGATGTGCTCTAAGTTTGTCTATTTGAATATTGTTTTTGTTAGAATCTCTGGAAGATATTTATTGCTTCAGTCGTCAGTCTAGGTACAAAATAAAAGCTTTCTGAATTATTATCATGACTATTTAGAAGCAGTGTAATAGTTTGACTCAGAAAATATAAAAAATATTGCCTTACCTTTTACTTTTTTCAGATGTCCAATTCCGAGTTTACCTATATCATGAATAACCCCTTTTCAGATAAATCGAGCAGACGATGTATTTTACAAAATATAGAATCGTAAGTATAAATACTTTTGACTCCTCTGGGTTTGCCGGTGTCTGATCACTTACCGTCAGGTTATCCGTCACTTCCTTTACCTCCTATTATTTAAAAACAACAATGTTTACTAAGTTACACCTTTAAGTAGCAATAAGCAGAACAAGTATACATTGTCTGAACTTCAATATATTGTACATTACTATTCATTGCATACGCGTTAACTTCAAGAAATGTCCAGTCATTTTACGCTGTGTTATTATCCAGTGAATTTAATGTCATATAAAAATTCATAAGTTGAGGCACACCTGTCGTGTCGACGAATAGTGGCATCGCCAGTAGTGCCAATGAAAATGTATTTATGCTAGTAGTTGCGATGATATGCATGCTGTATTGTGTGACTTGGTATGTACGTATAGATGTATGGTATCGGTTGTCGTACATATACTATATAGGGTGGCATATTTCTAATCTGTGAGGTGGAAAATTTTGCACCGTGGCGTAGTTAGATTCGGATGGCTTTCAGTTTATTTTGATATGATATTGTCATCCATATAAAATGTGGACATGTCAAAAATGAAGTATTTAGTGGAGCCTGGTCGTTAGTTGTGATATGGATCCTCAACTATAATATTATTAACCCCCGTTTTGATTTTAAATTCGAACATCTACGATTCAATATGAATTCGCTAGTATGTTGTCTTGAATTACTGAAGGTAACACAACATACCCAAGCATTTATCTCCTTTCATTTAATAATTTAATGCCTGAGCATAGACACAGCGAGAACACGATACTCCCAAGTACTTTATGTTGAGGATACTGTATAATAAGTTCCACACAAAACTTTTTAATAAACGATATCTCATATACAATTTGTAAACTCAACTGGAATTATTAAATATCATTTACGCGGGGATCTGGGTCGGTACAACCGCGTACAGAGCCGCAAGGGCAAAAGTGATTTTTCTAAATGCGTGCTTGGTTGTACCTTTAGGGGACAATTTGCGCGGGCCGACCGTCCAATGTGATTGTTAACTATGGTACAAAGATTACAAGCTATCCACCATGAGCACGATGCTCCAATGGCTGGCTTGTGGTCGTCTCAATATTTTTACGACTTATTATTACGTAACCCGTTTACGCTTGTATGAAAATTATCGCTTGTAATAAATAACCGTTAATTTCTCTACAATCGAAATTCGAAACGAGTTTCGTTTTAAAAATATATTGTGTTTTGATGACATGTTAGTCAGGTCATCAATATAATATATTGTCTCATTCTCAGTTTTTAGAAGTGCTAAAAATTGCATTTTATAATATTGTAAAGAAGTAAAAATGAATATTACTAACACTGCTTCACATACTTCAAATAAGTCTTTTAATTTCTGCCATAATTCACTCCTGACACTTCAAAGATTAGTTCGCCAGCAAATATAATAACTTTCGAGAAATCGTAAACAAAATCGATTTAAAGTGCAGTTAATGCGTTCGTTGTTTGATATTTTTTTAGTTCCGGCTGCGATGCGGTGGCATGTAACCAAATACTCTTTAGAAAGAGAACAAATATAACAAAAACACCATGAAATCACTAATCCGTCCTAATTTTGAACGCTATACGTCATATGAATAACGACTACAGAGCGTTAACTTGGAATCTTAATACGAATCGTTCAAAGCTCCTGCTTAAGCGTTTAATTGTGGTGACCGTCGCCTCTTTCTGTGCTTACTTATTGCTTATGAAAAATAATTTGTATAAGTTTTTGTA
This sequence comes from Spodoptera frugiperda, assembly GCF_023101765.2. Lineage (NCBI taxonomy): Eukaryota > Metazoa > Arthropoda > Insecta > Lepidoptera > Noctuidae > Spodoptera > Spodoptera frugiperda. The sequence goes on along the minus strand of NC_064242.1, from coordinate 9,844,221 downwards.
ATTGATACTTACATTTCTTTTTTAGCGTTGAAAAGTCTGCGTTTGACCACCAACTCAGTTACTGCCAGAACGGCGAAGCGAAGATTGAGGATTGTATATTACTTTGTAGAGAATAAATACCTGTGAAGTAAAACTCCTAGCATTATTTTTCTAAAGTACGCTCGCATATATTCCAAAAAGTAATAAAAATACAATTTTTTCAACATAAATCACTCAAAACATTTGACGATGTCACTGTTTTATAAATCCAAAACCAATTATATTATAATTTCACTCACAATTTCAACTGCATTCGCCACTAAAGAGCAACATCGAAGGATATCGTAAATTACTTCACGTCATGTGAGCGAAACGCTGACAAATGACATGTGTTTGGTCCCAACGTTTTATTTTTGGACGTCCCACACAGGGCCGTAATCAGAAACCGTAGTAGGACTCAAACAACGGACGGCGTAAGGGGTCGCACGAATTTTCGATGCGGAATAAAGACCCCGCCATTTTATTTTATTTATTTTGCGAAAAGTTTTGGTGGTGACTGTATGCGAGTGAGTAATTTTGGCGTTGTGATATTACTTATAATTTTCGGTTAGATACTATTTTTGGCAAATTTTATTATCCCTTATTATCTCATGTCTTCCCCTATTTTAAAATAATTCCAAAGTATTCAATGTGTATATGCAATGCTAGGTATAATCGAATGCGATTATAATATTCAGATTAAAGAATTCTCCTATTTATTTACAATATTTTTATAAATCTTATAATGTCAAATATCTCATTTTTCGGGTTACTTACATCACCCAAGACGCTGCGACTGTCGCACTCTAGCATAGCTTGTAACAAGTCAAGTTTTTCGTCAAATAATTATGTGAAAAAGACGAAAAACATAATAATTTATTTAGTATATTTCATGAAAGTTATCTTATAATGTTTGCAATATTTAGGTAATATTTAAACCTAAAAGATATGAGCTAAACCACGTGCACTTCAGTTACAATAAACTAGTCAACTGCTTTCACTACTTACAAAATTAAAGAGAAAACATTTAGATCCGTATACCAAACTAATTCAAATATAATTCTCCTGATATTATTTACTCATAAAGTAAGCGTACAATAATAGTAATAGGTCTAATAAAGACATAATTTTTGTTAAAGAACGTTAGATTTTTTGTGACCACCTAATGAAAGACCATTAAACTAAGATCCCTCGCAACGATAAAATGCTTTAATGAATGTTTGAGAATTAAGTGTCTGCGTATATTGGATAATGTGTAGCGTATATTTAGTTGCTTGAGGCTATATCCCATGATTGTGGTTCATGAGGAAATAGAGATTATTTTTATATAACTTCAAATATTTATGTGGATACATAAGTCAGTATTTGAAGTTGTCTGTTGTATTTATCGTGTGTTTTTTCACACAACATACATCTATGAAGCACTATTTTGTCTTATTTATTAACATGAGAAGACTATAATTATTAATTCTAAATTTTCTAGTGCAAAAATTACTTTATAGTAACGTGTTTTTTTACATTTGATGGGTCGTCGTTTGGCCGCTATCTCGCCTGATGGTGAGTGATGATGCGGCCTACCATGGAGCACGTCTGTCCATAAGCAACCTATTCACTCGGGCTTTGAAGACACCCAGTTATACCCATTATCAGGAAACACAGACAGATTTGATATCTTTTAAACTTTTTCAAGAATTTATGAGGAGGCAGTTCTCTTGTAACTCATCTAGCGTTGTGGGTCTTGATATGTCTATGAGCAGTGCCAACCCAATTACCATGAGGTGATTTGTTCGTTTGTCCCCTCATAAAAAGCTCAATTAATTATGAATGCTGCTGTTGATGTTATTATAATTTGGCAACAAAACCGTAAGTAATTGATCAATGACTTCGTGAAACCACTAACAATATTACCGACAATATTGGCGATGCTTTAAAACGACACCTTTACTCACTTAAACGGGATGCAAATTTGCAATTTAAATTGACACCACCAATAAACTTATAAACAGCAACCAATCATTCAAAATTATACCTTAGTCTCTTTTGCATAAGATTTATAATACCCTTTATGATTTTACAAATTTTTCAACACGAAATTGTTGAAGAAACCATTATGATAACTAATATAAAAAATATTTTAATAATGAGTTTTACGAATATCCTCACATAATATGAAATGCCTTGTTAAATCGTTTTATAACAACGTACATGGTTTTACGTACAACATAGTTGCTGTACTTACCTGAAGACAGAACATGACAGTCTTACGTCTTACACAGAGCAGAAAATGTTGAGAATCTTTTAAAACTATAATAATAGACATGTAGATAGATAAAATAAACTAGGTAGGTAAAATTACCTTGAAACTCTGTTTAATTAGACACTATAGTTTACATACGTAACTATACGAGAAATGTACTCGACTAGTTTCGAGGTACGACGGATCTCACAGTCAGAAAATATAAGAATGAGCGTGATTTCTTATGAATGGGGTAGATAAGGTTGATAATCCCATTTAATTTCTTTTAATAATAATTGTGTATTGTTTCTATAATATCTTAAAATGTATTTTTGTCACTACAAGTATTTAACGGTATTTAATATGATTTTCAAAATGATTCCTGCGTTTTTCAAAGAGCTATATAAAATTAATCAGACGATCATTTATAAAACTCTTTAGCTCTTAAAGTCCAGAGCGTGGAATTAATGTGATTTTCCATGCTGTTACAAACAAATATACGAAATTATTATTCGAGATCGGTGGAATGAACGCATTAATTAATTATTTAGTTTGAAGTATTTCTAAAGAGGTTTTAATGTATAAGAGGGTAATTGTCTGCATCTTATTGTCTGAATACTATAAATTATGGTTATAATTGAATTGATAGAAGCTTTTTGTTGAAGTAGGTTTAGGTTTTTATTCAGTGATTTTTTACATACATACATAGGCGTTAGCTTAACCGAAGTAAAAGTCCAGAGGCCTTATATAAAATTAAACTTTATTTTTAAAACACTTACTTATCATCGCGTATCACGGGGTAAGATACTGGCTAAACGCCGACTCATCACATATAAAAAGTCAACTTACCATTTTAGGACTACAACCAAAAGCAAAATGCTATAGACAACTATAAATTTTAGCTTTTTATATTACCTATCGATAAAAATATAATAATTCCATGTTCTCTATTCGAATCAATAGTTCATAATCATAATAGAAATTAATAAATTTCTATTGCATTCTATGGAGTATAACTTTAATCAACTTGAGAGTTCATTCATCCCTTACTCAATAAGATTGACATAAAACATTTGATTATTTATAACTTAATTTGCCAAATCGATTACTGCGTTGATTAATTTCATATTAAAATTTACTTTATGTTTCTAGATTACAGAAATCAAATACTACATTTGCTTAGATTGAGCGTAGCTAATTGTAAACTCGTAAGTAATTTTGTACCGATATTTTTAAAGCGTTTAATGAACTTACACGTCATCGTAGATCTCAGAACTAGTATTTTTATTCATAGAATGCCTAGCATTTGCCTAAGGCTAAACTTACGTCAGGCTCATATTAAAAACTAGTCTATTAAGTGTATTAACTTGAAGTTTCCTATATGTACTAAATTCATTAAAAAGTAACCAATATACATATTTGTCTAGGTAAATGAGAAGAAATCATTTCAATATTTATTATAAATTATTGGTCAAGTACCTAGATATATAGAAATTTGTAGGGAGCTACTGCATGTAGGTTAGGTTACTTCGATTAGGTTTCTAGATTACTTCTAACTGGCCGATATGGAAATCTTTGGGGCAGGAATACACTCACTATTTATGTTCAGTAGTTTTTTGTGGATGATTGAACTATGATGTTTGTTTTTTATGTTAATACCGCATGTGTACTATAATACATTACATCAGTACGTATTAAGGTTCAGACTGCTCTTCAGAAGGAAATATCCTTCAAGCTCCGCAGTTCGTATTTTGCCATGCTTCTTCGATACACGGTCACAGCTCCACCAATGCTTGAACATTGTCTAACTGACCATACAGTGTAACGGACGCCTAACTATGACCCCTTTACATCGTTTTACGCCGGCATAAAGGCAAGGTCACACTGGGTCTCTATGACTGATGTTGACGCGAGTCGCCTTTGACTCCGAGTCGCTCAAACGTCGATCTAGCTTGAGGCAGAGTCGTATCTATAGTCGTGGTTAAAGTTTTTTTTTTATGGACGGCTATTAATAGTGAGATGTTTTTCTCTATTTTTGAATTATCATATTTATAATGCTGTAGAATAATTGAGATCGTTGATAATGTAATTTAATTACTAGTACAATTTATGTTCATCAATTAAAGAAAAATGTGACCTTTCTTAATTACTTCTTCTTCCTAACTACTGAATTACATATCACAGAGAGAAGTAACTAGTGAAATAGTATAATATAAAGTAATAACTGTGAGTACTAACTCACAAAGATACGCACAAATTGAACTGAATTCGTTTCGTAACCAAAGAAAAACAAAATCCCACTAAACGAATAAACCAGTAAAATAAAATCCCGATATTTGCTGGAAAAACCTTCGTCATTCTTTCACCCAAGAGACGGCGAAAAACGTCACATATCACCAGTTGGTGGCGGAGTAAAAATAAAATATGAACAGTAAAAGGCCTGACTATAAATCGCGCACGCATCACATCGGTCGACGCGCCGCTGGCCATAATGATTCATTAAGTGCCTCCCCGGGATTACCTTTTTGTAATTGAGCGATGATGCGAGAGCCGTATCACTGCTTCTCTTTTACTCGAGCCACGAGGTTTAAACGAAAAGCTGGTTGTACATTTTGTGGTTCTTTTTTATGGGACACAATATGAGCGGGTGTCTGGATGTAACATATCAATGTGTTTAGATGTATGGTGGTGATTTTACTATTATATTTGGTTATTGTTTGTTTTACGTAAAAGATTTTGTAATGTATGCTAAAAATCTATGTAATTCACACTGATCGAGATTTACGTATATTAGAATAAAATATTATTAAACTAACCAATAAGAGTTGCTCGATTAGTAATTTTACGGGACTTATATTTCAATCAATTTTAATGATTTTAAACTCTAACGGGTATTATTAAAGGTTTTAATTTCCTCGAAATATTTATTACATACGCGTGATGATAATATGTGGTGATTTTGAAGCTATTATAGAATTTGATTGCTAAAATGAAACCACCCATAAAAAATTAACTACAAAATCGCTCCCCGCCTTTGACTTACAGCGAAACCTTTTAAAGTATTAAACTATCACATCGTACATTGACCATGACTGTCCATGACTTCGAACTATACATACACATACATACGTATAAGCAAAACATCAAAGCAAAATCATAGTACGTAGGTACATATAAAGCAAAATCAAACCAGTATAAGCTGACCGTCTGAATGTGTGAAAAGATTATACAAAGAGAGGCCAAAATAAACTGAATTTGTGTAAGTGAACATAGGTAAGTAACTGTACTGTATTGACGGCAACATGTCCATTTTTTATTTCGACTTTAAATAATCAATTAAATAAATCTCTGGCCAATTAGCAGTGCAATTTTGACATGATATTGTCATTGAGTAATGAGTTTTAAAACCATTAGATAAGAACCATTTTTTTGTGGCGAAAATAATAAAAAATGTTGAAGACGCACGTTTACATTTTACGTTGTGTGTAATGTTTGAATTTATAATTCATGAATGCATTAAAATATTAGTGACTGAAGCTTTTACAGAAATAGATGATAAATTATATATTAACGCCAACACAGAAATGTGGTTTTGCATAAAATCGCACACCCTTTGTTATTCTAAGTAGTTAGTAATTTTCTTTGAAATTTTCTCCTAATTACTGTGGTTCGAGTGGTACAGTTTAATCTCCTAGGCCTTTTAACTATTAATATGCAAAAATAGTACATAGCAAACTAAAAAAAATATTAATTTTCATATTCAAACCACAATTTACAACCTAAAAACAACTTTTAACCGCAATCATAGCAAAAACGGCTACCATAAAATACTTGAACAATCTCCATCAATCACATACTCACATAATAACCAAAGTACATCATTAATGTCTGCAAAATTACACCAACTTGTACCAAAGTATATCAAACTGAGAACTTTCCAAGTGGTTTCAACTATTACTGACAACTTATCTCTATATAGTTACTTGAAAGTTTCGCCACTCTATGTTTTCAATGGACTATTAAGACCACATAATACGTATCATATCAACTTGTTTGAGACTAATAACGACTAATAACAAGGGTCTGTTGGTCGTCTAGTACCTATTTATAGGTGAAGTTGGTATTAAATGATAATATATTATAGTTTATTTTTTATTTTATGTAGTCTCGCTAGGTGATATGTATGTATCTTTCTATGTGTGAAATAAATAATATTCTTTCTTTATTTTTAAGGTGTTACACTTAGATGATCCCCCCTATTACATGGGACTTATAACACAAATGGTGAAAAAGTGGGTGTACATTGTATAGCGGTATTACGTGCCGTAATATGCACCTCTGCCTATCCCTTCAGGAATAAAAGGCGTGACGTTGTATATACTTAGATGACTTATAAAAATCAGACACATTATAACATATATTATATATACTTCCCAGGGGTACAAAATTAATTAAACTTTGCTACTTAATTGCTTGCGACATCTCTCTCAAAGAAGCAATATTTTTATAAATGTTTCAGTATGATCATTAATTACATCTGTATTACCATAATTCAAGACAAAACTAAACAGTGGTGTACACTATACCCATAACTGCTCAAACAACGACTCCTACACCAACTGCGGTGGTCTAATGCTTGAACACACGGCATCAATGCATCATTACCCTAATGCTACTAATATAGAAAAGCTATTACAAATTTTCTGCATGAAAATGTTGCTCAATGGTGTTGGTAGTTTTATAAATCGTTGTTGTAGGTAACGTGCCCATACTGACCATGTTTTGCGTGGGTGGTTGAAAATACTTCCTTATTTTGCTTAAATAAAGGTTCTTTTTCGTTTAATCGTAAGATTTTTTGAATAAACATTACTTATTGTACCTAATACCTATACCTTATGGTATAGTGTACACCACAAATACTTCCTTATTTTGCTTAAATAAAGGTGCTTTTTCGTTATGTAAGTATTTAATAAACTACATTGTAATGCCTATTAATGCGATAATTATATCGAAATAACATTTATCGAAGCGTTAAAACTATGCATTCATATACCACAGAATAAACAAACTTCAAATACAAAGAGAATTCTGTTCTTCATCTCAATTTTATTACACATACGATTTAAAGTAATAACTTTCATTTAGCACAATCCCTTTACAACATAAACCCATTAAAAGTACCTTAGAAATCATTGAAATATCTAATAATATGTTTACTAAATAACACTGGAATGCTTTTTATTTGAAACGTTTGTATCAGCATCAAAAGATAAGAGAGTTATGAAGATATTTTGTGCTCAGTACACTTAGTACGAGTCTGCTTTACATTGAACGAAAACGAAACGAGAGCGCGTTCGGCGCTTTGATTCGAGGTAGATTATGGTTTGGAATAACACATAGGACATTTTTTATCTCATGGGACAGCGGGCAAAGCCGCTGACAGAACGTAGTAATAATATAAAAAACGATCAGATGTTAATCTGAAATTATTTTCGTAAAAGTTAAATGAACCTTTAAAAAGGATAATCATTTTTTTTTCTTTAAGAATTATACATGTCCAATTGATACAGTCAATTTACTATAACATGCCATCGTTAATAAAATAATCGATTAATCAAACATTTATTTTTTAGTCTTACGACCCCACTGGTCGAACCAATAACTTCCAAAATAGTTATTTTATTCGTCTTTTAAACAATATTTGCAGATGAAAGACATAAAATGTTAAATTAAAACATTGTCCTTTTTGTCTCGAGTACCTTTATGGCTATAAAAGCCAATCAGCTCCCACGATATTGCGTTTATATTGGTCGACCAAGTCGCAAGCCACAGAAAAAAATGCAAAAAGCAACTTCATTAACCGCAAAAATCGTAAAAACTTAAGTTTTCAATACGCCTTAAGCAAAGACACAGTAAACTACAATTTTCATTTGCATCGTTTAATTTTTAAATAAGCCATAAAATAAATACATTTATATCTTTATACCAGCTACCTTATAAACATTTCTGATTATTAAATAAAATTATCCTACTAATATTATAAATTCGAAAGATTGTGAGTAGGATGTTTGTTACTCTTTTACATCGAAGCAGCTGAAGGGATTGGGATGAAATTTGGAACATGGGTAGATTAGGGCTTGGAATAACACTTTATCCTACGGAAATCGGGCGAAGCCACTGACAGAAGCCAGTATACAATATTACAAAATATGGACGATTGAGAGGCTAATTGATCTAGGAGACATTTTATTTGGTACATTGAGTTATATATCTCCGTGTAATAATTTCAACCATCGTTATTTATAAATGTTGAACAGGCGCAGTATTTGTGTAGGAATAGCAAAGTAAAGAAACAAATAAATGCATCTATAAAATCCTCTTTGGTACTAAAACTTAAGCTCCGTGCTTTGCTAATTGAGTTGTTTTTACTATGAATAGAAGTTGTAAATAAAGATAATCTTAGAACTAAACATGAGTGTCGCAAATTACACTAAGTATTAAATGCTCATAAATTCTCAAGTTAAAACGTAAGTAATCGGTAAATCCTTAAGAAGAGGTTAATATTAAATCAGATACTCTAGTCATTTAATACATAATGCATGCTAATGCTTAGTACAAGTTAATATATATTCAAAAATAATGCAGCTAAGTCCAAATTTACTCAACAATTCCAAAAACTAAATGCTCTCAACTAGGTACAAACATCAAATGGATCACCAATAACGAGTATCAAAACGTGTTACTACAAAATAACCAGGATTTTATGATCATTTAAATTTTATCACGAATTTTCATAATAGGATACCACACTACACCAAAAACCGAACACCTTCCTTTTGATTGCTATCGACATTTAATAAAATTTGTCGTAAAATTTTACTATCCAAAAATTTCAATTCAATAGAATTTTTTTTAACCATACGTGTTTAGTTAGAGATTCGGAAGGATTAGTTGATCGGATGGACAAAGATGGCGCGAGTGTCCAATGCATGGTCATTTACAACTTTAAATCTGCAGCCAATACAACAAAACACTCCCAAACGTAACCCTTATACCGACTGAATAAGAGCTAGATTGAAGATGAATAAAATTATCGAAGTGCAAAGAAAAGTTTGTTACAAAGTATTATAAAATTATACGATCCCGGTATTTGGAAACATACGTCCGAATCATAATAATATATTTGTATGGACATCCTGTTCTAGCTCACGTGTATAATTTTAACAGCCATATTAGCTTAAGCTTTCAAAACACGTAAACAGACGTTAAATGGTTTACGAGTAACGTAAAATGTTTTTGCAATAACACCTCTGCGTTCGCAAGGATTGTATTAAAGTTTATTGCCGAGTTAATAACGAGGATTTAGTTAAATCATCAGGTAAGTGCACATATTTTATGTGTGATTTGATTTATTTTATGATGGTGGATAAGATAATTTGTTTGTAGGTGATAAGTACTTATTTACGTAGATGCAGTGTCCTTAGTACGAGGTTGTTTTACGCTGAACGAAAACGAAACGAGAGCGCGTTCGGTGCTCTGATTGGTCAGCGCGAATGATCCAACCAATAAGAGCGCCGACTGCGCTCTTGTTTCGATCTCGTTAAATATAAAACATACTCGTACTAAGCTCTCAGATAAATCCATTGTAAACACGGGTAAACCCGCAAGCAGAAAGCTAGTTTCATAGAAATATTACGGTATTAATTATTATATTCATTACTTAAGCCAGTCCTTCACGATTGTTTTCAGAACAAAATCGTTACTAAGGAATAGTTTAAGTAATCATTAAATCGATTTGAGTGTCACAGTAAATACAATATCTCATTATATTTTAAATATTAATTAAAACGTAAATGCAGGATCATTTTCAAAGGATAAATAATAATTTGTTCAATCGTCATTAATTTACTTAAATTATATTAATTACAGTGTCCTTTAATATTTATTAAACGTGACAGACCTTAATTGATAAGTCCACAATCCTCGTGATGGGATTTTACAGCTGTAATCCACTCTTTTCTGTGTCCTCATTACAGCCGAATTAATTTCTGGCATCATCTGCCAATTTGCAATTCTGCTACTTCATAAGTGCAATTATTACATTAAAATATGAAAATGTATACTCAGTTGTAAGACGAAATTGTTATAAAATAATGGCTCAATTTGGGGCGCCATTTTAGATGTATGTACACAGAGATTACCTTAGTTCTAATTTTAATGTACATTCATAATCTATGTACGCTTTATTCATAGCAAAATACTGAATGTTTGGTAAATAATTACAATCATTTTCATTTGTCTCAAGTGTAATGTTGTATTCTTTACGTTGTCCGTATTGCGTGCTGGGCATATGAAACTCTGCGAAAGAATATATTTTCCAAACACCCGTATAATATGACGACGTAATCACGTCGAGGTAATTAAAAAATCCTTGCATTGTTAGCAACGTATTTGTGATGCCTCTATACTCTTAGTTGCAGACGTACTTACGCCGCAGTAACCAGATATCACCAGGGTACAGATGGGACCCAATAACTTTATTACCATCGATAGTGGGATAAAAAGTGATCTTACTAATATAAAAGCGATTTTTTGTGAGTTAGTGTGTATGTTTGATACCGCTGGCAGAAGCTAGTATTTTTATATTTAGCTATTTTCGTACACCAAAACAAGTACACATTTAATACTTTAAAAGTATATAATGCCCAAAATCAAATCCCCACTAAAAGGTCAAATGCACCAAAATCCTTCATGGCATCCAAAAGATGGATATTGAAAAGAATTTGTCTACTTAATCCCCAACGCTTAATTCCTTTATTTCGCGGACAATTAAACACAGGATTTATGGCAAATCGAAAAACGTCTCTGGAGAAGTTCGGAAGCGATGGTAATATGCAGTTACTATTGATTTGCCATTATAGTTTTTTGTCCGTGTAAATATTTTGAGAGACGAAAAAATTCACGAATGATGGTCTTGTATGTTAGGTTTTTAGGTCTTAAGAAGTGATTGATGGGTTTGATAGGTGTATTAAAAAACGCACGCGTTACGTGTTTGATGTTATTATTTATATATGTAAATACCATTATATTTCCGTTAGGCAAATTTTATTAGTGTTGAAACAGAAAAATATCCTAGAGTTTGATCTTTTTAGGTTAATCTGTAAAATATTTTAAATAAAGTATTTTCTCCATCTGTGTCCATTGTAAACGTAACAAGCATTAAAATAGATTAATGGTAATATTCTACAAATAGAAATTATTGGATATATCTGAATAAAACAGTAACTAATAACAATAAGAGCTCCACATATGAAACATATTTCGAATTTCACAAGAATGATATTTCGAAACAAACAATATGAAAATTAATGCTTAAACAGAATTTTACATAAGCACTTAGCATTTTACGAAAATCATGAATAAGTTTCAAAAGAAAATGAATTAATTTATTTAATATTCCAACACCATTTTCGAGCATATACTAGGAAAACGCATTCATTGTTACCATTTTCTGCACGTTAATAAACGTTTTTGATAAAAGCTATTAAAATTATTATTGGAGAAGCTATAGTAAGGCATTCATAAAATATTAAAGTAATGCATTAAATATTAAGTAAGTTATTTATTAAGTTAACTAGCCTTTGGCCGCAGCTTCGCTCGTGTTAGGAAGTATTATTATTAATGGAGTTTATCAAAATCCTTTCTTAGCGGATACCTAAGTCATAATATCTACCTGCATGCAAAATTACAGTCCGATTCGTCCAGCGGTTTTGGGCTGTGCTTTTAGTACATGATGTCATTCTATCACCTTTGAGTTACATATATTTAGATATTTTCTGCACTACCCTATGGTTGACTGTTATAGAATGCGTTAAGGCATTAAGTCCATTCACTGTTATTTTTGAGAAGAAGATTAAATAAATAAATATAATAAATTATATACGTAGACGTAAGAAACTTAATCCAAAACCCAGAATACAGTTTAAGAGGTGATAATAGCTACCATCATCTGAAGAGCACGTTCAGTGAAGTACAAATAAATATTTGAGGAGAACCACATCACAATCATGAGTGTTGATATTCTTCATTCACAATCTAATTCGATGGTGGATATGATTCTTTGACGAAGTAAATAACCTTATGCTCATACCCCAGAAAAGTTTACCACTATGAAGAATGTGACTCAGCAGATGATGCCAAACCCAATATTACTTTATGTTTTTGGAGAATTCATTGCTGTTAAGCCTAAATAACCCTTTATTACTTAAGTTTTTTTATGAATTCATTGTTGTCATGTCGAACTCATAAGCAACCACTTATCCATAATTAAAAGAAAATGTTCATTCTTTAAAATAAACCACATAAATAAAGGTATTGTGATATGGTTGCAGTTAAAAATCTTGTATGCTGTAACCGTTGTTGCTATGTAGCTAGCAATAATAAAAAAAATATATAATCATAAAATTCCATTCGCACTTACACAAGAAGAGTATTCACAAACTTTCTCCTATTACTTTGAACAAAATAAAAACACTCCGATCGAGCCGGGAGTGTTCCCAGGGGACGATCAAATGGATACTAACTCCGGTATTGTTAAAGCCCGTTTTATACTGACTGACAGCATCAATTAGAACTTGACGTAGCGGTGTTGTGTTACAAAGAACCGATACATCGTACAAGCTTACCAGTAATGGACCATCAATATTAAAAGGGATATTTTTAATACAGTCGATGGAGGAAGAAATTAGTTAAGCACCTGTTTCGTATGATGAACGGTCGTGCGGTGTCATGTTCGTAATCGTGATGGGTGACATGAGATGGTATGTAGCTTGGAATAAGTGCTATTAAGAAGGTTAATTGATTTTCATATGGTACCTGTTTGAGATGTAAATCCTCTGTTGTACAGCTTTGAGCTAAATTTTGATGTAAAAATTGGTTTAAAGATTTGGCCGCTATTTCACCTGATGGTAAATGATGATGAGGCCTACAATGGAGCAACGTTTGACCATAAGCAACCTATTTACCGGGCCTTGAAGACACCCAGGTTATTACAAATCAATAAACACAGACTGTTAAAGAATTCCACGCCTTAGCAGTTCGCACAAGGAAGCTTGTAAGCGAAACGATTCTTTCAAACGAAAACTCTAAGATTACAAATTTTATGATAAGAGCAGAGGGTATTTTATACATACAAAACTAAGAATGACAATGTTGCTTTACGTTTTAAGCAATAATTCACATTTGAATGTTTCACATATAAATCTAAATCCGAAACTTTACAACCAGATAACGGCTTTGAGTCATCATACACTACAATATTTCAATCATCAAAATATTATTAGTCCGATACCTAAATAAAACGAGCACTAGCTTCAAACACTTACATCTGCTCCAGGCAAAGCGAAATCAAACGCAGATCATACATCAAAGTAATAAATGAAAGCAGTAGATGAATACATGTTCAATAGTTCAAGACATAAACAGCTATTATGTGGTCTCACCAGTTCGACATACGACTAACGGATTGTTGGCAATAAAATACTGATTTAATACTAACAGCTGATTCACTATAAACAAGTTATAAACTTAGAATAGGGTCATCACGTTATTTATATGACAGACTTGAATGGAACACTTTTTTACGGCTCGTGTGAGTGCCGTGAAAGAATTGATGGGAATTTAAAGTGTGTTAAATATGTTGGAAATGTTTTATAATAGATTTAGTTGTTTTGCGATGTTTTGAAATATGTATCTTTGTGCGTGGCGCCACTTATCTTTAAAGGGTTACAGAGGTGCAAAGCTAGTTCTCTCATTACGCGTCATCTAACTTTAGCATATACTATAATTGAAATCTCTTTCATCTTCTTAGTAAGAATAATTTTTCGGTGTGTATTATTTTCGATTCTGATTGGGAAATTAAATCTGATATATCTCTTTGTGAGACATACTCAGATTTATCATAAAACCATTGTAAATATTTGATAAAAAAAGACAATAATTTACACAAAAGCCATACATTTTCAATTTTCTATAATAATAATCAGTTCGCCAAAATTTCTTCGTCATGCAATCACAACACTAATTAGGTGACGCATTCAGAAAACAAAAGGCGCGCGTTTTAACCTCGAAATAAATAAAAAATGGAGTGTCGCGTGCCGTGTGTCGTCACGCAATGGAACTAAAAAAATATATATTCCCGGGACGGAATTCTCGTAAAATATGTAAGTACTTACAGTTGCAGAGGTGAGCGGGTTACCGCGGCCGTCCAAATATTGCACGCTAAATTTTCTTGAGGCAGACGGGCGGTTGCCCCTAAATCCTATTTACCTATCACCCAAGCCGTGGGTCATTCGTGCAAATCGTTCTCGAGATATTTGCACTCAGCGTAATAAGTGAGCTCATACTTAAAGTTTATTGAGAAATTACTGGATATGGTAACCATCCTACTCAACGAGTAAAATACTCAAAGTACTACTCAAGATGATCACTTCGTTAAAATAAAGGTTTAAATAAAATAAAATATAATTTTATGGATTTAAAGAGCAAAAATATTCTAGAATCCGCAATGCAATATACTTTACGATGTCAAAATAAAATAACCTTTCGTATTCATTGCAATAAGGTATTTCATTTTAATATTAAGAAGGAAGAGTTTGTCAGTTGATATCAGTTGAATACCTACGCGTTTACATAAAAACGAACAGTAAGAGGATTTGCATGCATACATTATTTTATTGTTTTTAAAACCACATTTGCTTGAAATGAATGAGACCGTTAGAGATGTGGGCTTAAAAACTTCGAAGGTGGCTACGAAAATGCATCGGTACTAATTTTACTTCATACAACAATGTATAGCATCACTCCCCTATTTGGCAAAAGTATATTGATTTCGAATGTGCTATAATGCAACAAATAATGACAGGTTGCTGCTATATCACCCACGCGAAAACGATTGCCGTGTGGGAAGTATTATTTAGTGACTCCCATTTCACAAGAACATGAAATTCTCATAATTTACGCGGGAGGAAAAGCACACAGTGTAATTTAATATTGACTGTAACTGTGCAATTAATTTGGAATTATGTCGATATGGCACAAGTAATAACAGAGATTGTAGTGAACTAGTAGAAGTACCAACGATCAAGAGACGTTACTTATGTGAAAACGTGAGTTACTCTACGTAGGTGGCACTTCCTGCGTTTAACCGCTGCGTTTGACACGTCCGTGTGTTTGTCCCGTGACCGCAAGTGGGCCAAACTCTAGAACAGATTAAAACTTGTGATGAATCGCTATTTTCGTTTCCCCGCACTCAAACTTCTGGATACGAGGAATTTACTTTATGTGTGAAAATGTAAATACGTTGAGAACTTCGACGCTTGCCAAGGAAATCGCGTTCGTCGAGTGTTGACAGAGACTTGTCGGCTTTTCGTACTGGATTATTTGAAGGATTTACTTAATTCTATGTGTTTGCTTGTGTAAAGGATTAACGAACGCTGTTTGCGTTAGTGATTACTACACACGCAGCAATCCATCGATGTTTTTGCAGCCTAATGGGAGTTTAGTTTGGTGGTAGCCTTTGGGATGATTAATGAACTGTGTTGGACGGCCAAATTGAATGCACAAATGTCAGGTCGCTTGTTGAAGGTCATTCTAATCTTGGGGATCAGTGATATTTTAATGAAGCGCGATGATAGGTCGGAAGTACCTATGTACAAAGTTAATTTTTCTATAGTTTTTGTTAATTTGTTGAATTTACTAGAGCACGATTTTTGTAAGAATGTATTTTCAATTTCAAATTTGTAACTATAAGTTCATAACACCACTTAACTAATGCTCTTAAATATGCAATTAATGATCGAAATGTGAACTCAAGTAACAATGTACGTCAGAAATTATTAAACGTATCATTAGCATTGCACAACGTTGATACTAGACTGGCTTTGTAAGGGCCAATAAAACTAAACTCATTTATCTACTCGCATACAATCCAAGCCCATTATGCCTCGTTGGAACTCATCCGTTGATACTCAAATTGACAGAAATAAACGGCGAACTATTTTGCTTACAATACCACATTCTTACTGGGGGCGTAGTTGCGGACATTAAAATAGTACAAAGGTACAATAACATGTAATTGCAAATGATGCAGTGTCTCATATAGGTACAACATGTTCGTTGCACTACCATTTATGTCGACCCACGCTCGAGCGACCCCCAGTAAGATGTGGCGCACGTTAAACTTTTTCTAATTTGCTGCTATTTAGTCGGATAGCCAAAGGTTTAAAAGCGATTACCTACCTTTTTTATTTTGATACAAAATTCATGGAAGACAAATGATTTTTGGATCAGTTAAAATAATTTTATTGAAAGGATTACTTTAAGTAGAAAATAAACTCCAGATTTTATCAAAGGTTTAAAAGCGATTACCAAACTTTTTTGTTTTGATACAAAATTCATGGAAGACAAATACGTTTTTTTGGATCAGTTAAAATAATTTTATTGAAAGGATTACTTTAAGTAGAAAATAAACTCCAGATTTTATGACATACCAATTAAAAATGGAGCCTTACCAAACCTCAGATGCTGTGAACTATAAAACCATTGCTACCATGTTCTACTGAACGTGCAGTTTGAAGCAATGGTTTAATGATCTAATATAAATTTGAAGCAATGGTTTAATGATAAAAACCTACCTAATTTAGTCGCCTGATTAAAAGTACAATGCTACAATTTCTTACAATAATTTAGTCGTTCGACAAAAAATCGCAAGTTTAATATGTACTACAGTGTGTGCCAAATCTAACTCACGTTCGTGTATTACCGTAATCTCAATTCATATTTTCGTTTGTTTATAGCGTTCGAGGCGAGCATTTATCGAGTTACCATTTTATACAGTGTGCGGTACATTTTTTCAATATTATATTTATTTTAAAGCTCCCTGTTCCCTGAATATTTTTGTTCCGATAAGAAGCAAGTGAAGTTGTTGTTGCAATTGTTCATGTAATTGAAAATTGTGTTTTAAAAATAAGTAAGAACTTCAATTGCGATTTCAAGTTTAGTTTTAAACAATGTTTCATTTTTATATTGCATATTTTAGTTGTTTATTTTAGACGCAGTACATTAAATAAACCATGATACTGCAAGGAGTCCAAATTAAATAATATTAATAGAAGATTATTAAATTATACATAATTATTATTCATACATCACACTAGGGTAGGTAGAGATCCTATATCCTCTGTCATCAATAAATTTTATTACTCGTAAAATTATAGATTACAATCGCAACAAATCCGACATTTATATTAACAAAACATGTCTAACACGAATCCATTGTCGTAAAACATTATCTTTATAACCAAATCCAAAAGAATAGCGAAAGAAAACATTGTGTGAAAACCCACACATTCATAACTTAACATTATTAGCGACATCTATTAATTCCTATTGAAGACACCTGCACATCAATTTATACCATGGTCTATAATTGATTTTGAACTTTCAAGTTTTGGTTTAAAGTTGAAAATCGGTTGAAAGAGTTTGACAGATTAGTGTTGGTTGACCTGCTGGCGCCTATATGTACTGTCAAAGCTAAGATAAATATGTAAGCAATGGATTTTAGAAAAACGTTTGACCTCTTTCGTTGGTTCGATTACAAACAAATAATACTTTATCTTTTACAAATGGGTGGGCAGAGACATGTTATAATACACACTCATCTTATTTTTGGCAATTGTTATTTGTGAGTAGGTACATGTTTCATGCTGCATACTATACATAGGTACGTAAGTAAAATATAAAGAAACATAAACAAATTTTCTGAAACTATAATTTAAACACAAAAGAATAAGTACTTAGATAAAACTACGTTTAAAACAACCGACTACAACATAATTATAAAACAAGTGTTAAAGTGCGAACTTCCATTTTTTAATTTGAGTAATATACCTAAAATCTTCTCCTAAGTCTGAAAAATTCTGAGCTGAAAACTGCATCAAAATCGATTTAGCCAAACGCGAGATAATTTCGCACAAACATACATATTATGTACATACAGGTCATACTGAGAACCTATTTTTTTTTAAAGCGGAGAAAAAATTATCGAACTACTCGTATTCAACAATAACTTATTTAATCACCAAAGAAATATAGTGCCAGTTCCTAACCATTAATCATTACTAATTTTACAACCTTTCATTCTCACTTTACTGCCAAAAACACATCAAATGAACGGAAACATTTCATTTAATGAAATATCATAATATAAAAAATATAATCATTAATATAAATTATTCTGAAATGTCATAAAGATAAGGCCTAATGAAACTCTACTGGTTCAGATAAAGATTTTTATGACTATTTTATAAAAAAAAAAAAAAGATAAATCTGTATTAAACTAATGACAAGCTAAAAGGTGCGTAAAATTTCAAACAAGGAATATAAATAAAAAAATATAAATTTGATTGTCGATAAATGCGTGAGACAATTTTAATAAAATCTTCAATTAAAATGCGATAAAATGTTTATAAAACATATCATTTAATTATCCTTTTATCAAATACGGATGCCACTTATTACTAAAATGCTGTATCAATAATGATCTCATAAATTCGATAACAAGATACGACGATTTTTTTAGTAGCAGGTTCCAGAAATTTAATAGATTGTATTTTAATTAATAGTATGTTGTTATTTGTGTCAAAACTACTGTCCAATATTTTTTACAAATAAATAAATAATCCGTCGTATTTGTAAAACAAATCTACTTGAGATTTTAATGAAAAGAAGAAGTATGTCAAAAGCAATAAGGTGTCACATGTTTTGCACAGCAACAAACTTTCTAGTACGACTATGTTAAAGGATTAGCCCAAAGGGTAA
This sequence comes from Spodoptera frugiperda, assembly GCF_023101765.2. NCBI lineage: Eukaryota > Metazoa > Arthropoda > Insecta > Lepidoptera > Noctuidae > Spodoptera > Spodoptera frugiperda. Next base: position 9,825,089 of record NC_064242.1, on the reverse strand, counting down.
GTCCAAAACGGTATCAAATAGATAGCTTTGTTAAAGCAAAACTGACCCTAATTACAATAAAACAAGACCTCCCAAGAACATGGACTTTACAATACAACGAACAAAGGTCAAATAATACTCGAAGCCATGCATGGTCCACGTTATATTCAATAGAATACCTGTCCTGCCCAATACTTCAGCCGTACCAAATAAATAGTAGCGATTGTAATAACCAAAGGCTTTCCCATGGTCGCGCCAGTTAAGGCTTGCCCACACACATTGGGTTAAATACCTTATTTATAGCTCACTTGGGTTGACCTTTAATGGGCCGGGCTCAAAGAGAAAATGTGTAAGTTAGAAATCGAAGAAAATGTAAGATTATGGGAAGATAATGCTGTAGCTCTTACAGTAGAAATGTCGAATTTGGATCAGACCTGACCTTGTAAAAGGAAAATGGTATCTATTCCTGTAACATTAAAGAGGACTTTTGTAATCACCAGTTATCATTATTCACCTACGCAAGACATTAACATAGCATTTCATTAATAATGACTCAATTTTCTCTTTCTATTTTAGTCCTTTCGTCGAAATCGCACAAAATCTTCAAAGTATAAGATCAAGTTCGGACTCATACTACGAAAAACAATTTATGTTTGTAACTATAAGTTTCAAAAGAATTGGTACAGCTAAAGATATTTTTAATAATTTTTCAATAGCAAACAAAACATTAAAGATAATTTATGAGTGCATTACAAGTATCAGTTTCCAATGGTTTCCAACTTGGTCGTTTCTCTCAACGCGTGGCTATTTCTAAATAAGGCCGGCCCCGAACAATGTATCGGTGCAAGGTTCGATATTTTGTTTGCCCTGACCATTCGGGTAACGGAAACCGGCGCCATATTGCAATCCACGGAAGTTATTCTTTATGTCGTTTACAATATTATATCTTTGTAAACGGAAGCTTTTATTATAAACATTTGAGCTTAAAAAAGAATTCGTAATAATGTTTCCCTCTGTTTTGAAAATTTTATTCATTATTTTCTTTCTAGTTAACAGATTGAAACTTTATGGTTCACAATCTAATAATGTATGACAAAGAGAGCAATAAAAAAATAACAGCATCACAACCAATGGGTATATTGTTACGATCCAAACATAAAATGTATCAATGAGTCACAGAAACTGTTATATTCAATATTTGACAAATACCATTCAAAGAAAGAATTTCAAATCGTCCCACTAAGTAACTCAAGCTCTTCGTGAGACAGTTGCGTATGATAGTAACATTTTACGACATCTAAAACGAACTGTTACCTGCTATTTAAAAGTAATAAAACTGCTTTTTAAGGCACTGGTACTCTAAATATTAGGTGCGTGAAAATATGTTCTTTTAATAGCCAAATTTCTCCCAGAGTACCGGCCTCAGGCGCAGGTATAGATACATCTAATCATCTATCCGACTCTATATTTTTGTAAAAAGCTTATTAAGAGCCGAGGTACAACTATCATGTAATTTGGAAATAACTGCCTTGTAGTATAGTTAACATACTTTACATTTGGTAATGTAATTATCATTAGCAATGAAAGGTATACTAAAATAAAATACAAGTTGACGTAGTTCAAAGCAAATTATTTCTCAATTTTCATTTGCAATAACAAGATTATTTCTCTCGTGAACAAATGCATTTTAAAAGTAGCTTAGGAAATTAATGAGAATATCAAAGGCTTAAAAACGAAAACAAGCATAAATTATTTCATACTTTAGCTAATCTATTAATAAATGTATCAACAAAACCGTAATTAATATACAATTACTTCGAAATCTTATAAGTTATCAATAGATAATGTCTAAAATAGATACAACATTCCAAATCCATTAGTTTCAGATTCCCTTGATATGGAAATTGGACGACTTAAAATATGACCACCAAACTATTTTACGATCGCAGATATCCGAAGAACGATATAAACCAAACCATTAAATCAGCAGCTTACGAATTCTAGTCCTTGAAACTAGCAATGAAGCAAATAGCTAAACTTGAAACTAATCAGACAAGGTTTTGTAAGTCATCGAACCGCAGACAGTAAACAATATAGCGAAACAAAAGAATTCCTTAATCAAATCGACGTGGAAGATCAAAAACTGTAGATAGCAAGAACGCAGAGCGTGTTCATGATACGAGGTCCCGTACACCTACTCATCATGATGCAGCAATAGCGATGCATTTAATTGTTGTGTGATAGCACACTAATGCACCTGTCAAGGAAACAAAAGCAACTCTAGATAAGACCAAAATTGAAGCACGATCCGTTTTTGTTGGCGGTTGGACGTCTCAAATGTAAATGTTTATACTTTCTCGTTTGTACCCGCTCGATTCACATCTCGGCTGATATGAGACGTGCCAGTCATTTGTCATGCACCCAATGAGATATTTGAAACATTCCGTTTCAATACTCGTTATGAAATTGCTTTACGTATTTGGATAGTTACATCGCGTACGTGGGCTTTGTTTATTGTAATGACTCTTTGCATGCGTACTCGTTCAATAGCAAATATTTAACGAATAAAATAACCATGTACCAACAATAAGGTCATATTTATTACAATGTGAATTTCAACCTATTTTTAAGCTAAAGCTTTGTTATTATTTCATTTCAGCAAAGTAAATATATAGTTTTATAATTGGCTCTTACATAATTAATTATGATTACAGTAGGTAATAAATAAAATATTATTTGTTCTTTATTAATTTTTTGTTGACCAAATCTGAAAGCCACTGCTGATCACGATATACTCAACGAATATAAACATTTAAACATCACATTATGCACAACGTATCATGATTATTTTTACTATCTTCAGTATCAACTATATTAGACCACGTTCGGACAATTTGTATCAGAAAATAGTAACGAAATATTAAGAGCGCGTGCACATATAAAATATGCGTTCAATGCGTATCAGATATTGCGCCGTATAATATTATTAATAGCACCAATGCAGATAGGGTTTACGCTTAACGATTGGAAGCACTGTACGTTTTACCGGGAGCTTGTAACGAAGTGGGACTTGTTCTTTACAATGCTATCTACCGAGACTGAAAACCAGTTATGATCCATTATCAGATCCTATGCCCGGGGTGGCATTAAAATGTCGGCTCGGCCCTGCTTTGTTTATTAAATTATGTCCACCGTCGCTATAAATATCGCTTGAGACGCGTTCATTTAGTGAAATACCGATCCGACCAACGATACTGCATGAGTTATGTCGCGTCCTTAAGAATAACGTATTAAAGCCGCATAAACAAGGTTGAGTAAAGAAAAATGGATAGCTATCTAGATCGCGTTGAAGGTTACGAGTGTAAAGTTTACATTGTGACCATTTCGTTGAAATTAAATATCATAAAAGAATCAAGATCATAACTCCTCGAATAACAGTATAATTTCCATCGATTTAAAATTAGAAAGAAGGACACAAAAAAATACAGGTCAGGAGTTTTTCCTTCGAAATTAAAACGTAGAGCTGTCGACCTCGACATCTCAAAAAAGATTAAGTACTAACAATATCCCAACGTTGCGATTCCCTAAGATTATGATCAGCGAGCATTAAAAGTAATTGAATCAAAAACAAACGAAAGTGGCGGTCGAAGAGAGAGAAATAAAGCTGGCAAAAAAGGGAACACTCGAGATGTAATGACGTAGATAACTTCAACCAATTACCGGGAACGAAGAAGTGCTGCATCTGCGGGATAAAAATGGACTCTTCGTTTGCAAATAATATGCAAGGATTGTTATTATTCCAAATACAGTGAGAAAGGTCGAAGAAAGTTTCCTAGACGCCATTAGCTCAGTGGAAAAAAAATTAAAGACTTTAGAGTTGCTAATGGAACTGACACAAGTTATTTGTGGTGAGATGTTATTGAAAAAAGAGTGATACTATATAGCAACACAACATTTTTGGCCAGCAAAATTTATACATAAATGTCATTTCCTACATATGAAACAAGTATTAAATCAAACAAAACACATAGTAAATCAACCTTTAGGAACCGACAAGCCGCGACCAGCCACGCTTTAACCGACGAGACACAACGATTTTATCTCGCTATAGAAGCCGGACCATTATTTCCACTGCTTCCACGGACTATCGCAACAATTACTCTCAGTGCTTATACGATTTGATTTAAAGGTATTTAGTTTTGTAGTTAATGAAACGGACATTCTGCTATTCTACTATTTTTTTCTTCTTTCGATTGCTTTTTTGTTAACAAATCATGTCTGTGATATAATTGCTGTGTAATCTTAGAGATAACATCGTAACTGACTGTCTACGCTTAGTATGTTGAAGGTCAACAAAGAAATGCTTTGAAATAACTAAACATTACGTAACAGTTTTTGCTGCTTAGTATTACAACGAAGCTTATCTATTAGTACAATTTGATCCTTGTTTGCTCTTTGCCGAAGAATCTTTGATAGCATCAAACATGGGTAATTTATATGTTAATGATATAGTATTTAGTTTAAAAGCATTTGTTAATTATGTTTTAACATAATGTCTTTCAATGATGTCATTCGTAAATTTTAGCTAACCGCATCAGCTCCTACGTTTATCAATAACAAGTGATTCTTCAACGGCATGTCATTCAGAAGTTATTGAAAGCATATTTTAAAATGTCCCAGTGTCTGAACCAAAATTACCAAATCTAAGATCGATCAGTACAAAAGCAGTCACGATTCCTCTCTCAGTCAGGCATTCGCACGGACCGAAATAGGATCCTTTATGATCTTGACATTTGTTACAAATTGTTTCAAAGCCCGTGATTGAATTTGAATGGCGTCCTTCGCAAGCCCCGATATCGTGTCATTAGGTAACTCTTTCGAGCCATCCGGTTGATCTTGAACTTTGTTCTGTAATGGTAACGGCAATTGGTATTTGAGGGTGAATTACTTGTAATTGCTTTGGTACAAATGTGACTTTATTGTCATTGATTTTCTTCAAATTCCCACGCAGAGATGAGCATCGTTAAGAAGAAATACCTAAGCAACCCTTACTACGAAGTAAATAATGCAGAATTCAATGAATAATAAATTGGCCTTAATTATATTAACATTCCTTTGCCTTATTTGGTAGTGGCGTTTAAATGAAGAGTCTGAAACAGTATGCGCGTAGAAAATATTTCCATACAAACAATGCCACCAGCACGATTCAAATTAAAACATGCTTCATTTTTTATTGAGAACAAAAGCACGCCGCCGCATCGCTGCCCCTCTGAACAAAGCACAAATGTTTTTATTAACAAATAAGTGACAATAAAAACAAATGAAATGGGACCTGCAATTAATTGACACGCGTGTAGGCATACAATCGCATAATTAAGATCGGCGAGCGTGGGTGACGTGATTCTCGGTTCATACCCATGCCCCAAACATTGGGTACAAATCGATGGAATTAATTTTTAATTCTGCCACAGTGCAGCAATATCCCTAACATTACACCACGCAAACCTACAGTACTACCAAACGCTTCATACAATTTTGGTGTCGAGAAATTCATGGATTGGAAATTCTCTTCGTGTAGGTGGGTTGAATTATGAATGCAGATAACCGAGAGTGGGGTTGCATTAATTAAATAATTATGACATATTGTGCGACCGTTTCAATCGTAGGGTGCGACTGATAAGCCTTTGGTATGGAAACACTCATTACTAATTCTGAACACCTGTTTAGTGAATTATGATTTGATATCTATGGAACTTTGAACCATTATTATGTACTATTGCTATTAGAATGTAAAGGGTAAAGTTATTAATAGTTACTATTGAATCGGTAGATATCAAATTGTGTGTTAAAATTAGAACTTGAGAGAGAAACGTATTTCACGATTATCTATAGAATTTATTTTGTGCTTTGCTCTTTTGCTTTTAACCTTGAAATGAAATTCTCACATTTAATTGTTTTATTAAGCAAATTAATTTATTTTTTTGTATCAAAGTTTTTCTGAAGAACGTGTCAAATCTTGTTACTAACATTTTTAAAGCTTGCTTTTCAAATATTCATATCTATAACGTTCACATCTTATCTAAACGATGGTGTAATTCACGGTAGCAGATTTTGAGACGGTTAAAAATATAAAGAGCATTTCATAACAATGAAGTAACTAAATACTTTTATTTTAGTACGTTTCATTATATTATTCGATTTATACGACAAATGTTACATTGAAATTGCAATCACTTCAAATAATAACACGAAGAGAAAATTTTAACTCGATTAGTTCGTTAGTGACTGGATAGATGGCGTTGGCTGTGAAGCGATGTATTTTTCATAACGGCTTTTTTCTGTTTTCAATCTTAAGTTCATCCATCTAGAGAATAGGTAATAAGGAGAGTTAATTTATTACTGTAATTCATTATTTTATCATTTCGATGTTTTATACTTCTCTAGCTTCTAGCTTTTGAATTTTAGCTTTAAAAAACAACCTTCAGTGTAACCAAATCCTAACCACATGTCTATTTTTTAAATAACACTTCGGCCGGTGTCCTCACGTTATTTGCATTTTAATTGTTGGCAGCTCGTCTACGTTTGACGTTACAAAGTAGCATAATGGAATTTGGCCTAATAAATTGTATCGCATAATGTCTATATCACTAAAACTGGATTCCTAAAGCCTTATCTCATGTTGCAATAAATTGGGATTTAGTTTTTATTAATAGTCCCCTTTATGATCTGAATTTGAATTCTAATTTCGTTGTGGTAGAGATAAGTATTTCTATTATAAGTTAGTAGTAATATTTATGTGTGTTTATCAATTTAGGCAGTTGGTTTTTATATGATATTTTGGATTGATATTTTAAACAAATTGCGTATTTCGGTAGATACCTATGTAGTTTATAACAATTGTGTATAACTGATACGAAAAATGGTGTTGCTAAAACTTTAATTAAATAATATTTTTTACAAAGTTTTGCACACACCAGCGTTTAATTTATACATCATTTATTTTTATACTGGTATACATACTGTCAATCTAAAAAAATTGCATTAGATTGAAATTCTCATCTTAATGTGACTGCACGGTTGGTGCGGTGACTGGGCATCTGACTGCCATGCAACGTGTAGTGGGTTCGATTCCCGTGCACGTAGCATCTTTTTGTGTTATCCACAAATTGTTGTTGCGAAAATACTAACGTAAATTTAAAACGTGTCTTTAAAAAAAGAAATAACTGTATCCAGTATTTTTATGCCAGTATTTTGATATTAATCCCAAATCATCTTGATATATTTTACCACATAGTACATTCTTCAACAACAAGAAAGTTCAGTGTTCATAGTTCATATATAAATACACAACTAATTAAACACTAAGAAAGAAGGTGATAAACCAGCCAGCCACAATAATCAAAACAAAAAAAAAATAAACAGAAGAAAATTTAAAAGCCTCATTATAACGTAGCACGTGTTGATTACGTCACCGCTTTTGACTGATCACTTCCTTCGAAGACCTTTACCAAGTTATCATTTACCATCACTATGTACTAAACTCACCCTTACTACATACAGAATAAGAGTTATGTTTTAAATTGTAGGTGCAATTATAATTAGAAGTGTTTTGTGCAACACGAATTGCTAACACTGTTCAATGTGGTGTAGTGTGAGTTCTAAGACTTCGCATGAACGCAGATTTATGTTAAGAAAAGTGCTATTGTAAGGAAAACGTGTATTAAATTAATTATTTTTTAATTTAAAATTGAAATTTATTCTCTACGTGCTATTAATGTTCACACGTAAGACGTGTATGGGTTAGGTGTTAAAGAAAATAGGGTTAGAAATGTTTTATTTTCTTTTCTAAAAAACATGTTTTTTTTTGCAAAACAATACAATATAAGTTACTCCTTAGTACAACAGCAATGAGCCAATAAAAGTCCCGTCAAAATATGTCCAGCTATTTCAGAGATTTGCCACAACAAACAGTCAGATAGATGGACAAAAATTGTAAACAAATAAAATTTGGTGTACGTGTCGTATGTATCATTATGCATGTATAGTAAAAAGTAGTTATTTTAACGTTACAAACAGACACTTCAATATTGTTTATTAGTGTAAATTTAAGTATAAAGTTACATAATTAAATTACATAAACAAACTAACGATTATAAACATAAGTGACTTAATTAATCTGAATCATAAAACACAATGATAATTGAAAAACAAATAAAGTTGACAATTTCGGGTCATTTATTATTGGCACAGCGAAAACTGTGGAGTAGCTCGACATATATTAATTGTGCCACGCAGCCGCGGTCGCATTTGTGGCACCGATTGTGGTCACATGAATTTTTATGTGCAAAATATGTGTGACAGCAAAGTTTCGTTGTTTATTTCTAATTTTTGGATATATTTTTCGACGTTATATTTTGTTCGGTTTATTTTTGTTTTTATTTTATGTCAATGTAGACTAGAGTTTTGAAATGGAAAATAGAAATGACAAACTACGAGTACGTTCTATGTGAAAAATGTACAGTATATTAATATGTTATCACACAACCATTTTTCGAAATATAATACAAAATTTTAATAAACCCGAGTTAGTATCCCACTTCTCTGACAGCATGACAATACCAATATAATTTCCTACAAATTATTATTCACTTGGCCTTATAATTCCAAACTATCAGTGGAAAATTGCCAACCCGCATTGAGCAAGCGTGGTGATTAATGCTCAAACCTTCTTTGGTCAGCAGTGGCTACAAAATAGGCTGTTGATATGATTCACAAATTAAAATTAACAAAAGTAATTCACAGCACTGAAGCGCCTGAAACTTCTATTAACTAAAACTAAACGCCAAATTAATTTAACGTCCAATCCTCTAAATAGTCCAGTCATTTGGTAGATAAAAAGGGGGTTACCTGGAATGTTTTCCGGGAGTTTTGAAAATTGGTGAATTTATAGATTTGGGTATGCTCTTTTCGAATTTCAACTTTGCCACCTCGTACACCCGCCGCTTGCGCCGCCATATTGAAAAAATGGCGCCTAAAAACGGTTTTTTATTAATATCTCCGTTCCGACGCATTTTACGAAAAAATATTTATCTACAAAATTAAACTAGAAAAAATTTCCTACAATTTATGTATGATAACTTTTTCATAAAATCAATAGTTTTTGGCGTACGAGCGCCGCAAAGTATTATTAGTCCAGTCAAATTAGGATTTCACCTCGGAATTTGAGATACCCAACTGTAATTTTGTATATACTTGTGTATTGACTGCCTGAAACGTAAGCAACTATTAAATTTTAAGGTCCAAAGGTCCCAAAAAACGTTGTTTTGTGCTTTTTTGGAAATATCTCATTTCCTATGGGTTTTCGGTATTTGCATTTAATATCAATATTGTAGAATACAAAATTCTCTACAACTTTTGTATAAAGCTTTTTTTTATACGGTGCACCGTTTCCGAGATAGAGGGCGGAGAGCGCGCGGTCACTGCACCTCATCAAAAATTTTTTTTTCGTCTAACCTATCCGTGATGGTTGTCTATGGATAGGCCATTAAAAATACGTCATGGTTCCTAAAACCATTTTTCGTCAAAATCAATTGTTTGAAAGATAGACACTTCCAAAGTGGAAAAATGAGGTCTACCGAATGTGTCCTGCCCTCTAACTTTTAAAATAAGTGAGTAAGAAAACTAAAAAAAATATATGCTGTAGATTTTAATGGAAACTTTCAAAGAAAATTGGTTTGAACGAGATATCATCATTAGTTTTTAAGAATTGATACATTTAAAAAAAAACACATTGTTTGTACACGTGGTGGTGCAGATGAATAATACTTTGCGGCGCCCGTACGCCAAAAACTATTGATTTTATGAAAAAGTTATCAATACATAAATTGTAGGAAATTTTTTCTAGTTTAATTTTGTAAATAAATATTTTTTCGTAAAATGCGTCGGAACGGAGATATTAATAAAAAACCGTGTACAAACAATGTGTGTTGTACAAACACGGGAGTTTCGGTAGGTTCCTGCTTCTGATGTTATATGTGTTATGTTATATGTTCCACTGTGTCCTCCGGGCGGTCTTCGCAGTGATGACACCCGGGCGTTTCCTCCCGCCCAATCAAAAACAGGATCCTACCGAAATTCCTGTGTCCGGTAAGCACCTGCGTCAGGCGGTAGGTGAGGACGCCATGGCGCCTCTCTAGCCACTCCTCAAACAGGGGACTTACCTCTGCAATGACAGCGAGCCCAGCCCTCGGTTGCGACAGTCGTTGCTGCACAACACACATTGTTTGTACGCGTGGTGTTGCAGATGAATAATACTTTGCGGCGCTCGTACGCCAAAAACTATTGATTTTATGAAAAAGTTATCAATACATAAATTGTAGGAATTTTTTTCTAGTTTAATTTTGTAGATAAATATTTTTTCGTAAAATGCGTCGAAACGGAGATATTAATAAAAAACCATTTTTAGCCGCCATTTTTTCAATATGGCGGCGCGAGCGGCGGTTGTACGAGGTGGCAAAGTTGAAATTCGAAAAGAGCATACCCAAATCTATAAATTCACCAATTTTCAAAACTCCCGGAAAACTTTCCAGGTAAAACTACCAAATGACTGGACTAAAAGGCTGTTACTAAATATTTTAAGGTCAGCTCGGTAACTTTATTATTCTAGAATATTCGAAACATTTTCGTGTCTAATTAATTGAAACGAACCAGTTTGAAGGCTTACAAAAGCCTCTTAACCCATTATATGATTATATTATTTATTTTTATTTAAAATTCAATTATGCTGTAGTGTAGTTAATACGTGTCTGAGATTAAATAAGAACTAAAACTAGCGTAGTTTTAGGTCTTCCATTCTTAGAAAGCGCTAATAATGTTTTAACCTCTATCCACTATTCACCATATATGTTATAAAAGTTTCATATTATTATAATACGGTTTAAACCGTGTTTGGTGACAGCAGAATACATTTGTCGCCCTCTCTTTTCTTTCGGCAGGTATAGTAAGAGCCATTTAGAGACTATTCATTTGTGAATAATCCTGAATATTATTTTACTGTGGTTGATTTTTTTAGAGTGGAAAATTAGCCATTGCCTTATCCCATCCTGGCGAGGCGAGAAGTAGTGTCAGACTGTTACTGACTTAAAACCAACCCGTTTATACTCCTGCTTTTTGAGCCGGAGACCCGGTAACCCGATAGGCAGTCGTAAGCTCCGGCGATAATATAAGATTATAAACTACTATTAGTTATAGGTACTAGATATACAACTGTCAAAAGCTACGGAGACAGCTGACTACCTCAACTTAACCCTTTAACTGAAACCCATAAATTAAACTTGATGAATGTGATAAAAAACGAAATTTATGTGATCAATGGAACTAAGTACCATGAATAAGAATCGTTTTTGTCGCGCCACGCGCCAATAGTCACATTCGGAATACACAAACAACTACACATTAAAACTTTATGTTTATTAGTTTTTATTAAACTCAGTCACGTTTTAACTACTGTTTAATTGAAATTTAGAGTTTTAGAATGTATACGGAGACGGTAAAAACAATTCTTGGTATGTATTTCTTTCTACGAAATGCACAATAAGCATTGTTTCGGTTAATACGTACGTTTGGTATTACGCTGGCCTCCTCTGGTGTCAAAAAGCAGGAGTAGGAACGGGGTGGTTTTTAGACGGTAAGAGTTTGACACTCCCTTTCACCTCACTCAAGGCATTTAATGATTTTCCCTCCTTAACATGCTTGCATCAAAATCTCAACATTATCACAAATATCATCATTATTACTATTTTCAATATGCTGTTAGAAGAAAATGATTATCACCATACTTAGTAAAAATTCCTTTAAGGACATAACCCTGCGAAAAACACATTCATACTAAGTGTATAAACCAAAAACCTGCATTTAGCATTTGGCTCAGCGATAAAAATACGAAATATATTTTAAAGAGACAACATTAAATAAATACTTCACACTCGCACTATCAGTTTAAAACTTCATTACGGACACATAAATCACTTGGAAAAAGGTCTCACCGAAATACTTTTCGAAAAGTTAAATGATTTACTACTCTCCGGTAGAATACAGGCTTTGTCGATAGCATATCGGTCTAAAACGACTAAAAAATATCCCTTTGTTCTTTGTCGCCCTACTCATATGCAAATGTGGTCGATCCCAGACTGATTTAGGGCCTGCATTACTGATTCACGAAAACGTTGGAAAGTGCATGCTTTTTGTATTGAAACTGTGCTAAATGATTTATACTTAAGTGATAGTTGGAGGGGTTTGGAACGTGTTTTTTTGCATTGCGTGTTGTAGGATTTGGGTGTAGTGTATTCCCTGGTGCAGATTTTCCGTTGCAGTGAAGTCTTTCGCAGGGTGATTTATTTTACTAAATAACTAGCCTTTTCGAGTAATATTATAATTTTTGGAAGAATGGGATCCATTTAATGAGCATTGAATCATCTTCCAGTTTCGATACCATCGACCCATATCCGAAAATCAAATAAAAGGTACTTCATCGAAAATTTCCGAACATCGAACCACGTCTCACGTCTTGTCATCAGCAGTCGTATTTGTTACAACCAATGAGGCAGTCATTCAACATAATTGTACTAATGATTGATAAATCGTTTGCAAGATTAACGAGTTACAAATCGGTAATACCTTTTTTTCGACTTGCATAAATCATGGCAATTCATATCGCATTGTGAAAACTAAGGCTTCGTTTATATCGCCAGTCAAAAGATTTTTTAATGTACCTCGTATATCAGAGAAGTTGCCATATTTAACACTCGCAGCGACTTATGGGTGTTGATATCGCGCCACTAATCGTTTTCCACTTTCTCAGGAACGCGTGATGTCAAATGCATCTTTGTTTATGTCATTCTGTAAAGAAACGGTTAGCTGATTAGTCTAAGTAGTATGTAAGTAAAAGTAAAAACTTTGACTTAAGTAGAGCATGAATTTTGAGAATTATAATCGAGTTTGAAAATGTTTATTACATTTTTGTAGATTTTTTTTAAGAATATACATCTGAATAGGTACATTGTATAATTGTACATATGCACAAGTATCTAGTAACTGAAATACAAAGATGTTTAATAAGAATGTTTTCAAAGAAGAAGCAAAACGTTCTTTCTATTTATTAACTGCGTGATATTGATAAGTTCTATTTACACCATTACGTAATATAATCTTTTAAAATCATTCGTATTTACCTCCTTTCAAACCACCTAATATTTCAACGACTATTACGTCAATAGGTAGGTATCAGGTGAGAGTAACCAGCATTGCATTGACTTATGGCGTCTGATATCGGACGACAAATCGGTCGGCACTCTCTTTGGACACGACATGACACCTCGATCATATTGTTTTCTCTTTATCTACTTCATTTGGCAGGTTTCGTGTCGATGAGCACTGATTTACAGTTACGGAATTACCGCATACCATGTTTAGCTTGGAATAATGTCATTTTGTTCGAGATAGTGTCAGTATTACAGAAATAAAAGTTATGCGCGTTCTTAGATACTGATATGCCTTTCATAGTTTTGTCTGTTTTGAACAGACAAGTCACGTCGGATATTTATCCGAATGTTGCGTAAGATTAAGTACAAAAAATTGTATCTTAAGTAAGGTAATTATGAAGTAAGAGCTAGATAACTAATCTTTGGGATAAATATAAAACAAAAATGTAGGTATAAAACAATCGATCTTTTTCTGATCAACTAAAAAATAGAAAGATTGAAAAATGTGTCAACACAATACGAAAACGTAAAAATCTTGTAGAAAAATATATCTAGCCAATAAATCTTGGACAGTCTATGAAAAGTTATCTATTTATCTAGCTGAAGGTAACAACATTACATCATCAACCTATAAACTTGGTCGGGACACTATGAAATATGGTCTGAAGAGACTTTCTGCCAAGCTAAACATTTTCGAAGCAAAACAAACGATTTTCAATACAGACATCATTAATTTCACCCTAGTTCCAACATGCTAACATTAAACCTGCGTCCTTGTCATTGGATTTTGTACTTTAAGTTGAGGCAATAGAAGTTACGTGATGTAATTGGGTTTGAACGCTGTGTAGAACAAATGGTCGAGTTCTGTTCACTTTTCATGCGTTTATTACATCTTGGCACGGTATGAGAGCACTATTGATTCTGTTTTATCATAATAATGTTACACTAAGTATGCTTGAGGTGTGTGCACAGGGCGTTTATGGGAAGTTTTGGGGGAGACGTGTTTTTTATATCTCGTTTTTTTGTTACGTTTCTCCAAATTCTTGTGTAGCTACTTACTGAGCAAATATTTACTTAGTATGTGTTTTACGGTGTAAGTTAAAGTTTGTATACGAAAGAAAGTGAAGTAGGTAATAGTTAGGATAGAACTTAACACAAACTAACTGCAAATTAATGAAAGGATACGTCATAATTTTGCAGTCATTCTACGTCACGGTAGTCACAGGACTTAAACTTAAAACAAGAGTTACTGCAAAATATTCATTTCAATGAACAGTGTTCGAAGAGTAATGGAAAAGAAATTTTATTACACTAAATGTAAATCTTCTATCATACAGAACCATTTGACATACAAAAACGTCGCATATATACTTACACATACAGTCTAGGACCAAAACTTCATGACGAGGCTACAATACATAGTTGCTTTGCCTGTGGCTGCAAAAATCAAACATTTTGATTTATACGTCCTTCAAGCATAAAGTCAAAAGAATAAAAACACTGTGATCCCTGCCCAACGTACTTACAACTTGATTTATAGTCCCTCACCCGCCACATACATACAAGTTTAAGCGATAAAAGATGAATCACACCAAGATTAATATTGTTTTCCCGAGTGCATTCTTATCTCGGAACATTATGTTGGCAAATGGTTGCAAACTACTCAAGACAAATGTACCGAGCTGTTGTTGAATTTTAAAATCATCCATTTCTGTTGTTATATGTCTCCTGATTGCGGATTGATGATAAATCTAAAGATGTCTAATGTTTGTCTAGTGTAAGTAGATTTATAAGGAAGCTTATTTATGATAGTTAGTGTAGGTATGTTGTTTGTTAGCACTTTGCAACTGTAGCTTATGACTTCCACTCTTTGATTTATGATGAAGGTTAGTGTTTTTATAATAACTATCGTGAGACACACTAAATTAACTATAAACCACGGTTTACTCGCATTAATGGAGAAAAGCTCTACTAGTTTCGAGTCACTGAGGGACTCTTCATCAAGGACAACGTGCGCTCATCGCACCCTCTGCCGTCAAACACGCATATTGTGCTCCAACTCCGACGGCGGCGTGCAATGATGTTTCTCCATTAATCTACGCGATTGTTAGTAAAGGTTAGTGTTAATGAAAATTACGAAAACTTTTTTTAGTAATTATTATGTTATCGGCTTACTCACGTTATTGTTTGACGAGGAACTAGAGTAGTTTCAAGCCATGCTAGAGGCATGAGCAGCATTCCGCGACACACGACGCAGCGATTGTCGCGCTGCTACTCTTTTTATCTTGTGTCGAAACTCAATTGTTAGAAATTGTCAACTGATCAACAAATAATGATCATTCGTAAAATTCCCAAAATAATGATACGGCACTCACGCCCAACGCAATACAACATAATTAAGAGCCAAATCCGTGTCTGTCAAAATATGGCCAAGAAAACCATTTACTTCCCCGCAACTATTTCTGCCACCAAATACGGAGTTCATAAGGTTTGCTTATTATGCAGTCGTTATGTCAATTGTCGGGGCGAGCACGCATTTATTAGCATAAGGCAGCCGCAAGTTCACCCGAACTGACAGTAATAACAAATTAGGGTAACTGTTCCAAACGTTGTCTAAACCGCTATTGTACTCTTGTTCCCCTAGTACCTAATTGTGTTTTTGTTTGCTATTTTGCGGCCGAATGGCGCTTTAATATCGAGATTCTTGCGATTTTCGTTCGTATTTCGGTAGTCTTAAATAATAAAGCTTTTATCTTGATTACACTCGGATTAGGTTGCGGATCAGTTGCGTTTTATGTTAATTGTAAATAAGCAAAGTTAGTAATTAAAAGATGAATTTATAACGCTCTACAAGGGTTCGGTTACTAAATATTACTTACCTTTTACGAGCGCTGTTTTATACTTGAACATTTGTAAATTACAAATCTTTTTTTCTATAAATGATTTGACATAGTATGTACATCCTAATACGTAGTGTAAATAGCATTTGAGTAACTTATATGAACAATTTCATCGTAAATAATAATGCGTAAAATTAAATAAAAAGAAGGCATATCTAATGCAGACGAGCTTAATACAGAATATTGGCAATCTGTACTAAACCGCTCTTGTCGTGTCGCCCATATGGCAGAGCGTTAACAATGGAATTAGTCGTCATTCAAAGTACCGAGTCAAATTCACAACATATCTGGATAACGTGTAGCAAGTGCACTCGTCTGCCAGGGGTGACACTTTGAGCCCTTCCGATACTGACATTATGTGACAACACAGAGCTAGGGGCGTTCGCTTACACAATGGCCGATCATTGGTGCCTTCTCCCTATTCATGTTCACATTCACTTTTAGCACAGCTTTGAATATGAAATATAGTTGTAATTCCCAACCATGTGGTATCCAATTTCCGTTAAAATTAATAGATCAAAAATAAAATAAATTGCTTCGCAATATCAATTAAAATTCTCCACCAAACCGTATAGCTGTTGCATTAAAAAAGGAAATCTAAATTGTTGATTCCTTTATTTCGTTTCAGGATTGGAGGAAGAAAATAAATTCGCCCACAAGGCGCGACTTGAAATATTCAATGAAGAGGTTTTATAAAGAAAAAAAATCTCATTTGCATCTCAAAAGCGATGCGAGTTAATGGGACCATTTCGAATGCGCGGCACGTCACTCTATGTATATCCGTATTCGTCTCAACCCTTACACGACGCTCGGAGTAAGGACACACGAACTAATTGGCGATAATGTATGGATATATCGATAATCGATATCTCGGCTGAATGTATTAGTGGGTCAAGCGGTCGATTTACGATTCTCGGAAACCGATGTCCTATCTAATTGTTGAATGGATATGCACTTACCGGTGTCATTAATAATTGATGCAGATAGGTTGTTTGTGCATTAATGTATGTGGGAATGTGTTGTTTAGTATTAAATTATATCAGACTAGTCCGATTAATACTGTAGTAGTTGCTAAATAATAATACAACAAAAGATAATATGCTATTCGAAGTTCAAACAAGTTTTAAATAAAAACTCATTCAACAAACTTTCCAAAGCATCTCAACACCCCCTATTAACAAGAAACAAGACAATATTATTAAGACTGAAGAGTTTATAATTAAAATTACGAAACAGTCATAGGTGTGCCCTCAAACGATTGCGTGTAGCATTAAGCGTCGTGCGACCGAACACATGTTGTAGGAAATTAGCGGCAGCCAATGACAAACTTGGAAAATTGAGCAAATTAAGAGACATAACAACCGCTCATTTTATTGATGGCTTTTTAATTGTAACCCTTAAAACGATAGGGTTTGATAAGGATATTGTCAGCACAATTATTCCTATAAATTATGGAATTTTCCTTATTAAATGTCGAAGTTTGATCCACCTGTTTCATTAAGACGACAGTGCTAGCGTTTTAGATTTTGACACGTAGAAATGGTGAGTGATTTTCCGGGATCGTTTTGTGAACCTTTTATTTTTTTAAATAAAAGTTCTTGACTAAAGATTTTAAAGTTACATTACATTCTTTATTTCATTTATATGAACAGGAAATACAACAGCAGAATAAACAACTACAATATATTTTCAAGGAATTATTACAATATGAAAAACACGTTTGTTCTTGATGTCCAAAACAGGAACCCGTTTATCTCACTAGGAATTATTTTCTATACAACTGGCGTTATTCCAGTAATTCAGGTTGTAAAGACAACTTGATGTACTTGAAACATTTTAACGTTAAACAGCTACTTGATATAATCATACGTAATAGAAACTCCTATTAAAGTGAACAGTTTAATAAGAGTCTTTACTTTGCTGCACAAATCTTTTTGCAATTACAGCTTAAGCCCTTTAATTCGACCTCCACATTACAACTACTTCAACGTTTTAAAACGACGACTTACAATGTCGAGAAGCAATTCACTTAATAAAATTCAGTTTAAGTATTCAAAATCACCGATGCAAGTAAAGAAGCTTGCTATTCGTGTAATATCCTTAAACGTAAAACTTTACGAATTAATACGATCCCAACAAAAACACGAGTGAATTATGCATGTGCAAAGTTTCGCCGAATGAATAAAGTAACCGTAAAACTACTCTGTAATTACGTAACATCGTCTGCCGATACGATCGGAGGCTATATCGATACTGAATCGATACATCGACCGTGCGATCGAGATCCGATTCGAACGAGCGCGACCAATTTTATTCACGAAACATTTAGCTTTAGATAAAATCTCACGGCGCGCTCCATAATGGCCTTAGCTGATTTTAAAACAATAAAATGCAAAGCCTTTAGAATGAGTGCGATTGTTAGTGTGAATCAGATAAATAGAATAGATATTGAATGTTATGGGATATTGTTTGGAAACACGGTTTATTTTAAAATTATACGCTAGGCGAGGCGTTTAACTTGTTCCTGTATAGACTGCTCTGATTTGAAAGTGTATTCTGCGATAACTATCAACCTTCAACCGACGCCTTTTATCCGAGTTCCGTTATACCTCATTTATGCAAATTATGTAACACCGATTACCTTACTGACATAATTTTTCTGCAATCACTACAAAATTCGCAGAACTGATATTAAATCTACGTGAGTTAACAATCTTAATCGCGCTGTCAAAAAATCTGAGGCGAGTTCCAATTATTAAAAAATCGTTATCGATAAAATCGAGTTAATGAAGAACGGGACTCGATATCTCGATCAGTGGTGCGCACTAACTCTGAAATTGATTTCATTCCATCGACGCGCGTCGATCGTAGCCGCTGATATGATTTGCGGAAGTATTACGAATTTCAAATCATACGAATTTAAAAATTTCACAATGCATTCCTGTGCTAAGGGCGATTTTCGCTTAGCAGAGGTATAAATTTCAAATTCAAATTTTAGACTAATCGCATTGTCTTATAGCTGTACAGTGTACAGTAGCCAAATTGTCTGTCAAACTACCTAGTAAATAATTATAATTTTCCTAAAGGTTCACCCGAAAGTTTTTACGCATTATACAAAAATAAATTATACAGAATCGCAATAAAACAAATGCATAGCATATCTTTGAGAATAAAAATGTAATTCACGTATTTTTACGAACCCGCCCGAATTTCTGCAGTTGAATAATTTACAGGAATCCAGACTGTACTGAAACTGGTTTAGATATTATCTGGCTTGATTCGTCTGAGTGCGTTGTGTGATGAATATTTAGACCTTCTGGAAGTATAAATTTTTTGTATAGAAAATACATATCTGGAGTGAACATTCTAGATTATTTTCGAAATATTCCGTACATAAATTGGTACGACATAATGATACTGACAGTATTTGTGACTTTTTCAAGCTATATACTTGTTATAATCTCCAAAGCATCACATTCGTCTTAAACACAATACAGATTAATTCCCAATTACGAGTACTTACCATGTGTGCAAATTACAATATTCTGTGGTGAATCAAAATTTTATAGAATTGTCAAACATTTTAAGTTGTAGAGGGCGTGTAACTATTATTTTCCATACAAAACAATAAATATTGTTCACTATTGATTTTCCAATCACACATTGAATGTGATGGCGTCCCCCAGCACTCCCAACAGTTGGTTTGTCAATAATAATTCAGAGTAACTGTATACTGTTGAATAAAATGATTAACCTACGCCCGGGAGTTGGTTGACCGGTGACTTACATATAGGGTGCTTGAAATGCACGCCATAGATACATTTGTCAAACACGTCAATGTATTGGTAAAAACAATGTGAAAGGACGAATTTTGGGTGGATTTGTAATTAGGAGTTTTGGTTGCGTGTTGATTGATGACGTCATAATCATTTTGGCCACGATTTGTTGAACTTCGAATCGTTAAAAGTAGATAGTAAAATGGTCTCATAATTATTGGTTTTTTAAATTTGCTTATCTAGTCTAAGTATAAAATTGTACAGCAATTTCTTAATTTACAGAGATGTACAGACACACTCATGTTTTACTATATTCATAACACAACTTTGCAAAATATATCTGATTGGCTAACAAAATGTCATTCATTTATGACATAACATTTACTTCGGGCTAAATAAAGTAATTAAAAGACGTAAAAGTAATTATTCTTTCCCAATTTAATTGGACGTAGGTGTATGGAAAGTCGCAACAATTAATAACAAGACGATGATTTTATTAAATGACCGGCATTACATAATTGACAAAAATTAATCAAGCGAAAATTTCTCTTTATTGAAATAACTTTGAAATCTGATTTCCTTTGAGTCAGAGATAAAATTCTAAAATAAAACAGATTTTTTTACACCGTTTTATTTTTGGAAATACTGTCAAATATGTTTTCGTTACATAATTCATCGGTGACATTAAGGAAACGCTAATTGAGAGACCTTTATCCGACATTATGATTTGAATACAAAATATCAAGAAACAATGAAACAGCCTGTATTGTTCGAATGGAAATGTCAACATTGAACTTGAATGTGTCGCGAACATTTTCGGAGTATGACATAAATTATATCAACCCTTATTGGATGAACGGAATGGAATAAATACCATATGTATGCTGGCTCAAGTTACGTTGCTTGCCGCGTACTAATTCCACGAGCTTTGTAGACCAAGGCACAGGAGGGAGCGGGTATGTTGTGGATTTATTATTTGCTTCATATTAGAAAATTTAAACAATAAAAATCAGTGGAAAACAACTCTATTCCTTATTAGCAACTAGAAGTGGGTGGTAGTAGGCCGGTCACATTAATTTGCCGAAGAACCAAAAACCGTTCGGGTTGCCATGAAACAGAGTTAAAGTCAAGTATATGTAAATTTAGTATAGAGTAGTATTTAGTGCATTGTATATCTAGGTGGAGTCAATACATCCGCAAAGTAGCTAGTAGTGGTTGGATGTCTAGGACTGAAGGTCGAACTTATTGGCGTGTGGTATTGGAGAAGCAAATGTCTAGCAGTGATGAGCTAAGCTGATGATGATGAGTATTGCAAAGCGTAATTGAAATATTATATTTCTTTCAATCGCTATAATAATTCAAATATTCACAATGAAACGATCTTACTAACGTTTATCACTCACAATGATATTAATTTGCACGCTACCGCTCATGTTGCACTCCCTCGCTTTAACTGTCACCTATTGGTGCTGTCGCCCCACCGATTGTCATAGCTCGAATCGGTATGACATCTCATTGTGGAAGTAATTACGCCGTATTGTACATTTATGTTCACATATTGTTCATTTGGCGTGATCTTCTCGTCTATTGTTTGAGCACTTGTTTGTCGTTTGTTTTTATCACTTGATTCGGCTTTTGTTTCGTTTCGTATTGTTGTTTTGATTTCGATACAACTGTTCTAGTCTAGTGTGTATTGTTAAGTAAGAATAAAACTTAAGAATTGCGCTTTTCCGATAAAATATTTAGTTGTTTTTAGCTCATGTAACGTTTATAATTTCAAATATCCAATTGAAAAGTACTGTAAATATATACCGCCAATGATCAAATGACACACTAAATTTTTGCGTGTCAAATTGATCAATGATTAAAATTTGAATGGCTCTCACACATCGAAAAGCATATCAAATATAAATTATTTCGAGGAGTTCCAATATAAATATTACATACAAATATTTGAAGTTTGTTTCGTTTTAATTATTTATCCAGAGCCAACCCTTTAAGGCTTGAAATCTCTAATTGCCTAAAAATGTCGGTTCACTTAAAAATAGTTTCAAGGATAAACATATTTAATTGAAGCTCAGTTATAAATTTGACCCACATCGGTTGGGGAACGAATTGTAAGAAATCGTTCTATAACACGCATGCGTTACATTCCTTTATCAAAGCACCCGAAACCTGCTTTAGCGTCCCGTGCTGGCAAAAACTTGAGAACATTTCTAAGTGACTCAATAACAAACAAAACTAGGAACAAAGTATTAGTTCCCATTTTTTCAACATACAATTCTATACTATATCAAATAGCCGTTAAAAATCTATAAGAAGAACGAAGGTTATTTTTTATATAGGCTCAATCAAGATCGTCGCGGTCAATTATATGGATTTCTAGTAGGTAAGCAAATGTTTCAAAACCTGTTCCCAATCAAAAATAGTGAATTGAATATTGATAACGTTGTAATTGTTTTATTGATGGCTAATTATGAATAACGAACTCTCGTAATGATGTTATACGGTATTTTGAGAAGTGAATGTAATGGAGACAGAATTTTTAATACTGGAATGTTCTAGAAACGACGTTCTAGACCGCATGCCTCTAATTTGACGTGATCTTGATGAATTAGTGAATCAATGAACTATTTTTGTACGGTACTCAGACTATCTAATAAGTCACAGTTAACGGTAATGTCGTGGTGATCTGGTAGTTTAAGACGCCAGCGTCTTATGAATGAGAGTGCGGGTTCAAAACCTACCAACGGCAAGTACCAATGTAACATTTTCCGAGTTATATGTACATTCTTAGATTATTTAGACACCACCGACAAGCAGTGAAGGAAAAACATCGTGAGGAAACCTGGGCTTGGGCTTATAAAATTATAAGTTTAATCGCCAACCCGCATTGAGCAAACGTGGTGATTAATGCTCAAACCTTCTCCATGTGAGAAGAGGCTTTTGGTCAGCAGTGGCCACTTATAAGCTGATTATGAACGATGAATTGATGCTACTGATGAACTCAAATCCAATTTTAAAACCGACAAATATGACCTATCAAAGTTCTCTTCATAATTCGCCCTCATAAATCAAGCTAACCAACATTGCTATCGCGAAGTTATCGACAGAGACAAACGAACACGTGAATGGCGACACAATTATATTAATCAGCGCACATTTGTCAACCAAACTGTCGAATGTATCGAGAGGACGAGTGCGGCTGATCGCAGCGGATTTGCAAAAGCTATGAGATTACACTGATTGAGTTACGAGTTTTAATTAGTTGTTTAATGAAGCGGTTTAAAAATTGGTATGTTTTTGTAATGGTTGTTGTAATTAACTAACGGTGCTTTTTGTACGGTCACGTCAACAAGCGTTGATCAAGGTTGTACGATAGGTATTGCACCTACCTTTCGCAAGTAGTATGAAAGTCTCATTATAACAGGGGTGAGCCTATTGTCCACATAAAAAAATATTATCTTTATAATTATAATTTTGCAACCTATTAAAATTGTGATCTATTCGAAATGCAATGCCTTTAGAAATTCAAACATCTATTTTCACGTAGGTGTTTTCTTCATCTAAATTTAAGTATTTGATATGCAACAAAACATTTCTATTTCGGTCTAGTTGCAAGTATACAATATACTATCTACACAGAACTCAACCCTAAAGCATAACAAATTAAAATAAAGCATTATATTATAAATTTCAATCAGCTCAGTAATTTAGCATCAATAAAAACAAAATTAATACAGACAGAGAGTGAACTACAGCGTTATGCATAAATCCTATTGTGAGAAACGTCAGCTGGTCTCATTCGCTGGCAGTCATTTAACAAACTGTAAGTGCGTTCGGGTATTAATTTGCAATACAAATGAGGATTGTGCATAACATAAATAAAACAATGTAGCCAGAAAACTGTTGTACGTTTATGATGTCGCCCTAAAATCACAAAGTAATTGGACCTTTAGTTTTCGGTTGAAACACATGGCTTTTCCCGTGAATTGATAAAATTATGTTTATAAATCTTTAGTGTTTACTTTATAAAATGATGTTGTATATAATGACGTATAAACGTAAATAATGATGCAGTATCGTCTGTCTAATAAATTAATATATTATGTAAAGCTTTAATACCGAAATGTTTCATATTTCAATACTATTCTGCTATTAAACTATTACTAATGCAGTTTCAGTAATAAATTAAATTAATATAGTAAGCCTAAAACCTAATATTGTATTTCGGGGTTTTTGGTCTGAATTAAATACATAATTGTGATTCATTTTGTATTGTTATCTTATACCTATGGTAAAATAAAAAAAATACTAGTTTAATATTTTTTCATTACCTAACTGACGGACTAAATAGATTTTCATACCCCGTCATAATCTCTATTGTATGTCTGTCTAATGTCTAAGAAACCGAACTTGAAACCTCATTCGATCAGTACGGCAATAAAATTTATTGGTAATACGAAATGAAGCTGTAAATATTAATCTTATGCATGCATCGCTATGAACAAATTAAATTAACATGAATATCTCATGAATAAAAGTAGTAAAATTATAATGAACTTCATGTAAAACTTGATGCCTGGCATACAAATGTAGACATTATAAATGTCAACATAATTATTTTTAATATTCGCATGTTTGTTCGTAATTTACTTGTATTAAATAAATTGGGTTATATTACCAAAATAAAATGGATGTATTATAAAGGGAAACCTTTAAAACCAGACATATAACAAGAAATAAATGGGTTTGGAAACGTATTATGAAACTGATATAGGTACAAGCGGCCGTGGGCAAAAAGGTTAAATTGACAAACCCTTATATTAGCAATAACAAAGTAAATAATATTCACACGTGTCAAGCTGTGATCTCATTCTAAGCACCCACGTTTAAACATAAAATGAAATAGTAACAAAACGTATTACAAAAAGATATTTATATTCACTTTCACTAAGGATCGTATCCACGAAAAGACTTATCCCAATAAGCCTCTTTACATATCCTCACCCATACGAGTATACGTAACCAAATAAAGTAATATCAAAGAAAAGTTCCCGCTTTGAACAGAAACCAGCCGTTTTCCATCACGATTCACGTGTTACATAATTTTATTACATTTCTTCGTCATAAGTGTACCTCAACTCGATGTTTATTGGACTGTATATTAATTTGTTAAAGTATTACTTGACATATTTTATGGATCGACAAATTCTTTCAAACGATGTTTTCAATTAACAGGGGTTTGAGGATGGACATGTATGTATGTTGTGAATTGGAAGACAAAGATTACGAAACATAATATCTCATTTTATGCATGCTAAGAACAATTTCACAAAATTAATGACATTGAATTCCGACTGACTCGCGGTTTTCATTCTTTGTATATAGTTTGTGTGACTGCAATTTCCTTATCACAAAAACTTTTTGGATGTCAGGAAATTGATTCTGTTTACTGACATTTTCCCTGAAACCCTTTGCGATGGGTCGCCTGATCGTTCTACAAGAGTTTCTATTATCACTCACTTTTTCACGTACTTCGTTTCTTATCGACTGTTTTAGGGTTAAAAAACGTAGCTCTTATGTTGATAGAGAATGTTGATATTGTGTAAAGGAACTATTAGATTGAAGTATGAAAATGGGATTTACCTTTATGATGTGGTTATATCGAGATAAGTGTCAAGCTTACAACCTTGAAAAGATGGAAGATTTTTGAAGTAATCGCTTTCCATCGAGCAGAAAAAGTAATTGCAGGCATATGTTTAGAAAAACATTGTTTCATATACATATATACATACTTAAAAAATTATCTAATCTTAATTATTTTATGTATACGGCTCTATATATAGACATATAGCGACCAGATTGGCGATATATTATAGAAGGGCCAATTTGAAAGTATACTTAACAGACGAGCATGCATAAAACGACTAATGGCTGTTGATGAAGCGAAAGAGGTATTTAAGATTCGTAGCAATTGGCGTTCCATTGTTTCTGCCTATCCCCATGGGAGATAGGCGTGAGGTTATGTATATATGTATACGTATGAATAGACTCTATTGCTGGTCCTTGAAAACTCTATTTCAGGAACTCATATAAAGAAAAACATAGAAAAGGAATATTTTCATAAAGTTTCTATTTATCCTCTTAACCAAAACTCACTTCATCAATTCATCGCTACTATAGGTACATAATATAATCGTCCCAATTTGAAATAAGCGCTAAATTTCTGCATTCACGCACTGAACTTGAATGCTGTGGAGTTCGGTCATTAATCTCGCGAGCACTGATGTGCTAATCTATGATAGGTAATTGATTAATGGGTTTGAGCTAGTACTTCTGTTTATGTACAGGCTTTGCGTTTACTAAACAAATAGATTTATTGTGGACAGTTTATTTAAATGCATTTAGTTTATTAATGTGGTTATTCGTACTTTGTGTTATTGAAACTTTTGAAATTAATTTAACTATTTTCATAATTGCTTTATGTCATTATCTCCATTATTTTGATTGGAAGGATTTTAAGTATTATAAATGTGATAACTGAAATTAAATTTTGAATTCGAACGGAATGGAAATTTTGTTTTTTTTTAGTCTGAATTTGGTTTTAGTGCTATGGTAATGGCTTCATTTCTTATTATAATGTGACTAAAAATAGTAATTTTAGAAGCAGACACACGTACTCCTCCAGAGAATTACACGTCAGTTACATTTTACATTCCAGTAACATATTATAGAAAAGAGGTAACAGGTTATAGAGCGTCGAGGTCGCATTTTCAATTCCTTTGCAAGCTTCTCCAATATCTAGTATTCGATATTTACTACCGTGTCCAATACATGCATATAGATTGTTTTATTTCCAATACATGTCTCCAATACAGATACGTCGCGAATTTTCTTCGCTTCAGTAAATGGGTCAGCTTCAACTTCATCTTGATGACCGGTCGGATGGTCAAACGGAGCACTGAGGAAGTCGAGATACGGATCGTGTTGTCAGATGTTGTGTTCAATATATTGATACATTTCTGCGTCTTAGTTTATGTGTAAGTAACTATAGGATATGGTAGAGGATCTTTCGGTTCAGAGCGTTTGAAAGGATATAATGAGAGCTCTTGTTTTTCAGGGAAGCGTTATGACATCGAGTTGGGTGTCTAATTAGGTCAAGTTCCATTAGTTGTTTTGTTACTTGGTTGTATAAAACATGTTTCTAGTATACTATTTGTAAAGATTTTTCTATTTGTGTATAAGATAAATGAAAGTTTGTGTTGCGTCTGAGTCTTGCGTCAGATTCAAACAAGACTTTGGATTGAAATGAGTTTAAGTTAACAGCATTAGATACATTTTATGGAAATGAACGAATAGAACATGGTAATTCGAACTAAAATAGGAAATGTTACAAAAAAGAACATAGCCACATAGACAAAGTTCCCATAAATTTTACACCGGCCAATTAATACACGAACTCCTATTCAATCGAACACGCCCCGAACGCACGCCAATAAATAACGCATAATTACGTCAAACATCTCTCCATTGCTACAAGCGGCTGATTTCCCACGACGAAGTCCCACTGTTGTAGTCCTACAATGAAATATGCATGCGTGACATTCACGCCGTGAAATAGCGTTAGACCGTGCTATGCGATTCGGGCCTCCCTATTTTGAAGTGGGCTCGTGTCCATTTTGACAAGCTATCCGACACGGGAATTGTATTTTATAGCGTCACACATAATGATTAAAAAGTATTTTTATTGAATATGACCGTTTAAGTCATGCAGACAATTGGGGTGTTTTGTTTCGGTTTATCGCTAAATTGTTGTATTACGAAAAGCTTTTAAGAGTATGGTGTCAATGGAATTTTTATATCCCGAGTCTAGTTTACTATTATGCATTTATATATTCAAAAAATATCAAGTACGTGACTTTTTATTTATTTTGTCGTTACTTTCTGTGACCACACTGTCAAAACGTATGACATATTTTCACAAAGCAAATATCGCAAAAAGTTCGACAAAATAAATCATTCCTTCAAAGTTAAATCCAGATTTTTAATCCCAAGAGCATTTTCCAAGTAAATAAAATTGGATTCGTGTGATTCATTGATTTGTCATTAGCCGTCAGTCATTGGGATTGCGCATTCAGCTTTACATTGACGATAAAGTTCTGATATAATTTTTTGATATCGCCCGAGGGGTGCTTTGACACCGCTGAGGCGTTTTCGATAAATTCGTATCAAAATCCAATATCGCCTTTATAAGTTGAGTCTAGAAAATTCTTTCTAGAGATCATTCCGATTGAAAATGCTCTTATGCTAATACTCATTCGACGGTCTCTGGAAGCAAGATAAGGAATTACGTAATCCAGATTATTGAATCTGTAATATTCTTTCTCGTTTCTGACTATATCTAGCTATCCCAGTAAAACTGTCACAATGTTAAGGTACCTCGATAAAGTCCAGAACTTATTGGCAAAACGAGCGAAAGTCGGTACAGATAGATAATTTCATAAGTGAAAGAATTCCCTTTGTGCTCGTATGTGTATGTTGATTTACCGAAATATCTTTATTTTACTGAAAGTGTATTTGATATTTTTATGTTAAATTATTTATACGTATATTTTATATTTTTTGTAACTAGGCATAAAACGCGTTTTCATTGTTAGTTGTATACAATCTATTAGTAATATGTTAATTCATACTATTTACACGATTTATTGTGTATAGTTTACTTAAATACCTACATTTAGTTTGTTCATTGATGTGGTTGTTCTATTTTGCATCATTGAAATGAATTTAATAATTTTCATAATTGTTTTCTCAAGCTAATGTATAATTCAGTACATTTGATGTATTTAAAGTTTAAATTTAACTCCAAAAATAAATTCTGCCACACTTAACATTTTCCATATACAGACTCACCCTCAAACACTCTCTTGTTTGTCACCAAAACAATGTCATTAAAATTATTTCCTCAACAATTTCCTTAATAACCCGACAAGCCTATTGACGGAACTCACACAATTAACAAAACCGCCGCTAAAATAAGACTCATAAAATTTCTGCACGTTGTTCACGCAAACGGCTTTGATCTTACTGCGGGTGGGTAAAATAAATTATGTAGCGAGTAAGTAAGCGGTGCCGCATATCTCTAGTGCTATAAACAAAGCAAACTAGCGGAGGTGCGGTAATGAAATGCAAATATGCTTGCATAGTCTACGGAAACACTTCTCGTGCCTAGTGTAAATAACAGGTGACTTCTTGATAAACTTACGTTAGACGAACGTTTGTCTGTTGATGAAATTTTGGTGAAGTAAACGAGGTCGTTCATTTTCTAGACAAATACTTGCTAGGTAGGGTTTCAGTAACTAAATTCGGAGCTAGCAAAGCTCCTAGTATTAAGATTGTCAATATTATAACCACTGTCATATGGAAATCGAATATGAAACTAATAGTGGGTGCACTTTTTTTTTATGTAAACTACCTATTTAAAACTAGCTTCTGTTAGCGGCTTCGCCCGCATTCCCGTGGGATAAAAAGTATCATAGCACCTAAGTCAACTAATCCTGTCTGTATACCAAACTTCATCAAAATCTATTGCAACAAACAAACTTACACATTCATAATATTAGTGTGATACCTTAAGCCATTCCAAAACTGTATAAGAGAAAATTTATAAAATTATCCCTGAACAAGAAAATTTTGGTTTAATTCTAATTGAACGCGAAGAAAATTCTCCCACATATCGATGAAGCTCACCGAAACAGCTATTACTCATATAACATAATTATGACGTTCAAAACAGTATCACCACATACACACACACGTTGACATACCAATTAATTACCAAACCAAATTCCCATTCTACTACAATTCCACACTAACTAACGCATCTAGCGTTTGTGTGGTCCTAACAGTATTATTCAAGCGAAGACATATACTTTTCTGTTCGCATAAATTACCTTTCATTATGTAAGAAAATGTTTTATGTTACAGGATGTCGTGATGAAGGCATCCACGATACTGAACGGGTTATTTTTTACAATAGGACTTTTAATGTTTTAGAATCTTCAAATGCTTCGTTAGGTTTGAAGGGTTTTTTGTTGGTGCCTTCTATTCGCTTTGAATTAGAATTTTGTAGTTTTCTAGAGGATGCAATTAGCTGGAACTGTCAGTGGCTAAAGCTACAAAAACTAAAATAAAATAAATGTGAAACTCTTTTCTTACGTTTCTTTTCTAAAAGACGTCGTGATTTTCTTTTTAGTATACTGGATTTTGAAAAATCATCCAAAGCTTTAGCATTTGCTTCAACAATTTTTAGTATCTTAGTGTTTAGCTTGACGTTACAAAAAATATCTCTCTTTGAAACCAAGAACCAAAAAAAAGGACTTCAAAGTTAAACAAAGTGTTTCCGAAAATTACTTTAATTTAATTTCTCCACTACAAAGTAAAATCGGGTCTTATAAACAAGTTGGTCCCTGATTGTAATTTAATACTGTTTTAAGGGAATCTCTTGAAACACTTGGCGTATACCTCTGAGAGTAAAGTATCACAGATGTGAGATTGTTAACTTTACTTAGAAATCCTCCGGTTTCCTTCAAGCTCGTTATTTCACTTTGGTACCGAGAGCATTTTAACGTCAAACAAACGGCGCCCGCGCAGTTGCCTGCCCACTTTACGCCGGCATTTGTTTTTAGTGCCTGTTCCTCTGGTACATTTTTGTTTCGTACGTCAATATATTTTTTTAATAATCTCTGTACGAATTTCGTTTAATTGTTACGACAGAGAAATTTACGAAAATAAAGTGAATTCACTTTTTATGTAGGTACATACGACAAGAAATGTCCGTTTAAAAACAGAGTAATTAAAGTACACCAATTGTTGAATTAACTTTTTTCGTACAAGCAGATGTTACAAAAGTACCTATACAGAATTCCCTTTCTTGCAAAATCCTTAGAACAAAAAAGTACATTCTTGAATAATAGAATTTCAACTTTAAGTTCTACAAAACAGGAACTAATATATCTAATCCTGAACAGTTTTTGCCGATCCTATCTCTAATGTTTCAACTTGTTCATTGTATTCAAGACAAGCTGACGTTCTACGTCACACTGATGTGTTAGATAGTGCCAGATATTTTGACGTGTGACGATTGAAAAAAAATTGACATGAGTGGGTTAGATGTACCAAGATAGAATCAACGTGTTTTAATTAGCAAGGTGTTAATAAAAACTGTGCGGTCACACGCAAAAAGGTTGTAAGGAATTAAAAAGATACGGGTGTTGATTGAGATAATTTTGTACGGGAAATAATTGTATGGAATTGAATGTGTTTAGAGTATCTATTAAGTCATAGTCGAGATGTTTATCAATAGTTACAGTTGAAGGAGGTACTATTCAAAAAATTCCATATTCTATTAAAGTATAACGAGAATGAAATATCTTAGTACGAATTTGCTTTACGTTTAATAGAACTGTTGATACCTCATACAGCTTAGTGAGTAGAAGATACAGAATAATAATTATTATTATTTCTACATCAAACAAACTATTAATATTTAAACACGTATAGGTTAGAGGAACGCATGTGCTATTATTGTAAATATCGAAACAAAATTTCTTTGGTTATGGTAAAATGATAGAAACTACTACTGTGCTTGCTACTTTTCCATTAAAAGCAGTTCTACCATTCCACAGCCAAGCAGCTAACTTTACAAAACGGTAGTAAGAGGTAATCACACACATTAATAATTACCCACCACAAAATTATCTCAAACGCCGAGTCCTTTACAACGCAATATTAAGGCTCGTTCACACCTACATCATTTACGTTGTACACCGAGCACCGTCGCTGTCGTCTTAAATTCATAAATTACACATCCTGTAGTATGTTCTCATAAACATCAGAGAGACTTACGCAATATTAATTTGCAACTTGTTGATGATCAGACGGTGCTCCGTTTATCGTCCGTCACGGCGCCCCCCCGCACATTAATCACGTGACCTCACCTCTGGTGTGGCCAAAGAACATGTTGGTTGTAGAACCGACTAAATGTGTGAGGTGATTTACAAGACTGCAGCATCCTGCTAGTTGACTTATGTCTTTGTTAAAGGTACGTTGTGGTTTAGTGCTTGATGTGTGTTTCTAGTTTTGTGTTACTATGGATGCTGTTACATAAATGAAATAAAGACGCAAATGTAGTTACATAAACTGAAATGTTTTTCGAATGTATGAAAAATTGGAAAGAAATTAAATGGCTGTATCAGCTTTTATATACAAACATGCATTACCCATAAATTGAGAAGCATTTGCTTAGCATTTTATTAGGGTGGCCTAATGAAGATCTATCTACAAAAAAGAACGAAAATCCTTCGAGAAAACTAAAAAGTTTCAAATCACGTTTTTCATCAATCAATCATACTTACAACCCCAAAACATTTACAATTCATATCTCATATCTTATCCGGCCTGATCTTTGCCTAAAACGACACAGTACTACCCTAAGGTGAGACGCGACAGCTTATTAGGGGAGCCTAGAACTTTAGGGTCGAATTCACCGCGAATGGGGAGACAAGGGAATATGTTTGTTCGTCCAGCCCCCGTACCACATTATCTTAGCAGACTCTACCTGGATATAAACATTAACTATCTCACTTGTACTTTTGAAGAAGGAAAAGGACAGAAGAGTGTCGGATTACAGGCATATGTTTACTGTTTCAAAGGGGGATCACCATGAAACAGCCCAAGGCTCATGGGAAATATAAGTTGGCTCCATAAGCAAGGGCGAATTGTCAATCAGTACTAAAATTCGAAAGGGCTGCAGTATCGGGCGTTTTCAATTTGTTTAATGTCTGAATGTTACCTGGGGCGCAGTAAGCTGGGATCAGTGTAAATGTTGGCAATCACATGATTAGAATTGCCATGTGTGTTTAGAATATTGAAAATTTTACTCGAGTTTGTTTATTGAAGTAAATTATAATTTATGCTTTGTACGAGCCTTATTTATGTTTATGTATTTGATGAATATTACATTTACTGAAATAATGTTACAGTTTTTGTAATTTAATATTCTTTTACCTCAAAATCTTTCACAATAAACTAAAGAAGTACCATCAAAACACAAGTAAACAAAGATTGATGACGGTACAAAATCTGAACGCAATATACCTACGTTCACACCCAAGTCGATACGGTACAGGGCTTCCGAAGACACGCACCATTAGATCTGTAGCCAGACGTATTAATACCAGATCATTATTATTAATATATCAGAGATGAGAGATAATTTTGCTATCGATGAGACGGTGTTAATAAATCTACTATGTTCTGCAATGCTGGCTTGCAATACGTCTTGATATCGAACCGAATGTTCCAGAATTAGTTGAGGATACTCTTATGGTTTTCATGCAAGGATAAGATATTAGAACAGATAGTGTTTATCCTTATCAAACATATTTACATATCAATACATCTGATTTATTTGATTTATTAAACTTTGACCTAAGTATTCTGCCTCATATGACAAATTGTCGTTGATAAAATCTCAAAAGGAATAGCTACTGTTTTGATATGACTAGAATCAATTTCGAACATTATAAAATGTGACAACGCCAAAGTTCAATAACCTTTTCGGATATTAATTCATAATTTATTTATTGGACAAATTGCTAACTAACATTTAATGCTAATAATTATTCAAATCAAAAATGCAAATGCGTACAAATTTGCGTTATAAATTACCACCAAAACAAACTTCGACATAACTAAATCGCCTAAGTGTCCAATTATGAATAATTATTGAAGTCATTAGAGGGTTGTTTCTTTATATTGCGTAACTCGTTTATGGAAAAAACTGTATGAATGGCTTGTTAGCGTTTTCCAGTGGTCTCAAGAGTGCGGGTGTGAAGCTAAATCGTTAAGGTTGAGATTATGTTAGGAAGAAAAGCGGATTTGCGAATATATTTTAAGCTTGTTCGGTAACATATTGTATTGTATACCCCTATTCTTACCCATAATGTGTTGTTAAGATGGTGGAAACGCAACCAAAAATATGTGAGAATACAATTTCAGAATGATAGTAGGGTTATTTCGAATGTTTTATAATAACTTATTATTGGGAACACATATTTTACTTAATTCATTTTCATTAATAAACGATCGGTTAAAAGTTCTATTATGAAAACCACTAACAATGTCAAAGAAGCACCTAAAATGTGTTATAAAATACCATAAAACGTACTATTAAAAATTATAAAAGCGGTCAAATAAAAATACCATTTATAAAAATGTAATAGTTGCATCATAAAAAATAAAATAAAAAACGAGTCTATAATAAAACATTTCTCTGACACAACCCTAAACGGTCATAATTTTCGATCGTTGACTCAGAAAGGGGATGGGGCGTGACTTGCAATAGGTTGCATGCAACAAGACATATTTTTCGTAATGCCAAATAGGTGTGGGGGCAGTTACACCGTGCCAATCCATTCGTTTGTATTTCTTTGTTGCGCTAGTGTTATTTGACGGTTTTATTACAATTGTATTTTCTTAGCAAACTAGCTGTATTGTGTAGAATGCCACTGTTAATGGGTGAAATTATATCTTGGGGGTGTGTTCTTTTTGTAATAAAATGGGTTTTTTGAGTTAGGTATGCGAGTAGACGTTTTGCCTAAAGGTAGGCCAAATTACCCCCTTTCCAATCCCCGACTCCCCAACAACCATTAAATTCTTTACCCCAAAATGGCCAGCCACGCACTTGTAACGCCTCTGGTGTTTCGGGTGTCCATGGGCGACGGCAATTGCTTACCATCAGATGATACGTCTGCTCGTTTACCGGCTTATACCATAAAAAAGGTAAATGGTCAGTGTCAACCATGGACATATACAACACCGGTAGAGTTTAACATAAAATTATGATGTCTGACTTTCTGATGGTCATACCGTATCGTCAAATACATACTTTTATTATCAATATATCATATGCTTACCCATGTTATTTGCATTATTATTGTCATTAAATTGCGAGGAAAACCACGTAAGAGGTAAGACTGAACTTTATTAAAAGTTATTTAGTATATTCACGTTATTTGCTTAAGCGACGAAAATCCCGCAAACATTTACACCTAAAATGCGTTCAAACAGCAATTTAAATGTTTGAGTGAATGTGTGGGAAATATTTTCGAGGCATTTTTACGAGAGTTAAGTAAAGTTTCACGTATTCGAAAGATTTAAGATTCCAATTCTAAAAGCCGACATGGCGGTTTGATAAACGTAATTAAGCTTCAATTCAGAGGTGTTGTTTGTAAGTCAGTTTATTTGTGCCATTTTGTTTTAAAGGTCAAAAGTATACATGGTTTTCGAAATTTAAAGTGTCACAAAGAGTATAACGTGAAACAGTAAAAAAATGACATAATGTAACTTTGTTTAATATCAATTTTATGTCATTTGTGCAGGACGTCATAACAATGTTATAACAATAACAGTATGAAATCTAATACTGTTATGTTATGTTTATATAATTACTATAACATAATTGTTATAATGTCATACCAACACTTAAAAACTGAATCTAAAACATTACACGAATATAAACATTTGTATAAAAACTTTTATATAATAACTGACCCTTTCTCAACAGTCGTTAATAAACTTCATTAATTTCTAGCGTAAAAATGTAAATATTGTAAAGTGCCACATAATTTTTGATGTTTATTATAAATATTGTATAAACAAGCAGCCATGACGTCCGTACTATTAATCCCAGTCATTTGTTTATAATGAACCAGACTGATTGAATGTTATGGTTATCATAACGACACCAGTGTAAAATGACCCTTCTTACATTACAAACTCTAGTTCATAGTTCTAAAGATTTTAAGATAAGTACTAGGGATCTTTGTTCACTGGTCAGAATTTCTTGTTGATTATTAAGAGTTGGCCGATTTTTATGAAGTAATTGTAATGTAACGGCATATTTTATACTGCACATAACTGTTCGTGAACTTTAAAATCTTGCTTCAATTTCGCTACGGTAATTTAATGGAATTTTTGGATAAAATTTCAGTGAAAGTTTGCTACGGTATTTAAGTGTTTTATCTTGTTAGTAATATTTTAATGTGTGATCAATTAGTACATTTTGTGTAGTGAAAATTCATGATTCAAAACTCGAGTCTTAACCAACGATTTAGTCTACCATAAACATTTGAGTATTAAACAGTTATTGTTAGTAAAAGCCTCAAATTCGTTTGTTATTGCATTTAATTGTAGCTTTACAGATACTGAAAATTGTATAAGTATTCACTTTTTTATTCAACAATGAATTAGCAATGTTCAAATGACTTGATCAAAGATGCGCACGTTGCGCGCGTGTCCCAAAGAACCGTCAGACACCACAGGGGTTTTTACAGAGACACAGAGGTTTAGCGGGTTTACCGAGACTCAGGCTTGAAAAGCAGGAGTAGTAACGGAATGGTGTTTAGTCAGTAAGAATCTGACACTCCCTCTCGTCTCAACCAAGGCGGGAGAAGTATATTGGATGAAACTTCCCCTTAAAAAAAGAAGGAATGCTTTGGATCACAATCATGACTAACCTACTCTAAAATAGATACCTACACTTAAATTAAAAGCGCAATAAAACAATAAACCTACTTATAATAAATTCTTTAATAAAATGCTACCAGTTTGTAAGATGATTGATCAATCATTAGCCACATAATCTATTAATCCAGTACCACAAGTTACGACGGGAAGCAATCGTGTGGATATTGGTGCAAACGGTACATTGGACGGTGTATTAGTCGACTGCTATACATCTTGGCAATTATAATTAGTCCATATCTATATTAGAGGAGGATTCTATTCATAGCTTACTTGCTATTCATTTCATAGCTTGACCAGATTTGTAATATTATGTTAGTTGTATACCTATTATAAAATAGATATAAAAGTGGAATGTCTTAATTAGTAGGTATAATATTCACATTTAATTTCTTACTTTGCTTGATATTAAGTTTTTTGGTACAAGTAGGAAGCATGTTGCAATTTACAAATGCTTTTAAGCAAATAATTATAACAATAAAACAATATGATAAAATCGTATCTCTTTCTAACCGATTTCTCAAAAAAGAGGAGTTTTTTATATTAAATCCACTACGTAACGACTTTTTTGGATTCATTCTTACAGTCCTTTCCTTAATTATTTTAATAAATCTCGCTTCATTAATGTACTAATACCGGTTGTAATGTACCAGGCTTACATAAAATTGGGCAGCTGGTGTAAATGCAAGTAAAACAAACGGAGCCCGCAGGTGTCGCTGGCGTGATGTCAAATCGGTCACACTCGGCGTCGACGTTGAGTGAATCGACTACTTTATTGGGGTTCCCCCCTGTTGTTATTAATTTTTGGGGACTTAGTTTTCTGAGGTGTTATTAGTATTATACAGGTCTGTGTAGTATTCTTATGGAGTATCCTTTTAAAAGTTATTTTCGTGATTTCAACTCCTTGATTTTAACTTTCGAAATCTTGTAAATAATTTTTTTTGTTGAATATCGTGGTAGAGAGAGACATAAGTATTCCATGCACGACCAAAGAAGAAAAACACAGCACACTTCGTCTCAAATACATATAAATAACTTTAAAGCGTACTAATTACAACGAACACACGGAACCACCAGTAGTCTAACACACGCTGTATAATATTTCTTGTCCGCGCGCGCCACCTGCCGAGCGCCCATTAAGACCGGAACCGAATCCACGACTATCACTTCGAATAAATATAATTTATTTTGATTGCTCTTTCTAATGTCCGTGCACTTGTAAACTTTAGACATGTTATGTTTTGTTAGGGATTTTATTCAAGTGTTTGATGTTTTAAGGTCTTTGAATGAGGCTCGAACAAGGTTGGGAAATGAAAATAGTGATAAAGTTTTAGAGTACAATTTGTTAGATGATACTCGTGTAGTAAAAGAAACTTTGAGACAAAGTGGCATTGCCATCAATGTACCTTAAACTATTAACACTACGTAATTAAAAATAGACTTTATAACATTACCATTAAAATTTATTAAACATATTAGTATATGATATCACTTCATATGACGAAGTCTGAATTTATAACCTAATAACAATTAAATGTATAGCAGGTATTCCAAGTCTCCCCAGGGAATTGGACAGAGATGTGTCTTGAAGTAACATTGTTCGAAATTCACTGAAACTGCTTCTTAGAAACTTGTACTGAATGGAAATGTCTATAACTTAATTATCATATTATATGTCTACGCAGTTCTGCTATGTTCCAAGTCGAATGAGTTATGCGCAAGTGATGAAGTGATTAAATGCACAGGACAGTCGTAATTTCTTCGGGATTGTATTATAGTTAACGGAACACACTAACGACATAGAAAGTGTTAATGTTTCTACTATATTTCACATCTGTCCACAATAAAAACAACCTATAACTATTTGTACAAAACCAGAACCATAAAATACTATCAATTTTTAACACATTAGCGGTATAAAAAAACCTTATTGTTCTCTTTATATGCCAAAAAGGGGTCGTGTCCGATTGTTACCTCTTAGTAATTATCATGTAACTATAGTAACGAAGTGTTGGTATCATACTCGCAATAATGCACAAATAATAACAGGTTACAAACCCGTTATCTATAAGTAGAATTTAAAAACAGATGTCTGTTTTCTGTGGACGGCTGATGGCGATCCGAACACCCCATTTCCTGCCTCAATTTATTGATGACCATCAAAGATCTTTGCGGGCTCATTTTTTATTTATTTTATGTTATATTCTGACGAAATAATTAAAGAGAAGGAAGTTGGTTATTAAATTCAGGCTGTGATTGTTGTCTTAAGTGGTCAGTTTGCTTTTTTGTCTAAGAATTATGAGTGAAACACATTTGAACTAAATAAAAACATCCATTGTTTAGACAGACAAATTAGCACTCGTTGTTAGGATGAGCTTTCACATCTTTAAAATAGAAATGTTGTTCTAAGGATCTATTTTCGATCTCTGTCTTGGTTTGAAACATGAAAATAGTTTTTTTTTCTGATCACGCCAATATTATAAATGTGAAAGTTTGTTGTTTTTGATGTGGTATAAAGACAGTATGAGGTATGAGCAGACTTGAATATGGTATTTAATATAACAGTATTGGTTTCTTTGACTAGAATACATATTAGTGGTTCTTAAAACTTATACACTGACTAGTTTCTGCCAGCGGCTTAGCCCTATAAAAAGTTTCCTATCACCCAAGTCAACTCATACCCAGTCTGTAATTGTCAACTAAAATTGATACATTTGTTCACAATACCAGCGAAGTACGTCTATTTCTGTCAGCTTTTCAAGGAACACTGCTATATTGATGAGTACGAAGAATCGCAAACGTTGAGACTGAGTTCTGAATGGCTAATATAATCATCATGTTAAGTCTCAAACGCCCTTCACATTTCTATGGAAATTCTCATAGCTTAATTTACGTATATTTTAGTTACACCCCCGTGTAACCTTCCCATCATCTTATTATAACATCGAGACGAAACACGATTCTCTTATTAACTTTAAAGTAATTCTCTTAATTAATTTAATTTCGACTGTGTTGCTTAAGTACGTGAGTTGATTTTGATACACTATCTGTTTGCGGGTGTCGTGTGACATAATTTGAGGACAGAGTGAAGGTTGTAGACTTGAATTTGTTACGTAATAAATAAATGTTAAGGTGATTTCTTTGACTTTGATCTACACTTCAAATGATAGAAAAGATTAGGATTTAAATTAGTTATTAAATTAGCGTAAGGTAACACCAATTACAAACTATTTTTTATTGTGATACATGTACAACTTTATGCTTGATAAGTTAGTAAAGAAAATTAGAATGTAGGCCCTGTAGTATACTTATTACTTTTATTACTAAACATGCTAAGTTTTGTATAAAACCATTTTCATATTTAGATTTTACATAAACTGTGACGACTTTATTTTACGTATAAAAAGTTTAATAATATAATCGCACTAAAGAAACAAGAATAAATTACTTGCAACAAAATTAGAAGCCATGTAACTACTCGTCTAAAGTTATTACCAGTATAATAAAATTAATTTCAAACACTAATAACGTGCAACCACACTTTGCAACCGCATAAAATTATGACAGTTGTAACACCCAACCCTGCGAATGATGAGGGGAAATTTTATCCGCGCGAAGCGATTTACGCGGTCTTTTGCACCTAGACGCGGCCGACCAGTAATTACGCCAGCCTGTAGTTCTTTCACCGCTACGTTATCTTGACAATTTATCTCGTATATCTTCGGTAGTACTGTTTGTATGCTAATGGTGGTGGTACAGTCGGGCTCGTCTTTTTTTGAGTAATTAACGTAAATAATTGGATAAATAATGCGATGACAGCCGTGTACTATTATTCATATGCATTTTCGTAAGTAGTTTTGTTTGAGTAATTGCTACGTTGTTATTTTTATCAGACCAAATACGTGTACGCTTAGAGTCGTATCATTGTGTTGCTCGGTAATGTTTATTTACTTTTACATGTTATCAGTAATAGGTATCGAGTAAAAGTGTACTTAACCAACAAATAGATTGAAAGTAATTCAAATGTTAATAATGTCTACTCTTATTACCTTTTGTATGTAAATGTATACGGTAGTTCATTGTATTTTTTAAAAAGTAACCTTTATGTGATAGCCTGTACACGGTGAACGCTTTCTAAGCGGACCTATTATGATTGCAGACATAAATGGACAATATAATGAGACATTATGGCATTAAGTAGAAATATCACGTTCATATTTAAATCCATTCTCTTTTGTGTGAGTGAGTTTATTCATAACATCAACAAATCACTATCTGATCCATGCTATGTATTTATATTTTTGTTAAAATAGTTGCTTAAAAAGGATCGACACATATTGCTCAATAAAAACCACATACCTACATTAAGTGACGCAATGCGTAACATCATTCTATTCAT
This sequence comes from Spodoptera frugiperda, assembly GCF_023101765.2. Taxonomy (NCBI): domain Eukaryota; kingdom Metazoa; phylum Arthropoda; class Insecta; order Lepidoptera; family Noctuidae; genus Spodoptera; species Spodoptera frugiperda. Next base: position 9,784,186 of record NC_064242.1, on the reverse strand, counting down.
ACAGTATTATCTGTGTTACATCTCTAATTCATTCACATGTAATTGATACCCCAATCATGTTAATTTCCATTGTAACCTAACACGAGAACTTTCACCTCTATTGCAAATATCAGATGTCCGTCATTTAACAAGCCAAAATCCACTCACGACACACTCTCACCGACGCCATTATCTTATTTCGTGAGATTACTACTACGCAGCGGTCTATAATTTGACAAATAGAGAATAAGATGCATTAGTGCGCATTTCCTCCGTAATGGGGTACTATGGACCCTTGGTGTATAATTTAGCGGTACGGTCGCGAAGATGGGTTAGTCGCGCGGCCGCGGAACGATAATAATATTTGATAAAAAGTTTTATTATTTTTTGTTTCATTTCTATATTTGTTTAGTCATTTGATTTGTCTAGCCAAGATTAGTATTGCTCTCATTTAAAGCTTTCTAGCTTTTCAATTAAGGCAGCTAGTTTTTGTCTAAAGAGGTACAGGAGTTTAATATTTTAACACACACACAACATCATGCGTTTTATCTCCGCAGGGGTAGGCAGAGGTGCACATTACGGCACGTAATGCCGCTATACAATGTATGTACACCCACTTTTCACCATTTGTGTTGTAAGTCCCATGTAATAGCGGGTGAGCCTATTGCTTATATACTTTAATATTTTAAGTATGATTGAATAGACTCAAGCTGTCTAATAACAAAGTCAGAACAATCAGTACTACTAAAACTCATTCTGTACTACAAGGCAGTAAAATTCACACATTGTCAGCAAATACTAGTTGAAATTCATAAAATCTTATCACGAAACTTTGCTACTAGTTCAAATATCCGTGGCGGACATGGATACGCTTCGAAGTTACGCTTCCAAACAAAATGATCAACGCTAGTTTCCCTCAACTTTGTACATTTATTCAAGCTCATATATATCAGCTGTCGTAAACGCTTCATTCCATAATAAAACGCAATTTGTGAGCCGAGATTCTCAACTTAAAACTACAAGATCAATTTATGGTGCGTCGTAAACTTCGGTCTATTTTACATCGAACTTTGATGTGACTTTATCTATTTTCTTATTAGATATGGATTATTGTAGAACCATATAACATTCTCGCTATAAAATTGTAATGATTGATTGTAAACAAGTTATAGCCTTGTCTGATATTGTAAGGGATACTTTCGCTATATTTATTCTTTATAGGGTCAGTAAAATATGTTAACAAACTATAAATCTGATGAAAACAAGGAAGATAATGGTTGTGTGAACACTTACTTAAATGTATTCAATATTAATATGGTTATAAAATTTTACAGAGCTATTCCTAGCTTAATATTCTCTTTATCTCGCTCGTAATATGTAATGACAACATGGTCTGAACACACAAGCTAGGGTTTGTTGTAGAAGATGCCTGCATTGGAAATAGTGATTCTAAAGATAGAATAAAAATAGATCCATATGAATTCATAAATAATTATATTATATTTCGTTCATAAAATTTTTAGGAAAAAGTTATATGTATTAACTGGCAAAGCTGTTCTTGACTTTAGGATCAAACCGACCTCATACCTATTTGACAGAACTAAGAACTTGACAGAAATTATAGTTCTATAAGAAAAAATTCGTCACGTAAGTATGGCCGTTATAGAATTAATGACATACTTATATGTAGTTCTTATAGAACTAATGATCGCATGGTTGGCACGTCGGCTGGCAACTGACTGCCGGGCATCGTGTAGCGGGTTCGATTCCTACACAGAACAACTCTTAGTGTGGGGCAACATTTTTAAAATAAAATAATAAATACACATAAGCAAATATCAAACAAAAAGAAAACCTTTAACACTGATTTCTGAACATTAGCCATAATAATATCGGCTACTGATACCCCGATCTGAGACTGCGATACCGTTAAAGGATTATCTTGAGTGACGGGGCCCGTAACACCCAATTAAATGGGCGATAAGTTGGACGCTTACTGGACGTATGAATCACGCCCTATCGCGTGTTCACTCGCTGTTTGTGACGTATGAGATCTACGTACACACATACACATACGCGGTGTTTATGTACCACTAGCTAGTTTACACGGTTTCATCTGCAAATCAAAGCAAAAAAAAGTTTTTCTGGATTTTCTATGAAAATGAGGTATTCTTCCACTTAAAAAAGAAAGTTTTTAATTATCTACCATTTCTATAACTGATTTTCGAAAATTAGATTAGAAATATTTTTCAAATTATACTGTACACAAAATTTTGTAAAACAACACGTTTTAAGTAAGGAATGTAAATTTTGCCATACTTATGTACATTAACATCAAAACTTAACAAGCTCTTAAAACGAAAAAATATATTTTTGCATTAAAATAAAGATCAGATTTGATATTTTTTTATTTCATTAGCCCCACATTGCTTGTTAAGCTTCTCGAAATAATAACAATAATAATTATTCGAAACACGTATAAAGAAGGAATTCGCGACCCAAAATGTGTTAAAATCCAGATATAAAAGCCGCAGTCTTTGTCATGGTCACTAAATGAGTGCAATGCTCTGTAAATTGCTTTTAATTTTGTCGACACATTAAATTCACACTCGTTGTACAGTACTTTCGCATTACTTTGACACCGATTGCAAGCACCGTTGCAATATGAATACGGGTTTTTTAAATTGGAGCTACATATTTTCATCTGGCTAGATTTGTAGACGGTTTTGTTAGTCAAATACCTAAAGTATTTAGGCCTTATCACTTTGTTTTGTATTTTGTTAGTTTTAGTATTTTGGACTTCCTGATCTAGTGCTGCGGACTTGATCCGGAGCTGCGGACTTGATCCAGAGCTGCGGACTTGATCCAGAGCTGTCGGCTGATCCGGAGCTGCGGACTACCTAGCGGGGCTCCGACTCTAAAAGCAGGAGTAGGAACGGGGTGGTTTTTAGTCAGTAGGAGTCTGACACTCCCTCTCACCTCCCCAAGGCGAGAGAAGTCAATAGATGATTTTCCCCCCTTAAAAAATCACTTGTTTTGGTTCTTTATTTAAAGTGATATTCATCTTTAAATTTTGTGATAAGCACTCCTGTTATATTGGAGTCTCTTATAAATGTAACATAGGTTATCAAATAATAACGATGTGTCGAAACAAAATTTACTAGGATAATCCTTTACCCATTATTACAGAGTGTAATAATGTCACATTAATTTATGTTTATTAAACAACACAATACAAATGTTTTCGGCGCCAAAGATCACAATCAAATAGCAATTCCGTGAACACTATTTACCTGTCGCCATTTCTCAATATAATTTTCCAATAACCTATTCAAAGGTAAGGAAATAGGTACACATATTGTCACGAGAATGCATAGTTATCTGCGTTTGCACACATTGAACTACACATAACCAGTTTATCATGGTCCCGCTTTGTATAATCTTTTCGCACATTCGAAGATCAGTTTATACTGGTGTGTGTAGCTTGATGTGTAATCGTGTTGTACGTACAATATGGCCGTACGACGAATGTGAGGTCTAAGCTTATTGGTCGTTCGTTTCTATGGCACGAAACGCGCAAAATTGACTACTGGAAATTGGTTTCGAGACTATGTTTGGCTGGAATTGGACAAGAGAGAAAGATAACTAGAAATGATCTTCATTAGGATTATGTACTTTATCATGATGTGATAGTGTCAAATTTAGTTTGACTCAATGGTAATCAAATCTTGCTTACTAATGGAATCTTAGAAAAATATCGTTTCTCATTTTCTTTATTTCTACTTCTACTTTACCTTGAATTAATTTAACTCAAAACATTTCGCTTAATGATGGAATTTGTCGCCCACACTAACAATACATCTCATTATCTTGTATACCTATATATATGTTTAGGATCACAGGGTTGCCCTTTCTAGTAAATATGCAGTCTTCGCTTGCATTGCACCATGCTGTAGGTGATTCACACTTATGATCGGCCTACTTTACGTTTATATCTTCAGTCAAATGTGAGCGTATAATGCCGTTTCCCAACAAATTATTCGTATAAGCTCAGTGAGATTATACTGATAAAGTGAAATTACTAAGTCTAGCACAAAGTTGTAGTGAAGCTCAGTATTACTATGCGAATAAATGGCTTCAATAGCGCCTATGATTAGTATTATAATAGCCTCGTGTATAATACTAACATATTTAAGATTATCTTTCATCAAAATTTATTTCTTAATTAACTCAAGATAAAGTGTATTCAATGTTAAGATTGGGTGTATTATGATGAAAGTACCGTTTCCGTTTTAGGATGTTTTTTCCATAAGATATGTGCTGTGAAACCATGTGACTGTTTTCACCGATGCTAAGGATAGCATCGGCCATGAAAACAGTCACACAGTTACAAAATAGCTGTGCGAGGAAGATGCGCAACTTGAGTATGTGATGTATCGATAGGAGTAATCGATAGCACACATCTTATCATATAAAAGACATAGCTGATTAGTCTGAGTACTAATGTGTATGATTGGTAGAAGCCAAACGCACAGCAACTTAGCATAGCATATCTTTGGTGGAAAAGCACTCTTATTCAAAGTATAAAATAATGTTGTCACTTACTGTTCTTCTAACATCATTGTTTGCACTTAAAAGATGCGGTCTTGCAGTAAATGTATTAAGTAAAAACTGCAACATTTCCTTTATTGCTGGCACGTTTTAATAAATATATTTTTTTAATTAATTGAGTGCTCTGTTCTCTAATAATGTCAAGAATGGTGCTCTATTTTTTGCTTTGTTTATACAAAATGCTTGAGGCGTTATATTGAGGTTTGCAGATTGTATTACAAATAACCTTATTTATAATTAAATGGATCAAGTATAATTAGATGTTTACTGAATCAAAACATTTCAAACTTTTTATGAAACTAATTAATTAGGCGGATATCTGTCCATACGTGGAATCATTGAATCAAACTCTGAGCAAATTGAGCACAATTTTGACAGTCCACTTGTGTCCAAACGTGACAAGGTTTTATCAACTCATCTGCGGTTTTTCGTTCGTGTGAAACATTTTGGAAATGGCACTTGGGATAATAAACCTTAGATTATATTAACACTGGACGGTCAAAGAGAAATTCATAAGGGTGCAAAACAAAAGGTTTTTAGTTTAGTGTTAAAAATGCAACTTGAAACTAATAATGTTGTTATACAAGTCAATGGATGACTGTCTGTATTTGTTTTTTTTTCTAAATATAGAACCGTGAAATTTCATTAACATAATCTTTAATTTAATAAGATAATCTATCTTGTTCTATGTATTTATTAAACACTATTTTGTTTAATACACTCCCAAACTTCAACGCTGTCATCCAAAGCGGTGCAAGCAAACGAATTACTTATCCATTTTATGATAATCCGAGAATTAAATGGGTTGTCAAAATTATTTTAATTATATACAGGTTTCGTTGCGGTCGTCGATTCAGAAATGTCATCGACCATATTAGGCCAGATGTCAAGTCGATTTGATATTTACTTTTTGTTTAGTGGCCAATTTTAACCACAAGCTTGATACTCAGGTGTCATTAGAGAAACAGTGTAACGCCTTTCGTAACTATGAAATAGTAAATGGATACCTCTGAATAAAGAACGAGTAGTAATATGTAATACGATATTGACGTTTGTAGAATTCCGAAGGTTGAACGAACGTTGCTCTACAAAGAAGTTATAAAAGAGTTGGAAACCAAATATTCTGCAACTTAGTTTTGAAAAATCTTTTCTACCTTGCCATTCTTATTTACAGATTTATTCTAAGACTAGGTAGTAATCTATCCTTAGTTATCTTTATTTTTATAATAACTATCGTGAGACATACTAAATTAACGAAAAAATCATGGTTTACGAACGTATATTAATGGAGAAAAGCTCTACTAGTTTCGGGTCACAGAGGGACTCTTCACATTTCGGAACAGTAGGATGCGATGATGGAGAGTCTCGAAACTAATAGACTTCCTGTTGCATGTGCCACAAAATAGGATTTTAGATATGTTACGAGTAGACTAAATGGAATAAACCCCGCATTGGGAGCAGAGGTACCTCATGACATAGTTACATAATATATTGTTAGACAGAATAATTAATACAAAACCTTAAAATAGATCTAAAACCAACAAAATTATTACTTCACATGAAACATCAAACATTTCAAACGTGTACAATAGAACATTTTGTTAGAGATTTACGTCAAAGTTTGGATCCAACCGAATTTAGCCGACCACAATCATAGGATTACTAACTAGTCAGAATAATCCTAGACCACAATACAAGCCCTAGAATATTGGATTAATACATTCACAACAATGTATGAAATGGAAACCTCTGAACAATAATACGGATAAAATAAAACTAGCTTTATTCGTAGGTAGAAAAATTCCGTTACATCTCTCTTGAACTTAATCGGATTACTAAGCACAGTTGACGGGAATCAATTTATTTGTATATACTTGCGCAAGACATCAGTCCGTATGACGTAGACATCATACTTGCACGGATTTATTGTTGAATAACATTTATAAGCCGCTTTTCATGCCTCTGCGGTATTTGTATCGCTTAGAACGAATTTGTAGTGGATGGAATGGTTTCATTAGGCGGCGCTTTTGTTGGTTTCTCATTATGAATATTAGAATTTTGTCGTGTCTATTCTGATTATAACTTCGTTTTATGTTCAATATTATTTTATGTGGTACGTTGAAATTGAGGAAGCTACACTTTATAATATGCTTCTACTTCAAAAGCTTCTTCCTATTTTTATGAAATCTCTTTTTATAAACATACATTACAGTAACAACTGAAGTCCTAGACTTAATTAAAAATAGGGTAGTAAATAGGGTATGATGATTATAAATTTAATTAGTCAATTAGTTAGATAGTTAAAAATATAATGAAGTATTTTTTGTTCTATAAGTAAACAATACTTAGATAAAACGGTGTTATGTTTAGGAGTTAGAGATCGTTACCTTACGTTACCTTATAAACTGTAGTAAACCGTGACGTCACACGATATTTGAAATTAATTTTGTAAGAAAAGAAAAAAATAAATGTCTCGGGGTTGAAAAAACCAGACGAACTTATAAATTGGATTCTATCCTATTTAATTATTCCATCCCTTAATTCGTTAAACGTCATCTATTGGTATGTTATTAACAAAAACATAAGATTGCATTTACGGCAAGTCACAATTTTTGCCTATCTCTAGCAAAATCTTGTACCTAGTTAACCCAAGACTGTGAATGTATTAAATAAATCCAAACGACATTGTGTAACAAAAGTTTCACAAAGTTTAAGCCCATAAAGAGATGTTAAAGTAAATTGTATTGTCTAAAAGTAATTCTACTAATTTTCTGGTAAGAAATTGCCCACTAAATAACTCTAGTCAGTTCTTCTGAAAATTTATAGACCATTTCTTTGGCTGTGCAATTAAGAACAAGACAGATTGAATAAATAAAATGTAGGTTAACCGAATCTCGGTATAAAGAAAATCTAAAATAAGATTTTTGTACGGAAGTATCCGAAATATTTATAAAGACAAGTATTATTTTGTCCGTCTCTGAGATCCAAAATAAAATTTTAGAACAAAAATGTTGTTTCCTCTTCACTTTGGTTATATTTATTTTCTTTACAAGAATTATATCAAAAGTGTCTGGTGTTTTATTGAAAGAAGCATGGATTTTATGAGAATGGATACTCAATTTGTGTTCTTCATTTTTACTACGGTACATATAGTTTCTGTCAACTACTTTTACTTCGTAAACTTTGTATTCATTTCTAGTCCTTTCTTCGTTATTAAGATTGGTATCTTATTCAGATCTCTCTCGAACTAGGTACTCAACAAACACTAAATGAATACTAATTTAATTTTAAATACCTTTAAATACTAATTTAGTTTAAGCCAACAATTGTTTTAGGTATATTGACGTCTGAAGCTACGAAGATGCCTCGGTATTTACCTATGTTAGAAATCTGAGAGTTATGCCGTTTCTACAATGAATGGAATGATAGTTAAAAAAATCAACTCAGCTGTAAACTTGACCAAAACTACGAAAATATGACCAGTAGCTGAGATACTGCTTCAGATATTCATGATCATCATCATCATTACTAGCCCGAAGACGTCCACTGTTGAACAAAGGCCTCCTCCTTAGTCCTTTAGATATTACTAACCAAAAATGGTAACGCTACGAAAAAAAACATAACCCGACTACACCTTCCTACTCCCTTTTAGTTCACACAGTCACACAAACTCATTACATTACGTAATACTAAAAAGAGTAGTTGACGTAGAGTATAATTGAAACTAATCATCATGCCGGTGTTCCAACGCGTCCGTTAATTTACCTAACGCGCCCCACGAAAGGTTCCAAAACCACTATGAAATTGAATACGTACAACTGCTACCCATTTGGGGCTACGGGCTAGGTTAAGGTGGGTTTTTACTGCGTGAGCACGTGAACGAACATTTAAAACTAAAACTGTTGTGGTGTAACCACAAATAATTTGACGAGTTTGGTATGTAAAGTTAGTGTGGTTAGTAAAAACTGTCTTTAATTAGAAAAAAATAAAGTCTATAAATAGTAATTACCTATAGATTGAAATACGAAGTCAAAGCCTGAAGATATTGATTATGAAAAGAAAATCTTTAAAATAAATGTTCATGATTAGGCAAAAAAAAAGCGACTGACTTAAATATACTTAGAAAAGCTCTACTAGTTTTGAGTCTCAGAAGGACTCCTTCTCCATGAGCACTGTGCGCGGATACAAAGACATCACGCAGCCTACTGGTTAGTGGTATGAGGAAACGATTATTTAGTAAATTTCACCTTAAAACCTCATAATACCACGTTCAGAGTATTTTTTTCTGTTGTAACCACCTCAGTTCAACTTGACACATTCGTGCAGTGGAACCAAAGCTTAACGTCTACCCAAACGGGCCACCTGAATCACACGGCTGTCTACTCCTATTAACTGTACTAATACATTTATCTGTCGACCGAACACTTGACAAGATTTCACAGTCTACTGGACAACTTTTAATCAAAGTGGTTACCTTAAAAACATTAAAGAAATTCTAATTGAATACTAATTTGTGAGAACGTTTGAAAATTGAAACATTATTATAATTAAGTATAATAATATGAATATGATTGTCCCGTGGGTCGAGGGTTGTTACCTACATGGATTGAAGGTACAGTCAGCACAGCTGTTTACTGTGAAGGGAAGAAAATAAAGACCGACTTAGTACTGAGACAGTAGCTGTTATTATACTATATTATAATATATAGTGTTTAACCAAACCACATCTTCTGTTGCCTATACTGAATCAATCTTAATTTTCTTAGCTGCATAGTAAAAATAGCTATGCCGACTGTACAATATCTGGTCAAACATTTGTATCTCCCTCATTCGGGGAATAAAATGAATGATATTATTCTATGCAATGTCAACACCGACTTTAGTGACATGGAGAGCTATGTGCCTCGTAAATTCTTCAACCATAAAACCAATTGTGTATAAAAGAGAAGTAAGACGATACATGAATTTTCTCGTCGATAAAAGGACCTACAATTTGTTAAGGGCCCATAACAGCGTAATGCCGAGTACGCACTTGCCCGGAAAGCTATTGTCTGTCCACCCCTTAGAATAAAGCTGTGGACACACAGCTTTATTGTTTGCTTGACATAATTTATGTACCTGCTTGTTTTGATCCGAGTCTATTGTTCTGATAATTCAATAGTTAAGTTTATATGTACGTTAATTTAAGAAATAAAAATACAAATGTAAATTCTCTTTAATCTGATTACTACTTTAATGGCTTAATTCCCCTTTTTGAAGGCTAATTCTCTACGAATGAAGTCATTAACACGACTTAATAGCAACCGTTGGTACTTAGCTCCTAATTACTTCATACCACACTCACACACGTAACAATTCTCACTTATTTGAGTAAGACATCAAGATTAATAATTCCTAGTTTCCAATATAGTGAACGTTACTCAGAAAGTTCTGAACTATCCTTTAATTACAAGTCCGGTGATATATTCAGGTTAAGAACTCTTGATAGCTAAATTAGAGACTTAGAAACGACGACTTAATTGCAAAGCGACGTGACTGAAGGCCTTAATGGCGGATCTTGTTATACACAAAAAGATTCTAATTCCGTACAAAGTTGTTAAGGCATAGTAAACTTAATGAGAAATTATTTAAAGTCCCATTTAATGTTGTTACAGTATGAATTGGTAATTTCTGTTTTAATTTTTGGAGAGTGGTTGTTGTTTTTCATAATATAATATTTATTTAACTCTTTGACAAATTGTAATGAGACACGAACTATATTTTTTAAGAGATTCGTAAAATGTTTCATTAAAATAGGCATAAAAAATACCAATCTCAAATAACTCGCGTACAAATAAATAAGTTTAGAAAACGGTTTCAATATCAACAACCGAATCACAGCCAATTATTGACTCTAAACACATTAGATAAAAAATAAACAAAAAAAAAAATCTATCAATCGTAATGCATTAACCCAGTAACGGTGATTGAATTAAATTCAAATCGTATATTTAATTAAGGTGCCGTCTCGTTTGCACGACAAACATTCGAATACGGTCGTAAGCACCGCAAATCCGGCGTTCACGATTCGTTTTATCGTCTCAGACGCATCGGTGCACTCATTCAGTCAGTGTTTAATGTTCGACCGGTAATACTACACCGGTACACTGCTAATACGACGGCAAGATTGTGTGTTAAGGTTTGGTTTCGTTGGTGCGATTTTTCTATTGGTTGAATTTATTTATATTAGGTAAAATTCAAGACACCGTCAATCAATCAATGCTTATTATTACTTGTGCAGATGCTGCATCAACTTACGTAATTTCAGACATTTAAAGGAGTCTTGAGTATTTCATGTGAGTTACCTATATTTTCTGAAATGTTAAAATTTTCTTGCTTTACTAATTTACTTCTTACAAAATAAGTCTTGGTCACTATACAAAAATGTAAAATGCTAAATTACCTATTGCATTTTTGAGTCATAAACTTCTAAGATGTACGACAGTTTCGGACGTAGATACTAACATGAAGAATCATTCTAATCCAATCCATAAAAATAGCTGGCAATCTTAAAACGGAAATAACAAGTCGCTGCATTGGAACGTTGCTCTAGCGCACACGTATGAGAGTACACTCTAAATCGCTGATAGAAAGATTCGTGACTGTAGAATCACAAACGGTAGCCGAAGTCGGAAATCAAATCCAATTTACTTCATTTGCTCGCCAGTAAAGTTCACATCTAACTCTTGAATTGAAAGGATTACGTTGTGAAATGAAGTTCCCAGTCGGACCGTACACGATCCAATGATAGATTTGTACACGTTTGCCGGTTTAACGTTTGATTTACTGGTAATCTTGATGCGGGGTAATGCGCAGAATCGAGTGATTTAGAACTCTTTGTACAATGTTGATAAAGGCGGTAGAGATGGGTTTGAGATGTGTGTTTTTCGAGTTTAGTGAAAGTTTTATTTTTATAGTTTGTATAGAGGTGAATATTTTCTTGCGAAACATCATTATTCATTACTTTAATCATAACAAATGTGCTTATCCGAATTGAGTACCGTATCTAGTTTCTTACCTTTTATTTCCAAAATCTTGTGTTCGGCTGTCATCATACAAAAACTGAACCAGGCAGGGCTATGCATAAAATATAAACTTTTATTTTTTATCCAAAAACAAGTTGTACGATTCTAATATTCGCAATTGGACGATAGCTCCAATAAACTTAATTTGACTAATTTGATTATAAAACGAGATGTTATAAATATTTCTGGAGTAAACAACGGAATAAATTCGACGCGTGCCAATAAAAATGGATATTTTTAAACAAATTAGTCTAACGAACAAATCAATTTAGCGATTCGACATAACTGCGCCGTTTATAAAAGTCATCAGTGATCGGCAAATTTGTGCAGAACTCAATAAAACCGTTGCTAAAAGCACCGCGAAAGTGTAAATTAACTTCATAAATATCAATTTATAAATAATAAAATAAAAATCAAACGAAGAGGGAAATACCAATGCCTATTTTAAGTAATCTGTTAGAATCAAATTAATCGTAACTACGGCATATATTTCAATGAATTCATTTATTTGAGGTTTTCCGAATAAAATTGGTTCCGGATTCCATTGCATATTAGTATTTAAAAGTAATATTTTACGAGTCATATTTGAAGTACAACTAAATATTCTACTTTAGCAATCATGTTCTGCCTTAGTTTCATTCTTATTCCCAAACTAATTTCTCTATTAAATCTTTAGTTACAACGCGAACAAATCAAAGTAACTGTGTAACTATTCTAGCAAAAAACCATATGCATCAGGATCAAAACAAAATCTCCCCAATCAAAAACAAAAAGTGCTACAACTACAACAAACTAAAAATAGCAAAAGCAAATATTGCTAAACCGGCGCTTTTCGGATCCTACCGTACGAATTCCGCATCAGCGCAAAGAAGGAAGCTTAGTGAGCCAGATGAAAAGTAAACACAAGTTTGATTTACATAGATTGAAACAGTAGTCTTGTTGAATAGAAAAGTTTTATTGGAATTGAAAGCATCATGCCACTTACCGTTTCCACAGGCAGACGAGGTTTCTTTCTAAATATATTCAGTCTCAGATGTTGAAGTGCTTTATCCGATTGAGTTCAAAATACTAACACTGGCAGTTCAGTTTGTTGGATTGATATTTTAAGCTGATTGAGTTTTAAATTACTATAGACTTCTTGTTTCTTTCTTTGTGTAGGATGTACCAAGGAAAGTATGTTTTAGATTTTATAATAATACTTTTTTTTTTTTTTTTTTTTCAGGTGGAAAATCATCCAATGACTTCTCCCGCCTTGGGCGAGGCGAGAGGGAGTGTCAGACTCTTACTGACTAAAAACCACCCCGTTCCTACTCCTGCCCGTCGAGCCGGAGCCCCGGTAAACCCGCTAGGTAGTCCGCAGCTCCGGATTAGGCATCAGCCCTACTGGGCCCCATCTGTGGTGGTCTGATCTTTGAGGCGCGCGCAGAACGCGACGCGCCGCACGCACGGGTCTGGTTCTGGTCGGGTTATGCAGTCTGCGGACGGCGAGCAAGGGTAGCTCGCCGTCCGCAGACCCGCACTTACGGTGGCCGGAGATCGTCGCGCGATCCCCGACGCCCGGAGTGTCTCTCGCGACGGCTGGGGCGTGAAGAGGTTCGTTCTCTCACGCGCCCCGCCTCCTCCTTAGCTAGCATGACTGCTTCGCAGAAGGAGGAGACGGCATCCCAGTCCCCCTCGCTACGCACCATGGCTTGTATCAGTGCCGGACGCGAGAGGGCGCCGTCGCCGACCACGTCCCTGAGGACACGGCGGTGCTCAGCCCACGCAGGGCAGACTGCAAGCGTATGTTCCACCGTGTCCTCCGGGCGGTCTTCGCAGTGATGACACCCGGGCGTTTCCTCCCGCCCAATCAGAAACAGGAACCTACCGAAGCTTCCATGTCCGGTAAGCACCTGCGTCAGGCGGTAGGTGAGGACGCCGTGGCGCCTCTCTAGCCACTCCTCAAAGAGGGGACTTACCGCTGCAATGACAGCGAGCCCAGCCCTCGGTTGCGACAGTCGCTGTTGCCATTCCGCCATGAGATCGCGCCGGAGCTCATCCCGCCACGCACTAATCTGGCGCGGCAGTGGAGTTTCGCCCCGGCGACGCGCGTCGGCGCGCAAACTAAAGACGCGCGCGAGCACCTTCGCCTCCAAATCCCACGGCGGGAGTCCGGCAAGGAGGTTAGCCGCCTCTCCGGAGATCGTGCGATATCCGCGGATCACCCGGATGGCCATGACCCTCTGCGACGTGAGCAGCGCCCGAGCTGGTCGCCGCATCAGGGTCGGCGCCCACACAGGTGCTCCGTAGAGGGCCATGGATTTATAATAATACTGGCGTTGTATTTGCTTAGATCTTACATGACTAATATTAGATTAAAATAATTATAAGCGTGTTTGTAAATCGGTGATCCTTACGGTAATGGTTGTTAGATCTAGACAAAATGTTAGGCAGTGGTAATCATGGCAATCATAATAATTATAATTAATGAAATTTAATTGTAATAAATAGTGTTAAAGTATCTATAGTTGGAAGTAATTTCTAGACCAACTTTACGGATAAAACTAATAAAATATTAATGAACATTTCCTAACGAACAAACTGTTGCATTTAATAAAGAAATGTTTTCTCAGTCTTGAAAACAATTTCATTTAAAAAATACTCCTTATAACTGGGTACAGAAAAATAAAAATAATAATATTTAGTTTATTAAAAAGTTTGCAGGCTACCGGCAAGTCTTAGTCTCAAGTGGGGAATAATCTCGATGGCTGGGCGAAGTTTTTTTTTTATTTTTCCTTAGCGACTTATTTTAAAATAAGAACGCTAACAGCATTTTAGTTTGGAACTTGAATATTCTTTATGACGTTGAGATATTCTTGCAAATGTATTTGGCTGTAAACGTAATAAAGTTAGCTTTCTCCGGATTTGTTTGGCGTTTTACTTTGAGTTATGTTTATGAAGTGTTCTCCGTGAGAAATGATGTAAAGTTTACGTATTAATTTTATAACAGTCAAGGAAAATTATTAAAGCAACTTTTTTTGCAGGGAAGAAAGTAATCCAATGACCTCTCATGCCTTGGGCGAGGCGAGACTCAGTGTCAGTTTCTTACTAAGTAAAAACCACCCTGTTCTTTCTGCTTTTCGTGCCGGAGCCCCGTTAACCCGCTAGGCAGTCCGCAACTCCGGGTAAAGCAACTACGCTACATATCATATTTCTGCTGGCCAAAATAAAGTTGAATTAATGACACAATATGACAAACGTATTTGCAATTTCCTTTTGTTCAAACAACATATTGATATGTCCTTGATCGTCCTTTGTCATTGACTTTTGGAAAACAACACGTGTATAGTCTCCAGGGATCAGTGAGGTGTACAAATTGATCGAGATGAGAACCACTTAGGTCTCTCTGGATAAAGATTCCTTTACAAATTACTATTTCTTTTACCTGACGTCTCTTAGAAGTTGGACCCTCTTCAATTTACGTTTCATTTCCCTGTCTATAAAGTTACAATATTACTACAGTCCTACCTAACAGGAGCACTGAATTCTACTCATCGTTGATTACAAAAAACCTTTTCTTGGAAGATACCTATGTACCAGTTCCATTCTCTTAAACTACGGTTGGCTAAATACGTATATTGACACTAATTGAATAATAATCACCAGTATTGACGTTGCAAATCACATGTCTACAAATAAAAAATAGCAAATAAAGCCTTACCTTGTTGTAAAAACAAATAACACGTAATTATGTGAATCTACCAGTGGTTAGATATACGGTCTGTTGAGCACAGTCGGTTTCTAATGAAGTTATAATACCGACCGTAATATGTTTGCTAAATATGTTTGTGGTAACTCGCCTGCTTTCTCTCATGTTATCGTAACTACTAGTCGCTAAACAATTGCTCGAAATTGGGTCGGAAGTCACAAGTAAAAGTGTTAGATGAACTGTGTAATGTTTTTTGGTATTGAGATATTTGTTTAATGTGCTCGCGTAGATAATTGTAGGGTAGCTGAGAGTCAGAGGTTAACTAAGCCTCGTTTTGTTAAAGGCCGTTGAATTTATCTTAGAATTAGGTATGTATTAACCCACAGAGTAACCTAGTAATTTTTAATCGTTTTTTTTTATTATAATCAGCTGCTTTAATCTTTTTGTTATTAAAGTCTTCATATTAAAAAGAGTTGTGGCGACATCGGACAAGTGACAAGTGACAGATGACAGAAGTCGCACACAGACTATCGACGAGCAAAAATCACTGGATGACGTCACAAATATTCTGCATCGCACATATGAAGTTTGCATGCGAATTAACACGGATAGAAAATCCCAACGAACAACAGTTGGGCAGAAAGCCCGCCAGGCTGATCACCTCGCCTGGTCGGAGGATCCTCCTTTGCTTAGGGAACTTTACTCTCTGTTCCCTAAAGAGTCATAAAGTGAAATTTATAGAGTTTATTTTCATCAAACTTAAATATTACCTACTAAACACTTTCTTCTTTATACATGTTGCATGTCAAAAGTCAAATAAAGTGCAAATGTTTATGACAGAATCGTAAATAAAATCTGATGTAAACTAAAACTTCTTGCTACCGACATTCTACTAAAGTAAAACAAGAGATTTCAATAAAATTAAATTATTGTAAACATAAGGACAATTTGTGAGCACACCGTATCATGAGTTCAAAGTAAATCGTCAAAGGTATTATTAAATAAGCCGACGGGCTCATTTTTAAATTTGTTGATGCTCGAGTCACGTTTCAAGGATTTTGGGAACTGCCTCAAAAACGCTATTAGGTTGATCGTTAAACTTTGAATGAGTGACATCTTTAACAAAACCAAGCTATCTCATCTATTTACAATCAACCCTTCCAGAATTATGAACCTTAATTTCACCCAGCGAAAGTCCAGTTTTAGAAATGTAATCTGTCTCTACGGTAAACGTACGTTGGCATTTTATAAGTTGTCGACTACGCTGTCACAGTGTTCTTTTTGGGTCATCACTCGTATTTGATGCGTTTTAAGAAATGTGAAGGATTAATTTTAGTTTTAATAGGAATTCAGATCCTTTTGAAGGCAAGACGAACCAACAAAGTTCAGAAATGGTTAAGTCCGATTTATAGGACTTTTATAGTGACGATGCGCTGACACTTAATTAATTGCTTCGTCGGAACACGGCTTAAGATATGCTTTGTAAGTTTAGAATTTAAATCCTGATGCTATTTTAACTTTGCTATTGTTTTTAAAATAAATTAAATATCTTCTTTGTAGAACTTTATAGAGGCGTTCCTTAAAATTTAAATTCCATTCGATATTAACAGAAATAAAATTTAATTTGATCCTCTAAAACGGGATGTCAAAATAGAATTACAACTAAATTAAGTCACAGGTTTTGTTTACTTTTTATTGTGTTTGAAGGGCTTTTATGTACTTTGTTTCCCAACCGTTTATTTATTGATATAGCGTGTAAGAGATTAAGCTATAAAGCCGGTATCGTATATGCTGGCGCGAAGCTGAGCGCCGCGGGAAGCGAACGGACAAGCATAACACATTTTACAACTATTAGAGAAGGCATGTGGGTTTATTGCCGCAGTACAAACGCGCACGCCATGATACCAATAAGCAAGAATTCAAAACTATAATATTTGTTTAGAATCCAATTCTCTTACAATGAATTATCAATAAAATACTCTTTGATTGACACCCAATTTAAATGACCGTTGATATAAAAATGAAGTTAACTAAAAGTTAGTTTTAGAACATTTGTTTGAAATAATCTTCTGTCAGTTCGTGACGTTCATTGATTGCAAAGTTTCAAAGTTTCATCAAAAATCTTTAAAGTATCTGAATAATATTTTCCAAATTTAGACTGTTTGCTTTTAGTACCTATTATTATTGTGACTGACAGAAGAATTGTTAAGAAGTAACACTCCATGAATCACTTTTTGCAACAAAATACTTATTTAAGTGACAGGATAATACATTTGTGGGCGAAGTTTGAAAAAAGTTGTTCAAAATATAATTACATTCATACTGAAGTAAAAAAATATTACGAACGCTCATGAAAACCACTGGCCATAATCTAGGATTCACGAAACATAATTTTAAAATAAAACTTGTAAGAATTTCAACAGCACTGAATCTCACTTTGTTATAATAAAACCTAACTCGGTATCTTCAGTCGTACTTTAGGGATTAGTTGGTATAAGCAGTAAAGTTATACGACATGACTATCCACTACACATACTTAAGTAAACGCGAGCCAACGAGCCAACATAACGACTTTATCTTTTCGAATAATGCCTACTTAAGCACACATTCGAAGTCGCTGCATATTTAACGATATTGAATTTATGACGTTAAGGAATCGGCCGACTAAAAATTATAAAGATTCCAAAATTTATAGCCTTCTACCAACTGAGCGAGAAGTAATCCGCTTACCGTCGAACAACTTATTAAGTGTGGGACTAAATACTGATATATTTTTCTCGTTTGCTTCGCTTATGCCGCTGGTAAGGACGTGTGTTGGTGTCAGTATGAAATGTATTCTCGGGCAGCTTACCTCGTAAAATCGTGAGCCACTCTTTGAAAATCTTGCCAGTACTTTTTCTAAATAGTCAGTTAAAGATGAACCTTTTAAAAGTTTACTTTATTTATTGCTCGGACTAAAGTATTCATAAATGTTCAAACATATAATTACAATTCATAAATGTAAATCATTTAAAACTTCGTTCGTGTATGAATTGTAAAAAATATGCTATATTTTACCAGCTGCACAAAGATAAAGAAATTACTTAACAGTGGTTGGGTAGACAGACAAAAAGCTCTACTGCTGCTATTAGGCACCCTGGCTAAAAAGTAAGAGTTATTTTGTCAGTTTTATAATATTATTTATTACAAATTATGATATACGGGTTTCCCAAATAAATAAATTACACTAAAGTACCAAAATTAGAGTATTTCGCAGAGCTAGTTATTGATTTTCTACAATTTGAATTTGAAACACATCGCATTCACCACAAATGTTACTAAAACATTAAGATTATATTTGCGTAACTGATAACTTCTTCATAATGCGCATCTATCTTTACATACAATGTACTACAGCTATTTACCTACTAATAAATAAAGTTGATTGGTCTACACGGGATTTAGATTTACTTACTGCACTTAAATGTCCAAATCAAAGAAACATGTAGGTGTATGTTTTTGAAAATTTCCTGTTTTTATGTTTCAATAACGAATGTGTTATTGTTTGACACTACGGTAAAATAGTTACTTTTTAATTATTTCCAATAATAAATATAAATATTTTGTCAACACGATAAATAATCCATTTCGTTCGATGTTCCCTTTTACGTAAATTTTATCATCCCATTGTTCAATCACATAAAGCATATTTTATGTGATCGAATCTTTTCATCATCAAAGTTGGATTAACGATTTCTCTCGCTATCTATCCTCAAACATTAATATGGAAGATAGTATACTCGTAAGTAAAATGGTTCATGAGTTACTTTAGTATGTAGTTTCCGTTCTTTAAGATCCATTCCATCATAGTAAGCCATCATTTAGCCAGACAAGGACTTTAATGACTCTTTACTGGTATAACTTTTACCTCTTCAATAAGTCTTAAGTGCCTCTCAACATTAACACTATTGCCCTGAAGACATAAAACGAAGTTCTAGAAAGCTGCATTTACTTTTACGAGTTTGCATTGAACTTCTTATTTTTGTAATAAACTCAATTCATTGCTTTGTTTATGCTAACGAACAATTATATGATTGAGATTCTCTAGATTTTACATCTTAATCTCAATCGGATACGCAACTTCAAACAATGATTGAAGACTTTGATAATCTTAACGAAACGCTAACGATAAAGCACCCGATTACTATCGACGCTGAAGTCGTATTCATCTAGAGACAAAATGACAAATTATAAATATAATTTGGAAGTAACCTTTAAAAATCCCCTTGAACTATCTCGGCTCATCGTTAGGAGATTAATATCTACGTCCGATGATCGTATAAACAAATGATAGAAATGAATGGTCAACGACCCGAGCTGTCAGATAGCTGTTCTTGTACTATCTAAAGTCCAACAATAGGAATCTATCCGTCGAATAATAACTCATTGTCTTACTTTTTGTTAAACTAATCACTTTATTGTTCTACTCTTATAATCAATTATTCGATTAAGTTTCATATAAATGACGGCATCATTCCTATCATATATCCGATGTAATTCATTAGCTTCATATGATGGAGGTATGTAAATTTATAATCAAATCATCGGCTCCGCTTTGTCTTTTAGAAATTATTTTGTTGTGCTTTCATTTGTTGGTCATTAATAACGCGATGATCCTATTGGCATGTTTTAAAAATATCTTTGACCATTAAATGTGATCCAGTAAATGCTAAAAACCTAACGGTTCATTTTCGATACTTCAATCAATGAGTGATCGATTGCTTCGTCTG
Organism: Spodoptera frugiperda; assembly: GCF_023101765.2. NCBI lineage: Eukaryota > Metazoa > Arthropoda > Insecta > Lepidoptera > Noctuidae > Spodoptera > Spodoptera frugiperda. The sequence continues at coordinate 9,764,075 of NC_064242.1, read as the reverse complement.
ATTCTTTTAATTGACTCGGCTGTTGCCAGTTGTTTGAGGCCACGTTTTAGGGAACCGTCAATCCCAATTTTCGGTTTGGACTACCCACGTTGTTAATGCTTTTACAATCTTTACGCTCATTAACCGCCAATCCTGAGACGATTAAGTCGTAACATGTTTTATAAAACTTAGTTGTGTGCACCAATTAAAATTTATTTTCTATAAAGACTCTCACGCCTCGCGTATAGATATGTATCTTTACGATAAGAAGAGAAATGTGTGCGTGTTTCATAATTGCTTTTAATGCTATTTGGGATGGTACGAAAGATCTTCGAAGTGATAAGTCTCGTTGCATAAATTTTCCTATTATGTATTTTGTTGAGTTCCGGAATGATTGATGACGGCCAAATCTCTTTTATAAACACAATAAATTCAACTCAACTTTTAATAACCGATATTTTAAATTCGACATGACGTGGGCGTTCTTGAGTATAAATAGGAAACTTTGATGCTACAAAATGTTGACAAAAGCAACTTGATGGCAATTTGCTTAGTTGCAAAGCGCTCGACGTGAATTTTTTATTTGACTAATTTTAAACTGCTATTCCTGAAGTCGAGTATACCTTGCAGAGAACGCATGTAGCTGAAGCAAAGAGTGTAAAATATATTTTGGTGCCTTTGGACAGCGGCCGAGGAAAATTGGTAAGGGTGCAAGGTTAAAAAAAGTGTCAAATTGATCTGGCAGTACGGTCACGTTCGTTCCACCGCGCAGGGATCGGAAGTCTATTCCGTGTAACTAAACCAATCAGGCGTCCATTGTCTCTGATAATACCATGTATCGGCTTGCCTACATGCTTGTTAGTTTATGTCTGTATTATCAATTCGTTTTGCTTGTAATGTTCACTATGTTCAGCTTAAAAAGGATTTAGTCCATCGTTTACGATTTCAAGTTTGTTTATTTTTTTTTCAAGTTGTTGGCTCTTCTTTTATAGGTTCTCTAGTTTGTTGGTTCTTCGATAAATAAATGAACTAATCCGTCTACTTCGTTGGTTATTTAAAAATCAGTTTTCTCATGTCTATGTTTACGATTAGTAGCAATTGTTTAGTAGTTTACAGTCTCGTACTAAACTGTAAACGAGTACCGTTTGCTGGCGCCAGCTAGCGTAAACGTTAAAATATTTTGCAGGCTCATAAAATATTTGTTGACACTTAATTCCGAATGGCCAATTACTACTGCAGTGTGAGTCGAACGTTTGTTAGGTGTGGCGTTTGAAAAATTGTGTTTTATTTATAGCTGTTTTGTAGGCTTTAGAAGCGGTGTAAAATAACAAATTTTTTTGAAGTCAATTTTATTTATAGTATAATAAAATATACTGCTAAATGTTCGAATTTAAATTCCAAAACATATCAGTATCAACAGTTAATTAGTAATTTCCATTGTTATTTATTTTACCAACATCATTGGACGCTATCTATTCCTGATCCCAAATAATATCGCATGATACAAAGTTATTGTAATCAAAAGCATTGCTTTCCTGAAACTTTTGGTTCGCAGTCCCTTCTATTGTTTCCCGAAGGATTACCCTTTTCCGACCTCCATCATTCTTAACGCTAATAACATTTTGAGGTCAAATGCAATATATTTAACTTAGAGTTCATTATGAATATCTTCATTTGTTTTCATGTTGGGCTCTGTATACTGTATACACATTTTTAATTAAAATTACTTTATATTTTTTAATTACAATACATAGCTATAGAAATATATTTTTCTTTGACTTTGTCTTGTTTTCTAATAATCTGTATTTTGAAGAGCTTATAATATGTATCTTATTTTCAAAATGAACTTTGAATTTCAATTTAATATCTAGACAAATACATAGATAAGAGGCAATTGTCTTTGAATGTCCTATAAATCTAGAGTTCAATTTTGTAATTCCAAGTAGTAGGCTCATCCACTATTCCACTTAAATACATGCAAATAAAGTAAATGAGAATATCTTTTGGAAATAATAATAAAAACTGTATTACTACTGAGAATTCACAATTGATATAATGAAAGTACATGTTTGTATTTGTCCTGTCATGGTATTAACGTTAACTTTTAGACAAACAAATCTAAGCACAATTGGCGTGCTGGCTGGACCACTAGCTGCTGTGCAAAGTGTAGCGGGTTTGGTTACCGTACGGAGCAACTCTTTTTGTGATCTACAAATTGTTGTTTCGGGTCTGGGTGTCATGTGTATGTGAACATATATGTTTGTTAACGCACTCACAACACATGAGAAAGATTTTGTATGGGGAAACGCACTTACCTAATTATAAAAAAAAATCGGCTAAAATATTTTATTCCATGCAAAAATCTAAATAGTACCAATAATAACAACTCATATATACCAAAACACAAAATATTACATACTAAACTACATATATCCAGTAAACATACATTGGATAGTTTTGTTAGTTTGAGCTAGACCACCGAACAAAAAAAGTTGTGACCTATTTCCAACGGGGCTTCCGATCACATCCATGTTATTAAAGGCAGTGGACCGGTAAACCTCTAGTAACAGTAGCAGATGTAGGTTAGATACAATATTTTTATTGGTACGAGTATTCTCTGTAACTTGTTTGTAGGTAAAAGATTATGGACTTTTCCAAAAACTGAATATTTTTCGATCGTGAGTATCAAATCCGAGCTAACTCATCAACTCGGTCCGGTTTGCAATCACACAGCTAAGAAAATATGGGGTCATCACTTTATCATTCTTCCCAATCCCGGAATCCTAACCCCCAAAAAGCCCGCAACACCATTGTGACGTCTCTGGTGTTTCAGGTGTCCATGGGCGGCGGCAATTGCTTACCATCTGCTCGTTTACCAGCTGATACCTATAAGCTTACACCAGTTCACCTTCAAGGAACTGATGTAATGTAGTCCTTACAAACACTTCAATTTCAAGTTTATTTAAACCGATCAACAACAGTAAATTCTGTTCTCATTTCACAATATCTATCCGCACTTTAATAACAATTCCTGTTCCAAGCACTCCACTTTATCATTACCTAACAATCGCAAGATTATTGTCACCATTAGCAATAAATGTACTAAGCAAAATTAATTTCCGCAACAAAAAGATAAATTCATCTAATTGATTGTCGCATTATTTGAGCCTGCTATTGTATTTAACAGCGTGGCAGACAGCTCGCAGCCTATTTATCTTGTTCAATGATCGTTTGAGTACTAAAACTATCAACTACATCTGACTAGATACCTATTACAAACAAATCGATAAATTATCCCACACGATAGGGGAACAATCGATACCTATAGGTTTAAAGCAATTTTATGTAGTTTCACATTTATAACCGACGTTAAAGTCTGAAGCTTTCAACCTTTAACGACAGACGCGAATTATTGCCAGATGACGCCAATGAGCTCTTTCTGATTTCATAAAATTTAAACTTTAGCTGTGACATTTCGCATTATACCGCGGTATCTACGTTGTACTTACTTTTCAGTATTCTACAGATATCCGATAAAATGAGGTAACTGGATGTGAAATCTTTTACTGGATAGATTCATACTTTTGATTTTTAAGGTTTTTTAGGTTAGCCATAATGTGGTTGGAATAAATATCAAAACTATACTATGTATAAGAGGTTAAGCAAGCATCGACTTAGCTGCTTAGTTAGTGCTTAGTTTGATACTAAATATACAATTAGGGTAGACTGGGTACGGTTGAAACAATTTCACTTATAACGTCCATAGTTCTGCTTTTTATAACCCGAGCGATGAAGAAGATATGTTAAATAAAAGAGCATGTTTCTGTCTACTAATAGGCAATATGTTTTTAGTCCCAGGTGTGTTATTTTTAAAAGTAGATCAAATTAAAAAATAAATCGGATTTGTTGCAACCGTCCCCATACCAGGGGCGGTTGAAACAGTGAATGGGGTCAGTTGAAACACATGCGAATAAAACAAAATATAATATTACAACACGTTTTATTAATTGTTTATTTTAAATCTAAGAATAATTAAGTAACTCTTTGACATTAGTAATCAGTCTTCAATATTTATATACTTGAAACGATATTTTTAATCAGCCTTTAATATTTTAAAGCACACTATTTAAAATATATTTTATCAATCATCAAAAAACTAAGTAACTACAAGTTACTTAACATTGATATAAAATTTACGTAAATTAAACCAAAATCAACTGTTTGTTTTTTAAACATAGCAAACTAAACAATAATATTTTAAAAAAAGTTTGAAAGAAAACAATTTTTGGCTTTCATTAGTCCAATAAGGATAAGCCAAATTTAAAGATCAATCAGATCACTCTTCGCACGTCCACATTAAACAATATTATTTCGTGTAAAAACAATAAAAAAATAATAAGTACACTGTTTCAACCGTACCCAAAAAAAATGTTTCAACCGTCCCCAACTCCTACTTTAGGTAAAATTCAGTTATTAGTCATTGTAACAATAATGATACACAAAAACTAGTCACAATGTCATATTCCGCGAGCTTCATTTCAAACAACAACGCACCCTCAATGCTGTCACTTGAATAAAATCGACAATAATTGGAAAAATCTCCAAGCAAAAATACTTACTTTTGGTTATCAAAACACAATAGGGTCCCCTAGAAATAGCCAAAGCGCGCGTGTGACGCAACACTAAGATTCGTGTTTAGACCTATCATCCGCTTCGTTCTCCCCTTGAACCCCTAGTCGCCCCGCCAACGGTTTGCGAGATATTCGTTTTGTTTCAACCGTCCTTTGTTTCAACCGTACCCAGTCTACCCTACTTGATGATGTACAACTCATCGCGGTTGTTTCAAATCCCACACGGAACAACTCTCGCTGTGATCCATAAATTCTTGTTTTAAGTCTGGGTACGATGTGTGAATTTGTATATAATTTGTAAACATAACCATGGCATAAGAAATGTTAATATGGGTCCACCTTTCAAAAAGTCAACCCACAGGACCTCTTGCATAAACAAGATCAAAAGGTCTATTCTTATATTTATGAGCTAAAATGAGATAATATGAAGGTTAATAGTTACTTGTGGACCAAAGCACCAATTTGTTGCGATTGCCGCCTGCGCAGTTGCCTTAAGGGACTTGTACTTATTTTTATATTATTTAAGTACTTGTAGCTATTAATAGGGTAGTTAAGATGCTCCCTCAAGCCAGGAATGATCAAAAGACGCCTCATTATTGAATCAAGTCCAGGATTTTACCTTGAAGCGAACGTAAATGGACAGCAATAATAATTTATGAATTGTTTGCAACTAACAATTTTGTTGTAGACACACATTTTACATTACCTTTAAAAATGCATCAGAAGAAAGATCTGTTTACGTTTGTTATAATATGTGTTTATGTACCAAACTTTTAAAGAACTTTTGCTGTATGGCTGTCTGTTTGTAAAACCGTAAGTCTATACAACGCCTTTTCCATCATACAAAAATTCCACTACAAGCAACAAGAAAAAGTTCCCTGGATATTTGCCGACTTAATTTTTTCGAATCACTGCAAAAATAGACCGTAAAAGTTTAGAACAACGTCCATAACTTTAGGATGTAGCTCGGTGGAGCTGCGGCGAAAATATCAATAAACAACAACTGACAAATAGTGCGATTTTCCTCGCAGAGTTTACCTAAGTGCTGGCCCAAACCTGGCCCGGCCCCGGGTGCATTCGATATAAGGCTATTTAAAACTCACGATAAATATTCTAAGGAATATCTAGTAGCTCCAACATAATTTCAACGAAAATAGGTTCGGATAATATTTTGCTTTTAACCAAATAAATTGATTATTGCCTTAAAATCTGTTAAACTGACTAAACGATATCTGAAACAAAAATTCATCATCACATCATCATCAGCTTTTTTCAAATATAAACGTCCTTTATATTAGTTAGTATTTCTCAATATGAAGATTAGATTGGCGACGATTACATCACACTTGAAAACTATTTTATCATATCTATAAACTTTTTTTTCTATCGAATACAGTAGGTGTCAAATGAACTGTGGTCCATCGTCACCTATTTGTCTATTCGACAACTGATGTGTGAAGTATTCTGACACCTATTTAATGTCCCATCTTCTATTACAATACCATCTTAACTATGCAGTTGTCCATGTCGCTAGTTTCTTCGCCAGAAAATTTTATTCAAACATTTTTGAACTACGTAATGTTAGTTCCAAGTTTACCCGTCTGTAAAATTAAGTTGGTAACATTACACACCGTTATTTGTTACGTTGTAAATGAAACGAATTTGTAGGATTTTATTAGTGCTGTAGATGTATTGGTAGTTTGGTAGCGTTGCGTTGATAAGTTGTTTTGGGGACTCTAATTGGTTGAAGGTATTACAAAATACCACTTATTTTGGTAACAATATTAGTTAGTAATATTTTGTTTAGAAGTTATAATTAACGGTACAAAAGATTGCAAACCAAAACTGTAAGTAAGGATTATTATGTAGTTAAATCGCTCACACAGAGAAAAGACTTTCTTAAAGCATATTTTATATAGCTTTTCTTTCGCTTCTAAAGCAAGACATATTTATTCCTTCTATAAATCGATTTTATCAAAGAAAAATGGGTAGAAAATCTTAATTTCGGATCTCACAAACATCTCAGTCTTGAAGTGTAAAAGTCCTTTGGGTGCTCGCATTGAGTAGGCTACATATTAGCTAATATCGAGTAGCGGGCCGAACGGCGCCTCCCGTCTAAATTTGTACCATTCCGAAATACGCTTATACCGACACATTATCCCGTTTTATGACCGATAAAAGTCAGGCGAAACGTACTACATTTGTGGCGCAGCCCTTATTTTCAGAACCTAATATACCGTTTTCTTTATTGGCCCCCTGTCCTTATATTTTATAGCAAGCATGCATAGATTTTTTTGGCGATTTGTGTATTTTACCGCCAAGCAATAAAAGCGATGTTTGTATGCTTTTTATTATGGGCGCGTGACGATTTTTCTAATACGGAACTTTTGTTATAATTCATAAAAGATTTAGTGTCGCTAAAAATGTGATAGAAAGCGGCTGGTAAACTTTTATGCCTCTCGTTATGTCTCGAAATTTATAGTCAATAAAGCATCCTTAATCATGCGATCGAGAAATTTTGCAAATATTTCCGTGGGCCTTTTGAGGACATAATGAACACTAAAGAACGTCACGAATAAAACATTACGATTTTGCTTTAGAAATGCTCTGGATTATGGCTGTTCAATTTCGAACTAGAATGAAAAATGGGAAGCCATTGTTGATATTTCTGGGACGGGATTATCGGATTCTGATTATCAACGTGTGCCCAGTTTATGACATTAGTTTTACTAAGGTGCCATTCGTTGCTTATTTCAATGTTTCGAAAATGAACCGTGTGTATTCAAAGCCAGTATTGTGAAAGATTAGATCCTACCTATGTAGTAGATAACTACCTATAAACGGTTTATGAAAAAAATCTGCTGCAAGCGATATACCCAATTAAAAGGTTCAAAAGTACTAAATATTTTGCTTCAAAAGTTCCCAGGTTTTTATTCTGTTGCCAAAATATTCGTATAATATTTTATGTTCACCTGCAGTTGAACTTTACGGTAGCCTGAAATAACGGTAAGAGATAGTCACTTGACCTACAAGTCAAGGCGGCTCAAACTCATAATTTTCTGTCTTCCGCTGAAACTGGATTAACCTATAAAGTCAACCAATTGAAACTGACTATAATTTTATGAGAACTATTTTATGAAGTGGGTTTTTTTTTGGAATCTTTACAGAATTTAATATGGTGTAACGCTGTGAATATTTTTTTGGTATAAGCAGGGAAACGAGCAGACGGATCACCTGACGGTAAGCAATACCACCTCGTATGAAAATCCGAAATAGTAGAGGCGTTACAAGTGCGTTACCGGCCTTTTGAGGGTTTAGGAATTTAAGAGTTGTTGGGGAATCGGGAATTGGGAAGATTGGGAAGGGGTTAATTGGGCCTTTGGTAACCTCATTCACACAACGCTAGCGTTTTTTCACATCGGTATTCTGTGAGGTCGTGGTATCATACCAAACAAATACAGAAGATATTTAATTCAAATACAGAAGAGGTTACGACAATAAGAGACTATCTTGCCTCAACATTTCCTCTGGACTATCTCAAAGAAGTTTACCTAAAACACGAAAACAAAACTTCAATTTTGTACAATCAAATAGCAAAGTTTATGATACAAAAGTTAGCCAATAACAAAGTGTTATAGAGTCGCGAGTTGTCTTCATAACTCATTTCTGAGTCCAAATTAAATAACACAAGTACTTCAGAATACCGGATTTCAGTGTAATATAAAACAGAATTATTCACCTGTACTAAATCACTTCGGGTAACTAGGTGTGCCATCTGTTTACGTACTTGCGCACTTTGTAATTTAATTATCACAGTTTTTGTGATGAATTCCCGTTGAGCAAAAATCCTGTTAAGGAAGCTGGGTAGCGTTGCTTTTTGTTTGAAATGGTTTTGTATTAAAAAGTAATCTGGTGCTGGTGGGAAAATTGAGGTATTCCTCGAAGCGCAACTGTTTTGAAGCGCACCTCTCCAAGCGCACCTATTTTATTCCTCGAAGCGCACCCGTTAGTTGCGCTTCAAGGAACTATTAAAAATATTAATTTTTATTTCCTCGAAGCGCACCTATGTTTTATTTTCGACTAGAGAGGGGATGCTAACTGAAACTATCGATAATAAGATATCGATAATCTGATACACGTAGCGCTTACGAGCAAATAAGGTTAAGCCTTTAAAAATAGTTTCTTGTCGATGTATGACATCGCAAAATGAAATGTTCCCCTTGAAACACCTTCATACAATATTCAAGAATTCTGTACTCGTCGACCATAGATTGCTTTTTTTTTTAATAATGATCCTAATGAGTGGACAAAGACTTCAACCGAAAGTATTAGTATAATTATTATTTTTTTTATGAGACATGCCGGCAATCGAGCAGACGTATTACCTGATGGTAAGCAATCGCCGCCGCCCATGGACACTTGAAACACCAGAGGCTTTACAAGTGCGTTACCGGCTTTTTGGGAGTTAGGAATTTAAGGGTTGTTGTTCGGGAATGGGGATGGGGAAGATTGGGAAGGGGGTAATTGGGTAATGCTATTAAATCAGTCTAGTTTGCAAACACAGTGAGAATGAACATTAAAAAAACACACCATTAAATATAATAAAATATCACAGATGGTTTATTTCCATATTGAATGTTTAACAATTACAAATAGGATACTTTTGGATAAACCTAGTTCCCGAGATTTTCTTCGAAGCGCTTGTTTGTAATGAAAAAAAAAACACCCACTTGCAACTGCATTTGGAAACACTGCTAGAAAAGCACTGATTGCGGCTTCCTCAAAGTCGCCTTTATAAAAATCTACTTCCATATTAGGTATTGTAGATTTCAACAATTGAAATAGTATTTTGTTGTGTGAGTGAGGTTACTGAGGCCCAATTACCCCTTCCCAATCTTCCCCATCCCCATTCCCGAACAACAACCCTTAAATTCCTAACTCCAAAAAGCCGGTAACGCACTTGTAAAGCCTCTGGTGTTTCAAGTGTCCATGGGCGGCGGCGATTGCTTACCATCAGGTAATACGTCTGCTCGATTGCCGGCATGTCTCATAAAAAAAAAAAATATTATACTAATACTTTCGGTTGAAGTCTTGGTCCACTCATTAGGATCATTATTAAAAAAAAAACAATCTAAGGTCGACGAGTACAGAATTCTTGAATATTGTATGAAGGGGTTTCAAGGGGAACATTTCATTTTGCGATGTCATACATCGACAAAAAACTATTTTTAAATGTTTAACATTATTTGCTCGTAGATAGCGCTACGTGTATCAGATTATCGATATCTTATTATCGATAGTTTCAGTTAGCATCCCCTCTCTAGTCGAAAATAAAACATAGGTGCGCTTCGAGGAAATAAAAATTAATATTTTTAATAGTTCCTTGAAGCGCAACTAACGGGTGCGCTTCGAGGAATAAAATAGGTGCGCTTGGAGAGGTGCGCTTCAAAACAGTTGCGCTTCGAGGAATACCTCGGAAAATTGTTTTATAACGGTTTTGTAATAAAAAAAAATTGTAAAAAATATATATTCTCTTTTTTGGGCGTTTATCCAAATTAATCACTTCATTTTATAAGTAAGTTAAACAAATATGGACATACCTTATAGTATGACAAATATATTTTGACACCAAATCCGAAACCGAAAAGCAAAATAATAATTTACATAATCCGTTTACACGAAACTAATTTATTTTAAAACAAATCTTGTAGCCTCTTAATCAAATCTCTTATTTACATAAAATCAAAAGAAACATCCGCGAAATCATTTTTTTACGAACAACGACAAATCGTTTGCCATAACTCAAATTTATCGCGTTTCCTTGTTTACCATAATTCACAAATGAACCGTTCACAAAAAATCAGCGTCACGTCAATCTTAACCCTTCAATGGTCAGGCACCGTGGGAATGCAAAAAGCTACCCTAAACGGTCTCAAGTACCCAGCCGCTCCATTCACGAATTTCCTGCACGCAATGAAATCGCAAAAGCGCACTACCTGCTACCACATGCGTATGACTATGCTCTCTGGGATATTTTTGCGAACCGTAGAACTTGAGGGTTATCTAAACAACGGTATCGTGTTTCAAAATATTTTCGCAATATAAAATGTGTTTTGTTAAACTGTAAGGTTACAATGTTTTGGCAGCAGGTTCATCCCTGTTTACACGAGACTGTATGATAACATGATGTTATGTTTTTCGGGATCTTATTAGTCTAAATGAACTTAAGAACATTTTTGTCCATTTCAAATGTAAATTATATATTTTAAGCAATGCAAAGATAATGATTTATTTTGTCACTGATAAAGTATTGCATACAACTACAACTAGATATATGTTTAATGTCTTCTTTTGTTACAAAAATAATCCCAAGAAAATATATAAATGATATTAAAAATTGATCTCCTTCCTAATACTTGTCAAGACCTTTTAACCCCCGGGCTTGTACGACATTTATAAGCAAAATATAAATATCAGGTCAGGTCAATATAATGACAGAAATAGGTATGTATGTCAAACATAACAATATTATTAATAACTCTATTGTATTTTGTGGAAATGATACAACATAGAATATGTTTTGATATTTGTTTTATTTTGTAAGCTAACAAGCAGTGCCTGCTTATACATACATACATAGACAAAGAGTAGAACTTTGGAACGTGACCACATCGCCATATTATTTAACACTATTTGACAAAAAAGTACTATAATTTTAATTACTTAAAACTAGTTCATCAGCAATCCACCTTCACACAAAATCTTAAACACGACATACATCCTTCCTTCTCGCTGCGAACAAATCACACTCTGGTGCGGATGTCAGGAGAGCATTGATCATCATACTAATGATATTCATCAATGAAATTAAAAAACTTTTTGCAATTTAATAAGAGTTGTCATCTGTTTCAAATCTCCTTCACTATATTACAATTGTGAAGGGAAGATGCAACCCCGTTGTTCTGAAAATTAAAATTGTCAACTCTTCGCAGCCTTCTCATTTTTAATCTCGCTTTGTTATTGAGAATTGCTAATAAACGCGACTTCGTGAGAAATGGGGATGAAATTAAAAAGCAGATATTTTTGTTGGTTTTAATAAAATATACTTTCGAAGTTTTAAAGTCTATTTTATAATTTTATTGTTGAAAATAGTTATGCGGATTTTTTATTAGGAAATAGTTCATCAAATTAAATTAACGGTGATCATACATTTTGTTACAATCCAAAATGTCATAAATATATTAAATTTTCTGTAAATTCAATCACGTAATATCAAAAGTTCAATTTGCACCTGTTTATGTTGTCGTGATTTGGATAATAATAATGCAGGTACTTCAGTCCCCTATAAACCGAAAAAGAAATTAAGAACATCCCAAAAATCTACTTATCTTGTTAAAATAACAGATATTCCATTTAGAGATTGTTGTTTTCCCATTTAAATGCAAAACACTTTTTCATTAACACGTTGAGCTAAAACCTCCCTTAAACGAATTAAGAGCTACCCTCGAGGGACGTATGAAATTAACGACACAGATTTAACATCTTAGGATAAAATATTACTTATTCCCAAGTCCTTAGTACAAATGTTTTAATAGGCAGACCTGAAAGCGTATTAAGGTTTTCCCTGATGACCTGGTAAACAAAACAGTTGGTGAAGTTTATTTATATCACTTAAGCTCACTTTCTGCTTGCTTCTGCATGAAATTCATGCCAAAGTAATTACTAAATTAATTATTATGTTATCGGCTTACTCACGTACTGTTTTGACGAGGAACTCGACTAGTAGACGCGACACACGACGCGGCGATTGTCGCGCTGCTACATCGCCGCGTCATGTGTCGCGGAATGCTGCTCATGAATATGAGCCTCTAGCATGGCTTGAAACTAGTCGAGTTCCTCGTCAAAACAGTACGTGAGTAATCCGATAACATAATAATTAATTTAGTATGTCTCACGAAAGTTACAATAAAATAAAATAATTACTGTCAAAAGTTCTTAAAAGTTAATTATTATATTAGTTATTGTTTAAAAAATGGGGAAATATAAATAATCAATATTTTCATTGGTTAGGCTATTCGACCAGAGACAAAGCCTGAAAGTACCTTGCTTAGAAAAAAATAATACGGTACGTTCTAAATGTAAAATTTTGAATACAAATACTATCTATCTATCTTTAAAACAGAAGAACAAACACAAAGAAGTAAAGTAACATACAGCCTCAATATTAAAATTTCCAACCGCAATTGACCCGAGGCTGTATTCGGGAAACATTTGCCATGCGCCATATGCGACACCTCCAAGTAATTATGAAAGTGAGTTAAAAGGAGCTCAAACTGTCGTGTAATTCGATTTATTGCTGAATACTTAAACAATTTGTATACAAGGTTACTTTGTAGACATGCAAGATTGTGGCCCTTTTCGTTTAATTTTTTAATTGGACACAGATGTTGTATAACGACAAAGTTAATGAGGAACAAATAATGTATAGTTTTTCAATGTATGATACGACAGACAAAAGTAATCTAATTCCATAATTTCAAGGATAAATTCAATAAACAAACCTAGCATCAATAACTTCTAATACTACAATAAAATTATTTTCAAAAACTTTCCTATTTAGCAAACACTAACAACTAACATTAATAAAATTTAAATTTTAAATCTGAACGTCTGAGTAGAATTCGTTGTAGTTAATTTGCGAAGGGAGAGAGAAAAATCGGGTCGTGGGGGCTTCAACAACGTTTAATTTGTTCCCATTAATAATGATGATGAGGACATATTGCCCTCTGAGGCTACTAATTTCGTTTCCGGCGTTGGTATTATGCCACGAAAAATACTACTAAAAATTCGTTGAACTTTCACCGTTGGAAATTAATATGAAGCTGAAATAAATCAGGCTTTAATCGAGAAAATGTTTTCATTTCCGACTAATGTAGATCATAGTATTAAACTGTTTTACATCGATGTTGACCTTGACTAGATTAACAAAAGTAGTAAAGAAAAAGCACACAAAAGCGAGTATAGGCAGCATTTAATTAATTATCGTGGTGACCCAAAAATATTTAAGGACAAAAACAAACATCGGCCTATTAGTTATTCTACGGCTGAATAATACAACTGGGCCTTATCTACGAACGCCATAATAAACTTTAAGCACACCACTGTGCTCCATTCCTCTGGAAATTGATAGACGTAGAGTTATCATTTGACAGTGTGCGTGCAGTATTATTTTGTCACGCAATACTTTGCCTTTGCCCTGCCCAAGTCAACAAAGAGTATAAAAAATGTAGAATAGATTTTTCACCTCACTATAAAGTTGATATCAATATATTGATTCTTTTAATATTTTCGTTTTCTATGTTTCAGATTTGCAGTAACAGCAACTCAAGACCATCTACTGCAGGACAAAGATACTTGAAATTAAAAATCAAGAAAACGGAACCTCATGACCGTTGTCCATATAAAAATACGCTTTATTATTAGTGAATCGATCACCATTGTCAATTCATAGGTTTCGGTTGCTGCTTCGTCGTAGTTTCTATCTATTTCTTTAAATACATACATGTTCAATTTAATAAATGTTTCTTTTATTTGATTCTTGGTTTTGATGTAACATTATTTGTAGTTACATTCTTACAATGGATTTGTAATAGGTCTTAATGTCTACCTAACTAGAAAAAAGTCCTATTTGAAAATGAATCTTATTAGCAAAACAGGATATTTCTCATTGGAAAAATGTTATCCAATTCTTTTTCTTGGAACCAAGGCTAGTTTATCCTTCATCGACTAAATACAGTTCAGGTTTACGTCCAACCATTTTACCACGTATACAATGTACATGTATGTATACATAGGTATGCATTACGTATTCTAGCATAACTTAGTTCGTCCCCTGGAGGGCAGACTTTATCTCCTTCCTGATGCATTATTACTTACCTGCCAACTACCCCGACTTGTATATTGTATACAGAAGATCGTCTATATGTAGATACGTTAACTGTTTCTTGACTAGAAGTTTAGAGTTTGGCGTAAAATGTCGATGCTAAAATCGCTATATCGACCTTAAAGCTAATCATTTCTTGCTTATTTTCAGCAGATATCAAAATACAAAATCTTTCTAAAGCTGCAAAATAAAACACAACATTAAAGTTAAGAACCCCGCATCATACACTAAAACTATTTCTATGAATGTTTCTTCGAGTGTATTTCAGTGTTATTTTTAAAACAATACAATGAATGCAACGGTAGCGCATACTTTCCGTAATGGCACCTCTCCCCTGTACCTCGTCTATTTTAAAACCTACTCTATGACATAAAACTGTAGAATTTTACGCCCTATTCGTCAACATGTCGTATGTAATAAAACTCGTTGTGGCCGTCAACGGGGCAAGGACCCTAGTTTTATATGTTTTTTTTACTCACACCCCTTTTTAGTATAAAAACTTGAAGAGATGTTATCGTATTCCAGTTAGAGCATTTTCAAAACTGGTATTTACGACCTTCTTATCATGTGTGCTTCCATTTTTTAATCTTTGAGTACAATCGACTAATGTGCGTGATGATATTTCAAAATTCCAACTGTTTTTGTAACTAGATCCTTATTTTGACTTTCGAGTTCATCGCCGTTACTGCTGACCGTGACTTTGAAATTGGAGAAATTGCAACGTCATAAGACGATTTTAATTTTTTTGTTGTCTCGCCTTTCAGCTTTTAAAGTAATCCGATTATGAGTTGTGTTATTAGAACCACTTAAGTTATTTTACATTAGTAACTTTTTTTTTCCTAAACATAGGGAGTAGTTGCATTCTTTCCCAGACCTACAGATGTTTGTTATGCAGTATCCATTAGTCCACCGTCTTTAATTTCAGCAGCTCTTAAGCAAATAGGTAGTAAAAGTCAATAATATAATTTGCATTAAATGAATATAAATGAGATCTTTTTATTATAAATTAGTTCAACACTGACCTTGCATCATGACACAGCTTTATTACTTACCACTGACGGCCTTCACGGCGCGACCTAGATTAAAGTGTCAATGTGTCCTTGCAAGGTAATGTTGACTGGATTACATAATAGAACATATCTTGGATAGAGATTTTATAATAAAGATGATATTTAAAGTTATTTGAGTGTATTGAGACGTTACTGGTTCTTTAAAAGAGAAAGGTTTTGCTCTTATAAGATTACAAAATTGGTGATAGGAATAAACAGGGTGAGTTTTTCTCGTTTAAATGAGATGGTGTTGGATTGTATTTAAGTTTCTGATGACTATTCAAAAATACTATCGTTTACAAATACACTACAGATTTTAACATTAGTAGAAATCCTCATCGTTATTAAAACGGTGTAGGTGTAATTCTAATAAGTAAAGGCGCCTACTGATTCTAATTCTAATAAGGACCTTCATGAAACTACGCTGGTCAACCTTAATCACGTAAATGACGTCATTACACCAAGACAAAGCAAAGCAAATGCCAATAACAGTGAAGTGGGTGCCGCCAATTACTATATTTTACGTAATTAAGAATTCAAACTGTCACCACGAGCAGTCACGCTAGATGGCGTGCCTGTAACTCACCAATTAGGTCGGGTTTCTTATAAAAATACCGGAGGTGACCACACCGTTGTACCGTCCGATCGTAAATACACTCTGGTTCAAAATGTCACAAGTATCATATTCCATTATTATCATATTTTTATTTGGCAGCTCATCCTATTCTATTGAACACATAAACAATGAGGACGATATTTTTTGTGACAACATTTGAGACGCCAACGACTTATTTTAGTGAATATTTTATATAGAGACTAGCTGACCCAGCGAACTTCGTACCGCTTTCGCGTAGCAATGATGCTCTACTTTATTTTGTATAGCTGAGTTATGTATGAGTCCCTATTCAATTTGAATTGGAATCTATAAATATCCTCCATATAAAAATGAATCCATAATTTCCTGATCTCACTATACCTGAAAAGGACTTTACTAATTAAAAAAAAAACAAAATATATTTTCATAATAGTGTTTATTTCATAGGATTCAATCATTTCACTGTCCTGCAGGCGCCTTATCGGCTCTGATGACAATCTTGTGATTATCTGATGGCATGCGGTCTAATGCATTTGTGAATGTCTAATGCATCGGTCTAATGCAACTAATTCATTGTGTTAAAGGAAAAATGTTTGAAGTTGTTCATCACAATGGATCTCTTTATGAGTTGTACCATATACCAATATATTTGCAAAAATGTATAGTCTTCAACAGGCACTGGCAATAAGGAACCTGTTTGATGATATATTTGAATCCCTGAATCTGCAAGAATATAAATATGTATACAGGCAATTGTATAGTAAATTGTACCACCATGTGGCTCGTAAAATACTGCCACAATACTTTACATCATTTCAAATTAAAACTACTTTTAACCTCGACATTAAACAGCCTTCCACGGCAGCTTTAGGTAGTAGGCTTTACCAAGAACATCTTGCTCATGCCACTATAAAATACAACATGTTATAAATGTTGCTGATTAAGTCTTCGGATTATAGACTATTATTAGTAATTTGATTTATTGTTTACAAAATAAACACATCACTGACGCGACATATTTTGCACCAGCTACATGGTTTTAAAACTAAAAAAAAACGTTTGTCATTATACTTACTTCCTAAAAGTAGGCAAAAAATTGACTCGTATAACTTTTGTTGCCCCAAATGATGTCATTTGAAAGCAATTATTGTACTACTGGATATGAGTCCAAAATGAACCAATGAATGTAGTGGCTCTGGTGGCGGTACCAATGGCGTCAATTTGACTTGGCCGCTGGCTCAACACAATCCAGAGGCTTAATTTTTTAATTTCAATCCCAATGTGGACACACAATGTTCATTAGTCCAATAGCAACAATTTGCTCTGAACTGTAATCAATTGCCACATTATAACTGAATGCAGCTTTGTGGGGATTAAACACAACATTTCTATCTTGATGGATTAAACACAACATTTCTATCTTGATATTGATTCAGTTTAAGTTCATTTCGCGCTTCGCGATGCTCATCAGTTTGATTTACTCTTATATTTCTTTGACTTGCCGTATTTCGAGTTCTGCGGCCTAAGCTTGTACGTCTGGTTGGTAGCATTGTTAAAAACGAAATTCCAACTGAAAATAAAAAGCTCTCATACATTTTCTGCGTAACCGTGTATACCAAATTGTAGTATTGTGTAGTCATCAAAAGTTACTAAAAATCAATAATGAAGATGTGAACTTACCTTGATTAACAAACACTTATTAGCAAATAAAAATCTTCTTAGTCTTTAAAACTCGAAGAAATATTAAGATAATCTCTCAGAAATATTGAAAATAATACATTTAATTTTGCATATTTTAAAAAACGCGCAATACGAATGTCAATGTCATTCACACCAATAGACTATATTGAAAGAGCATCGTTTGTTCGAAAACGTGAATAGAAACTTTAATTTACACAAAATAAATTTCTGAACACACGCGTAACTGTTAATAATTTGTCATTATTTCTGAACGCACGCATAATTAATATTTGAGGAATTTCTATTAATGCTTAATGCACTTTTCAACATTTTCAATAGATTAAAAAAAATACAGACAATTGTTTATTCACCCTTTTCATAGTTTATGCATAAATGTCAATCATTATTTACAGAATTTGAATTTAGAAACAACAAATATTTGACATGTACAAATGAAAATTTATCGAATCTAGCTTTTGCCCGCGACTTCGTCCGCGTAGTTGTATTAGTGGTCAAAATGCTGCCGTATGTCATCTAAAATGTGAATTACTTGAGAATATGTTACTGTTAGCATTTTTAAAGATATGTATTCCAAAGAAACCACGACCGCCGATTCATCATTTTATAATCATGATGAAAAGTAGCCAAGGTTATCTATATTATTATCCTTTAATTTCCTATATATTGCCTATCAATAAAAAAATACATTGTTTCGTTGTTATATTCCAAAAAAAAAAACATTCGTGCAAGCGTAACCTCAACACAAACAGGATTACTTTCGCATTCATAACATTAGTATGGTAGTAGGGATATTGGCGATTTAAATAAGTATATGTGTATTTAAATAAGAATCGAACGCGAGTGAAGCCACAGGCAACGCATTAACGAAAATGACGAATTTTCAAGCAAACATTAATCTCCTCTATCAAACATACTACGCCTTTTACTCTTTTTATTAAAAAGCCTATGTTCTTTCGCTCCTTATTAAGTGTCTAAATACAAAATTTCACTGTTACAGCTTTAAAAATTACGAATTTCCATATGACCATTCATCCCCTATTTTTACCCACTCTCCCGTATTTTTTGCAATAAAAAGTAGACCATGTTCTTTCGTTTATCTTTAAGTGTCTAAATACAAAGTTTCACTGTTACAGCTTTTAAAATGACGAATTTACATATGAACAGTCATCCCCTCTTTTTACCCATTCTCCGCAATTTTTTTGCAATAAAAAGTATCAAGTAAGGTCTATTCTATCTCAGTACCAAATTTCATCAAAATCGGTTCACTGGTTTAGGCGTGAAAGCGTAATTACAGACAGACAGAGTTCCTTTCGCATTTATAATATTAGTAGGGAATCTATAGCATTTGTTTTTTAGTATCCAATAGCATTTATCCAACAATGAACTTTATCCAATAGCAATAAAGCTCAAATTGACTCTACGTATTAGTTAGAAAACGTTTGTATGGGATAAAGGAAAGGGCAGTTTTTAGGGTTTTTCCGTCAATTATTTGATATTTTCTCACCTTTTAAACCTTCCCTGGACTTCTACAAATAATTCAAGACCAAAATTTGCCAAATCGGTCCAGCCGTTCTCGAGTTTTAGCGAGACAAAGGAATAGCAATTGATTTTTATATATATAGATAGATATTAAATGTAATCTGAGACATTTTTTGGTTAATGTTGATATTATTAGATTGTTGTTGAAGAAACGAATGAAAAAAGTATATGAAACGATAGCTTATGAATGAAAAAATATCTGACGATGTCAAGTAATAAGCTTCACACAGATTATATTTTGATCCCATCCACATAATCTGCAAAATAGCTTACATGCTGTAGTAGCTGGTAAAACAGTACAGGAAATACAAACAGAAACGTTAGGTGACAGAGTGGCCGTATTATTTTTTGCACCCACGCACTGTTTGGGAGATTTCGAGCGCTTCCTTTTAACGCATTCTAAAAAGACCTCTATATAGGTGCAAATAAAAACACGAGTAACCCTTTAGTACGGCGCTCCCGTTGTTTCTATTATCATTGCTTGCTTTTCGAGGGGTTCAAACTTTTTTTCTCGTTTGAAAAAAATAAGCAAGCTCCGGATATGGAGGCCGTTCCCCATCTGTTTTATTAAAACTGCGATATTGATCTCAATCGTCGTTTCAACGTTGGAGCTCTGGCGTTTTAATTGAATGATTCGATTCGAATCAATGCAACCGCGATTGTTGAATGTTTGACTTTGTTCAATTTATAGTCGTCAAAAGTTATGCGTTAACGCCTACCGCTGCCTCTTTGATTGGGTGCGTTTATCGGAACATCGATTCTTGATCTGAATGCAGCCACCGTCTTATTGGAATCTGTTGATAATTGGGCTTACTCAAACTGCAATCCTGTTTGATGTACTGTTATCGCAATTCTTAATTCTAAAAAGTGACTTCAGTGGTACATGATTTAAAACGTAACTATATTATTTAAAAGATTCATCCATTATTATTTATTGTTAATTTAATTTAGGCTTTTGAAATTATTTATGGTAAAGATCACAATCGATAACATTTTGGAATTTAAAAAAGCAATAAATGCCTATTAAAACATCGTTCATAGCTTTAAGATGTTTTAAATATTTATATTTGAAGTCATTCTACTATATTTGGGAGCAGTTAATGCTTCGTGTGACAGT
The DNA here is from genome assembly GCF_023101765.2 of Spodoptera frugiperda. Classification (NCBI taxonomy): domain Eukaryota; kingdom Metazoa; phylum Arthropoda; class Insecta; order Lepidoptera; family Noctuidae; genus Spodoptera; species Spodoptera frugiperda. Next base: position 9,743,521 of record NC_064242.1, on the reverse strand, counting down.
AAAACCTATAGGAATGTCAGAGGGCTTTTAGTTTTGATTGTCAGTCATAAAAAATTGAGCAGCAAAGAAAAAATGTGGAGATTCAGTTCATTGTCCTGGTTTGAGCCGAGTAAAAAGTTAAATTATTAATCATTTCCAATGTGTCTCCATTTTACGTTTACTTCAACTGATGTAAAAACAATGGACACTTTTTACTAGCAAAAAATGTCGTCGAAGCATGTGTTTAATAAACAAAAAGGTACAGACAAAAATGAAGCTTATTTACAGCGAATTCAATCAATTACGCCGCCCGTAACTGGTCGCTACCGAAATATATGGGTACTTGACGTTCTGAGATGAGTTCGGACGCAGCAAAAAATTTTGCCGTCGTCGGTTGTCATCCGGTAAAAACTTCGACAGACCCAATAGCCGTCCGCAGCAAAAACCGTAGATGCCCAACGACCAGAATCTGGCATAAAAAATCGGTACCTTTAATTGGATACGGTATTCCGCAACCTTACCAATTACGAGTAATTTTATACTATTGGAATTTTTTGGAAGAGTAAATAGACGTTTCGTATTGTACGTCAATTACTATGTGAAATTGGTATAGTGTACCTTTGTAAAATACAAATAATATAATGAAACTTTTATTTTGTGGGAAAAGGCATCTTGTCCACTTTATTATATACTTTTGTCTGTTGGAAGACATCTTTTATTTACGTTCAATATGGTACTGAAACATAACGTAGGTACTCGAGTTTATTTTCTCGTACTGCTATTTCCACACAAAGGAATTAATAAAAAGTACCTACTACCATGTTCGGAACCTTTCTTTTCTTGCCAACTGACAGATTTGTAATCGGAAGAAATTGAGGAAAAGAAGCGCTGAACCGCTTTTTCGTACATCAAGGACATCACTAATGAAATCGTGTAGTTATACCAAACAAGCGGCGATCGCATCAAAAAGCGCTTACTCCGCTGACGTTTTTTACGTCTAATTGTAAGTTATTTGACTCGAGGGAGTCGACGACTAATAGCTACTATTTGCTATGTAGGAATAACATTACGCTTGTCTCTAATAAGTACCTTGTTAGAACTAGAATGGACAATTTAATTAATCAGGTTTAGTTTAAGGTCCTGAAGAAAAGCAGTTCAGGATTTACTTCTCTAACAAGCTTATTTGTTATAGTTAATAGACATGACGAACTGTTTTTTTAAGTACATTTTTAGAATTCCAACTAACTCAACATAGCATTAATAATAATGAATAGACATGTCTGAAACTTTATACCGTTTCCATCAATTAATTTGATCGACTTCTTTACAAAACGAATAAAAACTCTAGTTTTTTTACAAAACAATCTTATCACAAAAACATCTGAATACAAACTGGAGCAACACTGCTCATAAAACACGGTTTTATAAATAAACCACACCTCAAACATCTAATTCAGAGTGAAAGACAATTTCACAGCTCTGTGGTGCTCTAAAACGTTTGCACTAGAACTGCACCGCAGCCAAATCGTCACGTAAAAGACACCTGACCACAAACAAAACTGCACTGAATTCTTCTAACTGGGGCACGTTTGTTTTTACATAAGTGCACCACAAAAATAGTGTACGTCTTTGTCCATAGACCCCTACTAACTGGGTCGACGGCAAAACGAAGCTAGCTGTTATAAGGCTGAACAAAGCTAGCTTGTTTAGGAATTGTAGCAAGTCAAAACGTAGTGCACTGGCTACCTTTACTCCAAAGCTATGGTAACTCAGTCAAAGTTCAGAATTGAAGGTAATTTTTTTGTCATAAATGATATTAAAATACTATGGACAATGGTCTACCATTATGCTTAGTTTACTATAAGCCAAGGATTGTCATAATGTGCGTGTACCAAGAAGAAAGAAATACGTAAACGATGCTTGTGTGAGTATTGCTCATGACCAGCGGTGAGTGAACTATTTCCACATTATCCACACATCTTGACTCAAAGACACCGGATATTTCCAGTCTCCCGTTATCTGTTTTTGAAGGTTCACGCTTGACTGGCCCTTTGGCGATGGTAAAACTTTTTGTTTGAGTCGCTATTTTTCTTAGCCTCGTGACGGAAATCTAAACAAAGAGACGGAAAATAAAAGAAATCCAAATTGAATGTTGGGCTTGTTACAAAACTTGGGTAATTTTCGATGTTTTAGCCGTTAACTATGTTTTTTTTACGTTGGTAATAGATTTAGGGCTATTTGAAACATAAACTCAAATTCATTCATCAAACAAGACAACAGTTTGATCGATCGATAAAGTAACTTGTTAAGCTATTGGAAATAAATTATTTCTGTTAGATCACTGTTATTATTCCACACCAAAAAAAGATAGACAATACTGACTTCCTTTGTTTGGGATTCATTGAACCAAACATAATATTTACAAAAGCAGGGGCCAATTTCAGGAAATAGTGGTGAATTGAAAATATACGATACCAGTGAACCGCCAAAGATTAAGATATAAAAATAGTGAAGAGGGTATAACGGTGGTAACGATTTTTACCTAAAGTCATAATTTTGGTTATAAAATCTTTAGAGCTTTGCCCGTAAAAATATTCGTCTGTCTCTAGTGTAAAATCTAAAATCTTCACTGAAGAAAATGTTGAAATATGGAATAATTTGCACTTCATTTTTAGAACACAGTCGTGTAACATAACAAGGCATTCTAAAACGCATTAGCAAGCACTATTTTAAACACGCAATGCAAAACCGTAACCTATTAAAATATGTTAAACAAGCGCTATAAATGTCACACATTGCCACAATAGGCTGAGAACAAAACGTGAACTGGGACCTTTATCCTTTCTAATATAGTCTGTGGTGCTGGCAAGGTCGGGCGACGCGTGCGTCCAATCGACCGTTCCCGCCAATGATGCTGCAGTCATTGATATTGCGCGTTACGCCAGACGATTTACCACTACGGGCTATTTGCCTCCTACCGGGAAGCCGGGAGCCCTTGATGTATGTGTGGGTTCCTACTGACTTTTGTTTTAGCTTTAACACAATGTTGAGTGTGCTCCATCGATATGAGTTTCATGGAAGGTTAGCTGAGAGATGTATGGCCGATGAAATAAATATTGTTTTAGCTTCCGTTGGGGTTGTGCAGCGAGTGATAAAGGTGTGATAATTTGAATTTATTTGTCTTTTTATATGGGTGTTTGTTTTTACGATGTTTATTATTTCAATACACAACTAAAACTTTACGCTTAGTGATAGTTATATCTTACCTACTATTTTTTGTGAAATAGCTACATAATACGGTATCCATAGTTCCCATAACATTAATAACCATTGCCAAAATCCGGTATCACTGATTTATGTATCGCTGTAACGAAGTATGAAAACATAAATAAAACGCGGAATTCTTATAAAAAAAAATGAATGATTCGAGTTTACACCGCGTGACGGTCATAACCACTTAATAAAAAGGTGGTAAGCAGTTAAACACAGCAATTTATGGTATAAAATTGCGCAGTTTATTGTAAAGCATATTTGTATTGTTTGGGAATCAGTAGGGGGCGGGAGATACGGTAACTTGAAAATTAATATTCTGTCAGCGAATGCGATTTTCGGCTCTGTATTTTATGATATCAATACGATTTGATCGAAACACTCGACGGATGATCTGAAGTGTTCGGTAAACAATTTATCAGCAAGTTTCTGTTTCGAGAGGCGTGTTTGTATTGGAGTCGAGATCTCGAATCGGATTGTTTGAAAGATGAAACTTTTTCACGTGCAATACCTATATACCTTTTTCGTGTTGATTCAATAAATACTTCAATATTTTTATTTTGAGTTATTGAATTTGAATGATTTATTTTATTGCAGTCATACTTTAAAGTAATTTATTTTTAAAGTATGTAAACACGAATGCTTTTGATGTCAAAAGTATGACCTAGTGACTGCCTCGTTGGCTAAGTGGTTGCAAATGCCACTGCCCGGCAAAGGGTCCCGGGTTCGATTCCCGAATGGGGCGAAGTACTGCAGGGCTTCTTTCGGCTTTTTGCAAATTTCGTCAGTAGTAGCATCTGCAAATGTGCCCGAGTGGGTGTACATTGTACAGTTGCATTACGTGTCATAATGTGCACCTCTGCCTACCCCTTCGGGGATAAAAGGCGTAACGATATTCATCCATTCATATGACCTAGTGTCCTTTTGACAATAATTACTTACTATAATAATTACTATTTTGATGATCTTATAAACATTATAGAATCTCATTTCTTTCTATTGATTTGACCAATGGTAAATACTAACCCAGCTTTTTACCATGAAAAGTATTTTTACACGCGTCCACGATCGATATTTGAACTGCGTGGTCAACGAGGTCGCTTTTGTCTATAATTAATTTACGAACGTCGTAAAATCTTGCTGTTACTAAGTATTTAATTTACTGAAAGTTCATAGTTCCCATAAAAACTTTAATGCTTTGACTTTGAGACTGTTTTTGCTTGAAACGAAATTATCTACCTAATTAGGTATTTTAACGTTAAAATCTACTAATAAGGTACAGATAATGGTATCTTGATGCGTTGCCGTCTGTACTAATCTATTTGATTTATATTGTTAGGAAATAAAAATATTAACTAATTAAGCGCATAATACATTACGTTTCTTTATGTACGATTGTGTGTATGTACAGTTAGCACAGCTATTTACTTTGTAGGTAAGAAAATAAAGATAGATTCAGTACAGAGACAATACTTACCTCACTTAGCAGACTCAGACTCAGATTTTTAGTCCACATGAACAGAAATTTGCTACCGTATTCTAATCGTGCAAGAATACCACAGTAAAAAAGAAATGTAAACAAAATATGCATTAAGCTTATTATATTCAAACATTTTATCCGTTAGTGGGTAAGTGGAGCAGTAAGTGGTAGAACCGCGAATCACGATGATGCCGTTTTTGACCACAAATAGCTGTAATGTCGGTTTACTGAGTAAAGTGGTAAAGGAAACTCGACATCTATTTGTAAAATTATCGTGAGACAACGGATATCTCTTTTGTAATGAACTTATTAAGCCGTGTGATGGTGACAGAGTAAAACAATACATAATATTGTCATCACTCCATCTCTTCTTTTGGGTAAGTATTGCAAATATCGATTAAGAAACCAGAAAAGACGTTGTGCAGTAAAGCAAGAAGTGTTTGATGAACTTTAAATTTTATTTTAGACTCGTACGTATATTTATGTGTTATCGCTATGTTTACACATAAATTATTTTATTTGATTATAATTGAAGAGATTATAGTAAGTCTTCTATGTATAGAATGACCTATAGTTCAATAGTAGGCGGTCTATGTTATGTAATTGTCTATATGCAGCTAACCTGCATTTAAATAACAATTTTAACTTCAACACTTCATATTCTCATATGGCACGAACATTCAGAATATGCATCTATATAAACTTTTTGGGCAATGAAAGGAACGATACCATAATTTGATTACATAATAACTGTCTAGCAAAATTACGTTAGACGGTCTGACCATGATCAATAATTCATTTTACTTTAAATGCACGTTCCCATCCTGCACTTTAGGATATGACACAACAATAACAGCTTTAAGATAGTCATTTGCACGTCAGATATCCGGTGTTTTAAATGAATATTTATTATCTTAGTCTCCGGTCATATCCGCAACAACATTGTTTTAAAAAAATCAATATTGAATTTGAATGTTAAAGGAAATATTAATCGCAAACCTGTTAGCTCGTGACTCATTTCCTAAGTCAAATATACTAATGAGTTAATACTAAAATGTTATTCGTCTTAGCATGTTCATCAATTACATATCAGTAAGATTGCCGACACTTATAATTATCACCTAATTTATTATGTTTAATTAAATAGTTTTTGATTTTATTGTTATTTATCGATCTTGATGTAGAATCAATGCTGTCTGCTTTTTTGTTCGAGCTGTTGGTATTGGTTACAGTTATCGCAAAGAAAGAAAATAGATAATTTATTTGTATCGTAACACAAGCAAATCACAAATAAGTAGATAACAAAGAATCAATAAATAATTTTCATTATTACGGCACAAAAAGCTCAGCTAAAATTAGAATTTGCCAAAGAGTTTGCTATTACTAAATATATTTTGACATTGTTTAATATATTTAATCTTTTAAATCTTCATGTGTATTTATGTATAACTAAAGTAAATCAAAACTGTTATTTATAAATGCATAGGTTAGTACCATCAACACTGACGCCAATTGCATTCTCTTTTGCAATTTCATCATCGTTTTGTCCTTCCATTAAATCAGATGATATTATCATAAGCATTAACCGTGCCAGCTTCGCTCAAAACAGTGCCTCCATTTAAATATTTCATCTTATCTCCAAACTATCCCACAACTCGCACCCCTAAATTAATATTCACGTCATGAAGATCACCTTCCTCATAAACTTTGTTTAAGGCATTAATAAAACAAACAATCACATGAGATGGACTGATAAATTCGGAAACGTTAATATTATGCGATTCTGTTCCTTTTTCTTTATGATTTCGCGGTACAAGATTAAAAATTATTTTGGGACCGTCAGTGGCAACCTTAACATAAACGTACCAAGATAAGAGATGCGACAAAAAGTTTTAATGCTAGTGTTCTCGGTAGCGTGAATAAAATAAAAACTGGCGTGAGAAAAGCATGGGTTATAGGAACTAATGTAATCCAATACTTGTAACGGTTGCTGATTAAATGAGATTGAATCGGTATACTAAATTTTCTGATTTTAATACTCATTTTGAGTTGTTAAGTTTGCATTTTACCGACACATTACAAGGGATAATCTGGTGCATCGGCTTAATTTTATGTTTTGGTACTAATTGTAATACCGATGATTGTTTAGTATTTTTTTACCATAATAAGTATGCTTATATATATTTTTTTTGCATTTTATGCCTGCTTCGTTAGTAAAGAATTGGTTCCAATTACCAAAAAAAATTATGTATAATTCTTAAGTGTTTATATCTACGGTATCAACACACCTTTATTGTGGCCTATGGAGACACCTAAATAGTTTACTAGATCAAGCTAAAGGTCATGGATAACCACTTATCTCTTGGCGTTGTGGCATTCTTGTTACAATACTATTAAGTTAGAGCAAATATTTTGAACTAAGCTAGCTTAATTCTATCTTGAAGGTTTAATTAGAACAAAATGTTAATGTGAAGTTGACCCAAAGCATTTTACATCTACTTTTGTTAACGAACCATTAACATAAAGTTATAGTAATATACATATTTACATGCATACGTAACCTCACGCCTGTCTCCCATGGGGGTAGGTAGTGACAGTGGACCGCCAATTGCTACGAATCTGTGTGTAAGACTCGTTACTCATTGTAAAAATCATAGAATTTCAACTTTTTGGAAGACTTTACTTTAAAATTTTTGCTCAAAATTTCATGTCATTGCGAAACCTAAGCAAAAAGATTTCAAGGCCATAAAATACATATAACAAATTCCGTATTGAAATACATACGGTAAGCTTACCGCGAAGGAAGTAGGCGTCTTGCCCTCTCCGATCGCCAGTCTGATATCGCCAGGGCAATAATTAAAGTCTCTGACGCAGCTATAAAGAAGCCACGAGACCCAGTTTTGTTAGGTTTCTTCGATTTCCTATAAGAAAACCTTGAATAAGTTTTGCTTGAGAATTATTTAACACCTAGAAGATTTAGAAGATAGGCAGAAGCTACCTATTAGTTCAGAACTAAGTAGTGGAATTCTTTTTTTTAATATGTTCAATATTCGATTCAAATAAGATTTTTAGAATGAGACATGTACATCAAAGTCGTGATCGAGTTAAAAAATCTATTTTAGTTAAGTGCAAGAATGTTATTTGGCTCGCCTTTTGACTAATAATTCCTGGTCATACATATGATTTACAAGATATTGTTATTGCCTATTTTAGATAAATAATTCTGTAATCAGTGTTACATAAATTATACCTATTTATTGTTTTATGAATTTATGAATATTCATGGATTGTAAAATACATATAATAATTTAAATCTAGTATACAAAAGGCAGCAATAGCTATATATCCAATATTATCAGTAGCAGCCAAAAGCTCGTAAAAGTTATTACATGGACCTTTTCCTATCGCGATGTTTAGAGGTTAATATTCTATTGTTTCACAGGTTACGTGTAAATCACCTAAACATTTTTTTATTAACTTTTCTGCCATAATCAATACATTATACATTGGGTAGTAATTTGGTTGTATTATACAATTTCAGCATCAAAATTAATCGACAGGAGACAAAATAAATTAATCGAGATTGCGCGGTAGGTGCGGTGGCTAGGCAACTGGTGGTTGCGCAACATGTAGCGTGATCAATTCCCACACGGATCAACTCTTTGTGTGATCCACAAAGTATTATTTTGGATCTGGGTGTCATGTATTTATGAACTTGTGTTTATAGACACACCTACGATGTAAGATAAAGCCTTGTGTCGGGCAACGACTTAAAAAATCTAAAATATTAACTACATGCTAAACCTCTAAAATTTCCATAATAAACTGTCTCCATCTCATAATTAAACGAACAATATTTTAACACCTTTTTTAAATATAACCTCAAGCACAGGTCGTCGACGTTGCGGTGCATATTTACAACATTTTATCACACCAAAGCTAACAGCCACCTAATTAAACCGTTCTACACAAACGTTTTTATAAAACCTAACTCTTTTTAACTCGAAACTGGACTTCACACGTGTTTCGGCTTTTTATTCACCGCCGTAAGATTTATACTCTTCTTTATAAATTACGGAATCTTCTTTTAGAATCGTGTTATATCTAAACAAAAGGATCTCGGCACGTCCCTTTGAAAATACAGAAGGTATTCGACTCGTTTTATTAACGTGGTGAGATCTAATTTGTTATTAAATGAGGCATTATGCTCGTGTTTGTAGACAGAGGGTGGGTTTCGGAATCCAATGAATTTTAACTTCTGTCATTGGGAACATTTAAATGTTTAAAGGGGGTCGTAATGCTTCCGTTGCTGTATAATACAGTATTTTATGCGTTCGGCCAGCGTTTAGGTAACATTTTTTTTTTGGATTATGTCTGTCGTTCGAATTCCAATACCGTTATATAAAAAACAGGGCAGGATATCGAATAAAAAATTATTCGACTGTCATTGTCACAGAACAGTTGTTTTATACAAATCCCTACTAATTTCATGCAAATGTGGAGTCGATATTAATGCAACTGACTTTTTTGTTGTTTTTGTGATATTATCTTTTTTCTCAAAACCGTTATCCAGTCGGGATTCTGACACTTTTAATACCAGAAGCTTTATGAATTCATCCCGATACAAAAAGTGTTATAGACATTAATGATTTTCGGTGACGATTTAAATAAGACTCTCAGTGAAATAATAGTTAAAAACAAAAAAACATGAAAACCGCTTATTTTTGGCCTCTATTACTAATTATAAACATGAAAAGGTAAAAATCGTTTCTAAAGTATTAAGGTTCCCATCGTCCACTGTCGGTTCTCCTAAATCTCCTTTAAACCTACCTTGAAACGGCGAAGTACCGTTCAATAAATACACAATCATTTATCTGGATTATCATCCTTCGCATGAAAGTCTACAGTATCAATATTATGCCCACAAAAACGTTACATTCTATTCAATGGGCACTAATTACATGTAGATGGGTAAGTAGGTAGAATAGGATCGTAGAATATTTTTTGAGGAACGTTTACATTTGTGAATCATTCATTAATACTGATCATGATCAATTTTAATGTCGCTCTTATTAAAAACTGGTTTTGTATCATAATCAGAAGCAACAAAACTTACAGTTTGCCTTGTGATAAGCGTTTAGCTAAGTCTAAGAACATCAGCAATACCACTGCAGTACGAGTTGGCAATCATACAAACAAAACACCTATTATAGAACCTTATTAGGCATCATAGCCAACAGTGTATTTTCTTTCATTGTCTGTTCTTTGGTAAGTGCGCTCTAGAGTCGCCACACAAACGTTATCGCGACCGCATCGTAGGGAGATTAAGGCTGTGTGGTGGGAGGCGAATGCAACGTCATGCCCCTGTGTGCGTGGTACAAGTTTTAAGAAGAAGCAAGTTTATGATGAGGACGTAACGAAGTACTAGCTTCGTAACGTCTTTGTAATTCCACTGTTTTACATACTTGCATTACATTAATAGAATATTACCTAATTTAAGCAATATTAACGGTAAAGCGAATACAATAAGTATTACAACCGTTCATAGGCCACGGCAACTACTTAACATCAGGTGGGTCGTGCGCATTTGCAAAAATATAAACTTTTAATAAGTGACCAAAATCTAAAACATGGATACCACTACTTACAATAAATATCGTATAAATAGAATTTAAGAAAGTCTTTGTCTCCCGAATTCTCAGTCGGTTACTTACTACTAGGGCTGGTGTGTCATTAATGGCCACAATCATCGTTAATACCAGGCTAAACATGTGGTCAAACGTCCACTTATTAACATAAAACCTGTTTTTAACAAATAAGTACCGTCAATTGCAATTTAAACATAGATTTAGAAATTGTTTTAGATCCTATTCAGACAAACTAAATTCCGCTATCCGCTTATAACTTACAGAAAAAAATGTAAGATGCTCTAAGCCTTAGGGAATGGACAAAATAAAAATGAACAGTCTCCTTGTTGGCTTATCGAAATAGATTACTTTTTCGAAATGTCCTCTGGGGAAGCAGGTTCGACCTCAGGGAATATTTTTTTTTAGTAAATCGTTAAACTTTCAGACAGATTTGTCGTGACTTATTTTTTTGGTTTCAGAGACATTTTAGGGGGAATTCCTTGAGTCAATGAAAGCCTGTTTCCACAATTTTACGTGATCATTAAAATTTCCTCGTATATTTTCCCCTTTGTTTTTATTTTTGAGCCTGGTCGTTGCGTGTGGGCGAGTTAAAACATAATAACTACCATTTTACAAATACTCAGGGTTCGTTGCCTACCGCATACAGTGAAACGCATATTTTCAAGTACCGGCTTAACATTTCTGAGATTATTTTTAATACCAATCATGCTTCGACCATTGTTTTCTTAGTGACATATTTACTTTTTGTGAGCTCTGTACGACTTATTTTCGTTGTCGCATAGGTATTGTTTTAAGTTACACACATTGTTGCCTTAATTACATAAACAGTTCATATTACCTTAGTTTTTTATTTACCCTTCTTAAAATAGGCAATTTGATTCATTTCAGCTGTTTTAAATTAATTTTATTCTAATAAATCACCACACAAAAGAGAATTTTAAAAAAGCGCACGCGATAAAAGAAACAAATTAATAGCATTAAAAAGCGTTTTCATCTTTCTAGCAAAAACTAATCATCTTTATATGTATCACATATCAACAAAAACATTACAATAGAATCATCCTTAATTGTATAGCGAAAAGTTTTTGTCAAACTTCATGTTGATAGAAATATGATAGCTTCATTTGTTCTTCTATATAATGTTTTATCTCATTATGATTCGCGACGGGACGCCGGCTCGGGTTTGCCTATTATACCTAACAATAGTCTCACTAAATTGTTTTAATAGAACCTCAAAAACCGCGAGTCATCGTGTTTTGTTGAAACCAAAACCTATCACCCCCGCACTCATGACACCTGGTTTTATTAAAACTGTTATCTTGAGCGTTTTAATTACAATCATGTGTGGTGATTATTTGATGATGCGGTTGTTTAGTAGGATATGAATCAAAGCATCCACGCAGGGAATGCTTGGTATTTTTTATTCATTTTTTTAATAAATGGTGTTACTACTATTGTTTCACTCTTTTTAAGTTTTGGTATTGGCAAACGATGCAATACGGACTTTTTTAGACATTGTGTGTCTAACATCCTCCCGCCAATCATCTCATCCAACCCTACATCTTTTCTCTTATATTGAATTACCCATCACATCCACTTTTACATTTGAACCCTAAAATTAAACTCCTGCTAAACAGCTACTAACCCAACGAATCGCTCAATCGTGAACCCTTAAATATTTATTTCAAAAACAAGTCTACCTTAAGACGACTAAATCAAATAACCTTGTATCAACAATCGTATCGGGATCTTGAATGGCGTCACAGAGTTGAACATCGAAATCACTTAGTGGAGTAACCAAGCGGTTTCATTTGTGATTTAAATGATGTTTGTGGAGGTGCACCGCACTGCGACATGGCGCATAGATGTACGACGTGTTTGTAAAACATGAGGGAATGGTGTACCGTCTACTGATTATTTTGGTTTATTTATTATTGAAGGAGTCGTCTGGTTTGGTGTCCTTTGCGCTTTGCCTGAGTGCGAGTTAGAGTAGTGGTAAAGTCCACAAAGTCATGATGCATTTGACTATGTGCAGTGAAGTAGTGCCTTATAACGTAAAACATAGGAAGTGTTGGTTTTCTAAAAATAACTTTAAAAGATAATCTAGCTGCTAGTCTAAATAAAATAAAATTTAAGTTTAATTAAGTCCAATTGTGAAGAAGCTAGCAGAATATTTTTCGACCATTCTAAAACAGGAGTCATTTTTAAAGCAAAAACTAGAAAAAAGGAAGCTTACCAACCCATACAAAACAAACTTATAAACAACCCACTCATAATCACTTTCCCAATATCCTTCCAAACGAAAGTAAACATGGCGCTCAATAAGTTAACCTATACAAACACATCCTAACATGAGTAGCGAATGTATTACAAGCCTCTGAGGTCGTACAAAGACTTAGCACAGCTTACTAGGTCCCTTTACGAGAAACCATTGGACGGCGAAATTACCCCAAGACAGGTAAAGGTAAGCCGCTTTCTTTGATACGTACGTCAGACAGAAATATTGGAAGAAAATTGTCAGTGTCAAGTGTAAAATGGAAGATAATTCTATGTCTGCTTGAACTTTGAAGTTATTGATGGGTGGAGTAAAGTTGGTGAAAGTTTGAACGATTAGAGCAAATATGGGGTGAATGTTATGTTGATATTGTTGCCGGCAGCTAACGTAAATGTTGTATAGAGGTTTTGTTCCGAGAATAGTGTTGTTACTTTACTAGGATGTTAGATATTGGACGGAGGCCAGCACTGTGTAGTAAATTAGGGTATTGTACGCTGCAATGCTATGGAACTATTGAGTCGTCTAGGTTTGTGTTCTTAACTATTGTATAGGTGTTCTATAGTATTCTAATAACGCATGGGTGTTACCAAGATGCTAATGAAGACTATTCAATTGTAAAGATCCATTAATACACTATAGTATAATCATGTATCTTTAGTGGTAAACAAAAGTAAATATGTATAAATATTTCACTTTTGAAGTAAAAATATGTATGAAAACAAGTTATAAATTGTATATCGCAAAGACACTGCAGCTGTTCTTTAAAATTCTTCCAAAAACGTTAACAATTGCATTTACGATGTCTACCAAAAAATATTAAAACACGTGTAAATATGACACAATATGTATTTCCGATGCATCGGGAACGAAATGTCATTTTGTATTCAAAAACAACGCTTAACACCGTGCTACACAAATGCAGGTGTAGTTCGCCCACGTCACATTTTCCGGTTGCAACACTGAGTAGTCAATAGATGGAGTGACAATGTGAATGTAAAGGATATTAGATAAGCTTTAATACTGTCAGAATGTGTTCTCCGTTTTAGCACTAGAATGTCCAGCCTGTACATATAATTATTATTTCCTATTTAACTTTCAAAAGTAATCGTAGGTACTATTGACGTTCGAAAAGCAGGAGTAGGAACGCGGTGGTTTTTAGTCAGTAAGAGACACTTACACTCCCTACTGCCTCGCCCAAGGCGGGAGACGTGATTGGATGATTTTCTCCCCTCAAAAAAACCTACCATTGACGGTTAAAATAATTGTTGCTTTTGGATATCGCAATTCAATTCGTATAATTTGCCAAACATCTCAAAGAGATGCAGAGACCGTTTTAGTCAAGTTCCCTTTAGTCGAAATTTTCTGAAGTAAATGCCTGAAAGATATATTCATATAGAGACGATATGAACAAGTGAACACTCCATTTACTAACTTACATGTGGTTTCCACATCGTACCTGTTTACAGCTTCCCCGCTGATCTTACAACTTCATCTCTGCGTTTGCCCATACCATATTTATTTATTACTACAGCCATGGAATTTATGTAAGCATAAAATTATGTCAAGAAAAAGTACTAAACAATTCATAAAAGAAAAGGTAGCAACTGTTATGTACATTTGTTAACAAAATATGTAAGTTATAACAAAAATATTGTGTCAGGAATTTGTAACAACTAATAGCATTTATTTAAACTTTTTGTACGATAGTCAAGCGAAAACACAACATTTTTGAATGGTACTCAAAATTTGAACCAAGTCAATAGTGTAGACTAGTTTTTTCTGCTACCCCATACATACCTATGTACCCATCTATGTAGATAGATCTCAGTAGTAGGTAGTAGTTGTTCGAAAATGATTGATAATACTCTATATCTGCCTCTTATGTATGACTATGATAGTTCCAATTTATGTATACCATGTACTGAGATATTAACTTAAACCGATCCTATGCAATTACGATGCAATTATAAAAACTATTAAAAGTCTATGTAAATTAACTTCATTTATTCCCTTATACTTATTCGTAATGAAATTCCGTCGATAATATTCAACTGTGTCGTTCGCACTAGAACGGCGTTCGATGTTCCCTATTCTAATTTGGCTGGCTTTAATTCGCATCTTATTCGCGTAGGCGTTATTACTGTTAGCCTCTGAGCACCATCGATTTAATTAGCTAATCCTTTAGAAGTTACGGTGCAAATACTTTAATTGTAATTTCCTTGGCTGTTTAATTTAAACTAATAGTTTGTGCCTTATAAGAGTAAACGCAATTTGTATTTGGCGCTTTATGAGAACGGTTTGTTGGGGCTGTAACGATAAATTTATGTGTTAGTTTAATCAAAGGTTTATTACACCGATAAAGAATATGCCGTCTCTAATTTTTTTGAATTTCTCTGAATAATTCTACGTTTTTTTTTTCAATCATGACGTAATAGTTTTTTTTGTAGAGATTAAAATTACAAAGTAATATTTATGTACTCTCTAAACGATAATTTACAAACATGGTCATAACAAAGCCGCTTCGAATGTCCAAAATTAATCAACTTCAATATCAACAAAAGATTTTCCGATTATAAATAATTATCATCAATTCTTACACATGTATGTCGTTAGATTTTTTTCTTTATTTCCCAAGCACACGTTTTTATTGAAAAAGATTAATTTGACCACAAACAGCTTATGTCTATTGTGAATTTGTCATTGATTGTAATTTATTCCAATAGTTTTACATAGAATGTTGATACTATGAATTTTAAATATGAAAACACGACTTATCTAATCAGAATCTCAATTACTTAACATATAAGCTTGTCATTATAAATGCTTAAAAAATTGGAAACGATTTAATAAAGGTGCCAAATGTTTTGTAAACTTATAATTTGTCAGTATCGTAGAAATAAATATTATTTCATGTTCACACAAAAGCTATAATACTGAGCATATTTATGTAACGGTATGGAGGCTTGTAAGCATTAATTAATGTCTCAATATGTTTATTTATGTTGAGATTAATAACTAAAAGATCAAGTGGAAGGTCGTTTTCAAATAGTATCTGTACGAATATAAATTTGAGATAGATATATTTACGAACTCACACTGTCAACGCCTTCGCAGTCAACCTGATAATTAAAGTGTGCTCAATTATTAATTATGGCCACGATTCGTTCTATTAATAGTGGTTGAATATAATCAATGACTTTCCAAATACATCATACGATTCAAACAGCTATAGGTGTGTTGAATTTTCTAATTATATATCGTTAAAAATTATGATTTGGGTGATTTTAAAAACAGTTAATTCTAATGTGCTAAGAAATGTTTAATTAAAGTCACAAGAATTTTAGCACAATACAACTTTTTAAATGTGAAATTAATTCATAAGACAATAAGCATTTTACTCAATCTAAGTAGCGATTTTATTCTTGACTGCACGGTTGGCGTGGTGTTCGATTCCCGCATGGAGCAACTCTTTGTGTTATCCACAAATTGTTGTTTCGTGTCTGGGTGTCATGTGTATGTGAACTTATATACAGAAACAGACAGAGGCTAAGATACAGGAGAAAGTTCAGTTTCCTATTATTAACAAAAACATATGTGGGGGATTTCCCCTACATGTGTATACAGTTGTACTATAACTAAAATCACTAAAACTCCTTACTATTGTATCACCAATAAACCATTATTCAACTCTAAACAAATAAAAATTCCAATCGTCAAATTAATGTGCGTCCCCTCACTAATTAACACGATTCAAACTGCCTCCTTAACAAAAACTTGCTTCTTACTCCCAAGTAGCTAGTCTCAGTGACATTCTTTATTTCAGTTGACAACTACAAATCTTGGAGGACCCTCCCATCATGTCCGCCATGTGTCTAACACTCGCATGTTACGCAGTCACACGTACAATTATTTGTTTTGTTCAAATATGGAGTTCGGATAGAAACTGGTAGCGATTTAACAAGATCTTACATTTGTAGTGCTAAATTGTTTTTGATAAAATACGCTTAACAAAATATACTTAAGTTTAATGGCTATCACCTACAAAGTCACACACAGAGTCATTTAATGATACTTAACCCAGTCCTTAGCTATTGTTTTCAGAGTAAAATTGTTACTAAGGAATAGTTTAAGTAATCATTAAATGTCTCTGAGTACGGCAGTAAGTAATTAGTGCATAGCAGTTACGTCATTACTATTACGAGAAACTAAATTGAACTGAAGAATAATAAATCGAAATATTTTAGTAAGTTACCAGTCTTTACTCCTAACAGTGATTATAGAACAAGTTTTCCTATAAAGACTAAGTTTAAATGGCTTTGAGTTCATTTACAAAATATCTGGAAAATCTTCACCAAAATCCAAGTTTCCAGCTCTATTCAAGGACAGAATATTCCAGAACCTATATCACTTTCCTTTCAGAGCTCCTCTACCCATCACATCTGTCGCTACTGTCTTTACCTTACACCACTTTCTATGTGTGATATTGTCCACCTATAAATAGGTCCAATCGATGAGACAATACTATCCAATCCACTAAGAACAATAGCTTTGTATATGTATGAAGGCAAAGGACCCTAGTCTAGACATCTTGTTTGTAGCCACGTTATTGTCTCCAGATCGTTCGTCGATAGCTTAATCGAAAGTTCTAGAAGAATTGTAAGGAGATATGTGTAGAAATCGAATTGGCATACAGATTGGATGGGCAGAATAAGATATTGTTATCTATATATTCGGTTTTGCAAGTATTTCGTAATGATCCTTGCAATCTTCTTAAGCTTCCTCCATATTCAGAAATGATGCAAGACTTAAACCATTTGTAAGACTACTCGTAGCTCTCAGTGAGGTATTGATTAGAATACCTTTTATGTTATCTGTATAAAATAATCAAACAAAATAAATTATAATTCTTTTGACCTATTTCTTTTCTTAAAGAATAAAAGTATTAATTTCTTGCTTAAAAATGCCTCATAAGCAGCTAAAACAGGATAATTGTCTTAAGACGGAAACAATAGCGTCTTCAGACCTTTGACTCTCCCTTTTGTTAAACTTCAAAGATAATTATAATTTTAAACGATTTTATAAAAAAAAAAAACGCCAGAAGTAAAAAATAATACTCATGAATTTTCATTTGAGCTGTACTAAAATAGGGTTGTCAAACCCCCGTCATGTCAGGGCTGTCGAGTCTAAGTTTTTCTAACTTCTGTCGCCCTTGGTATGTCACTTTGATCTTTTTTAATGCTTATTCCATATTTCACATGGGAATGTGATGAATAATGGATGTGAAGACAAATTTTAATTACATGCTACTGGATATCATTGTTATAAAAAAGTTAATGTACATATTAAAACGTAGAATAAAAAGCAAACTTAAAATTTAAAATATGTACTATTAATTAATAGGAGTAATATTCTAAATACATGCTTTTTACACTACTCTTTAAATATTAATACTAAAAGCAAAGTTGGAATTGGTAATTGGTGTAATTAAGTTAGCATTTAAGACATTCAGTGCTTAATCACTTAGCTTTCCAAGCCTATATCTCATCTAGGCAAGTCGTGTCTTTCAAACGACAGCAATTATGTCTCCGAACGTCTTAGTTGAAGCAGTGACATATACTTAAAGATTGATCTCTGAATAATTGATGAGAACTGCACGACGCGACTTTGAATTACGACTTGGAATGAATAGGTCTGAAAACTCTGGTTCAGTGACTAACTACTGGCGATGAAGTTCAATTAAACAAGCGTAAGTTCTGTGGTGATGCATTGGAAATCAGCGGGTGTGAGGATCGATTTGGAGTTTGAGAATTCGTTACATTTGCATTAGAAGGCTTTTTGGACAAGCAGCAGCAACGTCACGCCTTTTATCCCATAAGGGGTAGGCAGAAGTGCACATTACGACACGTAATGCCGCTATACAATGTACACCCACTTTTCACCATTTGTGTTACAAGTCCCATGTAATAGGGGGTGAGCCTATTGCCATATACTGGACACAATTCCAGACTCCGTGCTACTACTGACAAATTTTCGAAAAACCGAAAAAACCCAGTAATACTTTGCCCGACCCGGGAATTGAACCCGAGACCCCTTGTCTGACAGTCACACTTCGACCACTCGACCATCGAGGCGGTTTTTGGAAAAGCCACAGTGAAATTATTATAGTAAGTAATATATTTAGTCAAACCGATAAAAAGCTTTAACAAACATTTCAACAGTTAGAAGTAATAAATCAAAAGGACATATAACTGAAGACATAACTTTTAATAACTCATGTGACTTTAAAATTAATAGTACGCCAAGCAATGGACTCATAAAATCTGACGATGATAATAATCTTGGAACGATTCTCATTCTTGAAGGACTAAAGAGGAATGAAGTATGAGAACGTGAAATAGACAAAGGCCAATGAAAATTTGTTAAAAGTACAAAAGTAGACAACAAGACTTATAGAAATTGGACTTACACGAGTAATTTCGAAAAAGGTATAGTTGAAACGATGGTCCAAACATTATACTTCAATGCTAATGCAAAAATGTGTTATGTTGATGACAATAATATTATTCTCCATGTTTTATTGTACAAAATTATTGATGGTGGAATGTATGCTATTGTTCTGTGAAGGTATTTGTCAGAGCTAAATCTTTCAAAGTCACACTTAGTTCGGGTAAACTTTACAATTTCACGACTCCAACCAAGTTTTGAGTACGCTAAATAAATTTCTAGTGACTCGGGTAAGAACTGTCAAACTGGCTAAGAAATAAATCGAGTGTTCTCATTTTCTGTGAAAACGACTTTTGTTTTCGATAACAGTTATTACTTTGTTAATAGTTTCTGCTTTTGGTTTTGATGACTTATTAATTAGTTTTGAACTAACGAGTGAGGACAAACTCAAGATGACTTACAAAGAAATTACAACACTCCTTTATGTATACTTAGATTTGGTTGCTTACCTATTGCATATGTTCATTGTTACTTTCAATCCATCGAAATTGACAGTAACAAATTGTTCATATTTATATGAATCGGATTGCTTTACACACAGCTATTGTTTTATCTTCTCTGTCCATAAAATGGTATCAATAAGCATGATGCACATACAAAAGGCGGTACGGTGGTCTGATTGATTCAGGTGCACTTACATAAGTATGTGGGAGGAATAATTTGTAACTTGCTAGCTCCCGGGACAGGGGGCAGACTAACAGGGCTAGTGTGGACATACCCTTCTATAATAGTGTGTGTGTTATTATCCTTTTATCACTTTATTATTCATCATTATTTAAACACTTTAATTGATATTATGTATCTCATATTATGTTTTGAGATCTGATGGACTTTTTAAATGGTTTACTAGTATATTCTTTTTAATTTAATATTTGTAATTTTAAAAATATTCTTCAAATTTTTCTTTTTATTTCAAATTGAATTTTGTATGTTTTACTTATTCCTTTATGAAAATGTATGTGGTTTATCTATTTGAGCACCGCCATACTCAACTAGCCTATCAAGATTATCAGGCATACAGCACACAACTCCGATTCAGTATTATGCCATGTCATCTCTTGAGCCTCCACAATACAGGTTTACATTATTCAAATGCTTTCATTTCTATTCACACATACATTTTCGAATGCCCCAAAACTGAGCCCTTTGTTTCTTCACACCATCACAATAAGACTCAAAATCGCTCGTACACAGAACTTTATAATGGCAGTATAAGTTGGTAGACATGACCAGTGTTGGTAACAAAGCTAAGCTATGTAGGAACACAAAGCATTAGCAAGATAGTAATGCAACACTTATGGTAATAACTATCACATTTTTCAATCCATTGAATCGTTTGTGAGATGGCCGTTGAATCATTTTAAGAGTTGAGCAGAA
Organism: Spodoptera frugiperda; assembly: GCF_023101765.2. Classification (NCBI taxonomy): domain Eukaryota; kingdom Metazoa; phylum Arthropoda; class Insecta; order Lepidoptera; family Noctuidae; genus Spodoptera; species Spodoptera frugiperda. Next base: position 9,722,988 of record NC_064242.1, on the reverse strand, counting down.
ATGTAAACAAAGTATGAGTGTCTAATGAATTAATGTGACAACTTTAAATAAAGATGTGTAAATTGATGCCTACGCATCCTTTTAATTAAATAAAGACAGCAAATCTCAAAAAGGATATAATCAAAATTCATTTAGAAGTTCTATAGATACATTGATGAGACCATTTAAAACACCTTAATTAACCGATTTATATAAAATCTGTTTCCAAATTAATGAAACACTTAAATGCTTTGAATAAAATTCTTATACACAGACATAAACTAGATAAGCAAAGCTTAAAGAGAACATTTAGCTTCCAGTATAAACGTTGAATAGGAAGATAGCTAAGCAACAAAATCCAGACCGGTTTCTAATAATATCTATCGGAGGCTTAAAAGCTTTAGACTTAATTATTCGATTGGTTTTGGGCTGTATTCTTAGCAGTTTCCATGCTACGTGTTCGATTTGATTACAAATAATTGCTGTTCGAAAGAAACAGGATCAGAAATAGTACACAATTAAAGTGGCAATTTAGTTGTGTGTAGATACTCTTTAGATTTAATTATTATGTTATCGACTTACTCACGTACGAGGATGTATGATGCGATGCTATGTATGATGCTAGAGGCTGTTTGACGAGGAACTCAGTCGAGTTCCTCGTCAAACAAGCTCTAGCATAGCTTGAAACTAGTCAGGTTCAAGCTATGCTAGAGGCTTATATTCATGAGCAGCTTTCCGCGACACACGACGCGGCGGTTTTCTAGCTGCTACTTGACCAAATACTTAATTTTTTTGAAAGCATTATATATACATTATAAATTACTAAAACACAAAACTATTTAGAAGACATTATAAATTAAACCTTAAACTATAAACCAAGGAATATTACTAGTAATAGTATAGAAACTTCTACTGTATAAGTTCCTATTCAAGTTCTGACTAAAGATGACGTATCGTTATTCAATGGAAACGTACGCAAAGGTCTTATTTTGTAGCATTGGTCTTATCTGGGTATACTGCACATCCGAGCTCAGCTAACCATAAAGAAGTGGGATTAGTCTTGGAATTCAATGATAGTTCCTGTAATATACGTTCTTATTGGAATTACAGTGAAATGAGCTGCACTAATGAATATGTTGAATATGGGAACTTATACCTCTGAGTTTGTTTCGGCATTTCTTCTCAGAGTAGTCGGATAGGAAATTCCGGCCTCATCTAGCTATTTGAAATATTGACGTGTAAAAGTGTTATTGTATAACCTATTTACAGAAATAAATATCATTTATCATTTATACAACAAATTGAACATAGTATTAATCATTATAAATTATTATATTTACGAACAAATTATTTATGTTATATTTTTAGAAAATTTCTACACATTAAAAGCAGTTTTTGTAAAGCATGCGTCCTATAAAACATTTAACCGCAAGAAACAAGCTGTTTTACCAAAAAACAAAAAAGTTTTTAAGCAAACCTTTTTGCTGTTTGGAAGAAACCGCAAATACGGTAAACAAAAGGTATCGGCACCTTTAAAAAAATATTAAATTCATATTGGAAACACGAGATTCGATAAACCGATGACAGAGCCGCCGCCACAGAATACTAATCGAGAGATTTGCGCCCGACCGCAAGCTAACACAGTAGACTGATCGCACGCACATGAGGTTCTGTAGAACAAACCTGCCATAAAGTTATGATACCCTGGTATCTCAAAGTGAGCTGCGGACTACCTAGCGGGTTTACCGGGGCTCCGGCTCGACAAGCAGGAGTAGGAACGGGGTGGTTTTTAGTCAGTAAGAGTCTGACATTCCCTCTCGCCTTACCCTGGCGAGAGAAGTCATTGGATGATTTTCCCCCCTGGAAAAAAAAGGTATCTCAAAGTCATTGCGATCTACATTTCAAACGAATCATTGAAAAAATAAGAATAATCTAGATTTAGAAAAATAAAATATGACGTTGTTAAAAAGATTTATTTCGATCAGGTAAATAAAAACAATCTATGTGGGTGGGACTCTGACCCAACCCTTCGAAGAATTAATAGACGTGATGCTATGTTATATGAAATAGTTAATGAATGTTATTATTTCAGACATTTTGAATCTCTGACCTACCTTTACTTTTTTTCCTGAGACATTTTAATACAGGAGTAGCACTCAATACTCTTACCAACTTAAAAGTACCTATTCCTTATTTTCGAAAAAAACTTGGACTAGAGTCTCATTTAGCTTCAAGTCACGTACTTCGTGTTACAATTGTCGACGTTTCATCTCGATCTCGAGTTTCATGAGCTTGCTGTATCCCTCTCCCTACAAATCTTTCTTCTTTTTCACAGCCGTCTCTGAGAATGTCGTCACTTGTAATCTTTGTTGTTTTATTGATAAGGAGATTAATAATAATCTCTTTAGAATAAGTAATAAAAGTTCTTTGATAAGTAATGTTAACCATTAAACACATCTGTGTTGTCGTCAAAAGGAGCATGTTTTGAGTACTCCAGCTTAACTACGCATCTATAAAGACACAAAATTAATTCCAAAGTAAAATAATCACTCTATAAACATGAACTGCTTACGAGAAACAAACATCGTATGTTACCGAACAGATTCACTTTGAAAATCAAAATTCAAAGTAAACACTGACAATTGCAGTGATACCGTTTGAACTAGGTATCAAGATTTTAATAATGCATGACTTGGCCCATTGCCCATGACAAACTGACCTAATTCAATTGACGCTTACAAAACGCGTGTTAGGATACAAATTATACCAGTATAACACGCAACGGACTGAGCATGCATATTTCATTAATGTGTTCTGTCATTTTTACGCCTTCCTTATTGACATTTCTGGTTGAAATCTCCTTTTTGTTACGGTGTTCTATCATATCTTATGCCTCCTGTGGATCCTTGTACAGAGGCGTCAAGTTTATCTCTCGATCTTCGTCTGTCTACCTTGAAGGTAAAGCTTGACGTTCGTCGTACGAGCCATACCACACGTAACATTTTTTTTTTTGTTCAAAAGCAAACACCCTTATATGCAGACTGAATGCGGGTTTGGTTTATGATAGTCTAGGTTTGTCATCAGTTTAGTCCGAGAGCTTCGACAAAATGGTGAATTTATCCCGGGAATTCGAAAAGGCTTGTGCAAGGAACCCTACAGTTAAACCCTAAAGCCATCAAAATTCCTTTATCGCCATAAACAAACCGCAAAAAATCACGCGACCGTTCGGCTTTCACTAAAATATTGTAACAAAGACTTTTCAATTCAGATGAATATTTTTTCGCGAGCAAAAAGCATAGTGCGCACACCATCCGACATTTTAGTTATTTTTGCGGTTAAATGAAAGTTTTTATTTTCTGTTTTCTTTCGCAGTGACGTTTTCGTTATGAAGTTATTTTAAACGATGAAAATTGAATTAAAAATTCTGCTTCGTTTTAATTGTAAGTCTTGTTCTCGTTTTAGTGGTCACCGTACTTTTTAATTTAGCGAAGTAAAAATATTCATAGTTCATAATTATTATTTCTCTTGATTTTTAATTTGAATTTTTAGTTGTGAATATATTTCGTATTTGTTTCACTCGTAAAATAGTTTATTTACTGCACTATATGAAGCCTAGATCTGTAGAATTAAATAATTATCAATTGATGACTTTACAATAATAACAACAAAACTAAAATAAATATTTCACCACAAAGACTCCATAAACTTCCAATAACGTTTCAAAACAGCATACAAAGTGTCCTTTATATAAAAATTAAAACCATAGAACCCACAATTCAAGCCATTACACCGAAAACGGGAGACGATCAGATAAGTATATTACAATGGTCCCACGACATAAAGACATCATATCATTCTACAACAATAAATTCTCAAAAGGGCGGTTTATGGTACAAAAGATTGAGGTTTTGGGACAAAATTGTAGTTTTTTCAAGTGAATTTCAAGTTACACATCCCCATTGTACAACGCATGGGAACAAGAGGAGTGATCAAAACACATAAAGTTTCGTGTTACATAATTTATAGGTAGTTTTTACTTGTACAAAGCGAAGCCACTGCGACTTGAGATGTTGACGTACTCTGGGACAATTTAATAGTCATTTACCATTATACGATCCATTGGTACAGGAAATCTTGGCAAATGCAATGTGGTAAAAAGAATCGGAAATCGTTTTTTACTATCGTTTGATTTTTTCTGTTCATCCGATTCAACATATTATTCATTTATATTCTAGTGTATTTTTATTGAATTATTTTTGAGGTCATTTAATAGTATTCTAAAACAAGAGAATCGTTATCTTTATTTAAAACAATGACTTGTAAAATATTCTTCTTAAACTGATAAAAGAACAAAACTAAATGTGAATGTGACAAAAGGGTCATATAATTCGTAATTTTATTATGACAGTTGACTTACCTTTTGCCCACAAACCTCATAATATAGCAATCAGAACCATTTTTTTCATTGCCATAGATTTTGATGACATTTCAAAAAAAGCAATCCCTGCCACAGATACAGCCGTAGATACTAAAATATTGTGACGGCAACCCGCTGTGATGTATTTGCCAAAATGTGGGTGCCTTATCAAGAACTGGCATCGTATCTACGACATCTGCAGATGGTATTGTTGGCTATCCAACATGCACATTGCACTCTGTTTCATTCACTACTACATTATCTTCTAAAATACCAACAATGTCTAGTAGTTCATCATTTTTATTGTTGGGGCTAAGCCATTATAACTCTATTGTGCTTGTGCTATTAAATTTTTACTCCCTGAATTCAATTGTGTGTGTTTAAAATATTGCATTACAGCAGTTAAATTGAGAAATTGTAGTAATTTATCAATTTTTATGTATTTTAACTGTTTTACAGTAGTAACTATTGCTTTATTTTTAACATGTAATAACCTAATTAATATTTAAGATCACACCTACGAGATATTTATCTAAAATAATATTTTTTTATTAAGGTAAACAATAACTAATTTAGCTGACCTTATCACACGATTATATCAATTGCATGCGCTTCATAATTTAAAGGCACACATATCAAATAAGATTAAAAAGCGTTGATTCAGCGAATGAACGTGTAAGAATTTCTGCCTAGAGCCTCCGCGGTGTCGAGATAAAAAACATTATTTATTGCCGTTGTCCCCCTGCACGCGATCTAGACAAATTAAACGGGTAACTTGATCAGACGACACGTCAAGAATAAGTTTCGGTAGATACGTACTAATGTTCTAAGAAGGGAATTAAATATTGTGATATCGCCCGTGATGCAATACGATACACCAGAGATAGAAAGACTTAAATTAATTAAAATCCAAATCCGCCTCCAAAATATATCTTCAACACCTCCATTACGTAACCAATAAAATTCCAAAAAAATAAAATTTTGATAGACTTGTTAATCATTTTATATTTTCGCTAACAATCTTGCAGACATCAAATGGCAACACAAATTAACAGAAAAATACGTTTTATGAATGGAACTGGTTTTTAATGTGTTTACTTAATTTGTATTCCCTAACTTTAGCCAATTAGTATAGAAATTAATTGTCTATAGCTAACCAATATTAATTTGGTCGTTTACTATTTTAGGCTCGTAGACGCCGCGCCACTCAAAGTGGCCACAGTCGCTCCGGGCCCCACTTACATCACTTGAGCGTCAAGCAAAAACTGAATATAGGGATCGAGCATACTTCAGTGACGAGAAAAAAGCACCAGGTGCCTACCGAAAGCACTCATTGTTCCAGTGAACGAGAAAGATTAATAAATCTTTAGAGAGTTGAGTATCTGCGGCCGATCTCGCGGGATGCGAGCTCGGGCCAGGACGCGTTATTGCAAGCCTATTCAGATGCCACAGTTGAGGCCAAACAGCCCCTTTGTCATGACAAAGGTGTCGCGTAAAGAAAAAGGGTCCCTATCGACGATCTGCCTTATCAGATCCAGTTCCCTTCCGAGAGGTCTCAATAGGATAGTCTGAGTTTTGAATGCGGCGGATCTAATTCCCTCGGTCACAATAACGTACACGAATTCCAATTTAGTTGGACACAGAATGCAGAAGGAATAAAAAGAGTTTGAAGGATGTTATCAAACGTCGGCTTGATAGGGCTTCGTATTGTGTTGAAATAGAGTTTCGTGATACGCTGTTGTTATTTTTAATGTTTGTTCCATTAGCGTTATTTTTGTGGTTTCATATTGTGGCTGTTAGTTAAAAACATTCTAAAATTTAATAAACATTTTTTCTATAAATTCTTCATCGATTTGAAATATCAAATTGTATTTTATAATTTAAAAACTAGCATTTTGACTGTGCATGCCACTAGTAATTGGTAACAACAATTTCGAGATCAATCAAATTAACCTCTGTAAAATAAAAGTTTATACAATATTTTGTTTGTACAAAAAATGGCTGTCATTCAAGTCACGGCTCCATGACTGCAAAAAGCGTCGACACAGAACTGACTTATGCCTCATTACGAACAATTTCCAATTGATCATCCACGCGTTTAAAACCGGTGGATTAGCCGAAAATGAACTGACGTCCGTTATGATTGATGTTTGTCCTCCAACCCCACATACTGTATACTTATTAAGCTTGATGCGCTTCGGCTTTCTAAAAATCGACAGTAAACACAATAGCAACAATTGGTCCGATCAAACGGAATATTAAGTTCGCTTGTCATTTTAACTATCAATTTTAACATCGTCACTAAGTACTGTCCAAAAAGCACCCGATTGTACACCTTCAGTACTTTAGAAGAAGGTGCTTTATCGTTTGGTTTTGTTTTCACCTAGGAAGCTATGTTAAGAAAAGAGGTTATTGTCAGTCTCGTTTTATGGGTTATGATTTATGACCAATGACTCCCAACGGGTTTTAGTCTCGTGATAATCTTATTCAAACGCGCCTCTTGTGAGGTTCACAATGCTACCTAAATTAGCCATAGCCGTATCATAAGCTATTTTGATGTTTATAAGAGGTGCGTCCAGTTTACTGAACCGCGTGTGGTATGCATACACAAACATGGTATGTAAAAGGTTCTTTCGTATCATTTATGCTGGTTAAACTTTTTTGAATCACGACGTTCGTTTCCACACAATAAACAATGACATCGGCTCGCGCTTCGAACGGATTAATGATTATTTAATGAAGTTACTTTAAGTAAATTAGAATGTCTTCTGAATACCGAATTTTTGGTATGGAAAAAATCGTTGGCAGTAAGGAATACATTTTGTATTTTATCTTCATAATGAGCTGTTGCGTTTTATAACCAACTGATATGGAATGTGAGCTAAATACAATAGTCAGTATAGTCATAAAGTAGTTCTTCCTTGAAACTTTTGCCACGTGTCTGTATTGCAATTGCAAAAAATGCAAGAACTAGACAAGTAATGACGGATTGCCAGATTACAGCCGACGGGTATCATCAATCTTTTTCCCCTTGTTGACTCTTATAGCGTGTATGGGGAGGCTTTTAGTGATGTACTTGATGTTTTTGCAAGAATTCTCGAACAGTAGACTGTGTAAAGACTGCACTAATGACATAAGGAAAAACTTACACAATTTGCCATCATGATTATCATAAGATGATTTATAATGGCCAAGAAAGTCTAGTGTTATTCAATTTTAACACATAAGCACATGATACCAAGTAGAGCGAAATAGAAGAAGCTAGAACCAAGTAAACTAAAACAGCGAATAATTATTTTGAAAATATTACTTTTCTACTATGACAGTCATGTAAAATCAAAGTATAACTTACCTTTTTGTGTGAATTGTAGATTTCACCGGCACTTATGCTAATCTCAAAATTGTGAAAAGATATAGAGCAGTATAAAACACGAGTGAACGTCATCTTTTCATTTGTATAGGTAAAATATTTTTTTGCTATTCACAAGTCAATACAAAAACCATTAATAATAATAATTCCAAAATAATAAACAGACATCCTTTATTACGCCTGAGAACATCCCAGCGACCTAGCGACCATTTTTTACCCACAACAAGGCCAATCCGTCATAAGATTCGTGTCCCCTAAGGTTAAAAAAAAGTTCCCCATTATTCAACCCTTCCCATTGTAAAGGTAAGTACAGATTAGTTTCAAAGCCAAGGATACAATCTAAACGATGTGCTGCCTACGACCATTCTTCAAACGAAGATTTTTATTGATAAGAATATTGTAGTCATCTATAAAAATAACTTACCTGTTCTTGCACGCAATGGGTTAGTTAAAGATGAGCGTAAGTTCGTTGTCAAAGCATTACATATGAAGCAGCTGCCCCTTCGCAATTTATTTGCATTAAGAAGATTAGGGGAATTATAAGTAAGTATAAGTTTCTCAAATTGTGTCTTGAACATTATTAAATACAAATTTATTATTGCATGCAAGGGGATATAGCTGTATAAGATAGCAAAATTATGCATTTAGAGTGTACTATGAACACGTTGCTATTTTACTTTTACGAAATTCTATCTTTCTAATACTCCTGTTTATCATTGCTAGAATTCAATGAATATGCAGTTCTATTCTTGACATAGTTAAGTTAAAATTGCAATAAATTCAATCACTATAACTAGACGTTAATTATTTTTATGTATTTATCAAGTAATACTGTAACTGTACAAGTCATGCGATTAGAACTGAGAATGGAGACAGTTTTTAAAGGTCACACACTAATCAAAATTTTAATGGTTACTCCAAACTATCTTAGTTTTATTGAATTCATTTTAATTAACATAGCTAAGTGAACTCATATCAAGAAAATAGCATATAATAGATTAGTATAATAATAAAAAAAATATCACTATATCGGTCTAGTGACTATAGTAAATACGACATCCGAGTACATTATAATGTAATTTTGTTTAAGTTTTATATTCGAAATACTTCAACTAGGTGACAAACACCAATTTTAGGATCTAAAATAATATTCGAAGCAGAAATAAACCGTTAATCTGGTTGCCTCTCAAATAATATACAAATGGTGACAAATGAGCCCATTTAAATACTCAAACATGTGCAATTACGCTTATTTGGCGAGTGACTATAATGTTACGCAATGGAGGAAGAAAGAATTCCTTTAAATATCATAAAACAACTAAATATCAATCAAAAATATAGACTTTACTACTATTAATATAAACAAAAAACACTCAAGATTCAACATTTTAATTACCACTATCAACGGATGTCCTAATACGCCGTAAACTTTGATACTTTATTTTTTGTTTACATAGAGCGATATGGTTAATTAGCTGGACGATTAAAACGAAGTCAAAACATTGTCCCTTCGAAGCTAACGGCGCGGATCGAGACCAGATTAAAATAAAAAAAGTGTTAAACATCCTGTCTTAATTAAATTTTTGGTTTATTGACGATAGGTACCATTTTGGAACGAGCGTCCGTGGTTATAATTCTGAGTTGGATATTTTATGTTTATAAATGTATGCAGATGAAATAGAAATGGTTTTATCTGCTGTTAATCTACATTAACACATAAAACCCACTAAAAAACTGTTGAAGGCAAATCCTCTGCTAACGTCTGTCTGATGCAACTGCTAAATGGATATTGATGAAATTTGGTATACAGATAGTCAGCTCATAAGCTGACTTGGGTGATAGGATACTTTTTAAACAAAGCTAGTTATAAATACAAGTACATAATACGAGGCACTTAATGCTACAAATATAGAATACAAAGCTTAAGCTAATTCACAACCAAAATTTAATGCAACATTCCTTTCTACGTTACAAGCACTAGACATTAAAGCAAATGTAACATTTGATTCCACCACATAGTTACAGTTGCAGTATCTAACAAGGATAGAAACAACTTCAGTTCAGAACAAGCTTAGTGTTCCCGGAATTAATTTAGAAATTGTTCTCCGCGAAAATTTAATTTAGCTTACTTCAAACGCAGTAATAACTGTTCCAAAACACATCCGACTTCCTTGCAAGCAAACTACCAAAAATAAATTAATTTGAATGGGTCGCTCCAAATTAGTAGTTTTGTCCGTCCATAGGCCAAATCAAATATATGAGGCTTCATATTATTGTTTGAAATGGAATCCAACATTTCCGTTAGAACAAAAACTTTACTGCTACCGAAATTGAGTTATAAAATAGTAATGATAGGGTTAATTCATTCATTATGTACAGTTTGAACAGTAATTTGTGTTTTCGTAGATGTAGTATTATTGCTGTGAGTATCATTTTGTTGTTCTTCTCTTATTAATGTTAATATTACTATAGTTAGAGTAATTAAGATTTCAAGTTCTATAATAGCTTTATTAGAACGACTTGAAGTTGCACAAAACATCGAGATTTTCCCAACGAAATTCCCTAATCAGTCTTTTATACTTTGGCTCTGTGAAACTGATGATGAGATTGACATATTATGGTCAACATGTTTATGTGAAATGCACAATTCGTTGGTAATAACGTTCTTGTATTATGAATACTTGCATTCATCATGGTGATTGACACACCATTAAACATATTTTCCTATGCCATGGAAGTAACTGTAAATATTTCTGTATACATTGTATATTAAGTCTTTTACCATTTATTTGTGTCTTCTATGGAATACTGTCTTGTTGTGTGAATGGTCAGAAATGCAAAGATATCTTGTGTTACTTAAGTTAGGACACAATGTTCATTAAGATTCACAATGGAATTAAAAACGTATCTCAGAGGAATATGGATGGACCTTTATTTTGTTAAACTTTAAATAAATTAAAACATGAATCTTAGTTCAGAGATTGGTAAATAAGTTTAGACTATAGAAATTATTTATTAGTCCATAATTATACTTGGTTGTCCATATAAGAACATTCAATTTTGAACAAGGGTTGTTACACAATATGGGTGCGCACTAATGAAGAAATTCCCAAACTTCGTGAGAGAGGGAACATGATGCAAAGCAAAGTTGCGGTCAAAGTGGAAGTGAGTAAACTTCTCTATATCTATCGAATTATTAACATGTTATTAAGAGGACTAGCCTTTTGCTAACACAAATATGCTTAAGAATATATTGATAGTAATTAAGAATTGAAGACTTGGTTCAGCAAATTTATATAGAAAAACTACTTTACTTTATTAAAAATACATACATCATCATCATAACAGCCACAAAACGTCCACTGCTGAACATAAACCCAATGACTTCAAGATAGACCGGTTGGAAATACAAACATATCAGTAACCAATTGTTAGAAGCTTTATTTAAAATGCAAACACTCTGTACAATGCATTTACTAACACAAACTAAAGAGCAAGCAAGAGACGAAGCAATAAGAAAGGAATTTACAATAATTTGTTTTCAGTTTACACATAACCCATACTATTTAGTCTAAAAACATTATACTTATGAAAGACATATTTTGCGCAATCGCCATCGCGCTGTTTAGCGTATACTGCTTCTCAAGAAGCAATGGAGTAATATTAAGTAATCCATGACAGTATCCTATATCGGGAGACCACACAAGAGAGCTGACGAGCTAATGGCCGCTGTACTTACGACTAATTAAGCTTTTGAAACTTGAAACAGTATTGCTACATAAGTATTTGTGCCATCTGGTGCACTGATTCGTGAGGAAATTGATTTGTTCGTTACATAATATCCGGGCTACTTCAAATGTGTTTTCTTTGGTTTGATCGTAATTTTATTTGATAGCTTGATTATTATGGATGTGTTAAATGATTAGTTTAAGATTACGTACCTACTACTACATCTTTAATCGTCACTTGTGATACTAAGAATGGTATCCGCTACTCTCTCTTAACATCAGGTGATGTTTTCTCAAACATTTTTACTGCTCTCACGAAACAAGAAATGACACTTAAAAATTACCTAAAAACAGTAAATAAAATTGAGCAAACAAAAACTGTTAAAATTAGAGACAATTACTTCCAATACCTCACCTCTACAGACAAACATTTTAACGCGTAATACAAGAGCTCAAATGAAAACCGTCCGACCAGTTTGTCGAAGCAAATTGACCGCGTAGGAGCGACTGTGTGTACCGAACTTGAGTTGAGCATATCTCCACTTATCTATAGCTACCGGTTCCTCTACTCAGTGTAGTTATTATAGTCGGCAGCCTCAAGATACTCTTTTTTTGTACCTGACTAAAAAAACAAAACATGGTGGTAGTTTCTATTGCGTTTGACTTCAGAGCTTTCGATATATTTACTAATCATCTCGATATGTAGCAAAGTTTTTGTGATCAGACATTAAACTTGCCTCTCAAGTGTTGTAATAGATAGACGCAAAATCAAATATGCTGATAAAGATACTTGTATCGACTAAATAAATCCATCTGATATCATTGACGAAAAACAGCTGGTGGAATAAGTAAACGCAATGAGGTCGACTCAATAAGAAATTACATCTGCATTCGAATATTTCCCAACCTTTCTCAATGTGTATATTATTAAAAGAGAATAGAATTTGTCGAAACCGTTAAAAAGTAATGAATGTGTTATATCTAAGCATTAATGTTTCTCCACACACCTTATTTGTACAGCATCTCCAATTAATTTTTGCTTCCAATTAGAGAAATGCCAATAACGGTGACTTTCTTTCAACATTTTTCTACGATATTAACTTGCGCGGTGGACTGTACTGCGCTAACAACATTTCATCTCAGGTTTCTGGTATGGACCGAGAGATGGGCATTAAGATATTGACTTTTTATTTATTGACATTTTCTAATGTACCATCGCGGCCATTCATCATGCCGGCTTCGATACCGACGCTTCTGATAACGCACCTCATTGTTTGCTGTACGCATAATGGATTATTGATAAAACACGTGGGTGTCCCTAATCTGAAGTCCGAGGGAAATCTACTCAGACGTCGATTCAACCAAAATATATTAAGGTAATGCTTTCCGTAATGAATGATCGTAGTCAGATATTAAGTGGACACGATTTATCGCCGTTCCGTCTTAATGTAGAAATTTCGATAGCGTGCCTGCTCAGTTAAATGTTGTAACAGTAATCAAATGCATAGGAACGTGTATGAAAACATTAGTCAATGTAACGATACAGGTATTTCGGAGATTAGCCACTGATGTTTAAAGCCGATCTGTAATTTCGTTTTAGTGAGGAATTATAAAGTTCAAAGTTTGTAATTTATCTAGTAAAGTATAAGATAGAGCATGTGAGAATACATGGTGATGTGAAGAATGAATGATTGCATGCAATGTTTTTATCGTTTCAACACAAATGCTATTTAGGTATTGCTTCACAAATATTAGTCATATGTTTCTAATGAAAGCATGTTGGAAAACGAAGCGATACATGATACAACCAAAACAATAAATACGTGGTACAAGTTGAGTGCTTAGTTATACATTTGGAAGTTACAACAAAACAACAAATTACCTAGTTGTAATCCCACAAGCTTTGTAGAATTTCTAGTAATTAATGAATATATAGACATATTTATAATTAAAAGAAAAACGTTAAGATATAGAAATGCAAGAAATCTTTACTAAAACTTCGATGCTGATAGTTGCTGATAGGATAGTTTATGGACCTGAAAGTTTTCCAAGCAATAGATCAACCTAACATAACTGAACGTTAGCTTTCCTCATTTGTATGTATGGAAAAACGACGTGACTTGAAGTGTGTTGGGCGATAAATAAAATGGAAGATATTCACACTGAAATGGACAACAGAAATAAAACGTATATAAAATACTAAACGTTTATGAAAGATAATTTACTGTCGTAAAAAGTTAAAAAATTATAACGTGTAACAGTAAGTACTAGTGATTTACTAAGAATCTGTTATCATAAATAAAACTAGGGTAACCAAAAAGTAGCTGAAAACAAATTACGAATTCATATAGGTACATACTTCATAAATTATTTATAAAATAAAAACTAGGTTACACAACTGAAAACTGCTCGTAACCAGTTCAGCATAAAATACAACGACTTTATTGTTATTACGAAAATTAAATATGAACTCAAAAACCAATCAGAGTCGATTAAACAAAAATGTTCGGAAACACAAACGAGACTGAACGGGAGCCAATATTGCGGAGTTGTATCTAGGGGTAAAGTTTTAAGTGAAGTCAGTTGAACTCGTCGTGGATTTCCCTGGAGCAATTATAGAAACAATAAACCTAAAATTGGTGCAGCCTCCTGAAACAGGCCGCGGTCACCGATCCCGACTTTCCACCAATTACGCGACTTCCCTACAACGACCCACTTCGCAGAATGGAAATTCATTAAGAGCCATTCAAGTTATCACAATGTGACTATTAGAGCCCTATTCAATTTTTAATTAATCACTAGAAGCGCGACTGGGGTGGCAGCACTACCGTCGACGGTCTGACGACGCTGCACTGGAAAAGAAAAAACGAACATTCGAGAGCAACTATGTTCAATAGTGGTTTCCCCGAACGAACTCTTTGATGTTTCCCTTTTATTGCTAGAATTGCGGAGTATTTATGTCTCATTTTATCGGAATTTATGTGCGAGCCGCGACATAGCAAAGTTTGTTACGTAAATAAAGGAGCCGAATGTCAAAGCGGCTGTTAGAAATAATAAACGCGTGACCGAACGCTTTGCATATAATGAAAGGAAGATGCCAGAATCGAATATTAAATCATAATATTTTGAATATGTCCGCCTGAGTAAATACTGAATGCGATGTTTTATTTATAACGTTCATTATTTGCGGGATGGTAGATTAATTTAATTATGATAACACAGCTGCTTTAATATTGAAGCCGTCTAAATTTACCCTTATAAACGTTGGACGATCTAAATTGGTACGTAATTGCTTATACATATGATTGAAAATCTATGAAATTATTGACCGACTGTAAGAAATACTTTCAATAAAATACAAACAACTAAGTTATCTGCACCAACTCTTGAATCAAATCTAGAAAAACGAAATCAATAATCAGATCCCCAAATTAAGGTAAGACACGATCCAGCCAAAAATAAATACCAGAAACAAGTGAAGTAGAAAGACAAACGGTGAATAAAGTTTTCAATTTCATTGTACGAGGTAACAATTTCAATCTAAAATTGGTAGCTCCAGATGTTCATGAGCAAATAACTTACGCCGACTAAAATGAACCCTAAATCTTCGCCGGGTGGATGGTCCCGCGCCAAGAATTGAATTTGCCTCGCATTCTCACACATGTATTAAGATGCCTATGGTGTGTTTTAAATTTAAAGTTCTCGGCTGGAGCTGACTTAAACTTTACAGCGCGGCGGAATTAAATTAAGTAATGAGTAGTTGCCTTTGTGATTATTGCCAGTGTGGTTATGTGAGTTAGTTCATCTACTGTGTTTGTTGAATTTGTAAGTGATTATAAGGCATTATGGAAGCCTTTTACCTTTTAGTCTAATTTAGACTAATAAATAAAACTGGAGTGTCTGTTTGTAATATTGAAATAACCAGATTCACATTTTTCTCAATTTTTGTCAGTTTGTTCCGGCTAATTTCTGAAATAGCTAGACCGACTATGATGGGACTTTTATTAGCAGATACCTGATGTGCTAAGAAGGAACATAAGCTACTTTTGTTTTAAAAAAAAATAGAACGATATCAAAACTGTAATTTTTTGTAGCAACAGCTAGTTGTAAACTTCCAAATGAAGCTAGTATCAACTGTTGCAGCATAGAAATGAATGACACTAAAATTAATTCCAAACGATACAAAATTATTGTTAAAACAGTATACAATACATAAAAGCCATAACATAAAAAGCACAATGTCAAGTATTCCTCAACAAAAATCGATTCATGACTAAACTCGGATGGCAACACCAGAGTCTCACACAGAGCGTCTACTAACATCTCGCTTGAATTAAGTACTTGCCTATTCACTAGAGTGAATGTTAATTAAGCCTCTGAAAGCATTAGTAAAAAGCCCAAGTCTTTTGAATAAGCTCCGTTGCAGTATGAAGTTGAGCCGTATGTTTAAAATTGATGAAGCACGTTTATCATTGAAACTGTAGTCTTGCTTAAGCATCAGTGTTAAAGTTATTTATATTCCGTTGTGATGTCGTCAAGCGGAATTTATTATAGTACGATGCTTTATTTTAAATTATTAATTTACTTTTTTTGTAAATATTGTTATTTCCTTTGTTATTGGCGATGTGTTCGATTATTGCTGCATCTGCCTCTTATGTGATCGTCTTGTGTATTGAAAGTAAAACTCACTCTGTATAAAGTCCGGTATGTAGCTGTAGGTATATACTTTGTCTCCTCCTACCTAGTGTTGTCCCCGGCTCGCTGCCAAGTCTGTTTTCCGCCTAAATCTTGTTCGCTATTTACTGTCTGGAGCTCAGAAACACAAGTAATAATATTTTTCTTCTACACTTACTTTCAAAAATAAATAGGTTCAAATTATTCCTTTCGTGATTAAATAACTTTCGTTTCCAATAACTGAGACTATAAGTAAATCAATATTATAAAATCGACTCAACTAATATCGAACTTTTCAATAATCCCTATGTTAATTAATTTTATTGTTTTCATAAAATCAAATCAAATTGGCCGAAACGAATTTCGGAAATCGGAAAGATCATCCGAAAGTTCCGTAAGATAAATGGACGATACTTATTTAACTTTAAAATTTTCAACTAAGAGGAAAGTTTGAGCCGATCGGGGTTCAATTATGATCCTAAAATAACAGTTCGTTTCGGATACAGATAAATTGGTTTCACTTGTCCTTAACGTAACTCGTTCATTAGCGTTTAAATAAATTCATTAATAAACCTCCGTAGAGACAGCTAGTCAACGAACAGATCTATAAATCAAATAGTGAGGGAGTGTCACAGACAAAAGGACGACAGAGTGACGTTATGTCGAGACACACGGAGAATCAGAGTGACGAACAGAAAATATTTACATACAGAAACATTCGGCTTGTTACACCTTCTTTTAAGGGTGGAAAATCAATTATATTATTAGTGTCTTCTCCCGCCCTGCGCGAGGCGATAGGGAGTGTCAGACTCTTACTGACTAAAAACCATCCCGTTCCTACTCCTGCTTATCGAGCCGGGGCTTGTAACACCTGGAAAAGAAATAAATGTTCTTTGTATAAAAAGAAAAAACAACACGTCATTACTGCATAGGAATAAAACTTCAATAGAAAATATTATAGCATTTGATATTAATCAAACGACACAAGTTAATAGGTTTGGTTTCTTTAAGCGTTTTATTTTGTCCTTTGCGCTCAGGAAAAACATAATTCAAAAACTTGTTAACTATATTTATTATACTCGTTATGAAGGAGATGACAGCCTTCGAAGTACATTTATTAATACGAACGTATTTGTATATAAACGTCAATTCGTTTAAATATGTCTATGAATATTATCTTCCATGTGTTTATTGCACATCTGTGGATTGTGCATGTCCTTTATTACTCGGTGTCTTTATTTTAAATCAACTTATGTTTGGGTAATATTGGCCACTCCAATCTGTTAATCATCAATAGCTAGACTATTCTTTAAATTACAATTCCAAAGATCCAAGTGAATCATCGTTATGAGAATAATCTTGATCAATGACAGGCGAAAATGCGATCGAGCTCACTTCAATTGTTTCGAAATGATAATTACATTATAACCTAGCAGTATCACAATTTTTTCTGCTTCTTTCCTACATGAAATATCATTATCAATGTCGCATCAATCTCCTGTTTTCAGAATTTAAATTTTCTTCTAAATATTTTTCCTCTTTTATTATACACCTCATCACATCACTATCAAACAACCTGTATCAATTGCCGTATCACCGTGAACCACAAATTGTTCGCCCAACTTACGCTTGAGTGTCACCCACACTACTCCATTTCCAAACGCGGTTCCCACAAAGATCTTTCTACACATTCGATGTGGCACGCACATTAATCTAGGTAACGGACTTATAACAACGCCCTCATGTTGTCTATCCATTGTTGCATCCTATACATAATGTGAGCTTGACAACTTTATAACTCACGGCCATGTTATTTATGTATTTAGTCTGTTTTTGTGGTGACGTAAGTTTTTAAAACTAATTCGATGACGTAGACTCGTGGTTGGAACGCAAATAGGGCTTAATTTATGATCACGCATCGTCTATTAGTAAAACGTCTTCAACAAAAGTATCTCAGTTATGCTATAATAGACTATTACTTACCTAGACAAACATGCACTTGACTAAAATTAAAACACCGACTTGGTAGTGTATTTTTTGTTACAGAATCAAAGTAATCGATCTCGGTTATTGTACTTCTGCATATCAAACAAGGCTTGATTTGATCGGTATGCTTCGATCAGTAATGTCAGTCATCAACGTTCCATTAATCATCAATCTGGTTACGACCTGACTGTACTACCATGTATAACTTACCGTACTAGGTACTCTCCAATCGTTGTTACAGTTTTTTTATTATCATAGTACGAATTCTTTTTGTATAGAAGAGTATTTAAAACTTTTAATTTTACAAAAAAATGACTTGCAGTTTTATTTTCTTTTTTTACCTATATAACTTTAAGAGTATTTAAAATATAAAACTACGAAATTGCCTTGAATTACACAATTATTAATGGGCTTGTTACACTTTTTTACACATAAACGTCGAGTTATAATAATATTATTTATAACTCTTTCGCGTGCAAACTAATTGCAGCACAGAAAAATTTGTTCACAAGGAAAATAAATCAATAGAAACGTGAGAATATAAAAATATTTTCTGTATACACACATATGAGCAAAACATTTTTCAAATAACCTTCATTGAATATTTTGTGTGAAAAAAATGGTATCATCTCTCGATGTTTCAAACTTCCTTTGACACCGCATACCGAAGAAAATCACCTTTAACCCTAAACTGATTCCGCAGCAAAGGTCGTTAAGGAAGGCAATGTAGCGAGATGCCTTCCGACCGATTTATCTGTGTTAGCGTTACAGCTACGCCATCTATCGCACGTTAAAAATGACAGCTCCATGTTTTTTTTTTCCACGACACATTGAATATCACGCCTGTTTACATATTTTTCAATTTAACTTGATCGTAAGACTCCGATGCTTATAAATAAAGCTTTGAGGTGATTTGTGTGAGGTATGAGCCTGGCTTTAGGTGTAAAATTAAGATTCAGTACCACGATACGGATGAAGCTATTCGAGTTTTTGGGATCAAACTTTCTTTAAGTAGATTGAACTTATAAGAATTTTCTATTTTAAGATCACCCAAAAAAACAATCTGAAAATATCCGTAACGGAGAAAGCGTTTCTTCAGAATTAAATATTTACATTTATTTACAAAGATGTTTACTTATTGAAATCAGTACAAAAACTCGCTAAGCGTGGAACTAATCCACGATTCGACAGGCCCATACCGGATTACTAAATGACATCAATAAAACCAAACGAACAGTCATTGCCAACAGACAGTTTTTGTCTCCTTTGAAGAAATTATCGCCGTCAATAAACCAAATGCAATAACAGAGCTCACGGTACCATATCTAACTCAATCTCGTCACGATCCTAACAAGGAAACCCTTAGAGTTCCTACAAAACACTTTTATATCGAATGACTTGTCGATGCACAATGATATTAGTTATGATATCTTTATGTAACTCTTTTCACCTAACGATAAATCGGAACCAAACAAAGTCAATAACCATCGCCTATTGTTGGCAGAACGTGACGTAGAAAGTGAGTTTAAAGATTGAAAATCTATCTTTATGTTGATCTTTGAATTCGTCTTGCACAAAGAAAGCAATTTTAAAATGAAACCTGATAAACGAAACCGAAAGTCAATGAGGCAGCAATTGGCGGACGTTTGAGGTGCGGTTACACCGGCGGCTAAGATAGATTGCTAACGGAAACGGAACGCACTGTGTAAACCAACCTCAAACTTGCGGAGTGTAACATCTCTACTGTGAATTCAAAAGTACCTCTATAGTACTACCATATATAGTAGTTCTATATAGAACTTATTATTCAAATGAATAACATTGAATAGTAGGTGTTTAAAATTTAAAGAGGGATAAAGCATTATAGTTGTTACTTTGTATGTCTTGATTTTTCAATTTACTACCATATTGTTTCAGATAGAAAAAGATAATAATCAGACTAATATTATAAATATGAAAGTTTGTTTATCTTGATATTTGGATGTTTGTATTACGCTGAAACTACTGAATAGGGTAGGATAATTTTTATCCCACGGAAATGCAGACAAAACCGCTAGCGGAAGCTAGTTTTTAATAATATTGTGTAATGATTAAGTTACTATTGTAGACGTATCTATTGTGGCGACACTCTGACAAGTGACAGATGACAGATGACAGAAGTCGCACATAGACTATCGACGAGCAAATCAATGGATGACGTCATAAATATCCTGCATCACACATATGAAGTTTACATGCGAATTAACACGGATAGAAAATCCCAACGAACAACAGTTGGGCAGAAAGCCCGCCAGGCTGATCACCTCGCCTGGTCGGAGGATCCTCCTTTGCTTAGGGAACTTTACTCGCTGTTCCCTAAAGTGGTGACCCCGACGTGATTGAAAGCAACCTTCACGGAGCAGATCAGCACCGTCATCCTCATCGCCACCTCCCTCACCCATCACTTCTCCGCTGAGCGGTAATCAAGTCGCAGCCAACCAGCATCCTCGGCCTCATCAGGGACCACCACACGCTACATCGAAGATATGCAGCCTGGTTCTTCCCTACGGCCTCATCAGCGTCTAGGCACAGCACTCTGCACACGGTCTGAGGACGTCTTCCTCCCGTCAACGCAGACGCCAGCCACTACGCACCTACCCTCGCAGCATCAATTCCCCGACTCACTGTGGGACACTGCGAGCTTCACTACTCCGACTCACTGGAGTATCACCCTGCACCGCTCACCCGACTCACTGGGCATTCAGCGGCACAGTTCCGACTCACTGGAACTAGGGAATTTCTACACTGGCTCTGGCACCGCTCATCTCAAGCATCGACAGCCGTCTCAACAGGATCGACCTCCGGTCTTGGGGGGGAGTGATGTGGCGACACTCTGACAAGTGACAGATGACAGATGACAGAAGTCGCACATAGACTATCGACGAGCAAATCAATGGATGACGTCATAAATATCCTGCATCACACATATGAAGTTTACATGCGAATTAACACGGATAGAAAATCCCAACGAACAACAGTTGGGCAGTAAGCCCGCCAGGCTGATCACCTCGCCTGGTCGGAGGATCCTCCTTTTCTTAGGGAACTTTACTCTCTGTTCCCTAAACTATTTACTCTCTAAACATTGGAATAACAACTCAAAACCGCAATTGGAGTATACCGTTTAAATTCATACTAGACAATGATCACGTTCAAACGTATAGTGAAAGTCGTCACCCTGAAAAGAATTCGTTTTATCATGTTAGTGTCTCATAAACTCATTGGAATTTATAACAAATTGGAACATCCAGTTTACAAGAGATTTTTTATTGCCTCTAGACAACATTAGTCTCTTTTTCTTTGAGATTGTTGCTGGAATCACAAAGCAATTTTGTTCACGATGTTTTTTAGGCGTTACTAAAATAATGTTTTCTAGAACGTTTTGTTGAATTTCGGTTATAAAGTGAGGTTAAACAAAATAACCAAGATTCTTTGAACGTTCATACATTATAATAGCTTCGACGTGTAATTATTTTTATAAGTTGTTATACTTACGCAGATTCTTTATAAGGCTTCGTTTAAGGTTATTCTAAAAATTTCTGTTCCTTTCGAGTTCATAAATTTTTCCTTGACACCCTAAGAATTGGAGACAGCAAGATAGTTTCAACTTACAAAAGTTTATATCATCATACATTTTGTATTTTTTATTACTTACACGATTTATGTACACGGGCGTTCGCAAAGACCCTATTGGTGGCAGCCAGAGGTCTTCTTGCGCCTCTATGATTTATAATGTGAACTCAAAAGAGGTTCCGCCATTCCGTTTAATATCTTTGATTTACGATAGAAACTACGCGCATAAGTGCCAGTTCCCTCGATGATATGTGGCGCGCCTGTTACGATTCACTCCTTTTTTTGTTTCAAGAATAATGACATAGTATAGTTGTTTTAATAACCGGCCTCGGAGTCTCAACGGCCAGTGCCCAAGGCGCGAATTTTACAACGATTTATTTTAGAATGCATTTTTATTTAGCGACGTGTTCGAAAACACTAATGTTACGGGCGCGGGCGGTAAAAAAAGGAGCAATTACATGTTAACTTTAATCGTTGGATGTTTTAAATATACGGACGAGAAACATATTCGGTCCGCTGATTTTTACTTCGTTCATTCATTGGAGCGGTTTCGTGCACAAAATACGTTCAAATAAAAATGTTACCCATAAAATATAAACAGAAAATAAAAATGTCTAAAAATTCAAACACAGGTGTTCTTTCTAGTTTACATGATACATGAACAGTGCCGTGACTTGCAGACGTAGACTTGTGTTTCAAGGGGATAACGCAATAACTCATCTTGTTACGAGACCGTCTGTAGAAAGTCACCAAGTTATTTCAAAGACAAATAGTTTTGATGTCACGACGAGAGGAAACCATCGATTGAAGAGCTTGCCATGTGCGCGCATGTTTGTAATCTCCTCCAAAGACAAACATAAGAAAAACATGGTTATTATTCTACAGCGCACGTCTAGGAGTCCCTTAATAGATTTTCAAGCCATTTTGAACCCTATGTTTTCAAGTGAAGATATGCTCTTCAAAGTTTAGAAAATAACTTTAACTTGGTTGCAGTACCAAAGAGCCCTCTAAGTACTTGACGGTTTGAATTTAAAGAGCTACGTTGTATTTCTTCAAAGTTATCAAGCAAACAAAATAGCGAACAGAATCGTTTGAACGAATAAATTATAAGATCATTTATTTAAGCACTTATATCGGGTACCTACAATGCATTGTAATATCCCAACGCTTATTTATTTTAGAGGCAAAAAAATCATTTCATAGACGTCTATAAGAAATTGTCAATCGACGCATAACAAAGGACAATTTGTAACGGGTTGAATAAGTTGTTTACATAAGCACTATGTGCAAAAATCTTTCGCAAGATTGAATAAGTGGAAAAAAGTAAACAGCACAAATGCTAGTGTTTATTCAGTACCGGCAGGGTGCAGCTAAAAATACAAGGTTAGTGAGAATGACAAACTTAAATCATGGAGCCTAATTTTAAATAGTCTTTATTACCGAGGCATAGAGTTCAAGATGTGGTTGAGAATTCGGAAACATTTGTAAAAGACACGTTGCAGAAAGAGATACATAATCCTTTTTGTCATTTCGTGATGCCTGTCAAAGTTACCAATTGTTTACGGCTCTTTTTGGAATAAAGACTCCGTAAATGACAATCTTTTGTACTTCCCTTTCTTAAAGATAAACATCATAAATTTTTCGAACGTCACACTTTTGTTCATGTCTAATGCCACACAAATAGTTGTCTATTGTTGTATTATGACTATTGACATTTGCATGACGATAATGAGAGAATATTTTGCACGAGATATTGTGAATAGATGAGGAAGTACAGAATTAATCCAAAACAACCTTTTCTTCAAAGTTTTTAATCCCATTACTTTTTGGTATTGGTGATGAGTGGAGTTCCTCAAGGCAACATACTAGGTCCATTGTGAAACACCTATCAATATTTAAAAGTATTAAAGTAAGCATGATGAATGTTTTTAATCCTGACAACAAACGTTTAAATCTTAATACCAAACGATACTTTTACAATAAAAAACAGAATATATTAGCTGTTCATCATCTAACGTAAGTTATGACAGTTAATTACGGGGAAATGAATTACTATCGCACTTATAGGTGATGAATAGACGATCAATCAGAAAATTATTCTGGAATGTTGGATTTTTTAATCTCAATTGATCCTTCTGGTCTTAGCATTTAGTAGAATGTGAAAAAAGGTTGTATGAAACACCTGTTATCGTTTTTAGACAAACGTTTTTTGTACTATTTAGTAAATGTTAGTTAGCTATGGTTGTTAAATAAATGATTGCATATAAATAGTTACTGTATTATACAAAAACCTAACTTGTAAAACTATCCTGATTCCACAATATTATTTTGTTACTAATTTCGTATATAGGTCGGGACGTCAAAATAATTAATTACAATTTGTGTTTTAACTTAAAACATCAAAGTATCCAACAGTAATATTTCAAAAGCGAATCAATATTTCTTGTTATCAGAAGATTACAGGGCACACAATGGAAGTAAATAAATCATACAGTAGGTAAGAGGGATCATTTGAAGTTTTCCAACCGCAAACTTTTTTGGGGAAACGTATAGCAAACAATCAAAGGGCAAGTAAACCTTTTTACTCGCACGTTTCATTTTATACGCTTTTAGTGCCAACATAAAAAGTGGAACATGGTCCATGTAATCAATAAAACCTTTGGGACAATTTGAGGAAAACGTATAGAAGTCTATTGGGAAAACTTTGTTATTAATACACCTGAATTTGTTTTATATTGTGCTCGGAGTCGAAGTGAAGTATTGATCTTATTGATGGTAAGAGGTATCGGCGTTTATGGAGAGCGCATTTGTTATTGTGATAGTTGACAGTTCATCTTTATAGTGTACGGTACTGCATCTGTTGGTACTTGATCTATCATTTTAGTAGCGGTGTAAAATATACGCTTCTTGGTATCATTGGCCGTATGTAAACAATCTTAAACCGTTTTAGATTATACTGTTTCACTGAATGTCACATCAATTCTCGTTAAAATACAATTATTTAAGCTGTCTGTTTATGATAAATACTCCACTCTACGGTCAGAAAAAATAAATTGAATGTTAAGGAATTTTCAATTTGGGGAAGGTATTGTGCCTGTTAAAAATGTACCAATGACCAAAATGGTTCTTAGTGAGGATGGCATAAATAAGGGTATGAGAGAAAAAAATGTGTACATTTACATTCACCGTCTCTCTTCGATTCCAGCCTGAGGCACTCTAGACGGTAGGAATGAGTAATGACCGTAATCCGCTTGTGGTAAGCTTTAAGCGAAGGGTTAAGGCTCCTGCAAGCTATAACTTTTATATTTATTACGGCTAACTCGCGTCGACCCAACAAATCCGCCAACTAAATGGAAAATAAAAGTCCTTGTGATCCAATGTGAGATTTGGACGCTGTTATGAGGTTTTGAAGAGACTTTTATAGGTCATTTTTTTAGAAGTAGCTATTGGCTGTTCAAAATAGGTATAATTGAACGCCCTCAATCAATAACATTATTTTAAATCACATTTTTTATAGTTCGTATTTATTTGAAAATAAGTAGTTTTCATGTATACCGCAATATTTGAACATGTAGACAAAAAAGGCAATGTAAGTGTGTATGTATGGATAATATATACATACCTACTATCTAAGACTATGTACAAAGTAGAACTGCTCAATTTGAGATGCGATATTAATATTAACGAACTCAACCAAGCAAAGTTCGATGCAAGAACTTCAAAACTACAAAATTAGGATCTCTAGTTAGAAAACCACACGGGCAAAACTTTGCTTATAAATTATTATACGTACCCATATCCGTTGCTAAGAAACTACGTACGGTGCTATAGTTTTGAATACGATACAAACATGTATAATATGTAAGCTGTTTTGTTTGATATTACTTTGTTTTGTTTTGTCCAACTTATTTTAGACTAGCCCTCCGGGATTTTCTCTAACATGGAACTTGTGTTGTGTGACAATTGTGTTGTAGGTTATCTCTATGATACTGTGTAGTTGGTTTACTATAACTTTTGCATTATAACATTGTAACATAGTTGTTGTATTTTAATGCTATAGTACTTACACTTAAAATTTAATTGTTTATCAAAAGATTAGTATATTTGTCTCTAGATAGCAGAATTTAGAATGGTTATATGCATATGGAGAGGCCTATGACCTGCTGTGGACGAGAACAAGCTGATGATTATCTGCATTTTAAATTTGTAAAATTCTAATCACATTTTTACCAACCTAAAGATTGACATTGAACGCTAAAAGTGTTAAAATTTCAACTAATGAATTTTATTAAGAGCACAAAAGCTACAAAATAACAATAATAATTATTTTAACAAAGAAAACAAATAAAATCCAGCGTAAAGTCGTAAACTTAATTGATATAAATGGAATCTCAACCTATTACGAATATTTTAATCATAATTAGATATCATAAAAGGAACGAATTTTAAATACTCATCAAATAAAAACCAAAGAGATTAAAATGGAACTACATAATAATACCATTCAAAACTCGAAGTGGAACGAGTTGGTTCCGAATTAGAGTGTCGTGGTACGCATATTTAAAAACCTAAGATAAACAATCGTCTATATTAAGGTGACAAGGAAACAACTTTGCTAAGGAAAACACACATTCTTGGTTACCGAACTCTTGGACGACACACAAACAATTTGTTTGAAAAGCCAGTGATTAATAAAGCTTATGCTGAGTTAATTTTACTTTACTTTAGCCGGTGACTGTGAATAACAGGACTTATGGTGATATTTGTGTTTATAACTGTTTGTTAGTTTACTTACTGTTTTATTTTGGTCTGTATCCTTAGTATGAGTTTGCTTTACGTTTAAAGTAATCGAAATAAGAGCGCGTTCGGCGCTTGGATTGGCTCGAATAAACCAACCAATGTCACTCTCCTGTACCGTATTGTCACGTCTCAATATCCCCGAAGGGGTAGGCAGATGTGCACATTACGACCCGTAATGGCACTCTACAATATACACCCACTTTACACCATTTGTGTTATAAGTCTCAAGTAATAGAGAGTGAGCCCATTACCATATACTGGGCACTATTCCAGACTTCGTGCAACTACTGAGAAATTTTCTAAAAACCGAAAAACCGAAAACCGAAGACGCCCTTTGAGCGACCCGGGAATCGAACCCGTCTCGGGTTCCTCTTGTTCGGCAATCGCACTTGCGACTACTCGACCAACGATGCAGTCACTCCTCTAAATGTACATTCAATAATTCATCATTTTGTGTAAATAATTACAAACAAATATTACAGAATAGCCATTTAATGCAACTGAAATAGACATAATAACCTCAACCGCCCTTGACCTTCATTACAGCTCTAAAAATGGCCTAAAACAAATAAAAATCCAATTTACCATATAATCAGATAGAGAAAAACTATGGCTATTAGTAAAACTCATTTAATATTTAAAAGATTTTTATTGTGTTCTATAATAGATTCGACGCCTGCGTCAGATACATCGATGTACTAAAATATTTACAAGTTATTTCAGTATAGCACGATGTAGTTGACAGGTTATTAGGCAAACGCCTTTCATTTCGATGTCCCCTTGTACCTTTTATATTAGTCAAGCGCATGAGCAATTTTCATATGCAAGTTCTACAGAATTTGTTGGATAAGTCACATAGTTCGCAATTTCACATCATTTCCTTTTGTCATAAAATATTTTCCCCTTTATGGTGGTCACACGCGGGAGATCCATAAATATTAAAATACATGGTTGGTGTGAGTTTTATGTGCTATGAAAATTTTCGAATAATAAGTAATATGTGTCTGTGTACAGATTACTGTTAACATGTTTCAATAAACTAACAAAAGCACGTCTCAATGTGACACTCGAATTTGTATTGCATCTCCATGTTTCGTCTCAGGAATGCATTATCAAAGCGCTGTCAAAGCTAACTTGATTATGTTCCCTATCTAATTTATGACAAAATTACCAACACAATACATTGAAGTCCCGACTGATAGGAGCCGAAGCAGATTAGATCTTCGTATTTAGACAATGCGGATACAACCAATTGAAGCTCGCCCTAAATCACGGCACCCAATGACATCTATAAATTCTCATTCTAATTATTTTAGAACGATATGCTGACAAATAAAATAATATGGCTCGAGGCGCTTCGAAATTGGCCTGTTTAAACTTTATTAAACCCGAAATTAGTTTATCGAAGGCTACGATTTAATTTAAAGCATTTCGTAAGTTTTGTAGATAGGCAAATACATTTTATTTATATTATCACAAAACAGAATTGTTACCAGAAGATTAAGGGAGAAAAATAAAATTCTGATTACGATTTTAATGGAAAAAAATAAATACTAAAAAGGAAAAAGTTGAGGCAGAAATTTATCCGCCGACGTTACGACTCAAAACGTTTAATTTGTAGACCATTGTAACCGAGAGAGGAGACCGGCGAAATTAATTACCGTTTGCTTATTTTTTAATTAAAATTAGATTTTATGAAACGACCGCCTACGTAATCCGTAATATTTCATAAAAGATGGAAATTCTAGTGGCGCCATATTGTGAGAAAGGGCATCCATTTCGACGATATTTTGCATCTCCTAGTAGATATATTTCACGGGTAATTTGACCCACTTTCTTGGATTACTCTTTTCCTTATTTAACGTTGCTTGTGTTACCTTAATTTTGTTCGAAAAGATCATTTATTGTTTTTCTCTTCTTGTAAAAAAGTCCCCTCATCAAATTATGTTAATGAAGCTATTAATAAATAACCTTTATCCAATTTCACTTCGTAGACCTTCATCATCAAAAGAATCTTATTTAAATCGAACCTAATCAAAACGAATATCTCAATCGAATGAATCGAGTTTTTTTTCTTCGGGCAATTTGTAAACATTGGACTGATCTTTGAGGCCGTCGGAGTTCAAATTCAAAACACGCCAACGCATAGGGAACCCAATCACTTAGTAGGTCATATCGGTTCTCTCGTAGCGACTAAATTAACATATTTTCCTTTATCGTCGAATATGGAGGTCCGACCCGCGCTTATCAAGGATGTTTTAACCGAAAATATACAACAAGGGTGAGTATCTCACTATGGTTCGTTTCGTACAAATGCGTCTACGCCCACGAGAGAAAAGATTACGGCATGTTTGAGAATAAATCTTACGAGACAGTTACGTACATTTTGTGGCTAGCTACAAATAAATGTCGTTGTCGGCGCTCCCCCAGTCTGGTTTTGGGCAACCGCACCCCAAAGAAGCATGGCTCGTCTTGTACACGACCATTTATAAAATCCTTGATACCACTTTGGTCATAAAACGCATTGTGATAACGTTGAACGTAAAATGATGTTACGTTAAGATCGTGTCTTCTTAATGACTTTCACAATAGTAAAATCGTTTGGGTTTCATACAATTCTACAGTTCCAGTTATAACTAGCACTTTATCGCCCGGCCAGACTACGACCTTTTCACGGCTTTTTGATTTATGGTTCTGTCATTCTATGAAGATTACTTATCTTTACACACGAATAAAGCTTATTTATCAAGGATATGGACGTCTAACGAAAACAAATCAATCTTTTATTACCATGACTGATGTTTATGTGATTAAAATGATTATACTATAGCAGGAAACTGTTTTCCTTAATTACCGGACGGTGTATTTAAGTAAGATTGAAACCTTTGCTATGTTTGTTATGGCGACAATACTTTGGAATCAATTTTAATTTCAGCTTCATTAGTACAACACGTGTTGAAAATGTAGCTTATTTTTAACATTTCGTATCATTTGTTTTGTAGGCTGACATTTATAGTAGATACATCGAATTTAACTCAGTGTTGTTATTTTTTTGCCAAACACTGCATAAAATTGGGTGATGTAATATTATGTCAGCTCATTGATACAGAACATGTTTACATATGTACATAAATTACGCGAAGTAGATACATACTCGTATAACCCCTAACTAACGATAGCGGATATCCTGATGCCATATTTTATAGACCAAAATACCTTATTGATATTCCACCTGCAGGGAGTTCCAGATAAGCGTATATTTGTTTACAAACTGTACATGTGACACCAACATGCTATCCTTACATAAAGTTAACAATATGGGACCCGAATTCTGTGTATGTCAAGTATAATAATCGTATTAATAATGCGAAGCTTTCGTGACGAAACGTAACTACGTATTAAAGGTACGGTAGATTAAATTATTCAATTTATTTGTGACCCTGATATCCTTACATTTTAGATATTGCTTGGGAAAGGTCAAAATATGAAATTTCATTAATATTTCCTTATGTAACTACTGTGCTATTCTGGGCTCGCTTTATTATATTGAATTCGATGTGGATAGACATATTTGGTTAAGGTGAAGAACCTTAGTATATAATTCCATTAGAGTTTCAAATAGACCAACCAAAACAAACTTACATCAATACATCTACTGAATGGATGTATGCTTTAGGTTGTTGAACTTGTATAGGTTCGAGAAGGTACTATAATCTAGATTAGTGAATTAATTTTGCAAGCATAAGGGGTTTGTAAATGCGACTGCCGGGCAAGGGGTTTCGAGTAAGATTCCCGGGTCGGGCAAAGAATTTTTCGGCTTTTGGAAAACTTCTCAGTAGTAGCACGGAGCCTGAAATTATGTCCGGTATATGGTAATAGGCTCACCCTTCCATTACATGGGACTTACATCATGGGTGTACATACGTGCCATAACTTGCATCTCTGCCTACCACTTCGGGGATGAAAGGCATGACGATAAACTCTTGCAAGCATAATAAGCATAGTAAAAGTGCGATTATAGTTTTACACCTAACAAAACAAACTTTAAATATTGGCAGCATAATATTTCCGACTAGCTTTTGCCCGCGACTTCGTTCGCGTGGAATAGTGACTTCCGGCAAATTTTTGGTTTTAACCACATATTTCCCGATCTCGCGGGATCTCTTCAAAAATGAGATGTGGAAGATATTCCAGGGAACTCTTCAAAAATCAACATAATGAGCTCTGCTCTGCGTTTGAATTTAATAGATGTATACTCACTTAGGGCATTGAAAAAATAGTTTAAAAACGGACTTAAACTAACTTAAAACTAAAGAAAGCTACGAATTACGAATTTATAACAATTAAAAAAGAAACTATATTACAACCTATCCTCTATGCTATAATAACCAAGCTTAAACTAAATAATTTAAAAGAAACGACTTAAATCTAATCTAATAAAAAAAAAATTAGACTTACAATTTTATTAAAAAAACTAACTACAGTAACTACTAATAATCGATATCAAACTAAACCTACGTTAAATAGTTTAACCAAAAAACCAGGAAAACCCAACAAATAAACTTATTAATTGACAAATACAACGAAACCAATTTAGAATATACGAAACAGCAGGACCACTACAGACAAATAATCATACGACTGATAATACACTTTTTCTACGATAGTACCGAAGCGCTCGGCCGATACCCAACCAAATGAATGTAACGAAACCATAGCGCGATCTATTTCGATCCCAACGCCATCTATGAGGATAAAGACAACTTGGATTATTTATTTATACTCCGTTCGGGCATTTTCTTTGTACTAAAAGTTTAATTATATTGATATTATGATATTATTTTTTTTCATACCTTTTTACTATTTATTTACTTTTTTCGATGAATTAAAACAATAACATGAACCGAAGTCGTGTAACGATCGACATAGAATTATCTATACTCCGTTAGAGCATTTTCTTTGTACTAAATGTTTTATTATATTGATATTATTTTTTTCATACCTTTTTACTATTTATTTACTTTTTTTCGATAAATTAAAACAATAACATGAACCGAAGTCGTGTAACGATCGACATAGAATTATTTATAAATAATTTATTTCTTATTTTTATTTTTTGATTTTTGAAATAAAAATATATCTATGTCCTTTCTAAGGTTCTAAACTATATCTGTACCAAATTTCAACCAAATCCGTCAAATAGTTGCGGAGATTAATGGTATAAGCATAGAATGTTCGACGTGATTCTTTAATTTGACATAACTTTTTTATTTATGAACCGATTGACATGAAACAAACACTAAATGTAAATTTAAGCATCCCACAATATATTCGTGAAAACCGCATCCAACTCGGATCAGCCGTTTCTGAGATTAGCGCGCACAGACGAACAGACAAACAGACAAACAGACAAACAGACAAACAGACAAACAGACAAACAGACAAAAAAAAAGTTAATTACATTTTTGGGTTCGACATCGACATAACAATAACCCCTGCTATTTTTTTTATTTTTATTTTCAATGTACAGACAGCACTTTTCTACGATTTTATTATATGTATAGATAAACAGAGGTCCAAATCGAAGGGCCAAAGATGTCGGTATTCCGATACGACCTTCATAATATTATGATTCAGACGATACAAAAAAAGGTAATTCGAAAATAATTGAAATATTTCCATCTCCTAATGGATTAATGTTAAAATGTCTCATCGGCTTATCAAATGATGGGGGTCGTATTCTCGAAATGAAATGTCCCTTTCTTAATGCACGTTTTTCGTATACCGCTATTCTTTTCTTTCTCTTAAAACGTGATAAGATAGAAAGAGACCGAAAATAATTTGTAGAAAAACATAATATAGGGTTGGAAGCGGCGAGATTCGTGTCAAGTTGCAGGTAGATCAATAAAATAGCTGTTTCATTAGCTTTATGTCTGATGGCACTTATAAAGACATTAAAAACCTCAAGTTGGGAGAGTATTTGGGCTGTTATACTTCTCGATCTGTTTTTTCTTGACGCCCCATTTTGTTTACGTTATCTTTTACACATCTAACATCAGAAAATATGTAGCTTCTTGTACTAAATTGCATCTGATCACTAAGATATCCTCTTGGAACAATCCGAGATTTATACACAGGTACCTATGGAACTAACAACTAAGATTGCCACAGATTTCAATAGCAGGAAAGGAGAAAAGTAATGGTATAAGTAATGGTTTCACTTAATGATCATCGAGACATCGAGTAGGCAATTCAAAACGTTATCAGAGAATTATTGAGTCTAGATTAGATATAAAAGAGAATGTAGTGTTCCGAATACATTCTCTAATGAGACACTACTACGATATAAAGCTCCGTTAAGTAATGGGACTGAACTGCGGTACAATAAATATGATCAAACAAAACGTGCAATAGAGGAAGCAGTACGTTGCATAGATAAACGGCTAGAAACGCACTCATAAACATAGAAAGCCAGCAGTCGTTCTCGAAGCACGAAATTGACTCGAGTGTTCGCGTGTTCGAACCACGTTACGTTAGTAATTGGCATGCCGATGTAACGCTACCCTGTCACTAGTAAGGCCATGGCTTGAGGACCACAGTAGCGCTGGCAAGAGGTCATGTTCATTGTCAGATTAGTGCCGACTGAAACTCTGTGTGAGCTACATGCTGGTTAATCGAACGCAAAACGGTAATGTGGTGCTGGAACTGTCAAAGCTTTTATTGAGTTTGATCAAAGAAATGGCTATTGCATCTTTTTTAATATCATGATCAAACTATTCAGGTTATCAAAAAATAGTGCGTTCAACAATAAATCTTTTTGTTATCAAATCTAAGTACGTAAGCCAGCAAAAAGAAAATTGTACTAGGGAGAAATACACTAAAGTCGTTCACCAGACACTCTTCCATTAGTAACACGTGAAAATAAACAAAAGCACTAACAACAGTCTCCATCGACACAATAAACACAAAAAACAACCTAAGAGTAGCATTGATCCTCCCAAAATTCCGCCATTTTTGTCCTAGCCTTGCGCAGCTAGAATCAAAATCCGTCGATCCGCTTTCAACACGACATTGGCCTTGTCGTTTATTTTAAAGCTCTACGTTAAGCCTTGAACCGTTGTCTTTGTTTTCAGACAATAAACCCGCTTTGTTGGTGAAGAGGTATCTTCTGAAGTCGAGAGTCGAAGCCGACATTTTCTAGAATGATGAATGGTTTAGACGCTGAGTGTACTCATGT
The DNA here is from genome assembly GCF_023101765.2 of Spodoptera frugiperda. Lineage (NCBI taxonomy): Eukaryota > Metazoa > Arthropoda > Insecta > Lepidoptera > Noctuidae > Spodoptera > Spodoptera frugiperda. Next base: position 9,689,188 of record NC_064242.1, on the reverse strand, counting down.
GTTAGAAGTCTTTTGTTTTCCAGTGTTTAAGATTATTAAGGTCAGATGTCAATGTTAGAGTGAGCTCTGATCTATTACTGTTGACAGATCTATTAGAGGAAACTAAGTCGAATTAGTATTTGTTGCAGTCAGAATAGTTTTTGATGTCAAAAAATACGTTAGCAAAAACACTCTTAGACAGTAAAATTAATTTCATTTGTCTATAATAACTACGCATAGTTCCTTTTTACTTTCTATGAAATTTAAAATCGAAACAATGACCCATTTTTTACTCTCACTCATGTCGTTCGTTTAGACGTATACCAAACATTGGAATATTTCGTTGGTTCCACGACTATTGGAAGTAAACCGATATGCCTACTGCCAGGAAGTAGTATTAAATTTCAACATATAAGACCATAACAAAATTCATATGGAAATTTCGGCGTCGTCTATTCTTCAATATTATCACGAGCTATCAAAATTTAAAGCCTCATATTTTTTGGCAATGAAAAATTATGGGTTCCATATATAATGTAATAATTTAAAACAACGCAAATGTTAATATCGTGTGATAACATCTCTACTAAGAAAACATTAAAAATATTAAATTTCGCATAACGGCCTACGATAAATCTAATTAATTTAGGATTCTATAGAAAAATATTTTAGTAATGAATTTTATATCTCTTGTCAGAAATCAAATATAGATATTGTCATTATAATTGAAACATTATCTTTTAATTTAAAAATATTTCTGTGAAAAATAATATTAATTTAACGTCTACATCAAACCCAGGATCACCCTTGCTTTGGCATCAGAGCATAAAATCACCATTTTTAAAACAATTACAAACATGCAATACAGTCGTAATTCTTTTATTTTCAAAAATGTTTACTAAAATCTTGAACTCAAATGTACTAGATTTTCGACCCAGATAAGGCTTAGAACTTAAAAATAAAATGCTACTCGTGGTCTTGATCTGATACGGTCCCAACAAAGGGCATAAGTGGTTGAAAACGCCTTAAAGTAGCGTAATGAGATCTCATTATACTTTGATACTGATTTATTGCTTCTAAAGAGAGCATTTTGTGACTTTGAACATTACTTTAGTAAGCGACTTTTCATTACAGAACACATAATATACAATTTTTAAATAATTTACATTGTATTAAGAGCAAAAAATACATGTTTACTTAGCTTAAAGCAAAAGACATTCTATACCCAATCAAAAGAAGAATGACTAAAGCGAAAAATTGATCAAAATATTAAAGGAAAATTAAGAAAGAGTAAAAATAAATTTACCTTAAAACAGGAACCAACCAATAACAAAAACGTTATCTAAGAATCGTAATAAAACCTAATTATTCACTGTGTGTTGTGCCACAACAGAATGATTTACCAAAAAAGTACAAAAACAAATTTATGTCTCTTCGGGGACGGTCGGGCGGTGTCCATTACACGATATCCTTCTTGATTTATTAACGTGAATATCTCGGCGCGAATAAGTATATAATACTGTGAGGTCCAGTAATGAAATGTGGGAGACGGTGTGGTTAAAGATGGTCATATAAGACTTTATGGGTACAGACGAAGGAATGGTAAGGTGTTTGTAATTAATTGATTTATTGCAGCCACCATAATAGTATTCAAAGACATATCAAGTAATCAAGATTGTTTTACTCATTTCAAGGTGGATGGAAACTTAATTTATGAACTTGGATCTACAAGGCTTCTTTACTGGCGTAATATATAACCAGTTAGTTATTTGCCAATATCTTCTCTATATACAAACTAATAAGAACGTAAACAGTTGGAACAGATTTTTGAAACATGTGTCCCAAAAACATGTAAGGACTACCAATTTTGGACCATTACTACCAAAGCGTCAAGTAATAGTAGCCCGCTATACTGAAATTAAAGGTGACAAACCACCTAAAACTATACTTAACCAATTCATTTCTTTGTCACATTATCCAAAATTCTCAAACAAGAGAGCAAATCCAGCAACACATGTCGCCAATCCGAGCTTAATTCGTATAATTTACTTAGCACTCAATTTCTAAATAATAACACGGCTCGTTTGGATTATTGTGAGGTTGGCTCTAATATGCCATATGTTTAACGCCACTGTGTCACCTACTAATACGACTTTGATAAATAGGTCGCGGCATTATAACCTACCTTGTATCAGGAAACCCGTACTAGATGTTTGTTACTCGATTCATTCTCGAAGGTCTTGAGTTGAAAAGAATTGATTTGATATTCAACTACTTATTTGTAGCATAAAGTTTATGGTGTAAATAAGTAAGTAAATTAAAAAGTTTATGAAAATTACTAGTTTATTAAATAGTTTATAAAATCGCTCTTGCACCGCTATGCCAAGAGAGAGAATTGAGATTTATAGTTAATAATATGATTTAATTTTCTGTAATATTTATATTTATAAGGGCACTCAATACCATCAGTCATTGCTAGAATTACATATTTTGTAACTAGTGTTGCCCAAATGCAAGAACAAGACGAGACTTAGCCAGTCTTGGTCTTGGTCTTGCGCCAATACACCTGGTCTTGGTCTTGGTCTTGGTCTTGCGCTCCCAGTCTTGGTCTTGGTCTTGGTCTTGCAGCAAGAGTCTTGCAAGTCTTGCAATTACCTATTAGTCTATTACTATTTATTAAAGTTTACTTTAAATCTTAGAAAAACGTATTAGAATTGGAACATTGTGAGCTTGAATTAACATAGCCATAGTAAAGATCAAGCAGATTAATAAATAACTGAAGATTTGATAAGAAATTCCAATAAAACGGCTCAACCGATTTTCATCAAACATGTCTAAAAACACTCGCACATAAGTCCCCTTTAATACGAAAAAAACTAAATTGAAATCACTGCATCCGTTCGGGAGTTATGATGCCACAGACAGACAGACAGACAGACAGACAGACAGACACGTCAAACTTATAACACCCCTCTTTTTGCGTCGGGGGTTAAAAATCAACTGGCCTATATGTCGTTTTCCATGGAAGTAACTGTTTCTTAATAAACATTTATGATTTATAAGCTTACATTTGCTAAAACATGTAAAAAAACCATATAAGTAATCAATATTATAATATATAGGTACTTACTAGAATGAATTAATCCCATCAAAAACATCCTGTAAAAAACCCAAGTCTCGCAGCTCAGTCTTTCTACCGTCAAAAGTTGTGAGATCCATGTAATACCAAGTCGGTTAATCTATTTAGTGTCTACTTGAAGGACCTTCTGTCTTAAGTTATTACATAAGTTATTATCATGCCAATATTAAAAATATTTAACGTTTTAAACAAATAGATCGACTTGGACATCGCTTGATTTGATTATTAGTATGTATCACACTACACAGCACGACGGGCCAGCGACCAACAGGAACGAGAGTTTCAATCGCGTGAGGCGCGAGAGACTAAAGAATCTAATATAATATTGTAATATTCATTTTGTTTTCATGCGATGTCCAAGTCGATCTATTTGTTTAAAACGTTAAATATTTTTAATATTGGCATGATAATAACTTATGTAATAACTTAAGACAGAAGGTCCTTCAAGTAGACACTAAATAGATTAACCGACTTGGTATTACATGGATCTCACAACTTTTGACGGTAGAAAGACTGAGCTGCGAGACTTGGGTTTTTTACAGGATGTTTTTGATGGGATCTCACTTCTTTTTGTAGAGCCTTTCTTTTTGATACCATCTACTTCTAACGAATTTTGTTAAAGGTCTTATGATATTTTCTTATTTTTATATGTAGTCTTCCTCTTTTTCTTTTCCGGTACTACTTCTTGAGCTTCAGCCACATAACTGCATAAATAACTTTGTAATCCCATATATTTATATGGGATTACAAAGTTATTGATGCAGTTGGTGTATTTGGAAAACTGGACCGAAATTACAAAATATTTAAGTTTTCCCATGATTAAGACACTAAACTCTATATGTATTCCAAATATGAAGCTTCTAAGTCTGCTAGAAGTGCCTTGGACTTTTGATGATCGGTGAGTCAGTGAGTGACAAAATTTAGAAACTTTAACAAGTTGTCATTCTTAAACTACTGGTTCAAATTGACTGAAATTTTAAATATTCCGTGTTTATACAATGCCGGATTAGTTACTGAAGATTCAGGTTTCTTGCTTTATCCACAACCGAATTATAGGGGGTCGAAAAAGGCCCGAATTGCTTCGAGAAAAGGATGGTACGGCCGTGCCGCTTTTTTTTGCTCGACTTGGCGGGGCACTGCCGTGCCCCAGATATGACATTTTAGTAGATGTCATATTAATTCATAAAATAATAAAATGGTAAGGATAGGTAGTCCTATCCTTACCATTTTATCCTAATCATAATACTACTTGCGTGATCAGTATAATGTATTCATTTTCATTCTAAGCACTCTGAAACTTATTTATTCTTTGGAACACCTGTAGGTACTCTTAAAATTCGAAATTATTTTGCATGAGTATACCTACGCCCTGTGGCGGCAATCAAATAGTGTCAAATGTTATGATTTCGGCGTGGCGGCAACGATTGTTTTAGATTTCAAAAGAAGCCGCCGGCGCGTGTATCATAACCATGTACTTCCGAAAAGCGGCAAATTTCTTTGAGAAGTAAGTACAAAACCTTTGATGCTGCATTATCAAAGTGCCGATGGTTAAAACATAACTATGCATGCACTCAGTTTGATTTTAATAGATATTTTTTTATTCGCTATGTTTATAGTATTAGTCGTAATGCGCATAGGTCCAGTTTTTCATATTCTTTGATACAGTTTTTTGCGTCTCATAGAATTCCTAAGCGTACCTATACACCGAACTGTTACACCTAACTACTCAGTGAAATAGCGCGAAGTCCTAGCTGCAAGACGCAAGAGTCTTGCAGGCTATGTCTTGTTCTTGCTCAAGTCTTGCACGGCTAGTCTTGGTCTTGGTCTTGCTAAAAATACGCGGTCTTGTTCTTGGTCTTGGTCTTGCAAAAACGCAAGAACAAGACCAAGACTGCAAGACCAAGACTGAATTTGGGCAACACTATTTGTAACCGTTAAAATCAAATAATTAACCCCATTTGAATTCAAGGCGACTTTCCAGTGTGTTCTCCCAATCAATCATAGTAAGGGCACTCTTATAATGTGGTTATTCACGCCCGTAGCATATGCTTAATGTTAGAATTTCAATTGATTGACACCACGTCTGGTTTCCAAGTCTTAAGTACCAACATATGTTTGTTTATTGCTCTATGAGCAATACATTAAGACTAATAAAACGTAATAAGCTCTTAAAGACTTTAGTGAATGAGAACAGAGGCTGTATTTTATATTTGACGGATTTATTGTTGCGAAATTAAGATGTCTTTGGTGTAGGGCTTAATATAATTAATGGTCCAGTTGTTAACAGATTATTCATTGGTCCCTGATGCATATACAGCGTTTGTTTTGATTGCGATTCTGAGAAACCCCTCAATGATTTTGAGCCTGTTTAAGACATACGACTGCATCGTTAATATGCAGACCAAGTGGACGCAAATTGGACCCGGCAAGGATTGTAGCAAAATGTTCTTGCAGTATAAACGTACAAGATGACTACTGTACTGTTAAGAACTTAGAAAAGAAACGGTAACAAACATTTTCTCCCTTATAACGGGTGTCCCAACAAGAACGCAAGATTTAAATTTGGCGGCATTCGAAGTATTATTGTTTGCCATTTGAACAAGTGTTATTGTTTGTTAGTATAAGGTACGAGGTTAGTAAAATGGAGCGCTACACGATTGAAAATGAGGCAGGTCAAGCGCAAATAGTCAATCATGGTGTTCGATATCGTAAAATGATAACCAGTTTATCCGTACCTCGAATTGAAGAAATGGATTTGGAAGGCATGTGGTTTCAACAAGATGGCGCCACATGTCATACAACCAGAAAAACAATTGAATTGCTGCATCAGACATGTCCCGGTCGTGTTATTTCACGTTTTGGAGACCAGAATTGGCCGCCTAGATCATGTGATTTATCAATATTAGACTTTTTTCTTTGGGGTTTCTTAAAGTCGATGGTTTATGCGAATAAGCCGACGACGACTCAAGTCTTAAAAAGGAAATTGGACGCTGCATTAATGAAATACCGCAGCATTTATGCAAAACGGTCATTGAAAAATTCATTAAAAGATCGCGTATGTTTCAGCAAAGCCGCGACGGCCATCTGCCCGATGTATTGTTCCATAGATAACCTCATCTTCTCTACTTTACGATAATATAAAGCTTTCACGATTTTTTTGAAAATATCTGCGTTTTATTTAACATTCAAATCTTGCGTTCTTGTTGGGACACCCTTTATGTGCTGGAACGTACCATAACAACGGATATAAACGATTAAACCAAAAGAAAATTGTAGAAAATAACACACTCCTTTACGGTTTCAATAAACATGCCAGTCTTAAGTTTTATTATAATGAATTCTCAATAACTTGTGTAGCTACTGTTCACCGGTAGTTCACACTTAAAGCAACAGGTGGCGCTGGTCTCTATATATGGCAGTTCTCAGGATTAGCGGGCTCACTTCCTATGGTTTGTTTTTCTTTCTTTATTTCTCATATCAATGGGATATTATGGGAACGCTTCTTTAATGGATTAAAGTTATTAAATGTTTCATAAGGGTAGTGTAACTCAAAACATGATTGGATGCTTTGCAATCAATATAATTATGTATAACTTGCAAAAGACATGATCCAATCCGAGATTCCACGTGATGGTACCTAAATTATTGACATAGAGGAATCATGAACGTAAGAAGAATAAATATAAATAAAAGATCTGTACACACACACAACTAAAATAAATTGATAAAACGATGTGTGATCTAAACAAAAGGTGCATTTACCAATAAAACTCACGATCAATATCATAAACGCATCAACACGCTTCAAAAAACGTCAAACAAAATCATCCATTCACACTAATCTAATCACACAGTCGGCTTCCGTAGCACATTCCCACAGTTACACCGTACACTGTATTACATTAGGCAAAAGTCGAATACAATAGTCGAACACAAGTCCATACAACACTGTGGGTGGTCGAACGTTGCACCTCGTACAACGGTCCACTCATCATATCACAACCAACCTCCTTATCCCGCTCGTAATAGCAATGAATACAACGCTAATTTTACTTCATAACATACTGTTGTCCCACTTATCTATAAAGAACTTTACTAAAATAAACCCACCTTTGTTACATACAAAAATAGCCTTGCGGATATCATTAGCTTCTCGACATCGCAACAAGCAATACGCAATTTTGGCAAACTCAGCACCATCCGGTATGGTCTAGTGGCTAGGATACCTGGCTCTCACCCAGGAGGCTCGGGTTCGATTCCCGGTACCGGAAGACTCTTTTTTACAGTTTTTGTTTCATGTTTTGCTTTGAATACTTCATTGTGATTGTTAGCTACGATAAAAACGCGCATTTTATACGCATGAAGGAAGATTACTAACCAGGCGTCATACTGTTGGTATCGCTCATCTTTCTAAGCGGTAAGCAAGAAAAATAGGAACAAGTACCAACCACTGATTATGGAGATAAAAAGTGAGAATTTGAAAAAGGTTTTTGCCATAACTTTCTTGGGAATTATTTCTTTGTTTACATCTATTGTTGTAAGCGTTGCGTCTGGTACGGAACAGATTAAAATGTATGGACTTTCTTTATCCGGACTCGCATCTAATCTGGGACTTAACGAGACGTGCTAAAATATTATCGTTGCAGGAAGTATTAGGCCTGCTACCTTTTATCCTTTGTCCAGCCTCTCATTAACACGTTCCACAGAGTCTACAGACAACACTTGAGCCCTTGTTTGGTTTATCTTCCGAATCTCGGCGTCAGTTTTTTTATTTATAAAATATTCCTAAAACCCTCGCTATGAATTTCGTTAGACACCTGAATGCATTATACAAACGCATACTATTTTCTGTTAAAGTTCAGATCGTGTTGAATTCTTCGCATGACTAAAACGATTGTTTCAAACGATTGATGTTTTTTTTTTTACTAGAAATCTTTCCCAGAATGGATATTCGAGCAAGCGCAAAATTTGCATGAGAAATTTATTGGTTCCCGATTAGTGACGGAATTTTCGCTCCTATGCCAGAATATAATTTAAATCTGTCCTTATTTTATATGGAGACATAATTTAGTAGGGATTCTAAGAATGTTCGTTCGTTCGGATGATTTAAAGATATTAAAAATTCTAATACCGATATTGTTGAGTCCCAAATCCTTGATTAGTCATTAATAGGTTTTCGATTGTTAATCTCTAACAGTTTGAAATATGTTTCGAAACGTTTATTATTGTTTTTATTTATTACCATGGTTCCTCGAACTTATCTGAATGTTTCATCATGTTATTATTCATCATTAGATTCATTTGTTTTATTGATACTTACCTTTTACGTTGAGTCATCTGAGTTATGTTGTAATGGGCTATTTAATGACGATGCTACTGCTGTTCGGAAATTAATGTGCATTGTAATTCATTTATACATAAAATTTTTAATTTTGGACACAAATAAAAACTGTTCGGAAATGTTGTTACAACAAAGTAGAAAATTGTTGCTAGCACATTACCTATTAAATTAACCATTAAAAATCTTTTTCGTGGAACCGCTAATACTTTAGATAGGTAAAATTTAATCCCTACTTAGATTTATGACCGTACATGAAATTTAACCTTTTGCAAAATTTATAGTGACAGGTTGAGATAAATGTAAAACATAGTTTGGTATCCAAATACCTTGTCGCGAACTTTAATGTTCTAAGAATCATCCTGTTCTAAAATTCCAAACACAACAACTATAATAGTTCAGCAAATACTGAGCGCACAAACCAGATCGCGTTCACTAGCGTCAGTATGTAAATCTTTATCATTTACTGCACGCATTTCCTCTCTCAGACCTGTTTCATTATAAGCGAGATCTTTCACCGCATCTGATGTTTACATTATGGCTTCACATCATACCGGTACAGCTGATCCAGCTATTTCAAAATTATCTAATAATTTACATAATTCCTAATGCTTACCTACTAAATATGTGCGTAATTGAAGTGGCATGCGCCATTAGTGAGTTTTATGTATGTATTTGTGATGTATGTGTAAAATTCAAGATGTTATTCGTTATGAGTGTAGTAATGTGTGTGTATGTGTTTTAAAAAATATAGCCAAGACAATTTATTGGTTAAAAGTATAATCTTTTCACGAAATATGAATGTTAAATATAGAGCACCTACTTTATATCCAAGGACGAAGTAAAAACAATGTTGCGGATAGCCGCATAAATCCATAAGATCCGATAAATTCTAAATTGGTTGGAAATAATTTTGTTCGCGTTTCCGTTACGAGCGTGATTCATTAGGTTTCTTAGCGTGAACAAGTATTATCTTTTGTGTTTAGTAAAATATCTCCACGTTCCAAAATCTTTCTGTTCAACTATTTAACTAATGTGCGAAGAAAATCACGGTTCAATGTCTTGTCGTGCGCGCCACGCGATCTATTCATCACTTCCAAAACTTATTTTTTGGAAACAACAAAAGCACTGACGCTAAACACTTCCATTATTATGTCTTAAATAGACAAAGCAACTTTGTTCGAGACAAAAGGAACAAATAAAAGGTTGTCGCCATTAATTTATACACTTCTGACATTTGTAACGGTGCATCTTTTGTCGTGTATTGTAACAACTTAACCCCGTGGAGGCGAAAAATTAGCGCTCTGCGTGTGTGCAGTCGGTGAACACTAAACAGAATTGTACAAAAGAATGCTCTTTTTCATTTACGCGTTTCGCTTTCGGTATAATTATGGGATTTTTTTACGAATCGAATTCGAATTAGTGACGGTGCAGTGTCACCTGAGCCGAAAGACGGGACCTCACAGTCAACAAAGACGCGTATTTTGGTCGACCATTCACTACTTATAATAAAATATTGTGCGTTCTTGGACCCCACGGGAACATGTGAGACCCACCGATGTTACTTTTTATGTTCATACCACACATTATAATTGTGAGATATGATGTTTTTGTAATTATTTACGACCTTAATGTCTCGAGGAAATAATACATGAGCATGTAAAGTTTATAAAACTCTCCTATGATCTGTCTACACAAATGATGGCCAGAACTTGCCCTTATGAACGTGTGTAAACAACAAATGCGTCATTGTCCGACATTTGCACTAGTAGGTACTAAAATAGCTTTAGTATACCTGCATAATAACGTTTTCATTTGAAGTGTTGATTATTCTAAGTAGCAGTTCATATCTTAGAGCTAGACTTAACAAGTTCTGTAGTTTACGAGGTGCTAGGCACAATTCCATACGACCTCCGGCTTCACGCGCTCGTAACCATCCACAATCGACCTGAATGAGCTCCAAGCACGAACGTGGCAAACTAAATCTTTTACACTCATAGTTCACTTGCCAACTGAATAATAAAAGAAATTATTGAAAATATTGAACTGTCTCCAACACTAGTCCGGAATTATTTCCAGTGTCGTTGCGTAATGGATCCAACAGTTTACGACGTGCTAAAACTCTCAAGTGCAGGTGAAGTAATGTTCATAACACCGAATTCAGTCAAGAATGAGGTTCCCAGTTCTTGAAACATTGAAACTTACTTGGATTTAGCCAGCAAACGTCGCAACATTAGCATTAGGAACTTACATAAGACGTACTTAGGAAAATGTAAAATTTGTTTGAAAATCGACTTCTGATTTTTAGTTTATTCAATTTGAATTTACCCCTTTACAAGTAAAAAGCAAAAGGGAAAAATCATTGGTATTCGTTGTAGCTTGATTTTTACATCCCGCTGGGTGTCGTTGTCGGGAGGCGTCGTCTGTACAAGACACACACAGCGCCAGCACAAAGCGAAGGAAACGCTTAACGCACACATTCTGGAGATCAAAGAACGCGCAATCTGTGTGAAAAAAATAACGTTTTGGTCCCAAAAGGGCGGACCCGTTTACGCGACCCAATTCACGCGAGCGGTTCGGACGCCGAAGAAATTGAATTGAAACCAGCTCGAACAACAAATTCAAACGCGTATCGAATTGTTTTACGTTTGACGAATTCGCATTTAGAAAATTTTAAATTCGTTACAATAGGCTATAATGATGCAGGCCCGCTTCTTTGTCCGTATCAGAATGTTGTATAAAGAATTCGCGGTATGGTCTTTAGTTCGCAGTCTTACTTTTTAAATATGTGTTCGATATCGATCGTGTGGCGATAGCTGGAATAAAGTGGACCGCGTTTTTTGGAAGTTTGTGATGCCAAATTCTCTCTACGCTGTCGCCAGTAACGATGTTCGCATTCCGAAATTAATTCAACAGCATTCGCATAAGAAAATTATTTGAATTGCATTATTAAGCTCCGTTCTGTTCCCAATGTAACTAAGTATAAATATACAAAACTTGTGATGTGCTGTTGTGAGCCGTGTAGCTTCACTTTTCTAGGAACATTAATCATATCATAAAGAGAAAATTGCCTTCTGAGATCGTCGTACATTTTCTTACGATGTTATCAAGCTTCCAGCAGCTTCTATTTGTAAGTGTCTTGTTTAGAAGATCACATCTGCTAAACTTTATTAGCTTACCTTTTGACAAAAGCCAAGTTGATGGAGGCGCGTATCAAATCGCGCGATTCAACGCGCTCCTTAGCGCAGCTGGTTTGGGCGAAACGAATTTCTACTATTTATTGTTTGAATCTTTCTTATGCGTTATTTATGAAAATCTATAGCGATTTCGCTACGGTACCGGCAGACTGCTTTAAGAAAACTGTGTCACCTTGCCTAGAATTAGTTACGCGTTCCCGGCTGATGCATGGCTTAGTCTTGATTTAACATTGTTAGTCCGTCACCTATGGTGATTGATCGTGGACTTCTATTACTCTCAGTAATAGCTCAGATAAAAATTTCTAGTATCAATTCGTTTTAGTACTTATTTTAGAAATAACAATATTTTTGTTAAGAATCTCAAGTCAGCTGTTTATGCTGGGATATTAAGACTGTTTGTTATGCACAACCTACTCGAAATCGTATTCAAGTTGTCAAGTTGTTTCTAGTTTAATATAACAGAATCTTAGTTTTAAATTAACTTTACTATTGTTTGGAACTGAAGAGAAAGCTTGAAAGATAACAAATTGTTAATATTTTTAATTTAATGTTTCATAGTAGTTGAGACTTCAAAATGAAGTAATTTCTTGTTACATGCACTTGTATTAGCATCGAGTGAAAGCCGTGGAGACTGGAGATACGTGGAAACGATCTGCCAAGTTCTCATCGGCTACCTTATTACGTCGCGTCGGCCGCCGCTTCACCCGTTACGTCGACCGCGCACATCCCAGACCGAAGTTTTTTGCCGCACGGTAGCTGCACCGATTTGATTGCTCCACTTTTTTCTCTCCTTTTCAAATAAACCGAAGTAATTGTTTGTTTTAAGTCCCGTAGATTGCGTCCGCTGTACGGATTTGTTACAGACATTTTCGGTGTTAGAAAATAGAGACGTCCAAAACGGTTGAGCGAATCTAACGTTTCGATGTAATCTCCTCGGTTAGCTTTGCAGCGTTTTCTATGTAATTCCGCTTTAAATTACAAGAGCAATGTTTTGATTTCAAATGTGAAATTAATTCTAAATTACTGAGCGACGTCTGCTTTTTGCTCCAGAGCAGGTAACAGGAAACGGGTTGTCTGACGTTAATCCCACAGCAGGCGCGTGTGTGCGTGTCATGTTGTGTAATCAAAGCTTTGAATGCGTGCGTGTAGTGTGGACGTCGCCTGGTTTTTATGCAGTTGAGAATCGAATGCCGCGGGGCTATCAAGTATCGTTCGACTAATCACATTATCGCCCATCTCTCTCCAGCTAGTTACTGAGCTTGAGAGAGAAGATGTGCAATCTATGAGAAGCCGTCGTCTATGATATCACGATATGTTAACCCCGCAGTAGGTTGTTTAGACCGCACTCGTTCATCAGATCGCTGCAATGTTCAGAATGAATCTTTATGATTTAGTTCGCTGGAGGCGCGCAACTAGGAGTTTCTCAGGCTACTGGCAACTGGTTTGTTTCCGACATTACTAAATAAGGCGTTCATATTTGCACCTCATATTTTGCAGCGGACGAGTTACGAGTGGATTTTATAAGATACATTTTGATTTAGATTGAGTAAACCTGTGCGTCTGTAGGAGCTGGTCGTATAACATGAAATTTAATGTCGGACTGAAAAACTATGTAGTTCGCTTGAGATATCTACCTTTAAAGATACTTCTGTCTTTACTACTGACATGTAAGCAAACGTTTGCTCGGCAAATACATACGAGTTTGTATAAACAGTATGTTTGTACATGTCATAATTTTCATTAAATCCAGGTTGATCAAAATTGGTCCCCTCCGTTTAGCAAACAATATGAGGCCCCGGTAATCCTCAAAAAGCGCAGGTGATTAATTGTGGATTGGTTAGCTTCATATCACTTTTCACATCAATGACGTGGTTAATCCTGTGTGAAGCAGGGTCGCCTTGACTGAAGCCTGTCAGAGGAAGATTATGGAAAGACCAGGGGAGAGTAATCCTCACTCCTTACTGTCCCTAGTGTTATCAGTGACAGTGTCTACATTAGCTTAGGATATGTTCAATACCACATGTTTAGCAATTTGTACAATATTTTTTCTGTGTGGTGAAAAAGTTTCAGGATATTGTAAGCTTTTATAATCAAATCATTGTCCAATAATAATTTATTAATTTCTGCAAAGTAGGTCCAATCCATATCAAGCTAAATAACCTATACCTAAATTATTTATTTAATAAACTATACAAACTATTGATTAGTCACAAAATTACGTTAAATTAGTACCTTCAGCCTGGGCATTCCAAAGCTAACGTTTAACATAATTATTGGACGAATACCTGTTCTATCCAAAAACTATTCCCGGAAATTAGATTAGTCAGGTTTAATTATTATTACTAAAGCATAGCCTTTAATGCAAGGGACTTTGTTTGCTCTATAATTAAAATAATGGCCATAATTTGGACCACTTCCAATGCGTTCTCCTTTTACCTGCGTTGACTGATTGGCTAATGGGCCTTTGGTTCCAAAAACCGAAACGTTTTTTATTCAACAAGGAGTTTTGTTATTCCAGCTTTGTTTTCTTAACGATTAAGAAGAGTTTAGTGTTTATCTGAGAAACATGCAGATAAGGTTCGTTGAGTCGACAAATTAATTTGCTTTTTTTGCCGTCCTTGTAGAACATGTGCCGCGGCGAGGTGACAGGGAATACAGGGAAAAAGTTGTTGACCCAAGGTTGTTGTGCTCTCTCCAGTTGTTCCTTTACGGTCAAATTTTGTAGCATTTAAATGAAACAGAAACTATGCGGTTTTTTAACTAAACTGTAGTGTAGTGTGATGGTTGATTGATGCATGTTTCAGCGCGAATAGGCTAACTCAACTGAACTGATATTACGGCCTCATGGAGAACCGACATGTTTGGTTGTGTAAGTGAGGTTACCGGTGGCCCAATTGGGTCCCTTAACAATGTTCCCAATTCTGGATTCCCCAACAACCTTTAAATTCCTAACCCCCAAAAGGCTAGCAACACAGTTGTACCTAACAATTCTGGTGTTTCGAGTGTCCATGGGCGGCGACAATTGCTTACCATCAAGTGATCGTCTGCTCATTTATCAGCTTACGCCATAAAAAACAAATAATAAAACTTATTTCGTTTCTAGTATCTCACAGGAGTTTGAGATTGAGAAAGCAGTAAATATCTCAATTATGAAATCTTCATAAAGATTTGTAATGAATACAAATATAATGAAAATATTGCCTATATATCCATACAGTTGAACATTATCTCATAAATATTTCACAATCTCTATGCACCTGATTTCAGTCAACGAACTTTCGCACATAACCCAAGCAACCAAGCAGATGTTTCTAATAAAATCACAAGAAACGACAACCTGAAACAATATTTGCTGACGAATATATTCAGTATTTTACTGTTTGCCTGCGAAATATGATAATAAGTCTGAGAATGGGAAAAAGAACTTTATTGTTATGTAAAATAAACAGACATTTGTCTAAACCCTTTCAGATTTCAATACATGCTATTATAATGTTTTATCCTCGTGGTAAAAATAGTGGAGGATTATGTTTTGAATTATTGTTATCATAAATTATTTTAATATCAATGCTCTGGGGTTCTGAAATGCCAACTAGTTGTGACAAAGGTGGGATTTAGTCCCCGATGTAGTTTATTAGTTCAAACGATTTATTTATTGTTAGTAAATACGTGTTTACATGTGTTTGTTGTGGTTCCTAATGCGATGTTGTAAAAAATAGGGAACAACATTTTTTTTTTATAAATTATTCTTATCTATTTTTATTGTACAGTATTTTATAATAAAATATGGGTATGAGGAATTTATTTTGATATTATTTTTAAGTCAAAAGATAATATCAATCTCACGTAATATGTAAAATATTCGACAATTCAAATTAAATTAACAATCATAGTGAAAATTCTGAATCAAAAGTATGTTTAAGAACCAATTGCGTAACTCACCAAAATGTTACACATTCACAACAAAAAGTCACGAAAAAAATACACACAAATCTACAACGTCGACCACAACCCTTACCTACATACCTTCAATAATTCCATAAAATACCTACGTAATAACACAACGTCCAACCACAAAAAAGGTCCCGAATCCCGATATTAATCCAGCGAACGGCGCGGTGGCGTACAAATTCCCGACATGTCCCCCCAAAAACTTACGGTAACGACATAATGACAGCGAAGCAACGTATAAAACGAGTCTCTATCCCAAATAGTCCTGGATTAATGTCGATTTAATTAAACCTGTATAATTTTGGACATTCAACGTGGAAAATTTTGTGTTTGGAGGCGGTATGTTAGATTTAGTGTAGGTAGGTCTTTTGACGAGTTTTTTGCTCATTGTTATGTCATACATGAGCTTAAGACTATGTATTTAGTGTTTAAGTTTTCGAAGTGGTTTCTTCACTAAGGAATAATAAACTTCCATCTATCATAGTGACTTGTGAAATTTCCAACTTGTCGAGGTCAATATTTGATCTTGTCATTAAAGTATTATTTCACAATAAACAAATCAACAGCTAAAACAACACTTGACTCTACCAAAAAACATACGAAAAACATCCCAACAAAACGGATCAACGTTGCATTCTCACGCGAACTAAAACAAACACGAAATGCCTTATCCAAAACGACGCATACAATGTTCAAACATCCTGCAATAATCGGAGGTTGCGTGGGCAACCCCAAAGAAAGGTTCGTATTGAAGGCGGTCCGACTTTATCAAATTACAACCTGTGCTGTTTTGTGCCGACAAAGGCTCTAGCGGACCCTAAGCCCACCTTTTGATGCCAGCAATTTGAGTGATGCAAGTCGTTCGATAGTTTTAATTTGGAAATGCGTGACCGCGTGCCTGTATTTAAGTTTATAGTTTTGTTCAATAGTTATTCAATGGCGTCGACCGACAATATTCAAACAATTATGCTGCCTACGGATTGCGTGGTAGGGAGGGAAGTAATGCATAATTATTATTTTTTCTATTACATGTTTCTTCTTGCGGTTAATAATATTACGACACAGAAATGTTGGCTCATCAATTCACAATTTCCAAAATAAAATGCAACTAACATGTACAATACACTCAAAATTGAATTTGATTTTATACCGCACATACCCAGTCTTTTTACTCAAAACTAATTCGTGTTTGCAAATCAAACCTTTCCCCAAAAAGGACAAGGGAAGGCCAAAAGACAACACGCCGACAAAATAAGCAAATTTACTTTTAATAGCTCGTAGCCGCTCGTAAAACACTGCCACCCTATATTATTAGCACTCATTTCCTTCGCACAAATCTTTTTTAAACTTAATTAGCTTCAGCAAATAAGTTTTTTTGTCCGAATCCCTAATAGGTACAATTTCACGAAGACCCCACATAATTTAATATAAACAACATCTCGAAAACTATTAATAAACACACAACAAAAAACGTTCACACCCAATTTGGACTGTTATTAGAGTATAAAGAATCTCTAAATTCGTTATTAAAACTGAGAACTACAACAAAAGGTTCTTCATACCTGTGAAAAGGCGATCGCATGCTCCAGACAGTCAAAACTAGAGCAATCCTTATTCTGTTTAAAATAAGGTGTTCTTTTCTTTGGACTTGTATTTTTGACCAGCATAATTTCTTTAGTTTTCTATGTTGACCTACGTCCCATTTCTTTTCTGTGAGGGACTGAGGTAAAGTCTCTGCCACACCGCAATGAGATTAGAGCGCGATCAATTTGTTTTACGCAATCTATACAGAATCAGTGACACGGAAATAATGGTCGTTCGCAGCGATTAGCATTGCTACGGAACAAGCTAATTACTTACAATTAAACGTTCGAGCAAATGTTTCAGTAATCGGGATTGCGAATAAGATTTTACGATTGTAATTTTTTTAAGTAAATACTGTGTTAAGTTTATGATGCAAAGTAACATTGTATTTTAGTTGCTTTTGAGTAAAGCATTTTTTTACATATGAAGTACAAAATAACGTGTTCATCTAAATTGGTGTCACAATTGAAATTATCACAGGGACACTCGGTAGAGTGCAGAAATATTAAAATAAAGATGATCTCAATTCTATAGAGTAGAAAGAGAACAAATTAGCCTCTCACAATAGAGTGAAATAGAATGAAGAAAGACCCACTATGATACTAAAATAGAATTATTTTTATAATGAAAACAATAAACGACTTTATAACAAGGGAAATACCAGCAGAGGTGAGATAATAAAATGCATTAATGAGGTGCTTTTTATAACAGAACATATGAACACATTCTTAATTAAATAAACACACAATGACTTTGAAATTAACACTGTTATTTTTATCAAACAGCCTGCTAGCTTGTATTTAAATTAGAAAAGTAAATAGAGATACATAATATTCATTTATTTATTCATACTTACTTTCATAATTACAGGTTCATAGAGTCCTGAACGTAGGCAACGTCACGCCATTTATCCCCGAAGGGGTGGATAAAGCTGCACATTGCGGCACATAATGCCGTTATACAAATAGAGACCTGCATCCACCCAATTTAGTATGTACCAAATTCCGAATACTAAAGCACGATGAATATTGGTCAGCAAAACATCTTTATTTTTGGGTATAAATGAAATGTCTATATAGATAGGAATTTTAAACAAGTAGAATCAGTCACATTATGATCCATCAGAATAATTCACAAGAGATGCATAAAACATACACTAGCGCGTGTGTATTCTAATGATGCAAGCATATGGATGCACTTAAAGCCTATTGAATGGTTATACCAGATATCAACTTACCAGTTAATTAAAATAGTTGACCGTTGCGCATGACTTGTTATGAGGATGATGCAAAAGGGCTACCAAAGTAAGTACTTAATGTTCAGGAATCAGTAGCAGTATTTTATTATCAGAATATTGTATAATAGGTACATAATAATAGCGTTTGATCCGCAATCAGGTAAGTTTTTAACAATTCGTATCAAACGTTTCTTGAAATGTTTTGTTAACACTTAGATACCACCTATTCTAGCTTATATTTTATCCTTGTGAAGGACCATGTGCGCTTACGTTAAATGGAACCCTATGTTAACCAACCATTCTACCACCATGAAACAAACTTAATTGTACTAGTCATACTTCTGCAATACAATGTTTGCATTGTTGGTCTCAGCTTGATTCATCGCCAAAATTCCGTAAGCGGTGATTGTTATTAGTTAAATCTTGCAATGAATTTCACTAAGCACTTTCTACCGATCTTTATTACAAATCTATTTGACTCTAAAATTTTATTGATTGTGATCGGACTTTCAGATTTGAAGTTATTCGAACGGCACTGTTTGATCGTCTTAGAAGTTGGATATTAGTTCAGCCTACTTGAATTTCTTTAGATGATTGTGAAGATAACGTATAGAATTGCAGAGGTCAAAACGGTTATCGTTGAAAAACCGTTATCGAGTTATCGATACCATGCTTACGCTACTACCAACTAACAGATCTAGTGACTACTAGTTCTTTTTTTAAGAGATGTCTAAATTTCAACTTCGGAACGGAGCTCAATTATTCCAGTTGGTATTGTTCAAGGCATTCTCATTTCCAGGCTCAATAAACTAGCAACTCAATTAGTTCTTGAACACGCAGCTTTTGGACCGTAAATACATTTTTTTTATGTGACTTGTACCATAAGTGGGCAACACGCGAGCTACGAGTTGATAATAGCTTGCATAATAGGACGCTCACACCTGCAACTTGCACGTTAGATCTGAAGCAGACATAGCTTCGAAGAAAATAACTGTTTACACAATTATAGTCCTTGTTTACATTACATAGTGTGCTAAGAATCTAACAATAGTTGAAATATGCAATCGAACTGATTGATAAAAAAGTCTATTTATTTTAACATGTCTAAAATAATGACAAAAATATTGTTTAAACATTTTAATGAATACAATGTGTTCAGTTCAAGTGGAATTCGTTACACACTTTTTGTAACACAGTGGGGGAGTATTAACAAGTCGAGAGCCGAAAATCATAAATTCATTTTTTTAAATGATCCACCTATTCTTGTTACAGTAATTGGAGGCAACGACTTCGCAATAATTTCAAGAGTCATCATCTTCATATCAAGTGTTCTGCAACTACTACAAATAAATTTAAGGATTTGTGAAATCTAACGGTGTCAAACTAAAAACAAATAACAATACAAAAACCGAAACTGGCGTGGACATGTTTTTATTAGACCAATTCCATTCACCTCTGTTGAACATCATAAGGAAGTTTACCCAAACAGTTTTATATTTTTTTTTACGAAAAAACAACATCAAGTTTCATTATGTTTTATCTGACAGCCCACATGATACGGTATTAATTAAACACGGCTCGGACTCATGAATTATCATGAGGTTAATAGTCACCAATGAGCTTGGAGTAATTATGTAGATGAACCTCTTGCGTACACGCAGTGGTGGGGAGATGTGCGCGGCCTGTCTGCCAGTGAATTGCCAAAGATTATAATTGTGCACGGAAGTCAAAGGATAACAAATTAAAGTAAGTAAAGTTTTAAAGTAGTGATTATTACATTTTTTATTGTTATGAAAGTGACTTAAACATTCCATAACTAATATTTTTTATTGCATAGCAAACATATATATTTTTACCAGTGTTTTAATATGTACGTGTTGTTCCTTCTAGATAAATACATTTACACATTTAAATTAATTCAAAAAAGATACCCATTCTCAGCAGTAGGTATTCAACAACAATCCAATTTGGAACACACATGAATAAACTCCTGCCGTTAACCGTCAAATTATACCGTCCATCTTTGTTTCCATATTCATAATCTTTGACGCCCGCGCAGGAGGGCGGGCCCAACTCGACGCTTCGCGCGCATCGTTCGCGTGCCGCCGCGCGCGCCACCCAAGCTCGGCTACCGACGGTAATCTCTCAGATATACCCCACCGATGAGTGACGTCATCCCACAATGTTTAGGCATTGATTTCGTTTAAGGTTATCGCGGAACATTAACATCGAATGATCAATGATTATTTTACAACCGGCTTTAGCTACGCTGGATTTAATCAACCGATTAGTGGCGTCAGTAAATCTATGTGGAGATAGTAAATAAATAGAACTGATTAATAAACAATGACATTACAGATAGGAAATAAAAATAGAAAGTTTCTATTGGCCTTTGGTATTTCTTTATTCGGTTTTAATCATTCTGATAAACTCGGAGGCATTAATGGAAAGGTTGATTCGAAATAATCGGAGATACAAAAGAACAGCTATTGTTATCAGTTACTAATATGGTGTTATTAGAAAGGTCCGAGGCAACGATGAAGTAATGCTAATTAGGTACTTAGATTAGATGCGTGGAGATACTGTTATACTATTTTAAGGTACCGTACTAGGTACCGTAGAGGCTTAAGAAATAGGATTTCTAAAAGATGTCTCGTAGTCTGCTAACAGAACAGGTAGGAGTACTTATACTTTTTTTGAATGGGGGAAAATTATCCAATAGCTTCTAGCGCCTTGGGCGAGACGAGAGGGAGTGTCAGACTTTTACTGGCTAAAAAAAAACCCCGCTCTTACTCCTACTTTTTGAGCCGGAGCCCCTTTAGGCAGTCCGCAGCTTATAGGAGTACACCTTTAGTCTTTTTACGCACTGCCTTGACATGCTAAAAATATCCGCTTATTTATCAATACGGATGTTTTTAAAAGGACATCCTTTATAGTAAGCTTGTATCGATATGCAACAAACAAAGCCCACATTAAAGTAGGTGCTATTACGTGCTAGTTTATTGCATAAGATCCGATAACAAAGGAACTACAGCCGAACATACGGGACCACCAAGAACTGACGCAGGTGCCCGATGAAGGCATTACACTGAATCGCCCATTATGATTAAACGGAATTGGCCGTAGTCTATGTTTGCAATCTACTAGAGTAACTCGGGTTTAGGGCTGTACCTCCTACAATTTTAGAAGATCCTAAAACAATAACGTTTACGTTTAGATTTTAGGATTACTTGAATTCCCTTGACCCTGAATGCCTAACTATACTTTAGTTCTAAATTCGATTAAAACAACAGTTGGATTTTGGTTGATTTTTTTTATCCTAAGTAATCCTTTTAATCTTTTTCGTTTCTCGGAGATTTTTGAAAAGAAATTGAGATTTTTAAGCCTTATTTTTTTTAGTTCGGCGTTAATTACATTTTGATTTCCAAGAAACACAAATTCTCGTAATTAATATTTTTTTCTCTCTTGAGTTTTTTAAATATTGCTCTTTTTCGCGTCTATTATTTAACATACCCCATTTTCGGTCCATTTTGGCAGCCCTGTACGAGCCCCCAGGGTTATTGATTAGTAGTTACTGTACTTAAATGATCACTTTACTGAGATAGAGTCCAAGTTATAATTATAATGTAAACGTGCTTTGAAGTTTGAGCGATAAGAATTGAAGGAGGTGACTGGATTAGATCGGCTATAACTTAATTGAAGCCTAGAGCTTATGGGAGATACCCGGGAGTATTTTCTTGATAAGCTTTGCATGACTTATTTTTCATTGAGAATGGATTCTTAATATCATAAACATATGTCTTATATGAGTAGGCCTAATGTTAGAAGTCAAATCCATATCATATTTTATAAATACTTCTAATAATCCTATTTTATTTTGTTTACCCAAGTGCCTTTTTATACATAATTGAACGTGCTTAGAAACTATATCATATAGATAATTGGCAGGCCACAACTGTGCGCTTTTAACAAAACTTTCTGCCTTGTAAACCAAAACTGTGGAATAAGCTGTCGTCGGTGGTATTTCCGAACCGATACTACCTTCAAGAAAAGAGCTTATTCCTTTTTAAAAGCCGGTGACTCCTCTGGAGTAGCTGGTGTCCATAGGCTCGCAACATCGTGATGGCAACATCAGGTGACCCGTCTGCTCGTTTGCTACATGAAGCGGTTTATTAAAACGTAATCAAGACTAATAATTTATTGCAATGAAACACTGACTAGGATTTAAAACACCTACAAAAATCGAATCTCAAACATTATTGCTTTTTACCCCGGCCCTCTTTCTATCGCCATAAAATTGTCACGGAAGTCGCAGCATGGAAACAGAGAGGTGCAAAACTTAGCAAGTTTCACCAATATTTCAAACATGTACGTATACAAACTACTAGGTAAGTACGTGTAGATAGCAATATCTTTGAAGTGGATACTTGGAAGTTCTGTGCGGTCGTATTTACAATGTAATGTAATGTAAGCAATTTAATGGAAGTAGTAAGGCGACACCGTATCGTTACCAAATGTGTTGGTATGCGATTATGTCTCAATGTGGGCCTATCGATTTTTAGTTCAAAGTAAATAGTAAAACTTTCTCTTTCGAATCGTTGCTAGTGCACTGAAAATGTATTATGGTATAGTAATACTTTCAGTTTTTAGATATTTTCCTACTATGTATGTTTTTTTTTTTAATTAGATAAGTCCGCCACATCCGCTAAAAATTGCTGCAAGTCCTGTCAGGATCTATAGTAGATACACTGAAGTCTGGTGCGTCGCAGATAAATGAATAATTAATTGCCTTGCATCCCGCAACGAAATAAATCAGAAGAAATAAAAAACCTAATGTATAGTAATAGCAGATATAGCCCAAATACATGGGGCTTGTAATACAACTGTGGTATTAAATCACATGATTCCCAAAAATCAATTCAAAGGTTAAGATGACAAGTCACATTTTGGATTACTAGGCTACCAGAAGACACACACACGTAATGTTATTATTATGAGTCATATGTTTACCAAAAGACCGATTGACCTAATTTAAGTACTGTACTGAAATAATTTATTACTTAACGTCGTGGGTGATCACAATGTTTTAAAAATAAAACACATTCGATCGATTTAGTTTTGACAATGCCTTTGAACACGTGTCGAACTGTTTTATTCAGTGCAGCCATAGATTCATATTTCAATATCGTTAGAATAACGTTAAAATAAAACTCTTCCATTAATAAAAACAAACCATGATTCAATCCTACCAAAGATAGAGCACAATTTTATTACCTTAACCGAAGGCGACTACTAAAACAGAGAAGCTAACGTCTATTTCTATTTACCTTATAAAGGATGTGGTATATTATGCAAAGATCTTCGTGAAAACTTAACAAACGTTACCGCTGTGACACCAGTCTCTAATCCTTCAAGAGTGACGTATTAGTATCGACAAGTATCACTTGGTACTTGGACTAACCGTATTAGGTGTTCTAAGAATATTTTACTATTCAAATGAGATGATACAGAAAAAGAGTAACCTATAGAGTTTCTTGCTCGTTCTTCTCCATAGGAATCCACACTTAGGAACGATTAAGTAGCTTCACTAGTGGATTGACCGACAGACAGACAATTTTTTTTTAAATATTGTAATATTTGCTTGACGTTCAAAAGTGCCTTCTCGGTCTATTTGAAATAAATAATTTTGACTTTGACTTTTAATGTTACGTCGCTGTTTGAAAATATATGCGAATACATGCTGTATAATGTTTTACACTAGTGCTGTGAACGGATAGTTTATGGTACAATAATTTAATTAGTGCATGCAAATCGATTGTAATACGAATATTAGGTTCGTTATATTCATCGATATAATAGTATTAGTTATTCAAATGTGTAGGTATGTTATTTATGTTTATTTTGATAATTGAAATCTATGACTGTTATTGTAAATATCTGAATAATCTAATGAAAATGATAATTTTGTAAATATAGTGTACCTAGTGTACATTAATCATGATAATAATAGTTGCTGCATATTGTATGCGTACATAAGAATATGAAGAAACTAAAGTCAGCCTGAAACAGCCACAAGACGTCCACTGCTAACATAACTTTTACGAGCTAAATTAGGTCATCTAAAGTAGGTTCATTAAAATCAAAAGTGTATCACACTAATATAATGTGAAACTTTATTATGTATAGTAGTAGTTTATTAAATATAATATATAAATTTCATGTTTTTCTGTCCATCATGCTAAAACTACTGAACAGATTTTGATGAAATCTAGTATACAGACAAGGTATGAGCTGACTTGGGTGATATGATACTTTTTATCGCGAAACGCAGGCGAAGCTGCTGCCAGAAGATAGTATTTTACAAGTAATTTATGATAGGTATTTTTATAGGATGGAAGGTATACAAACAGATGAATCATATCATAGTAAGTGATTAGCACCGTCAATGGACATTTGCAATAGCAGAACAGTTACAAAATGTATTCCAAACCTTTTAAAAAAGATTACCTTTATTTCGCGAATAACGCTGAAACTCTATTAAATTCTATGTCTCAGTTAGGTGATACAGTCGCCTGTACATGCAACCCGACAATAACAAAGACAATAGACATTCGATTACATACAATAAAATAAATTGATATTGGTTTCAGTGTTGAAACGGACCGACGCTTGTTACAACTAAATTGGTTTGTAAAGTAGACATTTCATTTTCGCCTGGTATCTTTGTTTATTTTAGTTATTAAGGTCCATTTTTCTTTTACAGTTCTGTGGTCGTATTAGTTTGAACGTATGGTTTTAGTGAAATTACTCAATTTTCACGTTATTGTATTTGTTCATTATATTGATGAAATAAAGTTAAATTCGTTTATGTTTTACTGCATTGGGTCTAGCAATCTTAAGATAGATCTAAATAGATAAGTTTCCTTGCAAAACGACTGGTACGTAAGCTACTGTTAATGAGATTGCTAATTTTTAAATTGAAAATACGTTACATGGTAGCAGAAACAAATACCCAAGCTGGGGACTGCCTAGCGGGTTACCGGCTCCAGCTCAAAAGCACAAGAAAGAACGGGGTGGTTTGTAGTTAGTATTGAGTCTGACACTCCCTCTCACCTCACCTAAGACGGGAGAAGTAATTAGATGACTTTTTCTCTTCAAAAAAAAAACATCCAATGTTTAAGTGTCGAAACAGACTAGCGACACCTTTTTGGAAGGAACGCCAGTAACGACCTACACCTTAAATAAAATTTCGTCTCTGTATACATTACACCTTTCTTACCTATAGACATTTTTAAAGCTAAATATAAAGAAGAAAAGCATAAACGTTTTCTATAGAAAGATCTTTGAACGTATAAATATTCATAAAAATTACAAAATTGTCGTTATGTTTGATAAGGGTGTGCCAAGAAATCCTTAAGTAGAAAAAGCAGACGCTGAAGCCGATCAATAAAGGAACTTAGACGGTTTTGTTGATACCTTAAAAAGGTTTTCTATGTACCAGTTTGTAAATACAAAAGCAAGTCCCTCTTTTATAGCAAAACTTTTATTTTAAATCTTGTACACTGTAGCATTATGTGACGATACAGTACTTCTTATAAACTGTATCAAGTATAGTATATATAGGTAAGGGATTTGACTGTCATATCGACGTCTGTGGTGGTCATGATGGATAGTTTGAAGTTCAGAAGACTGATAAAATTTCAAATAATTGGTCCTTGTCATTCTTGTTATGGCTAACTATCTATTGTAGAAGATCATCAGAACATTAGTGTCATCATCAGGTAGAGTCAAAAGACGTGCTCCATCGTAGGCCCCATCATCACTTACCATCAGGTGAGATAGCGGCCAAACGTCGGCCCATTTAACAATAAAAAAAAAATGTCCATACCTGAATAAAGGACTCAAGGATACGCCATCCCCATGCTTGACGGGCAGCTTGGTGATCGCAGTTAGGTTACCAATATTTCTGGGAACGTCTGAACCTTGGTGTTTGGTAGCTGTTTTGGGATTTACCCGGGTCCATTTCGTAAGTATGGGAGAAGCAATCAAATAAAACCACTAAGCACTATTGGTAAATACTCTGCAAGCATAAAACATAACGTTTCCCATATAAACGGGATCTAAGGCGGATACGATACCCGTTACTTGGAATGGTCTCGTATGTAAAGCGTCCGCACAAATTGCATAGGTCCACAACTCGACTTCATAACGGCTTGTGTCCACAATGAGAGCGACAATCCGGAAGACTCGATTTGTATAGATTGTTATACGTTTCACTAACTTTACACTAAACTTGTGAGTCGGATGGAATATTAAGCAAGCTCCTTGACTTTGCTCGCTAAAATAGCCAGCTTTTTTTATGAATAATCATATTTTTGAGAAGAAAGAAATGGGATTGACAGTTTGGTGTAACATCATTTGATTGTATTGTACCATCACTGTATGCCAAATAAAACGTATCGCAGATAGAGGAGCGTTTCTTTGAAATAGTGGTGAAGATTTCGCTAACAATTTAGTAAAGTTTTAGATTTCGTGATGCTGACAATTTTTTCATTTGTAAATACAAAGAAACCGATCTTAACACTCTCTAAATGGAGCTTAAGTTAACTCGTTAAGTAAATTTTATTATTTTTGAATCCTTACATAAACATACAAACAATACTCCAAGTTCTAAGCTTAGTGTTATTAGGAGCACCGTTGCTTGTAGTTATTTATAGGCGTGCGTGCAAACTTTAATTTATATGGTGGGTGTCGAAGTGATTTGTAAGTGGGCTTTGTTATACGCTAGTACGGTTGTATTAGAATTTCTATAGATATTGTCTGTACTTGCACATGTTTCACATACTAAGTGCATCGATGCAAAGCGGTTATTGTCGGCTGGGTATTATGTATCTTCGTGGATTATGTTCAAGTGTTATTGATTGTTGAGCACATGCAGTGCAGGCACTACTTGTGTCTGGGGAGTACAGGGCTTCTAGTTTTAGTTCACGTAATGCTGAATATATTCTAATCCTAAATGGGCCAAAAAGTAGATGTTTTGTAACGACATAACCTGTGTGTTCTAACGAACAAAAAGTGTGATTTTACGTTATTAAAAATCTACTTTTTTGACTTCACGGTTAGCGCAGTGGCTGGGCAATTGGCTGCCGTGCAATGTGTCGCAGGTTCGATCCCCGCACGAAATAACTCGTTGTTTCATCCACAGATTGTTGTTCCGGGTCTGGGTGTCGTGTGTATGTGAAATTTAATGTTTGTAAATGCACCCACGACACAGGAGGAAACATAGGACCTGAGCAACGTATTTTAAAAATAAAACTTTTGAATTCATCCTGTGGCACGAAGCTCTGTCACTCTGTCAATTCGAATCACTACCTACAGCATTCAAGATAATTTCACTTTTCCATTATCTCCAGAAATTTATTATATCTTAATAGCATATTCGTTTTGTACAACGTACGCAGTTTAAAACCATTTTGCATCGGGATTAAATATTCCAGTGCATAATTAGTGACAGTTCACTATCTTATAGCCTGCGAGCTTGACAACCTGTTTCTCTGTAGATGACTTACAACTTGCTCTGAATATAATCTGAGCCAGATACCGCCTTAATTGCTATGTAACTATACCATGGTAAGAATGTGAGGATAAAATTGTCACTATAGGTTTTTATGTGAAGGAAATGTTCTTTTGGTTTTGCTGATTGAAATCCTGTGAAATGAATTTTTTTATGATCTTTTAAGATTCACCGAATACTACTCACGATATCGTTTTAGTCTTTTGTCTATTATATAGTAGGTATTTTCTACTTTTGTAGAAATAAGTGATATTTAAACATCTAGTTTCTGAAAGTGGAGCCCAGATTCTGCGACATTTTCAATCTCATTCATACATTAAAAACTTAAGACTTGTATTCTTTTACATAGTTGCATATTTGTTCAATAAGTTACGGGAAAACAATCAAACGAGACAGTGTCTCTATTCGTCCCTTTTAATGGAGTCTAGTAAATGGCCTTGCTAACCAATGACCTTAAAATCACCAGTTGCGGTACAACGACTACATCAACAGACTATAAGGAATTTCTTTTTCAATCACAAAAAATGTTAAGTACTACTTTCAATCTTCCAGGTAAGGATAAATAGCATTTAGTAGACATTAAACGAAGTTCTTTCCGTTTATGTAAATTCAATACGCACTTACTGGTTTTTTTACTTGTTTATAGACATCTTATCTTGGAGGGGAATCTAGGCTGGATTCAATGTGGTAAGTCGGTTTTAAAGAATCTTGAATAAGTTGTTTTTATTATATTAAGTAGCTCTTGCACCTTTAGCTTTAAATATGGAAATTGTTGGTACGTTTTCATCGTTTAAAAACTGTCATGTTTGTTTTGACGATGGTCAGTTGTGGCCGCTTTGAGGGTTTATTTCATTATAATTCTTATATTAGATTTTACTTTTATGATGCTAATCTATTATGTTCATTAACATGCCTGTGTGCATACACATTTTTTTAATATTTTATTTATTTAGGAGCTCTTACAAAGATACATTGCATACAAAGCTAATTCTTTTTGCAATAAATATTTAACATAATGCATCTTCAATTATAGGTAACTACAGATTACACAATTTATCGAGTTATTAGAAAAAAAAAATACATTATACACGTCAGATATTAGCAATAACAATAAACTAAAGAAGAAGCTTACTTAAAACAATTTCTACATTCAACTACAAAATGTAAAACGCCTTATAAACACCAAAACACAGAATCCAGTAAAACGAAAAAGGACTTTAGTTCTCCAATTCAATTTACTTCTCGAACTAACCGTAAGAGACATTGGCATGGTCATAAACCAACTGTGATTCGTAAGCAATCGTGTTATAGATGCAAGCTGAGGCTAAACGGCTGTTTGGCTGTAAACTGATGCTATTACGACTCTTTTGCATCCACGACACTTTGACATAGAAACTCGAATGCTTGTGGTAGCTCATGTACTTATGGTGCCTTTTATTTCTATGTAAGTTGAAAGTTTCTTAAGTATCCTATTACAGTTTTATGGGGTGGAATGTTAAGGTGTTGCTGCTGGATCAGTGAGTGGAATTGAAATTGGTGTGTTAATAGTTTGGTGGGGTTCGGATTGGAATAATCAGTCTCGGGTTTAGTCTTACTTATTGTGTGTGTTGATTATGGCGTGATTTTTTTGTGTTGTCACCATTTTTTTGACAAAATCGATGTCTTCATTAGTAATAGGACGATTATTTTCTGTAATATATTTTTTTATGTCTTAGAAACTAATTATCATGTTTTTTGGCTTACTCACGTAATTATTTGACTAGGAACTCGACTAGTTTCAAATCATGCTAGAGGCTCATATTCATGAACAGCATTCCACGACACATGACGCAACTAGTCGAGTTCCTCGTCACATGATTAAGCCGAAAAAATTATAAATAGTTAAAAACTTTTCTGTAGCACTTTAAAAGGGGACTCTGTAAACCCTGTCTCTATATTGTACAGAAATCTATTCACTACAGGGTTCCAGCATCAGGGTAAGTCCAGCAGGAGACGTGTTAATAATATAACCATAATTTTAATAACTTAGTTACCTAATTTCCATCAATAATATTTGTCTGACAGTAAACAATGCTTCGAAATCAAACATCGAAACCGCGATAGGCATAACGTGATATAATTAACACATGCTTCCGTATTAACTGATACACGAAAGCCTCTAATTCCCTATATTATATTACCGATAACCGACGGATAATCTCTGATGTTACTGATCACACAAGAATCATAATAAAAGGAAATGCAGTAAATCTACTAGGTGATAATAGATATCATATCCTAATTGGTCAGTTGTTTTTATTATTTTTATCGAAATCATTAAACAAACTTGCTCGTTTAGTTAAATTCTAAAATTAGTGTGTTTATAGAAAAAAAATAAGTGTACAAGTCTGACTTGAAGAAGTCTAACTCTACGACCAAGTTACAAGCAAATACACAAACGCAGACAGGAGGTCCAGCTCAAACCAGAAGGAGGAACAGGGTTGTTTTTAGTCAGTAAGAGTCTGACACTCACTCTCGCCTCTCACAAGGAAGGAGAAGTCCCAATGATTTTCTCCCCTCAAAAAAAAGTCCTATAAAAAAGACTTATAATTGTTACGTAAAGACACTTACAACTTGTAAATTCTACAGTTAAACTAACATAACAATGTCAACTGTACACAAACAAGACATTCTATAGAAAGCCAACAGATTTTGTTAGACAACTCAGTACAAAACAAAGCGAAGTAACTATTGATTATAACCCGTGTGATAATACATAACCGTTGTATTTACTTGCAGCACGTGAGCGGTATTCCGGCTCTCAGTGGACAATGGTCCTTTCAGCGATGAACAGAAGCACCGACAGTACCATTATAGACCAAGAGCATGGATGGAATATTTATGTAGTGTATGCAAATCTTAAGACAATCAATAATGTATTGAATAATAACATAACCGTCTCTTCAGCTATTGAGCGTGAGTCATGGAGTTCTGGCGTGCAATAATAAGTTGACGGTCAAAGGCCTTTTTGTTATTGAAATAGAACCGTTTCCAGTATCAGTTTCTATTATTTTTTAATGTGTGATGATATTGTTAGGATTTTTTGTTTGAAATTTCATACTGTGATCTATGTTAAGTGAGTCTTTTTCCAGCAGTGGACGTGATGATGATGATTAGATGACATCTATAATTTCACCGTTTAGCTTTAGTGATACAGGATAAATTATAATTTAAAGTTATCCATCCATTATAATTTACAATAATTTGACTCATAACAACACTCTTACAGAAGACAATATAACTCATTTTTGTATATCATGTTAGTTATCAACAAACAAACAATTAACTGCACAGGTTTCAAGATACAAACTCCAACTCCCGCACCATCATAAGCATCATGTTTGTTCGTAATTAACGATGCATGTTCTTATAAGAACATTGTTTTAATGTTCCACCCCAGACGAGCTCGATAAATAATCACCACTTGTGTGGTAACAAGATCCGTGACGTCATACACAAGACGAGGAGCTACGAGAAATGGACAATTGATTGTTGTCTGCAGATAAGGTATTGTAAACTTATGCTGACGCACGTTTGAAACTGTATTTGGACTATGGGACAATGTGGGGGATTACTGGAAGAATGCTACAATGCGTTACGTCGAAACAGTTGTAAGCAACGGGCATGAGAAAATGACATAATGTTTACAGCTCTCAAAGCGTTTTGACCCATTAACTATATGAGTAACATCTCTTTCACAAAACTTGTGATGATTTCATATACAGACTTACCTACAATATTAAGACTAACAGCAATCTACAGTTTGTAGAACTACAACTAACAAGTGTAACCTAGTGAAATTTCAAAACGGAACCACTAGAATAATTTCTTGGCAACATGGAATTTCCCTTCTCAATAATTCCTAACATTATATAAAACCGTAAGTAGGCACAGACCTTGAGTATAATGAACCAGTATAAGAACGGGAACGTCTAGCGTGTAGTGTGGCAGAACAGGGTAATTCCTTGTCATTATGGTATTATTTATAAGCGGAGCAGCTCAGGCCGACTCAGGCGCAGTAGAAAGGCGAGGCATGCGCTATAGTGCATAGATTACCGATGCAGATGCGCGATAGCTCTAAATTATGTTCATTAACATTTTGTCTTGTTACTACGCGATAAAATGTGTTTGTATAGAATTAAGTTGTAAAGAATATTTATTTGTTCAGATATTATCTTCTGAATAGGACGTAAATAATATAACCTCCTGTATTTTATGTTGATAAAGCGTGCATGCTCTTTAATTGCGTAGCCAATTACTTGGTTGATAACGTAAATTAAAAATAGGAAATTATTTATACAAGTATTTTTTTAAAGCAGATGTTATGATTAGTAATATATTTTTTTCGTCGTCGGTTCTTTTTCTTGTGACTTTATTTAGATAAATATGAACCTTGGAAAGTTAAGATATCATAACATGTGAACTTCCTATTTTTAATACCTAACGATATTTTTAATTTCATGTAGGCAAGAGCTCAATAAACAATTTTTGTTTACAAAACGTATCTTACTAAATCTCAAGCCATGTGTTCTGTTGAAATGCCTACAAATGTAACCATTCTCAGATGTATTTACTTGATCTATGACCACGTCCGTAACGCCAGCGGCGGCTTAACCTGTTCCCAGTGAGAGCAGTCATACGTCATTGGACTGCCTCAAAAATTATTCCTGCATTATATAATAAATCATAGTAAACCGGTAATTAAGTCAGTCATAACCAGAACCTCTAAAATAAAAAGAGTTCTATAATTTTTTCACATTAAATATCCATTTCGGTGGTACGGCTCGGCCTAAACGATCATCGATAAAGTTTTTTTTTTTTGAAGTTCGTTGCTTGTACTTACCGACGGACGTACATTATAAATGAATGAAAATTAAGTTCCGTAACAATATTGAACGACTTTTGATCGTTACTGTACAAACTTTGACTAGTTTACTATTTATAATGTCTTCGAGTCGGTAACAGTTTTCCATTGTTGAGTTTAACTTTTATTTAAATTAACTTTATGAATTATGTAGCTATTCTTCGTATACTAACATGGAGTTTATTTGAGTATGATTTTTATTTTTACTTCGATTTCATCAACGCTCAACAAAAAATAATACTTGGTACATTTCTAGCTAACGGCAAACCCTAAGGTAACCTGAAATCCAAAATTCTAAAGAACTTGTAGCATGAACCAGGGGCATACGTATCATTTAATATTTATTATCCTAAAATAAGTTCTACCCATATCTATTTTAAAGCTAATATCCAAAACCAAAAACCAAACAAACTGCCACACAAAAAGCTAAAACCAAACAATTGACTTACGAAACGAAAAAAACACCACAATTTACTGCACCAATTACTCCACACATCACTCGCTAAGTCCCACAAATCACGGAGAACCGCCAAAGATCAGTCGACCAAGCAAAAACTGAGATAGCCCTCTATAAATCATACAGCTAATCGAGTGCAATACAGAAGCTTATAGAGTTTCAAAACGCCCACAACACATCATGGTAACTTATTACACACCTTCGAAATCGTTCCAATGGTAATTTGCCTTAATAACTTTAAAAACTCATTACGTATGTTTTAAGTAATCCGTTTTGTTATTAGAATAGCTTTTTATTTTGATTTTTAAGTTTTATTAATGAGATCAATATTGTTTTATCGATGAGATTTGTTGTAAATAAAGTAAGTTTTACTCAATCTGAGAATGGGATTTGTAACCTCAAAGTAACCTTGAGATTGATAGCCATACTTAAATGCTCATACAACCCATAAATAAATGAGACCATAATGTTCTTTCTCCAATGGCAATTGAAATTGCAAATCAGTATTAATATTAATAGTCAGCACAACTACCAAAATAGCAGACTGGACTAAGAAAATTTTAACTTACGCAAATTGTCATTGACAGAAAACTTCGAACTGAATCTCCTTAAAGTACCGAATGTAAATGAGTGGCTTTATTACACCGTCTACGCTAATGAATTCTTTACTCACGAATCACGACCAAGTTGGTTTACTGCTCTTTGCATGCGTAATGTCAAAGTTGAATAGAGTCATTCCCATTGAACACGCTTTATCTTTACGTTACGGTTATTATAGAAAGTGTGACATAAAATTTTATTAGACCCCGTCTATCAAGTGATAACAAAATTCCAAAATTACGCAAGCCCTAATAGGTTTTGGACATTCCCGTTTGATAAAAACTTTGGACGTAGATTATTTTGTTGAAATTATTTTTTGGTAATCGAATTTGTCTATTATGAATGAAATATCGGTTCAAACTCCCGATATCTGAAATATTCGGGTCAAGATAATTTTGGTGGGAATATACTTTGTATGTTATTTCTGTACAAAGGAATCTTTAGAATTTTTATTTTTTCGAACATTATCAATATAGTTCTCAACAGTAAAGTTGTTCTAGTTAAAGACAAACAAACGAGAAAGTCAAGTAAAAGGTGTGAAAAAACTGCACAGAATAAAACTAAAACGGTTTAAACAGTCATATAAAAGACACAATTGTTAAACAAATAAACAAGACAGAATTAAAAACTAAAGCAGTAAAAGCACAAACTTAAACGGAGCACCTATTTACTCCAATCCAATACATTTACACTGTGAAGAAAAAATAATCGTAAAACGTAAAAAGCGAAATGGGACCTTTCGAAGTAGGCAAGTCCCAAGTTCCAAGGCTGATGGTTAAGGCTCCTGAATAAATTAGTTTTTGGAACGGCCAGAGCCAATAAAAGTTTTAAACAAAAGAATCATAAAACGAACAGCCAAACTTCGGTAGCAAGCAACAGGAGTACTGGAATGATTTACGATGAAAGTGGGACACAATTGGCTGGAACTTTTCAAATAAACTAGCAATGAATAGACATAAACATGTGTTTGTCGGTAAAGATTTCCCGCAGTTGTATGAGTTTAATGAGGTATGTTGAACAAATGTAGTAATTTAAAAGTAGGATGGTCGTTCCAATAAAATTTTGGCATAGCATTGGCATCGAATGAAAATGTGATTATCATAAAAATGTAACCTTATGGTAAAATTCTTACTCTTTCTTATTTTAAGGTTCTCTTTGCAGTTACCATGTAAAATAAAATTCTAATGTCACCACCAATCCGTTCACTTATTACATAGAAAAAAGTGTCGACACCGAATCCCTTTATTCCGCTCACACTTTCCTCAATAGTTTTTTAATACAAGCATTTTTGCTTTACCAACCCCAGAAAACAATGGGCGAATTAAATTTTATTTGATGTATCCGACAGCTACCGAATAGACCGAATAGTTCGGATAGGGTTGGGATCGCTCCGAATCTGTTTGGCATAAACAGGACGTCACGAGTTCCCGATGTTCGCTCCTGTACAATAAAAGTTACTTGAGCCATAGAGAAAGCGTTGGCGGCAAAACATTTGAAAATGGAAGTAGCGGTAGCTTTGGCTTCTTTGTAAATAACGTTATTGTTCCTTTTTTATGACTTTATTACAGACTGTAAAGTTTGTCGGCCATTTGTTTGGCCAACAAGACAATTAGATGCAATAGTTGCAATTGCTCGACTTTCAAAAACAACCCAAAAATTTCTTCGTGTTTATTGAGCTAATAAAGTTAAAGAATATTGAAATATGACAGACATGTTTATTTGCTTCCCTTTGCTTATTATTCTTTGAGTAAGACATTATATTATAGTTGCACTTATGCAAACTCGTTTAAAAGTCAGTTTTATTGTTCATCGAAACATAAAATCCGAAGCAGATATGACAGCCATATGGTATGAACTCCGCCGAATTAATGACGTCATACTACTATGTATTCCAGCCGCTGTTTTCAAAGCCGCTGTCAGATTCAAGCATGAACATCGGTTCTGGTCTGTCGGTTCCGCATGTGTAATGCCGACAGCAGTAAAAAACCGATTAAACCACCCCTTACGACCTTTTTTGTCGCATAGTCTGTGGCGCTATCTTTTGAGTCTGGATAATTAAAACATACCATACTTAGGATATTTCTAAGGAGAACATAATGGGTTGTATCGCAAAAATTAAAGGTCATTGGTGTTTAGTTATCACTAATTTTATATTCATTGTTACTTATATCCATTGTATAAATATCATGACATTATTGAAGTCTATTACTGTGTATGGTATGTGTATAACTTGAAAATAAACGACAGATTTATGCAATTTACTTAACTCACGTTACTTAAAAAAGGAGTTCGTGTTGAATATAAATAAAGACCTTTGGCAGCATCTGCAAAACAAAAGCATAACGGCGAGAATCCCAAAATATCGCAAAGCTTTTGTCGCTCAGCTCCTCATTATAAAACAGAAGCTGAAATTACCATTGTTCCGCTGTCAAAACTCAATGAATGGGAAAAAATGTTATGTGTAACAATGTCGCAATAAACTTAGAAACGCATTTTACAACATCCCAAATATTTGTGCGCCGGTAGCTCTACGACTTTTGTCTTTAAATACGACGGGGCAGCGTTTATGGCCCGTTTCGCCTTATTCTTTCACGGCGCGAGCTATTTTATTTTTTGTCGTATCTCTTAAATAAGACATAATGTTCTTAGAAACGGGACATTAGAATGGACCCGGGCGAGGCTTTCTCTTTTTGTGAGGGACACGTACGGACAATTTTATGGTCAATTGTTTTACTTAGACGTCGACGTGGCAAAAAGACTGGTTGCTCAGATGTTAAAGTTGATTTAGTCCCGTGTGATGCGTGTGTTGCGCGTAGGTATTGGAAATGAAACGTGTTTCACGCTCGGATGAACCTTTTGTATCGATAATGTGACGAGTGGTAATCACTTTATTTGATGCTATAAAAGGTGTATTAAAATCACGCTTGAAAACATTTGGGTTGTCTCGTTTTTATAGCATTGTTTTATTATGACTCGGTGTATGAATGGTGTGCATCGAATCAAAGGAATACGTTGCATTGTGGTTTAAATTAATGCTTAATGATCAAAATTAGTCCTTTTTCTATTGATGTGCAGAACACGCTACATGAGTTCCGTGTAGTTTTTTTGGAATTACTATAAGAACAAGAATACTGTTTACCATAAAACCAAATTTCAATATAAAAGCCCACGTCAAAATAAAACGAAAGTATGCCTTACCGAATTGTTTTATCGAAATTTTAATTGTTCATGTAATAGGTACGAACATATTTCATAATACACAATTACTTTACCAGATTAAGGTGAAATAACCAGTTCACGGAATTGGGTGATTGTACATTTTAAATATTAAAATTAATTGAGTACTTGCACGAATACTATTATAATATTAAAATAAAATAATTAAACGATATAAAAATAATTAAAAATTGTTCTGAAAACAGATAATTTGTTTCACAATATATATTTTTTGTATCTTTTAAAGACTATTACAAATTAAGAACTAGAAATTTAAAATGAATTATATATTCATACAAATAGAATCCAATTCAAATTTTCAAGTAGCAACATATTATCGTTTCACAAAATTGCAACCAAATTACGTCCCATTTCCTATTTCCTATTGCTTGCCGGATAATAAAATAAATGCGGAACATCAATTTAGCGACAAAATACTCTAAAAATGTATGGAAAGTTCACTAATGAGTGTCATTTCATTGAATAGAGAAAGTTAATATAACTGCTCCTACTGAACCGTAACAAACGTAGTTACAGTTTTAAACATTCACATATCAAGCTTAACAAAACTGTTTTATCTTGGTCTCACTTTGTATGATCTTTCTACTTATCCAAAGATCAGCTTATACTGGCTATGCACGGTTTGATATGTAGCCATGTATGCATGGCTTAAATTTCCGAAACCACAAAGTGAAAGTTCGGTCTAGATCAAAATAGTGAATATTTTGACAAAGGTGTAAATGGTGTGTGAACGATAAGACCGCTGAACTGAATGAATAGCGCTGAGAAGTTTATTAAGAGAAAAAATCGCACGCGTGTCGTATAATGATTTTATTATTCATCGTTCATGTGGTTGTGGAAAAAAGTTAAATAGGTAGTATCACTTATGCTTGATATCTATTGTTTTATACTCGCGGTATGTGTGCCTAGATAATGATTGATGAATCAATTCAAGTAACAATTATGTAAATACAAATAATTGTTTTCAATTTCACATAAACATTTTCCAATCGAATGAACTTTCAAGTTACAGAGTCTCTTATAAAAGGATACCAAAATCAAAGAGGTACATATCCACCTTTTAAATAATATTAATGTAATTTTATTTGTCACTCCTAGTACTTATTTACAAGAAATAAAGAATAATTTTCTAAATAGAAAGTCTATAACCCAGGCTTTAACGACAAGAGCTATGATGGTAACTTTCCTCGTAAAATTCGCAGAAAGTGTCAGGTGAGAAGACATTTGACAAAATTCAGTACTTGAATAATGGCCTTACTTTATGTGGATAGCTTTAATAGAATTTATCTAGGAGTGTCTACAAATTAAAATGTTTTGGTGGCTCGGAGGTTTAAGGGCGTCTGCGCCCACTCTGAAAATGTCTCGAAAAAGAACTCTTATCCCGACTCGGAAAAAGTCACAGTGGTACTTGTCGTTGGTGCTATTTTTACTTTTTAGGAGTTATATGTACTTTCTTAGATTAGTTAGATGCCACTGACCTGTTTGAAATCGCCAACACGCTTTGAGCCAGCATGGTGATTAATGTTTAAACCTTCTCTATGTGAAAAGATGCTTTGGTCCATTGCTGACCACTGCCACTGCAATCATGCAACAAGTTATCGACTAATACGATTAGAATTAGATCCTTATTTATATGAATTATGGATAGTCGTGTTTAATTTCACTTATGTCATCCATACAAAGTTTTAAACATAGTCAACATAACATAGTTTGTTTTGCGGAAGAAGAACACGTAAATTATTTGATATTGTAAAGCGATTAAGAATATGGTGAGTAACAGTTAGACATTATTTTGATATTCTTTACCTATAATTACTACTTATTTCAATTTGTTCACTTTTTAAATATATTACCTTATGTTTATAAATAAATTAATTTAACTCAAGTTATTTATAAGTCTATATAACAACCTACAAATATATAAGGTTTTTTTATCGACCAAATTATTATTATTATAATTGACCTTTTATTTTGTCAAGAGAAAAACAAGAAATGCAGTTATGGGTCACTGATATATATTCTGGAAACATGGGATATAGCAAACGACGCGAAATAAGTAAATTGAATTCTGTTTAGCCACCACGGCATTGTGCCCGAACGCAAGGTTAATGACTCCAATGCTTTCTTCTCCACACGCGTAATCAACGCGCGCATTGCAATCTGTGAATCACCTTCATTCTGCTTTTTTACGTTGCAGCAAGTCAGCGCTGAACACAACAATTAGAAATCTATAATAATAGCTCATCGATAAAACAAAAGCAATTACAATCTTTTGATCTTAATTTCGAAAATAACTTGTAATTTTCCTAAATAAACATTTGATCATGATAATAACATTTTTGAATGTTTAAGAATTTTATGCTTTTGCAAATTTATTTTACTTAGTAATTGTAAATTATTTATACAGACATCATTCATAATTGTTTAGCAATGTGAACAAAAACAAATTTTAATAATAACTGAATACACACGTTATCGAAATTTGACCATTACTAGGAATTCGAAAGTCTAAAGGAGACCATAATTTCTTTCCATTTAACATGTTGATTCATTTCACCACTCGTAAGCCTAGCTATAGATTGCTTTAAAGGTGTCTGTATAAATAATTGCATATTTTTTCATCCAATTTTTTCATGTTTTTTTACTTATTGCATATAATAACACATAAATAATAAATTATTTACAATAAAAAATAATGTTGTTTTATTCAGAATCAAAAATTATACAGAAAACAAAAACAAAGCATAACAAAACAAAGAAAAACAACATAGTAAATAAATAAAATAAATACTTTTGGTTAGATTCGAACCCACATTGTCGTAAACGATGTTTGAAACCGGTTCATTAACCATCGTCCACGAGCACTACGTCTATTCTTGAAAATGTTGATTGATATCAATTGTAAATATTATTAACCTTACCCATGTATTAAATTATAAAAATACGTATACCGACACAAAAATTATAGTATTTACCAATGTGTGCGTAATAGGCGTTTGGCTATTACGTTTGTTTTTATGCACATTACTATAAAATTACCCACACATGTAAAGGTATTGCATAGTTATAGTTATGTTGGGTGTATACTTATTACTGTGGCTTTGTGTACTTTCTCAGATTAGTTAGATGCCACTGACTAGTTTGAAATCGCCAACACGCATTTAGCAAGCATGGTGATTAATGCTTAAACCTTCTCTATGTGAGAAGATGCTTTGGTCCATTGCTGACCACTGCCACTAATATATGTTAAGTTGACTGGTAAATTGCATGCAAGAAGTCATCGACTGATAGGATTAGAATTAGATCCTGATTGATATGTACTATGGTCAGAATCATTACACAAATATTTTACAAGTCACAAACATATTTCGTCGTACCCGTTCAATACATGGTATGCGCAACCAATTTTGCGCCTTAATAACTCCTGTGCATTGTAAATAAACTATAGAAACGGTAGAACACCCACAACTAAATTTTATCGCAATCCACTGGTCAAACATTAGCACTGTTAATTTATTGCAAACAGTTGAAATTGCTCTGTCATGGCGAAAATTAATGACTCGTTGAATCAACCTGCATTCATCGAAATAGTATAGCTTTTTTGTTAGATGTTTAGAAATCTGAGGACGGTGAATTTCTTTTTAATGTCGTAATTTTTTTTTTTCTTGCATGATAATAACATTTTTAAATGTTTGAGATTTTTATGCTTTTGATTCTATCTAAATGTTAAACGATCATAGTTCTATTTGTTTTCATTTATTTGATACTGCCAGTTTCACCAGCGTTTCCTGATAAATAGTATCATGTCACCCAAGTCAGCTCATACCCTGTCTGTATACCATATTTCATTTAAATCCGTTCTAATTTCAGCGTGATTGACGGACAAACACCTAAACATAAAACCAACAAACAAACTTTAACATTTATAATATTACAGTTGATATTACATAATATGTTCAGTTTCAACTTGTCTTGAAATGTGATTATTTTTTTAGTAAAGTACATAGGTACATTTACTGTTGCTTTGAGATAATAAAAACATTAACTTTCTTAGTGTTCTTAACAAAACTGATACTATAGGTAATAATAGTCCCTATCTAGCTCTCAGGGAAAGGAATGTCAAGTAATTATTGCGTAGGCGAATAGTAATTGCAAACACATTACACTCGGAAGCCTTTGTTTAAAGTTCACATAATTAAAAATAACGAGAACAGGTAAAAACGATATAATTTCGAGAAATTCGTAGGAACAACAATAATGCGAGCGATTAACAAATTACTGGGAATTTGAAACGAGTTAAGTGAATTTTGTATCTGTTGTCATCAATTTCAATCAGGCTGCTACTTCTGACGTTCTTGTATTATTTCAGGGCTTCCCAAACTTTTCCTGGTCAAGGACCGCTTTAATAAGTCTTGCTTTAAGGACCACAATTACTATAACTTATTTCATGTCGACTCACACTCAGAGTGAATTGGATTTGGAAATCAGTTGCTCCTCTCAATTGTCTCTTTTGATATGCGTAAGTTTAATTTGAGCTATAACCGTGGTATATATTGGACAGAGGTGTAGTCTTGTGTATATATTTTTTTATTTTGCAGCCCATTGTTTGACGTATACGGACCACTAGTGATCCGCGGACCACCGATTGGGAACCACTGATTGATTTGGAAAATTAATATTTTGTAAAGGAATTGCCTTTGGTTCGTACTCCAAGATTTGCAATGGCAATAAACAGTTGAAAATTGTTGGGTTATTAATTTGTTAGGACAAGGTTTCTGAATGTTATTTGATTGTATTCGGAGTTGTGTTCAATGGCACGGCCTGTTTTAAATTGATTTTTTGTTTGTTGTAAAAATAATGTATCAAAATTGTATAAGTACGGTACAATTTTAACCGGATTCTAGGATTATAAATTAAGTAGTATTTTCAATATTGAATATTGTTTTATATTTTGTTGCGTGGGGCTGAAAGTTGCGAGAGAATCGCAGAGTTTTGCCCTGCCTACTATAATGGGATGGAAATGCTGTCTTGTAGGTGGACTTGTCTGTTCTTTCTATAATAATATGTTGTATATAAAATATCGAAATCTACATAACATAATACGTTGTATACATATAGATAGCCTACTACCGTAAAATATTCAACAAAGTGTAATAAATTCTTTACCACAATATTTAATGATACTCATATTAAATAATCTTTGCTGTGACAATGAAATAAATGCGATATTAAAGAATTTAAATGAAAGAAATAATAACTTACAAAACGATTTGTATAATATTGTAAAGCGATACAGAATTTGATCCAAGTTGGCACATAACTTTTAATTATTTTATAAATCAACTTCGAATATAACACATTCGATTTCAAAAATGTTCCATTAAAGTCTCTCGACGATGGAATTGAAACTTTATACCTGGAATATAAAGTTTAAAATAGCGTGTAATCTGCTAAGTGCTTTAGTAATGTGTGTCCAGTTGCATATAAACAACAACGTAACGGCCAATGGTAGTCTGTATTTTATAACACTGCCAATTGCAAAGTACCTTTGAACACGAGCAGTTATAAAATATTATTTAAACATTATTTTTTATTGTTACTACTGATAGAGACTTTCAATCATAAAGGAATGCCTTCGTATTTCATTTTTAGAATGCTATTTTAATACCGACGTATCTTTTTCATTTGAATTCCAAGTTTAAAATTAGGTTTTTAAAGAAATGATTTGTTCTTTAGAATTATTTGCAGCCAGTTTCCAATGTTCATTTAGTTGATGGAAAGCCAAATAGTTTCAATATCACTTCGAATTCTATTTCAAATAAATTTAGTTTTGGCTAGTTTAAATATTCAAAAGTGATCAATATTAGTAAAGCAAATAAATAGACAGTAGAAGTGCACATAGAACACATTATTTTTATACTATGGTTTTCTGTTTTGTGGGTGTTTTAACAAAACATAATACATCAAGCAGAAAATTTATTTGAAAATAAAAACACTACAATACACTATTTTGTTCCTTGTTATGATTTATATTTTCATGCTGAAAAGATTCGAACTCACAGCACGTCGCGTAGCAGCCAATCGTCCTGTCACGTCACTCACTCATACCAAACACCAACCATAGAGTTCAATAAGATTAATTATTGAAAACATACTTAAAATATACATACATAGGTGCTAATTTACTTTATTCTAGTCCTATCCAGGTTTTAATTACAAAAAGTGTCGTAGAGAGGCTGTAATTGAATCGCGGTGTCGAGCTCACTTCCAGTTTGAAACCTAATTTAAATCTTCTAACAGGATTTCGACATTAAATTCATTTCATTAATGTCCTTAGACATTAGGGATAAAGTTGAGTGAATAGGCATTCTGAAGGGAACTAAGAATTAGAAAAGTATGGTCTTAAAGTCTGAGGTAAGTACAACCTTATTTTAACTAGAAATAGAGACTATTGTACTTTGAATGATTTTAAAAGGTTTTATAGAAACTATTTTTTTTTAAATCTAAAACTAGACAGGCATTTGACCGCGATGACACCGTATTTACATGTTTTAAGTCTATAATGATATACCTATGTTTGATATTCTACCAATTCGCACGAAACGTTTTGCTTCGAGTTTTCTTGTGTGAACCGGCAAATAATGGAACTCCTTGTCGGAGTCTGTGTTTTCTGCACAATACATCTTGGGTGTCTTCAATTCCTGAGTTAACAGGCTACATCATCGCTCACCACCAGGCGGGAAGGTGGCCAAACGCAAACAGACGAGTACTTAACGGGCACCATTTTAGACTGGGCCACGTACTACAGAACGTTCTAGAATCGTATAGCTTACCTGACGATCTAAAACCTACCTAAATTCAATTTACATGAATTGCGTAATCCATATCCTCTATTAAAACAAAACGAAAAAAAAAACAACTACCAATAATAATTATAATTCACACGTCCACTCCCCAAA
The DNA here is from genome assembly GCF_023101765.2 of Spodoptera frugiperda. Lineage (NCBI taxonomy): Eukaryota > Metazoa > Arthropoda > Insecta > Lepidoptera > Noctuidae > Spodoptera > Spodoptera frugiperda. Next base: position 9,645,033 of record NC_064242.1, on the reverse strand, counting down.
ATGGCTACCGTACCGTTCCAAAAACAAACCTTTAAATTTCCAAGACATACAATACATAAAACACCGGAGATTTACACCTCTTCGATCAGGAACTGGCAATCAAAACACTAAAAACAATTGCAGAGCGGGATATAACATGTTAATTTATAGTCAAATCAGTTGCTGTATGAGCTAATATAGCATTAAGCATGCAAGCAAGGAGTTTGTGTTAAGCCGACTGTCAGAACCAACACTGGTCACGATCGCCAACGGATGCGGCGTCCGGTGACACGAGACAGTTGAAAAAAATACTTATAGTATAGACTGTGGATTAATAATTTTATAAAGGTACGTTTAAGGGTTAAGTTTGATTTATGATTGTGTTAGTGTATTTTTGATGTTATGTTATGTTTTATGATGTTATGTGTTTATGATTATGTGTTTAAGATTTATTAGGACATAAGGTTTGACAATAAAAATAATAGTTAGTATTTAATGTAATTGAATTACCTAAGTTAAATTAACTTTAGTTAACCAAAGATATCTAGTTAGAAAGTAAGATGTATTATGCTATTTTAGATTTGGGATGCACTAAGAACTTTTTAATCATTCTTACTTAATTATTATGTTATCGGCTTAGTCACATAACTGTTTGACGAGAAACTCGACGATAACATAATAATTAATTTAGTATGTCTCACGAAAGTTAAATACTTAATGTAAGCCTCAACAGCTGGCAATCACTAGCTCCACAACAAAAATCAAGACTAAATAAACAACAGACTGCAAATCTTCAGCTTGAACTCCATCACTCCAGTGCTAATTAAAACAATTTGTTAATCCAAACATTCCTTCGCCATTGAATGCACCAGCTCAATGAGATATAATTGACATAATCAACATTGTCAGCTTGGTACAGTTTGTCATCTAAACTTTACATAGTTCAAGTTGGTAATCCGTTGGAATTTGAACCATATTGACATGGAGAAACACATTAAAATACATATATTGATTAAACCTAGAAAACATCTACTAAATTAATGTCATCATGGTTGAAAATTCATTGAATGTTTTAAACATAAAATTCAGAAATAAAATCAATAAATGGATATTACTTAATAGGTAACACTTACGCATAATGAAATACATATAAACGTCATAATATTAAGTCCTGTTTAATATAATTTGATTGGCACTCGATTACAATTGTATATAGGTACCTAACAGATAATCATATGCAAAAGTAATTCTTAAAATAATCTACAGTAAGTTATAAAGTCGTATGTTGTCACTTAAAGCGCTGACAGGCGGATTACCGCGCTGAATAGTGATGTCACAAAACTCGACACATTGGGTGCCTAAAACTCCTAAATGTCACTAACTCAAACACGTATCGTCGCGACTGGTAGAACCATGTTGTGCCGCAGGTTAACGACCTTATATGACGGTATTAATCGTCCTTATAGAAACAATAGAAAAGTTTTCTATCATAAACGCGACAAACAAACAAAATATGTGTTCTATGTGAAAGTCACGATATGAAAAATAAAATAAAATAATAACGTCACGCCTTTTATCCCCGAAGGAGTAGGTAGAGGTGCACATTACGGCACGTAATGTCGCTACACAATGTACACCAACTTTTCACCATTTTTGTTACAAGTCCCATGTAATAGGGGTTGAGCCTATTGCCATACCACATATCGACCAACGACACAGTCAAGTCACGATATGATAATGAAATATCTAGTTATACATCTATTAGGTTTAATAGAACATCACCAGCAAAAAATAGCAAAACAAACAAAAATGATCTTTAGCAAACAAAAATTAAAACACAATTCAATACAAGCTGCCACGTAGCTCGTTTCCCTAATTTTTGTGGCCATTAGCAGGCGGCTACGAAAGCATTGTACTCGTAGTATTACGAGACAATTATTCATTCGTAATGGATTCGAATCTTACATCGCGTTATACTGGTAGTTTACTGGACGTCCGCCAGACAGAATTACCGATTATGGTGGGTAATACGTTTATTTATAGCTTTATACTCTTGTTCGTGCTAACGGGGTTTTAATATGGAATTACTTGGTATAATCTTTATAGAAGCAAGCAATTACAATCTAGACGTACTACATGTTCTAGCGTAATTGGACTTTAGTAATTCAAAAAATAGTGATTGAATTAAAACACTAATTTATTATTGATAAGTTCGTTTATATCGTATAACGACATTACGTGCCGTAATGTGCACCTCTACCTCATCTTCAGGAATACGTCGCAATTGACGTGACGTCACATTGCATTTCTACTTTTCCGTTTTAAAATCTCATTATCAACCTAACACAATATTTAAACAACACACGATTGAGATACGGCTACGAAAGTTACCTCCAACAGAAAAATCAATCATATCAATCAATTTCATAACACGATATTTTTTCACTAACCGAAATCCGACTTATCGGATATAACGGCCTCAATACGATTCAGTTGTATTCTTCTCAAATTCCGAGAACCGAATGAAAACACGGAATCTCAGTCGACGCCGAGTGATATAGGAAGCTTACTGGCCATACGCCAAAGTGAATTTCCGATTATGGTAAATAATGTACCACTGACAATAAAATACGTCAATTTACTTCCCTTTGTATATACGTTATTTTGGTGTGTGCATGCCAAGATTGTGTTTGGAGCAATTTCATTGAATTCTTGTATCTTTCTAAGTTTTAGATGATTTTTAGATTTTAAGCCGTTTTTCGTAGATAACTCTGAAGATGCGATTGATAAATTCATCGCAAATTCGTTTGAGTATTAGTGAAATATAATTTTTTAGCAATAGGTACTGTCAACAAATTTAACGTTAACGGGTTTAGCCAGAATAATATTCATAATTAAAATCATGTTAAAGAATTGAAACCATATTTTAATCTATCTTATAAATATGTTTGTTTGTATGGCAAAGCGCATATAATACCCCAAGTGTTGCAAGCGTTCATAGGCCTAGGTAACCATTTACCATGGTGGGCCGTGTGCTTTCTTGCCACCGTTGTGGTATAAAAAATACGGTACAGTTTCATGTAATAAACAATAGCAAATCATACCATTTACTCGTAGATACCATTAATACAAAGCCAAATTACTGAGACTTTCAGTGGGCACCCTGTATTTTCCTTCACAGAACCTCCTTACTAATCGACAAGCACTACACTAACTTACCATAGCAGACCTATAAAATAATACTGTATCCCTACAATCCCTACACACACATGTATACCATAGTATTGTCATGTTTATTTTACGCGTGAAATTCCTCTACACTGCACAACCTAACCGTGACATTAATTCCACTCATTAAACTCTCAAAGGAACAAAATCAGTTGAATGACCTTCATCATATTATCAACTCTGCCTTCTGAGCATAAAGTTCAAAATGGATTGTATAAAATTTCGTGTTATCTTTTTATTAGTGGTCAGATAAAATTAGGAATAATTATGTAGGTATATGGAAAGAGAAATCTTTTTAAGAAAGCTTTTGTACGCATATTGGACAATGAATGTAAAGAAACAAGTTGCAAATGAATAATTCGTACCGTAATATCGGGTTTGTTTGACCCTGGGGGTTAATTATGACCCAAACTGTTAGACGAGTTAAAAACGAATATACGGTTTATTTTAGACTTCTATGGAGGTTTTGGATCAAAGTTACTCCTTTAGGCCATAATAACCCGAACATGTAATTTAAAACTTTAGGTAATTAAAATATTGATTTCAAAATTCTCAACAGCAAATATCTATGCAGCTTCACATATATGTAGGATTGTACTATTCCTTCTAATATTATATGTAAAAGTTTGTAAGTTTCTTTCTCTTTCTTACACATCTCAAATCTTATAACCTTTGGTTCTAGAGTTATGAAGCTTGAGCTATTTTCATTTGACCACACGAACATAGCGGCAAAAAGTAATTAGACATAATACAATCTGTATAAAACGTTAAATGTTACAGATAAATTAATGTACTATGTGATGCTAAGCCCACTATGAGTAACTATATTTCCGTACGTGTCTAACACATACAAAAATAACAAGAAAGAAAGTGACAGCAACATCTATATAATTCAACCTGTTTCACACGCGTAAGATATCGGAACCTACGCATGTTAAGAAAAATGTATATTATAGGCATACATAGAGTGTCTCATAAAAATAGGTGGTAGCTACCACAAAATACATTCATTTGAATATGTGAGAAAAACATGAATATCCACTCAAACACATTTGTATTATAAATTTTGTATTACAAACCTCATTTATATTATAAATCGAGTTGAAATGGGGCATTATGTACGAGTATTTTCTCTCTCATATTTTTTTTTTCTTAGAAAATTTTGTTCAGAAACACATCAATTCATTTCATGTTGAATTTTGTTTAGATGTGTTTTCTATAATGAAACTATTTGTTTCCATTGAATGTGTGATGATTTGGCTGTCAGGTCCGATAATAGGAATAGTTATCAAGTTTTTGTAAGAATATGCATTGAAAATAAGTAACTGTTTATGTGTACCTAAGCTACAAAAACATTCGATATGAAAAGACAATAATTAGTTAATACTGTGCTTAATTATACTAACACTCACTCACTTCATTTCATTATGAATATTAGATAATATAATACTTACACCTCTGCTTACCCCTTCAGTAACTAAAAGGCTTGTAACTGTGTTATTCTCCAAATAAAAAATGTTACATAAAACTGTTTGTTGTAAAATTAATCGATGATCATTCTTATGTAATTGATTTTAAGGCCTCGTTTCAATGACTGGTACTTGTTTCAATAAATGACTTAATAAGTGAAAAATTAGATTATAATTTTGTCAGCTATGCTATTGATTTAACTATGCACATCAAGTCATCAATGCTGTAATTAAGAACATTGAGAGTATTGCGCAATCAATTTTGTCATCAGCAGTATTATAAATACTGTATAATACTAATGTAAGTTAAAAAAAGTTATAAAATTGTATTAAAAAAAAAAGTATGACTCATGAAATGTTATGCCAGAATTGTTTTTCCAAAAATAATGCAACTCAGGTACTTTTGGCTGACTAACTAAGAGTAGGACAACAATACAATTGTTTATTTTAAAAATAGAGAAAAAAGAAACAATGGAATTGTTTTGAAAATAAGCTGTTACAATGTCACTACTTTTTGTGTATAGAGAAAGATTTATTTGTTAAATTTTACTGTCATAATGTAATTGTATTCTGTATTGTAAGTGTTGATACATGTGATGAACAGTGTTTTACTGTGTAATTTTTGTAATCAAATACAATTTTATATGTATTAAATATTATGGTAAAATATTTCAGTCATTGAAATTTACTACAGTGGAATTCTGAGCGTGTTTTATGAGTACAATGATCAGATTTCCATAAATATGTAAATACTGTTTACATTTGCAGTATCATGATTGAAATATGCTGAGCTTTTTGTTAAATTAAAATTACTGCTACTCCATTTGTTTGGTCATTTACTTAATTAACTTCTGATGTTATTGTGTTGAGTATTGTCTTTCCATTTAATGAATGTTCATGTTCTCTTGTTATGCTAATATCGCAAAGAAACATTCTGAAGCTTTTAGAATATTACGAGTGTTATGTATGTGTGTGTGTGTATTTTGTAATCAGGGATTGTCAAATAAAAATATCAAATTATAAATCTTTATCATTTTAATTTATTTGTATAAATAACCATTACTGATAATAATATAGAGTGATCACTTGTTTTTGCTATTTACAATCATATACTACAGCAGTCTTTAAAATTTTAATACCTATACACATGATAACGAACAGGCAATAATAGTTCACTTACATACATTTGGTATAGCACTTACAATCTATTAATTACAATATTTACAGCGCGCTACTAAATCTACAATATTTACAATTGTGACTGGAAGTTGGGCAGGTGCCCGTCTAGACTAGGTAAGCTTGCACGGCGTTGCCCGTGTCGACAAGAGGGGGCGGCGGGGGCCACTGGCGCATGTCCCGCCGCCTGCCCGGGGCCATGCCGTGCTCTAGCGAGGAGTAATCAGAGTCTATTGATGAGTAAATATGATCTGAGATCGGTCGACCATCTGGCCCGTACGCGACCGCCTGCGTCTGCCTCATGGCTGACGGCGACTGTCGCACCTCACTACTATACTCCGGTGGGGCACTAGCACCTTGACCTCCTCCCAACACAGGTGATCTCTCGGGAAAAGGTAATGTGCGGTTTCCACCGTTAGGCACCGATGAATCTAACGTATAAGTATTCAAACTCTTTCTATAGTTGTGACTCCGCGCCTTATGATTGGGTTGAGATTCCGGCATCATGTACCTGAGGCGCTTCCAAAACCTTTTCTCGCCCCATCGTAATCGCGACCCTGTTTTTAGATAGGGCCGCAAATCGGGGTCGCACATCGCATCCGCCACAACAGAGTATTCTTCTATTAGTACTAGCTTATAAATACACCCTTTCAACGCGTCGTGCAACCCTTGTCGGAATTCGTATCGAGACCATTCCGTCTGCATGAAATTTCTCGTTAGTACGATGATTATTCGTTTCGATGCTTCCGCGGTCTCGACGACAGGCGGCGCGCATTGCATGTACTGAGCGCCGTGGTGTGGAATGTCTCTATAATGGAGGCAGAGCCGGTATGATGGATTCCCATTTTCTAGCTCATTCGCCAACGATTGAACGACAGATTCTTCATCTTTCGGGCTGTAGCAAACGTAGGCGTCATATAATTTCTGGCTCTCCTCAAATGCGCCAGAGAATGAAAATACTCTTATGCCACAATTTGTGTACAGCCAAACTCTGAGGGAATCTCTAAAAAGGAACAGTACGACCAGGGCCAATAAAATTAACATAAAGCCGGTGAGTGTTGAGACCATCATGGGAACATAGTTGGACACAAGCATGTTTCCGATGACTGAATTATCAGCATAATAATCGCTGCAGGCCGTACCGTTTAAATTGAGCTCTTTTTTCTGTGGCGGCTTCGCGTCGCCGTTCCAACACCATACGTCGGTAATGTCGATGATTTTTTGCGCATTCTCAGCCAAATAAGCAGTTAACTCTTGTAAGTACCGACATTTGCAGGACCACAGGTTGTTGCCGAGTGACAAAGCTTTCAAATTAGGATGGTTGTTAAAAGTCCATACACCAAAGTCGACCAGTCTGTTGCCATCAAGGCGTAATACTTCTAATGATTTTAGAGAAAGGAATGATATGTTGGCGATATGGCTAATGAGATTATTTTGTAAGAACAATTCTTTCAGACTACTCAATTGTAGGAATTCGTATCCTTTCAGTTCTTTAAGCTTATTGTTCCCCAAGTGGAGTATTTGGAGAGCATTCAAGCCAGCAAAAGTTCGATTTTGTATGCTATCGACATTGCTGTTGTTCACGTACAGCGATCTCATTTTCTGCCTTCCAATAAAAACGTGGTCTTGTAGTTCTTTTATATTATTTCCATCTAAAAATACCTCGGTTGCATCCATAGGTATTTTATGCGGTATTTCCATTGAAGATTGTCCGGAACAGTCGACGACGTTAGTATTCCACAATGGGTCGTGATAACAGGTACAGTTTTGAGGGCATGTCATTTCACAGTCGCACGCATCATAGTCACAGCAATGACAGATTGCAAAACAATGAGTCTCATACTTACAAAGAAAGTCTGTAGTCTTTAAATTAGTTAAGGGCACATGAGTTCCACTTCGAGTGTTCGTCATTTTACACAAAACGTTTTCTAGGTCCATCACACGCGGGTATTGTCTCATAGCGGTCATATTGTTTATGATCGGCAGCCACTCCATTGTACAGTCACATTGAAACGGGTTACCACCGATATAAAACTCAGGTAAACTTTTATTTGCCGGCACTGTAGCTAAACGCATACTATTTAATTCTAAATGCACAAGTTCATTAGCATACATGTCCACTCGCGTTAAGTTCTTTTTGTCGAAAAACGTATTCACATGAATATTATTTAGGAAGTTATTGTTTATAAACAACAGTTCAACACTATTAGGGATCGCCATCGGTGATATTTCCGCTATGCGATTATGGCTAACGTCCAATGTCTTTATACGGATTTCATCTTGCAACTTGTAGTAGTTACCCAAGTGTTCAATGAAATTGCCGTGAATGTCTAACCACTTTAGATTACTAGGCACAAACGCGTAATCGAACCACACTAGATGATTTTCCGATAAATTGAGCCACAAAAGGCTCGCGAGCGTTGAGAAGACACCGTTGATGTCAGACAGGAAATTCCCGTCGAGCCGGATGGCCTCCAGTTGCATATTTCTACTAAAAGTCCCTCTCTCGATTGACTGGATCTTGTTCTTAGCGATGTTAAGCACTTGTAAGCTCGGTAAGTCCCAAAACATTCCGACGGAGAGGTTCCCAATTTGATTGTCAATCAGTCTCAGTCCTGTTAATTGGTTTAGGTTTTTGAAGGAACCATTTTTGAAGTCAGATATTTGATTCTCTCCAAGATCAAGTGTTTTGAGGAAAGAGAGTTCCCAGAGTGCGTCAGGAACCTCCAACAGTTGATTGGAGCTCAAATCTAACTCTTTTAAGTCGGAACAATTTTTGAATGCTTTGCGGTCAATATTAACAAGTAAATTGTTGTTGAGAGTCAATTTACTTAAAACAAATAAACCATTGAATAAGTTCTCATCTATTGTATGAAGTCGATTTTCAGCCAAATTCAATGTATGAAGATTATACAGCGGTAAAAATGCATTATCTTCGATGTATCCAATAGAGTTGTTCTTTAGATTCAATATTTGTAGGAAGAATAAATCTTTGAACGTTTTCCCGTCGATCCTCGTTAAGGCGTTGTTGGATAAATTCAAAACTATCAAACGGATTAATCCCAGGAACGTTCCGTCATCAATATGACTACTTGTTAGTTGGTTGCTTGATAAGTCTAAAACAATCAGCTGTTCCAAGCGATGAAATATTCCTCTTGCTAATTCAAACAGAGTATTGTCATTAAGGTAAACTTCTCTCAGTTCTCTGGCGTTAGCAAAAAGCCCGTCGGGCAGTGTGTGTAGATGGTTGTGTGATATGTTTAGAACTCTCATTGATACGAGTCCATTGAAAGCTTCACTTGATATGTCAGAGATATTATTATGTTGCAGATATAAATGTTGCAAACTTCTTAATTTTAGCAATTCCGAGTCTTCAGGCAGTGATTTAATTTCATTATGACTTAAATCCAAGCTGTGCAAATTGGATCCACAGCCTTGTCCAAATCCAAGTTGTCCGACAGTTCTTATTCTATTATGCGTCAAATTCAATGTGCTTAAGTTTTCCAGAGAGCAGAAGACGCCGGAAGGAACAAATTTTATGTTATTCTGAGCGAGATCCAACGACTGCAGTTCCGACAATCCATTGAAAGCATTCAGAGATAACTCTAAATTCTTAGTCGGGCTCCACTCGAAGTTTTTGGAACGTATCTTCAACTTCTTTAGTTTTTTCAGTTCATGAAAAGTGTTGTCTGGTATTTGTAGTAATTTACAATTACTTATTGTCAGATCGGTGAGCGCCGAGACTGGACTAAAGTAGTGAGCTCTTAAAGAGCTTTCGAAGAGTAGTAAATGGTTGCACTCGATAGCCAGCCGGCTTGTGTCCGAATTCACTGAGACGATGCTGCTTCCATCACCATCAAGAGTGCGTATCCTGCAGAGCACGCCGCCGTCCGACCCTCGGTCCGAGACCCGAACGCATTTGTCCGAGCCGTAGGGCAAGACCGTCGAGCCGACGTGCACCAACGCACAGAGTACAGCTGTAATAGCGTACATTATCACAGATTTTTCATTTCACCACAAAACGTCTCATAAACACACCCCGTGGGTCGATATCACCATTTCCGAAACAAAGTACGTGGTACACTTGAGCGCTGAAGAAAAACTTCCTAGCATTTCACTGCACTGTAGTCCGTAATGTATGTTGTGGTAGTAGTCCTTGTTGGTCGAAGTTGATTAAATTTTTCACTCATGAATTGTTGTTTATCGTTTGATATCAGTTTGTGTATTAAATATTTATTGCGAAAGTATAGACCGGCGCGAGGTGTAGCACGACCTTCCCGCGGCGCGGTTGCGTTGCGACTGTCAAGCGGAGCGCTTGACTCGTGGAAGTAGCAGTGGGGCGCGCAACTTAGTCGTCCCCGTCCCCCGCAACCCTCATAAGCTCGTCTCGAGTTTTGAGAGAGCAAGTAGCGCTATCTAGTAGTGAGTAGCGACATTAAAAAATATGCATCATCGTCAGCTGTTACCGGAGCGTTAAAATTTTAATGTATTCCAGTGTAGAATATACTGCGTTCGCTATTTGCGAGTAGTAGTATTATAATTATGTTTATATAGTTTTATTAAACAAACCTATGCGAGTTGTATTGATTAATAAATTATCATTTTCTTAACGTTAATAATAAACTTGCAATAAGACAAATATCTATAAGTGTGAAATAAATTCTCGCGCTTTTCTTCGATTTTGTTATAAAAACATTGTTACAATTGGCATAATTCTAAAACATTACATTGCCCCCGATATTCCTCAAAGCCATAGACAGACAACAACGTTCCTTGTTAACTAAAACTTTGATACCGAACTACTCAACACATAATAATAATATACATTACCTAATTGTCCCGATCCATCACCAACCTACAAGAAATAATCTCCAAATAAAAAAATAAATAAAAAATGATAATAATAAAAATTTCACGCAAAACCCCATTCTCGATTACGACATCAGATACCTATTTACCTAAAATCCTTAAAAAAGTAAAAATAACTTTAAAAAATTCTCACTGCATTCAGACATAGTGCATTTCACTTATCAGCAAGAGTCTGCTGATAAGAATGTTGGCGATGTCCTAACAATAGGGGTAACTTTTGTTAATGAAACATTTAGTTACCTGGAATAGAGTACAATAGTCAAGTTTAAAGTCGGGTTTGCACGTGTCATAATAATATTGTCCGACAGGCGACAGTCATTGCGACACCGACCGCGTCCACGACTACGTTGGAACCTAGACAAAAATGTTTTTTTTATGGTATAAGCCGGTAAATGAGCAGACGGATCACCTGATGGTATGCAATCGCCGAGGCCTATAGACATCCGAAACACCAAAGATGTTACAAATGCGTTGCCGGCCTTTTGTTAGGGTTAGGAGTTTAAGGGTTGTTGGGGAATCAAAAACATCGATAATTTTTTTTCTTGGTGACCTAATTCAATTTTTTTATTTAAGTTTCTAATGTAAAACCATTAAACATATAGCTTACCTATAATATAAGTATCGAAAGATATGTGTTGTATCTATCCGATGTTTGATTTTTGCTTATCCTTTATAGAAATAAAAGGCGTGACTTACATTACTTCCTAGTTTTAATAAAATTGTTCTAGATATTTTATCAACTAACAGAAAACTATAATGTTACAAATTAACTTTAGTACATTAAAAGCAAATTGTTGCACCTGTATCTACATACCTATGTATCGTTTTTATAAATAAGTACATAATGTAACAAAAAATATCTATTATATTTAACACCAATTTGCTCACGACAAACAAGCTTACCGAGTAATTTTTTTGCAGAATCAAATAATATAAGAGCTTTATGTAATAAAACTTCTATTTACCGCTAGATGGCGGCACTGTCGCGGAGATAAGTAACGCCAACGTAAATCACAAAAACACCCAATCTGCGTACATTTAATAGACTTTAGAATTTCCCTACACAAATTCATTGGCGTAAATCACGTTTGCAAGCTCATAAAAACCATTACGGAGGCACTTTCGAATATTTTTTTTTCACCGACACTCATAACGAAATTTGAAAATTCACGAAATGTTTTATTGTGTCCTAATGTTTTTATCGCAGTTGTGGCAATGTCTGACGGGATGCGAAGAGGGGGGAAAAATGGAAAAGTCTTGTTGAATGCGAGAGTAGAGCATGTAGTCTGGTACTTACCTATATCATTTACGTTACGCTTTTTATAGGTTCTCAGTTAATGTATATTTTTATATGAGTTTGTTTTGGATCGGTGCTTAGCATGTCAATATGAGTGACAAGGGATACATTTGTATATTGCCGGCTATTTAAAAAAGAAATGTGTGAATATTTAATAATGTTGTTTTGTGTGAAGGTCAATTTGATGTTAGATGTAAAAAGTGATTTGAAAATACGGTCAGTAGAGGAATAAAAGAGAGATCTATTTTCAATCTTAACAGCATGACATACGGTATAGGTTTTAATGACTATAGTAAACAATGGTTAGTCTTCGTTTTTCTTCTAGCATTTTCTTTTTAACTAATGTTTGTCTGAGAGTCGGTGCCACCCCGCCATAACCTACTACGGGTACTACAGGGGGCTAACTAAAGTGCTCGTTTTCATCACATACTTAACATACCTTCTTTTCTTACCCAACTTTCTGCTAAACATAGATTTTAATAGCCTTAACAAAATAAAAAAAGTCAAGAAATTCATCTACCAACACTAAACGAATCTTAATCACTATTAACAACAGGGCAGACCCATAAAAACTAATTCTAATTCGTTAATGTGTCAAACTGTGACGTCATAATGGCGCTCATTAAACAGAATGGGCAAAAATGGGACGTTATATGACCACAGCCACGTGGGCGGTCTGCACCACAAAGCGACCACAAGTGAATTCCTCTTTAAATACTTCAAAATGTTGCCACGTATAAAATTATATGTGGCTTACTGTAGCGTTCTAACTTATGTTAAAGAGAAAAGTTCATTGCAAAAAGTTGAGCCGTCCAAATATTTGTTTTGCGGCCCAACGGCGGTAACAAATGAATAAATAGTATGTGCGTACGTCTACTCTCCTTTTCTGCAAAGGAATGTTGTTTTTTTTTTTTTGTTTTAGTTAAGAAATTGGAGACTGTATTATTTACATAGGTTAAAATGGGTAAATGATTCATTGGATTCTTTTAAGTCACCAGTTTATTTAATTTTACCAAATATTTCTGGCAATTAGTTGTTATGGCTAAAAATATCCTTGAATTTATGCAATTACATTGACAATGCAAAACTACTGAGAACATTATTCAATTAATTATTATGTTATTACACACGACGCGGCGATTGTCGCGGAATGCTGCTCATGAATATGAGCCTCTAGCATGGCTTGAAACTAGTCGAGTTCCTCGTCAAAACAATACGTGAGTAAGCCGATAACATAATAATTAATTTAGTATGTCTCACGAAAGTTACAATAAAAACATTATTGAACTTACTAAAATTCAGCGCAAACATTCAAATTGACTATGACATCCAAACTCTACACTAATACTTGACAATTCTGTTTACCCTACTAGAAACACGTCACACCATATGCGTCGAACATACACAATAATAGTCCCCTAACCACTTTCAGAACCTAATCAAACACACATCACAAAATTACCCTTCTAAAATTAATTCAAATCCAACCCAATACTAAACGCAAACAACGTAATGTAGGTACATTTACAAGCTGGGAATATACCGTCTCTCACCACGTAACGTGGGGCCATGCGACCACGACCAAAGTGCTGGAGAAGCTCATCTAGAAGTTTTGCCGCAACGTTGGCAAATGTTAGATGCAATTATTTCAATTGATCTAATTTTCTAGGAAATGTGTTTTTGAGTTTCGTGTCGTACTAGTTATAGTTGTGTGTGTGTGGATAGGGGATTAAATAAAATGCAGTGATTTTGTTTTTGTGGGTTCTATTTAATAAATTTTATTTAAGGTAGGAGGAGAATCATCCAATAACTTCTCTCGTGTTGAGCGAGGCGATAGAAAGTGTCTGACTCTTACGGACTAAATACCATCCCGTTCCTACTCCTGCTCTTTGAGCGGGAACCCTAGTAGTAGTCCACACTTAGATTAACTTCTAGTTAGGTAGAATGAAACGAACATCTATACGTATTTAGTTTACAGCTGTTATCCCTTGGAGTTGTACAAAATACCTAACACAAAGTTATTCATTCATACTTCTTTAGAATTTTATAATCCGCACAATAATGTCACTAGGCGACATGGTTCTTTACCTACACTTATCTGAAATATTAACAAAACTCTAAAACTCTATGGGTACTAACTTATGCTTCTTTTCACACTATGCATACATAATTCTTATTAAAACCTTGCATTTTAATATTTAATATTATCGCCTTGACTGATAATGGTTCATTTTAACCCTCCATTAATGACATCCGGTGTTACACCACTACAGGTAAACGGCTTATCTAACCCTGCATTAGCACTTCTTCGCCCGTTCTATTGTTTTGTGAACATTTTAAGAAAATATTTACAATATTCTTGTGACTCATCTCTTGGGAATATTCTAATCCTTTATTCATTATCTTTGGGTTTATGAGCGTTACGTAGTTTTGAAGAAAGGGTTTCTTTTTCAGCAGATAATAGTACTGGTGCCAAAGTATAGATAGTATTTAGTGACGTGTTACTAAAAACTATCGCTGTCTTCAAAATGTTGAGTAAAGCTAAGTTTCTGATAATTTTAGATTTGTAAGAACATGAATTGAGTTTACTTTACGTTCTCGATACACGAGAATGTTGAGCACATTGTTTACCAAGTGAGAATTATCTTCATCTAGATATTTAGCCTACATATTATTCCAGACTATAATCTACCCATGTCCCAAACTTCTTCAACTGTCTTGACTTGATTGAATAACAAACTTTTGCAATTCTAATATTAGTAAGATCACAGACAAAAAACAGGTCGTCTCGTTCATCGATGACTTTTCCGGTCACCTCATTTAAAGGTCAGAAACAAGTCCACCGAAAGTTCTATTCATGAACTTATCCTAAAATAACTGAACTAATATATTTTTGGATAGATTTCCGTGGGTAGACTATCGTGAAGAGGAAATGTAGGTATACAAGTATTTTATATTTAGAAAATATTATTTTTGTCAAGGAATACCTACGTTATGTTCCTATGTAAAGTAAAAGTAGATATTTATAGTCTCGGTCAGACCTTTTTTCATGTGGTAAGTTGATCATGATCTTAACATACATTTTTCTAGAGAGAGTACTCTAGACTAGACATACACACGTCCCAAACGTGCCAGTTTTAGTATGATACGAAACTCGCAATATTTTCCAGCTGTTGCCTAGTCAATAATCACACATTTAGCAAGCTAAACTATTTGGAATGCATCAGACGTTTTATGATCAGTAAAACAAATAATTTCAACGTCACAGTCGAAATTATAAAAGATAAAGAACTTAAAAGCTCACTCCCTGATTTTTGGAAACTTTAAAAAACGCAACCTTAGGAATCTTGCGCACTCTTTATTGCGTACTTATTTGCTTCATCTTAACCCGTCCCTTTCCCAACATAGTGGAAAAAGAACATAAAAAAAAGATGGAACGTTAACCCCATAAACTTTAATCTACGTATCTTGAAGACGTATCCATCGGGCCTCTACGTCTAAGTATACATACCGGGTCTATTGTACCGCTCGGTGCTCGGGACACGGCTGTAATGTGTTGACATCATTATACGGCCGCAATAAGAGCCACAATGCAGATAAGATCCATGTTCGAATACATTCAGAGGGTTAAGTGAGGGGTGGGCTTGAAGCCACCTTCGTTTGTTAGTTTCGGAGTACATGTGTTTAGATGCTGAATTTATGTTGGAGATAGGAAAGGTAATGGGCCAAGATGAGAGTTAAGAAGATTTGAAATTAATTGTAAGACAATATTTAAGTGTTTTTGTATGAGGAAAACATTATTAGAAAGAACCTAGAGGTATTAATAAAATATTTGTGATTGTAGTATCCGTTCAGATATCGGTCGTCTCATTCTAAGCATGAGTCTGAAGAAATCTTGTTTGTATATCAATAAGTTCGCTAAATACTGCATAATGCTCTTAAAAACATTTTAGTTTAAGTATGGGAGAATCGTGCTTCGGAAGGAACGGCCGGTTGGACCGGAGTGATACCACGGCCTCATAAAAATCCGACGTGAAAGAACGCTTGCGTTGTATTTCGGTGTGTGAGTGAGGTTACCGAAGGCCTAATTCCTCCTTTTTCAAATGCCTCTGGTGTTTCAAGTGTCCATGCGGCGGTAATTGCTTACCATCAGGTGATCCGTATGCTCGTTTACCGGCTTATACCACAAAAAGCACGACAGCATCTAACTGTGTAGTAACAGTCGACGCACATTTAGCCACTTCTTTTAAGGCAATACATAGTCGTATCATCCGTACCAGGTAATATTGATTTCCAACAAACTAAAAAAGGCTTTTATATCACAGACATTGTATCTCACGTAAGTGAATATGTGACAGCCTCCCTCCAATTCCCCCCAAATACTCAGCGATACAATTCCTTATACACAATGTACTTACTTACTAAGTTGCTCTTTATAGACCGTCAGCAACGAGAATTATACCAACATTTTCCGATTAACGACTTTACTGAGTGCTGAATAAAATGTAATTTTATGTGCCATACTTGCGTTACTGTTGTTCACTATGTTGTTCGCGAGATACTTGTATGGGCTATGTTTTGTGGTTTTAATAACATAGGGTGGTCTTTGTAATCAGTTCTGATAATCAGCTTAACTGAGATGTTCTTGTAGATATATAATTGTTATTGTTTCTCCAGAATAATTTCCATCAATTCTATGTAAAACTATCAATATCGCACTTGTAGTGTAAATGTATTTCTCAGCTGATCATAGTAGTCTTCTTACAACTTAGAAATATGACGACAGTCTTCAGATTGTTCTCACTGAGGATTATTTGTCTGATCGGACAGTCGAATAATTCAGGCAAAACAGTAAAAAAGGCATCTAAACGTAGTTTTTCGTGCAAACTGTAGATATTAAGGCACGATTTACCAATAATTCAGATAACACATGTAAAAGAAAACCGATTGCTTTTCTAAGAAATATCTCCTCGAACGGTTTCTTTCAAAGTTACATGTTTCTGATGTTCAGTCGTGTGTATGAGAAAATACAATTTAAATGCACGACGAATAAACTTTTGTAAGGCTGTATATACTATACATACAGGACACGACCTTGAAGGTCATCTATACAATCTATAAAAATGTGAAAATATAATATCCATCTTATACAAAGATTTTGGTAACATGGTAAACTGATCGTTAGGAATGACATAAAGTTTTTTAGATTATAGTTTGGTTAATTTTAGGTTGTTTCTTTTTTATGGTTTTTTTAAAGCCGAAAATCTTCCAATGACTTCTCTCGTTTTGAGCGAGGCAAGGGGCAGTGCTTTTCAAGTCGAAGCCCCGCTAACTCGCTTGGTACTCTGCAGCGAGTAGACAGATCACATGATAGTAAGCAATCAGCACCGCCCATGGACACCCGAAACACCAGAGTCAATTAATAATTGGCGCTCCAGTAACCTCAGTCACACAACAAAACACTACCGAAGCGTTGCTTCATGTCGGTTTTTTGTGAGGTCGTGGTATCACTCCGGTCGAGCAAGTCCATTCGTACCGAAAAACTTCGTTAAATTAATTTGAGGCTTAAACTGTAAAACATCTTTATACATAATCACCCAAATAGTAATTTTTCATAAATTTTATTGAACGATCAGTACCAACGAGTACCATGGAGTTGGTCCAACGTGAGTTTGCTTTACGTGGCATGCTAGTGTTTGAACAGAGATTTTTGTGTTTTAAATCCATTGAAAATGTATGGCCTAAATCTAAACGCTTTATTTTACTAGCTCGATTTTTCACTTCGATCCAAAGTTTTTCAAATATTTTACGGGTATTCGTTTTTGTAACAGTTATTTTTTTGCAAAATTTAATTGTCTGTAAAGTTATTTGTCTGTAAGCCAAAATAATTATGCATGGTTTTATAAAAAATAATGGCATAAATCACCAAACTTGTCTTCAAAAATTGAGCACACTTTAATTTGTATACCCTATGCATTTATAAAAAAACCATCGTGTCTTTAAGATAAATTATCTTATCTAGTACAAAGACTGCTAATTAGTCGTTACACAAAAGTCAAACCTAGTTCTTATTTGAACTCTAAATTAACGTACTTTTTTGAAAGACTGCTCTACATAAACATATAAAAGAAATCTAACATAACAGCATTAATTCGTCAGTTTCACACGAAAAATTATTCAGTTTCTTTTCACTTTAGTATTCATGAAAAACATTACGGGATTGTGTTAACACAGACTTGTGGAAATAATTTTGTTCAAACAATTCTGTTTTATTATTGTTACCTACTAGCTGTTTCAAGGCTTTGCCTGCGTGGCCAAAAGAAAAACTAGACTTTATGTCATTTTTCCAGTTTTTCTATAAAATCTCTCCGTGGCGGTGTGAAATTGATGGCATGGTTGGTGTGTGGCTGGGAAACCGGCTGCCGCGCAACGGGTAGCGGTTTCGATTGGTACACGCAGCAACTCTTTGCGTGATCCACAAATTTTTGTTTACACTATCGCTGTTTGGAAAACAATGAGACAAATGAGAAATGAGATTAATATTACAAATATCGAAATTAGTGGTGCTTTTTTTGTAACCCTTGACCTATATTATACGGGAAGAAATTGTGTATCAGTTATGAATGGCTTTCTTGATTACGTACCTTCCTCGAACAAGACCTTAAAAATACGTCTTATATTTATCTAGGAGCTGAAGTCAAAGACCTTTGGCCGCCCACTACCTTTCAAATTTTCTGTGATATCTGCGTCTCTTTTAATAGTATGAGGACTTTTTTAGATGTTTTTCGTTTTGCTCAATTTGCTGAACTCAAAAGCGACTGTGAATTTGGGTGACCTTTGATCTAATTGCTTGTTGACAATTTATCAATGTTAATTTTACCATACACAAGATTTACTTTATAAATGCTTTAAAAACTCTGCTGGGGAACGTCAATTACCTTCTATGAAATTGTACTTGAAAGAAAAATAAGTACATTTCACTTTACCAAGTTTTCTTTCTATTGATTGGTTAAAGTTAAATGTGGTCTGTATGTGCGACCAACCATGGTTTATTTAAGAAAATTCCAACAAAATGGCATGTTTGGTTTTCCAAATGTTTCTTTGTTTGTTGTTCAATTTTCGTTCTGCTGCCATTGTAATCAAATTAGACCAACTAACACCATCACCCTGTTAAAATTAAAAAAACAACAGAGGGTCCTTCTTAAACCTTTAATTAATCAAGATTAATAGCATACAGTTTAACACTAGGGCCCCAAGGAATAACAATTAAGTTTGCAAAGACGGACAGAATCCTTACTTTTTCTGCTAAGGGCGAAACATGTAGAGGAAAACAAAGAAACTCGATTTAGAACCCTTCAGGGGTCGTGGGGAGCGTATTAAATTTGCATTAGACGAAATTGAAATACGCCCTCCGATGACTCGTTACGAGGGAAGACTAATAATGTCGTCAATTCACATCGGGAAGATCTTCAAAGTCACGCCGTGACTATTTGATTAATTGAATCATTTTTTGCCTTTTCCCCCTTTAAGAGGTATGGTGGGGAAATTTGTCAATACGCTGCGTTGTACCCTGAAGTATCTATTGTATTCAATAGATCATTAAGTCGTTATAAGACGGGAGTTCCTTCAGGATGCGGATCCCCTTATTAGAAGACTTTTATCTTTGCAAAAATGACAATATTCTATGTATAAGCTAGCACGCATTGTCTTGTGATTTAATGTTTTAAGAAGAGTAAGGTATACAGTTTATTTGATATTTCAACTAATAGTTTATTTTTAATCGGCTAGATAACTCTAATCTCCCATCTTACTCCTACTTTTATAACCGAAACTGCAATTTCAGTCATCTATTTCATATATATTTTTTTAATTCCCCCAAAGTAACTTGCTGCACTAAGAGAAAAAAAATATGTATTTAAGTTACAAATAACTGAATGCTAGTCGTAAACATGATCATAGTCACGTCTCGTGACCAGTATGGGTCCTATCGCACACCCATCGTTTTCGACCTCCATAAGTCCGTGTTGACATTTACTTCTAATTGAATTTTTGTGAGCTCTTAACAGTAATGCATGTACCGCTATTTTTGATGACATATTTTGTTTAAATTCTATAGCATTATTAAGTTTCTGGACTTTCAAAATAAAACACCAATTAGTACAGTAATTTTTTGTCAAGTTCAATGCACTTCAGGTTGTCTACGATTTAGAATTCGTTTCGAAGAATTTGCATTGATTAGAACTGTGCAAAGTAGTTTTGTAATACTTTTTGGATGTTAATTTCAAACCACGAACGGATTTTAACGGTGGTTCAGCTGAACGATGCTCATTACTGATTAAACGGTTCTTTAAATAAATAGTAAGTGCCTATTACATTCACAGCTAAACGATGAAAGTTTTCGAAAAATCGCAATTTTTTCTGCAATAGAAATTCTTTTGCTTCTTTACAATGTTCCATACCACTTTTTATAATTTTTTATTCGTGCACCAGAAAAAGTTATCCAGTGGAGCATTAAGATGTCAATGCTGCTCTGAATGCGATGCAGATCATCGTAGATTTTTTTAAGGCGATGATCAGAATCAATTGGCCTTTTTATTACGTCTTTCACGAGCTCAGAGTCCAAAAAATTGTTTAGTCCAAATAACCTGTCTCTCAACAAGAACTTGTTACACAAAAGCACGTGTACAAAGAAAGTATTTTCAAAGTCCCTTCTGATGTTAGCAATGAAGAATGACATCACACTATCTGCAGTTTATCCCGCTTATCAGTTGTTACGCGGCCAGTCACGGACGTGGGGCTCACGTTTGCAGCACGTGCTGTAATCACGTCTGAGCGTCACGTAATGTGTAGTCGGCCTAATTTGGTGATCGCAGACTGCTCGACTGTACCAGAGAAATGGTTGAAACTAATGGTTTTATGTTCTGAACGTCGGTTTGTAGCGTATGATTGTCGTAGAAAAAGAGGAATTTGTAATGTATTCAGTGATTTCAAGAATAATTTGAAAACAAAATGTCCTATTTTTGTTACTGGCCTTTTAGCTTTGGAAAGTTTAATGAACATTCAGATCTTTTTTACTACGCTAGCACTAGTTAGTGATAGAATGGTTATTTTTCATACAACAAAATAAAATAACACCTCTATTTCCTTTTTCTTCCTCAATCTCTTCAGCGAAATATATGTAGGTCAAACTGCTTTCTCTTTAATTTCAGAATTCATTTTCAGTATCCAAGATTTAAGCAAAGCGTTCTTACCGTCCATTAATACCGTTGTAAGCAAAATAAATCGTCCCCAGTGTTGATGTCGCACTAATGAACATTTTATATTTTTATACGCACCAAAAAAGCGTCCGTTGAAAGACAGTACTGAGTGACAAGCATCGCTGTAGGTAAGGTGAAGGGCGTCCCTTAATGACATTCTCAGCATAATTCCCCGCGGATAGGGCTGTCAGACTTTGGTTGGACATATTTGGACTGTTTCGCGACGTGTTTGTCTGGTAGGGCTAAAAATAAATACAGACGGAATGGAATCCATTCGTTGTGTTAAATATTATCCCATCAAAAACATCCTGTAAAAAACCCAAGTCTCGCAGCTCAGTCTTTCTACCATCAAAAGTTGTGAGATCCATGTAATACCAAGTCGGTTAATCTATTTAGTGTCTACTTGAAGGACCTTCTGTCTTAAGTTATTACATAAGTTATTATCATGCCAATATTAAAAATATTTAACGTTTTAAACAAATAGATCGACTTGGACATCGCATGAAAACAAAATGAATATTACAATATTATATTAGATTCTTTAGTCTCTCGCGCCTCACGCGATTGAAACTCTCGTTCCTGTTGGTCGCTGGCCCGTCGTGCTGTGTAGTGTGATACATACTAATAATCAAATCAAGCGATGTCCAAGTCGATCTATTTGTTTAAAACGTTAAATATTTTTAATATTGGCATGATAATAACATATGTAATAACTTAAGATAGAAGGTCCTTCAAGTAGACACTAAATAGATTAACCGACTTGGTATTACATGGATCTCACAACTTTTGATGGTAGAAAGACTGAGCTGCGAGACTTGGGTTTTTTACAGGATGTTTTTGATGGGATCTCACTTCTTTTTGTAGAGCCTTTCTTTTTGATACCATCTACTTCTAACGAATTTTGTTAAAGGTCTTATGATATACCAACTGCATAAATAACTTTGTAATCCCATATATTTATATGGGATTACAAAGTTATTGATGCAGTTGGTGTATTTGGAAAACTGGACCGAAATTACAAAATATTTAAGTTTTCCCATGATTAAGACACTAAACTCTATATGTATTCCAAATATGAAGCTTCTAAGTCTGCTAGAAGTGCCTTGGACTTTTGATGATCGGTGAGTCAGTGAGTGACAAAATTTAGAAACTTTAACAAGTTGTCATTCTTAAACTACTGGTTCAAATTGACTGAAATTTTAAATATTCCGTGTTTATACAATGCCGGATTAGTTACTGAAGATTCAGGTTTCTTGCTTTATCCACAACCGAATTATAGGGGTCGAAAAAGGCCCGAATTGCTTCGAGAAAAGGATGGTACGGCCGTGCCGCTTTTTTTGCTCGACTTGGCGGGGCACTGCCGTGCCCCCAGATAACAACATTCATGCTGTTTGTAAAGTCTTAATTGGTTTGTCGTTTCATTAGTTACTTTATTCTTTGACTAAGTGAGCACGTTTATTGTAGTTTTCTTCTGAATTTCATTGGTAGTTCATCGTTAGTTTAGATTTCTGTTGTAAAGTAGACAATTTATTTGGCAAATCTTTTTAAAGGGTTTTTTCTTATTTCTACATACATCTGGTGTTGAAACGCTCAGAAGGCCCATCCTTCTGAGCGTTCTTAATTTAAACTCTGACGAGATCAAGAAATAACTTGTATTTTTTTTCCTAATAGCCGACACTCGGCTGTCTAAAACTAAAACCTATGATCATATACCTATGTATCTTTCCTGAATATAAAAAAGCGAGACAAAATATATCTAACGATTATTATTTCTAACATAATGTAGGTACATAAGCAACCCTACTTGATGAGTTTAAACGGCTATAGTAGGTACTGAGTTTCCTGTTTTATGATTAATGTTTCCGTCCTGTCGACACTATAGAAAGTACGAATCAATTTGTTTTATTAAGTGTGTTTGGAAGTTGTAAATAAATATGATATTAGTAAAGGTTCGTCTAAATTATTAGTGTAGATTTCACCTTGTTCCGTTATGGTTTGGGTTTTTATTAGTAATCCGTGAAAAAAAGTGTGATGTATTGTTACTATTGGAAGCTATTAAATATGTTTTTAATCTAATAGTAGTTTTATAACAACTATCGTGAGACATCCTAAATTATATACTGCCAGTAGGCTGCGCGACGTCGTCGTGTCGACACACGCTGCTCATAATGAAGAGCCCCTCTGTGTCTCGAAACTAGTAGAGCTTTCCTCCATTAATGTACGTGAATAAACCTTGATTTTTAGTTAATTATCCTAATAGTTTTATACATCTTTATTTTTTGAAAGACTACACCAAGCTTTTCCACGCGCATTGGTTTTAATTATTATATACGTAGAAAGAGGGAATCTATTTACTATAGTATGGTATTTACATATACTAGTGGTCGCCTAGTGGTCGAAATTCGACCATATACGATTTAATTTACAATACCACTTAACATACGTTCAAGGATAATTTTTATTTAACGAATTGCTATTAGTTTTGTAAAATTCAAATTAATATATTCCGGCGCATCATGAATAACCAAACCTCCTTCAATGAGAAACCTCTTTTCATATGAGACGTGAGAATATCATCGCAATGTCTGTCAATTTTGACGTTTTGTCAAATACGATACTATGCTTGGTAGTGTGTGTAATGTTTTATTTATTGATTTAATGTACTTTATAAGCATTATTTTTGAAAAATATTAGCGTTTTGCACTTCTCCTACACATAAACTATAAGTGTACCAAATTTTATGCTCCTACGTCCGCGCAATTTTCGTAAAAAGTGGTCGAAAGTTTTTGCATCACGTATTAATATATAGATTTTAAAAGCGAATAATCAAAAATTGGTTTTGTAAGTCACGTTCACGATAAACTTGCATTGTTTCGTTATCGTGAATCGTCATCTAAAGTAATTTTTATTGGATGCTTTTATTTATTCTGTATCCAGTAGAAAAAATATTTGTTCAACCATTTTGTGTTCGAAAAGCGGTATGGAGATGTTTTTGATACATTTTGAACGCATGGAAACATGAAAAAACACTTTAGCAAACATCACACACGACATGATAAATAATAATTCATTATAATTGTTTTAAAATTACTGAACAGTAATGTCGAATATGAATGACTGAAATTACTCATTTTATAAAATAAAAATACAATGCAAAATCGATTTTAATTTAACATAGCATAAAAGTTACAATTTAATACACTAGAACTATAAAATCGACCTAAAATTATAACAGTTACTGTTACTCGAGGTAAGTTTAATTTGTTTACCAAATAAATACACAAGTTTTACGATCGATTTGAAACCATCCAATTAGGAGGAGTCCAGAGAGATTTTTATAATTATGAACACTTTTAAAGGACTCTTCCGCCGATAGTTTGTTTACAACCATATAACTTTATTAGCTCTAAATGTACTGCTCGTAATTACTGTTTAGGTAACTTTTACATTCGTTTTCTTTACAGAGAAATTCTAATTAATTAATAGTTACTGTGCATTCGTTTTTAACCAACATTAACATTTAGATTTTTACTAGGAATATCAGAATTATGAAACAAAAAGGACAAAACGAGTATGTCTTATTCAAAAACTTGTTTCTGCCTACGATTTCGCTTGCGTTCGCGGGAACTGCATAACTACGGATTTATAATAAGTATCGTATCACCTAAGTCAGCTCATACCCTGTCTATAAACCAAATTTCATAAAAATCCGTTCAGTAGTTTTAAAGTGATTAACGGATAGACATTCAAACAAAGAAACTTATATTAAATCAATTTATAATGATATATATTATTATATTGATGATGTGATTCTCGGATCAAATTAAATTTGCTGATATAAGTAGTAATATGTGTTTATTATTTCAATTAAAACAAAAAAATAAACGTTAAACATTTAACATTTTTGACCAGTCATGCTATGAGATTCTCGTAAAAGGGGGTCAAGATATAGCAATAAGACACGCATATGTTTTACCCTTATCGAAAACCAATAATAATGTTCCAATAGTAATTAATTACAAAATTTCGCACAAGGTACTTCCCGTGGGAATATTAAAATGTAGGCGTCAGTTGTTCTTTTTTCAACGCACTTGTAAAATGGGGTGGCAATTTGTGAGTGGTTTTAAAACACTTTATTTAAATTAATAATTATTTATCTCAACACATATCTAACTGCATAAAAGAAAAGGGATTTCATTGTGAAAGCATATTTGATAAAGAGTAAGCTTTTACCCAGTAATGCAGTGATGTGTTAATCAAAAAGTATAATTTATAAGCGAAGCAATTTTTCTGTACAAGAAAAAAGTTATTCAAATATTTTTATACAGTTTGAGTTAAGTACCTATGTCTTTGAATCCAATGTAAAATCTCCCCTAGAATGACGAGAGAGTCCAGTTCGTTCATCAATAAAACATGATAAACATTGGAGAACCCGTTTAGAAGGCGTTTTGTAAACAAATTCTGATGCGTGTCATGCTCTTATTTTAACTAAATTATTTTATCAATAGCAACCAATGTGTTCAAAGTTTAAAATAATTTTATGGCTGTTATAAATAATTCAGGCGTTTGTTCTTGATGGAGAGCTTTAATGATAACATACTGGTTTATTGCCCCAGTCGGTCGAGTGGTCAGCGCAATCGCCTTGCTTGAGATCCTGAGTCTGATCTCTGGAATGAACACAGTTTTATTTAGATTTTATTATCAGTACTAGTATTTATGGACGGCTGTGGACGTTGAGTTGTAAAATGCCAGCCACCATCACAGCTTAGTTGGTCGAAAATAGCATGAATAAAGTGAAAATTTTGAATAAATATTATCTATAGATGGCGACACTGCGCAGACCCTCACATCAATGACAACTAGGTCACTTTCGCAGAATCTAGAAACCATCGAATTAGAATACAAATGTAGCGGACTGAAATCCCAGGCACTGAAGAAATGAAACATATTTCTAGAACGTTGTGGAAAATAAAATACTACGTAAAATTCAATGTTGAAGAATTTTATAGCAACCACAAAGACTTTCTGTTCTAGGTGAAAGAAAACTAAAATTTACAACTATGAGAGTCAATAAAGTCGATTGTATGAATCCCTGGAGTGGTCCCGGCTCGATTCGTACGCCACTTACCGAAATGAATGCTGCATTGAACCAACAGCTGAAATTAGAATGAATGGATGCCTTCTACAGTCTTTTGTCGTTGAAAACTCATTTAATTTTAGTGTGATCGTATTTTCAGATGGTAGCGTTTTCAATCGTGTTGCCTTTATGGTTATGTGAACGCGAATAGCCATCCAATTTAGTCACTATTAGAGGAATGCTATGAATATGTTTTGATAGCTATGCTCTTAGTGGAAATACTGGTAACTATTGATGTTACGTGTATGAACATGATCATATTTGTATGGATTCCAGACCGTACGTTTTTATTTCTATAAAAGAATAGTTTTTATATCGTATTAGGTATCTGTATTACTCTGTCAGTTCTCCTAAATTAGGAATAGTTTTAGATACGCTATAATGGCATCGTCATCATCTGTCCATTTAAGCTTCTAAGTAATAAAGTGAAACCCAAAAGCGCACTATTTCATGGTTAACCGTAGTACTAAAACTCATACATGATATAATTCATACCTAAATTAAACATAAAAGGACCTAGAAACAGTAATCAAAACAAACTCAATAAAACTAAGCTCGAACGAACACTGCGAGTACTAAGATAACATCCTCATTTAGACAATAGGAGACTCAGTCCTGAGCCGCGGCAATAGATGGTCCAATTTGCTTCTCCGTAATCGAGCGTTGAATGGACCATGCGCCATGAAATTAGATCATCGTGCCGCTTTATTTAAAATGTAATGTTTTTTGTATTACCTGTGTGGAATGAGGTGGAAGGATATTAAGACTAACATCTTCTACGTAGTAATGTTCTACTGGTAGCTTACGTTTCATGAAATTATTTAGTTAATGCTTTTTGTCTCATATTCTTTTTCATTTTTGTTGGAAATTGAGCTTTATGGTCTTAATATAGCAGTAAGTCACGAATAAACGATTTTTATGGAAGTCTTTATTTAGGGTACTATTTTTCCTTTATTTCATAGTCATTAGCACAATATTAATCGTATAAACACATGATACAGATTCACGAACAGAAAGAAAACTATTTGAATGTGTACATTGTAATTTCCAAATATCTCTATTTCGTTTACTCTTTTAATGGTATAAGCCGGCAAACGAGCAGAACACTACTATGTAAGCGTTGTTTCACGTTGATTTTCTGTAAGGCCGTGGCATCACTCAAGTTGAGCCGGCCCGTTCGTGCTGAAGCATGGCTCTCCCACACTTATAATCTACTGATTATAAATGAAAGTTACCAAGCAATGTCAACTCAATAACGAAAATCTTTTCTTACAAGGTGTAAAGAATATGAGGAAAAAGTGTTCCGTATTACAATCGTGTCGAAAAATGCTTTAAATCGACCGTTTCCAACACAGGGCGTAATAAAAAGCTTAAGTTTTATTCAACCTTCGGGTATAATCCCTCCAATTTTTATGTACGCCCTGATAATGGTCGAGCATAAATAATCACACTTTTTGACTTGCTAATTTATGCTGAACACAAATATCGACATTCGAGCACTAATAACAGGATTCAATTTTATGAATTGTAAAACTCACAAAGTCCAATTGGACGCGAGCACGTTTCTATAATTCTATGAAAGTAAAAAGATTACTGATAATAAAAAAAAACTTTTACTTTTCTTTCTTTCTTTTACTCGCGGACGTCCTTCAGACGTATTACGAAGGTTACGTTGGTCAGGTCATATAAAAATTTAAATGAAGTAGGTAAACTTTATTAGAATCCGAACTCAATATTTTATTCGAAACCTATTGCTATTCAGACTTATTAGGGTACTGTTTCATCAATAATTCAGTTTGTTAAGCCTCAATTAAGACAGACAACCTTAACGTCCAATTATTATCGGCATTTGTTTGAAGAATTTGTACCTAACAATTATTTTGAAAACAACATTTATTTGCTAAGTTCAATGGCTCATTAATAAGCAATTGGGTATTATTGAAGATATCAGTTTCAAGTACCTACAGGCATTAAGTCAAATTCAAAACGATGACCAAATATTTATGCCTAAAGCAAGATGTATCTGTTATGAAATATAACCGCAGATATAAAAGCCCATATTGTTACCAAAAATGTAAGGTATTAGTTCCAATAAAGCTGAACCGATATTTCGCACCCATGACTGAGCACCAAAACAATAGTACCTATAGGGGTACCGTAAATAATATTGATTAAATATTTTCCCACAAAAATTCGCTACAAAATAAATAGTGGACAAAAACTATTTTATTAAATTCCGTGACCCCACATAAATAAGGCGGGGCAATCACGTTTCGCATCGCAACAAGAGCAAAACAACTGGCCCAATTAAAATTGACACAGACAGCTCCCAGAAGGTGTCGCCGTTCGCATCACTCGCACGCGATCTCAGCAACGACGCCTGCTAATCGATACCATTAATTTTATTCTGTCGGATGTTGTTTGCTCAGAAAATATTCACCGGCATTTTAATGAACGAAATCTCCCGGGAAGATCCACCAAGTCACTGTACTGATCAGAACACAAATACCCTTCCTAACCCTTTACTTGCTCCACATTTTATTCAAAACACAAATCTCAATATACTTAGGCACTATTTGTATTCCTAATTAGAGAGTCCAAACAGACATTTTTAGAAAACGTTTTCGAAACAAATTGTCCGAGTAATAACGTTTAAAATGTAAATTCTAAAAGGGGTAGATAAGTTTTGTGTGGGGTGCGTAATTAAAAGAGACGCGTCGCGCGACAGTCGTGAGGTGCATGGTGTCTTATCGGTTGGGTTTTAATTTGAGGCTGGCATGAGACACGCGAGCCGATCACGCGACAGAACGCATCGACCGGGGTACAACACTACGAGCGCTTTTCAAAATTATTTCTTTTATATCATTATCGAATGCTCCGACTGCTAGCTTTGTGCGGCGTATCGATTTAAAAATAATTATTTGGAATATTCGATCGCACGATGCAGGCCATTGACACTTTAAATGTTGAAAAAAGCATGTAACGATTGAGTAAGCATAGTTTATCAATCAGTCTAAAGAACACACAGGGGAACCCTTTTGTTTTTTTTTAGAGTCGGGACAAAGCAAACTTAGGAAATGAGATTTCACGTTACTGTTTTTTGGAACAAAAGCAGGTTGCGTGTCGGATTGTAAATAATTAGCTCATTCAGCCGCACCTATAGCGTCGCCGCCATTGTTTGTTTTTCAAGCAAGAAATTTTCGAAAAAATACGTCTTCCTTTAAAAAGTTGTAGCAATGTGCGACAGTTTGTTTAGTAGAAGTTAATTTACTCGTCACTTTATTGAGCAAAAATATTTCTGCGTTGTACCTAAATTGTCTACATGTGAAACTTTTTAATTTTCATTACACCTTAACCTAAAACTTGAGAAACAATAAGCTCTTCGAGGAACTAACAATAACTCCGCGGAACTAATAAGAACCTATTAGTCGACTTCAAAGATAATCTCAATTCAGTTTTATTGCCAAGAATTCCGTACAGTTTATAGTTAGAGAGAGACTTTAATGTTTCTAATCCATGATTAATTGAAGACTTGTAACTAAGAAGATAGGTAAGCTACACCTATATTTTCTTGTTACTGAGTATGGAGTTACTTAGGTATTTCGGTTGAGAAATTACGTTTAAAAAATATATGTAAAGTTCGTTGTAATTTTTTTTTAAGGGGGGATAATCATCCAATCACTTCTCCTGCTTTGGGTGAGGCGAGAGGGAGATGTCAGACTCTTACTGACTAAAAACCACCCAGGCTCTTGCCCTTCCAGCCGGAGCCCCGGTAAACCCGCTAGGTAGTCCGCAGCTTTGGGTTAATTCCCAGGAGCATTTTTACACACGAGTAACCTTTAATAGCAGAGTCTGAATTTGTGTGCCATGTATGGCAATAAAACTATACTTAGGTACTTCTTACTACATTTAATCGATGTTCACTTTCATGTGTAGTTAGTGAAAAGTAAGCTTCGTATTTTGTAGGTAGGGATTGTATGCGTCTGCTACTACTACTCTTTCGTTAGGATTAATCCTTTTCGTCACCTGTAGATCATAAGACGTACATAACAATATTTATTCGTCCAAAGACGAAATCATTGATAAACTCCAGGTATAGTTCATTAAAAAAGTTTACCAGTTTTTATTTACGTCCAATCAACTACAAGTTAAATGGTTTATTTCATAAGAATAATTGCACAGCCCTCTCTGCAAAAATAGTAGTGACATTAACTATCACAATTTAATTACTGCTAAATGTTTTGTAGGACATAAACAAAACAAAGTGTGGTCTTATTTGATGCAAACTGGAGGCTGGCTGCGAAGAAATGAATTGTTTAATAACGCTGCCAGACAGAGCGACTGACTTTTTCTTTTATATCCTGTCTTGTACATAGCTTATTGCTAGTCCACAGCTATTCTTCTTCTATGTCTACCCATTAAAGCATACTGCACCATTCGGTGGCAAAGTCAAATAATTTCTTTAGAATTTGCGAATTTTGTTTCGTCTTTTCTGTTTATAGTATTTTGCCAATATCTTTAGTTAATTTGTTTAAATGTTCCAACATTCCAATTTTAGGCGTTGTCGACACAAATGAAAGAGTTGATAGTATTACCCTAATAAATATTGAAAGAGTTAAATAATTTATAATATTTTACTGCCTCTACTCTTTCATTGACTATGTTGCCATTGATACCTTCTTGAACTAAAGGCATCTTAATATCTTCTATTATTTTTTTGTAACCCCAAACTTTCTCAGCTGCTCCAAGAATTCCATAATAAATGACGAGCACCAAAAAATTCAATTAAACCACCCTCCGTCACAATATCAGATTGTTACCAACAGGAGCATATTTGTCACAAGCTATTGTTTATTAATATACAGTCACGAATGTCTAGGGGTGGGGTTATTAGTTTACAAGTGTATCAGACGCCCCCTTTGTTTATTATTGACTCAGTACTCGCGGGAGCACAATATTACTTCCCAACTCTTTCGGAAGTTTGCTTTTATTGTTGACATCTGCTACCTACAGGAAACGTAGCAGCGTTCAATAAACTTCATCGTGTATTAATTCGCTTTGTCATTTATATCGCTCTCATCGATTGCTGAGAATTTAATTTTGTGTTTGTTTAGGATCGCTGTTATTTGGCCGGTATTTGCTTCGACAGTATCCGGTTGGTTTGCAGAAGATTTTATCACTTCAACTGTTGGAACAAAGTTTAAATTCGATTTGCGCGTCCAAGTTGCGCGAATTTTGTTTAAAAATGCTATTCACGTGAATAACAAAGACATTTTTAGTTTAGTAAAATAAGATAAACCGGAACTTTTAAACCAGTTTTTGCAACTAAAAAATAGTAAAAACAACAGTGCAAATACAGAGCACCAACAAACCGACAATATTTCTACCAGCATCGATAAAAAACGAACTAAATCCCGATTATACCATCAAGCAAGTTTATGAGACTTAAAGTTAACATAACACAGCAAAATAAGCAACAAACGCACGCGTTTATGAGCCGGTGAGATCATAACAGTAAGTCACATTACCGTGATATATGTCACATTGCCACCGTCCAACGTCGCAGCTCATTATGACCGACCTGTAAAGGCTAGACTACAAATCTGGAAAAATATTTATTTAAGACTCTTTGCAATTATCACATAAAACAATAGATATAATGTCACCGGCATTGTCTATCTACCTATCAATATTGGCATCGTAGGAAATTGTTTTAACAGATTATCGAACTCACATATTACATTATCCATATTTTGTGAAATACTAACGATCTCATTGCCTAGACCAATGATATAACAATACACATGAAGAAAATGAGAAAAAATATACTAGCAAAATCACAACTAGAAAGAAGGACTGAAGATTTTCTTCCCATTATTTTACTATTTTCTTTAAACATAATAAACACATAGAGCCAGTGTCTTATGTAACACAGTCCTTATTCTGTCTCGTCCACTAATCTCGACCACATTGGCTTGTTAGCACCACCGCATCTATCTTTATTGGTGTTTATGGAAACCTCTGCTAAGGGATAAACACAATAGTTTATGTTGTCGCACGGACATTTTCCACCGACACAATATATACTATATATTATATAGTAATAGCACCTTTCTTCAACGAGGAATTGTGAAGTTTATTTATATGCTGGCTGACTGGGATTTCGTAGATACTGCTTAAGAATCAGAAGAAATGAAGTAGTTATATAAAACGATAAAGAAATAACTTTGAAAAGTATTGATCCATTTAGTAAGACATCAGAATATTTTTATACGTTTATTTCCAACCTAAAACTGAATAAAGTCAAGCATAAGGGCATTGTGATGAACAGATAGAAGCGAAGGTTATGGAAATGTTATCGGTAATAGCTGTCATAGCATAACATATTACTAGACTTACTGACATAGTATAACATAGAATGGCTCGTTGGCTGAGTGGTTGCAAGTGTAACTGCTGGGCAAGGGGTCTCGGGTTCGATTCCCGGGTCGGGCGAAGTATTGCTGGGCTTTTTTCGGTTTTTTGAAAATTTCTCAGTAACTCGTAGCACGGAGTCTGGAAATGTGCCCGGTATATGGCATTAGGGTCACCACCTAACACATGGGACTTACAACATAAATTGTGAAAAGTGGGTGTACATTGCACAGTGGCATTACGTGTCATAATGTGCACCTATGTCTACATCTTTGGGGATAAAAGGCGTGATGATATAAAAAAATAAAAAGTATAACATATTATTGTGTCACAGATTCTAAGTACAATTCTTTTAAGGCGTTAACAACAGCTTAATGAACATTATCCAAACAACGCCATTGACGCCATCACCTTAAACAAAGATAAAACCACGAACCTCAATCAAATCCCCCTAAACTTTATCAAAGCAATTCTTCTCCCTCTATCTATCCATAAAACGCACCCAACGAAACGAAGCCCAGTTCAGCACTATTATTAACACAACATCATAAAAGTAAATTTACATTAACCTATCTTGGACCCCACCCGAAACCCTTGAAGCATAATTAAATCCTTTTTACGGTTGTAATAAAATCTTATGGGGAACTAACCAACATTTCCGTTATCATGTGTCGCAGGTTGGTTCGTAATTAATTAGGGGATTTAGTACAGGTGTAATCGATGTAAGCAGATGCGTATCCCACACCTTAGGGCTCCTTGTATGAAGCCTGGGAATATTAAGGAATTTTTGACAGATATTAATTTGGTTAGATAGTGTTACGATTATGAGCGATAATGGACATTAAAGAAGAATTAAAGTGCATACAATTATTTAGATTCAAAACGTTTAGCATTGTATTCCTTTTGAATTTCTTAAAAGTTACTTCAAAACGTCATGGCAATTATTTTTATAGAATAAGATTCACATTATTTAAAATCATTAACGATAAATATATTTAACAAAAATACTCAGCCGAGTGGCATCCAAAAACAACCGAGTGTATTTCAGTGAAACCGGTGTGGCCTTTAACAAAATCCCCTAACGTGTAGGGGTTCGAAAACTTCACAGCTTTGCACGTAAACTCTTTAATATTAAATAATAATTCGCCCCTAATCCGAGAAAAAGGTGGAAACAAATCCGAATTATTTACAATGTAGCTTATCCCTTTTTAAATTGACCGTATTCAAACACCTACCTTTGTTTTTTTGCACGTTTTGATTCTGGACTCAAATTAGAGTATCGACCTGGCGACCTTTTGACCAGACAGACGATTTGGATAACGATCCTCTATATCACGGAATTGGATTGAGGGATCGCGACGAGATGTTACCTTTTCTGAAGGACGAAAGGTCAGGCTAGGTTAACAAAAGAATATTGAGCCTACCTGTACATTTCAAAATCTGCTAACGTTTCAACTTCTCTTATTCTGTATTCTCCAAAGCCTAACAGGTGCGTATGTTTGTTTTCAACATATTTTCTATTGCTAGTATGTTTGTCTGTACATAGTTTAGTAGTTACAAACTCAGTTGACTACACGGGTGGTGTGGTGATTGGGTAAGAGACTGCCGCACAACGTGTAGGAGGTTCCATTCCCGCATCGAGAAATTGTATGTTTGTAAAGGCAACCGCGACACAGGAGAAAGTCTTAGAGAGGCAACGGTTTCCAAAACAAAATAAGAAAAGAAGAAAAAGTTATCTTTTTCTTGTGTACACTTGTGTAAATCTTGTGTAAATAATACACAAATTAATAGGTACTGATTTGTTAAAAATATTATTTGATATGGTAAGTAATAAATGCATCAGAATATTAATATTTCACGTGTAACAAAAACTAGTTCATGACTAGTATCCACATGATAAACAACGTTTACAACATACCTACCTAATAATAATAAGTGTATCATAAAATTAATTACTCAAGATCAAACTGAACAGAAAAAACCAAGGAAGTAACATCTTCATGGTAAACTACAATCAAAGAAAAAAGCCCTTGCAAGATCACAACGTAATCAAACCCTTTTTAATTGTAGTCGCCATGTTATTACTTCTTTTTTTTTTATTCTTAGACCACCAAAGTTCTTCCGCAGGTTCGAAAAAAGCGTGAAAAAGGGGTACAAGGTAGCACTCCGTCCGGCATCGCAGGTGTTTACCACCAGATGTTGTCCGAATTTTGTTATAAAAAGTCTCGAAAGAAGATACGTTGCATATTAAAGAGTAATGGTATTTGTGTCAAGCTAGAGTAAAGTACTACATTTAAAAAAAAAAGGAAAATATTATAGGTTTTTTTATAGTACTGACTGCATGGTTGGTGCGGTGGCTGGACAACCGACTGCCGTGCACAGAACAACTCTTTATGTGATAACAGATTCACAGATTGTTTTTGTTGTGCTGGGTTTGGGTGTCATGTGTATGTGAAATTGTATGTTTGTAAACGCACCTACGATACAGGAGAAAATTAATTTGGGATAAAACTTAAAAAAAAAACTAAACTTTAGCTGCCTCGTGTTTAAAAGCAACTTAAGCTTAGTTCCCAACCGCCTACTGCAACCCCAACTTATTTACGATCCCTAACTAATACCAATTACGCACAAGATTGAACAACTTCCTATAATTACCGCAGTACACAGAATAGAAACAAGCTGAAATTCGACCAAAATTTGATCCTACTTTGTAATTATCGTACGAAACATCGCCCTTATACATACTCCGCCTTAACCCACGTTAGTTAAACGTGCAACTTTAATTAAACAGTTAATTCGTGCCGTTAATGCCAGTACATGACCCGTCCTGCGTTGTTATACTCATATCACGCTCCAATGCCTGGTAATGGGTACCCTTATGTTACCAATATTTGTTGACAAGTGTCCCGTAAAACAGCCAGGGGGTAAGGCGAGACGTTGGTAATAAGACGGCCAACGACATCATAGTCGTTCCAAAAATTGGTGATTTGAGCTGTTTTCTGAAATTAACAGTGATAAGCCTCTTGTTATAACTTGATGTTGAGTAAATGGAAATGATAAGGTTGAGCTGCTATAAGACTGAGATAATAACTGGTTCTGTGCTACATAGACATATACCATATAGATACACAACATAGGCAACATAGCAAGCAGAAAAAAAATAAACTGCGCAGTAGATCTAAATTGTTACTGCGTATTGCTACCGCATGCACAACTCGTCATCCTGGTTTCCACGTTCTCAAACATTGTGGTACAGGGATATGGCAACCACAGTACCCACGCTGTCGTCGTCCAAGCATAATATTGACCGCAGAACGACGCCGCCTGCACCAATGGCGTTGATGTCGTCACCATATCGTGTTGCCTAATTGGAGCAAACACCTGCAACATCAAAGCTCGTCCAACTCCCAAACCACAATTCTGCATGTCTTAATCAAAATTGTGGGCTTTGCAACAATAGAAGAGAATTAGGGCACCACCAAAATTTCTGTAGAAGTTTCTCGCTAGTAAATGAGTATGGAATTAAAACGTTTCCGATGCAAAAAGTAATTGATGCAGAAAGACTCATCGCTGCAAGGAAAGCAATTGCTTACGGCGCGCCGTGTAATAGCTGGTAACCGCACCACGTGCTGTGAACCCGTTCTTTGACACTTGAAGTGTTCGCGAAATTCAACTGACAGTAGAGATTGTAAGCGATAAGCGGTATCGATAAAATCTTAACATAATGACTGCAATTTAAATAAGTGTTATAATTATTTTAAGTGAGCGTCTTAATAATGAATTTACGTGGAATTTGAATCAGTTTTTGCCATCTTTTTCGTTTCGAATAGAGTTTTGTTGTAGCATAAATTGCTGAATGCAACCTTTTTTTATAAAATGTCATATTATAAAATCAATAAAATGACATATCCATATTTTGTAATCTTGAAAATTAAAATTAATGACATTTTGCTCATCCATCAGGGGAAAAAATTACATGGAGCAAAAATATGAACATTTTACCTACTTAACCCAGAAGTACCAGCCTCATCCCATCCCTACGCAACCAGATTGACGCGTTGTTTGAACCGTTGCCAGCCAAGACGTAATTACTTCGCGAACAGTTTGTCAGCCAATTAAACACCTTTGCTTTATTAAGAAGCCGCACCGAGTGCTCCGGTAAATAGCGAATCAAAAGGCTTCCATGAAATACTGAATACTTAAAAGGAAGTTCCCTGCGACGGTGTCTGCGGTTTTTGTACCTTGATTTGGATTTTAAAGGAGGACTTTGAAATAGACTGTGTTGTGGATTTGTTGCGATGTTTACGGTTGTAGGTTTGACTAAAATACAGGGATGAATATAATCATATTTTATTTAAAGTCATGATTAAATGCATTAAAAATGCTGTGTCATCCTTGAAACATTCGTACGCATATATAAAAATAACGTAAACGTCAACGTCGACCTATCAAATGTAAAAGAAAATATAACTGTTGTTCATCGAATACATATACATACACCAATAATAATTCCTATAAATCAATGCCCAAAATACTTTCAGAAACAATGTATTGTAACATCTTAACGTACGTCATTTAAGTCCTTGGTTCATCCCACAAAATTACACAATTCACGTTTTCAAAACTCCAAAAACATATTTGTAGTAATAAATCAAATAATAAACAAGAAAGAACATAAAATCATATGAGGATCATCGTAAATACCCCATTGTTTATGCTGACCGCAATAAAAATAATGCTATTGTTAGGCACTGAGCTAATGAGAGCAAACGACTAAAGCTGTATCTCACATGAGTTTATTCTCGCCTTTATAGCAATACAAAGTATAACAAAAGACATAAAAATGACTGTAAAGTCCATCCCACACAGATTTTTTTCGTCACTCTTAGATATGAAGACATCGACTAACCTATTCAGAGTGGTTGAAATAAAGGACTGTAGAAATGAAAAGGATTATTGTTTTAGTTTTATCTTAATCTAACGATATGAGTCTCGGTGTGGGATGACGCAGAATAATAAAGCTGTGGAGTGTGTTAACGTTTGGATATTTTTTGGATAATTAAACGGAAGACTAAAAATCTTAAAGAAACATGGATTCAGGATGACATGACATGACACTATA
The DNA here is from genome assembly GCF_023101765.2 of Spodoptera frugiperda. NCBI lineage: Eukaryota > Metazoa > Arthropoda > Insecta > Lepidoptera > Noctuidae > Spodoptera > Spodoptera frugiperda. Next base: position 9,607,088 of record NC_064242.1, on the reverse strand, counting down.
ATCGATCAACTAATTAAATATTCGTTAATTGTCATCATTCTTAATTCACATAAAAATCCAATTTAGAAACGGTAAAATTTCTAAAGTAAAGTAAAGGTTCTGTCAGATTGTATAATTTTTTTATAGAAAAATTGGCGTCACAATTTACAATTTATCTCAAAAAATTTGCAAAATAAAATGTACCAAAGAATGCAGCACATACTTCTCAATGCATGTCTCTATCCGATCCGACGCAAGACAGCGACATTTCATGGACTGAGTCATTAATTATACGAAGCTCTTTGTCCCTCAGGCTCCGAGTCTATTGTGACAATATTCGGGTCGCGCTTTCAAACTGGTTCACAATGAACTTAGACAGATCATCGCTGCGATGGGAAAGCTTGCAGGTAACACTTAATAATATCACATTAATTCATGGATTATTTTTCTGTGAAAGGAATTCCGGGATTAAATAGGTCAAGAGATGTAATGGCCTCAATGTTTCTGTCTGATGAATTTGTAAGTAATATGAAAATGTTTTGAAGTAGTTATATATATAAAATTCAAAGAAGAATAATCTAAACTCTTCATAATTATGATGATACATCGATAAATACTTACCGTTTACATTCAGAAAGTAAAGAAAAAACAGATACCTACGAACAGGTATCATCCAAGGAAGAATCGTCACTTACATTTACAAGCCGATCAATCTTCTGGAGCGGACTGCCTAGCGGGTTTACCGGGGATCCGGCTCGAAAACCAGGAGTAGGAACGATGTACTTTTTAGTCAGTAAGAGTCTGACACACCCTCTCACCTCACCCAAGGCGGGAAAAGTCATTAGATGATTTTGCCCCCTTAAAAAAAGCCGATCAATCTACGTAAACATTTGTCAACAGAGAAAAGTGATAAAAAGAAACAATAAAAAGTGTGAAAAAACTATTTATGTCTGTGATATCAAGAATCGGAAGGAATGAAGTTAAACACTTAGATCTGATTACGATGAGACCAATCATAACTTCTCCAATAACAGAGGAAATCACAAGTTTGATATTATAAGGATACTATGTAACGATAAGGTGATTGACCGCTCATAGGAAATTGGAAGGCAAAATACAGCTGATTCAGCGATTGGTTGAAACAAAAATACAAAGAAACATTATTTAGTTACGGATTGGTGTGTTTCTATGTTTCTCTGCGAGTTTTGTTGCAACTATGTCATTGTATGTTGCAATGTGCATCTGTAGGTAATGATTCTGATATGGATTTTATGGTATAAGCCAGTAAACGAGCAGATGGATATCACCCGATGGCAAGTAATCGCTGGCGCCCATGGACACCCGAAACACTACAAGTGCGTTGCCGGGATATTGATAAAGAAATAGTTAAGATTTCAATAAAATAGTTGACTAGAATACTTTTGTAAGTAATCAAAATTAAACACGTACTCTTTAATTGTTCTTTTTTTTAGTTTTGTCACAGATGAAGGAATATCAACCCTATAGACAGAGTATACAGAATAAACACAAGTGATATTATCTAATAAAAATCTTGGTTTACGCCCCACCCAATAATTACAGTAATTCACATAAACAACCTAAACAATTAATTGAAACCCTTTCATCACTTAAAAACGACCATACAAATAACCCTTATCATTCCAATTTCCATTCCCTTCAAACTCATTCCATTCAATTGGAAATGCAACGCTGTCATTCAATTATCAATTATATTGATTCCAATAAATTAAACCAAACAGTCGATAGTCCCGTGCACTGTAAACTAATCAACATGGACGTGACATTGTACTTCAGTGTGATGGTGTTTGTTCCCGTAACTACGTTTCGTTTATTTTGATGATGGATTACTGTTATAGCTGTAAATGAAAAAAAAAACCTTATTTGTTGCATGTTAAAGTTGTGATTCTAATGATATAGCTTCGTTTTTAGGTTAATTTTACATATCAAGAAAAACCAACCATGTTTTACTAACATTTGTATGGATACCTAATGCAGCAGTTTCATTCAAGTTATTATTACCATACTGTTTATATACTTAGTTATGTATTGCTCCGTAATATATAGCAGGCGCTATTGTACTATGTAAAAGATGACAAGGTATGTAAATGATCGAAACTTGGAATACTAATTTGTATGAAAGCAATATTTTGCTAAATTATAATTTGTAGGAGTAGCTAGTTACAAAGACCTCAGTTTTTTTTTATTCTCATGCTCGAAATTGTCTAGATCTAGGTAGTCTAGGAGGTTAATAGATATTTTGTGACAAAGTTAAGTTATAATTTATATGAAAAATTTAAGTTTTCACTTAAGCAAACTTTTTTTGTAGGCAACCAATATAAACAAAACGCATTTAAAATTCCTACACACAATTGCTATTACAACTGGGCAATATTAGTCATTGACCAGAAAAGTAAGACCTTCCTCGTCTCCCGCATAGCAACACAATATTGGGGCAAATGACGTTGGAAGGTCTATTGGTATGTGTCAACTTAAACTGGACGTGTTGGTACTCGAAGCACGTATGACAATTAATTCGAGTTGCGACTGCCCGGTTCATTAGAGAGCACAATTGCTGTGTGCCATTCAGTAAGTTAATTAATAAGCGTATATATCACCTATACAGCCGTAATATCCAGGATCAATATTCAGTATCGGGTTCCATCATTGTTTGTTCTGAGGTCATGAATGGTACCTGTATTGTTGTCAGACATTATTACGCCTGAGGCATTTAAAGATTAAATTACGTTTGTAATGTATGTCGTATTGTTGGTAAACACTATTAGCGTTTGTGTTGATGTGGACTTAATTCGATAAATGACATGACATTAAACCGGTAGTAGGTACCTAGTGTAGATTTGCTCAGTAACTTCCAAGGGCTTAAATGCAGAACCTATAGCAGTCGCTCCTTTTAAAAACGAAATTAGAGTTTAATCTAAATATATGACATACCAACGAAAAGAGCAGATGACTAATTTATATTTTAATGTCCGTCTTGTAGATTATTTTCAAATATTAGACACGTATTTTTTATACAAACAAATACTTTCGAAGATATATTGATACGATTTGAAATTACGCGTGACGTCACTTCTAGGTACGTTTTATACGCAGAATTAATGACGTATTTGTTCTTACTCCTACACTTTAATTCGTTTTATTTAAGTATTGTTATCTTATATGACAAAATAAAAAATAGGTGTCTAATATTTTTTCATTACCTAATTGACGGTCTAAATAGATTTTTGATTTTCATACCCCGTCATCATCCCTATTGAACCTTAATTTAATTTAGCTTTAGCTTCATTTTGCCTTGAAGATCCTCCAGTGATTAAAAACAACAAACAAAACCAAGTGGCCTTGAATCTATTAATTCTCTCATTTTTCTAATACTGCTCCATCGATTTGAACATTGATATATACTTACCTATTAAAATTAAACACCCTATTATTAATTAGCTGGACCTTTACATATAAAATATACATAGTAAGTATACATTTAGAAACACGGTAGTAATTAAGAACGTGGCGGTCACTGTGACGTTCAGATCTGGGTCAAACGGTCGTATACTTAAGTAAAGCTATCGTAAATGATTTTTATTCGGTGGTTATTAAAAAAAAAACGTTAAACTTTATACTAGTTACAATAAACAAATAACTTTATGAATGTTTCCGTTTTAATTTACACTACAATTGGGGTAAATACTAATTTAAATGAATTAATAAAGTAAATTTATGTGCATCGAATATTATTACGATTGTAATTTACTTTTCATTAAAGTCGTAAAAGGGTAATTTTATTATGCTTTTATGATTGCTCTTTGTATTGATAGTGTGTGTGGTGAAAATTTTTTTGTTAATATTCGCGCACATTGAGAAAAAGTTTTAATGTTTACATTATTTTGAAACAGACCAGTCAGTTGTACATAATAATTATAACATACAACTGTTATTATATTAATCAAAGTTTGTCTTTTTATTAATGACTAGCTTTTGCCCGCGACTTCGTTCGCGTGGAATAGTGACTTCCGGCAAATTTTTGGTTTTAACCACATAGTTCCCGATCTCGCGGGATCTCTTCAAAAATGAGATGTGGAAGATATTCCAGGGAACTCTTCAAAAATCAACATAATGAGCTCTGCGTTTGAATTAAATAGATGTACCTATACTCACTTAGGGCATTGAAAAAATAGTTTAAAAACGGACATAAACTAACTTAAAACAAAAGAAAGCTACGAATTACGAATTAAACAATTAAAAAAGAAACTATATTACAACCTATCCTCTATGCTATAATAACCAAGCTTAAACTAAATAATTTAAAAGAAACGACTTAAATCTAATCTAATTAATTTATAAATTAGACTTACAATTTTATTAAAAAAACTAACTACAGTAACTACTAATAATCGATATCAAACTAAACCTACGTTAAATAGTTTTACCAAAAAACCAGGAAAACCCAACAAATAAACTTATTAATTGACAAATACAACGAAACCAATTTAGAATATACGAAACAGCAGGACCACTACAGACAAATAATCATACGACTGATAATACACTTTTCTACGATAGTACCGAAGCGCTCGGCCGATACCCAACCAAATGAATCTAAAAGTTTAATTATATTGATATTATTTTTTTCATACCTTTTTACTATTTATTTACTTTTTTTTGATGAATTAAAACAATAACATGAACCGAAGTCGTGTAACGATCGACATAGAATTATCTATACTCCGTTAGAGCATTTTCTTTGTACTAAATGTTTTATTATATTGATATTATTTTTTTCATACCTTTTTACTATTTATTTACTTTTTTTCGATGAATTAAAACAACATGAACCGAAGTCGTGTAACGATCGACATAGAATTATTTATAAATAATTTATTTCTTATTTTTATTTTTTGATTTTTGAAATAAAAATATATCTATGTCCTTTCTAAGGTTCTAAACTATATCTGTACCAAATTTCAACCAAATCCGTCAAATAGTTGCGGAGATTAATGGTATAAGCATAGAATGTTCGACGTGATTCTTTAATTTGACATAACTTTTTTATTTATGAACCGATTGACATGAAACAAACACTAAATGTAAATTTAAGCATCCCACAATATATTCGTGAAAACCGCATCCAACTCGGATCAGCCGTTTCTGAGATTAGCGCGCACAGACGAACAGACAAACAGACAAACAGACAAACAGACAAACAGACAAACAGACAAAAAAAAAGTTAATTACATTTTTGGGTTCGACATCGACATAACAATAACCCCTGCTATTTTTTTTATTTTTATTTTCAATGTACAGACAGCACTTTTCTACGATTTTATTATATGTATATATAGATTCACCATATTTATTCTCATGCACAAAGGTGCGGGTTCGAAATCTATCAACGGCAAGTACCAATGTGACTTTTTTCGAGTTTTTTGTACGGTACGTACTTTCTAAGATTATTAGATACCATTGTTAAACTGTTAAGGAAAACATCGCATCGCCCGCATTGAGCAAGCGTGGTGATGAATGCTCAAACCTTCTCAATACGTAAAGAAACCTTTGGTCAGCAGTGGCCAGTTATTGACTGTTAAATGTGGAATAAGATTCACAAGAGCCTTTCCCTGTATTCTAATGATGATACTTATAAACATAATCCGTAAAAATAAATTATGGTATGGTTCTTATATACCTGTTAGGTTATGTTATGATTTCTACGAATGGAATTTTACCCAGTAATGTAGAAAAAAATAGGAAAACAAAAATACACAACAATATTTTAACCTAATTGTGGTAGTTCCAGGTTATGGCCGCTGTGACACGCGAACTATAGAGGCATACCGACAGCGTTAGCTTTAAATAAAAACACTCGTAAACATAAAAATATAATCTTTCACTGCCGATGTCTGATAAGGTTATTTTTAAATTTATGGACCATATAATATTTGTTTCATAATTGTACAATAATTGGAGAACAGTGGGACTTATGTAAAGTGGTGAAAAGTTTAAAGTGACCAAATATTTTGTTATAAAATGCAAAAAACAACCTCTCACCTCTTAAAAATAAGTATCTAATCACTACTGAAACATTTATTTAACTGAAGCTTTGTTTATCCTTACCCTACTGTATCCTAATTTGAGAAGATGGATACTAGTAATTCCCAATAGAACTTACCTAGTACCTACTTCATGAAAAAAATTCATCTTGAACAAAGAAAACATGGTGCCCAAACTCAAACAAACCAAGAACTATATGCATAAATTGGACGCATAATTTCGCAGCTAACTACTAAGACAATTGTGCCTTTAAATAGAATTGGTATTGCTAAATTAACGAAGGACCTTATACCAACATGACCAAGTTCTGTAACTCAACTTCGCAATAATTTTCACATCAATCCAGCTTAATTGATTTATTCATGCTTCTAATGAACGCAACGAGCAGTGCGTTAAGCTCAAAGATCGGCCACTGACCTGTGGCAAATCAATTGTTATTAAACTTAGCTATCTATTTTATTAAACGACTAGCTTCCGCCCGCGACTCCGTCCGCGCGGATGTCGGTCTTCGCGTAGAAGGTTTATTTCTTCATTTTCAGTAACTTTGACAATGAAATCTTATAAATATCTATTGGACCCAAATACGGCGAGGCCCATAATAATTAAGGAGATCCCTCTATTGAACTACTGCTGTTGAGCTCGCGTTCTGTAGAATAAAACTGAAAAATAAATAAAGTTTTTTTTTCTACGTATTTTTCCAGAATATAAAGTATCCTATTTTATGCCTAGGATAATAAGGTATAATTATACCAAGTTTCATCGAAATCTAACTGTTGGTTTTCACGTGATGCCTGAACTTACAGACAGACAGACAAAAAAATCACATATTTGGGTTTGTTATCGATCCAGTTTTTTTTTTTTCATCATCCAATGACTTCTCCCACCTTGGGCGAGGCGAGAGAGAGTGTCAGACTCTTACTGACTAAAAACCACCCCGTTCCTTCTCCTGCTTTTCGAGCCGGAGCCCCGGTAAACCCGCTAGGTAGTCCGCAGCTCCGGATCAGGCATCAGCCCTACTGGGCCCCATCTGTGGTGGTCTGATGTCTCTTTGAGGCGCGCGCGGAACGCGACGCGCCGCACGCACGGGTGTAACACCCTCTGCTATTTATTCTTTCAATATTTTCAATGTACAGAATTAACCCTTCTACAGATTTATTCTAATATGAATGAATGAATGAATTAATGAATGAATGAAAACGTAAGAGTAGACAAATATATAATCAGAAAGCTCCGAACTGCTTAGCTATCGGGAGTTATACGTGTTATTGTGAGTCAACCATAAGACATAGACATTTGCTGTCGTGGAATATTTTTTAAACAATTTTAAGGAGAACATTTCCGTCATACATTATTTCTGTGTAGCTTTAACCATTAAGGCTGCACACGCGACGGAAGTTTAAAAAATGGAGTAAGTTCTCCTGTTTTCCCAACATTTGCCTTCACTGCTCTGCTCCTATTGATCGTAGCGAGATGAAAAGTATACTATAACCTGCCCAGGAGTATGAAGAACAATTGTACCAAGTTTCGTTGAAATCTGTCGAGTGGTTTTTATTTCTATAAAGAACATACAGACAGACAGACAGACAGACAGACAGACAGACAGACAAAAAAAAATCTGATTGCATTTTTGGCGTCAGTATCGATCACTAATCACTCGCTGATAGTTATTTTGGAAATATATTTCATGTACAGAATTGACCTCTCTACAGATTTATTATAAGTATAGATGTTAGTCCTCTTTCCTAGCACATTTTTATGTAGTTTTAATAATCGCGTTACAGTATCCAGCCCTTGTAGGACACGAATCAAATTGAAACCTTTTTGACTCATTGGCTAAAATCTATTTCAAATTATTGTATTCAGTGTGTCTAAAATTTAATCTTAAGTACTATAATATTTTCTTAAATACCTGTATCTTCTAAATTATCCTATGCAAAAAAAAAATCTTAACAACAACTTTCTTTACTCACATCCTAAACCTCATTCTAAGCAGGTAACTGAACCGATTTGTAGAAATTTGTCAAAGGAATCTTTGCAAACTAAGAATAAATTCATTACGCAAACATCTGTTGGTTTTCGAGGGCCGAGCTGAACTGTCGGTCGGGACCCAAAGCTTTCATACTTCGATTAATCCGGATGATAAGAGCCGCAAGGACTTACAATGTGTGCCTTACAGATTCCAGATTGAAAGCCGATAAACACATTTGAGGTAGAAAAATGTTTTTTTGACTAACTTATCAGGAATCTCTTCGGCGTTTGTCGGAGGCACGTGTTTTGACTAGATATTATAATTTTGCAAGCGCAAGCGGCTGTCGTCAATTGTTTGTTACATTTTTGTAGTGATGCTATCGCTGTGTCATCTGAGGTTAAGTACATCACTATGGAGCAACATTCATGCCATTTTGTTGGTAAGTACACTTGGGCGCATCACGCAATATGTTGCAAAGATAAGACTGGACAATGCATGTATGTGAAGGATATCAAAATGAGTTTATATTTTGTTCACAGGCTACTAGTAGACATTGTTTGAATTGTTGATTCGAGAGTGCATGTAGACCGCAGCCAATTATAAATTTATTGCTTTTTTTAAGTAAGTAAGTTTTATTCACATTTCATTACTGTATACTTTGTTAAGAGGACAATAATAAGAAAGTTTAAACTTTTTCACACATATCTCTTAGGTAGTAATTTTTTGTTCGACAATATGTATAGACACGTTATAGTCGCATAGGAACACAGTATACCGTGCTTTTAGTATCAAATAAATAAGTAAAAAATAAAACCTTATTTTTCACCCTCGTGACACGAAATCCCAAGCTTATAGCCAAGATTCTTAAGAAGAAAACATTCTGAGAACGATGCATAAACACAATAACATTACAGCCGCGTAGATGCTCAGATTAATTGCTAACAAGGACGAAGGCGTCGTGTGTGGCTGCCCTTTGACGCATCACTGATCAAAATCACGATAATGACCCAAAACCTAGAGAGCGTTATAAAATTCCTTAAGGTTACGTCACGATGTCATTACATGCCAGTTCTTTTGTCCATTTCATAACATACCTTGATTATCTAAATGTTTTTGATAGAGTGAAGGATTAAAGTACTTCAAAGTTCGCCTTAATTGTTCATTGTGACTCATTCTTAGTCTTCTTTCTCGGTGTCCCTGTTTAAAGCAGAGACAAAATATTTGTACATTTCTTATTGAAGCTTATCTGTATTTGGTTTTTTTTTTATAACGTCACGCCTATAATCCCCGAAGGGGTAGGCAGAGGTGCACATTATGGCACATAATGCCAATGTACACCCACATTTCACAATTTATGTTTTTTATCTATATTTGGTCATTGGATTATTAATAGCTTTTAACAATTTCTTAGTTATAAAACATAAATGATAAATTGAAGTACCTATAAGGTTTCCTAAATAAAATATTGCAATATCTTCCAAAATCTCCGATTACGGGACGAACATACTTCAAGATTTCCAAGAACATGAATTCATAAATAATGTTATTACAACAACGTAGACGAGAGATCTGCAGAAAGCAGTATCAAAGTAAATAATGAACGATCCGTTTAGACATGACGTCTCTTTTCTACGTGTTGTTTAGTACGTTATTGTGTTCGAAAATACAATTTTTGGTTAAAAGGAGACGTTGAACTGAATTGTGTGGACCGTGCGGTTGACAGAGTATTTATATAAACAGTCCAGCCCCGGGCCTATTGTCATTGGCATTATAGACCGTCCTTTAATCTGCCGAAAACAATTTCGCACGAATCGTTAAGCTGTTATTGTGAATATTGTTTGTCTTTTGCTCAATCGGCTGGTCGGTTTGTGAATGTGTCTAGTGTCTTTACATTGAGGATTATCTAGGAGATTTTAGCAGTTTATTGAAAATAATAGGTTACATTGTATACAATGCCTACCTGTTTTTTATATTTCTATGATGCTATATGAAATGTCTGCAGAATTGAATCTGGTCTAGAGGACAAATAGAGTTATTTATAAATATAGATCTTTTTATATCAACATAAATGAACAACAACACCATAAATAGGTACTTATGTAATGAAAAATGGAAATGTCAACAAATAAAGAAATAAATAAAAGTCTGTTAGTCTGTCCGTCAGTGAAGCTAGGTGTTCGTTCCAAAGTGCAGCTTCGAATGGAGAAGAACGACCAACAAATTCCATTCGTTACTCTTTTAATCAATTTCTCTTATACATTTTTCCAATAAATTTTACTGTCTCGGTAATACTTTATCGAAAAGAAAAGCAGCAAATTATTGTTGGTAATCTTTATAAACCAGATGCTGTATCAAGCCACGTGTCCCGATAATATAAATCAGTACCTGACAAAATGGTTAGCCAAATCCTATTCAACAAACTAAAAAAAGTAACACACGCCAATCTTTTTTCTATCCAAAACACCAGGTTTTTATTTATCATCGGAATTCTATATGATATTGGTCGATAGCCTTTGTCTCTGTGCGTTTGAAATTTTAGATAAAACAGATTAAAATTCGAACATTCACACAGACCAGTGTTGTACAAAGTGGGCGTGTTTTATTTATAGTCTGTTGTGATCATTGCACAATTGTATGAAAAATGTTTTTGTGGATCCAGTGACGGGAAATAATGGACGTTTATTGTAGGGTTATTTTTTTTTGCTGCGTTTTGCCAAACGGTGGCCGAAAGAGCAATTGTGTTGTAGGTTTTGTCTACAATTTTAGACACGAATACTGGGTTTCGAGCCTTTCTGTGTTGTGTGTGTTATATCAGAAATTCGTTCGTATGGAATTAAGAATGTGTGCAGTATGTTCCGAAAAGTATTTTAAAGTAAAACTAAAGATGCCACTGAAATTAGCGTAGGGATGCTTAAACTAGAAAATATGTTGTATGTTCATACGGGCCGTATGATCATCATTTACTTACCTGAACAAGTTTCTGATCCTACAACAAATATCCGTGTATTCAGAAACGTCTAAGATGCCAAACTAAAAAGCAACGGTACATATTCTGATCTGCTCCATAATTACATGCAGCACGTCTTTCTAAAACCTTCATAGAATACATAGAACGTATTACTCAACAATTTCTTAGAAAATTGTCCCAGAACAGTTCCACTCTAGTTCAATATCGACGCGAAACTTCAATAATCGCGTCGTCCATTTTCTATAGTATTAATAGAGTGGGCCCTTGCAACGATAATAATGCCTATTTGCTGTGCTATTGTCGACGTGGTTTCTGAATGGAAGGCGGAGGTAGGCACGTCATTATTCTGTCAGCCGAATGTGCCGGGTTTGTTAGGGATTGGCATAACGTATCGATACTTTGTCCATTTTGTTGTGCTAAAAATATTCGTGTTTTTGGACACAAGTCAAAGTGGTTATTTTATAGGTAGGTCATGTTAGTGTTTAGTGAGATATGAGACTATATTTTCAGCGTGTTGTTAGGGATTCCAAATGGGGTCCTTTAAATTGAAAATGTTTTTTTTATGGAATAGGGGGGCAAACAAGCAGACGGGTTATCTGATCGTAAGCGATCAGCGCCGTCCATGGAAACCCGCAAAACCAGAGGAGTCAGAGGTGCATTGCCGGCCTTAAGTGTGTAATATTTTTAGAGCTAAACTTATTGTCTGTCTCTATATTTACTATTATATTGTCTGTAGATTTGATATCAATGTCATATTCATCATCATATCTGACACAAGACGTCATCTGCTAAACATAAGCCTCTGGCAATTACTTCCAAATCGGCTGGTTGAAAGCAACCTGTATCCAGTGATTTTCTGCGAACATAAATATAAATAGAGCATATTTTCATTTCAATAATGAAAGCTATAGACTACTCTTATTCTTACATAGAATTTAGTACTATTTATTTTCTGTTGATTGGTTACACACAGTGTCTAATTTCTATCATTTTTCGTGCCAAACGTTTGCAGGAGGATATCTCTTCAGGAATATGCAGTACCTATGTACCTTCTATCTATGTATAATGTTGTCCTGTATTATGTCCGTGTGTTGTACAAAATTAATAAATCTTCAGAGACATATCGATATAAAACCCCATCCCTAAACTGCAACATTATAGTTCCCACATTTTTTGCGCAAGCCCACAAGGATTACCAAACAATGTGCATAGACGCACACGCAGGCCACACATCATAGCAACGAGCGAAGTTTTTGCTTGTCACATTTAATGGGATTCCTGACTTATTGTACAACTTTTAAAGAAATATTATTGTAAGTTTAATTCATACACCAGTTTAAAATTATATAAAAATAGATTTGTAAGTGATTGAATACGGGATTAAAGATGGTGGAGCAAATCACTTGGCCGTTACTTTATTATGTTTTTAAATAATATTATGCTGGATGTCTTCTTTGTTTACCTAAGTTGGATTGCGTAATACGAAGTACTGCGTTTTGGCAAAACTATTGATAGATATTAAAATGACCGTACTAGGATTATTTTGACAAAAATAAACTGTTGATACCTTTACAGTGACTGCAAGAAATGATGGCTAGGCAACTGATTGCCACGCAATGTGTAGCAGGTTCGATTCCCGCTCGGAGCAACACTTTGTGTGATCCACAAATTGCTTTTCGGGTCTAGCTGTTATGTATATTTGTACTTGTATGTTTGTAAACACAACAAACGTGGGGCTTTAAAAATAATAAAAAAAAACATGAAGTTTTCAATTTTATATAATTCCAAATCAAATAAATATTCATAATTTGCCTAACCTAAGCCCAAACCAAGGCTTTTGTTAATGCTTTCGTACTCAGTAATTGCAATAAAGATTATAATAATGAAGCAGAAAAAAATATAATTTATTACTTTTCCTATAAAAAATGCCATTAACAATCTCTTGATGCTATGAATATTATACAATCTTAGAGTGATAGAAAAATACTAAAGGAGATTCTTATATTCAGATTACAATAAAATTTTGGTTCAGTAAATAATAATTACAAACATTGACGTTTTTGGCCCTAACTTAGTTTACTGAATAGCACAAAACATATCCCATGTTTTGTACAACGAAAGTACAACGTACTTCGCAAAGAATCTAAAGAAGAAGAATATCATAACGTGGTTAAATAAAATCATTTCTATGATACATTCATTTCTGTACATGTATGTGTTATACATGTGGCATCTAAAAATAGCCTAGTTTATGTAACATTTGAACTCAGCGCCTATAATATTTTTAGTATAGATGGTAACGGAGCCTCCCCACGTTACACATGAGTCCCCCACTTGTTTCTTTTCGGAAACAATTTGCAACAATGTAGGCTTTCGAGGCTAGAGCTTTGGTTGTTCATTCACAGATGGCGTTGTACTACATTTAATATTTTCTGAACGCGTACTAATATATTTTAACAAGTTAATTTGATTTTATAAAATAATGTTTTATATTAAGATTATTTAGAAAGATTGAGAATAACAATAAACATGGAATAACTAATCTATTATACAAATTCACTGTTTGTTTTCAATTTGATAGTAGTGAAAGAAAACACTTAAAATTTCTTAGTAGGTATGTAGTAAGAAAAATAAAAAAAATGCAATTAAATTTAATCTAAAAATCATTTTCAATGTGAATATATTGAACACGCAGTTCACACCCACTTCGAACAAGTTCACCAAATAACAGCAAATGACATAAAATAAACCTTGAATCCTTAAAATAAGGACGACCTGTTTTGCAATAAACAACGTCTTAGACAAACTTTTTAGATATTCAATATCATCTACAACAACACTAACCAAATCATTCAATCTTTAATCATTTGAAAACAACGTGTGAACGTGAAGGGTTAAAATCCTCACCTTAATTTAATTAAACCTTTACGTAAAGAAAAGTTTGGTTAAAAAGATACTCCTCAAAATGTGTTTCGTTCAACCAGATTCGGCTTGAATCTGATAAAACTCGGGCTCGATCCATTTCAAAACTTTCCTTTTATCTGGCCACAGAGAGGATGGACCGGAACGCCCGAAATTTGTATACATTTATCGCTGAATGGAAACTTCGCTAAATTCTATTTTATATTCAATCTTTCAAGTCTGTGTTCATTGACGATAAGAAGAAACGTTCGTCTTCAGTTTTAATCTAACGAAATTAGGTTTGCTTTTGACTTTGAAATTTGGTCTTATTTTTTAGTAGCCTTATTTATACTGTTTGCTGATTTGCTTGTTAAGGATACTTTATGGACTCCTATTACTTTACTTTTGCGTATATCCTACTAATATTATAAATTTAAAATTTGTATGTGTTTGTTTGTTTGTTTATTACTCCGACACTGAGGTGAAGGTCTTTTTGACAAACGGCTGAAGGAATCACAATTAATTTTAGAACAGGGGTAGATTATGGTCTGAAATATCACATAGGTCACTTTTTATCCCACGGGCAGAAGCCAGTAAATTATAATAGGACGAATTAATTGCTAATTTAATTCGTACATTGAATAATAACAATAACGTACCTATGACTGTTTATCCGTATGTATTAATATTGGTCAGGGTAGGAGCCATAGTATAAGTATCCATAGTTACCCGGTTAACTATTCCATAGCAACCCACACCCATAACCCTATCATTTTTTTACCATATTTCACAATAGTCCTGCATCGACCGGGGATTGTCCATGAGTGCACTTCCATAGTGCAAACAGGGATAATTGCTGACTGATGTCCCATTTAACTTAGATTAAAATTCTTCAACGAGCTTCTGCGAATTGGCTTCGGCTCCTCGTACGCCTTCCAAAGGTCCGGGACCCTGTAACCCCGTGAATTAAAGCGAATGTACCTATTTGGTTAACAACATTCGTGTTCAATTCAAATGGGAAGATTACACCTTATACACCTTGACTGATATGCGCCTATTTTTTTTTCTCACAATATTTCTATTTTTTTCTATTTTTCTTGGCTCACGAGGTTGTCGACATGTGGAATGTGGATTCGGCTATCATTGTGCCGATAGTCGTGTCGGCCAACGGATTAATACCCAACAGCCTCGACAACCACCTTAGGAGGCTGGGGTTGGGCGGATGGATCAAGGGTCTGATGCAGAAGGCAGTACTCCTCGAAACGGCACGTACTGTGAGGAGGTTTCTGTCTCTGGAGCCCTAACCACCGGTGGCTTGACCACGCTCCCGCTACTGGTCGGCTCCTATTTTTATATTTTTAAATATTATTTTATTTATTTTGTATGTATAGTATTTAAAAATGTAAATGTAGAAATTTTAAATAAATATAAAAAATAGCCATTATCCACTTTCGACGGTCGCCGGCAAAATATGTATATTTGTGTAATCTTTATTCAGTATGAAACTTAATTTATATTTTTTATATTTTTTACATTAAAACCCTTATACCTATAAATTACGATGATTGATAACCTTGTGTTTTTACTACTTCTAAAGTATTTTTGTTAAATCTATTAACACTTAATGATTTGCGTTAACCTTTAGATTTATGGTTTTTGCAAATTATAAAATATTTTATTCATGGACATTTTTGTGGTATGTTTTAAACTATAAATGCAGTAAACATTGAAACATGCCAACATTGCACAATTTGAACTGATCAAGTATGGCTAAATTAGTATTGTTGGCTGCAGTTGGGCTGTTTTGCCTCAACGGCGTTATTGGTAAGTGACTCGTTTACCATAATTATATATTTTGTCATAAATGATTGCCATCCTTTGCTAAAATTCCCCCAAAAATCTTAATAATCCACCTATTAAACGCCATCGTATGGAAACCATCGATAGCACTCATTCATAGCACGCATCTATAGCACACATCCATAGCACGCATCTTTACATATAAAAAACATCTTAGTTGAATCCGTTTCCACCAGTGCTAAGCTATGAGTACCAATGAATAAAATTAGAGATTGCCAAACGCATCTACAGCAACGTAGCATAGCACATGTGCTGTGGAAAAGCACCTAACTTATGCAGGGGTGTAAAACTACGCCATTTAAATTAGTTTTGAAATTAAAAAAGTAAATGTAACAAAACTGAAATTACAAATTTATTTTACAAATAAAATTAGGTTAAACTTATTGAACTTTTAAAACATTTCACTTGCAACAAAAAATTCTAAATCATAATTACTTTTATTTCCAGGTCCTAGAGTCCAGTGTGACTTTAGTGATGCTGACTGTATAACCAGAACTTCTCAAGCAGGTTATTCTGATTTCGTTAATGGTATTCCTGGTGTGGCACCTTCTGACCCTTTGCGCCAAGATTTCATTGTAGGAAATCTCCCAACAATTAAATACACTATTAAAGATGGCGTTTTGTCTGGATTCAAGAAATGTTCTGTTAAACTAAGGTACTGATAATTTAAGCAAAATCAACAGTCACTACTGGCCAAAGGCCTCTTCTGGTATGCATAAGGTTTTGAGTATTAATCACTACGCCTGCTCAATGTGGGTTGGCGATTTATTTCAAACTTATAATAAGCCCAGGTTTCCTTACGATGTTTTCCTTTATCGTTTGCCAGTGGTGTCCAAATAATCTTCGAAAGTAACATATAACTCGGAAAAAGCTAGATTAGTGACCAATCAGCAGATTTTTTTAGGAAATATCTTACACAAAAATTTAAGAAATAAAATATTTTTAAAGTACTATGTTTTATACGTTTCCAGATTTATGAAAGATCAAACATATGACTTTGAAGTTAGATGCCCACAACTTACTTTGGTTGGTGAATATGACCTAAAGGGTGACTTACTTAACAGCTATATTGAAGGCAAGGGTCCCTTTAAAGTAGAACTTTGTAAGTACAATTTCAAGTAATCATATTTAATTTTTCAAAGTAAAGTTAATTGTTAAATCAATCAATATCAAGTAATCGTCATATATAATTTTGTTTTAATGAATATGTTTGTAAACTAAAGAGCAAAAGCCTTTCAATCCTTAATTTACCGCCCGTCTATGTGACCGATAGCTCATACAAATTACACTCCTAATTCAAAATCAAGGCTTTCAAAACACTATAACAGAACCTTAAACCAGACTCAATGTGTCGATAATGAAATCTTGCAAACGTCTGATCCACTTACTGATTACCGGTTGAGTTGATTTTTGTAATATGCAATACGTTTTTAATCTTCCAGATGACTACCGATTCCTTTTACAAGGCAACTACGAAATAAAAAAACGCGATGGCAAATCATATCTACGTTTTGCAACTTATACACTAAATATGGATCCACAAGGAAAAGTAGTTTATGACTTCAAAAATCTCTTCAATGGTGATAAGCAAAAATGTAAGACTAAGATTTTTTATGGGATTGGCCGTTAATTGTGCGATCTAATGGGATCTAAATGGACACTCATGGATCACTCATGGACATCCACACTACCAGAGGATTTGCATGGCCCTTCCACGTGACTTGATTTGAAATAAAAGTTATCTGTTCAAATTATGTATATTTGTCATTATATGTATTTGTCTTATATTTCAGCTGATGCTGCTCTCAAAATGATGAACGATAACTGGAAAGCAACGGACGAAGCGATGCATCAACCAGCCATGGAAGCATTTATGAAAGTATTTGTGAAAAATATGAATGATTATGGAGATAAAGTGCCAGTTACCGACATATTTTCTTATGAGCAATGAAAATGTAACGTAAAACCGATGTACTTAAAATGACAATAAAGGAAATATGAGCAACTTATCAATATCAATCCTTTCTTTGGTATCTAATAGTGAAATAATTAATTGTAAGCGATTTAAAACTGTTGCTTAACAACCTTAAACATCTATCTAAGAGTAATAAGACTAATAAGAAGAAAAATTAATAAGCCACTTCATGAACCAAATATATACGCACTGAATACGGTTTCCGATTTTTAAACGTCATACTAAACAATATTCAAAGTCAAAGTTAATGCATTTATTTCAATTAATCCTAAATTAGGCACTTTTGAAATGTCAAATTGAATTGTCTGGCAGTCTGTCTGTCAGTGAAACTAGGTGCTATTAAACTATACGTAAGATACAATTGTAAAGCTCAAAACACAAGTTCAAATTAACCCAAGATAGGGTCACCTATTGGCAACTTAAGAGATATTTCTAGATTCTGAACTTTATATACCTTTAAATTCTGATTTTAATCATTCGTTGACCAACGAAGTCATTAATTTTTTTCTACTATCATAAAAATAAATATGTCATTTTACCTTAAAATAGAGCCAGAGTCATATCCAATCTTTTGTTTCAAGACAAGTTTGAAGCCAAATTACCACGTTTCTGCAGCGTACAGGTGGGATTATTTAATTTTGACGCTTCCTTGGCTATGATAGCTAAGAAATCTACTCGGATTATGACTTCGTAAACGACGGTTATGTTAGAATATTTCCTCTATGTAAACATAACATTTTCACGTCCATTGAATAGAAAACTGTTTTAACGTTTCTTTCCATTAAGATTTCCTCAACATCTATCTAGAAACCAATATATCAAACCGATAAAATTAGCGGTGGAGCATACGAAGACGGTGTGTCCTGCTTTTTTTTTGAGGGGGGAAAATCATCCAATGTCTTCTCCCTCCTTGGACGAGGCGGGAGGGAGTGTCAGACTCTTACTGACTAAAAACCGCCCCATTCCTACTCCTACTTTTCGAGGCTGCGGCCCAGGTAAACCCGCTAGGTAGTCCGCAGTTCCAGATCAGCACCCCATCTGTGGTGGTCTGATGGCTCTTTGAGGCGCGCGCGGAACGCGACGCTTGGGCTGAGCACTGCTGTACGGAAGTGATCCAGCAACCTCTCGCACATGGCTTTGGTTCAGCCTGTGGTGGAGAGTGAGTAAAATTGCACGAGTCGAGGGTTGAAACTATAAGTATAAATTTAAAGTTACAAATTTGTTGGTTTGATTTGCAAAATGGCTGAATGAATTATGGCTGAAAGGATCGAGATGAAATTTAGAACAGGTGTAAATTATGTTCTGGAATAAAACATAGGCCACTTTTTATCCCACGGGAACGCGGGCAAAACCGCTGGCAGAAGCTAGTAAATTATAATATGACAATATGTATTAATATTGGTCAGGGGCAGGAGCTATAGTATATTTATGAATGTTAACTATTGCATAGCAACCCACACCCTAACATTTCGTATTACCATATTTCACAATAGTCCTGCATCAACCGGAGTTTGTCCTTGGGTGCACTTCCATAGTGCATACAGGGATAACTACTGACTGATGTCCCATTTCACTTAAAGATTAAAATTGTTCAACAGGCCTCTGCGAGCTGGCTTCAGCTCCTCGTACGCCTTCCAAAGGTCTGACTGGGGCTCGGTGATTTTTTTTTATGGAATACGCTGTAAACTAGCCGACGTATCACCTGATGGTAAGTAATCACCGCCGCCCATTGACACTTAAAACATTAAAGGCGTTACAATAAGTGCGTTGCCCGCTTTTTGGGGGTTAGGAATTTAAAGGTTGTTGGGGAATCGGGGATTGGGAAGATTGGGCCTCCGGTAACCTCACTCATACAACGAAACACAAGGCAAGCGTCGTTTCACGTCGGTTTTCGGTGAGGCCTTGGTATCACTCCAGGCGATTTGGCCCATTCGTGCCGAAGCATGGCTCTCCCACACTTGAATGGAAGCGAATGTACCTATTTGGGTAACACCATTCGTGTTCAATTCAAATGGCAAGATTAATAGACATTGACTGATATACGTCAATTTTTTTTTACTTATCACGATATTTCAATTATAAATAATAATATTATATAAGAGACATTACGCACTGTCGACTATTCGCCGGCGACACAGTTGCCGGCGACTGTCTCTTACTATAGTTTAAATAGATACTTGCACACTAAGTCGTCAGTCGCCCAAGCGACTCGAAGACTCACCACGTTGTGGAGATGCACAGGCGACAATAGACACACGATTTCAAATGGGAGCGTTTGCACTGCAAGCAACTGTCGTAGCAACTGGAGGCTGCGCACTAAAATGGCACAGGCTTTAGCTACTTAGAAATTTATTTTGGACATACATATTATAATCCCGAAAAGCAATTTGGGTCAATAATATTTTAATCGGGACTTAAAGAAATAGTGGAGTTATTTGGAGATAAAGGATTACCAGACGGAAAAAAAAGACAGTCATTTATTTGTCTTGTTACAACAGACGTACCCAACACTCTTTTGGTTTTCTTTTATTTTTTCTTTTTCTTTATTATAAGTAGCGCTACTATTGCACTTCTTCGATGTTCATTCTGCATGAATGTACTTAGAGTACTGTCGCTCGGCTTGATCCTGGACCTAGTTTCTCTGTTTTGGTCGCCGAGAGACTGAGTCACCGGCGACAAGTCGACAAGTAGGTAACGGCTCTAGTAGGTAATTATGTATATTTGCTGAATAAAGATTATATCTTTATTCAGCATGAAACTTAATTTATATTTATTACATAAAAACCCTTACAATTTACGATGATAGATAACGTTGCGTTTTTACTACTTCTATCGTATTTATGTTAAATCTATTAACACTTCATTATTTACATTATCCTTTAGATTTATGGTTTTTGCAATACGATTTTTTATCATGGACACTTTTTTGGTAAGTTTTATACTATAAATGCAGAAAACTTTGGTACATGCCAACATTGCACAATTTGAACTGATCAAGTATGGCTAAATTAGTATTGTTGGCTGCAGTTGGGCTGTTTTGCCTCAACGGCGTTATTGGTAAGTGACTCGTTTACCATAATTATATTTATCATAAATTATCGCCATCTTTTGCTAAAATTCAATAAAAATCTTAATACTTCCTCTATTGGACCGTTTGCCTGAATGTCCTGTAAAACTGATTTCGAAGTTTTATCTCGGAGTATATTATACTTCTAAATAATCATTTATAGGTAACTCTGTGATCTGTTTTAAAATTAAAATCTTGAAGTGATAATTATAAAAGTTAAATATAAATGAAGTTGTTGATTAGTAGTAGTAGAAAACTTCCGCCTGTTTATCGCTTTTTCAATTCTCTTCTCTTTCATGCTCCTTAGGTGCTTTTCCACTTAAGATGTGCTATGTAGGGGTATAAAACTAAATTTTTTTAAAAGGAAAAAAACATTCAATGTCTTCTCCAGCCTTGAGTGAGGCGAGAGAGAGTGTCAGACTCTTACTAACAAAAAGCCACCCCGTTTCTACTCCTGCCCTTCGAGTCGGAGCCCCGGTAAACTAGGTACTAGTGCTAAGCTATTAGTACCAATGAATATGATTGGTGGATGCCAACGTAGCGTAGCAATTACCTTTAACTAAAATTTCTAAATCATAATTACTTTTATTTCCAGGTCCTAGAGTCCAGTGTGACTTTAGTGATGCTGACTGTATAACCAGAACTTCTCAAGCAGGTTATTCTGATTTCGTTAATGGTATTCCTGGTGTGGCACCTTCTGACCCTTTGCGCCAAGATTTCATTGTAGGAAATCTCCCAACAATTAAATACACTATTAAAGATGGCGTTTTGTCTGGATTCAAGAAATGTTTTATTGAACTAAAAAGGTTAGTTGTCTAAACATATAATTCAAACAACATCAACAGTCACTACTGGCCAGAGGCCTCTTCTGGTATGCATAAAGTTTTGAGCATTAATCACAACGCTTGCTTAATGTAGGTTACCGATTTACTTAAAACTTATAATAAGCCCAGGTTTAGTCTGGAAACTGCAATTGTAAGTTCGTAGTTTTCCTTGGAAATTCCATACGCAAAAATTAAAGACATAATATTTTTAAAGCACTATGTACTTGTGTGTTACACGTTTTCAGATTTATGAAAGATAAAACATTCGACTATCAACTTAGATGCCCACAACTTACTTTGGTCGGTGAATATGACCTAAAGGGTGACTTACTTAACAGCTATATTGAAGGCAAGGGTCCCTTTAAAGTAGAACTTTGTAAGTACAATTTCAAGTAATTATAATATTTAATTTTTCAAAGTAATGTTAATTGTTAAATCAAGCACAATAATTGTAAATCAAGTGTCTGTTTTAATGAATATGTTTGTAAACTGAAGAGCAAAAGCATTTCATTTTCGAATTGATTTTTGTAATATGTAGGTAATACGTTTTGAATCTTTCAGATGACTACCGATTCCTTTTACATGGCAACTACGAGACAGAAAAACGCGATGGCAAATCGTATCTACAGTTTGGAACTTATACAGTTAATCTGGATGCACAAGGAAAAGTAGTATATGACTTAAAAAATCTCTTCAATGGTGATAAGCAAAAATGTAAGACTAAGATTTTTTAATGGGATAGGCCGTTAATTGTGCGATCAAATGGGACCTAAATGGCAAGCAATCATCACTTTCACGGACATCCACAATACCAGAGGATTTGCACGGCCCTTCCACGTGACTTGATTTTGAAATAAAAATTATCTGTTCAAATTATGTACCGTATATTTGTCATTATATGTATTTGTCTTATATTTCAGCTGACGCTGCTCTCAAAATGATGAACGATAACTGGAAAGCAACGGACGAAGCGATGTGTCAACCAGCCATGGAAGCATTTATGAAAGTATTTGTGAAAAATATGAATGATTATGGAGATAAAGTGCCAGTTACCGACATATTTTCTTATGAGCAATGAAAATGTAACGTAAAACCGATGTACTGAAAATGACAATAAAGGAAATATGAGCAACTTATTGTAGAAACGCAATTAGTATCTTATTTATTTTTTAACTTAACCTGCAAGAAAACGCACGTATACGATTTCATAATGATTTTATTAGGATTTGATTAATACATGGAGCCATTCTCAGTCATCAAGGTCAATTAGAAACAACGTAGACAACAGTTCCAAAATCTAATCGAGTCATAAGAGTACCTTTATTGAATTAGGGTCGTTTTCCGAGTGATAATGAACTAATCTTGGTAGAATATATCATCCACGGGCACTTTACTGAGGTAAGTGTTGATATTTTTAATGTATTTTTTCATGAGAGCTCCCATCGTTGGTGTACGTAACAGTTTATTCACAAATTGCCAGTGTTCGTTCAAAAAGTCCTGTACAGCGGCAGCTAGAAATGTACAAAACAAATATTAGTACTATAATTACTAATATTTAATTTTAAGTATTATTTATTTTTTATGTCCTAGATAAGTCTAAAAAAGAAATACAATTTTGAGATGTTTTGAACAGACCTTGCCATAACATATCTTCAGTATTTAAATCTACAGATAAATAAGATATTGAAATTGGCCATGACATAAATAGGGTTTAAAAAAATTACTATAACTATACTGTCTGCGTGACGTGGCCACGTCTGCACACGCTGCTCATGATAAAGAGTCCCTCTGTGACTCGAAACTAGTAGAACTTTTCTCCATCAATTTACGTGAGTAAACCGTGTTTTCTGGTCTATTTAATGTCTCACGATAATTTTATTATTATAAAAGACGTATTAAAAAATAATAACTTACTTTTCTCTTTATTTCCATTAAATAGGTCTTTAACTTGATAAACCACTTTCCCTTTAGCTTCAATTTCTAAATTACTAGTTAGTAATTCGAAGTAAACTTTATTGTCAGGCCTTACTTTTCTGTAAAAGTCACCATTGAAAAGGAAATTGTAGTCATCTGTAACAAAATGTATAAATTATCAGCTTTAATTATTATATTTTTGTTCCTAGTGAAATGTGATTCTAGACATACGAACATTAATGTAAACCATGCTGGTACTCTACAGCATGAGTATGTTATGCTCAGTTGTGAAAGATACATAAAAGCATTATTGTACCGTATGTATTTGTATTTCAAAAACAGTTGAATCTAGTTAGAAAAATATTCGTTAAGGAGATAGAGAGAGTCATCATTGCCTAATCTCATATATGCTGCAACCAGTAGGCAAACCATGTCACCCCTGTCGCCACCTAAGGAATAGCCAACTGTGTAGTTCTGCGCGCATTATCTATTCGTCGGGTTTTCCTTCCTGATGCTAACACCCCAGAACGCATGAACCGGTTTCCACGGTTTTGCATTTGTTGGAAAGATCTCGGGCTCCGTGAGGTTTACGAGTATAGCAAAGAAAATTCACGAAAAATTTAAGAGAAAGGCAGGGAAACAGGGAAAATCATTGGTGGCAAAACGGTGTTCGCGGGGTTTGCTAGTAAACAATAATAAAAAGTATCTCTCTCTCTATCTCATGTTGAAATATTTAGGTGAAAAGAAATACTTACAATGGTCAACTTTGCACGTTGAGCCTTTGCCCTCGATGTATTGAGGACCTATATACCCTTTTAAATCACATTTTGATTGGAAAGTTAAATGTGGGCAAGAAACGTGATAATGGTACTTCTTTTCTTTTCTATATATTCTGAAACAGAAGTAAAGTATAGTTTTAGTTATCATAAGTAGATATATCTTTTTTTTTTTTTTGCGGTGGGAAAATCATCTAATGACTTTTCTCGCCTTGGGCGAGGCGAGAGGGAGTGTCAGACTCTTACTGACTAAAAACCACCCCGTTCCTTCTCCTGCTTTTCGAGCCGGAGCCCCGGTAAACCCGCTAGGTAGTCCGCAGCTCAAGTAGATATATCTACGGAACGTAAACAGACGTACGAGTGATACGGAACCGCTGGACTTAATAGGTGCCGGGGCTCCGGCTTCAAAAGCAGGACTTAAGCAGGACTCAAAACCACCCTGTTCCTAGTAAGAGTCTAACACTCTTTCTCTCTTTCACCCAAGGTGGGAGAATTGAATGCTTTTGTCCTTCTCAAAAAATCCGGTATTGCAGTGTCCGGTTAAAAAATGTTACAGTAAGTGATATGGACATCAGTCAACAATTTATCTTTGTATGCAGTGGAGTGCACCTTTATTATTAGCTATTCTGTATGTCAATTTTCTTTCTTTTTAAATTAAACGTTGCCCCACATTAGGATTTTCTCCTGTGTCGTGGGTGCGTTTACAAATATACAAGTTCACGGAGACTTTACACGCAGACCCGGAACAACAATTTGTGGATTACACAAAGAGTTGCTCTGTGCGGGAATCGAACCTGCGACACGTTGCGCGACAGCTGGTTGCCCAGCCACCGCACCAACCGTGCAGCAATTACAACACACAATGAAATAAAAGGCTTTTTGCTATATGAATACTACTTATTCTCTTTAGATCTGTAAGAGTAACAACTAAAAACACAGCTTATAAAGAGTTTAAATGTACTTACTTTACAAAATCCACCTTGCAATCACTCATACCAGAGAGTGAGGCTCCTATTAACTTGTACGATACCGTTGGAAGATCTACTTCTAAATATTCTAGACGTAAAGGGTCTGATGGTAGCACACCAGGTATACCTTTAATAAACTCATCGAATGATCTGTCAGCACCTTCTGTTAGGCATCTGTGGTCATCTACATCACATGCTATGCGTGGTTTAGCTGAAATTTTAAAAGAGTTTTGTATTAATAATATAGAGAATTTAGAAATTAGATTTAAAATCTTACTAATATCATAAATGCGAAATTTAGTGAGTTTGTGAATGTTTGTTACTCAACCATGTTAAAACAGCTGAAAAGATCGCGTTGAAAATTGAAACAAGGGATTATTGTTGAAATTTTATTGACTAAGATGGGTAGCTAAAACTATAAAAGTATTGGTAAAATTTTGGATCATCGATTGGCTGGATAGTATATTAAGTCACAGATACATAACTAGTCTTTGTTTGTTTGACGATATTTCAACGTATAACATTTATCAACATAACTTAATTGCAGTTACAAAGCTAGAAACTTTCGTTTAGTCCCTATCGGCTCCCGATAATTTATGTTTCCACTCGACCCCTAACTAGGGTGTCATCTCGTCCTTAGTTACCCCTAACTACTACTAATTGGAATTTAACCCCCTTTCTGATTTCCAATCGACCGATCTGATATTTGGTGCACGTTCTTAATCTTAATGATCATACAATATAAGCATATATTTAAAACCATTTAAAATATAAAAAATATGTATTAGGTGCTTGTTCATTATTGCAATTGAATAAATATATCGATAATAATTCTGTAATTGGCTTAATGTAGTTATGCTTGCTGATATGTGAATTTTTGTATTTGCATTAGCTGTTGGTTGCCTTAATATAAAATTAATAAATAATATCACTTACATGTTACGCTACTTATTAAAACTACACTAAAAACAAATATTCTACTTGAGCACATTTTTGCCAACAATAAACGAAATATCTAATCTAATGCAAGAGTTTCTTATATTCTACTGAATTTATACTTTGTGAAATTAAATTTTGAATACAATGTTATGGTTCCGCAGGACAAAGTTTTAAGTTATAATATAAAAATCTCTGAATCGTTAGATAAGATCAAGCCTTCTTTTTTAATAAAAGTAAGTAGGTATTTAGTAATAAGTTTCAATAAACTATTTATTAACTTAAAACAATTAAATAATCGAATGGAAAAGTCGACTCTCGATAATTCAAACCTTTGACTATTTAAACCTCTCGGTAATTCAAAGGTCCTCAGAGAATCTCTCTATATTTCCAACTCAATCAATTCATTTTTATACACTTGGTAATTTGATTGAAAAAATTACTGATAGGTAACAAAATTAATCGTTAATTCAAACTTATTGGCGTCAAACTATTTGAAAATTCGAAGTTGCAGAAAGAAAGAGACAGAGAGATTGCAGAACTTGCAGAGACAGTACCTATATTTTTAACATTCGGTAATTGGAAATATTTTAAGAGTCCCTTCAGTTTTGAATTGACCAGATTCGACTGTTTAAGAAAACTTTCTGGTTTATAAACTCCAATTGATCTCCAAAACCAAAATTAACATAAGTCAACCAACTGAAGATATTAAAATAAAATCAAAATAACTACATAAGGGTCATTTAACTCGTAAACGGAAGCAGACCCAAATTTAATTTGTTTCATACCACAAAAAAAAACTAATTATATTCTTTTACATTTAGTTTTATTTCAAAACAATTCAAACCCAACAATGAAAACCAAATATTTTATGCTGGTTTGCAACATCCTTTGTAATAAGCACGGAGTTTGAAACCAGTTGGAAATAGGATTTAACGTAAGAGTAGGAAGATAATAACAAATAAAATTCTTAATTTTCTCAAGGTTTTTTTTACAATTTTACATTTTAGGTATATAGTGTTACAGCTATGAGATTGGTGTCTATTAGAGTTTGAACCTGTATTACAGGGGGCCTACTCCAGTTCTCGAATCCGAAATTTCGTTTAATCTTCGTAGGTTTTATTGATTTACTAATAAAATTACATAAAATAACGTTTTATTTTTAATTTCATATCAAAACCTATTCATTTATTCGTTCATTTTTGTTCACGAAAGTTCGCAATAAATAGAATTGTAGTATGCAATCTGCGAAGCTTCGGACGAAATGTCGTTTTTCGTTGAATTAGGGTAGGCCCCCAGATCACTAGGCCCGGGTAAGCCCCGGAGACGTTGAACATTATAACATTACACAGTACTAGATACTAAGTTACAAAATTAATAAGGTACAAGATTAAAACGTTTTAACGTAAGATTTTAATACAGTTAGGTACCTAGTTATATGGCGACACGTGCTATGTATTATAAGAACGCACAATCATTGTCAAAAAAGTAAAAAAGAATAAACCCTACAGAATATGTAGAAAGACATAAGTAATTTTGAAATTGTTTGGTAGCAATTAGCATGTACCTATTTTTATAACAATTTTTATTTTAATAATGATGTATGTGAAACCTTTTCGTCCACTGAACAATGACGTCAGCATTTAATTTGATTATCGTTGTAATTATTTTTAATCCAAAAATATACCACGGTACTTTTTTAAACTGATCTTTTTATGTACGGCATCAAGCATTGCTTGATTGGATAGATAAACTTGTGCGTCGGTTGGGAACTGTTATATAAATATACAGCTGAGACAACATTTCGCCATTTCATGTGCATTAATACAGGGAAAATGTTGTCGGCATTAAACATTGTTTTTTTATTATTCTGCGAAAGTGCTTTAAGTAAGTGAAATAAACTTTTGAACTGCACAAACAGTTGTGTATTAAATGTGACGAGATATAAAGAAATAAAAGTATATAAGTTAAATTGCAATTTAAGCCTTAAATAAATTTATGAAAAAGAGTAAATATCACTTTATTTTCAGGTGAAAGGGTACTATGTGCCTTCACAGATGAAAAATGTTTAACAGAAAGTTGCGAACGAGCCTTTAAGAATTTCATAAATAGCAAGAGTGGAGTTGATTCTTCCGACCCGATGCAATTGGATTCAATGACAATAGATTTGCCTAAAATTAAATATGGTGCACAAAACAATACCTTCTTGGGAATGTCCAATTGCCATGTCGTACTAACTCGGTAAGAACTTTTGAATACCAAAACACCATAAATTAGCTAGGATCAAGGTTTTATATTAAGTGGATTTTTAGGGAACAGAGAGTAAAGTTCCCTTAGATCGGAATGGGAGGATCCTCCGATTAGGCGAGCTGATGTGCTTAGCGAGTTTTCTGCACAACAATTGATCATTGGGCCTTTTTAACCATGTTTATTTGCATGTAAACTTCGAGTACTCCGAGAATATCAATTAAAATTAATATTTATTTCCAGAATTTCGACTGAAAGGAGTAAATTTATGTACAACATCTCCTGTCCAAGTCTTAGTATGAAGCTGGATTATGATATGAAAGATCAACTAGGATCTAAGAACGTCGATGAAAAAGGAAATTGTGTAGTCAGCTTTGGTAAGTTAAACAATTAAAATTAAGATACCAAAATTCCGTTACAATAAGAACCTATCGCTAAACTCAAAGCTCGGTATAGATCTGTCGAAAATTTTCGAAATTGTAAATGTATTTTTTTATTATTTAAAACTTTGCCCTAGACTAGAATTTTCGCCTGCTATTTGTTTATCTGGTACCACCATTATACCATTCCGATATTAAACACTATCTTTTATTTCCAGATGACTATCTACTAAGATTTGTGGGAGACTATAGCCAATACAACGGTATTGACAACAAAATTCATCTTACAATCAAAAGTTACAAATTCACGCCTGACAACAAGGCAAGGGTGCATTACGAATGTAAAAAGCAATCCAGTGGCGATAAGCAAAACTGTAAGAGTATTTCACAAATTATATTATATACAGAAGTATTTAGATTTATTCGAGTAAAAAGGCCTGGATATATAATAAGAAATCTGAATAAGTTATTTTTGTTTTGAAATAAGTTATAAGTAATTCAGTAGGTTACTGAATGTCAAACCTCCAAAAACAAACCGGTTTCATTTCAAACATTAAAAATGGGTATAACTAACACATACGTCTTTTATCGCCGAAGGGATAGGCAGGAGTGCACATTGAGAAATTTTCGAAATAAAAGCCCAGCAATAGTTTTGTTCGAATCTAACCTGAACTTCGGGAGTGGTACACGAGGCCCTTGCCCGGCAGTCGCAATTACAACCACTTTGCCAACGAAGCAGTTCTTCATAGATAGTTTTGTGATTAAAAGCTTTCATCAAAAAAATAAGTAGAAATAAAAAAATAAGTGTATATAAATATACACTTATTTTTTGACTCTTTTAAGGTCTTTAATGTTGAGTGTAATAATAAAAATACAAAATATTTTCAGCTACCGACTGGCGTGACACACATCAACAAGCCGCAAAACATTTGCTGCAGAGTTTCATGGCAAAATATATGAATAAAGTTAATCATTTCTTGGAAAGCAAATCGAGTGATGAGATATTCTACCAGAAATAACAAAACTTGCAATTTGAATTATAATATGTGTACCTATATGTATAGAAATTAATAAATTACTGATATTTTTGTGTCTTCTTTGTATGTCCTAATGCTTTTTACCTTTTTAAATTAATTAATTTTGTTTTAGAATCCTTACAAAATATATCAGTCGATACGAAACGTAAAATCTTTGTTTGTTTAGTAAACGCACCACAGGATAAAATCCTAGACTATAGGGGCAACTTCTAAAAAAAGTAAAATCGAATTTAACGAAACTAAAATGATTATGATAATAAATGATATAAGTGTGAACCTCATTTTTTTAAGTCGAGTAATATACTTGAAACCTTCTCCTATGTATGAAATAAACCGATTCTGGTTCTGATCCGAAGTCTGAAAATTCAAATCGGTTCAGCCAAACGCGAGATAATCATTCACAAACATACAGCATACTTACAGGTAAAACTAAATACAAAATTAAGTCAGTAAAAATAATAGGTATTTAATCTTTATAACAAGAATGAAATATGTTCTTATTGTTTCGTGTTTAGAATGACGTGCAGAGAATTTAAATTTTAAATGAAACAAAGCAAATTTGAGGTATAATTAGCTAAGATAAATTATTATCTTATTTTTTTATTGGTTTGTTGACTTTAAGTTAACATCTACCAACTAAAAATTATACATAACGGTAAACATAAGGCAATGTACTTAAATATTATAAGGGTAGATTTATA
Organism: Spodoptera frugiperda; assembly: GCF_023101765.2. NCBI lineage: Eukaryota > Metazoa > Arthropoda > Insecta > Lepidoptera > Noctuidae > Spodoptera > Spodoptera frugiperda. The sequence continues at coordinate 9,576,505 of NC_064242.1, read as the reverse complement.
CACAGTGTTATGAAAAATATTATTAAAAGAAATCATTGGCAAAGAGGTAAGAACAAGTATTTCTAATATATTCATCTTTTAGGCCGGTAAACTAGCTGACGGATCCACTGATGGTAAGATAGCAATCGCCGCCGCCTATGGACACCTGAGCCTACCACAAATATTAAGGATGTTACAAGTGCGTTGCCGGCCTTTTGAGACTTAAGAATTTAAGGGCTGTTGGGGAATCAGGGATTGATAAGATTAGGAGGGGGGTAATTGTATATCTATAGTTTTTTTTTTTATTCATATCATAAGCAGGAACACGACTCAGAAAACAAAGTTAAACCACTTTACTTCAAATAATTTTGAATACTTTGGAGCCTCAAAACGGTCGCTCGTTGAATCATTCTTATAAGCTAGGTAACATTGCAATAATTTGGTTTTATATCATTCACACATTATGAAGACCACGCCTTAAGTTTTGGGTCCCGTTCATATAGAACATATATTCATATACAACCAGCTAATACTTCAGTCTGTGGTGTGCCAATCAAGCTACCACATCAAGATGTTAGCATTAAAATTGTGCATAATTACTATAATTTGTGTACAAAATTCATTTTGTAAGTTCATTATTTCAACTAATAAAAAACACGCATACATATTTTATGTGTGGCACAGAATAAATCATACTTTATAAGGCTTAGGTGCTTTTTCACTAGACATGTGCCATGTAACGTATCAACGTAGCAGCGTTGCTGTGGATAGGTTTGGGTTCCACCAATCATATTCATGGGTACACATAGCTTAGGTGGCTAGCAAGCTTAGGCTTAGGTGGAAACAGACTCTAGCTGAGTCCGTTATTATATGGAAAGATGCGTGCTATGGCTTCCCTATAATCGATACATCACGTACTCAAGCTGCGCATCTTTCTCGCACTGCTACATAGCTTAGTATCAGTGGCGACGGTCACATAATTTCACAGTTTTGCTATTACAACTTATTAGCATAGCTATATAGCACATATCTGGTGGAAAAGCACCCTCGCTCTTGACAGATGCATATTATAGACCTGTAGATATATTAAACTGGTCAACCACAAACTTATTAGTCTACGTGTTAGCTTTAACCACTACGTGTCTTCTATTTGTTTTAAAAGGCTATAAAATCACATAGGTACTTCTCAAAGTTGTATAAAAAAGTTCTAACATTGTTGTTTCATCTTCAGTACTTCTATTGTAATGTATAATGTTATTAATATACTTTGAATGCTCCTAATATCAAGTTTGATTTTCTTTTCAGGTCGAAAAATCTTCTGTGATTCTGATGATGACCTTTGCCTGTCAAATGCAGTGAATGAAAGGGTCTTCCCAAAGATCATAGAAGGGATCCCTGGTGTCGAACCTTCAGAGCCAATACATCTGCCTCGGTTCGAGATAGTCCTGCCTGATTTGAAGTATTCGCTCCTGAACGCTTCTATGTCTGGTGTAAAAGACTGTACCATAACATTCAAGTATGATAATTTTATGTTAATCTTACAATTTAACAATTATCCAGACCAGCTCAATACCCTTGGTAAAGAAATCGAAACGAGAGCGCATTTTGCGCTCTGATTGGCCGGCTCGAATAAACCAACCAATCCGCAGTTTATCCATTGAATAAATTGTGGTAGTGCTTTAATAATATGAACAAATACTTTTTGGCTTTTGGTCGCACATACTTATAGCATTGTTCTTAAACTACTTTGATTAAGAACGTTTCCAAAATGTATAAAAAAATCTATATTCTCATTTTTTCTAAGTTATCGATCCGTACTTAAGTATCAGAAATCTGTACCTAAGCAAGGAATACATAAAATTCAAATTCAAATTCTTTATTTGCAAACTATGGGTGTGCTAACAAGATGTTTTAAAAAATAAAAGGCGAAATACTATATTTTTATTTTCTTTACAGAAAACTCATGAAAGAATGTAAGTTTGAATATGAACCATGCTGTCCTCGACTGATTCTACAATCTGAATATGAAGTCGATGGCAAAGTCGATGCAGTATCTGTTAGAGGAAAGGGGACATTTAAAATCACTTACGGTGAGTATATTTCATATAGTCGCATTGCATACATATTTACATTTATACGGTAGAAAGGAGATTTTAAATGATACCTAGAGAAATGACAGAAAATATTCTAGTAATATTAGATACTGCAATTTCTGTCTTTGTAATAATATATACAACGTGTAACAAAAAGGGGGTATACATATCAATTGCACGGCTTCTAGACAACATAACAAACGATACGGGAAGGGATTTTTAAGCTCATGTATACATGGTACCAAGTTATGATTTTTTCAAATCGCGCCGCCGCGTGATTCAAAATTAGGTAGAAAGGTACTAGGCGATCAGATTGACAGAAGAAATGTTTCATAATATTAGTGAGTGATCCCTGTAGTGTTGTGACACAATTTTGTGTATTTTAAAATCAAGAACCATGCGACACCAAGTATTGTGTACCAATTTTTTTTTAAACGTATTTTAAGCTGAAACTTTGTGTAGAGATTCTATTCAAACTATTCTTCAGTGCTTCTTGATATATATGGGTATTTTGTTACATGCTGTAACTACTGTGCGGCAGTGGTTGGATACATCGGATATCAGGCGTTGTATTGACAGGGCGGTCCCACTACATGACTACATGGCATGCACAATGACCAGAACCTAACGCCGGTTGAGTTTTACATGAACTCCCTTGTTTATACAGATGAAATATGTAGGCCGTGTATCGAAATTCTTCTCCAAAACATATTTGAAGATAATGACTAAATAAGACGCATATTCAGTCCAAGAGTGACCGTCATAGAGATAAGGAAGCGTGTTCGGGCATGTATTTGTCATAGGGGAAGTCACTTTGAACAAAATTTTGCAAATTAAGATGTTTTTGAAATTGCCCTTTTCTCTTTACACTCTACTTATCATCAATTAATTCATTTATTTTTGAGAATGTTATAAATAATTTTATGTTTCTGGGTAGCTAATAAACCAAGGAAGTTTTTCTAATAGTTTGTACGCTTAGTGTCATATATTTTTTTTGAAATAAATCCAATTTTCTATCGACCAAAATAGTGACACAAAACAAAATTTGATAAGAAATTACTTGCTATTTTAAAACGAATGATATTTCTGCCATTATTAGTATTTATAAATGATAACTGATTTATTGGCAACTGATTAAAACTAAAACTACTAAAATCCAACCAGTATTTTTTTATTTATTGCTGTTTTTGTAATCAATTCGGGATTTTTTTACCAAAACCAAAAATGTTGAATATCTCAGAAACTAGCCACTTTCCGCCCAAGGACCTCAGGGCTAATTTTGTAGGAAATTAGTTGTATTATCACCTCCCGAGAGGAATACGTCGAATTCAAAGTCACCCTGTATATTAAAACAAAGATAGAATCTAAAAAATAGTATCTAATAATAATAATAAGTCCGCAAGGCAGCTTGTGGCGAGCTGTTGGGCAGTGGCGACCCCACGGACCTGACTCCCGGGAGAGGCCCTACTTTTTAACTCCGGTTGGTACTCGTGACTATCCGGAGTGGCCTCTCCTACCTCACTCTTGCCTTAATCGGCTGGTTTGAGTGGAGATTCGCAAGAGTGGAGTTGCCTTCAGCTCCACTTGGGGGAAGGACGTATCCCAGTAAGATGCTGGTAGGGGTCTTGACCGTACTTCCGGGATTGCTCTGATAGCCGTGGGATGCCCCCTTCCTCAAGCAGCTCAACGGATGTTGCTTCCCTTGTCGCTACATGCTAGCGGCCGTTTCCGGGGGCCCACTATTGAGTTTGCGAGTCACCCCCTGCCTGTTTATCCGTATTTTTCAATATTGGTCAGGGGCAGGGGCCATAGTCCCCATAGTTAACCGGTTAACTATTGCACAGCCACCCACACCCATATCCCTATCATTTCCTTTTACCATATCTCGCAATAGTCCTGCATCAACCGGGGATTGTCCTTTGGTGTACTTCCATAGTGCATACAGGGATAATCGCCGGCTGATGTCCCATTACATTTAGATCAAAATTGTTCAACGGGCCTCTGCGAGTTGGCTTCGGCCCCTCGTACGCCTTCCAAAGGTCCGGGACCCTGTGGTCCCGAGATTATGTAAAGAACAGACATAATAATAACCTTTATTGTACACCTTTACATAAATTCAGCATAAAATAACAACGTATCTAATATTACTAGAATAATTGTATTAGAGGACTGACCGACAGACTGTCGTTATTAATATTCGTTTTGACGTTCAAAAGTGCCTTCCTGGTCTATTTGAAATAAATAATTTTGACTTTATGTATAAAAAAGCTCAAAATGAGCAATTGATTTCTAGTTACTTAAGTACAATGACTAAAATAGTTATTAACTACATTGTTTCTGGAGCGGTTACCGGGGCCCGGTTTGAAAAGCAGGAGTATGAACGGGGTGTTTTTTAGTCAGCAAGAGTCTCACACTTCCACTCGCCTCTCCCAAGACGGGAGAAGAAAATTGATGACTGTCCTCACTAAAAAAAACTACATTGCTTTTCCAGTTACCCAAATGGTTTTTAGTTTGGAAACTTCCTTGGGTCTTTAAACAAAAGCCGACTAGAGTGACTGAATGTATATAAGAACTGAGTTACAAAACAATTTTAACCAATATATTTTTATTCTTTTGTTTAGGTTCCATTAAAACTAACTTAAAGCTATATAGTTTACAAATCTAAAATAAAGAGTTTTTTTTTCATTTTACAGAGGAAATCTACATCCATATCTTAGTACATCAAAGAAAAGAAAAATTCCCAGACAATAAGGATCATTATCGCATTTTAGACCACACAATGCAATTAGACCTGCGAGGAAACAGCTCATACGAATACAGTAACTTGATATTTAGCGAAAGTGGCAGATGTGTGAAATGTAAGGGATTTTATTTTCCTTTTGGTTGTTTTGTTTTATGTTTCACTTAACATTTCAGCTATTCTTTTTCAATTGGCAGATCAAAGGTGTACATAAAAAATGCATGAAACAGCTACGTCAGTTATGTTATTAATCCTAGAAAATCTCTTTATGTTAGTGACTACCTTTGTGAAATCAGGTTTTATTAATTTTTAAGGTATAAAACCACATTCGATAAGCTGTCTTTTTTCAAATCAGTCGCACCAAAAAGTGTTTAACCTGGTTTGTGGTTAGCGCCATCTATCTTAGCAACATGGAACTACTAAGAGAATTTTATTTCTAGGTAATCCAGCGTTGAGGGAGAAATATTTTGCCAGATTCGAAGAAGTCACTCGAGAACCGCTTGTAAAGGCTTTCATAGACAAATTGATGGAAAATATTCGAGATTTTCATGTAGCGCGGCCTGTGGACGAATTGTATTACAAGTACGTTTAATGTTTGACCGATTTATGCGAATAAACAAAGAAATGTCGTAAGATAGTTTTATTCATTACATTTAGTGATTCATTTTCATATTATTAGATGTAGAACGTACTCACTACGCTACTAATATTATGTCTACGTTATTATAACTCAATGAGAAGACGACGAGATAAGAAAATTATAAAGGTATTCAAAGTTAAAGTCAAATCATTTATTCCAATTAAATCATAAATAGGTATTTTTGAAATTCATGGTATTTAGTCCGTCAGTTAGGTAATAAAAAATATTGGACACGTATTTATTATTTTTCTTTTTTTATATTTTCTTATAGAAAACAATATGTACCTACATAAAACGAATCAAATTTAAGGAGTGGGAGCTAACTTCCTGAATGACTGAAACACCAGAACCGTAACAAGTACATTGCCGGCCTTTTGGGGGTAAGAAATTTTAGGGTTGTTAGGGAATCAGGGATTGGGAAGATTGGGAAGGGTGGTAATTGGTTCTCCGCTAATCTCACATTCACAATGCAAGCGTTGTTTGACGTCGGTTTTCTGTGAAGTCAAGCCGGCCCATTCATGCCGAAGCAGGGCTCTCCCACACTTCCATCTACCCTATTATGGCAAGAATTGTACAATGTTATAGTTTTAAAAACATCACTACTTAGTTAACTGAGAAAGACTAAACATTTTTCTTAGAACAGGATACTTTCTTTTACACTTTAACACAGAAGTACTTTTACCGTCTAGGACAGTGTGCATAAAAAATTTGGAATTATATTTCTGTAATATCATATTTTAATAGAATCTAATATTAATCGATTTTATAATAAGAGGCGAGTGTGTTTAGAATTTTGATAACACCCTATACCAAAAAAAACCCGGGCCCTATGCTGACTGTGATTTAAAAAATAAAAACTGTTTATAAATACGTCAGTTTCATGTTCAAGTGAGTTCATGGTAGCAAAAGTAAGTAAAATAGGAAGGTGCCACACTACGTGCATGCGCAAGATTCCTTCCCGCGAATTACGAATAACTCATTTTATTGACTGCCTCGTTGGTCGAGTAGCTACAAGTGCGACTGCCGTACAAGGGGTCTCGGGTTCCATTCCCGGGTCGGGCAAAGTATTACTGGGCTTTTTTCGATTTTCCGAAAGTTTCTCAGTAGTAGCACGGAGTCTGGAATTGTGTCCAGTTTATGGCAATAGGCTCACCCCCTATTATATGGGACTTCTAACATAAATGGTGAAAAGTGGGTGTACATTGTATAGCGGCATTACGTATCGTAATGAGCACCTCTGCCTACCCCTTCGTGGATAAAAGGCGTGACGTTGATTTTTTCATTTTATTGAATAGAATTATCTTGTACAATAATTTTTAAAACTTCATAATTTTCAAATTAAATTAAGTACCTAAGCTAATTCTTTCATACATAAAAATGGTATCATACAAAAATCTTTTAATTCACATAGTAAAAAAAAAATTAATGTGATAATTCGTTAGCAATTCAAATGATCGTTACTTCTGTGTGAGTGTTATAACCTTTTTGACCGACTCAAAAATAAAAAGAAGCAGGTTCTTATTTTGACCTGTATGTATGTTTGTCCGCGAATATCTCGCGATTGACTAAACTGTTGTGATGCAGTTTTCAGTAAAGCGTTTGGTATTTAGAAGTAAGTTTTAGTACATTAACCAATTTCAAAATGAGGCTGAAGTTTATTAAACGTGCATAGTTTATTGAAAATTAGTTTTAAAGTTTTATTTATCTTACGTTATAAAACGGCTAAGGTGGACCTTATAAGCCATTGAAATAATGGCAGTTACTTGTAATGATTAATTCTCTTTCAAGGGTAAATAAAATATTGAGTGTTTCCGGAAATTCCCCTCAAGAATGGGAAAGGACGGAAGAAGAGCGTAGACAAATTAAAGATTTTTCCGGAGCTGCGAATAACCTAACGGGTTGCCCGGGTTCGGGATCAAAGCAGAAGTAGGAACGGGGTGGTCTGCAGTTAGTAACAGTTTCACCTCATCAAAGGTGGGAGAATTCATTGCCTGATCTTCCGCCTTCAAAAGTAATAATAAAAGGACGGAAAAAGTTTCTACCGTGCACACAATTGGTAACATAAGCTAGTAACTTGTTAAAATAAAAAAATTATCGTTTCTATTACAAGCAAATAATTCAATTTAATTAATTTCGATGTTGTCCGTACATCCTTGTCTAATGTTATGAAATCAAGAATTACTATGAGGACCGCTGAAAGACTTGTCTTTGATTCATAATTGATAGTATCTACAGACCGTCATTACACATTATGAAATACAACACATGCACGGGGATAATTAAGGTGATTTGAATAAGCCTTTAATTGCCAGTTTTGATAAATGTGTGAGAAATTAATATTTTAATGCTTAATTTGCGGTAACGCCTAATCTATAAAGGTTGTTAGCAGTATCTTATAGACACACTTTGCCATTGGATCCTTAATCATGTGGTGGACTATACGTTTTTTAATCGCCTTGTTTTATTTTCACAATGCCTATGGTAAGTACTTTGACTAATATTATTTTCTGTTTCATAGTCTTTAATCTTAGAACTACAGTATTTTGTTACAAAAAAAAAATGTTTTCAAAAGTTAAAATAAAAAATCATACTCTTTTAGGCTCAATTTACAACTCCGCGGAATGGAACCTGTGTAGTCCCAAAAATGAATGAGGACATTCCATTTTTTCATCTGCATCTTTACTATCTTTTACTCTTCAGAATGGCCGTTTGCGCGTGAATTACACAGACGATACGTTTCTTCCGTGGACTCTGCGGAAGACGCGCATTAATTTTTGTTTTTGGCTCGTATTTAATCGATATAAAGTTCATTATGCTATGTACAGTTTCGCTTTCATTTCCTTCCACTGCGGTGTAAATTGAGCCTTAAATTCCATTGATGCCGAAAATATTTTCTATTTCCAAGTAATTATAGTTTTTGATGACAAAGTTATTATTATACTTACTATTTATAAATACCCTTTTCAGCGTTGAAGAAACAATTCTGTGGACCTACAGACAATGAATGCCTAACGAAATCAATAAAGGAACATGTATACAAGAAGTTTGTGAGAGGTATAGATGGAGTGGAGTCTTCAGACCCTCTGTATATTATGGACAAAATTGAAATTAATAGAGCTAATTTTAAATACATTCTTTATAAGCCCATATTATCAGGAATGAGTAAATGTAATTTTATGAAGTTAAGGTAAATATATTTTTTTAAAGTTGCTCCACATTAGTATATTTTCCTGTGTCGTGGGTCCGTTTACAAACATACAAGTTCACATGCACATGACACCCAGACCCGAAACAACAATCTGTGGATCACACAAAGAGTTGCTCCGTGCGGGAATCGAACCCGCTACCCGTTGCGCGGCAGCCAGTTGCCCAGCCACCGCACCAACACAACAGTGCAGTCGCAATATAGAACTGATTTTATGATAAGTTAAGATTAATATTACAAATTCTATATTATATTGGATTTATATGTATAAGTAACGCCTTTTATCCCCGAAGAGTAGGCAGAGATGCACATTACGGCACGTAATGCGGTTATACAATGTACACCTACTTTCAACATTTGTGTTATTAGTCCCATGTAATAGGGGGTGAGCTTCTTGCCATTTACTAGACACAATTCTAGACTCCGTGCTACCACTGATAAATAAGAATTTCTGAAGAAGTGAGTATTGAAATCAATCTGATATCCTAAGATTGGAACTCAACTTAGGTATTTGACATAGTACTCTGTACTCATTTAATCTGTTGTTAAAATTTTATTTCTTTTATTTCAGATTGGCCCATGATGAAGTATCTACAGTAACTTATGATCTAGAGTGTCCAAACTTGACTATCAGATCGGGTTATGAAGTGAAAGGAACTATTGACAGGATCCAAGGAGAAGGAAAAGATTTCTGTGAAATTGCATTCGGTACGTATAACTGAAGAGTAAAAGAAGTGTGAAGTCAGATGAGACAAGACATAATTGAATACTTCCTTTCAATAGCTCTAAAGCAATTAGTAAAATGTGATTAAAATTTTTATTAGCATAATATGATCATTTCACACTTTAACGGGACCGCTCCAAGCCATCAAAGAAGATGTCATTTAAATTTGAACATTAAATCTTATGTAGTATGATATATTTCATAACGGCAATTCAAAACGGCTGTAAGCTTACGGTCGGTGCGCTGACAGCGCGCTTACAGCTTTTTGTAGCCAAACAATACATATTTCCAAAGCTAAACGCGGTATACCGTAGCAGTGCCGTGTCCGTGCCGTTACTGAGTGCGATGTCTCTTACACTAACATATCTCGAAAGATTGTAGTGAAGTGTAGAATGAAAAAAGGATGAAAATAAAGTATAGCTACAACGCCTATTTTATATTATTCGAACATATGATGATTTAAAATAAAAATAAAATGTGTGTTATTGCAGATATTTACAACGTAAACATTAGTGGGAAATATGAAAGAATTAAGGGGAATGATGGGAAACTACATTTCCATTTACTGACACATGCTTTAGAACTGGATCAGAATGCAATATCAACTGTCAAGTATCGCAATCTCTATACTCATCCCACTGATATGGGTAAGTTACTAAGACGCAATTATTTTACCTTTAATACATAGTACAATAAATCTATAATTCTCAAATTCCTAACCCCAAAAGCCGGGCTTCGCAATTATAGCTCTTCTGGCGTTGGGGGTATCCATGGGCGGCGTCGACTGCTTACGATCTAGCAACCCTAAAGGCTAAAGCTGTGAAATTATGCATGTTTCTTTTACTGATATATAAATAACAAAATGCTTACTTTTATTCTTCTTATACCACTGTACTTCTTAAATTATCCTTGGCCAGGTGGAAAAGTGGTTCAACAGAGTAGAGTCTTTATTTTTAATATATATACTTTTATGAGATCAAGTTGTACCAAACTATTCATATTATATTGAGGAGTATGCAGTTTCTTGCTCGTTCTTCTCCATTTGAAGCTACACTTTACGACGAGCGAGTGAACGAGCATCTAGCTTCAGTGACATACTATTATATATTTATTTGTTGACATTCCAAAGGTACTGATTTATGGTTTAATTGGAATAAATGATTTGACTTTGACTTTGTAATAAAATCTGAGAATCTTAATTACACGCCCTTCTAATAGTTGTAAATCAATAAAACTTGGCTATTTTATCTAGATTGTAATGGTTGTACTAATGCCACATGGGTACTTTGAATAAATAATTAAGTTTAATATTCTATTTTCAGGTGATTATTTTGGACAATTATTAGAGAAGCAGACACGAGATATTGTTATGACGACATTTCTAAACAAATACGTCAGCAACCTTAAGGATTTCCAGCGAATTGTGCCCATAGAAGAAAAACATTTTAGATACGTTCTCTGATGAATGAATTTTGAGGAAAAAATATAACCTCGACATAGCATTAAATTAATACTTATAATGTATCATTTAAATTATCTTTTATGCAAATAATGATCAAAACGTGCAAAAATTAAACATTATTTTTTTTTATTGTTATAAAACTACGATTTTTTTTAATTTTCATGCCTATTGTAATAAAAATCTAAATAAATGCCAATTCTCGAAGAAATATTTGATATTTTGTGTCTTTTTTTTAAACCAGTCCTAAAAAAATTATTTAAGTATTACTTAAATAATTTAAGTATTACTAAAATAAAAATTATTTAAGTATTACTAAAATAAAAATTATTTAAGTATTACTTAAATAATTTTTAATTTTAATAAACTTGCTTCATTAATGTCTTTTACTGCCCCGTTGGACGAGTGGTCACAAGTACGACTGCCGGGCAAGAGGTCTCGTGTCCGATTCCAGGGTCCAGCAAAGTATTAATGGGCTTTTGGCGGCTTTTCGAATTTTTTTCAGTAATTGCACAGAGTCTGGAATTGTGCCCAGTATATTATGGCAATTAGATCAATTGTTGTTCTTAAAAAGTTATTGACTTTGTGCATCAGAGATCTATATAATGTAGTTTTGTTAAGTAAATAGCCCTAAAAAAACCAAATGACCCATTGACTAAAAATCCATTTTTTCTTACAAACATTTTCATTATGAAATAACACAATTTTTATGTTATTTGTAATATCCAGGATTACTTGATCGTTGCAACGTGTAGGCTACACAGCATTTTCTGTAACAACAAAATATTTCATATTATGTTAAATTCCTAGTTGCTGGTATTTTAGGAAGTTAAACGAGTTCAAGATTTTCGAGGTCCAAACATTAATTAGGAAGCGAGAATTATCTTAAATTGTTACCTATATCCACCATATCATGCACGTTTATATTTTATAAATACTAAAATCTCATACAACAATGGTCATTATTTTCTGAGAGTTAAAGCCAAAATGTTCACATTGTTGTTAGTCTTTATTTTGTTGTGTTTTAAAGACGGATTATGTAAGTACCTTTAGTATTATTTCCATTAAACTACAACCAAAAATTTACAAAAATCATTAAAAATTATGATGGCTATATGATAAATCAGTCATCAATCATCATCTTCAGACTGACTACCAAAAAATGACTACCAAAATGCCAAAAATTACCAGTAAAACGTAAATTGTGTATATTAGAGTTTTCTGTTTTTATCAAACAATTGCAATTAAATTATCTATCTTATGTTATTTAAGATTTCTCTCTCTCTCCCACACTTAAATCTTATGTCATTTAAGAATTAATATCACATTTCAGGTCTACAAAAGCAATTTTGCTACAATGACGATGAATGCCTCATAAATGCTGTTATTGAGAGGGTTTACCCAAGATTTGTGGCTGGAGGAGATGACGTAGAGACTTCTGATCCTCTTCACATCGACGCCATTGTTACCGACCTGCCAACCCTCAGATATGGTCTGTACAACGCTTCTATTATTGGCTTTAAGGACTGCGAATTTGTTAAATTGAAGTAAGTAGGATTTTTTTTTAAGTTATTCTTCTTCTCTGTAACCTTTTCTTCTTTGTCAATTATGAAGTCACACTAATATTATAAATGTTCAAGTTTGTTTGTTTGAATGTTTGTCCGCTAATCACACTGAAACTACAGAACATATTTCGATGAAATTTAATATAGAGACAAGGTTGGTTGGTAGAATACTTTTTATCCCACAGGAAGGCAAAAGCCGCTGATAGAAGCTAGTAATAATTAAACTGTGTTTGTTTTTATTCATTAAAGATATCGGGACTACAAAATAATTAGAATATAAATATCACCGTTCATTTTATATACCTAAATACAACTGCCACGGTTCTGGTTCTTGCTTTAGTCAACTAAAACCAAAATAAAATCATTCAAACTAAAATACCACATAATATAGATACATTAATTAGTAACACAATAATTTGAACATCTCTTTTATATTTTTTCAGCAATAAACGAGTCGATTCATACACGTATTTCGACTATGCAATAACCTGTCCAGTTCTCACTCTACAAGCGCGGTATGAGCTCAATGGCGTCATAGACTCCGTTCCAGTTGAAGGCAGGGGACAATGTAAAATTGTTTACGGTATGCACCCAATTCAAAATATTTGTTCGCACCTTAAAAAATCTAAATATGAACGTTTAATAGGTAACGAGTTTGGCATTATAGTTTTTGTAGCGACGTAGAGACAAAAGTACTTAAAAAAATAATGTGACATTTAGCTAATATTTGGCCTTAGAACTCAAATACAGGTAACAAGAATTTATTGATCAAATTAAAAAATAAAGAATAATATAAATGGGACTCGGAATCTAGCCATCTTCGTAGTAAACATGCGTGTTAGCACTTTTCCAAATTACTTTAGGCACTGAGGACTTACTTAAATACCTCTGACTAAAAATCTACTTTTTATGATATAAGCTTGTAAACGAACAGACTTCAGATCACTTGCGGGCCTACTCTAATTCAACGAAAAACGAAGTTTCGTCCGAAACTTCGCAGATTGCATACTACAATTCTATTAATTGCGAACTTTCGTGAATAAAAATGAACGAATGTAGTGAAGATAAATAAACAGAAGATAGAAATTAAATTAGAAATGAAATTAAAAATAAAACGTAATTTCAAGTAATTCTATTAGTAAATCAATAAAGCCTACGGCCGAAGATTAAACGAAACTTCAGATTCGAGAACCGGAGAAGACCCCCTGATGGTAAGCAATTGCCGCCGTCTATGGACACCTGAAACACCAGAAGCATTACGATTGCGTTATCAGTCTTTTGGGACTTAGGAATCTATGGTTTGTTGGAAAACCGGAAATTAGGAACTCCGGTAACTCACACACGCAACAAAAGTCATGCGTTAAGCGTTGTTTCACGTCTGATTTCTGTGAGGCTTTGGTCGTGGGTTTAATTCTTATCAAATTTTTATTCCAGAGAACTATGACATATCTATAAGTGGAAAACATGAGAAAGTAAAAGACGATGAAGGAAAGGAGCACGTGAATATACTGGAACACAAAGTAGTCCCTGATCTGAAGAATGGGAGTGTTAGAGATCCTGAGTACACTGACTTGACTTTTAACCAACATGACAGATGTAAGTACTACCCTTTACCGGGTTTATCGGAGCTCCGGCTCGAAAAGCTGGAGTAGGAACGGGGTGATAGTCAGTAAAAGTCTGGCACACCCTTTCACCTCACCCGTGGCGGGAGAAGTAATTGGGTGAAAAAGTAGGTACTTTCTTTTTTTAGTGGTTCAATCGTGACAAAAAGTTGTAGTCTTCATATAGAGGAAAAGGCAAACTCACTGTATGCTATCAGGGTACCTATTATTTCCAATGAAATTAATAAAATATTATTATAACATGATAATATTACATGGTACTTATAAGACAAATGATGAAAAGTGGCATTACGTGCCGTAGTATGCACCTCTGCCTACCCTTACCGGCGTACCGATACATCAACATGACAGTATTCAATAAAAAAAATACAAATAATTAAAAATATTTAAAGATCAAACAATCCACATTGTTCTTGGGGCACATATTTGAGAACAACGCCATCTCTAGCTTGTAAGTTATACTAAGTAGTGAGAAGGCAACAGCGTTAGGAAATTACACAGAACTGCGCAAACAAGTTTTTTGACATGGAATATATTGTAGGCGTAAAAAGAAATAAAAACTACATTAATTATTCCATCAACATGCATAGTATGGCTGTTTTTGCACAGTCGTATATTTATTTATAGCATTAATATTTCAATGTAGACCAATGCTGATCATGTCAATAAATCAGTTTTAGGCAGATTATTTTTAAAGGATTTTGATTTGTGTTTGTATTAAGTTGGTTTGATGATATAGTTTATATTTGAGTGTCGACACAATCCGCTGCTTCCTAATCTCAGAAAATTTCAAAATTAATAAGTATTTTTCGATGTTTGCTCAGTGTATGGCAAGGCTCACTTGTATATGGATCACCCTCAGACTTTGAGCACATCAGTTACAAATTATTTTTATTTTATTTCATTTTCAGGTAGTGGCCGTGTAAGAATAATAGAAGAAATGACCCGGGATGTTGTGATGGATGTCTTCCTGAACAAATACATACAAAATCTAAAGGATTTCCACAAACACACACCTATTGAGGACTTACACTATAAATATGTTCGATAAATGGTTTTGTCCACTGAACTTCGTGCCAAAATACATATTTTGTTTTATTTATTTCGTAACTAAAAAATTTAACTTCTTTAACCAACTCAGATCAATCTTTCTAACAAGAAATTAAAAAGAAATAAAAATAAACGTTGAAAAAGTAATCCTCATCGGAGTCGCTAGGTAGGGTGCTCAAAAGACTGGCAGCAGATCACGGTAGTAGCCAGCCGTTAAGTCACCTGAAATATCAACCATCCTCTTTACAATATCTTTGTAAAGGAGATGTGCTCTTGGACCCCACGGCCCTAAAGTTTTACTTATCTTATTATATACACTACCGCTCAAAAGTATTTAGCCACCCTATAAAATACATCTTGTGAAAGTTTGAATAAATGAAACTGCTTAGTAATATTTTTAACTATTTATTTAGATTATTTTAGGCATAAAACATAATATTTTTCTTAAATTTTAGACTCATCTATATGTCCACCTTTGTTTTTAATTACGGCTTCACAAAGCTTCGGCATCCTCGCTATTAGTTTCTCCAGTGTTGTCTTGGTTATCTTCTGCCATTCCTCTTGCAACTTTCTCCATAGGTCTTCCTGAGATGTAGGACAACATTTCCGCACTTGTCTATCTAACTGATCCCACAAGAGCTCGATAGGATTGAGATCTGGAGACTGCGGCGGCCATGTCATGAGTTTCAAGACATTTTGTTGTTCCTGTCCTTTTAAAAACTCTGCACAGAGTTTCGACGTGTGCTTAGGATCATTATCCTGCTGAAATACAAATCCTGGACCAATTAAACGGATTCCTGAAGGTACAGCACTATTTTCTAGTATGCTTTTGTAACCTTCTTTTTTTAAGATTCCCTGTATCCGCACAAGATCCCCAACGGCAGAGCCACCAAAACAGCCCCAAACCATCACAGACCCTCCGCCGTGTTTAACTGAAGCCACAGTACAAGCGTCAATCACTCTTTCGTTAGACTGCCGGCGTACGAAAACTCTTCGCTTGGATCCAAAAATATCGAATTTCGATTCATCCGTCCAGAGAACCTTCTCCCAATCTGCTGCTGTCCAATTCTTGTGTTCTCTAGCCCAATGAAGTCTCTTCTTTTTATTAATAGCTTTAAGAAGTGGTTTTGAGACCGCTACACATCCTTTAAGCCCTGCGTCAAGAAGTCGTCTTTTAATCGTGGATACACTCACTGGTTTATCACGTCCTAAATTGAATTGTGCTGCTATTTCTGGTGCAGTTAAACGTCTATTACGTTTGCTTTTGACAACAATGTTCAAATCTTCACTCGAAGTGGTGGCTCTTGGTCTACCTGGACGAATACTGTTGCAAATTGTTCCTTCAGATGCAAATTTTTTAACAATGTAGTCCACAGTTTGTCTCGGAATCTTCTGTAATCTTGAAATCTCACGGTTACTTTTACCGGATTTATGAAGGCCGATAATTATGCCTCTAGTCTGTTCGGAATGTTCCTTAGTTTTAACCATTTTCTTACAAAAAAAAACAAACTTAGCAGCGAATGACAAAGAAATTTTACTAGACTTTAAATGTTGACGTAAAGAGCGTGTTTTCTAGTCAAATGACATCAATTAGCGTGGGTAATGCAATTTCTAATAGTTATTCCACGTTTTTGACTTATTAGTTTGTGAAAAAAACAACTTAAACGAAAATAACAACCAATAGAAATTTCGAAGAAATTCCGACAATAACACTAACTTGGTAGTATGGCCAGAGTTTGCAAATAATAATAAGCGGTTCACCAAATTTTAATGTAATTAAGTATTTTACAGTCAAATACAAACATAAAACGTAATAAACTGGTTTTTTAAATCAAGTATTGTTGGTGATTATGACGAAAGTGCAGGTGGCCAAATACTTTTGAGCGGTAGTGTAGTTATACTACTAGTATCTACATTATAAATGCAAATATTTGTCCGTTTGTGTGTATGTTTGTTACTCAATCACGTCAAAACGTCTAAAGCGATGAAGATGAAATGTGCAACATGAATAGATTATGGTCTGTAAGATTACATAGGCAACGTAAACGAAGCCGCGGGTAGAATCTAGTATTATGATAATAATAAACCACGTGAAAATTAAGTCATAACTTGTTTATTTCTGGATTGTTGACGTATTTAAATAAAAAATAAAATAGTAAAGAATATTAATTATAATATCTCGACTATATATCAGTGTTGCATAAAATTAAATATTTAAACTATATAATTATATGGCATTTTATTATCAGTCGCCTTTTATTTAATAATTAATTAACGATACAATTCAACATACGTCACTATTGTATGCTTTGTTTGGTACATTTAGTGTTCCTTTTTGAACCAAAATTTTAGCCTGATTATATATAATAAAATTGTTGTGTATGTTGTCAGCCTCTCTGCATTGTGCATTGAGATTGAGACCTACTCAATCTAAATACATAATGATATGAAGGTAGTAATGACATTTGACATATTGAGACAAAAATAGGTCTGTCTGAGGATAAGTATTCCCATACAACGTGGCAATATTACTAGCTAGCCTTCTGGGCACGTTCCCTAGTGACGTCCATGCGGATGAATTATTTGATGCTCTATAAATAGTAAATATTTTTTTGTATACCTTTAAATTTTAGTTTTGTTATAAATAGATACTATTTACTAATTATAATATACAAACTTCAACCTATACCTTAAATAATTTAATTTAAAATATATCTTTAATTTTATTAATATATGTTATATAGGGAGTTAATCAGGCATTAACTCCAAAACACAATGATGTATCTCATGTATTTATTCATTAATTAAATGTAAATATTATAATTATGAGCCATAATATTGACTAACAACAGAATTTGGTTTGTCTATTAAGTGTTAGTTTTAGTTCCAGTTCTGCGAAATTTGGTTATGACTCAGTGTCGATCTCACAAACCATTCAAAGTCAAAGTCAAAGCATTTATTTCAATTAATCCTGAATAAGGCACTTTTGAAACGTCAAATTGAATTGTCCGTCAGTCTGTCTGTCAGTGAAGCTAGGCGCTCCTTCCAAAGTGTAGCTTCGAATGGAGAAGAACGAGCAAGAAACTCCATCGTTACTCTTTTAAAAAAGAAGATTTTTACAATATCTCTGATAATATCATTAAGGAAAAAGGATAGGATACCTTAGTTCTTTTTTCGATATTTGTTCTTAAAATATACCAAAATCACTAAATAAAACTACAGAACCAGAAATAGATTTACGCATATACTATTTTTTTTTTTCAGATAAATAATTACTTTGTTCAACTAGTTTCTATACGGTTCCTTGGTTTTGTTTTACGCATATAATAGTCCATTGAAATGTTACATGAGCTTTACATTTTTTAGAGGACGCAATTTTATTTTTTGATGATGTAGGGGGTCAATAGAAGCTTAACTTGAAGTTTGTGGGGTCGCCACCCTTGTCCCTCGGCCGCCATCTTGGAAAAAGGGATGAAAACACTTTTTTTGCTATATCTCGGAAACTATGCATCGTAATAAAATTTTTAAAATCATAATTTGTAGAAAATTATTTTGCCTACAAATATGTTTATATAACTTTTTGCCCTAAATTAACAATTAAAGAAGTTATAAGTAAAAAAGTGAATTTTTTTTAATAAAATTTTCTCTTTTGCTCTATAACTTTTTTTTACATTTTATAAATAAATGGCTTCAGACCAATCTTGTAGAATATTTTTCGAGAAAAATTTTTCCCTACAACTGTTTTCAATTTCATTCATTAGAAACTCAGTTACAGCGCTCCAAAGTTAACCGGGTTCGTCAAATTCAGTCAAATTAGTCCAGTCAAATAAGCTTAAATTAGGTAAGAATCTTGGAATGCGAGATGACCAGCTGTAATTTTGTATATACTTGTATATTGACCCCCTAAAACTTGTCTCAAAACCTACATATGGTAGGGTGTAAGTAACTCATAAAATTCAGGGTCAAAGGCCACAAAAATCGTTTTTTTGCGATTTTTTGGAAATATCTCATTTCCTATGGGTTTTTGGTATTTGTATTCATTATCAATATTGTAGAATACAAAATTGTCTACAAATTTCACTAAGTTTTTTTTTATACGGTGAACCGTTTTCGAGATAGAGGGCGGAGAACGCGCGGTCACTGCATCACATCAGACATTTTTTTTTTTCAGCTAACCTATCCGTGATGGTTGGTTATGGATAGGACATTAAAAAAGACGTTATAGTTTCTAAAACCATTTTTCGTCAAATTCAATTGTTTGAAAGATAGACGCTTCCAAAGTGGAAAACTGACCGTGCGTTCTCCGCCCTCTAACTCAACAGCGGAACACTATATATAAAAAAAAAATTAGACAAAAGTTGTAGAGAATTTTGTATTCTACAATATTGATAATGAATACAAATACCAAAAACCCATAGGAAACGAGTTATTTCCAAAAAACCGCAAAAGAACGATTTTTGGGACCTTTGACCCTGAATTTTAAGAGTTGCTTACACCCTACCATATATACCATGGTTTTGAGACGAGTTTTAGGGGTTCAATATACAAGTATTTACAAAATTACAGCTGGTCATCTCGCATTCCAAGATTCTTACCTAATTTAAGCTTATTTGACTGGACTAATTTGACTGAATTTGACGAACCCGGTTAGCTTCGGAGCGCTGTAACTGAGTTTCTAATGAATGAAATTGAAAACAGTTGTAGGGAAAAATTCTACTCGAAAAATATTCTACAAGATTGGTCTGAAGTCATTTATTTATAAAATGTTTAAAAAAAGTTATAGAGCAAAAGAGAAAATGTTATTAAAAAAAATTCACTTTTTTACTTATAACTTCTTTAATTGTTAATTTAGGGCAAAAAGTTATATAAACATATTTGTAGGCAAAATAATTTTCTACAAATTATGATTTTAAAAATTTTATTACGATGCATAGTTTCCGAGATATAGCAAAAAAAGTGTTTCCATCCCTTTTTCCAAGATGGCGGCCGGGGGACAAGGGTGGCGACCCCACAAACTTCAAGTTAAGCTTCTATTGACCCCCCCAACATGATCAAAAAATAAAATTGCGTCCTCTAAAAAATGCATTATTCGGCCCTCAAATTGTAACATTTCAATGGACTATAAATACATTTTATGTATTATTTAGTTGATTTTATTTAGAACACCTTGAAGAGAGGCCAACATCATGTTTCACATAATAATTGCAATTATATTTTCTGTCTTTATTAGTGTGCAATCTGTTCCAAGTAAGTAATTCGATTTAAGATTTTAATATTTTTGTGGCATTTGTCTGTATTTTAACAAATGTTTCTATACTAGGTAGTTCTAAAATAATATAAGATGATATGTATATAAGTATTATTTTTTTATTTAATTCTAGGTGATAAGTAGAATAATGTCGGCCATTAATTGTTTTTATGTACCTTAAAGTTAAAATAGAAAATAAATATGATTACTACAATAGGTACTAATTGTATTTGAGAAACGAGCCTATCATTATCAAATGTGTAGATACAGCCCATATATGTAGAGTCCCATATTTGCATTAAAAACGATATTGAAAAGCCATCATCAATTAAAGACGGACCAACAACATGTCGTGTATTACATTTCCACATAGAATAATTATTATTGCTTGAACAACTAATTGTAATTCCGGGTTCGGTTGAGATGCCTGAGTATGTGAACAGAAGAAAATCACAGCGTGGGATAACCTTTTTTATTACAAGAATACTATCAGATTACCAAGAAAAGTAATTAAAAGTAAATATAGAACAACGCCATTAAAACTGAGCTACTATTTTTTTATATTTTATATACCGTCGCGCCTTTTATCCCCAAAGGGGTAGGCAGAAGTGCACATTATGGCACTGTATATTGTATAATGTACACCCACTTTTCACAATTTATACTGTAAGTCCTATGTAATAGGGGGTGAGCCTATTGGCATATCATGCCAGGCACATTTCCAGACTCCGTGCTACTACTGAGAAATTTTCGAAAAACCGAAAATAGCCTAGCAATACTTTGCCCGACCTAGGTATTTAACCCGAGACCCCTTGCACGGGTCAGTCGCACTTACGACCACTCGGGCAACGAGGCAGTTCTTTTTATAATTTCATAAATTTCTTTCATTCCAGCTCCAACCTTTCAACAATGTAAAAAGACCGATGTCACTTGTCTAAATGGTAATATAAACACTATATTTCAAAAATCTATAAAAGGAGATCAAGATTTAGGCATAAAATCGGTAGACCCTATGCATCATAAGGAGATAGATGGACAATTAAGTGTCATTGAGTACCAACTATACAACAGTACCGTAGAAGGATTCTCAAAATGTGAAGTGGTTAATACAAAGTACGTATATCTTTTTGTTGTATTACTCTCAAAGTTAATATATCATCATCATCATGAACAGCCCCTTGCTGCCTTCTGCTAGAATATGTGCATCCTCTAGTCGTAGGGCCTAAATAAACCTGTAAAAAATATTATTAACTAGGTTGAAAAGTATCTTAAAAAAAAATCATAAAAATCCGTTCAGTAATTTCAGCGTAATTGATAGACAAACATCCAAACATAGTTTCACATTTATAATATTAAGTTTGTCATGCTTTTATAAAGTTTGGGTAATAAAATTGCATACGTTATTCATTGTTTCGTATATAGATTTCAATATTACTAAGTTTTTTTTTTATTGATGTTTGAAGAAAATTTGGAAAACCATGTAAATTATTATTTTATTACTAATTATATAAAACTTAATAATTGTCTAATCTTTAAATTTCAGGCTAGATTTGGAAAAACGCGAACTCAATTTCCGTGTTCTATGTCCAGTTCTTGTTATGTATGGGGTATACAATATAAGTGGTACACTTATAGTAATGCCAATAGAAGGACATGGAGACTACAAAATTGTATGCAGTAAGTTTTTTTTAATGTATTTTAAAGAAGACCTGTGGACTTTTTTTTTTTTTTTTTTTTTCAGGGGGAAAATCATCCAATGACTTCTCTCGCCAGGGCAAAGCGAGAGGGAGTGTCAGACTCTTACTGACTAAAAACCACCCCGTTCCTACTCCTGCTTGTCGAGCCGGAGCCCCGGTAAACCCGCTAGGTAGTCCGCAGCTCCGGATTAAGCATCAGCCCTACTAGGCCCCATCTGTGGTGGTCTGATGGCTCTTTGAGGCGCGCGCGGAACGCAACGCGCCGCACGCACGGGTCTGGTTCTGGTCGGGCGGCGAGCTACCCTTGCTCGTCGTCCGCAGACCCGCACTTACGGTGGCCGGAGATCGTCACGCGATCCCCGACGCCCGGAGTGTCTTTCGCGTCGGCTAGGGCGTGAGGAAGATCGTTCCCTCACGCGTCCCGCCTCCTCCTTAGCTAGCATAACTGCTTCGCAGAAGGAGGAGACGG
This sequence comes from Spodoptera frugiperda, assembly GCF_023101765.2. NCBI lineage: Eukaryota > Metazoa > Arthropoda > Insecta > Lepidoptera > Noctuidae > Spodoptera > Spodoptera frugiperda. The sequence goes on along the minus strand of NC_064242.1, from coordinate 9,554,014 downwards.
CATCCCAGTCCCCCTCGCTCCGCACCATGGTCTGAACCAAAGCCGGACGCGAGAGGTCGCCGTCGCCGATCACTTCCCTGAGGGCACGGCGGTGCTCAGCCCACGCAGGGCAGACCGCAACCGTGTGTTCCACCGTGTCCTCCGGGCGGTCTTCGCAGTGATGACACCCGGGCGTTTCCTCCCGCCCAATCAAAAACAGGAACCTACCGAAACTCCCATGTCCGGTAAGCACCTGCGTCAGGCGGTAGGTGAGGACGCCATGGCGCCTCTCTAGCCACTCCTCAAAGAGGGGACTTACCGCTGCAATGACAGCGAGCCCAGCCCTCGGTTGCGACAGTCGTTGCTGCCAATCCGCCATGAGATCGCGCCGGAGCTCGTCCCGCCACGCACTAATCTGGCGCGGCAGCGGAGTTTCGCCCCGGCGACGCGCGTCGGCGCGCAGACTAAAGACGCGCGCGAGCACTTTCGCCTCCAAATCCCACGGCGGTAATCCGGCAAGGAGGTTCGCCGCCTCCCCGGAGATCGTGCGATATCCACGGATCACTCGGATGGCCATGACCCTCTGGGACGTGAGCAGCGTCCGAGTTGGCCGCCGCATCAGGTTCGGCGCCCACACAGGGGCGCCGTAGAGGGCCATGGACCGCACGACCCCCGCATACAACCTCCGGCAGGAGGCATTTGGCCCCCGAGGTTGGGCAGGAGCCGCTTAAGCGCAGCCCCCGTCCGTTCCAACTTAGGAGCCAAACGTCGCAAATGCTCCACGAAGTTCCATCGACTGTCGAGGACGAGTCCTAGGTACTTCATCGTCGTCTCGACGCCGATGGTAACCCCTCCTGCCGTTATTTGGGGCCCACCTGGAGGTGGCGCGTTCCCGCGGCCATGAAAGCACAAGACCTGTGGACTTAAGTACTCTTGAATCCATCCGATCGGTTCACAATGATATTATGAAATTTTGAACTCTTTAATTGCAATACTAGTGGTCATTGCATCCGTATTGCGTAGATATTGAATGAACTAAATGGTCAATACCATTTTTAGGTTTAGCTTTATATTTCGTACTATTATAGTTTTGTCATTTAATAAGTTATTGAGATTTTATTGGATTAAAATTGCATTGAAATTGACATTGAATTCAAGAGTAAGGAAAGCGTCCTGGTAGATTAAGAAGATGGTTCCGTTTGGAATAGATTAGTGGATGGAATACACACAAAGCAAATCTATGATTATATTTTTAAATTAATTTATTACGATAACAAGTACCATTGGTACTAAAAACAGTACGCATTAAAATAACCCATTAATAATCCTTTGGGGAAAACCAAACATAACATTAATTACTTAGACAATGTAAAATAAAACTAGTAATCTCATACAATTATCTTATACTAAACAATTATTAAATATCAAATTACAGAAGGCTATGACATGCAAGTTGAAACTGATATAATGATACAACAAGACAACAATGGAATGAAACACATATCGATTAAGTATTTTAAAGCTGATGGTGAATTGACTGAAGGAATGACTACTGATCTCCAAAATCTGTTTGGTGGTAAACAACCACAACTGGGTAAGTTTCGACGTACTTTAAATAGAACTTCCATAATTGGGTAGTATCCTCGGTCAAAAATAAATTATTACAACTTATCAATACAATAAAATATTCAAAAATAATCACACTCTCATTAATAAATTTGATGAACTACTTAATTTTCGATTTTTTCTAGCAAAATTTCTAGAATTAAGTCTGCTATTTGAGGTAAAATCTAATAACGTCAGAATAGAGTATTTCATATTCAAAGTTCATAAAAAATATCGTTTTTGACGTTTCGAAAAAAGTATTGAATTTGACTAGTAAGAAACTAGAATATTGTCGAATGATCTCAAGTATTGGTGACCTTCGTGCATCTAGTGGTTCACTGCGACCTCTACGAAGTTTTCTGTCCACCTTGCGGGTATGTCCGGTGCCTCGCTTATCAGTCGATCTGGAAGTCGTTAAGGACATAGGGGAGAGGGGGGGGATCATCTAATGTCTTCTGCCGCCTTGTGTGACGCGAGACTGTCATGCGGGACTGATTAACAAACTACCCCGTTCCTACGCCTGCTCTTTGAGCCGGAGCCCCGGAAAACTTTCTAGGTAGTCCACAGCTCCAGGGTTAAAGCAGGCCTACATTTAGGAGTGGACGTTTTGTATCTGATAATTATATATATAATTATAATTATGTTCAAAGAATGTATACATAGAAAAAAATTGAATTAATTTTAATCATTTAAATCAATACGGCAACAAGCTGGTTTTAAACCTTTTTCTTCAAAGTCACCAAATATGGAACAAACATTTTTGCTCAAAACTTACTATCACGATACATAACAAAATCGTACTAAAACCCATTATTTTTACTCGTCCATAGTAACAGGTAAGCAAAATCCAAAGCTTCGGCTGAAGTACTTCGTTAGTTTCTAACTAACGGCAAACTCGTCTCATATTTCATGGTGCTAACAACATGGCGCATGGTATGGTACATATTTACTTAGGGTGGGAAGGCTGACCTTTCGGAAAATAGAGGCTGTAACTTGAATGCATTAAAATCTTGGTCTGGTCCAGTTTTAGACATTTTAGAAAAGTTTACAAAATTGTCATAATATATTACGTTCTGTTATTATTTTTCTTTTTTGCGGAAATAATATTAAAAAAGATTTTTTTATATAACAATCAAGGATATTAAATCATACTATTCCAACAGCATTGAGTATGATTTACTCATAGTAGAAGATTAATGTAATTCATAATAAATTATTAGTTTAATCAATTACGATGGAATTTTCCACTTCAAAGATTTGCAAAATTTTCCTCTTCATCCAAATAATTCCTGTTTTCTCCTAAAATAAACATCTCACTTGATACGGGTAGCTAATCATCCATCATTTGGTGATTAGCAAAGCATTTTGTTCTTGCTAGTTAATTGCCACTTACCTTAACTTAAACTGAGCCCCTACATTATTTGGGTCAGCGGTTTTCGTTAACTGGGCCATGCCAAAGATCCTGTGGCTTTTCTAATAATATACTACGGGTAGCGTTCAGTTTGGTGGCAATAAATTGGATTAACTGAAGTGTAATATACTGAAACGAAAACTTTTCTGTGACTTTTATTATTAGAATTAACTTTTGTTTGAATTGTTTGTGTAACAATTATTATTAATGGCTTCCAGACGTTGGGGTTTCTTTCGTATTTTGTTTGTGTTTTTCTGATTCAGTTGAAATATGTGTTTTTATACTATACATAGACTGATTATAAATTATTATATAATTATTATAGATGTTAACTTATGCTGAATTTATGTAAAGGTGTACAATAAAGGTTATTTATTATTATTATTATAGACTGGTAAAACAAAAGCGTTCCAGAGTCTATAGAGACACACATTTTTCCTCTATAATATACAGTAAAAAATATTTTAGTAAAGTTTTGTCTGCAGTTTTTGTTACTCGAGCAATTTCGATAAATACAACAACATATTTTTTCCTCCATAACAAGTCAAAATCAGTAAATATTCTAACTGACTATAGATTTCCGAAATAAAACTGAACGGAAAAGAAACGTCCAAAATTTTATTACGTAGAAAAATGTTAGTGCCTTTATTCAAAACCCCTACTACTTTTACTTTTTCAATTTCCTTACTTTTGTCCATAAATCAAACGCACAGACTCACTGTCTCAGCATACATAAATAATTCTTTTGCTTAATGGACCTTAAGAATGTTTATGACTTAAGTTTTCATGGCTTACTTTATTCTGTTCCTTCCTAAACATTTAGATATGAATAATGTTTTGAATAAATATAATGGATTTAGTTTTTTTCAAAATAAATAGGTAAATCAACCCACGCCTTTGACCCGTGGGAGTAAACAGAAATTACTGAGCACCAACTAGGTACTACGAATCTTTGAAGTTCAATAAAATATTTAAAACCCGGAGTGTACCTACTTATTTCCAAACTTTTACCTTTTCTTTATAAATCTAGTTTAATTACGTTTGATGTAAATGTAGTTTAATTTTCTTTGGCATGATGCGCATTTCTTTATTTTTATTTTATCTATAGTTGTTCCAATGCACGGCAAAGGCCTTCCTAACCCCCGTCCACTCATCTCTGTGCAGAGCTTTCTGCAGCCAATCCTTGTCGTAGGTGTTAAGTTCGTCCCGCCATCTCCTTCTGTACCTGCGGCGACGTCTGTTGATGTTATGAAGCACATAACATAATTAATTTTATAATACGTTTTTTTAAGATTCTATTTTAAAATAATGTATTGTAGGTGTTTTGACGACAATAGTTGACTTATTTAACATATTTTTTTTATGTTTTCAGCGAAAGACGTTCTTAAATTTGTAAATGAAAATTGGGGTCCAGTGGCCAAGGTGCTCCAAGGTCCGGTGTTCGGCGCTAACTATGGAAAGATAGTCAAGAATATAAACAAAGTCTTGAAACATGTTCCACTGAATCAAATTATAGAGGAATAGTGCATTTAATTAAACTATTTTTTTTTTATAAATCTATATTGAATAAGATATTTAGGTATTTACGGTGTACAAAAAAGTGGCCTAAAACCTATTGCTGTACAAAAAGTAATAAAAATGTTACAAACTATGTATTTTTACTCCTACTTACTACCAAAATTGATACATAGGAATCCTCCACATTTTTCCTAACCTCTCGTATGCCGTATATAAAACACAATAGAAAACATATTGTGTCTTGCGTGGATCTGCGTTCTGGCACACGCCGGTTCAATCGATATTTTTTTTGTAACCATTTAAAAAATAGAAATTATTTTCTGTACCTGTGTATCCGCTTACCATGAATAATACTGTCATAAATAAAAATATTATTTATTTTTATAAACTAGAACAAACGCCTTCCATGTACAACAAAACCCTACACTATTATTAAAATAATTATATCTTCAACTTACTGCTTTTTAATAACACTTAGATGTCTTTAATAACAAGTAATTTTAATAATACGCCACTTTTATACTAATTATAGGTTTAAATCATCATCGTGTGACATGTCATTAATGAATGACAAATGCAACGAGTGGAACACGACTTGCGAACTGATTTTTTAGTTATAACAATACGTACTTTAACTTTTGTATTTAGCTTTAAAACGTTGCTCTACATGAGAATTGTATACTATGTCGGGGGTGCATTCTATTATAGATTTTTGTATGTACATACAATATACATATGTAGCACCTTTTTGTGAGGAGAAAATCATCCAATGACTTCTCCCGCCTAGGGTGCGAGAGAGAGTGTCAGACTCTTACTGACTAAAAACCACCCCGTTCCTACTCCGGACTCCGGCAAACTTGCTAGGTAGGTAGTATAGAGCTACAGGATTAAAGAAGGCCTATATACAGTAGTGGACGTTTTGTATTATAATAATTAAGATTCAAAGAGTGGATCTACAGAAGAAAATAAGTAGGATAATAATCCATAGACAATAATATAATATTTTTTGAGAGGGGAAAATCATCCAAATTCTTCTCCCTTCGGGGGGAGGCCTGAGTGTCAGACTCTTACTGACTAAAAACCGTTCCAGCTCGTGTTCTTCGAGGTGGGTTAATTGAAACATTTTATAAAATCTTTACCATTTATGTATATTTACCAACACGTGTAATAGCGGGTATTAAAATATCTTTACTAGTATCTCAATTTAAAAAAGCATTTAAAAATGCTGACTTTAAATAAAACGTGTTGAGAGTATTTATGGTAATTGTAACAATTTAATCTTTTCCATACTTTAATGAAGTGTCTAATTTTATTGATAATTATAATGACTGTTATGGAGATTAGTAGATGAGCTCTTTCGGGTTCGACACCCGGAAATATATGCCTATCTTTTTATTCCATATATTTAATTAAATATTACTTTAAAAATACAATCAAAATCAAATAATATTTAAAAATAGGAACCGATAGCGGGAGCATGGTCCAAGCAGCTACCGATAGTTATGGCTCCAGAGACAGAAAGGTCCTCCTAATACGTGTCGTTTCGAGGAGCACTGCTTTCTACATCAGGTCCTTGATCCACCCACCTAACGCCAGCCTCCGCAGATGGATGACGAGGCTTTTAGGGATCAACCCATGGGCCTACACGACTATCGGCACAATGAAAGCCGATTATCTTTCTTATAATTGTGCATTTTTAAACGAGCAGACAGATCACCTGATGGCAAGCAATCATCGCCGCCTATAGACATCTGAAACACCAGAGGCGTTATAAGTGCGTTGCCATTCGTGCGTACTATTTGGGGGTAAGGAATTTAAGGGTTGTTGAAGAATCGGTGATTGGGAAGAATGGGAAATATTGGGTAATTAGGCCTCCTGTAACCTACTCACACACACGAAACACAACGCAAGCGTTATTTCACGTCGGTTTTCTGTAAGGCGGTGGTATCACTCCGGTCGAATCGGCCCATTCGTGCCGAAGCATGACTTGCATACAAGTCGCATAGTAGTACCAAGTTCCCACTATTGGGTCTTGTTGTTCTTTGAGTGAAGGGAAAGAGGAGGGAGAAGGATGATAAATAACTAGTAAAATAGAATAATTATAAATAAACATAATTTCTCACAATTTAGCTCTTTTGTTTATAAAAACGCAAAGTAAGTTTTAATATGGTCATGGAATTCCCAAAACCAACAATGTATTGTCCAGCTACAGAATTTGTTTGTATGTGTGTTCCAGAGTGATTCGAATTCAGTTGTTTTTTGTGCTGGTCTATTTATCGAGGAATATACTACTACTAGTATCGAGGAATATACTACTAGGTAAAAATATACTACTAGGTAACAAAGCAGTAGGTATAGCTAAGCGAAACGAGTTAGACGAGAACAATAGTCCATGCAATTGGTTCTGCGAAATCTGTCGTTTTAGCTTAAATGTTTTTATTTTATTAAAATCTATAAGTATACGTAAAGTCAACGGCCTGATGCAGTTTTCTTACTGAAATTCATTATAGAATAATCAAAATTAAAATTAAAATTGAATGTGTCATTAAGATTATATACTATACAAAAATTGTTGATCTTATGAGAACATCTGAAATAATTTACAAGTTTATAAATATTTTCCCAAAAAGTTTACAGTAATTTTAATATCTAAATATAATAAACTAACAAGGTCATTAACTGACTATTGTTTGAAAAATTAAGAAATCATAATAATTATATCAACTAAACAAAATTTGGTAGGTATACCTAATATTAAGAAGGAAATCTCACATAAAAGTTTGTTTATATTATGAAATCCTTAAGGCCGTTTTCAACATACTTTCAGATATCCGAATCTGCACTCCTGATCTAGAAAACTGATTTGGAAACCAAACATGTCTCTCCCGGCCTAAAACTAAAGCAGTTACAAGTGCGTTGACGGCCAAAGGCTGTTACCTAAAGGTCTCCCAGTTGGTAGCGGATTGAGGCAAAATATGGATTGTAGGCGCATAGCATTAGGAGTTTTATGAATAAGTGGGAGCTGAGATACTGATATCACTACACAATGGATAGATGGATACACTACAATAGTATGATACAATACAATGCAATACTAAAGTAGGGAAACTGTCATACTCTTCCTGTTGGCTAAATGGCTCAAACCAGAACTTGGATGCATCCATCCTCTACATACAAAAATTAACATTCATGTACGTAACAAAACATTTAACAAAAATAAGAATTGTAATAAAATAAAATATTGTGCAATGCAAACTAGCATAACAGGATTATTAGAATCTGGAACTTAGTTAGTTCCTAAGAAATGAACTATATTATGCAGTTTAACTGTCTGCAAGCTGCTTAGAAATTTTAAAAATAAACTATTTTGTCGAAGTCAATGTCAAATTTAAATTAATTCTATTTTGGGCACTTTTAAAATGTTAAATATAATTGTCCGTTAGTCCATCTGTCAGTGAAGTTAATTGCTTGTTGAAAATACTTATACCTAATACATATACCATGTCCAATTCGGCAATGTAGTAAGCCAAGCGAAGTGCAGTGGTACTGCCTATAGGCAGGATTCCTTATAACTTAGAACCGACTTAGTCTTAGAAGAAGGTAGTATACTTCATCGACCGTACTATTAATGAAATGTAAAACCTGTAAAGTCACAAAAAAAGTAATACCTAAAGTATTTCCTATATCTTCCTCAAATTATTTATCTGTCCCAAACAAAAACACAAAAACCCTAATGCTTATAAAAAAACTGATTGAATGATGGTCGTATACAGATAAACATAATATAGTTTATCTGCAAAAAACAAAGTAAAATAATACTCGTACGTACATAATTAATTTAAGTATATTTGTTAGAAATATAAAGCTAATAACCCCAAGTCGGTAGCGACGAAAGATTCTTATCAATTATTTTTAACCAAATTCTGCGGCAGAGGTTCCTTATAAAATTCAATTTTAAAAATTCTCTATCATCGGCATCTTCATCATCATATGATATCCTCAAAGATCCAAGTCGGTCAATTAACAGCGACCTGCTAAGCCAGCGGTTCCTGGTATGATCCGGAGCTGCCTACCTAGCGGATTTACCGGGGCTCCGGCTCAAAAAGCAGTAGCAGGAACAAGGTGGTTTTTAGTCAGTAAAAGTCCGATACTCCCTTTTGATTCGCCCAAGGCAGGACAAGTCATTAGGTGATTTTCCCCTTAAAAAAGAAAAGTCTTTTTTAATCTGTCTGTCTATGTAAAGGGTAGACAGCGCTGCGCTTGCTAATGCGGATGTCGATTGTCTGTGATATCCCGCTCACTATCTCTTAAGCTGCTAATCCGCTACACACTAGGCTACTTCATCATCGACATAGGTATTTCTATGTCAATGATATATATTAGTCGTACGTACGCACTGAACTTAGGTTCAATCGAAGTTATCATCTTATATTGCCTTGAAAAAGAGTAACTTATGGAGTTTTTTGCTCGTTCTTCTCCATAGGAATCTACACTTTGGAACGAGCAAATAGCTTCACTAGAGGACTGACCGACAGACAGACGTTATTAATATTATTATAATATTTGCTTTGACGTTCAAAAGTGCCTTCCTGGTCTATTTGAAATAAATAATTTTGACTTTGAGTTTAAAGAAAAACAACCCGGTTTCGTCTATTTCTGGAAATATGCTTAAGTTCTATTTCTATATGGTTCCTTCGATTGAGTTTATTAGTACACTAATATGAACATTAAATATTTGTAAGCAAAAAGATCGCAAGATAGCACTTACCTTTTTGAGGTTTTTTCCTATACAGGTACGGAACCCTAAATATACATACTTACATTATATGTGTAGGTATGCAATATTATTATTATATTGTATTAACAATAATATAAACAGATATTCCGTCGATATTCTGCACACGGCTACCAGGAGCGGATGTCGTCGGAGGCAAAATCCGTTCTAGCCATGCTATCTATACTTCTTCTTTTGTTTTGCGCGGTTGTCAGCGTCTTGTCAAACCCAGGTAAGTTATTACTTTAATTATATAAAAAGAAATTCATATTTAATATAAATCTTGATAAATAATTAATAAACTAAGAGGAAACGTTTATCGAGTGTTTGAAGTCTCTGATTCAAATTAATCCCCCATAATTTTTTTTAATCCAGAACTCTAAATAAAAACTGCTATACGTCGTACAAAAATGGAGTATTGTCTAACTAAAATAGGTACCTACCCCATTGCATTTCACATTAGCAGTTTAACCTACGAAAAATGATACGCTGTTACTTCAAAAAATAAATTCATTTGCCTTACGGTAATTAGTTTAACAATTATAATAGATAGATCAAATAAAAATAAATTAAACATTATTATAATCATACGATTACCTTTGCTAAGTCAATTTTTTTTCAAAAATTTATGCAAAGGAGCCTGAACTAGACCTTGAAAAGCAAATCAAAATAATTTTGACATTTAAATAACATAACGTTTCTTATTTCTTTTATTTGGTATATCGTGTATGTGACTTTTATACATCGTGAAACTGTCGTTTTTGTCCCGTGGCAAAATAACTGACCATAAGGAGTATTTTAGATACATAAAGTAAAAAAATATATATAATCAATTAAGTAATATAATCAAAAATATAATTAGTTTGTCAAAGGATCTCTCTTTAAGAATTACAAAGCGTGAGCATTTGATAATAGATAGCTCATTATCAAAACATCATGAGTTCATCGGTTATTTGTTTTAAACATGAATCCAAGCTAGTGGCGGTCAGCGCTCAAGAGAGAGTAATTTTCTGCATTAGACTCAACCATCTAACGTTAGACTACACAGGTGTTAGTCCAGGCTCTTGGCTATAAGGCCATTGGCAAACGACTATCAGTACAATGATTGCTGAATCTGGGGGCACGGTAGTGCCCCCGCCAAGACGAGCCAAGCGAAGCGCAAGGGCACTACCTACCTTTTCTCGAAGCGCTTCGTCGTATTTTTGAACCTTCATAACTTGAGTTTGGGTTATACCAGATAAACAAAATTTTCAGGATATAATGTCAGTGGTAGACTTAATAAACCTCTAAAGTTTCAATTGCATAGCTCTTATACTTTAGATTTTATTGATATCTAAAATACCCCGATTTCGTCACTCACTCACTGATGATCAACAAAATTCTTAAGGTACTTCCTGAAGTCCTAGAAAACTGAAATTTGGTATGTAAGCTAGTATTAGTACCCAAACAACAAAAAAATCCTAAAACTTGGAACTTTTACCCCCAACCCCTTAAACTAGGGGGTGAAAGTTTGTTCGAGACTTCCGCAACTTTTGACGCTAGAGGTCTGAATGCGGCCGCGGAGGGGTAAAAATCTGAAATAGGGAAACTTAATTCCCTATTTCCTGCTTGAAATCTGAAAATTATACACAAGTACATAGAACACAAACTTTTCATCAAATCAAAACATTATCCTACCCATAAGTACTTAGATATGAATAATATTACTACACTTCACTTCGGTAAGTGTTTATTAATCAACCTATACTTTTGAACATAAGCATCGTAAGTATAGTATGCGCCAACGCCCGCCGCCTGCCCCCTCGTCCCCGCGCAGTAGCTAAAAATAATCGGCCCGTCAGCGAGCGCGGCACCCGAACGCGGGCAGACGCGCGAGGGCAGACGTCGTTGACGGTTGTCTCGTTGAATGAAAAGTTTTCGGAATATTTCGGTGATTTAAAAGTTTGCTATCGCGGAGAAAAAAACCATTTGCCTAATATTTAATTGTTAGTAGTTTAGTAGGTAAAGGTTTAGATACCAGTGTTTTAATTTTCATTGATAAAAAGTATTAGGATTACGTTTCCAATTTTCTTATAAATTTAGTAGTTTAGTAGGTGAATTTGTCGCTCATTTTATCTTTCTATCATAAGCAACCTACAAAAAGAAATGAAATCCCACAAAAACATTTCATGTTAAATGTTGCCAAGACGAGACCATATAGCTCGCACTGTCAAAAAGTAATCAGATCCCGTGTAGAGCCAAGTTTCTAACCCTATACTTTTGAACTGGCGAGTTGGCCGCACGGAAAGAGTTTAGAAGATTGAATAGATTTTTAAGCTCAAGCCCATATGACGAATAGCAAAAAGTCCGTGCGGCCGACTCGCCAGTTCAAAAGTATAGGGTTAGAAACTTGGCTCTACACGGGATCTGATTACTTTTTGACAGTGCGAGCTATATGGTCTCGTCTTGGCAACATTTAACATGAAATGTTTTTGTGGGTCTATATTCCACATATTGACAATCTCATGAACTAAATCGAGATATTTACTGGCTTTTAGATAATTTTGTTATTATAACATTTTCTTTCATATTTGTTTTATTTGTATTAAATATAATTTATACGTAATCCATTAGAGATGAATCAGAAATTACTAACCGGTATACATTTGATAATAATACTTGTTTGTTAGTTAGGTACACTAAAATAAAACAAAAGCTCTAGAAAATGTAGCATAAATTAATTATAAATTCAACACAAAAATATTATTTTTAATTTGACGTCATTGCCTTCTCAATCCATTTTTATTTTGCTATAAGTAGCAAAAAAACTTGGCATAGCCGAAACAACTGTTTGTGTGATCCGCAAATTGTTTTTCGGGACTGGGTGTCATGTGTATGTGAACTTGTATCTTTGTAAACGCACCCACGATACAGAACAAAAACCTAGTGCGGGACAATAATTTTTCAAAAAGAAAATTCAATCACTTTTATAAGATCACAAAAAGCTTTGCTTCATAAATAATTTGTTTTATTATTTTTTCAGCTATAAGCCTGTACCAATGTAAGACTGACGATGACGTTTGCGCGACCAAAGCTGTAAATTTGGCGTACCCTTTAATTCTGGAAGCCAATGAAGAAATAGGAGCTGAATCCATTGATCCCTTATTTCAACCAGAAATTGAGGGCAATCTCTCCATTTTGAAGTTTAAACTCTTCAATACGACTGTAACAGGATTCAAAACATGCAGTGCCGAGAATGCTAAGTAAGTTCTCTTTTGTTCTTTTTATTTGTAACCATTCCTCCTATAAAAAATGCTACTACTAATAATAACATAGGACAGCCAAGTCATAATTTTGTGTGGTCGCCTAAAAGTTATTTAACTTCTGCTCGTTTGCCCCCACTCGCATAAAAAATATATATTCACCTGTATAACCTGGGTGTCTTTAAGGCCCAAGTGAATAGGTTGCTCATAAGCGTGCGTCCATCGTAGGCCATCGCTTACCACCGCTTACTACCTCATCGCTTACCACCAGGAGAGATATTGGTCAAACGTCGAACTATTAAATACAAAAAAAGGAGACAGGCAAGGGATAGCTCTTGCCTTTCTCCTTATAAGACAAGGAAATCTCAAGTGAAGTGATTGTTATTAGTATTGATATGATTATAATTTTACTTTTAAACTGTATTATTTGATTAGGACTAATGATAAATATGTTCTTTTATGGCAAACTATTTTCAATTAATCAGAATCTACAAAGTATTCTCAATTAATCAGAATTTTTAATGGCTAACAAATAAAAGAAAAATGTGCAAATCACAAGCAAGATAAATACTTACCTACCTTAATTTTTCCCATTTTTAAGATTTTCATTATGCATATTCCAGATACAATGATGAGCAACAAACTTTGCGTATTGACATTGTATGCGGCGCATTCACTTTGAGCGGTTCTTATGATATCAACGGCCAACTTATCGTACTGCCGGTCCAAGGAAATGGAGATTATGTCCTCACAACAAGTAAGTACATTCAATCAACTTTTAACCTAAAAACTATAACTATAGGGTAGAAAAGTAAGATTGAAATTTAGGATAGAAACATACAATGAAAAAATGTGAAAACATTTTTATACACTGAGCATCACTCTAGACTTCGCTATTATGTACTAAAATTTACGAAAAACCGAAACTTAAAAATTTTTCTTTGTAAGAATAATAATATAGTCTGTCTACCATTAATAAAAATTTATTTAAATTTTACAGAAAAATACCGTCTGATCATTGACTTGGAACTGAAAACAATAACCGGCAAAGATGGCAAGACCTATAGAACTGTCAAAAACTTCAAAATGGAGGCAGACCCCTTGGAACCTGTTAATTACGATTTTAGGAACCTCTTTAATGGACAGAAAGATCTGGGTAAGATAAGTATAAAATTGTACAAATTTAATAAGTACTAGTGCGCGCTGTGTCAGTAATAAAACACTTCCTAACATGTCAAACACCATAAAACACAACAACACAAGATCCCTCAAAACCAACGATCCCCCTTTAACCTTTTCAAAAATATTGTTTTACCAGTCTATATAAATAAACCTAAGGGGTGTTTTACTAGAGATTTGCTATGTAGCTATGCTACGAAGATGTAATAGCTCACCTGTGAAACAATGTATCCGTTTCCACTGATACTAAGCTATGTAGTTGTGCGAGGAAGATGCACAGCTCGAGTATACGATGTATCGATAGTAGAGGAGCCATCCATAGCACGCATCATAGCCGTTTATACCAGTGCCAAGCTATATGTACCAATGAATATGATTAGTGGAAACCAAACGCAACGTAGCACATCTCTGCTGTAAAAGCACCCAAATCATTACATTCAAGGTCAAATTTCGATTCCTTCGTGAAAGACGATCACCAGTTACAATCTAACTTTGAAATTGAGATTCGATCTATCAAATCTCGTTAGTATCTTCGCATTTTACGATACCGTTAACCCTTTCTCAGTCCAGTGCTCACATAGAGTTCACTACAGACATCTGACTTAATGTGTCTGCTTGAAGCAGTTACAATCGAGGTCTTGATTTATTTTACGACTATTATGTTATAGATTCTATTCAAAACGACTATTCCATTTCCAATATCACACAAAGTTGCTGAATTAGATAGAATTGCTTTATGATAAAAATTTTGAAAGGCTAGTGAGAACATTTTTATGAAGAAATAGATAAAGACAGTATTGTGGATTGGTCATATTGCCACACTGGTTCTTCTTTTTTGTGGTGTAAGAATTATCAAATATCTATTATATTCTTACTGACTAAAAACCACCGTTTCTACTCCTACTTTTCAAGTCGGAGCCCCGGTAACCCGCTAGGTAGACCGCAACTCCAACCGTATGGGTTGCTGCTGCTGTTTCAATCTGAAGGACAATTTTAAATATTAAAATGTGACTGGTTTCTCATCATTCTATTAATTTTGCATCTCTATTAATTGCATTGTTATAGAAATTATATTTTTTCTTGTTTGCTCACTACATTTTATCATACTTGTAGTGTTTGTCTAACTAAACGTTTTAAAACTAGACACGTACTGCACGATTTTAACAATTCTGAGTAAAAGTGTATAATTTCTGTAAATAATTGCCTAAACATCTAGTATTTACTACTAATAGCTAACTAATCAATGAATTAATATAAAATAAGCTCATTATTTAAAAAAATGTTTGCTTTCAGCCGATACAGTTCTGAAGTTCGCAAATGAAAACTGGAGGGAAGTCGCACATGAAGTGCAGTTACCTGTTTTTGTTGCGAACATAAAGAAAATGGTCAAAAACGCCAACAAGTATTTGAAGACGATACCAATCGAAGAATACACGCAACAGTAATGTCATTTCATATACATTTGTTCGGAAGAATTGGTAAAACAACGTATGGCCAGCTGACTAAAGAACCTATTTAAATTAATTATTTCATCATGTATTAAGTATTGTAAGCTTAGTATCATAATAAAGTGGCCACAAAAATATTAACATTGTTTCAATTTTCCACCATTTTGAACGTGTCTCATATTTAAATAGCATTCTAATGACTAAATTAATGAATGTGCCTCATACGACTTTTGTTTTAAGTTATTATATAAATCTCATTCATTGATTTTACCTATGACAGTTAGGGTGCTTATCCACAAAAGATCTCCTATGCTACGTAGCTGTGGATGCGTTTGGCTTCCACTAATCATATTTATTGGTACACATTACATAGCACTGATGGAAACCGACTCAGTTAAGCAATGTTTTTAACCGACTTCAAAAAAAGGAGGAGGTTCTCAATTCGACCGTATTTTTTTATAAATTTTAATCCATATCTCCGGCAGTTATAGACCGATTAGATTATATGGAAAGATGCGTGCTATGAATGCGTGGTACAGATGACTTCCCTACTATCGATACATCATAATATAGTCGAGCTGCGTATCTTTCTCGCACAGCTACATAGCCTAATATCAGTGAAAACAGTCCCGTAGTTCCACAGTTTAACTACTACATCTTTGTAGCATAGCTACATAGCACATCTCTGGACTAAAATCACCCTTAAACTAGTCCACTACAGCTATACCAGTCGAGTACAGTTTACCTGCTAGATATCTGTGCAGACGAGCATGTGCAGTGTCGTTAGTGCCTGTATTTGTTATAGTTTTAAATATAAAGTAGGATTCCAAATCCCTTTAAATGGTTTTCGACTTCTTTCAAAGTTAGATACAAAACAATGGTATCCAAACGAAGATCCGAAATAACTGCAATTTTTGGCAAATATTATTTTTATGGTGTAAGCTAGTAAACGAGTAGACAGATCACCTGACGGTAAGCAATCGCCATCGATCATGAACATTCGAAATACCATAGGTGTTACAGATGCGTCGTCGGCCTTTTGGGGGTTAGGAACTTAAGGGTTGTTGGGGAATCGGGGATTGGGAGAATTGGGAAGGGGTAATTGGGCCTCCGCCGGTAACGTCACTCACACAATGAAACACAACGCAAGCGTTGTTTCACGTTGGTTATAAATATTTTCTACTATTCTCACAAGAATATGATTTGAACTTTTATATAATAAAAATAAAAATCTAATTAATCTTTTTAGAGTATGCACATCTTGAACCGTGTTTTAACTGAATGAAATGGCTCTCTTACCAATAAAAGGGTATCACGAATTATCATATTTCATATTCATATTATCATATTGTTTCTCGGTATTATTTGTTTGTTACACCGACTTCCGAAATTAAAGTTATTTTTAACTTTTTTAGTGAAGTCTGAAGTTTATTTTTTTGTAAAAAGTATTTTATTTCACACTTTGTTGCGATACTCAGTATCGCAACTAAAAAAGTCGGTTAAAATTCTCTATCTCAATAACTACTTTATTTATTTGTATTGTCACAGTCACTTAATTAACTTTATTGTGATTTCTATGTGAGTATGAAGTTCCATTGGCCATTTCTGGTCTTATCAGTTCCACCTCTTCAAAGGTTACTTTTTGACTGTAAATGCTTCAATTCTAGATGAATATACCAAAATCACTATATAGTTCCCTATAATATTTGAGGAGTTCTCTCGATTTCTCTAAGATCCCATCATCAGATCCTAACTTGGTGACAATGGGACCACCTCAGAACTATCTACTTTCGAACAAAAAAAGAATTTTGAAAATCGTGTATGATAAAATGAGTATTCGATGAACAAACATAAAAAAAAAAACATACAAACAGCCGAACATAGTACCTCCTCCTTTTTGTGAAGTTGGTAAAAATAAATTATTATAAGTCTTGAAGTATTGCATAATCGCAACAGCAAAACAGTGTGCAACATTTAAAACCAAAAACTTTGTTATTTATATGAATGCACCACGTTTTAATTTATTGTTTTTGGAATATTTTAACTTTAAAATGACCTTAGCAATCTATAATTTTATTATTCCAAACTAATGCAATTAACAATATAAAAATACGATTTTTTGTAGATGATTATAATTGTCAGACAGATGATATAATAAAAAGTAGTCATACATGTTGTTCTGCTGTGGACTACATAATTATAAATAATTAGTTACGAAAAACGACAAGAAAAAACGAGTCTTCAAAAAAGCGATCTATAAATCTGGTTATGTGGTTCTGCCCCACTTAAATGAAGCTTATATTGCCATGTACCGGAGACTTTCCAAACTCGGTGCTACTACTGAAAGATTTTCTAAAAACCGAAAATCACCCAGCAGCACTTCACCCGACGCAGGAATCTTGCGACCACTCAAACAACGAAGTAGTAAAATTAATACAAAATAATAAATATATGAATATGAAAGCCAACCTTATTGGATGAGTTTCCCCCTAAAAAAAGAAAAAGGGAGGTAGTTAAGAACCAGTACACGGGCATGGAATATTTTTATCCAAGGAATTATCAAAAATCCTACGGGACTGGGAAAAACGGGTTTGCACGTACGAATTCAAGGCCAGAAGTGGCTCATAATAAAACAAACTGACTAATAAATTAGTATATGTAAGCGATATTTAAACTGATCACCGGTTTATACAAGATTGTAGATTATTTAAGTATTTTAGTCCATTGAATTTCATTAACTTATAAATTAATTATGTATGTAACTGCTGCTCATAAAATATGATTCATAGATAACTAGATTTTTCCGGCTATAAATCTGTATCGGAGTAAGGTTGCTTTTCAACCAGAGATGTGCTATGCTACGTTGCTGTGGCTGTACCAATCATATTCATTGGTACACATAGCATACTCGTGGAAACGGACTCGGAATGATGCGTGCAATGGATGCGTACTATGGATGTGTGCTAAGGATGGCTTTCCTACTATCGATACATTGCATACTCGAGCTGCGCATTTTATGTAGCTATGTGTCAGTGGCAATGATCACATAGTTTAACAGCTTAGCTATTACATCTTCGTAGTATAGCTACATAGCATATCTCTGCTGGAAAAGCACCCTAAATGCTAAATACCTATTTTCTCAATGTCATACTTTTTGTCATACTTTTAATTGCTTTACTTGATCTAATGTACGTTAATAATGAAGAGTATTGCAATAATAATAATATAGTATACACTATTAAACATTAAAGCATTCAGCTAGCGTATTTTTTACGGAATGGGGTGGTAAATGATCAGCCCCTTATGGTAATCAATCAGTGCCGACCATGAATACTGGCTACCCTAGACGAGTTACAATTGCGTTGCCAGCCTTCCTTTTTAAGGGACAACCAGTAAACACACTCACACGGCAATTTAAAACGCTGTCGTTGTTTCACATTGGTTTTCTGTGACAAAAATATAACACTCCTGTTGAGTTTGCCCAATCGTGGCTCAGGATTCTACCATGTGATCCGGAGCTGCGGACAACGTAAAAAAAATACCGGGGCTCCAGCTCAGAGCAGGAGAAGGAACGGGGTGGTTTTTAGTCAGTAAGAGTTTGATAAAAAAAAGGATTCTACCATGTATTGTATGTACGTTAATCCCGTTAAATGTCAAATGTCAGTTCAGAGGAAGCGTAACTTTATTTATTTTATATTTATAAATGATTTGGCATTTTTTCCTACTATTTGCAATTATTATTTTTGAAAGAAACACGCGGAACAAGACAGGCGATGGACTTGAAACAAGATAAGTTTTTTTTATTAAATAGTTTAAATAACACTTAAATACATATGTATAAGTATACAATATACACAGTAATGATGTTTAATGAAAATAACAATATGATTAGTTTGTTTTTATTTCTATACTTACTCTTGACCACAGGTTTTCCTGTTTTTATTTTTCGTATAAATTTAAATTCGTGGAAGATGTTGATCTACCAAGAATTAAGTTATAAATTGTATAAGTGCCTTTTTTCATATAGAATAACAATCTCAAAAATCTAGTTTTTAACTAGTTTTGGTCTACGAATTCGTTCATACGAGTATGTTTTTGATTTTGATTTACTTTTAATCACTGCAAGATTATGTTATCAAATTTTTTATCAAAATTTGTACAATAGTAACACAATCCTTGCCTTTCCTAGTTCTAAAGTAACTAATTTAATTTATAAATTAGTTTATTTAGGACTTAAGCGTATATTGTAAGTTTTGCATGTATATGTAGTAAATAAGTATAATGTTAAGTGTTCCTATGAAGGCAAGCATATTCGTGATTATGAACAAACCCTCCTTAACAAATAAATAATTAAAAAAAATTACAGTAGGTAGGTAATTTACAGTAGTATCTTTGACTGCAGAAATTGCAATGGTTAGGCGACAGATTGCCATGCAACATGTACCAATCAATAAATTCTTAATGTAACCAAAAATTATAATTCGGTTCTAGGTTCGGAAATTGTATAATTTCCCGTAAATATTCCCCCCCTAGAACTATCCTAGAACCGAATTATAATTTTTTAATTACTTGACTACTAGAACTAGAACCTAATATAAACGCACAACGTGAAAGGAAATACTAGTATAGGGTAACGTTTAAAGAAACATGTTAAAAGAAAAACAAACAAACATCACTATAACATGCATATCACGTACAAAAAATATAGTTAGGTAACAAATAAAACATAACTGACCTTTATTTTTCCGCTTGACATCATAAAATTACGACAAAGTTTTTTATACACAAGCAGCCATTTAAGGTTATATTATATAACAAATATCGTTAAATAACAGATTTTAAAAATAACAACATTAAAAGAAAAAAAAAATAAACAAAAAATATCTTGTCTTCTCTGTCTAATATCAGTATGACGAAATTTTATTAATTATGTATCTTATAAGATTTATGATGAGAGTTCTGTAGTTAATATCTTTATATGAGAATTATTTTAAATGCGACCAGATAACTCGACTAGTTTCAAGCCATGCTAGGAGTTCATACTCATGAGTAGCATTATTAACACAAATTATTGTTTGAATATGTGTCACGAAAGTTGTACAATGAGAACTATTTAACGTAAACTTAAATGGTGATGTGATATTGATAAGTGATATTTGCTGTGCCTAATTAAGATACTTTTGGTTTCATGTAACGTTTTTTGACATATTAAAGCCTTAACAAAATAACAGAATATATGTCTGCTAAAAATACTGGTTTCATTAGAAAAAAAATTTTACTTTATTGATAGGTACATTTTAGTCTCAAAGAATTTAAATTAGTTGACTACACTGACGAAGTCTTAGACCAAAACTAGTGCAATTTAAAATAATTACACTTACAACTACTCACTTCTGGGTAAAGTATCTTGATTAATGATCATTCGCTGTTGTTCAAGGCAAAGTAATTGAAAAAATTATACATATTAACAATAACTGCATTGTATAAGTACAAGATAATGACAACTGTCGATAAATAACTAATCGTTGAAAATGCAAGAAATTGTAACATAATTATTATACATGTCATTATACATCTGAAGGATTGACAAGGATTTGTTTATTTTAAACTTTATTTTTGTTGGTTAACGTACAGTTCATTTTCAGTCAGATGACTTTTGTCCCCTAGATGGGGGCAGAGGCTGTCCAGAGAGGTCCTCTATCTCGATCGGTCTTGACCTCCCCGCTTCACCTCGCTCCACGTCATACCGATGCCCGCCGCTTCTGCTATCACTGTACGCCTCCAAGTTTGCCGAGGACGGCCACGCTTCCTTTCCGCTTAGGGATTCCAATCCAAGGTCTGCTTGAGAATAATGTCGGGACCCCTTCGGAGTGTGGCCTATCCATCCCCACTTGCGACGTTTGATCTGACGGTCGATCGATATTTTTTGATTAAATAAATTTCAAAGTTTCGCATATTGTTAGGTGGCACTTTATTAATTACATATTTTGATATCCTAAGATGATAATATAGTAGATGATAGAGCCATGCTTCAGCACGAATGGGCCGGCTCGACCGGAGTGATACTACGGCCTCACAGAAAACAGACGTGAAACAACGCGTGCGTTGAGTGAGAGAGCTTATCAAAGCCCAATTATCCCCCTCCCCAATCTTTCTATTCCACGACAACAACTCTTAAATTCCTAACCCCCAAAAGATCGGCAACGCACTTGTAACGCCTCTGGTGTTTTGGGTGTCCATGGACGGCGGCGATTGCTTACCGCCAGGTGACCCGTTTACCAGCTCGCTTATAGCATAAAAATACACGAAAAAATCTAGATTACAAAATCTCCATTATTATTTGAAATCCGTCAGAACCCTCAAATCCAAATGATAATTACATATCACGTGCATTAACCGCATACGTATAATTCCACTAAAGAAATTACGGCTATAAAAACAGTTTAAAAAAATGGACACGTGACAGGCCGAAGGATATTTAACGTTAATTCGTGTATATTGTTTTTACATAGTTTTTTTGTGATAGACTTGTAAACATTTTTTTTTACTTATATGTATAATTAAACCAGTTATAAAATCAGGATACCAGACGAGCGTAGTTGCAGTTTCATTTAACATTTGTCTTTAAAACATCTATATGTGCGTAACTCTACGAACCTGATTTAGGTATCTTTGTATATATATAAAAGAGGACATTTCTTGTTCAAGGAAAATAAGTTTTTGATCCTATTGCGGTCAGTCGTGTCTTGAAGTGGATCTAGTATAAATTAATTATAATGTACGGCAAAATTTGTATTTTATTATTCATATCGTACACTTGTCTCGTGACCGCGGACCCAGGTATTTTTTATTTTATTTTTTCTTTGTTTCATTTTAATTGAAATTCAATTATTTTTTCTTACATTTGATCAATAAATTTTTAAATAAATGCAATTCTAACAACATAGTGTTTTTTTTTAAATGTATTCTATCATAATATATTTTTTTGCATAATGTAACTAAGTAATTCTTTTTAATTTGAATTTCCAGTGTCATTCATCAAAAAATGTAAATGGGACGATGGGAAATGTAATAAGGAATCAAGTCAGGCTGCTTTAAAAATATTTGCCGCTGGTATACCAGAATATAATGTTGGGGTAATTGATCCTCTTACGATCGAATATGTAGACGCTAGTTCACCAAACATGAAACTGATTGTCACCGATGTTGTGGTCACCGGACTCAGTAACTGTGAGGTCAAGAAGGTTCAGTAAGTATTTTTTTAATATGATACTACTCCTTAAATTTATCATCACATTTATTCTTTAGAGATAAGTATATTGAAGCACAGTGTTATCATTTTCATTGCCAATGCCAGTGGTACCACTGACCAAAGGCCTCTTCTCGGTTTGAAACAAAGATTTGAGCGTTAATCACCAGGCTTGCTCAATGCGGGTTGGCGATTTCAAACATATAATTAGAAGTTATAAACCCAAGTTCCCTTACAAAGTTTTCCTTCACCGTGTGTCAGTGGTGTCTCAACATGCTTAGTACATACTAGCAAACCTGGCGGACTCCATTTCACCACCAATGTTTTTCCCGTTCGAAATCGGTTCGTGCATTCTGGAGTTATGAGCGTCAGGAAGGAAAACCCGACTTTTTTATTGTCAAATTGGTCCTTGTCGTTCATAGGTTTTGTTGTTTGTCTAAAGCCCATTGGTACTCCGTTCAGTTCCATACAATATGCTTGAAAATGGTTGTACGATTGAGTTGAAGTGAATTTAGTTTTCCATTTATTTATACATTTTATTGTACACTATAAAACAAAAAAGAAATCAATTATGAAAAACAAAATGTGTACAATGGGCGATCTTATCGCAAAATGCTACCTACCATCATCGTCAAGTAGATGTCCAGTGCTACAAAGGTGGTGCTTTTTTTTTTGAGGGGGAAAATCATCCAATGCCTTGGGCGAGGCGAGAGGGAGTGTCAGACTCTTACTGACTAAAAACCACCCCGTTCTTACTCCTGCTTTTCGACCCGGAGCCCTGGTAAACCCGCTAGGTAGTCCGCAGCTCACAAAGGTGGTGCTACAAGGGTGTAATAATCCCAATGTTTGACAACCTTTTGGGATGAGTTAGGTTAATGGAAATTTAAAGAAGTTTCTACCTGTTACTAAGTCATTAGATGCAGTTTTACAATGATACATAAACGAGTCCAACTGACATTAAAACATACCTCCGTACTCAGAGTCATTTAATGGTTACTTAACCCAGTCCTTAGTAATTGTTTTCAATACAAAATCGTCACTAAGGAATAGTTTAAGTAATCATTAAATGTCTCTGATTACGGCAGTTAAAGTCCAACTGACCATTAGTTACGTATATGCGTACTATATCGTCGCCAATTTATTTCGAAACAGGTTTTTTTGCGTCAATGTCGTATAAAATGTTTTTGTTCGACGACAAACTAGCTGACGATGGTCAAAACTTGACTTGAATTTATGGAATATTTCAAACCTGTTAGTTGTAAAAAACAGGCAACAAAAACAGAAAGATCAACTAGGTACTTTTATTACTATTACCGGTTACTTTTTTTATTCAATCAGAAAATCGATATAAATAGTTTGAGAGTTAAATTTTTTGAAGATTCATTAATTAAGTCAACTTACATGCGATAAGTTGTAGAATTCCAACGTTCATAGTTATATATTTTCATCCTATAATTTTCCATTAATTAAACGAAGATCGAAATCTACACTAATATACAAAAGACAAGAAGGTATTTTGAGACATGTCTATTTTTTTTATTTCCGAATTTTCATCCAGAGGTTCACTCGTAGTCATCCCAATGGGTTTTCCTTTTCTTTTTTCATACTAATATAGTTTTCATGCAAAGATAAGTATAGTTACAATAAAAACAGAATTCTAACATTAAATATCTATAAAAATCTGATCGCCTAGTACCTGTCTACCTAATTTTGAATCACGCGGCGGCGCGATTTGAAAAATTCATAACTTGGTACCATGAAAAAAATAGTTTAAAAAACCCTTACCGTATCGTTTGTTATGTTATCTAGAAGCCGTGTACTTGATATGTATACCCCCTTTTTGTTACACGTTGTATAATAACAATAATAAGTTCCTTGACAACCAAATAATAATCTAGTGATATTGTGACGAATTCTGAGTGCTCTATTCAAGCGAAATATTTTTCTAAAACGATCAGTGACATATTAAAATATGTGTATCAAAATAAAATTATTAATATTCTAAACGTTTTTATGTTTCTTTGTTAAAAAAACATCGTCTAGCCATGTCCAATAGAACAAGGCAACAAGACTCATGCATAAAGATTTATGAAAATTCAAAATTGACTAAACTTGTACCAGGAAGCTAATTAAAAAAAAAACAAATCGGCTATATAATAGACAGACAGATCTTGCATTCTATTTTTTGTCGATGATATTTTCTGAGAAACACGTCTTTATAATTACTGGCATTAGTATTCTTATTACTATCACGAAGATGATTTTCTGCCTTTATGTCTTACTGCCGCAATCAGAAACATTTACCGTGCAAGGGCCGCGTCGCGCGCCTCAAAGAGCCATCAGACCACCACAGATGGGGCCCAGTAGGGCTGACGCCTGATCCGGAGCTGCGGACTACCTAGCGGGTTTACCGGGGCTCCGGCTCGAAAAGCAGGAGTAGGAACGGGGTGATTTTTAGTCAGTAAGAGTCTGACACTGCCTCCCGGGAAAAGTCGTTGGATGATTGACCCCTTAAAAAAATCAGAAACATTTAATTAATAGTCAAGCTATTCCTTAGTAACAATGGAGAATGCTCACGAAGTATGGGAAAAAAACCCAGGCCCGGCGCAAACGATTTGTATCTCAGTTTATCAGTATAAATGTGTAATAAAATCCCGTATAGGTACCATCGTCGAAAACGATGGCTAAATGTAGGAAATTGCTATTTGTTTTTTGTCAGGGACTATATTTAAATCGATCAGCAATGAACGTATTTCGGCTGGTATGATGATAATATTTAAAGGATATTACGAGTAGAAAGTATTCAAACAAATGTATACATTATCAAAACATCATGTATCAGATTATTCAAAGTTCAATCATTTTAGTTCTACATCTTATATTACGTTTTGTAGTGAAAGTGCGGGATTTTCAAAATCATCTTGGTGCCTTGCCCACCCAAGGTAGTATATGATGGACATCACATGGGCACAACAACCGAGCGTCCTTTTCCCATGTATGCATGAACAATAATATTCGCCAATTGCATTTGTCCCACTACCTCTACTATATAAAACGTCTTATATCACGCTGTATTGATGAGGGGGTGATCTGTAATTGATGCTCACGGCGTATACGAAGCGTATTAACTCAATAAAACAAAAGATATTACTAGTTTCATAAATCAAAACAATTATAAAAATTAATCCATGCTAAAAAATAAATATCAATTTCCAACATTTAGCCATCGTTTTCGATGATGGTACCTATATAGCATTTCATTACTCATTTATACTGATAAACTGAGATACGTATAGTTTGCGCCGGGCGTGGGTTTTTTTGAGCATTCTCCTTTCTATCGAAAACAATAGCCAAGGTCTGGGTAAAGTAACAAGTCTGATTACGGCGGTAAGACCTAGAGAAACCAATTATGTATATCGTTTGACATGTAGGCTACAAGCCATTATAGGTAATTGTGTGGCTCTCGTTAACTTTATTATCAAACGCATTTTCCTTCTGAGACTTTAATCTTTCATCTGTAGTTGATAAATGAGATTCTAATCATTTGCTATTAAGACGTATAATCGCAGTACAATCACTTAGAAAGGATATTTTAATATTCTGTATGTTATTTCGTGGTTAACATTTAGGCTGTTTTTCCACCAGAGATGTGCTATGCTATGTTGCTGTGGATGCGTTTAGCTTCTACTAATCATATTCATTGGTACACATAGTTTACCACTGGTGAAAACGGACTCAGATAAGCTATGGTTTTTATATGGAAAGCTATGTGCTAAGAATGGCTTCCCTACTATCAATACATCCCATACTCTAGCTGCGCATCTTCCACGCACAGCTACATAGCTTAATATCAGTGGAAACGGTCCCATAGTTTCATAGCTTAGCTATTACAACTTCGTAACATAGCTACATAGCAAATCTCTGGTGAATTAAATCTCACATTTATTTTACACCCACTTTCCAAAAGTCATTTTTGTTACTTCTCGCAGTAGCAGTAAACAAATGAACTTTGTGTGTGACGTCAGAGTTCAAATTCTAACGAATTATCTCTGGTTGCTACCTCAAACACGTTTGGCAAGACGGTTAAAAAAGAAATTCCTATAAAAATTAAATGTTAACATGTTTGTAATACCTACTAATAATATAATTAATTAAACTGTTATTGCAAAAAAAGTAGTCTCGAAAAATTTTAATGAAGCTAGATTTAAGACACCAGAACGATTTTAATCCAAAAAATCCAGACAACTTATGTCATAAAGATTTCCCAATAAGTATATGAAAAGTATTTTGATTGTAAAGTCTGACATACGTAACACTTATCTTATTATTATTCTTTGCATGCAATTAAGTCATTAAATTGTATTCGCATTATGTACTTATCCGTCAATAAAATACATTGTTTGTACTAGATAGGAAACTAACTCCAATCAGACCTTTGCGTCGCACAGTCCAATATAAACAAACTCTCTCCACCTTTTACAACCAAATAAATACTTCTAAAAACATTCCCCA
The DNA here is from genome assembly GCF_023101765.2 of Spodoptera frugiperda. Taxonomy (NCBI): domain Eukaryota; kingdom Metazoa; phylum Arthropoda; class Insecta; order Lepidoptera; family Noctuidae; genus Spodoptera; species Spodoptera frugiperda. The sequence continues at coordinate 9,527,097 of NC_064242.1, read as the reverse complement.
CTCCATGTTAATAGAACTAACACAAAATCCAGCGGAAACTTAGCCAAACCAGTCATAACCATTGCCTAGGTCGAAACCACTTCTAGGTGATTACAAGGCTTGTTTAACCAGTTGAATACATCTGCACCATTGGAAACGCATACTCATTTATACGTAACTAAGATGGTTCGATAGGTCAAGGCTGACAAGGCACGTGTAATACACACATACACAATAAATTACACTTTTATAGGAATTAATAAAAGTTTTATAGTGACTTTTATATTACATCTAATTGTTTTCCAGCTTCCTAATCATAACAAATGGCTTGATGTTGTTTTTCCTTAAGATATTGAGAGATATTTATTGCAAATTGCTGTCTCATTATTGCATAATACCTTATATTATTTATAGCTTATGTTTACCTAATCTTTTTTCTATTGTTTGCCTTTAGTCGCTGGTAGTATTATGTATTTAGCATATTTTTCTAGAATATTTCCTTTATTTTGAATCGGTATTAATGAATGCTAACTTCGATCTAATGTTAAGGTTATCTGTCTGATCAGGGTCTGATCAGGGTAATGAAGAAAATAATGGCTAACCAGATGTTTAAAGTCCCTAAGCTAATCAACTTAAATGATAGAAATATAGTTGATCTCGTCGTTCTCTTACGTTGTACTATTCACCGGACTTTTTTACCAAAAAATGTATAAAGCTCTATAGAGAGTTACTCACTGGTGTCCGCTTGGTTGACCAACCAGTCTGGCAGCGCGACCAGCTCGGATACCAGTGCAAAGAGGTTTATCTTGATACTATCGCAGTGTACGGACTAGTCTGTTAGTTTGGTAGCCTATGGGCACCATGGTGGCGACTGGTTGCGCGACCATGGTGTCCCGGTAAAACACATATACGCCTTCTATTAAGACGTTAGTAGGTAAAGAAGATCCCTCAAATTATCTGCAAATGCTAGCTGGTTACTAAGAAGGCTATTTGCTTAAATTATGTGCCACGATAAGCTTAATAATAATACCGAAAGAGTTCACTGGCCCGTAACGACGGTTTGAGGACATGAATAATATTACAATAATGTTATGGAAATATCTTGGTATTTTATACAATTTGTACTCCTTTTTTTATTTAACTGTTATTATGTACGGTACTTATTTGTTTTATGTACGTTATTATGATGAAACAATAGACACGTGGACGGAAACAAGGTGTAAGATATAATCAGTGCAAAAACGTCTACCTTATCGGTCTAATTTTCTCAAACGAGACTGTCTAGTAGGTACCTATGATGATTCACGAATAGGCAAATGTATATATTATTTAGTTTTTCAGTATTCAAAAGTATATATTAATAACAGCACGAAGTCTAGAATTGTACTTATCTATCTAGTACAAGTGGTTTCACGCTCGGCTCCTATTGATCGAAGCGTGAAGTTATATTGCCTAAAGCATTCCTCAATAAATGTACTATATTCAACACAAAAAGATTTATTCAAATCGGTTTAGTAGTTTCGGAGATTAATTCGTTAAAAAAAACTCTTTAGCTTTATATATCAGTGTTACTAATATATGACTCAAGTGGTGAAAAATTGATGTTAGTTTTCCTAATATGAAAATCTGCCTTCTCCCTCTGACAAATTAGGGAACTTTAATATCGGTATATTCCTACCATACATTTAAAATATGACATCCTATAATTTATATAACATGTCCGAACATCAACATACGTTAAAAATATTCATAGTTTTTGTCATGTCGTTAGTTACACGAAACAAAATTTTAAAATTGTTTTAATAATAGTGACTATATCGCAGACATAGTATTATAAATAATTATGTCTATTTAGATAATTACCCAATTACACAATGTTTCTTACGCATGGTATAATTTTAAGACAACACAGTCCAAATGTAAGCGTCCACAGGCCCGCATCGTACGCGTTCCATATTATGACGTCATCAGTACGCATCGCATGTAGGCATTGCTGATGATACGATGCGGATCAGTGGACGCATACCTCAAGTAGTTATGATACAGTTTAAAGAGTATCAACTATATGGGTGCGTGAGTCAAAAGGTAAAGACTATTCCACAGTTAACAAAATAATGGCAATAATAAAAGGACCTAAATCCATTATACGTACAGGTACCCTATCCTTAAACTCGTTGCGGTCTACCTAGCGGTTTACCGGGGCTCCGGCTCGAAAAGGAGGAGTAGGAACAGTGTGATGTTTAGTCAGTTAAGACTCTGACGCTCCCTCTCGCCTCAGCCAAGGCGGGAGAAGACATTGAATGATTTTCTCCCCTTAAAAATACTGTCGAACCCGTGCTCGGTAGTGGCACATCTAATATCATAACATAATAATTTTCAACCCCTTGATTAATGACATTTACAAACGCTTACCGAACAAGTATGATGGACTGGCGATTCGCGCGGTGGCTGGGCAACCGACCGTCGCGTATTGTATAGCGGGTTCGCCTTTGCCGCACGTAACAACTCTTTGTGTGATCCACAAATTGTTGTTTTGGGTCTGGGTGTCATGTCAGTGAACTTGTTTCTTTGTAGACGCACCTACGACACGGGAGTAAATTCTAGTGTGAAGACACGCTTTATTTTAAAGAAAGAAAATTCAAATAAAATTAATTTAAAGTACAAAATTCACATTGGCATTTGAAAACTTAAATCATAATTTAATTTTTAACACTTGTTTAATTCCTGTCTAATATAGCAATGTTCTTGTTTTAAATATATTTTCAAATAATATGTTATATTAACAAAAAATAACCGGCCAAGTGCGAGTCGGACTCGCTCATGAAGGGTTCCGTAACAGCAAATAGATGACATTATATAAAAGTAGTAAAATAACTTGGTTTTACATAGTGTTTGTATGAACGACAAAGTTATATTTGCGGTTTTTGAAAATGTTTTATTTCTTAAAAACTAATAATGATATCTGGTTCGAACCAATTTTCGTTGTTAGTTTCCATTGAAATCTACAGCATATATTTTTTTCAGTTTTCCACTTTCTTATTTTAAAAGTTAGAGGGCCCTCTAACTTTGGAAGCGAACTGAAGGACACACATTTTTCCACTTTGGAAGCGTCTAACTTTCAAACGATTGATTTTGACGAAAAGTGGTTTTAGGAACCTTAATGTCTTTTTTAAAGACCTATCCATAGACATCCATCACGGATATGTAAGCTGAAAAATATTTTTTTTTGAATCAGTTCCATTTATGGTGTGCCCCCCTTTAATTTTTAAATTTATTAATTTTTATTCAAAATTCAAATAGCAGTTACTGAAATACACAATCTTACAAAGTTTCAACTATGTAGGCCCAACAGTTTCGGAAATAAATGGCTGTGACATACGGACGGACGGACGGACGGACAGACGGACAGACGGACAGACAGACAGACATGACGAATCTATAAGGGTTCCGTTTTTTGCCATTTGGCTACGGAACCCTAAAAAAACGATAATTAATGCTTCATCTCTATCACATTACAGGAGGTTCGAAGATAGCTCAAAAATAATCGTGAAACTTCTGTGTGCTGCTGAGTTGAAAGGAAAATACGATATGAAAGGACAGCTCTTCGTAATTCCTATTGAAGGCAATGGTCCACTCTACGCTAAAGTCCGTGAGTATAATGTTTTTTTTTTAATAACTTATTGTATGACAAAAGCTCGGAGACAAGTTTGTGGAGAAATAAAAAAATAAAATTAAAAAAGGTACATCTAGTACATTCTATTAATATTCTATCTAATCAACTAATGTAGATTATGTATTACATCTTAAAGTATAATGTAGTAGAGTCCAAGTTAAGTTTCTGTACGTTGTATGTAAAAACTAAAACGTATGACTTCAAATATTAGGTATGAATTATAAATTTAACTATGACAAATAGCAATTTTAGCACCTTTTAGTTTATCCACTTTATAAATATTTGAACACGAAATATTTATATTTCAATGAAATCAAATTGTTGTTCAACCTGTGCGCATTGAGGATTTATTTTAAAACCAAATTTTGCATGTCGTTCCATTCATTTTGAACTATCTGTCTAAAGCTTCCGCAATGTCGGAAGAGGTCACTCAATAACTAAAAAATAATTCAAGATCAGAACAACAACCTTATTAATGTAAATTATTATAAAATGATTTAAATTAATCTTAAGTCGGGTAAAAAAAAATATCTATACAGGTATTAGTTGAGATTACATAAAATTGTACGAAGTTATAATAGAGTCCTTATTAATGGTTACTAAAATATATCGAACAAGATATACATATGTATTAAAGAAAGCGTCTAAATTATCCACAATAACGATAAAACCTCAGGTTTAAGTTAATTATTTTATCGCACATTTTTTATGGTATAAGCCGGTAAACAAACATACGGTCATACATCACCTGATGGTAAGCAATCGCCGCCGCCCATCGACACCCGAAACACCAAAGGCATTACAAGTGCGTTGCCGGCCTTTGAGGATTTAGGAATTTAGGGCATTTTTTCGGGAATCGTGAATTGGGTAGATTTGGAAGGGGGATAATTGGGCCTCCTGTAATCTCACTCACATGACGAAACACAACGCAAGCATTATTTCACGTCGGTTTTCTGTGAGGTTAACATATCACTCCGGTTGACCCGGCCCATTCGTGCCGAAGCACGTACCACCCTCCCATACTTAGATACCTAAATACATATTTTAAGACAGCTAAATAATTAAATATTGATATATTTCAGCCAAGATCCAAATCACCGCAGAAGTCGACTTAAATGTCAAATCGAAAGACGGCAACGACCATTGGCTTGTGAAGGCATGGAGACACACTTTTGAGCTGAAGGACAAATCTACGGTCAAATTCGAAAACTTGTTCCCTGATAACGAATTTTTGAGTAAGTATCCACTAATTACAACTTATTATATGATTGACGGATCACCTGATGGTTAGCAAGCACCACCATTCATGGACCCCCGAAACACCAGAGGCATTACAAGTGCGTTGCCGGTCTTTTGTCGGTGTTTTTTATCGGTATGAATTGGAATCAATTATTATGTATGTAGAATGTAGGTGCAATCAAATACGAACTAAATTTTATTTGATAAAACATTACCTTTTTGCGGAACTAGTAAATGATAGTCTAATTTCAGAATTGGATATTTATAATTTCTAGATATTCAGCATAGAGCCTAAAAATGTTCCGGTATATGGCAATAGACCTTTCCTCTAGCAATATCACTGGTTATAGTAATATAACCAGTGATATGCAAAATGTAATTATTTAATCGAGAGCCTGAATATAAATATTTTTTTTATTAAGCCGGTAAACGAGCCGACGGATCACCTGATGGTACAAGTGCGTACAAATTTAAGGGTTGTTGGGGAATCAGGGATTAAAAAGGGGAGTAATTGGGCATCCGGTAACGAAACACAATGCAAGCGTTGTTTTATGTCGCTTTTCCATGAGGCTGTGATATCACTCCGGCCGAGCGGGCCCATTCGTGCCGAAAGCGGGCTCTCCCACACTTCTTGAATATAATATTCTTTAGAGAATTATTAAAAATAAATCTAATAAAAAGATTACTAAGGTGTACTAATTAAATTTTTCCACTTTCCAGGAACATCCACCAACGAACTGATTGCTCAGAACGGTAATGATGTGATCATCGAAATTGGATCTAACCTCATCAAAGCTTTAGTCGGTAAAGTCGTAGAAAACATCAAGAACTTCTTCCTCGCAGTACCAATAAAAGATCTTTCGCTTTAAGTTAAAACTGATGCCAATCTTAGTACAAATGCACTTTACAAAATTTCAAAACATCCTACACAAAACCTTTAATAAATTTGATTGTTTTTAAGGTTCGACGTTTTATTTACCTAATTAGTATTGTAAGGAAACAGACCTGACTATAGCTAGGCCTTAAGATGCTGAGTCAGGCAAAAAAATATACAAAGATAGATTTTTGAAATCAAACCAAAATCAAAAAATATTTATTTGCGTAAATATGGTACAAATAGTTTGTCATGTCGGCATTCAAAAATAATGTACAAAATGTTTAAATGTTACAACTGTCAATAGTATCACAAAAAAATTTCTTTTATAAATCCATTTTTTTTATAAAATTATGCAAGCTGCTCATGATGAAGAGTCCCTCTGTGAAACTAGTAGAGCTTTTTTCCATTAATGTACGTGAATAAATCGTGATTTTTAGTTAATTTAGTAGAATTTATAAATGTACAAAACAATAAATAGTGTAAATTTTTACATGAGTGTCACACATAATATTTCCATAAATATTACAGCTTTAATTCATATTTTCAAAATTTTGATTTAAAGCATTGGTAAACCGAATCTATATAGTGTATCTATATAATGTAATAGTGTAATTTTTTACATAATTGTCACACATAATATTACCAAAATATCACAGCAATATTGTCAAATTTGCTAAAAGAGATGGCTAAATGACTGACCCAGGCATAATAACAAGAATACGAATTTCACGCTAACCCGTATCATTTAAATATTCACTTATGAATTATTTTGTGTTTAACTAATTCTTATAACTTGGTGAACAAAAATTAACAAAAAATAAGTTTCATAATTGATTTTTTTCTGTTGTGGTTTGACATGACAACACGGAAGTACTGCAAGCTATTATTAGGACATTAGTTTCCCCGAAAATCAAATCGAAATAATTAAACGAACATCAATTTTTAATAATGGTAATATAATGACTTTTTTTTGAAACCACATAATTTAAAATGTTTTACACAATGACACAAAATATATATTTTGTATAAGATTGCACAATCTTACTTTATATTTTGTGTCTGTCCTTGGTTACTTTGTGTTCATTATCTAGTATAAGCAGAATTGTTTACCTATCTATCTCATATATAAATAACTTTCGGCTCAGGTACATCAAAACGCCTTGGTAAAAGTTCACTGCAATGTTATAGTTTGAAGTTTTTGTAACGTTGTTTGACGTAGGAACGCTACTTTATTTTCAGGATTGCGCAGATATGCCAAGTTTCTGGACCTTCTTAATTACAAAATATCAATTTTTAATTATGGGGCTTTATTTATTGCTAGGTACCATATTTATACAATATTTATTTGTACGGGTTACGACGTCCATACTTTGGTTTAGCCATGTCCTTTGAATTGAAGCATTGTTAAACCGAATCAATATAAAATCTTCGAAAGAAAGAAATTATCTTTTTAAGCTACATACTTGTACCATGTTGAAATTATTTTACATTTCCTAACCCAATTAATTGTTAAACAGAGTAATGATCTTCTCTTGAGCAAAGTTAATGATCTCAAAAGTAACAACATGTTAAAGTACAAATTAGTTACAGATTTAATATTATTGTCTGATTAATTTCGAAATTATGCGACTGAAAGATAGCACCTATTTCATGCGCAGTAGTACAGCTATTATAGCCCTTAAATAACTTTGTCCACAACATTGTTAATAACTAGAACAAGCCTTTTAAACATTTGAAGTACCGTAACTCCTGTAAGCTATTAGAATACGAGTTGCTCCCCACAGCCCGGATCTGAAAGTCATTAGCTCTATGCAAGTAGCTCAATGTTCAGCAGTGGACGTCTTGTGGCTACGAATATCGTTACGAATTTTATCCCCTAGCAGAGGTGCACATTACGGTACTTAATGCTACTGTAAAATGTACACCCACTTTTTACCGTTTATGTTATAGGTCCCATGTAATAGTGGGTGAATCTATTGGCTTATATATAGGGGTGAGACTATCTCGACATCGTTATCAACCACATTACAGCAGTAACATCTAGATATTTTAGTTTGAAACTTGAACAATACTTAATTGGACCTGAACATCTGGTTAATCAGAGACTTCTAGCTCGTTAGTCGTATTAGCAACTATTTGATCAACGAGAAATTTTGAAACGAATAAATCAAATTATTGGCGGCCACATATTATAGGCCAACTAACGACTACTAGATATTATTTTAAGATGTTGTTATTAAATCCACCTATAACTATATATAGAAATGAAATTACACGCACATCTAATTCTTGTATCATCATGCAACTTGACAATTATAGTATTGATTAGATGACCAAATAATATTATGGTGCAATCGACATAGTCTGATGATGGAATTGAAAGATGGTTGATAGGCTTGACCTTGGGCTAGTACGTACTGTTTATTGAATTTGGGCTCATTATATTATTGTACAAGGTAGCATGGTTGGCGACAACGTGTCGCGGGTTCGATTCCCGCACGGAACAACTCTTTCTGTGATCTACAAATTGTTGCTCCGGGTCTGGGTGTCATGTACATGGGTGCGTTTACAAACATAAAATTTGACATACATGTTTCGACATCAAAATTCAAAATTCAAAGGGCAAACTCTTTAAAAAAAAAATCCCGATGACGACTAAAAGCGTGTTTATCTGTTTTAAATTGTGAATTTATAATATGTCCTTTATATGTGTTCCTGGTTGCATTAAATATATTGGCAATCACATGTGTTGTTCTTATTTTTATCAAAACAAAAAATGACATTAACGCTCAAATGATTATGTATTCAGAAAAAAGAAAGATCTACCTACGAAATCTAAATTTAGAGCAAAAAATCGATGTAAAGAAACTAGTTTTACAAGTATATAAAAAGAGTTCTTTGGAAAAGGATTATTATATTCCGTCAAGGAGGATTTAAGGCAATTTTAGACATTGGAGACCCGTTTATAATTTTCAAGGTTATATTTTGAACGTCTACATCACAATAATAATAGTTATAAAGCTGTCTTAATTTGAGTGGTACTTAACTGGTTCTAGATCTAACTTTTTGAGTCGAATAAAGGAAAAATAATGTTATAAAATTCTCTATAGTCAGTAAATTGACAGATACAGTATTGTTTTACACGTCCACTGTCCACAAGCAGTAAGTGCATATCGTGGCAATACAACACTGTTTGTTTAACCATAATTTAAATTGATTATAATTTATTTAAATCAAAGACTCCCAACCTTTTCTTGCCAATCACCAACCTTTATCATTCTTGTAACAACTATTAATATAAATATTTTGTGGAACCACATACGAAGATTTGCTACTATCTCCAGAATACAGTCTTGGGTTATTTTAATCAGTTGCTTTTCTTATTTTTTTCCTTTGAAATTCGTTTAATTATAATATAATTATATCTTTACCCGAGTTATTAATTGGTCAGAAGTGATGTCTTATGTATTATTTAGATCAGTGGTAACATAACATGTTTATCAATATAAGATTATGTTTTTTTAAATCTGCAGTTTCTTTCGCTGTGATAACGGTCATCAGGTGATAATCTTGACTATTTTGGATGCACTCTTGTTGGGTGTAGGTATTACCCAAAAGCTAAAAGAGCTAGAGATAAGCTAAAGAGTTTTTTATTAATAAACTTATTCCTTTTTCTTATTTTTTGTGATATAAGCCGGTAAACTATAGTATATATAGATCACCTGATGGTTAGCAAGCGCTGCCGTTTATGGACCCCTGAAACACCAGAGGCGTTACATGTTTTTGGGGGTTAGGAATTTAAGGGTTGTTGGGAAATTAGGGATTGGGAATGGGGGTTATTGGGCCTCCAGTAACCTCACTTATACAACGAAATACAAGGCAAGCGTTGTTTCATGTCAATTTTCTATGAGGACATCGTATACCACTCCGGTCGACTCGGCCCATTCAAGCTGAAGCTCTCCCTCATTTAGAAATAATACGTCTCCTCGTGTCTTTCTACACTTGAGGTCACAATATGTCTTCTTTCCTATTCTCCCCGTCGCGTCGTTTTATTAAATACCAGTCATCATGATTCAGAGTACTGCTGAGCAAAGGTCTTCTTAATATAGGAGGTTAGCTTTATTCTTCATGTTTGACAGCCGGCTTGTGGATCGCATATCTTATCAGTGGAAACGGACAAATAGTTTCACAAATTAGCTATTACATCTTTGTAGCATAGCTCCATATCAGGAGCTGCGGACTACCTAGCGGGTATACCGTGGCTCTGGCTCGAAAAGCAGGAGTAGGAACGGGGTAGTTTTTAGTCAGCAAGAGTCTGACACTTTCTTTCGCCTCGCCCTGGGCGGGAGAAGTCATTGAATGATTTTCCCACCTTTAAAAAAAACATAGCTACATAGCACATCTCTGGTGGAAAAACACCCTGATCATGTTCTTGTTTAGGTTTAATCCTGCCAATACGTATGAAAGCGTCCCATTGAACTTGAATCATTTCCTGATCTTCAAAAGATAATTTTAATCTGCTTATATTTACGTATCATTTGTTGTTGCCATGACAGTGTACCTTTGTATACAAAAAATAACCAAGGTAAAAACTACTCATTTGGATTATCAAATCGGCTATACCTATCTAAAACTTGTATGGTGAGTTTGAACAAACTTTTAATTATGTATTCTCCTACCTTTTAAATAAGTTACACAATTCTTCGAATTGAGTTCGAAGGTTATTCGATACCTTTTTTGTATTCTGTAAGAGTAGATAGAAATATAGATGCACAAGTATATATTTATGGATCTCGTATATAAAGAAGTATTTGGTTTGCTAATATAGTATTACTGATTGTTGATCGTGGGTAAACACATTAAAATGGTGCCGTTATTACTTTTATTTGCAAGTGTTGCTGGATTAATTGACTATTCATACGCTGCATCAGGTATTAGATTTTTTTATTTTTTTAATAAATCAGTGCCGCTTGTATTAATTATTCATTTTGTCATTCAAAATCTAAACTATGTATTTTTAAAATATATCGTTTTACTTAGTTTTGTTAATATTATTATTTAAATGTTAGATTATTAATTGGTAGAACTAAGTTAAATTTGTTTAAGAATGAATTTTATTATTAATTCTCTCTAAAATACAGTCAAATCCAATATAGAGATCCTTATTATTTTTCACTTGTCCAAGTGTTAGAAAACATAATTTTTATTTTACAATAATTTACTATAATAATGATTTCTTTGAAAATTATTGTCCAAATTATTTTCGTTATAGCAAAATAACTAAAAAATAAAAAAATCCTGAATTACAAAATCAGGATTCTTTCTAATCCTCCGAATCCTCGATTCTCCAACAACCCTTAAATTTCTAACCACCAAAAGCCCGATAACACACTTATAACAACCGGAGCTGCGGACTACCTAGCGGGTTTACCGGGGCTCCGGCTCGAAAAGCAGGAGTAGGGACGGGGTGGTTTTTAGTCAGTACGAGTCTGACACTCCCTCTCGCTTTGCCCAAGGCGGGAGAAGCCATTGGATGATTTTCCCCCCTCAAAAAAAACACACTTATAACATCTTGGATGTTTCGGGTGTCAATGACTTTTTTACCGACTTACATCATAAAAAAAATTAGCTGATAAATATTTAATGAAATAAAAGATATCGTATTATTTTTCTTTTCTTTAAAAACTTTTCGATACAACTAGAAACGTATACAAACGAAAACGCATACAAGAAGCTGGTCTTTTTTATATAACCTTGACTTATTCTATAGTAAAGTCAAGGCCAAAGCTTGGTTGTGCATTAAAACATTATTCATGCGCTTTTGCAACGAATATAATTTACATATTTGATCACGTTTCTATAGAATATGATTTCTGTCATTACAAAATAAATGATATGTGATATAATGATAGACTGCCGTGTCGTTGGTCGTATAGTCGCGAGTGCGACTGCCGGACAAAGGCTATCGGGTTCGATTCCCGGGTAGGCCAAAGTATTAACGGGTTTTTTTCGGTTTTTCGAAAATTTCTCAGTAGTAGCACGGAGTCTCGAATTGTGCCCAGTATATGCCAATAGGCTCACCGCTTATTACATGGGACTTATAACAATAATGGTTAAAAAAGCCTTACCCCTTCGAGGATAAATTAAACGGTGTGACGTTGCACACGATTTCTATAATAATTTTAAATTCTTCTTGTGATATATTTTTATTATGTAGGTAAAAATACTCAATTGTCTAAATGCACACAATATAAGTATAACTATAGAAATCAAAATGGATTTTATTTTTAAGTGATAACGAATAAATTCATCCAAAATATATAGGTAGGTAGATAAAAATCTATCCAAAATAATTATAGATAAAGAGGTTGTTGTGCGAGCTCTCTATTAGAGATTTAAAACACTAATAGCATTTCAATTGAATGTGATCTCTCGATATCCAAAATAGCTGCACCAATTCTAATAAAATATCTAATCGTGTAATTTCTTTATACTTACAGCAGCGTTTGTGATACCATGCCGTGCCGCTGATGAGAAATGTTTATTAGACAACCTCGGTAGAGGTATAGAGGCATACAAAGATGGCATACCAGAGCTAGGAGTTGGAAAAATGGACCCACTATACTTTACAGAAGTAGATTCCAGTTCACCAAACCTTAAGTTTATACTCAGGGATCTTACAGTCACTGGATTGAAGTCTTGCAAGCCATTGAAACTAAAGTAAGTTATTTTATTTTATCACATTAATGTTATAAATGTGAAAGATTGTTTGTTTTGATGTGATGTTTGCTCGTCAATCACGGTGAAATCATCGAATGGAGTTTGATGAAATTTTGGTATACAGACAGGGTATGGGCTGAATTTGGTGATAGGACACTTTTTATCTCTCTGGAACGTGGGCGAAGCCGCTGGCAGAAATTAGTAATTTATAAAAAAAAATCTATTTCTTGCCACTATTTCATATATTTTCTTAACTAATGTAATAAAGCTTTGATAGAGTGTTCGTAAGGGCAAATGTCGATCAAGAGTAATTGGGATTTTTCAACCATTTCTCAGCAATTGCTTCACCTTAATGTAGGCTTCACTCCATACATGGTACTTATAATGAAAAGTGAGTGCTATATTGTATATCTAGCTCTTGTTTCGAGTATTAAAAGGAATGACGATTGTTTAGGTTAACGATAATAATACTTTGGAATCATATTAACAGCCTATAACTAAGTAAGCACTGCTGACCAAAGGCCTCTTCTCGCAAGGAGGTTTAAGCATTAATCACCACGCTTGCTGAGTGTGGGTTGGCGTTTTCAAACTTATAATTAGAAACAAAAAGGCCCAGGTTTCCTCACGATATTTTCACAATTCGTATCTACTTACAAACGTAAACGTTGCCCCAATACTAGGATTTTCTCCTGAGTCTTGAGTGCGTATACAAACATACAAGTTCACATACACCTGACACCCAGACCCGAAACAACAATTTGTGGATCACACAAAGAATTGCTCCTTGCGAGACGCCAACCGTGCAGTTGCAATGCAGTTTTATCTGTATACCAAGAAAATTAATAATGCATTAACTTTTTTAATATATTCAATAACATTTTGTTTTATAAATAACTCTTTGATTGAGCAAATATCAGTGTAAAAGCTGTTTCTACTTTTGACCTTGATGAAACTTTTCACATTTGTTTAAAGAGAACAAATTTAAAATGAATGACTTTTAATTAATTTTACCTGTGTTACTTCTATTAAAAATATTAAAACAAAACATTAAGCATCTTTCCACTTCTTTATGCAACCTGCTTGAAAAATATTTGTAATACGCGTTATTTATTTGTAGTAAAATATAACACTTATATGTTTGTTGCGAAGCGTTTACAATAATAGGGATGAAGACGGGGTATGAAAATTAAAAATCTTACTAGTCCGTTAGTTAGGTAATGAAAAAATATTAGACACGTATTTTTTTATTTTGTCATATAAGATAACATACTTAGATAAAAAGAATCAAAGTTTAGGAGTGGGAGCTAACTACGTTACTTTTCAGTATAAAACGTACTCTAAAGTGACGTCACGCGATATTTCAAATCGATATATCTTAGAAAGTATTTGTTACCGTAAGAAAATAAAAAAAAACGTGTGTAATATTTTAAAATAATCTACAAGACTGACATTAAAATAAAAATTAGTCATCTACCCTATTTCAAATGTTTATTTCATATTTTCTAGGCGTGATCCAGCAAAATCAACTATTGTCCTAAAACTTCAATGTCCCATAAAACTCGACGGAGAGTACGAGCTAGATGGCCAGGTTCTCGTGTTGAAAGTCGGTGGAAAAGGAAAAATTCACGTATTCCTCAGTAAGTTACACATTGTTTTATGGTAATTAGGTCTTTATTGCGAGAAATCTTGTAAAGATATTTATCTATCACGTATGTTTACTAATTGAGTGTTTAATATGTATGTTGAAGTATAAATTATGTCAAAGTGTATATAATTTATACTTCATATATGTACATAAATATATGATTCATACTTTATACGAGGAATCCGGCGACTGGGCCCGTGTGTAACTGGGACTTTAATTTATTTTGAACTAGCCGACCTGGCAAACTTCGTACCGCCTCAAACATTTTAATCCCACCTTTTAAACCTTCCCTGGACTTCCACAACTAATTCAAGACCAAAATTTGCCAAATCAGTCCAGCGGTTCTCGAGTTTTAGCGAGACTAACGAACAGCAATTTATTTTTATAAATAGAGATTTATTTTTAATATTCCGATTCATCAATCAATCGACGAACTAGGACCGCGGTCACAGTAACTTGCGAGTCTAGTCGACGGATTCCTCTCTTATACCAAGATCACATGAAAAATTAGTATAACAGTGTCCAAAGGTTCTAAACAAGTTGCACAGAAAATGTTTGACACGCATTCTGTAGTAATCTTTCAAAAAAAAGCTAAAAGATGTCAGTAAAATTTATTTTTCAATAAAGTTGAATAATTACAGAAATACTGAAAAACTAATTTAAAAAAATAAATAAAAATAAAAGTAACTAAAAGGTTTTAAATGTAAACGTAGGTATGTAAATATGGTTACCGGGGCTCCGGCTCAAAGCAGGAGAAGGAACGGGGTGGTTTTTAGTCAGTAAGAGTCTAACACTCCCTCCCGCCTCACCCAAGGCGACGGAGAAGCCATTGAATGATTTTCCCAGAAAATGTTTGACACGCATTCAATAAAAAAAAGGTATGTAAATATTCGTACTGTAAAACACAAACTTTCTTTTACAGAGAATTTAGAAATCGAGGTGACCTTGGATATTGTGAAGAAGGAGAAGAATGGTGAAGAATACATGAAGGTCAAGAAATTCACTCACTCCTATGAGCTGAAGGAAAAGTCTGACCTTGTGTTCGAAGGCTTATTCCAGGAGAACAAAGTTTTAAGTAAGTTAAAAATCATTTTAAGGACCTTTTTCTTCCATCTCTCTCTCTCTCACTCCCTGTCTCTCTCTCTTTCAACATTTCTTCAAACGTTGGTCTTGCATACAATATATAGAAAAAATCTATATCTAAAACAAACGCTAAATTAGTAAATGAAATTTTATCATATCATGCATAAAATGTTTATTCTACTCAACTAGACCCGCCTAGTTGAGTAGAATAAACATTTTATGTTCTCTTCTCTCTCTTCTGCATCTCGAAGAACCGAAACGATATGGAGTCCAGTAGGGTTAAGGCCTGAACCGGAGCTGCAGACTACCTAGCGGGTTTACAGGGCTCCGGCTTAAAGCAGGAGTAGGAACGCGATAGTTTGTAGTCAGTAAGAGTCTGACACTCCCTCTCACTTCACACAAAGCAGGAGAAGACATTGGATGATTTTCCGTCTCAAAAAAATCATATCATGCATTAAATGACCACGCCGTAGCTAAACATAAGCCTCTTCCTCATAACTTCCAAATCGGTTACTACCAAGTATCAAAACCGATGTCCTTTATTAATTTTTTTTCTTTATCATTCCAGGTGAAGCCGCAAATGATTTGATCAAGAACAGTCCAAATGAAATCGTCAATGAAATCGGAGGCAAAATGTTCGAAGCTTGTATTACTGAGGTGGTTAAGAACATCAACAGCATGTTCTCTCACATTCCTACCAAAGAACTTGTCCTGGATTGAGTTATGATTGTATAGTGATTCATTAAAACCCCGACTTGGTTTGTTAATGATAGTTTTTTTTTTGTTTCCTACAACCTATTTTCATTCTGTTCTAATGTTAATGGTGCACTTTCAAAGTCAAAGTGAAAATTATTTATTTCAATTAGACCAGGAAGGCACTTTTGAACGTCAAAGCAAATATAATAATATTAATAACGTCAGTCTGTCGGTCAGTCCTCTAGTGAAGCTATTTGCTCGTTCCAAAGTGTAGATTCCTATGGAGAAGAACGAGCACTTTTACAATAATGTAGAAAACTACATAGAACTTACAACCTACAAGTAAAAATCAAGTATTCAGTGTGTTTACCCGTTTTTTATGACGCGGGGAGACCTTCAAAAGGCGCCCAGCTCTCGGGGATAACAGACTAGGGAGTATGGGATTTTAGCCTCATTCAAACCAACCCCGTGACCACCCTCAACCCTTGTAAGGGACACCGGGTACTCTAATAGACCTGGGGGCCTACTCTAAT
Source organism: Spodoptera frugiperda (assembly GCF_023101765.2). Taxonomy (NCBI): domain Eukaryota; kingdom Metazoa; phylum Arthropoda; class Insecta; order Lepidoptera; family Noctuidae; genus Spodoptera; species Spodoptera frugiperda. Next base: position 9,510,652 of record NC_064242.1, on the reverse strand, counting down.
TCAACGAACGAACGAAAAAACTTCGCAGATTGCATACTACAATTCTATTTATTGCGAACTTTCGTGAACAAAAATGAACGAATGTAGTGAAGATAAATAAATAGGTTAGATATGAAATTAAAAATAAAACGTTATTTCAAGTAATTCTATTAGTAAATCAATAAAACCTACGGTCGAAGATTAAACGAAACTTCGCATTCAAGAACCGGAGTAGCCCTACTGTTCCGGACAGTAGCTATGTTTACCCTAGTGTCATGTATCATAATTCCTTATGCAGAAATCAAAACTCAGATCTTTTTCCGTGGAAACTACCAGTCACGTGATAACAACCGTTAGAGAAAGATTCTAGAACAAATATACACAAAACACAAATTCAAGGTCATTTTGAGTTCAATGTAAAATTACTTATTAATGACAATTTGCATATAATATAAATACCGACCGTTATTTACCTACTGAGACCGTTTATGTACCAAATTATGTAAACAGTTTTTTTTGCTACATCCGCATATATTTAAATTATTATAGTGTGTGTTAGATTTTTTATATTAGTATAATATCTACATAATTACATTTATATTTATGCTTACACTCTATTTCATGCTGGTAAATAGAAACTACAGATTACCCTAAATTATGATGTAGAAGTATATTAGGACAAAGAACATTATGCAAAAAGAAGGGATCCCGAATAGGAACGGGTGATTTTTAGTCAGTAAGAGTCTGACACTCGCTCTAGCGTCGCCCATGGCGGTAGAATCCTTTGGGTGATAAATATAAAAAAAAACCCATAAATAAAACCTCATTAGCTCACATGATATTCATCTTTAGCTCATATGATATGCATGCCACTGAATAGTACAATTATCACAATCACATAAAGTGCAATTGGAAAGTTCAATGATAATCGACTACTAAAACTCTTTTCTTTTTCTTTCATATAGAAATATCTTGTTGGACCTTAAGAGTGAAAAACCGAGAGATCAGACATCAGCTAATGTGGTTATAGTCAAAAGCAAGTTGGCAAATAAAACGGATGATGGAAAGCACGGTTAGCGCTACGTCTGTGTGTCTTGGCAAACGGCTGTCGTGCAACGTGTAACGGGTTCGATTTCTGCACGGAGCGATCCATAATTTTTTGTTCGTGGTCTGGGTGTTAGGTGCATGTGGCATTTTATGTTTGTAAACATGCCTATGACACCGAAGAAAATACTAGTTTAGGCAACATTTTTCTTTTTTTTAATGCGAATTTTGTAGTTTAGGCTTCGGTTGCATCTGTAGCGCATTGCCGACACTGTATTAAAAATAAGTTATTTATGGTTGGATATGTTTGTCTAGAAGAAGCTCAATAATAATTGTACATTCTTCTTAATCTTCAGGTATTCCGATGGCAACATGCATTTATGGTGAATACCCTTTACCCAAGCTGCAGTGTAATCGCATTAGCAGTCGAAATCGACATATGTAATAAAAAAAAAACAATAATATAACTGCAATATATTTACTTATGTATGTATACCAAACAACCGTTACAGCAATAAAGGCGTTGAAATACTCTTACCGAATCTTGTAGGGTACATATTAGCGTCAATGTGATAAATAACAAAGACATTACACTCGCGGTCCAAAAAACTTACTTAACGGGGTATTGAACTTTTGTTGCAGAACCGACCTAGGTGTCATAATTTGCGACATTTTTTTCAGGTTATGAGGTAAAATTTTCATACACGATGAGAACCTGGGTTTGCTTGTCCAGCTCTCTCTAAATAAAACAGAAAAAATACATTTATAGCATTTCCATATGCTATATAGGATTTTCTTGCTCGTTCTTCTCCATAGGAATCTACACTTTGGAACGAGCAAATAGTTTCACTAGAGGACTGACCGACAGACAGACGCTATTAATATTATTATATTTGCTTTGACGTTCAAAAGTGCCTTCCTGGTCTAATTGAAATAAATAATTTTGACTTTTGACTTTGACTTTGACATATATTACCAATGAAATTGGTGTACCTACAAGTAAGTTAGGCAAAGAAAACATAATTTATTATATGTATATTTAAATTAAATAGGTTAAAAACTAAGACAATTCTCGTTTAAAAAGTCAGATATTACTTTTCGTTTCTTATACATTTAGGTAGTCTATATTACTGTGTTTCTTTCTAAAATGATGTAAATTTCGGGGTTTTTTAAAAAAGACGTAGCGAGAGTTTTTACGTACTCATCATCATCATCAGCCGAGAGACGTCCACTGCTGAACAAAGGCCTCCCCCTTAGTCCCTCACGTAGAACGACAAATCGCCACCTGCATCCACTGGCTCCCCGACACTACTTTTACGTAGTAAACCGGCATAATTGTTAAAGCAATCAATGAAGTTATTGTGGATTAAGGAGAGTCTTTGTTTTGTTCATCGATGTTACGTCCTCCAGCTGATGGTGAAGTTCATACAAAATTAAATTTATACCATTCACGAGTGACAGAGTTTTATCCTTGATTTAGGCAAGTTTTTCTTTATTTGCCTAATACATATAAAGTTGTTACACTTTATTGCACTTTTTCGATGTACGTATAAAAAATCGTATTTATAATATTTGTAGTTTAATACCTATAAATTACAATCTTTCAATTCTAAGCCCATTAGAATTAAATGAATGGGATGATATATATCCACGGAAAAACCCCCAAAATAAGTATAACAACCTTCCACACAAGTACAAAATAGTCAAAACAAAAAAGAAATGCTTTCATATACACATTTTTTACCGAATGAACTCAAAAAATTGGAGAATTGATGTCAACGCACTATTAACTTTTTATTTATGATGATCATATTGTTAAAGGCTTTACAAAAGACCTAGTTTGTGTACAATATATGTACATGAGTCTAGATATCATATATATGTATGTATGTGGGTTTCAGTTATATATACGCAAGACAAACTCGGAACTATACAGTTGTGTTCTGTGAACAGTTTTCATTTTGGAAAAAAAATGTACTCAAAATATTTTGTAGTACTTTTATTAAGCGTTGCATACACCGCTAACGCGGCTTACGGTACGTGTTTTTATTTCTACTTAAAACATATTTTAGAATGAAAATATACAAAGAAACGTAAAATAATAGATTTAATTTTTGCAAATGGCCTATAATAAAGACATTAGCATATTTTATTACAAAACATATTTTATAAAAAAAAAACGCCCAATTCAATATTTATGAGCAATATGTAGTGAAACATTTCATTTTTTATACATTAATTAAACAAACAAATCGTAGATTGTGTTGATAAGCCCAAATATCGAAAACTTCCGAACCGATTTCGCTAATTATTTTTTTGTTGGATTTGTTATTGTTAGTAGACAGTCAGACTGCCTCGTTGGTCGAGTGGTCGCAAGTGCGACTGCCAAACAAGGGGTCTCGGGTTCGATTTTCGGGCAAAGTACTACTGGGCTTTTTTCAGATTTTCGAAAATTTCTCGGTGGTAGCACGGAGTCTGGAATTGTGTCCAGTATATGGCAATAGGCTCACCCACTATTACATGGGACTTATAACATAAATGGTGAAAAGTGGGTGTACATTGTATAGCGGCATTACGTGCCGTAATGTGCACCTCTGCCTACCCGTTCGGGGATAAAAGGCGTGACGTCGTGTATGTGTGTTATTGTTAGTAGACAGTTCATATTATGTAAGAAAGAAATAACAAAAACGCAACGAAAAATTTCCAAAGCAAAACCAAGTTCGTGGGATCCACTAGATATGTAAAAAAAAGTAACGTAAAATTTACAATCAAAACTCTTTTTACAGCACCGTTCATAAAAAAATGCAAATGGGACGATTCGAAATGCATTAAGGCAACGGCACAAAATGCTATCCCAATACTTGCAGCCGGTATCCCAGAATTGGGAGTGCAAAAACTGGACCCCTTCAGAATGGAAACTTTGGACGCCAGTTCCCCTACCCTTAAACTGCTTCTTTGGAACATTACTGGCACTGGACTTAAGGACTGCTTAGCTAAAAAAGTGAAGTAAGTACAATTTCTTCTCATTTTTGTAGTCCAGAAGAATACGAAGTATTACTTATGGATTAGACTAGTTTGCCTCTACGGTTGTGTTGGTGCGGTGGCTGGAAAAGCAGAGTTCGATTCTTTCACGGAACAACTCTTTGTGTTATCCACAAATTGTTGCTTCAGTTCTAGGTATCATGTAATATGTGAAATTGTTTGTTTGTAAACGCACCCACGATACGGAAGAAATTCTTGTGTAGGATAAAGTTCATCTCAAACCAAAAAAGAAAATAAGATTTGTTGTGATGACATTATTTAGTACTATACCAAAGCACACGAGATTTTCTTCCTATATTTTGAACAAGAACGTGGTTTCTTTGGAACTAAAATTGATAGTTATTGTAATTCTTATTAAAAACGGAACTTAAAAATATTTTTATCGAGCACACTCTCAATTAACGCCTTGGAAAACAAAAGAAAAAAAATACAAAAATGTTCTTTTTCAGGCGTGACATTGGACAATCTAAAATCACTGTGAAACTGCAGTGTACCGTCGATTTTGTTGGAAAATATGAGATGAAGGGACGTCTGCTGCTACTGCCTATTGAAGGAAAGGGTGACGCTCACGTTGTACTCAGTAAGTTCACGTTAATCTATTAACTTCCTATAAATAATTGTCTTAGGGCTGATTTTTCTACGCCAGATAACTTAATCTGAAAAATAATTTTGAATTTATGGCTGTTTCAAAACTGCCACACGACAATTTTATGGTATAAAAAAATAGGCCAAGTGTGAGTTGGACTCGCCCATGAAAGTTTCCGTAGCAGCAAGTAGATCACATAAAATATAAAAGTTATTCTAGTGAAATGATTTCAAGTCATTCATTAGGGCTATTTGTACTCTAAAAACTACTACTCTGAATAGTGATACTGCAACTATATATCTAGAGTGCAGATAGCCCGAATGATCGCCAATCTTTGCAAAAAATGGCACCTTAAGAAGAAGATTAGTTATTATTTATTTCATTTTTCAAATCCAGGGAAAGTAGTAATCACCGCTGACGTTGACATCGGTGACAACCTTGGCCGTGACGGAGAGAAACACTGGAGCATCAAGACCTGGAAACACACTTACGATGTAAAAGAAAAATCTACCATCGAACTGGAGAATCTCTTTAATGGAAACCAAGTTTTGGGTGAGTACCTACCTTTCTAATATCTTACATTGACAAGCAACGAGAATCCACTGCTGGACTGGTAGGCCTCCTCAGCAAAAAAGGTCAGTTATCATAATTTCCACGCTTATCAAGACGGGTTTGATATTGCAGATCGAAAGAATCTGATTAATCAGAAAGGGCTGCCCGGTCTTTGTTAAATATTATATAATATATCTTTTAATTGGCTTACGACATCTGTGGGAAAACTAAGGGCGGTGTCCAATGTATTCTTTCTACCATTATTACATGATATCTTAACTTAAACAAAAAAAAACTCTGTAATCTAAGGCTTAAAGTCAAATTCAATACTTTTTTCGAAACGTCCAAAACTATATTTTTTTCTATGAATTTTGTATGAATACGATATAATATGCGTTATGATGTCATCAGATATTTACGTGGATATTTCTACTATTTATTTTGTTGTTGAAATTAAGATTAGTTTACATAAACCGTCACTTATTTGACCTTTTATATTTATAATGTAAACATAAAAAGTTAGATTCAAAGTCAAAAATATTAATTAATTCAAGTCCAGTGCACTTCAAGTGCGTTTAGTATATCCGAAATGTCAACCTTGCTTCCGTATATCGAATAAATTATGCAATACATATTTTTCATTTCGCAACGTGATTAATGTTGGCTGTCTTTATATTAGTTCTATAATGTCCAATAAAATTTATTAGGTAGTGACCCAAACAAGCCAAGCCTCGGTTTTATTTATTTATTAATTAATTATAAATTTCTTCATATCCAATCAAATAAAAACGTAGTAGTAGTCCGGAGGTTGTCATGCATGAGAGTGCGGCTTCGAAACCCACCTACGGCAAGTACCAATGCGACTTTTTTGACTTGTATGTACTTTCTAAGATTATTTAGATACCACTGACAAACTTTACATCATGAGGAAACGCTTCTTTTCTAATTTCTTATCATAAATTTTAAATCGCTTACCCGCATTGAGCAAGCGTGCTGATTAATGTTCAAACATTCTCCGTTTAAGAAGAGACCTTTTGACAAAAGTGGCCACTAATAAGCTGTGGTTGTCATATAATTCCATATTGGACGATTTAGGTAATACTAAGTTCTTTTTATACTAGTCATTATTTGGATTGTGCAGAAAAGTCGTTGTAGGTGGGCTGGGTTGCAATAGGTTGCAAGCTGCAATAGGTTTTCGGAGGCAGAGTTTTAAATATAATAGGTAGGTATAAACTAACTAAGAAACATAGTATATAAATATAATAAATATAGTAAACGATGAACTAAGTACCATAGCTTGCAAGACTTTACGTGTATTTTTCAAATAATTTCTTTATTCTCTTATTACATCTTATTACTTCTTCAGGTAACGCCGCCCGTACGATGATTGAGTCCAGCAGCAATGAAATCGTGAAGGAAATCGGCCCTCCGATAATCAAGGCCATCATTAGCAGGATCATTGAACAAATTGAGACCTTCTTCGAGCACGTTCCTTCCAGCGAATTCACTGATTAATGTTCCTATAAACTTTGTCTTAATTTATAACAAAAAATATATAAAAAGGTTCGTTTTAAGAACGATAATTATTTATAAATCTGCTTCTAAGTTTGATTGGAAAGGAAAATAACATGACTAGTAAAAGTAGGAACTGAATATTTTTATCATTATCATAATAAACTGCCACTCTTAAGTAATAAATTTGTTTTTCTTTTTGTCTCTACAAAAGTCATCTACGACTATTCTATTTCAAAAAGGTCGCAAATGTTTAAACAACTTGAGGTGTGCAAAAAGCAAGGTAACGAGATTGTCTTACGTCATAATATAATCTAATATAATAGTAGATCCAGTCATGTCATTAATATATAAAAAAAATCTCAACACAATATACAGCCAATATGTTTGCATCAAAGACATACCTGAGGCTTTTATTAACTAAAATACAAACCTAAAAACAATTTCCTACATTGAAAATATACCCATACAACCAATAAACACCGCTACGCCTCTTTATTGCACACTCAAAAACGACCAAAAGAGAAAATATGAATCTACTCGTTTTAATAGCTTCAAATAAATAGCATTATCATGTCATCAAGTTGTCATCGCCGCTAAACACTGCGTTGGTAACATAATAAACCATAAAAGTACAATTATTTTGGATCTTCACACGGACTTGGGGAATATAAAAACGTCAGCAGAGCACTGAATGCAAGGAACACATGGTGGCTATTACTGTCGCCCGTTTATTTACAGACAAAAGGAATGCTGCTATTAAAATCTGTTTTAGTATAAAACGATCAGACTTTGATTTTGAACTGGCTTCGTATTCATTGAAGAAGATTTTAAATTTGTGAATGTTTTGCTGTATATAATAGGCAGTAGTGATTGGGTCCAACGTTATGCATTTTATCCCCGATGGGGGTATGAGAGATGAGATGCACATTACGGCACGTAATGCCGTTATACAATTTATAAAGACTTTTCACCATTTGTGTTATAAGTCCCATGTAATAAGGTGTAATTGGATCCTCTAAATTTAAAAGGATATAATATATCTTCACGCCTTTTATCCCCGATGGGGTAGGCAGAGGTGCACATTATGGCACGTAATGCCACGTTAAACATGTACACCCACTTTTCACAATTAATATTGTAAGTCCCATGTAATAGATAGTGAGCATATTGCCATATACCGGGCACTGAGAAATTTTCGAAAACCCGAAAAAAGCCCAGCAATACTTTGCTCGACCCGGGAATCGAACCCGTGACCCCTTGCCCGGCAGTCGCACTTGCAACCACTCGGCCAACGAGACAGTCAAATATAAAAGGAGTTATGCCTGTGGTTTTGCTTAAATTACATAGGTACATACATAACTTCATGCCTGTCTCCAATGGGCAGGCAGAGACAATGGAATGTCAATTGCTACGAATCTTGCATACCTCGCATCATTAACAGTCATCAGTATTTTCATACATGCTCATCGGTACAGAGTACTATTAATTTGGCCCTTCTTTAAAATGAAAATAGTTTGGATAATTAACACGTTGACTGCCACCATTATTTACTCCCTTTCTTATTTTAAGAGTTAACGGGGGGGGGGGGGGCACACTAATGTTTCCACTTTAGAAGCGTCAAACTTTCAAACAATTGATTTTGACGAAAAATGGTTTTAGGAACCTTAATGTCTTTTGTAAAGTCCTATCTATAGACACCCATCACGGCATCATCCAAAAAAATTTTTTGAATCACTTTAAATTTCTATTCAAAATTCAAGTAGCGGATGCCAGAATACATCAATAAATTTTCAACCATGTAGGCCCGAGGGTTTTGGAAATAAATGGCTGTGACACACGGACGGACGGACAGACAGACATGACGAATCTAAAAGGGTTCCGTTTTGTGCGATTTGGCTACGGAATTCTAAAAATTAAAGATGATTTTTAATTTCTTTCGACCTTCCCCAGAATATCGATTGAAACAATCTTAGCACTAATTCTAAGTAACAAAGTTACATATCGTACAATCGTATTTCTTTCGGACATTTATCTTTCGAACGAGATTTAAGTAACGAGGGTCAACGAAGGGAAATTCTTTGGTGTTCGCGAAGAGATTTGTGTTCGAGGTCTGAAACCCAGTAACCCATAACCTAAAGGGATGAGAAATATAAGATATATTAGGTGTGTTTCACTAGTTAGTATGGTTATGTATACAATGTGATAGGGTTGGGACTTCTAACCCGTTAAGGATGAGTACTACATCTAATTTTATCGACAAAAAAATAATAGGGGGGGTTGAACCCCTAATTGAAAATATTGAAAAATAGTGATTTTTTTCGGTAAAAATAATTCACAAATGATTTTTTCTCACCAAAACATTATCAAACATATAAAAAAAGTACCGTAATGAATTAGTTAGCCAAGGTTATTAGCTACCGATTGTCGTTGTTTTTTGTTTCTACGACGCATACAACCTTTGATATAAAAAAAAGTAAAAAATATATTAAAATAGCCATAATTTTTAATTTTGTCGATAAAATTAGATGTAGAACCCAGCCTTAACGGGTTAGAAGTTTCACCCCTATCACATTGTATATTTGTTGACTATGATTGAATTAATACACCAATAAGTACAATGTTTTTTTTTCTTTAATTATATAACTATATTACTTTGTAATAAAGTCGAAAATCCAATAAGTAGAAGACAAACTTAAGGATTTACATATGTTTGGGCTATTGCTAATATTTTATTTATTTCGATATTAATTTATGAACTGAATTTTATTTCATACAATTAAGCCAAGTACGAAATCTGACAGCCAAAAAAAAAATTAACCTAAACCATTATCTCATAAAACGATAAAAGTATGTAGATAAATAATATTTTGACAAACGATAATTAACTTTAGATATTGGTACGTAAGAGTTGTAATTGATCACGGTGACTCAGCAGAACTTCGTTCACGATGTTGAGCTTCTATCATTGGGTAGGAATAAGTGGGGAAGAAATAAAAATATTACCTTACTAGATGACTCCGCAAATAGTGAGCTAAGTAACTACTAGGTATTTTTTCTCTTAGGTACCTACTCTATGAGTTTTGTTCTATTATTGTCACGATATAAGACCTTTTATTTAGACTGTAACACAAAGCTAACCAAGATTGCAAAAATAGATCTTTTAATTATTGACGATCATACATTCTGTTGTACTAATCTACTACTTCGTTACCTGTTGCGTGGTCGTAAACATGATCATTAAGCATATAAATGAGAGTTTCTAATTATGTTTCTTTTTGGAAGTTTTTTAACCAAAATTTGCTTAGTTACACATTAACTATGTGGCCGTCGTGTCCCGGACGTTAAACACGCGCTCCTCATGCATGAGGGCGCGGTTTCAAAACCTATTAACGGCAAGTACTATTCTGATTTTTTGCGGGTTATATTATGTACTTTCTAAGATTATTTAGACACCGCTGACGAGCGGTGAAGAACCATCGTGACCTACCTAGGATTATAATTTCAAATTATAATTTTGTAATCACCAACCCACATTAAGCAAGCGTGGTGATGCTTAAACCCTCCTCCATGGGAGAAGAAGGCTTTGGTCAGCAGTGGCCAATAGGTTGTTGAGGTGACAAATTAACTTTACACAAATCAAACCCCAACAGTGTCCCCAAATAGAACTAAATCAAACAAAAAAACTGAATAAACACGTGCCTGTGCAAAGTAGATCAGGTTTTATTAATTTATTACTGATATTTTAAAGTGTTTTTGAATATACATACATACATACATACATACATACATACATCTATAACTTCACGCCTGTCTCCCATGGGTAGGCAGAGACAATAAGACAGAATATACATACGTCAAAAACTATGCGTCCAAACTTGGTGTTTGTTACCTATTGGCACAGGTAATAGGGATGATGACGGGCTATGAAAATTACAAATCTATTTAGTCTGTCAGTTAAGTAAAGAAAAAATGTAAAACACTTTTTTTATTTTGTTATTTAAGATAACAATACTTAAATAAAATGAATCAAAGTGTAGAAGTGGGAGCTAATACATCATTTCTACGTATAAAGCGTGTCTAGAAGCGACATTATGCGCTATTTCAAATCCGATTAGGTCTATTTATAGAGTTTGAGTCATAAAAACATTTTCAAAGCCACTTCACTGACTTATCATGGTACGTGTTTATTTTCAACAGTTATTAAAGTATTTTCAACAGTTTTAAACAATATTATGATGTAACTTCTATTTGTTTTAATCAACCAACTCGCTAAGATAACCTTTTAGCTATGTATAAATAAACAGAAAGCTGACGTCAGAGTTTAGGCATTCATTATTTATTGATAGTTATAAGCAATGTGATACCTGGGCTTTGGAGGTCAACGTCCTTAGAGGATGGTCCATTGGATGATTTACCCCCAAAATAGTGAAAATACAAAAAAAAGACAAACGTATTTTTTTACTATTTATTTTATGTAAAATGAGGTTATTTGCCCTGAAAACGAATTTCGCCAAAAAAATTAACACTTTCAGGTTTTAAAGTAATTTTTTGACTTACACACGAATAATTGTCTACAACTATTTCACCAGGACCATCTTTTGAAGAACTAGCTTCAACAATATTGTTCGTCACTCCTTTACTAGAAATACACATGTATAACATCATCGTCTCATTTCCAGGCGTATTGTTTGTGTCTGGTTTAGGACCTGACGATTCAGGGACCTGAGTAGTATTCATCACTCCTTTAGGCGTCATAATCATATACACAAGCGTATTGTTTGTCACTGGTTCAGGACCATTAGTAATATTCATCACTCCTTTAGGCGTCATAATCATATACACACGCGTATTGTTTGTCACTGGTTCAGGTCCATTAGTAATATTCATCACTCCTTTAGGCGTCATAATCATATACACAAGCGTATTGTTTGTCACTGGTTCAGGGACCTGAGTAGTATTCATCACTCCTTTAGGTGTCATAATGATATACACAAGCGTATTGTTTGTCACTGGTTCAGGACCGTTAGTAATATTCAACGCGGTAAGCGTTATAATATACACAAGCGTATTGTTTGTCATTGGTGCAGGACCATTAGTAATATTCACCACTCCTTTAGGCGTCATAATCATATACACAAGCGTATTGTTTGTCACTGGTTCAGGGTCTTTAGGCGTCGTACTAATATGCAAGTCGTCTGGATCTTCAAGCGGATTGGTTGGCTCTGGTTCAGGGACCTGATTAGTATTCATCACTCCTTTAGGCGTCGTAGGAATATACAAGTGGTCTGAATCTTCTAGCGTATCGTTTGTCACTGGTTCAGGGAGGACCCTGAAAGAGTGACTCAAGAGAGTAGTATACACCACTCCTTTAGGCGTCGTAGTAGTATGCAAGTCTTCTGGATCTTCAAGCGGATTGGTTGGCTCTGGTTCAGGGTCCTGAGTAGTATTCACCACTCCTTTAGGCGTCGTAGTAGTAGGCAAGTCTTCTGGATCTTCAAGCGGATTGGTTGGCTCTGGTTCAGGGACCTGATTAGTATTCATCACTCCTTTAGGCGTCGTAGGAATATACAAGTGGTCTGGACCTTCAAGCGTATCGTTTGTCACTGTTTTAGAGTCCTGAGTAGTATTCATCACTCCTTTAGGCGTCGTAGTACTATACGAGACGTCTGGATCTTCAAGCGTATTGCTTGTCACTGGTTTAGTGTCATGATGAATATTCTCTACTCCTTTAGGCGTCGTAGTACTATACGAGACGTCTGGATCTTCAAGCGTATTGCTTGTCACTGGTTTAGTGTCATGAGGAATATTCTCTACTCCTTTAGGCGTCGTAGTACTATACGAGACGTCTGGATCTTCAAGCGTATTGCTTGTCACTGGTTTAGTGTCATGAGGAATATTCTCTACTCCTTTAGGCGTCGTAGTACTATACGAGACGTCTGGATCTACAAGCGTATTGCTTGTCACTGGTTTAGTGTCATGATGAATATTCTCTACTTCTTTAGGCGTCGTAGTACTATACGAGACTTCTGGATCTTTAAGCGTTTTGCTTGTCACTGGTTTAGTGTCATGAGGAATATTCTCTACTCCTTTAGGCGTCGTAGTACTATACGAGACGTCTGGATCTTCAAGCGTATTGCTTGTCACTGGTTTAGTGTCATGAGGAATATTCTCTACTCCTTTAGGCGTCGTAGTACTATACGAGACGTCTGGATCTTCTAGCGTATTGCTTGTCACTGGTTTAGTGTCATGAGGAATATTCTCTACTCCTTTAGGCGTCGTAGTACTATACGAGACGTCTGGATCTTCAAGCGTATTGCTTGTCACTGGTTTAGTGTCATGAGGAATATTCTCTACTCCTTTAGGCGTCGTAGTACTATACGAGACGTCTGGATCTTCAAGCGTATTGCTTGTCACTGGTTTAGTGTCATGAGGAATATTCTCTACTCCTTTAGGCGTCGTAGTACTATACGAGACGTCTGGATCTTCAAGCGTATTGCTTGTCACTGGTTTAGTGTCATGAGGAATATTCTCTACTGTTTTAGGCGTCGTAGTACTATACGAGACGTCTGGATCTTCAAGCGTATTGCTTGTCACTGGTTTAGTGTCATGAGGAATATTCTCTACTCCTTTAGGCGTCGTAGTACTATACGAGACGTCTGGATCTTCAAGCGTATTGCTTGTCACTGGTTTAGTGTCATGAGGAATATTCTCTACTCCTTTAGGCGTCGTAGTACTATACGAGACGTCTGGATCTTCAAGCGTATTGCTTGTCACTGGTTTAGTGTCATGAGGAATATTCTCTACTCCTTTAGGCGTCGTAGTACTATACGAGACGTCTGGATCTTCAAGCGTATTGCTTGTCACTGGTTTAGTGTCATGAGGAATATTCTCTACTCCTTTAGGCGTCGTAGTACTATACGAGACGTCTGGATCTTCAAGCGTATTGCTTGTCACTGGTTTAGTGTCATGAGGAATATTCTCTACTCCTTTAGGCGTCGTAGTACTATACGAGACGTCTGGATCTTCAAGCGTATTGCTTGTCACTGGTTTAGTGTCATGAGGAATATTCTCTACTCCTTTAGGCGTCGTAGTACTATACGAGACGTCTGGATCTTCAAGCGTATTGCTTGTCACTGGTTTAGTGTCATGAGGAATATTCTCTACTCCTTTAGGCGTCGTAGTACTATACGAGACGTCTGGATCTTCAAGCGTATTGCTTGTCACTGGTTTAGTGTCATGAGGAATATTCTCTACTCCTTTAGGCGTCGTAGTACTATACGAGACGTCTGGATCTTCAAGCGTATTGCTTGTCACTGGTTTAGTGTCATGAGGAATATTCTCTACTCCTTTAGGCGTCGTAGTACTATACGAGACGTCTGGATCTTCAAGCGTATTGCTTGTCACTGGTTTAGTGTCATGAGGAATATTCTCTACTCCTTTAGGCGTCGTAGTACTATACGAGACGTCTGGATCTTCAAGCGTATTGCTTGTCACTGGTTTAGTGTCATGAGGAATATTCTCTACTCCTTTAGGCGTCGTAGTACTATACGAGACGTCTGGATCTTCAAGCGTATTGCTTGTCACTGGTTTAGTGTCATGAGGAATATTCTCTACTCCTTTAGGCGTCGTAGTACTATACGAGACGTCTGGATCTTCAAGCGTATTGCTTGTCACTGGTTTAGTGTCATGAGGAATATTCTCTACTCCTTTAGGCGTCGTAGTACTATACGAGACGTCTGGATCTTCAAGCGTATTGCTTGTCACTGGTTTAGTGTCATGAGGAATATTCTCTACTCCTTTAGGCGTCGTAGTACTATACGAGACGTCTGGATCTTCAAGCGTATTGCTTGTCACTGGTTTAGTGTCATGAGGAATATTCTCTACTCCTTTAGGCGTCGTAGTACTATACGAGACGTCTGGATCTTCAAGCGTATTGCTTGTCACTGGTTTAGTGTCATGAGGAATATTCTCTACTCCTTTAGGCGTCGTAGTACTATACGAGACGTCTGGATCTTCAAGCGTATTGCTTGTCACTGGTTTAGTGTCATGAGGAATATTCTCTACTCCTTTAGGCGTCGTAGTACTATACGAGACGTCTGGATCTTCAAGCGTATTGCTTGTCACTGGTTTAGTGTCATGAGGAATATTCTCTACTCCTTTAGGCGTCGTAGTACTATACGAGACGTCTGGATCTTCAAGCGTATTGCTTGTCACTGGTTTAGTGTCATGAGGAATATTCTCTACTCCTTTAGGCGTCGTAGTACTATACGAGACGTCTGGATCTTCAAGCGTATTGCTTGTCACTGGTTTAGTGTCATGAGGAATATTCTCTACTCCTTTAGGCGTCGTAGTACTATACGAGACGTCTGGATCTTCAAGCGTATTGCTTGTCACTGGTTTAGTGTCATGAGGAATATTCTCTACTCCTTTAGGCGTCGTAGTACTATACGAGACGTCTGGATCTTCAAGCGTATTGCTTGTCACTGGTTTAGTGTCATGAGGAATATTCTCTACTCCTTTAGGCGTCGTAGTACTATACGAGACGTCTGGATCTTCAAGCGTATTGCTTGTCACTGGTTTAGTGTCATGAGGAATATTCTCTACTCCTTTAGGCGTCGTAGTACTATACGAGACGTCTGGATCTTCAAGCGTATTGCTTGTCACTGGTTTAGTGTCATGAGGAATATTCTCTACTCCTTTAGGCGTCGTAGTACTATACGAGACGTCTGGATCTTCAAGCGTATTGCTTGTCACTGGTTTAGTGTCATGAGGAATATTCTCTACTCCTTTAGGCGTCGTAGTACTATACGAGACGTCTGGATCTTCAAGCGTATTGCTTGTCACTGGTTTAGTGTCATGAGGAATATTCTCTACTCCTTTAGGCGTCGTAGTACTATACGAGACGTCTGGATCTTCAAGCGTATTGCTTGTCACTGGTTTAGTGTCATGAGGAATATTCTCTACTCCTTTAGGCGTCGTAGTACTATACGAGACGTCTGGATCTTCAAGCGTATTGCTTGTCACTGGTTTAGTGTCATGAGGAATATTCTCTACTCCTTTAGGCGTCGTAGTACTATACGAGACGTCTGGATCTTCAAGCGTATTGCTTGTCACTGGTTTAGTGTCATGAGGAATATTCTCTACTCCTTTAGGCGTCGTAGTACTATACGAGACGTTTGGATCTTCAAGCGTATTGCTTGTCACTGGTTTAGTGTCATGAGGAATATTCTCTACTCCTTTAGGCGTCGTAGTACTATACGAGACGTCTGGATCTTCAAGCGTATTGCTTGTCACTGGTTTAGGGCCCTGAGTAGTATTCACCACTCCTTTAGGCGTCGTAGTAGTATGCAAGTCTTCTGGATCTTCAAGCGGATTGGTTGGCTCTGGTTCAGGGTCCTGAGTAGTATTCACCACTCCTTTAGGCGTCGTAGGAATATACAAATCGTCTTCATTATCAGGCGTATTGCTTGCCACTGGTTTAGGGTCCTGAGTAGTATTCACCACTCCTTTAGGCGTCGTAGTAGTATGCAAGTCTTCTGGATCTTCAAGCGGATTGGTTGGCTCTGGTTCAGGGTCCTGAGTAGTATTCACCACTCCTTTAGGCGTCGTAGGAATATACAAATCGTCTTCATTATCAGGCGTATTGCTTGCCACTGGTTTAGGGTCCTGAGTAGTATTCACCACTCCTTTAGGCGTCGTAGTAGTATGCAAGTCTTCTGGATCTTCAAGCGGGTTGGTTGGCTCTGGTTCAGGGTCCTGAGTAGTATTCACCACTCCTTTAGGCTTCGTAGGAATATACAAATCGTCTTCATTATCAGGCGTATTGCTTGCCACTGGTTTAGGGTCCTGAGTAGTATTCACCACTCCTTTAGGCGTCGTACGTATAAATAAGTTGTTTGGTTCTGTAGTAGATTCATAAATACACTTGTCGTTCATATCTTCATTAATTTTGTTAGTCACTTGTTTTATAGGTTCATCATAAACATACACGTATTCACAAATCCATTCTTGATCGTTGTGATATGTCTCGCATGAAGGTATCCGCGGTATATTTATTATTAATAGTAAAAAATATAGCTTTATAGACACGGCCATTCTCACGGTAAACGGTTCACACAACGATCATTTGTGTAGTGGCATCTTGCATTCTATTAGATATCAAAAACCAGTTTGTTATTTGCATTCTATTTGTGTGATTTAATTTTATTATGTCGGTTCTTCTAGGGTTGTCTTAAAAATTATTGTTTTTTTTTTAATGTCTCTTTACCTATATAGAACTTTTATATACTTAATAAAAAATCTCCCCATTGATTTGAAACATGAATTAGTGCTGGAGCACTTGGCGCGAATGCCATGATCTGAAGAGAGTGCATTATCATCATCAATAAACTATAAGTGGCCACTGTTGACCAAAGGCCTCTTCTCACACGGAAAAGGTTTGAACATCTATCACCACGTTTGTTTAGTGTGTGTTTGCAATTTTAAACTTATAATTTGAAATAATAGGCCCAGGTTTTCTTACTATATTCACCCCCCCCCCTCCCTTCTGCAATTCCCCAATCCCCAAATCCCCAACAATCCTCCAATTCCAAACCTCCAAAAGGCGTCGCTCTTTGCGCCTTTGGTGTTGCCGTCTTTGGCCGGTTATAATAGTTTTATGATTGCTTGCCATCAGGTGATCCGTCTGCTCGTTCGCTAGCTTAACCCATAAAAAAGCTAGAAAAATACGAAAATTAAGTATAACACAGGTCTGCACCGGTTTTCCCCTTTTAATTTTGATGATTGATTTAGATAGATTTTAGGGCGCTGATTACAGGAAAAATATTCAAAAAATTCCATCACGTCAGAATTTTTAGTTATTTACATTGTTTTTTTTTTTGTAAAAATTGCATAGGCCTTCCCAGTTATTAATTGATATTTTATTCCAATCGTTTCTTACTGACCAAAAAACACACTAAATGGTTGCAGTAGACAATAATGAATATGTTCTCACAAATAAAATTAGTTAAATATAACTTAATTAACTAAGTGGCATGCCCTTATTATCAAAAAATGGTCGATTTTTAACTCATTTGCTAATGACCTCATTTCTTGTACAATTAACGTTTGTTTTAATTGAAATTAACTTAAATCGTTAGAAGAGAGTTAATGACGGTACATTAATATTTTTGTATAAATAGTATCATCATTGTTTTTATAAAATCAGTAGGTACTTCCGTGCAATTCGAAACGCTCTCTTGAAAAATGTCATCGCGAAAGTGTTTAAACTCTCCGGACACCTTTTGCTACATTTGTGGGCAGTTTATGCTGAAAAAACAGCAGCATAACATTAGCGAATTAATAAGTAACGTTTATAATATGTATTTCGGCCTACCAATCGCCAATCAAGATAAACAGTGGGTCCCGCATAAAGTTTGTACGACATGTGTTCGTGAACTTCGAAAGTGGTCAAAAGGGAAGAGTAATAGCTTTGATCTCCTATCGCCTGTGCTTTGGCGAGAACCTCAGAACCAAATTGTGAAGAAAATGATTGAGAATTTTGGAAAAATGGGATGTTCGATGAGCATTAAACTTCACTTCCTTAATTCGCATTTAGACTACTTTCCTGATAACTTGGGAGCTGTAAGTGAAGAGCAAGGCGAAAGATTTCACCAGGATTTGAAGGAGATAGAACGTCGCTATCAAGGGAAGTGGAATAAAAGAATGATGGCAGACTATTGTTGGCTATTAAAGCGAGATGATCCTAGTCGCAATTTTAAACGAAAATCTCACAATAGGAGCTTTACTGAAAAGTAAGCAAGATACCACAAGAATATTTAATATTATTTATTGATTTATTGCTCTTCCTTAAGTGTATTTTTATATTTTGAAGTTATGTAAGTGTTTCCTTTTTGTAATAAAAATAATAATACTTGGTAAAGTCGTCTTTTTTTTGCGAATTCACATAAAGGGATTTTTCAAAAAAACTGAGGGTGATAGGAAAAATCTAAGTACATATTCGTAATCAGCGCACCTGATTACCCCAAGATCAGCAATCAAATCTAAAAGGGGAAAATAAAAGTTAAAATTTGCAGACCTGTGTAATTATCGTCTTATCAATTATGTAAAGAATCCATTTTTTTTTCTATTTAACTAACTGCCGTGCAAACTGCACTCAAATACATTTAATAATTACTTAAAGTATTACTTAGCAATGATTTTGTTTCGAAAACCATTTACATAAAATAAAATGAATCTTGATCTCGGATCTGTGATAACCCTTGTTGTTGAAATATTGTATATTTTAACCTTATACGAGTGACTTTTCCTCGTAACTGTCGTCATAAGTTGGTACAAAAATAAATTTAAAAATGACTTCTCTCGCCTTGGGCGAGGCGAGAGGAGGTGTCAGACTCTTACTGACTAAAAACCACCCCGTTCCTTCTCCTGCCTGTCGAGCCGGAGCCCCGGTAAACCCGCCAGGTAGTCCGCAGCTCCGGATTAGGCTTCAGCCCTACTGGGCCTCATCTGTGGTGGTTTGATGGCTCTTTGAGGCGCGCGCAGAATGCGACGCGCCGCACGCACGGGTCTGGTTCTGGTCGGGCGGCGAGCTACCCTTGCTCACCGTCCGCAGACCCGCACTTACGGTGGCCAGAGATCGTCGCACGATCCCCGACGCCCGAAGTGTCTCTCGCGACGGTTAGGGCGTGAGGAGGTCCGTTCTCTCACGCGCCCAGCCTCCTCCTTAGCTAGCATTACTGGTTCGCAGAAGGAGGAGACGGCATCCCAGTGCCCCTCGCTCCGCACCATGGTCTGAACCAATGCCGGACGCGAGAGGTCGCCGTCGCCGACCACATCCCTGAGGACACGGTCGTGCTCAGTCCATGCAGGGCACACCGCCACCGTATCCTTTTTCTCCACAGACATATTGTACGATTTATTTATGCAATCCTGAACGTATGGTCCGTGCGGTTCGTATTTGCGGAGTGCATGTGCAGGAAGAAAACCAAATCTCATATACATAAATGTGAGGCGCAACGAACTAATTAATTATCGAGGTGGGCGTTAAACAAAAATCTTAGGAATCTCTGGGGTAGATGTATAGATTCGTTTGTAACATAGAAAGTGTACTCACTAATTTTGAGAAGAGGATTTACCAACTCTTATTTTAGAAAAGGGAAGATTTCTATGGGACGATTCTCCAAGGATTTATGAAGAAAGATTTATATAAAAAGTAAGACCTGTATTTTTGGTTGTACCTATAACCAACCTGAGTTAAGAATCTGTGTGCCTATTTTTAGCTGTCTATTTCGAAAATTTCAAAGTTCCATACAAATTTCATTTCATCTCTTAAGGAGTTAGGAACAGATTTACAGTTAAAATTTTTGTAAATTTTTTGCTTTGTTACTGCGAAAAGTCCCATGTGAGATAGGTAAATCCTGGCCTCAACGTACAAAAAATAAATAAAATACTAAAGGTTTAAAAAGATTCATGTTAATTTTCACCCCTGAGTAATTAGTTTTTTTTATATATATGTAAATTGGGATATAACTAATTATTTCAGTTAGTAGTCAATAACTCCCAACATTTATTTGCTCTCCCCTTGCCTCAACTCATAATTATGAGTTGAAACTCATAGAAAGTTGATGTTCTTTTCATTCGTTGCATCAGGGATTCTGATCCTTATTTCAAAGTACAAATATATTTTTTATTATTGTTTATTTTATATACACACATATGCATTTATTATACAAATAAATTTAAGTATATTCTTAAAAAAATATATAAATTCAAGTTCACTAAAAATATCTTTTCATCGATTTCTTTCTCTAGCTTTAGACTGCTGTCGACCTCTATGTATAGATACTTCATGTAAATATCGCGAAATAAAAAATAACTATATGAATATTATATAGTATGTATCTGTTTGTTTGTCAGAAGTTGATGTGAAGATTTTTTTTTTTTTTGAGTGGATTTAATTGAATACACTTTTTGTCTCTTTTTAGCACCTAAAATGTCGAGTAAAGTCTGTATGAAGAATTTCGCAATGTTCAAGGTAGAAAGCTAAAAATTAGGTATGCGGACTATTTGTGACCAACATATAAATCGTGCACCATTTCTTTTATTTATTTTTTAAATCCTGCGCTAACCTTTTAAAAAGAAGCTAGTGAAGCCGCGGGCAGAAGCAATAGCTTTTGAATAAAATATTCGATTTCATTAAAAAAATACGTCAATGCGTTGCTCCGTTTTGCCTTGAAAGATGGACAAATAAACAGACAAACACACTTTAACATTTATAATAATAGTTGGGTTGCAACTGAAATTAAACTCCTTAGTAAATTCTCACATACATTATCATAATGTAACATGAGCCCCCAAATGAGGAAGAAAACCGAATTAACCGGGGCGTTACTAACTACCAATCAATAACAAACTGATTTATTCCCTGAGGGGTGTTGATATCAATGAAAAAATCTCTAACTACATTTAGGGTGCGGTGGCTGTGGCAGCGGGCTGTAGTATTGTGTACGTGAGGTTTAGGAACAAATAACATTATTAGGACCATAACATTAGATTATTTTTCATATATTCTTAAAAAATATGCGAAATATTTTTATGATAACTATCGTGAGACATACTAAATTAACTAAAAATTACGGTTTACTCACGTAAATTAATGATGTACAATGTCACGCGACGTCGCACAGTGGACCGAAACAGGCCGCTAGTGGACTTAGCATTGATAAAAAAAAGTTTAAATATTTTTAATTTTTGAATATCGGGTTGCATTAATCTATTGATTATAAGAAACTATTTCTGAGGTGGTTTTTCTGATAACTTAGTATTTTCGGAGTAAATAACACTCAAACTTATTTTTGTATGGAGCAAAACAAAAAACAATCCAAATCTCGGAATTCTCAAATTTTCTCAAACAATTGACTTCACCCATGCATAAAACTTATTTTTGGCCTATTTTAGCGCCTATGCTCGGGTCACGATTTTTCCCGATTTGGCCGCAATTTCAATTTTTGTTCTTAATTCCACACCACCCTAGAGGTTAAGAACTAGGCGCGTTTTTAGGGTTCCGTAGCCAAATGGCAAAAAACGGAACCCTTATAAATTCGTCGTGTCTATCTGTCTGTCTGTCTGTCTGTCCGTCTGTCCGTCCGTCCGTCCGTATGTCACAGCCATTTATTTCCAAAACTGTTGGGCCTACATAGTTGAAACTTTGTAAGATGGTGTATTTCGGTAACCGCTATTAGAATTTTGAATAAAAAATAATAAATTTAAAAATTAAAGGGGGGCACTCCATACATGGAACTGATTCAAAAAATTTTTTTTTCGGCTTACGTATCCGTGATGGGTGCCTATGGATAGGTCTTTAAAAAAGACATTAAGGTTCCTAAAACCACTTTTCGTCAAAATCAATCGTTTGAAAGTTAGACGCTTCCAAAGTGGAAAAATGTGTGTCCCCCTCTAACTTTTAAAATAAGAGAGTGAGAAAACTGAAAAAAATATATGCTGTAGATTTCAATGGAAACTAACAAAGAAAATTGGTTTGAACGAGATATCATTATTAGTTTTTAAGAAATAAAACATTTTCAAAAACCGCAAATATAACTTTGTCGCTCATACAAACACTATGTAAAACCAAGTTATTTTACAACTTTTATATTATGTCATCTACTTGCTGTTACGGAACCCTTCATGAGCGAGTCCGACTCGCACTTGGCCAGTTTTTTTTTATAGTGGTGTCCCCTTTAGGTCTCATCCACCATGAATCAATAAAATAAATAAAAAGCATTATTAATAATCGTAAATATATATTCATAACCATAAATCTTAAACAAAATATACAAATACATTTAACATTATTCTATAAATTATAAAATCACAAATTATTACAAGTAAATCACACGTAATTGTTTTAATTTAATCACTGTCAAGACTATCTACGTTAACGAATGCAAAATTTTCCTTTGTTGAAATTAGTGGATCAGAGCTGCTCAAAATACATATCTTCATTTATAGATGTTCTATTGCATTTCCTGGAATGGTTTTGACGGTACCTACGAAAGTCTTTATTTCTAGATTCGGCCGCTTCTTCAGATAAGTGTCCAATTGGTATTAGACCAAAACTTTCAATGATAGCTGCACCATACATAAGAACTTTATGAACACTTGAAGGTATATAGTACCAGCTGTACAATTTAAATACAGTTGCATTATGGCTTGAGCATATTCGTGAAATTTGTCTGTGTCAAGCTGATAGCCCGACGAAATTGCTACTAAAATTATGGAAAACCTTGTTTGACAACGTCAATCTAAAGTCCCATCCTATTTTTAAACGCGTCTTGTATATTTTTCTACCTGTTTTCCATAATGCACTTGTTGTCTCCCTTTACAGTCCATGAGCTTTTTGCCATCTTCTATTTAAATTAAAACAATACTTTGCACAATTTGATTTCACGGTCTTTTTATGTTCATCACTTAATTCGTCTACAAGTTTGGACCTTATCTCATTGTACAAGCCATCACTATTTTTATACTACCACCACTGTCAATGTTTTTAAGGGTAACGAAGAGGTCAAGGTTTGTCACAAAATTTTGAAACATCTTCACAAACGCGGTTATCACAAATAATGAATAATGTGTAGGGGTAGTAACTACGTCTTTTACGTTGGATAATAGAACACTGAAGTGGATTTGAATGCAACTGAATATCTTGTGCTATGTTGATGCACCAATCACGTTCCGACACGTCATAACTTGTGGTTGTGTACGTGCTCTCTTATCACTAAATTCTCGGAAATATGTGTAAAACAAACGACTGCGAATTATAAAACAAAAAAAAAAATTTTTTCATTCAAAATACAAATGGCTATATCTCTCAAACTACTAGTTAAATAAAAAAAAGTTCCCGATGAAAAAGTTTATAAATAATGCCTAGATGCCAAAAATATACATTTCATCTCTTAAGTCCAAACTTTGTAATCCCAGCCCACTGTGCGTCGCCGCGTCTGCGTACGGTGCTCATGTTGAAGAATCTCTCTGTGATTCGGAACTAGTAGAGCTTTTCTCCATTAATTTACGTGAGTTAATTTATGCATAATATGATCGATATTAGGAAACAATCTCAATTGCCAATTGTGCAATTGCCAATCGTGAGCAAACAAAAATCAGAAAACGCCATGTGCTACGATTAAAACTTCAAACATCATGGACATTTTCATTCAGCACTATTATTTATTATAGTTAATTTTTGTTTATTTAGTCTTATGGTACCTAATTACTATTTGAACAAGTATTCCACAAAAATAACACCAATCTTCCAAAGAACTTTGAAAATAAAAGTAACAAAACACACACAAACACAACGTCGCCTTTTATCCCCGAAGGGGTAGGCAGAGATGCACATTACGGCACGTAATGCCACTATGCAATGTACACCCACTTTTCACCATCTGTGTTATAAGTCCCATGTAATAGGGGGTGGCCTATTGCCATATCCCGGGCACGTTTTCAGAATCCGTGCTATTACCGAGAAATTTATCGAAAATCCGAAAAAAGCCCAGGAACACTTTGCCCGACCCGGGAATCGAACCCGATACCCCTTGTTCGGCAGTCGCACTTGCGACCACTCGATCAAAGAGGCAGTCTCTAAAGTAACAAACAAAAAGTAACAAAACTACGTCACTAATAACTCGATCGCTCGTAACTCGCTAACACAGCCGCCGCGCCCTTATCCGCGGTATCGAGTAAACAGCAAAACATTTTACCGTTATCGTCATGGGGCGGATGACACGTGCCGAAACCATTCGCGTGACGTATCGAGATGTGCTCTTGTAAAACGACTAACGAATGAGTTTGAGGTTTTGTTCGAATTTTTAGGGGAAATGGCTTTACGAGTTGCTGGTATCTGATTTTATTTGAAGGGTACCGTATAAATGGGAATGTGTGTGTTTCAAATGGATGGTTATGTTTTAAGCTAGCATATTAGAAATATCTACAAAGTTCCTAAAGGGTTGCTGTAGAGCACTTTTAAAGTAAATCAGCCCCACGATCAATCTGGAAAGAGTGACAATAAGACTTTTCTCCTAAATTCATTTGAATAGAACAAACGATAAAGTTATGTATGTAAAGATTACTTACAATGTTTACAATATTCTACTCAAGTTACTACTGCCATCTACCAGCAACCGCAGATAACCCAAACACCTCATGATTTTCAACAGAGGTCGCTACGTATAAAACTCCTCATAAAAAAAAACAAGTTTCCAAGCAGCCAAGTTCACGAATTCAATCATTCCATAATTAAAACATTTAAAATTCGAATAGACTTTTTTCAAATCGTTAAATGACCTCTTTGGTCTCTCAAGGACTATGACTCATCACTTTTTTTCTTTAATGTAATTTGGAGGGTTCGTATGTTCGGTATCTACGTAATCCGATGATAGATAAAGCTAATTGAAGCTAAATGACGAGGGAAAATACAAAGAAGGACTTCTGTACTGTTTGACTGCATAAAACATTTCAATAGTATCCTTTGAACTGATTATATATAGGGCTATTTGATTGTTATGTACGTAAAAAAGTTTTTTTAGTGGCGGATTAGATACAATAATATTTTTTCTAGGAATCTTTCCTTGTTGTTGGGTAGGCGTCTATTAATATGCGTTTAATGTAAATTGTTAAAAACACTGCCTCCTTGGTCGAATAGTCGCAAGTGCTCCTGCTGATCTCGGGTGCGATTCCCGGATTGGCCAAAGTATTACTGCGCATTTTTCGGTTTCAGAAATTTTCTCACTAGTAGCACGAAGTTTGGAATTGTGGCCGGTCTATAGCAAAAGACTCATTCCCTAATACATGGGACTTTTAGGACAAAGTATGAGAATTGGGTGTACATTGTATAGCGGCATTACGTGCCGTAATGTGCAACTCTGCCTACCCGTAAAAAAGGCGTGACGTTGTTTGTGTATGTGTGTGTGTGTTAAAAACAAAACAAAAATATGATTTATACCATAATATGGCATTGTATAACATTTAAATTTCAATTCCGGTGTAGCCACAAACGAATAATCACGGCCTTAATTATACTTCCGTTATGCATACGCGTGTCATTAATTAACATTATTTAAACTTTAATTTGTCCCTAATTAAATATTTCTTTTTACAACGAACAATATTTGTGGTACACACGAACACATTAAAGAACCAACTTATGTTTGCCGTATAAACATTACTTATTGCATTGGTATAAGGTTGAGATTGGTTTAAATGGAGTGTATTGGATATATTGTTATATTGTGATTAGTGGTTGTCACACTTTGCAGTTGACATGTATTGACTGGAGCTTTGAAAACAGCGATTAACTTGAAATTGGACGTTTTTGGTTAATTGTATGAGTATATTGGACTGGACGAAAGCCATTAGAGACTTTGAATGGATAACTATATCGACCTTTATATTATTATTTTGTTTAAAATAATGACTGTATTGACGTCACGAACGGTAATCACTATATTGGTCAGACTCTGAATTAACGTTTGATGGAAAAGCAATTATTATTCTTATATTCCTTCATATAGGTAACTTTTTTCATTCATAATTAATGTATAAGTACTTGGCTATATCGTGTGTGGTAAAATCGCTCCTTAAAGAATTCATCTCACCCCGCTGCCTTCAAAGCTGCACATAAATGAATCCTATGATTAAGCCCATAAGTATGAAATATTATAAGAAACAATTTTCAAGTCAAACGCCTGCAGTTTCATGGAATACGTCCATTAGAGTAACAAACTGACGATCGTTCTGGGTAAGCAAACCCACCGTATTTTTGTATTCATTAAAATTTCTATTTGCGACATAAGAACTACATA
Organism: Spodoptera frugiperda; assembly: GCF_023101765.2. NCBI lineage: Eukaryota > Metazoa > Arthropoda > Insecta > Lepidoptera > Noctuidae > Spodoptera > Spodoptera frugiperda. The sequence continues at coordinate 9,484,075 of NC_064242.1, read as the reverse complement.
ACAGTGACATGAAGGAGGTAAGTTTTAATTATCAGCATCCTTTTATTTAGAAACTAAGTAGGCGTTTCTTTCTTGTTTTTTTATTTTTTAATGGATTACATTTTTTCTGTCTGCTTCGTCAGTCGAGTGGTGGCAAGAGAAAGCAAGTGCGATTGCCGGGCAAAAGGTCTCGGGTTCGATTCCCAGGTCGGGCAAAGTAGCCTTTTTTCGGTTTTTCGATAATTTCTTAGTGGTTTTTTTTAGGGGGAAAATCATCCAATGACTTCTCTCGCCTTGAGCGATGTGAGAGGGAGTGTCAGACTCTTACTGACTAAAAACCACCCCGTTCCTACTCCTGCTTTTCGAACCGGAGCCCCGGTAGTCCGCAGCTCCGGATCAGGCATCAGCCTTACTGGGACCCATCTGTGGTGGTCTAATGACTCTCCCGTGCGTGCGGAACGCGACGTGCCGCACGCACGGGTCTGGATCTGGTCGGGCGGCGAGCTACCCTTACTCGCCGACCGCAGACCCGCACTTACGGTGGCCGGAGATCGTACATTTTTTAAGGGAAAAAACCCTACGCAATAGGTATAATTTACTCTTCAACATAGCATAGTAACTATATAGTCCAGTCAATTTAGGAATTCACCTCGGAATTCGAGATACCCAGCTGTAATTTTGTATATACTTGTATTTTGACCCCCTAAAACTTGTCTCAAAACCTACATATGTTAGGGTGTAAGCAACCCTTAAAATTCAGGGTCAAAGGGCTCAAAAATCGTTTTTTTGCGGTTTTTTCGAAACATCTCATTTCCTATGGGTTTTTAGTAATTGTATTCAATAGCAATATTGTAGCATACAAAATTCTCTACAACTTTTGCATAATTTTTTTTTTTATACGGTGGACCGTTTTCGAGATAGAGGGCGGAGAGCGCGCGGTTACTGCATCTATTCAAAAAAATTTTTTTTCGTCTTACCTATCCGTGATAGTTGTCTATGGATAGGACATAAAAAAATACGTCATGGTTCCTAAAACCATTTTTCGTCAAAATCAATCGTTTGAAAGATAGACGCTTCCAAAGTGGAAAAATGAGGTCTATAGAATGTGTCCTGCCCCCTAACTTTTAAAATAAGTTAGTAAGAAAACTAAAAAAAATATATGCTGTAGATTTTAATGAAAACTTTCAACGAAAATTGGTTTGAACGAGATATCATAATTAGTTGTTAAGAATTGATACATTTTTAATGAAAAACACACTTAATTTTCCATTTTCTCAATTCTTTTAATCAATTCTTAAAAACTAATTATGATATCTCGTTCAAACCAATTTTCATTGAAAGTTTCCATTAAAATCTACAGCATATATTTTTTTTAGTTTTCTTACTCACTTATTTTAAAAGTTAGAGGGCAGGACACATTCTATAGACCTCATTTTTCCACTTTGGAAGCCTTTATCTTTCAAACGATTGATTTTGACGAAAAATGGTTTTAGGAACGATGACGTATTTTTTAATGTCCTATCCATAGACAACCATCACGGATAGGTAAGACGAAAATAAATTTTTTTCTTGCAGTGACCGCGCGCTCTCCGCCCTCTATCTCGAAAACGGTTCACCGTATAAAAAAAGTTTATACAAAAGTTGTAGAGAATTTTGTATGCTACAATATTGCTATTGAATACAATTACCAAAAACCCATAGGAAATGAGATATTTCAAAAAAACCGCAGAAAAACGATTTTTGGGCCCTTTGACCCTGAATTTTAAGGGTTGCTTACACCCTACCATATGTAGGTTTTGAGACAAGTTTTAGGGAGTCAAAATACAAGTATATACAAAATTACAGCTGGGTATCTCGCATTCCGAGATTCTTACCTAATTTAACCTTATTTGACTGGACTATATGTATAGAGAAAAAAATTACGCTCATCCACAAATAATTTCCATTTCTAACTACCACATAAAACGCGTCAAATATCTCGTTTGGTACCCAGATAATAGGAAATACTTGACTCATATAGAGTTCATAAGTCATCGTAATCTATAGACATGACATTGATTGAAAACAGCTTCATAAGATGCGTTCACAAGGAAGTGACGCTACATAACATTGAGTATTGATTTCATTCAAAATTAATGTCAATATTAAAAAGAATGTTAATTATTATGTTATCGGCTTACTCACGTAACGTTTTGACGAGGAACTCGACTAGTTTCAAGCCATGCTAGAGGCTCATATTCATGAGCAGCATTCCGCGACAATCGCCGCGTCGTGTGTCGCGGAATGCTGCTCATGAATATGAGCCTCTAGCATGGCTTGAAACTAGTCGAGTTCCTCGTCAAAACGTTACGTGAGTAAGCCGATAACATAATAATTAATTTAGTATGTCTCACGAAAGTTACAATAAAAAATAATGTTGTTAGAGTTATAGAGGTAGATTATTATTGTTTTTGTTTTTATGTTTTTATATTTTACCCCGTCATCATTCCTATTGTTCATGCCTTAATAATACCTATATGGACATTACTTTTATCACTTCATAGTACTCATGTAAAAATGTACAGGTCTATGTAACGGTGAACTGAAGAGCTCATGCTTCATGACGACCACTTTATTACCCAGTCAAAATAGACTAATTAATAATAACCACATTAATAACGTACAACAAATAATAAATTCCAATGAAAAATATTATTCTTACCGGCCCCCGTAACCCTTTCATTTTCTTAATTACAAAATATTTGTATAATAATCCAAACAAAGTTCCGACAAGTGCGCGTTCCATTAAAATTGTATTCAATTTCCTATAATTTATTTCACAGACATTAACCCTTTTGAAATTATTAAAACCCTTTTGACATGCATACATTGTAGTCCATTACCAATATTGTATCAAATGTTTGACATAGAAACAAAACACGGCACGCCTTATATTGGTCAAATACGTGAACAAAGGACACGAAATGTATTTTTACAGTTCTGTTATACTTATCATTGAAAATTCTATGTCATATTAAGGACACAGACGGAACTTAATTTTGAACTCAATGCCACAATAATCAATGATCATTTTAAAACGAATGTGTTTCCCATGACATCTGAACACTATATCTTAAAGGACAAGTCTCAATCCACAGACGGAACTTAATTTTGAACTCAATGCCACAATAATCAATGATCATTTTAAAACGAATGTGTTTCCCATGAGTTGATTCTGAAAACTATACCTTACTTTCTGCACTTGCAATGACATAAGCAAGAAGAATTTTATTATTAGCTCTTTCTACCAACTTTGTTACTGCCTCCACCAACAAAAACAGCGACTTCGTAGCTATAGACTTACTAGGATACAGTTTTAACAGTCCAACCTTGGTCCCAACATGTGGTGCCAACATTTGCAAGCTCGTTTACTTGTTTAGCATCATGGGACTAACGTTCCCCTCTCTCAATAATTCATTGCCACCGCAAATCACGATAAGTAAGCAGTGACAGGTCGCGTGTGTTAGCTACGATGAGTAATACTGTGAACAGTACTATAATATACACTATGTACGTACATATTTAAATACGGTTAATAAGGGGTTTTATTGGAATGAAACAATGTAATGTTGTACAAAAAGTTATCTTAATAGCGTTAAGTTAAGAACAAAAATCGTTTTGCAAGTTTATTGATGCATTTTCACCATTTATATGTGTAACTAAAAACGATACTATTGTATTAATTACTTATTGACCATAAGAATGACATTATTATTCTCGATTCAAAAAGATTATGTCGTGCTGCATTGCTCATGCAGCAGAAATAAAAACCCAAATCTATTATCATTTAAATCATAAAAATTCACGCGTAAACAAAATAAAATAACCAACTAAAGCCAGTCTCCATTATAAACGCGGCTTTACCCATTGAACTTGACCCGCGGCCACCAACTCGCCTCCGTTCACCAAGACGTCCATACATCACCGAAACATATCGAGGATCACGGGTCACTGACCTTGTAAGCTTTCACCTAACTGATTGGTATGCATTGTTTATATTAGTGCTTATTATAGCACCCGTTTGTTTAAGAATCGATTGTCTGTGTTCGAATTTAAATCGGATGGATTTATGTATATCGATATGTTTTTGTTTAGTGTTGGGAATAGTTGATTTTTTGTATATTGTGGTGGATTTTTTTTTGTGGATTGACAGAACTTCATAATGTAGTAAGAGTATTTGAAAATATTTTATCTGTACTAGATTCCTGGTAAGTAAGCATACTTATTAATTAAATAGGTGATGAAAATATTTTTGGAACCAAACGATCCTTTACTAATGGTTACTAATTTTACTACTTTTTTCCCTTCTTTTCTTTTTGTGGGATGGAAATCCACTCCTTTCTTCTTCCTGCCCGCCGGGTGAGGTGAAAGGGAGTGTCAGACTCTTAGTAACAAAAAACCACCCCGTTCCTACTCCTGCTTTTCGAGCCGGAACCCCGGTAAACCCGCTAAGTAGTCCGCAGCTCCAGATGACTATTTTTACTACTTAGATTTCGAATAATACGACTGTCCGATGTTTTTATCACATTGCTTTAAAAATGTTCTATGAAATACTCTTTGGACATGAATCGCTTAGGATGCCTTAGTAACCGACACAATTGTGCCTAGGCATTTAAGACAGTACCTAAGCTCTTTCGTACATATAATAAACGAAATATGGATAAAATATTACAGATACCTTACACGAGCCGACATCTTCGGAAATATAAAAGACATAATACCATAAAAAAAGAACAAAATACTTCGCTAACAATTGTACCAGATATTAAATCGATCCGTCGAACAAAAGGTCTAATCACAATGTTTCATTTGCGGACAAAGATAAGACAATCGAACGTATTTAATAGACTGTCAGTATTCGACAGTCGTGTCTGGATACTGTTATCAATGTAATGTATCCACGAAACGATAGTTCAATTTATTCTAGCTGATATATCTGAGATCTGTCATTTGCAGGTCGTTAATCATAGACGTTAGTTAGGTAAGCTGTGTTAGTCTTTAACTAATATGAGGATTATTAATGTTCTACATTTTGATTGAGGCCGTTTACAAAGCTTCACCCCGATGGGGGCTACCGTACTCACTACATGACGTAAGTATTTAGTAAGAGGTATTTCTGTCCAATCAATACAGCTGTCAAATATAGAATGTCCAATGGTGCGACACCAGCTAATTTTCTAATGGACATTGAAATAAAATGGCTTCCCTTATTCACAATTTCTTGTTGTTATTTATGATTTAGGTAGCAATCTTCTTAATCAGATATAATAAAATTAATAGGACATATCTGTACCTAATGAGAGTTAATTTGTTTTAACAATTATTTTACAAAGATATTTTAGAACCGGAGCTGCGGACTACCTAGAGGGTTTACCGGGGCTCCGGCTCGAAAAGCAGGAGAAGGAACGGGGAGGTTTTTAGTCAGTAAGAGTCTGACACTCCCTCTCGCCCCGCCCAAGGCGGGAGAAGTCATTGGATGATTTTCCCCCCTCAAAAAAAAAAAGATATTTTAGAAATCACTATAATATTTTTCTTTATTAATTAAGTAAATGGTTCTTACCAATTGATATAATGTAAATATTTCAGTGAACATATATTATATAAATATTTATTTTTCATAACATCCACAGCAACATTGTAGTAAGCAAAGCAATAAAGCTTTAAAACTCAACAGTTTGTCAAACCATCACACTGACACTTTGACAACGTCCTATGTCAAGCCAGGAGACACCAGAGACGTAAGCATACTTCCATCACATACATCTGTGTACAAATAACCTACTTAAAAGCAACCATCGAACAACCATTAGCGTATTATCTCACATCGTCTCCGGAAGCATCGTTGTAATAAACGCATCCAGAAACATGGACGTGAATACAAAACTACTAGATCGATTTTAATCATTTTTTCAGTGAGTGACATAGTCTATAATTATATGTTATACCCGTTCTAAGCTAGAGCTCACTATGGTCATAATTTTTCTGTAGTGTATTTAGTATTAGCATTGCACCCGTGCGAAGCCGGGGCGGGTCGCTAGTAATAAATAATTTTCTGTTGTATAATATGACCAAACTGGACACATTAAGTGGTTTTACTAAAATAAACAAACACACGCTGTATTCAGTAAGAATTTTAGAGACTTCTTAAAATAATTGAAATTGGTATCGTGTCGGTATAGCTTATGTGTATTTGTTACAGTCAGAGTGATTAAATAGCAATTATTCATAATGACTGGTCATTATAAATAATTGTATATAAATACCAAATTCAGTAGACAATGTAATAAATTAATCACTTTATCTGGACATTATTCATAATAGGAAGTCCAAGTAAGTCAAAGTAATAATACATGTGTATTTCAAAATGTCACAAGACTCTTACTAGTAAGAATAACTGGTAAGGATAAAAATTATAGCGTTGTGGGTTACATTATGACCACAACAAGTCATTGTTATATTAGTTGTAAGATTTTATAATGTAACTGTTTGCTGTTCCTCAAAATGAAAAATAAAATAAAATAAAATAAAATTAGTCTTTAAGATCAAAAACTAATTTGTTTTGGCATAAATTTGAGTCGCATAACGTTAGTAGGCCTAATGACTTATGAAGGAAATGGTGGTAGTGAACTTGTAGTGCCCTATACATAATTTCGATCAAACTCATTTGCTATAAGTTCCTGTAACAATTAAATAATAATGTCGGTTAAAAATTTAATATGCTGTGCAACAAAAGTTAGTGACAGAACCGAACTGCTACAAAACTGAATCCACGTAGTCTTGTTTGTCCTACCCCTAGAGTGTAATTTAAAATCGCATAGGCGCGTAGGACCGAGGCGGCCCGCGGGCTGAGGTGCTGGAGGCTGCTAGCAAGCCACCGTGGCTGCGGCTGGCCGGCGATGCCGGCCAACAAGCCGATGCTGCGGTGGTGAGCGAAAGCCGTCTGCGACGATTAGCACGGTGCCGGAGCCATGACAGAAACCCTGCCTGATGTTTGCTCGCATGCTGCATGTTTGCTTGCATGCTGCTCGTTTTATTACATTATCCAAGTCTTCGAAGATAGTATATAAAATTGCTAGTTAATGTGATTAATTTTGTGTCATTTATCACTTTATCTAAATTGAGTAGTCGTTATATATAATTGCTAGACAGTATATATAATATCAAGATTTATTACTTTGGCTGTAACATATTCACCAGAACATCGAGCTACCACATTCTGCTAATGTTTAAAAGATTTTCAACCCTATCACTTTATAGTATAGTTGAGAATCTATTGTAGAATTGAACATTTACAACGAAAAGCTCATCAGTTTCAGGTTTCTTCCACGTTCATAGATCTAAGCTAACAATTTTGCGCGAAACTTGTTAGAACGAGTCTTAGGTACTAATTACCTTACCTTGGCAACTGAATATTGTTATCTAAGTAATTAATTCTCAAGGCTAGGGTTTAGATATAAGATGAATTAGTGGAAGCCCCACGTAATATCTCGGGTACAATACCATACTATGTGCTATTGCTGAGAAATTTTGAAAAACCGAATAACCGTCAAAATCACTTTCGATTCGAGTAACTTAAATTGCCCTTTTGCTGGACAGTCGCAATTGCGATTACTTGAACAAAGCACCTTGAGGCAGTCAAAAATCGAAGTGAACACAGAACTCATGTACATTGTGATTGTGTGAGTGATGGACTTTTTTAAGGGGGAAAAAATCATCCAATGACCCTGTTCCTACTCCTGCTCTTCGAGCCAATCCCCGGTAATCCACTAGATAGTCCTCAGCTGTGGGTATTAGTGATGGAATTAAGACTTTAATATCGCTAGTCATAGATCACAATTTGCTTAGTGATGCATCTCTAAACAAAAAGACGAATATTTTATTCCATTTTAATATTCATATCACATCCAGTTTTCTTATAACGTCCATGTTACGCACATTGATCGCTTGTGCCATGAGTAATGTGTTTTGACAGCAGTCATTACCGTCTCCTGCTCAGTATCATTAGCTTTAACTTTCATGTCTCTTTTATCTTGGATTATTACACGATCTGTAATAGTCTTTATAATTAATAAACTGAAAATATGAATACTCGCACTGCTATGGTGCTTTCTAAAAACTTACCATCAACTGATTACATATGACTCAAAATAACAGTGTCCTTAAGACCTTTTTTGAGCGGAGAAAATCATCCAATAATTTCTCCCGCCTTAGGTGAGGTGAGCGAGGTTTGACACACCCGTCAGACTCTTACTGACTAAAAACCGCTCTGTTTCTACTCCTGTTCCTAGAGCCGGGGCCCAAGTAACCGGCTAGGTAGACCGCAGCTCCGAATAAGATTACACCTGACCGGAGTTAATTCGTAGACATTGTTTCTATAATATAGAATAATAAATAAAATTAGACATAATAAAATTCGAACACTTTATCATACCAACTAAACAGCGTTGACTTTATCACTGAATAAGAGGACAATCTATCTATCAACAGCGAACAGCAATCTAATTTAAATAGTAGCGCTAAATCCTTCCTTTATATGCCCCTCGAAACAATGGCGGCTTACACGCAAACTAATCTCCCATTTATTGTTTTAGATCGACAATGTCTAAACCTTCTGTTTATTCGATGGCTCAGATTGCTCTATAGCAATTTAATTGGCGCATTTCCCATACAACCTTGTACTGTTAGCCTGAGATACAAATCAAATAGCGGTATAGAAATCAACATTAATTGTTCAACATGATTGTACAGCTCAATGAGTTTGTTCTATCGTGAATTATGTACACGCAATATCGAGCATTATTTCTATTGCATTAAGAGCTGGTCTTCTATGTTTAGATGTTGTGCTTTGTATCGCTTCGTGTGGTTAGTTGTATGGGCCTCATCAACGCCTTTAATTCTCCTGTAATTGAACTAAATAAAAAATGGTCAAGCTCGTATTTGTACCGTGGAACACTGAGTTCCATTAAGAGAGCCAGAGAAAGACTGCACTTCATAATTATTCCTTTAATTACCACATTTTTCATTGCTTTTGTTTTTATATTCACATCTACTCTGATTGTGATGTAAATAGCTCTTAAATCCGAATTCGATTCTATCTGATGAAGGAGCATTAAGTGCACCTGTGCTATGATACCATCTAACTGAGATTAACTAATCCATCTGTCAGGGGTGATTATAGGATTATCAGCCTTGATGGTCCGTAAGCAGTATATTGGGGGTTATCTGAATGAATTATTGCGATTGTATTTTTGGGTATAAAATGTATCTTTAAAAGAGAATAACATTACATGCCTTTTAAGAATTTAACCCAATATTAAGACCAGTGATTTTTAATATAATAAGAATAGAGTATTTTATTCCGAACTGTTTACATTCTAGTTGCATGCATTAAACGTTTGTTTACAAAATATCCCTCACTTCAGTATGTCTTATGTATGTCTATGTTCCATTGTGCTCTGTTCTTCTTCTCTCAGGTTCGATCAGTCTCTCAGGCTAGGCTGAAGGGATTTCTAATATCAATTTTTAATATCTAAAGCAAGGAAATTGCCTCTTAAATTACAATGTTGCTTAGATACGTAGAATAACATAGAAATATTTCATTCGTGATTGCCAATCTAATAAGTGTGGAAGAGTATTGCTTTGGCACGAATGGGCCGGCTCGACCGGAGTGATAACTAACTCACAGAAAACCGACGTAAAACAACGCTTGCGTTGTAACGTTGTCTGAGTGAGGTTACCAGAGTGTTTCCCATGGGCCCAATCGGCGATTGCTTACCATCAGCCGTGCAACGCACTTGTAACTGCCACTGGTTTTTACCATGGGCAGCGGCGATTGTTTCAGGTGATAAGTCTGCTCCTTCACAAAAAATCTAAATCATCTGACTCAATTACAGATCTCTAAATCGAACTAGTACACAATTGCGGCATGTCGTCTTAGAAGCAAATCGATTAAATGCCAGTTAGTTTAATGATTCGTCATCGTCATCGAGATACTTTTTTTCACACAAATATTTGTACTGTTAACACTAATTGATTCGAAATGCTAGCAAAAAGTTTGCTCGCGTATTCCAATTATTTATTTTTTCTTATATGTAAATTAAATTGGATGTAATTGATGCAATTACTTGAAGCCTAAATACTTGAGAGCAAAAAAAATCTAGGTAACGTCATTAACACATTGAACGCCGTGGTGGTCACCGGTGACCGACGTTAGCGGAGGATTTGCCTTCGACAGTTTTCTATTGGCAATGAAAGACGGACTATCAAATACTCAAACGCCACTCAATTTTAAGACGCTCTCAACAATAGTTCTGTCTCTACAAATTCTTTATAAAAGACAGAGATAGCACGATATTTAAGTACAACTTAAAATTGAGTAGCGTTTCAGTATTCGGGCGTTAATCAAAATTATACTGACGATTGTAAAAGAGAAGCTAATAAATAAATGTTGTCAAATAAACCATTCCCCCCCCCCAATTAGGAGAATATAACCAAAGTTGGAGAACTGGCATGAAAGTTAAAACGAATAGACATAGGCGCCAATTACATTGGCGGAGGAGAAGTTAAAAAAAACCAAAGTTGGAAGTAATCACAAAACACTAACACTCTAACAAAATCCGAAAATAAAACCAAACTCACACTCCTTTATCGAAGTGACAAATTGAGCACTAAACATAATTGTATAACGGAGACGAGAATTCCATAAGGTGGTATCCATCACTCATGACTTCAACCGCACCTGACTACCACTACACTAACATTGATGCACTACTTAAACTAAAACCCACACATAAGCACCCAGTTCTAAAACAAGACAGCGATATTCATATCAGCCACTAAACAAATGAAGGACCATTACAAACGTGTTCGTGCAACATGCAATCAGTTACAGCAACATAAGTGATTGCTGCAAACTCGCAAACTGTTGCAACACACGTTGCATAACGACTCATTAGTTTTCTATTTGCTCTAAATATACGTTGTAGGAGTTCGTGTATTGAAATATGAGATTTTGTTTTCAACACTTAAAGTTGAAAAACAGCTGGTGTCCTATATATTAATATTTATTTTGGGGAGGATTTTACTTTACATGTCAGTTTGTTTCAGATTATTATATTTATGGCATTTTAAGTAAAACGTAAACATTTTTTTTAATGTACACGCCGGTAGACGAGCAGGCGTATCACCTGATGGTAACTTGCCCTTGGATACCTGAAACACCAGAGGCGTTACAAGTGCGTTGCCAGCCGTTTGGGGTTAGGAATTTAAGTGTTGTTGGGGAATCGGAGATTGGGAAGATTGAAAAGGGGATTGGGACTCCGGTAACCTCACTCACACAACGAAATACAACACAAGCGTTGTTTCACGTCGGTTTTCGGTGAAGCCGTGGTATCACTCCGGTCGAGCCGTCCATTCGAACCGAAGCATGGCTCATTTAAAAAAATATGGAAAAAATAACAGCAAACTATTCCTTTGATCTAGTGTAACTACACAAGTTAAAGCTAGTTTGTGACCAATACGCGTTTGAAAGCAGTCCGTTCCATACTATCTTTACAACCAATAAAGATATGAAGTACGTGATATAATAAAAGTCGCCGTAAAATATTCATTACGGTTACCCTATTCAATAGTTACGGTAGCGATATGAGGAAATTTGTTATCGATTATTAAATTTTCTCCATATTTTGGGCCAACAACGCTATTATAAAAACGGAAACCACTGTATGCAAAATGTTAGTGAATAGCCGCCAAACAATTTGCGGTACTGTTGTTTAAGTCATGAATAAATTCCAAATTGCTACGACGCGACGTCGTAAATAGTGTTTATCAAAGTAGATTCTTGAATTAAGTAAAAGACAAAATTATACTACAGTCGTGGCTTTTTGTTATGGTCGTCGAAATCGCTATAAAACGACGAGATCCTGTAGAAGTAAATAGAGAGCTAATATAACTATGTCTTGTGAAGTATATCTACTTGTAACCAGTATGTTTTTTTTTTTGTATTAAATAAAAAAGTTATTATCAAAAACTATGATCATATTTACCCGACTGCGTTTGCATTACGACTATGATTGGAAAAGTTTACACCTTAGTGACCTTTTTCTGCGATTAAACCAATAAGAGGCTTAAGACAATCAAGTTAATGATAAGAATATAAGGATATATGTAGGTGCTCTATACAGTCACACCAAATCAAATACACTGAACTTTACATTTTGCGTATCGATTCATTCTTGCCAGGTAACAATTCCACGCATTCATCTCTACGAGACCTCTAACATGTCATCTGCCGTCCACTACACAAAAGCATTCACAGTGGTATTCATAGGCATATTGCATACACAGCGACGATAGCCAATGCATTGATTTTTCATCGTTTGACCTAGTTTTTGTCTATACCTATTTGATTAGAATCACTACAAACAATATTGCATTGAAATTCCTTTACCGTGAAATCGCAATATGTGAAATTGAAATGCAAAGCGAAATTGTTACGGAATCACCACTATTTGCGTTAAAAGGATGTTTGTTTCGTGTTTTAAAAATGTTATCGTTAAAGTTATAGTAGAAAAGTTGGGATTGTTTTGTACATGGTGTTGCTGAAAGTAAATTAAAGAATTGTAGACACAAATTTAGTTCTGGAATTTTACATCGATATGATATTCAACTTTCTGTTTGAATTGTACAAAACCTAAAATTTGACAAGCGTCTATAATTATTGAAGAGAGGTCATCAGTTAGCATACAATACATAGGATTACTATATTACTACCATCAAAGCAGAAGAAGGAGCATGTTGGTATATTCCTATCCTACTTTAGATTCCTAATCAGGTTTTAAGGAACATTTGATAGACTACATTCATACCTTAATTAGTGCTTTACCGTTACACAATTGAGTCTAAGCTATTTAAGTCCACCATCCAACTATTCCTGGAAACTAACAACAAAATCTCAGACAAGACAAAACAAGAGCCGACCACAATCCGCTACTAAATTCGAAACCCGTAATTATAAATCGTGATCTTCGCTCGGAACTTATTACACATGACTAATGTCCTCTCACGTCGGCCGTCCTTTACTCCACTTATATTTATTTTGCCGATACATCACACACGCTGGAAACGCATTAAAATACTTGTATGCCACGATAATTCATAAACTGTTCTCCGAAACGTATATACGGCTTTGGGAGTCTTGGCACAGTATTGACTAATAAATTGAATTAATTACTTGAGCTTGCGGTTTTATTTGGCAAAGGATAATTTTGGTGGGATTTGCGACTGGTGTCTCGTTTGAATTGCTTTTGTGGGCATTTGAAACAGGTGTGGCTGAAATTATGACGTGTTTTGAGTGTGAGAAATTATTGTCGCTGGGTGCTTTATGTGTTAATTATCATGCCATGTAAATGCTCTTAACAAAGAAGTCAAAATAAACTTTAACGTTCATATTGCCCGCAGTCAAAATATTTCATTTTGGCATAGCATATCGCAAATGATGCTTCATTTACCTCCAAATGATTCGCAACATATTACAAACTGCACTAAGCCGGCAAGCCGACGAATCATTACGAGCCCTCTCGGAGAATTAACCCCTGGAATAAACCTTGCGGAACCCCACTCGAAACGTCATTCCATGATACTCGGTTATAAATGACAAGGGAAGATAAGACCGCTGGATTTGAGGTATTCCGCAGGGGCCAATAATGGGTCCACCTTAATAATACCAAGTACATGTCAATAGACGGATGGATATTGCAATAAACAAAGAAATGATGGCTCTAATAGATCGCAGTTTAGGATAATACGCCATACACAACTTTAGGAAGACAAAATAACCAATGTTTTTCTGTGGTTAGCGACATTTTGTTGAAGATTCAATGCTGAATTAATAATAAGATATAGCTCAAAGATAGGTAGTACTCTTATTACCTTACTTTCAAATTAGGTCTTGACCTAATTTACTCAGCTTCATAATTAATAAATTTTATTACATTAGAATTTAATTTCTTAACATTTTCTTGTAAAGTTTTTGTACAATAAAAATACCTAAAGATATTTTAATACCAACTGCGTATTGCATATATAGCTGGTATGACATGATTTAATTTCTTTGTTAACTTAATTAGTGCTATTGCTATAGTTGTCTTTTTCATACTAGAAGAAGTATATCTCAATATATACACTCTTAAGCATATACTAAAGTCATATACATTGTATATGTAGATATACTATGGTGGTTGTATCGCCCGACAACAAGCTGTTGTCAATGTATCTCATCAAAATAGGTCATCAGATAAGGCTTAAATGATGTCACGGCCGCTATGAAGCTAGTGTGAATATAGCCGTAATAATTTCCACATTGCCTTGACTAATTTACAGTGTATAACATTATAGCACGATTATATTAGAGGATATTTAGAGGTGCATAACGCAAAGGCTGTTTTTCGATAGTAATATTATTTAGCGAGCCAAGTAGCTACCGACTAGCCGACCGAATCTACCAATTGTCGACTTAAAGAAAATCGAGTTAAATGTATGTCGATGTGGTTTGTCCAACCAACGATGAACTCATCGTTCCATCGTCTGTACCAGCTGGTAAAGAAGATTCTAAGGAAGCGGTGAACTTTGCCATTACATATTCTTATTATTTTACCTAACCAAGAAATCGGTACAGAGCCCCGTTCTTCAGCACAATGTTAAACAAACTAGGCCCTTGTAACAATGTGCAAAAATAATGCAATATCAACAGGAAAAGTTACTAAGTAAGAGATTCTTTGCAATTTCATTCTAAAGCCCCCCTTGGTTCACTAGTTTTCTACTCGGGACAGAGGCCATATTTCCTTGGAAGTTTAATTCTGTGTCCGCGTCCCTCCCACCTGACTGCCGCCCGTAATATTGAGGAAGTAAATCATCTCAGCCTCCTGACCTCCTGGCTAAAAAAATGCTTAAAACTCTTCCTGAAAAGCAAAGCCCTGCGTTGCTGTTTTGTAGGGTGTTATGTAGGTCAATGGTGGTTTTGTTAGTTGACTTTTCTTGTATACTTTATGAACTTTTATGAACATTAAATAAAATCAAAATCTTTCGTACTTGAAACCACTCGATTACAAAGCTGATTACATAGGAACTGTAGTCATATCAATAATAACCGCATCCATTACACCTAACACACTTTGTATGCGTGTTAAAGAACGGTGCGCAGATAAAAATCAAAATATGTCCACTTTATGAACTGCGTAATAAAGTAAAGCAATCTAAATTCATAACAAATGACCCACAATAAATGGTATACCACTATCAACGTCCACAACGCAAGCACCTAAGCACATAAATAATAGCACACGCATAACACCCCTTAACTCAACACGTAATAAACAATATGAACGAAAACTTAAAACCCCAAAATACCAACCAACTAACGTTTTTGACGTACCAACTTAAAAATGTTAACGAAAAAAAAACGTAGCAACGAAACAATTCCGCTTTATAGCTTCCGCCCCTCGCATTATGAAAATGAAGTTTTTATGTTCAAAAGAGGTACAAACACGGTTTCTTTGGATTTTGCTCGAAATTAACACCACCCTGTGTTTGCGATATCATTTATTTAGAAAAGAACTATTGGAGCGTTGATGTTCATTTCTTTTTTGGGAGTTGTAAGACAATGCGCCTTTGATTATTTTTATCTGTATTCATACTTTGTCCTGGAGCTGCGGACTGCCTAGCGGGTTATCGGGACTCCGGATCGTCTCAGCAGTAATGGCAAAGCCAAGGGTTTACAGAGGATCATTACCGTGCGTCGTAGGAAGATGTTGCCGAATGACGTCAACTCATTGGCTTGCCCTTAAGTAACTAGCTGCTTTCCTTCAGAAATATTAAACCGTAAGCTTGATTCCTTATGCGGAGCTGCGGGCAACGTAAATGGTTACCGAAACTCCAGCTCGAAAAAGAGGAGTAACAACGGGTTGGTTTTTAGTCAGTAAGAGTCTTACACTCTCTCTTGTCTCACCCATGGTGGAAGAAGTAAATGGATGATTTTGCCCTTCAAAAAAGAAAAAAGGCATAGGTACTTTGGAACTCTCAATTTAGTTTCAGAGCGCTGACATTGTTTTTAGGGGCATGCGGGTCTAGGGGCATCATTGGTAATTTTTTAGGTTTGCACATGAGTTTTCAAACGCTAACATGTCACAGCAGCTTACCTAACCCATCCAATGTATGTGTGATAACCTAACGGGACGATTTGTATTTAAATCCCATCAACAATAATTTTTGACTTTTTCAATTCAATCCGCAAGGGTTTGAACACAAACTTCTACAATAAAAATAAAACAGGACTACTACTCCCAGACCACCAATGCACATCATCATCATTCAGTAAATTACACTCCGTATTTCGCGAAGCAAACAAAAATATGCCATTCAATTTTTTCCTCCACTAAACTACATATAAATTGAAAAGCAAACTAAATAATGAACACCTAGAACTTCATTAAAACAGTAAAGTTAAAAAGAAATACAATAAAATATGGCTTTAATTTTGCAAAAGCGGCTACGACTTGCCTACGTTAATTCCACAAAAACTATAAGCAATTCAACCACCGTGTGTGCGGATGTAAAAACATTCCCTGATCAAAAAACTCTCATTACTGCAATATGAAAACGCAAACTATCACTAAAATGTTGCTCATATAAAAATAGCTTAGCGACCACGGAACATGGCTGATGTACACTGGATACCGTATACAAGTTACACATTGTAGCTCATCTAGTGAACATTGATACAAAATGGAGTCAATTAGTTCGGGATTTGGTTTTAGAACTTTATTCATTATTTAACCCACGCACAGTCAACACAGGCTATTTAGTATGCAGGTAAAACAATTAAGATCACTTACTACAGACACAATACAGGGACGATAGATATTATTATTATAATGTATGTAGTTTTTAACCAAACCAATGTAATGATTGGTCGGTTCAGGAGCCAAGCGATGGTTTTTGTTCTGAGAAAATAGCTGTGCAAGAAAAAACCAGGAAGAAATTACGATAGGAATATGTGGTACCTATATACCCCTTTTTATATATATGTTGTTGTTTGTGTTGTATGTGATTGTGTATACATAAATAAAAAAATAAATAAATCATCCAAAAGCGATATTTTATATTAGGTAAATTTTAATTAAAATAATAAAACAACAAGTCAACAAATTAGATTTCAATGACACACAAAATATATTTAGAAGTTGCAAATTGAAGTAGACATTAAGTCGGGGCTGCGCAAAGATGAATGAAAAACAACACATGGCTGGAACATTGTAGAGTAGAAATGGCACGTAGCAACGCGAGCGACGTAGCAAAATAATTTTCATGTGAAAACACAGAGCAGTTTACTTAAACGATGTTAGCGAGTTGAAATAACTCTCCCACATGCTGACGCCTAGGAATTCTCTAATTGCAAGGAGACAAACCGTGGTACGAGTAATTGCTGTCGAGGCTCACGCGATGCAGCGTCAAGTGACATCGTACATTTACCGACGACCTAGGAAATTACTTCAGCGAAACTCTTTAGCGATGAAAGTAATAGCCATATTTGCTCCTAACAGGTGTTTGAATTTAACGATGATATAACTAAAGAGGTAGGTTATTTACTGTGTTTATGTTTCTCGTAACTTATCATCGTGTTGTTAGTCGCCAAGTTATTTTGTAAGAGCAATTAAGTTATTAAGCGCAATATTGCTTGATTAAAATACTCTGTGATCCGTTTCAAACAATTATTTATTTATATTTTACCGTCTTGTAAAAATTTTAGGAGACATGGAAATTCATGTATTTAGATATTACTGCTATTAAACTGAGTTGCAGTTTAAAGACATTATTTAATTAAAAATACTTTTTAAAAGAAGAAGAATTTTTAATACTTATTATAATGCATCATATATTTGGTATGCATTTAAAGAATACGGTAGAAACTGTAGTAGTAAAAAATATTACTGAAAATACTCTTCAAATAATGTTAGGCAATAAATTTTCCGATTAACGTTTCCTATTTAGTATATACCGTTTCTTTTTCAATGCCATTTATGTACAGTTACTCACAGACGCTAGGTACATCATAAGCCAATGGCTCTAGCAGACAAAACAATAAATATTTTGCTGTCACAGTGTCTGGGAAACCTTCTGTTACACCAGTGGGTCATGAATCTTTATTTATATTTTATACTTTTAACTTTTTTCGTGAATATTTTTTAGTTGAGACGACGTAGAGTTGTTTTTTTTTTGTTAAACAATATGATATAAGTTTCTGTGTTATAAAAAATTATAATCACTAGAGGACTCACCGACGGAGTGACATTTTAAACATCTTAATATTTGTTTTGACTTTAAAAAGTACTTTCCTTGTCTTATTAAAATGAATGATTGTGAATTTGACTTTAATTCTTACATTCACAGAGCTCAATATAAAGAAAACGCCTGATTCCGTGATTAAGTTAATATGTAAGTATGTGTAAGTAGTATGCCGTGTATTTTATTATTGGCGCTTTAATAATTTATGTGTTTTATGAATATTTACGTTAACTCACAACATCGATCGATAAAATGTGGTTTCGGATTTCGGTGTCTGACCTTATGTATTTCTGAAAAATCCAGTAGAGACAGGTATTTTTATATAAAACAAAGAAACTCTCTCAATATTAAGTTTAATATTATATTACATTAATTGTGCAGTGACAGACTCTTACTGACTAAAATCCACCCTGTTCCTACATCTGCTTTTTGAGTCGGAGCCCCGGTAAACCCGCTAGGTAGTCAACAGCTCCGGAATTTGAACAGTTGCTTAACATTAGATTAAGTTACTATAGTAAAATATTAAGAACCTATGAATTAACTTCAAAACACATTAATATTATTTATTCATAATTAAACGATCCTTTAACAGTTTCAACAATAAATAATTTTACTATTAATACCAATCATAAACTTCACCTATAAACGTATCAAAAGTGCAATAAAATTGTTTTAAGAAACTTATCAAAGACAATCTAAGCTTTCATTATACGTTTTATTATGTTTTAATGTCTTTAATAAATAAATTTCGATATCAACGGTTATCGTGACAGGCATAATTAAATAAGGAAGTCTGTTCATCATAAAACTTTCACGTTTTTATTTTAAACACATAATGTCACGCTTGTTTTCTATCTTATAGCAGTACTTAGATACAATTTAATGATTACTTAAACTATTCCTTAGTAACGATTTTGTTCCGAAAATAGTTGCTAAGGACAAGGTTAGGGAACCATTAAAGGACTTTGAGTACGGTGGTTAGTAATTTAATATTTCATTGGTCGATTGCAATTACTGGATGGACCGATGGATGATGCGTATTTTTTTTGTAAATCTATCGAAAAAATCTCAGCGTCTTAAACCTCCGGGCCAAAAGACATTTTTTGTTCATTTATCATGTATTTTGACAAAGTTACACAAATTACAATCTAAATTCTTAAACAATATCCTTACTTTTCCATTATCACCGTCAAGATTAAATACATTGTCAGCAGAAGTTTTCCCAACTAATTAAAAACTACATTTCAAGTTATTCCTCTTTTATGCTTCAATAACTCTTTGCCTTTATAAATCCTTGAAGACATAACCATAACTAAGGAGTAGCCATTTTTATTAAGGAATCAGTAAAATTACATTGTAACTAGGATTTATAATGTTATAAAGTTGGTGTAATTTTTCGCAGTTTGTTCGCCGAACAAACACTTAAAATCATGTTCTGGGTATGTGATAATTAAATTACGATTACAAAGTAGGTAGATGAAGGTGTTATACGATGTTGTAACAACGTGTAATAAAGTAACTAGTATTACTTTACGATTATATCTGCGTAAGGGGTAAGAAGTCGGGTCAAAAACTCCACAACCTACCAAACCGCTGCAACTCCTCTAACGCTAGGTTTTAAGGTAGATATAACCACGAAAACACCGGAACACTGTCTTGGATACCGCATCGAAAAAAATCAGAAAAAACAATTAAAGAAGAAGACAAGTGTAAGGAGTATGTTCATAATTAAGAGACAAAAGAAACACTTCTCGATCAGGGGGGCAGTAAGCACTACATACTCGTATTATTTTAACTTCCAATTATAAGGCATTGCAAAAGACCACCTTTTAAAGATGACACTCGAAAAAGTTCTCATTTAATGTACAACGCAAAACAGGTCGTTAAATCTAACTACCAATTACACTACAGGACGGCCACCATCTACACATAACAAGAAAGGGGTCCCGAATTTTGCCATGACCCCCTCCTGTGTCACCCCATTAGCACGTATGAATCCTGTATCCCAATAGCGAATAACAAACTATAATTAAGGCCCAAAAACAAGCCTTCACAAAATTCTTCGTTCACCCATTTCACTAACTACTTTAGCTGCAGGAAAAGTTTAAGCTTCGTGTAAAATAACACTTACAACGTTCCTTAATTATTAATTAGGAGGTCCATTAGCGTGAAGTGAGATAATCTTTATGGTTTCTCAGAAGGATATAACGCCATTTTAAATCACTGCTGATGTTATCGCCATCGAGGTTTTCACCTTAATGTCGTCCTTTAGTCAAAATATCACGTATCCCGCGGATAAGTATGATGTACGGCGAAGTTTATGTGAATTTTAAATTTCCTGAAAGGAGAGGTTAGGTAAGAAGTTTCTTGTCTAGTTCGGTATAAATGTACAGTTCAGGAGGTATTTTTGTACACAGAGGTGTGAAAATGTGGGAAAACTTTTCGTCCAATTGTTTTTCGCCAAGTGAGTAACTATGTCAATGTTTTGGGTTTTAATATTGCGTATATGTGCGTGTATTACGTTAAAAATACAAACAATACAGTAATATTATGTCACTATCAGTTAAACTGCAAACTAATCATTAAGCTAAATTAATAAACGACAGCACGATTTGCGCGATGGCTGAGCGACTGGCTTTCGCACAACGTGTAGCGAGTTCGATTCCCTCACGGAGAAACACTTTGTGTGTTCCACAAATTGTTGTTTTGGGTCTGGGTGTAATGTGTATGTGAAATTGTATGTTTGTAAATGCACCCACGACCGAGAAGAAAATACTAGTGTGGGGCAAGGTAAAAAAAAAAATCTGCAAAGAAATA
Organism: Spodoptera frugiperda; assembly: GCF_023101765.2. Taxonomy (NCBI): domain Eukaryota; kingdom Metazoa; phylum Arthropoda; class Insecta; order Lepidoptera; family Noctuidae; genus Spodoptera; species Spodoptera frugiperda. The sequence goes on along the minus strand of NC_064242.1, from coordinate 9,462,901 downwards.
TGAACACAAAATATTTACTCTAAATCAATGAATGCATCATAATAATTACAGTTACACACTCCCTACATACAAACTTTTAAAAACATCACTAATCAAAAATTAACAAACCAATACTAATTCGACGGCAAGCGTGCGAAAATCTCGATAAGCAAAAAAAAGCAATCGAAACACAAGATCTCACTTCTATACCAAATCGTTGCTTTATCTTGAGGCTATCGTGGCAGAAAGGCCAACATTAGTCTACAATTAACACCACGAACGAAAGCCTCGTGTTATCTTTAAAAGATAAAGATTTTGTTTTGTTACGGTCCTACCGTACGACAAGGTAGCCGAAAAACAGTCGCGACGTTTTGTCGCCTATACCAGACGCAGGTGCCAAGTCTTAGTGGTACATATCATAGAGTAAGCATGCTAAATAGAGGTACAACATTTAGCTGTTAGAATGAAAAGTGCTGTTGCATAAGAAGGTACCAAAATGTGACAGTGCTAATAAGACGTTTTTTTATAAATTGTGTAAAATATATTATAACCGATACCTACCAACGGCAAATACTAAAAATATAATAATGTATAGGGAATGCCTGAATGAAGTCAATACTACGACACGTGGTCAAAAAGAATTTTTTTGCCGAATTACACAATTGTTTATTCCATTATTAATTATCTGAGTTACATAATGTACTACCTATATTAACTAAAAAAAATGGCACGGCATACTAATGTACATTAATGGAGACATAGTTTCGAGTCACAGAGGGACTCTTCATCATAAGCAGAGTCCGCAGATGCGGCCACGTCGTGTAACCTACTTACGTACGTGCAGTTAAACCGTATTTTTTTAGTTAATTTAGTATGTCTCACAGTTTTTATTTATTAATTATTATCACAGATCAAATATAAACCAACCACCCACCAAATCAAAGAAAGATCTCAATTAACAATTCAAACCTTTCTTAACATTAACACAAAAATAATATTCTCAACTAACACCTAACATTTTCAATCTTCTATGAACAGCAACCTTATTAGGCACAAATCTTAACGAACAAAAACCTCTTCCATAATCTATGGCACTTGCAGCCTGTCCAATCATGCATTTCATTCAACCAGTATCAATATCGGTGTCATGCTAAACACCTGCCCCTCGGATTGCGGGTGTTTATCTTCATTTTATCGTTTTTTGTCACACATCTACTGGTGTACACATACACCTTGCTTTGCTCCCTTTCGGCACTTAATAAATCAATACATTTCACGGTTTTGTTTAAATAATTGTTTTTTATACGGTTCATTTGTAAAAGTAAGTTTTGAACTCACACATTCATGTACAAAAAGAAGCGGAACGACTTTTTTTAGACATTGTGAAGCAAGTACTCATATACATTACACCTCTGTATGCGAATTATAATTTGTGTATTTGTACATCAATCCTAGCACAGCAATCTACCAAACCCTACCCTAAATAAAAATTCAAACAATAACAGTAAATTATACTTGTTTACGATAGATAATATTTATCTTATATGTATGCTGCCCAAAATCACTATAAAAGCTGAAAATAAACGTATACAATAAACAACACCTAATTTGAGATAAAACAAATTTAAATTAATTTTATATTCTACTCACTCTTCTGCAACAAACATTATAACATTTCAAAGAATGGATCAAAAATCCCGAATATCATTTCGACTATTAAAATTCACTTAAAAACTTTAGTGGCGTCATAATATTTAATAGAAAGCAGTAAACACATTAATTATTTTGATATAAAACCTCTCATATTGCACAAACATCACGTTTGTATAAAACATAATACATTGTATTGTATTTGTATAAAACATAATCATAGAATGCATTTTACGTTCTTCCACACTTAAAAAGACCAAAAATAAAAGAACCGTCAATTCAACGCAAAGGCTTCCCGCTTCTTGAAAAAAGAAGGGGATTTGCGAGTAATGAAAGCTCTCACTGACTGGTTTCTTAAGTCTGGGAATTCAATATCAAGATTCTAAGCAGGTGTGTTTTAAGACAAGGCGCCTTTATAAGCGTGACATATTGTCGTAGAGAATGTGCAACGTAATTAGGCTCTTTCACTCTAAAAATGATTTCAGATAGGTAAATATTAGAGTCAAATACTAAGTTAACAGTTACTACTTTAAGTAGGAAATAACATAAACTAACTTACCTTGTGGAAGTTTCAAAAAAGCAAAAGCAGTACTGAAATACAATGCCATGCTAAAAAAATATCCTATACGAGCGCAAAACCCCAAAAAATGTCAGGTCAAAAAAATCTACCAAAAAAAAAAAAAATTCACACACCATTCATTCAATACCGAAACCGAGCAATTATAACGACATTGGTCCACCATTGATACCGTATGTCAGATGGTTCAGCGGCAACGTGCAAGAAAAAACGTCCGGTTAGCTTGAACGACGCGCCGAACGTCCCTGGATGTCGTCTGCCCAGCTTTGTCGGCATTTTTTTAACCCGTGACTGTTTTAGTAATCGGATAGCGATCTGTTTGACTCACCGAAGACTATGATCAGGTAGCGATGAAGTAATAAAATATGAAGGAAATAAAAAACAGTTGGTAATGAAATTTCATTTCATAATCCGGCCTCTTCTGCTTTATTGCATGTTTAAATTGATTGCGTAGGACGCGTATTAAGTAACCTGTTGGCTTTTTTTATGACAACGTCGTATTTATAGGACGGCTATATGAGTATTGAACAAACCGCAGAGCAGGCATTATTTTTTAATCAATATTTATTAATCTTTGAAGCACGTCCTAATAAGTTAGTTGTGGTAGCCCTTTTATGGTATTCAGTTATCTTTTTTGAACAATTTTGATCGATTTCAAACTTGGAAGCATCTGAGACTATCCAGTGTCCATGTGTATATACCTATATATAATTTTATTAAGTACAATTGGTCTACCAAATGTGGATTGAATTGATTAAAATCTTCTGAAATTTGGTAGATATATTTTTATACTTAATTACGAATATGAGTCACTTCTTTACTTTTTACCTGATTAAATGTGTACATAATTATTTGAAAACCACTATTTCCCAGTAACAATTATCCATTAAGAATAAAGTCCCTAGTCACAATATTAGACGTACTCACATTTTTGCACACGCTCCGTTCAGAAACCGACACCCACTACACTCGTGCAGTCGAGCATTAAAATAGTACAACAAGGATTTTTTAGCATGGTATGTTTTCCAACAAAATATAGAAAGTACATAGTAATACTAATACAAATACAACCACCGTTTTGCTAGGTACTAATGTTTCCGCAATTGTTTGCCAGTCACAACTTTATCAAACAAGGATTGGCTTAGCTTAGAAACACAAGAACACGAAACAAAAAGTATTTTTATAAATAAATACTATTAATTTCATTTCTAAGACAATTGTACGGGAACGGGACACTGGTTTTCCTTGTCGAATACTATAAAGACAGTAATCATACAACTAACGCCATCTGCCGTGGAGTGGAGGAACTTAATAGTGATGTAGTACTGTGGTAGTATTTGTATCAATATTGGAATAAGAAATTATCCTTGTATCCTAAAAACATAACATGTTTTGCTTACTGTTTTTAAAAATATAACATGTGCTTTGTATGTGTTGTTTAGCATATTTTGAGCAATATTAAAACACAAAGGAATATCTTCAAAAAGAGCTAAAATATTTCAGAACAAAAGATTACTAAGAAAACATTTTTGGAGAGTACTTGTAGTTAGTTTCAGTACACGGTCTGATAATACGAGCAATATTAAAATGAGAATATGAATAATATTCTAACAACACAAAGTACCTTGGCAAGTAAAATTGGGAAAGAAAAATAGGCGTGTAACCTCATTCACAACACTTTATCGTGATACATATAGGCTCCAGATTTCATCTTAAGGTGCTCCCACACAGTAGTTATATAACGTTATACAACAATGTGTAACAATATAACATTTGCAATAGCGTGTAACATACTCTACAATTACTGTTATAATTTGTTTAAACACAAATGTTAAATCAGTCTCTAACGTTATATAACTGCTGTCTGTCTGCATCTTATCTTTTGATGTAAAGAAGCAGAATGTTTGAGTAAACGTAGTCTTCTAAACTTACCTAATTAGGTTACATTCAACATCATCATCAACAGCATATAAGTGGATACTACTGACCAAAAGCCTCTACTCACGCGGAAATATATTGAGCATTAATCACCACGCTTGCTCAATGCGGTTTGGCGATTGCAAACTTATAATCAAAAATTATAAGGCCAGGTTTGCTCACGATGTTTTTCTTCACCGTTAGTCAATGGTGTCTAAATAATCGTAGAAAGTACTTATAACTTGGGAAACGTCACATTGGTAGTTGCCATTGCTAGGTTTCTAACCCTCATGTATGAGAAGCGCGAAGAAGCGGGCGTCTTGAACTACCGGGCCACCACGTATTCATTTGTTTCGAGATAATAATATCAGAGCTTTTTTAACGTGTGAAAACGTAGGATTTTGTACCTTTAATGTGTTAATTGGATTTTATACGTTAAATTGTTAGTATACAGTACGGAAACTACCTAGATGTCTAGAATAAAAGGTAAATAGACTATATACCTAGTCAATAGTCGTAATTACGCTGCTAAAGTAAATCGAATCATTATACAATAATAATATATCTTCTATTATATATCAACCTCGTTTCGTATTATGTGGAACAAAATCCGAGATCCCCGTCTCATTATATTAAAATGGCGCCGTTTTGTCGTTAAACCACTTTATAATTATGAAGATAGCTAAGCAGGCTCATTATCTGTTGTCTGAGACGAGTAACACTTCATTAAGGGGAACTGAGATCAAACGGTGTTAAATCTTAGCGCTTGAAACCATAACGTCACAGTTGCGTATTTTATATCAAGTGCTGTGAAGTAATTTTAAATTGGATCATGTTTAACGTGATGTTCAAATGTCTATATACGTCTTACTAATATTATAAATGCGAAAGTTTGTATGTTTGTTTGTACTTACAAACAAACATACAAACTTTCGCAAACACGCCAATGACTTCATTGGCGTCAAAATGTCTTTTTTGAGGGGGAATAATCGTCCATTGACTTCTTCCACCTTGGGTGAGACGAGAAGGACTGTCAGACTCTTACTGACTAAAACCCACCCCGGTTCTTCTCCTGCTGTGAACCGAAGCCCCGGTAACATTTTCCGCAGCTCTGGATCGGGCATTAGCCCTACTGGTGGCACATCATCTGTGGTGGTCTGGCTGTCTGAGGCGCGCGCGGAACTGGGTCTGGAATAACACATAGGCTACTTTTTACCCTACAGGAAGACGGGTGAAGTCACTGACAGAAGCTAGTATTATATACTTACGTAATTGGAAGATTATTACAATATTGATCATAGTATTACAGAGAAGGTTAATGTAATTGAACTATTATATTTAATTACATACGTCGTGATGTAGTTTACCAAACTTTACTTTCAAATAGACGGTTAAACGAGCAGATAGTAGCATAACTACCTATATAATAAACCTTCTGGGTAAAACCTCAAAACCAAATTTTCTTGTTGTTATTAATTATGAAATTCAATGAAACGTTCCAAGTTTCAAATCTATTTCTGGTTACTAAAAGTGTTTATCAATAGACCTTCTATTATAAGTTACGAAAATGATAACACTCAAACAAAGACGGAGCGCAAATTAGGGTAGGTTCAGATGACAAGCGCTCAACGCGCGTTTTGATAACGCGCGTTTACAACTACATACATTTTATTCAGGCCGTACACATGCTAACGCGCGTTTTAGTAACGCGCGCGTTCAACGCTGCGCTAGCGCTCGACTGTTGTCAGCGCGCGTCAACGCCGCTTTGAGATCATTGGTTTTCTATGTTTCCGTTCAGTTGAGCGCGCGCTTTCGACGCGGATAGACGTATTTTAGGGTTCGTCAAGTTCGTCCGAAAATCGTTCGAAATGGAAAGAGTAGTAGTAGTAGTCGTAGTTAAAGAATTTGGGCTCAAATTGCCTTAACTTAGGATATGAAATAATGTACTGACTTTCAGTCAGCCTGGTTGACAAAATTGGGTGAACCCAATATCTCCGTCTTCTGTTGTGTCGTTTCTGCCGTCTGTATAAAATCACCGATAAAACTGTTACTACGTCCATCTTCGACAATTACAAACTGGCCGCAACAACGCGCGTTTAACGCCTGACAAGCGCGCACCATGTGAACACTATACAAAAATTCAACGCGCGTTCAACGCGCGCTGAGCGCTTGTCATCTGAACCTACCCTTAATGTTAAATGTCAAAGCTATACTTCAAAGAACTTGACATTTACCGAAAAATTGTAGATTTAGATAGAGAGAGATTTAGGTACAAACAACTGTTATTTATTTTATGCAAAGCAGGAGCAAATTCTTCGGCATGTCTCCAAATATTGTAATAAATATTCAATCTCATCAATATTCTTAAACGATGATTTTCAAGCGAAACGTACAGTAGTTAAAAAGGACTTTTCTTTAACTTTGTTTAAACCAGATTGAAATGAAAGTTTTTTATGGTAAAACCGGTAAATAAGCAGAGACAACACCTGATGATGACACCAGAACCATCAGAGGCATTACAGGTGCGTTACCGGCCTTTTGGGGGTATCGAGTATTGAAAAGATTGGGATGTGTTGTTTCTCGTTCACGTCGGTTTTCTGTGAGGCCGTGAGTAACATAACATAAAAATAAAGAATCGTAATCCTCGATAGAACGAACAGGATGCTGAAAATTTTCGAAAAAGTGATAAAGTCACCAGTACAAAGTCATATTCGCATTTGCGCTTGTAGGTTAACAAGGCAGTTTAAAATTGTGATAGTCACTTTCAACATATTTTTTCAGCCCAATGTAAAAAAAGTTTTGTTAAAACAAGAGAAAGGAAAGAGGGAAAGAAAGTTCTATATTAACAGGTTTTCAATCAATACGAAAATAGCTGATATACTGAAACGAAGTAAACGGGAATATTTTATTGTGAACGGAACAGATGGATTGGGGAAAGATTCTAACGCTTTCGTCCTTTACAAAGTTCGCTGTACGCGTGTTAGGAAGACCATGGGTTCCGAAAAAGGAATATAATATTTCGAACAATAATAATTTGACAAAATGATTACGTAAAAACTATGGTTTAACTAAAGTCAAATCAAGCGATTGCCATAATCAGTTGGTAAAAACAAACGTCAACAAAGTCTAGAATTCAGAATATATTTAATTTAAGATATAAAAAATCAAGCAGTGTAGGAAAATCACGGTGATTTTAACCGGTAGAAGTATGCCTCTCATCATCCCCATGAGGGATATTTATGAAGATTTCCATTGTGAAAGAGAAAAAAATAATAATCGAATAACTAGCTTATGTAGCATAAGAACATATTATTTGAACAGCTTTTCTGTAAAAAAATAAGATGAGACATTGTTATATGAAAATATCCAAAATTTTCCTAAAACCATGTTCACTCCAAACAAGCAATATGGCAAGACGGTCCATTCGAATCTAATGTCCCATCGCTCGCGCCGATGTTTACACAATACCCAATAAATTACTTATTCAAATCTCTATCCCATTCTAATTTCAAAGATTTTTTCCCAAGATTCAGGTACCTGTTTGCTTTCGTATTAAAATGTTTTGTCCGCTTACATTGGGTGATATCAATTAACTAACTGTCCATAATTTTTATTACTTCTTTATTTGATTTGCGTGGATAGAAAGAACTTCACATACATTGGTAAACGAGCGATCACATCATCTAATGTTTTATTATCAGCGTCGCCCAGTTTAATTATGGACACCTGCATTACCTGAAGCAAGATGTTTGAGATTACAAGTGTCACCAGCATTCTCAATTTCATGAATGTTGGCACATACTATTTACAACCAACTACTGCATTTAATAACAAATCTTCAATAATATAAATTGTTTAAGACCAAAATTCTAGTGATGTCAACGTAGATGTCTTATGCAAAGCATAAACCTAAATAGGTCTCACGTAGAATCACAATTTCTCTCATAAGCTACAAAGAAATAATAAAGAGTTTTACACCAAGACAGAAATAATCAAGTTTTCTGTACGCAGATCTCGTATTGCACACAAATTTAATTGACTATTAAAGCTAATTTAAATGCAAAGCCCGCAACAGAGAGTAATTAAGACTAAGAAAATGCACTAAAATGTACTTATTAGCTACAAATTGTTATTTCAGTTGAATCTTACTAGAGTTGTATCTATGTAAAATTGATTATGTCGTTAATTGTTATAAAAACCTTCGCAATAGGTTTGAATAGACAAGAAGAGTCTGACAATCCCTCTCGCCTTGCCCAAGGCGGAAGAAAACATTGGATGATTTACTCGTCTCAAAATAAAAACTAGAGACCTAAACTTCTGAAATTCAATTACCCACGCAATGTAATACCACATATTACATTTAATACATGTATTTGTAGCTCAACAAAATTTTTAATAAAGAAAATATTTATCGTATGACAAATCTTTTTCACATTTAATGCAGAGACCAACAAATCTGTATAGGAAATTGCACTGCACTGACTTAATTCCTAAAAAGAAAATTACGAAGCTATCACTACTGTAACTGACACTCGATTACATGTCTCTGCCTACCCTGAAAGGGACGTAGCAATTTATTACCACTACTAGTATAAAATATCTTTAAGGCTCACCATGGTACCTTAGTACGGGTTTGCTTTACGTAAACGGAATGAGAGCGTTCGGCGCTCTGATTAGTTGGTTAAGTCGTGCCGACCAATAAGAGCAAACGCGCTCTCTTTCGTTTTCGATCAACGTAAAGGAAACTCGTACTAAGAGTACAGATCTTTCTGCAGCTCGACAGCTACTACAACGGATGGAAGTCTTATAGAATATTTGTATCCTTTGTCATTTCTTCTTGACAAAAGCATTTTGTTGGCTAATAACCTTTGCTCTAACTATTATCAGTGCCCTGTAGGCGTAATTGCAGAAGAGAATACAAGGAATCCCACTGTCCCCTTTATCAGAAGAATCTTTACTTACAATCCTAAAGACGTCAGATAAATTGCAACGAAGTGCACATCGCCAACAATATTTCTAACAATTTCTATTCAATTTGAATTATCAGATTTCCTTGCGATGCTTCGATATAAGAGGTAATAAATCGAGAAGTGTATAGGTTGCTTAAGACAAGTTGCATTTTATGGACCAGATATGCGAGCGTCATTTACGTTTTATTTTAAAGATGGCCGCTGGCGATAAGTCTGCGTGATAGAACGCTTTCCTGCTAGCGACATAGTACACATTAATTAACACGGAATATTTATAGGCGACTACAGGATCGCTTGTTGTATATGAAAGGTTTCGTGGAAGGCAATTGCTTCCGTTTACGTTATGGAATTAATACTATTTATCAAGCATTGTTCTTTGGAGCTGCTAATGTATTAGATTTGCTTGGATATATTAATAGGCCATTATTTGTCGTGCTTTCTATTTCCAGACATAGCAGACGTAGATAAATATGTATTTCAATAATTTTCAGAATTAGAAATAAGTTTAGATTTTATAAAAGAAAACGACGTAGGTATCTAATCGTGATTTTATTAATCTATCGATTAATGTGTACAGTATAATTTGTTTGACCTGACCATAATCGCATCAATACAAACAGAGAAAGTATTTGAAAGGTGTTTCTGTCCTAGCTACACTCACTCAAATCACAGAAAAATATAAGACCAAAAATTTCGGTTAATCTCATTAGGTATTAACTTTTTATTAAACACGGATCCTCTCCATCCAATGTTAGCGTGCCTTCGGGCTCCTTAATACCACTTGCACAGAGTCAAGTCTATAATACAATATTAAGTTGTTCAGACTACTAATTGAAGGTTGGCACGAATTAAATATTATTGCTGTTTAGTATGCACATATTTTTTGCTTGTACAGACATTATGTAAGATTTTTTATTCTAGATGCTTGAAAGAGATAAGTAGAAGGAGGGTAGGGAGGCCTTTGCCCTGCAATGGGACGACAAGCAGTCCCCATCGTCCACGAACACCCGAAACACCAGAGGTGTTACATGTGCGTTGTCGGTCTTTTACGGGTTAGGAATTTAAAGGATTTTGGGGAAATAGTGGTTAGAAAATTGAGAAGGGGGTAACTAGACGTCCGGTAACCCCACTCACAAAACGAAACACAACACAAGTGTTGTTTCACGTCGGTTTTCTGTGAGGCCGTGGTATTGCTCCGGTCGAGCCGGCCCATTCGTGCCGAAGCATGGCTCAGTATTGAGTGTATGCAAAAGTCCTGTTTACTTTTAAAATACTACCTAACACATCTACAGGATAGAGCTCTGCCTGTGGGTATCGTAAATGGCCTGGGCCCACTTGTCCGTAATGGACAAATCAGGCTTGTCATAAAATAAAAACACGAAACGAAATGCCAAAACAGATACCAAATGAAGTCAAAGCCATCAGCTTTTTGAAGAGATTATGGCAATAGATCTACAGTCAGGGAGGTCACTCACGGGCCGTTGATGATGCTGATATTGACGAATTTATATACAACACTCAATATATAGCATATTTCATGGCTCAACATAAAATTCTAAATAGTTTAATTAAAATAAATTTACATACTAATGATTAAGGTACAATAAAAAATAATATCATAAAGTATCCTATTAACACGGTCACAGATCTTTAAACAATGATACATTAATAAATAATTCATTGAAATAAAAAACCTTTATAGAGCCATTATTATTTTAGTCAAATATCATACCTAATTAAGTCGTAATATTTTATAGCAGGGTTTTATAATTAAAACCGCTTAGCATGAATGTACAGGAAACAAAAGAATAGGGTAAATTCGCCTATTCGCGTCCACCTACCATTTCGGGTTCATATAAGAGATCACAATGAATGTAAGATACTTAAAACGTGTGAGATTAAACAAATGTGTAGTGACTTGACTTAAAGTCCTATGTCCCCTAGATGGGACAGAGAGTGTCCACAGAGGTCCTCCATCCTCCAAAATGTGTAGTAACTACTACTAATATGGTGGCAGTTTTCTTATTTTCAGGAATTTTTAAAGGGTTTCCTAAACGAGAACGTAAACTGTTGGATGGACGCGAACAGGGGAATTTACCCTCTAAGAAGTATGTATATAAAAAACGACGTAGTAAAAACGTTCTATAAGTAGTTTCTGCCTACCTCAACACGCCTATGATTTGAGCGACGAGCAACGATACGCAAAATATTTTTATGTAGCAATTGTTTTTCCACAGTTCTGGGATTAGCTTCTTCGCAACAGTCGTGTGTAGACGACAAACTAAATATACTTAAAAACATACGTAAATAGTTGGGTATTCTCAAGTTGCGGACTACCTAGCGGTATCGCACGCATCGCAGTTTACTGGGGCTACGGCTCGACAAGCAGGAGTAAGACGGGGTGGTTTTTAGTCAGTAAGAGTCTGACACTCCCTCTCGCCTTGCACCGGCGAGACAAGTCATTGGATGATTTTCTCCCCTGAATTTTTTTTATCTGAACTCTTAATGCTTCACAAAAAACTAATAAAACACCGAAATGTTCTATCGTCTCTCTAAACAAACAACTTTTCGTATTTCCGTTCTTCAAAAGATGGCGCCACTGTTAACGTGCCGACAAACACGATAAGTGGACGGCTATCACGGACTATCACGGCTATTCTCCAAATGGGAAGCAATGCAGTTTTCTCTCGAAGTTTTATAGCATCGAAATCGACTACAATTTACTTGAATAGGTCAGTTCAATTGAGACTTGCAAACAATTGAACATTATTGTATTCAAGCAGGTTTTAGTTTTATACTGAAACTTTTGTTTGTTAAACATATAGTACATGTCTTCACGGGCCTTTTAGCGTATTTTTAAGTAGACATTTGAATTCGTAGAAAACATAATTAAATTCAATTTGTCTAAAAAAATCTCCCTGAATACATCGTATTACCTATGTAATTGAGCCCTATGGGTGCCTATGACTCATAACATAACAGCTAAAATGACACAGTTACTGAATGTATGGCTGGGCAACCGACTGCCACACATAACGTGTAGCGAGTTGAATTCCCGCATGGTGTAACTCTTTTTGTGGTCGACATATTGTCGTTTCGGCTCTACGTGTCAGGTATATACTATCATCTCACTTGACATTATCACCTTTAACTAAATAACCTTTTAAAAAAGCTTTCAATCCTTAGAATATTCATTTGCCAAAAGAAAATGATACCTATCTAATACCAAGTCATTACCGATCATATTTCATAATCTAATACAAGAATAATAAAATTTCTTTTAATCCTAAAATTACAATCCAAATTAATATAACACAGTAAGCACTGTTGGAAAGATAGCCGCAGGTAATTGGAAATGAAAAGACAATGCTACATTTACACTACTCGATAAACGAGCGCTCTCGATTGGTTATCGATAACAATCGAATCGGTAAAATATCGAATGAAGAGTGAAAATTAAATGTACACTTTTATGTCAATACTGTGATGAATAATAATTGCTTGACGACTTTATGATGTGTTATTGTCAATTCGTATATTGATTTCGTTTATCTGTTTATGTTTATCTGCGATGCGTGCGATCCGTGCGATGCGTCCGATCCGTGCAATACGTCCGATGCGTGCGATGGGTGCAATCCGTGCGATGCGTGTGATCCGTGCGATGCGTGCGATGCGTCCGATGTGTGCGATGCGTCCGATCCGTGCGATGCGACCGATGCGTCCGGTCCGTGCGATGCGTCCGATGCGTATCGACGTGCGATCCGTGCGATGCGTGCGATCCGTGCGATCCGATCCGTGCGTGTGAATACCGTGCCGATGCGTGCGATCCGTACGATCCGTGCGATGCGTCCGATGCGTCCGGTCCGTGCGATCCGATGCGATCTGCGATCCGTGCGTATCCGTGCGATGCGTGCGATCCGTGCGATGCGTGCGATCCGTGCGATGCGTACGATCCGTGCGATGCGTCCGATGCGTGCGATGCATGCGATGCGTCTGAAGCGTACGATGAGTGCGATGCGTACGATCCGTGTGATGCGTGCGATCCATGCGATGCTATTACGTGTCATAATGTGCACCTCTGCCTACCCCTTTGGGGATAAAAGACGTGATAATATAATAAATAGGCTCAGCACCTCTTACATGGGACTTACAACATAAATTGTGAAAAGTGGGTGTACATTGCACAGTGTCATTACGTGTCATAATGTGCACCTCTGCTTACCCCTTTGGGGATAAAAGGCGTGATAATATAATATATAATAGGGTATCTTTTCGTTATTTTCAGGCCCAGAAAGTGACATAGCGATTACTGCTGGCTAGTGCACAATAATGGTACAAAGGTGGACATAATGTCACAGGCATTTTTGTTAACCTTTAGGAGTTGAAGATACAATACGGTAGGTGCAACGGTAACCGTGCCGTCTAAACTCTATATTCTTTAATTAAAGAATAAAGCCTACGCTTTAATGGTTCTGAAGGAAGGCATCTAGTTACTTACGAGCAAGTCAATGAGGTGACGTCACGGTAAAATCTTCATACTTACGAAGCACGGTAATGATCCTCTTAAAACCCTTGACTTCGACAGTACTTCATTTACATAAAGGTACAATTTTATACTACATAATTAAGTACATCAGAGTAAGGGGGCTTTTCTACCAAAGATGTGCTATGCTAGCTGCTAGCTATGCTACAAAAATGTGATAGCTAAGTTGCGAAACTATGTGACCGTTTCCACTGATACTAAGCTTTGTAGCTGTACGAGGAAGATGTGCAGCTCGAGTATGCGATAGTAGATAATCAACATCCATAACACGCATCTTTCCAAAAAATAACAGAGCTAAGCTGAGTCTGTTTCCACCAGTGCTAAGCTGTACCAATGAATATGATTGGTGAAGTCAAACGCATCCACAGCAACATAGCATAGCACATCTCTGGTGGAAAAGCATTCTAGAGGTCACTAATAATCTAAATCCATAGGAATAATCCTGCAATCATTTTGGCGTAACAAAGGATAAGGATATGCCAAGACTACCGGCCTTACTTATAAAAATCCACTAATCAACAGCTAAGCAACTAATTAACTAATAACTCATTAACTCCTTAATTATCAATTAACTATTTCTTACTTATAAACACTGTTTACACGTCACTTAACTAAGCAATGGTTAATTAACGTTTTTATTTTATACGCTGCCAATACCATACGTAAAACTGCATTGTGATGGTAAAATTCCTGTAATATGGTAATATGGAGAAACCCACAAATTGTTTCAAATTTCCGAATAGTTTCAGTCTCTTCTCTTAAATTTGAAGGCATTTTAATATAAATGGAACTTTTCGAAGCCAATGCAATAGCAACTCTTTTAGCAGTTCTTGATAAAGTCTGTTGGCTCATGCCATGAATTATCGCACAGTCTTCTTGAATCTCATGGCGGCCCCAGTATCTTATAGCTGCCATTACTTGCAACTCCACAGGTATACTGCCGCCCCGGCTATCCATGGACAAGTCGTTTCTTAAGATATTTATAATTTTTACCATATTTCCTTTACTGAATCTGTAGCGATGCTTGAAGTCGCTTTCACTCAATTCCTCCATTGGGTTCGATCTTGAATCATATATTTTTACTCTCCTTCTTGAACCGATATTCCTGAAATTTTTTATTTCTTCTATCTCGTCACGGTATGTGCGTAATTCATTATCGTCGTCAAATATATCCATTTTTTTATATTTATCCACTTCACTTTCCTAAGTAGCGGAACAAAGCCCAGCAAACAGAACTCAATTCAATGCGAAGTTTGCATGTGGTGTTATTGTTGAGATATACCACAGCTGTGACTTTTACGAATTTCGGACGCCATTTTGGTAATTAGGTCTATAAACAATGGTCCGACACTGATTAAATTGACAGCTATTTAAGCAGTCGCTAAGACATTAGTTAGCGTTAATCATCGTTTATGAGTTAAAATATTTTTTAATAGGTAGTTTAACTGTGTCTTAACTTTAGTGATCGTTTATAAGTAAGGCCGTACGTACATAAATCTCTGCTTTATTTATAGTTAATAGTCCCACGTAAGGCAATAAGGTCGAATCTATTGCCATACCCTAAGTCCGTGCTACAAATGAGGATTAATGAAAATTAATTACTAATGAGAATATCGAGATCGAACAGCCCATTAACCCTTTACCCGATCCGGAAATCGATTAAAGACCTTTGCAATGCCCCTTGCTATGGTTAGACTGAAGTAATCTTTCTAATTATAGATATAAGAAACTGCTATGATTGTTATTAATGCACACATATTTATTATAGGTACAAACACGATTTGGCGCGGTGGCTGGGCAACCGTCTGCCACGTAATGTGGATGCGATTCCCACACGAAGCAACTCTTTGTATCATCCGCAAATTATTGTTTCAAGTTTGGGTGTCATGTGTATGTGAACTTGTATGTTTATAAACGCACCCACGACACAGGAGAAAACCCTAAAGTGTGGCAAAGACTTTTTTAAAGAACACAAAAAATAACAAGCGTCGTTCCTTTGTGTGAGTTTTTTATTTGTAGTCGTCAAATAAATAATGTGAGTCCCAAAACTTGAGGAAAGGTCTAATGTGATGCCAGGATAACATAAAGCAAGTTGATGAGAACAGGTGATTTTTCTAACCGTATTGAGAAAACTCCCTTTGCTTTCCAAACCAGTTGAAAAATGGTTAGAAGACAGAAAGTTTTGCATAATTTTATTATAAGTATGTACATTATTATGTAATTTACTACTCAAAGAAACCGACGTGAAACAACGCTTGCGTTGTATTTCGTTGCGTGAGTGAGATAACCGGAGGCCCAATTCCCCCGTTTCCGATCTTCCTAACCCCCAAAAAGCCGGCAACGCACTTGTAACGCCTCTAGTATTTCACGTGTCCATGGGCAGCGGCAATTGCTTACCATCAAGTGATACGTCAGCTCCTTTAAAAAAAACTACATATTTCAAAAATAAGTCAACTTCCATCTCTCCTATATTCAGCACACATACCTAAAACCTCATACGACTTTAATCGACTTAACCTATTTTCTCTCGCTCAAAAATTATTATTTCGCATTCCACTTTCCGCAAATCCTATCCAGCGGAATTAAGTTCGCCAAAAATTCGTTGCGAAGTTAGGTGCAGAGTGAAGCACTTTGACCCAGTGCCCCTTATTTGGACCACAGTGTTTGGTCTAATATTTCGCGTGGACCACAGGATCTTGGCACTTTGTAGTGACCACGTCATTGTGGTCACAATGTTTTGTGGTCAGAAAATGCTGTTATGAGATGTAACATGTTTTTGTTAGAAGTTCTCCATTTTGTTTTGTTGCCATTTAATTCTATTTGTGGTTTAAGATTATTTTTGTTTATGTTTGAGCATTTTCTATGTTCATTTGTATTTAAAATCGGTGGGTCATTTCTTTTGATGTGAGATTTTGAAAATGATTTCGCTTTTAACTTAAGGGATCTAAGGTATTAACGAAAATGTTTTGGTAAAACGAATGACCAGAAAACCTTTTGATATCTTTGCTTTTCGGGCTTAGGATCGCTAAATTTGGAATAATATTAGGGGCTGTTTAACTATTATTTTTGTTTCATAATTTGGTATCACCATTCATTATCACAATACGGAATCCAAAAGCTTGTCAATAAGATATAGTTTCCTATTGTAATAAACATACAGCTTATGTGCTTCTTTAAAAAAAATATATGTTGGTTTATCAAACTACGATGACCAAATAAAAATAGACAACATTTCCCAACTAACACACACAGAAAAAAACCTAATCAAACTATACATAACGAAATACCGATACTCATGTAATATTCACACTATTTACACTAGAAATATACAATTCGAACCCTTTGACCATCAGTTCGGTACGGCCTAGTTCCCATCTCAGGTCAGCTACTTATAATGCATGAACGTTGCTATCAGAATATGTATCGCCGAAAACCAATTTGTTTGACGATCTCTCTATATCGACAATTGCAACTTTCTACAATCGCCTTTACTACATTGTAAGATGTTATTTGATTTTGTTTGTGGCGATGAAAGTGAGATTTGATGGTGTTTTGTTTGATTGTGTTCGTAAATGGACAAATGTAAAATGTCTAATTCTTATAAGCTGGCCAGCAAGAAATTATGCCGATTTTATTTAGTAGGTACCAGTTTTTATTCGTTCAAGTTATTCGCAAGCAGCCAAAATACAAGATTCATGTCAGCACTGCAAAATGAAAATATCTTAGATATGCTCATGGTTAGTTATCATATACCAGGCTGTAAAGAAGTCAACGTAGCATATATGTATAATTCCGGAACTGTGGACTACGTGGCGGGTTTACCGGGGCTCTGGTTCGAAAAGCAGGAGTAGGAACGGGTTTTGTAGTCAGTAAGAGCAAGCCCAAGACGAGAGATATCATTGGATAATTTTCCACCCTTAAAAAAACACACATAATTACTAGTAACATTATTGGTTTCATTTAATAAAGAATGTAGTTTGCCCAAAACAATATCATATTCTTTTTTCTAGAAAAAAAAAACACAGCATTTGTCTAAACTTCTTAACACAGTAAACCTTTACATCACAGTAGACATTATAATGCCCTTTATACACCAAATCCTTTATGTAGTGCATTTTATAAATAGCTACAGAATTTATACAATATAGAGGATTAAAAACCGAATCAATAAAAAGAGATTTTACAATAATACGATTCACAAAATGTGTACAATACCCTGTTCAAGTACCAGAATGCAAGCTCCACGTTGCACAATGAAATGACCCGTTTCATTTTAATAATTATGTTAATTTATGTATTGTCACGTCTCTCCCTCTTATGGGACAGTTAAACTTTAGTTGGCCTATATAGTAAATGCATACGTAAGCGATGGGAATATGTAATCAGGTTTGTGCTTCGTGAATAAATGTATTGGCGAGATATTTTGGTACATTGATATTTGAGTGATGTGTTTTTTATGAACGAGCAGACGTATCACCTAGTGGTAAGCAATCACCGCCGCCCGGTTTTTTGGGGGCTAGGAATTTAAGGGTTGTTGTTCGGGAATCGGGAATTGGGAAGATTGGGAAGGGCGAAATTGAGCATCCGGTAACCTCACTCACACAACGAAACACAACGCAAGCGTTGTTTCACGTCGGTTTTCTGTGAGGCCGTGGTATCACTCCGGTCGAAATGGCCTAATCGTGTTGAAGTATGGCTCATATACACCTAACATTGCACCTTCAAAGAAGTACTAGGCAGAACTATACAAATTCACATTCATAATAGAATTTTATATCACACTAATATTATAAAATGTGAAACTTTATTTGGATGTTTGGATTTTTGTTCGTCAATCACGCTGACACTGAACGGATTTTGATGAAATTTGGTATAGAGACAGAGTATGAGTAGCCTCGGGTGATAGGATACTTTTATACCACGGAAACGCGGGCGAAGCCGCTAGCAGAAGCTAGTATAATAATATAGCTTTAAAGACTCATTACTCACTCAGACACTCATGTTACATACTCTATTTTTTTGTAATAATTAAATGTATATAGTACAAGCTTTTGCCAGCGACTTTGTACTCACAAATAGGTGAGTGAGAGTATACATGTGTTTCCCATTTCTGTAGGAATTCAGGGAAATCTTATCTTAACGCTTCCTAGGTCCTTTTGGCTGTCGTTGTCTGTCAGTCAGTCAGTAACAGAAGAGTTTTATAATAACCAAATAGATATAACATAGACCGTAAGTACAGATCGACGGGCAGGGCTTGCGGCAGTTTTATGTGTACTTCATGGCACGGGAGAATTTCTCCATTTATTATTATGACTTCCATGTAATAGAGGGAAGCATGGTGCCATAAACCCGGCCATATCTATGATCCTCTCTACTACTGACAATTTTATGTTTTGTGTAGTTTGACCGAGTGACCTCAGTCGTATGTGTGTGTGTGATTACGAAAAGGACTTTGGTTGCGAGACTCGTGTTGGAAAAAACTCAGATTTAGTTATGAACAGTACCTACTACTACATAAAATATGTTTGTGATTGGCTATACTTGCATCTTAATTACAATGTAATTATATCTGGATTTCTTTAAAAAATAAATGTTGCCCCCACACTAGAATTTTCTCCTGTGTCGTGGGTGCGTTTACAAACATACAAGTTCACATGACACCCAGATCCGAAACAATAATTTGTGGTTCACACAAAGAGTTGCTCCGTGCGGGATTGAACCCACTACCCGTTGTGCGGCAGCAAGTTGCCCAGCCACTATCATTATACCTGGATATTAAAAAACGTACAAACAATAACAGACATTATTGCAATAATTTTACAAAGTAAATTCAACTCATATCGCATATCAATGTGTCAATATCAATACCAAATAATTGCTTTCATACCGTAGGTACCGTATTGCAGCTTTATACCAATCTCCGTCACACAATTGTACGCAAACAACGCATGGAGATGGCAAACAAAAAGATTTACAACGAAACAATCAAGTTAAAGTACAAAGAGTAAAAGATAAACAAACTGGTATTGGAGAAATAAATTTCCCTAGCGCACCTAAAGATTTTCATTACAACTGAAGTCATTTGACCGAGTTTTCTACAAAGGAATCTAACTTTTATCTCAGTAAGCGAGGCATTTATTGCGGTCAGCTAAAAGGTTCACAGATCAAAGAAACTGCTATAAAATATCTTGTTGAAAGTAGTAACGTTTAAAGACCCCCCTTTTTTTCTTGTTTTGTTTGTTAGAGTTAGACTAGATGAGTAAATGTGTTTGTTTGTTATGGCTTATGATGGAATGATCTACTTTAATCTAGGTTTAAATTGTATAATTTTAAATCAAAAGTCTTCAAATTTATGAAAAATGTTTGTTATGTTGGCATCTCTGTCTACCCCTTCAGAAATTAAGCTTCTTAGATCTTTCTCAAAGTAGATAAGTAAGGTTACTTATACTTTAGCATGATCTTTTGATCTCTATGTAAAAGAAGATCTTCAACTTTACTAATCAAGATGCCTAGAAGTTAAGAAAAAGGGAACTGAAAAGACTGATTAATAAAAGATCAACGTAAATAGATGATTCATCAGAAAACGACACATTCTCACTGCGGTTATACGACTACAGCTTATCTTAAATTAGACACTAGTCGGCATTTGTCATAGAGACAGTTAAATGATCCATTTCCTTAGCACGATGACTTCCAAGTCTTTGTTAGTCAACAAAGGAAATGATAATTTAGTTCATTATTCAACCAGTGAACTAGTGTATAAGCTCACTATATCTTTTATTAGTAAGGAGTCTAATAACATTTTGTATTTAAGACCTAAAGGTAAAATAGTGCAATATGAGTTTTTGAGGATCAAAAAATCTATGAACAAAGTCAAAGTCAAAGTCAAAATTATTTATTTCAAATAGACCAGGAAGGCACTTTTAAACGTGAAAGCAAATATAATAATATTAGTAACGTTTGTCTGTCGGTCAGTCCTCTTGTGAAGCTCGTTCCAAAGTGTACATTCCTATGGAGAAGAACGAGCAAGAAACTCCATAGGTTAGGTTATCTTTCTTCTCCGAAATATACTATCTAGCTTTTTAACCATAACTTCGTCAATCCTTAACTATATATCTTCAGAAACAAAGAAACATACAATATCGTTCCATTGCGACGCAAGAGACAGACAGACAAACAAACACACTTTCGTGTTATACAATAAAAAGAGATAGACAAACAAACAATTATCAGGTTTATGTAATAAATAAATGAACAAATACATTACATGTATAATATAAAGCACCAAATTGAAATATCATTGTTTTTCACGCTTACTTAACTCCGATCCAATCAAATGACCCACTGATCCGGGTTATTATAAATCGGACATAAAGAACTTTATTTATGTACTAGGAGAATTTATTTCCAATGTTCGGTAAAGTTGTTGAAGCTGAAACTGGGAACAGATTGATCGAGCTACGTGGTTTGTTTGGGCTTGTTGTTTGTAGGTACTTTGAATGAACATATTAATTTTGAAGAACAATATGGCCACTTGTACAGAAAATCTACGGTTAGTAGGGTTGGTGGTTAATTTTGATTCTAATGTCCGTATTGTATATTATTTTAAATCATTTCTTATGCTGGGGCCACATTAATGGAATATGCCATTTGATTATGGCGATAATTGATATTTGTACGAACATTTAAAGTTCATAATCATTCATTTGTTTTCAAAATCGATGGCATATTCCATTAGTGTGGCCCCAGCATTACAAAAACAAATACTTTCGAAAACATTAGATTTGAAATATCGCGACGTCACTTCAATGTACATTTTGTACGTGGAAATGACATATTTGCTCCCACTCCTAAACTTTGATTCGTTTTACCTAAGTATTATCACCTTATATGACAAAATAAAAAACTGCCTTTATACTAGGGACCGTGTGTAGGGACGGTTGTGTCAAGGTTATTAGGGAAGCTTGTAGACGGCGCATGGCAGGAGGGCACGTCTAGAAGTCATTGGATGATTAATTTCCCCTCTTAAGAAAAAGAGTGAAGTGAAAGAGGGCTATTGTCAGAGATCGAAACTGTGATCTCCAATCAGTCTGGCAAGCACGGAGATTGTAATGTCGTTGTTGTTCTATCTGTTCTTATTTCTAAAAGTGATACATTCAATGAGATTTATCTCTTAGTCTTCGCTCAGATTCAGTATGAATAAACATTTAGGTACAATCAAATAAAAAATAAATACTAGGAGGTATAGTTTGTACCTATGTATGTATAGTACCTAAAACATAAATTACTTTTGAAAACTTCTAAGAATTACTTCGAATATTACTTGGACTTGTTCATTTTTCATTTTGTTTGGTTTATTTAATTTTGTTACTTAGGTACAATTTAAAATTTATTATTGCTTCGATGTGATTTATAATAAAAAGAAATACTTTTGGAAAATATTGTGACATTTAAAAATTGGTAATGACTGGAGACATGACTTAGCTGTTTAAATAGAAATATAATCCTTGTTGATTAATGGTTGCAAAGTCTCATTAATTTTAGTATTTTTAATGAAAACATAATGCCTAAAATATTGGCAATTTCTCATGATTAAAAGAAAGATTAGGCATATTTAAATAAGGTAAAATTTTTCATTTATTTTTTATTTAATTCTTAGATACCACACTAGTATCCGCAGTAGGTACATATTTTTAGTTCGATATTATGTTTTAATTAGGTACACCAAACAATTACTTTTTACGATTCATTATTGTAGCCTCATCAATTATCATATTATGAGACCAGTTACCATCTTATCATACTCATTACATATTCCAACAAAAAAATATAAATAATTTATTTTATGAGATTAAAATAAGTAAAGTATAGTTTTATCGTCTAATGTTACTAAGAGTAAGCTTCAGGGACGAGTGTCCAATTACTCATACAATTGTTATAACTAAAGTGTCACAAAATTCCGTAAAGCCATTTATCACTGACGGACCCTTTAAATGTGTTCACCCCTTTATAAAGACATTTAATACTTACATTTGAACCAATCATAGGGATTAGTGAAGACTTGGTTTTTTAATGCGGTTGCGAAGAGTAGATATGCAGAGGCGACAAAAATTGTGTTGTTTTTTGCCTATGCGCATCTGTCATTAGATGATTTGAGCTGAAGATTATTCTTGTATGACCTGTGTCCTTTTTTTATAATATAAAACTAAAACTAAACTTGAATATTACTGTTTAAATTTATTGTACCTATTATAAGAATCACCTACCTATGTTGCAATGGTAATTTCAATTTAACAATATCTAGTTTTCGTATCTGCAAATTACAATTTAAAATTAATTAAATTACAATTAATAATATTTTTTGTTTATTGCAAAAGTCTATATGAAGAGTAGGTTACAATCTTTAAATATCAAAAGTATGCCGCATCTGTTATAAAATAAAATCCATAATCAGAGTACATTATCGAGCATCTTCACGCAGTCGCAGTGGTAATCCTTTTAACACCGATGCGAAAATTTGTTCACATGTGATTTTAAATCTTAACACGAGTTGTATAGAGTTGAAATTATACTATTCTATAACATTTAGAAGGTCCTGTAGGACACAGATGTGCAAGCAAGTGTCTGTCTTGATTACACCAACGGTACCTACACGAATGTAATTTGTGTGCAGTGCTATTGGTACCGGATCAGCTGGGTTTGTCACGAAATAATGGATTTAAGAACGTTCCTTGAATACTTAAATATACTTACCGTTTTGTTTTGCAGGGAATTTGACGTGAATCGGAATTTGATTACGCATTGTAAGGGTTAGTATGTCTTTATTCAGTACGTGATATGTTGAGATTGTCTGTGGGATTCGTCCCCTTTGGATTTTACACTTAATTCGTTTATGACGATTGTCGTTGTACGTTTTGCTTCGAAGTTTGATAGACTTGGAGTACAGAAACAATGAAATAACAACAAAAAAAAACAATGATTTTTTTTAATATGCGTTTGTGATCATTAGTATATACATTTTGTTTTTGCATTTTATTTACTGTTTTGGCATTATAATTTGGCATAATTTTATTCAATTGCTCTTTAATTTAAGGATCACAAGACTTTCATCATGTATAGCAAACTATATTTTAGCATGTAAGTGTATCCTTTGTTGCGAGTCCAAATAAACATAATAAAATAGAGCAGGAGACCTGCTTCCTTAGTAGCATACACATACGCCTGTATAAATTCAACAATACTCTCATAAACATAAGACTTACATTAAAATTTTATGAAGCATAGCAAATATAATTGTATTAATAGACTGACTTAAGTAAATGGACTATAATTCGTAACGTTTTCGGGTGTTATGCAAATCACCTTGAACTAATTCAATCTTTTGTTGGCTCATAATAATTAAAGTCGTTTGGATTTATGTCCTCGTAAAATCCTTGCTCTTATACGCTCATATATACTTATATATAGCAAATGTTTGTTTGTACTGTTTTATCGTTGTACCTGCAATCTTAATGTTTCTTTATCCTTTTAAATTGATAGGTGTTTTTCTGTTTGTTCTTTCTTTTCTGCGGATTTTCTTTCTGTAGTTAAGTACGAGTACAACATGTTGTTTAGGAGTTTTTATTGCGTGTCGCTTCTTTGTGGTTTTAGTGTGTTTAGAGCAAAGAGTAATGATTGGTGATTTGTTTACGTGTGTTAAAGTTGAAAGAGGTGGATGGATGGTATTTGAAGAGATGTGGAGACAAGATGTGTGTAATGTGAGCGAAGAATAAAAATCCAACTACATTTAAAGTAAACTACAAACAAAAAATAACTATTATTCATTCTACTGTCTGTGTCTACCCACTGATGGGTTAGAAGTGGCTGCCACAGTTGTGGCAGTGACAGTGTGTAGTTACACATAAACACAAAGAATCATGCAAATCGGTTCATAAACCTCGACGTAATAGAAAGAAAACATACTGGGCGAATTGAGAACCTCCTCCTTTTTGGGAAGTCGGTTAGAAAGAGTTTTTTTTTTTTTTGTTAATTACGAATTAAAGTCTTGGTTTAAAGCCTAGGTTTTTATTCTTTATGGATCTATTTACACCAAAGAAAATGAAAGAATACAGTTACATTTCCAATAACGTCGTACTTTAACCTTATCCCAGTTTATGACGTAGAAAATAAATTTTATGTTTTTAATAATAAGAAACTAGCCTAACTTTATCGTATAAAATAAAACGGCATGCCGAAAATAGTAACCAATTTTTGGTTTTAATATTTCAAAAGCAGCTGTGTCGAAACCTATTCTGCTAATATTTTATAAATGGGTACTTAGTTATTCGACCTCTTTGGGCTAAAGTCAAAAGATTTTAGAGGCCCTAAAAACATTCCAAGTCCTATAAAAACTTCTAAATCTAATCCCCAAGTGTTTTACGTTTAAAAAATATATATAGTAAAGGACTAAGAAGGGTTTAACTTCAAGTGGAAAAATATAAAGTATATTTATATGTATACCTACTTACAGGATGTACCTAAAATGTCAGGACTAAAAACCGCTTAAGTGGCCGGTTAGTCTCAATCTTTTTTCCACGAAGTTTTCCGTTAACTTGAAGTAACTATTTACTGGTTTTTAGTTTTGAATACAATTATTTTTTTTCATAACTCTCGTGAGACATATTAAATTAATTATTATGTTATCGGCTTACTCGCGTAACTGTTTTAGGAGGGACTCGAATAGTTTCGAACCATGCTAGAGGCTCATATTCATAAACTAGCCGAGTTCCTCGTCAAACAGTTACGTGAGTAAGCCGATAACATACAATTATTTTTTTGCTTTGAATTAATTGTATTTTTTTCTGTACAATAGTTGTTACGTATTTAAGTAGTTTTCATAATTAGGTAATTATCACTAAATTATTGTCTTGAAGGTTAATAATCGTTAAAAAAATAATTTTATCTAAATGTTTGTGTGTATGTTTGTTACTCAATCACGTCAAAATGGCTGAAGGGATTGGGTTGAAATATATAACAGTGATAAATTATGGTCTGAAATTGTGTTCAGTATATGGCAATAGGTTCACCCTCTATTACATGGGACTTATAACACAAATGGTGGACTTATAACAAAAGCGGCATTACGTGTCGTACCTAATACATACATACATATCATCACGCCTTTAATCCCCGAAGGGGTAGGCAGAGGTGCACATTATGACACGTAATGCCACTGTGTACACCCACTTTTCGTCGTACCTAATAAGCACCTCTAAATACCACTTCGGAGATAAAAGGCGTGCCGTTGCTTTTTTATCTCTGCATATATGAGTACTTACGTATTCCTTTTGTAAATATTAATGAAATATGTACAATGTCTTTATACTATAAATTCACTATCACCAGAATGACTGTTCTCATTTAGTTCCATAATAAAATAGTGTGAAACTCTTTATTGACCCTCTGTGGTGCGCTAAATCAAAACTCAGTGGGCACAGTCGGGGTCTAATAGAGTTATTGACTGTGAAACGAGAGGTCTAATTTAGAATCAAGCGTTTTGTTCCGTGTAATAGTTTAGTTAGGGTGCCATATTGAGAACAAGTGGGTATGCTAAATAGATATATAAAATCTATCGGTAAATGCTATGAATAGATCATTTCTTATCTAGAAAAGACTTTATTTTTTATAATAAATAAATAAAAAATAAAGCCTTTTGTCATTTTTCACCGTATCATTCTGGTTTGCGAATAAAATATATAACATTATCAGTAGTTTTTGTTCTTTGAAGGATAAAGGTGTACCTCTCAACTAGATATGATATCTCACGGTAGTATTATAAAAAGGGTTGAATTGGTACCTACTATTTATGTGTTATTATGTACTCAAAAGTACAGTAGTATCTTCGCGGAATCTAGATTTATCCCTTGAAGAGTGTACGTAATTATATAACTTATGATAACAGACATAGAGCAGATATTTGCAAAATAAACACGGCTACAATATTGCTCTATCTACATCTTACCTAATTGTACGTGAATATTACTCAGTGATAAGTTATTCTTTAATTAATTCACTGAGCAAATCATCCCGTGTTGTAATTACCTGATACACAACAGTTACTCTGGAATTATTAATGATGTAACATTACGTAAGCCGACATTTAATATTTAGGTTGAAACTAAGCTTTAGTGATATGTAATCTATTGTCAAATTCATCTGTTATTTTGGTGCGTAGTGTTATTAGTGCTTAGCGTTTATTGTGGTTGTTAGTAAATGTAGTTAATTATTTTAAGCGATTTGGTGTTTACCAAATATTATAGTATCCTTCAATGATAGGTAGTTTCGATGTTATTGACTGAGTACCTTTTCTATTTGATATATCTTTGAATATTTCAGGAATAAAAACTCAATTAACGCCTTGTATTTTATAAATTAAAGCAATGTTGTTTTCGTTTTTACTTTCATCTATACTATATAATATTATAAAACTGAAGAGTTTGTTTGTTTGATTGTTTGTTTGTTTGAACGCGCTAATCTCCGGAACTACTGGTCCGAATTGAATAATTATTTTTGTATTGGATAGTGCATTTATCGAGGAAGGCTATAGGCTATAAAACATCACGCTATGAGCAATAGGAGCCGAGCAGAGCGGGTGAAACCGCGCGGAAGTAGCTAGTTATTTTATAAATATCATAATTATCTATACATATAATAAAATCGTAGAAAAGTGCTGTCTGTACATTGAAAATAAAAATAAAAAAAATAGCAGGGGTTATTGTTATGTCGATGTCGAACCCAAAAATGTAATTAACTTTTTTTTTGTCTGTTTGTCTGTTTGTCTGTTTGTCTGTTTGTCTGTTCGTCTGTGCGCGTTAATCTCAGAATCGGCTGATCCGAGTTGGATTCGATTTTCACGAATATATTGTGGGATGCTTAAATTTACATTTAGTGTTTGTTTCATGTCAATCGGTTCATAAATAAAAAAGTTATGTCAAATTAAAGAATCACGTCGAACATTCTATGCTTATACCATTAATCTCCGCAACTATTTGACGGATTTGGTTGAAATTTGGTACAGA
Organism: Spodoptera frugiperda; assembly: GCF_023101765.2. Lineage (NCBI taxonomy): Eukaryota > Metazoa > Arthropoda > Insecta > Lepidoptera > Noctuidae > Spodoptera > Spodoptera frugiperda. The sequence continues at coordinate 9,435,208 of NC_064242.1, read as the reverse complement.
TATAGTTTAGAACCTTAGAAAGGACATAGATATATTTTTATTTCAAAAATCAAAAAATAAAAATAAGAAATAAATTATTTATAAATAATTCTATGTCGATCGTTACACGACTTCGGTTCATGTTATTGTTTTAATTTATCGAATTAAAGTAAATAAATAGTAAAAAGGTATGAAAAAAATAAAATCAATATAATAAAACATTTAGTACAAAGAAAATGCTCTAACGGAGTATAGATAATTCTATGTCGATCGTTACACGACTTCGGTTCATGTTATTGTTTTAATTCATCGAAAAAAAGTAAATAAATAGTAAAAAGGTATGAAAAAAATAATATCAATATAATTAAACTTTTAGTACAAAGAAAATGCCCGAACGGAGTATAGATCAATAATCCGAGTTGTCTTTGGCGTTGGGATCGAAATAGATCGCGCTATGGTTTCGTTACACTCATTTGGTTGGGTATCGGCCGAGCGCTTCGGTACTGTCGTGGATTTCGGTAGGTACCTGTTTCGGATTCGGCGGGAGGAAACGCCCGGGTGTCGACATTGCGAGGACCACCCGGAGGACACGGTGGAGCATACAGTAGCGGTGTGCCCTGCATGGGCTGAACACCGCCGTGTCCTTAGGGATGTGATCGGCGACGGTGACCTCTCGCGTCCGGCTCTGGTTCAGGCCATGGTGCGGAGCGAGGGGGATGGGACGCCGTCTCCTCCTTTTGCGAAGCAGTCATGCTAGCTAAGGAGGAGGCGGAGCGCGTGAGGGAACGATCCTCCTCACGTCCTAGCCGCCGCAGTAGACACTCCGGGCGTCGGGGATCGCGTGACGATCTCCGGCCACCGTAAGTGCGGGTCTGCGGACGGCGAGCAAGGGCAGCTCGCCGCCCGACCAGAATCAGACCCGTGCGTGCGGCGCGTCGCGTTCCGCGCGCGCCTCAAAGAGCCATCAGACCACCACAGATGGGGCCCAGTAGGGCTGATGCCCGATCCGGAGCTGCGGACAACGTAAAAGGTTACCGGGGCTCCGGCTCAAAGCAGGAGAAGGAACGGGGTGGTTTTTAGTCAGTAAGAGTCTGACACTCCCTCTCGCCTCACCTAAAAAAAATGTCGTGGAAAATCAAAAATATTATAATAAAATCTGTAGAAGGTTCAATTCTGTACATTGAAAATATTGAAAGAATAAATAGCAAGGGGTGTTACTGGATCGATACCAAACCTAAATATGTGATTAAATTTTTTTTTGTCTGTCTGTCTGTCTGTATGTTCAGGCATCACATGAAAACTAACGGTTCGATTTCGATGAAACTTGGTATAATTATATCTTACTATCCTGAGCATAAAATGGGATACTCTTTATCCTGGAAAAATACGTAGAAAAAAAAATCCTTATTTTTCAGTTTTATTCTACAGAACGCGAGCTCAACAACAGTAGCTCAATAGAGGGATCTCCTTAATTATTATGGGCCTCGCCGTATTTGGGTCCAACAGATATTTATAAGATGTCATTGTCAGAGTTACTCAAAATGGAGAAATAAAACTTCCACGCGAAGACCGACATCCGCGCGGACGGAGTCGCGGGCGGAAGCTAGTATTATAATATAATAAAATTGCGTGTGCGGGCAAGCGCAACGTAGGACGTACGAAATGCGAAGGAATGCACTGGATGCAGGTCGTTTTCAACCGGCCTATCTAGAAGTCATTGGGCCTAGCCAGGCCTATGTTCAGCAATGGATGTCTTATGGCTATATGATGATGAAGTAATATAATAAGATTAAGTTTATTGCTAAGTACTAGGAATTTTACTACCTTAGATTACATTTTAATATAGGACTTTTTTTTGAGGGGTGAAAATCATCCAATGACTTCTCTCGCCTTGGGTGAGGCGAGAGGGAATGTCAGACCCTTAGTGACTAAAAACCGCCCCATTCCTACTCCTGCTTTTCGAACCGGAGCCACGGTAAACCCGCTAGGTAGTCCGCAGCTCCGGTTAATATAGGACTTACATACTTAATTTTATAGTGACACTGGTGATGTGACCACTACAAGACTATTACTCAATCAAACGGTTCGTGCTAGAAAACAACTTAATTCGTATATCATGTTTACAAATGTACAACATTAGAACAGAAACTGAATACAACACCGTTCCAAGACAATTTGCTTTACAATCTAGAGATGTGTTTACATTAAAGATTAATGAGTGGATTTGTGAAGACAATGTGGGGCTCATGTGTGTGTATTGTTTCAACGAACCATCAAACTAAGTTGTTAGTGGAGTCAGAATAGTGAAAGCAAATCTTATTGAATTTAAGACCAAAATAGATACATATACTAGTTTAGGGAACTTTGGTAATATTATGCTAATATTATGCTTAGCTTTTAAAGCAGCATTACTAATATTAAAGGAAGGTTTGAGGCATTAACATCTGGGGCCTTAGTACGAGTTTGGTTTGCGTTTGATAATCGAAACGAGAACGAGTTCGGCACTGTGATTGGTTGGTTCATTGGAGCCTAACAAACTAAATCTTTTGAGGAATAATAGATAACGTTTTATATGATATCTGCATAGAGACGAAGGCCTTTTCCCTTTCACTGAAGGGAAAAGGCCTCTTTTCCTTGCATTGGACGACCATTGTTAAAAATAAAAATAAATATTCCAATTACATAATAACAGTAACTAGCCTTAGTATGCTTCATTTGTGTCAGTCCGTTCATAGAGAAATTGCCCCAAAATTATGGCTTTCACAGCTCAAGGTTTTTATTGAAAGCATCCCATAATTATTTATATGATACGAATCAGATTTCCATGTATATAGTTATTATTTATTTTATCTTATATCTTTGTTATTGTATGGATGATTGATGATATTATTACAGTTTCAAAGAAATCGGTCACTAAGGTTCCTGTGTCGTGCTGGAATATTTTCGTTTTGTTCATTATTTAACTAGTACCTAATTCTATTATTAGAACTTATAACGGGATATTTACCATGTTTATTTATTTTATCGAGTTTCCGATATTAAGTTAATCCGTGAACATGGCGCTTGCAACAGTGCCGAAATATCGGAAACTCGATAAAATAAATAAACATGGTAAATATCCCGTTATAAGTTCTAATAATAGTGTTAGTGACCATGTCAGTTTAAAAACTTATAGTACCTAATTGACGGTCTGTACTGTAATATTTTATTTACCTATATTTCCATTTTCATATATTTATTTATTTATTTGTTAAGAGGTGCTTGTTATAAAACTTCGCGATCGCGGTTTCCTCGAAAACAATTAGGCGTTACTTAAAAACGATCGAGCATTACTCGAAAATTAATATTAGTGGTAGTCTTTTGTAAACCTTCTCCAAACCGCTTAAAACGGTGCGAGCGAAGCCGCGTGGAAAAGCTAGTTTAATTTAAAAAGCTTTCATCATCAGACAAACAGTCTAATTGTTGGGTAAAGGTAACTGTCCACACTGAGAAGGAATAAGTATTAATGATAACAACACTGAACATTCGGACTGCCTCGTTGGCCGACTGGTTGCAAGTGCGACTGCCGGGCAAGGGGTCTCGGGTTCGATTCCCGGGTCGGGCGAAGAATTACTGGGCTTTTTTCGGATTTTCGAAAATTTCTCAGCGGTAGCATGGAGTCTGGAAATGTGCCCGGTTACATGGCAATAGGCTCACCACCTTTTACATGGGACTTACAACATAAATTGTGAAATGTGGGTGTGCATTGGCATTATGTGCACCTCTGCCTACCCCTTCGGGAATTAAAGGCGTGACGTTATAAAAAAACACTGTACAATTTAAACAATAAAGTATACCATGTTGGTATACTTGCATTTTGCATTTCTCTATTTATAATGTAGTTGCAACCATTAAAATTAACAATGTAATTACTAGCAACATGCAACGCGGATATACTAAACATATTTACAACTAAATAATTAAAGTAAAAAATGCAACATTAACAAAACAGCGCTACTAAATCGAATCTATACATATAATAAATCTGTAGAAGGGTCTATTCTGTACATTGAAAATATTGAAAAAATAAATAGCAGGGATTGTTACTGGATCGATACCACACCCAAATATGTGATTAATATTGTTTTTGTCTGTCTGCCTATCGGTCTGTCTGTCTGCATCACGTGAAAACTAACGGTTCGATTTCGATGAAACTTAGTATAATTAAACCTTATTATCCTAGGCATAGAATAGGATACTTTTATCATGGAAAAATACGTAGAAAAAAAATCTTAATTTTTCAGTTTTATACTACAGAACGCGAGCTCAACAGCAGGAGCTCAATAGAGGGATATCCTTAATTATTATGGGCCTAGCCGTATTTGGGTCCAATAGATATTTATAATATGTCATAGTCAGTTTAAATAAAACATCCACGCGAAGACAGACATCCGCGCGGACGGAGTCGCGGGCGGAAGCTAGTACTAAATAAATATACAAAGGTTAACTGAGTTTCTTTCATTTATTTACACAAATAAATATTTACATTGCACGGCTTGTCACGATTCCAATTTTTGTATAAAATCTATGTAAATAGGTTTAGCTATCGAGTAATAACTAACGTAATTATAAAGAACTTTTGTGACTTTTTGTAAGAACTTAGGAGTTATTATGTGTTATATAGCATATAACTTAGGAGTAGAGCATACGAAGTTTTGCTAATTTAATAGTATATTACGAAAAAAAAAAATGTTGCCGCATACTATCGTTTTCTCCTGTGTCGTAGTTGCGATTACAAACATACAATTTCATATACCATATATAGGTACGGTACCTCAAATTAAACATATATCAATATCACAGAAGCGAATTTCATACGGCTTTTTTTTTCTTTGAGGGGGAAAATCATCCAACGACTTCTCCCGCCTTGGGTGAGGCGAGAGAATGTCAGTCTCTTTTTGACTAAAAACCACCTTCCTTCCACATTCCTTCTTCTGCTTTGAACCGGAATTACATACAGCTAAAGAGCAATTCGAATCTTTTATTTATTCTGATAATAATGAGCAATTATAATATTATGAGACCATTACAAAATAAGAAGTTGAAACACAAAATCAAACTTTATAAGTATATAAATATATTAAATATTTATAAATAAACACGTTGTTTCGACTTTGTGAAATACAATAAGCGAGATTGCAAGCTCTGGTACGTAACGATAAAACGCTTAGTCGGTACATCTGAAGCTCGACTGTGGAGTTAGAGCTTGTGGTGGATGGCTCAGCAGCTCAGGCTTATATCTCGAGATAAAGACGAAGTTGAAAGCGAATTGAAGTTAAACTATTCGTATTTCTGACACCAGACTTTGAAACTAAGATTGTGGGGCTCTCATTAAAGCCAAGACTTTTTTGCAGAGAAAGACAGATACTCATTATTCCATTTAAGAATAAAACTTGGCGTTAATACTGAGATTTTTAATAGAAGAGAGTTTCAATTGCAGACCCTGTTGTATATATGGTTAAGAGTCCTTAAAACTGTATTAACAGTATTTTAGATAGTGTTATTGGTCTTACAAAAAGTGCATCATAAAATACACATCGTAATAAACGAATGCAAAACTGTTTGTTAAGTATATTATTCCAATAAAAGTAATTATGAGGTTGGAATCGAAGCGAAATGATAACGAGGCGAATTGATGAGTAAATACTGATTTATTGAAATAGTACATCATTTATATTGGTACATAAAGTACGTTGTTGTCGTTCTACGTGCAGGCCTTTGTTCAGCAGTGGACGTCTCTCGGCTGATGATGATGACGACATAAAGTAAAGGTGTGTTTATACACAAGACACAAGTATCTTCTATCTACCTTGACAACACAAAATACATGTACCAAAAGTCACAATATGTATCATTATTGATGAAACCATCTATTCAACTATTGTTATCCTTAGAACTACAGAAACTACTATTCCTAAGAACTATCTAAAACAAGATCGTACAACATCTTCAAACGCTTTACAAACTACAAAATCTTTATCAGGAACTTATGAATAGGCACGGCCTACAAACTCCTAAACACATAGGTATTTCAGAAGACAGATTTCAATCTAGATAGAATCGCTTTAGTTCTTTATTTAGGGCAAACGGCAGACGCCTCCGGTACCAGCCTTGTTGTCTCGTTACCCGTAGAAGCAGACGTATAAAGTTTTCTCTGACGTATTTGCATTGACTGTACCTTTATATGAAAATCTCTTTAGATACCACAGCTTAGGTGAGGCTTTGATAAATAGAATAATTATATTTTACACCTCAAATATACAATCTCCTGGATTTTTAAGAGTTATTTGAGACTTTATGAAAATATAATGACTTTAAAAATGTACAGTCAATAGTTGTGTTAGTAGTTCGGTGTTAGTAACAGTATTACTTAAGTACATATAGGAATATTAGAATTGTTAGTAACAATAACAATTATTTATTATATTTCCGACCTAAAACTGACCCTATTTAGTGGCTCTGGAAGGGGCATTCCGGTCTGGCAGCAATCATTTCGAAAATTATGTATGTATTGTACTAGTATGTGTACAATCCTAAACCAAGAAAAAAAATACTAGTTTATTTGCTACTACTATAAAAAGATTTTACATTATTTTCGTAGCTTAGAAACCACTTTGAGGTTAGATTAGAGTAAAAAATATGAAACTCCTCTAATAAAGCCAATCTCACAGCAAATTAAAACTATTTTTGTTTCATAATAATAGCAAGGATCAACGCTAAATTACTTTAATAATTATATACAAAAGGTATATTTTTACGTATTTAAAATAATTTACTATTTATTTAAACCATTAAAAACCACAGAGAAGTTAAGACCAGAGTCCGCACTACGATGATTATCAAGATTACAATAAAAATACATATATGTACTTGTAATGCTCTCCCACACATAACAACAAACCTTTAATTTTATTCGGACGCTTAAGATCAGTTAAGACGGCAATACATCAACCGGTTGCGAAGCGCGGCGTTGATTACACCGTGTAGTTGTGATATGCATCGCGCTACTGATGCCACGCCTGCCGTCAATCAAAAACATAGAATAATAAAGCGAGAGAATGCCAATTTGTTTTATTGTAACTTTCGTGAAACATATTTTTTTTTTACGTTGCCCCACACTAGGATTTTCTCCTGTGTCGTGGGTGCGTTTACAAACATACAAGTTCACATACACGTGACACCCAGACCCGAAACAACAATTACACAAAGAGTTGCTCCGTGCGGGAATCGAACCCGCTACCCGTTGCGCGGCAGCCAGTTGCCCAGCCACCGCACCAACCGTGCAGTTAAATATGTATTAACACTGTGGAAAATGATTCAGAATTAAGTAAAAGATCAAGATTTTTATCATGAATATGAGCCTCTAGCATGACTTGAAACTAGTCGAGTTCCTCGTCAAACAGTTACGTGAGTAAGCCGATAGCATAATAATTAATGCCAATTTGTTCTTTACAATTGTGACTTTTTTATTTTCTATTGAATTAAGAGAAAATTGTTCCACACGTGTGATATCATAATATGTATTTAGGTCAAGATTTTAGGTGATTGTGATCTGTACCCTTAGTATGAGTTTGCTTTACGTTGAACGAAAACCAGTCAAGTTGAACTAACCAATCAAGGCGCCGAACGCGCTCTCGTTTATATCTCGTTAAACAGACTCGTACTAAGCCCACTGAGTTAAATGCTACAAACTGTGATGTTTGATGTCAACAACTTAAAACTGAAGAGAGACACTAAATATTGCGCTTTATGCTAATCAAATTAATTTTAATATAAGGAAATCCATAAATATCAATTGATAATCCAAAAATATACTATTCACATCCACACACTTGTAAATTAACGAAATATTATACATAAATCATTCATTTAAATTTAAATATGCTAAAAATAAACGACCTTGAAAATATATAAATATATTAAGATCTAAAAACAAAAGTTCGATTTGTCTCAAACACGTTTAATAAAGTAAAGGCCTCCAGTGATTACATAATCCGTGTTCAGAATATTGTTGTGTAATGAAGTTATTTTCTCCAAGTTTTGCGTAGGTGTTCGTTTATTGTTCGTCTTGATTTGTATTCCATAACAAAGGTATATGTCGATACTGTTTGCAACAGAACACAATCTATACAAACGTTATCGTGTTGAAAAATGACAAGATATTTCGTTTCACTCTAAAATCGACTTAAATGAAATTAAGAATGATAGAGGATTGTACCTTTAGTATGAGGACTTACTTAGTATTTACGCCTGAAAAAGGCCGTTAAGTTGTACATAATATTTAAATTAAGACATGCAAATAAATATTTTTAGTTTGAGTTTGCATTACTTTAAAAGTAATCGAAACGAGGGCGCGTTCGGCGCTCTGATTAGCCGGCTCGAATAAACCAACCAACCAGGGGCCTTAGTCTGCTATTACAATTGCGTCACAATGGTCGACAATCGAAACGAATGTTCGACGCTCTAATTGGCCGGCTCGAAAAAAAACAGCCAATCAGAGTGCCGAATACGATCTCGTTTCGATTACTTTAGCTAAGGTTATTGTACTGAAATTTTGAATTGTATCTATCTTTATCGATTATTTGTAACATCGAAAAGTCTTTAGCAGACCTAAATAGATACAAAGCTTATTATAAAAAGAAAAAAAAATGTTCTCCGTTCGCAAAAACCTTTGTTCTACGCTCACCTTTGATATTCTATTGCCTTTAAATCTGACGTTCGAATCATTAGGTCGAGGCTCGGTCTCTAAATATATTACAAAGTACCTATTATTAGATTTATGAGAAGCAATGCTTCCATTTCGCTTCTAATTACATAAGCCTAATACCTTAACAATATTACAAAGGCGCAATATTATATGCATTACGTTCAAAGCTCTCGTTAAAACATCTTTATTTTATCATCGAAACACATTAATTCTGCGTTCCCTTTAATAATCTCAGCCCACGTGCAAACAATTACCTTCAAATAATAATTAATCCAAAGGCATGCTCTCGTTAATTTGTTTTAAAATTGCACCGTCTCATTACATTCCGTCTAATTAAGCATCGTAAACGGGAAATATAAATACGCTTTTTATACTATCTTTGCTAAAATTACGTTGTTCTAGAACAATTTTCGCTGAAGCAATTAAGTTCACAATTAAAGGCGAAGGTATTCGAGGTATGTTGGCTGGGTGGAATTTGTCAGCAAGAAGCTATTGTGGACCGACCCTAACTGACCTCACCTTTAAGTTTCAATTAATGGAACGATTTCATTTCGTAGGTTCACACGAGTGGTTGAATCGTAGTTTACGGTGGACATCACATTTGTAATCGGTCCCTGGGAAAGTCTTGTGGTTAAAATATCTCTTTTGTACAATTTATACGATTGTGGTTTTTTAATTAGAAGTTGAATTTGGTTAGCAATAGTCATTTTCAATTTAAGACCCTAAAAAATAATAAAACTGTTTATGAATTCACGTTTAAAAAACTGAATAAGTAACTTTATTTCCATCTTATCATAAAGTGCATTTTTATTTCACTCCTACAATGTTTCAGATGTTTCAAAACATTACCATTTATTTGGAAAGTTCCTTGCATCTTCATAATAGTTGTTTCATGGTGTAAGAAACTTAACTGGAACGTAAATATTAAGTTATCTACTTGTTTTGCTTTGACTGCTAAGAAATTTGGTTTCGTCAAGTATCAAAATACCACTACCATCGAAATATAACTACATAAAATATATAAAATTAAATTTAAACTTAAAAAACCTGGTCAAAGTAGGAAACCAGCCAATAACAAGACTTTGAGAATGACTTTCAACTTAAATAGGTGTACGGGTAGGTTATCATATCACACACATTAACAGCCTGTATAGTGTATATGGCCACTACTAACCAAAAACCTGGCACCAAACCATAGCCTCTTCTCGCGTGGAGAAGGTTTAATCATAAATCACCACACTTGCTCAATACGGGTTGACAATTTCAAACTTATAACTAGAAATTATAAGCCCAAGTTTCGTAAGTCATACTCGAAGTCAATGGGTACTATTAAAGCGAAAATGAAATAAATTCTGGAAAATATAACTTCATATAAGTATGTACATATGTAAATGTACACGTAAATATTACACAAGTGCTTCTAGAACATAATTCCTTCACATACCATCAGGCGTGTTAAAATTAGCCTCAGTTCGCCTAAATTGCCGTTCAAAGGAGTTGCTAAAAGAATTATCCGAACATAAAGTCCCTTTTGTGTTACATTTTTCTAATAAGTCCTTACTTTCTCAATGGCGTCAATAAATACTGAGAGGCTCTTTCATTATCTTAATTGAACCTTTAAAGATTTTATATAGGGTCTAAAGAGGCCTTTTTGCTACAATAAATTAGTTAGGTAACATTGAATAGAATTATTCTTCTTTACACTGTAATATTTTAAACTAGAAAATATTCTCTTTCTTTCATTGTCGAATATTTCGGGATAATAATATTATCCCGAAATAAACACACAAAATTCATTAAAAGACAAAATTCATCTTAAAATTTTAATATTATTAAAATTTTAAGATGAATTTTGTCTATATTATTAGATAGATATAACACAAAAAGTCAGACAGTTACTTGGTGTTGAAAAATTGATAACCACACGTCACATTCTTTTAATCGCGCACACACTTATAGTTTTAAAACTTCACTTTATAAAAACGACACTATTGCTACTATTAGTCCTTAAATCACTGACTCAACAATTCACTTTACTATTCTATTCAAACCACTCACTTCTTTTACAATTACTTTCGAGTATTCAACCAATGGTAGCAGTCAACCGGCTTGCAAGTCACACAATTACACTTGCATCGCCAGAATGCACAACTATCAAAGAAGCTTCCCGCTTCGTGAGAAAATAACTCGACTGCACAAACGCTACGCGGCTTTAAACGAGCACATCATAAAGGAACCATTCCTTGCCACTCGACGAGTGCACTACATTTATTTATAAGAAACAAAACCTTGATAAAACCTGCAGTTTAAGCTCCGCTTAGCAAATGGGCAATGTGCAATGTTCTACGTTCTCGACTGTGATTCGCTAGGATAACTGTTTTATCTTTGTGTCTGAAGTCTGTAGTAATTTCGTTTTCAGTCCGGTCGCTTCACTACCAGTTAGTCTTTTTCAAATAAAACTGAACTGACAGTTTTATGTGTCTCTTGACATCGGACAAATGAAATTGCGCATTTAACTGGTTTTGTTCTGTGTGACTTTCTTCTCAAACTATATTTTATAAACCACAACATTATCTTTATTGAAGCTAAACACTATATAGAGTTTACACTAACGACTTGTTTGTTGAACTATCTTAGACCCACGCACAGAAAGGCCTCCATAAAAAGACCAAACATAAAACCACGAGATAAATTGCATGGGCAACTATTATCGTGTATAATAAACAACACATCTCGTAATAATCGTCCATTAAACAACACCAATCATTAGTCTTAATTGTTGAAGACAATTTCGAAGTGCCATAAGACTTTCGTTAAGAGCATTGACGATACCTACGCACCGCCTACGGTCTCATCACGGCGTCTCATAAACTTTGTTTGAATTGTCGAGTTCTCGAGAATCGCCTAACAAGCAACCGCCTTAAATATTAATTAGTTACAAACAAGGATCAGAACTGGCTGGTTCACACAATTGTACAATTAAACTGAAGAAGCAGGTGGTGATTAAGGAAAAGTTTCTGTCTGTGGGTGACTCCTGCAAGTGGTATGGAATTAATAGTCAATGGAGTGCAAATGTAAATAAACAGTCACATTTTGGCTAATGTAGAGAAAGGAATTATTTCTCAACTTATGAGTTTTAATCAAATGTTCTAGAAAATGAACGCTTTAATAAATGAATGAATTATTCATACGTCATTTTTTTCAGTAACGGTCATTGCACAGGGCAGGTCTATAAATGACATACATACCTAACATAAAGCAGAGGTCTATTCACACCCATTTAATTTTATTTTTTGAGGGGAAATATCATCCAATGACTTCTCCCGCCCGGGAGAGACCACCTCGTTCCTACTCTCGAATAAACCGTAGCCCAGGTAAACCCTAGGTTGTCCGCAGCTCCGGGTTGGGCATCAGCTCTACTGGGCCCCATTTGTGGTGGTCTGATAGCTCCTTGAGAATCGCGCAGAGCGTGACACGTCGTACGCTCAGGTCTGGTTCTAGTCCGTGCTTACATTCGCGACGGCTGGGAACTCACACCTATGCCACTAACTCACTCCATTCACAACATACTCCACGACATTGCAATATAATTAAACGGAGACGCAACTTCAACTAAGTCGGATACGACATGAATATTCCATTGGTGACTGCAGCTGCAACTTTGATATCAATGTCATGCAACTATTCATAGATAGTGATGTGATATCGTCATTCACATTTTAACTACATGGCTCGAAGTTATGAAGTGAGCGGAGTGAGACGATGTCACGTCCCTAACTTCCAGTTGCTCTAAGATTCTGAAATGTTAGTTATGCTTCTTGTGATAGTATAGTGTCAGTATATGTTAGGGACGGTTCATATCTGACGGAACACGCGTTGCATAACGCCAGAACAGACAAATGTATAGAAAAACAATTGACCGTTCACACTCAACTGATGATACGTATTTTTATGACAGATATGAACCGACCCTTATGTGTAAGACAAAGGTGTCATAATATATACCTAGGTACTAATATTTAAGAAAATATTTTTTACATTGTCAACAATGGAGTTCTTTTTAAGCATGCACGTGACAAGGCATAGAATTGCAACATTCACTTGTTTTGTAGCTAAAAATACCTTACTATTAAGATTTAAAACCATTTAAAACTTTGATGTGTATGAAAAAATATACCTCACATAGGTACTTATAGGAATGGCCACTTATACCCAGATAATCATACTTATAATCAAAAGCCTTCCATCACAGATTTAAGCAATAAACATTACAGAAATAAAAGCAAAACGATCCAAATACAAACGTCCACTCCTCTACTTACTAGACTATAATAAAAGTGGGGAAGCAAGTAGTCACGTCTGTAATACGAGATCTCTTTGACAGCACCCCTACAATATCTCCCTAAGTTAAACATTAGTGAAAACTTTCCGAATAATTATAAGTAATGCGTTGCAGTGAGGGATCGACGTGTGAAGTGTACTTCAGAATAATGATGCTAGAAAGGGACTTGGATATAGAGCGAAGAAAGTGCAGTGGTGTGCTAGAAACGACAATTTTATTAATGCGCTTTGATCTTTACTAGTGTTTAAAAAATTGAAACAAATTATGATATTGTAAATGGGTTAAGTGATATGAATCTAAGATTTATAAAAAGTTACTATATAGTCGTATTGTCACGCCTTTTTAACCCCAAAGAAAGAAGCAGAGGTACACATTAGAGGTACAACGTAGGTCCACTTTTTATTCACCAATTCTGTTGTATGGCCCATGTGAAAGGGGGTGAATCTATTGCCATATACTGGGCACAATTCGAAATGCCGTGATACTACTCAGAAATTTTTGAAAAAGCCCACTAATACTTTGCCCGACCCTGGAATCGAAGCCGATAGATACCTCTTGCCCTTGTTTCCATTTTCAAAAGTATCTGTATGTAGATCAATGTCGACACGAAGTCAAATGTCGGACTTAAAAAACAAGGAATTAATACATAGAAGTTCAAACGAAACGAAATCCCAACCACTAGACGACCTTAGTAACAATTTTTATTATAAAGGCAATAAGAAAAGAAACTGTAGACCTCTTAGGCAGATAAAAAACTAAACAAAATATAATATTTATGTTCTAATAACATAATATATTCTAATATATTATTCAACTCGACCACAAAGAAACAACAGTCATTAAAACCTTTTAAATGTTACCTACTTGAACAGAAACTTTTTTATTCATTTTACCAATGTTATAAATGCGAATCTTTGTGAGTTTGTGTGTATGTTTGTTACTCAATCACATCAAAATGGCTGAAGAGATCGGGATGAAATTTGGAACAGGGGTAAATTATGGTCTGGAATAATACATAAACACTTTTTATCCCACGGAACTGCAGGCGAAGTTTCTGACAGAAGCTAGTAAATAAATAATACATAATTTTGTTCTATACTCCTAATACTTACGTAGTTATTATTATTAATGCAACGGTTTCTTAAAGTAAAATAAAACAAATAAAACTACCAAGGTCAAGGTAATGTTTAGGTACTAATCTTCCTTTATTTATATCATTCAAAACATTTTACACCTTAAATTATTTCTCAGCAAAAAAATACGTAGGCTCATTTGCTAGTAATTATGCAAATTATGTATATGAATATGAATATCTTCTCTAATGTAATTGAAATTAGGCTTATAATCATTATTTCTTATCACGTTTGGTAACACGAACCAGCCTTTATACTAGTTTCCGTCTTCCTATTATGTAGGTATTCATTAATACATATTTTGTTTGTATAATAACATCATTTTAGTTTCAAAAACTTTTTTCTCATAAGTACATAATACACAACACACGGCTTTCTCATGCAATCCAATTAAATTACATTAGAATCATGCAAAATTATTTCCCCTTTCTTTTACGGGGTCGCTCAATTAGTTTCGCGCCTAACCGGAGCCCTCAATTGGCGACGTACACTTACGATATAGGACAATACGTCTCACAAAAATATTTACGTACAAACTGTACTGCATCATCACTAAATTTGAGACAAAATATAGTTTAACCGTCCAAAAATACCTGATAAAATAAGTGACAAATTCACAACTAATTGGTGTAAAAATGTAATGTATCAAATTAAGTGTATTCACTAACCTGTGCATCTTTAACACATTGAACGTCGTAGTGGTCACCGGTGACCGACGTTAGCGGAGGATTTGCCTTCAACAGTTTTCTATTGGCAGTCAAACTGCCGTACTCAGAGTCGTTTAATGTTTACTAAATCCAGTCCTTAGCAATTGTTTTCGGAACAATTTCGTTACTAAGGAATAGTTTAAGTAATCATTAAACGTCTCTGAGTGAGGCAGTAAGACTTAAATCTATACATATAATAAAATCGTAGAAAAGTGCTGTCTGTACATTGAAAATAAAAATAAAAAAAATAGCAGGGGTTATTGTTATGTCGATGTCAAACCCAAAAATGTAATTAACTTTTTTTTTGTCTGTTTGTCTGTTTGTCTGTGCGCGCTAATCTCAGAAACGGCTGATCCGAGTTGGATGCGGTTTTCACGAATATATTGTGGGATGCTTAAATTTACATTTAGTGTTTGTTTCATGTCAATCGGTTCATAAATAAAAAAGTTATGTCAAATTAAAGAATCACGTCGAACATTCTATGCTTATACCATTAATCTCCGCAACTATTTGACGGATTTGGTTGAAATTTGGTACAGATATAGTTTAGAACCTTAGAAAGGACATAGATATATTTTTATTTCAAAAATCAAAAAATAAATAAAAATAAGAAATAAATTATTTATAAATAATTCTATGTCGATCGTTACACGACTTCGGTTCATGTTATTGTTTTAATTCATCGAAAA
Source organism: Spodoptera frugiperda (assembly GCF_023101765.2). Lineage (NCBI taxonomy): Eukaryota > Metazoa > Arthropoda > Insecta > Lepidoptera > Noctuidae > Spodoptera > Spodoptera frugiperda. The sequence goes on along the minus strand of NC_064242.1, from coordinate 9,419,612 downwards.
AAAGTAAATAAATAGTAAAAAGGTATGAAAAAAATAATATCAATATAATAAAACATTTAGTACAAAGAAAATGCTCTAACGGAGTATAGATAATTCTATGTCGATCGTTATACGACTTCGGTTCATGTTATTGTTTTAATTCATCGAAAAAAAGTAAATAAATAGTAAAAAGGTATGAAAAAAATAATATCAATATAATTAAACTTTTAGTACAAAGAAAATGCCCGAACTCGATAGATGGCAATTATCCTCGATAGATGGCGTTGGGATCGAAATAGTTCGCGCTATGGGTGCGTTACATTCATTTGGTAGTTATCGGCCGAGCGCTTCGGTACTATCGTAGAAAAAGTGTATTATCAGTCGTATGATTATTTGTCTGTAGTGGTCCTGCTGTTTCGTATATTCTAAATTGGTTTCGTTGTATTTGTCAATTAATAAGTTTATTTGTTGGGTTTTCCTGGTTTTCTGGTTAAACTATTTAACGTAGGTTTAGCTTGATTTCGATTATTAGTAGTTACTGTAGTTAGTTTTTTTAATAAAATTGTAAGTCTAATTTATAAATTAATTAGATTAGATTTAAGTCGTTTTTTTTAAATTATTTAGTTTAAGCTTGGTTATTATAGCATAGAGGATAGGTTGTAATATAGTTTCTTTTTTAATTGTTATAAATTCGTAATTCGTAGCTTTCTTTAGTTTTGAGTTAGTTTAAGTCCGTTTTTAAACTATTTTTTCAATGCCCTAAGTGAGTATACATCTATTAAATTCAAACGCAGAGCTCATTATGTTGATTTTTGAAGAGTTCCCTGGAATATCTTCCACATCTCATTTTTGAAGAGATCCCGCGAGATCGGGAACTATGTGGTTAAAACCAAAAATTTGCCGGAAGTCACTATTCCACGCGAACGAAGTCGCGGGCAAAAGCTAGTCTATACTAATATTATAAAGCTGAAGAGTTTGTTTGTTTGATTGTTTGTTTGTTTGAACGCGCTAATCTCCAGAACTACTGGTCCGATTTGAATAATTCTTTTTGTGTTGAATAGTGCATTTATCGAGGAAGGCTATAGGCTATAAAACATCACGCTATGACCAATAGGAGCCAAGCAGAGCGGGTGAAACCGCGCGGAAGCAGCTAGTAAATAATAAATCACACTTTACCTAAAGCAAATTTCTTTTCGTACAACGTCCAAAGTCCACGTTTACCAAGCAACACTAATCTGTGTTTATCACATTTATCTAATGCAGAGCGAGACACGTCTAGCATATAGATTTTATTCAACGATCGTGACTGGAATCCGGTGAGGAGTGAAGGGAAGACACATTGTGCTCACCCTCGCTGCCGAATCAATAGATGTAGTTGGAGCATTTTTGATGTACAAGTTGAAGAGTTTGGATATATGTAGGTACGAGTAACAGTGCTGTAATTACTTTTCTTTGTAATGCTTTTGTTTTGAGATAATTGAATAGACATTTGATTGCATTAGGTATTATTAATTTTATTATGAATGATTTTTTGAAATTTATCTTAAAATCATTCTTGTTATTCAGTATTAGGTATATTTGAGAGACCGTATGTTTGTTTATACGCTATCATCTTGCGTTTGTCGGAACCGAATTTGATGTGGTTTACACCATAGTATTTTTTTGACTTAAGAGGTTTTAGGTATATTTTTCTTAAAAATTAAGTTCGCTCTTTAATTTTGAAGACTTTCCTACTAAATAAGTAAGTTTAATATAAATTACTTTGTTGCGGTGTTTGGCAGCTATCTGCCATCACGCTTCACAACATTTTTTTTTTTCTATAAATAAATCCATATATTATATCACCACACATTATAATTAATTCAATTACGGGTCAATTTAAACTATGTATTCAAAATTTAAAATTGAATGCGGATATTAATTTTAAATATTATTTCAGCGGGAAAAGGTATTGCAAGTATCGATGCGTAAAGCGTTAATATAATTAGGTTGATTAAAATTAAACAAACTATTATGCCAAACAGTTTTATAAATAAACGATTAATTAATTAAAATTAATAAACCTTTAATTAATCCGTCATACGCATCGGAAACATTGTTTATGGATAAAGTATGTTTTGGTACCGAACCTATAATATTTACTTAAGTGAAGCAACATATAATAAGGCATACTATCAGATATTTTTAGTTCAAAATTTGTAAGTGACCACATAGACCACATATTATATATTTCTGTAACGTCACCAAAATATATTCACGAAATATATTTTCTTATATTAATATATTTAAATTGACACGATTGCAGACTGAAAATATATATTGTAGTATAACTCTAGTCTTTAGTAGTTAGCTATGCTATATTAATATTATAGCTAACCGACTGTAATAGAATCCAACAATTGCATCTGACGTAAAACATAAATCATCAGATCTTTTAATACCCGCCAAAATATTGTCACCCAGTTTTTACCCGACTGCCAAGGAAGGGTTATGTTTTTCGCGCGTATCTTGTATGTATGAGCCTAATATTCTTTATTACCTCATTTCTTCGAAACGGCTTGATGGATTTCGACAATCAGGGTATCGTTGGATTCGTCTTAATTACCCAAGTGTTCTTAGATATGTGACGTAAAACAAAAACCAACATGGCGGCCGTGAGGCGCCATAGATAGGAGTAAAAAAAAAATATTTTTTTTTATTTGCTACAATATGGGTATCAAATTAAAGAGCTCATCATGAGGATTCCAAAATGGTATATCACTGACATATAGAAAAAAATACTATGTGCAATTATGTTCTTTATTATCCAAACTAAATACTCGTATAGGTACTACGCGACGCGATTGACTAGCGGTGTCTGAACTTAAAAGTGAAAAGTGATAATAAAAGTACGTCTTAACTAAATTATTTACAATGAATTTATTTATAAATAAAGGACTAGCGACCCGCCCTCGCTTTGCTGAACGTTAAATAAGGAATCTATCTACATAGTCGTTTACCTATAGCCCATGCGACGCGTCAACTGTAAAGACCGTTTTTTGTCTAAAACTAGTAGAAATTTTGAAACAGTGTAAAGAGCAAATTTTATCTTCATTTAATGTAGAAAATTAATAGACTATTTAAAAGGATAAGGATTAATACTATTACGGACAAAACCCCTCACAATAAAAGATCCAAAAAAAAATATTAAATAGTCCACACGACGAAAATTCTTTTAAAGAATTAGACCGTTTACGAAATTTGTAAATAGTAAATTTTACTGCCCTTAATCCTTCTTCTTTTTCTAATTCCTTTACTCTCTTTGTGTTACGCAAACAATCTAAAATAACTGGATCGACATGTGTTATTTTTTTATTATCTTGGTATTGGAAGTAGTTCTCTCGTGTCGCGGGTGAAAGCTTGAGAAACACATAGCCGTATTATAACTAACTAAAAAGTGTTAAATAAAAATAAATAAATTTAAAAATTAAAAAACCCGACTGCATAAAAAACACTTTAAATAAAAACTGAAAAGTAAAAAACAAGCTTAGTCTAAAAGTGTAGATAGCAATGCTATTACCACAAAATTAAATAATTTCATAATCAATACACAAAAAATAATAATCTTATGCGAAACATAATTGAGTGTAACAGTCGGGAGCCATTAAATAAACTAGACTAAAATCATTTAATATGGGTCCCGACTGTTACACTCAATTATGTTTCGCATAAGATTATTATTTTTTGTGTATTGATTATGAAATTATTTAATTTTGTGGTAATAGCATTGCTATCTACACTTTTAGACTAAGCTTGTTTTTTACTTTTCAGTTTTTATTTAAAGTGTTTTTATGCAGTCGGGTTTTTTAATTTTTTAATTTATGAATTAAAACACTATTATAATTAAATATTACTAGTTGGATAAGCAGATTCCAATCTTCTTATACGATGCTCTCGAAAAAAGTAGTGTATGAGTTGATGTCCTTGGCGGAATACACAAAATATTTGGCGGAATTGGTTTATACTAATGAAAAAAAGTGATTTAAGACATATTATCTATTCTACTTAATGAATTATCTAGAATGTGACACACAAACCTGAATTAATTAATATGTATATTAGTATGTAGGTACTCGTATAACTTGACAGTCCAGAAACGGCTGATCCCAATTAAATTAACATTAACATTTCACGAGCAAGACACGTGCATCTACTTAAGTCCAATTGTGTTTTTAATATAAGGGAATAGAAAAACCTTTTCTCTCGTCTTGGGCGAGGCGAGAAAGAGTGACATAGTACAGAGTAGTCAGTCAGTGTTTTTAGTCAGTGTAGCTATAGTCAGTGGTTTTAGTCAGACTCTTACTGACTAAAACCACTCGAAGACTCGAAGAACTTCTGTGTTCAAAATTCATTATTTATTTATACCTAGTTTTTTAATTTAATTCGAGCAAAAAATCCTTTTCTTTAGCTCCCATAGTTTACTAAACAACTTTTCTTTACTAAAAAAGCATAATAGAGGAATGAAGGGATCTTTTCTACATAGCTACATGAAAAGAGGTCCCAGGTAATGTTTTTTGAAACGAGGTAAACCTCCTTTCAGGAAAAACTAACCAAGGAAGCTACTTTCTTAAGATTTTGAAATGAAAGCCATATTAGTTATATTTTGTACAAAAAAATATGACAAAAGACACGTTTTATTGTAGTTGTGATTGTGTATAACAGAAACTAATTGTATTATATTACGTAATAACAATAATTAAAAAAGGTATAATTATAATAAAATAATATAATTTAATAATATATGTAAGTATGTCGCACTATTTACATGAATAAAATGGTTCATCTTTAGCTTAAAACTATTTTTATTAAGCAAATTACAAACTTAATTGTATATTAATTAATTCAAATTAATCTTCAATCAATTTATATTACAGATATTGAGCTAGGTTTACCAACTTGGGCAATTGATGTAACATTAATGACAATTTTATCATCACTAGTTTATTATTATAAAAAATATAATAAAATTGATAATGTGGCAGAAGAAAAAATATATAATTTAGTTCCAAAATGAAAGATACTAAAATAAAATCAATAAAACAATATACAGGTCGAATTAAAGACGCCTAATTTGTCCTTATAAACATTTTTGTTTTGTGTTTTATACTATGTATAAGCCAGTACTTGTACAGATCACCTGATGGTAAGCAATCGCCGCCGCCCATGGTCACCCGAAACACCAGAAACATTACAAATGCATTGCCGGCTATTTGGAGGTTAGGAATTTAAGGATTGATGGGGAATCGGGGATTGGGAAGATTGGGAAGGGGGGTAATCGATAACCTTACTCACACAACGCAAGCGTTGATTCACATCGGTTTTCTCTCACCTTTGCAATCTATGTCAGTAGCACGTAAGTGGAGCGACTCAGCTCGTCCGATTATCGTGCGGGGCACGTGGCGGGTCCTGTCCATTTGCATGCTAATACCGTGCCACCGGAACCGGCCCGTCCTGCCGCCGCATTGTATTGTCAACAACGTGTGATTCACGTCACTACAACAATGAGATTTGATGTGATTTGAATTGTTTAGTACACGTCTTGTTTGCACTTTCGTTTTTATTTGCTTTGAGCTTCTGCTTAGTTTGAAGTACATGGCTTTCTATATCATCATACATTTTATATTTCATCTTTTGTTTCATTTCATCATCTCATTCTCATCTCGAAAGAATATTGAATACTTACTTCTTACTTTTCCCCAAAATTGGACCTTTTAGGAGGGCTCTTCCTAATTCAATTTCGGGAATCCGAATTAGTTTTATTACTCATAGAATCTATGATTCTAAAGAATGATGAATCTATGAAGACATCTGATATCTACAAAATATTTTTGCAGTGTCATTAAAAATGCAGACGAATATTAATAATGTGAAAGTGCACTTTCTTCAGGCGTGTAAAATTTCCGCGTCACTTATTCCGACTAACATATTCAACTAAAGACATCTTTCGACAGATTTTCTCGTAGTCTATAAATCCAACGTCTAAAACAAACTATCGGGATGTCGGGTCAAAGGTGCACAGTCAATCGAAGCAAACTTGGACCGTAGTCCCAAATGCTTTGAGGGAGTCGTTGAATTTTGTATGAAATAGCTGATACCACCGTACTGAGTAGATAGATGATATTTCCTTTCCTACACTTCTTAGTACCTCATCAAATATGTACCAAGTATTTCTGAATTTTATGTTCTAAGCAATAAATGTCAATTTTGAAAAATGCGGCGCTAGCACAATTTGATTAGTTCTGTGATGGCATTTGTGAAATGGACGTCAATGCATTGCTGTTGCTTGGAGTAGAAGAATTCAATCTGCACTGAGCTATAAAGTTACGAACGTGTACCATTCTCTTTGAGTATTTACGCTTCGCAATGAATTTAGACTTCCAATGAAACTCGTTTATTATTGAATAGACAGTTAATAGTGCAATATTTGTAAGTATCATTGATTTTCTGCAGGGAAATTGAATTTAAAATTGAATTTACTCACCGATAGACGTAAAGAAATGTTACGACCGTTTGATAATGTACATTTTTAAATGATTTATTCTTAAACATTTTTGTTAGCATAATTCTTAAAAGGTGAATGTAAGAAATCTTGGAGCTTTACTTTAATGTATCGAAATAACATTTTTTTATATCATATTGTTTTTTTTTTACTTTAGACCAAGATGCACTATGCGCTGGATAGACCAAATCAGCTCCACTTTACACACAACAGTCTGCGATGTCATTCACACCGCCGAAGACAGGGTAAGATGGCGAACGATAGTCCACGACAAAGTTATTTGTCAGCATGAGGACAAACGACGCAAGGAGGATGGTTAATTTTCAACCAATCATTAATGATGTTATTGAAAACTAATTGATTGACGTCGACTATATTCTTTATCCGAAATTAATTCATTGCATAATTTTGCAGTCATTACATTTGACCGCTATATAAACTTCCGTACAAAAATAAACTTTAACTAAAGATCACGGTTTATTATTATTGAGCTACCACTATTGAACTGTATAGTGACCCGCAACGTCGCCGCGTCTGCGCACGCTGCTCATAATGAAGAGTCCCTCTGTGTCTCGAAACTAGTAGAGCTTTTCTCTATTAATGTACGTTAGTAAACCGTGTTTTTTAGTTAATTTAGTATGTCTCACGATAGTTATTATAAAAATAAATGTCTTATCATTAACAGTGGAAAGAATAGAGTGAAAAATATAATCTATGAAAACACCGTATTCCTTTTTGAAAGACTGGCAACGCAATTGTGACTCCTCTGATATTAAATGTCAACTAACAGCACTGACCTCTTACCAGTAGGTAATCATCTGCCCAAAAAAAGTATCTCTGCCGTCATCACAGCAGTTATAAACGTCTATTAAAATCCGTCGAACTAATAAATTTATATACTACAATAAAGAAAAAACTGAGTAGTCTTGATAAAAAGATGAATTTGTTCAAGACAAGTATTATGGTCGAATTAGCAAGTCTGGTTATATGGTGTTTAATTAATTTCATAAAAGTGATGAATTTTAGTGTTCATTAATGGAAGCAGAATCTATAAAAAGATATATTGTATACAAAAATATGTAATGGAAAGTACACAATACATACATTTATAACCTCATGCCTGTCTCGAGTGGGGGTAGCAGAGACCACAGAATGCCATTTGCTACAATTCTTACATACATTCCTCTTTCTCGCTCCATCAACAGTCTGATGACATCAACAGTCTGATGACAGTTGATGGAGCGATTCTTTTCATGTATGCTCGTCGGTTAAGGGTACATTTAATTTGGCCCTTCTTTAATATATCGCCAATCTGGTCTCTATATGTCCGTCTAGGGCGCCCAATATGTTGCCGGATTACCGCCGTGGGATTTGGAGGCGAAGGTGCTCGCGCGCGTCTTCAGTTTGCACGCCGACGCGTGTCGCCGGGGCGAAACTCCACTGCCGCGCCAGATCAGTGCGTGGCGGGACGAGCTCCGGCGCGATCTCATGGCGGAATGGCAGCAACGACTGTCGCAACCGAGGGCTGGGCTCGCTGTCATCGCAGCGGTAAGTCCCCTCTTTGAGGAGTGGCTAAAGAGGCGCCACGGCGTCCTCACCTACCGCCTGACGCATGTCGCTTACCGGACATGGGAGTTTCGGTAGGTTCCTGTTCCTTATTGGGCGGGAGGAAACGCCCGGGTGTCATCACTGCGAGGACCGCCCGGAGGACACGGTAGAACATACAGTGGCGGTATGCCCTGCGTGGGCTGAGCACCGCCAAGTCCTCAGGGATGTGGTCGGCGACGGCGACCTCTCGCGTCCGGCACTGGTTCAGGGCATGGTGCGCAGCGAGAGGGACTGGGATGCCGTCTCCTCCTTCTGCAAAGCAGTCATGCTAGCTAAGGAGGAGGCGGGGCGCGTGAGAGAACAAACCTCCTCACGCCCCAGCCGTCGCGAGAGACACTCTGGGCGACGGGGATCGCGCGACGATCTCCGGCCACCAAAAGTACGGGCCTGCGGACGGCAAGCAAGGGTAGCTCACCGCCCGAACAGAACCAGACCCGTGCATGCGGCGCGTCGCATTCCGCGCGCGCCTCAAAGAGCCATCAGACCACCACAGATGGGGTTCAGTAGGGCTGATGCCTGATCCGGAGCTGCGGACTACCTAGCGGGTTTACCGGGGCTCCGGCTCGAAAAGCAGGAGAAGGAACGGGGTGGTTTTTAGTCAGTAAGAGTCTGACACTCCCTCTCGCCTCGCCCAAGGCGGGAGAAGCCAATGGATGATTTTCCCCCCTCAAAAAAAAAAGGGCGCCCAATATGTAGTGTGTAGGTTTATTTGTCCCTCTTTTAAGTCACAATTTCACAACAAGGATTTTTTATGCTACAAATGCGCCTGAAGTTATATCATTATAGGTTACCTATAACGTCCTACGTGGTCAAACACCTTTGACCAAGACAAAGTCATGCCCGTGGCTAAAAAAATAACTACTTGAGACAAAGACAAAATAAGGAGAATGAATTATTTATTTTTTAAACTTACTTTTTTATTTATTATTTTTGCTTTGTTATAACTATGAATCTAACCAAAAACCTGTGGTCTAGATAGCAGGTAAGATGAAAACTTCTAGAAAGGGTGTCCAAAATAAATCAATCCAAAGGTTGATAGAAAAAGGTAATAACTTCGCTTATTTGATCACTAGTTATTTCCACTCTGCTTGGCTCCTATTGCGTAGCGTCACGTTGTATAACCTCTACCTAAAAACCTTTTTCAATACCTAAATGGCTTATTCAACACAAAATTAACTATCCAAATCAAAAGTGGTGTAAGGATAATCGCAAATATAAACAGCACGAACACGCCACGGTTGCGGCACGGCGTTTTTTGCTTTGGAAACAATACTGAAAAGCTGTAAGCGCCCTGCCTACGCGCGGACCGCGCGCTTGCAGCCTTTTTGTATTGACGTTATGAAATATTTCATACGATATAAGATTTAATGTCCAAATTTAAATGACAATTTTATTGCTGGATAGGGGCAATGCGTTAAATGTCCTTAAAGAAGAGATAGAGATATGAGTTACCTTAATATTTATATAATTTATTTATCACCAACTGCTTCTCTCTATCCAAAACAAAAATAATTATTCAAATCGGACCAGTAGTTCTATACATTAACGCAAACAAACAAACTCTTCAGCTTTTTATCTTAGTATATGTAAAATATAGACTATTTTTACGATATATAACAAATTGAATAAATTAATTCAGATTATCATGATAACGACCAACAAATCTTACCTATACCAACTTGAATATGAAAAAGGATCACATTAATTGGCAAAATGATCGAATCCTATTAAATTGGTTAGGTAACCTTGACATCGAAGACTTTATATAAGGTGCTACATAGAGGATACAATTTAGTACTATCCTAAATATCGAAGGATTATCCGATCAGTGTCTTAGAAAAATGTGGGCGAAGTGTTGTATTCTGTTGATTGGTTACTTTGTAACAGGATCGATTGCGGGTGGCGGTAAGATGTTTCATTATTAAAAATATTAAAATTTTACAAAATAATTTGCCTGGATCGAAAAAGCACAGGGTCTAGAAATATAATCAATCAATAGCATGAGTTTGTCATTTATTATTTAGGACTTACGAGTGCAAGTTGTAATAATTATATCTCAGAATTATAATTCGATCCAGAGATTCAGCAGAATTTGATTTCTTTTTTCTACCCTTTGGTTGCAATAGGATGGAACATCCGCGATTATCAATCGCGTAGGATTTAATTGTATTGAAAAACCCTCGAGAACTACAAAGGATTTATGAATATAAATTTAGTAACGAAAATATTTATTATGTTCTTTAGATATCAACTTTTATCTACATTTTAGTGTCAAAATGCACTTGTAACTTCACGCATGTAATTGCACGCATCGGATGCAATTGGGACTGCTCAACTCCCAATGGTTTAGTTATTGTTTTCAAACGAGCCATTAAGATTTAGATTATTATTTTTTATAATATATAATAATCATTATTATACTTATCATTCGACGAAACATTTGTATACGAGTCTCATCGCGAACTGAAATATAGATACACAAATTCGCAGTGTTATTAATTTTGAATCGGGCCCATTCAAGTAGTGTGATGGTATTCGCCTCGCCATTCAACTCGCAGTTTTCACGAATGTTTAGATTCCAAATTAAAAGTGATTATTGATCTAATTAAACAAATAAATCTAGTCTAATAATTTATCTACACTTTTACGCATTATTATAAATTATTATGCAACAATAACAAGTGCAACAATGAATATAGATTTTTCTATTGTTTCAGTTTCATTCATCAAGCCATGTAAACCGTTAGACAGTCCATGCATTATAAATTCTGCAAAAATTGCCCTGCCACATCTAGCCAAGGGTGTATCAGAGTTTGGCACTCCGAGTCTTGATCCTCTTCACATTAACAAAGAGGTCAAAGCTGATTCCGGAGAATTGAAGATAAGCTTCAAAGACGTTGTCGTTCATAAGCTGAGTCAATGTGATTTTGAGAAAATAGTGTATGTATTTTATCAGTGTTTTTTTTTTCTAATGAATATCCAAATATAGTATTAGATAGACATTGAGAGGGGAAAAATCATCTAATGACTTCTCTCGCCTTGCGCGAGGTCAGAGGGAGTGTCAGATTCTTACTAACTATAAACCACCCCGTTCTCACTCCTGCTTTTCGAGCCGGAGCCCCGGGACTCGCTAGGCAGTCCGCAGCATGTATATGTTTGTGATTCTAAGATTTTTAATTGCAACTTTGGAAATTTCATAAGAATAGGGCTCGAACCTTATCTTTTGAATTGTATCTTACAGAATCTTACATAAATGTTAATTAACTTAAACAAATCGAGTTCATTATAATTGTATAAATATCTTCCTAGAGATAATTTCTCAAAATTTTTAAATCTTATGTACCAATAACACATTAAACGCCATGGAGGGCAAAAGTAACTGGTGCTAGTAAATTTTTCTTGGCAGTTAAAATCTTAATTGATGACATTTCCGACAATTTAGAACAAGCAAGTTTTGGAAGCGGTTTTACTAGTATTTTATAATCTTCTACTGCTTTTTCTATTCTTTTTTTATTTATATTATAAGGAAAAATATTACATAATAAAATACAAATTTTAATATTATGTAATCCAATCATAATATTTACAAGAATCTAAAACTACTAGCAAGATCATTGCGGACCTGGAATCAAAGTGCCCTGCGCTTCTCTACGGGTTCGAAACCTGTCTACCAATGCGAATAATAATGATCATTTATAATTATTATTTAATACTTACTTTATAGTACAGTAAATACATTGTGAGAAAACCTAACCTTTACACTGTTTGTAGTCATCAATTGGCCTTCAGTAATCTCATACATAGCTCAAGATTAAATTCGCAGTATTTGATTCCCTGTAATTGAAGGCTCACAAGACCATGTAAATTATAGTAAATTATATCTTAACATATAAGTTCCCTTGTTAGGAATCCCAAAAATACCTTCTGCGTATGAGAATAGGCGTTTTAACTCAGTTACAGGACAGTTTTTTTTTAACTGCACGGTTGCTACGGTGGCTGGGCAATTGGCTGCCGTGCAACATGAAGCGGGTTTGATTCTAGGAGCAAACGTTTGTATGTGCTTATGAAATTGTATGTTTGTATACGCACCCACGATTAAAATCTTAATGTGGGACATTTAAAAAAGAAGTTTATAATCTGATATAATTTTATGAAGGTTAGAATAATTTAAATGTTTAATTGGTAATAATTTTGTTAACAGCCGTGATCCCGTGCAATCCACTGCAAGTCTGGTAGTAGTTTGTCCTCTGACAATTGAGGGTGAATATACAGCGGGAGGAAAACTATTCTATTTAGATATTTTTGGAAATGGACCCTTTTCGATCAAGGATGGTAAGTATAATCATTTCGAGGGACTACCGAGCGCCTAATTTTTAGTAGTTTATAAATAGTAGATGAATAATTTTTATTACCATGTCCGTCTTAAAAATTATTTTAAAAAATTAGACACGTATTTTTTATTTCTTACGGAAACAAATACTTTCGAAGATATATTGATTTGAAATATCGCAAGACATCACTTCTAGGTACATTTTATACGTAGAAATTAATGACGTATTTGCCCTCATTCCCAAACTTTGATTCATTTTACCTAGGTATTATTATCTTATATTACACGATTCTATTTTTTACGATTTTGGTATGGCTGTTTGTTCTCACTAATCTCTCAAATGGCTGGACCGATTTTGACGGGACTTTTATGGGCTATGTACTAAGGAGTAACTTAGGATCCTTTTTTCAAATTCACAAAGTCGGTAATCCACGCGAGGGAAGCCGCAGACATCAACTAGTAAACTATATGAAATGTTGTTTAATCTACTAATAACTTTTATTGCGTCTTATTCCAGGTACAATTAGGATCTCAATTGATCTCAAACTCAAAACATTTAATGACAAAGAAGGCAAAAAGCACTACAAGATCGGAAGCTTCGACTATGAATTCGAACCATTGAAACGTTTTGATATTAAGTTGAGTAATTTGTTCAACGGTGACAAGGCACAAGGTAATAATATTAACTTTTAACTACTACATATTTCAGCTTTAACTTATTCTTTACGCTATGAATGTTAGTGACCAGCGTCAAAAAATTGAAAAAAAGAATTCGCCTACAGCTACTTCTGGGTAGACTGTCTGCCTGACCCCCGAAGGTGTCGACTGAGGTGGTTAGAGCACGTAATGCAACTGTACAATGTACACCTATTTTTCACCATTTACTAAATACTCACCAACCGGCATTGAGTAAGCGTGGTGACTGGTGATTAATACTCAAACCTTCTCCGTGCGAGAAGTACTAAAGTACTAAGTCTCCGTCTTTGGTCAGCAGTGACCACATGGGTATAGGCTGTTAATGTGATGTAATTGAACAAACATCATAATAGACACATAACCGACTAGATCAATTTATTAATTACACTAAATTTAACAAGCGGTATTTGCTACGATAATTAACAGATTCACTCACGCCACTTGGAATCCATTATAATATTGAATGGCTAAATTAATACGATTTGTGTAATTGTTAACCACTAATTTGATAATGAAAACATAAGTTATTTTCAATGGTTTAATTTGCGTACTAACCTAAAATAATATGACCCCACTATAGATACAATAAGTTACGGTATAGTGGGTTGAATATAACAATAAAAGATAACGTATATTAGATACAATTTTGGTAAAGTATTTGTCTGTATGTCACGATGCAACTCTAACCCCATCTCAGTCCTCACAAAAACTTTAAACTTCATTGTCTTTCAAAGTACCTACTTTTCCCTATACGAAGTTGTCAAAATTTACCCATCTTGAGGTCAATGGAAAGACAAATAATATCACTTTGAATGTTATTAACACACGTTACAAGAATATGTATGTATAGATTTTTTCTTTTGAGCATCATCATCTTCATCTATTGACTTCTCCCCGTCTTGGGTGAGGCGAAAGTGTCAGACTCTTACTGACTAAAAACCACCCCTTTCCTACTCCTGCTATGTGCTGGAGCCCTGGTAACCTGTTACGTTGTCAGCAACTTTGGAATCCCTAATACTGATGCGTTTTCTCATTCTGTAAAAATATTGATGTTACATCTCCGATTTTATTTTCTTAACTAGGTATAAACTCATAATTTTTTGAGAACATTAATGTCAACTAAGTACGTAGTTTACACATCGTCTGAAGTTCGGGGTTCAGGTCACACATTACAGATTGGGCCACTCTTATAATTTTGTAGATTGTAAAAAACCCTATCAAGCCTTGCCCCGTTTTAGATACCCTTGTATAACTTTTACTTTGTTCTTATTTTAACTCCATAAAGATTTCTTTCTTAGCCTACCCCCTGGAGAAACAGGCATGAGGTTATGTATGTATGTATGTAAAAATTTATGTTATTGATATTTATGTTTCAGCTGATCCAATCGAGAAAATTATCAGCGAAAGTTGGAAGGAGCTGATTCTTGATATTGGTAAACCAGTCTTAAGGGAAGGTGTCACGAGCATAGCCAGTGCCATCGATAAAATGTTCAAGAATGTTGCAGCTGAAGATCTCGAACTCCCAGAATAAATAAAAATTCTCAGCGCATTTTAAATTCTTCTTAGATTAAGCATTAAAATGGTTGTGATTAATTTTTTACATATTTTGGATTGAGTGATTAAATTTTCAAAGTTTATTAGATTAATAATAGTGTTTTCTTTCCCTATAAACTACTTTAAGTAAAAAACATCGGGTGGTACTAGTGTGGTAAAAAAAAACAAAACATATTATGTCCTTATTTGGCTGTTAAATATGTATCATATGTATAATTTCATAAATCAATCAAACATAGGGGAAGTCAGCTCAAAGCGGCCACCTTAACTTTGAGTTTAAAAAAAAGCCATTAAACGAAAGATTTTTAAAGAGAATTTTATACTAGCTAGTCGAGAATTTATCGAATTTTTGGAATGGCCAATTGAAATTTGCGTAAGTTGAATAATAATCATATGATTTGCAGATTACGAAAACTTGTCATAAAACCGCTTTGCCCGAGTGGTCGCCCAAAGCGGCCACGGGGGTAAGGGCAACGTGGCCACCCCAAAAGTTTTCAAGCAATGAATTGTTTTTAGTTGGAAAATACCGTAATTGACAAAATAAAAATGCAAAATCAAAAATCAACACATATAATTCACATTAAAAAAATCAACAACATTTTACCTATTTTAATCACAGTCAGTCATACTTTGATTTATCAATCTCAATCAATAATAATGTAAGTTCTACTTACTTCTATTATTTTAAGTCTTAATATCTTCTATGCATAATCTACGAGTTTTTACCTATACCTAGCTTCGTCCCAAGAAGCCTTTTTTTTTTTTGAGGGGGGAAAATCATCCAATGACTTCTCCCGCCTTGGGCGAGGCGAGAGGGAGTGTCAGACTCTTACTGACTAAAAACCACCCCGTTCCTTGTCCTGCTTTTCGAGCCGGAGCCCCGGTAAACCCGCTAGGTAGTCCGTAGCTCCGGACCAGGCATCAGCCCTACTGGGCCCCATCTGTGGTGGTCTGATGGCTCTTGGAGGCGCGCGCGGAACGCGACGCACCGCACGCACGGGTCTGGATCTGGTCGGGCGGCGAGCTACCCTTGCTCGCCGTCCGCAGGCCTCGCCATTACGGTGGCCGGAGATCGTCGCGCGATCCCCGACGCCCGGAGTGTCTCTCCCGACGGCTGGGGCGTGAGGAGGTTTGTTCTCTCACGCGCCCCGCCTCCTCCTAAGCTAGCATGACTGCTTCGCAGAAGGAGGAGACGGCATCCCAGTCCCTCTCGCTCCGCACCATGGCCTGAACCAGTGCTGGGGGCGAGAGGTCCCTGAGGACTTGGCGGTGCTCAGCCCACCCAGGGCACACCGCCACCGTATGTTCTACCGTGTCCTCCGGGCGGTCCTCACAGTGATGACACCCGGTCGTTTCCTCCGTCCCAAGAAGCCTGCGCTATTTTTCTCTTGTAGTTATTGACCATCTAAACAAAATAAATAAGAATTATATCTATGCAGCGATAATATGAAAGTAAGGGCAAAGCGGTCAGTTGGCCGCTTTGCCCGAGCCCTTTGCCTTTTTCAACCATTTTATTTAAAAAAATATTTTCACTCACATTATTTACTATATTTCGAAGCAAATACCACACAAAAAAGGCAAAATAGATAAGTAACGTTAAACGTGCAATAAAAGCATTTTAATATAAATAGTTTTCACCAAAACAGGTTGAACTTACCTCGTATTATTTTAACAAAACGCACAAAAAAATATTTGTCGTTACTAAGAACCACGGGTTCATTCTCACCGCTTGAAAACGAGTGACTGGCGCGTGGCGGGAGTTTGGTTATACGTACAGAAAGGCAACGTTGCGCTATCATTTCAAATAACCGAAAAATTAAGAGTGGCCGCTTTGCCTCCTATGGCCGCTTTGAGCTGACTTCCCCTAAATGTAGTGTTCAGACACCAGTACCACTAATCGTCAAAACAACAATAGAATTACTCATGCAAAGATCATACACCAAAAATTCTATATTCACACAAGTTCATGAAACTCAACGCACAAAAAATTGTACAAAAATATTACGACAATACCTTTCCGAACAATGACTTTCAATTGGCGGAATTTCAATTGATTGGAAAATACTGAATTTTGATGGTAGCTATAACAATACAATATTTATGACAATCAGCGTATATAGCACTGGGAACAAGTACCTCAATTTAACTGTTTATTCCACGACTGGCTCGGTATGTGACTGACTGGCAGTTTAAATCCCGAGCACGAGATTTTGGGTTCGAGGTAAAAGTGGTGGTACAAAATTTAAAAAAAAACCGACTACCTAAACCCATTCATCCGTAAATATTCAGAAAAACTATCTTCTGTGGGCTAGGGATAGTTTTTTTTATTTCCACAACTAATTGCTTAACAGACAACTAATTGCTTGACTGCCTCGTTGGTCGAGTGGTCGCAAGTGCGACAGCCGGACAAGGGGTCTCGGGTTCGATTCCCGGGTCGGGTAAAGCATTACAGGACTTTTCTCGGTATTTCGAAAATTTCTCAGTGGTAGCACAGAGTCTGGAATTGTGCCCAGTATATGGCAATAGGCACACCCCCTATTACATGGCATATAGCACAAATGGTGAAAAGTGGGTGTACATTGTAAAGCGGCATTACATGGCGTAATGTGCACATCTACCTACCCTTCTTCGGGGATAAAAAGCGTGACGTTGACGTAATTGCTTAACAGAAAAAACAAAAGAACATATCCACACAAGAAACAGAAAAATATAGCCATAAAAATTACCATCAATATAAAACCAGCCAGTACTATTGTACTGATTTCAACCCCCTATTTCTTAATAGCATTAATGTACTTAATACCCCTTTAAGCTGTGCGTAGATGGTGTCGCAAATTACGTCACTAATCCATGGGAGTCGGCAATGGCTTCTATTAGACATTGCTTAAGCCCTGGATACCGCTGCACGCTATCAATGGTCTTATATAGTGTGCTATAAACTATGGTGTTGTTGTCATGTGAATCTTATGTCTTATCTTTTATTCTAGAAGACGTGTTTAGAAGGCAAAATTATAAAATACTATTGATAATAAAATACAAATATAAAAATGTAAAAATAGTATTAAAGATGCACTGAATAAAATTTTTAATCGAAAAATCTGTAACTGTTTGACGAGGAACTCGACAAGTTTCAAGCCATGCTAGAGGCTCATATTCATTAGCAGCTCATATTGAAACAATAGCATACATAACTAATCGAGTTCCTCGTCAAACGTGAATAAGCCGATAACATAATAATTAATTACGTATGTGTCACGAAAGTTATAATAAAATTACATTTGAATTACATAAAATTTATGATGAAGAATAAAACACCTTCAAACTACATATTTCATGTACATCTAATGGATAATTAGTCTTTATATTAAAGTAATAACTCAAATACAAGTAACTGTAAAAACATGCGATTTAGAATAAGTACAGCTCTTATATACCTATATATAATAGGATGTAAGATTATTACCATACACTAGTCAACAACCTATCACTCGACAAAGCATTCAAGTACCAAAATAAAGGTACCTATGACAACAACAGTCGAACAGGCAGTAAATATTAAAGACAAACGTATGTAATCCTCTCAAAAGCTGGATTTTAGTGCAACTAGTAACAGAACAGCATCATACTGATCATTTAACAGGGGCTGTGCGAGCTTCAAATACGAACTCGACCAATGTGCAGTATGTAGTCGAGTGACGACCGTTAGGCTCGGAATCGACATGTATGCTGGACACTTTATGCCTGGCTCGACGATACATATCAGGATTGACCTGTAAGTCCCTGGTAGAATTATTAGCCGGGTAACAGTAGTGAATGCTTTAAATTGTTGCTGGTGGGTTTGATGTTGTAGGACACAAATTTTATCATTTGAAGAATGCATAATACTTTTCTTCTTTCTGCTGTTATCCTAGTATAACCCGTGCGCGTCAAGATGACACATGAGCGAAGACGTCACCGTACAAAATTTACGAAATAAATTATAACAATTGTCGATATGTATGTTATTTTCAATTATGAATTTATACTTATTGTCGACATTACTAATACCTACTAGTCATTCAATTAATTGGGTATATATAATATTTACTTAGTTACACACAGGTCTTAACTTGTCGCGCACGAGTAATAACAACCGTACTCAGAGACTAAATGTCTCTTCTGGTTACTTAACTCAAACCCTAGCAATTGGTTTCGATAAAAATCGTTACTAAGAAATAGCTTAAGTAATCATTAAATGTCTCTGAGTGCAGCAGTAAGTGTTGAATATTTTTTCATTTCAATATTCTCACTAATATAATGGAGTTGTAATTTGGTTTTTGTAAATAGAAATAGAAATAATTAGCAGTTCATTGTCTGCAGCATGACTGGAAAATATGGCTCAAACCACCTCTGTTCCACTTTACCAAGTCCTAAATTCTACCGACGATAACGCTATCGTATTAAAAAACCACGAAAAATGTAATGATCAGTGCCAGGATTAAGAAGTCACGAATGTTAGTGAAGTAATTAATTGTTAAGATAGAGTAAATAACAGGTGCAAGCTAGTCTGAGTGTGGCACAACGCCAAACTGTTGGAGCCTCCGAGAAGCGAACAAATAGAATTCCACAAGTTTTAATGTTGGGTACATACCGGAGTACATTGTTAGACAAACGTATGCACTTATGCAGGCACTGTTTGCCTGGCAACCTTTGAGCTACATATAATCGTTTCTGAATTCTTGAGGCTTCTTTACATTTAAGTCTGTGTCATCAATTTTCCTTTATGCATTAAAAAACATAAGCATGTTTTTTAACTTGTAGTAAGCACTACAAGTTTTAAACTTTGTACCCTATATGAAAGTGTTTAAGGTACAAAGTTTAATGTTATACACAGACTTGTGTATCATAATAATTATAATCCCTCATCGACATAATATACACGACACAATATTGACATCAAAATGCTCGTATAAACAATTAAAACAGTCAGAGTCCAAGAAAATACACAGATTTTTTTCTCAATGTGGAGAGAATCGTCAAAAAAAAAATTAAGCACGGCCCGAAAAGTCACAAAACTTGTAATTTATGAGCTTACGACAAATAACAAGAATAAACTAGCATATGTCAGCGACTTCGCCCGCGTTCTCGTAGGATAAAAAATAATTATTACAATTACAGGGTATAAGTTGACAAGAGTGATATTAGTCAGCTTATACCCTGTCTGTATACCAAATTTCATCAAAATCCATTCAGTAGGTTTAGCGTGATTGACGGACAAACATCCAAACAAATTTTCACATTTATAATATTAGTATAATTATTTATTTAACTTTAAAGATCGCCAGAAATACAAAAAAAAAGAACTAAAGAACTTTTTACAAGTAGAGACATATAAAAATGACAATCTGCTTTTTGTTTTTTCCTGTTGTTTATTATCAATGTATGGAAATTAACCAAAACCACTTCCAGTTAGTGCGGTGAGTCAATCGAGCAAATAAAACTATTGACTGTATTTTGATACTTAGATATGTAATTTTATTTTTTAAATTTAGGAGTCCACAAATACTAAATTATTAACTAATCTCATTTAAAATTTTAAGTTTAATATTGGTAAACATAGATCGATAAAGATATTTTTGTTTGCAATGAACGAATCATAACCTGCACCAAAACTCCTTTTCCACCAATTAAATGCTTTAAATAGAAAACTAATGCGGGCACACTCCTGCAATGCGGGCCTAAGAAGTTTTCACACACATGGGCATTTATTTTTAACGTTTCAGCACTCTTGCCTTGCGGTTCTCTGCAACTGTTTTAAGTATAAAAATACTATTGATTTTGAACAAGTTTAAGAAAAAATATTCTACATTTTACATAGAAAATCTAACGTCCATACATACAATATAATATAATCTATATAATAAGCGATAATACAAATATTAAATTATTGAAAATTTTCCACTGCTTCAAACTGGAACAAAATCTTACAATTCCCATGTAACTAAATATAGGTATAGAGTCGAAAAAATATTTATTAAACCAGTTACCAGAATACAATGTATAAGTACATACATAATGTAATACCATGATGTGTCTTGTGACCATTTATTCTCTGGTAAACAAGAAAATTAAATAAAACATCATTGTCAACTAAAATATACTCACAAGTAACCATTTTTTATACAACACGTAGACCACTACGTGGTGGGAAACATACTAATATGAAGGCCTAATTGGCTCCTAAGATTAATGAGATCTAATGAGCTGTTTTGAGATCTCAGTAGATGACTGTATACGTAGGTACACCAAAACGACAACTAAAAAAAAATCCAGATTAGTAGGAACGTGGTGGTTTTTAGTCTGTAAGAGTCTGACACTCCCTCTCGCCTCGCCAAAGGCGGTCATTAGATGATTTTCCTTCCTCAAAAAAAAACGGAGAACAATGAGTAAAGTTCCCTAAGAAAAAGAAGATTCTCCGACCAGGCGAGGTGATCATGCCTGGCGGGTTTTCTGCCCAACTGTTACTCATTGGGATTTTCTATCCATGTTTAGTCGCATGTAAATTTTTTATATGCGATATAGGATTTTTTGACGTCACCCGTCGATTTTGCTTGTCGATCGTCTATGTGCAACTTCTGTCATCTGTCACTTGTCATGTCATGTGTCGCCACAATCACCTATACATGACCCCGACACGGAGCACGAGGTCGAACGGGGTGGTTGCTCGGAAGAGTGACACTTCGTCAATTACCTGATGATTTTCGATCCTAACAAAAAATAACTTCATCATCATCATCATCAACCGAAAGACGTCCACTGCTGATCAAAGGGAGAGGCCCCTTAGTCCTCCAAAAAATAACTTATAAGCTTATAATATTTTATGTCTTCCATTTGTCTGATTGTCCCTTCGAGGCCTAATAATAATCAGTTATCACACTGTATAAAATTAATTACTTGTTCTCTTCGACTCTGTTGTGTCTTTTTTTATACCGGGGGCAAACCTTCTAAAGCATCTAGCTTTCTGGGGATAAAAGACTAGGGAGTGTGGGATTTTTACCTCACTAAAACCGCCCTGGTGGCCATCCTCAACACCTATAGGGGTTACCGGGTCCTCTAAGACTTTTGAGTCTACTGATTCTGCTCTCAGTTGAACTACGTTGCTAATATTAACTGGAGAGTTCATCTCACTCATAACTAGTTTTTATAAACATCTGAGATAAACCTCAATAGCCCAAAACATACACACATATTAATACAAGTATCATTAGTCTAGTCAATGTCTGTCTATTCAAACATTGTTTATTTTTTGTCCCTACACGCTATTGACATACGATCGGTTATTATCTTTCGAAACGTTTACTTTGTTTTCATGTATTTCTGCTACAAAAAATGCACTTTTAATATTAATGTATGATATATAAGCTAGCATTGAGTTATCATTGAGAAGAGTAGGTAAGGACAATTAAATGGCATCATGAGAACTCGGGAGTATGTCTACTAAGAGGAACCGGTGCCCGCTTACAGGTGCTGGCTGATAATGGCCCCAGCGATGATTGTAGTGAGGTAAAAATCCCATACCCTTATTTACCTAGTTTATTATCCCCAAATAGATAGACGCATTACGAAGGATTTCCTCGTCATACAATTTTTTTTTCTAAAATTGGGTCTTGCGTTGTATTTGTGGACTCTTAACCTACCCCTATGGAGATTAAAAGACGTATTCGTATGTTATTTTAAAAAATAATGAAAAGAGATAAGCAAATAAAATATTGAGACGTGTATAACTTCGGAATTACTGAATTATTTTATCGTATTCCTTCTTTCAGGATATATCTATATGACAGGATTAAATTACAAACTCTAGGAAAGACAAAGTCAAAAGAGTGCGGTATGGAAAAATATTAAATGTTATCCTCATCCAAAATTCAAGTTTTATCCATTATCTTATTGATAAATATCACGCATTTACGTCAACAGTCGTAAAAAAAGAAGAAAATCTACAAAAAAGTCTAGTCTTAAGTATTGGAGTGCTTTGTTTTTGGCAAATTGATGAACATGTCTACGACCAATGTCTGATCCTAAAGATTACCTCTAGTACTTGTAAAGAAAAGACAAATGTCTTTTCTTTTAGAAACTAGTACTAGTACTTGTAAAGAAAAGACAAATGTCTTTTCTTTACAAGTACAATTGCTAAAGGCATTGTTTGTATTATAGGTATACTGTTTGGATTTAAGAAGTATCAACGATAATATTATTGAACACGGTTAGTCTTTCTGATATGTTAATTTGCATTTATCTATAAATTATAATGATCAGTTTTTGTACATGTCTTCATCATTATTAAGATAGGATGTTGAATCTTCTATGCTCTTTATATTCTATCTTCTCATTAATGCTATGGATTTCTGGTCATATTATCTTTCTTCTAAAATCCTTATTCGTTTTTTTTGGAATATCAGAAAAAATTGTCTCATAAATACCGGGTGACCAAAATTTTCCATGTTAAAAAATTTAACATTTTCGAAATAAATACGAACTAAAACTAGATACAAAAATTCCTAATTAAAATACATTAGATACCGGAAAAAATAGAACATCAAATTAATTATCAAACTTCAATTGAAGACAATCAACATAATACACGGAACAATATAAAAAAATTAAATAGAATACTTTGCGCCTAAATAAAAGCTTATAAAAAAGTAAACAAGTTAATATATTATGAAGATACGGGTAACAACAAGGTTAGAGACTCCTAACATAAAAACTATTAGGACGCTACTAAGCCGACCTCAGAAGCACTATATATATTGCGCGGCTTAAGAAATTCGACATCAGTTCCATCCTTAGAGATCACACAAGTGGTTGGTTAACCGATCTAACTACATTGTCAAATACAAATAATTAAAATGTTTAAAACACAGTGTTTGTTCTTGTGCTTGAGCTGTGTCATCATCAGCGCTTACGGCAATGCCGGTAAGAAACATTGTTTTATTTATAAATCAATAGTCAATCTTGGAGTTAAAGGCAATAAATGCTGAGCTTCTATATATCCAAGGTTTGTCAGCTATACTCTATCAGCACAACGGCTGAATGACTAATTGCTACTACAACGTGCTACGTTTGATTATTAGCTGCGGGCTACCTAAAGGCTAACCGGGATTCCGACTCAAAGCAGGAGTAGAAACTGAGCGAATTTTATTTTATTTGAGCCAGTAAAATTCTGACAGCTCTCTCTTGCCTCATCCAAGGTGGGAGAAGGATAATCCGGATGTCCTTTACTCCCTCAAAAAAAGGTCTATGCTTATGGTATGCGGTTTAAATAGTCAGTAATGATAATAATGAGCACTAGCTTATCTGAAGAAGTGATTTTCCAATTCAAAAATTAGTCAAGTCCTTTTTAAGTGCTTAATTAACTTTGAAAGACATTCCATAAGACCAGTTCCAAAAGTACTAACAGTCAAAGATGAGCATTGCTAATTTCAAACAGAAGGTTACCTATGGAAAAGAACGAGCAAGACACTCCATAGGTTAGGTACTTTGATTCAATTAGATTCACAATACAATTCTTAGTTACATTGTTTCTATGTAAGAATAATGTAAATCTAGAAATACGAATTGCCCATTCGATGTCAACTTTTTCACCCACTAACACTTTTTTTTTTCTCCAGTGTCTTTCATTGACAAGTGTGAATGGAACGACAAGGCTTGTCTGGTAAAGTCAGCGCAGAAAGCAGTTCCCTACTTCGGAAACGGTTTACCCGAATACGGAGTAAAGGCTCTGGACCCCATCAATATCGACAAAGTCTCATTAGAAGAAAGTGGCTTGAGCCTCACTTTTGAAAACTTCAAAGTTGTTGGACCCAAAAATTGCAAAATAATTGGTCTGGAGTAAGTATTACATCGCAGTACTCATCACTCATCGTTCATCTTTCTCATTTAATGGTTACTTAACCCAGTCCCTAGCAATTGTTTTCGGTACAAAATTGTTACTAAGGAATACTCGTAGTTTAAGTAATCATTAAATCTCTTTGAATACGGCAAGTTAATGTATCAATAACAAATAGTTAGTTTTTCCAGTGGCTCCAATAAAGCTATTGGATTAAAATGTATACAATACACGTATTATTATTAAAGCCCACAATCAATAGTCTATTGTTATACTAAAGTCCCTTAAATTCTAAATTATCACATCATTAAAACATAAATTAATGAAATTAATATTCAATTAGCACTAAGATCCACATAATTCTCATTACAACAAAAAAACTAACACCTTTATATTGTTTCCTTATTATGTGTGTACATTATTTAAATTTAAATTAGCCTATTTAAACAATATCTTTGTTATTACATAAAAAAAATTAAATTTATTTGTTTGTTACTCAACAGGCGTGACGAAGCACCTACTTATTTAAGACTGGAGGTAGAATGCCCTATTGACGTCACAGGTACATACACTGCTGCTGGACAACTGTTGTTTGTGCCCATCGAAGGACATGGTCCCTTCCGAGTGAAAACTAGTAAGTATTATAATTATGTACTCCGTTTCAAATGCTACACTTAAAATGCTACGACTTTAGCTTCACTAGGCTTAAAGAAAAATAGCCTGTATTAACTAGCTGACTTCCTAAGTGAAGGCCTCTATTCTCATGAGGAAAAGGAACGAGAATTGATCAATTCTCGTTTAAAGTAATGATCATTTTAGTCACTAACAATCTCATCTGTATATATGAGTAATACCGGAAAATATTCAAAGGTTTTAAAAGGTTTCCTCTATAAAAGATGACATAGATAGAGCATTAAGAAGTGAATTTACATTGACTTCATTACTAGTCAACCTATCTTCAAGGGCAACAAACAACTGCTAACCTTAAACGACAACTCTTAAAGCATATTTTACAATTTCAGACAACATCTACATCTGGGCTAAAGTTGCTGTGTCAACCGTTGACGGTTCTGATGGAGAGAAACATTGGAAGATCGGCAAATTCGAATATACTTACGAAGCTAAGGAGAAGACTTTGTTGGAATTCAAAAATCTGTTCAACGGAGACAAGAGCAAAGGTAAGATGCTGGTTTTGGACCTAGACTACTTAATACATCTTTTTTCAATGACGAGGGAAAACTTTCAAAAGCCTACCTTTTTGGGCATAAAAGACTAGGGAGTGTGGAATTTTTACCTCCCTAAAACCACACCAGTGGCTACCCTATACCCTTTTAAGGAGCTCCAAAACCTCTTAGTAAACTTGCTCCGGAGCATCCTGCATAATGCATCCTGCTCCCGCGGTGCAACGCCTGTTACGGCACATCCCTAGGGTACTTAATACACATGGTCCCAGCATACTGACCATTTCAATACATTTTTTATAGTATTACCTCACATCAATAAAACGAAAGATCTTATTATAAAGACAGCATGTTCCATATCTAACCAAAAAAGTCTATGATAGTACTAAGTCAGAGGTTCTTGGCTGGCTTGGCTAATGGGTAGAAGACCGTACCTAGAGAGACCGTACGTAGAGACATTATAAGCTACGGTCTTATAATGTTCACAGGCGTATCTGAGAAAGAGTACTACTACCCAATTTCTGTAATTCCCTTCAGCTTTAATTTTTATAGCATCCACAGAATATAGGATGATGAAATTAATCATTCAAATTATATCTATTTCAGCTGAACCCATCGAGAAAATTTTGGATGAAAATTGGTCGGAGCTTATGAGGCTATTCGCCAAACCAATCATTTCGAAGATTATTCATGAAATTAAGGACGATATCCAATCATTCGTTAAGGTTGTACCTGCTAAGGACTTGGCGTAATTGTACTTGATAATAGTTTTTACTGCAATCCAGTCCCTGAAAGAAGAACCACTCATGAATACTTAGATGAATTTTCTTAAACACAAAGATCAAAAATGTTTACCTACCTATAATATATTTTTTTATAAATAACTATACAATGGTTTAAGTATGTTTTTTAATAAAATGTGGACTTAAAAATACATGACTGTTTTTTCTTTCTTTATATTTATCTGTAAGAATAAGGAGTAAGAGAATAAGAGACCTGGCATCTAAAATTAAACTTTATCTAAGTTGAAAATAAAGCAAAATATGCTGTGACAAATAAGTACACTTTGACCTTTAAAAAAATGTCTTTCACTACAATAATTATTGATGTATACTCTAAATACTTTAAAACATATTTATCCAAACAATTATTACCACAAAACAATAAACCTTATGAACATTTAAAATGCACAGCGTGTTTATTAATTAAAAAAAACTTTATGAATAATAAAACGTTCAAATAAACGAGGTGGATATTAATTAAACAATTCTATAAGTAGCTGAAGTTATAAAAATGTAATATTTATTTATATGGTAAACACGGTAGGCGGTTGGATCGCCATCAATCGCATCATTAATAATTTTATCGTAAAACATATTTACGGTAATTTAATTGAGCCGTTCGTGCATTAAATGTAATTAAGGAACATGCAGCTAAGGTGCATGTTTCCTTGTGGATACTTTATAAGTAATAAATGCATCTAATAAAATAGTGATTTGTTTACGTTATAATGCTACTAACTGTAGGACCTTTACGATCCACCAGTAACATTGGTGTTTATTAACCACATATCTTGAGGATATAATTATGTATGACTAACAGCTCATTCTCGTCCAAGCAAATTACTAATTTATTTCTTCTTACACTATGTAACTTAGTAATAGCTCAATGAATAAAGTATTATGTTTAAACTAGCTTCCGCCCGCGACTCCGTCCGCGCGGATGGCGGTCTTCTCGTGGAAGTTTTATTTCTCCATTTTGAGTGACTCTGACAATGACATCTTCACATCACCCAAATACGGCGAAGCCCATAATAATTAAGGAGATCCCTCTATTGAGCTACTGCTGTTGAGCTCGCGTTCTGTAGAATAAAACTGATTTTTTTAGGTATTTTTCCAGGATAAAATGTATGCTATTTTGTGCCCAGGATAATCTATTATATAAAAATAAGTCGACTTTTCCTTCCTGACGCTATAACTCCACAAAGCATTAACCGATTTTTAGGTTTTTGCATTCGTGGGAAAGGTCTCGGACTCCGTGTGGTTTATAGCAAAGAAAAATGGAAAAAAATCGAAAGAAAAGCAGGGAAAACGTAGGTGGCGAAACAGAGTTCGCCAGGTTTGCTAGTAAGGTATAATTATACCAAGTTTCATCGAAATCGAATCGTTAGTTTTCACGCGATGCCTGAACATACATACAGACAGACAGACAGACAGACAAAAAAAATTAATTACATATTTGGGTTTGGTATCGATCCACACCCCCTGGGTGGTACTATTATTTTTTCAATATTTTTAATGTACAGAATTGTCTCTTCTACAGATTTATTATAATATAACATAATATGAATGAATGAATGAGAGTGTTATAAACGTAAGAGTAGACAAATATAATCAGAAAGCTCCGAACTGCTAAGCTATCGGGAGTTATACGTGTTTTTGTGAGTCAACCATAGAAGATAGACATTAGCTGTCGTGGAATATTTTTTAAACAATTTTAAGGAGAACATTTTCGTTATACATGATTTCTGTGTAGCTTTAACCATTAAGGCTGCACACACGACGGAAGCATAAAAAATGGAGTAAGTTCTCCTGTTTTCCCAAAATTTCCCTTCACTGCTCTGCTCCTATTGATCGTAGCGTGATGAAAAGTATACTATAACCTGCCCAGGAGTATGAAGAACAATTGTACCAAGTTTCGTTGAAATCGGTCGAGTAGTTTTTGTTTCTATAAAGAACATACAGACAGACAGACAGACAGACAGACAGACAGACAGACAGACAGACAGACAGACAGACAAAAATTTTTCTGATTGCATTTTTGGCGTCAGTATCGATCACTAATCACACGCTGATAGTTATTTTGGAAATATATTTCATGTACAGAATTGACCTCTCTACAGATTTATTATAAGTATAGATTAATAGAAAACTTATGTATTTCATCGGCTAGCCAGCCAAAAGGTACAATACAAAAAATCTAAGCGTCTATGCCGTCTGAGAATTACAAGCACATTACTCATAATACACGTATTTTCGGTTACTAAGATACATTATAATATGTGGTAGGGAATCGATTCATTCAGCTTCGATTAATCGAATAAGCACGCACTCGAATGATAGCTGGCGTTAATCACACGAATCACTTGGAACGAGAACGATGAACTAAATTCAAATCGCATCGGTTTTCTGTCAATATTCAGGGTTGTCAGCTGAGTGCTTTAATTAGAGGGCTGCCACTGAAGGGTGACGCGTCTACCGGACAAATGACGTTTCGCATAATAGAGTAGGTGTACTGTGGCACGGTTCTTGAATACTAAGCGACAACCCTGGAGAGTTTTGAGGAAGTAATTTGTTTTTCGTGTTGGGAAGATGGTGGAATGGCTTCGGTTTTATTTTTGGGGGAATTAGAACTGCTTGGATGCTGAATTCTTTTAGTCTGTTACCGTCCACGCAGTAGGATTTACAAGTACTGCTTTTTAGCTGTAGAAGTAGCAGGTACCTACCTAGAACTGCGGACTACCTAGCGGGTTTACCGGAGATCCGGCTAGAAAAACAGAAGTAGGAGGGTGGTTTTTAGTCAGTAAGAGTCTGACAGTCCTTCTTGCAGAAGTCAAAACCAGAATTGCTATGAAAAGGTAAAACCAGCATGTTATGGAAAAGCCAAAATCAGATATTAATTAGGTAACAATGTACTTAGATAAAACATAGACAAGCGAACTAATACTTGAAAAAAAAGTCGTCCTTATTTCACTAGAACAATAAACCGGCCGAGAAAGCGCTCACCTAATTATAAAGAAGTTATTACAAAAATCTAAATAAAGCAGATGTTTCCAACAACAATTAAGATCCAAATATTATTTTTATTATCACAAAATAATAGCCGTATAAATATGGCCATAAAATGTAGTACGCTAACTAAAAGTGATTGTTTTTTCTTTGTTTGGTAATTTAAAGCATAGATAAGTAAAAAACAGAAGTCCAAACGTGTCATCAGTTCATAGGATTTTCTTTCTATTTTGAATTCGTAAATAACAATAATTACACAATTAAAAATACTAGTGGTCGAAATTCAACCATATACGATTTAATTTACAATACTACTTAACATACGTTCAAGGATAATTTTTATTTAACCCAAACTCAAACAAACTCTTTTATAAAACTCCATTCATATGAGACGTGAGAATATCATCGCAATGTCTATCGATTTTGACGTTTTGTCAAATACGATCAGATACTATGCATGTGTGTGTAATGTTTTATTTATTGATTTAATGTCCTTTATAAGCATTATTTTTGAAAAATATTAGCGTTCTGCACTTCTCCTACACATAAACTATAAGTGTACCAAATTTTATGCTCCTACGCCCGCGCCATTTTCGTAAAAAGCGGTCCAAAGTTTTTGCATCACGTATTAATATATAGATTAAGAAATATAAAATCATACCAAACCATGTCAAAATGAATCTATAGGACTCTCTTCCAAGATTTTTAAAGATTTAAAAGCACCATTGGCAACGAACAAAAAAGCCTATAGAAACAAAATTTCCATATTTTCTTTAGTTCTTTGTCAAAAGTTTCCTCAAATAACAATGTGCTGTTTAACCTTCTGTTTGAAACTTCTGTACAAATAATCCGTCAGTTTGTCTTCATTATATTTTATAAGTAAACTAAGGGAATGAACTCGTAAACTGTCAGCTATAAACTATAACATTTTTGAGATGTACACGTACAGTATACAGCAGTATATACTCATCAACATATACAAAACCAATTTATTATGGTCTCGCTTTGTACAATCTCTTCATATAAGCAACGGTCAGTTTATAATGGTTATTTTTAGCTTGATGTGTTGTGTGTACAGCGTGGTGGACCGCAGAATATTATACGAAACTTTTATTACGGAATGCGTCTCGTAAATAGTTTTATTTTTGTAAACAGTACCTTGTCTGTGTTGGTTTATGATAGTACACATACATGTAGTATGTAACTAACATTTATATTAGTAACAGTTCTGTGGTCGTTTGAGTGGTATTAGTTAAATAGTGACTTTTGTGTTATTTTGTTAGTTTGTGTATGTTATATGTCCTTATTTGAGTACATACTAATTTTAGAAGTTCTTATAAAAAAATCACTTTGAAGTTAAGTACATTATTTCAAAAACTATTATGTTTTACATATCATGTTGAAAACGCCTATCAAAAATTTGATAGCAAATATATGACCGTTAGAAATTCAGACAATTGTATTATCTCTGAAACTGAACAAATTATAGAGAATTTAAACTTCTGCACTTTAGGCGAGACATTAGCCAATCAATCAAATACAATCAACCCAATCCAGAACTTCAGGCAACCTAGCGGGTTTACCGGGGCTCCGGCTCAAAATGCAGTAACGTGATAGTTTTTAGTCAGTAAGAGTCTGACACTCCCTCTCGCCTCACCCAAGGCGTGAGAAATCATTGAATGATTTTCCCCCTTAAATAAATCTTCCTTTTCAACTAGACGACACATAAAAATAATTGCAAAGAAAAGCGTGTCCATTTCCCAGAAACTTTCACATTCATGTACCTACATTTTACATACATACAACTCTTTACAAACCACTTAAGACCTCGGTCTCTAAACTCTAAAGGCACATACATAGCTACTTGTATCATATACACTCAGTACCTATCGAGTTGTACCAAGTTCAGTCGTAAAGCTTCGACTGTGAATTCACAGATGCGACGAATACAGCTTAAGTGAAAAGTTTGACGTTAGACTCGTATCAAGTAACTTGTAAAATAAAACGTCCGACAACGATGGTTTTTTTACAAGGATTAGTGAGAAAATGGAGTGTTTATGTCCATTATACCTAGTTTTAAAACAAACTAGGCAAGCTATATAAAACCGTTTAATGATAAATAAATGATAAATGATAAATGATATTTATTTCTGTAAATAGATTATAAGATAACACTTTTACACGTCAATATTTCAAATAGCTAGATGAGGCCGGCATTTCCTATCCGACTACTCTGAGAAGAAAAGCCGAAACAAACTCAGAGGTCATAGTCTCTTTTAAAGTCCAGACAATATCAATTAGAGATGTCGGAGAACCGTGCAAGTTTATTCTGTAGTGGTCTTTTGAGGAAAGAACCACAGCAGTTTGAGCGGACCTGTTCAGATGGCAGCACGCATGTGTCAGTTTACAATTAGCTCAGCTGACGGCTGTTGCTGAATGATACGACGAACAATACCAACCAAAAGAACATTTGGGTAGGCCACACAAATGCTCACACTGTCAGAATATAATTAACTAAAAGTGAAATGACTAGGCAAACTCTCGCACGGTCCTCAAACTAACAATTTAAAAAATAATATGTTAAAAAAAAAAAATATCGAATGATATTAATGTATATCATGTCAAATTGTATAAAAATGTAACTTGTGTTACAAACATGTCAACATGACCTGTGTGGACATTATAGCGGCTCACTCCCAAGCCTGACTATCATCTAAGTAGTCTTTAATTTTATAAAAAGCTTTACTATACAGTTTTTCTTTAATAACATTTTTAAATTTATTCAGGCTCAAACTTTGAATATCGCTGGGAATTTTATTGTAAAAGCGTATGCATTGACATCTGAATGAACCACTTATTTTCTTAAGTCTAGTAGTGGGAACAATATATTTGTTTTTACTTCTAGTGTTTATATTATGTATATCACAATACTTTTTAAATAAATTAATGTTTTTGTGAGCATACACTACATTTTCATAAATGTATTGAGAAGGAACAGTCAATATATTAATTTCTTTAAATAGTTCCCTAAGAGAGTGCCTCGGACTAAGATTATAAATTGATCGAATGGCTCTTTTCTGCAGCACAAAGACAGACTGAATGTCAGCAGCATTTCCCCACAGGAGGATACCATATGACATGATACTATGAAAATAACTAAAGTATACTAATCGCGCTGTATTTACATCGGTCAAATTTCTAATTTTTTTAACGGCATATGCTGCAGAGCTGAGCCTTTTCGACAACTTATCTACGTGTGTTTAAAAAAGAAAATCAAAGAAAGGGTTTTAAAAACATTTTTATCGCGTTATTTTTAGTCTAATTAAAGATCAACCAATTAGTTCTTTATGCTTAGTTAATCATATTCAAAGAAAATGTTTTTTTTTTTTACTTCTAACACACAATTATTATTTTTCATTGTAGCGATTTAGAGGACGAGTATAATTTCTATGTCATAATTTCCTGGTATCACTCACAATTACAGAATTTTGATACAATCCACCCACACGTTTGTTAACAAACATTGTCCTTATAAAAACAAAAATAAAAATAAAAGCACATCGCTCGTTTTCCTTAAACTTAATTTTACGTTACATTTTCTTATATCATTATACTTTTAAATAATAAACAAAACTTTTCCACTTATTAACATAATGCCTTTATTTTGATAAACAACACGAAACGTCAATTACGTCTTAATAAATATTCTTGCCACCGTGCGCGCCATCTTAATAAGCTATGGAAGTTCAGTGGGGACTCCATTTACATACTTATCCGTGTTTGATCTCACTCAACTGTACTGCAGTTTGCACTGACGAACTTAACTTGTGTTTTATGTTAAGTCTTTTGTTACAAAGATTTATTGCTCTCTTTGAAGTTACGGACTGTGATCTTGGACAAGCATTATCTACTTTCCATAGTTGAGGTTTAAAATGCATAAACTGTAAAGTACCATTGCTATAGAATAAAGTTATTATTGGATAGGATTTGTAATACTTATGCGTTTTATGAATCTTTTAGTTGCTTTTTGAGGGGCGAAAAATCATTCAATGATATCTCGCGCCCTGGGCGAGACGAGAAGGAGCGTCAGATCCTAACTGACTAAAAACCACTCCGTTTCTACTTCTACTTTTCGAGCCGGAGTCCCGATAACCCTAACTTGACAGTCCGCAGCTCCAGGTCGGTTTAACCTGTATGTATGTGTGTTTGTGCGCGATTATATCGCGTTTGGCTTAACCAATTTTGATGCGGTTTTTAGCATAGTATTTTAGGATAAGGATTTTACTTATTCAAATAAAAGAGGCGGTAAAGAAAATTAAAATTAATAAACATTTAAAGAACTTAAAACTAAAAAGATGCCGACGACTTCTTAACCATTTTTCCTCTTTTTTTTTTGAAGTCGGTTAACAAAATTCCGTTGAGTTTAGCTTACTTACCAACTTAAGCTTATATTCCGTAGAAGTAACACAATTGTACTTAGAAAACTTGACAGCCCACATGTCTACAGAAACGTTCAGAATACAATGTACTTACTTATATTATTTTCATATAAATAACACGTTTTCTCAATACATTTATTATTCCTTTATTTAATACCATATACGATAACATTGTCTTGAAATATCAGGAATATTTCATAATACGAGTATAACATTACATATCAAATGAAATGACTGTGGCTGCTGTAATGAAGCCGTGGCTTCGCAGGTGGCTTTCATGAACTACAGTTATATGTAAATTAGAGGTGGGTTGTAACAGCTAAAACAGTAACATGAAGAACAGGTAAAAATACCTGTTCCGATAAATCTGTTATTTAATAACAGATAAAGTATTTTATATTATTAAAAATAATTAATATTATTAAATAATATATCTGTTATTTGTAACAGTCGTAAGAACATTTAGTATCTGTTAATTCCGGCAGCAACACGGCAATATAAAACGACATATTAATTAAACTGTGATTTGGATTGTAATTGGAGCTGTGATTTACCCTACAGTCATTTGTCAAGAAAGTCAAAGCATTTATTTCAATTAATCCTAAATTAGGCACTTTTGAAAAGTCAAATTGAATTGTCCGTCAGTCTGTTTGTCAGTGAAGCTAGGTGCTTCTATAGAGGTACCAATTGGAAAATCGATAAACGGTATTGATTGGCGCAAGTATAACATTTAAATATAATCTTTGCCGCCCAAGCAGCACTTGTTTCTTTATAAGTGGGTATATCTGCACCGATCGCTACATTATATATTAAGTATGTTTACGTATACCCGTGAAAACAACTGTTATCTAGTACCTGTTCGATATCAGTTACTTATACCTGTTATAATAACTACGCCTCCTACCCAATGTAAATGACTCCCTCACATTTTACATTTAATTTATCAAATGCATTATTTGTTCTGCGCTGTATATTAAACATCAACTGTATATATTATGTTCCATATTAATTAAATTCTAATTTCTGTACGAGTATAGTAAATAGTTGAGAGCAGGAATTATTGCAACCAAAATGGTTGTAGCTTAATGAATGGGAGTATAATGAATAAAATATAAGTTATGTTATTTCATAGTAAAGTATATATATTATATTTTAAAGTTTGATATTAATTACATTACGAACTACCTCGTTGGTCGAGTGGTCGCATAGCAGGCAGCTATGCGACCACTCTATGCTGGGCAATGGGTCTTGAATTCGATTTCCGTCCGGGCAAAAAATTTTTCAAATTTAGCACGTAATTTGGAAATGTGCCCAGTATATAGAAATAGGCTCACTCCCTATTACATGGGACTTAAAACACAAATGATAAAAAGTGGGTGTACATTGTACAGCGGTATTACGTGCCGTAATGTACACCTCTTCCTACCTCTTCGGTGATAAAAGACGTGACGATACAAACGAACAATTACATTATATTACATACATAAAGGAATTACATAGAGAGGGATGGTCACTGCATTGTTCCTTCGTTCTCTAAAGTGAAGTGTATTAGCTTAACATCCCACGTCGTAAAACGCAAACTAGGTTACGGAGATAACCACAAATCTCTAAGAAGATGGACTAGATATTTGTCACTGTTTATATACTATTGATATTTAAGTTATGTAGCCTATAGTCGGCTCTTTTACTGTGTTTATTTGACTTCTTCGTATAGTAACTGAGTATACCTCTTAATTATTATGTTATCGGCTTACTCACGTGACTGTTTGACGAGGAACTTGACTAGTTTCAAGCCATGCTAAAGGCTTAAAATTTTATGAAAACCATTCCGCGATACACGACGTGACGATTAGCAGACTGCCAGTAGCAGCGCGACAATCGCCGCGTCGTGAGTAAGCCGATAACAAAATAATTAATATAGTATGTCTCACGAAAGTTATAATATATATTTTTTTTTTTGTTTTTTTCTTTAAAATACGTTGCCCTACATTAGGATTTTCTCCTGTGTCGTGGGTGCGTTTACAAACATACAAGTTCACATGCACATGACACCCAGACCCGAAACAACAATTTGTGGATCACACAGCCAGTTACCCGAACACCGCACCAACTGTGCAGTAATTATGAGTATACTCTGTTGATCACGACGTGTTGTAGTCGACTGGCACTCCAGGTAGATCGCTTGATATCCGAGTCTGTTGCAGAAACAGATAAACGAACGGACGGATAAAGAAAAAAATTAAATAATCAAGTAGGTAACATTAATATTGTAGCAAAAAAAAAACAATAAGGCTTTTATATTTAATTTAAAAAAATCTGTTCTCTTTTGAACAGACTTAACAAAAAGCGATTGAAAATAAACTAAAAATAAATAACTTAAAGAGAAATTCGATTGTTTTATTTCGAAACCATATATCAAAGAGATGTCGAACATTTTTAACATGGGTATAAATTCGTAGCTTTATAAAAACAGACCAAAAAGTTGGATTTTAACCATTTTTTTTATTTTATTTTATGAAATGAGCGATGAGGCATACGAGCAGACGAATCGCCAGATGGTTAGCAATCAGACACCCGCAACATCAGAGGATTCACAGATGCGTTGCCGGCCTTTTAAAAAGATATACGCTCTTTTCTTAAACGCTTGAAGGTCGTTCATAAAAAAGGTGACTAGGGACAATATATCAAAAGACTGCGAAAAATAAAACGAGTTTTATTTATCTTTAGCAAAATGTATTTAAAGAATGACAGAAAAGGTGTGCCATAGAAAATGGTTGAATAAAAAAGGCGAAGTCGCCAGACTTAAGTAATGAAGTAATTGTTCTACAAAACTTCGCTGAGTGTTGTGGCGAAATACTGAAAAGGTTGCTTTTTCCACGTTTTGCTTTTAAAAAACTGAAAAGAAAAGGTCACTTAGCAAAGTATTTTGTAAGAGAGTATCTAATAAATTATCATTTGGCTTTAGAAAACAAACACGAATTGGACTTGGAGTTTCATGGAGTTAGTTTGACTTGACTTGTTCCCCATATCTGTGTTACACATGATGCACAAATGTAAATGAAGAGAATATACAAAATCTTCATCGTATTGACAAATCACGCTCAATTAGCCTAGCATCCACATTTATAGTAAGCCTAGTGTATACTGCCACTGGGACTAGTCGCTCATATCTTTAATACTACTATGTTCTTAACAGCAATGTTGTTGCGTTTGACCGATCGACTACTGCGCTACGAGTCATAACTTGCGCTGTGAAAGCATGTTTGTCCGATCTACATGTAGAGTAGTTACTTTAAATATATGTATTTACATCAACGTGACCAAAGATACTCTGAGCATGTAACCATTTAATATAGGGTGTATTCATTCTTCTATGTATGAAATAAGCAAGGATGATCTGAAAATTGAGATTACTACATAGTGGCATCACTTTTGTACTAAGGTCCAAACCTGATAGAATATGAGGAGAACGAGCAGATGAGTCATCTGATGGTAAGCAATCAGCGCCGCCCATGTGCACCCGCAACACCAGAGGAGTCAAGATGCATTGCCGGCCTTTTAAAAAGGAGTACGCTCTTTAGTTTAATTCCCAAGATAAATAAGTTTTGTTCTGCTTATAAAAAGATGATTTATCAATAACTTAATCATTCCCTTCTAACTCATAAATATAATCATTATACAGCACATTCATAGAACTAGGGCAAATAGTGTGAGCTATAACTTGCAAGCCAGTACTGTCATCAATGTGTTACTACAGACGCTGGCAGCTTAGTAATTAAACCGGACGATATGGACAGACTTGGTCCCGGATGTACGATACAGGGGAACTGGGAAATTAACTGGGAATTTGTACAAACAGATCCGCGGGATGGGAAATTAGCTAGAAATTTGTTCAAACAGATCCGCGGAATGGAAAATTAGCTAGGAATTTGTTGAGATCGTGAACTCTGTTCTAGTGTTCTCTGTTGCGTTTGTAGAATGATATTTGAACTAAAGTGAACTAGTTTAATTATTGTACGAGTTCTGTTTGTGATACTTAGGTACTAGTTTGCTCAGACAACGGTTTCTCATCTTATTATAGTAGTTTTGTTTGAAATGGGAAGTTTTGTTTGGTTGTCTTTTGTTGTTATAAGACTTATATGGTCTTATGTAAAAAAATATTATGTGGTTGGTCATTGACTTTGATACATACATATAAAATGACATCATCGTTTATTTATTTCAGCGATTCTTTCATTATTATAAAAGCCATATTTATTACAAATCATTAACTCATTTATCTGAAC
The DNA here is from genome assembly GCF_023101765.2 of Spodoptera frugiperda. Classification (NCBI taxonomy): domain Eukaryota; kingdom Metazoa; phylum Arthropoda; class Insecta; order Lepidoptera; family Noctuidae; genus Spodoptera; species Spodoptera frugiperda. Next base: position 9,381,345 of record NC_064242.1, on the reverse strand, counting down.
AAAAATAATATTTCCCATTTCTAGACAATACTTCTTATCTATCCATAACAAAGCATTATAGCTTCCGATAAAAATAAATCATAAACGTAATATCTAAATGCATCCACGCATCGCCTGAAGCGACAGGCTACAAAGGGGGAACAAATACATCGGCAGCACTGTCTACCCCTCGTAATATATAATACTATAACCAGAAACGCACATAAAACATACGACCAACATAAGCTGACCTCGCGTAGTCAACATTTTTAATATTATAGGAGCTCAACTTATACTGGGTTTTGTGTTGTGCAGTCGGCTACATACGAAAGGAATATAGTCGAAAGAAAAATACAATTTTCTTAGCTTATGTTTGTTTTTTCCAGACAACTGATGCAAATGGAGATTGTTATGATATTCGCTGTTTACTCGCTACTCGCGTTATGCGCTTGTTTCTGATGTCGTTTATAGATACATATTTTGTTTTATTACGTGTACGATGTATAATATAGATAAATTGAATGTTAAGGTAACGATGTTACAATACATCTCACTTCATATATTTATTGGTTTAATATAGCAAAAAGTTATCGTTAGGGGAGTACTACGTTAAAAGATCTCTGTGTTTATCCATCTAATAAGAGCTTTCTTGCGCTCGTTTTCTATTGGTGATTAAAAAGATCAAACTCAAAAATAATCGTCACGCCTTTTATCCCCGAAAGGGTAGGTACAGGTACACAGATTATTGCAAGTAATACACAATGGACACCCACATTTATGGTATAAGTTCCATGTAATAGTAGGTGAGCCTATTGCTATGGTATATAGCGGGCACATTTGCAGACTCCGTGCTACCACTGAGGAATTTTCGATAAAAACCCACTAATACTCCGCCGAGACCCGTTGCTCGGCAGCCACACCACACAACCAACGAGGCGGTCAAAAACAATTCATTACTTAATTAAGAAAGTTACAAGCTATTAATTTTGTGTCAACCATAAATTCATTGTAAAATACTTTTCTTAAATTATTAAATCGTTATCTTTAAAAAAAATCTTATTTACCAAATAACGTATCCACCACATAGTACATTAGCGTTTGGAACCCATAAATATTCATCCTCTGAACTCAACAGACGGGCGCAAGTGGAAATTGAAGGCATTCCGCGCTGTCCAACCGATATACAACTATATACATACATAGTTAAAGTATATATTCGTATGTCTGTATATAGCCCGCAGACTGAATGCTATCGACCATCGTTCAATCCGACACCTTTATCTGCATTGTAACTCTTGGTTATTGGGCCCAGGAAGAATTTAATAAAACCATCGTTGTTTATTGACAGGAGGTTCCCCTTTCGCAAAATGGATTTCAGGTTGAAAAGGATGGATGTTTGAAGTGGAAACATAGGAGATATGTGACCTATGTAATTCCTGCTTATGTAATTCGATGTGTTTTTCTATGTGTATCTTTTTATTATTTCTATGGTTAGTACATGGATATTGACGTCCTGGTGGCACGGCTGCTTCTCATACATAAGATTGCAGGTTCAAAACCTACCAACGCCATGTGCCAATGTGAGTTATATTTACTTTCTAAGACTATTTAGACGCTACTGACAAACGGTGAAGGAAAACATCGTGAGGAAACCTGTAATTTCTAATTATAAGTTTGAAATCGCCAACCCAAATTGAGCAAACGTGCTGATTAATACTCAAACCTTCTCCATGTGTGAAGAGGTTTTGGTCAGCAGTGGCCTTTTATATGATGATGATGTGATATGAACGTTATCTATTAATCTTAACTAGTAATTAAAATTACTGCATAAGAATAATTAGATGCCTCCATATAACTTAGTGTAGAAATTTAAAGTCTATAAGAAGTCAGATATACATTCATTTGATCTCAAAACTCACAAGAAAACGAATAGTTTTCAGTTTAACAACGGTTGACCACATCCAAAAAAATGCAATCCATTTCTAGTAAGGGGAAGTAAGAAAAATTATACCGATCCCCTTTCCTAAAAATGCCGCGTATCACACCCCTAAACTGACCCTCATTGTGTAGTTTATCCGCATACAATGGCAGCCATCGGCTATGATTCAATATGACACTTTTATCTCATCACACAGTATTGACTGCCTCGTTAGACTAGTGGTTAGTGGCCACAAGTTATAAGTGTTGACAAAACATTCACGCTTGATATATATTTGTACTTTGAAATTTTAGATTTTCGAATTGAAACAAACTTGATTTGTGAATGAGCTAGTGTTAACAGTAAAGATAAGTTACACTTGCGGCTAACTATATGAAGTCGTCGTTAATTCCTTTTTTTAATGACATAATAACATAATGACAATTATTAAAATTTTTAGATTATTGAAGAATACAATGCATAGGAACCCGACTTAGGAGATAATCCGAGTGCAAGAGCGAGGGGCAAAGTTTAAAAAAAAACATAACACAAGACATTTTTTTTTTACTGAAACAACATTCCTGTCTAGTTACCACATCATCATCTTTCATCTATTGTTACCCACAGAGTACGTTACGTTAAATTTTCAAGATTGTATTACAGAACAGACTCTTAAAAACAAAATTGAAACAAACAAACCAAATCCCCAATCTGACAACACACAAAAAACCATGATACCACCATAAATTCAAAGAAATCTACAAAATTTTCCTTGCATTTTTATCGAGGCGTAAATGTTAACAAAATATTTGGCCAGCTTTGATACTGACGTACCCTTCGTATTAATCTCTTGGAGAGATAAGAAACATTTCTTCTCGGCAAGAAACGGTAACGTTTTTCAAGGAACGAGGGAAAAACTGAAGTATCGATTGCGAAGACATGATTCGACACGCCACTCGAGGGCCCTCGTCTCCAAATGGTTCGAGAAACGACTTGAAACAGATTTTTATATCCCTTTGTGTTTTATGTTTAATATCATAGCTTTTACGTAACAAAAGATATCGGAAACGGTTCACTTGATTTCCTTTGTGGCATTCATATTTATATCAAGATATTTTTGGTAAGCAGCTCAAGATGGGACAAACAGGTTCTTTCAGAATTAAAAGGAGGTATTAATTACTGGAATTTTAGATTATGATTGTACTTAAAGTCGAGAGTAAATTCCCAGACCTTCTTACCTTCGTAGAATCCACTTTATCAAACAATTACGGCTTGGACATGTCTTAGTACTTTCTGTCTTTTATTTTTTATTAAGTAACTAGACTCTAGACTCTAAACGTTGTCATGTACAGTTCACGATTTAATTATCTATTAAAAATCTTGACCTTTCTTCGTACCATAAGTAATGTAAGAACATTAATTATATTAATCTGTATTATTGTCAGTAATAAAATGCATTTGACCATGAACTTCGTTTCGCTTTTACCAATAAACAACATACAAACCATATAGACAGTTCGCAAACAAAACTAGAAAACAGTGGACTAATTCCTTCAATACAAACAGCACACAAGATACGAGACAAAACGAGCCACAAAGCCTTCCGTGTAACACGAAATGAAATAAACCCAATACCGTATCATCATTGTCTATCCACATTCGGTATTTATGTAATATCGGGTTCAATAATCCGAGAGTGAAGGCGAGCTGCGAGCGACACAGCCGCGGGCCGTCAAGGGTGCTTTGGGGGAAGAAAACCCCGCTTTATAAATTGCCCTGCTATCTAAATCTGAGAGATAAGTGCCTCTGAACTTTCCAATTTCGCTACACATCAATAACAGTGACAACGTCGCGAGGATAACAAATCAAAAATCCAACTCTTATGGGGGTGACGAATGGTATACGTGACAGATACAACGATTTGTTCGCGACTACGGTGAATGGAATCGAACGTTTATATATATGACGTTTGAATGTCGATGCGTTTATTTATACGAGACTCGGATGTACGGAAAATGTTCTTTGTTCAAGTTCCTATGTTAGCAGGCATATGTATGTAAATTCGGCCAACTTCATGTTCTTGCTTCCCTAAACGATATTTTTCTTACATAAGCCATTTTGATAAATTGTTCCTACATTTTCTTTTGCTATAAAAGTAAGCTTGGTACGTTATTATTTTGCTTCATTTACTTACATCGTACCAGCATTTCAAGAAAATGTAACGAATAAATAACTTATCATACATTCATAGCAATAGTGCTTGTGGATGACTAATTTTTATTTCAATGTCCAAACACGTATTTTTTTCTACGGAAACATGATACTTTTCTATTCTACTTCCGAACATACGCTTTTCTACTTTCGAAGATATATTGATTTGAAATATCGCGTCACTTCTAAGTACGTTTTATACTTAGACATGTTTTACTTGCTCTCCTAAACTTCGATTCGTTTTATATAAGTATTGTTATCTTATATGACGGATTAATTCGGTTTTTTAATATTTATACTCCGTCATTGTCCCTATTGCTCAAAGTGTGATTAAAGTTAAGCATGAATAATGATGATCTACTTATGATGTGATAACTCATCGTAATATCAACCAAAACAGATGCAATACAATTTTTCATCACCAACCAATATTTACGAAAACAATAAAAAAAAGAAATGGCAACCATCGATCCAATACGCCGCATATGGAAACGCTCGTAATTTAAAACAAGTTTTAATTAAACAAACATTAATAATTGGAACGTTGTCCACACGTCACCTCGTGCAGGCGAATGGAGGCGTAATGAAATTAATTTAAGCAGTATCTGATCCGTAAATAGCAGGTGTCAAATGTCCAAATGACGAGGGTAGGTATATACTTCCACGTGCCTAGTTAGTGGATGCAAACCCGCCAAAACATGCCGAGCACGCAATTAAAAGGGGTGACTCGGAATCAAGTGAGAATTTCATTAATATTTTTTATTAATGGTCGCAAGTGCTACTGCCGGAGAAAAGGTCTCGGGTTCGATTCCCGGGTCGGGCAAAGTATTACTGGGCTCTTTTCTGTTTTTTGAAAATTGCTCAGTGGTAACACGGAGTCCGGAATTGTGCCCAGTATATGGCAATAGGCTCACCCCCTATTACATGGGACTTATAGCACAATTGGTTAAAAGTGGTTGTACATTTTTTGCGGCATTACGTGCCGTAATGTGTACCTCTGCCTACACCTTCAGGGATAAAAGGCGTAACGTTGCAGTTTTTTTATTAATCGTTTTTTTCGCATGTCAAACCAACTTGAAGACTGAACCTGTGCAGGTTTTCAAAAAAAACATTTCTCTTAAAGTTTTATCTGATAATTAAATTGCATTAGCGGTTGGTTATCAACGGGAACCATTCACCGAAACGATCAATTAAGTAGATGGAATCACCGAACTGTTTGCTAAATGTAATGCAAATTTTCTTCCCGTATCGAAAACAAGCTTATTGATGAAAAAAAGCACTTGCATTTTATTAACGATGCTACAGTATCATCTACTAACAGCATAATGTAATATTAAATATCGACCAAGAGAGACCAAGCCGTCTTATTTTATTTTTCTTTAAAACATCAATACAACTTCTAAGAAACATCATAATAAATCCTCACAAAATATACTTCTAGGAAAACATTGGAGGAAAAATAAACAAACACTGAGTAGGTACATAAATGTTCAAAGACATAAGGAAGCTTATACAAACAATTTTACCATAAATAACTTGATGTTAGATAATAATGTGAGCATTAGTTGTAAGTGATGCGCTGTGAATGCGCCGACGAATGTCTTTAGGGCTAACTAATGATCCGCGACGTATTATATTAATATCATCTTTAAATGCTTCACTGGTTCTTAGACTCGCTCGCTGGTAATAGTGTTACGCCCGCCGCATATGCCCACACTTACAGTTGTTCACAACACTGCGCCAATGTTGTTTTGACATTGGTGAGCGTTTTGACGTGTTTGCCCTCCATTTTTTTTTATTTTTATACTTTACTAGGATTTTCTCATGTGTCATGGGTGCATTTACAAACATACAAGTACACATACACATGTGATTCACAGAAAGAGTTCCTCCGTACAGGAATCGAACCCGCTACGCGTTATGTGGCAGCTGATTGCCTAGCCACCGCGCCAACAGTAGTGCCTTACTTTCACGAGTCGTACATCAGTCAGTGTCTTTACTATTCGTAGACGAAAACAAAGCAAGATGGACGTGAACGTGGCTAGCAATGTCAAAGTGCTATTGGTCAGTGAACGAGTGCGAGTGTGGGCGGAGCATGTGCGGCGGATAGTGTGACAGCGGTGAGGACATTTAACTCTACGGATGACATAAATAGGTGTACGTTATATTATGACCTAACATAAATTATGCACTTCTTTATGGCCATGTATTGATTTAATCTATTTCCAGACAATTATCCGTCATCATAAACCCGTAACTGACCTATTCCTGCGCATAAACATAAATCAACACGCTTGCTAAAGGCGTACTTGTTAACTCAAACTTTTGTTTTTTTTATTTTGGTTTTAAACTAATGGGATTGGTTGGTTATAGTTAAATACATTTTTATGTAATAAGCCGGTAAACGAACAGATCCTGAAACAAAGCAATCGCCGCCGCCCATGGACACCCGAAACACCAAAGGCGTATGCACAAGTGCGTTACCGGCCTTTTAGGGGTTAGGAAATTAAACATTGTAGTGGAATCGTGGTGGGGAAGATTGGGAAGGGGGGAGTAGGGGTAATTGGACCTCCGGTAACCTCACTCACACAATGAAACACAACGCAAGCGTTATTTCACGTCGGTTTTCCGTGAGGCCGTGGTACCATTCCGGTTGATTCGTACCGAAGCATAACTCTCCTACACTTAAACACAGCCTCAACATCTGCACTCTACAACTTACTGAGTATGACATTAAATCTATTATAACATTTTTGGCCACTAACTCATATTGCAATATCCTAGACGTTCAACTAATGGACGTCAGATCTTACAATAATTGTGTGAATCGTTAGCTATTTGTGTCTTAATGGCACAAGGACATATTTCATTGATTAATTGTCTACAATGACATTTTATTGTGGAGTGGGGACTACTGAGATTAATATTGTGGTATTCAGCACAATCCATTTGTTGCATCCTTTTCAGAATGTTAATGGAACTTTGACTTCCCCAATCGAAATTTTGTGAGGAATTGTCGTTTCTTTTTTCTTATGGCATTCAGTAATGTGCCGGATACACGCTGTATTTCTCAGATCTACAGATAATTTAATAGAGTAGGTAGGTACACAACTAGCAACAAAAATCATTGACAATATTTGGAAGTCGTGAAACGTCACGCCTTTTATCCCCGAAGGTGTGTGTTAATTACTATAAAATCAGGAGCCACAGAGTAAAAGAATTACAGTTCACTGTGCCCAATCGCACTTAAAATAAATAAAAATACGAGTAAATATTTTTGACTACCTCACGACCGTTGACCGAATACACGCTAAAACAATCCCAATCTAGACCTAGCGATCCGAGACTAACAGAAAAAGCGGTCCCCACACTAAATTCAATATTCGATATATTTGACAATAGCCAGCCGACCGCAAAGTGCTGACTGCATTACTCTCGTTACGAATGCTTGACCGCAACGCTCGAGCGGTCACGGTCAACGTTCACTGCGTTCATAAATAAACTGTCCAATCAATGCGTACTATCACCCCGATATACAATGCACGCGTGCCTTTGTTTGTGAAGGCTAATGTCATATCAATTTTAGTACAGTGGTGTAGGAATGTCACCCTAATTGCTCATGAAATAAGAACGTATGAAACTCAGTTGGTTCGGTTCTTAGAAAAGGATTTTAAGGGAAGTTTCTGCGATCGCGATTTTGTTTCTCAGAAACGAGTTGTTTGTCGTTAATAAACTTATTTATTGTTGTTAGGTGTTCTTTGAAATGTTTTTTCCATGATTCTGTATACTTGTGAATTACTCAGAAAACATAGTTAATCCAATTCCAAAGTATAGAAAATTCCTATAAAGAAGAACGAGAAAGAAACTTTATAGGTTACACTTATTCCATCAGATTCACAATACAATTCTTAGTTACATCCCTACACTAAGCTATTATTAGCTATTATCAACCTTGTGGCTAAATGTCAGTATTTTACATAGATGATGACTGGAAGTCATCGGGGAAGGCCTATCTTAAGCAGAGGACTTATGACTGATATGACTTTCACACCACAACCCACTAAGAATCATATTTTCGATTAGACCTATTTTCAGCTTTTTAGTTCTTCTCACTAGATGAAATCTTGATATCCAAGTAGGTACTAGGTCTATTAATTTATTTCTATAAATAAAGACAAATTAGTACAAATGAAGACTCAACTTGTAATTGAGATACTGATTGCTCAGAGCCCACGATAAGCAAAACCCATTATTTTTTTAATTAAATGTGAGCCATTTAATTGCTGTGTGCCCTAAGTCTCTGAGCAAATCAAACAAATAACACTAAATTACTCACGCCACTATGACCACTAATGACTTAATGACAGTCTTTATACTAAAAATAATAAATTACATCACAGGTTTTATAGTCGTACCTTCAAAATGTGTAACCCACGTAGACAATTGCCACCTTTTATGCTCTTGTGAGATGATTCAATTCTAAACTCTGAAAGAATTTTCGCAAAATCAAAAATACTTTGACCGAAACTCCTTGCTTTGGCACTCGAGCAGAACAGCAGACAGGTAGATGTGATCTATGCCTATAACTGATATGGGCTCTAAGGGCTATATTTGACCGGGATACCACAGAAAGCTACCAAACTAGACACTTGTATAGACACCGGAGTCCGTATACCACACGGTAACAGTATCAAGATGGACCTCTTAGTTCGAGCTGGTCGCGCCGCCAGATAAATTGCTCAACCAAACAGACACCAAGTGCGAAACTTACTATAGAGCAGTAGCCTTAGTACGAGTTTGCTTAGAGTGCAGAACGCGTTCTTGTTTCAATTTCATTAAACGTAAAATAAACTCGTACTAAGGCATTGTTGGTTTCGGCGAGCACTTGCAGTAGCAGTCTATGCACAATTTAAAAAATAACCTTAAACCACACACGCAACTATAACCACTAATAACATAATGTCACAGTGATCTACATACAAATAATATTGCAAATATTTTGTACCGTAACAAATTACAGTTTTAGGGTATTGTGGTCGAATGATAAACACACATTTCTTTTTGCAACCACAGAAAACCGGTGCGAAGTCAAATTGATGCCAGTGTACTTTAATATAAAGGTTTAGGCGCATGAATTTTTGAGGCCTCAAACATGTTTTATATTACTTTTTTTTTAATTTGCCCATCACTAGGATGCTCTCCTGTATCGGACGCGATTACAAATATACAATTTCACATACACATGACATCCAGACCCGAAATAACTATTTGTGGATGGAGTTGCTCCGTGCGGGAATCTAACCCACTACACGTTGCACGGCAGCCACTTGCCCAGCCACCGCGGCGAACGGTGCAATCACATGTAATCTATACATTTCTGTCTTTACAATAAGCATTAGTGATTACAGAAGATATACAATTTCTTACAAGCCCTCAACCACAGACTCGTTTACAGCAAATCAACTCTCCAATTAAAACAACGACCAATTGTCTTCAAAAATTGTACCAGTAATTGGCCTGTCAAGACAAACAAGCGAAAAAGAATTTAACACTCTCACAATCGATTCTTGACACGTCGCACCACAACAAATAGGAGCCACTAAAACATAATTATAATTTAAAAACAATTTATTCGATTCAAAGGTCCGAAACAATCGAGAAAGCACTATCAAATGAAAACTTTTTTTTATTTTATTTTCGCTGTTCTCATTTACAAACAATGCGAGCGGCCAGAGATCTCATCAGCGATTATCTCTCGTTGTGTGGCGGACATTTTGATTTTATTTTTTATTTTTTTGTAATCGAGAACAAGGACGGCTGTTCGTTTGAAACAAAGAGGGCATAATGATTGAATTGGCGCTTTAAAGTCAGGTTGCACGTCTGTACATACAGGACGTTTTTAAAATTTAAGTGGAATAAAAAACATCATGTGTATGGATGTAATTGCGGTGTACTACAAAGTATGGAGTGGTATATAAATAAGTCCAAACAACTACTACACGTATACCAGGCATTAAGTAGGTAAAAACTGCGGTAAATACAATTTTGTGGAACAAAGATTTGTATGTGATCATTCTACAATTAAATGTAGCCTATGTATTAGTTGCCAAAATATTACAGATATCAATGTCAGACGATATTTAATTGAACCTTGAAACAATTTGATGACAGACAACTGACCAGTGGGCACAACAAAGGTCGACTTCGTGATAACAATCATAAATTAGATACTTTAATTTTATTATAGTCTTTTGTTACTTCCGTATAAAATTAATAAAGGAATATTTTGTTAATAGAATAGCCGAATGACCTGCGTTGAGCATTGATAATTTGATAAAAAATCACGGTTTACTAACGTATATTAATGGAGAAAGGCTTTACTATCGGCAACGTCGCCACGTCTGCGTACGCCGCTCATGATGAAGAGTCCCTCTGTGACACGAAACTAGTAGCTTTTCTCCATTAATGTACGTGAGTAAAGCTTGATTTTTTTGTTAATTTAGCATATCGCACGATAGTTCATATAAAAATAAAAAACTACTGACACAAAACAATAAAATTAACTAATTTTCAAAAGTGCATCTACTTAGACTTAAACAGCATTTCAGTATGCATGCTAAACTAGAAGTTCGCAGTAACAGTGCCTATTACAGTAAATTTTCGGAAAATATTTTTCCATTTTAATAGGTATTAAGTTAATGCTGTGCTATCATCAGCTTCGTTTTCCATTCCCCTATAAACGTTCAAGCCAAGATAAATTATCTTTTTACTGGGCCCCGAGCCAGAAACACTTACCATTTCTCGCCTAAAATACTGGGAGGCTATTGTTCTCAATATCTCCGTAATTGGCAAATGAAGTTTAAATTTTTTAAAGGATAGTGACGGAAGTTTGTGATGTATGGTAAAGGAGAAGAATAATACATGTTATTTTTGTAGGGAGATGTGTGTTAACTCGTTATTTACTTTGATTTTATTTTTGGGTGAGTACGAAATGATTGCAAAATATGTAAATGGCCATAAGTGATGAATCTAAGAATTAAGTAAAGAGCAAAAAAGAAAAAATATCATTTATTTGAGTTTGGTCAACCAGGCACAAACAGTACACGCTAAAAACAATAAAAGCAAATGCATATATACTCAAAAATTATAAAATTAAAACATTCGAAATTATTGTTTCGTGCCCGACGGTTGCACCAAAAAAGGTCCAGTTTAACATAAATGCCAGACATCTAGAGCGTGTCATTAAGACCTTACATTTAAAATGTTTCAAACTTGGAATATGACTTGTTTGAAGCTACTATCACAGTTGTTTACATTGACATATTATTATCAAACCATCCAAGAAATAATAGACACAAAATCAAACGTGTTAATTTCAGTTTAAAACACACACAGACAGTATTTCCCTCTGACGTTTAATAAACACAAAAGGAAACCTAGTACTCAATTTTAATGAAAAAGAAAAACAGACAAACCTGTCTCTGTCTCTCTCTAACAGCGCTCTCTAACCCATCACTAATGAATCCTCAACTTTTTGCTTTACATTGACAAACGGCGCTCCATATACCAATACAGTTGCACCCACATTCATCAGCACACAACTAATGGGTGGATTGTGCGGCCACTACGTAATAAGTTCCTTAATTAATTGTTATAGTCGACTGGCCATTTATTTATAGCGTTATTGGGTTACAGCTTAAATGATAATGGAATAGCAGACGTTAATCAGCGAACTGGAAACGAAGTTTTCGTATTTGTTTTCGGAATATTATGTTAATAATATGGATTGAGTCGATTTTCGTATGATTGAAGTTTGTATCTGTAATTCTTTTGCATAATTTCATCATTCTTTAAACTGAGCCTACTGACTGTAGCAATTTTTAAATTATCAATTTAAGCTAAATTAATTATTATGTTGTCGGCTTAACCTCTTGTATATAATACTCAATAGAAAATACATCGTTCGTTTTGATCCACGTTTCGGCATAGGACGGATTAATCACTAACTGTTTGACAAGGAACTCGACTAGTTTCAAGCCATGCTAGAGGCTCATGAGGAGTAAGCCGATAACATAATAATAAAGATTTTTATAATCTCATTACAGTGCCAAACTACCTATACCTATGAAAATAACTTTTATCACGATAGTACCGTTACAAATGTTCAACTTCATATAACAAATCTTAAGCAAATATTCACTTTGAATAAATATTTGCCAAGTCTCCTACATGATTGACAGTTTTTAGGGTTCAAGCAGGGAGTAAGGTTAGGGTGATGCTTAACAATATTGCAACATCGTTTACGGAACCCTCTTCTCCGTCTGTCACTTGCTTTAATCATTCTTAACATAATTACATTAGGTATACAGTGTAGAAAGAAAAAAGGTTTAATGTTTAACGAGCGGCACACCCCGACTTCACTTGGATGATTTTCCTTCGGTAAAAACTTTGTTTTGACTGTCACAAACACAATATTTCTTTTTTTGGAGACGTAGATTATATGGTTCTCTTTTCAAGTACTGGTCTTATCAAGGCGAATTGGTACTTGTCTATGTACAATTAATATAAATAAAATAATGTTAAAGTTTTCGAAGATATTATATGAATGCTTGTTAGTCTGTCATACATAGGAAGAGTTCAGCGTTCGGTGCTCTGATTAGTTGGTTTATTCGAGCCGGCCAATCAGAGCGCCGAGCGTTTCGATTACTTTTAACCTAAAGCGAACTCATACTAAGGCTACTGAACGAAATTCGAAACAGAAATAAATTGAAGTCTGTAATAATACATAGTGGACTATGTATTATTACAGACTTCGTTTTTTTATAAAGAACCTAGTTCTTATATATGTATTTATATATCAGATGAACAGATTATGTACCTCAGTAAAAAGTACCTAAGTACTACGTAGTTAACGCTAGAAAGTCCCAATGGGTCGGGAGCTAACAAAAATTGGCGATTTCAGCAAGAACTTTATTCGTAATGAGGAAAATCTTTACCGAGAATTTTCTACCGAAAAACTTTTTGCGTACGTTGGGGATTTTCGTCCAACTATAAATTATTTATGAACAAACGATATATTTTAGTGGAGTCTCGTTATTTGTACAATTAATGAACGGTAGCTTATGGGCCTGGAGGAACATACTATGTTTCTGACAAATACATGAAAACATTGGCGTAATGATCCGATAGTATGTTTCTTTATATACTTATACTGTTGCAAGAGTTTCAAGTATTTGCACTTAACACATACTTTTTGGCTTTTACATTATGAGCTTGCCTAATTCTGTTTTTTTATGTAGCGAAATTTTTACCAAACAGCAAGTTTAAGATCGTATCGTAGGTATAGTCATGCTTTTTATCCTAGATGGAATAGACAGAGGTGAATATTACGGCACGTAAAACCACTGTGTTATAAGTCCCATGTAATAAGGGGCGAGCCTATTGCCATATACGGAGCACACTTCCAGATACCGTGCTACTACTGAGTAATTTTAGAAAACCATAAAAGACCAGCAACACTTTGCCCGACCCAGGAATCGAATCAGGAACCTCTTGCCCGGCAGTCAGGCTTGCGATCACTCGACCAACGAGGCGGACACCAGTTTAACAATCTACATTTTTATCCAAAAATCGAACTAATAAATTTTACTAATGAACAAATAATGATATGTTCACATAATTAACAATCGGTAGCTCGTAGGACCTGTAGCAACATATAAACATATAATTCATGGAACATTCGCGTGACGTAGCGTTCATATTTCATGCCCGGCTACTCGTAAGTGAAAAATAACGCGATTGCCTAGATGGATGCTTTTATTATTATTAAAGAGTTGAGGAAATGGCTCGTTTAATGTCCTACTTTGACCCATTAGTTATGCACTATTCAGTTACGTTCTAAATTATAGTGAGACTGTTACAGCGGTTATTGGAGTTTTCGTTTAAGGGGCTAATTGATTGAGTTATAAATCTTTTGAACGAGGTTTTATGCCAAAATTGGGTGTCGATTTTGTATGGTTTTAAATATTGCGGTTAGATTTGGCACAGTTTTGATAGGTACAATTTCCTTTGTAAAAAAAACATTTATTGATCCATATTTACTAGCGTTTCTTCTGCTGAAAATTGATATAGTAATGATACATTATGAGATTTACTTAGGTATACTTCAAAGCGTTTGACCAAGACAAATATTTACTAGTTACTGGAGGTCCAATTACCCTCTTTCCCAATCCCCGATTCCCCAACAACCCTTAAATTCCTAACCCCCTAAAAGTCGACAACGCACTTGTAACGCCTCTGGTGTTTCGGGTGTCCATGGGCGGCGGTTATCACTTACCATCAGGTGATCCCTGATCCGTGATCCGTCTGCTCGTTTACCGGCTTATACCATAGAAGAAAATATATTTCGTACGTATTTTCCTATTCCCGATACACCTTTTCTTGTGATTTTATTGTAATTTAATGTATCGAATACTTCTCTTTGTACCTTAAATGTTGCTCGCAGCCACAGAATGTTATTACCGTTTTATCACGTAACACTTCGAAACATTTGCGTGGGAGAAAGGATTCCAAGTTCCACCAACAAACTTTAAATCAATTCAGAACAACAAAGTAGTAACAATTGTATTGTAAGTATAAATCCAGGATTTTACGTTAAACTGCCATCTTATTCGAATTAATTAATTATTTCTGTATATTTATTTGAGCCAAGGAATGTTTACGAGGTTCCTTTGAAGTTTGCATAGTGATACAATGCCTTGGGAATTTCTGGTAGATCATTACGAATTCCGAGTGGCTTAGATCTGCTCAGTGGTGACTGGTGTGTAAACTGTGGTCGTCTTGATTATTCTGCTAAATAAACTCAATCTACGTTCTCAGTGAATCGGTTTGACATTAAGATGTTCTGTTTTGCTCGTGTAAATACGATAATGCTGGCTAGTCTTGCTCTATTCAAATAGTAACGTGAATTTCAGTATGTTGCTAATATTATGAGCTTGATATTTCAATTTATAACCGAGAGAGTATTATAGTTTCGAGTACGACCACCTTCGTTGGTTTAGTGATTAGATTTATGCAAATAGTACCTATAGTTTATGTAGTAATCCTAATATACATATATATTTTATTAAATAATATACATTAGAAACATACGAAAATAGGATTACACCAGGTTTTATTTACTTAGATGATTTAACATCAACAGCCTATAAGTGGCCACTGCTGACCAAAAGCCTTTTCTCACACGAAGAAGATTTGAGCATTAATCACCACGCTTGCTCAATGCGGGTAAACTTCAAACTTGTAATTAGATGCCTAATTAATATATCATAAAGCCTAATTAATATATATAATAATCTCCGTTTGTCAGTGGTGTCTAAATAATCTTAGAAAGTACATATAACTCGGAAAAAGTCACATTGGTTTTTGCCGTTGGTAGGTTTCGCACCCTCATGCATGAGAAGTGGACGTCTTAAACCTCCACCACGACACGACTTAGATGATTAAATAAAATATTTTTTTCCATTAAAATATAACTGTGTACTTTGTATTTTTTGTTCGGTGCACAGTTGACAGCGCATGGCCACGCTACGTGCCACGGCATGTATGAGGTCGCCATTGTAATTTTAATGTTTCCTTTTGCACATATCTGAGATGGTAAGTATTCTTGACTTTTTCCATAATACTATACATATATTTTCATTTTATACTTATGCATAATTTGTGTTCAACTCCGACTTCATAATAATATTGTTTCAAAACATCTTATCAGACTGCCTCGTTGTAGTCGTAAGTGCGACTGTCGGGCAAGGGGTCTCGGGTTCGATTTCCGAGTCGGACAAGATATTTGGACTTCGCTTTATTCTGTTTTAGAAAAAATCCTCTGGAATTGTGCCCAGTATATGGCAATAGGTCATATAAACATGGAACTTATAACACAAATGGTGAAAAGTGGGTGAACTTTGTACAGTGGCATTACGTGCTGTAATGTACAACTCTGCTTTACCACCCCTTCGGGGGTAAAAGGTGTGATGATAAGAAACAACATCTTATCAGTTGTCTCACATATTTTTACATCTTCAAATCCACGTAAAACTTTGAAATGACACAATAAAAGCATCTACTACATTAACCCAAAGGATACAATACTTCCACAAGCTACACGTTTACACAAAAGCTACGAGTCGAGTACTTACAAAAATTATCCCATTTCATACATTAACAACAATGTCAGTAAATATCCATATTTCCGCATTAGTTGTATAAAATGCGAGTTGGCCGCGTTATCCAGCGTAGTGTGGCTAAAGTAATCAGCTTTCATAGCGACTTGTCAACGAGATGAACGGGTCACGCTTATACAAGCTTTGGCATAATGTCCGAATGTATTCTGTCTGCTTTGTAATCGTTTTTGGCTGTGGTACTACATTTACATTGTAACATAATATCGCTGATTTTATTCGGAAGATATGTTTAATGTCATCGTCATCATTAGTCAGACAGTCTGCTGTTGGAGTAAAAGTTTCTTCTAGATAAAACGTTTGCCATATTTTTATGGAAAACGCTGGTAGACTATCAGACGGATCACCTGATGGTAAGCAATTGCCGGCGCCTGTGCGTTGTCGGCGTTTTGGGGGTTAGGAGTTTAAGGGTTGTTGGAGAATCGGGATTGGAAACGAGGGTAATTGGGCTCACTCACACAACGCTAACCTTGCTGCTGCCAGCTGGGCTGGTGTAGAGATCACAGTTTGTCCAAACGTGTAGCCATTGGGTTCGTTAACCGGCTCTTAAGGCAACCGTGGCGAAGGGGTGGTAACAAATATCTCTCTGCTGTGACATATGTTGTATGGGTTTCCTCTACGTTGAAGGAAAACTTGAACAAAAATTCACAATAAGTACACTTTCTTTCGATATTGAAAACTATTTTGCATAGACATTCAATTGGTTCTACGTGTTATATAAATTTGTATATATGTATGTCAGCACATGTAGGAATCTTGCACGTGTATACAACCCACGTGTAACTAAATGTTATTTACTTAGCAGGAACTTATTTGCGTAAGAGTTGAGTACATTATGTATAATGTGGTTTAGTAAGTATTTCGAGGGCTGATCTTAACTAAATTATAATATGTAGAATATTAATTTATGGTATCGTATTAAGCCTGTTACTACCTGAAATAGTGGGTAGAAGAGCAAGTGATTTGTACAAGGTAATGTCTATCATACTGAGTCATTAACATTTGCTGCTACTGTTACTCGATACAGTACGCCTTTTTTGAGGAATGTAAATCATCCAATGACTTCTCCCGCCTGGCGGGTCGAGTCGGAGTGTCAGACTCTTACTGACTAAAAACTACACTGTTCCTACTCCTGCTTTTTGAGCCGGCGCCCCGGTAAACCCGCTAGGTAGTCCGTAGCTCCGGATCAGGCATCAGCCCTATTTTGCCCTTATCTGCGGTGGCAACGGTACTGGACGCCTACACAATTATCTAGAAAACATCCATCTTTTCAGTAAACAAAATCACACCTATTTATTGTCTGAAGGTTCATAGTTTTGTGACTGCAAAATTTAAGGAGAGAAAATATGACCAATGTCTTGCCCACTCTCAAAGAAATATTGTTTTACCTCAAGTATCGAATACAACACACCTCTTATTCCACGGTCACTAGTGACCACTAAACCTCCAGCCCACTGATATAACCATATACCGTCCCAATTTATGTTACCAAACACATATTAGTTCAATTTAGAGTACAGTCAAACGGAAACTATCAATCATTGGTGACACTCGCAATATAGACGTGGTACAATACGGATTCGTAGATTTATGTGCGTGAGTGTACCACTTAAGTTATGTACTAGTAACAGGAAAATGGATTTCCATTGTGGAATGCGCGATTAGGGGATGAAATTAGTTGGATTTTGGTTGATAATGTTGTTTAGGGATTTTAGTTTGTTGAAGGCATTATTTCGTGATGTTAGGTTTCTATCGGCTCAGTATTGTTAAAGCTTCACGAACGTTTTAAAGTGTATTAGAACTCCGTTTAATCACTGATGATAATTCCGGAGCCCCAGTAAACCCGTTAGGTTGTTTACAGCTCCAGATCAGGCATCAGTTTTACTGGACCCCATCTATGCTGGTCTGATGGCTCTTCGAGTCTCGCGTGGAACGTGACGCGCTGTACGCTCGGGTCTGGTTCTGGTTGGGCGGCGAGCTACCCGTGCTCGCCGTCTGCAGACGCGCTCTTAGATATGTAGCGCATCAGGAATCCGTTCAGATCGGTTCTTTGTTTTATAATATCTAAGGATCTCTTTGCAATAGTAAGAAAGATTTTTTCTACGATACACTAAATTCGGTTCCAATATAGCGAAATACGATACAGAAACATTACCCACAAACTCCCTGAAAAAGGACAATAAATTAAACAGCCTACACAGTGTCCTATCCAATAAATCGAAGCACCGAATGATCTAGGAAACAGGACCGTTTGTTGTACCTAAAATAATTCCTAGCAAACATTTACGAGCTGAGCGGCGGAAAGTATAAATTTACTGAACACCTAACGTATGGTATGTAAACATTTATTCCGTATCGAGTGTATTATCAGTGGAACGGTTTACGTGAACAGAACGGGTGTAAACCAAAGTCACGATAGACAAACGGCCCATTTCCCTTCGCGCCATTGCTCTAAGGACAGCGGCAAATGAACGTAAAGGCAGAAATACATTACTCTGCCGCGCCAGAAGCATATCGATTTCATACATCCATACTGATATTATAAATGCAAAAGTGTTTGTGCCTGTTTGTTTGTCCATTTATCACAGTACAGAGTCATGAATTGACTTGTTTTAAGTGCAGATAGTTGAAAGTAAAGGGAGTGACGTATGCTATGTTTTGTCTCTTTCTAGCCTCCAACTTCCCTAAAATAGGAGAGTGAAATGTGATATAGAGCATCCTGCAATTTTCAAGATAAAAATTTAAGTTACAAATCGGTTTTTAAATCTGCCGCAACCCATTAAAAAGCACGCACAAAGCCGTAGGCAAAAAGCTAGTTTACAATAGTTAGAGACACACTTGTATGTCGTGTCATGTTCGCTTGCAGCCGATTGGTAGCCCCGGCGCCACAACACGCTACGCCACGATAATGTATTTCTGCCTTTATGCCGCTCCACTGCGTTTAGTCGTGCGTTTGTCACTGACGTGTCGCAAACGGTATTGTTGTTACTGATTTTCTATTGATTGGGTTTATTTATGTTGTGTGTAATAGAGAACATATTTCATCTGTGGTCGTCGGTGAACATCGATTTGATTGGTCAAAGTGCTCTTAGTGTTTTTTTTTTTTCTTTTTCAACTTGGTCTTGTTGTAGTTTTACTAGAACAGTTATGGGTTGAGCATAGCTTTTCTTATAATCCCTCCAAAATCAACGAGTCACTGATGCTACAAGCGACTGCCGCGCAACGGGTAGCGAGTTTGTTCCCGCACGGTGTAACTCCTTGTGTGAACGACAAATAAAATTGTGGTTTTGGGTCTTGGTGTCATGTATGTATATGTGAAATTGTATGTTTATAATAGCACCCACGAAACAGCAGAAAAAGTAAACTTACCCAAACCTATGATTTCTGTTTAACATGTTTTCTCTCCAAAAATAAACCTAAGTACATTTGCATATAAGTACAATTTTCCGTGGGCACGTGTAAGATTTCCATGATGTTTCTTCATACACAAAGGTTGTCAACAGCGTGTCACTTCATTCATATCTCTTTGCAAAGTCAAGGGAATGGCGTCGATGAAAACTCCAACATATATTATATACATGTATGTATACTTTTACTTTTGCTTTCATGAATCTGGTAAAAGTTGGATGTGAAATGGTTGACTGGTAATTACATAGTAATGGTGATAACTAACACTTTGAACGCCGTGGTGGTCACTGGTGTGGTGACCGACGTTAGCGGTGGATTTGCCTTCAACAGATTTCTATTGGCAGTCAAAGACTTAAGTAAGAGAAGGTTTTAAGCCTATGTTGACATAGGGAACGTTAAGTCCGCTATGATTATACTGCACTGCTTTCTAGAAAAACATTAATCTTGTTAAGTTGTTGTTGTTGCATTATAAGTAAAACAAGAACATTATTATTCAAACAAAAAGACACATCAGATTAAGATTGAAGAAGATTCGTAGCTATTGGCGTTCCATTGCCTCTGCCTGCTCACACAGACAGGCGTAAAGTTGTGTATGAATGTATGTAAAAAGTCACATTACTTAAACAACTGTCAAGGAATACTTATCGTATTGCAACAACTACAGTAGGTAGAGCATAATCCTTACATTCACAATAAGTCACTTCAAATTAAAGTACAGACCACCGCTTAAGAAAAACGACAAGGACTAAAGCCATTCTGCGGCTTACACTGCACACACACAGAAAAAAAACAAAAGAAAATATAACGAAACAGATAATGTATCTGTAAACAAAAGTACACACATTAATTCCTGTAATTTATAATCAAGTTTGAGCACCCTGTATTCAATATACAGGCTGTGTTTATATTCACTTGTGAGGAACGTGAGAAAAATGCCCAAGTAACTGTTTTTGTTTGGCGAAATACTTCACGTTGTTAAAAAAGTTAGTGGAATGAGAACTTTTTTTTTCAGAGTAATTTCTGGAAGTTAGAGTATTTGTTTTTGAATGTTTGGGAAAAATATATATTGTCGTATTTTTTCTTATTTTTATTGAATTCAATACGTAAAAAGATAACGATGACAGACAAAGATTTGTATGTAAGGTTCCAAAATTTTTAAACACAATAAAAAAATAGTAAAGCGTAGTTAGGTAATAGTAACACGTTCTACTTAAAAAATTATCAAAACATAAATCACTAGCTTTGTATAATAGAGGCTATAATAAAAACAGAAGAAACGTACACAAATTACATATACATTATCAACCCTGTATATCTTTTTATACTCATCGTGTCATAAAACTAACTTAATATAATATTAAAATGTCGTAACTATACCACAACAATATAAATATCACCCTTTATTTACATCCTCAAGGGTTCCATACATCGATACACACCCACACATTAACAACTTGCATTATAATACATTGTTTATTTTGTTACCATCACTTAACCAGAACTTGATACAAAAAGTGTCTCTATGTAATCTCACAATAAATGTCAATTTCGCATATTAATACAACTTCGATGGTATTGTTAACAAAATTATTTAGGTTCAAGTGTTTGGTTACTATTACCGTGTTGTATTGTGGAATGTTGCCTACTTTACGTATGTAAAGGCTTTCTATATGGGAAAGTTTTCTCTAATGGTGATAGTCTAGTCGACACACCTTGGGCTTTAATAACCCGGTCTTGGACACCGATTCCGCTAATGTATGCTAATTAGCAATTACCTGTAATCTATGTCTATATAATTTCTTCTTTTCTTGCACGTAGATTATTTTAATGCAATATCTGTAGAAATAAAAATTGAGTACTCCTCATGAAATGTAGAATTTGTGAGAAATTAAACATGTAATAAGGCGAGAAGGAGTGTCAGACTCTTACTGAATAATAACCTGTTTATCGAGCCGCTAGGTAGTCCGCAGCGTAGTAAGATAGCAAAAAAATAATACGAAAATCATAGCTAACTAAATTACTCATGTGTTTGTAATTATAAGCAAACATATGATTTCCATAACACCTTAGCCGCCTATTAAATCACCAGTAACCTACCTTAGACGATTTGCCTTTAACAGTTTTCATACGGCAATTGAGGTCTTAATTTCTTATTTAAAATTCTAATTTTTATGTTTATTCCGCTCTACTATAGGTAAGCGTAAATGTTAGGTATTATGGGGACCTAGAATAATTTCGTCAAGCAATATTATTATTCTCTGGCAATTTTTATACATACAAGCAATCATACAAGATTTTTATGAGTGGCAATAACACGTAAAACTGTATAAAGATACATATCAAAGTAAGAGCCTACAAAAAAGGGTATTTTCCTAAATGCACCTGTTTCATTGTACCATCTTAATTGTGCTAAATTGTTCTTCCCAGAATATTCATTTAAATTGATGATGATACACTAGTGAGAACATCGCTGCATCGGTTAAATTAAACAAAATTATTGTGTCAAATTAATTTCAACTAAGTGAATTTGATACGACATTCTTAGTCTGACTCATTGTCGTGTTTTTGCTGCTTTTTAATAGCCTATCATGATTATTTCTATATAACTTTGTAAAGTAGTCAAATACTATTTAAATTGATAGGTACTACATCAGACAGAAGTATCTCTGCAGATTCAGTTTTAACACTTGTATTCTACTTTGTTGATCTGACGACTTCAAAATTGTGAAAAAATCTACTACGCCTTTCTGAAACTTGTAAATATTAAAAAATGCTGCAGTAAAAATTCAACTAAACATTAAAAACCCCGGCTGCGAGACGTCTGCGCACGCTGCTCACTGTGACGCGGAAACTAGTAGAGCTTGTCTCCATTAAGTGAACCGTGATTTATAGTTAATTCATTAAAAAAATAAAACTTAACACCAAAAAGGCTATGAAATAAAAAAGGGACAAATCAAAAAGGTGCACTTAAGACTAACGTGCCAAAGAAAAAAGGTACCTACGTCTATAAAAGTATGAAACACAATTGGAGCGCAACTTATTTACGGATCACGCTTGTTTGTTGATTTTGCGATCATAAAAATTATACAACCCTGCTTTATTACGATGTTTTTATTGTAAGAAACAAATACAAGGGGACATTAATCAGATTACATGACGCCAAGGCGACATACCTTTGTATACACACACTTCTTGTCGACATAGGGAAGTTATGAAGATATTCTTTTAGAAGTATTTTTTTTTTAGTTCTTTTTTTATTCCGGTCCCATATAATTATGGGACTTATATGTGATATAAATGGTGCAAAGAGGAAGTACATTGTATAAGCGGCATTACGTGCCGTAATGTGCACCTCTGCCTACCCCTTCGGGGATAAAGGCAAAAAAGTAAAAATTATTATACTTTCAGATGTTTTTATTGACAAATAGCTTCTGTTGCGCCCTTAATACCAGAATAAAAGCCAATAAGCTATTTCAGACTACAATCTACCTTTGTCAATTTTCATCAAGATTCTTCCAGACAATCTGAAGTGATTGAGTAGCCAACATTTATCTAAACTCCTACGTGCGTTAGGTATGTATAATAAGTATTAACATAATACATACCTATATCTATAAATAATATCACGTCTAATAATATATTAAACGAGTAGGCAAAATATAGTTTTTGATGTTCGTACAAAATTAAAAAGTTTACAAGAAATTTCTAATGCCAATTAGCATTTTCTTAGAAAATTATTTCGACAGTATTTTATGAAACGGAAAATTCAAGATTATTAAAAAAATGCCTTGTAGGTGTACAGTGAGACATTTTTCTAGTTATCAGAGATGTGAATTTAGAACAAATCCTTACTTCGGAGAATACGGCTCAGCTACCTTCGAAGAAATAATAACGCTATCCGAAATTGAAGTCCACCTACCAGCCCCTGTCCTTGAGATTCCAGTGCCAAGAAAATATATGAGAAGATCTTTTGCTAATATATTTAGGTACATTTCTAGAAAAATACATTTTGAACCTTTGTGTCTGCTTTCTAATATAATCATTTAATAATAATAATATTTTGTAATGTACTTCAATGATGTCGTGGTGGCCCGGAGATTTAAGACGCCCGCTTCCGATGCATGAGGGTGCAGATTCGAAACCTACCGACGAAACCAAAGTATCATTGTGGTTGTTTTCCGAGTCATATGTACTTTGTAAGATTATTTAGACACCACTGACAAACGGTGAAGGAAAACATTGTGAGGAAACCTGGGCTTATAATTTCTAATAATAAGTTTGAAATCGCCGTGTTTATCAAGCGTGGTGATTAATGCTCAAATCTTCTCCGTGTGAGAAGAGGCTTTTGGTCACCAGTGGCCACGTATTGGGTGTTGATGTGTGTGTGTGTGTGTACTTAAATGGAAGTTCAGTAATTTTTTTATCAAAGTATCATTAATTGTGTGAAACCAGAAACTAATCGCACATTTGGAGAAAAATACGGTTTTAATATCTTTTACAATAAAAACCATTGATCATTGAGTTTTCTATTTACACTAACAAACTCTCGAACACATGAAAGCATAATACTCTTTTAGTGAAATAAAAACATCCTCAGTGTGACGTCATGGAGCGGACGTATAAATTCTATTGGAAAGAAACAATTGACAGTAAGTTTTATGGGAAAAAGTGCTTTGTAGTTCTTTGATCATCTCAGTTAGAAGTTTGAGATGGTGCAGGTGACACACTAAAGTTTTAAAGTAAACTCTTCTGCCAAACGATTTTCGATTCAAATAGATCTGGGAATGACGATTCATTTAAGAAGAAATTGTTACGATTTTTCACAATACTAAAATTGACTTTTTGCATTTCTGTAGTTAATTAATTTTAACATAAAAATATATGACGTGACAATGAATCTCACAAAATTCATTAAAGACTATATAGTTTTTGACATCTCAAAAGCAATATTTTATTTAACTACGTTATACAAAGTACCTATTGTTTGTTCACTTTGAATTTGACCCATATTGCAAAATCAATAGGACATAAAATTGTTTGCAACAAAATTAAGTTAATTGTACATTTGTGCTTCCTCGATTAAATATTCAAATTAGTAGAAAATTTATTTGAACGCATTGCGACAATATTGCTATTAGAAATACAAAAGTATTAATGATAGTAGAGTGTATGATACTTACAATAGTATAAGACTACGTGAATAAAATCTATTTTTAAAAGAATATACCAAAATAGATACTACTCAGAACTGTTTGAGGACTGTATAAACAAACATTCAAGAGAAAAATTCCCATGAAAGCTCATTCAGAGCGTAAATCCCGAACAGGAATTCGAAAAATATGTCCACAACATACACAAAGGTACAAGTTATCTAACAAACAAAATAAATACATAATAATATAGGAAACCATGAAAAACTCAAAGGAAGCAATACGTAAGCCAGCCAAACGGATTTGTTCCAGTTCCAAAGAATCCGGCTTTGGACCGTATTCGGAATTTCCCAGAAAAAGAAATATGAGCCCTGAGATCCCGGTACTTCTAAAACGCTAGCATATTATATAAAGAAAGTTTTTTAAAAAGTTTAAACTCCGGGATCTGACTTTATTGCAGGCCATGAGTAAGGGAGGACTTTAAAACTTTTTATTGTTACTCGCAAAGTAAAAAGTTTAATTAGAACAAACCAGATAAAGGCAAAGATATTTGTGCTATGTTTCTGGATTTAGTTCTCTTTTAACTGTACAGAGTTATAAACAGAAGTACGAGTATGAAATAATAATATTTAAAAATTATTTATTTGCAATATATTGAATGAACCTTTAAAAAATATTCAGGAAATCGATCAAAAACTATTTTAGAGGCTATCGTAAAGGGTATCGTAGAAAAAAAAATTAATGCTACATTAATTACGAGTAACTACAGTAAGACTACACGTGAATTTAATTCACATTACGAAAACACCCACAGTCCACACGACACCACAGTTCACAATAAAATATTCTTAAAACGCTCCTCAGCTATAAAACCTGACCCACATATAACCCATCCCTCGGAAAATCACCGCACACCGCATACATCATAAAAATTAACAATATTTCAGCAAACTCCAAAGCCTCTCCCATGTTTATATTCGTCATCATTCGTGAATCGTGACGTCACCCACTGACGGTTGCGTTTTGACATTTTAATGCGCCATTTTGTACCGTAACTGTTTAATGGCAAAAGCTTTTGTTGCCAGTACGCCAGTGTCTCGTGATTTATGTTGCCAGGCAGATAATTTACTGGCATCCCTCTTTACCTGAAATATGTTAAGATTGGCTTGTTCATTTGATGGGTTTTCCTTATGCTAATGTCGGACAGAAAATTATGTTGACGTATTCAGAATAGTGACTACGTAGAACGTTCGCTTTGATAGTTAAACTATTGACATTTCTATGTAGTTGTCTAGTCGGCATATGAAGAGGTGTTATATACTTAGAAGCAGTGTGCGTCTTTCGATACAATTGATTTGTTTTGAATTTGATAAACGATCAGTAGGCTTAGTAAGAGGTTGTTATACGTTTAACGAGATCGAAATTAGAGCGCGTTCGACGCTCTAATGGTTCATTCGCACTGGCCAATCTCGTTTCGTTTTCATTCAACGTAAAGCATAAGTAAAAGTATAAGTACCACTTACAAGTTAACACAGAAAAAAAAGATAGGTAAACCCCACAATTTACAACCAGAAACACAGGTGACAGACAGACATTCAAACGAAGCAAACAAGAATAACCACAATCGACATACAAGATAATCCATCAGAAAAATACACGTTCCAGAAATCTAGATTAAGACCAGAATCCCGTGCAATCTTCTCCACGTTGCGGTCTTGCAATAGGTGTATAATTAGCACGGGGTATCGAACGTGTAATGAGTAGAGCCGACGTTAATTGCAGCTGCGATTTAAATATACCCGCGTTAGTGCATCGACCGCGTTCGAGATGCAGTTCACACGTTAATATTAGGTACAGTTTTGCACAATAGGATATTGAGGAGTTACGTCCTTTTGTTATTAGGGGACGAAATATGTGAGAATGTTGGAAAGTATAAGTATACCTAGGTGTTAGAGGTACACTATCTACACTCGTGTTTACTTTTTATTTAAACTAGTGTCTGGTTAAATTCTGTATCGTTAAAATATACTTTTTATCTTCAAAGAGTTACATAACCTGAACTGTGTAACTTTTGTTTTATGGAATAAGTTGGTAAACGAGCAGTTAGATCACCTGATGGTAAGCAATCGTCACCGCCAATGGACGCTTGAAACACCAAAGGCGTTAGTTCGTTGCCGGCCTTTGGGGGTTAAGAATTTAAAGGTTGTTGGGGTATTGGATATTGAGAAGGGAAGTAATTGGGCCTCCGGTAACCTTACTCACTCAACGCAAGCGTTGTTTCACGTCAGTTTTCTGTGAGGCCGTGGTATCACTCCGGTTGAGCCAGCCCATTCGTGCCGAAGCATGGCTCTCCCAAAAAGTTAGACAACAAACTTAGATATGAAAGGGAATAGTCGACTAAATAATTTAGCCAGAAACAATAAAATCAGCCTAACCATAATAAACGGTCATTTGAAAGAGTCCATTAACAAAACCTCACCGAAAATTACTTTTGATTTATTTACTCCAATAAAAATAAAATGAATGTAATTAAATTGTTTGTTAGCAAAGCCGAGATGGTTCACCAATTCTTAACAAATGGAAGCACCTGTTTTGTTTACAAAAAGGTGGTAAGTCCCCTCGACTCTGGAACGGTGTCGTTTACAAAATCAATTATGCAGAACATTGGGGACATTTCGTTTGAAACGGTCCTTAGAGTCGGTAAGTATGTTGTGTTACGGAATCGTTTCAAATAATGGCTTTTGTTGATGTTATGTTTTACTTGACTTTTACAAAGTAATAAAGATTGTTAAGAATCAAATAAAGATAGTTTCTGAAGTCTAGTTTAGTGTGTGTCTTTTTATTTAAGATAGTTTCTTGATTGCTTAATTTGAGAGACATATAATTTTATTATAAGTACGATTAAAATAATCATCTTACTTATATTATAAATGTGCAAATTTATGAGTCGTGTGTATGTTGTTACTCAATCACTGCAAAACGGTTGATTGGATGGGGATGATATTTGAAACAAGGGTAGATTACGATCTGAAATTACATATAGGCTACTTTTACACGACGGAAACACGGGCAAAACCACTGGTGATTTAAAAAATGCAATTTCGGCAACAATTCAGTACCATGATTAAAAGTAAAATCCATTCGTCAATATTACCTACGTTTAAATGTGACAACTAAACAAAGTTCCAAACCCAAATAAATCTGCTTATCTAAAAGTTTTTCCACAATTTCTCTGCGTAAACTCGCCAATTATTTATCAAGAACGTCCTTCAAACGTATCATTACGAATACGAATATCGCTAAGTATATCTGTAGAATAAATCAAATAGCAATTTATTTCGGCTGCTATCGTTAGCGCGCTCCAGTTGACCTAGAACGTTATGAAATATGGACATCGTTCATATCCCAATGATTCCGCAGAAAGAACCGCGCCGACCGTCGGGCCCTCTAAAAAGCCACAAGCTTTCCAAGTAATTGGAAACGCTATTTATAGAGCCGCTATTATTAGATTTCAGCAACAGCAGCTCTTTTTAAACCTTTTCATTAACACCACAATATTAATTTCCAACCTTTACATTAAAAAAACCCTTACAAATTAGAAATGAATATTCAAAATTATAATTAGAAACACAACATTTATTTAACCTGGTTACGACTTTAACTTGTAGGTACTGCAATAATAAAATGTATTATAACACGAACATTTCGCGTGGCAAGACACGATTAATTACAAGATAAAACAGAACAAGAATAATATATCGATGTAAAAATCGATATGGGTTCGCCGACAACTCCGAGTAGAAGAAAGCACTGAATTTAAATGAGCCAATATCCAGAAGGCAATATAATTAATGAGTGTAAACAAAAAACTACAGTATGCCGGTCGGGACGGCGGCAGAGGCTTAATGAGACAGCTTAAACAATTACTCGAGCTACGACGGTTCGACAATGAACCATTGTTTTTCATACGTCACCTTGCCCCTGGGGATACAATTAACGCTGATTACAGTAATTATGGAAGTAATTTTTTGTAGGTGACGTGATAAGATCACCCATGTCGGACCACACGCACAAATATTTGATGAAACATCTCGACAACGTTTAATTAATTCGCACTATGGACTTGGGTGGCATAATTACACAGGACACTAAAACCGTCCTGTGAAATTCTTGGTCCACCGCTGTGCAAGTTTGTGTAAATATTTCAATTCGGTTATAGCCCGACGCACCGAAAAAAAATTACAGAGGATACGTCTCCTATTAAAATGTATTAACTAAAAATAAACATGGTCCATAATAAATTGTTTATGATGAACTATTTATAATTTAATTGTTAGATGGTTACAGTAATGGCTTGAGACACGGTCTATTAACTAAGTAAAATGGGTTTCGGGTGAATTACGACACACATGTAAAACAAAATGTTAGTGACGGAGACAGAAAGCCATTATTGGACACTTAAGTCATTTGAATAACCCTTACGATTAAAAATTCAATGATAATGACAAAGGATAAATTGTGCGTGCGACCTTCTGTGCCCTAACATTCATTTTAGCCTTTTGTTCGAGCCCAGACGAGTGCTGTGGACTATAAAGTACAAGGGCTCTTGTACATATTGCGATGTGTATCGGCAATGTGCTCGTATACATACATGCGATATGACAATATCGATAAAATCTCGACGCATGTTCCCCACGAAACAAGGGCACAGCTACAAAGTGGTGTCTCGTCGATCGTTTCGTTTGGACATTGTAATAAAATATTTTATGAGAACGCTAAATAAATACGGGAGCTTGTATTTTATTGGCTTTTAAGGGTTGATTCGGCATTTCATTACCGCGAGTCTGAACACTCTTATGCATGCATTGGTTCGGTACAAGGCGAAATTGTCATAAACGTTACATCACCTGAATGTAATAACTGGCTCTAAATAGATAAGTAGACTAATATATATATATATACTTCGCCAGTTACTTTAGAAATCACAAGTAGGTAAATCTATCGACACACAGTTCTAAAACAAAAAAATAATTCAATAGTACTTTACGAAAATACAACAGCAAAATTACCGAGTGTAAATTTGAAATAACTCACATCAGATAGGTATGTAATTTATTATTTTATAATAATTATTTGATAACTACGACATCATAATTACGTCCAACACGTAATTTCAAGTTCACATAATAATTGTCATACCGATGTTTATTTATAATTACTATACATGCTACGAACATTCTCTTGAAACTGTTATTAAGAATAAAATTACATTTAATAATTAAAACTGCATTTAATACAATTACGATTCAATCTTGCAAGTTACCCACCTGCAGTGTTACATGTATTTGGTTTTCGTTTTAATTTTTATACTGAACGACTCACTGGTTTGAAACACGCAAGCTCTGTTGAAGACTTTAGTAAATACTTGTTTTTATGTGTAAAAGTTGTGATATTATAGAGATCAATCACGTCTTTGAGAGAACGAACCACCTCAAGCCCCAGCCGTCGCAGCGTCTCCGTTGTAATGAATCTTACGTATCAGGCCTGTTGCCGAACAAAGTCTGCTCTTTGAAATCTGAAACAATTCTATCTCATCAAGAACAGTTGCTAAGCAATCGTATTAAGGTCTTCACGTATAAATAATTCCATCCAATAGATACTAGCAATAAATAAGCACGCAAATAACGATACTTATCAAAACAAGTATCTTTTGATTGACTATTTTCCGATTGCAGAGGTGCATAAATATAACATTTGTTTAGCATACAAGGGGTTCTCTACACGTATTGGGTCTGAAGTCTCAAATACCGTACAGACAGTGTGAATCAATACCATAACGCGAGCCACAGTGCAAAGAAAATACCAATCATTTATAGGCTTAAAACACCAGTATGCTAATTTTCGGTAGGGTATTATTTTAGCATGTGGTCGTTGAAATATGTTAAAGAGCGTGGAACGTACAGGCATTAATAGCTTTATGCATTGAAGCCATTCAGTTCTATTGATTTACGAGTCGGCTCTGAGTGGGCGGTGATATGTGCCTCTCTCAGCTATTTTCCTCTTAAGCGAAGCATGTTGGCTCCAATTTATTAAGTACTAGGAACTCAGAGGCCTAACGAGGATCACTAGAGCTATGATTTAATGGAATTAATTCTATTGGCATTTACACTTAAGGGAAAGGTTATCGATAAGATCGGAGTTACTATTTACTTCTAATATATGCTGAACGTAAATGTTTTATACTGGGTTTTGGTTTCGCTTTTAAATGTCAATTCAGTATGTCAGTGGTTGCTTAAATTATTAATGTGACGGCGTTGCTGTTAGTATGTGTCTATCTAATGTTTATTCACACGTTTGGCTAATATACTAAATATAGTGGTATTTTGTAACTTGTACCAGATCGAGACTGATTTCGTAACAAGTAACATATTAACTCATGTTAAAGAGGAATTTTAAGAGAAGGAAATGGTGAAATATTGTTGTACGTTATCCAGTGGCATTACGTGTCTGCCTGCCTACCTCTTCGGAGATAAAAGGCGTGACGATACTAAGAAAACTAATGAAACAAAAATTCAAACTTAGATACTTCGTACTTAGGTAAATCCGTAAAAGCCTAACTAGGACCAACTCCATTTTCAACAGTTCACCATTTTATTCCCGAGTCACCTTTTCCAGATCACCTCGCCTCTAACCTCAGAAACAAATATCATAAAATATTTTATCAAGAGAACTATGTAAGTCGTTTAAAAGAAAAAAAAACCGTTTTTAAAATATTCGACGCGCTTTGGGATTCAAGAATTTGCGGTACGCAAACCTTTTCCCTTAGTTCTAGCTATTTCAAAAGTCAAATAAATTTGCATTTTAACACTTTTACTTTAAGAGTTAGTATAGAGTTTTTGCTAATATGCTTAATAATAGGTATTATTTAGTAAAGATATTTATAAAAGTTAAGTAAAATTTCAAATTATGTAGATTACATTTAATCTGAAAATTTTATATGTTAAGTAAAAATATGAATCTTTTCTTGTAGAGCTTTTCTCCATTAATTTACGTGAGTAAACCGTGATTTTTAGTTAAACTAGTTTGTCTCACGATAAATAATTATTACAAAATTATAACCCAATTTCTGACGTCACAATTAGATCCAGAATTGATTACATTTCCACTCAACACATACACAATATAACATCCACTTTACCATAATTGTTACATAATTTCCACACACATCATAGATAATATCCACAATGGTATAAAATTAAACACCTAAGTACTATACACAGGCTCTATTCATTCAACTTCACACACCATTTACAACCAACGATTACATAACAAAAGCTATGAGTAGAAATCGACGGTTAAAAGGAAATAGGGTATAAGCGACAAAAAATGAAATGTTCAGGAGAGCCGTTTAAATTCGTCGGTCGTCGAAAGAATACTAGGAAAACGTTTTTTTTTTTTTTGTCAGGGTATAAACGCCAAAAATGTATCACCGTAGAGCCATGAGAGTAGTATAGTAGCGCATTCGAAAGAGCGGATTTTTTTACGTAGGATAGCATAATAAACTCATTTTTAGAAATTGGAACTTAAAACGGGATATTTACCATGTTTTTCAATTTTAATGAGTTTCCGATATTTCGGCACTGTTGCAAAATATCCCGTTTTAAGTTCCAATTCTAGTCTTAGTGACCATGTCAGTTTAAAAACTTAAAACACTTTTTTGACCAAAATGTCGCTTATACCCTATTTTCTTTTAACCGTTGATATTAAAATAGTCATTAAACAAAAGGTAACAACCGACATTGACACATTTACCACAGAATGCAGCGTCACGTCAGTCCAAAGGATGTTTTAACACCGGACGTAATCAAGGCTGGTTGTAAAAACCTTTTGTTTTGAACTATCATGGCGGCTCATAAGTGGGGCTTACATGAGTTTGTGTGTATGTGTTCATAGTTTTGCTATATGGGTAATGTATTCGAACGGGCGATTTTAAAGTGAAATAAATGTAATTTTTTTACTACAATATGTATATTGTAAAGCTAACTCTTTTATTAAACGTAAAGCTAACTCAAGTTAGCTTTACGTAAAATCGAAACGAGAGCGCGTCTAGCGTTCTGATAGGTATGTTCATTCGTGCTAGCCAATCAGAGCGTCCAACGCGGTCTCGTGTCATTTTCGTTCAACGTAAAGCAAACTCGTACTAAGGGTACTGTACTAATTTTACATTTTACTTTCGTTTATTATTTTCAAAAAGCTAAATCTGATCAACCCCAAAGGGAAATTTTCCAAGAGTTTTATTTCCCATCCATTAAGTAATTCCACGAAAAATATAATGTACAAGTACCTATACTAAATTCGGCTCTCACAGATTTCCGCGAAAGCGAAACAATAAAATGCTTTAACTTTGAGACATAATGAATAATATTTTAAGAAAAAAATATGAATTCCTTTGATTTATCGTTATTTTGTTGAAACAATAATAAGTACAAACTTAACAACACTAATGTTGATTCATTCATTAGCTATCATATAATAAACTATCATCTACAGTCATTTTAATATAACAATGCTGGAATTGTACCCTTTGTGTGGAAACCAAGTTTATTACATAATCTCATCCATATTACTGTATCGATAAAACATAAAAATGCATAAAATATTTGAACGTTACGCTCGGGGCATTTTATTTGAAGCAAAAATAACAAATCGCAAATATTTATTGTTGATCGGTCGGCTATGTGAAACATTTGATTTCACGATATGGCCAAAAAAATAATGGAATATTGCCACCGGCTAAATAATATTAGCCATTACGTTCTATACTAAAAAACCATGGTGGTTATATTGCCTGATAAACTAGCTCATGGGTAAAGAAAGGAAATTAGGTTAAAACCATTTCATTTCACCAACAAACAATTAATTTGCCATTATCATTGAATTACTTCAAATCACTAATTCCTCGTACACTTAGTACGAGTTTGCTTTACGTTTAAAATAATCGAAACGAGAGCACGTTCAGCGCTCTGATTGGTTGGTTTATTCAAGCTGGCCAATCGGAGCGTCGAACGCTCTCTCGTTTCGCTTACAAACTCGTACTAAGGTTCCTGGTTACCTTTCCAGTGTTTTTCGTCAGTCATTATTGATGACTACAAGCTCGCCGACGTAATTGGCTTCAGTCTTCGTCTCGTATAAAATGCATAGCGATTGAACGATATCATCGATCGCGCATTAATAAATTAACTGACTGTCAGCCCAACCATTTTACTCCACATAAAACAATATTGAAAGAAAACGAAAGAAAATTATTTAACTAAAACCCTAGCAAAAGTTTGCTAATTCTTTAAAAATGTATAGTATCGACAAAAACACGCCTTACTTTCGGTCATGAAAAGTTTTGCAAAATATATTCGTCGTTCTATCAAGATAGGCATACATTTTCGCGTACAACGTACAATTTTTTCACGATTTTTGCACATTCATGTAAAAGTACCATTTCGCCGCCGCGGCGTACTCGGCGTACCCAGCGTAAGTAAAAAATTTAGACAAAAGGAAAACTGAAACGAGCTTTTGAAACAAAGTAGGATTCGCTCGAACGTTTCATTAGCGGAGTCAAAGATGTAGCGTGGTTGGGTTATTTATTCTGTGTGAAATGTCGGTCGGTCGGTCGGTTGGTTGGCTAATTTCTATGCAAATGCTTTAGATGGGAGCCGGCTCGGTTACGGATACGGGACGCGGCCGGTGCCGGTGCCTGCTGTATGGATTTGGATTCAGATTATGCACCATCTGGCCCAATGGTCCGTGTCGATACATGCTCCATACAACAGCTCCGGCTCTTGTAAGAGGTTAATTAATGTCTGGTATAGAAATACATCGGTGATATAGGTTGGTCGCTTGAACATTGTGTGTGCGTGTTATTAGGCCGTGTTTAATAATGATTTATAATTACGGCGGCCATCAGTCACGCGTTATCTTGCTTTACGCTTGTTCACTCGGTGTGTGTAATTACATTTTCCGAAATTGATGTCTGGTGAAATGACGCGAATTAAATGTGCATGCCCAAGCTGATCGTTGTAAAAGAGCTTTTACAATGTAACAAAGGATTACGTCAATTTCATATCGTAATAACGTGGGTGTACTAGTGTACATTGTACGTGGTATCAGCTTGAAACAATAGCACGACAAATATAATTAAGCAGTGAGGTCCTTAACCTCTGAACTTTATAAATAACATTTCTTATTTCTTTGAAATTAGAGGGATTTCTTTATCTGAAATGTCAGTTAGCAAAGAAAAGAGTTTAGTAAAGTCTTTATCTTAAAGACAAATAATTAAGTGCGTTCACCTTTTACTAATTATAATTAGACATTTTACTTAACATTCTAACTTTACATAAGATCATACTCTGCTATATCTACATCAAAAATCACAAAAACAATCCACATAATTACAACGCTCCTAATTACTTAATCAACAACGTAAAAACTACCTAAACAACTGTGAATTAAGTGCAAAATACCGTGTCTTTACATTATCCTCTTCAATGTAACTGTTTTGTTATGATAAGCGTTCATAATAATGTTCTAGAACTCAACACAGCACAAACTTGTTTTAAGCTAACGTTGCGCTGTATCTAGTTATGAATATATTATCTTGAACACGGTATAATACTGTTCTCTATTATAACATGGTAACATATCTATGCAAGAAAACGTGCAAGTAACTTATAACAGGTAATGTATATGTTCGTTATTCTACTTTTAGTGTAAATTGCAGTACCCTTAGTACAAGTTTGCTTTACTTTAAACGAAGACGAAACGAGAGCGCGTTCGGCGCGCTGATTGGCCGTCGTGAATGAACCAACCAATCACAGCGCCGACCGCGCTCTCGTTTAATGTAAAACAAACTTGTACTAAGGCCTCAGTTTATTATAAAGGAAATCATTTTCTAAATACGTTGGCAGGTCTTAAGTTTAGATTTTCAAAGAAAATTGTTAGTTTCTTCAACGTAATATTGTTATTCATTATACATGAAACTATCTCTTCATATCGCGTCTTCATATAGATTGACGGTTTACTGGCAGGAAGTAAGTAAAATCTGACAGTTTACGTTTTGTATTTTGTTCTGTTTATGGCTTTGTTTTGTATACCATACTATAAGCCTTCTACATACTTATGTAATTTCTGTTGAGGTCTTTTTTAGAAAATAGGTATCTTGTAATTTTATGACACGACACGGTAATATGCAGTCAAAAACATTTTACGTGCCTACAATAAAATTTATGGGAAAGTTAAATTATAGAAATACAACCTCCAAGTCATTGGGAGAGGCTATGTTCATCAGCTAAGATGATGATGATAAACCTACAAGTTTCTCTATTCTCCACATTTGTCACATTGAATAAAATATTAGAATGTCTTATTACCACCTAACTCCTGAATAGAATTTATTTATTTAGTCGAGAAAAATGTCTAATTATCTAGATAGTGTAGTCTAGATTAGGCTAAAAGAAACTTACCAAAAATCAGGCTAAATAAAGACCATTTCTCTTCATAGCGGACAACTAAAATGATTAATCATCCAATTATCTCAATCCTAATTGCTTTAGACCGAAATCAACCTTAAGGGGTCGACTTTAAAGTAAAAGGGGTCTTTAGCATTAAAAGCCTAAATGACTAACTTGAAATAGATAAAATGTACGTACCTAAGTATTTATTTTCTAAATGATAAAGAGCAAAGACTCATTATGAGCCTTATCGACGATAGCAGTATCTTACGTAGACAGGCTGTCTAATAGTCGATTCTGAATCAATATAAGGCTTGGTACACACAAACCGACATCAGGGCCACATTATGAGGGGAGGGGGGGTTCATCAATTCTCGTTATGGGCACTTTCTTTCGCCATTGTCACTATCAGCGGGTGTCTGGTGTCACGTTAAATTTTACGACACAGACTCATTTGTGCCCCGTTGTCAGTCATTTTCGGGAGTTCAATAATCGACCTCGTTCCGTCCCGAGTTTATTATCTCGAAACATCGAACGATACGCGTTTGTGTTAGGTTTCCGATTTTGTTGTTGGAAATGTGAAAGTTGGGTTTATTTTGGGAATTGATGAATGGATGGGAGTTTGTTTGTTGATTGAATATTGAAGGAATTTTACGTTTCTTAAAATAAACGTTACATTATAAATTAAGATAGAACACTATTTTCCTGAATTCCACATTACATACAAAAACCGACCTATGTAAGTATAGTATAAAATTAGGGTGCTTTTCAACCAGAGATGTGCAATGCTACTTTGCTGTAGATGCGTTTGCCTTAAACCAATTTTATTAATTGATACACTTAGCTTACCATTGGTGAAAACGGACTTAGCTATGCTATGCTTTTTATATGGAAAGATGCGTGCTATTCTACCGGGCTACCCTAGTCTCAATACATCGCATACTTGAGCTGCGCATCTTTCTCGCACAGCTACTTTGCGGCGGCGCATCTAGATTGCACATCTTTGGTGAATATGCACTAAGTCTACCTAGGCAAGAAGCTTTAACTTTTTAGAAAAGAAACTAATGCAATTTGTTAGCAGTACAATTTTATGGTGTCCCGGTTATTTCAGGTAGGCTGTAAAGAAAATTGTACGTTATTATTCCGTAGTTACTGTACTTTCTAACAACGTCATTATTTTATTTAACAACCCTAATCAGTTGCGAGACAATCAGAACAAAAGTTGCTATACATTGTACACTAACGAGT
This sequence comes from Spodoptera frugiperda, assembly GCF_023101765.2. Taxonomy (NCBI): domain Eukaryota; kingdom Metazoa; phylum Arthropoda; class Insecta; order Lepidoptera; family Noctuidae; genus Spodoptera; species Spodoptera frugiperda. Next base: position 9,343,694 of record NC_064242.1, on the reverse strand, counting down.
ACAACATCAACTTTCGAATTACGACTCTATTTCGCAAATGATTAAGTAAAATATCTCATTAAAACGATGTCATCAAGCACGTACCTGCATTTCCTACGTTTTGTACGATATCTGTGTTATTAAAAGTGGTATTCTTCAAGCATTTTATCTGTAATCTTGAACACAACCGCAATCAGACGGAAAGTAGGTCGGACCGCGGGAAGGATTAGGTAAAATTTAAGTACCGGAATGATTTAAGGGCTGTGGCACCACACGGCGCAGCTAGGGCTGTCCAGTATTAATTTAATAATAATAATTGAATAAAATATAAATGCTGTTGGTTCTCTACAAAAGATCGAAACAAAGGAAAAAAAAGAAAAATAAACTAAATATGTTGAGAAATATGTTGTTTAAAGTACCGGTCACGTATGTCGGATCTAATTTTTAATTAATTATTACGAAGATATTTCCAAAATCCAAACCCGACCCAACAATCGAAGCCGAAACAACTTTATCAGCGGTCACACATAAAACCAACGAAGCAGTTGAGTATTGAATACCGTTTAGTATATTCAAACACTGACAATAAGTACTGTCAAAATATATTTATTAGCTACCATAATAATATCTTTGGCAAACCGTTCATTGCTTGGCATAATAAAACAAAAGCGAAACGAATAAACAACCGCTAATAAAGTCCCTTGTGGTTAATGAATTATGTTAATGACATTTTATTGGTGTTAATGGCGTGGTTCTACGAAAACTAGGGGGATACTGATTCACCTTTATAATATAAAATAGTTCGGTTAGTTGACTCAACGGAGCAGTTTTTTAATATGGAAATTAATATGTTGACTCACAATTTTGGTGAGTCAAAAATCGATTAGACATCGGATTAGTTATAGGACTTTCATTTCTTAATTATGCATATTTCAAACCATTTTGTGGTTGGAAAATTTCGCATGAGTAGTCCAGTTTAACATTTTAGAACTAAGATTCTAAAACAAAGAATTAATTTATTGGGAGTATTTTATGTTTAATAAACTAAAGATTCGAAACTAATAATGATTTAATGTATAAATATGTACAACTAAATAAAATCGACAACCCTAGTTTTCAGCTAAGGTAGGAATTGGTGGTGTAACAACGGAAAGCTACGAATAAATTGTTTGTTTTAGAACCGATAAGTATTACCACAGTTCACCGCTGGACTATATCTACATAAAATGGATCAGACGCTATCTCCACACATATTAGGGGGTTGCAGATCGGATGTTTAACAGAGAATGCTTATGCACGTGGTCTAAAGTAAAGAGTATAGGTACGACAATAACATATTCAACGCTAAAATAATGTATTTCTAACACATTTTAAAACAAGTCAAAGACCCAACCAATAATAAAATTAAACAATTTACCTCGCAAGTCGCAACATAACTCAAAGTGAAAAAAAAAAACATTATGAAAACGAGAAACACCGCAAGCTTGTTACTTAAATACGAAATCCCCGACCTCGCTACGGCAGCCCTGCCCGCAAAGTTTTATCTGACCCACAACGGAGCTAAGTATAATCCTAATTAATTAGCAGACAGAATGTGGCTCAGATATTACATGCACATACGAACGTACACCAGGACACAGCCCTACAATAAACATGGTACCGTAAGCTTCCACTGTTTGCTACACCGACATTCATTATTTTTGACTCGACCCTAAATATTTTTGCTTGTTTTCGTCATGTTCAAATAGACTAGTGTAAACGCTTCTAATTCTAAAAAAATAAAGCCTGTAATGTGTTTTTTTAATATTCGGTTTTACGATTTATTTACTTTTTATTTTTTACAGTTTGGCCGCTATCTCGCCTGTGATGATGCGGCCTACGATGGAGCACGTCTGCCTATAAGCAACCTATTCACTCGAGCTTTGAAGATTCCCAGGTCAAATCCATCAGGAAACACAGACTGCGGCAAGGAGTTCCACTCCCTAGCAGTTCGCACAAGTAAGCCATTGGTGACCTATATGTCTGTGAGACCGGGTAGTTTAAGAACTAAGAATATTTTTTAAACTGTTTATCGAATTACGTTGCGATTTCGAGTAGCTGCCATAATGCATGCCCTCTACCATTTGTCCACCCTGCAACAGCGACGCGGGCGTTTTATTTTTATGCCATATCTATGTCCTTTCTATGTCAATGTATATCTTTTATTTTCTGTTTTTATATTTATATAATTTTATGTCCTTTCTATGTTAATATCCTGTTTTATATCCTTTCCAATTCATAATAGCATAAACAATTTAAAAAAAAAAAATACAAGAAGCACAGAACCACGGTGCAGGAGACCAGGGTCACCAACTATGTAAGACGAATATACGTCACCACTGGCGGGTTAAAGCGAAGCGCTTCGTGCGAGTGGGTGGGATATCTACCATGAAGCGGTAGCGCTTCGCCGATTGCCTTGTGGTTCGATGATGGAAAGGACTAGGGGGAATCAAGTTGTGCAATTCCCCCGCACACTCCGAAATAATGTAATGTAATGAACTAAAGTTAATAATGGTATGTTGCGCGTTTACTACCAAACTAAGTAACGTCTCGTGTTCTAAACATGTCTGTAATATTTAGTCTTCTCATTTCCGTAATTCTCAGAGATGAGGAATTTGGCAGCAGCGTAAAAAGTTGATGTAAGTATTTTAAATTATCGGTGACATTGTAGACTGTAGAGCGTCACAAACTTACTGAACTTACTGTAATTTTCAATAATTCGCATCTCTCGGAAGGTATTTCGGCAACTCTAACCTTAATGACTAGACCTAGTTTTTAGTTAGCTAAACATTAATCAAAACTCGCTTTTCGATTTATTTGACTGAATATGAGTGTTACATCGTTCTCAAATAATCGAACCAACGAAACAATGTACCCAATAATTGTATTGTGAACCTGATTCTTTCTGCCTTCTTGTTCGTTCTTCTCTATAGGAATCTACACTTTGGAACGAGCAAATGGCTTCACTAGAGGATTGACCGACAGACAGATATTATTTTTATATTGTAGTATGTATTTGCAAAAGTGCCTTCCCGGTCTATGTCAAATAATTCATGTTGACTTTGACTTTAAACTCAGAACTTAATCTCATCAATCTAACATAATCTCTTAGAAATAAGATTAATGAAATCCGAATCATGGTGCACGACATTTTAAAGTATGTATTACTGCGTTACGAGCTACACACGAAGCCACGTGTTCATGTACCGCTAAAATTACACTACACTTAGGTACAGTGTACACAAACACTGAGCACGTTCGTATTATTGCAAAACTTCCGATTACTAATTCCATAACATTTGCTATTCCGACCTAGGTGAAGTTGTAATAGTTGCGAGGCATTCAAATATAGTGATTAACTTTTCCCGTGCATATTATCGCGTGTAATTTACTTAAACTAATATAAAATTAAGCTATAAATAACAAAAGTAATTAAGCTATACATAAAATGGTATGTTCGATCTTCTATTTCTATCGCTTTCAGGAAATGTTAAAATTAGAATAAGAAAGGAAGGTTAAAATAATTATGCCCGGTTGTTTATTAATATCCCTTATTAAAATCTGATCAAAAACGTCAAAATAATAAATCGATAGTGATTATGAAGGAAATAAAAAGAGGAGATGTCATAACTAGATTTCCTTTTATATATATATTTGAATATATTTTACGGGAAGCACGAGACGTTACAAACCACACCTCTCTCTATGTTCCAACATACAGTTCCATACTACAAAAACGTTGCCAACTGTCCACATTTTAATGTGCCACTTTCTGAGCGTTTATTACCTATCTACACCTTTTTCTTATAACATCATTGGGCAGGACCCATTTATTTTGTCACATTGCACAATCACATTATGGCATCTCCTCTTTATGTTTGCCTTATGATATTGATACATATAGAAGGTTACCTTTTACATAAAATATAGATAAATTACTCAGCAAATATTTAAACAACTAAAAATGCTGAACATTAAACATTCTCCGAGTCTTTAAACAAAATAATAATCCAGATAGATTCTTTCTCCTACCTTTTAAACAAAGGCATAACTACAGTCACAGTTACACGTGTTTTAAAACTCAAATACCTAGACTAGAGTAAAACTAAAACTGTTATCCAATGTTCTTCACAGTAGTCACTTATGAAGTGACATTAGTATTCTAAACATTTACATTTCAACTTAGTTTATCTTCGTAGCTCTTTCAAGAACAGTCTGCGAGACGGTGGAATGGAATTGATGGTAGTGGTGCGACAGTGGCGTTGAAGAAAAAAGTTTTAGTGTCTTCTAGTATTGTGTTCAATACTGTAAACAGTATTGAACACTGCAATGAATTGTAATACACATACAATAATACAAAAGTAAAGTATTGCACGGCAATTTGAAGTAGTTTCTTGAAATGTGAGCACCTCCTTGATTAAGCGGTTTCCATAATGATTGCTGAACAAGAAGTTATGGTGTATTCACTTTTCGAATATAGCAATAGGCTCTTCGTTTATGTTACATGGGACTAATAACTAGTGAAAAGTATTTATTTATTTTTAGCCGTGATCATCCTACCGCAGGGCAAAGACGTCCCTATCATCCTTTCACTTCTCTCTGTGAAGAGCTTTCTGCGGCCAATCCTTACCGTAGGTGTCAAGCTCACTTCGCCATCTCTTTCTTGGCCTGCCGCGACGTCTGATCCTGTTGAGTGGGCTCCACTCAGTAAAAAGTAGGGTGTATGTGGTATCTTAATATTGGAAGAACTTGGAAAAATATAAATCGTCTTATCGTGATTTTTAGATAACTGTTTCCAGGTCTTTGACACAGAAACTATAATAGAGTGAAGGATAAAATTTAAGATATTACAAAGGAACTTGAAATTCCCTTAGTATGAAAACTTTCTTGCTAACTTTGTTGAATAGCATTTACTCCCTCGTCTATTCTAGGTAACACTAGACCTTAATCCTTCACATAATCAAGATCTTACAAAGTAGGGACTAAGCCGAAAAGTTTTTTTGCTATCTTGACCACCTAACTTGGCAAAAGAGAAAGCCTTCGACTTGTCCGTTTCAAATAATTGTTTAGGACATTTCCAGAATTAGCATTGGGATTGATAGGTCTAAAATTCATAAGATTTGTTACTAAGAGCCAAACTCAAGGTTTCAAATATATATTATTTTTTTAACATTATCAAGAAAAGGTAAGGGCAGAAAGCCGATAAGAACGGGAAATACCGAGAGGTATCTTACACAGACTACGTTTCCCTAGTGTTGTTGGAGAATCGGGGATTGGGAAGATTGGGAGGGGAGGAATTGGGCCTCCGGTAACCTCACCCATGCCACGAAACACAACGCAAGCGTTGTTTCACGTCGGTTTTCGGTGAAGCCGTGGCATCATTCCGGTCGAGCCGAAGTAAGGCTCTCCCGCACTTAAAAATATAAAGATATCTAACATATTTTTCCTATTCTTAACTGTTCCTTCAGTCAATTATTTATAGGAACATTGATATACTTATGATCTTTGTTATTTCGGGATATTTAGACCAGTCATCTGACCAAGACCTCATTCATACAGTTACGCAATTACTAACCTTACGTTATTGTAAAATTCAATGCTAACCTTCGTTTAACAATATGTGCATTAGAGTCTAAATTGTATTGTACTATTGAGGTTATTACGATTGAATGAGTTTTAAATTAAATCAGTCTGCGAATTGGATGAATGGTTTATTAATGCTATTATGTGTACCTACAATTTTTCTGAGAAGTCATAGAGCTTCGAATGTGTTCCGCGAAACTCACGTTTGTCGTAATTTTCAAATGGATTTGACAATGAATCCCATAAGTCAAGGAGAGTTATATAATAATTATTTTGAAATAATCAAATTCTTTGTTTTATGTTGCTATGCTATACCAACGCGAGGAGAAATAAAGATGGATTCCTATTTGCCTGTATATTTTATTAGAAAAACTAGTCTACAAATAGATACCTAACAAGTACTAATAGCAAATTCACTAGAGGACTGATATTTTTTTTATTCGTTTCACTTTCAAAAGTGCCTTACTCTTTTTATTTTGACTTTACTGCATTTAGTAATTTTTGTGGTAATTAGTGCAATAAAGATTTTAAACCCAACATCGCACTTAGAGAAACAACACATGAAGATAAACTCCTAACCCTTTGAGAGCCAACAAAAAATCAGTTAAATTCAAATCTTCTTATGTAACACTAGTCACCGATACCATTCAACATGTCACAATCACACTAGATTAAAGTAATAATTACGAAATAAGCTGATCACCATAACTTTACGAAAGAACTTAATAAAACCAGCAACATCACTCAATATGTACCTCTTCACTCTAAGTTTTACCATAACATTTGCATCTATGCATATACACATGGTTTCACATCAAGCTACACAAAACCAGTATAAACTGACCGTAGAATGTATGGAATGGTCATACAAAGCGAGAGCAGGATAAACTGGTTTGTATAGCTTGACGCCGTTTATACCATTGATTAAAGAAACGTGTGATCGTAGGCGTCAAAACCAATAATGTTCGACTTAATGATGGCCATAATGAAGCCATTTCAGAAAGTAGGACAAAGAAAGACGTTGTAATATTCTTTTAGTGTATTTAATCGGTTGGTTAAGTATTCAAAGTTCTTGGTAAAGCTTTGGATTTATTGGGAGACAAGAATGTCGTCGTTGCTGGTCAGTTACCTAATACTTGTTACTCGTTGGCTGATATTTTCCAAATTCAAATTCAAATTCTTTATTTATTTCCTCAATATGATATAGTTCTTATATAATACTAGCGAACCGTCCCAGCTTCACATGGGTGCAATGGTGATATACATATATTATGCATGTATTATACATATAAACCATTCTCTTGAATCACTTTATCTACTAAAAAAACCGCATCAAAATCCGTTGCGTAGTTTTAAAGATTTAAGCATACAAAGGGACATAAGGACAGAGAAAGCGACTTAGTTTTATACTATGTAGTGATGATGTGGGTAACAATTAAGGACCCAGTTGGTCACGCAACTTAAGGTCTAATGACTAATAATTAATGTTGTTGTTACATATTCCTTAAAGTTTTGGTTTCGATCACTTTTTAATTTTACTAGAGAACAATTGATATGACATAAGCTATAATGCACCTTCGATTTTTCTCCAAATAAAGCGATTGTGATATAAGTCCAATGGAATAGAGCGACAACATTAAACGCTTAGTCATTTTAAGAGTAAATACTTAACTGATTATTCATGTTTACCAAAATACAATCTTCCACCAATCTCATACTACAAAGCAAAGAGCTCAAGCCACGATAAACTTAAAATACTTGCACAAAATTCATTGCCGGCTCTTGGACTACAGTCCACGATAGCAATAACGGTACGATTTATGCAATACCTTATTAGTAGGAGATATTATTGGAACATTGTTGTCTATGCCTGCCTTGTTAAACACCGTACATATTTATCTATAGCTTTTGTTTGTTAGGAAATTAATTTGTGCCCTATAAAATTGCACTGTACACTGCAAATGGGACTAACTGTTAAACAAATAAGTCATCCCTGTGAAGTTTTTTTTAATCCTTTTTGTATTAAACGTTTCCCTACTTACGATAGGATAGGAGATCTATGTCTCACATACACACGTGACACCCACACCCGAAACAACAATATGTGGATCACACAAAGAGTTGCTCCATGTGGGAATCGAACCCGCGTCACGTTGTACAGCCTGTTGCCCAGCCACCGCGCCAACTGTGCAGTCAATAAAAAACCTTTTTCTAATTCAGACTAAGGTCTGAAACTGACTACAAGATTGAAGGCCCAATTATTACTCAGGTCGAAGCTATTTACAAAACCGATCGTTTTATGTAAACGCAGATCCAATATACATGCACATTTGTTAGAATAGGGCCATTTCTTTTTTTTTTCTACAAAACGAACGTCATGAAAAATGTTCGCTATAGTGACAACGTTACACCAAAAAGGACGAACAACCATTCTTTTAAAACGTGCGCCATGGGGAACATTCCCGTAAAATGCAGGGACGTTTTACGCGTTTTAGTTTCCTTCGGCTGTTTTCCAAATACGACTTTCTCCCGATACGTTCGCAGCATAGTATCAAAGACACCTTTCCGAGGTCGACGAACTTCCACCCACGCACATTAAGCCGCACTGTGTCAACATGCACTGCAACTTGCCTTTCTCCGTTCAAAAATACTAACCTAGTACCATGACTCATTTTATAGATCCACTTAACGCAATGACTCATTACCTTAATAATGATAGCGATACAACCCTAGAGGAAAGGTTGCTCCATAACTCATTTTCAACTTTATTCCTTTAGTGTTAAGGTTGTATTAACAGTATAGATTAACAGGAAACAATTCTCCAGGGATGCATGTTCTTTAGTGGGACGTCACGCGATCAGCGGCGCCAGGCCCTGTTTTAACCTAATGATAATCAAATGAATTTCGCTGTTACATTTCGTTTGTTGTCCTACTCTTATATAGTTGTGTAGACGGAGAGGAGTATAGTGTTCGTGTTTACATTTTGGCGAGTCCCTTGTTTTATTGATTCCCATGTAAACAGCGGGCGAGAAACATTGGGTCGTGATATAAAGCCTGACGGAACCACTGTGTACCTACAATACCTACTCATAGTTACCTTCGTTGTGTGCCTGTGTTGTAAAAGCGTAACTTTGTTACGGTACATTGTACCTAAATACAGTTGGATATTACATCAGGTACGAAGATTTTCTTTAATTAAAACTCGAGTACGGGTCCTCCAAATTTAGGCTGTCTAGAAAAACTTACAACACATTGCATTGCAGAGTTTACTAAAGTTGAGCGAGGAATAAAAGAAAATGCAATTTGCTGCACAATAACTACAGGGAATGTTAGTGGTTGTTTGAATACGCAGTAGTACAATGGGTTCCGTCACTGAAGCTATTTCTCGCGAACAGTTCCATTATACAAGTTTTATTTAAATCATAAAAAAATTGGACGTCTGTAACGTTCTTCTGATGGCTGAAATATTTAAACGTTCATATTGTTTGGAGTATCGCTCGACGTAGGAATAAAAAGTATCCTACGTGTTATCTAGGTCATGGCCTAGTCGTATGCAAAACATTAAAACCCGTTCAGCATTTTTTGGGTAAAAGAGTTAACGTCCATAACGTCCGTTCGAACCCCAATTTATTTCTCAGAAAAACTTTAAAATAGCCCACGAAGCACCCAAATATTTGGTTCTATATTCATACATACATCTGATGAAACATACCATTTTCTAAAGGAAACATGGCAACAAGTCAACACAGGGTAAAAAAAATGTTCTTACATTTTCTGTTTTGTTCCTCTTTCGACAAAAACTTCAACTGACAACGAATTCACGCCGCCTGATTCCGAGTCTTTCGACAACGGCGTCAACTCGACAATTCCACTCGAGTCTGCCCAAGTATTCTTGGTAGCGAAATTATATCTTTACATAAGAAGGTACTTGCTGACTCAGGCATTTTTGTGGAGTCCCTAATGCGATGTTTATAAGAATCATTTTGCTATACCATCAGTATTGTGTGATAATTCTATTGAATACTCATCATCTATGTTTGTCTGGCATTTTTCCAACTAGAAACAGGATCTAAATCAAATGGTTGATTAATTCGGTGACTCAATCTTACATTACTACAACTCACTAAAACCTATCTTCATGATTTTCTACTGTTCGTGTTTCGGATATCCATGGGCGGCGGCGAATACTTACCATCAGATGATCCGTCTGCTCGTCTATCGGATTATACAATAAAAAAATCTTAGGCATGGAGAAATACATTTAGATTTGCAAGTACAAGTGTGACTTTACCCAAATTAATTTACCTTTCAAGTCTATTTCTACCATTTTTTTTCTATATATCGTTACATACATTGTCCTATACACTACACATCACACTAGATACTACGCAATGCAAAGATACATAAAGAAGGACCTACATCAATCTCTTGAACTACAAATGCAAAATGCAAACTAATTCATTGATAATCCAGTACTGTATAGATGCCAGTGAATGGACCACATGGCGAAGCTCTAAGCTGTTACTGGGCACAGCTGCAACAACTTTATTTATGCACTCAGTAGCTTGCGATTTAACGATCAATGTTACATATAAATTGGACACTGCATTAGGAATATGGGTACAAGATCTACATGGTCATAGCTATAATTTTGAGATCTTCACTATACGTATCGTACTATACTTGTGAACAGAAATGTTAAAGAACATGGATAAGGTATTAGCAACAACTGATAGTCCACCACTTTTTTTTTAAGGGGGGAAAATCATCCCGCCTGTTTCGCTAATGTAACACATGAGGCAAAACATAAATGGAACACTGGAAGAATAGAGGCGAGAGGGAGTTTTTTTTTTTTTTTTTTTTTTTGGGACAAGCCCGCCACAACCTCCCATACCGCTGCAACTCCTGTAAGCCAGGATCTACAGTAGATACAAACATGAAAACACCGGAACACTGAAGTCCGGCGCGTCCCAGGGAAATGAATGACTGTCTTGGATCCCGCAACGAAACAAATCAGAAGATGTTATTAGAGGAGAAGAAAAGAAAACGATAGTTTCCACTTCCCGAGGCGAGAGGGAGTGTCAGACTTACTGATTAAGAACCACCCTGTTCCTACTCTTGCTTTTAGATCCGGAATCGTAAACCCGCTAGGTAGTCCGCAGCTCCGGATCAGGCATCACCGAACTATGGACACAAGAGCCAAATGTGAGAAAACACAGAATTTTGGTACCGAAAAAGACACTAAAATTCTTAGCAATAGTTAGAAATCTCAGCAGGTGTGCTAAACGCTCTGAGGATAAATCTACTGGCAGTAACAACATCAAAATTAGGTCAAAAGTTATTGACTTAATGAAAGGATTGACCTCTTCGTCCCAGCTCCGACTAATAGCTAAACATTTCTATAGATAGAAAGCAAATAACGCGAGACGTTGGATTTCAATAAATCCTCCTTGCACCTCAAACGCTTTGGCTTTCATTTAAATCAATACAACAGAAGGCGACGGCTTGCTTACTAATTAGGCCTTCACTTACGTAAGCCAAACCTTATGTCACCTACATTACTAGGCCGAACGGTAACAAAAAACTTTATTATCTTTCATCAGAACTCAACGACATTGTTCATAATAACTACCAATTTATGTTTTTTATCGTTGTTGTCATCAAAATGTACGCTGTTATCGTAACAAACGAACTATCATAATTTAATAATGTCCGCGCCATTAGCACAGATAATAAATAACATTTCGTGACCGGCCGTCTGGCTGAAAGCCAAAATACTGTCGCCTAAACATGGTTAAAAAGAAAAAATAAAAAAGTGCATATTTACGAAGCTATTTGCTTATTGCAGTTGACTAAGGGAACGTTTCTTCCGTGCCAATCGACCGTTGAAACCAAAATGCGCTCCAAATCTAGACATAAACTGTTGCAATCTGCCAATACCACTATATACAGGTCGCGTTTGAAACTCACGTAGAACAAAGGTTCGTTCTCCGATACGGAATCTAAAACAATAAACAGAATGGTTCAATCGAGCTTCTTGACTTTTACTGAGAACTTATAATGAGTCATTGTTTCGTTAATCGCTATGTCAATACTGTTGAATAATAATGAGGCTGATGTGACTTCGTGATAACTCTGCATTTTTAAGCCTTTTATCTTTCAAGCATGATTTAGAACTTATTTATATATATTGTTACGCCTTTAATCTCCGAAGGGGTAGACAGAGCTGCACATTAGGGCACGTAATGTCACAGTCCAATGTACACCCTATTTTTCATAATACTTATATATGTTTTAAGTCCCATGTAATAAGTGGTGAGCCTAATGCCATATACCGGGCACATTTCGAGACTCCGTGCTACCACTGAGAAATTTTCGTAAAACCGAAAAAAGCCTAGTAATACTTTGCCGACTCGGGAATCGAACCTAAGACCCCTTGCCTAGCAATCGCACTTGCGACCACTCGACCGACGAGACAGTAAATTTTATTTAAGAATTAAGTAACTAAACGAAATCAAAAAATATCCAAAATTCAAATCACCCTTTACATCACTACCACCTCACGTGAATAAAGACTAAATTACAGTACCTACATAGCCCACGTATATGGCACAGAGTATGTAAAAAGGCTATAAACACTTACCTTACTTTCTTAGCCTACAGGTATATAGCTACACATCAAACTATGCAAAACCAGTATAAACTGATCTTCGAATATACAGAAAGATCATACAAAGCGAGACCATAATAAACTGGTAATGTATAGCCGGCGGCACGGGCCTGTGATTTGACTACAAGCACTTACTGGCCATTTTCACATGCCATTTACTAAAGGGCTTGTGATACTGACCTACCTCGATGTAAGCATGTTCTTAGAGCCTAGTTGAAGTGTCAAAAAGGAGAGAAAGTGGTACGAAGTCATAACAGCTATGAACATTTTTTAGACATCTACCAAAACCTTATTTTGGTTTGTTAATTTGAAGCTTAATTTATACACTAAAATGCAAAAAGTATTAAATCACAGTATGAAGATTTTTGTACTTTGACCCAAACGACGGTTTTTTAGGAGGGATAATCATCCAATGATCTCTCGCCTCGCCCAAGGCGAGAGAAGTCTCTGACTCTTGCTGACTAAAAATCACTTATTCTTACTCCTGCTTTTCAAGCCGGAGCCACGGTAAACGCACTAGGTAGGTCCGGATGTAATGTATTGTTCTTTTCACCAAACATTTCTGGCGAAAAGCAACTAACTTACACGTGTACCTTTCCTACCTAAACGTTACCGAAGCCAAAATTACCGCACACCCCGAGGCCTAGAACGATCTGTACGACTAAAATATACTAGTCTCAAAACTCAGCTCACTTTGACAAGCGTCGACAAATATCACTTATTACACGTCATTACTTGATACAACGAACGACAAATGATGGTAATTCTTCAGAATCCTACGCAAAACAAATGTAGCAAGAACATTGTCTTCATAACATAATACTTGTAAGAGATGGTATTGACCCCATTAATGAGGTAGGTGGCTTCAAACCACAAGTGTCGGGTGCGAGCTCACATTACAAAAACGAAGACAAACAGAATTCTTTAATTAGCGCGAGTGACGTTACTGACTGAACGCACACAGACAAATTATGATGTGAAGTTTGCAATATTGAAGTATTTTAAGAATGGAATGTTCTGAACATGAACGATGTTTCTGTTATTACACAATTTTATATAGTAGCAGAGCTTTTTAAGAAATCAGTAGTTTATGAGGATGAGGATGATGATTCAATGATTTACAACATTCTTATACGAAGCAATTTGACTGATGATAAATTATTTGATGAAAGGAAGTAGGTAGTTGAGATTGAGATTAAAATTTAAAACTAACATTGTCAAAAAATAAATGAACAGAACAATCTTGATTACAGAAAGTCATAACATAATACTATGAACGTGTTCGTATTTAAAAATCCAACACGTTCCATCTGAAACGAAGCAAGAATACCGTTTGAAGCTCATATTACCTTTCTGCTCACCCAATAAAGAAAAAGAGCGTGACGTATACAAACGGTACGAGGCGAGACGAACCGCTTTACGAGCGAACAATTTGTCAATGGGACACAGAGGGAGTTATAAACACGAGTGATACGTTTCAGTCTCAAATTAACGCCCGGCAGTGCAACTTCGACACAAACTAATGGAATTTTTAATAATAGTCTCAAGTGGAAAAGGCCAAACATATCGGCACGGGCGAACGCGTCCAATACTAATATTTGTTTCGGAGCAAGACCTGCGCAAGTAAACCAGCCATAAAGACCGCTTGACTTTACCGACTGCGGTGCGCTCCGGAATTTACAACTGGTGCACGGTAGAAAAAGGCGATGTATTTCAGCTCTTTTCTAAATAGAACGAAGAAATACCTTTAACATACCGCTCTTAAAACGAAGGTTTTTTTGTTTTCCAACAAAAAGTTTAACATTTATTTATGCTTTTGGCCTCAAAACAACAATTTTACCGTATTGACGCAGAGCTAACGGAGTGAATCGACTACATCCATCTACATTATGACGCAGATATCAAAACGAACGTCATTAATCAAATAGGGATAGTTATGTTTTGTTGGATTGTGTATAACGAGAGTATAACTGTATATCATTTTAGATATACACACAAAGCAAATATCATTAAAAGCAATGATTTTAGTGTAAACAACAATGAATTTAATAACGAAATTCTGATAATGATAGAGCCTTTCTTGATTTACCTAGACATAGTACTCATTTTTGTATAGTCATAGTACATTTGATTTTTGTTGTACGTCCGTTCCAGTATCCAAGGTAAGGTACGATAAAACAGAAGAACGTTTGACTCAAAACCAAATAGTTAGTATGGGAGAGCCATGCTTCGGCACGGATAGGCCGGCTCGACCGGAGTGATACCACGGCCTCACAGAAAACCGACGTGAAACAACGCTTGCGTTGTGTTTCGTTGTGTGAGTGAGGTTACCGGAGGCCCAATTCCCCCCTTCCCAATCTTCCCCATCCCCGATTTCCGAACAACAACGACGATCTTAAATTCCTAACTCCCAAAAAGCCGGCAACGCACTTGTAACGACTCTGGTGTTTCAAGTGTCCATGGGCGGCGGCGATTGCTTACTATCAGGTAATACGTCTGATCGATTACCGGCTTGTTTCATAAAAAAAAAAGGTAACTACACCATTTCCTCGAAGACAGAACATGACAGTAATAGGAACACAGATGGGGCCCGGATAGGGCAGATAGGGCTGATGCCATACGGAGCTGCGGACAACGTAACATGTTCGGGGGCTTCGGCTCAAGCAGGAGAAGGAACCGTCGTTTCTTCTCCTGCTTTGAGCCTGGTTTTTAGTCAATAAGAAACTCCTCTCGCCTCACCCAAGGCAGGAAGTCATTGAATTGATCCCCCATCAAAAAAAAAACACTAGTAGGAAAATGAACATAGCCCGAAGCAAATGAAACAAACCCACCCACACATACGACAAATTAACGCCTTCATCTCTCGTCTTTAGTTTTCTTTTTATCCCTTCGTCCACGCGTGTCCTGTGTTTTAAGTGAATGTTAATGTTCTTCATCGTAACGCTAATTTAGATTGTCACTGTTCGTTATGGCCCTTTAGTATTATTATTTTAGTTTCTGTTGTGTCGTTTTAATAGTGTTTGTTTTGAAATCTACTCATAGTCGTAAATCATAGTTATGATAGTATGCTATATGTATACTAAATCACGATTAACAAAACGCTGTCATAATGTGATGATATGGTTAGTTTATTGACCATATTGTATGGACCTAACCCTGAAGGTAGGTATAATAATCTGCAGATAGTTTTTTCTTTTCTTCTATTGTTGAAAGTTAACTACTCCTTGCTACAAATACATCATGTTCCTTTTATCTGAAAAAATACATCAATTTAGTTTTGTTATATCAATTAAAATCAATTTAGTTTTAGTTTTGTTTTTGTGGTCTCTTGACTCTGAAGTAATAAAACTGATAACATTTTGTCTAAGACATCAACAATTAAAATAACAAGGCAGTCGCTAAAAATAATTCTTATTTCCCCAACACCAACATCAATATTTTCCAATTCTTCTGAGTTTAATGTAGAAAAATAATAATAATTGGATTTTAAGGCTCGTGCTATAAATATTTGCTGTTTAGCTTTGGTTTTCGGTTTACAAGGCAAATTAATTAATCTTCGTTAGTCGCTTCATTAGACATCGTCGCTAATGCATCGTAACTCCTTACAAATACACATTTAAGAAGAGAACTGTTTTGTTTAAAATTCATCAAAATCAAAATATTTTTGCGTAGCTTGCTTAGTAAGTCAGCGATTTATTCTGTTTAATCTTTTAACTTATTCTTTAAAATAATTGAGTGAATCATATATCAAAATGAATGTTTAATTCTTTTAGTAATTTATTTCATGTCGGAGTACACATCCCATCTAAATAATTATTTTGCAATATGTCCACCTAAAGGTTGTCAGGTAGAAATCTCTATGTGTACGCTTTCGTGCCAATTGTTTTAATCATGGTTTCTTTTTTGTATTATTTATCATTAATGGTATACAGTAAACATTAATCAATCAATCAATTTAACGTCCATAACTTAATATTTAAGAACATCTACTAAAGCTGTCTTTCTTTCAGCAGAGTCTTGGGTATGTTGATAGAATTGAAGAACCAAGTTCGTCCAATCAAGCTCCAAGCTCCTGATTACAAGAATTTTTTTAATGAACAACATTCGCTCCTTTAACACATCCTAAAAGATAATATAAGACATCATTTCAATCAGGCTTGCACTTACTAGAGTAATAAAGCAATCACCATATACATACAATACATACATATACATATTCATAAACCCTTAATTCCATCAACAAAACCATCTTCCGTATCTTCACGCACGACTCCTCCAAACCTTACACCAACAAATATACAAAAGCAACTTAACAAGAGCCTAACGAACATAACATAGGCCATAACAACATAGGCGAAGCTCTTAATTTCTCGATATTATCACCGAGGCCTCAAGCCACAAGCAACACGAGTATATAATGAACGAAATGAGGGTAACCTTCGCGCCTGTAGTGGCCTGACCTATCGGACTTATTAAAGGGACGTCCCTTCCCTGATCTTATCTCATCGTCTCAGGATTATTGCTACCCTTACCCTCTTGATTAAGGACAAAGCCCGCCGTAACTTCTATCTTATTCTACTTATTTTTAAGGGAGCCGTAAAGAGTTTTATGTGTGAAATTAAAATCTAATTAAGCTTGGTTTTGGTATTAAAATTACATCTGTTTGTAATGCAAATTTAATGTTGATGTTTATAAAAAAGGTTTTTCTAATCCGTGTCTGGTTTAATGTTTTTTTTTTTTTTTCGTTGACTGCTTAGCTCGTTTGTCCATTTGTGGATTTCTGAATGTTAGATAGGATCCCTGGGTTTAGCACTAATTAATTACTTAGAATCTGAATTTATGATGAGTACTGAGTAATATTGATTTTGGATATAATAATGTCTGGCATAAGTGAATACTCGTATGTGTATGTAGTGTTCATTTGAAGAATATAGGTAATACAAAATTCATTAAAATCACGGTTTACTCACGTACATTAATAGAGAAAAGCTCTACTAGTTTCGAGTCACAGAGGGACTCTTCAATACAACAGATGATATCTCCAATACTTAAAATACATTTTTTTTTTTACATTTAATGGGTCGACATTTGGCCCCTATCTCACCTGATGGTAAGTGATGATGCGGCCTACGGTGGAGCACGTCTGCCCATAAGCAACCTATTCACTCGGGCCTTGAAGACACCCAAGTTATACCCATCAGGAAACACAGACTTGTAATTCTTGTAAAATGTCAATGACGCTAACATTAACAAAAGTGACCGAAAGAAAGTCCTTGAACAAAATGTCGAACGGGCGACAGATGCGAATAATTCGGATAAGTGATAGAAAATTACGAAGGAACCACTTTCTAGTATAAGACGATTCGTGTTAAAGCATTTTTAACGAACAAAGTTAGTCATTAATGTTCGTTTTGCTTACTATGCAGGGCGGCAGTTGAAAACGTAATAACATGTCATTATTTACCTCTCAAATACTTTTTTTTCTAAAATAAAAGGGCAACCACTCGTGTTAAAATATGTCCGTCCGTACTTTCGATCGGTGTGTAATTACCATTTTTAAATTTAGAATTCCAATTGTTTTACAATGCGGCCAGTGTTACGCGTTTTTTAGGAATTCGTGGATTTAAAAACCTCTTTTGCAACGATCGAGATGTATTAATGTGATTCGATTTTCAAATAAATAAATGTTCAGGAATCAAATATGGCTACATTTTGCAATCTTTTATATGGAAATTGCAATTTTATTAAACTATATGAATCACAAGGCATCTACTATGAAATTCAAACAAAACGTAGGCTTGAATTAATTACTTCTACGAACCGTCTCGGTTCTTCGTAGCCACAATATGCACGCGTTTCAATTAACGCCAGGAATAAAGGGGTAATGGATGACTAGAAATTGCCTAGTACATGAATATTTGATTTAATACTATACAACCTGTTACTAAAATATTATATCTACTAGAATTTTAGCATGATTACCAATTATTGTGAATCTAACTACACATAAAACAAAGCATTTATTCACGAATAATATTATAAAAGTGTTATCAAAGGTTAACGAAAGAATTCCCAAAATACGAGTATTAATTAACCCTGCCATGATACCCGAATAAAAAGTCGAGCGCGTTTTGCAAAATAATCGCGAATTCGCAAAATAGCAATCGCAACTTTCCGCTCGAATGATCGGTATAATTATCCGAAATTCTTAATTGCGACACTATTGATTTGGACGTAGTTTGTAAGTGAGACCCTTTTTGTTATTATATCGGCTCGGCGGCGAGTGTTAACTTTAATTAAGACTACAATTGTAACAAATCTCAAAATACTTGCGATATTTTCTATACAAGCTAGCGAGCACTGAAATAGTAATGTCGTAATCGTACATTGCCTATTAACTCACTTGATTGGCTACACGATCCGAAATTCCAATTAGAAGAAAAAATCGATTCGTATTAGTTGTAGAGGTGTTGAAGGTAGTCGCTCTTACCACATACGCTGTTCCCTCACGTATTACGTATCGATTCTCTAAATACTGTTCTCGTCCACTCGATGGTGACTCGTAGCTTTTAGCCACAACACTATAGTGATTGAATGCAACCGTCGCGTCGACCTCCAGCGAGACGTAATTTGATCTAACATCAGATAACTAATTGTAACGGCGACGCGTACCTAATAGAAATAGAACAAAAAATATGGTAAACACGACCACACGACCCTCTCGTTACCACTTTATGTCATAACTTGATGAGGGATAACGTACTTTTTATAATAAATTTTTCACATGTAAAACGAGATTCCACTCTGGAAGCGTGATTCATTCGAGCGTATAACTTTAGCACTTGGAGGTATTGAGTAATATAATTTACCGTCGAAGTCTTGGCATTCAATTTTCTGACTGATAAATCCCCAAAGCCATCGAGCCGAATGTATGTTTCGATAACTTGAAAACGAATGCCAGCCATTACTTAAAGCCGTGGTGTGCAATAAAGAAGTCGCCACAATGGGATCTTAAATCTTGAGCGGGGTCAGACGGGCAACGCTCCCATAGATTCCGCTTAGTCAGTCGGTCTAATTACACGTTGCAGAGATCGTACACAGATTGTATCAGAGCCAGCTTTACCATTTGTCAAAACACCGTACCACGCTCACAAAGCTTAATAGTAACAGTTATTTTGCATAATGTTTACAAAAGATCGACTAGATGACTCGGTGATTCCCGACACTGTATAATCACGCTCGGTTAACTGGCTAACTGCTGACAGCTATAGATGAAATATGGTTAAAGATTACAGCAATCATAGGCGTTTTGTGCATCGTTATTTACGAGCTATAACTGTACGCACTAAATAATACGACGTTTCACCAGGCCCTCTTCGTTTGACAGTACACGTTTCTCTTGTACTTAGATAATAAAACGACAAGGTGCAGCGCAAAAACCTGCCTTTGATTATGGCCTAGAGTGGGAAGAAACAGCCGCCCGTAACGAGACTAACCTATACTCGATACACTAACGATGACACACGCAAGAAAGCGGTCGCATTATCCAAAGCAAATTACACGTACATAGTCGTTGGCGGTCGATTGCATCGTCCAATGCATAGTTCCCAGAAACCTAGGTGCACTTCTAGAAATGTAGTATAAATAGCTCGGTAACTGTTTTACTATCCGTAAAAGTCGCGTGTCGCAACAGATCGATAAGCACTCCTGATTATTTAAGTCTAGGTAAGCCGTCGATGAAAACAAACAACTTGGTCTATTATCCAATTGTATTGCGCCCACGCTGAATAATAAATCCGAATTTGTCTCGTCTAATTGGTGTGCTCTTGGAGGTTGAGTCGAGGGCCGAGTGCGGGCTGCAAGCAAATTGCACTACTCTCACAGAACGATGGCCCTCGAGTTCTGTAGGAGCCCGCTCGGTGCCAAATTGGCTGAGATCTTTATTATTAAATTGAACAACATAATGCCTTGTCTAGGTGTCCACTAAACTATGTCTTACTACGCGAGCATCGCTGAGGAAGTTGTATTTTTTCATTTAGACGACACTTATTCTTGCCGTGGCTCGTGCAAAGACTAAGACAAGAGATTGGTTACGTTTTTTTTTTATTAGATTTGTATGAGAATGCTTTTCATTTTAGCTTCGTCTACATATAACATCGATTGTATCATTTCAATTTACTTTCAGATATTATCTTTAATTTATTTTCTAAATCAACGGTTTCTAATACCTACAATACCTACATGTATATGAAAACAACAAAAAAGCGAGTCCACAACACGAGTACGTATTTATTACTCTGTGCATTCGACAACGCTTTTTGCTTTTTACGCAAATTATTTGTATGAAGTAGCATCACACGTATAAAATATGACCAATTTATATCGAAATATTTTATTGTTACCATACATAAATGTTATTACAATCGTTGTTTATTTTGATATGTATATGAGAATGTTAACCACATTGTTTTTCAGGTATAATGTAATAGTGTTGAGAGAATCATCGAGGATTGCTAATGTAGTGTATCAAAACAAATACGAATTATGGAAGGTTAACACATATTGTAAAATTATACTAACCATATTATAGAAAATCTTAAAAAAAGAGAGAAGCGTGTCGACAGTCCTCTGGTATATATTAATCCTGTTGTTATAAGGGCTGAGTTTCTTACTATTTACCGAGAATTTCAGATACCGTCCAATAGCATAACGATCATGAAGCCAGGCATTCATAATCATACGAACACATTGTGAAATCGAAACACATGTCGCTATCATTTCTCAGAAACGATAGCAATTGATAAAACATTAAATTACTTAATAGCTAGACTATAATATGAGTTAGTTATAATAGTCCTAATTATTGATTTTCTCTATTCATTTAAATAGATACTTTCATGTTTAACATTTGTTACTTGTAAATACAAATCTAAACAGCAATGTTCATTGCCTAAAAATCACGGTTTAGTCACGTAAATTAATGGAGAAAAGTTCTACTAGTTTCGAGTCATAGAGGGACTCTTCATCATGAGGAGTAGACTGCGCGACGTCGCCGCGTCTGCGCACGCCGAGGATTATCTAGGAAGTACACTATATAGGATACATCTCATAGTGATTTTCTTAGAAAAACAGTTAGATTTTACATTATGTTAGGTAATAATGTTATATCAGATTTGTTTTACATTTAACTGGTATTGTTTAAGATAAAAAATCACGTGTTGAATGTTATAATATATCTTAGAATATGCATAACAATTGTTACAACATTTCTTTTATAACACATTATTTTATTTCGTTTTGTTACAGATGACTCGATGGAATTGACAGCTAATGATATAATGATCGATAGATTGTGTAAACAGAAAGAGAAATGAGTTTGTGATAGAGACATACACGAACAAAGAAAAGATAAGTATTGTGCTGAACTCAAGATTTGTACCTAGTATAAGCAGTACACCCGTTCCCTCCCTTGAGGAATTGTGGATTGATGATTAAGTCACGTAACTAAAAATAAGTCTGAATTTATTAAATAGCCGCATTTAAATAATTCTATAAGTCACATTCCCAATACAACGATAGATGACACTTCCATATCACATTAAGCTAACACGAAAACGTACTTACATGTCCGCATCAATATTTTATAAAACACTTACACAAGCCCTAGGATATTGCAAATTTCGTTGTAACGTAAATCCTATAAAAATGAAACACAGTCCTCCGGCGTATGGACGTTATGAAGGGCCCTCATAAATAAAGGTTAGGTCGCACCTGTCTCAGGAAAAACGTTCGTATTGAAGTAATATTACCCTTTTATCTGTTTACTCCATACCTTAGGAGTTTCAGGACAAACAACCCATAAACATGTGTTTGATATTCAAAACTCGTCTTTATTTTTATTGAGGTAAAGATGTCCTTTGAACATTATTGTAATAAATGTGATGAATTTTTATTATATTGACTTTATGGAAGAATACCATATTACATGAATTTAAAACGAGTCTTCGTTTCTTCGATCATATTTTCTTCGATACTTAAACACAATAGCTTCAAGCGTGTAATTCTCGATAGTGTAGGTAGAGTGTACTTACAAACCGCCCACTTTTCGCCATTTATGTAATTCGTCACGGATTCCTTATAAAGCCTCATTACAATGGTGTATTATGAGCCGAGTCTTATAAGGAATTTGTTAATTATACCCATTACTTCACTATTTGAAATTGCTTTCATAACACTATGAACGGAGAGAGTGTCAGTCAAAATATTAAGACGTGCTTTGCTATCATGCACATATCTCGATATAGGTGGTTCAGATTAAATTAAAACCATCAGTCGTTTAAGGGCGGTTCATATCTGACGGAACATGCGTCGCGTAACGCCAGAACAGACTAATTTATAGAAAAACATTTTTTTAAATAAACGTTGCCCTACATTAGGATTTTCTCCTGTGTCGTGGGTGCGTTTACAAACATACAAGTTCACATACACATGACACCCAGACCCGAAACAACAACTTGTGGATCACAAATGAGTTGATCCGTGCGGGAATCGAACCCGCTACATATTGCGCGGCAGCCAGTTGCCCAGCCATCGCACCAACCGTGCAGTCAAAAATTGACCTTTCACACTCAACCGATGATACGTCAGTACGACCGATGATAAGTTCGACTTATTTTGCGTCAGATATGAACCGATCCTAAAAAAACTGGTATGGAGTTCCTATAAAGACCATAATATAGTAGAAGGAAGATATAAGGATTTCGCTCGACGACAACTTTGATTACCAATGCCACAAAATCGTAGCGAAAAAATAATCTGGATCTAATTTCCAGAACTAATTCTAGACCAGAATGCTACAATTGTAAGTACAAAGACTTAGAAGTAAAATTAGACATTATCCTATGAAATATGGTTGGAATATTACTCAGTGGTAGAGAGTGGCCGTCATTTGTGACCATCATTAAGCACCCCATTCTGAACAGCTGGCTCTTTGAATTGGGGCTGGAGATCAACCGCTACCGTTTTTGTTTCAAGGTCGTAGAGAAGTAATATTACTAAGTATTAGTAGTAGGTACTTGTCTAAGCTATTCTGTGTTAAGTTGTTTGATATTTCCTCTAAATATATGCAACGTCTTGCCTTTTATCCCTGAAGGGGTAGCCAGAGGTGCTCATTACAGCACGTAATGCCGCTATACAATGTACACACACATTTCACCATTTGTGTTATAAGTCCCATGCAATAGAGGGTGAGCCTATTGCCATATACTGGGCACAATTCCAGACTCCATGCTACTACTGAGAAATTTTCGAAAAACTGAAAAAAAGCCCAGCAATACTTTGCCCGACCCAGGAATCGAACCCGAGACCCCTTGTCCGGCAGTCGCACTTGCGACCACTCGACCAACGAGGCAGTGATATTGCCTCTAAACTACATACCTCGAAAATGATTTGTGTACTGGCCTTACCTATAATGATTCAGTATTAGAGTACAAGGCTTCTATCCGATTGTGCAATCGAAAAGTATTGTTTGCGTAATCAACGATTGATTTCACTGAAATTCGGTTAACTAAAGATCAGACACCCAATGTCAATAAAAATGGATTCGCAGTCATATCTACGAGTATTGAAGCTATGTTAAACCTATAGGAGATTTAATATGATATCTCTAAAATAAAAATCAATAGCTGTTTGTTAGTCTCGCTCAAACTCGAGAACGACTGGACCGATTTGACAAATTTTGGTCTTAAATTATTTGTGTAAAGTTCAAGTGAGAAAAAAATATTTGAGGCGGTACGAAGTTTGCCGGGCTAACTAGTACGAAATAAATAACAGTTATAACTGCATAACATGATCAACTCATAACAAAATAATGACTCTAAAACACTTCACAAAGATGCTCCAAGCGTAATTCCCACTCAATCCTCGAACCGAGATTGGCAAAGTTGGAACTATTCCCGTGGTATACATTACACTATGACCACATAATCCCGTGACGTCACTGGTCCCGGTATGCGCTGCGTCAGTCATTGACGATTCCCGGTTATGAAACCACGGCACCCGACGAGTCAGCCCGAGCGAGAAATGTGTCGGAACGAATTTGCAATTCGCTGACTATGACAGTATGATACACAGGATACGCTATGCTACCCTAGTGTTTGAGTTTCCATTTTGGTTATTTGTTTTCAAAGGTTTCTATGAAACGTTATGCCAGTTTTGACCGGTTTTGTTGACGGCAATGTGTTTGTATTATGCGAATGCGATAACTTTGACAAAGGTATTTGTTTACTGAAACGGTTTTCGAAATTATCAGTCACACGCAAAGAAGAAGGGCCTTTACTACATACGAGGTGCAATTTGTATTTCTTTTTTATGGTTTAAGCCGGTAAACGAGCAGATGGATCACCTGATGGTACGCAATCACCCCGCCCAGGAATACCCGAAACACCAGAGGCGTTACAAATCGGGAATCGGGGATTGTAAAGATTGCAAAGGGGATAATTAGGACTCCTGTAACGCGAGTTTTGCTTCACATCAGTTTTCTATGAGACCGTGGTATCTATCACTCCGGTCGAGCCGGCCCATTCGTGCCGAAGCATGGCTCTCCCACACTTAAATCTCTATACTACAGCTGAGAATTTTAAAGACCGTCATATCCGACCCCATCTCCAAAGATGCAGTACTACATCAAATTCATAAAATCAACACTACAATAGGTAAGCACAACATTAACGACAAACCCAAGGCATTGTTGTCAATCTGCATTCTTATGTAAATATGCACTTGACAGACGCATTGTCGTAACTATGAGAATATTGTATGAGGACGTCCGGTATACGCATAATGGACAACTTAGCTACTTATTTATCTTACTGACTCACATGTCACATTAAGACAATTGTGATGAAAATTAGGAACAACCTGTATGTTAAGAATTTTTATTCTACAAGTCATAATACAACAAACAAAACAATATTATAATACACTAGCTTCTGTGAGCGGCTTCACCCGCATTTGGGATAAAAAGTATTATATCACCCAAGTCTGCTCATATCCTATCTGTATACCAAATATCATCAAAATCCGTTCAGTAGTTTCAGCGTGATTGACGGACAAACGTCCAAACAAACTTTCACATTTTTTGTTGTTTATTGTGATTCACTTTTTTTGTAATGAAAACTAAGGTCAACTCTTTCATGACGATTCCATTTATCACTACAGATTCCAATATAAGCTTTACCTAAAGGACTATGACGATAAATACTTTGGTTTTCGCTACGGTTATGTACAAAAAAGCAGAATTTGCCTAAAACAACCCTTACATACTTTTAACATCCCTCTAAGTACAATTTAGTCACGCCGTACACAATAATCATGTAATACTATAATACTAGTAGTCACTTATAACATAATTAGCGATCCGTTCTAGCTTCGCATGGATGCCAAGGTGATATATCATGCATGTATTATACATAAAAACCTTCCTCCTCAATAAATCTAGATATTAAAAAAACCGTATCAAAATCCGTTACGTAGTTCAAAGATTTAAGCATACAAAGGGCCATAGGGACGGAGAAAGCGACTTTGTTTTATACTATAGTATAGTGATGACCAAAAAAAGGGTGTTCCATTAAGTCCACACCTTTGCCTAATATGAAAATGCCCCGCTTTCTAGCACAAAATTAAAGCGTATATTGTAACAGCCAGTTGGAGGCCGGTGATTCGTCCTCAGAGCCACAATTCACTGAAGAATGCCGGACGTATGTCGGAAGCTTTGAAACAATTGTGTGGCCAGAATTGTTTCATACTGAATGCGGACTACATCCTGGAGGGCTCACACATTCCTTTATTTTAAAATGTTTTCTACAATGCGCTGCAAGTCCTGGGAAAGTATTGTTCTTTATTTCTTTTTCGTTTTTAAAATATAAGAAGATTTTGGTGTTAATTAAAGTTTATAGTTATAGAGTGTTTAACTCAAGCTTGTTACTTCGGATCAGATTCGATCACGGTGGCCGGTTTCTAGACTAGCCCACTACGCAGGAGATATTATAGTCCATAAGTGTGCGCAAACACAGCCGCGCTCTCTTTTTTCCCTCACTCTCTGAAACCGATAGGACGGCAGACCGATGAGAGGACAGGCGCAGGACTGCCGAACTTCCTAACTCCGGGCTAATAATGGTCATTTTACTCAGAAAATGCTATTATCACTTTTTGGGCGGCACGGTAATTGAACTCGTGATACGCTACACAGCAGCCGCTCAACCAACCACTGCGCCGACCGTGCAGTCAACTCACTATGATATTCAGTAAACGTCAATAGATTGTGGAGATTGTGGTACCTAAGTCTTTAAGATTTCTCCCGCTTTAAAAATTCGTGATGCCTACAAAGAATTGTTTTGCTATTACAAAATAAGTTTTAAAGGTTACACTAATTTCCTCCCCACACACACACACACATTACGAAAATAAAGACATCTATATACCCGCAAGTCCCGCTTCTATTTGTCCACTACAAATTTAACAACCCTAAACAAAACAGGGACGCTCCCTCGCAAACGTCTCAGAACCATTAATTTCCCTCAACATTGCTGTCAAATACAGAGAATCAGCTTCTAGTTATCAATAAATAACATTAACATAAATAATTAACAATGTATTCCGTCTGCGGCAGACGTGGGTGGAGCAGGAAGCGACGCCCAGTGCACCGCTACACAAGTACTGGTAGCAAGTACAATGAAACTAGAATGTATGTGTGTACATATGTACTGACCGAATAATAGATATCGAGATATAGAATAGAATAGTGATCAAATAAAGTTATGTTTGAAAAAAAACAAAAGCTGTCCAGATTATGGTGCATGTTTTTGCTCACTACACTGGAATTTCTCAAAGTGTGCGCAAAACGATAATGCTTAAACGTATTTTTTTAATGGGTTTATGTCTATTTTGTACCATATTTTTCGAAATTTTCTCAGTAAGTCGCAAAGTCTGGAATTGTGTCCTGTATAAATAGCAATAGTCTCACCCCGTATTAGATGGGATTTATAACAAAAATGGTGAAAAGTATGTACAGTGTACAGTAATGTGCAAGTGCACCTCTGCCTACCCCTTCAGGGAAAATCGTGACGATAGGCCATACTTAAAAGTAACTTTTACATCAGTGCACTACAACATTAAACCTCCTATATAAGTACTCCTTCACAATTTACAAGCATACCAGTTAGCTTGTTACCTTGTTAACATTATGTATGATAAATACGCTTCTATGTCTGTTAGCGGTAGCACTAACCCATAGATGTATGGTCACGGAACCACTATAGAAAGACGTGTTAGTTTTTAGAATTATACTTTAAGTAGCATTCGAGCCCGACCACCTACGACTGACCCAGTTGTCTAATCAAATCGGATAACACTTACTATGCAAGCCATTGCCGCTCATGTGTTGAAGATACAAATGCTTTCTTTACAAAAATGGGATTGTTTTAATTACTGGCTTGTTAGTAAATTAAGTATGGAGTGGCTGTTTTATATCTTTTAGGATATCAGGATTTATTTTTCTAAGTTTGTGCTCGGTTCTGACTACTCTTAAAATGGTAATACTTCTTCATAATTTCAAGACACATAAGAATCGAAACTAAAATATTAAACTTCTGAAAAGCGTTGTGTACTAGACTATTAAGAAGACACCTTTTTTGAGGCTAGGAGAGACTCATACTGACTAAAAACCACCCTGTTCCTACTCCTGTTTCGAGCCAAAACCCTGGTGACCCGCTGGGTAGTCTAGCAACAAATCCTTATGATATCATTGACTTCACGATAAGCACTAGATCATATTAATACACCAAACATAAACCTGAAACACATCAAAATTTCACTTAAACTATTTCACAACAGTACCTTCGTGCTTATCAAGATCGTCTGCACATACCAGATATTATGTTCACTTCACTTAATCCATGCAGCATTGATACAGTGTTTACTGCATCTTAATCTTAATCGATTATCTTGTGCTCGAAGCGTATTGTTCTCGATAGTCTACAGTATCGGTCTAATACCAAGATTACAGCACTACTCGACAATATGATGCAATATGTAATTGTTCGGAAATCGCCGTAGACCAAGAACTTGAATGCCTGATGTATGGTGTTTACGAGTATGAATCGATTCGAGATTGTATCGATAAATAAGCGGGATATGTTCCGCTCTAGTTCTAAGTTGTTTGTTTACTAGTGTGTTTTAAGCCGATCAGTAAAAGATTGATTGCTTTTTTGAAATATTTTTTTTTAGATAATATAGTATTTTAAAGATATTTCAGATCAGTACCGATTGGTTGGTTTATTCGAGCCGGCCAATTAAAACGCCGAACACGCTCTCGTTTCGATTACTTTATATGTAAAGCAAACTCATACCAAGGGTGCAGGAATTATAGTGATAACAACACTGAGTTACGTGTTGCGCCCGGTAGCTCACTAACCCTTGGGATTTTTAATAAACTTAAGAAAAATAAATCATGTTATGGAACGAGGAACACACCCAACTTTTATTAGCGAAGCAAGTCGCGAGCAAAAATCTAGTTTCGTAATAAACTCCGAAGAATTTCAATAGGTAAGGAAAGTATGTATAGTTTGCCGGCTCGGTAATAAAACTTGGTAGGAATAGTGTTGCCCTAGTTAGTGTAGAGTCAATATTATGCAGGTGTCGGCCTGACCCGTGCTTTGGTCACGGCCGTTGTATCTACTTCTTATTATTAAAGAATTTCTGCCTTTTATATCCTGTTCTAATGTGTACCTACTTAAAACTGGAAGGAAGTTAATACGATGTCTTTTTATTAATAACAAGCCTCTGCCTGCGGTTTCGCCCGCATTCTCGTGGTATTAAAATTATCTTATCACTCAAGTCAGCTCATAATCAAATTTCATCAAAATCTGTTCAGTAGTTTCAGCGTGATTGATGGACAAACATCCAAACAAACAAACTTTCACATTTATTATATTAGTGTTGTGTGATAGAACACTGGAAGAATATCAATCTCTTTTTTTTAATCAAGTACGGTATACCCAAACATAGGTATTTGATTAACTCATTATTTTTACTCAGGAAATTCGTATGATCTTATGAAATTCTCTCCTTTGAATACCAAGCCTGAAGAAGCAGGGTCTTAGATAAAATCGCAAGTCTTTTTACACCACACAATCGCGTACAACGTGCGTACAACATATTACTTACACGCTTGCTTGCTTATACAAAAATTACACCGCCTAACAGCGTCACAGACGGCCCATTTCCATTTATGACCATGCTAACCAAGTCTCATACAATTCCTACTCGATACGACTACTAACAACATTGAACAAATTCATATCACATCACATTGCCAATCGATTATTATGATCCGAGTAAGTACACTGGTACAATCGAAGCGAGCGATCGTTGGCACGCTCAGACCCACTAACAAAAACTCTTCGCGCGAATAATCATTCACTGTAAGAGCACGTGCCAAAATACTTTATAACGCGACTGTACTCAATTACCAATTCATAACCTTTACATCCTAGTATTAAGGTTGAATTTTCAATAACATTTGCGGTATCTACAGCGTGTTAGTATAGTGAGCAGTGTTACAATATGAACGTATATGATTTTTATTTCATTGGATTAACAAGCACGTTGTTTATTTTAGCTGTTAACTACATTTGCGAGTAAAACTAGGATTGCTTTCTGTGAAACGTTAAAACTGTTAATTAAAATCTACAGCTCTTTGTATTAAACGGGATTTGGAAATGGAAATAGTTTGGCAATGTTGTAAAGTTATTCGCAGTACATGACTTTGAATATACTCGTTTTAAAAATACTTTGGATAGTTACCTACATTCAAAATATTCCTCCAATTACATTTGTGTTTAACTATATGTAATATGTTTGGTATAAGAATTACGTAAAAATCATTCACCCGAACTCACAATTTCTTAGAATAAAACTTAGTTATCAAATAACAACATTTCTTTTAGGCTTTTCTCAGAGACTAGAGATGTCCCCGTTAAGACACATCTATAAGACAAGTATTCCGTGAAGTGTCTACTATAATTTATTTTCTACAACCCTTCGGGGAATAAACAGACGTCAGGATAGACTTATGTCAGACATTCTGACTTGTGACCTACGTCTGTCAGCTTTTGTAGCTCTTTATACATGTAATAATATTACCTTGTTGTGACAGCAGATCAGGATACATTTTTCACTAATCTGCTCTTTCCGTGGGTGTAGTAAAAGCCGACTAATGCCCGAATACTCAAACGAAACGCTACTTAATTTTAAAACGCTCTCAAATGTAGTACTGTCACTATCATTTCTTTAAAAAATGACAGAGATAGCACGATATTTAAGTACAACTTAAAATTGAGTAGCATTTAAGTATTCGGGCGTAAGCATACTATAACTATGCCAAACGTGAATGTTATAAACGTAAAACCATTTCTTTTTCTTTATTTATTTAAGAACTTTTAACAAAATGTTACGGTACCAGTTTCATCGTAACTTGATCCAAACTTAGAAGTTAATTACATGGTACCTATTAAGCATAAACTAATTCAACTTCTGCCGACATTCTTCTTCTCTGTCGTTTCGCTCTTGGCAGAGCGATCGTGGTCACGTTGAGGCAGCCGTATTTGTATTGGGGACGGCGAGCTCACCGCCCGAACAGAACCAGACCCGTGCGTGCGGCGCGTCGCGTTCCGCGCGCGCCTCAAAGAGCCATCAGACCACCACAGATGGGGCCCAGTAGGGCTGATGCCTGATCCGGAGCTGCGGACTACCTAGCGGGTTTACCGGGGCTCCGGTTCGAAAAGCAGGAGTAGGAACGGGGTGGTTTTTAGTCAGTAAGAGTCAGACACTCCCTCTCGCCTCGCCCAAGGCGAGAAAAGTCATGGTATGATTTTCCCCCTCAAAAAAAAAAAAAACCCTATTTGTATTGGAGGTGGATGCTGCTTTCTTCACGATCTCCCACCATCTCTCCCTGTTTGTGGACTGTCTGGCGCAGTCTGACTCAAGGTTTCCTGTAGACGATTTCACTTATGTAGCAGTTATTACAAAAATCTAGTAGAAATACTACCTAAATAAGTACTCTGTCTACAAATAGGGGCAAAGAGACACATAGTCCTCAAACCACTTGTTCTTTTCTTTGTCCATTCTCCCATTTTCTTTCTCAAATGTTACCAACAATTTCCATGTAAAAAATTCCATCCAATAAGGCTTTTACTGAATAAATATCATAAAACGTACGTGAGACTACGTGTCAGTATGTACATTATACTTTCAAAGTAAAGATACGCCGCTAAATAAATGCTAGACAAGTGTTTTGTAAAAAAGAAAATAAAGTAGGTCGTACATATTTTATTTTTACGTAAGAATAGGCGTAAGGTAGTTACCTACTTAGATAGAGAAATGTGATACGATATAAGCACTGCTGTTTTTATTTTTGTTATTTAAAATTCTTATACATAGTTATATTTTACGTTTCACATGTGTTGAAAGTGGATAGGTATTGTTGTCTTGGTATCCTTGTAAGAAGCCCTTAGTAACAGTATGTAAGAGAATTTCAAAACCAAAAGTGTGGGAGAGCCATGCTTCGGCAGAAATGGGCCTCGACCGGAGTGATACCACGGCCTCACAGAAAACTGACGTGAAACAACGCTTGCGTTGTGTTTCGTTGTGTGTGTGAGGTTACCTTAGGCCCAATTACCCCCTTTTTGCTCGATTAATATTATAATATTTGCTTTGACGTAGAAAAGAGCCTTCCCAGTCAATTTGAAATACGTCTCCCGGCTGATAATGATGAATTTTGATTTTGACTTTTACTACTTTAATATTTGTAAAATCCAATACAAGATTTTTTATCGGCAACCACGCACAACCTTCAACCAAAACTATATCTACCAAATAGTCGTATGTAGATAGTTCTTGATTATTATAATAATCTATTACCAAATACAATTTCCAAGTAACATTTCGACGAAACAGTAACGAACCAATATAATGGACGCAAGAAATGTGTGAAACATTTCGTACGTCGAAAATACAATAACATAGTAACACTAGAAGCTAATGTTTTTGTACAATTTCATATGAACGAATAACACGTGTTACGCAACTAACACCGAACACGAGTGTATTCTCGCTTTAACATCATTATTGTTACGTAACCTCACGATAGATATAATAGTCAGTAATCGTATAATTTCTGTTTAGAATATTGTGCTACTAGTACAGAGCAAAGTCCGGAGCTGTGGACTACCTAGCGCGTTTACCGGGGCTCCGGCTCGAAAAGCAGGAGTAGGAACGGGGTGGTTTTTAGTCAGTAAGAGTCTGATATGAAGTAATTGGATGATTTTCCACCCTAAATAAAATGCAGAGGGAACCTTGATCACGAGGCAGATCACCAATGCGCTAAACTGATCAAGTCAAATCGGCTACGGGAAACCCTGTGTCAGACTGCGCCAGACAGTCCACAAACAGGGAGAGACGGCGGGGATCCAGAGGAAACCAGCATCCTTCTTTATTTACTCGTTCTTAATAATTTACTTACCCGTATGTACAAGTATGGTACGTAAATTGAATTTCATAATATTATTTACAACTCCAAAACAAACCTCTTTAAACCTTTATTTATGATTCATAATTTTATAAACAGCAAAAAAAAATAACTTCATATTCCAAAAACAATCCTGCCCTGGGGCCCGAATAAAATTGCACCTCACATACCTACATACATTATGAATTTGAAGAAACTGGTTTTTGGTTTTCGATAAGGATAAAATGCAAGCATTGTTGGCTCGTGTCGACCACGTGTCTATCTTTAGGGCCCTTTTTCATTAGGACAACCTGGTCGTCCGACCAGATGACGTAACAGACAAAAAGTAAACAATTTTATGGAAAGTATTTCACCTTGCGTCAATCTGGTTGCGTAACTAACTAGTTGTTGACGACCAAATCAATGCTATTGTTGTTCTAGCGTCGCTCTTTAGACGAGCTACATTATAAATGGGAAAGTTGGTATGTTTGAGTGTTTATTTGTTACACACGGCTAAAGGGATTGAGAGTTAGAGATGAAATTTGGAACAGAGGTAGATTTTTCTAGAGAGATTATTTACTAACTACTGAAGTAGTACGCGTCATGTTTGCACTCTATTGCTTAACATCTTGTTACACCCAAACGAACAACACGTTGCGCACGCTGCTTGGCAACATCACACGATATTATTAACGTCAATCACTCATAGCGACAATCGTTGCCAAGTGGACACGAGTCTTTACACTAACTGTATTGAAAACAATAGCCCAATAAGTTACTTACCGAAATACATGAATAAAATGCCATGTTAAATTGTAATATAAGTCACGATAAGAATGTATGATCATTTGGCGTGCGTTAAATATCTAATGCGTCTGAATCATTAGATTTGGCAACCGTAGGTAAGTAATTCATTCAATGAATAAGCAATGAGGATCAGTAGTAATAGTAACCGATAGGCTTCCATTATGTATTCCAGACATGCAGACGCAAATTGTACGTTATTATACGTACATTGTAAGCTGTTAAAATACATACCTTCATTGATTATAAATATATTGTAGGTACAACATAACATCACGCTTTTTATTCATCCAAGGGATACGCAAAGGTTCCCATACATAAAATGTAACAGTCAGTTTTAATAATTTACCTATGAGTTACTTCTAACAAAAGAAAAAACTCAGATTTTTTACAAGATCAGAAGAAAAGATCCCTTGATCAGTAGTTACACTTGCCACCAGTCAATCAACGAGGGTAATAGATGCCAATTTTAATACGCCTACGCCGCGCAGTAGGCGTAGAACTCACGTAGTCTACTACGCGTACTACGCGTAGACTGCTCGCGTAGTCTTTTCGTAGCAATACTTTTACGAAATTACGTACTACGGCTACGACACGGCATTAGATTAGTGTAATTAATTTATTTAAACTTTTGTTGTCTCATTAAACAGTAATTAATAATTGTTCACTGTTTTAAGGAGCCTCACATATAAAAGAAGTTGATTTTAAATAAATCCTCGTTCGTGTAAAGTGTCATACATGTTTCTACGCATACTAGTTAAATAAAATATGCGTAAACTTCGATCGCGGAAAAATACGCTTGTTAGAATCTGCTACATGTAACAAGTATACAACTTTGTTATTTAATAACATGTAATTAAAGCTCCATATCCCTCGTTCCATGTACAAGAAACAAATGACTGCTGTTGGCAAATTCCACTTAATATGGTTATCATTGCAATAATATGTAACAATCTTTCAACACATATCAATTTCTAGAACCGAGCATGCAACCAGTAATTCGTAGTTTAAAGCTTCAATTAGCAGTAAGTCAAAGTAGGTATTATTATTGTGACTAACACTGTAATCTAGTAACGTAATTATTATTGTGAACTACGATTTCGATCAAAGCAATTTGATTTATTTTTTACATAAGTGACTAAAGGTAAGCGTCCACATGTGTCCGCATCGTACGCATCGTACGTATTCCGTATGACGTCATCAGCAATACCTACATGCGATGTGTAGCGTGCTGATGACGTAGGGATACCTACATGCGATGCGTACTGATGACGTCATACGGAATGCGTGCGGTGCGTGCGATGTGTACGATGCAACCCTGTGGACGCTTACCTTTATTAAAGTCCTATATCTTCACCTACATATATACATATGCGGCGACACATGACAGTTGACTATTTTTTTTTGAGGGGTAAAATCATCCAATGTCTTCTCCCGCCTCGGGTAAGGCGAGAGGTGAAGTCGCATATAGATGATCGACGAAGAAATCAACGGATGACGTCACAAAAATTCTACATCGCACATGTGAAGTTAACATGCGAATAAACATAGACAGAAAATCCCAGAACAACTATTGGGTAGAAAGCCCGCCATGCACGATCACCTCGTCTGGTCGGAGGATTCTTCGTTTCTTAGAAAACTTTATAGTCTCTATACTTTATATTACTCTCTGTTCCCTAAAAATACATACAAACTACATAAGCCCATATCTTACATTACTCGTCACCACAGTGTGAGGCAGTAGTATACATAAGAGTCCCTTGTAAAAATAATTTGGTAAAGTAGTCGTCATAACTTAGTTGAGTCCTACAGACATACAAAACGTACAGACAGACTCAACATGAGCCCTTACGTACGTATATGGCTACAGATCGAGTTATACAAAACCAGTTTATCATGATCGAGCTTTGTATGATCGTTCCGTACATTTGACGGTCAAGTTGTAGTAGTTTTGTGTAGCTTGATGTGTAACCGTGTACGATGGCTTCAAGGAATATCGCGTGGGCGACAGCCGGTGTCAGGAAGAGTGCCAATTAAAAAAAATGTACGAAGACATTTCTGAGTTCTTTGTTCATTGTAGAGGAGCTGTAAATGAGGTTATTTTATCATGTTATTTAACTTACAAACATAAATGAAAAGAAGAATAAAATATAGTATAGGTTTCTTCAAGAAAAAATATTAAAAACACACATTTTCTACTCGACTACATTATGCCATAAAAATATTATTCATCTGTGGTTCCCTTCTTTCATCCCCTTTAGTGATCGTAAAAACAGGAACACACCCCACTGTTTTATTACGCATTACATATGGCTAATAAAAAGCAATACATAGGCCAGTTGTTTTTATGTACATATTTATCATTTATGTCCTTAGTGCTTTGTCAATAGAGGTAGTTTTTCAACAGTACGTGTGACGGTCACCCGCGGCGCGAAACCGTAAACTAGTTAAGCTAACACAATAAAACGTAACTGTAAATTAGCTACTCGTTTTACAAGCAATAAATTTAATAGACCCTTGCGAGGGGTAACTCACGCTTAAAATTTTAACTCGACGACAATTCGTTTATAGAGTCGCGAAGTTGACGGGAGATTAAAAGTTACATCGAGTTACATTTCGAAATCGACTTCTGCACTGATTAAGTGTGTGAACGAGAAGTAATTTCGACAGATTTGTTTCCTTTGTGCTAATTTACTTTATTACTTTCTTTGTTTTATTAAAATGTTTTTACCGGCCTGTACAATAAAAGTTAAAGAAGCAATTATCATGAACGTAGGGTCGTATAACCAATTAAAATCCTTTTTTAAGAGGTGATAATCATCCAATGACTAAGAGACTCATTTGACTAGTCAAAAGTTCACATATTTGGTATCTATTTACTTCCTTTCTATTAAACAAACAAACATTATTCTCTGCACGTGCCCATACAAACTCTATCTCACTACACCTTATCAAAAATTAAATTCTACTACAAACTGTTCAATGGACACAGTTGTACCTACATTTCACTCAAGTGTGACGTCATTACCTCATTATCAATGCTTAGCGAGTACGTTTCGTCTATCACCTAGACATGTAACGGGTTGAAAGCTAAACCTAACATTTTGTATGCACACGACACTAGTTATGTCATTCGGCATGTCTTTTATGCAGTTGAAAGACCTATAACAATCGATGTCATAATCAATATTCAAAAATACGTCTACCTGTCTGCATTTGTTGCACGACGGTAATAAAAGGCACGTGCCAATACCAATACAAGGAAAAATAATTTCGTGACAATCCTACATAATAATAAATATTTGCGTTTATAAATAGACTATATGCAACGTATAAAAAGGCTGATTAGAATACAATAAATCAGTAAAGTAAAGTAAACTTGAGATACATACTCGTATGTCTTCTAGTAACTAGCGACATTTCTCAACTTACAAATCTTCTTAGACTAAAGCAAAATAATACTTGCAAACGTCATAATAAAGACACACTCTTCATATTCTGTTAGTACAACTAAAATAAAACCATTTACATCATAAAAATATTATATTTGCTGATGTAATTTCTTACAACGCCCCTATGCGTTACGCCGCTAGTGAAGAATCAGTCGAATAATCAACTTTTACAGAATATATTGGCTTAGAGCCGGGGGCTTTGGGATAAACGTCACGGGGGACCACTTGACTATGAGTGGCTCAATTTGTATTGATGAATGAAGATTAAAGTGCAGACTTCCCTTCAGTAAACAGAACTGTGTCAACACGATGTTCATATTCATTGACGATTGTAAACATCGTTCTGATCGTTTTATTAAACGTCGTGTCTGTTTTTCTTGGAAGGGATTCTGTGTGTCCATTTTGCTTTCATTTATTGGACTATCGGTAAACAAATCTTGATTCCGTACCACGTAGTAGGTGGAAAAAATACACTGTCCATATAAAAATATAAGCGAAAAATATAGTTGAGTAGCAACGCGACAGTCACCGCGTCGTGTGTCGCGGAATGCTGCTCACGAATATGAGCCCCTAGCATAGCTTGAAACTAATCGTAGTTCCTCGTCAAACAGTTACGCGAGTAAGCCGATAACATAGTAATAAAAAAATGTAAGCATACTTCTTTTGACTTCTAGTTACTAGTCAGTAGTCCAAGAAACAGGTAAATGTTAAGTAAACTAATGCTTCTGGTAATTCCATACGGACATCTAACAAGACTAACATTTCTTTTCCTTCCTCAACGTTCATACATCATAGAAACAACTTCTAACTTTATAAGCTACTTATAATGTATTTGTAGGCCTAAACACCCACATACATCTTTTATAAATCTAATTTAAACTCAAGATTTAGGCACCCTTGCGTGACCTTTACACAATTTCCAATAAGTACTTCACTCCACTCAAACATCCTCATCCCATCTCGGTACTTCATATGAAAAAGAAAATGTTATTCGAAAAGAATTACTGTGGTATATTCAAAAAGAATTAATAAGGACATTAAAGCCATGAACGGATATCTTAGTTTGTTTTAAATATAGAATTTGAAACGAAAAAATTAGAGGACATAGAAAAAATAATGGATGGATATGGTGAGTTAAGGAATGACAGAAAAGAGAAAGGTATTTTTTTATGTAGAATGGCTTCTGATAGTCATATATGAGGAAAGAGATGTATTGCGTAGAATCCAGATCTAGATGGCCCAGCTGGAAACGACCTGCAATCATTATAAGTATCTCCCTTATGTGTATGACTCCACTTGTCGGTAGGAGGCAGTGCGGTACCATTGAAACTAAATTAGGTACCACATTTTTAAAAACTTTTTTTTAAGCTTTACCACAAGTTATTATTTTCTCCTGTATCGTGGGTACGTTTACTAAAATACAAGTTACAACACTAAACAGCTTACTTAATTAAGTACATTTATTCCACTGATAGCACCCGTAAAAGGTAACACACAAAGCTAGCTTGTTTGTATCAAAATAAACTACGAATCGATATAAATTTATTTGAATTGATAATAAGAGGTGTGCCTATATTTATTCGGTCAGAGTCAGTGCACTTTGTCGGCTGAAATAGTTGCCTGTCTGTCACTAGTGCTGTGGATATGACGATTGTTTTCCCAGAGGATTAAATCGATTTATACTATATTTGGTTGTAATAAACTGTTTGTGAAAATAAGTATGTACTAATTAATAACAATGTTTATTATTAGTCATTAGTCCTTATGTTGCGTGCCCGAGATGGTCCTTAATTGTTACCCACATATTATATAAGACGTAGGTCTTATATATATCACATTAAGGAAAGCAATAAAGAGATTTAGATTTGGATCTTAAATATCAACTAATGAGACTCAATATTGTATCGTATCAAAACTAGTAGAGCTTTTCTCTTACATTAATATTCGTGAGTATGACTAGAAAATATATACAACAATAAACAAACAAAGAAATTACGAGACAGCCCTATAATCGAAACTGTCACACATTAACACACTAACAAGATAAACTACACATCCTTGACACAATCATAACTAAACATTTTATAATCAAAACATTTTCACTCTAAAACTTAACAATGAATCGCTAGGTACTTAGCTAAACATAATGGAGATATAATTTAGGGAAACGGTTTCCACATCCGGACAATCTAATTCAATATAAGTATACGTAGTGATGGGCAGGTGGGTAAAAGATTTTGCGTTGTGGGTAAAAAAGAAGGAATGAGTAAAAGAGTTGATATTTTTTTTGTGTAAAATAGGAAGTAAAAACAACACTTTACTCTTGTCACAAAGTTGACAGTTATGGTTGGTGTGGTTGTGTAACTTGTAGTGGGTTCGATTTCCGCACGGAGCAACTCTTTATGTGATCCACAAATTGTTGTTTCGGATCTGGGTATGATGTGTATGTGAAATTTACGCACCCACGACACAGAATATGTCAAGCAATGTTTAAAAAATACAATTTCCTTCTTATTAATTTAATTTTTTACCCATTATTAATTTAGTAGTGACGAGAGAGTAAAAAAATGTTTTTACCAGAGTTTAATTTTTACCCATTCGATGCCCATCTCTAAGTATCTACGAACATGTAAATAAAAAAGTATTTATAGTAAATGGAACATAATGGAACGTCAGCCTACCGTGAATAGAATGGTTATGCGGTTTATACTATAGTGAGGACATGGGAAACTTTATGCAACTGTGTGAATGTCTGTCTGTTTGTTTGAATATACTGATTTATTTGTTGACCATTGGTCTGTACCCTTAGTACAAGTTAGCTTTACGTTTGAAGTAATCGAAACGAGAGCGCGTTCGGCGCTCTGATTGGCCAGCTCGAATAAACCAACCAATCGGGGCGCCGAACGAGCTCTCGTTTCGATTGTATTAGTAATATTATTGTATGGATAATATTGATTGATTTCTACCCATCAGTACCCAGATCGATTGTCGATGGATACAATATCGTTTCCTGATCGATTGCCATCAAGGTAGCAAGTCTCTTAAACTAAACTAACCATTTACACAGGAGATATTGTACTGGTCAGTGGACAATGGACACTGGATAACTAAACTATGCGCGCAAACACAAGTAGGTAACGGATAAAGGACACTCTTTGTTACCTTATTCTCACTATACATATATACCAATAGGACGATAACGTAATACGACCTACAGGACAGAGGTCAGGCGCAGGACCAACAGGTTTACATTCTTTCTGAGGTGTGAGTAAGAAATACACTTAACACATTGAACGCCGTGGTGGTCACCGGTGACCGACGTTAGCGGAAGATTTGCCTTCAACAGTTTTCTATTTGCAGTCAGACTTAAAAAAAAAAGTATTTTATAT
The DNA here is from genome assembly GCF_023101765.2 of Spodoptera frugiperda. Classification (NCBI taxonomy): domain Eukaryota; kingdom Metazoa; phylum Arthropoda; class Insecta; order Lepidoptera; family Noctuidae; genus Spodoptera; species Spodoptera frugiperda. Next base: position 9,303,215 of record NC_064242.1, on the reverse strand, counting down.
TAATTATCGTGAGGCATATTTAATTAACTAAGAATCACGGTTTGCTCACGAACATTAATAGAGAAAAGGTCTACTATTAGTTTCGAGTCACAGAGGGAGTCTTCATTATGACTGACATACATTAATGGAGAAAACAAACTCTTCTAGTTTCGATATTATTTTATTTGAAAATTAATATCGAAACTAGTACCGAAACTAGTAGAGTATTTTATTTTAAAATTAATATCTAAATTAGTAAAGCAGTCTGCGCACAGTGCTCTTGATGAAGACTCCCTCTGTAACTCGAAACTTTAGCTTTTCTCCAATAATGTCTAAAAATGAGTAAACCGTGATGTTTAGTTAAAAAAAAAATCTTGAGACGTATGTCATAGTCGATCATACAAGTATTGAATTGAAGAAATCTTTCCTTCACATCACACCATCAGTATCCACCATCTCACAAAGAATTCACGGCCATAACAAAACCATTTAAGGTGCTAAAACGCTAAACTGTTCGGTTCAAAAGTCTTGTATGTAGCTTTCACATTTCTTCGACCTTCGGCCTTAGTGTCCCACGAAGATGTGGAATTCCGATAATATTGTCACCATTTCCGTTATTTCGTATTACCTGATGTACCTACGTCCCTTTGACATCGCGTCTGAGGTTTCAAGTGGTTGTGTTGTGTTGATATCTAGTTAATAAATTTGCGTAGCTAGAGAGGTAAATATATAGGAAGGTTACACTGTGTAGTAACACATATTATGTCCTTAATTAAGTAGTCACAATATATTGGTAAGTGTGAGGCAGCTATGCTTGGGCAGGAATGGGCCGACACGACCGGAGTGATACCACGGCCTCACAGAAAACTGACGTGAAACAACGCTTGTGTTGTGTTTCGTTGTGTGAATGATGATTTCATTAAACCTTAAACGTAATTTCTTAAAGAATTCTATACTAGGTGAATGACTATCTTATAGAAAAAACCTGACACGATATAGATATCCCTAATTGTGAAATTCGTGACTAACAGAAATTATTTTTGGACGAACAATTTTGTAGCAATCAAAGAGGCAGTTTATATTCTAATCATACTAATACCGATAGCAATTTTAGGCACATAGATAGTTAGGAATTAGGATGCCTAAAAATAATCTGGTTTTGGACACTAACTACCTAAGCGATCTAGCCTAACAGGTCAAACGGGGCAGGTTTAATTACTTTACCGTTACTTAAGCCATTCACACATTCACGTATTGAGGAAAGCACGTCAAGATACCTACCTTTAATGGAAGTCAGCTTGTTTGATCGAGAAGCATTCTTCTTCCCTTTGTCTTTAGGGCCAATTCTATTTGTGTACAATATTGCATTTTCCGTTTCCAAAATACTCAGCAAATAAGCATGTACCGCGGAGCCTCGAATCGAACCCACTGTAAGGCAAAAGGCTGATAGGTGTTACAATTAGGGTTCAAATCAGCTTTATATCAACCTAACCTTTATAACCTTAGTACAAAACAATAAAATTTAAAATCTATTTTGGCATAAGTATCTACACAGAACTACAGCTGCATCCATTTTATTGACGAAGCACTGCAAATGTCAATGGAAATAGAATTCTCTAAAGTCTAGAAATACCAGGCAATCCGCTACACATCTGCGATGCAATCATAAGAACAACGGAAACTAAATAGTCACTATTTTGTTTTTTTCTTGATAATAATTAATAGATGCCGTAAAGTGCATCTCTGCCTGCCTTCGGGGATAAAAAGGCGTGACGTTGTGTAATTAATAGATTTTTGATTTACTAGAAATACTGCGTTTACATCTACATATTAATGATTTGTATAAGTACTTCTACCTCCAAACCAAATCACCCTCCACCAATTTATTCACCACAAAACTCACCATTTTACAAGCCTTCGTATCTAATTACCCTAGTGTTTAGTCAATAACACCTATTTAGGTTTACTTAGGAACATAAACAATTTACCAATATTCGATCGGAATTCCCAATGTCACAGGGTTAATCAACCATGCCACTACACACTAAATTAGTCAGTTTATCACCAACCGGATTCACTTACATGGAATTTAGATTTCTCTAGAGTAAATCTTAATTCTATTAGAAAATGGGAGTAAAAAGATAATCTGTTACTCCCTGAAAAGTAAGCTTTCCAATAGTGAAAACATTACCAAAAAACACGGTTTAAGTAGGCTGCACGACGTCGCCGCATCTGCGCACGCTGCTCATAATGAAGAGTCCCTCTGTGCCTCGAAACTAGTAGAGCTTTACTCCATTAATGTACGTGAGTAAACCGTGATTTTTAGTTAATTTAGTATGTCTCACGATAGTCATGCCAGTGAAAATATTTTTCAAAACGGTCCATAAGTCTCAAAATGTTTTTAATCCAAACAAACAACAAAATCTTTCCTCTTCATACTACACATAAACTCAACAAACATTGATCTAACGGTCACATCACGTATCAAATTAAATCGCAGTCTATTAAATTAAAACATGAACAATTGCTAAATTGACACTTTCATGTAGTCGTATGTAGGACAAATTAGGTCACGTTCAATAGGTTCAGTTGCAACATTGAAGTGTTTTATTAATGCATATACAGCGTGTAACAAAATACCCATATACATCAACTGAAGAATACAGGTTGAATAGAATCTCTAAAGAAAATTTCAGCTTCAAATACGTTTAAAAAAAATGGTACTAAATACTTGGTGTCGCATGGTTCTTGATTTTAAATCATCGTAGAAACGTATCACAACACTACAGGGGTCACTCGCTAATTACGAAACATTTCTTCTGTAAATCTGATCGCCTAGTACCTGTATCTACCTACATAATTTTAGTTTCTGGAATTTTATGTATTGGAAAAATTCATAACTTCGTTCCATGAACACATGAGTTTAAAAAACCCTTCCCGTATCGTTTGTTATGTTATCTAGAAACCGTGCACTTGATATTTATACCCCCTTTTTGTTACACCGTGTATACTATGATCGTAGTTTTGGTCATTACATAGCTGGCCGGCGCCCATTTCAGCGTTCGTCTCGTGATAACGCAAATTTTAATAGTCAAGTTAGACGTTATGAAGATGAAATGAATGATAAAACGTGACATCATTGGGCAAGCGTCGCTTTATGAGGCCATGATGTCACACACTAATGAAAGGAAAGTGTGATGCTCTAACTAAAGGTTTATAAGTTACCTACATACTAAATAAGAACTTATTGAGGTTATTGTCCATGCATCAAAATCTGTATACCTCTAGGTATTCATATCTTTTACCCTCTTCGATTATTCCGTAAGAAAAATATGGATAATAAGACAAATTAATGAAATTAATTATAGGATTTAATTTTATTCTTCCATGCGTTTTGTTCAGATTTTCAGAAGAAAACCGTCTTTACACTTACTCACTAGGAAATTCAGCATATTACCTGAACTGACTTTTCGGTCTAAAAATTGTTGTATGAAATGTACCTAATCCAAATAAAAGCATTATCGCTTATAACAGCCTGTAATCATTGAACACTCACACTTAATACCACACCAGCTAAACAAAAACATTTTCAAATTATCCTAATTCCAAACAACAATATTGACAAAAGCAATTTGTCTACCGAAGCGGCCAACCTAAACCTTGATTCACAAAAACCTGTAGTAAAGTAAACAAACGCTTTTAGTACAATCACTTCCCGACCTTTTGGTAAAACAATAGATCGCGACCAAACATGGCGTCACGGCTCAGTAAACGAAGGGAATAATCAAGTTGGGGCTATTTTCGTACAGTCGACAAAATATATTGGTACACATCTACCGTATTTCCCTAGGCGTCGTGTCGGGCGTGAATCGGAAAGATTGTGCCAATCATTTGAAGAATTGCTATTGATACATTTTAGATATTGATAGCTACTCTGAATAATGTATCTAGATAAATAAATACATAATGTATCGTTTACAAAAAATACTTAGATCGACCCCAACTTGAATAAAGACCGAAAAACTTACTTATGCACAGCTATGCAGAACTCAAAAGCTTTTACTTTTCTTTTTTACTAGGATATAATATACAACCTAATGAACCTGGATCCAGTACCTATATATTTATCCGGAGCTGCGGACTACCTAGCGGGTTTACCGGGACTCCGGCTCGAAGGGCAGGAGTAGGAACAGGGTGGTTTTTAGTCAGTAAGAGTCTGACTCTCCCTCTCGCCCAACACGGAACAAGTCATTGAATGATTTTCCCCTCTTAAAAATAAAAAATCCTTTATATTTATCTATAGATCAAAGTACAAGTATTATGAACTCGCATTGACATAGTCTTATTCCAAACACGTAGAACTGAACTCACACATACACTTCCAAACAAACCGTTGAACCATAATGTACCTTATTTCATAACCTTCTTCGACCAAGTTTTAGCGTATTACGTTCTCATTTACACACGCCCACTGCTCTAGTCTCGAAACCCCCCACAAAGCTTACTTAACCTACTCAAAATAAGTAAATTTAGACCTTAGAGAATATTGCTAATCAAATCAAGATCAACCTACGCTCGTAATCTCGTTGATAAGGTGAGATGAAAATTGTTAGTAGTAAAATTTATATCGAAGATTATCTCAGTCTGTGTGAGGTCTGTTGAGCAATTATTTGGGCTTCCATCATTAAAAGCTTCAAGTTTATTTACGTAAACGATAATATCACTCACCTTTCGAATACTCGTAATACGTCTATTTTTCATTTAACAGTTATAAACTATTACAAAAGGTAACACCAATTCCAATTAAGAATTTGTTTCAAAACAATTTCAAACTTCAGTTCTGAAGATAGAATAAAGTAAGAGAAAGTTTAAAAATTGTTCCAATTGTTACAAATCACCTATTCTTAGACAAGACCGTATCACCCTAGAGCATTGCGACCTCGTTGCCATTTCGAAGCTTGCAATAAATACTCCTTACGTAGAATCCTCTTTTAAACTGCAACGGACGACAAACACTCCCCTCTCCACAGTGACACACTTCTAAAAAGCTCGGAAACACATTAACCTCATATTCCAGTCATTAAGTTAACGCCCTTCCTGATTAACGTTAATTAATGATTGTAAAACCCGTTCCCAGCCCTCGCTAAAAATGTACATGGGTTCGCGAACGGTAGACAATATTTTATGTGGATCTCCCCAAATGAGATTGTTGCTAAACACGTAAACATATTTGTGAATGAGCACATGAAATACACAAAAAATGTATCCCAGACAGACAAGTCTCATTGTCTCATTGTAGCTGACGAAGTGAGCCAATTCAATCATGTAACCTGCGTCATCATACACTTTTGTAGCCGACTCACGAAGCTCCGTAGATACTCGCATATAAAATTCTTACGTAACTGTATACAAACGCTACGAACCGTTGTTGTAACTGCAAAAAATATAAAATCGATATAGTTTTTGTTGTCGCTGTCTCATCGAGATGTGCTGTTATTTATTGACCACCAGATTACGCACATTATATAACGCGGTTTTCCTGTTCAACATATTCCCAAAGTTTATTTATCGTCTGCCTTTTTGCGGTTGATGGATTCGCGAATATTGCCCATGTTTTTGCTGCAAACTGTTTATTTTATGGCTGATACAATTTAGGATAATCAACTGAACGAATTTCTACGGTCGACCTGGAAAGACTTTAAAATGACAAGTATTCAAATTGAGATAAATTGTTAGCACGTCGCGCGTCGCCTACAGATTTTCCATTGTTCATATTTATGACGAGCGTGAATCGAAAAACTGCTTCGACACAATGGTATTCAGGTTAATTTAAAGAATAAAGTGATAAAAGCAGTTACAACAATAGTTTTAAAAGTCACCATCATTTTAATACTTAAGCTTCGTGATTAAGAAAAACTACTTTCTTTTGAATTTGTGTCATTCTGTATTGAATTGAATTTGTACTGTATCGATAAGTACTGTCGCCATATACTGAATCACCTTCAAGAGAAAATTGAGAAAATCTTTTAATGGAAATGTGCATTTCAAAGCGAGTGCAAGCAAATGGGACTTATTATAGCTGCCTATTGAAGGCATAGACGTCGGCCATGTTTGCCTCTCATTTTTATTCTGTTTACATGGACCAGCTGCTCCATTTGTGGCCCGGCTCGTAAAAACTGAATTGGAAACAGAATAAAACATGTAGATATTTTTAATGTCGGTACTTGAGCATTTTACTATATTTTCATAGCATGACAACGTTATTATAGATAAGGAATCCATTAAAATGTTCCAGTTCATTTATAAACTTCTTTAATTACATATCTATACAAACATCAGCCAATTGAATTACAACTACACAATAATTTACAGTCTTTCCGAATAATACTTAAAACATTTTTTCATTTAAAAAAGTAATAAATACGAAGAAGCAAACCTTTTCAAATGCGAAAATTTGGTATCGTTATTGTACAAAAGTTACACATATGCTATTAAAGATACTCGTAGATTATAAAGTTCTATAAATATTTACAACTTGGGACGATTGTCGTCAATAACAAAACAAGTTCTTTAGCATTCGCCTAAGGCTAAGACTAAGGCCTACAGATCAATATTAAGAGATCGTTTGGGATAATGTTAACTGAGGTCCTTCATACCAGGTACGTTTGAACAGTGTGCTGGAACACTACGGACTGCGGCTGGTTGTGCCGGCCTTGGAAGTCGTTCGAGGAGTAATCAGAATCTATCGTGGAATAGATATGTTCCGAGAGCGGGCGGTCGCACGGCGATCGCTCCGCTGAGTTAGCAGACTTGCCGCAAAGCGTCTGGCAGGTGCTGTTCAACACAGACGCGTCCATAGTATAAGTATTAGAATTTCTTCCATAATTTAGTCTTTTTAACTTCTGACCATGTCGCTTAGATGACGGCATGGCGTAACGTAACCTCTCCCAAAACCGTTTCTCTTTCCACGTTATCTCCAAACCCGTTTTGAAATATGACTTCAACTCCGGATCTCGTGGGATGATCCCTACGCTCACTATTATTAATTTATGTGGATTCTTTTGTAACGCTTTCTGTAAAGCTTGTCGGAACTCTATCTGTGACCACTCGGTTAAGATAAAATTCTTTGTTAAAACTACTATGATACGCCTCGACGCCTCGGTGGCCTCGACCACCAGGTCGGGGAACTGAGCGTACGTCGCTTCGAACTGCGGAACGTCTCGGTAGTGTAGGCATAGATGGTATGACGGATAACCGGTCTCTAGTTCACGAGCAAGTGATTCCACGACAAATTCCTCGTCTTTAGGGCTATAACAAATATATGCATCGTAAAGCTTATCAGTATCCTTAAAAGCGCCCGCTAGGGGGGAGAGCTTAATTCCGCAATTCGAATACAACCACATCCTACAGGCGTATCTAAATGTGAACACTAAAGCTAATATTAATAAAATAAGCATGAACCCAGTCAAAGCCGAGGCCAATAATGGCAAATTGTGAGAGACGAAGAGCGCGCTTATCATCGAGTTATCGCTTATTTCACTGCAAACTGTCACGTTTAAATTCAATGGCTTCTTTGCCGGGTTCATGTTCTCATTCACACACCACAGACTGGAAATATCGACAATTTTCTCAACGTTCTGTGATACATAAGTTAAAAAACCTTGCAAATATTTACAGTCGCATGACCAGTTGTTAGTTCCAATGTATAATGTTTGTAACTTTTTATTATTGTCTAAATGCCACAGACCGTAATTTACGAGTCTGTTTCCATCAAGGCGCAAAACTTCTAGAGCTCCCAAAAGAGAAAAAGTTTCATTAGAAATGTACTCAATTAAATTACTTTGAAGATACAATTCTTTTAAGTTGCTTAGCTTTGAGAACTCGAGACCCCGTAATTGTTTCAGTTTGTTGTTGTCCAAGTGTAGGATTCTTAGATCTCTTAGCTCACTGAACGTATTGTTGTGCACAGTTATAATATTACTGGAATTAAGATATACAACTACAGCTTTGCGCATTGAATTAAAAACAGATTCGTTAAGTTCATTGTAAATGTTGCCATCCAAATAAATATGGGTTGCATCAACAGGAAAGTTGTGAGGTACAGACTTCAATTGTTTAACAGAACAATCAACAACGCTGGTACTTTTCGCCGAATCGTGATAACACGAACAATTAATTGGGCACAGTGTTTTGCAGTTACAGTTATTGAAATCGCAGCAATGGCAGCCGTCTGGACAGTAACTGTCGTATTTACACAAAAAGTCTTTGACATGGAATGAGCTGACCGGGAGGTATTTCACGCCGCGTACGTAAGATTCCTTGCAAATTACATTCTCCAAGTCCATCACGCGCGGGTATTCGCGAGACGTAATGGAATTGATGAGTAAAAGCCATTTCATTGTGCAATCGCATCGAAAGGGATTGCCACTGATGTAAAACTCGGGCAGCGCTCGTTCATCTGCTACTCTCGAAATACGTAAACTATTTATGTCCAAACTTTCAATCTCATTGGCATACATATCAACTCGAGTTAAATTTCTCTTCTCGAGGAACGTATCGGTCTCAATACTTGTTATGAAATTATTGTTTATGAATAATAGCTCCACGCTATTTGGGATCGACATTGGTGACAAGGTCACTAACCGATTGTGACTGGCATCTAACGTTTTGACATGGAGTTCATTTTGGATTTTATAGTAGTTACCGAGAATCTCAATAAAGTTCGCGTGGATGTCTAACCATTTCAAGCTTCCCGGAATAAAAGCGTAATCAAACCAGACCAAATGATTCTCGGATAAATTAAGCCATAACAGTTTAGTGAGCGCTACAAACACCCCGTTAATGTCAGAAATGAAGTTCCCATCCAAACGGACGGCTTCCAATTGAGTATTCTTTTGAAAGGTTTCAGTCTCGATTGACTGTATTTTATTTTTGGCCAAGTTGAGTACTTGCAGGCTCGGCAAGCCCCAGAACATGCCCGCGGTAAGGTTTCCAATTTGATTGTCGATTAAACGCAACCCGGTCAGTTGCGATAGGTTTTGGAATGAACTGTTTGATATTTCTGTTAATAAGTTTTCACCTAAGTCTAGCGATTTCAAGAACGGCAGCTGTAAAATTGCGTCTGGTACTTTTACAATCTTATTCGAACTTAGATCTAGCTCTTTTAAATCTGAACAATTTCCAAATGCATTCTCACTGATATAAGATAGCATATTATTATTTAAGTTTAATTTATTTAATATAAATAATCCATTAAACACGTGATCCTCAATAGCCTGTAACTTATTCTGACCTAAGTTTAATGTGTGTAGATTAAAAAGCGGTGAAAATGCATTATCTTCTATAAATGTTATGGAATTGTTGTACATATTCAAAATTTGTAAAAAGAACAAGTCTTTGAACATGTTGCGTGTTATCCGTGCGACCGTGTTATGGGACAGGTCGAGCACGATTAATCTTATTAGACCACCGAACGTTTCATCTTCTATGTGGTCGCTCCTCAATTTATTCGCCGAAAGATCTAAAACGAGCAATTGTTCCAACCGATTGAATATTCTCTTAGGCAAAGTTTCCAATTCATTATTTTGTATATAAATCTCTCGAATTTCCCTAGTGTTATAAAATAACCCATCTGGTAAATAGCTAATGGCATTATCGGAAAGGTTTACAACTTTTAACGACAGTAAGTCACTAAAAACTTCGCCTGGCAGCTCATTTATTTTATTATTTTGGAGAAACAACTGTGTCAACCGGCGCAAATGTAAAATTTCGGAGTCAGCTGGCAGCGACATAATGTCGTTATGACTTAAATCTATAGTCTGTAATGTGGACCCGCATTTATGGCCGAAACCCAATTCATCGACGAACTTAATTTTGTTACGCGTCAAATTAAGTGAAATTATATTTTCCAGTGCACAGAACAAGTCTGATGGTATCTTTCTGATGTTGTTGTGACCTAAGTCTAAGGTGTGCAGCTCTCGCAATCCATTGAAAGCTCCCAGCGACAGCTCCAACTCCTTGTTGTTGCTCCACTCGTTGTTCATGGAGCGAATCTTCAGCGTCTTCAACCCTCGTAAGCCCTCGAACACATTGCCAGGCAGTCGTAGTATTTTGCAGTTATCTATGGTTATCTCTGCCAAACCTTGCATTTTCCCGAAGTGGTGGTCTCGCAGTGAGCTCTCGAGTAGCAGCGGGCTGCATCGGATCGCGAGCCGCTCCGCGCCATCCGAGTGCATCGAACCGGCGACATCCCTGTCCGATGACAGTGTCCGTACGTTGCACTCCACCAAACCATTCTCACCGGACACACGGAAACAAACATCTGCATCGTCAGGCGCTTCCGTAAGCGCCGCGCCCATCACTAAACAAAAGAATATCGCGTTAATTATCATTTTAAACGGCACTGTGTCCATATCATTTTCGTCACTTGTCAGAATAGAGTTTTTATGAATGAAAGTTGAGTTCGTAAGCCGCGCACGGTCATGTTCAGCTGTTGTCTACGCGTGTACTACACGGAAACAATTCGATAACGACGATTATGAACGGTATAGTAAATAGAGCAGTGTGCGTTCGGCACGACATGGCAACGCAGGCACGCGATCCCCCCGCGGTGGCGAGGCCGCGACTGCCGCGTACAATGAAATGCCATGAATGCGCGGCGGCTTGGAGGGAACGGACCGCACCAACATTTCTATTGCCGCATAATAAGTAACCCTCGTAGTTTTGACTTTTATACAAAACGGAAACCGTTACGCGACGTTGTTCCTATAATTTTGTAGATTTATTATTTTTAATATAAACTTAATTTAAAAAATTTTTTAAAAGTAACATCTTTAAAAACTTATATAGTATCAAAAAATAAGTATTTTCTGCAGAATTATAATATTTATTATCGTACTATTTATTCCGCAAACCAGCGTCAGCAGTTTATCTCCTATCGTAAATGACTTTAGGACTTAAGTCGCCTTAAGTTTTTGACTTTACTTACACGTCAGGTAAAAGTAAACATTTGTTCATTATTAAACTTACAAGAAAAGGAAAATACAAAATGGTCCACAAGACTGTACGATTGGCGCAGTGGCTGGATGACCGGCTGCTGCGAAACATGTCATTGATTCTATTCCTGCACGTGACCCACAAATTGCTGTTATTAGATAATTAATTATAATGAATTATGTAGCTGCATTATTAAAAAAAAATACACAAAACTATAATATTATGATTAACAGACACGACATTAAAATTTGCGGTTGCTAGCTGGTTCTCTTATATTATAACAAAACATTCTGTGGGAACATGCAGTCGTTGCTACAGGTAGCTGGGCACGGGACACATTGTTATACTGCAGCTGCGGCAGTTGTTGACGAAACTGACAAACCACAACAAGCCTACAGGGTCTACAAGACTTCCTCTGCGAAATTGCGAACGCAATATGTTTTTAGTGGCAGCTAGGTAACAATATTATGTTTGTGATTGGAAATAAATAAATAACGTATGAAATACCAACTAAAATGTTCAAAGTTAAAGGTTACCAACCAAAGTACCTATATTATGCAAAATCTTATAGGGAACGACTGTCATTTTTGTAATTGATTCTAAGTTTAAAGAATTTTTAATCATCAGCAACCAACATCGTTGTGAGAGTGTCAGTAAGAGGTTAATACTCCCTCGTCTCACCCAAGGCGAGAGAAGCCATTGGATGGTTGCGCCACTAAAACATGTAACTGGGTGACTAGTTGCTACACCGCTACTAGTCGCAGATTCGAATCCCACTTGGAACTATTCTTTGTAAGTAGGTATGATCCACAAACTTTGTAGTACCTATGAGAGCGAAGTGTAGCTAAAATTAATAATTGTATTTATAAATACACCCACGACACGATACGATACAGGTAAAAATCTTATTTCGCGGATTTAGGGGTGTTTCAAGACTATAGTAAGTAAACATGAGCAGTATAGCACCCTTCTTTTCTCCCTACAAGGTGACTCACACGAATCTACCTTTATACCTTTATTGACCCATAACACAATGTAATTTGGTCCTAAGTACATAGATATAAAATTAAAGCCTAGTTCAGTATGATGTTTGATAAGACGTGATGCGCTGTTTCCACCTTACGCTAAACTGTCATAAACGAACAGTTGCCTATAAACGGAGTAGAAATAGGCCAGACCAGGAGATTCTAGGTGACATTATCTGTGGTTCCTAATGCTAAATACCTAAAAAACGAATTCCTTAGCCCTAGTCAAGCTCCCACCGAGACGCGCTGACCTGACTTAAAAGAACTGACTCTTTGGGGCTTGAATAGGCTTTAGCCACACTGACTATATGGTCAAATCAGCCCTAGTTCTGGCTATAGCAACAGGCCTACACCGGCCTTTGACAGTCAAAGTGACCAATCTAAAGTAATGAAATGAACACGAAACTTGGAAAATCGAAAATGATTAAAAAATTTCATATCAAATGACATACCTACCTTACATGGACTTGATCCCTAGCGAAACCACCATCTCGAACCGTTAATTCTGCACCATCGAACGATACTAGTATATTTCTTTTTCATTGCCAATTTTACTAAATTTTTTATAACCTGTAATGATAAACATACAGGAGCAACAAAGTTATAACGAATTAAAATACACATTTAAAACGAACTTACCTTAACTTGTTGTTAATCCCACTAACACAAAGGCCTTTTGAATAAATAGTATTGTGTAGGCTAAGCTTACAGTAATGATTATTACATGACATCATTATTTATTTACTTACTTTATTAATGGTATTTTTTTTTCAATTTGATTATTACGAAAGGAATGGCTGTAGAATTGGCGCAGTGGCTGCGCTAACCAGCTGCTGTGCAACGTGTACAGAATTCGATTGCCGCGCGGGCCCCAACAATTCTTAATGTTTGTTCAAAAATTGTTATTTCTTATTACGGTGTACCTAGTGTGCATATGATATTGTATGTTTATAAGCTCACTCACAACAAAGTAACAAATTATTGTTGCGGACAATTAAAAAAAAACAGAATTTCTTAAGGTCACGAAAGAAACTATTATAATCAACCTATTAAAAATAAACACTGTTAACGAATCCGACCAATCGCAGTCAAGAAAATAAAGGTTTAGAATACTTCTAATTTCGTTACCGCAACTTGTTTGAATCTAAATATTGCTAGGAGAAAAAACAAAGGCACTGGTATGTAAGTTACTGCCATAGTACAATAGCAGTCTAGCCTGTAATCTTCTTATTAATTTAGGTAAGGAAATAGTTAGTATAATAATTTTTAAATTTATTGTAATAACAAATCAATTAATTTCTTCTATAAAAAAGCTGATACCAAAATAAAACGATTAATACACAGATACGCCACCTGTTGGCATTACGAGTGATTAGTTGCTCCCAACCCACCGTCCGTTGTATACCTGTTCAAGTCGATGGCGTCCTTTTCAATCATGTGCTACTTATACCTGAAGGTATCAGGAGTATAAACAGAAACTGTTTGTGACGGGGGTTCAAAAGTTAAGGATTTTTATGGGAAAAATCTCGGTATTCAATTAGTTTGCAAGTAAATTCAAGTAGAACTACTACAGACTATTGATAATCTGTTTTCTCAATCATTCACTTTATATGCTAGTTTTTGATATTTGTTTTAGGCAGTGCCGAAATTTTAGGCTTTATTTACATCCAAACGCGCGATTTATTATAAAAAAAGCTAATTGTATGACAAGAGCACGGACCAAGAGTCTGTGGAGAACAAATGTAAATAAACTTAAAAAAACAAGACGCGAAGTATAAGGTTAATTTAGATAAAATAAAAATAGGGTCACGGATATCTATGTTTTGCCACGAATACAAGGCGATTACTATAAGTATCAAGATCAAGGTCCATGTAATTCTAGTCTATTCGTTTACCATCTCGGCTTGCCCATCTTCCACTTGAACTAGTTTAGCTTCATCATCATCATCATCATCAGCCGAGAGACGTCCACTGCTGAACAAAGGCCTAGTTTAGCTTAAGCCAATGTAATTTGTAAGAGTTAGAAGAGACATTTTGAATGTCTTTTAATTTTGTTAATGAATGTACAAAACTGCTTATTTTCATTTGTACCACACGTCAGCGAAAATTATTAAAATTAAAATGTTATTATTTCCGATGTCTGACCGAGTCTGCCAGTCGTGTCTAGGATCGACAGGCACAGCGCGACACAGATTCTTTTACTCTCAGTGTTCGACTGCAGTTAGGAACTTGTAGATTTCACTAAAAATACTTTAGTAACCCGTAATTGGAAGTCATGTCCTGTCCGCCATAAGCTTTGGTCAAACCTAAGATAAAAAAATTGTGGGATAGGATTTTTAAATAAAAAATAATAACTCTTCTTCTATTTTATTTTCCGTCTTAACGTCTTCGTGCCAATCATCATGTGACGTCTTTCTTCCATTCACTTCCTTTCATCGTCCATATCCCTCTCTTTCACACATAACACTCTCTCTTACACTTCCTCTTGCGTTCCGTTTCCCACACAATCATTCTGTGAAGAGACTGCATATCGATCTTTGACTATGAATGACGTGAAAGAATCATAAAACGATAACCGGCAATAAGTAATTGAAATAATAATTATGAAAAAACCCTAAAACAAGAAAATCATCGTAAAATTGAAGCAGTCGGGACCCATTCTAAATATGAAGACTTTGTGAGGGCACATACGGCTGGCTTTCTGGAATGGGTCCCGACTGCTTCAATTTTACGATGATTTTCTTGTTTTAGGGTTTTTTCATAATTATTATAAAGACACGCAGTCGGGTTTTTTAGTTTTTTGAATTACCTTTTTTTATTTTCTTTTCTTTTAGTTTTATTATTTTTATATTTTGATATATTATCTAGTGTCACTCTTATAGTAAATACGAATCAAACGACCCCTATAAAGCTGAAATCCATTGAGTCGTTCAGGCTAAAGAGTGAGCAATATTCGAATTTCGCGCCAAAAATCCGCCATTTTGTTTTTTTATTATTTTGATATATCTAGTGTCACTCTCACAGTATATACGAATCTAACGACACCTCTCAAGCCAAAATCCATCAAGCCATTTAGGCTAGAGAGTGAGTAATATTCGAATTTGGCGCCAAAAATCCGCCATTTTGTTTTTTCAATAATTTGATATATCTAGTGTCACTCTCACAGTAAATACGAATCTAACGACACCTCTCAAGTCAAAATCCATCAAGGCGTTTAGGCTGCAGAGCGTGCCAAACAATTATACATACATACATACATACATACATACTTACATACATACACTCGAAAAACATATCCCTCCTTCTGGCGCAGTCGGGTAAAAAACATCATCAATAACAATAAATGGTAATTCATGAAACAATTTTACAATCAGGAAAAAGGAAGAAAAGATAAATAAAACCACACTTTTATTATTATTCTATTATATTCTAGACTTAATTATTATTTACAACAAAAAACGGCAGACAATGACAAAATAACGGTAAGTCACATTTATAGCCATAACATCTTACGCTACATGCTTTCTTTCAACCAGTAGTTTATATGAGAAGACAACATTATAGAACGTTATTTCGACAAACATTTCATGAGCAATAAATAAATAAATAGCTAGTACAGTATACTGAGTGAATACTAACTTAACTATAATGTTATCTCTCTAAACTTGTATTACGATTAAGTAGTACAATTTAAAAGGCTAAAACACCTTAAGTAGAATCAGAAACTACTAACATACCTACTCTGGAATAGTTATAACAACTTCAAAACACGAATAAATGTTATAAAAAAATTAATCGTTCAACATAAAGTACATTTCAAAACTCATCAAAGACAAGTTGATTTCGATAATATTAACGTTCCAAAATAAGCAAAATTATATACAGAAAATAACTTTAATTGAAACTAAATTAAGTGCGTTCACTGCAAACTGTGTTTAAAGTATTACAATCGCTGGGTAAAAGATGTCTAAAACTATATTCGTCAAGCATGGCCATTTTATAATAGTACGTTGGTATCACAAATGATTACTTAGAATTACACGAGTCTCTTAACACTATAAACGAGTCGCCAACGGCTGCCGGCAACCATAACTATAATTGAACTAATTTATCAACTGTCTGCACTGTTAGTGTTCCGGAAATTCAGTCTTACGTAGGCTCTGGTCTCAATACAAACTGACACATGTTTAGTATACACAGAGTCGTCTTCCATTCTTCACAGCGCAGTTTCAATAACATATTAAATTACTCATAACTTTGGCAAATGGAATACAAACACAATTGATATAAGGCCTCATCACAAAACGATTCTATGTTACGTAAACTTCCCTATCTATTTTAGTAAGAGTGTAGTTTATTATATCCTAGTTAGTTATTGATATGAATTGATTAACTTTGAAGAGTATTTCGTGTGTATTTTTATCTACAAATGTTTGGCCTCAAAATAATATCTATTTTTACATTGATTTTTAATACAAGCTGTGCAACTATTTCAGCAAAAAGTATAATAAGCAACCTTTTTTTTTAAACCCATAGCCTGTAACATTCACAGAATATAAAGGGCACTTTTATAACTAATGTTACACGATATTATTGCTCATACATTTAGTGCTACCTTAACACAGTTCAGCTTGGACTAAATCAGTATTGCATTCGTTAGATTACAGCTAGGAACCTTTTAGCGCACTACTACAGATAAGGAAGATATCGAGATACATAAAAACTAGCGAGAATAAATTGCATGTTCAAATACCCGAGAGCCTGTTTGTATAGTTACTTACCGTAAATTAGACGTTACCAGGTCATACTCAACATCATATCGTTAATATATCAGTCGCTCTAAAAGTCGTGTCCGATCCGTAAAGGATACTTTTGATTACCGACTCACATCCGACCAATCAAACTATACAATATACGGAATTTGATCAGTCACCTAAAGAGCGATGAAACACAGATCAATGTCTATAAAGTACGATTTAATTAAAGTACAACTACATTGATCACGTTACGTTGATCGACACCGGCTGATCATCGGAACTAAACAAGAGCTTCCAGCCCGTACAATTAATATCACACACAGTCCGCACACGGCTTTATCCATCACCATCACTATCAAACCGTCCAATAACTTTCACTTACTGGTTCACAATCACTTAGCACCATCGGCGTTTCTTAGCTGTCCCTTCATCGTTTTTGCCGGTGCGAGCCCCAGTCTATTTATCGGCCTTTATGTGGTCGGGGCGGTCGCCTCGCGCGTACCTCTGCCACATCTTATTGTATAACATTTCTAACCCGGTGGCGTACGCTTTACAATCGAAGAGCGGACTCTCCGTACGCGCTGCCCAGACCTTAGCCCGGATGGCTTTTAAACTGTAAAGAAAAATAGAAAATATTACGTCACAGTTAAAAGAAATTCTATGATTGCAAGATGAAGTAGATTTTACCAGATTCTAAACATTGCACATTTTGACTTTGTGGAATATTTTGTACGATAAGAAAACACAATAAAGTGTTATACTTACTATTCCCTATCGGTTCCTAGTCTTACAGCTATATCCTGATATTCTATCCTTGTTCTTGCAATCAGCTCCGGACAGCCGAGCGTATTCAACTGGGACGCTGCCACTCTGTAAGACAAAACAATCTAATTAGCTTTTATTGCAAAGCGTGAAAACAAACGGGTATAGGACGGCAATGCATTTAACTTCTCTGATATTGCAAATATGTAAGAGATAGGGCTGATTGCTTACCATGAGACGATATGATGTGATGTCTACTTTTTGTCTCCCAATTTTCATAACAGCCATGAATTGTAATGACTGATTTACACAGGTTAAAATATTCGGGTCCGAATATTCAAGTCAGCGCTGACTTCAAGCCACTGTACTGACTTCAAATCAGTTTACACAGGGTTATTTTCGGGTCAGCACTGACTTGCCTCCAATTTGTAGTCAGTTACTATTACTATTCTTTATCTCGTAGTTATTTACCTGGAAGCCAGCGTCTCGCCCGGCAGCGTGACGACGGGCGTGCCGGTCCAGAGGATGTCCATGCTGGTGGTGTGTCCGTTACACAGCGGCGTGTCCAGGCACACGTCGGCCAACTGGCCGCGACGCACGTGCTCCTCCTTCGCCGCCACGTTCGAGAAGATAATACGGCCAGGGGGCAGACCTAAATAACAACAAAACATTTTTTTAATAAAGTAACCTTCACATTGCAAGTGCGACTGCCGGGAAAAGGGTCAGCGAAGTATTGCTGGGCTATTTTCAGTTTTTCGAAAATTTCTCAGTAATAACACGGAGTCTGGAAATGTGCCCGGTATATGGCAATAGGCGCATTCAATATTACATGGGACTTATAACACAAATGGTAAAAAGTGGGTGTATGTTGTATAGCGGATAGCGGCTTTACGTGCCGTAATGTGCACCTCTGCCTACTCCTTCGGGAATAAAGGTGTGACGTTGTGTGTGTGTGTGTGTGTGTGTGTGTGTGTGTAACCTTCACATATTTTTTTACGTCCCGCACTAGCAATCAGGTTATAAACTTGATCCATTGTTTTCATAACAATTGATTCATTTTCTCTTAGTATTGAATGCAGGTTTGCTTTTTATGTGAACAATGGCCTGCATTACATGTTTTTTAATCTAGCTAAGACGGATGTCTTGGCAATAAATATTTCTAT
This sequence comes from Spodoptera frugiperda, assembly GCF_023101765.2. NCBI lineage: Eukaryota > Metazoa > Arthropoda > Insecta > Lepidoptera > Noctuidae > Spodoptera > Spodoptera frugiperda. The sequence continues at coordinate 9,284,534 of NC_064242.1, read as the reverse complement.
CGTCTACAAGATAAACATGCTTAGTATGGCGCAACTTCAGCTGATAAGGTGTGCGTAAGATTGTTATTAAAATATGTTTATTAGTTATCTTACCTAGTTGTTGAGCAGTGTTCTGGAGGTTGGGTTCCCCTACAGCTGGGAACCTTAGCAGCCATAAAACGCTGTTGGGTACATTCTTCAATATGTACACCCACATGTGCAAGGTCAATGGGTCAATTTTATAAAGCTGGTTGAAATTACAGTACACCACTGCGTCGTCAGGAAGACCGTATTGTTGACGAGTTGTTATTACTATCGACTGCGGCACTTCCTCGCCCGTCGCAGCCTTATTGTTCGTCTGTGTCGTAGCCAGTCCGTTTTGTAGAATTACTCCATTTACTGAAGTCTGTAAGTAAACAATATAAATTAATAACATGTTTTTTTTAATGAGAAATTAAGTCATAAATAAAAGCTATAGTCGTATATCGTACCTGTACTTGTCCAGAAGCGATCATGGTCTCGATAGGTGTGGTGGTCGGTAACTCCGCTACTTTCAGAGAAATTTCCACAGGACGAGCGGCTCGTACGATTTCTTTAATTTCCTTAATATCTGTGGTCTCCACAAGTGGCGACAGATCTGTAGCATTGATGACAGCCACATTGTCTGCTACGCTTCCTAAATTGTTATGAGATTTCACTTTATCGCTGAGAATGAGTCTTTCTTGCAGATGTGGGAACATTTGCTTGTGATCGCCCACGAAGTACGTATGTGGCATGTAAGCCATCTTCTCACTGTATTGGCTTGCCAGTTCCAGGGGCGACGTAACTCCATCCGTCACCAAATAGTCCATATAACTAGCCCCGCTAGTTCCCGGATATCCGAGCCACATAACTTGCACAGGGGCCGGGCGCAGCGCAAATATCTCGTTACGCGCTCCCTTCGTGTAACCATTCATATTAACAAGAATGTGAATACCGTCGCCGTAGATTTTATCGGCAGCTTTGCCATTACACTGAATCTGAGATAAATCAATGAAGTGTTCCGCCTCTCGAGCGATCTTGGATCGGAATGTAGTTCCATCATCAGGACTCAGAGCGTAACAGAAGATCTCAACTTTAGTACGGTCGTGCAGACCGGGCACAGACTGCATCAAATGTGACGTTGGATGGTTTCCAAAGTCACTGCTCACGTAACCGATACGTAGACGTCCTTGTAACTCTCGCGGGAACTTGAACGGAGCCTTGTGCAGAACTTGTACTTTTTCAAGGCAAAGGTTAGCATGCCGTGCCGCAATCGCTTTTCTATAGTCATGAGTAAGTGGGTATAACATGGAATGATGGGGGTGAACAGAGGGCAACCTGTTCTTTTCGAGCTGCTCGGCTACAATGCTGACGAGCTTCTTCATGCGTGACTCGTAGTCAGTCCAATCGCACACAATTTGCAAGCAATGAGCCAAATTGCAGTACGCATCAGGGAAGTCTGGTTTCAATTTCAAAGCCGTTCTGTACGACTGAATGGCTTCAGGAATATTTCCAGAATCTTTGTGAATGCTAGCAAGATTGCTGTGAGCATCAGCGAATGCAGGATTTATCTGTATAGCTCTGGTGTAGCATTGCAATGCACCCGCTACATCTTGCATCTCTTTGAGCGTATTGCCCATGTTACTATACGCATCTGCGAAAGTTGGTTGAATTCGTATCGCCTCTTTGTAATGCATGAGGGCTTCGGTTAACTTGCCCTGTTGCTGTAGTACTGACGCCAAGTTGCTGTGTGCGGCAGCAAATTCGGGGAAAACTTCCAAAGCCTTCAAGTACAACCGTGTCGCTTCCTCAATGTATCCTTGTTCACGTTTAATGTTCGCCAAGTTGTTCAGCGAGTCCGCATGTGAGGGGCATAGCCTCAAAGCTGTATTGTAGCATTCTTCTGCGTCAGCAACTTGTCCTTTCTCTTTAAGAGCGTTTGCTAAATTACAATATGCGTCAGGGAAGTTCGGTTGTAACTCAATGGCTCGTCTATAGGTGTCAACTGCCAAGTCAATCAATCCTTGTTCATAGTAAACACACGCCAAATTGCCATGTACCACAGCATTGTTAGGCGATAAATTTAACGCCCGAAGATACGCAGCCACGGCCCTATTCAACATGGAAAATTATTGTTAATTAACACGTGCTCGCATATTAATAACAAGTTTACGATATTGGAATTGGAATTGTAATATTAATTAAACATTAACATAATTGTACAAACTTATGAAAGCATTAAATATTTAATGCCTAAAATACATTGTTTCAACTAGGTTGGAAATTAAGGTAGGTTTGACTCACCTGTCAAAAATTCTGGCTTCCTTCAGTACATTTCCCAAGTTAATGTAAGCGTCCAAGAAATTTGGATCTAGTGCAACGGCCTTTTCAAAGTGATGAATGGCCAGCCAGATTTCACTCTGTGCGTTAAACACGCATCCCAAGTTACTCCAAGCCACTGCAAAGTCTGGCCTCGTTTCTATTGCCTTCAAGTAACAAGCCTACACACACGGAAAAAACAAATGTTAATAACTGGACAGCACTATGTTTTAGTGTAATGGTGTTCTGAAATGTTTGTTACGCCAACATCAATAATTACACCTTCGCTACGAGTGCTGCTGGGTGATCGATGGGAACTGCAAGGCTGCGATCACCAAACATCAATCGCAAACAATATATATTACGCAAAATGCACCCTAGAGAAACGAGACTACGCCGACTGCCACACACATCAGTAGGAAATGCAAACGACAAACCAGTGCAAACCAAGTGCAACCGCACATCCATACGTCTGTAGTATACAGAAAGTAATCATACATCTCAAGACAGACGAACCAACCACAAGTGAACGCTTCCACTTCCTAGCCGATGAGAGAGGATGGTCACGACAATATCTAAATCAAAGAGCACGACTTGTATCCGAATCCTGTTCTTACTTTATGTCTTGCAAACCTTTTCCACTTTACCTGCAGCAGGCATGGTGTCATCGTGGCGGGATAGCGAGTGTCGTACGAACCATAACCCAGCTAGATACAGCAGCGGGCACACCTACACTTGCCTTACCAGACAATACCTTGTGAAAATATAATAGAAAATTAGTTGATTTTGAGTCAATTTGTTTCACCCGATCGTCTTCGTAAACAAATTATATTGCAAATCAAATATTTATGATTCGAGAGGATCATTGTCCTGCTCACGCTGTCATCGAGCAGAGTATTACGACAGGCATGATGTGGATGACCAAATCATAATACAAATAAACTCACTACGTCATACCACTAAATGAAATAAACACTACAGTCTCCTCTGATCCTCCATTGTTATAAGAATTCACTACAAGCACAAGAAATATAATGTTAACTAAAAAAGATTTGAAGAAAACAGGATTTAATGTTGACACAAACTTTTAGCAACACTACGTGAATTAGTTTACTCTCATTTACTGTTCAATACTCCACACAACATTGTTAGATAAGAGAAAAAGAAATTACACATTTTACAGGTAAAATGTATAGGTAAATACGTTATTTAAAATATTATCAGTTACATTATTACTACAGATGTTGTGTAGAGAATTGAATTGGGATTTAAACGCAAATCGCTGTCACAAAATATTGAGCTTCCCCCCTTCCCCAAATAAAACAGCTTGTGTTATTACTGTACAAAAATGTACTCTATTTTGTACATGACGTGAAATATAAGACCCATGTGTACGGCAAGCTTTAATAAAAAAATGTACGTGAAAAATATGTTACGCAGATATGCCCTTGTATTCAGTCAATGTCATACATTGACATAAACAGTGACTCAAACTTTATCAAACGTAATTTTATTATCAGATAACGATACACATAAGATGTATAATATTTTGTGACTAAATTATAATGTGCAACAAGATTGGAAACAGAAGTTGTGTGGCCAAACAAAGCATTCGATTTCCCATCCTGTGTCACGGGTGTAATAATAGTTTCAACAAGCTCTTCAATGACTCCTTGAGAGAATAAGTCTTGGACCAGAATGAGAACTAATTGTTGAAACCATTATAAAGGAAAAGCTGACGCAAATTGCAAATTGTCCTGATGTATGTACGCAAAAGCAGTTACGCTTACAGAGCAGAGAGTACGCTAATTTGTTTCAGTACAGTGGGAACTTTTAGAGAATCCTGTTAACTTCGGAGCAAACCAGAAAGTCGAGGAGGAAATTATATTTACCTTTGCCTCGTCCAAACGTCCTAGAGCTTTGAGCAAATTGCCTAAGTCACTCCTGACGCAGTAAAGGTCCTGTGAACAAAATTAAAACTTTAGACTTCCTTTCTAATAACTACTTTCGGTATGTCTTACTACATCTATTTAAAGAATCAACAACAGGAAAACGCAAATTCAAACGAATGATTTATTTATTTTCGTACAGGAAAACAAAACAAAGCCATTATGATTATTATAAGAATGATCTCAGATAAAATAACGAACGCCTTCTAATCTAGATCTAAGAAACAGCTTAGCATCCAATTAACGTTAGTACTAGGAAGTTATTTCCGATTAAATATTTCAAACAGTTTTCAGCTGAAGAATGAATAGTCTGTTATTCTATCTATACATTTTTCCTTTCGTGTATAACGGAATAATTGCAGACTTTATATTTTGACTACAAATTGTTTTTACACTAAAATTATCCGATAATTGTGTCAATCAAACTAAATGCTATATCATTATAATATTGTTCAACAAAACTGTTTACAGTCCGCCTCGCTCGTTGAAACAACCAGATATTTCAAGACGAAAAGTCTCAAGATTAGGAAATGCCATTGTTATAGATATCTCTTCTGGGTCTGTTCAAGTTTATTGACAAGGTTTTAGCATTTAATAAAAATATTTATTTTTTTATAATTTTCCAAACGAAAATCAATTGACATATAATGTTTGGAAAGCATTTAAGGTGGTTCCTTTAAAATTATTACTAAGCCACACATGTTATGTTTTTCCTTTCACAATCTAATCTGATACACGGGTTATTTCAAGCGACTGGTCATTACGTGCTATTTATCACAACTCGAACATTAACATTGATTTATTGTGGACATTTGGGCCTAATGCACAATTACTACACACAAGGCTACCTACAAGTACATAATACACTTTTCTAAAAGGAAAACAATAACGCAATTTGAATAATTGCGTGTGCCTTAATAGAAAATGTTTTCGCAAATAAATTAGCCACGAGGAATTTGCACAGCAATTAATAACGAACACTTTTAATTCTGGGATCGTAGTGTAATCTCCTTGGCAATAAATTTGATTTACGGCCTCAAACATCGTTCGCAGACGGCTTAGCTCTATGTATTATACAATATTACAAACTGGCACATCTTGGAAAAAGAAATTTTATCAACAAGGAACATTTACATGAACGTATGTGATATAAAAACTAATGTTTTCCACGATGACGTCACCTTCTAATATAATAAAGTGGGGAATCGGCATCGCCATGCGGTAGTAAACATGTCGTGGAATTTTACCGCATACCTAGTTGATACAATACATACGCGTAACAATAGGTTATTGCTGACAACAAGGACTTATGATAATAGACCAGATAAAAAAATTACAAGCTTCGATATTCAAAGTTAATGTTTAGTTACTTAATCCGGATAAGTTGATTAGTGATTGATTTGTTTATTGTTTACTAATATGGAATAACAATTGACGTTATTCAAACCTTGAATAACAAAATAATGTGTTAAAACCGTGTTTACTTTTTAAGTTACAGAACCTATTGCTGCACATTTTATTTCAGTTGCTACTCGTTATTACTTCTGGTATTATGTTTGCAAATCTATAATAATGATCTTTTTATGTGAGTTACAATGTAATACAACGTAACAATTTTTATGCCAGTGGGTGGGGTGTCGTTAAAAGGCCTATAAAACCATTTTACGTCCGAATGTAATCCGAATACTAAAATATTCAGTGTATATTGTAAAAATTGTTTAATATTGTAGCTAATAATTGCTATTTGTGGAGTTGTGTATTTATAGATAACACTTTTGTTGTTGATGCTTCACACCTGCTATTTGCCAGCCAATCCATTTGTGCATTCAGCACAATGATTTACCACTGCTTTTGTATTGAAATTAATATCAAGATACGAGTCTCATCGGCATTTTATTTAAAACATTGTATATCCAGAACAGTGGGTCGGATCTCTTTAGATCAGATAAAACGTATGCTTAAATTAAAACTGATAAGATAACATAATACCTATATACAATTTGCATCTTATAACAAGAAAATAATGGTACCTAAGTTAAAACCATAACAGTTAAGTCCACAGTTTAGTTGTGGCTATAAAATCAAATGCATTTAGGTACTAATAGTGTACCTTAGTAAGTCATAAACTTGTAACCTACTAGCGTTTATTTAAATTCGTACATAGATAAGCAACAGACAAAGTACGTTTACAAGTGTGTTTTTCCGGCGTTATAAAATTATACTGTAAAATTATTACCGTGACAAAGAATAGATAATAAAATATTAATAAAACAACACTAGAATTAACATATTTCTTATCAACATAATGTATTCTGTATCAAGAATATGTAACCAACTTATGGTTAGGCTAAACTTTTTTACCAGTCTACTTTTTACAGACTACTATCAATCAATATCGTTGCAAATGAATGGCAGCATAATTATGAACTATCGACCGTCCGATTGTTTTTTGTATCTGATTTAGTATCTAAAACATCCATTCAACCATCCATCATTCCACTAAACAAGTATAAACTTAAAACGAATACACTTGAAGGCATAACTAATGAATGACTACAGAGACTAAAGAAACAAGTACTTGTTTCTTTATTTATACTTCGTATCAATGTTTACTAAGATAAAACAGTACTAACTAATAATGACTAAGACTAGTCTTGTTTAGAGAAAGCGTTTTCAGTCTGGTTTATCTCGAAATAGAACATCGTTGTCTAGACAGAGCGCTTTCGAACCGATCTCGGCCATTTCGGTATAGGTAGGGGTAATATCAACGCCCTATTCTAGCTTAATACGAAGGTAAAGGTTAACTGCATCGCGACCACTTCACCCGCATTGCGGCACTATCGCTCACTGCAAAAAGACAACTTTTTGCATAGGCTCGAACCATAAGGTGATCGTTTATGAGACTGAGTCCACACTTTTTTGTGCTTGACATCTCCATCTTGTATTTGAATATCAGACCGATCGATATTGCCATTTATATATAGTTGTTTGTTTAAATTTCGTATCGTAGACAAAGGCTCGATTACTGGAAAGTACTCGACATCAAGATTAGCAAGATTCTGCAACTACAGAGCACCAAGTGTAGTGCTTTCTCTCACACATTTGTAATGTAATATGTAGCTATAACTAAACAATTTATACATAGAAATACTTCTAATAACATCTTATGAATGTTGCTAAGCTTCTAATTACAAATGAAGATTCGTTGGTATAATTCCCAAGTATTATCACGCATTGTACTAGTTATAAAATTACGAATAAAATCATTTGTAGTATAAGAATACTGTATAACAAATAGTACAATTGCCCAATATGTCAGTTCTAATTTTCTAGGCCGGTAAAGGGCAAAATTGTGTCATTGGCAACATGGACGTCGTACGGACCAGACACGCTGTCTTGTGGGAGCTACCATCACCTAGCTGTTTTTCTCATATTATTTCAACAAGTATTATTAACATTACTACCATTTCGTTGATGTAAATAAAACAGCTCTTACATAACGAATAATAACACTAGGCAACAAAAAAAATATTATTTTTTTTCCCAGAGATCTGAATGTGTGATTCGGAAAGGCCATTGTATAGAGAACTTAGAACAGTAAATAAAACATCTCAGTCACGTATAGCTTTTAAGAGAAATTTATTTTTAGTTTTAACAATTTTTTGTTATTATTTTAAAGTAAAATATTATTTAGACTTGAAAAATAAACTAGTTTTTGTTCTTTTGGCCTGCCTGTTATAAGAAGAGGTTGGTGTCTCTCTAATTAAAAACCAGCAGTGGTCTGCAAGCATTGAAGTGGTCCATTTTCCCTGATAACGCTTTTCCATTGAGGCAATTTCTTGGTGAAAGCGCTCACCGTGCTCATCACTCACTGCGCCTAGATTTTCTTTAAAAAAATTAAGGTGCGAATGCAGAAAATGTATTTTTAATGACATATTGCACCCCAGTTGTTTATAAGCATGTAACAATTGGTTTATAAGGCTTTCATATTGAGGCGATCGTTTATTTCCCAAAAAAATTTCCGTGACTTGAACAAATCCATTGCATTTTTCCTTAGGTAAGTCTAAGTCTCTAAAAAGATCGTCAAGCTCAGATTGGCTGATCAAATGTGGTGCTTTAGATGTACTTGCCACTTGAAAGTCTTCACATTCATCATCAGAACTAGAAGTGTTACTTGAGGATTCAACGTGACTTGGTGGGTTAGGTACTGGAAGATCTTCTGAATGTGGTATTGGTTTTGTTACGGAAGACACCTCTGCGTACTTTACTGTGTGCTTAGATTTCTTAAAAAATCCTTTGACATCTGTGAGACAAAAATAACAGTCACTTACATGATCCTTAGGTTCTCGCCAAATCATAGGTTGACCAAAAGGCATCTTAGTTGGTTTTCCATTAAACCAGTTTGTCAAATTCTTGTGGCATGAGAAGCAACACATGTGTGGCACCCAATATTTATCTTGGTTGCGAACGTCTAAACCAAAATATGCACGATAACTCTTCGTAATTACTTAACGGTGTTATGGGTTTTTTTTTACTCTTCGGTGAAAATAAAACAAAATAAATCCGGAGAATTAACACAAAAGCGAGACATGGCGAAAGAAATCAATGTATACTGACACTACAAAATATTATTGTGATCGTTACTAAGAAGAATTTAGAGCTAGCCTCCAAAACTAATAAAAAAAGTGATTTTTTACAAAAATGTTAAAATCTCCATTCCTATACGTGACTGAAATAAATTATTATTTTTCTGGTATTAGGTGTATGATTATCAATAAAATACGGTATGAATTTTCCCCGGGAAATTTTGAGTGTTGCCTAGTGTAATTTATGCAAAAATAAGTTTTGGGTCGCGGGCACTAAAATTCATTTTGCATATACTGGTTAATAAATAAAGAGCTATGTAAAAAATACATAGAAAAATTAAGTCCTTGTAATCGCTGGGATAGAAACTTACTATAAACTGTAGTGATCATAAACTGATAACACGTAATTCTGGCATGTCTTGCGATATTATGTCCAATGAATGTGCCTTTTGTATGTATAATACGACAATATCAACTTGTCAGCGATAGCTATGAATAGATTTATGAATCATAATTAAAACAGACATGTATCTAGTACATGGTTATTGAAATGCTTTTTAAATTGAATTAAGATTAGCTGTTTTAATGTAACTAATTGAATAATCAAATCATAAATGATATGAAAGTGGCGTAATGTACATCGATAAGAACGAGCATGTAGTTTTTATACCCCTTGCGAATTATAAGTAGGGTGACCGTGTATTCATCATCAACGGCGGTGAGGTAACCCCTCGGTTATAAAATGAACGGTCGTTTTATACTTATTTAATGCCCGTAACTGCAAGTGGTGATTATGATTCAACTAACCGTTACGGCAAAAATCGACCTGTACTTAGTATGTAAGTATTACCTACCTAACTACAAATAGTTTTAATTCTACAATAGTCTACTTACAGGGTTATACTGTAGAGCTGTGACGTAAGCCTGAACAGCTTGTTCCATGTCTCCAGCAGCCACAAGTGCGGCCGCCAAGTTGATGTAGCCATCGATGAAGTCCGGCTTCAATCTGACCGCATGCCTGTAGTTCTCCAAAGCCTCCTGAAGCTGACCCCTCTCTTTATACACGTTGCCCAGGTTACTAGATGATAAAAACAAAAAGATTTTCAATTAGCAAAATTACTCATCGTAAACATACAAGGGCGTTCGTAAAAAGACCCTCACGTTTTTTGTAGATTCGTACAAACGCACAGCCCACCCTCGTTTCCCCTACATCGTAAATATGGCCGCCAGCAAACGCTCGCTGGGTCACTAGCTTACTTATTACATTTTATTCTTTAACTGATAAACTACGATTCCCTGCAATCGACTACTCACTAACCTATCTACCAATGACTGCTAATATAGTTTTACTGGTTATTGTAATCAGTAACGTCCATCGCAAGAAGCAGTATTGTTGCAAACAATAACATTTTTTATGTAGATTTCCTATGCTCTGTTATTCGTCGAGTCAATGATATCTTCACGATCTCTAACGGTTCTAAAATTCATTCTTCACCCAATGTAACTGCAGGAAAGACACTTTATGAGGATTTAAAGTAGAACAACCAATTGTACCACAATACGTAATTGTTAGGTTTAGTTAACTGGCTCATTGCACGTGAAACACGCAAGAGGAATTAGGATCAGACGTATAGTTAATACAAACGGCTTCTGATTACGTCTTTCCAAAGCCGACGCCCCGCCTTTAAATTAAATTACAACAAATTAGCGACTTCATACTGATTTTCTTAGTAAATTAAATTCGTAGCCATAGCAAAGGTGTGACTCGTCAGATTGCGTGACCTTTCCGAATCGAATTATGTTAAGTAATTTGTATAACAATTTGAAAATGGGTTTTCACATGTTAACATTTGTGGCATGGTCTGATACCATATACATATTTGTACCATATTATATACTGGTATGTTCTATGTTAATGGATATGTAAAACAATGTCTTAATATATTGTTTCCACAAAGAACTAAAGAGTAGAAATGTCACAATAACATAACACAATAGACAAATTACTATGGAAGATGAATAACAGAATGTCCCTTTTATCAATTTATGTATTTATTTATAGTGTCCATAGTTTCCACTACACTGTAGTTATAATTATTCTTTGTTAAGGAAGAGATGTTCTTACAAGTGATTTCATGCGAAATAAACATGTGTACCTATTTAAAATGATTGCAAACCACTCCAACAACTTCAAAATGGCCTAATTTTTAATGGTTCGCTGTTGCCAAAATATTTTGTCAGTGACACATCAAATTATTTCAGCTGGGACATGTTACAGAAATAGTTATTGCATACATACAAACTTGTTAGTTACATTTACTTTGTTTAAGAATTATTCAGAGTCTATCACCACATAATTAATTTACTTCAAGTATTTATTTTTACTTTACAAAACATTGGGTTCTTTGTTATGTGAAAAAAATATGTTTATAAGAAAATATGAATGTTTTAAAATAAATAGGTACTTATTATCTTTTCATGTATTTGTCATGAACATGTTTACTTAGCTTTGCATTGTGAATGCAAACCAAGGCCTGGAATTTGTACTATTCCTTTTGTTCAGAACAAGATAATGTAGCAGCATTGTTGTGCTTCCAAGCTTAAGTTGATTGTTCATGAAGGTATAACATACACCAAGGTGAAGAGCATAACACAATGACAATAGAACCTAAGTTTATATTGTATATTATATTATTCATTTAACAAATATGCCTGACTGACTAACGCCATTTTCTTCCTAGTCCCTATAGAACAATATTAACTGTTTATGAAATACTAGCTTTCCGTCCGTGGCTTCTCACATGCTTTTTAAAGGGATTGATATGCCTGACTTTTTTTATTTACCGTGTTCTATCTTGAAAGTTGTAATAAATAAATAAATAAATAAATAAATATTTTTATTAGAATGTTCCATACAAAAATCCACCCTCTATTTTAGGAAAGTGAGGGTTAGAAAGAGAAAACAATATAGCCTTTGTTACCCTGCAGCCCCCAACTAACTTCACAGAAAAAATCATATCATAAATATAAAAAAAAAACAATTTTACTCTGCTATGAGATGAATTAACATCAAACCAAGACACTTTCCCATTTTATAACATATGAGTAATAAGTGTGGATGTCACAAGCACACTAGTTAACTAACTATAGTTGATATAACATGACACTTTTAATTGCCTGTAGAGAAAGGGCAAGGCACAGAGAGCAACTGTACGCTACCTGGTAGTTATTGAAATGAATATAATGTCTTGCGGTATAAACATACTCTCTAGATTTGCTTACAAAAGATAGATAGAGAATTGAAATATTATTTTGTATGGAGCATATGTCAGTCAATGATTAAAACTACAAAATTGAAAATAAAATAATTCATACCTGTAAGCCTCAGCTAGAAGGGGATTCTGTTTGATAGCCAAGGTGGAGAAGTGAGCAGACTTATCCAATCTTCTGCACTGGAAATGTATGGAAGACAATAGTAGAAGTACACCAGTGTTTGTCCCATCTTGTCTCCATAACTGCATGCAGTGTAGCTCCGCACTCTCATAGTCACCCGCTTGATACTCGCGGTGGGCAAGCTCCAACAGTCCTAGGGAAGAAATGAGTAAATAATTTGATATATTTTACAAGAAGTAGAGTAGTATTACAGCTAGTTTCAAATCATAACAAATATGGTTTTACTTAGGCATCTCATTTGAGACAATATTACTTAATTCAGGCAGTGGGTTGTTCTTGGGGCGGATTTACTTCAATTCTTTTATTACTATAATCAAAAGAAAAGTAAAGAAAATCATAGAAAAAAAGTATGCAGCAGCCATTATTATACAGAGAAATAAATTATATTGTATATATTATTGTAAGAGTCACATGTCATAAAATTAATGTCTATCAATTTGAAAGAAAATCATACATACCTATATATTGTTTAATGCTAACAAAAACTAAACTAAATTAGAAATGAATAATGTAGAAATATTTCAATTTCTTAGTTTGTGAAACCAGTTATATAAAATATGGTTTTAAAAATAGATTAAAGTTCATTAACAAAATTCATGAATGGAAATGTTGATTCATTCATGGTTAAATGATATTTTTAGTGGAAAATTAATAAACTACAAGGTCACGGTACTGTTCCACTACACCACGGCCTTTGATGCTACCGTGGACAAAAAAGAAAAAAAAGACACACATCTGCCTAACCTATACACAAAAAAAATACACAAATAGAATTCACAATGACATAAAAAACAGATGCCTTGAAACTAAATTACAATTATAAATTCAAATCAAGATCAAAATCGACGAATCCGAATTATAAATATCTTACTAACACAAAGCTTCCTGAAGGCTTATTGAAATTCTTAGGAAAATTCCCAAGTTCACGGAAAGTTTCAGTTTTATTTCATGATTTTGCATTCACAATAATATATCAATTGAATACGTACCCACTGTGGAGATCTGCTGAATATCTGACATTTTCAATATCACCGCATTTGCTGGAACTCCAACACCAACAATTTGCTGAGACTGTGGTTGCGTCGTGACAGATTGTGGCACGGCGACGTTCGCTTGTGATTGCATTTTGGTTATCATCGTTCACATCAATCAAACACAATTATAGCACAACACACAATCACAGTTTTCCATTAAAACAATCGTCTTTTCTTTATTTTCTGTAGTATTTAGCCATGAAGATCTAATGAGTAATCCACAGCAACGCTTTTCGCAATCCGCAATCCGCACACGACGCGACGGCTAGCGGAAACAACTCAATTTTTAACAATGTATCCTAATATTTTTAATAGACATTACATTGACTATAATTTGTGACGCGCCATTATGATCCTTATGTACAGGTGACACTGAGTATAATAGCTTGATTGATTGTGACGGATATACACAACAACGCCTGTAAATTTTTGTCTATGGTTATTAAATAATTTTATCTAAGAACTTAAATGATTAGTGATAAAAAGTGAAAATTATACAGCATTTTTTTTATAAATGAACCTAACTTATCATTAACTGTTCGATTGATAATTTAGCTTTGTCAAATAAATAAAATTTGAACTTGTATTCGTGTGTTTCCGGTTCAGATTGGCGGTAAATTTAAATACAAAAGGCTCAAAGTAAAAAAATACTAGACCACTCGTACTAATCTGCTTGTTTCTTTTGTTTTGAATTAATTTTTAAGTTTAAACCACATAACAATTTATCTCAATTTTATCCTACAAATGTGAGACTCGTGTTATTTTTTGTTGTTTCCAACTGCATTTTTATGGAGTAAATTGTTTTCTTGTCCCAGATCAGTTGAGATAACATTTGAGACACGTGTCACGATCAATAGCTGCACTAAATCAAGCACAAAAGCACTACGATTTTAATTTCAAACTATGTGTACCACTGAGATATTTTTATAGCAATAAATAAACTTCGCTTTTCAGCTATCGCACGTGTTTCATAGAAACTTGTAGTTCTTGATCGTTCCGTTCTTTTTAACTTTCTACCTGTTGTTCATTACCTCGTTATGGGATCAACTTAGTTTCATAAAGTTTCACTATATATTCGACAAAAGGGAAAGGGTTTTATTATTGTGTAGTGAAATAAAACAAGAAATCCATGGTAGTGTAAAAATGTTTTATTATCTAATTTAAAAACATTGCAACAATGTGGAATGTAAAAGAACGCGCAAAATCAAAATAAAAAGGTAAAATTATAAAAGATGTGCAATAAAAACGTGCTATAATTATAAATATAATGCTATTATAGTAAAATGTGATGTTTATACCAAAAGTTTAAAACTTAGAAGGTGGAAGCATTGGTGACTAGAACTAAAAATAAGAATTTTGAAGAACACAAATGCACTGAGCCAGCTACACACTACTTATATTGCAAGTACAACCAACTTAATACTGATTAAAATAAAATAGCGTCATTTCACAACACATGAGATCTCATCTCGGCTGATATCAATTTTAAGTTGTTCTTTAATACATATTCGTAAAATAATATTCGAGTTTAACTATAAAACGTAGACTTTTAAAATACATTATTAGATGTGATTGCCATTGTGAGTTTAGATAGATAGACTAAGCAAAATAAATAAACATTCTTGGATACATTTTTTATGTTTGACAAGGCATTCGATATCAATTTTAGTCTTAAAAACTTAACATGTAGATTTTAGTCTAACTGTGTGTATAATATGAAACATAAATGTATCTCTCCCTTTTTAGATTCATGATACCTATAAATTGATTGTGTGCAAGTGAGACTTGCTAATATATACCAAATAGTTACATTTCAAAGATTCAAGATTCATGGCTCATATATAATAAGAATCTTTATTCGAATTGGCCAAAAAATATATAACAAAACAACCGTTTAAGAGCTGCATATGAGAACCTCCTTTTTGGGAAGTCGGTTAAAATAATAATAATATAGTGAGTAGCCGGTTTAACATAAATGCAAGAAAGGAACTAATAAGCAGCCGTTTATTCATCTATATCTATCGAACAACCTGTTCGCTTACTGAACTAAATTCATTGTACTTGAGTACTTGACACATTCAACATCATTCACTGTTATTCATTTATTGCTTCGACTCGATTTTGCTCTCGTCGATATCTTAACTATCGATTCCACACGTAAATCGATTATTACCTAAAGGATTTTTTTTATTACTGTTATTATTATCAACAAACATTGATTTTTTTAATAGGTATTACATTACTAAGTAATAAGTATTTTTTACGTAACGATTCCTTTATCCACAAAATGGAATATCAAAAAATTGCAACCTATCGATATTTATGTATCGAATTTAAAATAGAGATTCTATTCTATCTTAAAATGGGGTTTCTTTCACACATGTTTACATATAATATACTCAAAACGCGAGGGGCATCGCTCTTTACAAATTATCACACTAACAAATTTTAACACTAAACAGCATTCATTGCCAACATTACATTCCCATAATTTAGAAAAACACGCTCATAATAATTTAACGAGAACACATTTCTAGTCTGATTGATTCACATTTTCCATTAAAAATAATTGTTAACAATCGTTTTCACATTTTCCAAATGTTAAACACATTTTCATCTAAGCTCTGAGGTTATTATCATTTTAAGTATACAATGTAAGTACACTTATGCTACACTTATACATCTAGCTAAATGGCTCATTTATTGTGCTTACACAAAATAAAGGATTAACAATGTTTTAAAAAAATAGTGAAGTAACTGAGATTCCTCTTCATTATGACTACTTATTATGTTAGCGTTGATTAAGTACTAACAATTATTACGTTTTCTAACCCTAACAACTAACCACGATTTAATAACAAGATACGACGACGTATAGTCGAAAAAAAAATATAATAAAAATAAATCTGAACCGGGTCCATTACACGTTGGTTATTTAGAAAGGTAATAGTAATTAAGTAAACGTTATTATAATCTGCACTATTTTACAGCTCTTCTATTTACTTGAACTACTTTGAAATCTTTAAATTGGGAACTTACGACAAACGTCGGTATATTATGTAAGTACTAAATATTATTGAAACGTTCCTCTATACATTACGATCGCTTAAAAATACATTGTAACGGGTTCAGGCGAGAAAATATAAAATATTCGTATTGCCTGATATAAGGCGGATTATTAAATATTCATATGACCGAAGCGCGGCTATGAGAGTCGTGTGAGGAGCTGACGGCAGACATAGCTACAGTAGTGGACATTGGCTCGGCGCCACGAACCAATTGCTCATGACTACTAGTTAAGGCACCTCCATACTTGAAGCTCCTTCGTAAACTAGAACGAATGCTCTTCGCTGAATCGCTTTTACGAACAAATGATCTCCGAAGGTAGTCTCTTGTTAAAGATAGAGAGTTTCGTGATGTGGATGATCGTGGTCGAGTGACTCTGGAGTCAGTTTCGTCGGTGATGGTTATAGAGGGTGTTGTAAAAACTCCGCTGTATTCTGGAGGCTGGGTCTCTAGTGAGACGAGGGCATCACGTTCTACAGTTTCGCTGAGTGTGATTGGTAGTTGCGTTGTGTCTTCTGCGGCCGATTGTTCCGTGCGTGCAGTTGTGATTCTGTAAAAGTTTATGTAAATAGTCTTTATTCATTTGTTTATACATAATATTGTAGTAAATAATTCTTGATCTACATTGTTTTAAGGAGTGGGTACAGGTGCACAGTCCAGTACACAGCACCCTAAAAGCGCAGAACTGTCACCTTAAAAACTCTTTTGTGAGTTTTTATGTATATTATGCAACATCACGTCTTTTATCCTCAAAGGGTAGGCAGAGGTACACCCACTATTCAGCAATTGTTTTGTCCCTTGTAATAGGGGGTAAGCCTATTGCCATATACCGGACACAAGATTCCAGATTCCATGATACTACTAAAAAAATGTTGAAAAACCTAAAAAAGCCCAGTAATCCTCTCCCCGACACGGGAATCGCACCCGAGACACCTTGCCCGGCAACTAGGCTTACTCGACCAAGGAGGCAGTCAGTCAGTTGTGAGTACTTATAAGTATAAAACATTATGATACCAGTCATACCTTCTAAGAGTTCTGAAGCTGCGTCGTATAGTATTGAGCAGTCTTGCTCCCGTGGCAGTGGAGTATGAAGGCGGCGGCGTATACTTGGGTGGCGGGTCCGGCGGCGCCGGCGCAGACGCGGTGCTGAGAGGAACTGCACGCCCCAAACCAGGCTCTTGCGACTGGCCCATACGAGGTCGGTATAGGTTTTGGATGCGCTGTAAAAATACAAATAAGAAAATTAATAATCAATATTTTTAGTTTATTTACATACACTAAAAAGTTTTTAATTAATGTATGAGTATAGTTTAACGTTGTTTATACACATGTTATAATTATGAGAACGAGAGAAAATCAAAAACACTAATTTTTACCCTTTGAAAATCCATTGATGAACTAGGCATTTTATACGTAAGAAGATATGTAACAATTTGACAAAAAAGTAATCAATAGCCCTTGATTAGTTGACCAGTAAAGTCTTTCACTGCACAAAGTATATCGTTCCTACATTACACACAAGATTCGATATCAAAATAGACAATTTACACATTGAAATAACATAATTTTATACACTACACTACTAAAACAATATGACCTTCATCTACAATTACTAAAACAACTGGAGAGAAGATTCAATGAAATCTTATTTACTCAGTAATTATCAAATATTAACTGTTATCTCCTACTGTATAACGTATAACTGAAACTAAGTCAAATAATATATTTAAGCGACCTTGTATGAGTTCGCATTTCATAATACAGTACCAACTGTGTTATACATACGAAACCTTATGATTGAATGACGGAATTAAGTCACGAATTTACTATAATGAGGTTCGTTTACGAGAGAATTAGATAGTTTAATTTAATTTATTAAATTATTTAAATATTGTACTACTCTTCTACTTATTGTTATGGGGTGGTTTCCTATTTCTTACTTAATGAAACTGTTCTAATCTTCATGTCTATTCTGACTACTTAGAAAAACAATACACCATTTGCCTTTTAATGTGTTAATACTACTACTAATAATACCCTAATCAGAACTTCAGTTTTTTATATGGCAATCTTATACTTATTATTTAATATTTACTATTATATAAAGCTGAAGAGTTGGCTTGTTTGAACGTGTTAATCTCCAAAACTACTGATAAAATAAATATTTCTTGTGTTGGATTGTCGATGCATGCATGCATGGGATACTGCAGAAACGGAGGGATATGAAGAAAGTTCCTGCAACAGCTCGGGAGGCCAGGGTCGGTTCCCTACCTTTTTTTATGTTTAATGGGCCGACGTATATGGCCTCTATCTCGCCTGATGGTAAGTGATGATGCTATCTGTTCCTTCCTTTATGCTAGGAAAGACTATAAAGGTAAAAACAACCCTATCCAACTCATTATAGCAAACATTATGTACTAAATTATCTAGATACGTAAGCAAAAAACAATATCATATTTTTAGTCATGGAAGGTTATCAAATCCATACATAATTTTGATAACAAACAGTGATATAAGAATCACGCCAGAGATTTTTAATAAAATGGAAACGTGACCGGCGTCATAGTATCGTATGATGGTTAAAAAATAAATAGACCAATCAATGAGAACCTGACTAGCGAATTTTATTAAATTCGCTTCCTTTAACACTGAAACTAGATAAAGGGTAAAGATCATTTGTGAACCATTTTATCAGTGCTATGAATTATGGCTATTTTTCAAGGAATTTAAACTACTAGAAATGTTTATTAATTATGTTTTATGGTATAAGCTGGTAAACGAGCAGACGGATCACAGAGATATCTAAGCATATTGACTGTAATTCAAACAGAAATACCAATCTTATAACGCAAGTTTAACTAAAAAACAAAACTATCTTACCAATTCCTCAATACAATCGTTTGCCCGATAATCCTTGTAGCATTAACAGAGAAAACAAATTGTATATTATGTAATACATACAAACATTATCTATGTACGTTAAACACCTTGTTTACTCTAAGTACTAGCACTATTATAAATAACCGCCTCGCTAATTGGCGCGTTTTAACACCTCATTATGATATACGACGCCTGTTTTCTTCATACTTTTGCTTTGTATAAGATAATACTAATGCAGAATTCTGAATGCTTTCACTACAATTAATTATAGACGTTATTACTTTAGTGACAAGGTTGTAAATAACTTACATCTAGTATATCAGGTGGTCCTTTATTCATGTAGCGCCACGTCTGTATGAAAGCTGCAATAGGCACTAGTAGTAAAGCTCCTTGTTGCATAAACACTGCGACTTGTCGACACCATATTGGCCAGTAACTGAAAAATAATATTAGATATTCATTATTGTAATATTATGTATCTTCCCAATATTATAAAAGCGAACGTTTGTCTGGACGTTTGTTACATATTTAGATGAAACTGGATACAAAGATAGATTATAGTCTGGTAACAAAATATGGAGTACTTCTTATCCGTGTATATCTCCGTACGAAGCTATACTTTGGAACGGGCACCTAGCTTTACTGACAGACAGACTGAAGTCACTGATAGACTGACTACGCGAGCAAAGTCACCCCTTTTACCTATGTAATTATGTATATGGGACAAAGGTTATCCAACACTATTAATGGTCAGAATCAAGCTTTGTTATAATAAACAGGTATGTTGTATAATACTTATTATTTATTTCTTTTAATTCTGTAGATACGTACCCAGCTGGTTTTCTCCAACTGTACATCTGTTTTTGTTGTCCCACTCGGAAATCCATCACGCAGATTGCCTGAAACAATAAACAAGAAATTAAAGCTATAATTATATTACATACATACATAACCTCACGCCTGTCGGCTGTGGGTGTAGGCACAGACAGTAAAACGCCAATTGCTACGAATCTTACATACCTCTTTCGCTTTATCAGCAGTCATTAGTCTTTTCATGCATGCTGGTCGGTTAAAGATACTTTTAATTAAGTCCTTTGATTTATCGCTAATCTAATCGCTATATGTCCATCTTTTTTTAAGACTCTTACTAACTAAAAACGACCCAGTTCCTACTCCTGCTTTTCTAGCCAGAGCCCCGGTAATCCCGCTAGATAGTCCGCATCTCCGGAGCTATATTATGCCCGTCTTAGACTATATTTATCAACTAGTATATACTAACTTATTGATGATAGTATACTTACACACAACAACACAGGCAGCACAACAGTCCATGTGAAGCTGAGCAGGGCAGCCAATGTAGCAGATAGTCGGCTACGAGACGAGTACAACGCAGCAACTACAACATCGGGCGAGTATGGCCGTCCACGTACAACGAACACGCCGCACGCTAGAGATATTTGTATCACGCATTGCCACCACGAACCGACCCATACGTAGTCTATAAAGTGGACTATACGGATGCCAGCCTGTGAACAAAAAATAGGTTTGTATTATTTATTACGTTAGCTTGTGAGAAGGGATAGTTAAAACCTTTAATTATAATTTTTCACAATATATTTTTAGACTTCACAAGTACACTACACACACAACAATCTTAAAAGTTATATTTTTTGCCAATATATTTTCAGACTTCACAAGTACAACTCTTATCTTAAAAGTGGTATTTTTGCCCTTTTTAAGAGGAGGAGGAGAATCATCCAATAACTTCTCCCACCTTGGGAATGTCAGACAATAGACAACTATAAGTTTGACACAAACCGGTAGGGTTTTGACGAATCTTTTAAACTGCGATATCTAACCCGCTTACCCATAGAAATTATGGCAAACCCACTTATGTAGAAAGGGCCAGGTTTCAGTAAAGGACAGTCACAGGCTGTTAGTGTTGTTGAATATGAATTTGTAATGCATTTATCCTTGACCTTTTTAAATGAAGGTAAAGCAAGCGGATCGATATGGGAACAGTGACACTTGGAATACACTATAAAGATCGTCTTTGTTTTTTAAGTGAAAATACGTTAATTAATTACTGTCGGTTAGTCATTCAATCCATTGGAAAACTTATTATAGTCGTTATAGTAAACTATTCATTTTATTGATATTATTGTAATATTTAACGCTTGTTTACCACCTTCATATAAGTACCCGATAATAATATGTGACAGATAGTTCAAATAAATTACGTTTTTGCAAAGGCATTGTGTAAAAGGTTCTTACCGCCGTACTTATAGTCATTTAATGGCTACTTAACCCAGTCCTTAGCAATTGTTCTTGATATAAAATCGTTACTAAGGAATAGTTTCAGTAATCATCAAATGACTCTGAGTGCAGCAGTTACCAACTTAAATTTTTAAGACTTACTTACAGGCATTAGTAAAATAAAAATCATAATCACGTTTCTCCTTTCTTTTGAAACTGAGATTACACAAAGTAATTACATCAGTTACGCCATTACATGCACGGTTGATTCAGTCAAATACGCTTAATTGTTTCGCATACAAATAACTACGACGACGCAACGACTTTACCGCAATCGATAAAGACGGTAATGAGATAATCACATTTTACGTTTGCTTACACTTGGGTACACATTTAAATATGCGTCTTAAACTCTTAATTAGTATCTTTGTTATGGTTACTTTTAATTTATTATGAGATAGTAATATATTTTTAAAATATTTTGTGTTTAGTAGCTTTATGACAAACAGAGTGAATAAATATTGTACGTACCTACATAGGTTCTTGTGGAAATAATTACTGTCTAGCATTATTGTTACAAATACCGTATTTAAAATACCCTTCCCGTATCGTTTGTTATGTTATCTAGAAACAGTGCACTTGATATGTATACCCCCTAACTTTAATATGTATTATGCAGTGATTATGTTTCGTGTACCTAAACAAGTAAAAAAAGTAGACATTTCCGCCGAACAAAAAGTTTCATTAACATTGGAATAAACGCCAACTTGTTAAGACTCGATAAAGTTTCTTACATAGGGAAATCTGGCAATGCTCCAAACGGTAAAACCGTTAGATGCAGATGTTACATAAATGATTTCTGCATCGATGAAAAATTTGCAAGTCTCACAGCAAGGTAAAAAATTACTGATTCAAATTTTAGAATAGGCAAAGTATTATTAGATTTACATTTCCCAAACAATCAAAAGCATAACACCGCGTCCGGAATCAATCGTACCTGATAAATGGCAATAGGCTCATCAACTATAACAAGACCCAAGATCACTCATGAAAAAACTAGTAATTTAATTTGTGCATTTCTGCCAACTCCTTCATGGATTAAAAGGCAAATTGTTATATGACTGGAAAGCAAGATACTCACATCAGTACTAAGCAGCAATCCCATAGCCAGTCCGAACACGCAGCTCAGAAACGTGATAGTAGTCTCCCATACTTTGAGAGCTTCGGCATTGATCGCCATGATGCCGGTGATGACGCAGTGCCATATCGCCAGTTGTTGCGCGATGCCAAACATTATGATGATGAAGTAGAATATGACTGCCCATGCTGGTGATAGCTGGAAATTAATAAGGAAACGGTTATCAGAGTTGTCAAGAACTAGGCTTATTAGAAAAGAGAAATTACGAATTTAATTAAGTTGTGATCCAATGATTAGTAGTCTTGACTATTTTTTTTTATTCCGAAGATCATCATATGACTTCTTCTGCCTTGGGCGAAACGAGAGGGAGTGTCAGACTCTTACTGACTAAAAACCACCCGTTCCTACTCCTGCTGTTCGATCCGGAGTTCCGGTAACCCAGTAGGCAGTCCGCAGCTCACTCTTGACTCTTAGAAATTGAAGTAGGTAAAAGTGAGGATGTACCTACAGAGGTCTACGAAATATCTATACAAATGTAAAATGTGTAAGCCTGAATTTTTTAAATTAAAAAGTTATGTTAATTCACAGCCACACACTGTTAACGAATTATTTAGGATTATTTTATATTAAAAATAGCAGTTTAGTTCTATTACCCAAACCATTTATGTAAACTCAAATGAAAACACGACAAAAACTTAAATCACAATGCTATAATTTTGTTCTAACATAAAAAAGGTGATGCAATTTATCAGATACATCTCGCTCACATTATGAATAAACTGTTGATTGTATACTTTGCATAATATAACGGAAATAATTATTAAGAAATATGTTAAATAGAATAATAGTAAGATGGGTGTTATCGAAAGTGGCAATCTTCCAGAGAACTATTTTTAGATTAATTAGTGTTTTTGCAATATTTTAAACCAGGCTATAAAGATGTTATTAAGTGTACCTATCATGAAGCAAGTACAGAGAGGATATGACATAATGTAATTGTGCACTGTGACACAACAAATCGGCCCTGCTCAATGAAAAAAGTAAAATGTCACGCATAGGGAATTTCAATTATGACATCTCCATATATATTAATTTTGTTTTCAATAGACTATCTCGAGCTAACTATAGTAACTAGACTTAGTTAATAGTTAATCCATAGGTCTCATCATCATCAGTATAATAAGTACTGATTTTCTCAGTTTCCCCAAATCAGCACCCATGTATTATCAGTAGTACAGTTAATTTTCTATTCATGTCAAGGTTTATTGATTAATTACAATATAGGGGTATCTGTTGAAACGTTTTAAAACCCATAAAAAAGAAGAAATATCAACATTATTATTATTAGGCTCTGTTCGTGCTCATCACAAACAACACCAATACTCCATACTTAATCCATACTTGACACTGTTAATCCTAGAAATTACAGTAATCCAAAACTAGAAAACGAGGCTAGGGCAACAAATGGGCTCAGTTTAGAGCAGTCGTAAAACAAATTCTAGGCCAAACTAAATCAAGGTCGTAATCCATATTTCAAAGGCTTGGCAATAAAAAGATAGACGTTTGAATTACATCGCGGAGTGCGCAAATGGAGTATCATAAAAGTAACATAACAACATTACATCTTTTATTACGTAGGATAGAGGTAAGCAGAGGCAGAAAAGTCGTATTTAACTGTCGTATTTAGAGACATTAAAGAAACTAACAACGTAACGATTTTGTTCCGAAAACAATTGCTAAAGACTGAGTTATGTAGTCATTTAATGACTGTGAGTGTGGCAGTAATTGAATTAATATGACCTTGACTATGGGGAGTCTTTTGCCGTAATGTCCATAACACACTGGGAATCACTCAAGTCTAACGTAATGCCATATTTCTTTTTGCGAAACTGCAATCATACCCGAAGCTCTTGACTCGACAAATACGCGACCAATGAGGTACTTAGTCACAATCATCCACAGTTTACTACAAAACATTTGGGTTGTCGAGTTAGATAACATTATTATTACAGTTGGACACACGCAAGTTAGAAGAATCAATATGAACTATGAAGTAATGTGAACTTGTGTAATGTTACTCATTGAGAAATTATTGTTACACGTTTTATTACATACAACGCGTATCATATCAATTTTATGAAATATTACTTGTGTAGATTGTAATATTACGTTATTCATTTGGGTATTGTTTTTAGGTCTAGCGAGAAGGTTTACTGCTGAAGGTTTATTTGAGTGTCTCGTTGGTCGAGTGGTCGCAAGTGCGACTGCCGGACAAAAGGTCTCGGATTCGATTCCCGGGTCGGGCTAAGTATTATACTGGGCTTTTTCGCTAATTTCTCAATAGTAGCACGGAGTCTGAAATTTTACCCAGTATGGCAATAGGCTCACCCCAATTACGTGGGATTTAAAACACAAACGGACAAATAACGTGACATTGACGTTGAAAAAGTTTATTAGCTGAATCTCTTTTGAGGCAATTTATATTAAAACATTTTATTGATTAAATTGTAATGTCTGTTTCTACGTTTTTACTGACTTTTGCTAATTTATTTCAATTTAAACAGTACATAAGCAAACTTACCAAATTAGCTGGTAACACAGCCAGAGTAGCGGGCACGATCTGTGTTGCTAGCTGTAAAGGTTGCCACCCGCTGAGAACGCGTGCGATGTTGCCAGTCTTCCATACTGTCACTCCTACTAGGCTGCCGTAGTGACCCATGTAACGAACTGGTGTGGAGACCACGTTGCCTGGCATTGGCTCAGAAATGGGCCATAAGAATTGTGTTGTTTTTACCGTCTCTGTAACAAACATACTTTGTTAACATAACGCCACACCATGATCAATGTTAACACGCACATTTTTTGTCAGTTATTTTATGAATCATTTGGAAAAGAGGACAGGCTCAATTGTCATACATCGGGTCCTATACCAAACTCTTTGTTTTTACTCGAACCCGAAACGAACACAGACTTTTAAGCTTGCGACATCAATCAATGAATCAGGTTTGAACTTTATTTATTGTTGTATTTATACGGCCGGTCTCATCTAATTATTTAAGAGATTGACGTGTAAAAGAGTTAAATTGTAACCTACTTGCAAAATGTATAAAGAGAGGGTGAGATGAAGCGTTATTATATTATTTTAGGAAATCTAAATCCTACACTGTTTCTCATTCTCATCGCATCCGTCGCGAAGTGAGCGTGTTATGAGAAAATAAGACGATAGATAAAATTACAGCAAAGTAACAACTGAAACGGTATAAGCAGTAACAGAAATTACAAAGGTCAAATGCGTGACTTAACATGTTACCTAAATATCTTCAAAATAAAATTAGAAACGACAAAAACAATAGACGATTATTCTGCCGAGTAGAAAGTGCCATATTATACTCAAGCTATTTACACAGAGTTAGATTATATCTACACTACGGCTCGTGTGTAAAAACCATATTATGCTCTATAATAAGTACAATTAGGGTGCCTTTCCACAAAAAATGTGCTATGTAGCTAAGCTACGAAGATGTAATAGCTAAGCTGTGAAACTATGTGACCGTTTCCACTGATACTAAGCTATGTAGCTGTGCGAGGAAGATGCGCAGCTCGATGCGATGTATCGATAGTAGGGAAGCCAAGAATACTTGCCAAAGAATACCACGCATATTTCCATATCAAAAACATAGCTTAGCTGAGTCCGTGTCCACCAGTGCTAAGCTATGTGTACCAATAAATATAATTGGTGGAAACCTAACGCATCCACAGCAACGTAGCATAGCACATCTCTGTTAGAAAAGCACCTTTATACGTAAACACGTCAGAGAAAAATAAATAGAACCTCGAATAAAAGCAATACGTCATCGGCAGTATGATTAGTGCAACACGAGTCGAGTTGTATTGTTAATTTCATAGTAAATAACTGGTATTAATGCGAATAATGCGCACCTACAAGAAATAGCATTTGTAATAGATAATACAGAATTATTATTATTCCTATTGCAGTAACTCTATAGATAGACAATGGATAGACTTTATCTAGGTACGGTAGGTACCTATAGGCATCTTCATTGAATGAGTTACAATGAATGAAGATATCTCTGCACACATTGAAATGAAATTACTTATATCCCTTAGTGCAGTAGTAGAACAGGATGTAAAGATATTCATAATGTACTGAAACCAATCAGTAAATTGGTTAATATTTATTAGTATTTTTGTACTAATCTTATAATTTCAGGTATTCCGGAGTTGATCCCGATTTGAACAATAGATTTAACACCTAAAGGAGTCGAGAATTTACACTTGGGAGCAAAGAAACGGAGCCACAATTAATTGTTTTTCTTTTTCATTTCTTGATGTTTATTTTTTTATACAAGTATGTATTTTATTAATTGGTAACGTAAGTACCTGCGCCATACCCAAGGCAATTTAATTACCTTAAAAATGAGATTATTTTATTATAAAACAAATAATATCTTTTAAAGTTAGATAGGATTGGTTAAAATAAATAACGCTAGTGGCTCCGTTTTATTGCTCCCAAGTGTATTTTAAACTTTTAGTATCAACAAACGAACAAACTTTCATTTTGAAAATTTTAGTATCAGAAACGAAACGTAGAGAATTGAGCGCGAAATTGATATTGCACAGAGTACACTTAAATTTCGCGATGGTTGCAAGCCTTAAATGTCGGTACGTTTTGTTAAGCATTTCTACCTATTATTAACATTCCGAATATTAAGTACTGTTTACATAAATAGAAATATATTTTATTATACCCACGACGTCTAAAAATTATTTAGAGTAGGTAAGTATTTCAATCATAGCAATGTTTTAAAAATATAAACAGTTTACGCCTAAAAATAAAACCCTAGTCGTACCGTAACTAATCGGTCAAAGTTCACAGTCTTTAATTTAGGTGAAAGTCTGAAGCCCGAGTTTTAGTAAGATTTATAGTTACAGTTTACCCTATAAATAAATTAAGTAACACAGTAAACTCACCGAAACTGCCCGGTATATAAACGTATCCATAATTCTTCAATATTTGCACGCAAGTGTTCGCTAAGAACGACCCCAGTAACAACACCGCGAAGGTAAATGCCACTATACACGCACTTTCCTTCTGAAGCATTACATTCGTTTTATTTTTAGCGTTCTTATGTGATGTCAATTGCATTATACAGGCACCAAGAAGACCCCAAGTTAGGAATGTCTCCTGTGCAGCGGCTGCCCAACTCTGTAAAAAGAAAAACGTTGAAAAAAGGATCTTGCTGCCTTTATATTAAAGTTTGAAATAAATAAAGCAAAAAGTATCCATACATTACTATTAATGAAGAACTCGCTCCATTCAGTCTCAGCGAATATATTGATGACAGTGTCGTATGGGATCAACGTGAGCAATTTCGTACACAACACCAAAGTACCACAGATCGGTAGGAATATCAGCATGTATACGGCCTGCAAAATTATTCATAACGTGTTATGGTTACGTGGGAAATTACCTCCACACTACAATGTGCTGTAATCACAGTTACCTTGCCATAAGACCTCAATCCTTTACTAAGTGCGACGAAAACTATCATCCACACTACAGCTAAATTGAAGGCTACTTGAAACTTTATTGTGCCGAAATACGATGTATTGGACCCCAAATTCCTTTGTAAAACTTCCTCGTGAAAATACTGCGGCAACGTCTCCTGTATTTTATAAGTACCATTCTTTGTAACGTCTGAAACATAAAAAATCTTTCTCAGTTCGACCCCATTTCCTTGTTCCACAACTAACGGATAACGTAATTGTGTAAACTGTCGACCTTCATTCGCACTTCCCGCTTCATTTGTTGATTGATATCACCGAATTTATTTGTCATTGTCCAAACAATAAACATTTAATTATGCAACTATTGACTCACCTTCAAAGTTGTATTCTTGCGGTAGCGCCCATTTGTACCTGTCGTTTGATGTTATGAAAGAGTCTCTAAAGTAAACAAATATCCAAGACAGGCCAATTATACTGTACATGCCAATCACGGCTTGAGTAATGAGCAGAGAAACGCCTACGCCTTGGAATATCGGTGATATACGCCACATGTCCACCGGCCCAGACTCCAACACTTGGCCCAAACATAAATGCAATGTGAATAACGGTATACCAATTAAAAATGACAGTATAAAAAACTGTATTATGAAGCTTGCTGCAACAAGAAAAAAGTTCCATTGTACACAAACTAGGAAATTAGGTAAAACCAATTAATTACATAAAAGTCCATTCATTACCTCCAAAATGAACACTGAATATGGCAAATCTAGATATATTAAATATTCCCACGGTACAACTGAGGCACGCCAACATGGCACTCATACGGTGTGGCCAAACTCCAAAAGGAGGTTCTTCAGTCTCTTCAATTCTGCAAAAAATCATAACACTTTCATTTATCCGATTTTTAAAGAGCTATCCGATGTAACTGAAATGATGAATCATTAAATCACATCACATCCTATGACCTCATTTTTGAGAACGAAATGAGTAATATTATTACCAAATCACGAAGGTTGCTGAAAATTATAACGCAAGAACAACTGGTTAGGTTTATAATTACCTCTCCTCAGTGGCACTTGTAGCATTTTGGGTTATGGGAGCAACATTCAGCGATTCAGTGGACGAGCTAGATGCACTGGTGCTCCTTGCGGTACTCCTTGCTGTATTCCGTCCAGTCCAATCTCCAGTTGTAACGTCACTCTCTCCCGGCGAAGGAAGTGAAAGGGTGCGGTTCATTAGCAAGGCACGACGCCCCACAATCAGAGGACCCGAAGCACCGTCACTACTGAGATTTGCCGCCGTTACTTGCAACTGTATGGGAGCGCTCGTAGGACGCATGTTAATGTTATGCTCCAGGAAAAGTATCACTGGTAGTGTAAGAGGCTCGCACGACGACTCAGTTGTTATCGCCGGCAGAACAATAGGGTCTAATCTCCTCATTGAATTACGCAAAGTGTCGGCTGTCGTGCTTGCTCTCTCTAATGATGAAACTAAAGCCTGCCGATCGTTATCAGTCAGTTCTGAAAAACTTTTCGAACGACCAAGACTTGTGAGATTCGATCTTTCAGATAAACTGGTTGTGATGTCAATTTCCTCTAATGGTGGTGCTGACGGATGTACGTTAGTGCATGTTATTACTTGAGTATTGTCGTCCGGAGAACTTTGGCCTTGTGAATGGTCAGATTCTCCATGAGTTTCGCCAATGCATTCCTTAATCTTACAAATGAGATCCTCTTCATCACTATCGAAACTTTTCGTGCCATCATCAAGGCACGCAAGTAAAGATTTATCTAAAACTTCGTCTAAATCATTTAAAATATCCATAAATTGGCACAGAGCCGTCGCCTGAAATTCTTCATCGTTTGTGATGCTTGTTGTATGTGATGAAAAGTTTGAATCAGATTTATAGCATTCTGGTATTGTCTTTTGCAGATCTTCTTTCAAGTCACCATCTTCTGATGTTTTGTCCAAGTCTTCACTACAGTGATCACTGTCGTTGCTCTCGAACGCGCTGCTAGAGGCGTCGCTGTCAATGCTGCTTCCCGGTACATTTTCACTCTGTTCATACCGGCCTTCGCCTATATTAACTACTTCCATTTTTATTGCATGGCCTAAGTCATAGCCCGCGCGCTTCGTTGACCCTGTAACAAGGACTTCACTAATTATCATTGCCAGAATGAACAATATATTGTATTAATTCACAGTAAAAAGGCACATTTTGTTGTGATGATTTTCCACAGTTTGTACATGGTTAGCTGGTGAATGCAGAATGATGTTCGTATTTACATATGAATTAACTTGCTAATAAGCTTAATTATTGGTTGTGGCAATACGTCAAATGTGGCTTAATGTTAACACAGTAATGCTAAGACTGCCTGGTAGGTACTGCTTACAACATTCAGTACATAAAAATGAATCACTTGGGATTATTTCTTGTTACACATAGATAACAATGCTGTTTTCATGTTGCCAAAATTTATTTTAGCAGTTACACAGACACATTCAAAGAGCGAATTAGCCTACTTAACTATAAAAAATATGTAATTTTCTTTTTCATCTAATTTAAGACAAAAAAAAATCTTACATTTTTATAAACCTTAAAATAGATTGCACCTACATAAAAGATTTATTTTTTTAAAGTCTCAGATAGATTAACATTGAAAAATTTTTTAAATACTGTCTGGCTAGTCTGACTTTGTGTCAGACTAGCCAGACAGTATTTAAAAAATTAACACAGAACTACAAATAAAGTATTGTAAAGTTAATCTTACAATGTTTACTTTTCCAGTTAATATGATATAGCTATGAGGCAACAAATTAGTTTGTTTCACTTAACTAATTGCATAATATACTCAGCAAAAGCATGCCTTTTATAGTGGCCTATATCCAGTATTGGGAGGAAATATGCTGATGACTTAGTTCTCCTACATATTAAAACTACTATGCAACAAAATTTAGGCCATGATGCAAAATTCGTGTGATTCTATCAGAACTCAATGTTCCTATGCTTTCTGTTAAATTTGAATAATGTGATTTACCATTAAATAAATACAATTTCATTCAATAATAAAATGGTCTGACTCTCATATGATATTGTGTGAAAGCGAGTTAAAAATGAAATTTTTGTGAAAGTAAGAATTTCCACTGATGATAACGCAAAAGTCGCAATTAAATAACAATAACTGCCATACTCAGAGACGTTTATTGATTACTCAAACTATTCCTTAATAACGATTTTGTTCCAAAAACATTTTCTAAGGACTGGGTTAAGTTAACTGCCATTAAATGAATCTGAGTATGACAGTAAAACATTAACTGACAGAGCATTTTAATTTTAACACTCAATATTGCTTAAGTTATTATTATGTTACACTTGCAACAACACTAGACTCTGGGCGTGTCTTCAAAGGCAAATAAAAAAAATAAACTGCATACAATAGACAATGCTACATCTTCTATCAGTCATCATTCAATGTTCATGTATTATGTTTAAGCAATCACCTTAATTGATCATTAACTATAATCACTTAACTTACTTCAAACTCATTGCAAAAAACTTAAGCATATACAAACATACAATTAACCCTCTAACCACCCAGTTAAATATTATCAATTACAGTGCCCCTAGTGCACAGCTACAGATTGAAAAAAAAATATATCTACCACAGCCAAGTATCATATCAAGAATATCGCTATATTTTTGACGCTTGCCAAATGTTGACCCATCAAATATAAAAAAATCTGCACTAAATAAGTAAGAGCAATTGTGTGAACAGAACGAAAAAATCATGCATGTTCTCTGTCACAGTAATACAACATGAGTGGCAGGGACATGGTCACATAATTAAATTTTTACATTCAAATAGGCAACACAGGCGGTTAAAGGGTTAAAACAAATATTACATATAAACTTATCTATATCTAAACAAAAAGATAAAGTGAAAAATAAATTAATTCTAATGTAAACTCTGTAAATTTCTTTCACAATGCAGTGATAAATTTTACAACAGTTAAAGATAAATTATAAAGTAATAATAAGTTGTATTGCGCAAGAAAATTAAAGATAAGTATACATAGTATGTGATATGAGATCACACACTTGAGATTAATGATAATTTACTTATAAGTGTAGGTATACACCTGTTCTTCACAATTTCTAAGTTTTAATAATATTATTAGTCATAACAAAACAGGATACAGAATATAGAAAGTACTCTATGCTTTGGGTTGTTCTAGTAAAGTGGACCCTTCTGAGAAGTTCTGGCATAAAACCATGCATTTTCTTCCCTAAATTGGGAAGGGTGTATTGAGATACCCACTTGACATCATACATGTTATCAGGCCAACCAGGCCCATCTAATAAGGGCTTAGTGTTACCCTGGCACTTAGGATTAGATGACCATCAATAATTAGAATTCATAAGTGGTTCTTGTAAAATGGACCTTCTAAAAAGTTCTGATACAAAATGAGAGATAACATGATATCACACATTTTCTTCCCTAAATAGATAAGGGTGTATTGAGATACACACTTGACAGCAAGCATGTTATTGGGCCTAACAGGCCTCTCTAATAAGGAGTGAAACTCATTCCATTTATCTAGCACTCGAGATGAGATGACCATGAAAACTACTAATCTAAATGAGTCAATCCAGGATCTGTATAACTTGCTTCTTTGGTTTCATGTATTGATCAATAGATAATAGAGAGGTTTGATCATTTAAAAATTAACTCAATTATAATGTATGTTACTAGTCTTACATCATTATTATCATATCTCAATAATATTGTTTATACATTTGTTTCTAAACAACAGTAGATAGGTTTCAAGTATCACTAAAAATCTAAGCACAGAATATAAACATTCCTGATATTTTATTGTATTGTATTGTTTTAACTGCTATCATTTAGGTAAATACATTAGTTAATTTTATGGGTTTGTAATTGAATTAATTTGTTTTTAATAAGTACCTAGTAACTGGCAGGTATTTTTTAAATTTGGAAGTTATTAGAAAATAACTGTACATAGTAGGTAATTTAGAAAAAAATAAAAGAAAGCTAGTAATGAATTAGAAAAAGTCGACTTTTAATGATCTATAAGTTGATTGGCAGTGGATTATTTGGAAATTTTGGAAATAGTTTACTCTGCTTGACTAGCATTGCAGTATAATTTTACAGTACAAACAATAAATATAAAAAACACCAAGTATTATTTCATAGTCAAGTGACATCAAAACTCAGCATAGTACAACCTTTTTTAAATAACAGAATAACAATAAAAAAAATTAAAACACTAACCTGATTTCCTGGCTGTTGTAAAGGTAAATCTAGCCTCTCAATTTGTCAGCTGTCGATAACATTATTATCAGTAGATGAATGACAGATCACTTGTTTCACTAACTTCGAAGATAACTGCTAATTGTTTATTTATACTAAATAAATGTAATCCAGTGATGTTTTCGTGGGTGAATGAGTAAATTACGTACAATAAAGTATTACATGAAACTTGTACCAGCAGGTACGCACTAGAGGCGTACTTGAATGAAAGCGCCTAAAGATTTGAAAGTCCACACTACTTGTCAATCTTGTAGTCGATTTTGAAATGTGAGGTTTAAACATCGTTAGGTTAGTAGTCGTTAACATTAATAGTCGATTAAACAAATTGTATTACAAAATTACTTACATTTCATAAATATATTTTGCTCAGGAAAAAACGGAATTTTGTTTAAAAATATGCCAATCAGCTCATTGCTTTGTTGTTCATTTAAAGGACTGTAAATATGCTAACGTTAAATTGGTGTTAAAAATAAAAATCAGGACCTACAACTTATACTAATTAAAATATCCAGATAATTATTATTATTGCAATGTGTCGTTTGTGGTAAAATGGTAGTCACATACAGAATAATATGCCTATATTATTATTATACTCAATGCCGATCTTATTAGAATGAAATCGGATAGTGGAGCGAAAATACCATGTCTTGATATAATGTCAAAATCATTGTCAACTAGTGTAGTGTATGACGTAGTGTAAACGAAAAACGACTTTATTGTTAATGTTATTTGGGTTCATAACTGGTTGGCAGTTAGTCAAGATTTGACAACAATCTCTGTACGTTTGACAGCTGTTATTTCGTTTACCACTGCGCATGTTCGTTTTATTGTTCATTAGATCAATAAAATAAAATAGTCTTAGCAATAATATTGAAACAATTTAAAAATAAATAATGTACGTGTATTTTATTTACGCCATAAATTATGACTATGTACTGGAATTCTACAATACTTGACACAAAAATTATTCTGTTCGTCTGTAATAAAAATAACTAACTTTAGCTGACATGAACAATCAATGGGTCAAAGTATCTTTTCGTAAAATCTTAATTATTAACTTTGTCACGATATTCAGCCTTATTTTCTGAACATTAAGATTTTAAATTGCAACTTCGATGTACGTGGGGTATCTGAAATAGATAAGTTTATGTAAATGTTTTTTTTATAAATTGCGGTGATAAGCATTATCATTATTCTATCAGTTCGTCAGTGCCTTTTCTTTGAGAATATTTACAATAGTTGTTAAAAGAATAAATCATGTTTTTTCTCAAAGGAAGTAGAATAATTACCATCAAAATGCGCCCAACAAATAAGGTTCGTCTTTCTTTAACGAGTTAAGTTTATTTTTCGTCAGTCGTAGATGGTTGGTCTGCCTAGTCAGTCACTGGGCTCCGAGAATAATAATACTATTTTACTTGATAAATTTTCATAATTGTTACGAGTGAACAAGTTAATTTACTGTTTGATTATACCTACAGCTTTTTAAAGCGATGGCAGCGTATTCATCTAAAGTTTCCCTGAACGATGTGGTGATCGCGTCGGCGGTGAGGACTCCCATGGGCTCCTTCAGGGGTAGCTTGGCAAGTCTCTCAGCTTCGGAACTTGGCGCGGTTGCAGTCAAAGCAGCAGTGGAACGAGCTGGTGTTCCTAAGGAAGAAATTAAAGAGGTTAATTAATTCAGCCTACTTTCTCTCATGTTTTCCATTGATTTACAGTTATTTATTTGACCATGAACAGTTAAACATTCCTAGAATGTTAAGTAAAATCACTACTTTACGAATTTTAAAATCTGTAGTCATTTGTCATGTTTCTGACAAGATTAAAGTTGATTACAATATCTCTAATCATTAATGTGTTTGTTATCAAAAAACTAATTTTAATTGCTAACAGAAATACTTATTATTTTATTTTATTTCTATTATATAAACATGAGTTGTTAATTGGTATTATTATAATAGAAAAAGATGATGAAAGAAAATATACCTAACTTTTTATAACATTTATGTTCTTACCTTCTTTTTATTAGTTTGAAACACTTCGTCTACACTTCTTAGTTTTGAACCAATGGTTAACTCGCAATTAATTAAAAGTAGTTAGTTTGTATAAATAGGCTCTTTTCTATAGAGAAGATCTACAGTCCAGTACTGGACTATCATGCGCATGAAAAAATATGTTTTTTTAACTTACTTTTTCTATTGCAGGTTTATATGGGTAATGTCTGCTCAGCTAGTATGGGTCAGGCTCCTGCAAGGCAAGCGGTAATCTTTGCTGGTCTTCCTAAAAGTACTATTTGCACAACAGTAAACAAAGTATGTGCATCTGGCATGAAATCCATCATGTTGGCCACACAGGGCTTACAAATTGGTTCTCAAGATGTAATACTAGCTGGAGGAATGGAATCTATGTCAAATGTACCTTACTATCTGAAGAGAGGCGAAACCCCATATGGAGGCATACAATTAATTGATGGTATTGTTTTTGATGGTCTGACTGATGTATATAACAAATTCCATATGGGTAACTGCGCTGAAAACACAGCAAAGAAACTTAATATCAGTAGGCAACAGCAGGATGACTATGCCATTTCAAGTTATAAGAGAAGTGCTGCAGCATACGAAGCCAAAGCTTTTGCTGATGAACTTGTGTCAGTCCCTGTGCCTCAGAAAAGAGGTGCCCCTCCAGTACTGTTCGCAGAAGATGAGGAGTACAAAAAGATTAACTTTGAAAAGTTCACTAAGTTGTCTACAGTATTCCAAAGGGAAAATGGCACAGTAACCGCTGGTAATGCATCAACATTGAATGATGGAGCTGCTGCCATGGTGCTGATGACAGCTGAAGCTGCACAGCGACTGAATATTAAACCTATTGCCCGTGTTGTTGGGTATGCAGATGGAGAGTGTGACCCAATTGATTTCCCAATTGCACCAGCTGTAGCAATTCCTAAGCTCTTAGAAAAGACTGGTGTCAAAAAGGATGATGTTGCTATGTGGGAGATAAATGAAGCTTTCAGTGTTGTTGCTGTTGCCAACCAAAAACTGTTGGAACTTGACCCTGCCAAGGTCAATATTCATGGAGGAGCTGTCAGTCTAGGACATCCTATTGGCATGTCTGGAGCCAGAATAGTTGTGCACTTGTGCCATGCTCTAAAGAAGGGAGAAAAGGGGGTAGCCTCTATCTGTAACGGTGGTGGTGGTGCTTCATCTATCATGATTGAGAAATTGTAAGTTTCAACATGTTCTGACCACCTTGTTTTATTATCTACTGTGCCTTTTAGGAATTATTTGCTGTTAATGAATGGTTTGTCTGTTTGCTAGCTAGCTTTAAAAGTTAAATATTTTAATATATTGTTGTTATAATATGTAATTTTTATATCCATATCTCTTGTAAATAAGCTAACAATATGGAAAAGTGTTAATGGTTGTATTCTATTGCATAAATGATTGAATAATCAATAAAATATTTTTTTATAAATGATTTTATTTTTATTAATGTGTTGCTTTGGTTTACTATTCCAGAGCACACACTTCAGATGGACCTCCAGTTTTGACTTTTTATACTAAAGACCCATGTGGACTATGTGATATAGTCATGGAAGAATTAGAGCCCTATAAAAATAGAATAATTATCCAAAAAGTAGATATAACTGAAAAAGAAAATGTAAGGTGGCTGAGATTGTACAGACATGATATACCTGTATTATTTCTGAATGGCCAGTTCTTATGCATGCATAAGTTGAACAAGCATTTGTTAGAAAAACGATTGCAAATTATTGAGGAAGAAAGATCTTGAATTGCTCGGCGGTAATGGGCAGTAGGTAAATAAATATAAGTACATGAATATTTAATGGGCTGTATAATAATACCGGTGAACCATGAAGGACAAGTAAAAACAAACAGTTTTATAGCAAACAAAAATGCTTTATTATTACGCACGTATTGTACACATGTTAAAGTAAAATGTATTTAGGAATTTATTGATTAAACTGTAGTAAATAGTAGTGATAAAATATTAGCTATAGAATGAAGATCGAAAACAGGTTTGTTTTAAATTAAAATATCGTGACCTTCCTATTTTCCATTTGAAACCAGTTTTTTTTTCGTTTGACCATTTCGATAAAAATACCTATCTCCGTTATAGAATTTAGATAGATACTCTTACAGCTGATGATCGGTACAGTTATAATTATTATTGTACGCCACTACAGACATTTTAATATTTTTATGACAATGCAGGTAGGTATATCGACATACGAAGGTACTTGTGAAGGCTTAACAAAGCATCACGCCTCTGAATCCCAAAAGAGTGGTGGTGACCAAAAGCATAAACTCTCACTTTTCTCCAGTTATGAATCCCATGTAAAAGTGTACCTTAGCCTGTTGCTATATATACTTATACCAGACCCAAACTGACTATAATTAGAAAGGTGCTCCTTTTAAAATAAAATTTACATTACTAAGAATTTGAAAAATATACCGAGCATAGTTCTGTACCTTGCCCGGCCCAAGAACCGAAGCTGAGACCCCTTGAGCGTAATCGCGTTCGCAATCATTCCCCCAAGAGGCTGTCTTAAAGAAGAGACCGTTTATCTATGAACGTTCCAGCAGGTGATGATGCAGATTGAAGGTGTATCTTAATGGCAGCAGTGTTTTCTGATGAACCTGAAAGTGTTGTCTTTGAACACCTAAGAACCATAAGTAGTTTGTTAAGTGACATATCCCGGGGTGAAACCAACTATTACTCTAAAAATCTCAGTTTAATCTAGAAGACGACACGAGGAAATTGAGTTCCTCAATCAAATTCAATAACATAAATATGAGGAATGGTTGAGGAATTTAATTTTTTTAGTGGTTCCTTCTGGCAACACTTATAAAAACACCAGTCACTGTCCCAGATGTCGCTTTTCCAATGAAACACAAAGAAGTCTGTACTTTATGAAACACAGCATACAATTCAAAATAGTTTCTTTGTGATTGAATGTTGATAGATCGCTCGTCTCTGCTTTTCATTATCTGTGGCTAGTCATTGTAATGGTTGACAATTTGACATGTAATAAAATTTACGAAATAAATTCGTAATATTTTGAGTGTTTTTCTCCAATAATTATGTGACTTTTCAGCTGATTTACTTATTAATACTTTTCATAAGTGGTTTAAGTATTGTCTCTCATTCATCTTTTTTTATAATTTGATCTAAAAAATTAAGTGTTACAATGGATAATTCTGCTATACAAACATTGGAGGCGGCTGCTCAGATGTTGATGGTAAGAAAATATTGGTTTCAGTAAAAAATTGTATATTTTATCAATTTTATCAAACCATCTTCTGCGATGGCTACAAGGAATTTGTTATAGTTACCACTATAATGAGATAACTTAATAAACCTATTTTCACACAATTTTCTTTATAAAAAGGCTAAAACTTTACACCACATGATTTTCGCAATCAATTTAACAGTTTATTAATATGGAGATTAAGTTCATTTTAAGTTGTAAAGTGGTATTTTATTATTGTTTCCAAACATTGTTTTTTAACTACAAGCATGGTAATTAATTTGATTTACAGTCAAATCTTATGAATATAAGATTTAAAAAAAATCATAGTTTATATGTGGAACATTAATAAGGCATAACAAACAGAAAACACCACATTCTAGGAACATTCTTCATTGTTCAAATATTGTACGATATGAAGAACTAACTTGCTGTGTTAATAAATTAGAATTACCGAAGTTAGTAAGTAGGTTCGAGCAAATGAGATTAAACAATATTGACAGAAAGTCAGTATTAAATATAGAGCATTATAACCCTGTTACCTCCACCACTGAAACATTTGGGATGAAATAACATAATTGGTTACTACCATTAACTTTTGTTGATTGACAACCAATTTTAAATAGTCTTAAATGCTCATTTTGCTGTTTCCTATATAGTTAAAATATATGTATGTATATTATGTAAGCAAAATCATTTCTTTGCTTAAAGAACTGTGATTGATTATAAATTCAATGTCTAAGTAAATGTAAACAATGCTTTCATGTTTAGCTATGCATAGTCAAGGTATGCAAGTCTAAGCTATGTGTTGGCTATTGTAATTGATTATAGTGCCATTACTATTACACAGTGAATCTATTGCATAAATAGTTACTTGGTTAAATCTGAGTCTTATAAATGAGTTTTAAAAATAGGTAAATATGTGTGGATGTGTATTACAGTGGTTCCATGTAATCTTTTAACTTATGAGTAATAACTGCTAATAAGTATTTAGAAAAGTAGTAATTATTTTAATTTTCCTGTAATGAGTAATAATGAGTATGAATATAATATTTATTGGTGTCCAAATTGCCAAATGTTGTGATCTTGCAAAGACTGGATGTTCCATTGATTGAAGTTCTCTTAAGACACTTGCTCACACTGTTGTGTACACCCCATTAAAACCTCAAATACATTCGAATATTTGAGCATTATATATATATACTTTTTTATGGGATAAGCCTGTCACAACCTCTCATACCGCTGCATCTCCTGTAAGCCAGGATCTACAGTAGATACAACCATGAAAACACTGGAACATTGAAGTCCAGAGCATTTATATACTTGCTTATTATTATACATATTATTCATGTACTTGCTTAATATTATGTTACATGTACAGACTTTTGATTATATAATTTTTTGTAGGCACCACCACAAATGGTGACATCTGAGCAACGTCACCAAGCCGAGAGTGTATTCCTCGAGTTTCGAAGCACCAAGAATCCTTATCAATTGTGTCGAGAAATTTTAGAGAAATCTTCATCAGATTATGTACTATTTGAAGCAGCGGGATTGTTGAAAGCTGCTCTCATTAGAGAATGGACACTGCTAACAGAAAGCGATGTTAGCTCATTGCGAGAATATTTACTAACGTATTTATTAAGGAAGGAGGCACCTCCATTTTTAAGGGAAAAGCTTTTGCAGGTAATTTTCAATTTGTCACATATTCAACTTTCTTACTTCTCAAACAGAATTACAGGGTGTATTGTTAATTTATAAACAGTAGTATAAATAATATTAATTAATTTAGTGTAAGTAATAGTTCCAAAGCAACAATTATTCAGAAATTTCAATAATCCTATTATTGATTTTACTAAAATGTGTATTATTTTTCAGACAATTGCCATTATTATCAAGAGAGGCAGCATTGACGATGGTGGAAGAGAGAGGAAAAATTTGATTGCTGAGTTAGAAAAGATTATTCTAAGCTCACCAATTAGCCATCAAAAGTTGGCCTGCTCGCTTATACTGGCCATTATGCAAGAATTCGCTATAACAGTTAAATCAGCTGATGTCGGCTTAATTTGGGAGGTCCATTTTAGACTGAAGAAGTCTTTTGAGGCATTAGATTTGAAAAGGATATTCAGGTTTACGGTAGGAGTTCTAGAGCAAATTGTGCGTTCTGGGCTTAGACCTGAAGGGGAACAAGCTTTACTGACAAAACAATTACTGACTATTGTGGAAACAGTGTTGTGTTGGAGTCATGTATCGCCATTACTGTCGAAAAGATTAATCGGCGCTTTTGAAGCTATCTACGAGAGCGATACCGCCCCTGCACTACGACTAAGCCTGAGCTGGCGAGATACGATAATGCAACCTGAACTCCTTGCATTATTCTTTGAGATACACATGTATGTCAGGTCCAATCCTGACTTAGCTAGTCCGTCGCTCACTTGCTTAGTTCAGCTAGCTAGTCTTAGTGGGGTGGTGGTATCCGCAAGTAACTTGAAACAGCAGTATTTGGAGAATTACGTGAACAGTTTCCTGAATATGATGGCGTACATACAGCCGGTTGAGAGAGAAATGCTGGGGATCTCTGATATATACAGGAGATTGATCCAGTTCTTCTCGCCGGCGATGATAGCTGCGACGCCACCGGCATTTCTCCAGAACCTGACGACGCTCACATGTCATTGTATTAGAGGATCAGTTATTGAAGAAGGAGTAAATGATGACACAGTGTGGAGAGAGTCGTTAAACAAGTTCCTTCATAGTTGGAGCTCATTAGTCCACGAATCTGATGGTTACTCTAATGAGACATTAATGAATCCGTGTATTGAAGTATTCAATACTTACCTACAGAGCCGACTGGCGCCACCTGATGGCACTAGGTACTCAACGTTTTTAGTATATTATTTGCTCATATTTTATCAGGCAGCCTTATCAAGTTGTATTCAGTTTTAATTCTGTAGCATTTTAATGCAATGGTAAATATCTCTACTACATACATACCTAGGTACATCATCATATACTCGACAGATTTTCTTCTCGGTTAAAATACTTTTTACATTCTGTAATCTTCTATTTTATATCTAAAGTCGATCTTTAATTTACTGAATACGAAATGCGAGAAGTCGACATTGGACGATAACGGGCTGTTTATTATAATGAGATGACTCCATATATAAATGGTTTTATAATTATGATGGTTCTCAGACCAGCGGACACGGAGGAAGACATCAAGGATGAGTTGGAAGAGGACGAGCGTAAACTACACAGCAATGTACTGATGACCATCGGGGCTATCGCTCGCAAGGCGCCAGCTCACTGCTGCCATGTGCTCTTTACCTTACTACAGGATCGGAGTAAACGGTAAACAACTGACTGACAAGAGTTTTGTTAATCTCATCATATTATTTTATGTACTACGTACGCCTTACTTCTTCACTACATACTATAAAACAAAGCCGCTTTTTCTATCCCTATTTCCCTTTATATGCTTAAATCTTTAAAACTACGCAACGGATTTTGATACGGTTTTTTTTTATTTATAGAGTGATTCAAGAGGAAGGTTTATATGTATAATAAATGCATAATGTATCACCGTTGCACCCATGCGAAGCTAGGGCGGGTAGCTATTTTTATTATATAAAACTGAAGAGTTTGTTTGTTTGAACGCGCTAATCTCTGGAACTACTAGTCCGATTAGAAAAAATATTTTTGTTTTGGATTGTCCATGCAAGCATTATTTTACGCCGGTTTCAAGTTATTTTATGTATGGTGTGTTAATCAATAAACATTCTTCAACAGGTTAGAGAGTCAACTGCAGTTAATGCATATGGGGAAACTGCCAATCAGTGGAGGAGGTCACTTAGTTACCTTGTTTGAAGATCTGCACTGGATACTCATGATCACAGGTAAATAACTTCACCCTATATGGCAGTGCTAGCGTACCATCATGTATATTTTTCGAAGCTATAAAACTACAGTGCACCCACATTTTAATCTGCAATGGGAAGATCTATTGGAATCAAACCCTATTACGTGGGCACTTATAACACAAATTGCTGAAATGTGGGTGTTACATCGTATAGCGACATTACGCATTGCAATGTAATATGCAGCCACGCAATTAAGAAGTTAAAAGGCTGAGAAAAAGGGAGGTTTAAGACGTCCGCTTCTCATGTATATGAGTGTGCGGGTTCGAAAACTACCAACACGTAGCAAGTACCAATGAGATTTTTTCCGAGTGATATGTGCTTTCTAAGATTATTAGATATCACTGACAAACGGTAACGGAAAACATCGTAGGCTGTTGATGTGGTGTGACTTAGGCTTGGAAAAGCTAGAAAATTTTCATTACAATCCGCAAATTCTGTCAATGTAATTATTATAGTGATATTTCTTATTTATTACACAGGTCATTTCCTAGCAGTAGATTGCACGGAAGGCGAGACAGTGATGATTCCCTCGGAGATCATACATTTTAGTTTGAGGGAGAACGCCAATATCGATGCCTCACTTCGATATCTTGTTGGGGAAACGACAAACACTGATAATGTTGATTCAGTTCTCAAGTAAGTATTTTTTTTCATATACTAACTTAGAAAAGTGGTAGTTGAGTAACCATACTAGGTCCTTTTCTTGTATCGTAATATGTTGCTTTTGGAAATATGGATGATGACGGGGTATGGAAATTAAAAATCTATTTAGTCCGTCAGTTAGGTAATGAAAAAATATTAGACACATGTTTGTTTTTTTTTTTTCATATAAGATCTATATTTAGATAAAACGAATCAGTTAGGAGTAAAATAACCTAGAAG
This sequence comes from Spodoptera frugiperda, assembly GCF_023101765.2. NCBI lineage: Eukaryota > Metazoa > Arthropoda > Insecta > Lepidoptera > Noctuidae > Spodoptera > Spodoptera frugiperda. Next base: position 9,240,914 of record NC_064242.1, on the reverse strand, counting down.
CCGGTCATTAAAATAAAAATTAGTCATCTATGTTCTACAGATTTATCGCACCTAGATAATTTATAGATCACATAATTATTCGGATTCACTACGCCTAGTACTACTTACACAAGGAAAATCTTATAAGTTAGAAAAGCTTGTCACATATTATGAATTCCAATAGCCAATTAAATGTTTTTGTTGCACTCAACAAAGAGTAATTTTATTCTATCTTTTGTATCTGGCATAAACGGAAGGTAAATGTTATCTCACATCCTGCCTTTTATATGTTTGTTTGTGCATGAATGCTGTTCTTATGTAAAGTATCGTATACAGAATAACAATGCAAGGAAAATCTATTGTTAGCATCTCAACAAACGCAAAGAATAGATGTGAATACAAGGTCCTGAACAGCATCTTTTACAATATACAATAATAATATTGCTTCACATGCAAAATAGTTGAACTATTGATACTTATTTGAATATCTCATGACCTAAAAGTTTAAGTGTGTATTCGTAAGCAAATTATGAGCTAATTTTATCTGTTTGTGAATTTTATTTTAATTCTGGAGACAAGGCTTGTTCCCCTTCTTCTACTGTAATTGTTTTTTTCAGTAAAACAATAAAAGTTGACTAATCTAACAACTGAACATTTTTTATCAATATTTATTATACCTATAATTTTTCTATGGACTCGTGTATTTCTTACATCGGAGGTCGCTATCAACTACTTAATGATTCTAAAGAATCAATTTATTTTATTTACAATAATATTTTTTACGTTCTTTAATGTAAACCTAAATAAAACTATGAACTAATTTTCTATGTTTTAGGCTTATTGGTGAAATTATGCGTATAAATGCATGGGAATGTGCAGCATTAGAAGCTGGGTTGGGCAGTGTGTTCAGTCCAGAACTATCTGCTACTATTTCATGGTTGCTCAAGATATGGGCCAACTCGTACTTGATGCCACAGGCCTCTGTTTATTCTGAGGTAAGTTCTTTGATAAATTATAATGTTAACCTTTCATTTGGTATATTATGATTCATCCTAAAAGTGATCCTTTAGGGAAGTATTTAAATTTTTATTGTTGAATTTTCAACAAGGCGAATTTGCTTTATTACTTTACAGCTAGCTATAACTAGTCATACTGATTAACATTTAGCACCGAACATGTTTTGGCGAATTTTTACTTATCCGTATTTAATCGGGCTTACCGTTACCACGCCATAATACAAGACGGCCGTTTGTTCAAACGGCTAGCCGTAACATAATACTGTTTAATAAAGATTAACTACAGAGTCTGTACATGGATACTTTTAATGGGAAAAGCCGGCCATTACCTCTCAAAACCGCTGTAAGTCCGGATCTACAACAGTAGATGTGTAAATACATGTGTAATGAAATAATGTTCCCTTGTACAGATGTCTCCAATCCTGGCGTGTGCGTTCGGTCGCGGGTCCCGCGGCGTGTCGTGGGTGGTGTCCCGGCTGGCGGGGCGCGCTGCCGCCTGTCTCAGGCACCACGCCGCGCAGCCCGCCGCCGCGCTGCACGCCACGCAGCTACTCACCACTCTGGCGCACTCACACCATAAGTAAGTTATACCAACACATTTGAGTGCAGCTTTCCGATTCTTTTCCGCATGGAGCAACTCTTTGTGTGATCCACAAATTGTTGTTTTGGGTCTGTCATATGTATGTGAAATTATATGTTTCTAAACGCACCCACGACACAGGAGACAATTTTAGTGCGAGGCAGCAACAACATAAAAATTAACCTCGAAGCATTTGTCTCCCATGTGTTAAAACGTTGCATCACTGCAATAAACTAAATATGTTTTGATTGTTTAAAGGCAAAATCCGCTGGCGACTTGCGAAGAGTTCCTTGCACTATTACAATGGGAAGCGGCCGGATGCAACTTACCGGGAGAGCTGAGGAAGGAATTACATAGAGCTTTCGCTATCGCTGCTACTTATGCTGAAGGTACGTAGAGGGCGCTGGTATCGCTTGGCCCAAACTACTTTCTTTAGTTAACTAAAAGTCATGATTTACTCACGTACACGCATGCTACTCATGATGAAGTGTCCCTCTGTGACTCGAAACTTTAAAAAAGAGCTTTTCTTCAGTACTATTCTTTGGTAAACCGTAATTTTTAGTTAATTTAGTATGTCTCACGATAGTTATTAGAAAAATATACTTCCTGTAGGTCCTACTTAACGTCACGTACATAATTTAACTTTCAGGTGACGTCCGAAATCGTCTGTTGTCAAGCACAGTATCGCTACAAGAGAAGCTAATGAATTTAATAAATATGGAGTCGGACACTGAACCCGTTCGCAACATGCTCGCTGATACACTCGACTGCTTTATTGGTATCACTGATGGTGTGCTTGAGGTAACTATACTATGAATATATGGTAAAAATAAACCTATACTATTATTAATGTTCTACAGGATTCTATTTCTACATTGCTGTAACATTACATCTTGTCTTTTATTCTCTTAAGAATGACCATAATAATTATAATTAATGTAGCACCAATTTTTGGCCCTTTTTGTTATGACCCTCATGTTAGATGAGACAAGTCTATTTCTATATTGTTACTATATTACTGGCTCAATGGAAAATCTATAATCTTACGTTTTCTCAAATTAGTAATATCAACACCATAAAATCAACGCCCATTACTTAGCAGTCGCGCTTGCACGTCTATGTAGATCGATCGATGTAGCGATTGAATCTGATCCAAAACTATTAGCAATTGTATCTGATCAAAAACTATTCAACAATATATAAGTAAGAAAGTTAACAAACTAATACTTATTTTGCCTTTACAGGTCGGAACAATGGACGAGCAATTCATGATGTTAATTGGTGCCTTAGACAAGATACCAGGGATCATATTTAGATATCACAACTATCCCGGAGTAGTGTTGCCAGCTCTCAACTTACTCGCTAAAAGCGCTAAGAGAATGCTACATTCTGTACAGCCACAGAATGTTAACAAGTATGTACATTTACTAATATTTTTTCGTTCAATAAGTAGACCCATGTTAACTGTTAACGCGATAATTTCATTAGAACTAATCGATTGTTACCACCTTGGTGCTCGGTAATCAATTAATCATACTGTTATTTTTTATTGAGGAAATAAATCGCACTTGTAATTGAATTCTCTTTTCAACATGCCATTTTTCAGTTAATAGTAAAGAAATCTATTTGATTGCAGATTCTTGGAAATATGTAATACGACATTTGAAGTTTATATGAGGTGGAATTCTGGGAAAATATCAAGTATTCCACAAGATGCTGAGGAAGAGGCGTACGAGGTAAGCCTATGTTACCTGAAAAGCAGAAGTAGAAATGGGGGAGTTTATAGTCACTAGGAGTCTGACACACCTTAACGCCTCGCTCAAGGCCGAAGAAGTCATTGGATGATTTTCCTACCTCAAAACAAAAGACGTTTTTAGAGTTCTAATTCCCCCTTCCCCCCCTTTTTGATTTCCCATCCAGGCAAAGCACATTATAATTCCTTTGATATTTGCGAATGTCTATTGGCGGTAGCGATTGTTTACATTCTATAAAAAATTGATAATATAGATTCCCCCTTTTGACTCTCCTGACTAGGGACTACGAATATGTCTCATGTTAAAATTAATACTAATATTATTGTGTTTTCACACCTTAAAGGAGAAGTCAACTTCAATATTGCAAACCAATGTTTTGTTAACAAATAAAACATTTTTCATTTTTAATTTCTTTATCAATTCATTTATTCATTGCTTAGGATATATGCGCGCTGATGGAGGTGATCTGCAGCGTGGCCCGTTCGGGCGGCGCGGGCGACACGTGTGCGCGCGGGCTGCGGATACTGCTGCCGCTGGTCACGCCGCCGCTGCTGGCGCTGCCCGGCCTCGCCGCCGCAGCGTACCGCATGCTCCGGGACCTCGACAACGCAGACCAGGTCACTATACCACATTATATTCATACTCAAACGCTACTCAATTTTAAGCTGTAAAAATCGTGCTATCTCTGTCATTTTATAAAGAATTGATAGTGACAGAACTACATTTGAGAGCGTCTTAAAATTGAATAGCATTTGAGTATTCAGGCATTACTTTACTGTTTAGCTCGTTAAAATTGTTAGTCTGTAATTTTTGGTCTTACTAGATGGCGCTAGTATAGGTAGTTTAAAATCTTTAACCACTTTAGCTGTTACCAAAATGTGTAACCACTTAAGTTGAAGATTTTAGCCATAGTTCTTATTTCATTTTATCCTATACCCGTTATTTTATTTCCTTTTTAATCACTATCTCTCCTTAAAATGTACATGTTCTCAACCATGCTTAGATAACATTATATTTACTTTTGTATGTTTTAAAATTATATTTCTTTTTTTTTCAGCTTACGAATCTGCCTATAGACGACTTCAACATGGTAGTCACAGCGTTACGCGTGGGACTCACAGCTGTATCCTGCGACGTGTCGACTCTATGCTGCGACACCATTGTAGGACTGTCTAACAAAGTGCGAACCTTAGGCGACGACAACCCATACGCACTCTCCCTGCTCACTCTAGCAGAGTTATTACTCATGCTCATTATTAAAGTGGAAATACCTCCAGACTCGATACCCGCTGCAGGGGCGGCGATATATTCCCTCACTTGCGTTAAACCAGCGTTACTCGAGGGTCTAGCGCGACAACTCATAGAAGCGTACGCTGTCAATGATCCCACTAACGTACCGCGACTAGAGGAAGCTTTCGGCGTCCTAACAAACGGAGTTCTCTTCGACGGCTTGAGGACTCACAAACTCAGATTCCAAGATAACTTCGACAAGTTCCTAGCGAGTGTACACGGTTTTCTTATCGTGAAATAAATTATTGTTTGCAGCCACAGTTTGCTGGCCAAGAAAATATTAAAAATATTAGCATAGCTTTGCCGGCGACTAACGCCTTTTACAATCCTGTCTCAAGGATTTGACGCAGATAATGCGGTTTCGACGATTCTATATTATCGTTACGTACTGAAAGAGAACCAAATTGGTGCAAATGTTGTCTTCAGTTTTGTTTTGCAAGCGCGATTGGTGCGACTCGAATGTTTGATATATTAAGTAGTTAAGTTTATTGTTTTAAAGTCCTTCCCTGGGCTGTGTCAAATGTAAAACACTATTGTGTCTAGATTATAGTTTGTTATGACTTACGACATTTTCTTAAGTGCCATTAGGAAAAATGCAATATTGATTTCGTAATGTTGTTTTGGAAACATATTATGGCCTAAGATTGCACAGGGTGCTGTCGTTAATTGACTGTACTGTCCATGCAATATTATTTCGTAAATTGGAATATTTTTATTTTATAGTTTTGACGCTTGTTCTGCAATCTTATGTTCACAACGAAGTTAGTATGGATTTTTATAAATGTGGTTGTGAATGAAAATGCAGAAGATTTACTGTGGTATTATATATTTCGTAGGAGTAAAATGATGAGTACACTTTTAGTACTTATTGCTAGTTAGAGAAATTGTGATTTCTATCGAGCTGAGCACTCGTAAACCGCAATGAGTTTTATTATTGTAAGAGGAAGGTCCTTAGCACTTTTATGTATTTACTGCAGGTTTTACTCCGTCTTTATATTAAATTAGTCAACAAATAAAATATTGTCATCTTGTCAAATTGTTCTTATAAAATGTAGATAATATTGAACTTTGTCGTATAAACTTGAAAGCTTACAATTTTTAATACATTGTTGTGAAATTTTCAATTTTATTTAAGAATTTTTGTAAGTGTAGGTACCTAATAAGTACATTATTTTTATTCTTTAGTCTGTTACATTGAAAGTGTAAAAGTAATTTGAATAAGTACTTTGAAGTCATGTCCTAATTTTTTACTTGTTCAACAATGGTTTAGTCATAATATTTAATTAGAGTAAAACATTTTCCTAGCTGATCAAAGCAGGCAGCGTTTTTTGATAGTCCTGTCAGATAAAGTATAACTAGATATAGAATATATTTGTTCTTTTTCAAGTAACATCTTCTAATAATGTAACAAGAATATATTTTCCTGACGTTAACAAATGTATAGTTACACTTGAATCCACCTAGTAATTTATTTTTGTAAAATAGAATACTAGACGCTTTTACTTTACATAAATAGTATTAAATCTGTGCTTATATGATGCTAATATGGTTAATGTGTTAATTTAATATTTCTTTAAGTTAACTTTCTATTTTACATGATCAGACATGACTTGTATAATGAATAATATTTATTGTACAGAACAGAATTCCGAAGTATTCTAGTGATCTGTATATTTATAGGGGAAAAACATATTTTCTTAATGTAAGAAAAAACACCAGAAAATTTCCTTAGTATAAAATTGTAAGTGCCCTAAAATCTTTTAGAACACCTTTTATATAATTTGTATTTGTTTGAATATTACTGTACCCTTGGTATGAGTTTGCTTTACATAGTAATCGAAACGAGAGCGCTTTCGGCGCTCTGATTGGTTGGTTCATTCGCACCGGCTTTTTTTCGTTCAACGTAAAGTTAACTCGTACTAAGGGTACTGATGTCGTTCGGAAAACTTGGATTTAAAATACACACTTCTTTCATTTAACTTCCAATTCTTCGTAAATTTTATTAAAAGGTTATTTAGTGTTCAAAACAATTTTTGTACCCAATTCGTTTGTATAGCTAGGAGACATTTTGTAAATACTCAAAACATGTTTTATTACCCATAAAAGGGCGCATATGTCTTCTTTTTGAAATTGTCAGTATCAATTTAATTAAACTGTACAAATTTTATAAATTATAATCTGTTTGATTTGTAGATATAGAAACCTTATCTTGCTGATGGGCTGATAGAGAAAATTACAATACAGATCCTCTATAAATAGCTGAAGCAAACTCTAGTTACAGCTTCGAAAAAGAGGCCACAGACTGATTGGTTGGGTACCGTACCATATAGAAACATGGTCGAATCTATTCGTCACAATCGTCACATTATTATTTACCACTACGCCTATAGAAATCTCACTAAAGGCTTCCTATCAGTTATAGAGCGAGATCCCAGAGCTGTCAGACATATCTTATTTTTACAAGCATTTAACCTTCGGCTTACAGTAGTCTTGTATGTACTTTTTAATGCCTTAATGTTTGTAAAGCTTGCCGAGTGACACCTGCGCAGGTACCAGGTGAGAAAGGTAACTAAAAATTAGACTCACTTAACTTAAATTTTTATGTCTGATTTTTATATGTTTTGTAGAATATTACTCTGAAATCATATTAAAAAAATCAGACATTTTCCATGGACCAAAACTTTTATCAGACGCTATAAAGCTCTAAAAAATAGTGCGCCTTACAAAATTGTAATAGCAATATATGTGAGGTTGGAGAGAAATATCTTTTCGGCAAAGCAGTAGCACATTTGTAACATTCACGATGGTAATCACGTTCGTGCAAATTATCTGGTAAAACTATGATGATTTGTACTACTGTTTTGCATTACAGGGGCACCATATATTGCTTTACAATTTTGTAAGGCGCACTATTTTTTAGAGCTTTAAGCCGTCTGTCAAATCATCAAATCATCATAGTTTTACCAGATAATTTGCACGAACGTGATTACCATCGTGAATGTTACAAATGTGCTACTGCTTTGCCGAAAAGATATTTCTCTCCAACCTCACATATATTGCTATTACAATTTTGTAAGGCGCACTATTTTTTAGAGCTTTATAGCGTCTGATAAAAGTTTTGGTCCATGGAAAATGTCTGATTTTTTTAATATGATTTCAGAGTAATATTCTACAAAATATATATTAAAATCAGACAAAAAAATGTACGTTAAGTTAGGCTATTTTTTAGTTACCTTTCTCACCTGGTACTTGCGCAGGTGTCACTCGGCAAGCTTTACAAACATTAAGGCATTAAAAAGTACATACAAGACTACTGTAAGCCGAAGGTTAAATGCTTGTAAAAATAAGATATGTCTGACAGCTCTGGGATCTCGGACCATTATTATTTACAGAGCTCAAACATGGTTATTGTAACGGATTCACCAAATTTAAAGTCACACAGAATGCTATATTATATATAAGATGGTGGTCCAATGATAAACCAAAGTTGTCGATGTGGCTCGATCGATTGTCTGGCAAAATGAATGTGTCGTATTCTGCATGCATGGTCTCCAATTTATATTATCTTGCGAATAGAAATCAAATAAAATATAGGACGCCCTTTAGCGTAGGAGAGCGAGGCAAAGCGGTAGGTAGTAGTAGGATGCGTAGGTAGTAGTAGGATGCGTAGGTAGTAGAAAGATGTAGAGGGCACATTTCCAGCAGGAGAGGAAAACAAGCTAACGATAATGAGTATTATTATTGTAATCACCATTTTCTTGCTTTGTATGTTTAAATTGTTTTATAGTTTGGCTAGGCCGTTGAAAAAAGACCTTGAGTTGATTTGGCTTTTTCTTAACTTAATAAATTTCCGAACGAATCAATTTATGTCATTCGAACAATTTATTTCTTTCAACGCAGAATTTGCAACTGGAAATGTACAGTTAAACCTATTCAAACTAATAAAAGATCTCTGAAACAAACTAAAGCAGCAACAGATAAGGTTTTTCCAGGTTATATTTTAACAATAATAAATTATTCAATAATAATATCTTTACAAAAAAATAATAGAAATTGCGCATTGGGTTGTTCTTATCAATCAACTGTGTGTCATTGTCAAATGTCATAGTTGTCATCTCATCTGTAATTTAATTTGAAGTTGACAGTTCTACGCTGAATCAGAGAGATCTTTGTTGTTTTGTGGTTTTTACAATAATTTATTTATAAAAGAATTTATAATGAGTGTAATTAAGCCGGCTTCATCTCTAAACTCATCTTTAGCAACGTCTCAATATGATAGCCACGATGATACTGAACCAACAAAGGTTAAAGTATATCTTAAAGAAAGATTGAAGTCACGGATTTTTTTGGGACGTTATGTAGAAAGAAGACTTGCAGACAAGCGTATCGGCTACCGTGACGTCGTTGTAATCAGCCCTGCTGAAGTGGAGTTAAAAAAGGATTTGTTAGAGGTACAGCACAAGTTGTTAACGATATGCCCCAGCACACATTGGATAGGTATTACAGACACAGAAGCAATGGGTTCTACAAATGGCGTTTGTTTGTGGACAGAGATAGATAACCAGCCGTTTGGTCCATTTTGGTTCCAAATTAAGAGTTTAAAGTTCAGAGATGATGAAGTGATGGTCACATTAAAATGTTTGAGGCATATATCTGACGCATTCTTAGAAGTAGAACCAATCTTGACAGGGGCTGTGAAGAAATGTAAAGCCATTGAATCATCTGACAAAAAGCTGGAGAACAGTGTTGCATCTCTAAATGAAACTTGTACTGATATTGTTGACACACTAAAAGGTGTTTTATCAATAACCAATGTGAAGGAATTTTTAACATTTTTGTTTGCTTTCGTTATTGCTATCTTCACTGGAAGTACTTCTTTTGTAAACTTTCTTGGAAACTTTATTTTAGCATTGATCAGAGAAATGTCTATCTTAGTAAAGAACTCTACACCAATGTTTCTTGGCTTGTTAGATTTCTTTAGCAAAATTGTGGGAGGATTTTATATTTTGTTGGCAATGTTATTCAGACAAAGTGCTCCAGCTCCATCCAATAAAAGAACAGTGGGGGTTTATGATAGACCACGGAGATCTTACGAGCGATATGATGATGGTCAATTTGATTAATTGTTAAGTAATTAGACTTAATATAACTCAATTTGTTGCCAGCTTTATAGGTTTATTCATGTTTTCTGCTTTAGTAGTCTTTTATTATTTAACTTTTTGGTATAGTTAAAAATATTTTCTTTAGATCTCATTTATTTATGTATAAAAAATACATCTCATTATGGCATTATTGATAAAAAAAATGCAAATTTATTTTATTAAGTACCAATTATTTGGTATTGGTAATAATAAATATTAACATAGATAGATGGTATTATATCCTGATATTTAAAAATATTTAACTCTTGTTATAAGTTAATTTATTTAAGCCAAATATTACCAAATCACCAAAAATGCTTTGATGACTTACCTACTAATCATTCCAAATGCATTTACAGATTGTAATAAGCTCAGGTATATGTTTTGATAATAAAAAAACTAATTTTGTATTCAAACTTTAATAAAATAAATATGTAAATTGTTACAAAAAATTGTGTATAAATTTATATACAGCATTTTAATGTAAATTATTTTTTTGTAATAATTTTGGGTTGGTGTTGTTGTTTATAAAAATAATGTATTGTTACTGGTATTATAGATTTTTTACCAATACACCATCTTTATTTTTTTTCAACTGGTACTACTATGACTGGTCTTCTGTCTGCAAAAAATATTTGATGTAATTTATTTACCATTCAAAAATAATTATTAGAAAGTAAATTCATTTAAGATGGCTTCAACTAAAGTACCTTTAATCAACCTTTTTGATTTGTTAAGATCAGCAGGGCCTGCAATAGCTGTAACATGCAATAGATGTACTGTTTTAATCAGACCTAAGAAAATAGATTTCAGTTTATAGATAGAATACCTTTATGATTCTTCAAGAAAATTCGCGATTTATTTGTCTTCTTGCTATTTTTCTTTGCACGAGGTTCTGATGGTTGTATTTGAACATTTTTCTTTTTAACAGGCTGAAAGACAATATATTTTTTAAATTTATAAACTTAAGTCCTATATATAAAACCTGAATTTCAAAATATTTTTTACCTCAGTAGCTATATTTGCCACAATCATAGCTTTCGGCCAGTCCGATTCATTATTTTCTTGTAACATATTTTTGGATACAATATTGTTTAGAATATTCGTGATTATTATGTTCATTTCACTATTGTCATACTGCTGCAACATTTCTTTAAAAAGTTGCAGCAAACTAGGCAAGTTCTTTGTCAGTTCCATTTTGCCTGTTTCGTCGCTACTCAAATTATTTAGTAGGTCTAAATGAGTGAAAACTTCGTCTATCGACATATGCGCTCTGAATTCTAATAGAGCCTTAAAATTTGCACTCCCGTAACCTGAAAAACATGACCTCATAGTAGAAATTCCACACTTTAAATCAAAGAATTTTTCAAGGTTTTACCTACTTATCCAATTTGTTTTATGTCCAAGAGTATGTTAATCAATCAGTATACATGGGAACAATCTTTTTCCTTTTTGTAAGATCGTCAATATTAACTTCAACATTGGAAGAAACGTCCCTTTGAGATGGATTTTCGGACGGGTTACTTTGGGTTTCAGTAGAAAACTTCTTTATTTCTTTACCTTCATCAAGATGCCTATATTGGTATGTACCATTTATATGGTTTGTCATTGGTGGGTGCATCACTTTTAATACGGCGTTTAATAATTCGACAGTATCTATGTCTAATTTAGCTCCTTTTTTCCTTAAAATCTTTTTAATGTCATTCGTTACTTTCGATGTGTATTTCAGGTATCGACGTCCCTCTTCCAACTGAGCTAGTTTGTATAAGAATGATGCTGCCAAATTCTATAACGTAAATACATAATTATATTATTATTAAATAAGTTTTAATACAGGAGAAAATATCTGATTGTGATGTATAAGGGTGACGGTAACCTGAGTGACGGTATCCCCATAGTACTCTAACTTGCAAGGCCAAGATATACACGTAGTTACTATGGAATTGTCTTCAAAAACATTACACATGTCTGAGTGAGAACATCCTTGAGTAATTTCCACCTTTTCTGCGTAAGCTGAATCTGCCAGACCCTGTGTATTTACAACATTTATTTATTTAGCATCCACAGTATACAATTTGAGATGGCGACAGAATAGAGCCTTGGGGAACTCCTATGTAAAATAGCAAACGAGAGGATATGATCGATACAGTTTTTATCTTATATATTTCCGTTTGTGTGTTGCAATTGTAATATGCATATGCGTAATTGGAATAATGGAATATTCCATGAGCACTGATAATATTCCTATTGATTTGATTCATAAAAATACAAATCGAATAATCCTATGCTGACGATAAAGCATAGAAGTTTATCTTCTCATGTTGTTTTCAATAGAAAGTCAGCTCTAAACAATTTGGAAAGCGAATTATGAAAAGCAAAGCATAAAATATGAATTATATACCTCATTTAAAAATATAAGCGCATTTTTGGTATATCTGCCTCCCATATACAAAAATTTCTTCAGAATGCGCATATTCTTTATAATTTCTCCTGTAGTGCTTGTGAAATATTTGGTATTTTCATTGAAATGTATTATAAAATCATTATATTCCAGCTGATTTAAACAATTACATTTTCTTGTCAGCCTTTTAAATATTGAACAATCGTCATCTTCATCCTAAAAAATATGAAATGATGAATGAGGATAATGTCAACATTAGGTATTCGTTTAGGGAACGTCACATCGATCCCTTAATATATAGGTGCTTTACACCCAAGTATAAGGCATAGAAGTTTCGTAATAAGATAAAGTAGCAAGCATATAGAAGTTTCGTAATAAGATTGTCTCTATTTCACGAGACTGACAACTGGCTTAAATACCTTCTTGTTGAGAATAAAAGATTTTATTCTATGAAATAGCGTACCTCTATGTAAATCTTATTTAATGCTTTTGTTTTCGCTTCCAATGTTTTCAGTGCCTGGTCACTTTCAGTATTTAGAGGCTCCTTTGTCTGGAAAAAGGCACACAGGTATATTTTAAAGTAGGTACCTGTAGTGACTTTAATAAATAGTAATGTAGGAAGGAATTCTTACTGATTAAGCGTAGTAAATTCAAAGAAAATAGGACAAAAATAAAATATTAAAATAATAATAATAAATAAAATGTCCCGTACATCATCCCCTTGTAATTGAACAAGCTTGATTTGATTTCTATCGGATATAGGAAAATCTTTCAAGTTTGCCTTCACTTGAATGTCTTCTAACAAACATAATAATTTCTTTGTACTGTCTTTTAATTGTTTTATTGAATCCTGAAATAATAAAAGAAATTCGTTAGTTGAGTGGTGCAAGCACTGGCAGTCCCGCATGTTCGAATGAAAGAAATTCGTTATAGTTGAGTAGATCAGCAAGCGCTCTGGCAATGCCGCAGCAGGGAGCTGCGTGTTCGTTTCAGGTTGTGAAACTTTGCAATATGCTTTGCTTTGCAATATTAATTCATGTACTCTGTAGGACTGCATGTAGGCAGATGCCTACTACCCACCAGACGGGTGGGTACCAAATAAAATCCAGTCAGGACTGAGGATTTACTTGAGTAAAAATAGAAATACCTAAAAAAGTATACACACCAACTTTACAGAACAGTAAGGTTCAAGAGAAACTTTTATTGGAGTAGCAATCTTGGCATTGATGGCTTGATTTTTTAAATTTGTAACGGGTTTCTTTAACGCTGATATCATGGGCGTTGCAGGTGGCACTTTAACACATGTTTCCTCTATTTTATTCGTTTTAATATTTCCACCCAATGGATGACTGCTCGATAATTCTGTTTTTCCTTGGCCATAGTTATTTTTTATAAGATTATTTGTCGGACAAATGATATAACTGGAAGAATCCACTAAACCATTATTATACGTTTTTCCACAACAGTCATCCATAAGTAACGTACAAATTAGAATATAATAAAATGTAAACAGTGCATTTATGTCCGATTGTAAACAATATTGAAATCCGTGTTCGAGGTTGTTAGGAATATAAAAACAATAAGATATTATGATGCGCCATTTTTGAATGTTGGTGCCATTTTTTTGGGAAACGTTTATGTTGTTCTTTTTCTCTCTCGTGTAATGTTATTTTTTATTTCACGTTATATTAGTATGTTGTATGAATAATTATTTCGAGTATTATGCACTTCGATTTGATGTAAATATAAATTAAATAAATAAAATAAAAATTTCCGATTTCGTTCGGAAAGCCTAATGTCATTACAACGTCAGTTTCATACTGTTAACTGTCTTCTGTCATATTTGTCTTGTTGCATTTCGTTTCGCGTCCTGTCAATGTCATACTTTTCAATTTCTTTGTAAACAATGTGAAGGGAATAAATTACTTAACTAATTATGAATAATTATAAAAGTAAAGTAAGCTATGATAGTCCCTGTGACTCAGATAATGACTGGACCAACTCCTCAGATGACTCAAAATATTCGGATTCTGAAAGGTAAATAAAGTTTACTTCATAAACCCGAAAGTATTCTCCAACTTTTCACTGGGTTTTAAATACCTTTGCTGTTTATTTTAGCTCTGTACCTGAATGGGATTCCGATGTTGGAGAAGATGGAGAATTAGTTTACATAAAAATTAAGAATGATAACGAAATGACGGATTTCACGAAGACACCTCTTTTGGAAAACTGTGAAACTTTTAAACTCAGAAATAACTTTAAAAGATCTTCAACTCGACGATCTACAAAAGGTATGGTACAAATACTACTACAGTACAGTACTGTAATAATACATACTGATCATTGTATTTACATAGTAAAACTAACTAAATTAAAATATGAAAATCACAAACATTTATCTAAGTATTTTAATTGCTTTGAATTTTATAATATAATGTATGTTAATTGTATTTACAGTTGTAGATGTTTCACCTATTTTTTCTTTCTCATTATAATTTCAAAATGAATTTAACAGTTTTAAAAAATTACAGGAAGAATATTTAAAGTATTAAAATCTCACAAGTCAAAAAATACAGAGAGTAGTACAAGAAAAGGTGATGAAGGAGCATCTAATGTAAACAGGAATGTGCTTCCTGATGAAAAGCTGATTATTGTACAGGTATTTAACACTATCTTTTTACCTTTCACTTACATGGAATTTGAATTTCTTTTGTGAAGACCCCTATTATGTAGGAAGTTGGGATCTACCTAATCCATGTTATCTATCTTGTACTCCCAAAGGTATACTTGAAAATGCTGGATGAACTGAGTAGAGCTTTAAAATGCTTCAACATTCACCTTTTTTTTTTTAATTTTAAACCATCCAATCCAAATCCCCATCAAAAACAATATATTTTGATAGTTAGTTACATTATATAATTATATTAAATAAATGCTTACAAATTAGTTTTCAGGAGGCATTCAAGTTTATTTATCAAATAGGAATTAATATAAAAAACAACATCTTTTTTCAGGTCAGCAAAAGCATGATATTCAGCAGCGAAAAGAACTGCCAAATAGAAAAACTTTTTGGTTTAAGTCTAGAAACACATGCTGATGGCAAGACCTTAACAGTTGCAGAATTTTTAACAGAAGCCAGAGCCATTTACACCCCAAAAGTGCAAAAAGGATATTATTTACAGAAGATTAATGGCATTGAAGTAAACTCTTATAACATTAATAATATACTACAAAGAGTCATAGAGGACCATAACAGTCCCAGATTAACTTTTCAAGTCCCAACAGAAAGCCATAAGGTAGACATGGAAAGGTTACTAAAGTCTAAAACTGCTCCAGACAATTCCTTGACACATCTACTGAAGGAATCCCTCTGTTCTGTCCTTTACATATGTTGTAACGACATAGAGTATAACAGTGACGATGACAAAGGAGTCCTATATTGCTATCCAAGACCTTTTAATCAGAATTTTTTGTATAACACCAGAGGGGCTTATGTCACCTTGAACCATTTAGCTCCAAAATCTTTAGGGACTAGCGAACCAACCACTTCGACAGTACTCCATAACAATACCTTAATCAATGTTACATACACTTCTCATTATAATGACTTATTGCTGGTTGCTTTTCCAAATAAAGAGGTGGATTTGTTTGCAGCGAAAAAAGTAATAGCTGATATAGTGAGGCTCTTAGAATTTCTATATGGTTCTTTGAAATCGAGTTTTACTAAGCCAAATAATGTTGATAAGTTGGATGGTTTGTTTGCCCGAGTTTTTGTTACTTTGGTAATTAATAGTAGAGGGAATAAGGAAGATGGTGGGAAGAATGTTGGGTTATATTTTGAAGATATGTTGGCTGCTCATTCTGTTACACTGCCCTTGGAAGTGAAGGTGCAAGTTGATGATGCTATTACGGAATTAGAGGCTGCCGATTATCGCGAATGGGTAAGATTGTATGTCTATTCAAACTGTAGCAAAGTCTTTTGTAAAAACCAAATACTTATGTTTGAAGGCAGTTTACTGCCTCTTTTGACGGTCTTTCGTTGGTCAAGTAGTCGCAAGTGCGACTGCCGGACAAGGAGTGCGATTCCTGGGTCGGGCAAAGAATTGCTGGGCTTTTTTCGGTTTACTACTTCTCAGTAGTAGCACAGAGTCTGGGATTGTGCCCAGTATATGGCTAGAGGCTCACCCCCTATTACAAGGGACTTATAAAAAATGGTGAAAAGTGAGAATACATTACATAGCCCACATTACTACCCCTTCGGGGATAAAATGTGCTTATTAATTGACACCAATAAATATTACTTTACAGACAGATGACATCGAAAACTTCCAAAGACTGTACACAGTGATTGGCTCTTGTTTATACTACAATGGACACCTACTAAGTTCACACTTACAAGACGAAGATTTGAAGGAAATCAATGCGTATTTACGTCTGAATGGTATTCTAAAGTTAAGTACAGAGAAAGAGTTGGAGAAACTAGTCGTTTGGAGAGAAGTGTTCATAAATGAACATAGGAAACAGAATAAGAATGACGGGAATGAGTTCAGGTGAATATATTTCATGATTACTTAATTGCTAAGGACTGAGTTAAATAACAATTAAATGACTCTGAGTATAGCGAAAAGATAAATAGGAGTTAGTTTTGTAAAATATTGTCTAAACTAGCTTAAATAGGCCTTGTGTTAGTCTTGCTAAGAAATGTGATTGAATCAATTTTAATTATTCGAAACTATTAATTGTGTTTTGTGTGTTCTATGACGTCAAAGTTGGCCTCCCGAATATAATCCCATTTCATATTATTTTCAATCATCATTACTATTCTATTATTCCTACATTTGTAATACATACTTATATTATATTCTTAAATGGTTGCTTATTAAAAGTGTACTTGGTAATAAATACGTAGTACAAAATTTATATTTATAGAATTTCAGACGGCCGTTGGTTTCTTCTTACTGTCGGTAAAGGTCATTTTGTATTATCAACATTGATGGAAGCTGGTGGATGTACGGAAGATGTGAGTACTGTTAACATACATTTTTTTTTTTTCAGATATCTGATTATAATATCACGCTCTATATTCTTCAAAAGCTTAGTCGTACATAATGTTGCTTATGGAAGCAGTATTTGCCGATTTCGGCTACAGGCATTTGCTACAGTCAGATTACTGAGAGCGTCTCTGGTGTACTCTTAGTGATTGACATAGCCAGTTTTTGCTGTAGATATTTGCCCACATTCACTGCAAATCAGTTCCTCTTAGCGAGTTTCTCAGTATAAATATGAGTCGATCCAGTTGGATAATAATTGTTCGACTTTTAAAGTGAATTTAACAGTTTTTATACTTCAACAACTATTTATAACATACCTCTTTCAATTTCCAGGCCGTCGGAGTGACCCCGCCATCTCCATTCTACGTGGAAGAGTGTGAGAGTTGCCTAGAGTTATTGTATGATGTTGGATTGAACAAGTATCTGGTATCCTGGTTCAATTCTAATTCACAGCCTCAAGTTGAAACGTCGCCTGAATATCTTACAAAGTATGGAAGGAAAATTAGAGACATTAATTGTAAGTTCTTTTTTAGATTAGATGATTATTTAATGATTTAAGACACATACTGTGAATTTTTGTATTTCTATTTCTATTATATATTTTTTGAAATTCCAAAATGTCACCTAATATTATAAATGTGACATTTTGTTTGTTTGGATGTTTATCCATCAATTACGCTGAACTGATTTTGATGAAGTTTGGTATACAGACAGGGTATGAGCTGCCTTGGGTGATAGGATACTTTTTATGCTACAGGAACGCAAGCGAAGCCGCTGCCAGAAGCAACTTCATAAATAACTCTATGTCTTGTACTTTGTATTTGTGGTAATCAACCACGAGTCCGTGTGCATTAGTCACACCTGCATCAAATGCTAGTTCAAATTAATGCCATACTCACTTTACTCACATCATTATTCCAGCACTAAAACCAGACTCGACACTCAAAACCTCAACCCTGAAACTATCAAAGCAGACGGACAAACGTCGTCACAACTCTTCAGAACAGATCAACGTGGGATCAAGTACTAGTGACATGAATTCTATGAACTCTCTCACCAATTATGGCAGCCATCACAGTCTCTACGCACAGACTTATAGTACCGCGCCAAAGTATAGGCATTCTAGCCTTGATGTTAGTTATTCTGAGGATTCTAACAGCTTGAAGAGTAATAGGTAAGGCGCTAGTGATATGAATTCTAAAAACTCTTTCACCTCTCATTTGTATAAGACAATAAAAAAACTTTCATGGATCTGCGTATCATCCATACGGAACGATCAGATGACCAGACCAGACCAGATGATGATGATACCATCATCATCAGCCGAGAGCCGTCCACTGCTGAACAAAGGCCTCCACGCCCTTAGTCCTCCACGTAGAACGACGTTTACTAAAGGTTAATGAAACCCATCTAGTAGCGCAGTAAGGAACTAGCTATCGGTTTCATCAGTTATCGAATGGCTCTTTTTCGGCGTATTCAGAAACGCAATGATAGTTAACCAAGGATTATCTTTTCCATAACTTTATTAAATTGATAGTAAATGAGAATTTAACTGAGATCTTCAGAAACCGGGCACTAGTCACCATAGTAAGGGCTTTTTTTAAGGGGGGAAAATCACCCAATGAATTCTCCCGCCTTGGGCGAGGCGAGCGGGAATGTCAGACTCTTACTAACTAAAAACCACCCCGTTATTATTTCTGCCCTTCGAGCCGAAACCCCAGTAAACCCGCTAGGTATCGTTTTTATTTGCTCACGAGATGGTGCTAATTTGAATATTTGTCTATTTTCAGTGAAGTAAGTGAAGAAAGGATACAAGGTAGAAGGGCGGATAGAGAACAAAGAAATCGTCGGGACTCGTCTGGCTCGGATTCAGATTGGGATAGACTGGTAAGAGAAATATTTAATTATGGATTTCTTAGAAGTCTCTATCGTTGTGTTGGTCTTTTTTTTAAGGGGGAAAGTCATCCTATGACTTTTCCCGCCTTGGGCGAAGCGAGAGGGAGTGTCAGACTTCAGACTCTTACTGGGCGAGAGGTCTTACCGACTAAAAACCACCCCGTTTCTTCTCCTGCTTTTCGAGCCGGAGCCCCGGTAAACCCGGTAAGGCTAGGTAGTCCGCAGCTCCGGAGTCGTTGTGTTGGTCTAGTTACAAGTGCGAGTGCCGATTAAGGGGTCTCGCGTCCAATTATCCCATACTAGGTATCGGGCAAAGAATTGGTAGGGTTTTTTTTATCTAAATCTGGATTAATTGTATCTGGTACATTATGTAGCAATACAGTCACTCTCTATTATCATACAAGTTTCCTTTTTTATACTTATATTCTCGTGTTTTTTGCAGGATCGAAGCAGAGCCAGTGGAAGTTTAGACATGTCTGATATCAGGAAGTCTTTGTTGAATGATATCAATCATGTAACTGCAAAGAGGTGAGTTGGATTCTCGGGTGAATTTTTCTCATAAATGGTAGACAAATTTTATTACTTCGAGTAGATATTATTATGTACCTATAAACAGGGGTGTAGCTAGCGTCGTATCTGCCTTATACGGGACCACCAACGTGTTTAGATGAAAAAATAAAACTTCCCAAACGTTAATTAAGTCTAACACTCTTTCTCGCCTCACCTAAGGATGGCAGAACTAATAGGCAATATTCATAACATGTGAAATACAGGGCCTTCATAAATGGTGAACGGTACCTACAATATCCCGAAGATTATAGAAAGAGAGCAGTATATTTTTTCAATAAAATATTATTAATATGTTTCATATGAGATAGTCTTGCCCTATAAAATTATTTACTTAGCAAAGATCATATACCTATGGGTTCAGCCATTTTAAGCCCAAACTATTCCATCCTTCCTTAAGCAAGATATAGTTTATCTATTTTCACGCATTTGATTATAAAATCCTTATTATTATTATTACAGAATAACAGCAGGCGAAGAAAACGTATTATTTCACTTTGTACACTTGGAATCCGAGAGAGGAGTATTGATAGCACCAGTGAAGAATATAGAAGTACTGGCTAATAATGTACTCTACTCATACATTGTGAAAACCTTCCGATCTGCTTGTAAGCAAATACATGAGCTGTTACAACATAGTATAAGGTACAATATTACACTTATTTTTTTATACATTTTTCGTAAGGATATTACTAGGGTTGGCAAAACTCTCAACTGAGTCCACTCAACGTCAATAGACGTCGCGGCAGGCCCAGAAGAGAAAGCGGGGAGAATTTGTCACTTACGATAACGACACTCTACTAGACATTTTGGCTTAGTACTACTTAGGCTGGCACCCGACAGGTTAAAGCCATATGGTTAATACTACTGTGTACATTACTTGGCAATCTATACTAATATTATAAAGCTGAAGAGTTTGTTTGATTGTTTGTTTGTTTGTTTGTTTGTTTGAACGCGCTAATCTCCGGAACTACTGGTCCGATTTGAATAATTCTTTTTGTGTTGGATAGTCCATTTATCGAGGAAGGTTATAGGCTATAAAACATCACGCTATAACTATTAGGAGCGAAGAAATAAAGGAAAATGTGGACAAAACGGGGGAAATTATTAATTCTTGAGGGCTTCCGTTGCGTGCGCTGCGAAAATGGTTCAAGATACGAAAATTATATGTATGAAAGAATTATTCCTCTTAAAATGATCTAAAAAAAGTCCGCGA
Organism: Spodoptera frugiperda; assembly: GCF_023101765.2. Classification (NCBI taxonomy): domain Eukaryota; kingdom Metazoa; phylum Arthropoda; class Insecta; order Lepidoptera; family Noctuidae; genus Spodoptera; species Spodoptera frugiperda. The sequence continues at coordinate 9,220,023 of NC_064242.1, read as the reverse complement.
CAATATATGTCTATCTTTTAGGATTAACTTACTAGAATCGTTTTTATGGTAATCAAACTGGGTCGAAATTAATGCATTATTTGTTAAGAGTTGTATTAACGAAAAAATATTAATCTTTATCGAAATAAATGTGTTGTTCATTAAGAGTATTTAATTGTGAACAAAATTGTCTTTGACATCACTAAACTTCAATAAACATCTTAGAAGATATTACAATTTTAAAATAACTCCGATATAAAATTCACCCGCGCCGCATGATGTGCGAAACACGACGCTGCTAGGAGGAGAGGCATTGTTTGCGAACGACGCGGAGCCTGGTGTAACTATACTCAAAAAAATTATATTCTTACTAACGAAGTAAATAATTTTTTGATCATTGACCACAGAACGCGACGCACGGTACGTACGGGTCTGGTTTTGATCGGGCGACGAGCTACTCTTACCGCCGTCCGCAGACCCGCGCTTACGGTGGCCGGGGATCGTCACGCGATCCTCGACGCCCGGAGTGTCTTCTGCGGCGGCTGGGGCGTGATGAGGATCATTCCCTCACGCGCTCCGCCTCCTCCTTAGCTAGGATGACTGCTTCGCAGAAGGGGGAGACGGCGTCCCTTTCCCCCTTAGCTCCTTGGCCTGAACTAGAGCCCGACGTGAGAAGTCGCCATTCACATCCCTAAGGACATGGCGATGCTCAGCACATGCAATGCACACCGACACTGTATGCTCCACCATATCTTCCGGGCGGTCCTCGCAATGACGACACCCAGACGAAACGCCCGGGTGTTTCCTCCCGCCGAATTCGAAACAGGTACCAACCGAAAAACTTCCGTGTTCGGTAAGTACCTGCGTCAGGCGGTAGGTGAGGACGCCGTGACACCTCTCAAGCCACTCTTCAAAGAGGGGACTTACCACTGCTATAACGCGTATGTAGCGAGCACATCTAAAAAGTACCCTAGGAATTTTATTTCTGAAACACAAACCGGGGTGGCGGTTACCCAACCTATAGGCGCAGGTTTCCGGAAAACAGTGGAAACACATATAGTATAGAAATGAGTGTGGATTGTTCCTTATAATCATAATCCAGTGCTATCACGAATTTTCAATGCACAAATTAACCGTGGGTTACAGTTATAATTTAAGCTGAGAAAGTTGTTTGCAAAAATAAATATAATGCCTAAAATAACTATTCCACGCGGACGAAGTCGCGGGCACAGCTAGTTTCATAATATAAGCCGATTATCTGATAGCCTATTAGAGGAAAATATCACTTACTACCCTCTCTACCAAAGTGGCTAACATTAAATTATGTGGACGGTATTAACCCGTGGTATGCCAAAACGAAGATCCATGTGAGACACAATGTGTTTTCTATTGTGTCTTATATACGGCATACAAGAGGTAAATAGTGCTTATTAGATTAATTAGAATATCGAAAAAAGGCCTTTTTTACGATTAAAGAACACGTCCAAGATTTTAACCATATTATAATCATACAACGTTTTTTATTCCAGATTCAAGAAAAACCACGCACCATCGAATCCTTTGAACAAGATTCTGGTAGCGGTGAAAGAACACGGCATGTTATTTCAAACACCAGTTGATATATTGAGCCAATGTGGCGTTAGCAAGAAGAATTGTGAACCGTACCTGTTTTGGGTTGTTGGGTAAATATTGTCACACTTATCTAGATCGGTTCTTTTTTATGCTATAAGCCGTTAAACGATCAGAACGATCACCTGATGGTAAGCAATCGCCGCCGCCCATGGACACACGAATCACCAGTGGCGTTCGAAGTGCGTTGCCGATCAGGAATTTAAGAGAGATTTTCCTTGGGGAATCGGGGATTGGGAAGATTGGGACTTGTCATCATGAGCAGCGTGCGCAGACGCGGCGACGTTGCGACTGCGCACGCTGCATTTCTCCACTCATTTACGCGAGTAAACCGTGATTTTTAGTTAAAACCAGTGAATAATAATAGTTTGCGCTTCAGAAGGAAAATTAATATTTCTTTTTGTTTTTGTTATAGCCGAGTCTTCAGTGAACCAGAGCCAAGGGAATTGTATTTATGCTACCACGAGTCCGTGCCCCAAGATCTCACTGAGGTCGCTTATTTACTCTCTTATTTAGAGTAAGTCTTAATTAATTATGTATTTTATATATTTTTATACGAAACAATCCGTCCATTGCAATACGAATAAAAGACTCAAACGTGATATTTTATTAAATATACAATCTTTTACTCTTTGAATTAGTTTTGTTTTATTTTAACCTAATGAAAAATGTACTAACTGTTCATTTAAAAATTATTGACTTTACTTATCAAAACATATAATAGTAGCGTAGATTGGACTAGTTATTTTTAATATATTAGTTGTTTAGTTAAACAAACCGATCACAATAAAAATATAATAAACTACAATTTCCATTTTACTATTTAAAAAAACTCATACTATTTTGTCGTTTACTTATTTTGTTTGTCAACTGAACAAATGTTAATGTATGTTTGCAGTTTAACGTATGTTCACGTATGCACATATGACTACTGCCGCGAAACTAAACTTGATTTTCAACAATGCGACCTTCATGATGTTTGTATTATGTAATGTAAACTTGGAATAGCCTATATCTTACCTATATACCTATATCTTTTGGCTAGTGTTAGTAGACTTGCTAGTAGGCAAAGTGGCCAAGTACAAAAAACAACAGTTATTTAATAAAAAAAAGTATATTCATTAACCAATTACGCAATTAAGCGATATAGATATGTGCAAAACATATATAACGAGATCTTAATATAAGTAAACACGAATATATCAATAATGCGTAGGTTTACATACACAATATAAACATTTAACAACAGACAACATTTATTTATGGCAATCGGAATTCAATTATTTCATACAACAATGCGGATAAACATTATAGACCTTACAGTTTCTCAATCATGATAGCTGAGGCACCACCACCGCCGTTGCAGGCAGTAGCCACACCAATCTCACCCTTCTTCAGAGCATGGCACAAGTGCCCAACAATCCTGGTACCAGACATACCAATAGGATGGCCCAGGCTCACAGCTCCACCGTGAACATTGATCTTCTCCAGGTCAATGCCCAACAACTTCTGATTACCAAGAGTAACAACACTGAACGCCTCGTTTATCTCAAACATGGCCACATCCTCCTTCTTAACGCCAGTCTTCTCTAGAAGCTTAGGGATGGCGACAGATGGTGCAATAGGGAAGTCAATTGGTTCACGTTCTCCGTCTGCGTATCCAATGACACGGGCTAAAGGCTTCACGTTCAATCTCTTGGCGGCTTCAGCGGTCATCATCACTACAGCTGCAGCTCCATCGTTCAATCCTGACGCATTACCAGCAGTTACTGTACCATTCTCCTTCTTGAACACAGTCGGCAACTTAACAAGCTTGTCAAAGTCCACCCTCTTGTACTCCTCGTCTTCTGCGAAAATAACTGGAGCGCCCTTCTTCTGTGGCACTGGGACAGGTACTACTTCAGCGTCGAAAGCCTTAGCTGCGTGCGCTGCAGCACTCCTCTTGTAACTAATGATAGCATAGTCGTCCTGTTGTTTCCTTGAAAGGTTCAGGTTCTTAGCTGTGTTCTCAGCACAGTCGCCCATGTGGATTTGGTCGTATACATCAGTGAGACCATCGTATAAAATGCCATCGAGTAATTGAGTGCCACCGTATGGGATTTCACCTCTTCTTATGTAGAAGGGGATGTTTGACATAGATTCCATTCCTCCGGCTAGTATGACGTCATTGGCTCCAGTTTGCAAGCCTTGTACGGCCAGGGTAACAGCCTTCAGACCAGACGCACATACTTTGTTGACTGTAGTGCAAATTGTGCTTTTTTCAAGGCCACCGAAGATAGCTGCTTGTCTTGCGGGGTTCTGGCCAAGACCAGCTGAGCAGACATTTCCCATGAACACCTAGAATAAAAAGGGAATTTAAAAAATATTTATGGGAGTCATATTATGTATATTGAAACTCTGCAAATCTGCACCATTTCTAGTTATTCGTATTTAGACCTGCAGATTTTTTATCACATCGAATGTTGAAAATGGTAACTTGGTGAGTAGAATTTTGTTTCTTTTTCTATAACTAAAACTTATAATCAAAGGTACAATGTATAATAAATAAAATAACAATTTTAATCAATTTACCTCTTTAACTTCGCTGCTAGGGATGCCGGCTCTCTCGACTGCGGCTCTGACGACGATAGCACCAAGCTCTGTAGCTGTGACGTTCGCTAGGCTGCCTCTGAAGGAGCCGATGGGAGTCCTCACGGCGGACACGATCACCACCTCGTTCAGGGAAAGGTTTGAAGGCGCCATTGCTGATAGGCTGTCGACAAAACTACGGTTAAGAATAAAAAGTGAAGAGAATCCTTGACTTTAATCGTAAATTGTTCAGTTCGAAAAAATAAGTACACTTTTGATTTTTCACTTGTAGTACTTTGTTCAACATCAACATTAATGGCGAATACATCACTCATCTCCGTTTCGCCGATGACATAGTCGTAATGGCAGAGTCGCTGGAAGAGCTGAACACCATGCTCAGCGACCTCAATACCGTCTCCCAACAGGTGGGCCTTAAAATGAACATGGACAAGACGAAAATCATGTCAAATGTCCATGTTGCACCTATACCGGTTGTCGTTGGGAACGATATACTCGAAGTTGTAGACCACTACACATACCTGGGTCAGATCATCCAGCTAGGTAGGTCCAACTTCGAGAAAGAGGTCGCCCGAAGAATCCAACTCGGATGGGCAGCATTTGGGAAGTTGCATGAAGTCTTCTCGTCAAAAATCCCGCAGTGTCTGAAGACCAGGATGTACAACCAGTGTGTGTTGCCAGTGATGACGTACGGTACCGAGACATGGTCCCTAACTGCTGGCCTTTTAGAAAGGCTCAGAGTCGCCCAGCGCGCGATGGAGAGAGCTATGCTCGGAGTATCTTTGCGCGACAAAATCCGAAATATGGAAATTCGCCAAAGAACAAGAGTTACAGACATAGCTCTCAAAATATGCAGGCTGAAGTGGCAATGGGCAGGCCACGTCGCTCGGAGGACTGATGGCCGCTGGGCCAGGAAGGTGACTGAGTGGCGACCGCGGACCGGAAGACGCAGCGTGGGCAGACCTCCCACTAGGTGGACCGACGACATCGTCAGAGTGGCGGGGAGCCAGTGGATGCAGGTGGCGGCTTGTCGTTCTACGTGGAGGACCAAGGGGGAGGCCTTTGTTCAGCAGTGGACGTCTCTCGGCTGATGATGATGATGATGTAGTATTATAATGAATGTGGATAGCAGTAGAAAAACCTCCAACCAGTAATAGGCTGATTATGAAACAATATTTTAAGTCAAATGCTAAAAGGTTTCTAAATCTCAAGTGCAGAACAGTTTAGTTCTTGAGTGATAGTGCAATGTATTAGCAAGATCGTTAATCCAGAATGTATGGCACAGTACGTTAATTGGCAATAACTGGATGTCGTAGCGTACCTCCCTATCTACCTAATTGAATCTGATGTCACAGTACCACAGACAGTGCATCGTCCATAGAAACGCCGCGCGGAACGCCAAAAATGGTTTATGTATGTATTTTTGACGTATTGCACCTTCTGAGATGTAGGTTGACTGACCGCAACACGCTGTTGTTGTAGTAATAATAATACTTTACTACGCACTCTGTGGTATTATATACAACATATAAATACCTAAACATCATATCTAATCTCACATATCATGAGAGGGGTGGAGGGCGCGCGGGCGGGGTCGGCTCGCCGCGCGCGCGTCCGCGCCGCGCTCGCCACTCGCCGGCAACAACGGTCGAGCACGCAGTGTTTTACATCATTCCTTCATTTTATTACATTGTACAAGTTTAAACAAATTAAACAAGTTTCGCACTTAGCACTCAAATCTTTCATTGAAGAAGAAACATTGGTCCATCGAAGCCGGATAATCAGCACAACATCGAATTATCAAGCATTATACCTACCTACGAGTGACCGCACCGCCCACGTGGAGCACGAAAGGACTACGGATTGGGTTCGAAACGCATTAACACCGTTTAATTTCATTAACAGCGATCGTGAGTGCATTATTCTTGGTGATACTTGCAGGTAAGTACCTTCTTTGTTTTGCTAGGCCGCCAAAATGGGGTTAGATTCGGATTTACGCGATCTCAATAAGAAACGAGGTAATTTGCGATGTAGATTAACAAACTTTAGTAAATATGTGAATTCGTTGGACAAAGCGTCATTGACTGAGGAACAAATATTAGAACTTCAATTACGCGTCACAAATGCGGAGCAGATATTCACCGAATTCCAAGAAATACAGTCGCAAATCGAAGAAATCGCGAACGAGACAGAGTTGTTGTCACAGTTGGAGGTTAGAGACTCGATTGAATCACAATATTTCGCAATTATTTCATTAGCTAAGTGCATTTACACTAAACGTGAAGTTTCGTCGACGTGCTCTCAAAAATGTACTCATAATACCAATAACTTACCAATTAAATTACCTACAATATCGTTGCCCTCCTTTGACGGTTCGTACGAAAACTGGCTAGAATATCGTGATACTTTTGTTTCCCTAATTCATAACGCAACCGAAATTAATACAATTCAAAAATATCATTATTTACGGTCCTCACTGAAAGGTAGTGCCTTACAGGTCATAAAATCGTTAGAATTCAGTTCAAATAACTATCAGATAGCTTGGGACCTGTTGACCAATAGGTATGATAACAATAGGTTATTAATTAATAATCACGTCAAATCACTTTTTACGTTACAAACCATTACCAAAGAATCACCTGTTCAGTTACGAAAATTAGTAGATTCAGTATTAAAAAACCTAAGATCATTAAAAATAATGGGTGAGCCCACCGACTATTGGGACACTCTAGTAATTTATTTGATTGTTAGCAAGTTAGATTCTACTACGTGTAAAGAGTGGGAAAATAAGAAAAGTACCTTTGGCAAGGACACCAAAGTAACATTAAACGACTTATTACAGTTTTTAAAGGACCGCTCGGATGTTTTAGATATGGTACAAGCTCAAGGTCACAAACAAGTTATCGAGCCGTCAAAAAAGCCAACAACTAGTACATCTCCATCTTCACAACAAATTCGCAGCTTTATTTCACGTAAACAATCGCCTCGCATAGGTACTTCATCCACAGCGAAATCATCGCGCGCCATTAAGTGTGTTATGTGTGATGGTAGTCACCCACTTTACATGTGCATTAGTTTTCTTAATTTATCTGTAGAAGATAGGCATAAATTCGTTTCAAGCAAAACAAACTTAATCTGTTCAAACTGTTTGCAAACCGGACATTCAGTCGATGAATGTCATTTCGGGTCGTGCAAGCAATGCTCACAAAAACACAATAGTCTTATTCATTTAAACAATACGAGTGCAAGTTGCAACTCAATTCATTTTATACCTAAAGTTACGCACACTGACGCGACCGCTCACGACTCGACGTCGGACGGTGCGCGAGCGAATACTTTATCATTACACGCACATTCTAACATTTCTTTTCATTCTAAGCAAGCCGTGCAGTCTATGCCAATAGAACAGGTTCTGCTGTCTACCGCAATTGTTGAAGTCTGTGACATCAATAACACATATATAGTTGTGCGCGCCCTGCTCGATAGCGGCAGCCAACGATGTTTCATTACAGACGCACTTTGCAAATATTTACGTTTACCTACTATACAGTCCACTCATAACATTACAGGTATAGGCAACAGTGTCATGCGATCAGAGCAGTCCTGTGAACTATTCATGCGTTCAAGGATTAATCATTTTAGTACACGTTTAAAATGCTGTGTCTTACCTAACATTACATTTTGTTTACCAAACACTAACATTGATAGTACATCGTTACAAATACCGCAAAACATTGAACTCGCGGATCCAAAATACTACGTTCCTTCAGACATTGACATTCTTATAGGAGCCGATGTATTCTGGGGCTTACTTCAAGAAGGGTTAATGCGCTTACCAAGCGGGCCTTACTTACAAAATACCCACTTAGGGTGGATAATTTCGGGCACATTACATTCTAATAAATATACCGAAAATACAAATAATAACATGATTTGTTGTTCATTGTCAAGTTCAATAGATATTGATCATCAATTAAAACGTTTTTGGGAATTAGAAGAGGTCGATAGTACCCAATCTAAAAATAATATTCTCACATTAGACGAAAAGGTGTGCGAGGAACTATTTACCTCCACTACCACCCGCGACGCCGACGGTAGGTTCGCGGTTCGAATTCCGTTGCGTGAATCAGCTGATTTACTCGGCGATTCCTACGAGTTAGCGAAAAGTAGGTTCATTTCTTTAGAGCGCAGGTTAGATCGCTCGCCCGAGTTGAAATGTATGTATTCCGATTTTCTGAAGGAATATTTAGCATTAGGGCACATGACTCGCATCGATACAATTCCAACACCTTATTACTTTTTACCGCATCATTGCGTACAACGAGAGAGTACGACTACTAAACTACGCGTCGTGTTCGACGCCGGTGCCAAAACAACTTCGGGTAAATCATTAAACGATTTGCAGTACATCGGCCCACCACTGTTAAACGATTTAGTAGGTATTCTTCTCCGGTTCAGACAATTCGCATACGTCGCTTGTGCCGACGTTGAGAAATTATTTAGACAAGTAAATGTTCAGTCTGACCAACGACAACTACAATTAATTATGTGGCGGGAAAATAAGCAAGACGCTATAGGCATATATCAGCTAAACACTGTGACGTACGGCACTGCGTCCGCGCCGTACCTCGCGATGAGATGTTTACGTCAGTTAGCGTATGATTGTACTGACGAGAGTGTTTCCGATAAGATATTAAATTCATTCTACTGCGACGACTTCATTTACTCGCACAATGATAAACAAGAGTTGTTAACCCTTTGTAAAAAAGTTACCGAAGTTTTAAAGACAGGCTGTTTTCCACTACGCAAATGGTATTTCAATTTCGATGTTAGTTCGTCAGATAGCTTTACAAAATCGTTATCACTCGATAAAACTACACAATGTAAAACACTCGGTTTACGTTGGTGTAACAGCAGTGATCAATTACATTTTAAAACCAATTTAAATATAAACATTGATATCACTCAACTCACTAAACGAAAAATACTTTCCATTATATCGCAGGTCTATGACCCACTGGGGTTATTAGCGCCTAATATTATTATTACTAAAATTCTCATTCAACAACTTTGGCTACGTAAAATCGATTGGGACGAGCCTGTACCTTCCGATTTAGCATGTTCGTTTATCAAATTAATTACTTCTCTTCAACATTTATCGGAAATAAATATACCGCGACATGTAACTACGCAATACATACAACATTTGGAACTACACATATTCACAGACGCTTCACAAGACGCTTACGGCGCCTGTGCATACCTACGTAGTACTTGCGAACGTACAAATAAAGTTGTCGTCAGATTGTTATGTGCGAAAAGTAAGGTAGCGCCATTAAAAGTGGTAAGCATACCGCGTCTTGAGCTGTGCGGCGCACTAGTGGGTGCACGCCTTTATAAAAAGATTGCCGCTTCCATGAATTTTACGTTTGACAAAGTGTATTTTTGGAGCGACTCAACTATTGTTTTGGGTTGGTTGCGAACTCATCCTACTTTATTGAAAACATTTGTTCAAAACAGAGTATGTGAAATTAATGACTTGACTACGGGCTGCGCTTGGTCGCACGTACAGGGTGTGTTTAACCCAGCTGATCTGCTTACGCGCGGAATACATTTAACAGAACTTATCCATAACGACTTGTGGTGGATCGGTCCGAGGTTCATTCTCGATGGTGATTATGATAACTACACTTCCGATATACCGTTGACCGATCTACCCGAAACTAAACCTAATAAGGTGGTTGGGTTATATGTGTCATGTAACGTGTTTCCTTTCGGTAATTTTTCATCATTCATTCGAATGATACGAGCGGCTGCGTATATTTTACGGTTTGTGCATAACACTCGATATAAAACCGAACGTAAACACGGTTCATTGACCGTTGATGAATTACGCAAATCGACTATCTTACTTGCGCGATTATCGCAGATCGATTCATTTCCTCAAGAATACGCTTTGTTGTCAAATAAATCATCAAACATTAAATTTCCTCGTAACATGTCCGGTCTCAACTTATTTCTCGATAAAGATTTAGTAATTAGAGTAGGAGGTAGATTGAATAATTCCATTGATTTTACTTACGATAAAAAGCACCCTGTATTGCTTAGCAGCAAGCATAAATTTACTTTACTTTTATTCGAATATAAACATAGATACTTATGTCACGCTGGCCCACAACTTTTGTTGTCAACCATTCGCGAAGAATGGTGGCCACTTGGTGGTAGAAATCTTGCTCGTTCAATCGTTCACAAATGTGTTCGTTGCGTTAGATTGAATGCGAAAACATTAAGTCCGATAATGGGCGACTTACCATCTAGTCGATTAATACCGGGATTTCCGTTCATGCATACCGGTACTGATTATTGTGGTCCAGTTTATATCTTAAACCGTCAAGGGAGAGGCTCACGCCTAATAAAATGCTACATTTGCATCTTTGTCTGCTTCGCTACTCGCGCCCTACATCTCGAACTGGTAACGACTCTGTCTGCAGAAGGATATCTTCTCTGCCTTAAGCGATTCATATCACGCAGAGGTAAGCCTGCTATCATTTTCTCGGACAATGGTAGGAATTATGTCGGTGCAGCCAAGGAATTGGGTGAATTTCTGTCTAAGCAGTCAAATGCATTGATCGAAGGGGCCGCTTTGGACGGAATTTCGTTTAAATTTATACCGCCACACTCTCCTCATTTTGGCGGCCTGTGGGAAGCGGGAGTGAAATCCTGCAAGTATCACCTAAGACGCGTTTTGGGTAATTCTCACCTCACGTATGAGGAATTTTATACGGTGTTAGTGCAGGTCGAGGCCGTCCTTAACTCCCGTCCGTTAACTCCACTGTCAGCTGATGCCAATGACTTGCAAGCCTTAACACCTGGCCACTTCCTAATTGGGCGTCCTCTCACCGCACCTTTATGCGACGATGTCACTGATGCAGTCACCACTCGCTTACCACGATTTGACCGCATCGAGCAAATGCGTCAACACTTCTGGCGGAGATGGTCAAAGGAGTTTATCAGCGAATTACAAACGCGCACAAAATGGAAGGCCAACAAGAGTGAAGTCACGGACAATACACTTGTTCTTATCAAAGACGACAACTTGCCTCCATTAAAGTGGCGTCTAGGACGAGTAGTGGAAGTCTACACCGGCAAAGACGGGGTCTCCCGTGTAGCGAAGATCCGTACTGCCTCTGGAGAAGTACAGCGCGCCTTCAGTAAAATCTGCCCGTTACCGGTCCAAACATCAGATACTGCTGGAAGTCAAGAGATTCCAGGGGCCGGAGGATGTTAACGCCGCGCGGAACGCCAAACGTATTGCACGAGAGGGGTGGAGGGCGCGCGGGCGGGGTCGGCTCGCCGCGCGCGCGTCCGCGCCGCGCTCGCCACTCGCCGGCAACAACGGTCGAGCAAGCAGTGTTTTACATCATTCCTTCATTTTATTACATTGTACAAGTTTAAACAAATTAAACAAGTTTCGCACTTAGCACTCAAATCTTTCATTGAAGAAGAAACAAATGGAATTGTAAAAGTTTAGAGAACCAGTGATTATCAAGTTTTTGTAGCAGTCGCATAAAAAATACTTACTATCTAATTTTAGAACCTAGTCGCAATTATGGAAATTAGATATGTAGGTATTACTAGGTATCTATTTATTAAGTACTAGGCACTTAATGAACAATAATTATCTCCACAATCTAATCTCTATTGTTTGTTTAATGTACAATTTTGCAACAAATGTTCATGATTAGATAAATCTGCTCACGAGCTTATTTCATGTTTGTCAAACTTGTTTCGTTGTCCAACTGAAGTTTTGGGCTTTTAGCCATAACGTGTGATTGGTCCGCGACTTTGTGGCGTGATTGCCTCATTACTAATGCATCGATTGATGTCGATCTGAATAAAATTCTGAATTGGGAAAAACAAGCCATAAACATCACACCATAATTATGTGTAATTACCTATGGGTTTTTTATAGGACGGTACGAGCTAGACAGATCATCTGATGGTAAGCAATCAGCACCGCCATGGACACCCGCAATACCCCAGAGAAGTTACAACTACCGGCTTTGCGGGATTTGAAAATTGGGAATGGGTGATGTATATTCAATAATCAGAGTACGAGTTTTATGAATGTACCTATATTCAATAATAGAGAGTATTCCTAGTTCAAAATTTAATAGAGGGCAAGATCAATGTGCAATATCTAGATTGTCCAATGTTGAGCAATATTTGGGGAACCATACATAATTACTCAGCCAGCAATCGCCATCCAAGCTATGTCCAGTCTGCTAAGTCCACTGGTACTTTTATTGCAACTCTGTCTACCCCTAAAAGACATCTAGGTAAAGTAAAACTTCCGCATGCCGAGTAGGTATCTTGTTTAACTGAAGCTGACAAAGACAAAGATAAGGAGATCAAATTATCTCATCGGCTCGGCTCACGAGGTTGTAGACAGGATGTTGACATAACACAACAAACACATGACATTTGTTATTGCTCGGCAGCAGGTGGTAAAGGTACAAAGTCCAACAGTGCATAAACTAATGCACACTTGCATAAATAAAAAGTTATTTTTCTTTAACAGGTTTTTGAATGGGCCCGTTGGTACTAGTATACTAGTTAGTCTTCAAAAAGTTAGATAAAAGTCCTAACTACAAATAATTTTATAGTTTTAAAATTCTTCCATCATATTGTTGATATATGAATCTTAAATCTCTTGAGGCTTTATAGAGAGTTCACTATTTGCCAATAGGCCCGTCGTCCTATACTAGATTCATTTCTGATCAGCCATGAGCCATTTGGGGAATAAAATTGCAATACTCGTTTATTGGGAGCCATTCTATATGTATACAAGGTGTGTTATTATCTTAAATCTATAATCGACTTTTGGTTTAAAACCTGCAAAATATCACTTAACTTTTTCAATCTTTATAGACATTGGTAAATGATTAATTCAAATAGAGTTTTTGAAAAAAAGTACAAGTCATTCATTAGCGACTATTAGCAATTGGATAATAAATTATTTAGATGCTAACTACTAAGCTCAGTGTTAATAATTAACAAGTCCGTTAGAGCTACTAAGTACTTACCAAGTGTAAGCACCTACATAAAGTAAATACCAATTGCACTAAGCGTGGATGATCAACTGTTATGTAATTGTTTACTCTTTGGGGTGAATTATTGTACCTACAAATTATCAAAAAATCTGGTAGTAGGTACCTATACTTATTTATGTTTAAGTCAACAATGACATGTGATTAGTAACTACCTATCTACCCAAGTACCCAACCATGTGATTACTCTTATTATATTTTCATGACATCAAACTAGTCACAGTCATGTAGGAAGTTTTCCGAGCTTGAATTTTTATCACTTCATTTGTTATCAAAATGTATGGTACAAATTGATAACCTTTCTATTTTGACAGAATGTGGGTAGGTACCACTACCAACAGAGTAGACCGGTACCTATTGCAGATATTCACGGAAAGATACAGAAGTCTTTTATTTATTTATAGTTTGTTCGCGGGCAAGCGCGTGCCTATCTCACACATGATCCTTGTTTTTTACAAATACTTTACGCAATGATAAGCGTACAAATACCTATCATGTGGTAGGTACCTAAAAATAGCTTCAGTAGTTACCTAAAGATCTGTAAATATTTAAATTTATTGTGAAATATGAAGATTACGAATCACGCTATGACGACATATTTTGTTGTACCTCTGAACTCTTTACAAATCGGGACAAAGAGCAAACGCGATTCAATAGTGTTGTTGGGTATTTTTCCACTTTCGTCAATTTTGGCAATTTTAGAGGGCGATTGTAGAGGCAAGGTTTCCAAACACACGGAATGAGAGTACTTTGAAGATTTTTGGAGCCACATTCTTAAATTAGTGTTTCTGGGCGAATTCTACAGATGAAAACAGTAATTTTTGTATGTCAATAGAGAACGAGCCACCCTCTATTATATTGGAGTCCTGTGTATCTATAACGCTAAAAAGGTGGTATTTCGTTCTGTTTGGACATTTTGGTCTACTCCTTCGGGGTATAAAAGGCACTCCTTTTGTACACAATGTTTGGTATATATTTTAACGCTTTATAAAAAACCTGCTTGTATTATTGTAATACCAAGGACTTTGTAATTTTTTAACAACATGTTCTATTTTGAAGGGAATTTTGAAGGGTCTACAACGACCTTTAGTGGTTTTCTATAGCATTTTCAGAGGTAACATTTTTACTAAAAGCCCCAAAAATGCTGCAAAACCGTAGTTTGTTTATTTTCGTTCGGAGTTTGTAGACGGATGTAAACAATGTTTAAGTTTAGGCATAGTTCAAACTCCAATAGGTATCATACGTCACGCTAGCGGCTAGCTTATCGCAGCTTTTGTTTATATTCAGCTACGGCCGTTGATAGCACCGCTAGTATAGAAATATCAACTTAAACTCCACACAGCTAAAGTAGTAATTTGCAGATGTCCCTAAAATCTCGTGGTACCAATTTTTTTTCTGTAGTAACAGATAACATAGAGCATAAAAATATATTACCAAGCAAATATTAATTCACAATTTTTTTTTAGTTATAGTTCTATTTATACTCAATAGATTAAAGGACATAGTTATATTTAGATGCCGATATAGATTTATACCGCAACGATGGCAAGAAAGTATACGGCCCACGGTCAGTGGGCGCATTACTTGCACATTGCCGACCCATAAGAAACCTATTTACTCCCTTCTTGATTCTTCCCCATATTGTAGCCTACTGAGGAAACCTCGGCAGGGAGCCCATTCCACAATCGGAGGCAAAGCCATCTAGGCTTTGCAAATCCTTTCCCTACCTTATTCTATACCTACTTATGAACTACTTTGACCGTCAGTGAAGAAAACTCAAGTAAGATAGTTAATTACTTACACTAATATCTAACAAGTTGTCACATAAGAATTTAGTACCTAAGTAGTAAATCTACCCAAAATTGGAATAGACAACAACTATAGTACATTTTATGATTAAGCTTATTATTCTGATTGGGGTGGCCAAGGGTGTGTTTATCATGGCACAATTGACATTGCGTCATCGGTATTCATTCCATTAAACGAACAACCAACATGGCTTCATGCTTTGCCTTGTATTATGTCCATTTAAATGTTCCAAAAATAGCAAACTCAATAGATACCTATGTTACTAGGTAAAAAGACCTATATGTATATGTAACCAAAATGACGCATAGTAATACAGGATTTTCCGATGAACACTTAAAAAAAATTACATATCTTCTGATTCAGATAATTTTTATCTTAGGTTTGACAGTAGGTGTGTTTTTCAAAATATCTGGAAAGTCCAAAGTGTGGTAGGTACAAAGTGTATATGTTATCTATGGACATGTGGACTGCATCTTCGATAAGTAATAGGAATAATGTTATGTACAGGTACATAATATCATTCCTATTCCTATAGCATATATCATATATCTGCTTGTAAGTAACTGGTTAGTTAGTAGTTACTTCGCTATTTATAAGCGACGACGATGCTTGGAGAATAATAAATTGATGTTTGTCTATAATTTGCTATGATCGTAGAAACAAGAGATTGTGTGAAGATAAATTAGATTCATTTAACCGCTCTTTTTAGATTAACTTTATTAGATAAAGAAGACTTTGAAGACCGCATACTACGCTCTAATTTAGCACCTAAAAAACTACCTATGCAGAAACAAAGGATTTCTCGGAGTTTATAAAACCTATATTTTTATTTTTTGATGACGGGGGGACCTTTAAAAGGCGCCTAGCTTTTTGGGGAGTGTGGGATTGTTACCTCACTAAAACCACTCCGGGGGCCACACTCTACACCAGTAAGGAGCACTGAGACTTCTTAGTAGACCTGCTCCGAAGCTCCCACGGTGCTACGCCTGTTACGGTTATTAATTTACCTAACATAACATTGAGTCTTTATTTCTGAATAAATATTAAAAATTCTTCTTTCTAATTCTCCGGAGCGGTCCAAAGGCCAATTTCTTGGAAAATACACCATGAACTTTATCATTTCTGTAGGCGTTGGCAGCGATTTGCCATATGATTGGGAGAAGAGATAAATATGACATGATAATCTTATAGAGAAAAGTATGATAACGAAAACTACACACATTTTGTATAGTATCATAGTATCTTTAGTATTTTCCACATCAACTTAAATAACTTGTCATCATATGGGTGCGTGTTTAGTGCTTTAATTTATTTTGATAGAACAAGAAGAGAATTTGTTTAGCAAGCACATCGTAAATGGAAAGCTCATAGCAAGAAATTAAGGTTCTATGTCGAAATAGCACGATGATTATTGCTGAATATTTTAGTACATTGTGGTGAGGGTTTGCTATGCTTTTACTTAATTGCTTTTATTGTACTTTATACCAAATATTTGCTTATGTAGTGTTTACATTTTGAAAGGGCTTCGTTATATGGGGCTCGAATTACTTAGGCCAGATAAACATACAAAGTTTTATAGGTAGTCTAGTTAAGTGTCCATGATGTCCTAATGTTGTATGTACTTTATAACATGACCTGATTGGGTATAAGAATAAAAAAAAAATATTTCATAAATTTTTGCCCTTTTTATAATACCTACAGTAGAGTTGTGTGTTATTCTGTTGTATACAATTTCTGGATAATATCAATACTTTTTTTGAAATGGAGTGCGATAGTCGCTAAGAAAAGATAATTCTTAAAAATCTTATTCCTGTAGGACCTAGAACAGAATAATAATAACCCTTCCTTGGCAGTCGGGTAAAAATACCGAACTACTTATTTTCGTTTTATAGAAGAACGTATGAAATCTATCTCATAATTGTAAGTAGGTACTTAAGTAAAAATACTTAGTTAAGATATGATTGGAATGAAGACTGAAATATAGAAAAAACTCAGCTTACACAAAGAATTAAAAATAGTACAATGCAGTGGTTACTGGTCTCAAATTAGAAAGATTAACTAACTACTACTACTACTGAAAACTACTAAAATTATTTATAAAGGTTTTAAAAGCTTTTTGAAAGAAATTGTAATCATTTTTAAATATGTTCCATGATTTCATTCATTCATAGATTTAGCTCCTTAGTCAAGCTACTAAGAAAGTTGTTCAATTTGTATAAAATATACTCCATTAATCTAAACTTTAAAATAATAATTTGATTTCGACTATTTAGCACTTACAAATAACACATAAAATTAACTGAAACTACTGCAAAAAAAATACACAATCATCCTAAAAAAAAAAAAACAAACAACAATTACCAAAATAAAAAAGTTGACTTACTTTTGGAATTGGTGAGTATTTGGATTCGGAACCGGTTTGTCCACAAGCGGGTGTCGGGCTGAAGTGATGCGAATTCTGGCTGCCGGCTGAAGCTAGGCTCGCATGGTCCCACAAACTCGACTTTGCCCCTCCCAACATAAGCGCCTTCCTAGTTAAACCTCCACAATGCCAGAGCCAGAGCCAGTACATTATTGCCATTGGACCATACCACACGTCCATAAAATTTCATTATTTGACGTCACTTTAACTCCCAAGTATCAAAGAGCAATTTTTATCAATACTTTGTTTTTAATTCGTTGTATACTCGGTATTCATAGTGCGATGTCTCGTGACATCATTGCGTCTCACTCAGTGTAATTGTGTAATAATTTCTGCGTTCGTAGTAGCGGTTGTAAACAATCTTGTCCACGTGACAATTCGTGGTTAAGTAGTTTTCTATCTTATTGCTCCTGTGGTAAGGTTGAAATTCGTTCTAGTTGGTCCGTATTGTTTGTATTAGCAGGTGAAGTTGTTTGAGAGTGCAAGTGCAAGGTAATTCGATTGAAACTTTCTTACTGGCCTTGAACTCAAGTTCCAAAGTTAGTGTTTAAAGTATTTGGTGATAACAAACGCTTTATTACTTAGTAAATAACAAGATTTGAGCTCGTAAAAAATGTTTAAACTATTTGACTGCCGGCATACAACCGTTGAAAGCAAATATTCCGCTAACCGCCACGCCAGTCACCGGTAATCACAGGTCACAGACGGTCTGTTTCAATTAAAAGAGTCAAAATAATAATTATATCAATCATTCAGTTACGTTATATGCCATAAAATGCCATAGGCAACTTAACTCATAAAACTTAAATAATAAAAATAAAACGTAATTTGGTCGATTGAAATAGCAAAAAAAAGAAACAAAATTTGGGAATGTAGGTAAATCTTTATTTTCTTAATGTAAAAATTACATACATAATTAAAAACATCTTAACACATATTTAAAGTCTTACAAACAGTTACAATAACATGTAGTTGTACAGCCCTTAAACAAGGAAGCCGAGGTAATGAAATGGCGAATTAAAATAAATAGGACATTTAAAGCAGGGAAGAAGTAAAGAGAGAAAGGAATATACTAGAACCAGAAAACAGTTCACATCTGCATTTTACGACCTCAACTTCGCTTGATTAGTCAAAAACCAAACACTTATAACAAAACATACCAAACGCCGCGAAATTGTGTTAATCGTTAACATGAAAAATTCATTAAAAAGTTTATCATTTCAAACTTTAAGTTAATACGCATGCAATGCAAGTAATGCACGTTTTAAGTCAAAAAATCACGAATATTTTATATAATTATAATTTAACAATACCACTGGCACAATTATACAACTTATAGAGTTGTAATTATAATTAATTAAACTATTGTAAGATCACTTTCAGTCAATTAAATAGTTTCAGCTCGTATTATCGAGTTATCTGATCAAAGAATTCATATTGAGTAATGATTTAGCTGCCTTCGAATCGGTTGGTTCTTTCTTTTTGGATGGGTCCAACATGAAGCATTTCCATAGCCTGTAATAAATATAAAATACTAAGTATACAAATGCCAAAACAGTAATCAATCAAGTGAAACATAATAATTTAATGGCCCACTCTTAACAATGACGTAAAATACTCCAATTTGACATCACATTAAACAAGTGCCTGCATAACATCACTGGTTTTTGGTATTTGTGAATATGTCGATATTATAAACGTTAGGTGACCGCACTGCGGCGAAACCTAGGCAGTTTTAATATCGTAATTTTGTGAAACAAGCGGCCGCACATACGATGTCGTGACAAATTTTAAAATAAATCGTAGAATAAAACTGTCGCGGAAGATATTTAATTAATGGAGAATTTAAGGTAGAAAATATCGAAGACGGTGTCGCAGTTTTCCGGTTAACAGCACGCGGGAAAAAAACGAAAAATAAATCTCGGGAATAAATCGTTGTGTGACCAAGAACTTTACTTGGCGTTCTATATTTTGTACAACATTCTACCTCTACAAGCATTTTATGAAAATCGGTGGGTATAGTATTACATAAGTAAATTTAACATACCTGAGTGTTTCATCAGCGCCTGCAGAGAGTACGGTAGTGCCATCGGGTGAGAGAGCAAGATGTAGTACTCTTGCCATGTGCCCGTTGAGCTCTGCAACTCGTGTCATGACGGGGTACTTCCAGATGACGAGCTGGTTGTTAGCGTAGCCGTGGCCGGAGATCAGCTCCTTGTAGTGAGTGCTCCATACGATTGAGCATACCTGTATTGGAAAGATTTTGTAAGATTGGCTTTCGGTTTTTTGATATGTGTAATACTTTCTTGGGCGCTACGGTTACGGTTCGGCGCTAAATTCTTCATAGTATCTATTCACCCTTCTTCTGTCCCTATTCTCCTCTAGATCCTTATTCACCCCGTTTTACCGTATACGTCGATTTCTGCCCTCATCATATCTCAAGTCTTAAACAAAACCTTCATTCTTGATGTAGATTGCGACTCTTATTTTAGATCATAGTAACATATGTTATGTATTGTTTTAGTTAGATGCCTATATTACCTAAAATGAGTCTTATTTCCTAATTGATCCAGCAAACCCATATCGCTAAAAAATAATTTTACTGTCTGTTTACTATAGTTATTGAAATAAAATCAATGTCAACAGATTTGAAATGAATATTTCTGGTGTGTATTGAGTGTTACCTGTGACTTAGTATCGACAGTGTTGATGTTGGCTCCAGTCTTGATGTTCCAGATGCGTATAGTTCTGTCGGCGGTCCCGCCGCCACTGGCCAGTATGCCGGCACTCCAGGGACACCACGCCAGGCCCTTCACTGCTGCCAAGTGCTGACTGCAAGGGAGACAGTATGAGATGTAAGAAGTTGTATTGTAAAACAAATTGATTGTTAAAAAAATCAATTGCTGTTCGTTAGTCTTGCTAAAACTCGAGAACAGCTGGATTTGATTATTTGTGAAAGTCTAGGGAAGGTTTAAAATGTTTGAGGCGGTACGAAGTTTGCCAGGTCAGCTAGTAAAATTATAATTTTAACAATTATGATATCTCTTGTCTGCTATGGACTTACATTATGTGTGGTTAGTAGTTTTTTAAGTTGAAGTTCAAATTAAGTTAATTAATATGGAGTAGTGATCCCCACATTCAAACATTCGTGTATTATGCTTTTCGTGAAAATATATAATTGGCTTTTGTCACATTGTATACCTCATAATTTAATCAAATTGTACAACTGTTGGTTTTTCATGTGGTTAAATAAATAAGCAAGTTGATTTTGGATATAAAGAAAATATCGTCTTTAGTGCAGTAACTTACTTGAACGAGTACAGGTGCTGTGTTTGCGAGTAATGTTGTCCTTGTGCAATTGGCCAGATATTGAGCAAATTGTCGTTGCCGCCCGAAGCAAGACATTTACCATCCGGAGACCATTTCAACCCGCAAATCTGTAGTGAAGAGAAAAATTTATTAATCCTTCAATTATTCAACGTGATGTGTCTGTTTTCGTGATAAACTCAAAAAATATCAAGCAGGTCAATTTTAACCAATATATTATTTTTTGTGAAGTTTTAGGAAAAAATTGGTAACAGTTTTTGTATCACAAGCAAAGGTGATTGATTTGCTAGTAGCTAGTAAGTTATCCAAGTTTATCATTACAATACCTCCTGCGTATGCGCATGTATGGTGGCGACGGCGTGGTCTCTCTGTCGTACGTCGTGGTGCACGATGTTCCCGTCGCGCGCGCCGCTGCTCACTATGTACATGTTCCACGCTAGGGATCCTACGCGACCCGTGTGACCGTCCATTACCTGATGAAAAAAACAAAGAATCACGCACAATCTAGACACACGGCAGTGTGTCCGCCAAGTTCGAGCAAAAAAACCGACACACCTGCCGTGGGTTATATTACACGAACCATTTCGGGTCAAGTTCGACCCACCTATAACTCAAAATCTATTTTATCTACGCATATGAAATTTCTAGTATCTGTCGAGATCTACTTACTTATCTAAAATACAAAATTTCATTAATGTACCTATTGTAGGTCTTGAGATATTGACGTCAGAAAATCGCTATTTTTACTATACACTCACTGACTCACTCACTCATCAAAAACCTAGACCACTTCCAATGGTCGTATTGACTTGAAATTTGGCATGGAGGTAGGTCTTTAGGTCAAGGTAAAGGAAAAAATCTGAAAATGGCCAAGTGTGAGTCGGTTTTAAAAATAATGAAGGTGTAAATTCATACCCCTAAGGAACTAAAACAAAAAATTTATCTATATCTTCCAATGGCTGTACCGACCTAAAATTCGTTACGAAGGTGTGTATTTAGTCAAAGTAAAGTAAAATAAGAAAAAAAGAAAATAAACCTTACAAAAATAAATGAAATCCCACCCAAAACATAAATGTGAAAGGCTGCCAAGTTCGATAATATTGGAATGTTTCGCCTATAAAAGAAGTGAGATCTAAATAAGTACCAAGTTCCATACACAGACCTCAGTTAAAAATGATATAACTTGGCAAGTTTTAATAGAAAATTATATACTTGACTCATTGCGTTTAGTAGGTTTATAACAAAGTGTGTGAAAACTTGCCAACTTGTTATATCTAGACACACGGCAGTGTGTCCGCCAAGTTCGAGCAAAAAACCGACACACCGGCCGTGGGTTATATTACACGAACCATTTCGGGCCAAGTTCGACCCACCTATAACTCAAAATCTATTTTATCTACGCATATGAAATTTCTAGTATCTGTCGAGATCTACTTACTTATCTAAAATACAAAATTTCATTAATGTACCTACTGTAGGTCTTGAGATATTGACGTCAGAAAATCGCTATTTTTACTATACACTCACTGACTGACTCACTCATCAAAAACCTAGACCACTTCCAATGGTCGTATTGACTTGAAATTTGGCATGGAGGTAGGTCTTTAGGTCAAGGTAAAGGAAAAAATCTGAAAATGGCCAAGTGTGAGTCGGTTTTAAAAATAATGAAGGTGTAAATTCATACCCCTAAGGAACTAAAACAAAAAAATATCTATATCTTCCAATGGTCGTACCGACCTAAAATTGGTTACGAAGGTTTGTATTTAGTCAAAGTAAAGTAAAATAAGGAAAAAAGAAAATAAACCTTACAAAAATAAATGAAATCCCACCCAAAACATAAATGTGAAAGGCTGCCAAGTTCGATAATATTCCAATATTTCGAAGCATTCCAATGCTTCGCCTATAAAAGAAGTGAGATCTAAATAAGTACCAAGTTCCATACACAGACCTCAGTTAAAAATGATATAACTTGGCAAGTTTTAATAGAAAATTATATACTTGACTCATTGCGTTTAGTAGGTTTATAACAAAGTGTGTGAAAACTTGCCAACTTGTTATATCATTTTTAACTGAGGTCTGTGTATGGAACTTGGTACTTATTTAGATCTCACTTCTTTTATAGGCGAAGCATTGGAATGCTTCGAAATATTGGAATATTATCGAACTTGGCAGCCTTTCACATTTATGTTTTGGGTGGGATCATTTTTAACTGAGGTCTGTGTATGGAACTTGGTACTTATTTAGATCTCACTTCTTTTATAGGCGAAACATTCCAATATTATCGAACTTGGCAGCCTTTCACATTTATGTTTTGGGTGGGATTAAGAACAACAATATTAAGTGCTAAATCTAAGGTATAATAAGAGGCCAACCAGTTTTTGACTGGCTAACTGATTTGGAGGATGCATGCACTGTGCATGCATGCATGGTGCATGCATCCTCCAAATCAGTTTTTTTAAGGGGGAAAATCATCCAATGTCCCGCCTTGGGTGAGGCGAGAGGGAGTGTCAGTCTCTTACTGACTAAAAACACGTTCTCACTCCTGATTTTCGAGCCAGAGCCCTGGAGAACTTACTAGGTAGTCCGCAATTCCGGATCCTCTTATAACTACTAATGAAGTAAATTATACACACCCTCAACCTCTTAATCTTCTCGCAGTCCCATAGTTCTACAGTCGCCGCAGAAGTTCCTACGGCAAGATGGGATCCGCCGCCCTGCACCCATTGTACTGAACACACGGTTTCCGATCCTTCTAGAGTACATAGCTGTTCTATTTGACCTGTGCCTGCATTCCACAGATAGACCGAGTTGCCTAGAGCTACAGCGAGGATGTTTGATGCGCTCCAGTCTACTAGATTGAGATCTGTAAATATAGGATTTAGAATATGAGAACAATTACTTAGAATATAACTATCTTTCTCTACTTTTAAGAGGTATGGTAGGTGGAGGGTAGCATTGTAATGTAATACAGCAGGTTTATGGTGATAGTCAGTGATAGCTTAACCCGTCGTTGTGAATGTAGATCCACACAAGATAAATAGTATTTTCTATTATGTTTACCAGCAATCAAATGGTTAATAAAGATTGCAGAATAAATACAAAATTAAAGATTTAAATTGTATTTAAAAATTTTAAAGACTTTTAAAAGGTCAAGGGAAAAAGATCATAACATGTCTTGATACAGTTGAGGAATGAAAATGATTTGGAAAGAAAAATTTATATATGAAGAAGACTTACAGTAGTCATCCAAGATATCAGGAGCATCCAATATTCTGTCAGGTGCTTGTGGAATGTATCTAGTTGTATTCTTTACTGACGATGGGACTTTAGCCTGGAATGTTAAACCAATATTTAGAACACAACTGCATATTCATATTTTATTTAACACTTAGTTAAAGGTATTATGAATATTTTAATGTACAGTAAAATAAAAATTAGTTAAGTTAAAATCACAAATATGATTGGAACCCAAAGCACCAAAGTAGGTTGTATAGTAATGAATGAAAATACCATATAATCTAAGCTTTCAAAGTTTTAAGAATAGTAGCCTTAATAAATATTTTCAAAGTATTGTTAGTTAAACTGGCATAAGGTAAGTAGAAGCAAGCAGGTATACCTGTGAATACACAACCCTAAGTCTGTTCTGGTATCCTTCAGGAGCTGCAGGTGCCTTGCAGGTGTACTGCAGGAGTCTGCCAGGCTCCGTGTCTGTTAGAGCTCGTCCTATAGCTTCACCAGCTGCTGATTGGGGAACTTCTTCATTCTTGTCGTCATCACGGCTCATCTGTTTGTGGTTAAAGTGTATTATGTAGCGTTTATTATACAGTTGGTAAGTGTAATGTTTACTTACTGTAAAGTAGTAAGGATGAATTTAAGAACATGATTTTGCCATATAGAAATTAACATAGTTCTTTACTATTTCAAGTAAAAAATGCTATAAGTTTATTTAAATTCCAAATGAAATAATCAAATAGAGGCAGTGCCGGCGTTAGGGGGAGGCGTGATGGGCCGACGGCCCAGGGCGAAAAATTCTGGGGGACGCCGATGCCGCTGCCGATGGGATCCGCAAAAAACGAACACTTGATATTGCTTCCCTCAAGTGGGCGCCACAATATTTTCGCCTGGGGTATCAGTGGCCCTTACACCGGCACTGAATAGAGGCATAACATAACATGATTGAAAGAAAGAAAAACAATTTATTTGCACCATTATAAAATGTTGCAGGCAAAACAAGAAAACCATTTTAAAATAAATAAATAAGCAACATGGCGCATAAAGGCGAGTGCCCAGTTAAAATGCCATAGTCCAAGAACAATGGCTGGAGTCACGGCGCTGATCACCTGATTGCTTACCATCAGGTGATCTGTCTGCTTGTTTTGTCTCCTATTCTATGAATAAACAATAAATCTCAACTTACCATGTAATGGCACAGGTCATAGTTAGAATTACTTCTGGAGGGAATAAACCTGTCAGCTTTATTTGGTGTCTTCGATGCTTTGTTTGGAGTGGGTGTAGTTGATCGACCTGAAAGGTATAGACGGATAACTTTTCCTTCGAAATTGTATGTCCCGCTTCTAAGGTAACAAAACAGGCAAGAATGCAGTACCATCTGACCAAAGCAAGGCTAGAACTTTATCAGGCAATGAGGCAGGTTGAGGCATAACTAACTACTCCCGCTAATACTCTTCAACTATTTGTTTCCCCAGTAAATTAACACAAGATGCCAACTGGCCACAAAAGAAAAAACCATGCTATGTCAACAGAGGTCCTGCCTTTGTTGTTTATTAAACAACTTTACCTGGAGATTTGTTTTTGGACGGTGTCTTCTTGCCCTTCTTGTGCTCAGTGCGCGTTGGTGTCTTGTTCGTAGAAATCACACTGTTGTTACAACTTTGGTTCGCCGATATTGACAACTTTTGCATAGACTGGTTGCAAGAACTCAAATTTACATTGGAATGATTCTTGAACGAGGTACTTAACGGGTTTATGTTTTCACTGTTCGATTTTTTCGCCCAACGTTGAAGAGGGCCTCGAGTTATCGGTCCGTCCATTGTCGCTAAACTATTGATTTCATTTAAGTAATTAAACTGGGCCATACTTCCACTAAATCAATTACTACACTAGACTATCAAACACTGACAATAAAATATAAGCTTTCTCATTCATAAAGTACGAGAAACTCAAAAGAGATAAACCAATTTATTCATCAAAAGAATAAAATCAAAATTCAGTTCCACTGACAGTTGATTCTAAAAAGTACGTTGGTTTTGAAATATTTGAAACGAAATATCGCATAAAATGTTGCCAGGTAATTATTTTACCACTGTTTGTTGAAAACCATAAATAAATTAATAAGAGAAACTATGAATTTATTTATTTTATGTTTTTTTAATGCATACCTTGCATTTTATAAGAAATAAAAAACCTGGTGTCAGATAAGAGATGATTTGAGACATTATAGAAAAAAAAAAAACCATTTATGTATTTTATGTTGTAATCACAATTAATTTCCTTGTCAAATCAATCAAGAATATTCATTTTAACACTAATTATCGAAAATGACATTTTGTTAAATCATTTAAAAGTAGAATATAGGCCAAATTATGATTATTGTAAGGAAATATTTGTCTAGTGTATGGACACACTACAAATGTTGCAATTTATAAAAAAAGTACCTTAATAGTAATTAATTTTTGTAGTTTTTTGTTAAAAATATTGAATTTGATTGTTATGTACATAGATGAATTTATTAATATTTTAGAATCATTTGACAATTTTAAAATATTACCATATCTCCAAATCATGCCCTCTCAGAAAACCGTGGTTATCTCAAAAACTAGAGGCACTAGCTCAAAGATAACGAAACTTTTGTCCTCTGACGACACATCTCCAGAAAGACATTTTCTGATCGGGAGGATGAGGGTGGGAATGACCTTGGAAGAAGTTTACCCTCTTTTGAAATCTCAAACATAGTTTAACATAGGCATTTTTTTTATAATGAACATTTATAATTTTTGAGGATAGGACGGTTCAGCCTCAACCTCGAAAATAAATTTTACCTCTAGTTTTTGAGATATGTGTTGTTTTCCTTGAGGCCGTGATTTTAAGATATTGGAATGTTTTCAACTTTTGAGATTTTAAAACAGGGCAAACTTCTTTCAATGTTTTTCTGGGTGGCTGGCTGGCTTTATGGGTGTCTCAATCATAAAATAATTGTTTTTGTGAGGAGTGTACGGGCAAGACGGTTATGAAATTTTCGTTGTTCTCTAGTAATTAAGATATCTACAGTCTTCTGTCAGGTCGTGGTGTCGAATCATAGCTCCTTGATCGTTGTTCTTCTATTAATTAACGAGATCACTGACAGACAGACTGACGGACAATTCTTTGACGTTTCAGTGCCGTTTAGGATTAATCGAAATAAATGCATAGACTCTTTCAGGTGAAAATGTATTTCTAACACGGGGTGTGGGTTTAAAATGAAACAAAAAGCATTTTTCATATATGTATTAAAAATAAAATAACGTATTATCAAAAAATATATTTAAAAATATTCTCCTTATACAAACCAATCACTACGATAAAATATAATTTCGATGTTGAGGAATTCGTCCATTATGCCGTTTCTCGAGGAACCAGCATAGAAGCGTTAGTTCCCGCAGTTTATTTATCGAGAAATACATAGCAAAACTGGAATTTACGGTAACTAACAACGGCATAACAGGTGAAAACATGTCTGTAGTGAATAACATAAGATTTTTTAAACATTGCATTGTCATTCATCAAAAATTATGCTGAGATTGATTGATAATATTACATTAAAAATAGCATACCATTTATAAAATACGAGTTGAGCATTATAATGGTAAAGTTCCGAAGTTCCAATGGGTTTATTATTATGGACATTAGATTCAAAAGAAATGGTCAAGAGATCACTTTTGAGCAGAATAAAATTGACTTATTTATAAAAGAAAAAGTACCTTTGTATTCTAATAAAAATACTAGGCGGACTTTTGATTCGACGTTTGGCTTTTACGTATACATTGACTACGGTCCTACGGAACTCTACATACATATACAAACACAATTTGGGCGGCAAATTTTTGTTCAACCTTCCTATGCAGTGGTGCAAAAATAAAACTATAATTTTCTATTGTTCACAAAGAAACTAACCACTGCATCTAAGGCTGGAGTCGAATTGAAAGTATTCTTTGTAAAAGAATGTGTTTCAGTATAAAATTACGACATACATAATTTTCCTATCAGTGGCACCCAAAAGGATGCATTGTATTTATCACCATTAACTAATTCATAAAAAAAATCATAATCAATTGTTCATTAATCTAGAGTATTTAAACTGGATAAGGCATGCATTAATAACATAGGGAAATTGTGCGTGGTTGTAAAGTTGCAAAACACGAATGCCGTCTCCAGTTAACATACTCTTTGTTCATAATTTCTTATCACCTAAAACTGGTTACAATTTAAAGTTCGACAAAGTTGAAGTACATCATATCTATACGTATTTATAGTTGTCGGTAAATAAACGTATCAACTACGTGTTAACATTTAAGCACCATTACATTATTTAGTTCATAATTAAAAATATATTTATGTTTAACAAGAGATCTATCATGGACTTATTTAAACATAATTACAATTAAAATATTGAGAATAATTTGACTTCGCTGAGAAGTGGAACAAAATAGCTGATGTAACTGTTCTACTCTCTCGGAAATCTTATCATAGTTTGGTATCTATATGGGCATTAAAATAGATTCCAAATACATTTAACAATATTATGTACTAGCACAATATTACCTATTTCGTCCTCCGGCTCCCAATCTCCTTTACTGGTTAAATTATTGCTTCATAAAGCCGAAAAATGGCACATTACGCGTTAAATATGATTCTCACTGCGAATTAATTTAATTTCACTAATTTTAGTCAGTACTTTCTTCGTTATCATAAACAAAATTATTGCAAACAATTTTCGAATACTGACGGGACATAAAATACATAAGAGTCCCCGTTTTCTTTAATTCATAAGAAAAATAAAAAATGATTTTAATTTACTAAAATAATTTTGGTTCTACATCGTCGAGTTGGTATTAAGTATTAAAATAATTTCAATTAATAATTTCAACTAATGAGGAGATTCGTCCAATACGAATAAATCATACCAAAAGTACTGGTGGGATTAAGATTACAATAAATCTTATAATCTAATAAATGTACTAATGTACTAGAATAACAGTTTGTTCATGATTAACGACTAACATGAAGCAATGTTCATTTGAAAGAATTCTATACAAAATGCACTGGACTAGTTTTGAGAAATAAAGGGAGAATAATCCTAAATAACTTGTCATTTAGGCTCATTATTAATTGGCATTAGATTTACTATTATAGGAATCACAACTCATTACCAAATGCATTATATTGAGTGATTACTTAAAAATATATTGTATTGATTATAATCTCAAAATGCTGCATGGATTATTTGATACAGAGTATTAATTGTTGTATAGAATAATACATATTATATTTATTTACGTAAATTTATTTACTCTAAAATTAACCTTTTGGCTGTCGGTATACGAGACATAATAGAAAACACATTGTGTCTCATATAGATATACGTTTCTACGTACAACGGGTTTAAAGTTCATTTTGCATTGCACCTATTATAAGGAACAAATGTACCTATCATTAAAATACTATACATATTTTCGTTTATAAATATACTAGCTGTACTACTTTAGACCCAAAGATATTTCGAGAGGAATCCAATAAATTTGATCTTTATTTACGTATAAGTACTTGCATTTTAAGTTTATTTGACAACCTGCAATATTGAGCACCAAACTCTAAACTAAACATAGCCACAACAAAAAGTTTAGTAAGAATTAGTTTATACTATTTAAAAATAAATGCATTGAAAGGCAGTGTATTTAGTTCTAAGATATTTCATTGAGCAGATCGTTTTTAATGTATTATTTGTTATGCAAAAGTAATCGTTATGCTTAAACTCATATGGTTGCTATTCATATACTACAGTAAAAAGAAGATTAAATTAATATTCATAATTTGAGCCCTAACTTCATAAGACCTACGCATTTTTAAAGATCATAATAGCACACATTTTCATAATATACTTTAAGATTGAGACAAAATATAGAGGTAGAATTTAAAAGTTGAATAACAGACCCAGGTCAGCTTAGTCCAATCTGTCAAACGATTTTCAACCGTATTATAAACGCATTAAGATTTTAATATATTTACTTACACCATACCCCGAGTTGGTAATATTCCAGTGTAGGGTGTAAGTCCATTCCCATACTAAAGACTACTTATTGAGAATTTGCCAAGCAAAGAGATCGTTGCGTTTACTCGATCAACGACGGCAGTCAACTTTATTGTTTTAGTAATAAAGTCAAAAATTATTTGACAAACCGAAGCAGCTGTATGATCTGGTCTGTTGAAGGGAATAAGTAATGAACATTGCTTCACGTAATATTAGAGTTACGTATAAATTGTACGCTATTTATGGTTCGAGCGCATAACATTCATGATATGGATGTGTCCAGGATTGTCCACTGTGACGAAACATGAGAACTTTTCGTCATGACTTAGCCGCTTTGCGTGCATACCTGATAGTTTGATGCACGCTAGGATTTCTTTCCTTTTTGATCCTTGTTTACACCTGTAATGAAATGGGATGAATTAGTAAAATTGATAATTAATAAATACTCTTCGAAAGCAGAGATGCACATAGAACTAAACTTTTGCTGAGGCCTTAGTATGAGTTTGTTGTACGTTTAACGAGATCGAAACGAGAGCGCGTTCGTACAAAGAGAAGATGTCATAACTGGGTCATTTTATGGGGAGTGCAGGAGGGACGCTACAACTATCGGCCTTATACTAAAAAAAATGTTGCCAGTTGTCTACCTACACCTTTTGTCACAGTGCAGTGCAATAATATTATGGCATCTCCTCTTTGTACTTCCTGTTTCATGGGAAGAATGAAAAAAAAAAAAATCAAAATTGTTTTTCCAATCAAATTATCTGGTGTTAGAAAAATAGGCCCTGTCCTATTTTCTACGTTTTGGGAAAAGTACATCTACAGAAGTCCTTCATAACGATCTGTTTTGAGCCTCATGTTCAAACAAATGTGATATCATAGCAATATAACAAATATGGAGGATGGTACTTACGTTTTTCCTTTCCAAAGAGCTTTCCAGCACTGCTGCGGTAGAAAGTCTCCGTCTCCGAAGAAGAAGTTGCGCTTAGGAGAGTTGGGCGAAGCGAATGAGGTGGAGTTATCTAGACTCGTATTGGGCGTCTCACAACTCCTCTCTAACGGACTGCCTAGTGGCGTCATCACATTGTAGTTCCTGTAAACGAACGTTTTAGGACGTTACTTTCTTCAATGTTTATGATGTTTGAAGTGAAATCTTATAAAGACGAATGATTAAATAATAAATAGGACTTTAATTACTGTATTGTTTTTTATTTATTTTGCTAACTGAAAGCGTATAAAATCTAAGTAGACATAATATCATGTCGCCAAATTGAGCTATTTTATTGTATAACGTTTTACAGATATCGTGGTGAGGATTTGAAAAATTAGAAAACCCAATAATAATTTCCCCTTTGCCTTAAAAGTTACGCTTACTTGAAGCACTTATTGTACAATTTACAAATTACGCGAACAAAACATTTCGTATCAAAAACTTCAAAACACAACTAACCTCTTCCCAAGCTTAAATTTCTGCGTCTTCATAACGTGCGTGATATTCCACCAAACAATCTCCGTTGCCATGGTAACCAGTACCAATGGCGGCTGTTCAGTGTCTACGTCATCATCTTGTGACGTCGACAAGTGATACGGTGTCAGATGCGGTGATGACGTCATCGAGTTGCGGTTTGCACGTTCAGGGACGGGCGAGAACGAGCACGAGTGGACTTTGGACTTGTGGTGCTTTAGTAGGCATAGTTGACGTCGAGCTCGGACGTTCCATACCTGGAATTTATTTATGAATTTTATTGTTTGTTAATATAAATTTTGTATAAGGAATATAAATAACGTTTTTGCAACTAAATTCTTGAAGGGATGAGACATGTGTGCAATATATCTAACACTTTTGGCCAGTTATGTTACAATACAAGGCCCATGTAATAGGAAGCAAGTCTACTGGTGACCATGCAAGGCACCCTAATATGAAGAGGAGACCTGTAATCCAGGTGGATTGTCAAGAATTGTTGTTGAATACATTAATATTAAATATCTCGAAGCTACACTTTGGAATGAGCACCTAGCTTCACTGACAGACAGACTGACGGACAATTCAATTTGACGTTTCAAAAGTGCCTAGTTTAGGATAAATGCTTTGACTTTGACTTACCACAACATTCCCAGAGTCGAGTCCGAGTGCTAGAATGTTCCCGTCCGAAGTGAGATCGCAAGACACAATCACATTGTTCAGTCTGTAGTCTTCAATAATCTGTAGTTTCACTCCATCATCAATTTTGAGTTCAAATGTCTGGAAGATGTAACTATGTTATTAATAAAATATGTTATATACAGGGTTAAAGGGTAAGTCGACCTAAATCCTTTAAGACGATAGAATGTTGACTGATTTGCAACCCCATATCCCAAACTTAATCGTTTAAATTATCGGCATTTTAACAACATGATGCTTTGTGGCTAAATTTTGTTTTTACAGTAGATTAGTTGCTTTAGAAAACTAAAACTGTTGAAGCAGTGTCAGACGATCGAATGTTAAAAAAAGTAAATAAATTTGTGATAAGTTATTTTTCTTTGTAAGATATTCAAAAAAAAGTATGACAACTGTTCTGCAAATGTGCGTTAAAATATCTACAATTCTTCAGCTTTCTGATAAGGTATAACATGATAGGGAATAATTTAAATTCTTTGCAAAACATCGATGAAGTACTACAAGGTAGTAATAAGAATATCGATAATTAAGCTTCAAATTTAACTTGAGTCAGATCAAAATAAAACAAACTGGTTCACTTCATTTAAGGAGTGTAAGTGGAAAAATCATCCAATGTCTTTGACGAGAGGGAGTGTCAGACTCATACTGACTAAAAACCACCCCCGGTAAACCCGCTAGGTAGTCCGCAGCTCCGGATCAGGCATCAGCCCTACTGGGCTCCATCTGTGGTGGTATGATGGCTCTTTGAGGCGCGCGCGGAACGCTACGCGTCGCACGCACGGGTCTGGTTCTGTTCGGGCGGTGAGCTACCCTTGCTCGCCGTCCGCAGGCCCGCACTGGACACTAATTATCCCAATAAGTGGATCGGGAGAGGCAGACCTGTACCGTGGCCAGCTAGAAGTTCAGACCTGACCCCTATGGATTTTTATGTGTGCGCCTCAAAGAGCCATCAGACCACCACAGATGGAGCCCAGTTGGGCTGATGCCTGATCCGGAGCTGCGGACTACCTAGCGGGTTTACCGGGGCTCCGGCTCGAAAAGAGGAGAAGGAACAGGGTGGTTTTTAGTCAGTAAGAGTATGACACTAAGGTGGGAGAAGACATTGGATGATTTTCTCCACTCAAAAAAAAAGCCACTCCCTGACACTCCTTCTGAAGTGAAGTGAACCAGTTTGTTTTATTTTGTTATCTGACTCAAGTTAAATTTGAAGCTTAAATATCGATATTCTTATTACTACCTTGTAGTACTTCATCGATGTTTTGGCAAAGAATTCAAATTATTCCCTATCATGTTATACCTTATCAGAAAGCTGAAGAATTGTAGATATTTTAACGCACATTTGCAGAACAGTTGTCATAGACTTTTTTTTAAATATCTTACAAAGAAAAATAACTTATCACAAATTTATTTACTTTTTTTAACATTCGATCGTCTGCTACGACTCAGTTGGTACAGTTATTTACAGTTTTAGTTTTCTAAATAATAAAGCAACTAATCTACTACACAAAAAAGTAAAAACAAAATTTAGCCACCAAAGACAAAACAAGGGAGAAATAGTCAAAAAAATGGGAAATTTTATCAAAAAAGTTAAAATGCCGATAATTTGAAAACGATTAAGTTTGGGATATGGGGTCCCATGGTCAAATCAGTCAGGAATGATGTAAACTATCACGTCTTAAAGGATTTAGGTCGACTTACCCTTTAACCCTGTATATAAATAATTATATGAATTTAAAAAGTAGAACGGTGATGGGAGAGTTGAATACATTTTTTTTATATATCCTACTCTTCTCGCTTGTATAAGGGCCTACATATTTGACCGAGACCTGAACCTTTTAAACTGCGATCTTGTGATGTAGAAGAATATTATCATTTAATACTTTATTAATCTAGATCAGTAGGGTTCCAACTGGTGATCCGCAGAATGCAATATATGGTCTGCGATTTATGAAAGATACACAAGAGAACACATAGTAAAAATACCATGTTTAAAGCTCAAATAAAACGTCACAATCTGAGAGGATCAACTGATTATAATAATCAAAAAGTCACTATTTTTATAAGAACGAATCTCACAACTTTGGAGAAAATCTTATGTGGTAAACGTAATAGTAATAGTGATCCCTGTCCTAAGAAAAATGTAAAAAAATAGTCCTTGATCAACAAAATCTTGGGAAATATAGATAAGGTTAATTAAAGCAAACATACCTGAAATGTACTATTCTTCTTATCACAAATAACAAGAACATTATTTTGCAAAGCGGCCGAAGTAATATAGACATCAGGCTGTCTTCCGATCAGTATTGTTTCTACATTTAAATTCTTGCTCCACAATTTGATGGTAGCGTTAGACTCCACTGTGATGATGCCCAGGTCTGGTACTGAGAAACATTCGACTAGACAACTGCCCTTACAAAGGTTTTTGTACTCTTCACTTCGGAAGATCCTGCCTTGGGAACTTAAGCTTGTTTCACTGCTTGAACTGGACAGTTTTTCTGAATAACCATTTTTCTTAGGAATACCTGAAATTGAAGTATGGTATTAGTAGGTGAAAATAAGTACCTATAAGTTTTTTCATAGGTTGTCTTCAATTATTTATTTATCTGTTGGTTAATACCATTTGATTTGAAATACAACTTGAAATCCAATACTTTTTCCAAAAAGCTTTTTTTAAATAAGATGAATTTATAAAACGTGAGCTACAGATGAAACACTGTTTGTAATGACAGCTTACCCTGAATATCATTAAGTATTTCTTGCGAACCAAGACTATTGTTGCCTCGTCGCATCATTTCAGGTTTCCAATCTCCATTAGCCGTTAGTTTATAGGCCATAAGGCACGTGTTCTTACCAGCCACAATTAGTAAATTCGGATCAACGAAGTTTAAATACTGCACTGGGCTATAAACATCCATTATTGGTACAGTTTCCTTAGTCCGTAGTGTGTATTTCTTCACAATACCGGATTTTAGTCCGTAAATGATATACTGATTGCACGGTGAGATTTTCACTCTTGTAATACTCTCTGATTTATCGGATCGCTCTGTGATTTCTGTTAGGACTTTTCTGCCGCGCATTACCTGGACAGGGCGAAAATATAATGTTACACATTTATTTTGATACGCGATATAGTGAGGCGTTTTAATCGAAAATTGTTTTATGCCAGTTATATACAATACAATCAGGCGTTACTTAGCGGAAATCCATGCTAGACTAACAATACAGTAAGATTTTTAACATTGAACATGCGGCGTGCATCATCGCCGCAGGTCGAAACGAGCCGCCGAGTCAACACCTCTTAAGGATGCTCCGTGGAGGAGCGAAACATATGTCGAGTGGTATATTGCATGTTATGTGTGTGTTTTATGTTGCACCCCTGCTGCATGAGAATTTCATTGCTGGCGGGAGGGCGGTGCTGCACGCCGCATGTTAAAAAATACATGTATAAGCGGAATTAAAACTAAAAATCTTACTGTATTGTTAGTTATGCCAGTTACATTAACCAAAAATATTGAACACATTTTTTTCAATAAAAGCGTTTAATTTGAAATATTGCATGACGTCACGTCTTTTTACATTAAAGCAAAATAAGTGTTGAGACATACCTGAATATTATTCTGATCATCAACAACAGCTAGTAAAGGTTGGAGCACACCGTCGTTGTTATTGCAGATTCCTTTCAAATTCAATGGTTTTAGAGCGCTTCTATCTAAACTCATGGAGTTTTTAAGTACCATTTTAGGTTGGGCTTCTCTAAGGTTAAATGATTGATGTCTTTTTGGCGTCGTGTGTACACTTTCCGAGTTATTATTTGGGGATGGTGAGTTCGGTGTTTGAGGCGAGAGTGGGTGGAGGAAACTCACGTCGAATTTCGTTGTTAGACGTACTCTCCTAGAAACAATGATATGTAAGGTTAGGTATGTTATTGACAGTTTGGTGCATATGACAATGATATTTGATGTTCCTTTACAGTAATTTTTGTGGGCTGTAGACTGTAAGCTACATAAATTAGAATGTGAGAAGTATTATATATAAGCCCAATTTAACATAATTATGACTTTATGACATTCACGCATCCTACGTCTGCGCACACTGCTCATGATGAAAAGTCCCTCTGTGACTCGAAACTAGTATAGATTTTCTCTATTATTTTACGTGAATAAACCGTGATTTTTAATTAATTTAGTATGTCTCACGATAGTTCTTATGTCCGATGTTTAGAGACTACTTTTGTATCAACAAGTTTGATTATTTATTGGTACCACAATAGTTAAGAAACATAAACCCACCAAATATACAAAATACTTGAATAAAACTTACCCATTCATTCGTGAGATATAAGAAGCGTCCAAGTACCATACTTTAGCTGAGTCTTCAATGGACCCAGTGCCCGTTAGAAGTACGTCAGAGCCTGGCTCGAATTCATCATACATCATTTCGCTCATTGCCATTGCTACTACGTTTCTGGAATAAGATAAATAATATATTAACTTAAATCTAGTAATTCAAGTTTAGTAAAGTGTGGGAGAGCCATGCTTCGGGACGAATGGGCCGGCTTGACCGTAGTGATAACACGGTCACACAGAAAAACACAATATCTCCTTTCCCAATCTTCCCCATCCCCGATTCCCGAACAACCCTTAAATTCTTAACCCCCAAAAAGCCGGCAACGCATTTGTAACGCCTCTGGTGTTTCAAGTGTCCATGGGCGGCGGCGATTGCTTACCATCAGGTGATAAGACTGCAAGTTTACTAGCGTGTTTCATAAAAAAAAATTAGAAGAGTATTTCTTCATTAACTCCTGTAAGCCAGGATCTACAATAGATACAACCATGTAAACACCGGAACACTGAATTTCGGCGCATCTCAGGGACATGCATGACTGCCCTGAATCCCGCAACGAAATAAACCAGAAGACATTATTAGAGGAGAAGAAAACGAATAATTGAAAACTAAGTAACAATTCATCAAAAAAAAACTTACCCTCGCCGATTCTCCAGATCGAAACACTTGGTATAAGTTTTGAGATCGATACAGACGACCCGACTATCATCAGTGGCGACACAGAGCAGTGTACCGGTTTTATTGACAGCCATTGCAATGAAATACAAGTTGTCTTTAATGTCACTACTTGTAATAACGCGGCGGCAACAACACGTGTTCTTTATTGCGCCTGCGTGGGGCCGACTCATCTCATGCTCCATAATCTCGTTCGGTTTTAGCGTTATGATTTTGTTGCTACCTGTAATTATAAGTTTTGTGTTAGATTATAAATCACAATATTTTTTTTATTATAACTTTCGTGAGACATACTGAATTAATTATTATGTTATCTGCTTATTCACTTAACTGTTTGACGAGGAACTCGACTAGTTTCAGAGGCTCATATTCAGCAGTAGCAGCGCGACGATCGCCGCGTCGTGTGTCACGGAATGCTGCTTATGAATATGAGCCTCTAGCATAACTTGAAATAGTCGAGTTTCTCGTCAAACAGTTACGTGATCGGGCGAAGCCGCTGCTGGCAGAAGCTACCGTAACATAATATCAACAGTCAACACTGCTGGACTACAAGTTTATCAATGGTGCGTGTAATATACAGGCGGGTTTGAGTTTGAACTATCAGGGGGCTTATTTGTGAAACCAATCTCAATGCAAATTCCAATTTAATAAAATCTCAATAATTATTCAATGTCAAAACTCCAATCGTATTTGTTAAAAAGAATTCAGAGTAAGGAATATAAAGCTTAATACCATTTAAGTAGTTCATTCGATATCTACTGTTGCAACTCAACAATCAAATTTCACAATATTATGTATGTCTATCGATCGGAATTTGGATTGAAGAGTAAGTCCCCAGGTTTATGAGAGAAAGTAGTTCCTCAGTTGGCTCTGGCGATACCCGTGGGAAGAGTAGGGATGGTGAAAAGATATTTACTCTATCGTGACTTCACGGCCTTATAAGGAGAAAACATTCAAATCAGTCAATTATTTATTTAAATACGTCGATTGCGTTTGACGTCACCACTATTACTCACGGAACTAGTTTGACGCATCAATATCAAGTTGTAATAAAACTAATAGATAAGAATACATAGTAAGTTGATAGAGGAAAACTGTACTATAATAAATATAACAGTTAAAACTCCAACGATAAAAACATGTGACGCAGCGTTAAAAAAAGGAAAGAACATTAAAAATAAATAATATATCCTTATGTAGATATCAATATCGGTCAAAGGCTATGGTATTCCATAGCTACTATATCTACCAGTCTATTAGCCACTCACACCCATAACTCAATCATTTTCTTACATATTGCACAATAGTCCTGCATCAACCGGGGATTGTCCTTTGGTGTACTTCCATAGTACATACAGGGATAATTGCCGGCTGATGTCCTATTTTACTTGGATTAAAATTGTTCAAAGGGCTTTTGCGAGTTGACTTCGGCCCCTCATACGCCTTCCAAAGGTCCGGGACCCTGTGGTCCCGTGAAAGGAAAAGAACATACATAATCACTACATAGTATAAAAAAGTCCCTTTCTGTGCTTAAATCTTTAAAACTACGCAACGAATTTTGATGTGGTTTTTTTAATAGATAGTGATTCATAAGGGAGGTTTTTAGGTATAATATATGCATAATATAGTACCATTGTACCTATGTAAAGCTGGGGCGGGTGGCTAGTAATAATAATAAACCAAAACTTACGAGGAACAGTGACCATATCAAGAACAATATCAGTCTCTTCGAAAGTGTTGATTCGTTCCTTGGTCTTCAAATCGATCACTTCTACCCTTTTCACGGGCCCATCGGTAGCAACGATGACATTCTTATCATAATTACAGGGGATACAACAAAGAATTTCTCTGTCTCTATCAAAATCCATAATTGTCCTGAAGATTTTGTTCCTCTCGCTTCTAGAAGGGTCGTAGAATTCGATCTTTTTGCTCGTGTGCATGATTAGATATTCTTCATTGTTCGACCATCTGCAGTTGAGGTATGAACCCTGGATTTGTACGTCTGCGAACGTATTGTTGTAGCATTCTTCTGGTTCTGTAATGTTACAGTGAATTATTATTATTTTAGTAAGGTAAAAGTTAACAGAAGATTTATTTATTGGAAAAGGTAACCCAACATTAAAACATGATGTGATGAAATACTGAATTGTATTCAAAGGCAATATATTAAGACATCACATCACAGGTTACGGGATACTTTAACTGTGTGTTAACAATATATGTATAACATTTTATCATAATAGTTCCATAAATTTAACAAGAATTTTGTGCGGTAAAAAGATGATGAAATGTATTAATCAAAACATTCAAGTCCGTCAACTATAAAAAGAAATACCACAACCAAAGTCCTCACAAAACACATCAACAATTACCCTTTAAAAAAAACTTAAACAATTTTATTTACAGAAGCAAAAACCAAATAAAAATCAAACAATACCTTCTTCGATAACATCCTCATTCTCTTCATATTCTAAGTCGTCGACGTACCACAGCTTGATGACGCCATCGTACGCTAGCGCGGCTACCATTGGCGGGTTCTTTGTCAGAGACACACCGATCCATTTGATTGGCGAACCTGTGCCACGGAGCTCTTTACCCTGCTTGTTTGTTACGATGTTGAAGAACTGGGGAAGAGAGAAAAATATAATGTAAAAAGATAGACGATTATGTGATAATTGAGGACAAAAAGGAGTGAGTGAGCAGTGACAAAAAGGAGAACGGTATTTTTAGAGACTGCACGGTTAGCGCGGTGGTTCGGCAACCGCCTGCCGTGCAACGTGTAGCGGGTTCGATTATCGCACGAAGCAACTCTTTGTGTGATCCACAAATTGTTGTTTCGGGTCTGGGTGTCATGTGAATGTGAACTTGTATGTTTGTAAACGCACCCACGACACAGGAGAAAATCCTAGTGTTTTCTGCCATTAAGAAAAAAAATTATTTTTCTTTAAAGTTAAGAAATTACCACATAGGATTGTTAATCCAAAGTTGGAAAAGTAATGTAATGTTATGAAGCAAGAAGGATAAAAACACCATTAGTATGAACTAACCTTAATCATACCGGAGTTGGTACCGACAAGTACGTAATCCCTTAGAAAGCACACAGCTGTGATCTTTTCTTTGACATCAATAGTTGAGTGCTTGATTTCATCCACGTTTTGTTCATGCCTGTAAATAACGTAATAATTATGCTTATTCAATACACAATTAATTCAGAAATATCATTTTTATTAATATTTATAAGTAATCAATATTTGAGCGTGGAAGCCATGCTTCGGCAGGAATGAGTAATCAATCGAGCGGAGTGATACCACCGCCTTACAGAAAACCAGCATAAGTTTCGTTTCGTTGTGTGAGTGAATGTACCGGAGGCCCAATTAGCCCCATCCTTAAATAATCGATTGAGCCACGTTATCCACGTGACTGCACGTTATGCGCACGCTTACGTCAATTGACTATTCCACGATGAATGCTTGCATCTTGCGTAGAACAAAACCGTATCCACGGAGCGGCACTAACTTCTCATAAAACACCTATCGTTATTTGTAGGCTGCATGCATTCGTCAAATGACAAGTCGTACATAGTAAATATTATAAATGGTGCTACATGAGCTTATATAGCGTGACATAAGATGTCTGTTCTTGATATTGAATAGTTATTACATAGATCTTACATAGAGATTAATGGGCCATTAAACATAGTCTATACAAGTAAATGGGATATATTTTGAGAATTCCATAGAATTATAATCATGAGTCATATGAAGATTTCGCGGTAATAAGAATGCTGTTTATTTGTTAAGGAAACAAAAATAAAAATCGGCCTGAATGACTAATAGAATGAACAAAATTGTACAAAACATTAATCAGGAGCTGGTTAGTGCATAGCGATACGATTATTTAATAAGGAAAAACAGTTTTATATTGTTATTGATCAAGGAAAACATTAGTATACAAACATACGCGCAATTAGTAATGTGAGAACATAGAAAGCTACAAGTCCAAAGTACGACCGTATTGAAATGCCTATAAAATCAATAGATATATAACTCATTTTGAAAGCAAAGTAGGCATACAGCAACTATAAGATCTTTACCAAGAAACAAGCAATAAACGAATTTGAA
The DNA here is from genome assembly GCF_023101765.2 of Spodoptera frugiperda. Taxonomy (NCBI): domain Eukaryota; kingdom Metazoa; phylum Arthropoda; class Insecta; order Lepidoptera; family Noctuidae; genus Spodoptera; species Spodoptera frugiperda. Next base: position 9,178,562 of record NC_064242.1, on the reverse strand, counting down.
TTTGCGTTACAATAAATTGCAACTTATTGTATAATCAGCAACAAAAACATATCGAAAAGAAATACTTACAGAAAATCAAAATACAGCTCATTATTATTGCAATTATCTTGGGCAATTTGCGATGCTTTCGAGTATAGTATGCCTTTAGACTCGTTTTGTAGGATACTTTGGATAATGTCAGTGCAAGGGTAATGAAATAGGTCATTCCCATGTGTGCTGAGGAAAGCTTTGGTGTTGTTAATCAGTTCCTGGTCTAGCTCCTAAGAAAACAAAGCATGATTAGCGAAAAATCTATAAAAGAAAAATTAAAGTGTGTGTGTAATAGCCACGCCAAATTAGACCTTATTTGTGGAGTAACATAAGGGTTAATTTAGCAAAAGTGTGTGTGTCTGTAATGGCCACGCCAAATTAGACCTCATTTGGATTAACATAAGGGTTAACTTAGCGTGTTACATTGTCTTTAAATTAATGAAAAGTCACAACTATTGCAAGCTGGAATAATAAAATTCAGTTTTATACTGTAGCCTTATAAATCTAATAACATTATGAAGAGATTTGAATTTAAAAGTGGAACAACAGTGCTAATAAATTAATGATCCATTGTTTGGTTAGCCATCCGTCAATCAGTCACTAATTCAATACTAAATAAGGAAATTCGCAGACATTTTGCGGTATTATACAATTTACTATAAAGTTATCGAGCCAATAGTATGAGGATGAGAATCAAAACATGGCCAATGTGACGCTTTAGTGAAACGTCACAGCGTCTGACCATTTGCATTAATAGTATAAGGAAAACTTTGTATAAAATACAAATAACACAATTTGTATCTGAAATGTTTATATTAAGTAAGATTAATTAGACTCAATTAATAAATACAGCTATTTAGACTGTTATACAGTCGGTTTTAAAACGAATAATAATATTATTGTAAAACTCTTTAATTAGGGTATCTACAGGCATATGATCAGAGCAAAATCATTTTTCACTATACAGTTTTAAAGATCACAATTGAGTAGTACTATAATAGTACCAAAGAACCAATACGAAGACCAGCAATTGTTTAGTTTGTGTTCAACTTTACGGGATCCTATGAAGATGTGCGAGTTATATATGTTATTGTGACGTTATTACGTGACTTGAATGATATTTATCTCTTATGCCGTGCTCAAAATCATTTAATGATTCCTTAACCCAGTCCTTAGCAATAGTTACAGGAACAAAATCGTTACTAAGAAACGGTTTAAAACATTGACTGCAAACAAAATTTTGTTGAAGGCAAATCCTCCATTAGCACAGGTCACTTTTGGCGTTTAATATGTTAAAAGTAATCATTAAATTTCTCTGAGTATGGCAATTAAACTACTACATATCTATCTCAATATTTAAAACACAAATCAATACTTACATATCTCAAAATATAATTCTCATAGTTCTTTAGGTCGGAGATCACATCGGCTGGTCCGGTTAACCTGACTTTGTTGCCCAAAAACTTTAAATTCAGGAACAATTTGTTGAACAATGTCCACATGTCCTTGTAATTATCAGTATGTTTGATATGGTAACCGATGTAGAAGGCAATGTAGCCATCATCAATGATTTCTAGCGGTGGGTTTTCAGTGTTATAATGATATCTACTTAGGAACTCTTCGTGTAACTTCTTATTGTCATCTTCCCCAGTACTTGTCAAGTACTTCATGATAAGATCATGGATCTCATACATGTAGTTCCTCTGTTCTCGATCATAAACCTCGATGATAAGAGATTTACTCCGCAACTCTTTCATAATAGATTCCACTTGTGAAATCTCCTTGTTCCACAATTTGCTCAAGACTTTGGTAGAAATTTTAACGTTTTTCGGTAGAATTTTTAGTTTTTTGAACAGGGGTAACACATTCTGGTTTAACGAGTTGATGCAAACTTCGATTGTTTTCATCGGATCGTACTTTTGTTTTATGGGGATGCTGAAATATTAAAATGTTATTATTTTTCTACTCCACTTATTTTGATATAAAATGATATTTATGTCTGTAGTGTATATCTATTGTTACCGTTTTGAAGGGGATTTCCCGAAACGGCAACTTTTTCTAGGCATTAGACTAGGACTTTCCGCGTTATCGGTTTTTATGACACAAGGTCTTAATACGAGTTTAGTTTTACGTTTAACGAGATCGAAACGTGACTGCGTTCGGCGTTCTGATTAGCCGGCTTCAATAAAACGTTAACTAAATGTAAAGCAAACTTGTACTAAGACCGCTGATATTATAACTTACATGTTATCAAATACCATTATCATAATAACAATCAAATTGATAAATGTATGACAAATATGGCTTAAAAATGATCTAGACGACTAAACTAGTAATTATTCAGTCAGAAATTTTAAGTAAATTGACTTACAATGAAAAATGATTCTCCTTTTTCAATTCCTTGACGTAGTAATTCCATCGTTTTGGGTCGTCGAGCAGTCTTTCCCTGTTTTCTGCTAGTTGTGCTCCAATTAATCCAATGTTAAAAGGGCTGCCTTTACAAAGCTCATGGATTTTCTTCGCTTGCCACGGTAACTTAGACACAGGCACTTCAAGCGATAGAGCGAAGATTTCCAACGATTCCCTTTCTTCTAAACTGTTTTCTATCTGAAAATTAAAATAACTTATAATATTTTACAAAGACCTAGCGGGTTACCGGGCCTCGAAGAGCAGAAGTAGGAACGGGGTGGTTTTTAGTCAGTAAGAGTTCGACACTCCCTCTCACCTCACCATAGACGGGAGAAGTCACTGGATGATTAGACCCCTCAAAAAAAAAAAAAAAACCATACATCATGACGCCATAGGTGTCACAGATATATTTAGGCTACGTTGACAATTTTCAATCTGGAGTGCTGTAAGCTATGTTGCTACTGACAAAGTTAAGTCTTTTTTTTTTTTGAGGGGCGAAAATCATCCTATGACTTCTTCCGCCTTGGGTGAGGTGGGAGGGAGTGTCAGACATTCCTTCTCCTGCTTTGAGCCGGAGCCCCGGTAACCTTTTACGTTGTCCGCAGCTCCGGATGTATTTGAAGAGTCTAATACTGTGATAGAAGTTACACAGGGGCCATTTATTCATCATTAAAATTAAAATTTACCGTTTGAATTAATCTAATATGATGAGTTTACAACGTCAAATTATTGAAGCGAATGATTGAACGTAGACTTTTTGTTACAATGCGTGGGGTAACGAGACTGATGTGAGCCATCGATTTAACCTTGCTTCGTTTTGGGGATAAAGAACCTTTAACACAAAGAAATATGGTTTCAATTAGATTGTATTTTTTTCGACTGTTCATTAGTTACGCCATGCAGAATTATTGTTCGGTAGGAAAGATGACATCAGTTATTTCAGTTAACGATTAAGTTGATAGTGTCTATATATTAAATTATTCTGTTAATCAGATGATATTTTTGCATAATATTCAATTTCAAAACACATATAAATGCCATTAAATTTAGCTTTATCAATTTGACCTCTATTATTAGTTCCACAAGGTATTCAATTCGGTATTCATGTCACTATAACAATGACATAATCTGCATTACGTAGCTGCATTACCAAAAAGCATTTGCATTTTAAAGATATCAATATTATTTGTACGCTCGTAGAATAAGTCAAGCACTTATAAAAATCAGATGGGGCCCAGTAAGGCTGATGCCTGTTCCGGAGCTGCGGACTACCTAGCGGGTTTACCGGGGCTCCGGTTCGAAAAGCAGGAGTAAGAACGGGGTGGTTTTTAGTCAGTAAGAGTTTGACACACCCTCTCGCCTCGCCCAAGGCGAGAAAAGTAATTGGAAAATTTTCCCCCCTCAAAAAAAAAGTACCAATAAAAATACGATGATCTGCGTTAAGTTTAAGTAAGCATTAGTTTAAGTAAGTAAGCATTACCTAAATATATTCGGTACTAGCTTTTGCCCGCGACTTCGTTCGCGTGGAATAGTGACTTCCGGCAAATTTTTGGTTTTAACCACATAGTTCCCATAGCTATAGGCTGATGATGATGATGATGATGATGAGTTCCCGATCTCGCGGGATCTTTTCAAAAATGAGATGTGGAAGATATTCCAGGGAACTCTTCAAAAGTCAACATAATCAGCTCTGCGTTTGATTTTAATAGATGTATACTCACTTAGGGCATTGAAAAAATAGTTTAAAAACGGACTTTAACTAAAGAAATATTATAATCTTTCCGAACGTAAGATGAAAACTAACTTAAAACTAAAGAAAGCTACGAATTACGAATTTATAACAATTAAAAAAGAAATTATATTAGAACCTATCCTTTATGCTATAATAACCAAGCTTAAACTAAATAATTTAAAAGAAACGACTTAAATCTAATCTAATTAATTTATAAATTAGACTTACAATTTTATTAAAAAAACTAACTACAGTAACTACTAATAATCGATATCAAACTAAACCTACGTTAAAAAGTTTAACCAGAAAACCAGGAAAACCCAACAAATAAACTTATTAATTGACAAATACAACGAAACCAATTTAGAATATACGAAACAGCAGGACCACTACAGACAAATAAATCATACGACTGATAATACACATTTTCTACAATAGTACCGAAGCGCTCGGCCGATACCCAACCAAATAATTGTAACAAAACCATAGCGCAATCTATTTCGATCCCAACGCCATCTATCGAGGATAAAGACAACTTGGATTATTTATTTATACTCCGTTCGGGCATTTTCTTTGTACTAAAAGTTTAATTATATTGATATAATTTTTTTCATACCTTTTTACTATTTGTTAACTTTTTTCGATGAATTAAAACAATAACATGAACCGAAGTCGTGTAACGATCGACATAGAATTATCTATACTCCGTTAGAGCGTTTTCTTTGTACTAAAAGTTGTATTATGTTATATTTTTCATTGCTTTTTACTATTTTGTAAAAACAAATTTCCAATGAATTAAAACAATAACATGAACTGAACAATTGTAATTACACCATTGCGCGATCAACGCCATCTATCTACGGAGTATAGGAACAGCCCGACATTGTTCAATTCCGTACTATAAGTACGAAATTGAACAATAGATGGCGCTGTATGTCCGGAATAAATTTATTTTTTATTTTATTTTTATTTTTTTTTTTTTTTTTTTTTTTTTTTTATTTTTGTTTTATTTTTATTTTGTTTTATTTTTATTTTATTTTTTTTTATTTTTATTTTATTTTTATTTTATTTTTATTTTATTTTTATTTTATTTTTATTTTATTTTTATTTTATTTTTATTTTATTTTTATTTTATTTTTATTTTTATTTTATTTTATTTTTATTTTATTTTTATTTTATTTTTATTTTATTTTTATTTTTATTTTATTTTTATTTTATTTTTATTTTATTTTTATTTTATTTTTATTTTATTTTTATTTTATTTTATTTTTATTTTATTTTTATTTATTTTTTTTCATTTTTATTTTATTTTTATTTTATTTTTATTTTTGTTTTATTTTTATTTTATTTTTATTTTATTTTTATTTTATTTTTATTTTATTTTTATTATATTTTTATTTTATTTTTATTTAATTTTTATTTTATTTTTTGATTTTTGAAATAAAAATATATCTATGTCCTTTCTAAGGTTCTAAACTATATCTGTACCAAATTTCAACCAAATCCGTCAAATAGTTGCGGAGATTAATGGTATAAGCATAGAATGTTCGACGTGATTCTTTACTTTGACATAACTTTTTTATTTATGAACCGATTGACATGAAACAAACACTAAATGTAAATTTAAGCATCCCACAATATATTCATGAAAACCGCATCCAACTCGGATCAGCCGTTTCTGAGATTAGCGCGCACAGACGAACAGACAAACAGACATACAGACAAACAGACAAACAGACAAACAGACAAACAGACAAAAAAAAAGTTAATTACATTTTTGGGTTCGACATCGACATAACAATAACCCCTGCTATTTTTTTTATTTTTATTTTCAATGTACAGACAGCACTTTTCTACGATTTTATTATATGTATAGATTGCATTCACAGTCATGCTCACGGAATAACTGTTACAATAGAAGACCAGACCACCTAGATATTGCAGAAAAAACGCAAATAATTTACGGAGTTTTATTTTTAAACCAAATACATAACAGTAATTTATAATTAACTACCCGCTTCTATCAGCGGTTTCGTCTGCGTTCCTGAGTGATAAAAAGTAGCCTATGTATTATTTTATAGCATAATCTACCCTTGTTCCAAAATTAATTCCAATCCCTCCAGCCATTTTGACGTAATTGAGTAACAAACATACACACGCATACACCAACTCACAAACTTTAGTATTTATAAATATTAAATTAGTATAGAAGTACCTACACATCTTCCTATTTGTATCTAAAGACGTGTAATGAAACACTGAATCACACTGATCACAGCATTATCGATACATTAACATTGTAATGGGTAAGCATAATAGAGGGGTAAGCACACAACACATTTTGTTTTTCATGTATAGTTGTACTGTACCCTTAGTATGAGTTTCCTTTACGTTTAGAGTAATCAAAACGAGAAAGCATTCGGTGCTCTGATTGGCCGGCTCGACTGAAACAACCAATCAAAGCGCCGAACGCGCTCTAGTTTCGATTACCTTGTACGTAAAGCAAACTCGTACTAAGGGTATTGATCTATTTTGTATTACGTAATCGTATACACGTATAGAATACACTTATAATTGTAACACGCGATTTTAGTTTATTGGATTAATGTTCTGTGCACATTATTGCGCTTAGGTTCATTATCGTAATAAAAGTAACCTTCGTAGGTCCTAATGGATTAAGTTTTATTGTAGTAATTAATTAATTAATGATGTCTGAAGTGTGAGTATCCTTCCTGCTTTTAATGTGTCATAGCAATGGAAACTAGACATAATATAATGATTCTATCCGGGTCATGATCTATAGATACATAGGCTCAATTTCATCTTAATCGGTCCAGCAGTTTCTGCGAATTTGAATAACACGCATCCAAACATAATTAAGCTAGATTTGTTTATAAGGAAGTATTATTTAAACCGTGGTATGCCGGGAGCGCGGATCCACACGAGACACAATGTATTTTCTATTGTTGTCTTATATACCAGCATACAAAATGTAAATAAAGTTTTTTTTTAATACTTACTTTGATAATCTGTGCAGAATAAGAAGCGACCACACTGGTGTCTCTAGTCGTGACCAAAATTTTGCATCCAATGTCGAACGCTTCCAAACACTTTTTGTCATTAACCTCGTCTAAGACAAGGAGACATTCTTTTAGAGGTTGTTCATAGAACTGGACTTTAAGTTTGTCTCTAAGCTCGTCCATTGTCCAGTCGATAGAAGACGATTGACTGTCGCCATTGGATCCAATGCTTGACATAGAAACAGACGAGTTCATGTATGAATTCTGCGTGTACATCGACGATGTTTTTCTTAGTAACCTGTAAAGATAGAAAGCAATGCAGTGACTATATTTAAAAAAGACTAGCTACTTCCGCGCGGCTTCACCAGCTCTGCTTGTCTCCAAATGGGAGTGATATTTTGAACCTAACGGAGCTCCGCCTCGAAAAGTAGGAGTAGGAACCTCCCATACTGCTGCAACTCCTGTAAGCCAGGATCTACAGTAGATACAAACATGAAAGCACCGGAACACTGAAGTCCGGTGCGTCGCAGGGAAATGAATGACTGTCTTGGATCCCGCAACGAAACAAATTAGAAGATGTTAAGAAAAAGGAACGGGATATTATAAAAATAAATATATTATTCAATTGGAATGCGATGGAAAGTTATTATACCACCCTGCACCTATCCTATAAAGCACCTGCTGGCCCCGTATGTTCGCGATATTGATTTTTGATACGTTTGTGAATGTCAAAGGATAAAATTAGAGGAAATTTAACATCATGAAGTAAAGTTTACTCACTTGCTTTGTTGGAAAATGATGTCATCATCAGTCTTACAGTTGCCGAAACTCAACCAGAATACAGCGCCATTGAAGTTAGTGGTGACTAAATCGCGGTTGTCCCGTAGAGTGCTGACAACCACACACGTCTTCCCTGATCCTGACATACCGTGCAGTGCAAGGACTTTGTGGCGTTGCAGCCCTCTCAAACATTCCGCTACATGTTGTTCCTAAAAAATAAAAATGTAAAATTAATTAGCTAAGCGTTTGTAAGAATTCTTAAATGTGTTCAGTGTTCAGAAATACAAATCTGCCGTTCAAAAAAGTGATTAAGAACACGTTTTTTCACCTTAATCTATACATTTGTAAACTGATTCATCATTTCTTATAAACTCATAACAGAATTCCCACAATGCAATACAAACATTAGGAATTAATTTGGTTAACAAGATTCATTTCGAATTAATTTCAAGTTGAAACGGGTTTACTAATTTTATAGTTCGTTCGACGGTCGTTATAGAATGAGATCAGACTAGCAGACAGATCACCTGATGGTAAGCGATCACGTGCCGTCCAAGGACATGCAACACCAAAGGAGTTAGAAGTGCATTCTTGCTAGGATTCTGTGACTGTCCAATCTAACTTTTGTAGTGACCACGTACGATAGCATTCTCGCCGCTCATTGGTCGAAATTATTCGCAAAACATGGCGGACAGCCCTTGAGTCACTTAGGTCTTTAGGATTCAAAGTTACAGAGTAGACTGGATTTTAGTTGGAATTAGGCATCCACTAACGTTATTCACACGAAATGAATGCTGAATGCTGAACAGGCAGGTACAGAATGAAAATATGCTACAATTTTAGTGACAAATTCTTCAGAATTTGTAATTTGATCAATTCTGAGTAAAAGTCTATTAATTCTATACATATATACTTATATTAAAATTGACTCTATGTAAAATTAAACTTATGTATAATATTTTCATGGGAAAATGCCAATGGAAAATGGCCTTAATACAGACTACGTAGTACGTACAATAGTCAGTTATTGTATGAAGCTTCTGTTAAAAACCGAGATTGATTCAGATATTTTGGATTGAATTCGTTAATTAATAAGAAAATGATAGTTATACATTATCGTACGTGGTCCCGGAGTTGAGGTTTAAACGAATGATTTAAGTCTTCAAATACTGGAGGTAGTAGACTGAACTATGTAGTAAGCTATTACATAATTACATGAAACACCTATGTGAATCAGCCAAATACGTTGTCCTTCACTTCAATACAATCAAAGTCATTGATATAAGTCGTCTAAAACTGACGCCATGATCGGAGCTGATTCACGAATTAACATTCATAATTCGAGACGGTGTAAGATTTTGTCTAGCATTATAACATGTAAACGTATTATGTATAAAATACCTTCATAATGGTTGCTAAGTATATTTTCAGACACCGTGTTATATTTTTTCCAAAATAGGTTATCAAATGAGCTTTAGGAACACTTAATGGAAGCGATCGATGCCAGCCATGGACACCCGCTGCATCTGAGGAGTTACGAGTGCGTTGCCGACCTTTTGGGATTTGAGGATTGCGGATTAAGAAATTGGAGATGGGGAAAGAGAGAGAGCCTTCGGCAACCTTACCCACACAGCGATACACAACGTAAGCGTTGTTTCACGCTGAATCTCTGTGAAGCCGAGCAGTCCGTTCTAGACGGTCCATTGGTGCAGAAGCATGGCTATCCCACGTTATCGGAATAACAAAACAAAACTCATAGTAAATAAGTATTTATGTGTTCATAAGACTATAAATAAAAAATCAATTGACGCATGTATGAAATAAAATAACTACTTGAAAATGTCTCAAGTGATTCGCTGTGTAGATGTCCATGAGATTACCAAAATATTAAAATATCATTCAATAAAATCTCAATAACATGCCTTGGTGTATACTCCCATAATTACTTTTTGAGGAAATTATTGAGAAAATAATTCGAATTCCAGTAAATGCAGTCAGTATAGGTATGTGGGAATAAACCAGTTGGAATATTTTGGCACTGTGACAAAACCGAAAGTAAAAGTTGTTTACAAAAACTAATAAAACATCCCGTATTAAAAAGCTACACAAAAACAAGACAAGTCTGGTCCGATTTACAAATTATTTCCTCAAGGGAGTTTTTGTGCACTTGAATCGGAAACATTTATAGGTCATTATTTCATCAGGGAGTGTCTAGATAAGTATAACTATCACATAGACACGCAAATCTAGTATTTATAAGCCAGCGAACGAAACATAAACTTACTACGTCGAGATTACACACAATCAAGATACAAAATGGCATAAAAAGTTTGAATCACTTACCACTTTCGTTCTTCTCACATGGTGATCCGGTAGTCTAGGCACATCGCCCCTGCTGAGGCTGTCCTCAAAATCATCAGGCATCGGATTATTGTTCTTCATATCAAATTTCTCCCAAAGCCAACTGTAGTCCTTTTTCAGGCTGTCTACAAAGGCTTGATATGACTCGTTGGTACCATTGCGAATCAACAACTCTAGTAGTAGTCGAGTTTGTTCGATGCGAGCCGACTGTAAGAAACGTAAATATACAAAACATTGACCGGAGAATTTGTTTAAGTATTGTCACGGTCACGACACGACCTTCCTCTACGGAAGTTCTAATCCGACTGACATAATTATTACTAATACATCATAATATACAATTTGGTGCAGTAATTCGGAAGGTGTGTGCATATTATGAATTATAATCATAAGAAATAATTAGCTAGTACGAGTATAAGTAACTTTACAAGGACTGTTATCGTTTTAGCACTTAATCTCAGAGACATTTAATGATTACTTAAACAATTCCTTAGTCACGATTTTGTATCGAAAACAATTGCTAAGAACTGGGTTAAGTAACCATTAAATAACTCTAAGTGTGGCAGTTAATCTCATACACTTAGAGGTTCCAGAAACGTTACACAAAAGTACAAATGAAACCGAGTACATAGTAGGTACTACTTTGATTATAAGGTACTTATTTTAAACTTAATTAAATAAGCAGGAGTTACTAACTAACATGGGTGCAATATAACGTAAATAATTTTCCTTATTGAATAAATCATAACAATTAGAAGAAAGGAGAGTAATAATGGAGAGTAAAAATACTAGTTATTCGAGTTGTGTGTCTGATTAATCGCTAAAAATAAGACACGGGCATTTTCTGTCAGAAAAATGTAGCAGTTACTTACAATACTGCGGATGAGATTGTACTCTTCAGCTGAAATAACATGCTTCGCGAACAATTCATCATAGATGTATGCCACATCTAGATCATCGATGATGTCCTGCTGGTACTTTTGCAGCAGCTGCCTTTTGTACATGTCCATTTTACCGGCTCACTACTCATCTAAAACAACACGCGAAATGAGAACTTATTCTACTTAACATAAACTACAATTGCACTTAACACACCTTAGATAAAGATAAAGGTAATAAGTAAACAAATGAATGAATAAAAGAAAATCAAAGACCGTATCTTCGTGTTATGTATGGCACTAGTATACGAATGTAAATTAAGTTTCACACTGAGAACAACCACTGACTTAAGCATACGACCTTGCCAATAGATACCACCTACATAACAAGACAAGTAAACAGGTAAGCACATAGTTATGTATTTAAAAAATTTGAGAACATAATGTCATTGACCGTACTACGATTGCTCGATTGCCAAGGCCGGATGGAAAACTGTAGTTCGATTGCGATTACCTAACTTCATATGAAAACTGAAGAACCAATGATGCGGAAACTATGTACAAACACGATATACTGTAAATTCTCTTCAAATGTTTCTGTCTGAAACCTTGGTCAGTGCAAATAGTAGTCGAAATGTTAACGATTTATATTAAAAGAGTCCCGTGCAACAAAACGACAAATGTTACAAAAATACAACGTGTAATTTACTTAGAACTAAAAAGAAAACACGTACCAACTTGTACTTCACAAGCTATTGTCTTGTAACCTGAGGACTTAAAGACCACAAAGCCCGACTATTATTGCCATCATCAAAAAATACAAAAGGTGTATTTTTTTGCCGTTTGGCCCTTATGCATGACAAATGAAATCTAGTGACGCATAGCAAGTTATCTCCAATAACGTTAAACAATTGTAATTTAAGTAACAATAATTGTTTAGGTTTGAATCGAATATCATAAAAAGCGAAAGGTGAACAACCTTAGTTTATCTCTGACGACGCATTTTCTTTAGCCCGATATGCCTTTTTTATATCAAAAGTTCGTCAAAATAATTAATTCATTAACATTTTTATTTTGTTGCAAATTAAATGGTAAGTTGAACCGGTTTTGTTTTAGTCTGGGTTTACTAAGAAATTTTTATTTTTGAACTGGTCTAAATATTGGTTTTTGTGATAATGATACACTTATACCGTTCGGAAACAAAATTAAATCTGGTATCGAGTAAACCAGCATTGTCGACGTCTTTAAGATTCAAATTAGGATGCAAGGGAAATTACATTTTCAAGAGTTATTTTCGGATAACTAAGTCATTTTCTTCAAGGAAATGTAAAATTGCAGAAAGTTGTTTTCGTAAGACAAGAAAACAGGAAAACTGAGCCGAAATTGTGTTTTTTTACAAAAGTATGCAACAAAGTTTGAAATTAAACTATGTGTAGGTACCTAATCTAATAATAACGATGAATCATCGCAGTGTAAATGTCATTGACCGATAGTAAGCCGCCTACTGTGTGTAATAAATAACAATCAAGCATATAAAATTACATTTTCAATCCGAATATGTATTATCAAATCGTCGATATCAAGGCATGTCCCTTCTCAGAATTTTCTTCAACAAATCGTGGTACATATTTTTGTCAACAAGATCTTAATCATAGGTAAGCACCGTCTAACGGGATTACCACCAGTGTAGGGTTTTTATTGCGACGTTTAAACTATACAATTTTGGCAGATATAAATATAAAATAAATAAATTTTCCTCAAACCAGGTTTACTATAATAATAATTTGTGGTTTGTAGACAAGCGACTCGAAGGACCAATCAGGAAATCTCTCGATATTTATGACCCATTTCTGTTTTCATTATGGTCATTGGCGTATATTTTGGTGATAATTTGACGTATTTTCCGTATGCAAATGTGTCAATATAATGCATCGTATGGGGAAAACCTCTTATGACTTTAATTTAAACCACATCATTATCATCTTGGCTGACAATATACAAAAAAATTAGCGAGTGAGGCCCAGTAGTTAAGCCAAAAAGTGCATCAATTTCTTTGAGCTATTTGAAAACTGCTTACAGCCGCGCCGCAAGTCCGTAACATTACTAGACAACTTACAGCTCTTCTGTGGCCAAGGAACATGAAGATGTTCACACAGAACTTAAAACTTGGTTAATTTCATTATTTTGTTTGAAAGTTAATTTTTTTATTTTTCGGTTTTCATTGAAATTTAGTAGTAGTTAATATGCTTCTGTAGACGAGTACGTACGTACTTGTGGTTTCATTTAAATCATACGAGAGATCTCCATACTGTATGTGCCAGTTAAGTTAACAGAAACTTATTCGGCAGTGGTGACACACGGGTTGCTAGTACGCTTAATATTCTGTACGCCATAGGTAAAATGATCATTGTATTTAAGTCAGTTAAGAAACATTACTTAGTTCATTGCATCACCTACTATCAGAGCCGAAGTCCTGAGACGTGTCCACAAATGACACGGTTCACGTTAGGAGCTTTTAAATATGGGTAGTTATTCGAGAAAAAAAAGATAATATAAAGGGTTTTAATGATTAATCGACATTAGGGTTTCTGTGGTCGTAAATAGGGATACAGTACTCCATCAAGATCATGACATTCAGCATGCGCAGACGCAGCGACGTCGCGCTGCCTACTGTGACGTCGCCGCTTTGTGACTCGACACTAGTAGAGCTTTCCTCCATTAATTAACATGAGTAGACCGTGATTTTTAGTTAATTTAGTGTCACGACAGTTATTATAAAAATTCAGTACTCCGTTATACATATATGACAGTCATAATATGTGCATTTTGAGGAAACTCACATCGCTATCATGTCCTTGCCTTGTCTAATTACTGTAACTGTAATCGTGTCATTTTGTGCGTATGGTGCAGGTAAATCAGTCATCCATTAGTCATTTACCTCGTACATTGCACATTGATGAAAGTTTTAGCAGAGATAGATGATTAAGTACTGCGTACTTCGGACCTGAGTGGCTTTCGACAGGCAATAGAAGAATATAATTGGGGTTTCCGTCAAAATGGGGATGGGTAGAACTAGAATAAGAAAACCCTTGTGTAGTAAAGGAACTAGCTGGTAACTGGCACTGTGAATAATAATTAGACCACAGATATTGGATTGGATACGGGCCTAACTTGTTCTATTAGTTAGTGAAGTTTTACAGATTACAGAGCTTTCTGCCATAAGACCAATCAAATTCGTCTGTACCTATCTTGCGTAAAAAATGTGACAACAACAAAGAATAATAATGTCATTGTGTGATGTCATTCCAGTCAGATGACCAGCCAGCAGGAAAAATCACTCGAATCTGTAAATTTTTGGATTGGATTATCGACTGTATATCAAAACATTAATGTTGAAAATCTAATAAATCTAACTATGTTAAGTATAGAATATAATTTTATGCTTAATAACCCTATACTTTAAGTTTTCGCATGCCTACTGAAGGCGAAATGTGTTTAGCTACATAATTACTATTACCACCTTTTGTACTATATTTCGGCGAATAAAGATTTATTATTATTATATTATGGAGCAGGTTGACCTGTTCGTGTCTGTACCTGGGAAAAACAGACGACATAATTTACAAAACATACTAATTACACTCCTACTGTGCCAAGGTCATGTTATCTTTGTACTAGCTAGCGTCAAATTAGTGTCATTTGAACGGAAATTGGTCAAGTAGAGTGATAAGGAATACTTATCGAACATCTATTGTACTATGATTCATAATATATTCCCTTAAATAGGTAACTGGTGGCAATAAGTGTGCCTACTGCTTCTTTACTGGGTAATATCAAATAAATATGTGACATCGTTTTGTTAGTAGTTAATTACAATTGTAATTCAATAAAATGTTGACAAAATTATTAAATTATACGTACAACAATTATACGTTAAACGGTAAAACGGGGTGAATAGAATACGAGAGGTGAATAAATACAGGAATGGGGTTTCTTTTATTCTACCATCTAACTATTCACCCCATTCCTGTATCTATTCACCGTTTGAATTCTATTCAAATCCCTTTTACAGTAATTAATATTTTAAAATAAGTAAATATATTAATGTAATTTTAATATAAATACATGATTCAAATAACATACCTCATAAGAAGTTCCAAAAGACACACATTAATTAAATAAATTCAAACTTTTACTGACTAAACTCACAGCTTATTGTGTTAATTAGATGAATGTTGAAACAGCACTGATCAATAAAAACTTATGAAACATAAGTAATCTAAAACATTATGTAATACATAGAAACTAAAAAAGATGAGAAATATATTGCAAATGTTATGTCAATACAAAAATTGCAGGTAAAGCAATAGATATCAACTTCAATAAGTAAATATTATGAAATAACTACCCTCACTTGAGACTATAAGGCATATTTTTGTGTGCATTTGAATAGATAACAGAATTTTATCTATACAACCTGCGTCACTAAACAATGAAAGATAGCTTTCTACAAGAATATCGGAAAGGGACTTTTTAATATAATAATTTATTGATATTCATCTATAGGTATTAAGCCGAATAGGCAGGAAATATGAATTAACAGTAATGAATGTGAAAGTAGGTTATAAAAAAGATTGAATACTAAACAAAATTGAGTATAGAGTTAGAGAGAGCTGAGTATAGAGAGAAGTAGTACAAAACGATCAGAGACTCCAGTACGTGATTGTATTACGTTCAACGAGATCGAAACATTACCATATTTAGCCTCTCTGATTGGTTGATTCATTGGAGCTGGCCAATCGGAACATTGAACGTCATAAACGTGTCGATCACGTTATACGTAAAACCAACTCGTATTAAGAACTCGGGTAAAACCCACACAACTATTTATCTCTAAAAATATAATAAAGGATACCCGGGGAAATAAATTTTTTGATAGTTTTGGCAACAGATAATACTCACATACATTTACAATTGTTAGAATTCTATAAACAAATTATTCCAACAATTTTTATTTAAAACATGACTAAGAATTAGCTCTCGTTTTTAGTATTATTTTGGATACTTAGGTAATTACTAATTAGGAAACCACTTACAACACCTTTTAACTTATTTTGCTCTAATATAGTGGTTTTTTGTTCACTAATGATGGTAGTAATCATTGGTTGCTTTGTAATCTTTTAAGAATGATTATTAATGTTGCTTATTAGGATGTGCTTAAAAATGTATTGTGGGAAAATTCATTCATACAATTCATCAATACTTGTTTTTTCTATTTGTTTGAAAATAGTTTTTAGTTTAGTAATATTTTCATAATATTTTGTTAAGTTAGATGATTAATGAAAAACAAAAACTTTTCTGGCTTCCAGACATGAGTAATAAAATGTTTCGTGGACATTGGAAATCCAGTCTATTTTTACTCATTTCGACATCACTTGAATTCTTTTGAACACATCTCTGACCTATGTCTAGAGGAAGGTTATTATGATTGAGCTAAGATAAAAATAGATTTAAACCAAATGACTGTCAGTATGAGAGACAATACACTACATGTCTATAATAATCCGGGTTAAGGGGGGGGGGGATTGATCTCTAAATAGGAGGAAGTTTCAGATTATATAATCTTTCTCTTATGATAGACCTTTAAAACAAGGACAGAATGCAATTTTGCACAGTAGTTGGGTCTTATACCTAACAATGGTTAAGTATTTAGTTTTCATGAAGTTTTAGATTGAAGAAACTATACTTATAACTATGGCTATATAATGTAGGTGCTGAAAAACTGATTAGTGTGAGACACAATGTGTAGTCTATTGTTGTCTCATATACTCGCAGACAAAAGGTTAATCACAACACTTACTTAATGGGGGTTGGCGATTTCAAATTTATATGTAATTAGAAACTATTAAGCTCATATTTACTCTCAATGTTTTCCTTCATCGTTTGTCAGTACTGATCTTAAAAAGAGGAGACTACATATAACTCGGAAAAAGTCACATTGGTACTTGCCATTGGTAGGTTAAAGTATGATTCTTACAAGATTATGAATATCACCATTTAAATGTGCATACAATAACTTGCGGATAAGTTGGGGTGTTATTTCTTATACTAACTTTTTATTATAAGGTTATTGCGCAATACAATATGGTATGGCAATCTGAAGAATTACGTAAAAACTGAATTATAATGAATAGAATGATGAAAGAAATAGGATGAGCTTTAAGACCTATTACAGAATGTCCCATTAATTTTTTGTTATTTAACCCTTTGGCAGCCGGTATATGAGACACAATTGAAAATACACTGTGCCTAGCATAAATGTATGCTGCAGGTAAAATGAATTTAAAAATTCAGCTTTATTTATGAGAATATCCATAAATCAAATAAGTGAAATTTATCTAATTCTTCTAAGATTTACACTTCAACAAGTCATGTTTCTTTGTGATGAATTAATTGAGAACTTGTAATAAATACATAACTTTAGATAGAAAACCTGTACCTACCTAAGAAGAAGGCCCGCTTTTAATATTTTTTTTCTACAATCTAATAAATTAAATATTTGCTGTAATGGAAAAATTACTTACTAAACAGATTTGAACATGAATTGGTATAGACAGCCACCAATATACAGTATGAGTTACAATTATTATAAGCTACTTTAAATTCAGGCAAAACAGGTAAAATTATAGACAGAAGTTGATACATACTTTTATAAATTAATTTCATTTCAATTTTAATAAAGAGAAAAAGTTAATTCTTAGATAAAACTAGAGACAAAGCATAATAAAACTGTTGTGCAATGATATTGTGATATTTGCAACAATCAGTCACTTATGTGGTCAATCAACTGTAATTCCAAGTAAAGATTTGTGGTTCCAAAAAGTACTTAACTAATGAAGTTACAAAAAATCTAAGATTTATAAGTATAACCCTGCTTTTCAAACGAATTTATTTTAAGAGATAAATATTTAATACATTAAAATTGCCTACTTCTATTTATGAATACGAGTCTAATGTTTCAGTCATGTGAGGTTTAAAAAAATCGTCAAATAAAGCTTTTGCTTTCAAGTTTTAATTACTTGTTTACTAATATTACAGCAATCGATACATATTAAACGCGATATAAATGTAATCATTATTAAACCTTTTAAGATTTCGTCGCTCTTAAACATACGAAATAAAAATGATGTTCCCGAACTCCTAAGAAATTATTTGTAAAATGACAAAAAATAACCGTTTAAAAGTTCACAATGAAAGTTTGTACTTACTCCCTTAGTCACAAACTAATCCACATTTCAACGCAGGTTTAATTATTCATTTATTATTTTATAGTATAAAAATCACAGCACAGTTCAAACTTGTTGAGCACTACTTCAAAACAAAGCAAACAAAGTGAATGCAACACAACTGCAATGGCTCACGATTTACACTTGTCAAACTCAAAATAGTCAAAATGGATTTTGAGATACAAGTTTCACTATTAAAATATTCAACATTTCAAGCATAACCCAAAAATAAATTTACGACTCAGTCTATGGCACAAACAAAGATAGCTAATAATTGCAATGCTACAAAATGTGGCCAAGCAAAGCACCTGCCACCGACATTTGTCAAACTAGGATTGACTATGCATAGTGCATTTCTTCAATTGGGTTGCCAATTTATAAATATCTATTAGTAATTATTATTTTTGATTTTATTTACAAATTAATCATGATCTACGTCCTTATTTGAAATAAATTATGTCCATAAAGGGATTTTTTAATATTAAGTAATGAAATTTGTTAGAAAGGTTGGCAACACCTGAAGACCGAGTCGAATCCAATGCGCTTTATCTATTAATTTTCCTAATGTACTCTTTCTTTCTTTATTTTTTTTGACTTTTATATTTTATCCAGTATTTAGATAGATCTACTAGGGTTAACTCCATGTTATCAAGTGTTATTTTTTAAAAGCTTTGCATTGCGTACCTAACGCCATCTATCAGATTTGTATGTAACTAAGATCGACTGCGTGTTACTAGAGCTTCACGTTCACACAATGCTAAGTTGTATGTAAGTATATTTTTTATTGTTTAGTTTCTCACTTTACATCTTGATGTCGTTATTATAATAAATTAAGCAAGTGTATTTTAGATTTGAACAAACCATTTTGAATATTAAATAAAAAAAATAATTTAGAAATGAAACAATAAAAGAAAGTACTTTCCTACAAATTCAAGAATCAAGACAAGTAGCAAACTTTTAAAGGAAGCATATTTAGGTTTTGTATAACTCACATGCCTTGAATAGGCCCTTTGCCGACCCTTTAATCGACAACCGAGCACAGGATCTCGGATTCGATTCACGGGTAGTGCAAAGAGTTACCTATTGAGTTTTCGAAAATCTTGATTATGTCACGGGTGTATGTATAGCCATAGATTCTATTACCTACATATTTTCTAAACTACCTATCTAAGAAGCATTGTTATGATTATGTCCTATTCACCTAACGAATTACCCCCTAAACAATCAAATTAATATAACTGAGCAATAAAATCACACACAAGGCATTATACATATTATTCCTATTATATACCACAGAACTTATTTGCGAAAGTGATACAAATAAAATTCTTACAATATCACGTGCACCCAGGTAGGTAGAGCAGATGTACGGTACGACAAAGGCTTTTAGCAATGTCTGTAAACAAACCATTCTTTTGAGGTCGGATCAAGGCCGGCCATGAATGGCGTTGTGGCGGGCCTAACTTTTAATAAGATTTATTGTAACCGATCTTGTTTTGACAATCACAATAGTGAGATTCGTGGCGGTAAACGGACATCTTTGTGTGGTCTTACGGTTTATTGTAAGAGGCTTTAGTGAAGTCAAAACTTTTACACCTGGTTAGTAAAAAAAGTAAAATTATTAAGTAACGATTTCTTGATACGTGAATGTTGTGGTGGGCCAGAGGTTTTAGAATTAAGACGCCTGCTTCTCATGCTAAGGTTGCGGTTTCGAAACCGCAAGGGCGAGTACCAATGTGACTTTTTCCGCGTCATACCTATGTATGTACTTTCTTAGACTATTTAGACACCACTGTGAAATCACAAACGTGAGGAAACCTGGGCTTACAATTTCTAATTATTAGTTAGTAAGTTTGAAATCCTCAATCCGCTTTGAGCAAGGGTGGTGATTAATGCTCACCTTCTCCGTGCGAGAAGTGCTTTGGTCAGCTGTGATTTCCTGATGTTTTGCATATTATACTCTTAACATAAAACTTCGTTAGATAAAAAAATTATGAACATTTAGTAGGACAGCTAGCTAACCGCAAAGAATTATAATCCTAGCGATCACTAGTCCATCGAATTTATCTTAGGAGCCTCATTTTGGACTACTTTACAACTTACGAGTTGCTACAACAAGTCACAAATGTTCCATAACAACGATAGCGTTAAAACTCAGCTGAGTTATGGTAATGGGCCCAGAGATACCTTCACAGGTTCCTTCGCTCCCTGGTCGGACTCGATCCAAAACGTAGGAAACCCTTTAATCTTAACGACACGTAACATAAAGATGTCTACCTCCACGTCACTAAAAGGCAATTGTTGTTAAATTTAATGGGGTATAAAATAAAATAGTCTGACTCACGATAATTATTGATGGATAAACGTATTCGGTGTTAGTTCTTGTTAGTGTTGCAGAGATTAATGGTGTTAAAGTTTTACAATAATGTGACACCGTGGTGACACCTGTACTAGTATAAGTGTATAATCTATGCCTGTATCTGTCAAGAACACGATGATTGTGAAAACTTCTTTGTATGTGAAATTTATATTTTGAATATTGAATAGAATTTAGTGCATAGATACTTAAATAATTAGGTGAGTAATAAAAGTTCCAAGTAAGGCTTTAACTTCGGTGTTGCGGACTGCCTGACGGGTTACTGGGGTCCGGTTCAAAGCAGAAGTAGGAACGGGGTGGTTTTTAGTCAGTAAAAGTCAGACATTCCCTCTAGCCACAGGCAAGGCGGGAGAAGTCATGCTTAAAAGGAAGGCTTTAACAAATACGCAGAAGACAAAAAAATTGCTTGCCTTATTTATTCCATACAGAGAAAATTATACTTACATGTATTCCTGTTATGTAAAACTGGACAGATCCATAATTCTAGGCCATGAATGTCATCATATCATTGTCGTGCTGCACTAACAATCTCAACACGTATAAATTAAACACATGTTTATGTTAATGAGCCAATTAAAGTTAATTTCAAGAATGAGAGGTAATTACAGGAATCGTCTAATTACGTTTGAATTTATAGTTGACAGTATAATTTCCGCTATTCATCGTTTTTGTTGTGATAGGTCGTTAAACTTTGGTACTTAGATGTTTATGAAAATTTTGAGTGGAAATTAGTAGATGAGTCTCGAAAGGAACAAAGAAATCCACCACGTTCATGTTTCCTAGTACTTTCTCGAAAGAGCTTTGGAACTAATCATCCTGTGGCTTCTCTCGCCTTGAGCGAGACGAAAGGGAGTGTCAGGCTCTTTCTGACTAAAAACCACCCCGTTCCTGCTCCAGCTTTTCGAACCAGAGACCCGGTAACCCGCTAGGTAGTCCGCATCTCCGGTCTTTCGAATACCTGGCAGTATTTATCATATTAATATTTTGCAAATAAATGATATGAATTCCTACAAAGTATTTTAATGATAATAAAAAAAAGTATTTCTAAAATGGAAGCTATAGCGTTAAGCGAAGCGGTTGCAAAATATGAAATCGTGATGTTTTACCAAGTATTTGATAAACCAAATCCCCTTATTAATTTAATGTTTCTGAACACCTTTTCACCTTATGTAGGTGGTAGGAAGAGATAGAGCAACAAATCTGGATCGTTTACTCATATATTTAAAGCTCCACCTACATACTATTAAACCTTTTTCGAAAGGGATAATATCATTAGATAGGTAAGTACCAACATGCTTTTCCAACATCTAAAAGAAATTACATTAAACTAATGGACATAAAAATAGTCGATTTCGGAGCAAATGTAGCTATCGTATTGAACTTTGGTGTTCGTGAATGCTTACACCGAACTGGAAACTTCTTTTGCTAACAATCATTTTTTCGTTAGAATAGAATGTTTAAAAAAAACTTCTAAGTACTATCTGCTACGGAAACCAAGTTAAAAATATCGTAAGTGATTAAAAGGTGTGAAAAATGCAGAACAATTAACAATAACTAAAGAGACCTACTTACTTAATTTGATATCTAAATAGACACTGGTTAATAAATAATTAGGTAAGTATGTATTAATTACATTCTTTAACACCAAATTATCTAATGACTTTACTCAATATTTATTTGTTCTCTAACAATACTGATATTACCAACAATAATGGTCATTATAAGACAATTAGCAAATGAGACCAAAACATGAACTTCAGGCGTAATCACTCTTTGCAGTCATAACGATAAGCCATCATTTGTTCGGGAATTCGACATTAGCCTTATAAGGCAAGTCGTACAAAACTCGGACCAATAAATTGGCTTCATAAATATTGCTAATACAACAACATGTCGGTGTGACAACAATGGTAACGTTGAAGTAAACATCACAGTTCGATAGTCCGCGCACGTCCGTGATTGGTCATTTCAGTATATCTCTGTTAGACGCAACGCGAATCTCGAATGAATTACGGGAATTGTTTACAACGATACACGCCGATTTGGCCAAGATAAAAAGTTGAAGAATTAAGAACGCGCCTGTTGTTATTTAAATAGCAAATTCTCAGATCAGCTCTTTCGACGCCGCTCTTAAAATGCGCGAAGCATGGCAAAACGGTTTGTGATTATGCAGTTTTTAGTACATGATATTCTGCATTTAATTTTATTATGTAGATGTTAACATTCGTGAAATTATGTAGCGTTTAACACACTCGTTTAAACTAAGCAAAGTAATACGGAATTTGATTGTAATTTGCAAAGAAATAGCCAATAAACATACAATCAAAAAGTTTGAATACGTTGGTGGGTGTTCCTAACGTTATTTATGACATAGCATGGTTTTATTTCATTGCCGTAATTTATCATTTCGTATTGATGTCATTGTATACCCACCATTAACTGGGCTTAAACGATTTAATTTTCGACTTTCCCTCAAAACATTGATGGCACCTAATCACGGCCCACGGACAAGATAATCCTAAAATTTATTGGCCATAACAACAGACTGTCGTCAATCGAATTGATATTGTGGTCATACAGAATTATAAACAGTTTGGTGCTAATGAAATTACATTGAATTGCTATAAATTAGAAGGCGACAATGTTTGAGGCTGGGGTGACCACAATGATGGTCATTTACAATACGCCGTATTTGGGTTAAATAGTGGTCACAAAATAAGACCACCCTAAATGTTTGGGTGCGTTGTGTTGTGTATCACAAGCCACAATGGTGTTGGGAGCAAGATGTTTGGACTACAAGAAACGAATGACGTAATTTATTGGGGCAGTTGGCCAACGACTAAGTTGACGTTAAGGTCATGGAATGTATGGAATTGTTAACCACTGAATATTTATAAATTGTAACGAAACTAAATTGAACTCACTTTGTTGTTATATTAAGTTTACCTGCCCACGAGATGACAAAAAAGTGCTACGGAGGATGCTCTTTCATATCGCCGAAAAATATTATGTAACATCGAATACAAATAACAGGCATCTAGAGGGGGTATAATTAAAGAATTATTTTGATATAATATCGCGGTTATTCTCACGAGCTTCCATTTCGTTCATGACGTATCTAAAATTCTTGTGGACAAAGGGTCGAGTGCCGGTAGGGCAGCCAGGAGCGTAGGTAGCGTCGTCCGCGGGGCCTTCCGTCAATATCGTGGACAGCGGGACACCATTGTCACTGGTTCCATTGTACCCGCTGACGCTGCGAAGCACAGACCAAAAATCATTAATTTTGTATCACAAAGCAAGAACCCACAAATCGAAGGCCTGAAAAAAATTAGGGCCCATTCAGGAGCGGTCACTGACGCACGATGGGATGCGCACTCGCGTAGCTCCGTGGATATTTCGATTTGAGTTTTAATTATACTATTTTATACGACGCCGCGGCCGACAAAGGTAGCTATGATGAGCAGTCGTTCTGATATTCGAACCGTGTGTGGACTATGGATAGTGATTATATTTTTCTTCACGCTTGCTTCGAATTTTAAGGTCAATAATATTTCTTGAATACTAAGTCTTTGTTCTCATAGAGTCATATTTTATTTACAGCCACGCGCCGAGCACTTGTAAAACTAATAAAATACATAACGAAGCTTTTGTTGGCCTGGGATGTGAGGTATGCTACTAAACTCTAGTTTAAACTGTAAACGGATCCGTGCTGTTGCATAGTTACATAAATCACGGGGTTTTTGTGATTAATGTCACAGTTAAACATAAAGATTCATATTTAGTGCAGTCGAGTTTGTACTAAAAGGCTCCGTGACAAACGTAACCGGATTAGTGGCAACTATAAAATACGTTAAAAAATAAAACATTTCAGCTTACTGTTTACAGAACGCGTCTATAATTATTTATTAAAATCCGGGGACATAAATTAAAAATTTCGTGTCACCGTGGTTTTAGAGATCTACACGAATAAAATTTTGGTTATTATTGCGTAATTTTGTAAGAGTTTCAAACTATTTTTCTTCAATAGTACAAAGAGAAATAAATAAGTACAATATACATTTATAAGTAAGTAAGTTTCTTGAACTTTTAATTCAGTTAAGTAAATACAATTAAATTAAAAACGATCCTGCTTCTAATAGCTTGACATTTTGTTTTTTGTTATAAGAAAGTAAGTCCAATTCTATAAAGTTCACTCAACTAAACTAAGCAGAACCCACTAAGCGAACTGGCAGTCGCATATCTTTGTATTTTATCTATCACCAAAATATTTAAACAAACCATTCAACTATCAATAACGTGTGGCGCGACAAATGCGATTAAAACAGCTATACAGTTCCAACCACCACAGATGTTTATAGGGGGGGAATTAAAAAGCACGTCAGAAAAAAAAACTCTTTGTGACGACGAATTTCGCTTTATCCAGTAAACCGGAATCTGCGACCCTCCTTACAAAATAATGCTAATCATAATGGCATTACATTCATTCGTTGGATTCTGTCAAGTATCCCGTGATAGGTCTCGGATTCTCATCATGTTTTTTCTCCCTCTCCTTAAGCTTTTCTCATTATAAAACGCTAATGTATGCGGCGGTTGCATTTGGAGGGCTAATTTAGAAATTCGATTTCTTAATTGTGTTAAGATTTTTAAAAGGTAGAACGAAAGTCTCTTTTGTATTAATAAGCAAGTCCTATTCGGAAGTTGATGAATACAGATCTATGTCTTCATTTAAAAAAAAAACATATTTCTTAGGCATGTTATCCTTCACGAATATGATTGTAATAATCGTTATTAATTATACTTATTCAATTAGCTTTGTTTTTGAGAAGGAAAGTCATCAAATGCCTCTTCCCGCCAAGGGTGAGGCGAGAGGGAGTGTCAGCCTTACTGACTACAAACCATTCCATTCCTAGTCCTGCTTTTCGATTCAGAGCCCCGGTAACCCCTTAGGTAGCATGCAGCTCCGTTATCCAAATAGCTAACTCTACATTATTATTATCCTGATATACCATTACTGCAATTCTATTAAGATATTCTTCTTCTATTCTTCTTTTTTCAGAATAAATCGATTAATCAATTTGAAAACACATCCTATTCAGTACAATATGAAAGGAATATGATTTAGTAAAAATACCGCACATTTGGCCACATAACACACGACATAAAATAACAATATGACCTTAATGCCGACTTTACAAACCATTAGCACATCTGATACAAAATATTTTGACATTTACTACCGCCAAATATGTATGGCTCTTTGGGGATCGCCCATTAGATCCCTGGAAACACGGGAACAAAGTGAATGGCAGACAGCTAGGAAGATCGATTCGATTTATGCGTTTTTTGCAAAATCACACAATGGTCCCTATTTATTGACAGATAATGGTATCCAGAAACCATAGGGAACAGTTGGCGGGAATCGATTCAACTTGTAATGTGGTTAGTTATGGTGATCGGAATCAGCGTTGATTTCATTCGATGTCATTAGGTTAATGTGGTATCAAGATGCAAACAGATACATTAGTGTGTTGTTCATCAAACACCTGTTTGTAAGACACACACTTTCATAATAATATACTCTTTATGAATACAGTTTTGTATACGCATTAAGAGTTAAGAGACAGTTGTGACCGTTATTTTTATATTTATAGTCACGGATGAGAGTTATTATAAACAATATTTTAGAATATCAAGGCCCATTGAATAATGATATGAATTTATCATCGGCGACATTTTGTGATTCTGATTCATTAGGCATAATTATGTACTACGACAAACGGTTCTTTACTAGATCTTCTTTTTTTAAATCTAAAGTTACGCAGGATGCGTGTGGGATAAAAAGTAGATTTAATGTTTTCAGCGGTTTCTCTAAATCTCGACCAGCTTATGAAGAACTATGGAGGTGGGAGAAAATTTGGATTTGTTCCTTAATTTGTTAGTAGAAAGAGGGGTGGAGAAGCTCAGATTAAGTTGGTGAGTGCGTAAGAGCATTTGAGATTTACAACTTCCTGAGTGAGTCGGTACGTTAGCACTGCACTTGATGTGACAATCCTAAGCTATCAGCATATTACACATTTACCGTATCTTTGTATGTACTACAGTCATTACCTTATTTCCAATAAAAACTTAACCATCAGTTGCTATCGAGAATCGTTATCGATGATCACTTTCGATAAAGAAAACAGAAGGTATTTCATTAAAAACTAGTTCTGATGTGAGCTGGATAAATATTAAAAATGTTAAATTATGTGTTTAACTTTTTGTTTTATTTTTATTGAATGTGCTCAGTCGTCTCTATTAATTTACATTGTTTTTGAGTTCAGTGTTCCATTGAGAAGTAGAGATCTTTTAGAATAAACTACTTTAATCTGAATTGAGTGTGGGAGAGCCATGATAGCGTATGAGAGCCATGGAGTGATACCACGGCCTCACAGAAAACCGACGTGAAACAACGCTTGCGTGGTATGAGTAAGGTTACTGGAGGCCCCCTTCCCAATCTTCCTAATTCCCGATTCCCCAACAACCCTTAAATTCCTAATCCCCAAAAGGCTGGCAACCCACTTGTATTGCCTCTGGTGTTTCTCGTGAATCGGGTGTCAATGGGTGGCGGCGGTTGCTTACCATCAGTAGTACCGACTTATACCATAAAAAAATATTTTGTAGTTTTAATTTATTTCATAACAGCTTAACTGCTCAAGAAAAGAAGTTATTTTTAATTCTTTATATAATCTGTACCTAACAGTGGCGTAGCGTAGTGGGGGCGGCAGGGGCGGCCCGCCCCGGGCGGCACTTTTTAGGGGGCGGCAAATTTTAAACAATAAATAATAAAAATATTTTGTACATATTCAACCATTTTATATTTTTTTCGCAACTAGAGATCGGAGAAGAGATCGAAGAAGTGATAGTGGGGATGGAACCTTTAACGAGTGGTCCTGCCCCGAGAGGGAACCTTTAGATAGAGTCGACTATACAAATTTGGACCGAATAAAATGAGCTTACTCTTTAGGCGTAGTCCGGAAATCATGGAAGACGGCCTTGGTCCATCCGATCCCTAAACAAAAACCGGCCAAGTGCGAGTCGGACTCGCCCATGAAGGATTCCGTAACAGCAAGTAGATGACATAATATAAAAGTTGTAAAAAAACTTGGTTTTACATAGTGTTTGTATGAACGACAAAGTTATATTTGCGGTTTTTGAAAATGTTTTATTCCTTAAAAACTAATAATGATATCTGGTTCAAACCAATTTTCGTTGTTAGTTTCTATTGAAATCTACAGCATATATTTATTTTAGTTTTCTCCTTCTCTTATTTTAAAAGTTAGAGGGGGGGGACACTCATTTTTCCACTTTAGAAGCGTCTAACTTTCAAACGGTTAATTTTGACGAAAAATGGTTTTAAGAACCTTAAAGTCTTTTTTAAAGACCTATCCATAGACACCCATTATGGATATGTTTGCTGAAAAAAATGTTTTTTTGAATCACTTCCATGTATGGAGTGCCCCCTTTTAATTTTTAAATTTATTAATTTTTATTCTAAATTCGAATAGCGGTTACCGAAATACATCAACCTTCAAAGTTTCAACTATGTAGGCCCAACAGTTTCGGAAATAAATGGCTGTGACATACGGACGGACGGACGGAAGGACAGACAGACAGACAGACATGACGAATCTATAAGGGTTCCGTTTTTTGCCATTTGGCTACGGAACCCTAAAAAAGCGATAGAACAAATCCGTCCAACTACAGACCGATAGCCATAACTTCCCTCTTCTCGAAAATAATGGAATCCATTATCAACTGCCAGCTCTTGCGGTACCTAGAGGATCACCAGCTACACAGTGACCAGCAATACGGTTTTCGTAAAGGTCGATGGGCTGGGGATCTTCTGGTTTACCTGACACACCGTTGGGCACAGGCGATCGAATCTAAGGGGGAAGCGTTGGTAGTTAGCTTGGACGTGGCGAAAGCCTTCGACCGGGTTTGGCATAAAGCGCTTCTTTCGAAGCTTTCTTCCTATGGTCTTCCCGAGAATGCGTCTACTGCTTCCTTGCAGACAGAAGCATTAAGGTCGTTGTCGACGGGGAATGCTCCGACTCTCTGTCTGTAAACGCAGGTGTCCCTCAAGGCTGCGTGCTATCACCTACCCTGTTCCTCATCCATATCAATGATATGTTGCAAATCAGCAGCATTCATTGTTATGCGGAAGACAGTACAGGTGATGCCTATTATACCGACCGCGCTAACATTTCTCGGGAAAACGTCATCGAGAACCGAAACAGACTTGTGTCTGAAATCGAGACTTCTTTGCGGAGAATCTCAGATTGGGGTGAATTTAATTTGTTCCAGTTTAACCCTAATAAGACACAGGTCGGCGTGTTTAGCCCGGTATTAGAATTGGGATACTTGGCATCAACATTTCGAGCGACGTCCATATCCGTGGCCATCTAGAGGATAAGGCTAAATTATCCTCGAAAAAGCTTGGTGTGCTCATGCTCAACAGATCAAGGCAGTATTTCACTCCAGCCCATCGCCTGCTTCTACATATATAAGGCGCAGGTTCGGCGCCATATGGAATACTAGTCTCATCTGTGGGCGGGGGCACCCCAGTACCAGGTTCATCCTCTGGACCGCGTTCAGCGGCGCGGCATGCGAATCGGATTGTTGAGTGGCAGGAAATTTAAAACCGACTTGACACTTTGGCAATGCGTAGAGATGTAGCTTCGTTGTACATTATATCGCCTATACCACGGGGAGTGCTCTGATTCATGACTGTTCTCGCCGAAAAGTTCTCTATTATGAATGTATGTAATGTGTAGTATACATTAAATTAAAATACCTAAATAAGGGGGCGGCAAAATTGTCTTCCGCCCCGGGCGGCCGACATTCACGCTACGCCACTGGTACCTAAGTTATACCTGGTTAATATTATGAAATGGCATTAGATTTCATCAATAGCGTATTACTGGCAAAAGAAATATGATAAAAAGGTAAATGCATGAATCGCATAAATGTAATGTAATCAGCAAATGCATAAATAGGTATCGTATACCACTAGACAGCGAGGTAGTCTCGTTGTAATCTGATACTTGCTATCACAAATTTACATTTCTTTATCAAAAACACGACTTAATCTTAAACCTGCTTTATAGTAATTTGGGACAAAAATTAGGCAATCCGTGATGACTAAGAATAAGAAAATGTTACGACTACTAAATACAGACTTTGAATTTTTTATTATATGTAAATGTTTTTTGAGTCCTTTTCCATGTTAACCAATATTTAAAATTCTTAATAGAGTAGTAGACGAGGTATGAAAATTAAAAATCTATATAATTAGTCCGTCTCCGGTGTCAGCTGGATAATAAAACAATATTAGACACGTATATTTTAATTTTGTCATATACAATACTTTAGATAAAACGGAGTAAGGTTTAGGTGTGGGAAGTCGTTACGTCACGTTACCCAGTAATATGTAATCGTGACGTCACAAATCAATGTATCGTTGAAAGTATTTAATTTTCCAAAATAAATATGTATACGTATAATGTATTAAACAAAATAGGATACTACCCTATTGTAAGTTATTGTTTGTAAGAATTATTAATAAGCAAGGAATAAGTTCGTATATTATTAGTACCCGCGTACTTCATAGAGTCCAATACGGTAATCCAAAAGGTTAGTACATAGAATAAAGAATGACACCCATAAATCCATGTTATGCCATCGGCTCGTGTCAGGTCGTCGAGAGTGCACTCGTTTAGATCAGTTAACTCTTTGCGGTACAATTTTTGTGTTTCGCCGCCGAGAATGCCAATAAAGCCCTTTTTATGTTCCCCGACGCCTTTTGTTTGTCCAACTGAATTGCGTGTTCGCTTTTACATTTGATTCTGTGATAAAATACCAAAGAAACCGAAGCAATGAACACATTGCCCAACAGTAGTTCAAATATTTAAACTGAATGTTATTCTGATGTGGTATTTTTTAATTAATGATCTCAACAGCCCGTTTTGGTTAAGTTCAAAATATGTTAACGGTAATGCGGATGTGAAAAGAAAGCATTTTAATGTGGCAATGGGCACGTTACTTTAAAAACACAGGGTGTAATTAAAATTTATATTATTAGACATTCGATTGCATCTAATAGTGTTCAAAGAAGGAAAGCGTCCATTAACGGAGATAGCTGTACGTAATTTACTGATTAGACCGGGAATTACTGTATACTTCACACTTGAATCCTTCGGTTCCACATTATCAGCGGTACATAACTTTCCAAAGACATTTTAAGAAGGTTTCGACACGTTAATGATGATGTCATCATGAATCAGTTGTTACCTAGATAAGCGTTATCACAAATGCGTCACAACCCAGGTAGGTCCCGACTTGTAGAACAAAAGCAAGTTGTCTGAATGGTTTCCGCAATTTGTATTGCATTATCGACGATCATATTGTGAAAATATGCACGTAGTCCGCACTGATAACAGGTGATAAATATCGTAGGTATTGTCTGTATCTATGGTAATGGAATGCTTGTAAGATTAACGTTAATTTTGGATTATTGTTTTGAATTATCAATGAGCATTAAAAATACCTGTACAGTCAAATGTATTTTACATGATAAGATGGAAATTATCCTAAATTAATAAAATTTATTAGGGATTTTAAAAGACTTAATGACGCTTAAAATTTAACCGACCTATCAGTAGTCTACGCACTTGGCAGTTTGATTTTTTTAAGTTAAAATAAATTCTATATTTTTTTTTATTTCGCACGCTGTTCAGTCGGAACTCTATTGAAATTTTATGATTAGACAAAACAAACAAAGTAAGCACCGCCATGTTTATAAAAGCTCGCAAAGCGCGCTTCTGTTCATGCCAATCTTGCGGCGAGCAACTTGTTGCCGTTGTGAACTTTTTAACAGACAGAGACAGACGTATCGGTAGGCCTTGTCGGGGGAGGAGCAACCGTGCGCGGGGAGCGTGCCGCCACCGGCCGGTCGCTCAACTTGCTTTGCGCTACGCTCAGTCGCTTCTCACGAGTCTTCGAGAGAGGCGCTTGCTGCACCTCAGCTCGCGAACTCGTGCCGTTATGTGTCGCACTTCGAAACAAGTTTGACGGGAAATTCGTGAAGTTTTCCGAGCGCGTCCGGACTAACGTAGCGATGTGCGCGATAATATCAACTCAAACAGTGACAATTTAAATAAAGTGACAGTTAAAAGTGAGTTATTCGAGATGTTATCGATGGGATTATTGGCTGTATGGTATGCAGCATGGAGTTGGATGTACTTGGGTGTCAGTGCTGCTTCGCTGACGAGCCGCGTCGCGGAGGCACCCCAGGAGTGCGAGTGGCAGCGAGTGTCGGGTGATGCCAGTGAATCTACTCGCGTCCAGTTGTCCTGTTCGCTGCGGACTGCTGCCGGCGCTACAGACCTATTGGCCGGTCTAAGTTCTTCACAAGCTCAGCGCATCACTGTGCTAGATCTACATTGTACAGATGTTCTCTTCTTTGAGAGCTCTTTGGATTTTGGAAGAAGAAAAGAAGAAGGAACACAGCTCTTATCTCGGTTCCACAACCTTAGAGAACTGAGGATAGAGTCTTGTAAAATTCGATATGTTCCCTCAGCTGTTTTATCACCGTTAAGTGGATTGAGAAGTTTAACAATAAGGACACACAACACGGATTGGTCAGCGATGTCAATGGAATTCCACAGGGACACATTCCGTGGGCTTACTGATCTGCGATCTTTGGATTTGGGTGACAACAATATCTGGAACCTGCCTCCTGAAATATTCTGCCTCTTGTACAATTTGAAAGAGCTAAATATAACACAAAACCGATTACAAGACATATCAAATCTTGGATTCTCGGACTGGGGCAATGGGCCAACTGCCCCCGGTAAATCGTGCAACACCGTGTTAGAAACTTTAGACATGTCTTACAATGAAATTAGAACATTACCTGACAATGGATTATCAAGTTTACGTGCACTTCAAAAGTTATTCTTGCAAAACAACAGAATATCTGCTGTAGCCGATAGAGCTTTTGTCGGCTTGAGTGATTTGCAAATTCTAAATCTGTCAACAAACGCTTTGACTGCCTTACCACCTGAAATGTTCCAGTCGTCGAGAGATATCAAACAAATATATTTGAACAACAACTCTCTAAGCGTTCTCGCTCCGGGACTATTGGAAGGATTGGATCAATTGCAAATATTGGATTTATCGGTGAATGAGTTGACAAGTGAATGGGTGAATAGAGACACATTTTCAGGACTAGTTCGTTTAATCGTTCTGAATTTATCATACAACCGAATCACAAAAATAGATGCACTGCTATTTCAAGATTTGAATAATCTACAGTTTTTAAGTTTGGAACACAACAACATAGCACGTGTAGCGGACGGTGCATTTTCTAATTTGAAAAACCTTCACTCGCTTTCTCTAGCACATAATAACATATTAGAAGTTGACAGCGGACATTTCTCAAATCTTTACGTTCTGAATCAGTTGTTCCTCGACGGCAATAGAATAACGAAAGTCGATTTACGATCTTTTGAGAACATAACGAAGCTTCACGACTTGGGACTCAGTGGAAACCAGTTATCGGAGGTACCGGAAGCAATCAAAACATTGAGATTTTTGACATCCCTAGACCTAGGCATGAACAGGATTACTAAAGTGTCCACATCACAGTTTGAAGGTTTAGATGATTTGTATGGCTTACGTCTCGTCGGAAATAAAATAGAAAAGATATCAAAGGATACATTTGCTGCCTTACCCTCGATGCAAATATTGAACTTAGCTTCAAACAACATAGATCAAATAGACGACGGAGCTTTTGCTTCAAACCAACAGTTAAAAGCAATCGGACTGGACGGTAACAAACTAGTGGACTTGAAAGGCATATTTACTAACACCCAACCGCTTGTTTGGTTAAACGTGTCTAACAACGAGTTGCTTTGGTTTGATTACAGCCATATTCCTACTAATTTGGAATGGCTGGATATGCACGAGAACAAAATTGAAAAGCTTGAAGATACATATGGGTTAAAGGAGTCTTGTTCAGTTAAAATGCTCGATATTAGTTACAATAAATTGAGGAGCATTGATGAGTTCTCTTTCCCAAGCAGTATAGAGACTGTTGTTTTAAACAATAACAACATTGATAAAATAAGTCCGGGAACATTCTTACAAAAGTACAACCTGAACAAAGTAATGCTGTATGCAAATAAAATACGCACATTGGAGCTTGGTGCTTTTGCGATATCATCTGTTCCTGAGGACAAAGATTTACCCGAGTTTTATATTAGCGAAAATCCATTTGAGTGTGACTGTACAATGGAATGGCTGCAGACAATTAACCAATTAAGTGACCTCAGGCAGCGCCCGAGAGTAATGGATTTAGAAAGTGTAAGGTGCTCTTTAACCCATTCACGAAGCAGATCGGATATGCTTTTGCTGGAAGTAAAATCTTCAGAATTTCTGTGTGAGTACGAGTCACATTGTTTCGCGGTGTGCCATTGTTGTGACTTTGACGCCTGCGATTGTAAGATGACTTGCCCAGATAAATGCTCGTGTTATCATGATCAAACCTGGACCACCACTAACGTCGTCGATTGTTCAAACGCTGGCTACGATCACGTGCCAGACAGAATACCGATGGATGCGACCGAAATATACTTAGATGGAAATGACTTGAAAGAGTTAGGAAATCACGTTTTTATTGGCAAAAAAAAGTTACAAGTGTTGTATCTAAATAATAGCAATATCAACACAATACAAAATAGAACATTTAACGGTATTGAGTCATTGAGAATACTTCATTTGGAGAATAATAAATTGGAGGTTCTAAGAAATACGCAATTTACTAGATTACCCAATTTGAATGAACTTCATCTTAGTGATAACAAGATTAAGGTTATAGAAAATGATACGTTTAATTACCTGCCCTCACTGGAATACTTGAACCTCGACAATAACGGCTACGTTGATTACATGCCATGGAGAGTCATTACAGACAACGATCCCCGCACTCGTGTCTCGGTAGATGGGAATAACTGGATTTGCGATTGTAAAGACGTCAACCAGCTGAATCAATGGCTTCTCAAAAAGTCAAAAGACACAGAAAGTATGATGTGCTACTTTGCCCATGGTCAAGCTATGAATAAAACCATCGCAACTGTAGCTAAGGAATGTAAAACGGAGACGACTACTGAAGAAACCGGCACTGAGACACTAAAGCGATTATTCATTGAATCGCATGACGGTGTCGAAAATTACATTCCATATATCGCTGCGGTACTGATAATAGCAATTATTCTCTTACTAATGTGTGCTTTGCTCTTCATGTTCCGAGAAGATTTTAAATTATGGATGCATTCGAGATACGGTGTAAGAGTATTCACTTCGACTCCGAAAGATATGAACGACAACAAAAACAAACGGTTCGATGCTTTTTTTGTTTACAATCCACGAGATGAAGATTTCGTTACTCGCGCCGTGAGTTCCGAATTAGAAAATATGGGACACACTTTATGTCTGCAACATCGAGACTTGCCTTTGGTTGAAAGGCGTTCAGGTGATAGTTTAGTGAGTGCTTCCGAAAGTTCTAAAAGACTCGTTATAGTGCTATCGATAACATTTTTACAACAAGAGTGGTACGCGGCAGAAACAAACGCTGCTATACAAAGTGCAATCAATTCAGTGAACGTTAGGCATAGACGTCAAAAGATAATATTCCTTGTGACGACGGACTTGAGTGCCATAAACATTGACCCGGACCTAAAAGTGCTACTTAAAACGTGTACAGTGATCGTGTGGGGTGAAAGAAACTGTTGGGAAAAGCTAAATTTTCGGTTACCGGATGTGGACGTGACACTTCCAAATCGGACGCTTCATAATGCGAATAATATGAAAAGTGGTAGTAATAGGGAGGCGTTTGGTCGACATGGAAATTTGAGGTATACGGCGCCGCCGACATCTCATGATCCTTGGTATAAGTACGGTATGAATCCGCCTGGTTTGATGATGTCGAGCCCGATGCATTCGACAAGCGCAAGCGCAGAAGTGTCAGCGCGCAGCACGGAGGACGAAACGTGTTCGGTGGCAAGTAGCGAGGGTCGGCCTGACGATCGCCTACCCCATCATCATAGTTACGTTTCTATAGATAATCACCAGTGCGAGGAGCGGCCTCTAAGGCCCGCGCAACAAATTCCCATGTCGAGCACGACGCATCCTAGAAAGACTTACTTTGTATAAACGAATGATCATTGTGATTTGTATTATTATCTGTAAATAACTAGCATTGTATAAATATTGTAATCTGGCATAATATATTCGATGCAAATTGTGTTTATAAGCTTGTATTTGTTGGTGCTGTAATATTAAATTGTTTATGTAACAGTAATCGGTCTTGTGCCAGATTTGAAAATTCTTTTTATCGTACTGTGAGTACTATTGATGTCTATTATGATTCTGCACATATTTGTATAATATTTTGTACCTGTTTGAATAGTATTCATTGTCCTTCTTTTCTCATGAGTTATTTGTAGATAAATGAAGTTATGTAAATCAATACATTCCTTATTGCATATGTATATGCAACAGTTATACTATAACGAGTAATGATTCATACACTGGTACTTTAAGGTTCCTGACTAATTTTAAGACCTGACATGCTGAGTATTTGTGATAATGTTAGGTACTTATATTGAATTTATCGTATGAAGTGAGAACTGTGTGAAACTATGAACTGTAAATATTATGTAGGTAAAGGTATCGCAGAACTGAAATGTACCCTAGTCAATTGTAAATAGCGTAATTGTAAGATGTATACGTAAGTAAATAATTTTGTGATGTAATTTTTAGCTAGGATATGAAATTTTTTCGTATTTATTACGCTTCCAAACGCAGAGTATGAATAAAATAATATTTTTATCTACTATTTACCGTTTTTTAATGACCATCCATATAAGGCAACCCAAAACACTCTTTATAAAACACACACACACAACATCCAAAACAAACTCAAGTCAACTGCTCAAAAATATATTCGAAAATAATTCTTATTATCAGTTCAAAGAGATTAAATTAGTGTGCTTTACTCTTCAAGTCTGAAGCATATTATAATGATAAAAGCCCAAGCAAAGACCGAGCTCACCCATCTGTCAAAGATGTCAATGAAAAGTAAATATTGAAAGAGTTGTCCATATAAATTAAATGGTTAGGCTCCATGAGCTTGACAAAGACAGGTGTAGTAGGCTCTCGAAAGCCTCGGACAAATCTATTGAATTTGTTTGGCTTAGTAATAAAATTATCTAATAGACCTGTCTCGGTTCAAATGTGAACTTCTCATGAGCTCTGCACTTCAAAGTTTATACAGCAGATTGACAGAAAAAAATGCTTATCTTTCGTAACAAGTCGTAACATTTTATAAATGCATATCTTAAAATCGGAGCAGGTGATAGAATAGGGGCAAACGTCTAAACGTCAAGTAAGTTTTTCATTGACATAATCAATTTACCGAACGCTTTGTTCGCCCATCCAGAGTTAAATGTATAAATATTTATTTTATCTAAATTGATCGAGCCGGATAAGATCACGCCCGAGCCCGTACGATTTTAATTTAAAAAGCGACCGCGACAGTGCGCGCACGCCGATGGCCCGCTGCGAAATTATAAATCATCTGCCGGCCGTTCCGATGATGAATAAACAGCATTTTAATTGACTTTTGATTACGACGATGTCTCTTCATTGTTAAGTAGAGGTGTAAGTAAATGGAGCAATCGATTATGCGTTAAATGCGCACACGCATGTGTCAGATGTCCTTTGGTAAGCAGTTTCACAGAAATTTAAATGTTTGTAAGGGTCAATTTATGGTCTCTACACAGATTAAATTGTATTAAAGTACTCAATCAATAACGGAATTTTATTGTATCCTACATTTTGAGTTCAGGAAAAAAGTAGCTTTTGTGATCGAAATACGGATATCTTGAATACAATTTGAGATATTATGACATGATTTTGCTGAACACAACTGACACACTTTTCTGAATACATTTTGAGGTATTTCACTTTTTAGGAAGCTTTAGATATTTTATTTTATCCATCACTAAATCATAACTTTCATCGAAACCATATATTGAATAGCTTAATCGAATTGTTGATGTAATATTATACCGAAAAAGATTTGAGACTTTGAATATCGTTAAGGATTTAAATGATGGTCATCAAGAGGTCCCATGTCTATGACATACAGGCCATTCATTCAAGCGCCAACACTGCGACAACGGCCACTCATCACCTTTTTTCCTCATGCAATACGATATCCTATCGTTTATTGTCCACGGGCGATTCCAAACTCGTTCCAAATGGATCTTAGACATCTTAAACTTAGGTGGGAAATATCTAAACTCGAAGTGACAATTGATTATGTCCCGTGTAAAGACAAAAAGCGGAATCGTTCGATTAGTTATGTCGCCGGCGAGCGTAGGCCGACTGGAAACAATAGATTGGCTCTGCTTTATGATTCTATAAACGTTTATGTCCCTATAAACGGCCTTTTAGCTTTTGGTGGAGTTGAGATTGTGATGTTATCGGTGTCCAGACAGGTTTATTACAAAAGTATTAATGGCACTTCTTATGAAAATGCTGTAATAAATTTTAGTTGACATTTTTAGGTCTTTTTAGCAACTCTCGAACAGTGAATATGTAAATCATCACCGATATCTACAACATTTGAGTGCACGCCGAGATGGTGCCATCTCGATACGATTTCTTATTTCTTCTTTGCATAATTCATTTTTGAATTCTAACCTCTCAATTCGAATATGTGGGTGGGTAAATGAAGGTTGCGTCTTATTGGCTTCAGATTAAATGTATCGGTATCCTCATTAAATGATACTTCCATAACCGTAAACGTGACCGCCCATAGCTATCCAAAATCGTAAATATCCCAGGCTCAGCTAATGAAATGTTTAAAGAAATGTTCAAGCGCGCAAGTTTCGCGTAGGACGTTTCGATGTCATAATAAAACGTTTCGGTTATGGCTTTATATAAACAAATAAAAATTATGACAGTTATTAGATTAGATTTTTATATGATGATCTAACCATAAATGTAGTTGTAATTATTGCCACATTATCAAGTTGGATTGGTACTTATCCGTGGGCTGACTGTGTTAATAAATAGGCTTAGTAATTGCAAAGCTCAGTACTAATAAATGTATAAAACAATTAACAAGTCGTTGTGTCTTCCATGCCAGCTGGAAAATTAATAACAGTTTTCTATAGATGATTAACAATAAAGAACACTAGTTATCAATAGCTTTGCCCAATGCTCAAGAGTCCGTGTTTGTAATAATTAGGGTTGCAGCTGCTTCCGTTGGTGGGAGGAGTCACAAGGTTTTTTAATAAATGTTTCGCTGTTATTGGTAGCAGCGAAGGAAGGAATTACAAATTTAAATTCGCCAGGGAATCGCCCGTGACAGTGTTGAAAGTGGAGAATGTAACGCATATGTTGTGCGCTGTTACACAAAATTAGTTTCCCGTCTTTAATGTCTTATACATACAACATTTTCTATTTTAAAAACTGGTGCGATTGTTTAGATATGAAACCTGTTTCAAGTAATAACGTTCAAAGATCACCGAATTAAATCATTTATGTCTTAACGACTTTGATAAAAAAGTAAATTTTAATCGACAGAATTAGGTATATTGATAGAGAATAAAATGGGCCGTACATAAGGTATTTATATAGTCATCTTTTAATTATAATTTGCAAACGTTAAGATATAGAAGCAATAAAACTGCGATAATCGCTGATAACATCTCCAAAAAGCCTTGCGTCATAAAAATGTTATAAAGTTTCGAATGTGTTAATGAAACTAGCACTTTGATATGAAGTTATTTATTTATGTATGTATGTGTAACACCGTAACGTTACTTGGGTGGCTTGCAAGATTTGTGAGAGATAAAATTTTAATTTTAATTATTATCATTGATCGAGGGCGAGCGTGTAACCCCTAATTTCTATTTTTGATATACGTTTCTGGTTTGGAAACATCTGTAGGCTATTAGTCATATGAATCTACGGTATTAAGTTGAAAGTTTTTACCTCGACGTAGAGAAAGGAATGCATGATTTTGAGGATAAGAGTAAATAGTGCGGGACTAAGATTTGTGCGGATAATTCCCCGGACGTGCTATAGACGGATGCTACGAGATAACGTGCATTTATCTAAGTAAACACAGACTTAATAAATGCTTCTGGGCCGAACATGAGTCACTATGTAGCAAGAAAATAATTACCGACCGACCACAAGTATCTATTTGCATAATCTTTGTAAATATTCCGGAGCAGTTATTGGAGGATGGGTTTCTTTTTTTTTTATTAAATACGGAACTAAGTTTACCTTTGAAAGAATATTTTTAAATTTTCTTTAGAAAATAAAAAGGGTTTAGCTACTACTGAGTATAGTAGAGAAAAAGCCGCATTAAATTAAAATAACATAACGTGGTTAGCAAAAATCTGGCATATGCGAATAAATTGGGAGGGTGTGTCAAAAAAATAATAAGTGGCTGAAATTGAATACGTTGATCAGTAGACAGACTGTGGCGTGCCCCTTTACAATACAAGGTTCATTAAAAACTACCCCTGGATACAAGTGCACGATTGTAGAAGGAATACAAATGAGGTACTATCATAAATAGGTATTTGTGTAAGTGAAAGATACGACGTGGTATAATTAGACGAAATTGCACCCCAGACTGTGAAAGCGGTCATGGGATTCGTCGCGGCTAATCCACTGTACCTTCCATCCTAGACCGTTAAAAAAATAACAAGAACAAAAGTACTCGGCTCCACAGAATGTGACGTTCATTCCCGTCTCCTCGTACCAACATTCCTTTTACGTTAGCCGCCACAATGGCCGACTTATTCTAGCTTTTTTATTTCGGTCACGGTGCTTGAATTACGTAATTAGCAGTAGCTTATTGGAACTTTGGGGACGTCCTGTCGCTTCCAAATGTGATTAAGTACTGACAGTGCCGAATAATTAACGACCAACATCAAATTGATTTAATTTAATTGATAATGCTTGTTCGCTTGTCTTTCATCAGTGGATGTCGACTGACCGACGCGCAAATGTCACTGTAATTCCACACACTTGTTTGTTATTGTTAATAAAAAATTCAATTAGCGACAAGTGGTCACAAGTGCGACCTCAATCATTCATTTTATTGTATATCCGACTGTAGTACCCCAATACGTATCCTATTGTAACGGACCCCTATAAATAAAAATGCACATTTGGTGTACGACTCGATACAAAAGATTAAAAAGCGGGATCGCATAAAAAACATCAGTGGTTATCTATTAGTATCTAGTTAGAGTTACTCGTACAGATGTTACTAAAATAATAATCCCTCGTCGTGGCATTTCGACACGAAAGCGAGGAGATCGTGCGTTGAAAAAAATATTATCTTTACCTGAACGGTAAGTTAGTTAGCTAACGATGGGTCCCGTTAAACAAATGTGTGCACACGAATAGTCGAGGTGTTTTTTGAAGATTTGACAGGAATAAACTTCTACCAGTCTTCGTTTGAATAATTTAGTATCACTACTTTATCTCAAGTTAATCCTAAGCATTTTGGCCGCACTCTGCCTTGAAAATTAAGCGACAGTTCTGGCAATTACATTAAACAAAGCTGTAAATTAGACGGACTTAAATAAGTCCTAACACATAAATTGCGAAGATAGTTGCAGTAGCGAAACATTGTTTAGTTATAAAATTAACAAAACGCAAACGCAGCAGATGGTGTTTATAGGTGAAATTCAATACTCCCCTACTAGTGCGGGCACGTAGCGTATATAATAACTACGTATACAAGTAGTCATGTTTCAATGGAAGAAACTCCGAGATGAATACACGTGGTTTGTGAACAAAACGAACACAAGCCAGACAGATCAGTCAGTGGCAACAAGTTCGAAATTATTTCCTGTTTAAAGACACACCCATCTGCTATTGCCAACAAATCGCTTAAGAAAATATCGCGTTACAGTTTATACAGCGAGCGCATTGAATGCGCGGATGTTGAAGCTTTGGGAGATTTCGGGTGTTTTTTTGTGTTTTTTCGAGAGCATTACGAGATATTAAATGACTGCGGCTGAGGCCAATTAATGTGGATCTCACAATGGCTTGCGATGGGCGTGCAACCCAGTTCCGACCGGAAAGGTTCGATCGCAATTCGCGATACACAA
The DNA here is from genome assembly GCF_023101765.2 of Spodoptera frugiperda. Lineage (NCBI taxonomy): Eukaryota > Metazoa > Arthropoda > Insecta > Lepidoptera > Noctuidae > Spodoptera > Spodoptera frugiperda. Next base: position 9,136,435 of record NC_064242.1, on the reverse strand, counting down.
TCGAACGAAATACGATGCCGTGTGAGGTAGGAGCCACCTGTACCGAGCTGTCCTTAGTAGTTCGCGATGAAAGCGAACTTGTACGGATTGCATTGGAAGTTATAATTTTACGTTTGACTAAACTTGTTCTGTAGTTCTGTTGGCCTTGTAGAGGTACTGTTTCGGGGAGTGGACGCCAAGTTCAAAACTCAGCGGGGCTGAATAATTTGTCGCGGTGTGTTTAGGACACAGTAGGTGGCGTCTATCTAATTAGTGAAACAAGTTAAGATTTATAAAATTCGTAGGCAGTTGTTGGCATTAATGATCTTGACAGTGTTTGCAGCTAGCACGAGGGTATACTGTGAATTAGGTAGCACTAACCCATAAATAATAATGTGTAAAATATTTTAATGTTCACGTAACAACGGAAAGTTGGGCTCTACACAATATATGCTCGTTTTAGTCCATAATGAAGTAGACTGACGACTGTTTTTCAATGTCATGTTTATTTAGATTTATTGTTAAGTATGACAAGGAAAAGACACGTTTATAAAATATTTAGAAACCGTTTTTAGGTAAGAAATATCTTATTGTCTTTTTAAATTAATAAATTCAGATCACCATGTGTATGTCAAATAGGCCAGGATAACATTAAAAAAAAAAACAACGAAAATGTTAAATTAAAACAATATTTTAAGTAAACAGATTTCAAGTTCTACAACAGAGATTCTAAATTCAAATAAATGTGCGCCTACTACATTCGTGGTTATGTGAGTAGCGCTACTGAAAACACTTCGTCTGTACGACTTTAAATACGAAACCTTTCAGTTTTCAGCTGACCAGTTTGTGTGAGGCTGGAACGCGAGAGGGCGCTACGTCATACACTTTTGTTTTGATTTGTTTAACTGTCATTGTGACACGTTTATATTTTTTTTGGTATTAATGTAATTTCGAAATTCGAATGGTTTTTGTTGTAAAAGGTTTTATAACTATTTTTAAATATGTCATTGTATTAATTTGTATTTTGTTTTCGTTAGTGAAGTAATGTTGTTTGTTAGTTTGTTTTATTACAAAAATATTAAACTTTGGATTGGAATTGAAAAATAATTAAAAACTGTATCTACTAGAATTTAATTTGTAATTAAATGGCAAATGCGTACAATTATAATAACAAATGATACAAATAACTCTTAGACTATATAAACCTATGAAACATGATTTTAAGTAGTGTATTCCATTACACACCGAAGAAGGCAATTAGAAATTAATAATTTCAATTATATCAGATACAAGCTCAGCAGTGCAGTAATCGTGCCAATACTGCGCTTTACAGACAGTAATTTATATGTGGGACGACATTTAATATCCAAGTGATAAATTTTAAATATAGTCTGAGTATCGCGCGGCGGCCGGCCGTAGGGGGTTAAGCGAATAATTGTGTGGCCTGCCTCCCCGACCATATATTACACTTTAATAGCTACCCTTAAAAGCACATCTTTTTAATTGCCTAATCTTAATCCAGATGCTAGGCCTGTCTTTGATATATCGTTTGTAATTTCCGTTTCTATCCACGATCTGTTTCTCTATCTATAAATAAGCCAATTCCGATACAACACTTTTGTTCTTAATCGAATAAAATTAATTCAAATTGCTTTCAATTTTATTGCTGTTTAGGCGGATTATCCTATAAAATAATGTCGTGGAATATAATTAATAAAAATTTGATAATAAAATAAGAATAAGATTATTACGAAGCTCGCATTATAAACTATTACTGAATAGACATAGGAGGAATTATACGAGTTGTAAAGGTGAATTTCATTAAAATTCACTACGGGTGACTGAGACGAGTGGGTCCACCAATAATAAACAGGATTTGGTCGTCAAGTGACAGCTTGATTATACTTTTCGGAGTTTTTAGTTCCTAAAAATTTAAATTTATACTTTTAATTTGTTCTAAGCTAATAAATATTTGGATACCACATCGGTCGTAAACGTCATCTTAGCCGGCTAGGTGTTACGAATACATTCGCATTTTAATTTATAAGCGTAACCATAAATAATAGGACGACTTATTCGGAACTGGGTATAATTATACGAATAGTATTTCAGTTTCCTTAGCATGAGTTTGTTTTACGTTTAAAGTAGTCGAAACGAGACAGCTTTCGGCGCTCTGATTGGCCGGCTTGAATAAACGAACCAATCAGAGCGCCGAACGCTATCTCGTTTCGATTACTTAAACGTAAAGCAAACTCATACTAAGGCTACAGTTTAAAACAACAATAGTCAAGCTTAAATATAGGAAACGATTTACAATTCCTAAATGCTATTAGAGTATCCGAGTACAAAGGAACTAGTAAATATCGAGTAACATTAAGACGATTGTAATATTTATCATCATAAATAAAGCGGGTCACCCACTAAGATCGTGATAAATAACATGTAAAACGTTTATGGGGATATAAAGAGTTGTATCGAGCAACCGTTTTGTACCCGGCCGCATCGGTCAGATAACTCTGGCGCGAACGCGATAAAACGAAGCTTGAGACCGAAGCTTGCGAGTCTTGCGACCGACGACTGCGACTTTAGTGTTGCGTTTTGATCGAGTGAAACGGTCCGGGTGCGACCGTACGTGCGGGCCAAGTATGGCGAACTTTACAAAAACGTTTCGGACACGATTTTTACTTCTTTGTTGCACAATCTATTTTCAACGTATTCTGTGGATCTCTCTTTATATTTTTTTTTTGGATTTCGTCGTCGTTACGTATTGCTTAATTTAATTTATACCTATTATGTTTAATAATGTATACTTTGTATCCTGAAACATTTTCAAGTCCATTTTTTAAATGACTCATATTTTGAAGCCGTTTTTCTCTGTGATGCAAACTGGTTAAAAAATGTGTGCTAGTATATTCTAATGGAGCTAATTGATAGTAAGTAAACAATAGATATTGTAGCATTCGTAACAGAGGAGCCGCAGTCGTCAGTTCCCGCGCTGTGGAGCTCAAAGCGCCCGCCATGTTTGCATTTCGATCCGCAAGGAACCTGTGTTTAAGTTGACTCGGGAATTATATCGCTGCGATTAGTGTAATAACTGGTTGGCTCGCGAGGCTTTTTCTTGTATCAGCGCATGCGCTTTCACTTCAACATCCCTTCGTATTGCATCGACCATTTCGATTGTTCGAATCGAGCGCATTGTTTTCCGCGCCATAAAATTTATCCGTTTATTTTATGATTGCCTTTACTTTGTCTTGTCGGTGCAATTAATTCTTTTTCGTTTTTGATTCTGTGAACACCCATGAGACCGAGGTTTAATCGATATTAATTGAAAACGAAAACAATCATACAACGTAAGTAACACTTTCGCATTTTATTTATTCGCTGAAAGCCCATTTGTTCTCGATATCGATGGCTCCATATCCAGTCGATATGAAAAACGAAATGAGCGATTTCAAATGACTGAAATGATAATGCATCGCAATATCATTAACTTGGAAGATTGCACGGTGGGTTATTTATGCACGGACACGAACTCTGCAGGCCGGCCAGTGTGCGCCCACCCTTACATAAATCGCTACGCCTGTAACGTGAACAAAATTTAGAGTCGGGAATTGATTGCCGGCTTCACAAACATGGCGTGTTCGTGGTCTGAAGCCGACGCAGTAATGTAGTAGTGTGTCCTGTATTGTCTCGTAAGGGAATAAATATTGATTGTACCGCAAAGAGGCGCTTGTAATTGCGTGTGCGGCCGAACGGAGCTTTTATAAAACTCGTTGGAAACCGCACGGAATGTAAACCAGAATGCTCCAGGACATTAATGTGTATTTATTGAGAGCGTCGAGTAATGTTTTTATCGGTTGCGTTTAAAGGTCTGAACGTGGCGATTCGCCCGGATATGCGTTAGTATCGCTGTCCTTTTGTTATTTAAACGTTACAGATATCGTTATTTCGCTGGGACATTTATATTTTTGTCCATAGTTTGAATTGTCCATAAATACATAGATAACGATGCAGCAATAGATTTTGTAATAATGTTATCTTGAAGGTAACGAGTGTATAAAACAAAGCAACTTGTTTATTTTAGAAGGATGTTAAGTTGGCACTTAACTCTTTGTGGATTGATATGTGAGCAATTACGGCGCATAGCAGCTGGAGCCGCAGTGTACGGCGATTAGTGCCTCGGGGGTATTAAAAAGCAAGCAGAGGCCGACTGCCGGTGAATAAGTTGTTACACAGCCGTGCAATGTTTGTTATGAAGCGATTCAATGAGAAGAAATGCTAGCGTTTTTTGAGCACTGACATTGACTTTTAAAAATATATTTTCAGCTGTGTTAGTCATTGGGATGTGTTCATAAAAGATGTCTTTTGTTTTTCTGGCGTCATTCATGTGTGCGCACGCGGTGGTGTGCGTGTGCGTTTATTTTTGTCCCCACAAATGCAAGAATAACGGTGTGATGACATAATCGCATAATTAGGTGCATATATTTGTTGTTTTTATCGTGTTTCGTCATAACGGGTCATTCGCATTGGATTTAGCTGAGATAAGATTACCTATAACGCATCCGCATAGAAAGCGGATTAGCGAAAATATGTTAATGACGTATTTATAATACACCTGCGTATCCCTAATTGATACTAAGTATTAAGAATTTATTGTAATTCCTTAATACCTTTTATTATATCTTTCGAGCTCCTAGATTCCTAAAGCAGCATACACGTCACAAAATTAAAAGAAAAAAGTCTTTATACGAAAGCTAATTAGGTACTAAATCGATAAACTTGCAATGCATTGGTCAATCCTTCACGTGGTGTAGCAATAAATCGGAACGAAGTCGACTAACGGCTGCTGGTAACTGCCATCGATTGTTTCAATTTAATTCAATTAAATCAAGTGGCCACATCGGATGAGACCGCCTGTCCTGACTTGCCAGTAGCTACTATTGCAATATTTACGGCATTGAGTATGAATGAAAATATGTTTCATGTTGCTTGTGGTCCGCAATTTGTTGGATTACGAATAGTAGGTGGAATCGGAGAGGTTTAAAAATGGAAATAGATCATAGTTTAATGGCAGAGTCATGATCAAACCATGAAGAAGTCTTTGAAGAAGTAAAAGAGCTAAAATTGTTAAATCATAGAGAATTTGAATATTATCTCTTTACAACTTCTTCTCTACAAGTTTGTCCAGTTCTTCAACGTCAACTAGGACTGTACCCTTAGTACGAGTTTGCTTTACGTTTAAAGTAACCGAAACGAGAGCGCGTTCGACGCTCTGATTGGTTGGTTCATTCGAGCTGGCCAATCAGAGCTCGTTTCGATTTTGTTACATGCAAATCAAACTCGTACTAATTGTACAGAACGAGTGATGGTCAATTATTTTATCATAGTCAGTAGGTTTAACGGCATCTAGGAAACAACTGTAGCAGATTGTTTTACTTATCTACTGATATTCAGAACAGTAAGACAGTAAGAATATCCATCCATCTTAATGAACTAGTTTCTTAAGATAAGAGTCCACTCATTTCTATCATTACCACACGCTCCTCACTTGTCCTCACTTGGTACTAAGATTGTAAAACTCTGTATCTAATGTAGGTAATAAGCAATCATTAGTGCCTAGTTAAACCGTTTAATGAAGCCATCATTAAACCACCGTATGAAGCAAATTAGCAATCATCATGAATTGACAAGATTAGTATTTCTGATCAAAAACTACCGCCATTTGAAATGTGGGTAATAAATGTATACAAATTAGCTTCAAAGTATTAACTAAAGCTATGCTCGCAAATCCTCTGTTATTAATATGTTTTGAAAAAACGATCTTGTAAAGTCATGCTTTAAAATTTTTGAAGTGGATTACTACTCAAAGATCTTTTTCTAAATATTTTTTAGAGATTTTTTTTTAAGGCGGAAAATCATGTTTTTCTTTTTCGAGAGGGAGTGTCAGACTCTTACTGACTAAAAACCACCCCGCTCCTACTCCTTCTTTTCGAGCTGAAGCCCCGGTAAGCCCGCTAAATAGTCCGCAGCTCAGAATCAGGCATCAGCCTTACTGGGTCCCATCTGTGTTGGTCTGACGGCTGTTTTTGAGCCGCCATCAGCATTATCATATCTGTTTTGCAGAACCTCTCTTGAAGAGTTTTGGCAATTCTAGTTTCTAATTCTTTATCATCATATCCTTCTTTAACATCTCCAGAACTTCCTTCCTAATCCAAGAAAACATAATTCTGACCATGTTTTATGATCAAATTACATGTTACAACATATTTGTTAAATAACTGCATATAACTTGGTGTGGGCCGACACAAGAAGACGTGTTCACATACTTCATTTAAATGTACTGTAATCTACGCGGATTCGTTATGCGATTTTAGTTTAATTGTTACCACGGGTATTATCGTGTATAAGCGGTGACAGGTATTTGAAAATTAGTGACGCAATTATGTTGTTCATAGAACAGGTTTTGGCGCAAGCTTTGATGCCATTGTGTCTAGCATTCAAGCATTCTTATGATGATAGGTTTTGAAAAACTTTAATAATTCTTAAGTTAAAGAACTTTTATAGTATTGTTTCCACTTGCCTAGTAAAAATGTCGTAACATTATGACTTTGAGCGAGTAGTTCAAACGAGGCTCGACAATAACAATTGATGCCTTCTAATTGATCTGATTGATCCCGAATAAATCCCGGACGCAACTGTGCCTAGTCACCAATTGAATTACAAGTCCATTTAAGACGTGTATGTCCGTCAATTCGTTTGATATACGTCGCTGTATCTTCAGTATAAGATATCTAAATTAATTTGTTTTAAAATGTTGTTTTGCCTCGAGCGTGATACAAAAAGTGTGGTATTTCTCAATCGCTAGAGGCTTAGTGGCCATTAGCGAATTAATACTAAATATTTGATAATTCGCTGCATAAACTGGTGATTAGATGAGTCATTGAGTTGATATATTCTGATTTCATAATCCTTGTAGTAGGTACTTATAACATTTCAATAGATTATTTTAGGTATTATGGAAGTGTAACGGTCATATTTCTGCAAAGCGTTGTTTTTATCCGACGTCAAAATCAGGATAATATTACTAATTATGAATAAGGAAAAGGTCTGAGTTATAGTATTTTGAGCTTTACAGTATTTGTGATTGAGAACAGAATAAAACACTATTTCCGAAATTCCTGATACTTAAAAACATTCTTTAATCAAGCTACCGTTAAGCGTTCCGATTGATGTATTCATATGTTCCCGTGATAATATGCGTACACGGTGTAAAACAATTAACAGACATAAAAACGTGTAAACCCACGAAGGATTCTATTGCGTTCTCACTAGTTCTGTTTGTTCACGTGTTGTCCGCATTCCCATCAAGGATTCCTCGCGTTAAATGAATCGGACCGAGTTACTCTATAAAACGTTCGTATTTGTCGAAGAGAACGAAACGTTTTACAACCACCATCACACCGACTCACAAGTACGTTAAAGTTTAAAGACAAATCGCTGTAAAGTACCAAGACAAGTTGTCGTAATGCTTGTACGTAATTGCGCAGGAAGTGATTATTTTGCTATTCAAAGGTGTCTCACAGAGCAGTTTTAAATCCATTACCTCTTAGATGTCACACGGCAATTTTCCAGTAGCTGCTCTTTTGTATTTGCCCACACACAGTCGGGTCACAATCAAAATGAGCTAATAACTATCATCTAAAATAGTTGAGCAGGCGTCAGTGAAAATTATGATTAATATCTGTTTAGGTAACGGTGTTCGGCGCTAGATGCCGTAGTGATGGGAATGTGGGGCTGGGAGCCGTGCCGTGTGGCTTCTAAACCGGCGTGCTTGTAAAACAATGTCAGCTAACGGTACAGGAGTTTTCAAAGTGCATGTTTATTTCCCACTTCACCGGTGGTTTCGTGTCAGTTTCTGAATGCGGCGGTTTCCTTGTTTGAATTATTTGTTAGTTTTTCTCGTAGAATTCCTACCGCCTCCGCTGACTTCGATGCCCCATTCAATGTTTCACAAGCTCATTCATTGTCTTTGCGGTGTGGTGGCGTGCAGTAATTTCTATTGAATTCGAAATATTTAAAGGGCGTCAACTAGTTGATGCCCGAACGAGCAGGTACTTAGCTGTTGATATCCGTAATAATACTTTCTATCATTCACACGTTCTCGCAATTTCTTTGTTCCGTAAAATTCTTACTTTTTGTAAGGCAATAAAACAGATTTGTAATGGGTTACTGGCGTTCATTGCTGATGGAGTCACGCTTTATCACGTCTAGGAGTGACCGTTTTAAAGTTGTTTCTACTATCCATTATCTGAAGTGTACGTTTCCGTGCAATTGTTTGTTTTATTATAAACGTTTGGCATTGAATTTCTGTTCTGTATAAACTGCTATGCATAGATAATGTTGAGAATTGAGATAGATATGATCGATACGATAGAAATCTCAATGATTTACGCATATCTCAACAAGATTACCTACGTATCTGTTATCTCGTGTTAGACAAGTAGAACAGCGACGTTCAGCTCATAAATCTCAATATCTAGATCCCAGTGTTGACTAATGTTTACCGATTTCCCATGTACTAATACATTTTGAACGCATTGGAACGTTAATCAAGTGTTTAAAATACGAATGTTCCGCTGTTCGATGTTGCCAGTCTTACAAGTTGGACATAACATCGCGGGATCGCGCTAGGAGGCGGCCTGCCGTTTCACTGACAGCCCCCTATTTAATAATAGTCCTCGCGTGGAAGATTATCTGTGGTCGCTAGTCGGTGCGTCCGCCCAGAGCGCTAGCTAGCAGGCCTAGTAGCCCTGTCCGCCGTCATTATGCAATTGAAACTTAGTGAATTATTACGCACGATAATAATCTCCATAAATAAATAAATGGAGCGGTCGGCTCAGCGGCGGGAGATTATGTTGTGTTGTGCTCTCTAGAGGCTTCCCTCTTCCGTCACGCTACTATATGATGTTCTGGTTTGCTTGCATCGCCTTCTGTTTATTTAATTTTATATTTTGAGCTACATGCACATTAATTTGCACATAGGTGAATTTGAAGTCTTGATCGTACATACTAGTCGAACCTTTGGGTGGTGCAGAGATGAGCTGATGGGCAATGATTGGTGCAGAAACAAAGGTTTTTTATTTTTTTTATTTGTGCCGAAACACTGCGCTTTCTAAAAGTATGTTCTTTTGTTATTGAAAAATCGTTAGTTATGTAAGTGTCTAGCATGATTGGCTAGTTAAAACTTGATGGACAATAACTGAAGCAATAAAGACGTAACGCGCGGAAGATATTTACGGAAGACATTAAAATAGCGAACAATTACACCTAACTAACAACTTTAGAGCATGAGTTCTAGTAACCACTACCGCTTGTGGCTTATGTAGGAAGCACAGTTGCCCAAATTCACTTCCTCTTGAAAATTAAAAGAAGAAAGATTTAATAAAATATACAGATAAATGATAATCTTCAACCTACTAAAATTATTAAACTGAATAAAAATTAAAACCTAATGAAAAGCCTGTTACTAAATTATCAGAACCTAAGGCACTTTTAGTTTGTCCGTAAAGTACACGATCTCAAGTCCAGAACACCGAAGTTTCTTAATCGGAAAATTTTGAACAGTTTATGCGCATTCATAAAATGAATTTTAAAACTTTTATTGCGTTCCGATATTGTAAACGTGATTCGCTTTGTAAAATCATTATCGGCGAATCTTATCGATACAGTTTATCCTTTAGGTACTAAAATCCTTGGACAAATATCCTTGAATGAATCGGTGGAAGTTTTGTTCAGCAGATAAATGCATGCAGTGCAGATAAGACCACCTCATAAATCGTCGAAAGTAGCTCAAGATTTAAATAACTCCTTGAAGAGGATCCGATGGAAATCATATTGCTCTGTAATACGATCAATGAATTTCATATTAGCATGGTGTTATCAGGGAATCTGATTAATGCGGTGCGTGTGCGCACGGCGCGTGCGATCCTGTAACGTTTACGAACACGACTTGGGCAATACTCTTGATCTTTAATTCTGCTTTAGTATGAAAACAATAAAACTGAACGTGTATTGAATTGTGTTGTTAGATATCTGAGGAAGATCTAAGGCTAACGCGTGAATAGGAATGACTGAGGAAATATAGGACAAAGGAACTCAAATAGAAGGATTCAGAATAGAAGTGATGACAGAGTTAAATGTGAAGATGTGGACAAATGAAAAGAAACAGGGTTAAACAATATCTCTGAATGTGAACTGATACGGTAATTCAACGGATGAACTACTGGGATTGCTATCGCTGATAGGAATTTTCTAGATTGTACTCTAGAATTTATAATAGGTAATACAAAGGTTGATGCTATAGATGGATGCAAAAAGCAGACCATGATTATCTTCCAACGCTAATTTTAATCAAAATTTAACATTGTTAAAAAGTTAAGCAGTTTGATGCTGTATCAGAAACAAATCTTGTAGATACAACATTAACCAAAGTACGAAAGTACTATGATTAAGCCAATATTTAACTTCAACCGATAGTTATAACGGTTTATGGGACGTCTGCGTTCAACAATGGACGCTTACGATCTAATGTGATGATAGACTTCATAACCCATAAGTTTATTGCACTTCCTTTATGTAAAACTGTTGTTGATACGGTTTATTCTAATCGATTACTAACTCGATTTGATTTCAATAATCAACAAGCCGCGTCAGACGAACTAGCGAAGCCTCGTAAACTCAATAATTTACTGCAAATAAATATACTCATATCACGCGCAAGAGACAATAATTTCCGATATCAATTCCTAAAGGGTTTCCCGGGTTTCATCGTCGACCGATCAATTATTCCATATAGTTATGTCTCGAAAGGCAGTGGGAATTGTGGACCGGCACCGAGGTTGCTCTAATTGAATTTATGCAGGATTGCGACCGCCCTACGACGAAATGGTTTATTGCTAATTGATCGAATATTGAAACTAGGATATGTTATGTGTTTCGTGATATTGTTGAATATGAAATATGCATGATTATGTGCGGGTATCGCTTCTTTTACAATGTTTTGATTTCCTGTCGATCTATCACGACTTGGAGAATATAGAGTGGCTTCTTGTTTATGAATCTTGTTCATTGAGGTTGGAGCCTGTATGAATTAAACAAAGAACTTGTTTAGTCTTTGTTCTCCTTTCTTCACGTCTTTTGGTAACTGGGTTTGAGGAAGTCTGTTCCCATTTTTGGGATTTATAAACAAATAAAATTTCTCGGTATCTGACACATCGGTGCACAATATTACATGAGTTTCCCTTTAATTTTGCAATATTCGTACTAATGAAGGCATTTTTATCTGATATCTAACTTAGTCGGCATGTAGGAAGCGATTAGGTTATCTGAAAGTAGGCACTCAAAGTATGTTATCTATGTTTACATATGTCTGAATAGTGGCAAGTACTTATACTTGGTTTTGGTTCTGTGACATACTAGTAATGAGTGGCATTTCCATTATTTCTTTAATGACAACAAAAGACCGGTTCTGAGTAATTTGATACACCTTTTGAATTAATTGAGGTATAATTTATGAAGAATAATGTCAACCGAGCGAATAAAAAGTATAAAAACATCTATATTTTCAAAGTAAATGCAGTGATGGCCTTTCATACTGCAGCAGCGTGTAATTTTAATACTTGAGTAGCAGACCGAACTATAATTACGACAAAAACAAACAAAGCACGGGTTAAATTAATACCCCGTGTACAAAATTGAGTTGCGCGCTATAAACAAAACAAAATCAGCATCAATAAGATCAATTTGGTCGTGCACGGGTTCTTATACTTCTTATAAAAACTTAAAAGTTAATTACTAATCACTATAAAGCAAACATTCAATTTACAAGGCGGGTTAATTGCATTGGCCCGTAAGATGCTTTGTAAAAAGTCAGCTAAAAACCGTATCTCAACTTATTTCTTAATTATAGACCAATTCGTGGCGGCGACGCAAGCTACGTGCCAGTCCAGTCTTGACGGACCGTAAACTTCCACTACACACCTTTCCACTCTAAAAACTTTGCTTTAGAGTTCATTTTCCTCCAGCCATTAGTAGTTTGTACTCGAACATTAGTAGTCTCGGCAAATGGTATCTCCAATAATTATACGGTTTGAATAAAGGTTATCAGCCTCTTAATGTCATGTATATGTTCGTTATCTGCCAAGATCTGCACTAATTTATTATCGTTTTGTTGATTTTCCTAACTCGTGAGTTACGTTGTAAATGTTTTTTGTTTCAAATAAAAGAAAATGGGAAAATTAGGAAGGTAGGTTTCTTACGGTATAATGCTTCTATAAAATAGGCCTAGTGCTATGTTATAATAAGAAATGGTGTTTTAAAAATCAGCATTTTTTAATCTCGACTTAGGTACGTTGCAGAGAAAAGAAGGATGAATGGGAGCACTCAAAAGCGGTCTCACGCTTTACGCAAAAAGATAGCAACAATATTTCTGAGATGGTGTTTAAAGCTTGCATGAGTCTACTTAAGCCCGCCTACCCAAAGGTAAAGTCCTATTGTTACGATAGCCTTGGTTAGGCGACAAATGGAATGGCTGCTAGTCCTCAGACGGTATTAAGCCCAGAGCTCTAATTTGAAAAAGCCAGACATATAAATTTTACTCTAATCCTACAATTGTGTGAGAGAGGAAAATTGGACGCAATTTCGTACGCACTCGTTTGCCCTGTAGGTTGCAAATCGTCACTGTTTATTGCATAATGAGTGTAGGGTGACACGAAAAAGGCCATTCTGAATACATAAATGTTTAGCGCAGACATTAATAGCAGCGGTAGCAAATACCGACCTACATGATTTCATTTAAACATCGCAATATACTCGCTGCGAACAATATAATGATGAGTTCTTTGCAATTCGATACACTTTTACGTTAGCGGTTTAATTTTGACAAGCGAGCGTGTTTTGTTCACTTTCGAATACACAAACAAAGTTGTCGGCATAATGATCATTAGCAATACACATGTTGTGTGTAAGAACGAAAGTTTCCACCTACGTTTTTTTTATTCGACATTCATTAAAGTATCCACAATGAACTATTCTGCTGCCGTTCAAGATGAACAAACGTAAGGATGAAGTCATACAAGCAGTCGAGTCGTTTAGAAAATTGCCTTTATAACTAGCTCACTAAACTCTTATTAAGTTGAAGTTGTTTTAATTTTATACGAGAGGCATTGTGCCGTGGCGTGTTTATCCTGGATCTCTGAGGCCATTTGTCGCCGTGAAATCCGTCTGAGTGACAAACAATACAGGATGGGGGACATAATGTTGTGCCCCGGCTCTGCCTCGACACGGACTCTTGTGTTCCTCGTCTGCCGACTGCTACGCATTGCTCCTGCGATCCGGTTAGCTGGTTAGCTCGGCCCTAAAAGGTCTCCGGCGAATATAATGGATTGTAATTGTGTTCTCATAAGCGGCGCACCATGTCGCTTGTTCGATTCCGCATGTGCCTACGATTGAGTCAGCGATACACGAGTAATGCTGTAATTGACGTTTACTATGTTCTTGCTCATTGTTGTCGGATGATATGTGTCAAGGCTTGGCTTGGGAACGGAGGCGGTGATCTCAGTGTCTAGCTGCACGTAGATTAAGTAAGCAAAGTAATGCAAGAATTTCTATAAACGGCAAAAATAATACGTTATGTCTGCAAAGTTTCAATTATGTATATTTGAGTATGATTCCTTTTATGTTCACGTTGGGTTATGATGACTTGGCTGGAACCGCAGCTTGGAGTGACTTATAAGGGCAAAGATTGCAGATTCATGTACCCAAGTTATGTGAGTACACATAATCTATGATGTTGGTAAAAAGGTACAATAGAGGTTTTAACTGTTTCAATCATAACGTTGAACTGAATATGATACCAATTAAGGAATTTCCAAAAAAACAAATGACACTTTTTAGCTTGCCTCCGGTGTCAACTGGCAACGTAATCACAAAAAACGCATTCCAGAAGCCCCCATATGGCAGAATACGAAAGTTTCCATTTCATTTCACAATTTTAGATATAATTCATTAATTATTTTGACTGCCACCGGGATTCAAACTTCGTAAAACCCTCGACGAACCCGATAATGTTACACTTTGCAGAGACATGCGAGCGGTTGCGTGTCTCGGATCGATTTACATGCGTTTTTTTGACAGCTTCTAACACAGGCTACGGCTACTGTCTTGTTACTTAAGACGTTTTTTGTCCCTAACAAGGAACGCGATGAAATTCTTGACATTAGGGCCAATTTTGAGAATATGATAATTGTGGAAAATTGTCGGGTTCGGATTCTTCCTGTCTGACTGTTATTAGTGGTAAATAACTTTGGATTTACTGTGGTAGATACATGAAACTGTTTGGGTTTCTATGATTATTGTTGGATTGTTCAGTAACGTTGATTATTCAAGTATGTTTTAGTTTTAAGATTTATGTTTGTATGTACTTATTTATAATATTTCTGTAACTTTTGCATCTTTGCGTTTGAGACTGCTCTTCAGAGGTGCTTGCGAAGAATTGACAAAGATTACTGAAATTGTGCTAACTGGGTCGTAACGTTTTCGATTATAAAGTTCTGTATTTAATTGGAGTAATTCATTTACAGTTATCAAAAATCCGACATCAAAAATCTTAACGGATTCTACTTTTAGAAGTAAAGTTTCAATTGTAATAAAGTAGTTATGTTTATTAAATCAAAATCCGTTGCTAATATGTATGCTATGTATGTCAATAAGTATGTAGTTATATTAAACCTTAGTCGTCTAGAATATGGAGCATAGTTCTAGGAATGTGTAACGAAGTGTATGGGAAAATAGTGCTACCATTATTCTTAGAATGGTGTAGTGTGGAACTGTCTCTGTAAGTTAGAAGTTATGAGGTCGCGGATTATATTGTGGACTAATTTCAAATCATGTGACGTCATCCCGTATTTATTCACGTGGTATGTGCATTTGATAATAGTAATATTAGCATTAGCAATGCAGTGTTTTGTTTCATCCATTTTAGGTCTGTCTTCCATTTTTGAAGTTGTCTGTAATTTATAGTATAGCCATGTTTGCTGAGTTGATCAAGTAACAGTTTGGCATTAGATAACGAGGTTGCACTTTGATGAGCGATAAAGAGGATCTTTAACCAGATCATCATTATGGACTTTTTCTTCTCATAAATCGGTTCACATGGCAAGAGCGCATTGAAGCGTTAATTGAATTAATTCGATGTTATTGTGGACGCAAAGCAGAACGATTAGAACTAGTGATGGCACGCAGCGATTTGTCACAGCTGAGGATCGTGGGGCCCCGTGGCTTACGTTCTACTCCGACCACGCTCGCTCGCACTTCCGCCGCCATTCACTAATCGATCGAGTATCGAATATCACCCACCATTCATCACGAAATCGATCGAAGAATCAAACGTTTGAGATATCGATTTCACGGACACGTTCTCCCTAGCGTTTGTTAGGTTTATCACCGTTAAGTTTCGTTTTGTTTGGCGGATGTATGTTTTTTACGCTATTCGATTATTTTGGATCTGGTCAATACAAATATTTTTTGGTTCGGTTATGTAATTGCTTACATTAGATGACTCAAGAACCTGGTCAGCGGCAACAATATTTTTATATTCACTTATTTATTTGTAGAAGAAAACTTGCTCCGTCTAAATGAATAAAATTGATTGCTTATACAAACCATGCGCCCAAATACTCAGCCATCACAATAAATAAGGGCTTTTGAAGAAAAAAAAAACGTATAAAAGTGGACTGTGGATGGACGGAGCGGCGCGGCAGGTCGGGCGCGGGCACGCCAGCCCGACCTTGGCGCGCTCTGTAAGACAAGTCGATTTTGTTATTTGTTTATACACAACACTACCTGTTCCCGACACCGCCGCGCGCCGTACGCTGAGGTGTGGAGCTCGTATGCACGCACACTGGCTCGCTCGCCGCCCGCGCAACCCTAGCATCGATGTCGAATCGCTCAGGTATTTTACGGCGATTTCTGTAATGAACATCGATTTATTGTAGCCACGGCATACCGCTCAAAAACTGACTTTGTAGATAAAACATATGAACGCGATTACGATCACTTTTATTGAAACGAGACACGCAGACCTCAGTGTATAAAAGGCGAAGCGAGTGCTCTACTCCAATTAAAAATAAATCTGTAACACAATTTATATTCGACATCTTTCAATTTAAAACAAATATTTATGGATCCTTAAACTGCAGAGCGGCTCGAGCCATCGCGATATGTCGTCAAGATGTTGTGAAACGTCGTTGATGTAATGTTCCTATGAGATATGAGCTATAAAACGTCGTAATAGGAACATGTAACTAGATCCGGGCCGGGGACAGTTTGAAAGACGCGGAAGCCGCCTGCATCTAAACGCTATAAAAATATTTCACCGCGGGCATCGGCGCTACCTGATAAGGATACGCAGTCATTTGTAGTAGGCTCGTGATCCAGAGCGCGACGCGAGCCCGGGACTCCGCTCCCTACACAATTTATGTGTAAACCACTGTCAGCATTATCTACTTAATGTGTTTTTAGACACGTCGCTAAGATACCAAACTTCGACATCCCAAAGGACGCCGAGACATTTTTTCGTTGATCCTTTTATTCGTTAGTCGATCGAGCCATATTTGGATAAAGCCTTCATATATCGATCGATCGGGACAAAAACAAACGGAGATGCTTGATATTTGGTGTGTGACGTGACAGTATAATTGACAAAAAAGTGCTCCGTAATAAATGGCATCCAGAGGGGCCTACCTTTTTTGTCTTCATAAATATTACCCAATAGGAGTGCTTCGTGACCTCTGTTTAAAATCACTGTTGCGATTACGTCCAGTGATTTAGATGGCCATTACTGGGTCGCCTCCACAGATGGGTGGTTGAATTACAGTCTTCCCGTTTGCTTTGTTGGTTTTGTACCGACGTTAGCTCGCCAGTAATTATGAGATCATGTTTCATAGTTATCTATTGATTTAGAACTGTTCGAAGTCTCAATTATGAATCATCGATTATCGTTCAAATCGAGAGTTATGTGCGACGGTCCTCTATCATCATCGTTTTCCTTGGTCCCGAGAGTTTGTTCACCTCTCATCTGTGGAGTTGGAACTATAACTTTGTATTTTATTAATGTTTTGTGTACTAACCTTTGCAATAAACGTTCGTGTTGTTCATTGATTGCTTAATGTTCTGTGTTTTATCAGAGGTATGCCATGTTTGTCGTGGGTCGTAGGTCATCTATAAAACTTACAGCGCTGTAGTAAACGGGGCCAGCCTTCTATTTACTGTGTACTGCCTCAGGTTTTGATAAACGGTTCTGTTGTAGGGATTAATAAATGCGAAGAAAGTACTTATAGCTTTACGAAAATACTTTATACGTTGCATTCTAAAGTCTCTTGAATCAATATCACCTGTAAGTTTTGAAAACAAGGCAAGCTGTACAAGCCTTACATAGTTGTTTAACTCTTTATCTAATTACAATATTTGTTGGATGTTTTACTAAATTAACATTCTTCAAGAACCCATCATCTCCCTGAGGCTAAAATTCTTATTTCGCAAACAGTGCAGTTGTAGGGGAGTACTGGTACAAGTGTAGCGTTCGCGTGACCGGTCCGACACGATGCGCCCGCGCCATCATACGCCTCGTAACTTTCTCACGACATATTTTGACATTTCACTGAACAAATATAGAAGCCATTTTTGATTGGAACGACAAACACGCGAAGAATGCGAATATATCGCTCCTACACATTACGTGAGTTACTCCGTTTTGACAATAGTCCCATACATGTGTGTGGAGTTAAAAGGTCGCATACTTATGGAGATTTTATAGAGATTGAGCTGAATATCTCGGTTTTATATTGCCTATTTGTTGATGGACCAACATTGTTGCGGATCGATTACCATCATCATCGAATATACGCAATACGAGACGCTCATAAAACTCAGCTGACTGACCGCGACTGATTTTAATACGGCTACCGGGGAACGCAACGTTTGTTGATGAATTTGATTTCGGACCAGTTAAAACCTATACACCAAAAACTCAATCAGTGTCCATGAAATTTACAAGGTAGATAAAATTTAATTTAATGTTTTATCGATAGGTGTGCGGCCAGTGGCATGGGTGTGTGTGTGTGTCTGTGCACAGTAATTATGCGGCGGATCGGCGGCGCGGGCGCAGCGCTGGTGGTCCGGCCCCCCTCCCATGCCTCGCCGTGCTATAGAAAAGCTCACTACATCTGGGAACTCACGGCCGGACATTTAGTATGGTATTAGTATTGGCTTTCGACTCGGAAACTGTGAAGTATTGTTCATTGTTACACGCCATACTTGTTTCAAGTTTGATTTAATGAAACTCGTGGAATCGCTGTTATAATTTTTATTGCGATGTTATTGGTCGAGGGAAAGTGTGAGAATCGCTCGGAGGATGTTTCCAGGGCGACTTGAGAGCGACGTCCACGGCGCACGTCTCCGTGGCCGGCGCGATCGTCCCTTTGTCTACTTTTATTTGCCTGTCAGTCAAAGCGCCTCACTCGGACGTGCTTTAAGCGCATGACAATGTACCTCATTGTCAGAGGCTTTAGCGACCTTTACAACAGTAAATTTCGTTGTCATGCATAAAACCATGTGTTTATATGGAGCACTGTATGAGTGCTCGTATGTTTGGAATAGGCCGCTCTCAAAGGTTGCGACAATTAACTTTCGAACGTTGAGTGGGAACAATTTGTAATAAGAACTTGTAACTGGTTTATTACAAGTTGTTAATAGGTTCTTAGTTAATTGTAGATAGTTATACAGAATTAACTACTGGGTCTGTAACTGGTGTGAAAGCACGAGGTTGCATTCAATTCAAGAAAAGAGAACATTGATTTTCAACATTCTCAAAACACCTAATAGCATTTGTCATTATAAATTTGCGGACTAACATGACATATTGACTCCGAAAAAAGTAAATCAATAAAGTCCAGTAAAACTTAACAACAAAATTTAACATTAATTGCAACAACAAGACAGATTAATCAAAGGGGATGGAATTAATCAAGAATCAAAGTCAATAAATCGATCGTTCAATATCAGTTCAATAATTGCTTTAGCAAATGCCATAACAGCTCATAAAACCTCATAAAATACGATCAGTTCATCAAAGCGATTAAACTATATAATAAAACAGATGTCATAAAGGCGAAGTGGTGTGTTATTACTGGGTTTATGACCATTGTTTTAATAATAAAATGTTCGGATAAATAAGGACAATCACTTGATAAAAGGGAATTGATTGTGATCACGTGCCATGCAGTGTATAATATGCACCCATTTAATTGTTTACGATTTAGTATTCATAAAAATGTCATGGTGGCCCGGAGGTCAGGTTCGAAACCCACCAATAGCACGTACCAATGTGACTTTTTTCGAGTTATATGTACTTTCTAAGATTATTTAAACACCACTGACAAACGGTGAAGGAAAATATTGTGAGGAAACTTGGGCTTATAATTTCTAATTATAAGTTTGAAATCACCAATCCGCATTGAGCAAGCGTGGTGATTAATGTTTAAACCTTCTCCGTGCGAGAAGAGGCTTTAGTCAGTAGTGGCTAACAATAGGGTGTTATTATGACAAAAGTTCATGATGTAACTTGTCTACGCTCGGGGTTTTCTAAAAGTACAGTTATTCGGTAATTGCAATGCTTCTTTTGCCAGAAACAGGACATAAACAAAAATATTTATTTATAACTCTTTAGCTCCCGTATGCTTCAACAAAACTGTAAACAATAAACCCTTCCTTTTGGCAATAAACATTCCTTTTTGTTTACTAAGATTTGCCGAAAACCCGTTACACCCTTTTGTCTTTAATTGGCGAAATCTTAAATCCTAGAAACTTTGTAAACAATTAGTTTTGGTGCAATAAATAAGCCCTTTACCGGACTAACGGTTCCCGAGTCAAAACAAGTGTTGAGTTTGTAGATTCGGACCCTTTTTTTGTAATGTTTGCAACTCTTTTTGCGAACCCTTCAGTACCGTTGATTGCTAGTTTTATGTTAACGGTCACCAATAAAAGTCGGCGCCTTATGAACGCATAAAAATTGCATTGTGCAACAAAAGCAGTAAAAAGTGGAAAATTTAAAAAAGTAAATATTAGCAAATGGAATGTTTTAACGCTTTAGTGAATCAACTCTTTGTGTTTGCCGACTATGGTGTAGAAAGTTCCTACCTTCCTACATAGGTTCATTAGACCGCTATTACAGTAACGGCATTTTGTTCAAAAAGTCGCGACATCCGTGCAATTTGTCTAAATTGACACTATAGATGTTGTTAAACATTGTCATCCTGTGTTGTGTCAACAATGATACAAGTGTTTTTTTAGAAAAGACATTAAGTTGAATGTACCTGAATGTTTTGTCAAACATCAATTTTAATGACACGCTGTTATTTGTTTAATGGGTTAACACTAGTAGTTTGTTTGATTGTACTACCCTTTAATCGTCACTTATACATATTTTTAGTCACAAGAATTTTTACAATAACCGTCTATTTACCAGGTATAATTACGAGAAATCTTCATTATATGACGCTTTGAAGCTATCACTAATGAAGATGCGTTGCAAACGCCTTCCAAACCCAAAGCAACCAAACCGCTTAATAACACAAAACCAAAATAACAATAACATTTACGTCTGAAAGATAATAAAGTACGCAATATTCAAATTGCGGTCTCTAAACCGCAGGCTCGTATCGCTAGGAATCAGGTATGCGGCGTTTCAGATCTAGCTGATAAAGTGCGATGGGGTTCGACTTGGGGAGATTCATTGCGAATTGACAACGCAAGGAATAGAGGTGCTAACGTACATAAGTATGTAACTTACGCTAGAGGAAACATGCCGATGTGAAGATTAGATACTCTACGCTACAATTCCTGTTTAGAACAGTATCAGGTGATGTAGTTCCTCAATGTGGTCAGAGTATGTGCTTTTCGGTTTAATAGCTGATGTTCGTTTTATTTGTTGTGGTTAGAACCAAAAGTCGAAGATGTGGTTCTCTAATGTCTTTAAGATTTGTAAGTAAAAAGTAACTAAAACATGATTACCAAATCCCAATAGGGTAGATGACAATTTTTTTTAAATGTCCGTTTTGTAGATTATTGTAAATGATTAGATACGTATTTTTTATTTTCTTGCCGAAATAAATACTTTCGAAGATATATTGATTTGAAATACAGCGTGACGTCACTTCTAGGTACTTTTTATACGTAGAAATGTTGTTTTTGCTCCTAAACTTTGATTCTTTTTATTGTTATGTTGTCTTATATGACAAAAAAATACGTGTCTAATATTTTTTCATTACCTAACTGATGGACTAATTAGATTTTTAATTTTTATACCCCGTCCTCATCCCTATTGCTGAGAGGTATATGAATTACCTCTGCGAGTAAGTAAACACTAGGAAGGCTGTGCAAGTTCAAACTGCCTTTAAATTAGACTTACTTCTGGGGTCACATACAAGTCCCAACGATAAACGTGGATATTTTTCCGAGTGCGTGACTGTTTCCACGAACACATATCTTACAGTTAGCCTTTCTTGATCCTATTTTTAAGTCCCTACGCTTTCAGCACGTAGTCAAACAGTATGGTTGGTAAGAAAAATAAAAGAGAGCCTAACTCGTATTATCATAAAGATGT
This sequence comes from Spodoptera frugiperda, assembly GCF_023101765.2. Classification (NCBI taxonomy): domain Eukaryota; kingdom Metazoa; phylum Arthropoda; class Insecta; order Lepidoptera; family Noctuidae; genus Spodoptera; species Spodoptera frugiperda. The sequence goes on along the minus strand of NC_064242.1, from coordinate 9,114,738 downwards.
TTTCCAAATATTACCGACGTTTACTTTCCCTGTTGACTTTAGACGCTTCATTAAGTTTATTCCAAACCTTTGTTTGTATATGAGAACGACAATGCTTCTGCATACATACATTCAGATTCCGTATATCGGTAGAAGAGTCCTCATATTTGCATATTAAACAACTGCATAATCACATAATGCATGGCTTTCATTGATTTTTTACAATATTATGCGGTTTGCAGGATTTATTATTAATGTTGTGTGTAATAATTTCTCACATGAGTAATCTGCGTCCGCTTCGCATGCATTAGCATCTCAAGTTGGATACGTTAAGTGTTCCAGGTCGCGGGGTGCAATTACGCAAACAATATAATAGCACGGTGTCAGCTCGGTACTGATGTCCATGCCAGCTTATTTACTGCTACACATCGCCTCGAAGAAAAGAAATGTCAAGACATCCTCTTGTGTTGCGATTATCGTGTCGGAATCGCTTGGAGCTATGCTCGTCGGACCGGGACGCTCATACATAAACCCATAAAATATGCTTCGCTACGGGTAGGAGACAGTAAACAGCCATTATGCTTTATGTGTCTTTTGAAGCATCCTAGGTAGCAGTTTCGTGGTGGCAATGTTAAACAAAGTGTTTGTGAACAACTCTCCTTTAAACTGAACAAGTTTCGAGAATCCAGAAACCGGATTGAATAAAACCTTTTTGTGAATCTCACAAGATTCGAAAATTATTCCCAGTGAAGTTTATTCAGTCGATGACAGTCGCCGTCTATTGTTTCTCGTAGTGTTAGCAAGAAATGAATCATGCCATGAATGACGTCGCAGAGATGAATGGCATCCAGTCTAGTCACACCAAATTTAGTTATTCTTAAGGCCGTCTCCAAAACAGGTTCCGAATTTTATAAAACATTACCATTTCCAAGGAGGCCGACTGTGTAGCTTGTGTCAAGCGCCTTTTTTCAAAATTTTAGCGTATCACGAAGACAAATCTCTGAGCGGAGCCTAGAGCCCGCTCACACCGGCTTCTTTATCCTTTCCACAAAGGACGTAATAACCATATCAAACAGCGTGTCCCTTTGCTGTGTTGCATACATATCGCCGCGTACGAGCTGCGCGACGCCTTTATCCTATATTAAAATAAGTAAAGAAATGCGTTTTGTTTCCGCTGGGGAGACGCTTCCATACCTAATGCATAACCGAACATCGTTTCTGAATACCTGACACGTACTCGAATGGACACATCGACATTTGGTATGACTTCACCCTTACCTACGTCTCTAAAATTAGGATGTCTACCTATATAGCGATAGATTTTTGTTTGAATAACTGGTTAAATAAAGTAACAACTCACAAAACGTCTTAACCTGTTTTAATTGGTAATCTAATCTTAACAAAACTATTTTTCGTATTTTAGTCACATATTTTTATGATTGTTTATCATTTTAGTATCATGGTCATAAAGCTAATGGGTTTCTATGAAATACTCATTATTTTTGTGTTGATAATATTTATATATGACGTGGGGGCAGGTAAACGTCACAGAGCATGCTCCGGTTCGCTGTGCTTACGTGAGGGGCATGAGAACCATACAGACCGACCCCGCACATAATTTTAGTGGTCTCGTCCTTTGTACCCGGTCGTCATTGTTATTAAAGTAATCACGGCCGCCCTCCATCATGCTCCAATCGAAACATTATGGGATATAAACAAAAGAAAGCAAGAGGAATTCAATGAAAAGCCATTATGTCGCCGCGGAGGGCACTCGACAAGCCTGTTGTCTCAATATTTTTCTTGGTGGATGGAGTTGACGCGTCATTCTCTCGCGTTCGTTCAAAAACGCCGCGTGGAATTTTGAAGGGCCCTCGATAATGGCCGATATTTACTGCCTTTAGATAATGTTATTTAAGCGACGGCCGATTGAATTATGGTAAATAAAACGTGAATAATTGTCACGTGGCTCTCCATATGGTCTCTTTGTCTCCGTTCATTGATGGTTTCAACATGAAAGATTAAGGTTAAGTGTTTAAATATGATAATGAATGTAACATTATGTCAAGATTTCAACAAATACTTTAGTCTAAGTTAAGCTCTATTTATCAGTGAGCACTAGCAGTGTTCCAAACATTAATTCGTCTAGTGACATAGCTCGTGGCTTTATTGGAAAAAGCTTAAAAAATCGTCGCTATGTGAGGGATTTGGTTGTATGTGTCACATTATTGTGATTGAGACGCGTGATCCGACAGACGGCTAATGCGTTTATTGTCGGCACTTTCAGGTTGCTATTAGGACTGCCTGACAATATCGGATTAAATATTTTAAAAATGTTTAAGCTTTTATGAATACTGCTAGTCTTTTGTGGAGACTTGGAAGATGAGAATCTAAGTTTGTTAATGATCATATAATTGACAACATCATTCACTGCCCGCAGGCAAACAAGTATACCGATAGATTATGTAAATGATAACGAAATTAATTGCCTACCATTTGTTAAGTCAACGGATATTGTTGGGAATTCAACATCATCATCCTTCATACTTACACAGTTACACACAACGTATTGTTGGATGTTGTATCAGTGTATTTGTCACAGCTTTTATAGCGTACACACATTAAACTAATAAATTGTGTAGATATTTGTCAAATCGGCATCTTCAAAATGTTGTAGAAGTAATAAACGAATGAGATACTACAATATAGGATTTCTTTCCTTCTAAAATATCGTAAAAACGCTATTTTATTGGTATATCGTATATCGGCATCAGCTATCGAATATTATAATTATTCATAGGTTTGCCATTGTTCAATTAAAACTGCGAATCACCCTATTATATGAAGTTTTATGAACACAAAAACAATTAAGTTTTTATCAAAATATCTTTAATAGTAATAATACCTAATTTAGTGAGTTCTGTTGATACTTATCTAGATTTTACGGCGGACTATTTTAAACATTCAAAATTATTCTAAATTCCGTCTATAAAGAATAATAGCGCAATAAAATCTTAAGTATATTCACGGACGAAGCTCGGATTTAAATGGAATGGTCATGTTTAGAAACTCATAAGAATATGTGCTCGACAAAAATGCCAACCGTTCCTCTCACGGAGAATGCTTTGAGGGAACTATACTCGTAAATTGGGAACGTAGCAATTCCAGATTGTATCGTTTGTAGGCAATTTAGGCTTTGGACGAATGTTTTATAGCTTTATGTGGAAAGCCGAAACTAAATTAATGGCCTTAAGCATGCCTTAAGCGCTTTAAGAAAATGACTTTGTATCTAACGAAACGATAGAGAATTCAAAGATAAATGTCAAACGGTTGATGTATTCAGATACATGTAAATATATGTACACGTGTTTGATAAGCAATTTAACAGTAGCTCGCTAGAGCAACAGTCAATATTTAGATATCTCTCGAACTGTTCCACTGTTAATAGGTTACTGAGTCATCCGTCATTGCGAAAGCTCCCAAAGGGTTTGCGCGTAACAAAGACTTTGTACTAGTTTGTGAAAGATCTGCAAGTATTTATGTTATTGTTTACGAGGTTCGCGACAACCCTTTGTTTTGTGACGTGGAACAATGAAGTTCTGGTAAATGTTTATTGGTGCTGTATTGCGAATGGGTTAGTCTCCATCAGAAAGTATTGTCGTGTAATAGAGTGGCCCGTTAGTTTTATGTTACTGCGTGATTTATGATCCAGTTACTGAGATGTGAATATTATGGGTTTTTTATTAGTGTATTTTGAATTGTATAAAAAATATTGACTGTTTAAAAGCTTGTAAATGGGATTTTTCATAAAGATAATGTTATCAAATACTGCATTTATATTAAAACTTTTCGTGTGATAAATGGCCTTTGGTCAGCAGTGGGCACTTATAGGCTGATGATGTGATGTAATGTGAGATATACTAAATTAATTATTATGTGTTTTGGGCTTACTCACGTAACTATTTGATGAGTTTCCAGAATTCATGAGCAGTCTTCCGTGTTACGTGGGTAAGTTGAAAAAAAAATAAAGTTAACCAAATACTTTTAAAACTTTCCGCTTTGTAATTTAATTTGATGATGTGTGAAAAGTTCGCAACGTTATGTACTATTTATACATTCATGTTACAACGTACATTAAATTATGTGTATAATAAAGAATAGGCATTTAATTATAATGTTGTTTTATAAAATAAAATTCATTATTTAAACAGATTATTTAAAATTGTTTGTATTATTTTAATACAAATCGTTCCTAATGGTTTCTCTTGAATTTTAATGTGTACAAAATGAATTGTTATGATGATTCTCATTCTAGTTTCAGTGTAAAAATGTCTTTATTATAACTGTATTTGCACATTTTTTTTACTTGATTCACTTCATATAATTTTAACTCATTCCTTTTGATACTGCCTTATCTATATTAATATTATATAACTGAAGATTTTGTTTTTCATTCTAGTTTCAGTGTTAAACGCGTTAATCTCAGGAACTGCTGGTTTGAATCGAAAAACTATTTTTGTGTTAGATAGATCCATAATACATAATAAATATATTAAATATCTAACCAAAATAGTCATTAATGTTGAATAACATAAAAATAAAATATTAAACGCAACATGTAATCTTTTGCAGAAATGTTTATGTGAATCTACTATAGTATCTGAGCAATTTTTTTATTCCTAGCCAATGTTTGATTGTCTATCAGTTTGTACATAATTTGAATGCGATGTGTATGTACATTGTGGTATCGGCAGGATGGCTGGTTCTCGTATCTGACGGTTTGATCAAAACATGTCAAATAAAATATTCCAGCCGCTGTTACGTCAAACTAGACAGCTGAAGCTCCCAATTGTAAGTCGAGTTGATATAGTGGGTTTGTTTTGATATATGTATATTTTTTCTATTTGAATATAGTACTGAAATATTACTAGTCATTTTATATATGGTGAAATTGAAACATTAGCTCCAAAGTTTTGTTTTAAGATACGAAAATCAAATAATACCATTTTTTTTATATCTTTTCAGTCTTTTGTATCTCCCGTTATTATAACAATAAATAGATTTGATATTTTTATTCCACCTAAAACACAGATAGGTACAGGAATTATTAGAATTATGAGGACCTAGTAAGTATGTATAATATATTTGCAGTAAACCCTAATAAAATCATCATCAACAACAACAGATCCTGATAGTTTAAGGCTGGACTGGTTTAGAGATCGCAGTTTAACCAAATTAGCCCACAATTATTTTCACTGACAGAGCAACAAACAAATAGATCCAACTACAGAAGATGCACGAGTAATGGAAACTTCAGCTTTCAGACTGTTTAGTCTCAAATATCCATTAGGCATGTCAAAATCTCATATACTAGGTGCACTATATCGAATTCCATTACGACTCAAAGAAGTCAAAACAATCAGTTTCCTCGGCGATACGGAGCATTTTAGGATCTTCCAAATTGTGCCTAAAACTGGATTACATATCCCACCCAAAGGTTCTCTGGAAGAAATTGCTATCAGTAATAAGACCGCCTTTGTACCCATTAACTTTATTATTGTTTCTTTTTAATCATGGTGTACCAATACAATAAAGATTAATCTATCTATCTATCTATAGGTACGCGTAATATAATTAGGTACTATGTATCGAATGATTAAGAATTCATATAAGAAATGTACTGTACATAAATAACACTGAATTTCTTAATTTTTCCTTAGTGGTTAAAGGAGAAAGAAAATAGCCTCCTGGAACTTTGTGTATCTTGTCGTATGATTTTTGCATCTGCGCTCTCCTTTCTATCTCCAGATATAGATATAACAACATTGCTCTGTTGTCACAAAAAGAAAGAAAAACGAACTCGTACCATATTTTCACGTTCCTTATATTACTAAGGACTGACGTGTGATGACGATTCTGGTCAATAATCCGTACTGTGTGTAAAGTTTCAATTAGTATTATTTTAAATTGTAACTTATGACCTCTCACGCACCCACGCTCGTGAACTCCTTATCCGATTTACGTGTTATTTATTTATTTTATAAGTGTATACAGTAATTTTTTTCTATAAATTTGTAAGGAAATGACAAAGAAGTAGTACCTTAAACCAGGATCTTCAATAAACTACATTCAAGATAAAAGACCCAGTCAATAGATAATAAACCAAGTAGAAAATAATAATAGCCTTATAATCAACAGTAGCGTCCTCTACGTTAAGTGGCCGCACTAGTCCAGTTACAAATCGTACCCTGCTTATCCCCCTGGGGATCATAATCATGTTTTAGTTATATCCCGTTTAGGAGCACAAAATAACCAGTTTTCCCTTAACGCTCCTACAACTTGGGAGGCATGATAACCAAGTGATGCTTCATTTTATTTTTATACCCAAATTAGCAGGAGAACAAATTGAATTCGTAGTATCGGGATCTTGGCCTCTTAACAAATTATTTATGATTGAAGCTTTCGCAGAATATAGGTCTTGTTTTTATATATGGATAATAAATAATATCGACAGCAATACGATGTCTATGAAGTGGTATTAATGGACTGCGATTCGTGCCATAAACTGTCTAGAAATACTTTCGTTAGCGTGCGTACCGCACATATACAAATTCCTCGCATAAAATCACGGCAAAACGTAAATTATATCAAAGCAGACTTCATTTACATATTCACATAAACAGGACCTAGTGTAGTAAGCTCTATTTTTGTTTATTACGTACTTACAAACCCTAGCATTAGTAGCAGATACTCTCAGAGAATCCATTAGTGTACCCATCGTCGTACAGTAATCAAATAACCAGTTCTAGACTTAAGGAATAAGTAATTCATAAAAACGTCCCCTGACTTAGGTCTTATATCAATATAATTATATCTTCAGAGTTTGCGTTATAGTTTATCTTGAAAGCACTGCAGGCGATGTATCCATTTTCTTATAAAGTTCTTTACAATGTAACCGCAGAATCGCCTTAAGCTACTAAATGCTACTATAGACATAAAATATAATGCTTTTTGTGTCTTTACTACGCAAGAGTTTTCCGCTTCCGAAATCCGACCTTAACCTTTGTGTGGCAAGGATTAGATTGAGTTGTTGTTGATCAGCCGTACCCCGTACAATTTGTTAGGGCAAGTTTACACAGGACCCGAAGTGCAACGTCGAGACAAACATTAAGCTTTGTGCTGCTCATGGAAAGGGTAAATATTGACCCTTTACTTCGGGGAAAAATGCGTTTAGACAACAGGCGAGCCGCTGTGTACTGTTTTAGTTATTGGTATTAGGTTGAGGTGCTGGCCGGTGCCCACAGCCATTGTTGCCGCCTATTATGTTCTTGTTTAAATTTGTTTTTTGATAGATGCCGACGTATATGCGCTGCCGGCCGATATAAACTGATCGAGCATTCATTATCGGAGCAATAAAAGCGTCCATATTTGTTTTGAACGGTAGTCGCGAAGTTGCTCTTAATGGTTTTGTATCGGAAGGGATGCATTATCATGCTCAGGTCATTTCTTATCGTAGACATAAAAGTTGTTTGGGTAGTGACTCAGTGTTAAGTAAGTAAACATGTAACTAAGAATAGAAACTTTAAAATATGTCTGAGCCTGTAGCCAAATGCCATTTAGCACTTGTCTACTTGTAGAGTAGAAAACTAAATTGTATGGGATTGATACAAATTTTGACCATTGTCAGTGTCAATCTCAATATTATATTATTATATTGAGTTTTCTACTCTCTCTCTGTAGACAAGCGCTAAAGTGGCCTTTGAGTTTGGAGTAGTACAAATAAATACTGTATAACAATGCGATTCTATTAAATTACTGAGAATACATGTTTTTTTAAACTGTGAAAACATTCTAATTTTAAAATCGGTTACGTCACCATGTCTTGTCACTTCATTTTGTCAAGAAGTCGAAAAGTCTTTTGTCATTTTATGCATCAAACCAATTTTCAAATAAAAATACTATCTTCAGTATATTGTCAATTTCCTCATAGCCCCGCTAATCTCCAATTCCCTCTGTTATGCATAATACAAGCGAGTGGTCTATAAATGTGGTGCAAGTCCACCATTGTGGGCATTGTGTGGACAATGCGCAGGAGTGGGCAATGTGGCATCTTTGGGGGCTGGTAAGATTGTTATGTTCGGCCTTTGCGTGTGTATGCTAAATGGTTGAATTGTTTCCTACAGCCGTGTTACCATGAGTTTTAGGGGATTTCGGATAAAGAGAGAATATTAGGTACCAGGAATATGGGTATAACGTGGTATAAAAAATAATATTTAAAGATTACAAGGAACTTTTATAAACCAAGCCGGATAGGGTTTCTGATTTATAGATTACTTCGACCGTTGATCATTCCTATGATTTAAGCAAACAAATATTTTAAACTAGTAGGTAATAATGTAACTGAAAAATAAAAGGAAATCTGCATTTCGCTCAGCCATATTATTTATTTAAGTGACGTATTGTTTTGCCACAATACTTACCTTTAACACACCCAGAAAAGCAACAAGTCTTTTGTGACAAATCGTTGTCTTCAGAACAATTAAATGGTTACAGTAGCGTTTAAAATAATAATGTCCTGTCTTTGAATATGGTCACCGTAGGGTACAAGAAGTGCACCAGCTTTATGGCGGCCATATTCTCGGTCACCTGAACAATAAACCGACAATGTCCATTCACACTTGTATCCTAAAATATTTATCACTAGCCACCAATGAAATGATATGATATAAGGGAATGTTTAGGATATTCTTCAACCTACGTCATTTTTGTCCACCAATCTGTGAGATTGGATTTTCGACTTTATTATCTAACCTGTAATAAAGTTGAAAATCGAATAAAAATTGAATAGGGTAGCTTGATATGCTGGTGTCTGTAATGTACTAATGGTATCGGTGTAATGTCACACCCCTGGTATAGCTTTGAGCCAGTATCTCACTAAATATCATATTATATTGAGCGTGTTATAAAATTTCTATCGCGTTCAAATGTGTTTTGAAAATAGAAATTATTGTTTATGACTTTACTGTACCTCTAGCATGAGTTTGAAGCAATAATATTAATTGTCGATAGTCGCTGGCGACGACGTACATTTTTTGTATGGCAAATTTTAGATTTACTAAAAAAAATCATGTCAGCAGGTACTGGACGTTTATTGAGCACCATGAAGATATATAGAAACAAGCCACTAGTGTATCTTCTACTAAGATTTCGACCTACTTCTGCATTTATTAAAAGATTTTCGATCACCTCCATAGATTACTGAAAACTTATAGCATCCTTTTACACACACAAAATACCGACATCCAAACGATTCTATTAAAGACTCGCGGTTTTAAAATCAGTTTTTATACATCCTTTTACATCGAAAGCATCATTAAAAAAAACTAACCGTATGTTTTTACCACCGATACAAAACTGCAAGTGTTGCCATCATCCTGTCTACAATTAGGATTTCCGTTACACGTAATGACTTAATTACAAACATTGTCTGTACTCTGTAGTCTGAGTTATTATATCAACGCGTTTATTATTCATACTCATCTACCATTTGTTTTAAATCTATATTTATAAAAGTATTGTGGTTTTATCCAACGAGAATATGCAAACCTCTATTCTAAAGTATACACATATCTTAAATTACAATCTCATAGTAGTACATAATTATCTAGATAAATCAAAAAACATAGCACAATAAATAAATAAGTAACTACAAGAAAAGAGTGTATTCCTTTTCTAAAAAGCCGGCAAAGCACCTGTTACTCCTCTGGTGTTGCGGGTGTCCATGGGCGGTGCAGATCGCTTACCATCGGATGACCCGTCTGCTAGTTTGCTCCCTATTTCATAAAAATAAAATAGTCACTCTTGGACAGATTTTACTATTGGGTACAATCGTTTAACAACTTTCAAAGTTGGTTGTGCAAGTATACTTTGTATCAGACCTACATCCAGTCTATTAAGTTTAAATTCCTGTAAAACAGATTATGTTTATCCCTGTTAGTCATCTACTATGAAATCGAGAACGCACAATTCTCGATCTTGAACACTCGTATCGAATTTCATAAGGTGCTAAAGACCCGCTTTAAAGAGTATCACATAATTTTTCCGTTGAATTTATTTCATCCATTTGCATATATTATTAAAAAAAAACCAGCCTCCTAAATTAAATTTATACTCAGATTTTAACTGATATGAAATTGATAAGTATCATAAAATGCCAAAGTTACGCGTTTTGCCGTTGTTAAAGGAAACACATCGTTAAATGTCTGAATAAAGTTGTAAATTTTCATTGTAAATAAATTTTGTTTAGCGTAAATGTCACTAGATCGACTTGCCTATTGCGCATTGTAAAAATATTCCGTGGTGTATCGCCTTCGCTATAAAGGTATGTTGTTAACTAATAATAGTATTTTATTGCTTTTTAATGGGATTGTGATGAAAAAGAAAATTAATTTAGGATTTCAAATTATTAAATCGAAATTAAAATGTAAATTGGAACATTAATGTTGATTTAGTGACTGACGAATAAGGATGCAAGCGCCAAACTCGTAACACTGTAACCGAAGCTTTGCGAACGTTGAAATCTTTTGTTCGTGATAACAAACTGTTCGGCTTTAGAACAGCCTTTGTTTTGTATTTCACAGACGTGTGTTACTCATAGGAAATTAAATATTTTCGTAACCACGAAATCATACAAGACATCTAAAATTAGCATTAAAAACTAAATGTCTATTAAAATAACCCTAAAAATCGATAACCAGGTTAGATAACTGTTTCAATCTATAGACTCTGTAAGCACCTTTCGAATGTATTATTATTATCTAGAAAATTTTATCAGATTTGTCTAGATTTCTAGTGTCTAGTGTGCCGGAAAAGTCAACGCTGTATGCCAATTTGATAGGCAGCAGAATCATTTGATAATATCATAGCATGCATGGTTTCTACAATTGCGAAAGTTAGAAAGCCGATACGAACAAAAGTAGGGATTTAAATCTACATACTTGTGGAGCAAGAAGTGTTGAGTTTTATGAAGTTTTTATTATTTTACAATTCTCAGTTATCATCATTATTTTCGTCATCATCTGCCGGTTTTCATCTAGGTATTGTAGATTCAGGGTAACTAACGTTATAGATATGCTAATCCTTTAGTAAGCCCGTAAATTTTTCATAATAACTTCTTCACTACGAACACGGTACAAATGTTTCAACTTCTAATGTGCCACACACAAAGCTGAAATATACACCTTAAAGAATAAGAAATAAAATCTTATTTTGTATATTTTTTTTAAAGACAATAACTAGCAATTGATAAGCAATTAAAGTTTAGAGTTAATCAATTCCTTCTAGTTATATTTCGTAATTAATTTAACAAAGGCCTTAACATTTAGAACTAGTACCTAAAGTGAATCGTTTTAGTTAACGACCTCCGATTGGAAGTTTATAGAAACCTTGGATACAACACTATAAGATTTTATGCTATGTAGTAACTTCGTTGAGTGCTAAGAAAGTTTAGATATTTCTAGTTATTTTATGAAAAATAACAAGACAGTTATGATTCTTTGGTCGAGCAAGGTACTGTTATTCAGGGTTAATTTTGTTTGCTAAAAATTTTTAATAGTATCGAACACAATATTAGGTGGAGAAATTATAATAAGTTCACATCTAATACTAAAAACTTTAACATAACTGGCGAAAACGAAAAATTTATGTTACGTTATATCAGAACACCTCTGTCATCCTCTCAGTTTTTATTTACATTCCTGAAACAATAATCCAAACTCATCCAAATCAATTAAGATGAAAGCAGCCACAACTGACAATAGAAGAACTATTTAAAACGCAACGTAAGACATTCGTTTAAAAACGTCCTCATTTTAGTTAAGATACAAATAAACGATTCTGCTGCGTTCGATTCGATCCGTGGAGCAATATGTTAGGGCTAGAGCTTACTTTGAAGATGAATTTACAAATGATGGCGGCGCCGCGCGGTGACAGCACGCATGCGCTGCGCCGACGCATTGTCGCAGCTGCGGCTGGTTTGTTAGCAACTAAATATAATATGGATTAGACTATCAAACAGCTTCATAGGAGTTTTGGTAGCAGGTTAATCTATTACGCGTGCCTTCTCCTTTGATAGCGCTTGTTATACACTTCAAAGTGGACTGTTTTCTGTTGTGGTTGGTTTGATCGCCTCATTAAAGGCAAAAAGAGTTTTAAGTACTAAGTAACAAGTATTGTATTCGAATGCTCTTCTTCGTTTAATTTCACAGTGATTATTGTTAATGTTAAGATCAGTATCACAAACTCCAACGCCTATTCCTAACCTACGCATCTTTATGTTGATAACTCTCGTGTATCTACGATCCATCTTCCCCTTTTAAGGCTTTGTATGTATAAATATATTCCAGGTTCGTCCAAAGCCCAGTAATATATTGACTTATTGTAACTTTAGTTATTCAAAAATGCTTTATACTTGAAAACTCATACCTGTCGCCGCGGACGCAGTGCTGACTGGATTTTTAAATGAGCCGTCGAGTCTCACCCCCTTGACAACTCGCATTTATGTCAATGTATTCAGTCAGCTTATAAGAAACCTCTTTAAATTACTTGTATTTCAAACTGCTTTGAACAAAATCTACTGCTCTGTCCAAAAACGTAATGAATATAAATCAGCTTTGGATTAATCGTGAGTAAGACCACTTCTAAGGACTTCTCTTAAAATATATAGAAAGGAAAGAACATGTAAGGGAAACGAACCATTTAGTCCTGTTCTTATTTTTATAAAAATTCTATTTCTATTTATGGTAATAGTGTCTAGCTCGCGGGGCGGGTGTGTTACCTGTCGGATCGTGTCCAAAGCGATATTCGTTACGCGACTGAGTCTCGTTTAGTGCTGACACATTGACTATTATTTCCATGAATAAAAAGTGACTTGACCGTTCCCGTTGACATTCGGGAGCTGGTATAATAAGTAGGAATTTACATTTCATCGGCTCATACGTCCCTCCGTTGTTTCTTGTGTTTTAAATTTTAAATGTAGCGCTCACCGCTTCACATCGCCTATATTATCTAGAAAATATTTTCCATGTCGAAGTTTAATTTAAAAAGTTGACGGGTATAATAATGGTTAGGTAAGCTCTAAAATTCGGTATTATAACGAGTGAAGTGACCGCGTTCTACGCTCATTAATTACATACTCATTTATGCATGTAGAGTTGAGCTTGAAGACCCACCCGCGCCATCGTCGCTGCTCTTTAATGAATTTTTAACAAAAACTTAATTAAAAATCGTATCTCGCGTGTTCGAAGGAAATGAACTCATTCTTTGGACTCGCTGACTGACGGGCGAACTGACGGGCCCGTCATTATGAAGAGCGTCCACCGTATCTTGACCCGCGATGCCCCCTGTTGCATACATAAAATTGTGGCCTCCGGGGGACTCAACGTGCTGTCAAAGGTCAACCTCCACTGGTGCAGGTTGTATGTTTTGGAAATTTTGTAGTTGACGAGGTATGCGGTAAATGTTATTACGCACTTAATTATTAATTATTGGTTCACGTAACGTTAACTTCGGTTACTCGTTTATAAGCGCGTTCAATAATAAATACATGTTCGGGTTGAAAATAATTTTATGCAAAAGTAGAGTATCCATCATACCTATAGCCATACAGCAACAATGTTCAATTCAATTCTGAAATGTATTCGAGAGACTATATGAATCGAAGATCCAATGGCTACATTGTAGAACAATGTGCATCTTCCAAAACCAATACAACGAAGTAAATAGAAACTCATACAGGTTTGATGGTAATTCAGAATATTCTATTGTATTCGAATCATATCGCATACATCGGTAAGAAGGGCTTGTAAACATTTTTTCACGTCCACTCTAGGTGTATTGAGGTGGCAAAAAGTGTAAAAAGCCTCGCATGTAGGTATGAAGACGCTGGCTTCAACAAAACCAACACGGGGCGGCCACAAATTGGCGGTTCAGCGAGACGGGCACGTCGTGACTGCGCCGCCGCGCCGCGGGCGCATCCACGCACCGCGGACACTGCATGAGCGGAGCGGGTAGCGAATCTCTGCAAAACAAATATATACCACACTTTAATCTACAAATCCTAACTTCCTCAAAGATTTCAAGCCATTACAAAGCCCAATATCTACAAAAGCATACAAAGCTGACGAAGCGATATTTTCCTTAGTAAAGAGGAAAACAGATATACAGCAGACAGTATACGACGCAAAAAAGCACGAATAATAATATGGAAGAATGCTAAAGCAATAATTTACTCAATGACTAGAAAAATAATGTTAACCAATATTTGTATTGTAAAGTACATATTTGAAGTTCGTTAGTAGTGAAAAACGCACGACATGAAGTTTATTTAAAATATGGTTTTGGCAAGTTTATGTGCCTATGATTTGAATAATTTAAAAATAATAACGAGATATAAATAAATGATATAAAACATGGCTCGTTAGAAGGACGTAGTGGAAATAATTGAAAGGTACAAAATTATTTACTACGCGTACATAAATTGTGTTAATAGACAGCGCAATAAGTGCGCACCCTTACAAGTCCAGTACGATTATTTGCTCAGTAATGGTAGAAATCCATTAAACAAGCTCCTTTTAGTGATTGAACAAGTACAAAGACTAGAATGCATTTTTGAATTGCATCCAGCCAATTTACAGGCACTAAATTGCATAGCATGGAAATGTGAATCCTTTTTTGGTTCTTTTTATTGGATTGCGAAATTAATTTGAGTGCTGAATTATAGTTAATTCACTGAGGCTGATTATTGTGGGAATGTTTATTGAGTTTTACCGCAATCGCAATTTGATGACTCATTTAAATATATATTCTTATGTAATTAAAATAATATAAAAACGGACTATCTACATGACGCCTCGTAAGTCGTACTTGAATGAAGCAGAAGAATATCATTTTATACGCTATCTTACATCTTTCAGTCAAATTCTGACAGTAGTCATAATAGAAGATGGGTCACTAATTTTCAGAACTATTTTAATTTATGCAATCCATTTTCAATGCATTTTGAACCCTTACTGTATGGCATCAAAGTAAAATTTACTGTCAACGGAAAATGCCAAGGAAACTTGGACATAGTGACGATTTTATTTCGCAAGAAATGTCTTTATAATTTACCGTCCAGTTAGTAATAAAAGGTGATAAAATACTCATTTCTCTTTATGATCGTGTGTCGAGTTTCCATTTATACTATATTTATGAATACAGGTTAATCTTTTAGTGTTCGGATGCAGAATTAAGAAAGTTTAATGATCATGTTGAATGGAAATTTAAATAAAATTTAGGACAAAACACTGAAAATTGTTTGTCCCGTTTGAAAGTTTTAAAACCAATAATATTTTTATCATAGAATGACTTATTTTGTAAATGAGTGTTTACATAAAATTCAATACCAAAGTAGTAGAAGTAAGACAAAATTCCCATTTCCAAGAGACAAAACACAGCTAGGCTATATAAGTATTGAATTTGACTAGTTGTAATCTATCATATTATATAATAGCCTGGTTGGTTTTAAGTTTCCGTTTTCCTGCCATATACAGACAAACGGAAAGCTTTATTATTAATGTGGTGCATTCATTTACTTGATGATCTAAATAGTTCATAATAGTTAGGTAGTTATGCAATCCCTTGTCCGTATAAACTACTGTTGACATTGTATATGTTTAAAAACGACCGTATAAAAACTACAAGCAAGTAGCAAAAACATTTTCACATACATTGCGTAAACTGTTCCATTACAGTTTGATTACGGGCACGCAACGAGCAGTGTTTTGTTCAGCAAAAAAGCTCGGCGTACGACCGTCACCGGACTTCATTTACATATAGCGAACATAAATTCTCGTTTGTAAGAACACACTGGCACTTTTATTGTGCAGTCTTCGTTGGCAGCAAAAAACTGACAGTCTTTTTTTTTATACAGAGATAGACCACCGCTATATGACGACCTTTGATCGCGTCTATACAAATATTAATTCTTCGCATGTTGAAGCAGTGAACTAATCGTTTTTTATTGGTCACGGCGCTTGAACGGTCGTGAGCTTTTTATGTGGGAGGTATTGGTTCTATAGGCAATTTGACGAGTATGGATATGCATGGAACAAGTATTGCTTGTGTATCTGATTTAATATCGTTCCGTTTTGAAAATAACGTAAGAGCTCAAGTGTGGGATTTTTATTGGGATTCCTGATTCGAACCGAAGCTAAATAATATTGAATCACACACTCAAATACTTAAGTGTGAGATGTAATGGCGCGATAACAATTCTTAATGCGATTTTAATGCAGTTATCACTGTCACAACGAACAAATTATTTGCTCAACTTAAAAAGAGGTTTGTTATATCGAAACACATGTCTTCATATCTGAGTTGAATATAAACGGGTGTTATTTTCTGTATGTTGATAAGGAGCACTTTGCGATCAAACCTTTTTCTTTCGAAGTTATTTGGGTCTCGTAAAATGATATACGGTAAGTAACAGGCGTAATGGAGCAAATATTGTTCGTCGCGTATGAGGTTTGGGATATTGTTTAAATATCTCGAGTATTTGTGTAAACAATAAAACTGGAATACGTTTACATTGGCGGACTCGTAAACGACAAATGGGCAATGTTCATCGGAAACAGTAAACATTATTTAATTTTATAAATACGGCCGCGTACACCGGGGCTCGTTGGACGGCCATTTTCACAATACCAGTCTGCGCGAACATGCTCATATTTTACATGTGATCATCAAAAACGTTGTAAAATTGATTTACAACAACCTCAGAGTGATTGCAGCGTCAATATATGAACGGAACGCTGAATTTGTACGAGATATTCAATGGAGGCTCATTCATTTGTTAATTTTGTATGGCGCAGTATTATTTAGTGGTAGTAAATATCATGGCTATAAAACGTCCAGAATGCTCTTAATATTTTAGCTCCCGTTATTTTAGACGTTGGATTTTTATGAGTTTTAACATAATATATTTTGTTAATAGGAAGTTATGACATAGATTGGTGCTATATTGTTTATAAACAAAACGTTGCTTTATTACTATTTCAAAACTGGGTTAAAATATTGCTGGTTATAATAAAATTAAAAAGTCTAGGAGTCAATATAGTTTTTTGTAAAGGATTGTCCGCGAAGTCGCCTCAGGTTTGACCATGACGTAGGTCTGGCTCGCAACCCTATAATCATGGAAAGTTTTTGTCTTGTATTTGATTCATTCGAATTATTAGTTCGAAAATAAATCAATAACGAGTTTAGTGCACTCTTCTTTGTCTTTAGTTTTAGACGTTAGACGTTAGTTTCTATTTATATCTTTTGAAAAAGTATTTTGGTACATTGTTCAACGTTTTTCGATGACTCCTATTTTAAGAAAGTCTACAATAAATCTTTTTCTATGATACGAATATGTCGATATCCCAGATTATAATTATCAACATAATTTGCCCGCTTTAAAGCATTTAACTTGACGCAATTGAATTCAAGCATTCCCAACAAGAAGGTTGTATATGAAATGTTTTCTTTCAATAAACAAAGCTGAAAATCACGTTGTCGTTGTCTCGCAGTCACATCTGTTGTGTGATCGCTTGTTTGGATCGCGAACAGTTTTATGTGGGTATAAATACTGGCCGATCTGTCCCTTTGGCCGCGTGCTTTGCTAAAGGTTGCCTTCGGTATTGTTCGAGCGAATGATTTTGGTGCGAGTATTGGTGAATATTATTGAGAATATATTTGGTTTATAATAGTAAATTACAAAATGATTCAGAATCAAGTTTTTTAAGTTGTACACCAATTTGGTAGAAGTAATTAATTTGACTGGTCGTTAGCAACATTTAGAATCCTTACTATAGCGTTTCTAAAGAGTTTGTTCTTAGTTATATCTACTAAAATCTACCGTGTGCAATAATAATTCAAACCATTGTTCGTTGATCAGCCAGAAATATGCAACAAAAATAGCAAACCACACACAATCATTACAAAAAAATATGCGCCTTCTGTTGCAAATATTTCTTCTCTAAAATACATATGGCGGTAACATTTCCATCAGCTGTTTTTGTCAGTCCATCTGACCACAGGGCGTGCAGTACAGAATGGTCGGCTCCTTAGATCTGTGGAAAAAAACAATGCCAATTAAACTACTAGAAAAGGAAGAGGCGTACACACCGATTAGTTATTGTAAGAAAGTAATAATTGCAAATCGATTATGTTATAAAGCTGGTATGCTATAAAACTCTAATGCTGTTACTTTTCTGGGAACGTTCCGCGATGACAATGTGGAAGGACATTTTGATGATTAGACGTACGTAGGTACCTATCTTTTAGTCTTTTATAGGCAATTATAACTTATATTGGTTAGTGTGAGACGACGTTATTAAACAAGAAACAGAAAAACTTATTAGTTGTAAAATTGTAGGCAAACCAAAACATCTTATTATATTATACAAATTACAGACAACTTCACTCAAATTTTAAAAAGGCAAGCGAAATCTTACTAACTCAGCTTTATAAAGTTAAGTCTGTGTACAAACTACGCGACAATATCGTCTGCGATCAAATAATACGACAAACTTCTTTGTGACGCCGCGGAGTTTGCGCTCACTCTAATTAAATGCGCGGACTGTAGCGAAAAGATTTTGTCGCGACGATTTCAGATTTAAGTGAAACTTGTCCCTTGTCTTTGGTTGCGTGTAGGTGTGTATTGTATTAAGATCCTTACGGCCGTCTAATATTTTCAAGACAAAAAAATCTACGTGAATGTTTTGTCGTCGCCTCGTCCGCATAGTGTGGGAATGGTATTTGAATTTAACGTATTTTTATGTCATATTAAACATAGTGTGTACTACTAGGTTATTCTGGTTTGTAATTAATAAAATACAATCACAAGCTGACATGTTGGGTCCTACTCAATTTTAATCAAGTAATGGATGCCTTGCCTACCCATTTAAAAAAAGTTGACACAAAATTACTCGTAAATCGTGAATGGAAATAATGCAAAGCTCAACCTTTTTACTAATAAACGTACGAATAAAATAAACATACTTCCAATTTGAACTCGAACTAAAAAACACTAATTTACCATTACCCACTTTAAACCATCTTTTATGAGAACAAAGCACACAAACTATTTACTTAAAATTATGATTTACAAAAATGTCGAAACTGTAGGCGGAAAGTCAAATACAAAGCCGGTTGCCATAATAGGCAATAAAAAAAAAAACAACTTGCATTCGTGTTGCCAGCCTAAAAATTCCGTTTACATAAGACGACCATCATTCATGTGATAATAGTGTATTCATGTAAATTGTTCTCATTAGCCGTCTTGATTCTATTTACGAACATACAGAAGCACCGACTAAATAATTACATGTACGATTTAAATGTATTTTATTCACACGTTTTATTTGATTACTTTAAAATTTCGACAATCTACCGTCACATCAATCTGTTTGAATTTCGAACACGCGAGTAAAAAACCGTTATTAACTGACAGTATTTTGAAATGAATTCGATTATAATATAAATGTTATTTGCTTTTTATTAAAATTGTAATTTATTATTTAGTTGTTTATTTACAAGAATCAAAATATTAGTCAAAGTCAAAGTTCCAACATAAATTCGCTGATTGTGGGCATTCTACATATCGTAAGTGACCCGGTTGTGGCCACTTTAAGAATTTTGTCGACTTTGAGGCTTTCTTAACTTATAGTTTTTGTTATCACGAACATATTTCTAGTAAAAAGTCATTTAACATGTATTAATCTTGCCTAAGAAAACCCTTTTTTTAAAGAACGTCCAATAGAAAAATAACTGTATAGAAAAGAAAAAAAAAAGGGAGTTTGTGCCATTTTTGGCCAGATTCGTGCCATTTCTGGCCACGGTCGTGTGCCAGTTCTGGCCATCAAAAAATACAATAAAAGTAATATAAATTTGTCATTTTAGAATCAATGGTTTTCATTTAGTCTGGAAAATATGAAATATTATTACTTCACTTGAATTTAACTTACAAATAAAGAGATCAACATTTATATGACATTGGTAAAAGCTGCAAAGTAAACTGACCTCCCTTTGTGTGAAGGCAATTTATTGCATCTCTGAAAATGAAAAATATGTATTTGTTGATATGTAAAGCCAAGGAAAAATAATAAATAAATTACGATAAATGACTAGAAGTGGAGCGTTTATGTACAAAAGTTTTGGCCAGCCGTGTGGCCAAAGATGGGGAAATTCATAATTTTGTCTCCATTAGTGGCCACCTTCTAATAATCCCACTTCAGAAACATATGGCGACAAAATAACTTTAGTTCCACTGAGACAATATATTCTTCATGTAGTATTAACATAAACATCCAAACAATAAGCAAAGATTAAAAAAATAAAAACCAAATCCTCACCCGCTCGCCTTAGCCTTTTTGTTAAGCTCAACTAAAAAGAATGACTTGTTGCATCGAAGTGAAGTTTGACACATCAAAGCTGCCAACGGTATCAGTGTCTCTAATATTCAATATTTGAAATACTATACATCACAGAGTAATTTATTTGTCCATGCCTTAGTTATAAATATTTGAAGGCCCAAGTGGCCACAAAGGGGTCGATGGCCACAACCGGGTCACTTGCCCTACATTCATTGAGTTCACCAAACATTTGGTTGTCAGCATTAAGTTCTTAGACTCTTAAAGTTCTAACACTGGCGAAGACAGATGTGGCGTGTGGTCCCCAAAGACTCGAACATTTATAAGGATTATTTTAATCACTATTCCTTTCATAACTTTTCTAAAGCTATTCCCTAAATACTGTATGGGAATAACATTAGGAACCATAGTAAGAATTTATTAGGCGGGTTTAATGAGTCTTAAGTACCAAAGCACAATGATTTAATACATTTTTTACTTAAATGTTAGGCATGCTCCCTCGTAAAGTCATTCCTTTCATACAAAATTCGGCTCCATTTCTTTTACGATCAGGATAACGATTCATGTTAAGAACTCTAAATAGTTTTTTAAGTATCCATAGCCAATTAAAGGGAAAGCCGTTTGGGAAAAAATGTATTTTACCGTGACTTCTTATATCTTATCCAAAACAAGGGTTATAACGATGCACTTAAAGTA